>NC_141699.1:321014122-323629549 GCF_964263255.1 Lissotriton vulgaris | reverse complement strand
CCAAAAGGGACACAACCAATGCCCGGAAGAACCAGGATCCCAGAAAGGAGAAGCCACCACAGGCACCAAGGAGGCAGCCAACCACAGAAAAATGACAAGCAAGGCACCCACGCCCCACCAGTCGCTACCCCAAAAACCGCAGAGCAGAAGGGAGGCGTGAAAACCACCAAGAAGATGACCAGGCAAGGAAAAACAAAACCAAGGCTGGAAAAGAGGCACACCACAGAGACCCCAATCCCTAAAGGCCAAGTCCCAGAAGTGAAAAGGAGGCCAAAGCATCCACATTCAAGAGCAGCAGGCCCCAAGAGGACTCGAGCAGACTGATTGCCCCACAGGGTATGAAAAGCCCACAAGGACTCCCACGGGACTAGAAAGCCACCACACTCAGCAGCCCCAAGAAGCCCCAGAGTCACAACATCAGAACCTACAGAGAGCGGCCCAAAGTAGACAATGAAAGGAATGACTAACAATGCTAAAAGGCAACACAACCAAAAGCAGGAGAGAGCCAAGGGGAAGCTGGGGAAGACCCAAGCACCCCTGCCCCATCCAGGAACTAAGAGCAACAGGGCCAACAACCATACCAGCCCAACCACCACTGGCGAGGCCCACAGCAGACCGACCCAAAAAAGGTGGAAAGGGGCCACCAACAGTGCCTTGGCCCACTCCCAGAGGACCAGCCAAGGGCAGGACCACCCAGACCAAATCAGGAAGGGAGAAGGCACTGACTAAAAAGCAAGCCCCCACCAACCCAACCAACCCAGCCCCCAGAGAGCTCATAAGACACCACAGCCACTGAAAACCCCAGTAGAAAACCAGTCCCAAAGGCAAGAACACACAGCCCCAACCACCAGCACCGGCACAGGACGACTGCCAAAGCCCCCATACCGGGAGAAGGAGCCAGAGCTCCAGGACAGGCCAACAGGGCAGACCGAGGAACCCAAAAAAGAATGTAGGGAACACTGAGACACAGCCACTGGAATCCTGCCCAACAATGGCACCGCTGCAGCCAGACAGAGGCAACCCAGATGACCATGAATACACCAACCGCCCCAAGACCAACAAGGAGAACCAGGTGGCCAGAAGCACCAACCCCAGCAGTACAGGAAAAACAGGAGGAAATCCAGAGGCCAGAACCCAGTGAAGTACAACACCCCAGCAGGAAAGAGACAATCACAGGGCCCCAACAGAGACAACCGCAAAAGGGGTGAGGAAACCTACACAGCAACAAGACCAGGGGAAACCAAAACCAAACAGGCATACCAGGGAAAGCCCTGCCCCAACAACACAAATAAAGGACGACACCCCCATCCACAAACCCAGGCATTGACCCATGGCAGAAAACAGCATCGGAGATGGACAAACCCATCGGCCACTATAGGCAACGACCTGCCACCGCATACCCCAGACTCCACAATCAGGATGAGGGCCACTGGACACCGTGCCAACCACCCCAAACCAGGAAGGGGAAACCCCCAACTGAAGAACCAGGCAACCAACTGCCCAGGAGAGCAAAGGAAAAGCCCCAGGAACCATCCGAATCAAGCCCCGACACCAGTCTCAGAAGGGCCAGGACTAAGACCCATGCCAGCCCCAGACCAACTGGAAACAGAAACCACAAAGAGCCCCACAGTCTTAGGATAAAAAAGCCTGGCAGGAAAACAAGCTTCACACCAGAACTCCAAGGACAGGGGAGACAAACACGGTGGCCCCCAAGAAGCCAACCTTCAGAACCACAGATCTGCCTGTAGAGACAGGAGCAGGACCTACTGCAGGCCGCAAGAAAGCCGGACTGTAAGACAGGAAGGCCAAACAACAGCCCAGGAGAACAAGCACCAGCCTGCAACCCATGGGCCAGTGACTCAACGAGACACAGGCGGTCACCCCCCCACGTTGGCCACACAGCCACCACCAAACACCCCAGGTAGAAGGGAAAGAAGGCAGAAGGCCCCGGCAAAGACCAAATGGCCGAAAGCAGAAGACACTACACCAAAAAAGGCTGGCAAAGCTGCCCTCAGCACAGGGGCAACGAGGCCAACAAAGAATCCCCCACAGACAAGAAAAAACACCAACACCCGAAGGCAGAAGGAACTAGCCACAACCAAGGCCCCAGAGACAAGACCTGCAAAATGCGAGGGGAAAGCCATGGCAGAAGATAAGCAGCCCATACAAAGAAGGCCACACCACTGCCCAGCCCGCACTGGGGGAAGGCAGGCACAGAAGAAACCAAAGGAAAGGGGTAGAACAGTCCAGGCCCCCAACCATGCCAGGCACAGAACGACCAGGCAGAAGGGAAACCGGAGCACACAAACTCAAGGAAAATGACAAGAAGAGGAAGGAAACAAGAAAACCCCAGACAGACAACCAAAACGCATCCCCATCCTCCGGCACCAAGGCCCAACAGCCACGCCCAGTCAAACACACCCTAGAGGCTGGCCACCGCTTAAACCAGGAAGTGGGACAGAGAACACATAGAGGCAAAACCACCACCCCAGGAAGACAGTTCATAGGACACACAGCTGCATAACCCAGCAAAGGAGCAGAAGCTGGAAGGGAATAGGCCAGATAGGACCCATGCGGCAGCAGGGCAGCCAAAAACCCTGGTGAAGAGCAAAATCCCTGATTTCAACACTGAGGCAAGACACAACCTCAGGAGTAACCGGGAATCCCAGAGGCCAAACCTCCAGACACAGCGCCATGCGCAGGGAAACCCACCAGAAAAGAGGGCAGGAACACCAATGGACCAAGCCCAAAACAACCAGACCAAGCAAAAGGTGTAAAAAAAACTTGCAAAGATACCACCCCCACAGCCGATACACAAACCGAACCACAGAGTGACCAAGAACACAGTAAGGCAGAGACACAGCCACCAAAACAGAGGAAGGAGCAAAGAAAGCCCAGGCAGAAGCCACTGTCCCACCGGTCAAACAAGCAGGCCAGGGGCACCACCAGCAAAAGACCCCAGCCACCAAGCAGAATCCTCAGTGTGTCTAGCAACTGACTCACCCATCAGGAAGATCCGTAAGAGAGCCAGGGCAGTATCACCAGACCCCCCCAGACTCTGGCTTCACAGCAGCAATTAGTAACAGGCAGAAACCGGACCGCAACGCACCATCACCAGAAAACCAGAGCACCTGGGCAGAAGACACCAGCCCCCAGGAAAGCAGACAGGCCAGGGGGTATCACCAGTACAGCCCGAACCGCCAAGCAGGCTCCACAGGGCGTCTTCCAACCGGCCCAGCCATCAGGAAGAAGCGCCAGACCTGAGAGGCATTTCTACGCCACCAGAAACCATGCATGTAAGGGGCACCACCAGCCCCTGAACCACAGCGTGTCCCATCCAGCAGGAAGACACGGACTGCGACCTGGAAACAATTGTGAGGCCAGCTTACCAGACTCAAAGGGATGGCTACCAACAATCATGCCTCCCAGCAAACCCAGTAGGTCGAGAAACATACCAGCAAAACTCACAACTCACAAGGACCAATGACCACCTCCGGGCAGACCCATAATATCGGGTACTGAGTCAGTCCTCGAGCCTTTGTCGACTTTAGTCGACCATTTTCTGCATCCCTTGGTAAAAACGATGCCAACATTCTTACAAGACACAAAAGACATCTTACGTCTTTTACCTGATGTTGAATTTGATGCCCAACTTGATTATCTAGTGTCATTCGATGTCGAGTCACTTTATACTTCTATGCCACAGGACGAGACTCTTGACACAATTTTTCAGATACTTAGCAACATCGACTTGGACTCAATAACACCAGTTCCATTTATAATGTCTCTGGCAGAAATCTCAATGAAAGATAACTTTTTCAAATTCGAGGAGACTATCTATCTCCAGGTGTCAGGAACCAGCATGGGCAGGATTTTTGCGCCAAGTTTCGCCAACCTCTACGTCCATACTTTCGAACAGAAGCATGTCCTTACAAGTTCAAATCCATATTTCAAATCTATACGTCTGTGGAAACGTTACATCAATGATGTTTTGTCATATGGCGTGGTTCGTTGGACTCCCTGACAGCTTTTAAAGATTGACTGAATAGCAGAAATTAATTTCTTAAATTTACAGTGGAGGTTGATAAAAAGCGGATTGCTTTTTTAGACTTATCCATCTTTCACGTGGCAGGAGGACTACAGAGTGAGTTGTATCCCAAACCAATGGCACGGAACACACTATTGAGATTCGATAACCAGCATCCCAAGTCACTGTGTGAAAATTTGCTGTACGGAGAGTTTTTGCGAATACGGAGCAACTGCTTGACCATACAGAAATTCAAAGAACATTCGACAAATCTGATGAGCCAACTACAAGAAAAGAAATACCCCAGAAGACTCATCAGAAGAGCTAAGAAGCAAGCTCACAACAACAACCGTGAATCTTTGATTGAAGGATCGATACCGAAAACTCCTATGGAGAGATTGACATTTGTGCATACTTTCAGCGTTCTCACTAATAAGATCCAAAAATGTATTAGGAAACATTGGCGTATCCTCAATTCATGCTCAGACAAAATAGCCTTACCCTTGTTCTCATTGAAGAGGAGCACGAACTTGAAAGATAAATGAGTACATACACATCAAGTATGTGCACCACAAGAAAAGGAAGTCACGCTATGGAATCTCCCCAAAGTCCAGGGTGATTCGCCTTGTGGCTCTTGTGGAGTATGTGCACAGACAGAACGCTTAAAAACCATCAATATAGGGAGTGCTAAACCATGGATACAGAAAACCTTTACCAACTGCAACAGTGACAACCTGATTTACTTGATCACGTGTCCCTGTCAATACAGGTACGTTGGAATGACTACACGAAAAGTCAAGTTGCGTTTGTTGGAACATAAGAGCGCGTTCCGTTGCAAGAAATCTATAACAAGGCTAACAAACATTTCGTTGACAGCAACCACAAACCAGAAGATTTTGTGTGGACTGTCTTAGAGAAACCATTCATTCCATCTCATATTAGCGATATATCCAATTCTTTGGTTCAAAAGGAACAACGATGGATATTCAGATTGTCCAGTGACACCACCGGCCTCAACGATGCCATTCCATGGACTTCGCTCACCCATAAGTAAATACGTTTTTTTTTTAATATAGCACCCCCACAGAGAGATTATCACACATGGGGGTAGACATAGACACAATGTCCTTTGAAACAGAAAGTCGTTTTTCAAATAGCACCAGATAGTGACCATCTATCAATTATGGTGGCTATTTGAACAACACGGCTATATAGCCTATTCTTATTAGATGAAAGCATGCCTTTAAAGACACAGGATAGCATGTTAAGATTAAATCAAGAGTCACCTCTTCTGCCATCTAGACAAAGAGTGGTTTAGTGTTTAGAAACATTTTTGAAGGAAATTTTTGAGCACTAGTTTGGTGAACTTTCATGATAGATGGCAAAAATCAAATCGTCTTGTTAATGCTTAGTGTACCGACAGGACAGGATTGACTTAGACACATTTTGATATTAGTGAGACATCTTATCACAAAGAAGGCACTATACGAATATGCTATTACACACATTGCATGTGGAACAATGTTTCTACTGGTGATCGCATATACTTTCAAACTATAACATTACACATAGGCGCTGTTTATGTTATAAAGGATCTGGTTCTTAATGTCATCTAATACCAGTATTTTGGCTACATGAATACGCTATTAAGTATAGAATGCTGAGTCATTATTTTTGTCATTTCTTTCACTTATAAACGCCAGCTCTGTATGATAGTATTGTTGTTTGTGTCACTGCATCCTTTAAATATGGTTTAATACCAGAACACGGATTGCCTAAAGGACAGAATTGTAATTCCTATACTGGAACACCAGTATATGCACTGTCTAAATATAAAGATCGAATTGAAATTCCCCAATCAGAACTACATGTCCCGACATACCTGCCGTGGTTTGTAGTTTTCCTATTACGATGGCATTTACAAGAGCCCCCGAGGTAATTAGGAACAATAGGTGGGCCGTTATGCTTAAAATACTCCCGTTCCTAGTATTACATAATACGGTACAATAAGGGTAGAATTGTTATTCCTACTCTGGAACACCAGTATATGCGCTGTCTAAACATGGTGCAATAAAGATCGAATTGAAATTCCTCATTGGGTACTACATTTCCCGACATATTTGCTGTGGCTTGTAGTCTTCCTGGTATGCCGGTCTTCACAAGCGCCGCCGAGGCAATTAGGAACAACAGGTGTGCCGCCACGCTTAAAAGACTCCCGGGCACTCCTGTTCGGTACATCCACCCCAGCTGGGACTAGGCAGAGGGGTACGGACGGGGAGGTAAGATAGAACGACTGTGACCGGTTGGGCGTTTGTGTGGCTTCCTATGCCTCTCCTTTACGGGATTTTTTTGAAGCCCTTGAACTGCTCCGCATTTAGATTTAGAGGTTGCAATGCTCGTGATACACAAATGATATCTCTATAGAGATCCGTGTGTTTCTGTTTATGTCGTTTTAACAACAAGGAACACATACATAACTAGGCTTTATTTAGTACCCAATAGATTGACACATCTCTGTTATCGGTACTTTGGCACATTAAGCGGGCAAAAAGAATCTGAGACATCATCGCACGCTTTCACATCGCGTTTTTTACGGTGACCCCGGTTTACTTCGCTGTGGTTGTGGGGGTTTCACTGGGAGTCATAAAAGCAAAGTCCTTGAATACATGTTTTAATGATAGTGATCATAACTTTTGATTATAAACATTGAGCGGGTTTTTAATCAGCCACTGAAGATGGCTTTCTCACAAATTTAAATATGTGTTGAGATGATGGTGTCCATAAATTGCTGTAAGGGGCACATTTATTTTTCAGAGCGGGGCCTCAAATTACCCTGGCTGGCGCCGAGTGAGGTGAAGTTCACCCTTTGGGCCACAATGGTAAGTACTGATTTTACCATTGTTTTGATATAGATTCAGTGTGTTATGAAGTAAAACTGCTATAGATATATTATATTATTGTAATTATTCCTCTTACAGATGTCATAATACATCATGTCGCCAAGGAGAATTTGAATATGGTTACATCACAGTCAGAACTGTATGTATTTTCATTTCCAAATTTAGCAGTGACAATTTTGTAGTATGGTAAGGTCTTGAAGAAAGCCAGGGCAATATACTTTAATGGTTGAAACATATTGACCAATGGAGACAGTGATTTATTTCTAACTGTCCCTCTTTTCATTTGCTTCACTTACGTTTTTATTAGGACGACACAGTAGAGTGAGTATTGGAAACGTTCATATAATCTCACTGTTGTCTATCGCTTTTTATAACACACATTTTCTTCACTTGTTTATATTTTTCTTGCACTGCACACCATTTGAAAAAAGGATATCCCTTTGCATTGTTTCCTTGTGAGAATTACACTAAAGGAGACAACTGTTTCTTTTTGTTCCCCCATTAAAAGCCAAGGGTGGACATTAGACGGTTGTTTTGGAATCCCAGATGAACACACTGGGCACTTGAATGTGCAAATGATGGAATACCAATTATCCTAAAGTGGTTTAAGCTTCTTACTTCTGTAAGCTGCTGTTTTGCTGTTTTTTCTACACTGATTTTAGAGAAGGTCAAATGTGACTTTGTTTCTTTGATTGAGTCTTGAAGAGGCAGTGGTTTTGTGACCAGGGATTTCTGTGTTGTTGAAAACTCACAACTTGACAGCCCGGCAGCAAGTAGGAGACAGCGAAGAAAGCCACTCGCTCCAGCAGGAGAAGCTCCCAGAACCTTCGTTCCAGGCCCGTTGCCAGACAGAAAAAAAGAACAGGCAGAGTGCTAGGTAAGTACTAGTTATGTACTCCCAGTGAGAGGGGTGGGGTTAGGGTCCTAGCATTCCTCAGTTCTTTTTTTCTATCAGGGAGATGGTTGTCTTCACTAGTAATGGATGGGTGGAAGACTGGTGGGACCCGGGGGTAATAAGTTCAAGTTCGAATATTTGTATAGCGCACTACTCACCCGGAGGGTCTCAAGGCGCTTGGGGGAGGGTACATTATTTGTCGAAAAGCCAGGTGTTAAGTTCTTTTCTGAAGGAGATGTGGTTTTGAGTAAGGCGGAGGTGGGTGGGGAGTGAGTTCCAGGTCTTGGCAGCAAGGAAGGAGAAGGATCTGCCACCCATGGAGGATTTTCGGATGCGCGGGACTGCGGCGAGGGCTTGATTGGACGATCTTAGTTGGCGGGTGGGTTTGTAGAAGGACAGTCGAGTGTTGAGGCATTTGGGTCCTAGCTTGTAGAGGGCCTTGTGTGCGTGGGTGAGAAGTCGGAATGTGATTCTTTTGTTGACGGGAAGCCAGTGGAGGTCTTTTAGGTGTCCGGTGATGTGGTCTTGGCAAGGGATGTCTAATATGAGTCTCGCTGATGCGTTTTGGATGCGTTGAAGTTTTTTCAGTAATTTTGCAGTGATTCCGGCGTATAGTGTATTACCATAATCCAGTCGACTCGTGACCAGTGCGTGGGTGACAGTCTTTCTTGTCTCAAGGGGGATCCATCGGAAGATCTTTTTGAGAATGCGAAGTATGTTGAAGCAGGAGGATGAGACTGCGTTGACTTGTCTGGACATCGAGAGGGAGGAGTCTAGGATGAAGCCAAGGTTGCGAGCATGGTCTGTGGGTGAGGGTGCGGTGCCCAGAGTGGGAGGCCACCAAGAGTCGTCCCAGGCAGAGAGGGAAGGTCCTAGGATGAGCACCTCCGTTTTGTCTGAGTTGAGTTTTAGGCGGCTATGTTTCATCCATTCGGCTACTTCTTTCATGCCTTCGTGAAGATTGGTTTTGGCGGTGTTAGGGTCTTTGGTGAGGGAAAGGATTAACTGGGTGTCGTCGGCGTAGGAGATGATGTTAAGGTTGTGTTGACGTGCGATGGAGGCGAGTGGGCTCATGTAGACATTGAAGAGGGTGGGACTGAGTGAAGATCCTTGTGGTACGCCACAGATGACTTCAGTGGCCTCTGAGTTGAATGGGGGAAGTCGGACTTGTTGAGTTCTCCCAGTGAGGAATGAGATGATCCAGTCCAATGCTTTTCCTTGTATGCCGATATTGCTGAGGCATTGTATAAGGGTGCTGTGGCATACTGTGTCGAAAGCTGCGGAGAGGTCGAGTAGAATGAGGGCCACTGTTTCTCCGTTGTCCAGTAGTGTTCGGATGTCGTCAGTCGCTGCAATGAGGGCGGTCTCGGTGCTGTGTTTGGCTCGAAACCCGGATTGAGATGGATCGAGGGAGTTGTTCGACTCAAGGAAGGTGGCGAGCTGGCTGTTGACGGCTTTCTCAATGACTTTGGCCGGGAATGGGAGGAGGGATATGGGTCGGTAGTTTTTAAGTTCAGAGGGATCTGCTGTGGGTTTCTTCAAGAGGGCGCTGAGTTCGGCGTGTTTCCAGCTTTCTGGGAAGGTGGCAGAGATGAAGGAGCAGTTGATGACATCGCGGAGATGAGGTGCGATGATGGAGTCAGCTTTGTTGAAGATGTGGTGGGGGCAGGGGTCGGTTGGCGAACCAGAGTGGATTGAGTTCATAAGGTGGATGGTGTCTTCAGTGGTGATTGGGTTCCAGGCGCTAAGGTTGATAGTAGGCGGTGTAGGATCTGAGAGGGGTGGGGAGGGTTGATCGCTGGAATTATTCTCGAAGCTGTTGTGGATGTCGGCAATTTTGTTGTAGAAAAAGGAGGATAGCGCATCGCAGAGGTCTTGAGAGGGAGTGATGTCGTTGGATGCTGCGGTGGGGTTGGTGAATTCTTTGACGATGTTGAAAAGTTCCTTGCTGTTGTGAGTGTTGTTGTCGAGACTGTCATTGAGTGCTGATTTCTTGGCGGATCGAATCAGTTGGTGGTGTTTGCGGGTGGCTGCTTTGAGGGTGGGCATGTTGTCGGTGGTTGGGTGTTTTCTCCATGGTTTCTCCAGTGTGCGGCATAGCTTCTTGGATTTTTTAAGGTCATCATTGAACCAGGGAGCCTTTTTGCTGGTTGAATTGATGTGGTGCTTTTTCAGGGGTGCTAATTCGTCATGTAATGTATTAGGAAACATTGGCGTATCCTCAATTCATGCTCAGACAAAATAGCCTTACCCTTGTTCTCATTGAAGAGGAGCACGAACTTGAAAGATAAATGAGTACATACACATCAAATATGTGCACCACAAGAAAAGGAAGTCACGCTATGGAATCTCCCCAAAGTCCAGGGTGATTCGCCTTGTGGCTCTTGTGGAGTATGTGCACAGACAGAACGCTTAAAAACCATCAATATAGGGAGTGCTAAACCATGGATACAGAAAACCTTTACCAACTGCAACAGTGACAACCTGATTTACTTGATCACGTGTCCCTGTCAATACAGGTACGTTGGAATGACTACACGAAAAGTCAAGTTGCGTTTGTTGGAACATAAGAGCGCGTTCCGTTGCAAGAAATCTATAACAAGGCTAACAAACATTTCGTTGACAGCAACCACAAACCAGAAGATTTTGTGTGGACTGTCTTAGAGAAACCATTCATTCCATCTCATATTAGCGATATATCCAATTCTTTGGTTCAAAAGGAACAACGATGGATATTCAGATTGTCCAGTGACACCACCGGCCTCAACGATGCCATTCCATGGACTTCGCTCACCCATAAGTAAATACGTTTTTTTTTTAATATAGCACCCCCACAGAGAGATTATCACACATGGGGGTAGACATAGACACAATGTCCTTTGAAACAGAAAGTCGTTTTTCAAATAGCACCAGATAGTGACCATCTATCAATTATGGTGGCTATTTGAACAACACGGCTATATAGCCTATTCTTATTAGATGAAAGCATGCCTTTAAAGACACAGGATAGCATGTTAAGATTAAATCAAGAGTCACCTCTTCTGCCATCTAGACAAAGAGTGGTTTAGTGTTTAGAAACATTTTTGAAGGAAATTTTTGAGCACTAGTTTGGTGAACTTTCATGATAGATGGCAAAAATCAAATCGTCTTATTAATGCTTAGTGTACCGACAGGACAGGATTGACTTAGACACATTTTGATATTAGTGAGACATCTTATCACAAAGAAGGCACTATACGAATATGCTATTACACACATTGCATGTGGAACAATGTTTCTACTGGTGATCGCATATACTTTCAAACTATAACATTACACATAGGCGCTGTTTATGTTATAAAGGATCTGGTTCTTAATGTCATCTAATACCAGTATTTTGGCTACATGAATACGCTATTAAGTATAGAATGCTGAGTCATTATTTTTGTCATTTCTTTCACTTATAAACGCCAGCTCTGTATGATAGTATTGTTGTTTGTGTCACTGCATCCTTTAAATATGGTTTAAAACCAGAACACGGATTGCCTAAAGGACAGAATTGTAATTCCTATACTGGAACACCAGTATATGCACTGTCTAAATATAAAGATCGAATTGAAATTCCCCAATCAGAACTACATGTCCCGACATACCTGCCGTGGTTTGTAGTTTTCCTATTACGATGGCGTTTACAAGAGCCCCCGAGGTAATTAGGAACAATAGGTGGGCCGTTATGCTTAAAATACTCCCGTTCCTAGTATTACATAATACGGTACAATAAGGGTAGAATTGTTATTCCTACTCTGGAACACCAGTATATGCGCTGTCTAAACATGGTGCAATAAAGATCGAATTGAAATTCCTCATTCGGTACTACATTTCCCGACATATTTGCTGTGGCTTGTAGTCTTCCTGGTATGCCGGTCTTCACAAGCGCCGCCGAGGCAATTAGGAACAACAGGTGTGCCGCCACGCTTAAAAGACTCCCGGCCACACCTGTTCGGTACATCCACCCCAGCTGGGACTAGGCAGAGGGGTACGGACGGGGAGGTAAGATAGAACGACTGTGACCGGTTGGGCGTTTGTGTGGCTTCCTATGCCTCTCCTTTACGGGATTTTTTTGAAGCCCTTGAACTGCTCCGCATTTAGATATAGAGGTTGCAATGCTCGTGATACACAAATGATATCTCTATAGAGATCCGTGTGTTTCTGTTTATGTCGTTTTAACAACAAGGAACACATACATAACTAGGCTTTATTTAGTACCCAATAGATTGACACATCTCTGTTATCGGTACTTTGGCACATTAAGCGGGCAAAAAGAATCTGAGACATCATCGCACGCTTTCACATCGCATTTTTTACGGTGACCCCGGTTTACTTCGCTGTGGTTGTGGGGGGTTCACTGGGAGTCATAAAAGCAAAGTCCTTGATTACATGTTTTAATGATAGTGATCATAACTTTTGATTATAAACATTGAGCGGGTTTTTAATCAGCCACTGAAGATGGCTTTCTCACAAATTTAAATATGTGTTGAGATGATGGTGTCCATAAATTGCTGTAAGGGCCACATTTATTTTTCAGAGCGGGGCCTCAAATTACCCTGGCTGGCGCCGAGTGAGGTGAAGTTCACCCTTTGGGCCACAATGGTAAGTACTGATTTTACCATTGTTTTGATATAGATTCAGTGTGTTATGAAGTAAAACTGCTATAGATATATTATATTATTGTAATTATTCCTCTTACAGATGTCATAATACATCATGTCGCCAAGGAGAATTTGAATATGGTTACATCACAGTCAGAACTGTATGTATTTTCATTTCCAAATTTAGCAGTGACAATTTTGTAGTATGGTAAGGTCTTGAAGAAAGCCAGGGCAATATACCTTTAATGGTTGAAACATATTGACCAATGGAGACAGTGATTTATTTCTAACTGTCCCTCTTTTCATTTGCTTCACTTACGTTTTTATTAGGACGACACAGTAGAGTGAGTATTGGAAACGTTCATATAATCTCACTGTTGTCTATCGCTTTTTATAACACACATTTTCTTCACTTGTTTATATTTTTCTTGCACTGCACACCATTTGAAAAAAGGATATCCCTTTGCATTGTTTCCTTGTGAGAATTACACTAAAGGAGACAACTGTTTCTTTTTGTTCCCCCATTAAAAGCCAAGGGTGGACATTAGACGGTTGTTTTGGAATCCCAGATGAACACACTGGGCACTTGAATGTGCAAATGATGGAATACCAATTATCCTAAAGTGGTTTAAGCTTCTTACTTCTGTAAGCTGCTGTTTTGCTGTTTTTTCTACACTGATTTTAGAGAAGGTCAAATGTGACTTTGTTTCTTTGATTGAGTCTTGAAGAGGCAGTGGTTTTGTGACCAGGGATTTCTGTGTTGTTGAAAACTCACAACTTGACAGCCCGGCAGCAAGTAGGAGACAGCGAAGAAAGCCACTCGCTCCAGCAGGAGAAGCTCCCAGAACCTTCGTTCCAGGCCCGTTGCCAGACAGAAAAAAAGAACAGGCAGAGTGCTAGGTAAGTACTAGTTATGTACTCCCAGTGAGAGGGGTGGGGTTAGGGTCCTAGCATTCCTCAGTTCTTTTTTTCTATTAGGGAGATGGTTGTCTTCACTAGTAATGGATGGGTGGAAGACTGGTGGGACCCGGGGGTAATAAGTTCAAGTTTGAATATTTGTATAGCGCACTACTCACCCGGAGGGTCTCAAGGCGCTTGGCGGAGGGTACATTATTTGTCGAAAAGCCAGGTGTTAAGTTCTTTTCTGAAGGAGATGTGGTTTTGAGTAAGGCGGAGGTGGGTGGGGAGTGAGTTCCAGGTCTTGGCAGCAAGGAAGGAGAAGGATCTGCCACCCATGGAGGATTTTCGGATGCGCGGGACTGCGGCGAGGGCTTGATTGGACGATCTTAGTTGGCGGGTGGGTTTGTAGAAGGACAGTCGAGTGTTGAGGCATTCGGGTCCTAGCTTGTAGAGGGCCTTGTGTGCGTGGGTGAGAAGTCGGAATGTGATTCTTTTGTTGACGGGAAGCCAGTGGAGGTCTTTTAGGTGTCCGGTGATGTGGTCTTGGCGAGGGATGTCTAATATGAGTCTCGCTGATGCGTTTTGGATGCGTTGAAGTTTTTTCAGTAATTTTGCAGTGATTCCGGCGTATAGTGTATTACCATAATCCAGTCGACTCGTGACCAGTGCGTGGGTGACAGTCTTTCTTGTCTCAAGGGGGATCCATCGGAAGATCTTTTTGAGAATGCGAAGTATCTTCAAGCAGGAGGATGAGACTGCGTTGACTTGTCTGGACATCGAGAGGGAGGAGTCTAGGATGAAGCCAAGGTTGCGAGCATGGTCTGTGGGTAAGGGTGCGGTGCCCAGAGTGGGAGGCCACCAAGAGTCGTCCCAGGCAGAGAGGGAAGGTCCTAGGATGAGCACCTCCGTTTTGTCTGAGTTGAGTTTTAGGCGGCTATGTTTCATCCATTCGGCTACTTCTTTCATGCCTTCGTGAAGATTGCTTTTGGCGGTGTTAGGGTCTTTGGTGAGGGAAAGGATTAACTGGGTGTCGTCGGCGTAGGAGATGATGTTAAGGTTGTGTTGACGTGCGATGGAGGCGAGTGGGCTCATGTAGACATTGAAGAGGGTGGGACTGAGTGAAGATCCTTGTGGTACGCCACAGATGACTTCAGTGGCCTCTGAGTTGAATGGGGGAAGTCGGACTTGTTGAGTTCTCCGAGTGAGGAATGAGATGATCCAGTCCAATGCTTTTCCTTGTATGCCGATATTGCTGAGGCATTGTATAAGGGTGCTGTGGCATACTGTGTCGAAAGCTGCGGAGAGGTCGAGTAGAATGAGGGCCACTGTTTCTCCGTTGTCCAGTAGTGTTCGGATGTCGTCAGTCGCTGCAATGAGGGCGGTCTCGGTGCTGTGTTTGGCTCGAAACCCGGATTGAGATGGATCGAGGGAGTTGTTCGACTCAAGGAAGGTGGCGAGCTGGCTGTTGACGGCTTTCTCAATGACTTTGGCCGGGAATGGGAGGAGGGATATGGGTCGGTAGTTTTTAAGTTCAGAGGGATCTGCTGTGGGTTTCTTCAAGAGGGCGCTGAGTTTGGCGTGTTTCCAGCTTTCTGGGAAGGTGGCAGAGATGAAGGAGCAGTTGATGACATCGCGGAGATGAGGTGCGATGATGGAGTCAGCTTTGTTGAAGATGTGGTGGGGGCAGGGGTCGGTTGGCGAACCAGAGTGGATTGAGTTCATAAGGTGCATGGTGTCTTCAGTGGTGATTGGGTTCCAGGCGCTAAGGTTGATAGTAGGCGGTGTAGGATCTGAGAGGGGTGGGGAGGGTTGATCGCTGGAATTATTCTCGAAGCTGTTGTGGATGTCGGCAATTTTGTTGTAGAAAAAGGAGGATAGCGCATCGCAGAGGTCTTGAGAGGGAGTGATGTCGTTGGATGCTGCGGTGGGGTTGGTGAATTCTTTGACGATGTTGAAAAGTTCCTTGCTGTTGTGAGTGTTGTTGTCGAGACTGTCATTGAGTGCTGATTTCTTGGCGGATTGAATCAGTTGGTGGTGTTTGCGGGTGGCTGCTTTGAGGGTGGTCATGTTGTCGGTGGTTGGGTGTTTTCTCCATGGTTTCTCCAGTGTGCGGCATAGCTTCTTGGATTTTTTAAGGTCATCATTGAACCAGGGAGCCTTTTTGCTGGTTGAATTGATCTGGTGCTTTTTCAGGGGTGCTAATTCGTCAGCGCTGTGGGTGATCCATTGCTTGAGATTGGTGGCCGCTTGGTTTGGGTCCAATGAGCGGGTGGGAGGGTTTTGGTTGAGTGATGTGAGGAGTTGGGCGGAGCTGATTTTGTTCCAGTTTCTCCGAGGAATAGGTTGTGGTCGGATGTGGGTCAAGGTGGTTGTGTAGCTGAAGTGGACACAGCTGTGGTCCGTCCAGTGGAGAGCTGTGGTGCGGTCGAAGGAGATGTGCTTGCTGGAGGTGAAGATAGGGTCGAGCGTGTGTCCGGCTATATGGGTGGGGGTGTCAACAAGTTGTTTGAGTCCGAGATTGGCCAGGTTGTCCAGAAGGGTGGTGGTGTTGCTGTCGTGTTTGTTGTCAAGGTGGAAGTTGAGGTCTCCTAGAAGAATGTAGTTTTCGGAGGCGAGGGCATGTGGGCTGACGAAGTCGGTGATTTCATCGCTGAATTGAGTGCGGGTTCCTGGAGGTCTGTAGATGAGGGTGCCTCTAAGTGTGGTCCTAGGGTCGGTGGAGATCTGGAAGTGGAGATGTTCGGCGGTAGTAATATTATCGTCGGAGCTGGTTGTGATTTTGATGGTGTTCCTGTGGATGATGGCGATGCCTCCTCCTGTTTGATTGGTGCGGTCTTTCCGGATAATCTTGTAAGCGTCCGGTATGGCTATAGCGATGTCGGGTGCTGATGATGTGCTCATCCATGTTTCTGTAAGGAAGGCGATGTCCGGTGACGCAGTGTCGAGAAGGTCCCAGAGTTCAATTGCGTGTCTGTGGACAGAGCGGGTGTTAAGCAGGATGCACTTCAGGCGGTTAGAGTCGGCGCTGTGTTTTGAGGAAGAGGAATTGGTGAGGGTCCTGAAGCAGTTGAACTTGCAGGAGAGGCAGGCGAAAGGGCCGTGGGTGCGTCCTGGGGTTGCCTCACAACATTGTGTAATGCGTCCGGGGTTGAGGGCGTGGAGAGATGCTGCATCATATGTGACTCTAGTGGGTAGGGAGCGGTGGGGACCAGGGGGTCTGGCACTGGGCGCGGTCCAGGCGCAGACGGGCGTAGACGGGCTTACCTTTGGCGCACCTTCGGCGCGCATGGGGCGCGACTGCTGCACGTGAACGCTGCGCGTAAGAGCATCTATCATAAATGGATAGTGAAGGGAGGGGCGAGGGAGGGTCACAAGGGAGGCGGGATCGGGCGGAGAGGACGGGATCTGAGGCACAAACAACAACCAAAATGGCATCCGAGTCCAATTTGCAACAGGAAGGGGCACACCGAGTGAATGGCGGTTCCAATGCTTTTAAAATTAATGAGGAGCACTCGGCAATGTGATAATTACACAGGCGCTATGCTAAGTAGCAGCTAGCACACACAACAGCTGGGCATGCGCGTCTGAGACAAGGAAAGTGCAGAAATCGGCAGAGCGCTATGAATGGGTTAATATGCCCACGCTTATGGCTTCAATCGGCAGAGCGCTATAAATAGATTAATAAACATACGCTTGTGGCTTCAATCGGCAGAGCGCTTTAAATAGATTATTAAACACACGCTTGTGGCTTCAATCGGCAGAGCGCTATAAATAAATTAATATGCACACGCTTGTGGCTTCAATAAATGCGGCGCAATGCAATGACAAAGGCAAGTAACAGGTTATAAATAAAAAGTATCACAGGCAGAGCAGCAACTATATTAACGATACCACAGGAGCAGGGAGCAGGGAGCGACCGCTTCTGAGAGCGTCAGGACGGTCAAGTGGATACAAAAGAGGAGGTCTGATGTACTAAAAAACACTTGCTGTGAAAAAATGTTGCAAAATATCTGCCATGACTTTTTGTGATCATTCTTTAATTTTACCATGCAAATGAAGTAATATTAGGTCGCACTGCAAAACCTTAGGCAGGTTGCTATTTATGACTGTATGATTAGCTGCAAACACAGTGATGGTGACCTATAATCAACCACCAGAATATTATCCCTGCATACCATACAAAATACAAATCAGATGGGGATGCTTCTTTTATGTACTTTCCTGAATACGATTTAGTAGGTGTCAATAAATTCATTTTGAAAATCGGAACTGTTTTTCCAACTAACTAAATATACCAAATGTCTGTTATGGAGTTGCAAACCTGTGATCCTGTGAATTGCAGGGCTTGCTGCTGGAAAACGGATTACAGCATCAGCCCTACGTTTCTTCCTCCTTGTGAGATGTGGAGCATTATTTAGAGTACGATCAATGGGACAACCAGGAGCATATTATCCAAATGTGGAAGACGTTTAGTCCATCATTTCACAAATGTATAGCCTATAGCACTTGCAATATGTCACATTCTGACAAATTATCCTAGTGCCAAACTCTAAAGAGGCATATCGTCTGACTCCCGGAAACCGTCAGCACCTTCATTTACCATTGTCTCCAGTGTGCTAGAAGACTAATAGAGGACGTTTTTTCGCATTCATTTATCTCTATTGCTACACGTGATACGTATATAAATTTAATGCCAACATTGAAATTCGCCTGAGAAGCGAATTCCAATCTGGATTTCACACTGAATGCGAACTGTATGAAAAAAAAGTTTCGGAGTGCCACCTTTTTTAATTCTCAATATGTCCTGCCTTTTTAAAAAATCCGAAAATTTGCTTTCTAAGTTGTAGCACTTGTAAAAACATTTTTAAGGAGGTTGTCAACCGAGGGTTAAAACAAATTTACGAAATGGTTTTTGTTCTAGGCCTTAATTACAATGTGGTTTGGCAGCGAAATCCCAAAATGAAGCTAAGAGCCTCCGAGGTCATTTGCGTGGGGGGTGACTGGAAATGATAAGCAGTGCACCCTATTCTTGTCCTGCGGATATGACGCAGTTGCAAAGTTCTCAGTGGGTGGAGGGCACAATGCTCTGAGGCCAGGCGCGCTCTTTAGGGCTGTGTGGAAGACGTGTCATTCTCAAGGAAGCAAGAATCCTGTATATAATGATGCACTTCAAAGCCTTCTTCGACTTCCTCCTCTCGCTTTCATTCTGGGCCCAGGCAAGCAGGTAAGCTGTAGAGTAGGTTCTGGAAAGGCCGTTGTAGTGATGATCAATGCGGATCCCGACGCACGTCCCTGCAGACAGCCATGTCTTTTGTTGCAGCTTTCGCAGTGGGCGCACTTTTAAAATAACGGCGCATTTAATAATTGAAGCTTGACTGTGATTCGGTTAGAAACTCTCGCAATAATGGAAGATATGTTCGCACATTGGGTAAACACCTCAACTTTTCAAACCATCAAACGGCAAAATGTAACTGACAGCCCCCTTCAACTTTCCCTCTTGCTTTCGCCTCCTGTGGCGGAAAAGCCTCAATTTATTCCCTTTTGTACTGATATTCAGCTGTCGCTCGAGCTAGGAGGTCTCTGTCAAGCATCCGTCCTGGCCAGTGTAATCAGAATGACAATCGCCTTGTGAATTTGTGTTTTATTTAAAATGAAAAAAACGTAACAAATGAAAAAAGAAAAACAAATGTGAGGCCTAAGCTCGGTTCGGAAGTACATTTTTTAAAACTTGAATAACTTTTCACTCATACAATGTATCACATCCGCCTGGCAACAGCCAGATACATGAAAGTGATTTGAAGGCTGTGATAGTCCCATAAAACCACATCACACATTTCTATATGCTCGTCCATCGTGCTAGGGAAACTCATCATTCTGACCGGTCAACAATACGAGCTATTTAGTTCGTTCTGCAGATTCACATATAGTCTTTGCATGTCCTTGGCGTTTACAAAACGCCTAAAGCTTCCCCATCCAGCAAACATGGCAGATCAAATTAAGTTGTCATTTAAAGTGAGTTTAAAAAGTTTCTTTAACAATTTGCAGTTCAGTTTCCAATTTCATAGCCCCTTGATAAATGTACGCATTAATCCACTACAACCTGATGTGCTGGAGGATTAATGGAGCTCAAAGGTACTATATATGTCCAGGATTGTTTGAACTTTAACAACAGGATATATAACCAGCAGTAAACTGGTATGTTTCATTTTAAGGTGAGGACAACCACCTTTAGATTACTATAGCTGTCATTGTCATCGGGAACTTTAGCTGTCTGTCTGAATTGTTGTTTTGCTAATAGAAAAAGCAACACAATGTTAAAATGGGCATCTAACTTTCCCATTTTTCTAACATAATTACGTTAGCTGCATATCAGTTGACAGGTAATTCGTCACGAATGTGAATGGTTTCTCGTTCACCCTAAAACGAGTGCCGTTGGATAATATGCACTTTTATTAAGGTGGGAGCACTGCCAGAAATAGAACAATAGAAGTGCAAGTACTCTGTACCAGAATACCTGCTTGTTTCTGAGAAGTGCTGGTACTCTCCATTTAAAAGTATTACGTCTCTCTTGAGAAGTGTAGTACTCTCTCTCTCAAAATAAAAAAGTGTTGGTACTCCACACCGGGCAGTAGCGGCCTATTTAAATCCCAGGGTGAGAGTTGTATCTGTCACGTTTGTACCGGAGTAACCTGTTCACAAACCACTAAATCAGGCTCTAAGACAGACCCTACTTCTCCATGCTAGCACTAAACCGCTAACCGTAGGATGAAGGATGACTGCTGCTCCAACCACATGAACACAACATTATGTCTGGCACCCATGTCAAGGGCGATTGTTTCAGCCTCACTCTGCTGGACTTCATTTGCTTTCTTGGATGTTCTACAGTTTTATGTTCCTCAACATCCCCACACCTTATTTGTGGTCATTTATCTCTCATGTGAGACAACCGGCATCTCTTTTGTTGCCCTCCAAAACCACCGTTTGTACTTCGCTCACACTTGTTGATCTCCTGCATTGAACACTAAATAACGACAACAGTAAAATGAGTAGATGTTTTTAAAGTAGTGTGAAATTGGTGTGGTGGATTTAGACGCCAGTATGCTTTAGATATTTGTAGCTGTCTAATTGTGGTCACAAGTGACAAGTGTTCATTTATATGCTTACATGCTCTTATACAACCTAAACAAATCCATAAAACGTCTATAAATATGAGCAATTGTTCAGCTGTACAGCTGTTTAGTGAACACAGCAGCTTAGAATTGACTGATTTGTTGTTTTATTGTCAAAGTTTTCCTTTTTCATCCATTCATCATCAAGTGGTGGGAGGACACTGATGATCATGATGCTGCAGTGGGAGTGATCCTGGGAAAAGCGAGGGCCTCATCGGGACCTAGGGTGCTCCAAGCAGGGAGAGCGGAAGCAGAGAAGCAAGGGGAAAACTGCAGTGCTCCTGAGGTGCGACTAGAGATGTGATGCCTATCCTTTGTGATCATTTTTTAGGCCCCCCCCCTGGGGAACATCAAGCTGTATGGGATATGACTAGCTCCTTAGTTCAGGCAGTGGTTGGTGAATTGCCTTGGGATCTACTGTCATCATTAGATACCGGGCCTGGAGGAGTCCTGATTTTGCTGTAAGGAGGCCTTCCCCACACCCAGTGATGACTGCATGGACCAAACAAACCGCCCTGCCCCACAAAGGGAGCCCTAGTGGACAGTCCCCATCTCCAATGGTGGAAAGCATCATAGGCAAGGCCTCAAAGAAGCAGGGGGTGGGTCCCTGCCGGCTGCTCACACGGATCTTGATTCACCTTGAGGATGGTGACCGTGCTCACCTGCCCCATCCAGGAGCCACAAGGGGGCAACCTTAGACACAATCCTGCAAGTGATCACTGATTCCCACGAGATCCTGGAGTTGAAAATGGACATGGTGGTGGCAGACATTGGTATTTTGGGAGATGATCACAGAAGCATAGCGGAGCAAGTCGTGAACATAATATGCACTGTGGGGTTCTCTATAATCTACGCCTGCTGACGGAGTCTGCTCGGATCTTCTCCTGTGCCTCCTGTGCCTCCCGAGACCCGGGATCAACGCAACTCTTCGCCGGACCCACTCCGGGGGTCCCGCTTCATCTGGTCATCTGTGGGGCTTTGTGGCAGTAGACAGGGCTGCGAGCGAGACGGCAGGGACTCCAACTACCAGGAGTCCCTGCGAGGCCAATTGCTGTCACCTGGCCCGCTCTCCCTGTAGCCACGCCCACTCTGCTTAGGTATAAATCCAGTGTATCAACCGCGAACGCGGAACGCGCGCGGAACGGCGCCGGGCGAAGCCCGGGCAAAGGGCGGGCCCTCTGCGGCCCTCAGGGGCCCGAAGGAGACGGGACGGGCCATTCCCCTAACAACTGCATTGGAGATACCCCGACCTAAAGAACCAAACGTGATTCTTATTCTTTGGGAAGATACACACTCACTTCCGGAATATGACGAAAGCGCTGAAAACTCCAATGGCTACAAGATCCACATCAAGACTGAAAGTTGTGAGTACCCCACTACCAACTATAACTGCCATTGACAAAAGGTTGCAAAAAACTATTAGTGTAGTGGCGGATGCTATCCAGGACACAGAGAGACGTCTCTCTTTGACGCCAAATATGTGCTTTCCAAATCTATCTCTACACACTACTAATAACACATGCAATATGGATGGCAGTTCTAATTCTCAAGAATCCCTATTGATGCAATCCTTCACAGATTTACCAAATTCGCACATGAAGGACACAACATCAAAATCTCTAATCACGTGTCCTACAACGCTCGCAAATGAGAGTAGCCCTTTAACTCTAAAAAACTGCGATAACAATAGAAACCGCTCGCATACATCTTCCCCAGACTCTGAGATCCAGCTAATAGAGAGTCGCGCACCCGCCAGTCAAATCGCCACGATGCCTACACTTGATCAATTAAGTCACAAGAAGAAGTGCACTAAGAAAAAACGCAAGGCCAAACTCCTTATGAAAAATAGCCATCACCCTGCAGGCAAATCAAAACGCTCAATTAAAGACATGTGGCAGAAATGTATCCAGGGGAAACCTACTAACAACACTCCAACAGGGCCCATCCCCATTCTCTACCCAGACCCGGGTTTGTCTTGTAAAAATAACATCAACCCAGAGTCAATCTAGGTCAACAAGCAGACTGGACATATAGTCCAAACTTCTTCAACGAAAATGCCACCCCTGTCCGATATTGAATCACTGATCAAATCCCTTCTACACCCTATTAACAATCAGGTAGTAAATATAGAGAAGGCCCTAGGAAAATTTGAAAGAGCACAGAACGAAGTTTCTTCTAACATCCTTAAAATGCTCAAAGCTCCTAACACAATCTCTACCTTTGTGCCAGCTAGCACATCTCTAAAATCTAACCACCCGAAAACTACAAATACTAACATCAACAACTCAGTGGCTAGTTCTGTTAAACAGGTTACAACACAGAAACAGGGCCCGCCAACTGCAAATAACTTTTCCTCAACTCTACTCCAGTTCAGACAGCACCTAAACCTACAAACAATACTCAGACTACTCCCGCTCCCGAGGAAGCTGATGACAGTGAATGGGCTGCGGAGGGTTCACCCTTGGGCACAAGTAGAGTAAATAATGAAACTTCTAAGCACCTCATTATCCCAACCAGGAACACCTACACTAACGCACCAGGATCAAGTCAACCTAGACCCAGAACGACAAGAATGACCACACATATAAATCTCCCACCAGAGTCTAACACCCAAACAATAGTTATGATTGGGGTACCTAAGTTAGTTGAAAATAGGAAGGAAACCTATGTGGAATTAAAGAACAAAGTTATGCAGTGGCTAACCACCCACAGACCACTGCCCCCCCACATAACAGGGACAATCTCTCATGTTAGGAGAGTAGATTGGGTGGGTACAAGATATAAATCAACTGAGGGTGACTGTATCGTCGTCATCTTCAAAGATAGAGGAGCTGCTAAATTTATTGCCAACTGGAGGAGTTCCTCCATAAACAGTCTGATCCGCACAATGGGACTAAGTTATTTCTACCCACGCAACCCTCATGGTCAAAGGTATAATTCCAAACATCCTTATGGCCACGAGGGGCCCCTGGCGTTTCAAACTCATCCTCAAACATGGGCTCCCGCCTTAGCTCCCAATCAGGGGATAACCCTGGACTTAGAAGCACAACGATATGCTCATCCCTGGGAAGATAGAACCTATAATTATCCATCATACCCCATGTATGAGAACCCAGAACCTGCTCATCATCCATATACAAAATCGTATTCAGCCCATAATTTATACGAGATCCCAACCTCAAACAGATATGATGCCTTTCATAACAACACCAATGACTATCTGGATGAGGTGGATTGACTGCCATCTGTCCCACCCTCAATAACATTAATCGATCAGTCAAAATCCATTGTTCCTCTCAACCTAGCAAAATCTGACATCTCTGAGAGTACCTATGCCACCCCTAGTGCACATTCAGACATTTCTAAAACAGAGCCGATAATATTTAGCCCTGAAAGTTTTTCTTTACAAGGTGTACCCGTCCCTCTCACCGCCGACTTATGTCTTCCCCCCAATAACATATGTCCCAATTATCCAGATAGTGACAGAAGCCCCCGGAGAGATACTGAAAGTCATGTTGACTTACACCCACATTCACCACCATTTACAAATGTAGAGACAGGGAAAGCCCATAACAACCCCAATTCCATCAAAATTTTATCATGGAACATTGCAGGTTTGGCTGCAAAAGCCAATGATCACACTTTAGTAGCATTTGTTAAAAATTACACTATACTATGCTTTCAGGAAACTTGGCTCACTGATAATAATGTCTTTATTGAGGGATTCCAAAGCTTCTTTGTTCCTGCACTACCATCATCGAGTGGAAGGGCGAAGGGGGGCCTGGCCACTTTCATCAGCCTCTCCCTGGTGACTCAGATAAAAAACAAGCAACTGGATAATAGGAATATACAGACTATGGAGCTTAGAAAGGGCAGAAAAGCATTAACTCTGGTTAACTTCTATAATTCTGTAATGCCTTCAGGTGAATGTAATATTATCAAACTCTACGAGTACATCCACGACAATTTGGCAATTCTATCCCGGAACAAAATAATTGTTGGCGACTTTAACGCGCATATCTGTGGACACCCGACATCGTCAACTTTGGGCTCTCTTGGTTGTGCTAACAGGTCAGGCCTTCACTTTGTGCACTGCCCATGAGGCTCTAACATGAACAATCTAATTGACGGTCTGGACCTGAGAATTGCAATGTCCGTGAAAGAGGACTCCTTTATTTACGAAACTCCAACTTATAAAGGTTCAGAGCAAGAATCTCTTATTGACCATATACTCCTATCCGTCGACATGGCAATTTCAGCTATAAATTTTAATATCCATGAAAGTATTCACAGTGACCATAACCCGATCTCTGTGGAAGTTAAAAATGGACTGTTTGAACTCCATAAAAACCGTAAAGACCCGGGTGTCCTAAAACTAATTAATGGTAACCGTCGACTAAAGTGGTCCTCAATAAACAGTGATGCCCTACTTGAATCCGTTAAACTGAGTTGTAATCAAGAACTCACCCTTTGCACCTCTAATACCACACCTCCGGATCTCATATTATCTGCCTTTGCTGTGCTGACTCGAAGAGTCGATCAACTACTCTCAGTACCATCGAAGGGACTAAACGAACAACAGCCAAGATGGTTTGATCACACCTGCTCAAGAGCCAGTCGACAACTAAAAATGGCTCTTAAGAATAAACCAAGGGATCCGACATTAATTAAAATCTTGCGCTCCGAACATAAATCTGCTTTGGCATCCCGTAAAAAGGTTATAAAGGCAAACATATGGGAATCTCTACTTGATCCATCTATCCTGGGTAACAGCTCCAAGTTTTGGAGCATAATCAACAAACCGATGTTCGATGATCCTGACGCTGCCACCATCGGTACTGGTATACCTGAAGATGAGTGGGTCTCCCATTATAGCGCAATTTTTAAGAGCGAAGATACTCGGCAAACACAAGCTCCGACACTTCCCGTAGAAACGCCGCTGTTGTTCACGGACAAGGAAGTGGAAAGGGGGATTCGCTGTCTAACTAGTAACAAAGCCCCGGGCCCAGATGGTCTTCCCCAGACTTATTTAAATCTAACGTCCCCTTCTGGGCTCCAATTCTTACGGCGGTGGTTAACGCTGGAGCCGCTACCGGGGCTCCTAAGTCTTGGGGAGCCTCAACCATTGTACCCGTGTACAAGAAAGGAGACAGAAGTAATGCAGCCTGCTATAGGCCAATCTCCCTGATCAACTCAGTCGCTAAGGTTGTTGGTGGGATCATCCTAAATAGGTTGTCCGTATGGGCCAAAAACAATAAAGTTATGTCACCAGTACAGTATGGCTTTAGACCAGGACATTCTACAATAACACAATGCCTGAATCTATACCTAATTAGTGGCAAATATACTTTGGCCAGAAACGGCACACTAAATATGGCCTTTATGGACCTTTCATCGGCCTTCGATTGCGTTGACAGAAGTAAACTTTGGGATGTCCTGCTGAAAATGGGGGTTGAAAAAAACTTAATCAACTTTCTGGCCGACCTCCACAGCGACACACTAGCAAATGTGCGGTACACCAAAGACTTAAAAGTAACCAGAGACTTCAAAATAAATCGAGGGGTTAGACAGGGCTGTATTTTAGCGCCCTTTCTTTTTAACCTTTATATTAACGATCTAGAGGAGCATCTTTTAAAAACAAACACGGACTACCCATACATAGGCAAACGGGGCGTTCCTGTCCTGCTCTATGCTGACGACGCCATCCTTATCTCCAGAACTGCACTTGGCCTTCAAACTCTACTGGACTCTTTTTTTCATTTTATGAACTCACGAGGCCTGTGCATTAACAACGCCAAGTCATACGTCATGAAGGTAGGATCTGGGTCCAAAAAGTCTTACCCACTTTCTGTCAATGGGGAAAAAATACCTACTACAACAACCTTCTCATACCTTGGCGTATTGTTTGACAGTAAACTTACATGGGGACCCGCATTAAAGAAAAAGAGAGGAGACCTAATAAGGACCAATGCTGCAATAACTGACTTTGCACGTAAAATGGGTAATACACCAGTGGTTGCGCTGATGAAACTATACCAAGCCAAAAGCATATCAGTTGCCTGCTATGGGAGTGACCTTTGGGGCTTCTTACCTGTGGCCGACCTAGCAACCACTGAAAACAGTTTTTTAAAACAAGTTTTATGTTTACCAAAGAGCACGGCCAACTACTCTACCCACGAGGAACTGGGCATGCCTTATTTAGAGGACAAAATTGCGGTAAACCCCCTCCTGTGCTGGCTAAATTGCTGGATGAACAATGAAATACCTTTTACCCAGAACATTTTATCGGAAGCACTTAACTGGGAAGGGAAATTCAAGATACCCTGGATAAAGTATATTCGAAACTGTCTTCAAGATTTGGGCAGGATGGACCTCTTCTTAACACCACAGTTAGTAACAAAGTGAGATGTAATTTTTGTAAAGGACACCTTTTTAATGACTCGCCAGATGGTCAGGGAAGAGGCCGAATTGAAGAAGGGCAGCGTGATGAGTCATACTTTAACTAAATCATGTATTCAAATAGAACCATATCTATCCTGGCCCATCTCCAGATATGAGCGCTTTTTATTGACTAGATTCCGTTTTGATTTTTTCCACCTGTTGCTAGCCGTGCCCAGTGGAGCCCACAGGGGACAAGTGTTGCCAGCTTGCGGCTGCGACAATAAGTCTCCGCAAGACCTGGCGCACTTTTTATTTATATGCTCCTATTACACGTTACCACGAAAAATGTTTTTAAAACCTCTTTTTAAAAAATTGAATTTTGTGCAAATAAGGCCCGCACTAATTTATCTTAAAATGCTGCACAGTGAAAGCACTTTATACATATGCAATTTTCTAAAAACAGCCCTGAGATTTAGAAAAAGTATGGAAGGTTAACAAGTCTCTGATAAACTGCACTTTCACATTTGCACGAGCTGTGATAGGCTATCATGCATTCTACTGTCTTATATCTAATCTTTTTAACTGATGAATTGTTTATACATGTGTTTTTTTCTGTACTTTTATGACTGAACTTACCTTCAGCCGAATAAAGAAACTTAGAATTGAATTGAATATGCACTGTGAGTGAACTGTCTCCAGGAGTGGGGTTCCTAGAGATCATAGAGGGTAGGGTCAAATTACTGGAGAATAGGACTGAAGATGCCTAGAACATAGCCCAAAGAAAAAATTTTGAGGTGAGTGAACTTCTGTAGCAGGCAGAAGTGCCCAATATGCTTGATTTCCTAGAGACATGGTTGAAAATGGAGGTGGTACCAGAATAGCTTTCCCCCTTCATTGCACTGGAGAGAGCACATTGTGTGCCAGCATGACCCCCACAGCCTTGGACTGCCCCATGCCCTGTGTTTTGTGTCAATGGAGATACTCATAATACTACCAGACCCGGGTCAATACTGTGATACAGTAAAGAAATGATCACAGTAAGAACAAACAATTCTCAAGTGCAAAATTAAAATTGAAGCCCCATTCACAATACCACGTTAGAGATTTGCAAAGAATGCAATTTATTATGAATGTGAATACGCAGTATAGATGCCCTACTATTAGTACTTTTGTCAACAAGAACTACAGCACATTCTAGGACAGGATTGTCACCGTATAAGGTCGTGTTTGGACGGCCGGCAAATGTTTGGGGCCTTCCGCGTCCTCGATGTTTTTCCAATATTGAGTATCCCTTTTTGATTGATTACCTATGCCAGTTAACTGAAAGTTTGCATTCTATTTACCAACAGGTCCGGGACACTCTACCAGCTATGCCAGAGGGGCCTGGACATGACATTCAGCCCAGCAATTACATATTGGTTAAACATTTTCAGCGGAAGATGAGTTGGGAGCTGTGTTGGAAGGGGCCATTTCAGGTCTTGCTGGCAACCCGCACTGTTGTTAAAGTTACAGGACGAAAGAACTGGATTCATGCCTCCCATTGTAGGAGGGTACCCCTGCCGTTATCCCATGATAGTGAGTTAAGGAGGGGGTAGCTGACCAGAAGTGTGAACAGATTCCTTGTTTTGCTCCATTCAGCAACGCTAGTCTTACATGGACACAAAGTGACAAGGAAAATGATGACAACCTGAAGGAGGCTGTCCCACCAGAGATAGGCGCTATTTAGGAGCCCCTTTTCACTGATCCTTCTGTGCCTGGAGTTACCAGGTACAATTGCGTCCTCAGCTGAGGAGTACTGCACCAAAGGAGGAGTCAGATTGGGGAACATCACTTACAATGCATTTTTTACAACGCACTACCATTACATCGCAACCATTTCAACGCAAACCATTGCAACGCATTGCGCTGGGGGGCGCTCTAGGATAGGGAATATATTTAATTTACTATCCAACACCTTCCCTGCTATCCACGGGGACTGGAGTTGGAATAGTAAATTAAATAATTCACTATCCAGCGCCTAAAAGCATTATGCGTTGTAATGGACTGCGTGGTAAAAACCACGTTGTAAAGGCATGCGATGTAAAAGCATGCGTTGTAGTGACACCAATCCGTCAGATTAGTCAGGGATGGACTGTGTAAGTTAGGGTGCACTTTGCTGTAGTACCAATGGAGTTAGTTTAGGGTGATGTGAGATTTGTGCACTATTTGAACATTGGACAGAACAGGTTAAATGTATCCCCTTGGGGGTACATCAGTGGCGGTTCGTCAATTTGGGGCATTGGGGCGTTGCCCCACTAGCCATGATGGACGACTGTCATGTCACTGACACTGCGCATACCAAAATTAAAATTACGAGTGCAGCGCCGACAGTCATAATGATTTATTTTCGTAGTGAGTCACTAATTGTAGTGACCTCATTGCGATCGCGGAAGGGTGGGGGGCAGGTCTGTGGCAGTGAGTGGTAGGCTGGAAGATAGCAGCGT
The DNA here is from genome assembly GCF_964263255.1 of Lissotriton vulgaris. NCBI lineage: Eukaryota > Metazoa > Chordata > Amphibia > Caudata > Salamandridae > Lissotriton > Lissotriton vulgaris. Next base: position 323,600,166 of record NC_141699.1, on the reverse strand, counting down.
GGCAGGGAGAGCAGCAGCAGTGAGTGCGCATTTAGGACAAGTAATTTTTTTGACTTGCCCACGCATGCGCATACACGCAGTAGCCCCTTCCCTCCTCCTCTTCCTCTAGCACGAACACAGGCAGAGACCTGGGGGAGCCGGGGAGCCGGGTCTCATTATGGGCAGTATTAGCCCTGCTCTTTAACTGATCCTGGCGCAGTTGCGATGTTATGCTGCGCCAGGATTGGCTGAGTTACCGCCGCGCGTGCCCTAAAATTTAAACTAGGCCCACCACCAAGGGCACGAGGAGCGCTGCACAGAAACCCGCCGCATCTCCAGCGCTGGGTGTCCCACACAGCGTCAGCGACAGCAAGTCCCGGAATTGGAGATTTACACAACAGCAGCCCTTAACCCTAGAACGAGGGAAGTTCAAGTACGACATGATTATCGGAGGTCAGTGGTTCTTACAGGTCTGTGGTGCTGAAGGACAGACAGACCCCACCCCTCCTGTCCGGCCGGTGCATCTGAAAGGACAGCGGGGCCTGGCAAAGTTGCTCTCAAGCCAGGCCACAGACTCTGAAAGGCCACGCTAGGTCCCTGCCTAAAAGCAGCAACAGGTGCCACACGCAGGGAGATGGGCGCTACTCTGAGGACCGATGCCACTCGCAGTACTGGGCATAAAGTGAGTGACCACAGAAAAAAAAAACACTCAGGCAAAGGAGAACTATTACAGTCTGTGCACATCGCACCTGAAGGCTCATACCGGAGGCTGATGACAGTGAACGAAGGTGCCAACCTGTGAAGCCTCTGTTTGCGGAGCCCCCCTGCTGTAGTTATGACAGGCATAGTGTGACCGAGAGAGCGATTCACTCTCTGGGCGCCCGCTGCATTGCTGTTGCCATATGCGGCACAGTTCGGCATCTCTGCAGCTGTTCGAGATAGGCCGGGCTGCGCTCTTCAGTGCTGACCAGACTCTGTCTTGCCGTAGAAATCCCTTCAGCACACTGAAATTGTGAGTATTATTTATGTTATTGTGCAATTATTTCAACTCGAGTTAAACCCACATGTTAAAAATATGTATTGCCAGTATACTAGTGAATATATATTCTTCGGAGTAAATCAGTATACTGGGCGCGATTTCACGGTCTTTGCTATTTAACTTTACGTTGAACAGTTTTAGATGCAGGTTAGAGGGAACTTAAGGGACCTGTGTGGCACAGTCCACGCTGTGCGATGCGCCACACAGACAAAGAGTGCAGTGGCACTGGAGTGGGAGCACTACTGGAAGAGAGATGGCAAACCAAAGGCAACTGCATTAAGGAAAGTAAATGTCAACATTTTAACATTTAATCATAACTTTAAACGATTATGTTTAGTGATTTAGGGCCCGATGTAGGTAATCCCAGATTACTGATTGATAAATACCGAATCATACCGATTCGGTATTTAAGAACAGGCAAATGGGATGTAGGTATTTTTACCGAAAAAATTACCGAATCGGTAAGTTTCGGTAATTACCGAATCGGTAAATACCAATTCGGTAATTGCCATTCATTCCTATGGGCCTGGAGGCCCATAGGTGGTAAATAACGAATCCTAAAAGTGGTAAATAACAAATCCTAAAAGGGGAAAAACACTCATTTGAGCGCTCCCTACATAGCAAAATCGGTAATTTACCGATTCAGTATTTCAAAGAATCTATAATTTACTGATTCCTTAAAATACCGATTCGGCAAATTACAGATTCAGTAAAATGCCCACCTACATCTAATTTTCCAAATACCGGTCGGTAACGGCCGAAATTACCGAATTTCGGCTGTTACCGACCGGTATTTGCCTACCTACATCTGGCCCTTATTTCCTATTTAGAATTTATGTATTAATTGTGCAGTTACATTCCCTAAAAGTGTTGCTTCTGTATTGTTTTCATGTATAATATTGCTCTTGTACAGTGCATAATTTGAACTGAGTTGTACCATTTGAGAGCTCTGAGGATGAGGTCACTGCGAGTTTCTCACAGTGCCTGTTAGTGAGCAAAAAAGGTGTTCAGAAATCTTGATGGCCATCCAGTCCTGCGCCTCTCTGCACAGCGCACAGGGCAGTGAGCATGTGTTCCAGTTGTATTTGTGGTTATGAGCATATGGGTTAGATGGGGGTAAAAAAAAATATTGACATAGCAAAAGTAAAAAGAGATGCACTGCTCTCCCGCTACTTAAAAAGAATTCCTAACTTTTACTCCCCACTGCTTTCAAATGTCACCAGCCGCCACAGGGGTACATTATCCTGATTGACATGGGATACATCAAGAGCTTAGGACATAGCAAGCTCCACCTTCGGTGCTCAAGAGCACCAACATTTTGATTAACAATAGGAGCCTGTACAAGTGAGGTTCTGACAGACACTGGGAACTTTTATACTTCTCTTGCTGGCAATGTATCCCTTTGTTTTATTGTTTGCTATGCACTCCTTTGGTAGAATGATTGCTTACGAAGAGCAGCCAGTAATTCCCCTTCTTCACGTACAAAAATTTTGGTCTACCAAGCAAAAACGATTCTGTGCTGTTCTTGTGTTACTGCTGTTGTTTATTTGGAGTGGGGGGTGTTTTGGATTTTGGAATGTGATCAGAATGCACCATCATGTACTAAACCCAAGATTGTTTCTCAAGTTCGTACACAAAGGACTGCCCGCGTAATGTATTCCCAGACACGCATAAGAAGTACTTTGGAGAACAAACGGCTTGTTACCCTACTGAGTCTGTTACTAGCTTATGGACTGCATATCCATTGTCACATGTTAATTGGACTCATACTCAGCCCCCTGGTTTCGTAGAAGTAAAGGGAGCATTTGGGTTTGGTTATCCAGGTCCATGTCTGTATTATCAAAAGCCACAAAGTATAGGTTATTTAGCATGTAACAACAATACTTATTGTGATAATTTATATATGGAAAAACAGAATAGAACGTTGGTGGGTTGGCTGTACAAAGAATTGACAATTCCCTGAGAGGCTTGAGAGGCTAATTCTTACTCAGCATGTTGCCCAATTGTTAATTTTACCGACCTATTTTTGTAAGCCAACTGGTCAGGGATAGTTTTGCATAAGGGCACATACTCCAGGGTAAACCCAAAATACCTATTGGGTGGAATTCCAAGTATGCTGCAGTGGATTATGATAGGCCTATCTATGCGCACCCAGGGTTTTTCTTTTTATCTAATGGGACTTATTCTTAAATGCACAATGGTACAAATGATGTGGCCCTTGGGATGGTGTTGCCTCTAAATGTTCCTTGTAAACATGCGAAGCCTAAGGTCAGATGGATTAAAAGAACACTGACAAAGGGATTTTTTAAAGGGGTGACAGACCTTGAGGTCAATAATTATAGTAATGGTATCACCTTTGGGTATATTCTTTCCTCCATTATTACCTTTGGTGGTACCACTATGGCCAGAGGTGAAAGGGCGTGGGAATATTTTGGATTTAAGCTGCAGATACTGTATAATTTCACAGTAGTAGCTTTACGTGACATCACCACCCAATTGGAACATATGAGAATATATTCCGAGCAAACAAGATATGCTGTTGATTTCATCCTAGCTAAGAGCTGTGGTGTGTGCGCAGTAGTAGGAGACCAGTGTGTAGTCGGGATCAGTAATATAGAAAAGAATATTACCCAACATATTTCGGAGATTTTGGAAAATGTTAAAGGAATGGGGCATGGAAATTGGAGTTGGTCCCTCTTTGGTGGATGGAGTTAGATCCTTGAAAGGGTGATCTATTTCATTGTGATTTTGATTGCTTGCTGTGTTCTGGTGCAGTGTCTTCCTCTATGTTGCTCTTACTGCACCACCCTTCTCGCCCCTAAACGAATTTCAGTTCATGATACTAATGCAACAATAATGCTTCATAAAGAGCTCGATGACCTAATGCAGATAGACAAGGGTATTTTTGAGAACTCTTTCCTCCTTACTGTTTCCCCCTCAGATGCTGAAGATATGGAGTGTTCCTAAATGTATTCATAGTTTGTTGACCTACATGCTTTTCTTATTATTACACAATAATTGCTTAGGTCAGCATTTGTGGCACCATTTTCTTCACAGGCGCCATTTTGTATCATGATCGAAACTAAGTCTTTGCTAGTTCCGAGAAACGGCTTTCTCTAGGTTATGTTTCTTCAGAGCTGAGTTCTGTCACACTAATGAATGTACTGTTCTTAATAATTCATACCTTTTTGTGAAATGTAAGCCTTCTCTCACTTGTCTAGTGGTGGGCCCAGGCAGAGTAACTTTGAAACATAGATAATGTGTGCTCGGCCTCAGATTCAAAATTTACTCCTTTGTAATTTACTGTCCAGCTGTGTTTCTCTGGAAAATTTCATGGTGGGCGGGTCTGCATTGATTTTGAAATGTACATAATGTATCGTTATGCTTGCTGATGTCAGACTCTCTCTGCAGCACTCCTAACAAAACTGCAGATAGGGCTCCGCTCTGAGCGTACTCTGAATAAACAGATATTGGTTTGTATTCTCTTCTGTCTCACCGGCTCTTCTGTGACCCAAGTGACCTGAATCGAGCCACTTCCTTCAACAATCCTACCAAGAATTCTTGCAGCCCAACTCAAGCAAGTCATTCCAAGTCTGATACATGCTTCCAAGTGAGATTTGTCCTGGGCAGATTCTCACAAAATCATCTTTGACCTTGGCCCACTTGCTTTAGCTCTCTAAAGTGTCTCTGGATGACATGATCTCCTTTTTGCTGGACACAGAGAAGGCATTCGACTAGATAGAATGGGACAGCCCATTTAAAGTGCTGCACCATCTAGGCCTAGATGATAGCTTTATCTTACAATTGCACTGGCTTTATGACAATCCAATGGTCCAGGTCAACTGCGAGGGCTTCCTGTCGGACCCCTTTCCAGTTAGAAGAAGGACCAGATAAGAGTGCCTCTTCTCTCCCCTGCTGTTTCCATTGGCTATTGAGCCACTAGCAGCTCCCATCTGTCAATCACCCCAGATAATGGGCATATCTACAGCTTCAGGTACCACACAAATACTGCTATATGTGGATGATATCCTGCTCATGTTTTCTGGACAGATATTTCCTGACCCTTATGTCTCTTATCATGGCATTCTCTTAGCAGTATGGTTATAGAATCAATTGGGACAAGAGTGAAGCTTTACCCATGTCCTGTATCACCACAAAATCAGTTATAGTGGCATTCCTATTCCAATGAAAGCCCCATCGGCTCAAGTGCCTCACCATCCGGGGGCGTGGTCTCGCCGGCTGCAAGATGGCTGCACCTTGAGCAAGCTCTGCCATCCAAGCAAATTATTCACCATAATCCAGGAAGACAAGTGCCCATCCAGACCGTTGCAAAGTGGAGTTGCACTGCCAACACTACCAGGTAGCTGTATAACCCACTGGTGAGAGCAGAGTGGCATGCAAAAGCTGAAAATCTGTGATCGAACTGTCCGACTGTAAGCAAGAAGAGGCCACGCAGACAACAGCCGACCGCACCAGACGTCGCCTAAGAAGTGGCTGTGACCGGGGCCTTGAACGCCAAACTCAAACTTGCGCTGGTACACTGAAGCAAAAATTGACACCCAAGCTGGCAAGAACCAATGAGGATGCCGGTGACCTGGTGGGGCTGACACCGATCGGCAGTGCACGCGCAACTCCTGGCAGTAGTGTACTACCGAGGTGTACCCTGGATGACTGCGGAAGGAGCACCTCTGCCTGTGAAGACCCACAGACATACACTTGAAATAAGATAGGGCGAGGCTGATTGCCGCTAACTGGTGAAACAGCGCACCAGCCACTGAGGTGCCTCGGCTCCACTCTCCCACGCAGAGGCTGCCATATCTAGGCATGCCTCCAACTACCTAGTCCACAACACTAAACTGTGGCCCAAAATCCCACCACGACACATGCTTACCGAGTGGCCGTGGTTTCGGATAGCTGTCACTCCCCCATATAAAGAACAGATTAGAAAAATACCTGCTCACACCTGCCAATAGACATTGGTATACCACAGGGCGCTCCCCAAGGCTGCTGCAATCGAGTGCCCCCTTGGCCAGGAACTGAGCACCATATTGTGCTGCATCACAGCCACAGAAGTGGGCCAGCTTCTGAGTGACTGTTGCTCCGTCTCCAGAAAACAATCACAGAACAGCAAAATACTTGCTTGCCCTTACCAGCAGAAATTATTCCAATGTGAGGTGCGCTCCACTTTACCCAGCCGCATCTATCCTACTTGGTGATGCCACAACCTCGGCACATGCATGACAGGCAGCATCTGGGAATATTAAAAAGTGTGAGGCAAGTGCCACAGCCCAGCAGTGGCCAGATACAAGTCTAACACCCTTACTACCCACCCTAAAGGGCCCCTACAATGGACTCTTGCCATTCACTACCTTAAGGTTGTTCTTGAAGAGACTGCATAACAATAGAAGCGAGGAGAACAGGCTATAAACCCAGTGGGCCAAAGTGACAAATGGAGCCCAATAATAACAACATACTGAGCGTGCTCCCCAACACACCCTCTGAACCTCATACCCCAACTCAGGCCATGATGGGGACAGACACTAAACAACCTAAGTTTACCTTTGAAGACTGGCACACAGGAAGATATAGAGACCTGCCACAAGAGGCTGAAGAACAGGCCACACAAACTGAATCCATTGGGGTGCAGGATGAAGACATACAAACCTTGCTCCTAGAGGTCAAATACAGCCTAAAAACAATAGACTCCAAAATTGACCACCTTGCAGCCCAAGTTGACCAGGTCATACAACGTGTGGACCTGCACGACACTTTGATCACCCAATGGGAAGCCAGGGTCTCCAACGTCCATGAGGACAGTTCGGAAGATCGCCAACATTTGTTCAAAATGGATAAGGTATTGGAACTGATCCACACCAAAAATGAAGACCTTGAATCCTGCTCCCAGAGAAACAATCTCTGCATTACAGGAATCCCTGAATCTACTTCCGTCTCCAAAATGGAAGACTATCTAGAGACCTTACTCCATGATCTGTTTGGCACAGCCTTGTCTGAGATCTTCATTGTTGAGAGAGCACTCCACTCACTAGGCCCATGGCCACCCCCTAGGGTCCCCACAAGGCCAATAATAGCCAGCATATTGAACTATCGCAACTGCAACACAAACCTGTGAAAGCCAGACAACTGGGGGAAGTCAGACATGAAGGAAACATCGTCTCATTCTACCACCGCTTTAACCTGGTGGTACAGGCGGCAAGACAAGACTTCCCTAACGGCCAAACTAATCCTTCAGCAACTAAAGATACCCTACGTGCTCACATGCCCAGCTAAGCTGAGATTAGACACTGATGGCAAACCATGCTATTTCACAGACTCCAAAGCGGCCATGGCGTATGCAAAGCAAATGCACAAAACCCACTCAGGCGGCCCACCCGTATCATCTGAAGATGGGCGCACTATCAACGAGCAACAACTACAACAAAGGTACTACCCGAATATATCTGCTCCACTGCATTGCGCTGCACCACAAAATCACTAGATTGCAAGTGCAATGCAGAGCTGTGTCTCCCTATAAACGTCTGGACACAATACACCAAGATTCTATAGGTTACTTCCAAATTTACTGAAATGCTTATCCACCCTGCCATCAAGGGGGGGAGTAGTCCTGCCGAGTCAACATGCCCAAAGGGATAATCTGCATGAACATTCTCTGTGTTTCAAGTTGGGGAATTCTGGGTGGCGAGGGCACCATATCAAAACCTGGTTGGGGGAGTTGGAGTAGGAGTTTGAAGCGGACACTGGAAACGGGAACCGTTAACCCTGAAAGTTGTTGTTTTACTTTTCATGTACACTTCAGAATGCGTTAACTGTCACACTCAGAGGCCACACTACTATGCCAAATGCTACAATTTCATCCAGACCCATTTGGTGATACCCTAGCACACAGCAGCACACACCCAATGACTGACCCATGACTGAAGCGACGTTCTTAACTTGGGGTATTAGGGGTATCAACGACCAGCGCAAATCCCATCTTATACACGCTTACCTTGCAAGACATAATATTGATGTATGTTTTCTACCAGAGACTGCTGGACTCCATACTTGCTGGTGGGATAACTCCTATTCCTCTGTATACTTTAACTATGCTAGAGGGGTAACAATTCTGCTCAAAAAGAGCCTTCCCTGCTGCAACACCCACACCCACATTGACCCAGGGGGCAGGGACATCGTACTGGCAGGCGCATTCTACTCTCAATCAATGATCATGGTGGCCTTATATGGGCCTAATTCAGACAACCCAGATTTTTACCTACGTTTGGAAGCTAATTGTGACACATGGCTCCTGCCTAATAGTTTGGGGTGGTGACTTCAACATTGCACTACAGAACACCCTTGACACCTAAAAGCCACAGCAACATTAAACTCGCTCATACTGGATAACGCACTAATAGATGCCTGGTGACATGTACACCCCAACAGGTGCGAGGGCTCATGCGTCTCTATCACACATAACTCCTCGTCCCGCATTCACCTATAGCTGGTGTCCCGGGACGTAGCAAGCTCGACCTCCTCTGTCGAAAACTTGAAGTGCACCCTATCTTACCATTCCTCTGTGTGTCTCGTCCTCTGGATCCCACAAACCATACGGCCCATGTTCTTGTGGCGTCTGCCCTCATTTGCACTGAAGAGTTGTCATTTACGGAAGAACTGCGCAGCGCCATAATAGAGTTCTTTGAATTAAGCACTCGCTCAGTCGACTCACCCTCAACACTATAGGAAACCTTCAAAGTAGATGACCGGGGAATGTGCATTGCCAAGCAGTCCGGGGTGCTTCGTTCAATTCGAGGAAAGCTGGAAATACTGGAGGCAAAAATCAAAATTCTAGATCAGATATATACCACTATCCCCACACCTGTCGAGCTGGCGGAGATCAGGTAAAAAATGGCAGAATACCAAACTGAGCAGGGTGGGAAGTGAACTATCTGGATTGAGAGACACAATCTCGCCAATAAGGAGAGGGGGACCATCCCGGTAAGACACTGGCTGGCTTGCTGAGGAAGCCGCATGCATCCTCATATGTGACAGAGCCATTGGATAGCACAGGCTGTAGAATCACGTCCCCTGTACAGATTGACGCAGCGATCATTTCCTTCTATTTTCAACTAGACACAACCAGGGCAGTGAGCACCCAGGACGCATTACAGCAGTATTTTGATTGAATGGAACTGCTATGGCTCAAACCAGGTCACAGAGAATACCTCAAGGCCCTATTTTCAATGGAAGAAATCACTCAGGTTACCTCTGGCCTCCCTGGAGAAAAAGCTCCAGGACTAGATGGACTAAAACCCACCTTTATAAAGAATATGCTTCAATTCTGATCTCTCATCTCATTGAAATGTATGGTGAATCAGTCATGTTAGGCCAACTACCCCCTCCCTCAGTGAAGCACTAATCACAATCATACTTAAGCCTGACAAGGCACCTGAGAGCTGTGACTCCTATCGCCCTCTTTCATTGATCAACATCAACAATAAAATATATGCAAAACTGCTAGCAAATTGTCTCTTTCCGCTCATGCCCCTAATTATACGCCTGATCAATCTGGCTTTATTTATTTATTTACGGAGTTTTGTATAGCGCTAGCCTGACCGGAGGGTATCGGAGCGCTTCACAACCGCTACAGAGCAGAACAAACAAGAGTAAAATATATTTCAATAAAGCGAGCAAAAGAGAGCAGAACATATTGCAACATAGTGAGACAATCCAGGTGAGAGTTATAGTAAAGAAGAGGTTGAAGAGTTCCGTTACAAGGATTTATTAACCCACAACCGAGAGAGGTTCAGTGTCATTTTCAGCAGTCCGACTGATCCTATCTAATCACTAGGGATCGATCGAGGAAAAGGATTTTGAGCTGACTTTTGAATTTAGCAAAGGAGGAAATATTTCTGATGTGGAGGGGGGATAGAGTTCCATTCTTTGTGCGCATTTCCAGCGAAGGATCTGGCCACGTTTTTTTGTTTTTGTGCTTTAAGCAGGATAACAAGTAAGGTATTAGAGCTTCTGAGGTTCCTGTTCTGACCTGCTTTTCTGAGTTTGGATGCCAGATATTCGAGTTTGCCTGTGTGGAGGGCTTTGTGGGTGAGGCAGGCCATTCTGAAGTTCTCCAGCATTTCTTTTGGCAGCCACTTGTGTTCTTTGAGTGCAGGAGAGATGTGGTCAAATTTCTTCATTCCAGTGACCATTCTGGCAGCCCCATTGAGAGTTGTTTTCAGTGGAGCAAGGTGTGTTTTTGCTATTCCCGAGAGGACTGTGTTTCCATAGTACTGTCTTGACAGCACCAATGCTTGAGTGGCTTGTTTGAGATCTTTGGGTGGAATGAAAGGTTTTATTTTGTTTAGTAGCTTCAGGTTAAGGAAGGCGCTGTAAGCTGAAATCTCAATGTGTTTGGTCATGTCGAGTTTTGAGTCTAGCGTGATGCCTAATGATTTAACAGAGTCGGCCAGGGTGAGGTTTTGTATGGCTTTTTAGGACCCAAGTAAAATGTTCCTGATTCATGCCCTTATGTAGATACAATGCACATTGCCCTTATGTAGGCATAGAAATCATAACCATATTCAGACATAGCCCATGCAACCCAAATACAGGCATGGCTACTTCCACCAGTTCCAAAAAGCCACAACGATTTCTTGGAAAAATCGGCTTAAGCAGTCAGTGTCATTCCCTTGCTTGAATATTGATTTGTCCAAGAACTCATGGAGTTTTCAAAGAACTACCATTCCCTTGGGGTACTTTGATGATGTTATTATGCCCGACTTTACGTCAAACTAGGCACCTTTGAAGTATAAATATGCTTTCACTTGGAAACACAAGGTGGGTCAGAGCGGTGTACAGTCAAAATATGGAGTATTTTTTATCGATTTACATTAATATCGATTCAAAAATATAGAATGGACACAATATCGACTGGACAGAATATAGTCTGCAAAAATATTGACTAGAATAGCAATAATATCGATTCCAAATTATAGAATGGACAAAATATCGAATGGACAGAATATAGACAACAAAAATATTGAATTATAGGTAAGTAATTTAATATCAACTTTTTAAAGTGTTGTTTATGTTACTATATGTGTGAAAAGTGTATATTTAATTTATAATTTATTTTAAATAATTAATTTTATGGTTTTTTTTGCGTAATATAAATCAGTAGCGGGTTGTGGGTTTATAGGGGAATATGGTGGGAAGTAACTTAATTATAATTAATTAAATGTATTTATCGGTATTTATTTTGAATTGTTAATGATTTATTAATTGGTAATTAATCAAAATGTAATTGATAATTCATTTTAATTAATTGAATAATTGATAATTATGTTAATTATATTTTATTTTCTGTAGCGGGTTGTGGGTTTATAGGGGAATATGGTGGGAAGTAACTTAATTATAATTAATTAAATGTATTTATCGGTATTTATTTTGAATTGTTAATTATTTATTCATTGGTAATTAATCAAAATTTAATTGGTAATTCATTTTAATTAATTGAATAATTGATAATTATGTTAATTATATTATTTTATGTTCTGTAGCGGGTTGTGGGTTTATAGGGGAATAGGATGGGAAGTAATTTAATTATAATTAATTAAATATGTTAATGTATTTATTGGTATTTATTTTGAATTAATTGTTAAATATTTATTAATTGGTAATTAATTTAAAGTTAATTGGTAATTCATTTTAATTAATTTAATAATTGATAATTATGTTAATTATATTAATTTATTTTCTGTAGCAGGTTGTGGATTTATAGGGGAATAGTGTGGGAAGTAATTTATAATTATTTAAATATGTTAATTTATTTATTGGTATACATTTTTAATTGATTGTTGATTAATTATGAATGGGTAAATAATTAAAATAAAAAGGGTAATTCATTTTAATGAATTGGTAATTTGATAATTATGTTAATTATAATATTTATTTTCTGTAGCGGGCTGTGAGTTTATAGGGGAATAGGGTGAGAAGTAATTTAAATAAAAATAATGAAATATGTTAATTTATTTATTGGTATTTATTTTGATTTAATTTTTAAATACTTATTAATTGGTAATTAATTATAATGTAATTGGTAATTAATTGTAATTAATTGATTAATTGGCAATTAATTAAAATATAATTGGTAAATCATTGTTAAATAATTTATAATTGGTAAGTAATTAAAATATAAATGGTAATTTAAATTAATTTATTAAATGTTAATTATTTTAATTATTTTAATTTCTTTTCAGTGGTGGGTTGTGGGTTTATAGGGGAATAGGTTGGGAAATAATTTAATTATAAATAATAACATTGTTTAATTCATTAATTGTTTTTTGTTGTATTAATTTATTATTATTTTGTAATTGTTAATTAATATATTGTTAATTGTTAAATACTTTGTGTTAGGTAATTTTTGTTATTTTTTATTTGTATGTTTAATTGATTAATACATTTATTATAAAAAAAATATTAATTATTAAAAAAAATATTTATTGGTAATAATATTTAATTAATTTTCATTCATATATGAAGTATTAACTTTCCCTCCTGTTGCACTCTCTGGAGTGGGAATAGTAATTTTCACCCCTACGCTATCAATGCTTTCCCTACTGTGCACTCTCTGGAGTGGGAATAGTAATTTTTGCCTCTACGCTATCCAATGCTTTCCCTACTGTTGCACTCTCTGGAGTGGGAATGGTAATTTTTACCTTTACGCTATCCAACGCTTTTCCTCCTGTTGCACTCTCTGGAGTGCGAATAGTAATTTTTACCTCTACGATATCCAACGCTTTCACCTACTGTTGCACTCTCTGGAGTGGGAATAGTCATGTTTACCCCTACGCTATCCAACACTTTCCCTACTGTTGCACTCTTTGGAGTGGGAATAGTAATTTTTACCCTTACGCTATCCAGCGCTTTCCCTACTGTTGCACTCACTGTAGTGGGAATAGTAATTGTAACCCCTATGCTATCCAGCGCTTTCGCTACTGTTGCACTCACTGGAGTGGGAAAAGTAATTTTAACCCCTACGCTATCCACCGCTTTCCCTACTGTTGCACTCATTGGAGTGGGAATAGTAATTTTTATCCCTACGCTATCCAGCGCTTTCCCTACTGTTGCACTCACTGGAGTGGGAATAGTAATTTTAACCCCTACGCTATCCAGCCCTTTTCCTACTGTTGAGCTCACTGGAGTGCGAATAGTAATTTTAACCCCTACGCTATCCAACGCTTTCCCTACTGTTGCACTCACTGGAGTGGGAATAGTAATTTTTACCCCTACGCTATCGAACGCTTTCCCTACTGTTGCACTCATTGGAGTGGGAATAGTAATTTTTATCTCTACGCTATCCATTGATTTCCCTACTGTTGCACTTGGTGGAGTGGGAATAGTAATTTTTACCCCTCTGCTATCCAACGCTTTCCCTACTGTTGCACTCACTGGAGTGGGAATAGTAATTTTTAACCCTACGCTATCCAATGCTTTCCCTACTGTTGCACTCTCTGGAGTGGGAATAGTACATTTTACCACTACGCTATCAGCGTTTTCCCTACTGTTGCACTAATTGGAGTGGGAATAGTAATTTCTACTCTCCCGCTATCCAGCGCTTTACCTACTGTTGCACTCTTTGGAGTGGGAATAGTAATTTTTACCCCTACGCTATCCAATGCTTTCCCTACTGTTGCACTCACTGGAGTGGGAATAGTAATATTTAATCGCCCGCTATCCAACGCTTTCCCTACTGTTGCACTCACTGGAGTGGGAATGGTAATTTTTACCCCTACGCTATCCAATGCTTTCCCTACTGTTGCACTCTCTGGAGTGGGAATAGTAAATTTAACCCTCTCGCTATCCTGCGTTGAAAATATTGTATTTGTTTTGTTAATAATATTTATCTATACTACTATTATAAAGAGAGAACTGTGCCGTTTGAGCCAGGTAAACTCGAAAAGTACACCACCAATCCAAACATCCAAGACATCTTTGAAAACGTCACGGCAAGCAGAAGGACATAGGCTATATAAAAGTAAAAAATATATGTTCTTTAAAAAATTTACGAATAAAAAAAAAGTAGTCCCTTGGAAGTAGCGCTGGCCGCGAAGTGCGTGATGACATCGGGAGCACGGGGAGGAGCGGCGTTCAGGAGCAAGAGGAAGAGCGGCCGACATGAGCGCGGGGAGGAGCTGCGGACAGGCGTGGAGGAGCGGCGAGCGGACAAGCGGTGAGGAGCGGCGAGAAGCAGAGGAGCAGTGGAGCGGTAAACTCAGCAGCGCGGGGAGGAGCGGCGGATGAGGTAAGTGAAGCAGCCGCAGGTGCGCACCAAGGGACGGACGGGGGCCATGAACACTGAGTGCTCAAAAAGCATTTTCCTCAAAGACGGGACGTCGGGGGAAACAAAGCGTGGGTAGAAGCGGCCAGGACCTACGACGGGCGCGGCCATGAACACTGAGTGCTCAGAAAACCTTTTCCACAAAGTCGGGACGTCGGGGGGAAACAAAGCGTGGGCAGAAGCGGCCAGGACCTATGACGGGCGGGGGCCATGAACACTGAGTGCTCAGAAAGCCTTTTCCACAAAGTCGGGACGTCGGGGAAAACAAAGGGTGGGCAGAAGCGGACAGGACCAACAAAACGGCCGCTCTGCTGCGCCTCTCCTGCTGGGATGCTGCCCCCAGCCCCTTCTGCCCCGGGCAACGCCGGGGCGGGCTGCTAGTATATATATATATATATATATCCAAAAAGGAAACACGCTCCGTCTGTCACGTTATCCAGGCCACACCAGCATTACTTAAAAGATATTCTTTATTAAAAAAAGATTCATGGGCATGACGCGTTTCGAGTCTGGGACTCTTTATCAAATGCCAGTAGCTGCAAAGTCAGTGGGTTCGTTTGAATTTAAGCAACGTGACTCTTAAACATCAAGGAAGGACTCAGTCCATTGCTCCCAGGTTAAAGGGACAGTTCATCCTCAGTATCTTTTTCGTAGTGTTCTTTCATGTTATTATTTCCCTTTATGCACAGTTAGGTACCAGTTTTTAATTTAGGTTACATTAACCTCCAAATGGCAACACAGTCCAGGTTTTCTGTGCACAGGCTTGTGGATGACTTTCAGCTCAATTAAGAACGGGACTCCATTTCCCACAATGCTACTTGACTGTCCTGCAATTCTTTACTGGGTGTTGATGTAGATGACGGTAAAACTACATTTCTTCATCACGAACTGAGTGCAAATCATGCTTTTAAATGGAAACTTCCGTACCTCAGTCGCGATGTGCAGAAAATAGTTCCACTACCACAGTGCAGCATTCGTCTTTCAAGGCCACTGCCTTGAGTATGCCGGCTTAGGAAAAGTTCCTCTGCAGATCCTGGTTGCTTCTGGTTCAATCACTCGGTTTTGAGGCGGGCCTCACACAGTGGCCCTTCCGTCAGTTCCTTCGTTCCTTGTGCCTTTAGCAACCGGGGGGCACTCTCTAACAAGCTCCTCGCTTCCATCTCACGTCCTGACAATGAGAGTCCCTCTCCCTTGTGGATCGGTCCCGGGTTTGAAGTGTGTCAGACACTTCTCGAAATCCAAAAAGGAAACGCGCTCCGTCTGTCACGTTATCCAGGCCACACCAGCATTACTTAAAAGATATTCTTTATTAAAAAAAGATTCATGGGCATGACGCGTTTCGAGTCTGGGACTCTTTATCAAATGCCAGTAGCTGCAAAGTCAGTGGGTTCGTTTGAATTTAAGCAACGTGACTCTTAAACATCAAGAAAGGACTCAGTCCATTGCTCCCAGGTTAAAGGGACAGTTCATCCTCAGTATCTTTTTCGTAGTGTTCTTTCATGTTATTATTTCCCTTTATGCACAGTTAGGTACCAGTTTTTAATATATATATGTGTATATATATATGTATAAATATATATATATATTACCTACTGGCGGTCGCCAGTAGGTAGTTATAGTTAGGATTTTTTTCAATGTTAAATCTCAAAATTCTATTTGGAATAACTTTGGCGCCGGTTGACGAATCTGCCTCAATATTTCCT
Organism: Lissotriton vulgaris; assembly: GCF_964263255.1. Classification (NCBI taxonomy): domain Eukaryota; kingdom Metazoa; phylum Chordata; class Amphibia; order Caudata; family Salamandridae; genus Lissotriton; species Lissotriton vulgaris. Next base: position 323,584,112 of record NC_141699.1, on the reverse strand, counting down.
CAAAATGGCCTCGTCGAGCTCCGGTCCTTCCCTGAAAGTTTGGGGGGGAGGCGTCAAGCGGGGGCCGAGATAAAAAGGGGGTCCCAAAACACGTTTTCACCATGTTAATTTCCATAGGGCGGTCGACCTCACTTTTAGCCCGAACGGCTGAATGGATTTTCACCAAATTTTGCAAAATTGTAGGGACTGGTAGCCCGATGTGCCTTTGCTATGTCTCAAGATATGTACTCCAGTGGATTTTGAGTAATTTAGGTTCAAGAAAATATATATATCTATAGGCGCGCCCCGGTACCCGCACCAGGGAGCGCACCGGGCGCGCCACGCGACTTGCGCACGGAAAGCTGATTGGCTCACGGGTGTCTGTAAACATTCGAAACAGTCCGGAGCGGCCGCCATCTTGTGTCTCGGTAGGATTGAGACACAAGAGGTGGCAAAAATGAAAGGGGGAAATGAGCAAAAGGGGGCAGGGTACACCCCCCGGACCCCCTAGGTTTGATATGGGGGCAAAAAAAGGGTCCTGTAGGACAAATAAATTTTTTCGATTTTCGCGGGGGGAGCGCCCGGTAGGCGTACCGGGGAGCGTACCATGGAGAAAAAAGAATGACACTTTTTTTTTTTAAATCGCATTTTTTTATAAATTGGAGGTAGTTCTGAAAAGACCTTTTTTTTGTTGTTTTATATTTTTTTTATACTTTTTAAAACGATTTTATATTTTTTTGGGATTTTTTTCTGGGGAAAAACAAAAACAGGGATTCAAAAACTGCTCAACAGGAGCAAAAAAAATTGAAAATTTAGGGTCTGGTAGAGCAGCGGTGTTCCTGTCTCTTTATAGCAATGAGTTCAACGCTCTGCTCCCCATAACAGAGCAGTTCGTCACAGTCCACGCATAGAAATTTAATGCCTGCAAAGACCGGCTGCACGTTAGGGACCATTCCTTCACGTGTTGTTCCTGAAGGTGTTGCTCCACCAGTGGAGGTGCTGCCGCCATCTCTTGGTAAATTCCGTGCCAGCTCCCTGACACTCTCCCTGGAATAATTATTTGGGTGTCTTCTTTTGACATGCCTAATTAAATTGGCATTTCCAAAGCTATATTTTTTGTGAGGATTGCCTCTGGATAAAATACTGCCACATATTTTGCGGGTTACTTTACCAGCATTAACTGTTTTTTGTCCTTCAGGGATGTCATAAAATTTCCAGATGAAGTGGTTCTTTTTTTTTCTGGAGAGGAGGGTCCTCAGGCAAAAAAGCATCTGAATCACTACTGGATGACTCCCTTGCAGCCATTGCTGTTGATCAGGAAAATTATGAGAAGAAAATACACAGAACACCTCTTGCTCTCTCCAAGTGCAAATCAATAGTGAGAGAAATGGGTGGGTTTCTCAAAATTTTGAAAAAAAAAACTTCTGCACCAATGAAAAGTGTTATTTTAAAGTCACATGGCTTGACGCGCTTACGCTACGCGCCCTTGGGCGCTTCCCGGGCCGCGTAGCATAAGCGCGTCGGGGCACTTATGTTGCGCAATCGTATAAGCTCGGGCGCTTACGCGGTGCGTCATAACACGCATCTCGCGGCTACGCGATACGTGTCTTATGACGCAAGGCGTTGGGTGGCGGCTACGCGATACGTCACAATGTGGTTTTCGTTCGCGGCAATAGCGCTATCCGGGGAACGCCGTAACATTGCGCTTACCGGTGCGTTCACCGGTACGCGCCCCGGGAGCGCCTCGGGGTCAAAAAAAAAAAAATAATAATAATTAACATATTTATACAATATAAAATTCGTTCAAAAATTGCAAACTTTTTATACCTATTAATATTTGCTATTAAAAAACCATTGAAATTCACTGAAAAAACCATAGGTTTCACACCAGTTATAGTTACCTGGAAATTTTACTGACATAAAACCATTGAAATTACACGTTATAGTTAGTTGGACTCACTATAACTTGCGCGTGCAATGCACTGCTGATGACGTCACATATTACATCACTCATGACATGGTCAGTGACATCACTCATGACATCACTGATGAGACCATCCTTGTGACAGAGTGACAGACCTCCTTTCACTGTAATGTAACCCTGGAAACACATATTCCAAAATAGAAACATTTTTTTTAAAAATGGAGATACCCATACCAGTTACAACAACCAATTCAATAATTCCACCATCTATATACACATCCACTCATTGACCAACAGTTCTATATAGTCACTCATACATATACTCACTCATCATATGTAGTGATACACCTATACATCCTGTTACATACCGACAGTCATCCAAAAGATACTCTCACACATACTCACACATGCAAATAAACTATTGAACATCCATTTATTTGCATATACAGCTATACACACACTACCACCTTACTTCTAAGGAAACTTACACATACTTACTCTCTTAAACAATCATTTATAGAAAAACATACTTATTTAAACAGGAACTCTTACAATCCCTCACTCTCACATATACTCACTTATATACATCAATATTCACATATATTAGATTAAGTCATATGTAGTTACTGATAAAGACTCTAGTGAGACAGTCATTCACTCACTAACACACACATATACACACTTATCCACCCATACAGTCCTGCACATATGCTGTCTTCAAAACACATACAAGCAGAGAGTCAGTCACTCATGCATCTATGTGATAAGGAATACCCCCACCAAACCATATAGACACTCATAATGATATTAAAACAAACATCTAATAACCCATATACACACACGTAGCTAATCACCAACCCATGCAGCCACTTATACACAAAGTGAAACACAAATACATATATTTAAATATTTAAACATTACTTCTTAATAGATGTACTCACTAAGATACACTTAATAAGCCAGTTAACCAATCAATTTAAAAAAAAAATCCATATAAACTCTTATTAAAACATTTATTCTTCAAGCAACATTTACATATACATATATAACACATATTTTTTTTAAAAAAATACAAACATTCACTGGATGGTCTCATCAGTGATGTCATGAGTGATGTCACTGACCATGTCATGAGTGATGTAATATGTGACGTCATCAGCAGTGCATTGCACGCGCAAGTTATAGTGAGTCCAACTAACTATAACGTGTAATTTCAATGGTTTTATGTCAGTAAAATTTCCAGGTAACTATAACTGGTGTGAAACCTATGTTTTTTTCAGTGAATTTAATAGGTTTTTTTAAATGCTAATTCCTAACTATAACTGGTGTGAAACCTATGGTTTTTTCAGTGAATATATATATATATATATATATATATATATATATATATATATATATATATATATATATATATATATATATATATATATATATATATATATATATATGCTCAATAAACAAAGTCCATAACCCACGCTCTCAGGAAGCAACACGGAGACACCAAAATGAAGCCAGTGCTGTTTAATCCACCATTGTGGATTAAACAGCACTGGCTTCATTTTGGTGTCTCCGTGTTGCTTCCTGAGAGCGTGGGTTATGGACTTTGTTTATTGAGCATATCTTTGTCGGATTCACTCCGCCGACATCCACGCCACCTTTCATGGGTCAAGGGACCCGGAAGGAGTTTTGTTGTGAAACGAATATATATATATATATATATATATATATATATATATATATATATATATATATATATATATATATATATATATATGTATATGTATATATATGTATTAAAATTATAAAAAGAAAAATATAAATTTTAAGTTTATTTAAGTATTTTAAGTATGTTTAAATTAATTATGGTTATTGATATATTACTTTTAAATTACTTTTAAGACATTTAAAAAATTCGATATTTTGACTGTCTATATTTTTTACAACGATATTTTGGAGTCGATATTTTTGTACTTACCTGTTTGAAGAGAGGAAGTCGATAGTCTGGCATTCTATATTTTTTCCACGATATTTTGGCAGGTCGATATTTTGTTCCTCGATATTCTGTCAGTGATCCGTTCAAAGCAGATCGAATATCTACTTGCCTGACGCAGCTCGCTACAGCAAGTGCCGAAGGAAGCTGACCCTCCAGCTGATGCACTGATCGAGAAGCTGTCCTTTCTCTCGCCGAGAATCCAGCTCCAGTGTTTTCAAGCACCCCTCGCGGGGTGTTGGAAAATCGAGTCCTGAGACAGAGATGTCAGACCTTCTTCATTCTAAAACCAATGTACGGAGTTGAGTAGACCCTAAGAGAAATCTTGGATAGATTTTCGGCAAAGAAACTAAAGCTATGCTACACCACACTTACTTCTTCCCTTATACTAGACTTAGGTTAGGTACATTGGGGTAGGTGTATTTTAGAAGCACCAGTTGAGCACTTTCAGCCTTTGTTATTTATGTATATATTTATCTATGGCTTAGAAACCATACAATGCTTTTACAGGATTAATTTATAATATTCTTCTTGCTGTACGCATTATACTTTGCAACCAGTATTGTGTGTTGTAGCAGTTCACTTTACTTGCAAGAGAAAGACGATTGTTCAATAAATCCTTTTATTGAAAACGCCTGTCTCTCTATTTCTCTGCAACCCTGTAGAAACGAAGCATGCACGATTGACTGAGTAAAATATCTACCTATTGTTTCTGCGACTCTGCAGATAACGTTTTGTAGTGAGCTAGCCTGCCTCGCGCTCGCACTGTGAGCAACGCGCGAGGCACTGATCTCGTGCTGGCTGCCTACGTAATGTGTTTGACAGTTAGTGGCTCGAGCGCTTTAGAGTCCACTGCCATTTTGTGCTAACATGTCGTGCTGGCGGAAGTCTTATTGACAATAAAGTCTTCTCTTCATACCTTACGTCTTGTGAGTTATTACACTCATTTCTGGCGACGACGACCTAAGGCTTCCGCAACGGAACCGCTGATTCAACAAAAGCTGACAAAGGTTTACCTCGTATGGTGGCGATATTGACTGGAGATCGGACGCCTCGCTGTGTTTCCTGCGCAGTGTGGGAACATCAGAAAAGAGAAATCGGCGCTGTTTCTTGACGACGCTGGACCTGCCTCTTCCTCCCTCTGCCTGAGGCGACTGCGCACTTTCACGTAAGTCGAGCGTGAGGAAGTCAACGCCTACCACATTAGTTCCCCGGCAGAAGGCTTCCTCTTATTCTTCTTAAAGGGGAAGTAACCATTTCATCGTGTGCATATGCTCAATGGAAATAAAACGTTAAAAACCTGTGTTCTGCAGCACAAACAAGAGTTGGACTATAGAGAAAATATTGATGTGGTCTTTACCACTCATTTGAGGAAACTGCATTCAAAAGCACGACATATATATCAGGAGGGAAAATATAACTTGAGAATTCAAAGGGAATCCACGCACAAGCTTTAAACTTATAACAAGTTAGCAAAATTATTGACATTGTCTGGCCCAGCATATTGGACTTTACTTCTATGTACGTTCAGTCACAGTTGTGTCTTCTGACAGCAGTTTAGCTGCTGGGTGACTATAAAATAAACTGCTGTGGCATATGTTTTACTACTTGCTGTCTTCACAATATAGTAAATGATGCAGTCAATTCACCCTCCGCCCCCTTTCTTGGATACTCCTGGGGAACCACCTGTGGCATGGAGAAAATGGTTTGATGCTTTCGAGAACTATTTGGGTGCCATTGGAGCACACAGGTTTAGAGCTGAAAGGAAACATTTTTTACTTCTTCACTCTTTGGGTTTTGAGGGTAGAGAAACGCTCAAACACTTACCTGATGTTATTGATGAAGGCGGTGAAGAGACTGATGAGTATCAAAACACTGTTAGAAAACTTAAGTTAAGGTATGACAAGCAACCCAGTGTTGTGGTCCTAAGGCATAAGTTCTTCAAGAGAGCACAAAAAACAGAAGAAGATGTCGACACGTATGTTACTGCTTTGAGAAAAATGGTTGCAGAATGCGAATTCGAAAATTTCAGTGAACAACTAGTGCGTGATCAATTCATTAGTAAATGCCTGGATAAATCCATCAGACAGAAGCTATTATCTTTGGAAAATCCAACCTTAGATGAATCCATCCGCATAGCAAAAAGTATTGAAACGTCACAATCCTCTATCAGAGAACTTGAAAGTAAAAATGTTGAATTGGTGACCCCTGTTCGCTTTAAAAATGTGGTGAAAAAAAAAGATTTTCAACAGAACAATTTTTTCAAAAGAACTGATATCTGCTTCAGGTGCGGTTATCCTTCACATGCTAGAAGTGGAAGGCCATGTCCTGCGAGGAATGCCACATGTCGAAAATGTGGGAAATTGGGGCATTTTGACAAAGTCTGCCAGACAAACAAGAAAAGTCCTATCCAAGTTGCATGTATAAAGGACTCAAGTGAAAGTGACAGTGATGACGCCCTATGTGAACTTAAAGACATGGTTCTCGTGGTAAAAGAAGGAGACATAATAACAGGGAATCCTGATGACTGTGTTGATCCTTATGCTATCATTGGTGTTGGCGATAAAAATCTGAGACTTTTAGTAGATTCAGGTGCCAGGATAACAATGATCAGTGAATCCTTATTTAAAGAGAAATGGGGAAATAGACCTTTGCAACCACCAGATCGCGAACCAGTATCCTATGAAGGGAGGAGCATTGAACTTCTAGGGTATTTTGAAGATGTCCTGGTGTTCAAGAACAGGCACATATATGGAAAAATATATGTGGCTGTCAATGGATTGGACATTCTTGGGTGGTTCCATCAAGGTTTGTTCAGTATGATGCTACGTCCTGGAGCAAAGGAACAAATTTTAGTTATTCGTGACCAAACACATGTGGAAGAACTCCTCAATAAATTCCCTAGAGTATTTTCTGGTGAACTTGGAAAAATCAAAGGGTTCAAGCACAAGATAAAAATAAAGAATGATGCTGTGCCTGTCAAACACAAAATAAGGAGTGTACCTTTCAGCATCCGGAATGATCTAGAAAAAGAACTCTTATCTATGCATAAAAGAGGTGTAATAGAACCGATTGAATCCTCGGATTGGTCTTCGGCTTTGGTCGTGGCAAGAAAGAAAAACAATGATCTCAGAATCTGCATTGATCTGCGCAGCTTAAACAAAGTGATTTGGGTGGACTCACACCCATTACCCAACATCACAGAAATGCTAGGTGTAGTTGCAGGGGCTAAGGTTTTCACCAAACTTGACTTGGCCTCTGCATACCACCAAATCGAACTTGACAAGGATTCACGCCACTTCACTGCGTTCAACACACCATCTGGACTGTATCAATTCTGCCGCATGCCTTTTGGCCTTGCGTCGGCAGCCTCTGTTTTCCAGAGAGTCATGGTCAACCTCCTCAAAGGAATCAAAAATGTTGCCATATTTCAAGATGACGTCCTCATATATGCTAAGGATCAGCAGGAACATGACCAGGTGTTATCTAAAATTTTGTCAATTTTCCAAGAGCATGGAGTTGTACTTAAGAGAGATAAGTGCGTATTCTCTAAAGACAGTGTGGAATATCTGGGTCACACCATTTCTAGTGAAGGCGTCACACCAAAACCGAGTTTGGTTCAAGCAATTGTAGACGCATCAGCTCCTAAGGACAAAGCAGGAGTAAAATAACTTTTAGGCCTAACAGAATTCTATTCACGATTTATCCAAGACTATGCCACCAACATTCGCCCTATTTCAAAGTTGTTACAAGACAAAAGTGAATTTGTGTGGGATGAAGAGTGTAGTAAAGCATTTGATTGGATCAAGGATAAATTGTGCACTGTCAGTGCTTTGAAACCTTACATGCAGGATGTCCCCTGCACTTTGACTGTTGATGCCAGTAACCATGGATTGGGAGCTGTCTTGACACAAGATGTTTGTGAAAATGAACATACCGTTGGGTTTGCATCCAGAGTACTTAGAGAGGCGGAAACGCATTACTCCGTGATTGAGAAAGAGCTCCTGGCATGTTGGTGGGGCATTGAGAAGTTCAAAAATTATCTGTGGGGGCGCAAATTCACTCTTCAAACAGACCATAAACCTTTAGTGTCAATTCTTGGTAACACGAAAGGACGTAGTGCTACTCCCCGTATTGCACGCCTTGCATCTAAGTTATTGCAATTCAATTTTGATGTTGTCCACATTGCTGGTGGGAAAAATGTGAGAGCCGACGCTTTGTCACGCCTACCTTCCTCCACAAGCAAAACCACACTGAGTAATGATGACTGTTGTTATGATGATGATGAAGACTGTATTATTGCTAGTGTTGAATTGTTACATGTATGTTCTGTGGGGCAAGAAGGTTGGAGGGAAGCTTTAGAAAGTGATCTAGTTCTGAAAGAAGTAAAAAAACACATTGTCCAAGGTTGGCCGAGGGAAAGAAATGTTGGTATTGATTTACAACCCTATGTGAAAGTGTGTGATGAACTTTCTATCGAAGATGGTCTAGTTTTTAGGACAGAGAAATTGGTTCCCCCCGAGAAAATTAGAGCCACACTTTTAGCCAAGGCCTATGAAGGGCATCTTGGAGCAACACTCACTAAACGTAGAGTAAGAGAGTACTTCTGGTGGCCACAGATGGATAAAGATATTGATGCCATGGTGCAAGAATGCACTATCTGTTCTTCTAGTGATAAAAGTTTTCGCACAGCCAGTCCTCCGCTCACGCCTATATCTCTTCCAGGTGCGCCGTGGGAGAAACTTGGCATCGATGTGCTAGGACCATTCCATAGGTTACCCCATCAGTGTAAATTTGCCATTGTAATGATGGATTATTACACAAAATGGCCAGAGGCTAAATTTGTATCCAAAGTTGACTCGAAAGAGATCATTGGCCTCATGAAAGAAATTTTCATGAGAGAGGGGTTTCCCCTTTCCATCATATCCGACAATGGGGTCCAGTTTGTGTCCACAGAAGTGGAAGAGTTCCTTAAAGAGTCTGCCATCACTCATTACAGAAGTTCCCTTTACCACCCACAAACCAATGGTTTGGTGGAAAGACTCAACAGAGTTATTGGTGATTGTGTCAAATGGGCTATTGTTCACAACAAAGAGGTTCCCCAGAGTGTGAGAGCCATGCTGTGGTTCTACAGGACCACCCCACATTCATCTACAGGGGTGTCTCCCTTTGAATTACTAAGGGGCAGGAAACCATGCACTGAATTTAGGCCTGCATGGATGTCCAAATGGTTCAAATCCGATTCTTCTCCCCAAGAGATTGATGAGCAAGTCAGGAAAAAGAATGAAAAAGTACAGTCCAAACAGAAAGAATACTTTGATGAAAGGAAACGGGTGAAAAGCAGAGCATTTGCTGTGGGGGACTGTATAAGGATTAAGAAACAAGGGTTTGTAAAGAAAGGTGATGCAAAGTTCGGTGATATTGTTAAGGTCGACAAAGTCTGTGGTAATGCTGTTCGGGTTAATGGACAGCACTGGTGGAATGTCAACAAGGTGGTAAAAGTTAAAAGTTTTGATGTCAACCTGTTGAACTCTAATGGTGCTAAAAATGTTTCTTGTGACGATTTCCCATGTGATACCAGTGTACAGCCATCAGCTCCTCAATCCTCGGTGATGAGGAGGAGCACCAGAGCCATCAGGGTTCCTATTAGATTCCGTTGATTATTCTCATCCTTCCTTTTGCTTTCCTGATCTTCTCTCTTCCTCTGGTTCTTCTCTACTTCTCTTCCTTTTCTTCTCCTTTTAGGGAAAGGAGATATGTAGTGAGCTAGCCTGCCTCGCGCTCGCACTGTGAGCAACGCGCGAGGCACTGATCTTGTGCTGGCTGCCTACGTAATGTGTTTGACAGTTGGTGGCTCGAGCGCCTTAGAGTCCACTGCCATTTTGTGCTAACATGTCGTGCTGGCAGAAGTCTTATTGACAATAAAGTCTTCTCTTCATACCTTACGTCTTGTGAGTTATTACACGTTTGTTCTTGGGAAAACAAAGTTGTCATGTTTATACGGTTGTCAGGAACTAATCCCTTCTTGTTTGTTTGAGAAAGTTTCTAGTGACCTCTGAGCTAGCTGGCACTCACTATTAAGTTTAATATATTCGATAGAGACCTAGTCAACCTCAGTCCTACGTAAAATCTATAGGATATATTATTCCAATACTCAGAGCCTATTGGGAATATAGGAACTACACTACATAGCGCCCAATGTTTGGTAAGGCACTAATTTAACGCTAGATACTATAGTAACTCAGTTGTGCTTTTCACAGAGACCCCTTTTTCCTTAAAATACTCCAAAAGACGTCTGGAGTGGGTAAAAGGATAAAATATCCACCATAACTGAGTAGGACGAAAATCCTATGTATTCGTTTTTGGTTTGTTCAACTTTGAAGGATACAGTGTTCCAAAATATTGTGCACCTTATCTTTGTTTCCTTGAAACTTGCTCTGCAAACTTTCAGTCAACAAAATGTCGGATAGCAACACAGAGAACGGTGGGGCTGCAGGAACTGCAACCCACCCAGGTTTAGACATTACAGGTTTCCAACAAAATGACCCGGATGCAATATTCATCCCGGAAAACTTAAGGAAAGACATCACTTTAAAGCATATAACAAATGGCCTATCACCAAGAGATGGTAGGGTATTTTTTGTCATAGAGGCACATGAATATCGGCAGACAGAGGTATTCTACTCATGGATTTTCTTCCCTGAAGCAAATTCAGTAACACATGTGCTTCACTTCTACAAGGAAGAGAAAAATCCAATGGAATACACTCCTTTTGAGGATACTGAAATTCCACTAACTTACCAAGAGCATGCGGACTGGTTTAAAGGCGCCCTACAACATCAAAATCACATTACCAGGCTCGGTCCACTAGGTAGACCAGGAGCAACATGGCTGGTACTAGCCAGCTATACACCACATCCTTCCATTGAAGAAATGACAGGGGAGGAATTATTAGTTCAACTTAAACAACTAATCAAAATACATAGACAATTGGTTTAATATGTCATACGGACTCTAGCAGTCCAACCTCCTATAAGGATTCCACAGCAAACCCCTCACCAGGGGAACACAAATAAAATAACACCACAGATTATGCAATCCGTCATTGGTAAATTACCCGCAAAAAGGGAAATAAAATCCATTCTGGATAGCTAAAAAAATTACTCAAATCGAGGCAGTATTTCCCGATACTACCCCTCATGAGAAACACAGAATTCTAACAATCTGTTTACCAATGGGGATCGCACCACACTTGGAGGAGTGTGACACTTGGGGGACAGTCTTTACTGCAATCTACACAAAAACACATGGTGTTCCGTCTATGGCGCTGATACCAGACGTCCTGAAACAGATTCAAAATGAATACGGGGCAGAGCCTGCTTAGAATCTGGGTATGAAATTACTGAAAGATTTCAAACAGGTCTCAGCTATAATATTAGCTAATATTAAAGGTGAAGCAGAATCTGTGGCAATCCACCAAAAAATAAGAGAAATTGATGTAACTGAGCAACCATATGAACTGGCCAGAATAATAGAAAAATCTTATGAAGAACTAGGTAGAGATCATTTGGGTGGAAAACCAGTCATACCCCAACTAACAGAAAGACCTGAAAAGGTCTTCATTAAAAACTCTCTCACTACTCCTAAAAAGAAGTGAGAGAATACTAAACAAACTTCTAACAAGAAGAATTCTCAGTCCTGAGGAAGGTCTCCTCAAAAGGAGACCTCTGAAAAGTGGCATAACCTCAGGAACAGGGATAATTTGAAAAAATCTGATAGATATCAAGATACTGATACACGTTCCTCTCGTACCTTTCAGACTTACTCACAGAAATCGGAAAGAAGAGGATGGTCAGAACACAAGGAAGAACGCTTGAAGTCCAAAGACGATCAGCACGTTCCAAAAAATAAGAAAACCCAATTCACCAAAAAGAAGGTAGCAGGTCTAAAAATAAGACATGCCGAGGATCTTGAGGACACAACTCAAGAATGGGGAGTAGGCCCAGACAATGCTGGAGAGTGCAGCAGAAGTCACCATAGCTCACAAGATCTTGAAGGATCATCTGGAGACAGTGGACTTGAATCATTACATCCAAGTTGAAACTGCCAATACCAGGGTTAGTGTGCCCCATAAGTTATATGAAGTAACGCTCCGGATGGAGGGTGACATAAGTAGGAAAAAAAGAGCACTTTTTTGGGAGAAGCTCTCTAAGGGTTATGACATTCTTCTAGCTGAAAAAGACTGGCCACCAAAATGTGTCAAGGAATGCCCACATGGCAAACATATCATTATGCCAGCCTTCTCCATATTCCAATTCACTTAACATACACATATGCCAGAAAATGGGCTGTAGCCCAGGCCCCAGCATTATATAAAAATCATGTAGGATGGAATGAGGATTCTCCTCACCATAAAATCCAGTTAAAAACTCAACTAACTGTTCAGAGGCAGTATCCAGTTAAGCAAGAAGCTTAAAACAGGTCAGTAAGATGTTAGATAAGCTTGAATACCAAGGGGTGATTGAAACATGCACCTAATCAATGAACAATCCTTTGCTTCCTGTCTCCAAACCAGACAATACATATTGTCTAGTTTTGGACAACAGACATTTAAACTCTTGTTGCAAAACCTTTGCAGTACAAAAAGCACACAGTGCAGTGCTAATGAATAACATTGTGCGTAAAAAATATAAAACCACATTAGATATTCCTAACGGTTTCTTCTGTCAAAATATTGCACCTGAAAGCAGGTACTTGACCGCTTTCTCATTTATGGGGACACAGCGTCACTTCTGTCGTCTCCCCCAGGAATTCAAGAAAAGTCTGGGGTAATTTTCAGCTAGAGTAACAGAGTTACTACAAATGTATGATGATGAGGCATTATCTTATGTCGATGACATCTACCTAACAGAAGATGACTTGGACAGGCACTTGAACAGGGTGAACACCATAATACTTGGCTTCGCACCTGAAGGGTACTAATTAAATTTTAAGAAATCAAGAATTGCCCACCTCAACGTCCTTTTTCCAGGATACGAATGATCAAGTGAAGGCTAAATCCTGGCAGCCAACTTTTTAGAAAAGTGTGCGCTGCTCCAACCTCCAAAAACGCAGAAAAACTTAGTCAATGCTAGGTTTCCTTAATTTCAGAAGAACATACATTCTAAACTACGCAGAAAGGGTTAAACCTCTTGAAGAATAAATCAAAACTGATTTTAAATACAACTAATTGGACTCAAAAACATACAGAAACTTTGAGTTCAGTGTAAACAGACATGTTAGCAACAACAAATTTACAGACACGCGTAAACATACGCAACCTTGTAATCCGAATCATCCCAGGAAGATGCTGATTCAGGTACTTAACCTCTAATGAAGGAGAAAAAGTACCACTTGCTTGTAAATCACACTTGTACAGGCTGAAAAGAAATTCTCTTCTACAGAAAAAAATCTGACAGTGGTTCAGACTGCAGTAGCAAAAGAGAGAGCCCTCGCACAAGGAAAATGCACAATGGTCGTTACCCCTGTAACTGCCTTAGAGGCAGTGACAAAAGCAAGCATTCCAAATGCAAAAAATTGGAACGTGCCTGGAGAAGGGACTACTCCATCCCAGCCTGTCTTATTTATAAAACGGAACTGAAGCAGTATCACAAGGCGTGTGCCCAAACCAGGGCCACTTATGCAAACAAAATAATCCCCAAAGCAATCAATAAATCCAAAGTATTGTTTAGTGTGGTTAGAAACCTTGCTGGTTCACAGACTACTGCTACACTTCCCCCTTTATCCAGCAATAAATGTGATGAGCTCGCCCAGTATTTAATCTCTAAAATTGAGAACATCTATCAGGATATTTCTGTCCAAGACAACAGCAATGCCTTAACGAATCCACCCCTTATTATGGGGAACGGTGCAGACCTTTCGGTGCTGCCTCCGGCTTTGTGTCCACCTTCGGCTTCACTTCTGTCATGGCCTGATCTCTGCCCTTCTACCCTCCCGGAGATCTTGAGTAAGATTAAGTCAGGCTCTCCAGTTGATCCTTTGCCCATTTTGATAGTACGCATGTTGGAGTTACCTCAACTTACCACGATTTGTGCTTTACTTAACCTTTCACTTAGTTCGGCCATTGTCCCTAGTTGTTGGAAGCATGCAATGGTCACCCCGTTATTAAAAAAACTGACTGCGGACCTAAATGTTGTTTCCAATTTTCATCCCATTTCCTTATTGCCTGCATTCTCTAAAATCTTAGAAAGGCATTTTCATTTGCATTTGTCACAATTTGTGGCAACAAACAATCTTTTACATTCCTCCCAGTCTGGTTTTCGTCCGGGTTTCTCTACAGAAACCACCCTTTTGGGAGTGACAGAGAATCTGCTATTGGATCGAGCTGAAACAGCTGTACTGATACTACTTGATCTCAGTGCAGCCTTTGATACTGTATCGCACAGTATCCTTCTTAATAACCTAGCTTCCTTTGGCATTGGCGGAAAAGCCCTGGACTGGCTTACATCTTTTCTCACGGACCGTACCTTCCAAATTTTCTCTCACACGTCTACTTCTAATACTTATTTGTCCCCACACGGTGTGCCCCAGGGCTCAATCCTTAGTCCCCTTCTTTTCAATCTTTATGTTATTCCTTTGGCTCACATTGCACAACGCTCTGGTTTGAATTTATTCACTTATGCTGATGATTCTCAAATTGTATTTTCTTTATCCCAAGCTGACTCTACCTCCTTTTCTTCTCTGCAAACTGGTCTCAGCGAATTATCCTGTTGGATGAATCGTAACTTTCTTAAATTACACAGTGGAAAGACTGAGGTCTTAGTCCTCGGAAACAAACCTGGTCTTTGGAGCCCGAGGCACTGGCCATCTGCCATGGGCTCCTTACCTACGCCGTCAGAACGGGTGCGTAATCTTGGGGTGATTATAGATAAGGGTTTATCTATGAACGATCAGGACTACAAAAGTAGCAGCCACCTGTTTCACCATATTACGGTGGCTGAGAAAAATCTTTTGGATATTACCTTCTAACACCTAAAGATCCGTGATGACTGCCTTGGTGACTTCCAGGTTGGACTACGGTAACGTGCTCTATCTGGGGTCTACCAAGGCGGTCATACCCCTGCACCCCATAATCACAACCCACCCTTACACCTTAAAATACCTCATCACCCTTAAACACTAACCCATCTTAACCCTATAAATATACCCTGTACCCCAAAACCCAAACCTATCCCTAAACCCTTAAAATACCCCTGTACCCCAAAACCCAAACCTAGCCCTGAACCCTATAAATACCCCTGTACCCCAAAACCCAAACCTATCCCTGAACCCTAAAATACCCCTGTAACCCAAAACCCAAACCTAGCCCTGAACCCTTAAAATACCCCTGTACCCCAAACCCCAAACCTAGCCCTGAACCCTAAAAATACCCCTGTACCCCAGAACCCAAACCTAGCCCTGAACCCTAAAAAAAACCCTGTACCCCAAAACCCAAACATACCCCTGAACCCTAAACTACCTCTGTACCCCAAAATCCAAACCGAGTCCTGAACCCTAAAAATACCCCTGTACCCCAAAACCTAAACCTAGCAATGAACCCTTAAAATAGCCATGTACCCCAAAAACCCAAACCTACCCCTGAACCCTAAAAATACCCCTATACCCCAAAACCCAAACCTAGCCCGGAACCCTAAAAATACCTCTGTACCCCAACATCCATACCTATCCCTAAAACTACCCTTGTACCCCATAACCCAAAACTATATCTGAACCCTTAAAATACCCAAACACCCCAAAACATATACCTCAGTACCCCAAAACATATACCCCTATACCCATACTTACCTATCCAAACATTAAAAAATAAACATGCTTTTACCATTTATGCATTTACAACGAATTTCTTTGTAAATGTATGCGTGGTAAAAGCATATAAAATGTAGTGCCATGCATTATAATGGCATTGCGGAGTCATGGTACTTTCGTAATGAAAGTATGCGGAGTGATGGTATGCGGAAAGAAAGTTGCAGAATAATGGGTGTTTACCCTCCCCCGGTAAGTACATTGGTATCACGGCAGCCCACATCTCCAGCAACATACTCATATTTTTTCACCACCCATTTGAAAAATGCACAGGTCTCTCTCATTGATGGCCAGCACCGACATACACTTTTAGACACACCTCCCGCCACAAGTTCTAGAATTGCGAACTTTAGAGCTGGGGCGCTACGTTCGAATCTCGGCATCAGCTGAACATCCTGTGATTCCAGGCAAATCGCTTTGTCTCCCCGTGCCTACCACAAATGAATGTGTTCTTCTGTAATGGAAATTGTGCTCATACTATGTTGTCGAGTTCGCGCTATATAATATTGCAAGGAAAAATAAAGTAGGGAAACTCGAGTTCACACACTACTGAACGCGCACTCTTAAGTGCATCAGCAGTGCACTGTGAATCGGAGCGTTTCACAGGCCTGTCACAGATAAGAAATGCTATCAAAACGAAATCCTCCAAAACAATGAACTACTGGCCGGCAGCAAATCATACCCGTACGACGTCGGGACGGGCTGCTAGTACTATATGCTTTGAATGAAAACATTGCTTTTAAAACGTGTACAGCACAAATGCTCATTTTCGTGTACAACCATTTCAATTTTTTTTTTTTTTTAATATTTTTTATTAGCATCATGAGTAACATCAGATACAAATAACTCAAAAAAAAAGTTCAAAATAGTAAGGGTATCAGACAAATCATGTGAGATAAGGCATCAATCAAAACAATACTAAAAATCAATGTTTCAGTTAAAACATTAAGACATAATTAATCCCCAAATTTTTTCTACTTTTCGTTTTTTCTCCTGTCCCTTAGTTACCGCCAAAGAGCTTTCCATATTATAAATGTCTTTAACCAAAAGCCAGCATTCCATAACCGTGGGGGGATGACTTTGAATCCAAACCCTGGCAATAGCTAATCTGGCACATGTCAAAAGTATATTCATCAAGTCCCGAGATCTGTTATTTTCCCCAGCAACCCCGATCATAATATCAAGTTGCGTGAGTACAATTGGCCTAGCCATTTTGGCTGAAATAACACCAACTACATCCTTCCAAAAAATGGATAACTCAGGGCATGAAAAAAACATATGAACAATATCTGCCCCTTTGAGTGCACATTTAGGACATTTTGTACGATCACTCAAATCATTATTGCAAGCCCATTTTAGAATCCTGTCTGGAGAATAGTACAATTGAAACAAAGTTCTAAACAGCTGTAATTTCAAACTTGACGAATGAACTGCATTATTTAGACTGTTCAGTGAGGAGGTTATCATATCGGGGGTTACATTCACCTCTAACTTTGTACTCCACTTTTCTGCCACCTTACTGATATCATCCTTGTGTAAGACAGAAAAAGTTTTGTAACCATAGCTGATTAGTGCTTTGTCAGAATCTCTATACATACAGCTCCAGATTTCGGATTCGGCTATGCTATCATGGCCTGTTCTACGAATAATATAATCCTTGATCTGATTGTATTTAAACCAAGCCCCTTCTGGTAAATTATGCGCCATCTTTAGCTTTTCAAAAGTAGAAAATCCAATATGGTCATACAGGTCTCCAAGATTATTTATGCCATTATCCGAAAACATAGTGCTAGCTGAATCATGAAACACTCCTGGCAAACCTGGATTATACCAGAGGGGCGTTTTGGCATGAAATAAGGAGATATTATTCCTAATAAGAATAGATCGCCAAATATTAACCGTGTCTCGAATCGTCTTAAACCATACTCGTTTAAAGTAGTTAGGGTCATTAAGTCTATATAAAAGCATGATAGCCTCCCCCCCTAATATAAATCTATGAAAATAAAGACATTTGTCAGGGATAAGCAAGCTGCGAAAACGAGTTAGAAAAGCAGACCAATAATACAATTTAAAGTCTGGTAACCCAAGTCCACCTTGATCATAGGGGAGTTTAAGCAGAGATAAAGCCCGTCGTGCTTTCTTATACCCCCATATGAAGCTGCTGATGATACCCTCCAGTCTGCTAAAATATGTATTACACATTCTTAAAGGTATAGACCGAAAAAGATATAAAAATCTAGGCAAGATCTTCATTTTAATTAAGTTAATTCGCCCCAAAATCCCCATTGGAAGTTTATGCCATTTCTTAAGGAGAAGAGAAGTTTCTTTTAATAGGGGTTCGTAGTTAAGTGCTATTATTGATTCAGGATTAGAAGAGATTTTTACCCCGAGGTATGTTGCCACATTACATACTCCAACTATTGGTGTGAGTGGAGGAGAGTTTATGATTACTTGCGTTTTGCTAATATTTAACCGATACCCTGATACCAAACCATATTTATCTGCTTCGGTACCTATACCTAGTATCGCATCAGGGACATTTGTAGAGAAACCCGCTACATCATCTGCATAGCAGTTATTTTTAGTACATTAAGGCCATTTTTAAACGGTATAATCATCTCTTGCTTATGCAGTGCAATCAAGAAAGGTTCTATTGCTAAAGCAAATAACAAAGGAGATAGAGGACACCCCTGTCGTGTACCACGTTTAATTGGAAAGGTAGGTGAACAACGTCCTGAATAACATACCTTACCCCTTGGTTGATCATACAGGGATTTAACCCATTTCAAGTACTGACCTTTTATGCCGAATGCAGCCAAAGCTGCCCAAAGGAAGTCCCACCCCACGCGATCAAATGCCTTTTCTGCATCTAAAAGGATCATACCGAGTGAGGTGGGACACGTCCTAGCAACGTCAAATGCTATTATAGCAGTATTAATGTGAGCAGTAGTATCCCGTTTAGGGATAAACCCGTGTTGAAATGGTGAAACCATCTGTGACATTAGTGGCGCAAGCCTTGTTGCTAGTATTTTTGCAAATATCTTTGCATCGGCATTAATTAATGATATTGGTCTATAAGACCCTCTCTCTTGTGGGGGTTTCCCCTTTTTAAGAAAAAATATAATTTGAGTGTAGTTCCAAGATTTTGGAGCTTGTTCTCCTTTGCCAATAGCCTTGATGACCATTAATAGGAGAGGAATTAGTTCTTCCATGCATTTTTTGTAAAGTTCTAAGGGGATTGCGTCTTCGCCTACAGCTTTTCCCAGTGCTAGAGAATTAATAGCTGCCTGAATTTCTCTTGCTGTTATATCTGCTTCTAAGTGATCAGCTTGCTCATCCTCTATATTCTGTACAACATTTTCTGTCAGATAAGCTTTTATATTATCTCCTGTTGGGGTCGTTTCAGGCGTGTATAGATTTTGATAGTATGTGGCAAACTGGAGTAAAATTGATTTAGAATCTTGATGTAGTTGTCCGTCGTCACCTTTTATTTCCTTAATCAGCATTTGGGCTCGGTCTTCTGCCACTTTATATGCCAAAATTTTTCCTATCCTCTCCCCACTTTCATATTGATTCAGCCTGTATTTAGCTAATTTGGAGATGCTTTTCTCCCTAAAGAGATTTTTCAATGCTAATCTTGATTCCATCAATTTTAAATTTAAATCTTCGATTTCTTTTGCCCTTGTAGTAGTAGCTAACATCTTAGATAGCCTATCTTCAATATTAGATATATCATCTAGTAGTTTTTTATTTTGAATTCTACCGGCTTTATTTTGTTGCCAGACAAACTGTTGGGTAAACCCACGGATGCTAGCCTTACACGCATCCCACACCATCAAAGGAGATGTAGAAAACCTATTGATATCAATAAAATCCTTTATATGCCCTTTCAGCAAGCTCACAAACTTAGTATCAGAGAATAAATACCTAGGAAAGGAGAAAGGCCTGGGTGGGCGCATTTCCGTATCAATTTCTACTGTAAATAAAAGCGGGTTATGGTCCGACGTTACCCTAGGGCATATTGACATTGTACTGGCTGACAGAATAGAGTCAGAAGCAAAGACCATATCGATGCGTGAGCAAAGTTTATGGGCAGATGAGTAATAAGTATAACCTGCTATGTGAGGATATAGATACCTCCAAGCATCTTTGATTGCATGTATAGTGGCCAAGTCTATAATAGCAGCCCTCGTCTTGCGCATCCTTTGAAACGAACCCTTTCTGGTTGTATCCAAATTATAATCCATGACACAATTAAAATCACCTAACACTATCCGCTCCCCCTCCCAAGTAAGTAACTCCATATTAACCTGATCGATTATTCTTGGTTCGTCCTGATTTGAGGCATAAATCCCACATATTATATATTGGAGACCTTCCAAAGTCACTTGTACCATGGCCCACCTGCCCGCTTTATCTGTCATTTTTCTGTTGACTTCCACTTTAAACTGTTTATGCTTCAGTATAGCCACACCTCGGATTGAAGCATTAAACTCCGTGCTTACCAAAAGATCATAGCCTAATTGATTTAATAAACGTCTATCCTTGTATGCAATATGAGTCTCAGTCATAACTACTATTTGAGGGTTGTACATCCTAAGCTCTTCATATACCAGACTCCTCTTAGTCCGACTGCTTAATCCAGCCACATTCCATACTAGAAACTTTAATTGATACATTTAATCGATTTTGATATGTATTCTGACATGCCTTCTACCCATAAAAGAAAAGAAAAAACACTGTGCAAAACATGTAAGCTTTCCTTAGCCAGCGAAACACAGATATATTTATACTCATGATGCATTTTTTTTATTATTTCCCCTGCCCCATTTCCCACCCAGTAGCTACCTGCTGCTCCCCCCGTTTGGTTGACTGCCGTTCCCCTGGCAGTCGGTGAGCGGTAAGAGCGCTGATAGGGTCCAGGTATTCAATACTAATCATAGCAACAAAATGAAAAGAAAAAAACCTGTGCTACACAGTGCTCTTTATCTCGAATATATCCTAGCCACAGGAGCAATCACCTAAATCCCGCAAAACATTAGAGCTAATAAAATATAACCAGAAAAACCAAAAAATCCAGAAAGCTATATATGCTAAGCATTAGTCATTAACTTAATCATTTCCCCAATCGCCAGGAGGCAATAGCATTTTCAACCTCATTTACTTCCAAAAAGAAATAGGATCAGCCGTTTTTAATCACGTTCAGTTTTGCAGGTTCCTGCAAATAAACTTGATATCCAAGTTCTTTAATCGGATTGATGAATTGCTTCAATTTCCATCGTCTTTCTAACGAGAGTTTGCTTAGATCCGATCTCACAAAAAAGATAGTAGAATCAATGGTGACTGGAGTATTCGGCCGTGCTTTTAAAGAGATAGCTTGTCGGAGCAAGTAGTTACCTATGTAAATCAAAATTGGTCTTGGGAATTTACCACTCTTATCCTTTTGAACTAGGGGTAATCGATGAGCCCGCTGAATCTGAGAGTCCCAATCCCAATCTGAGAGGTCGGGAAAGGCCTTTTGAAATAATTGAGTGATGTATGCTCTCGGGTCTGCCCCCTCGGCACCTTCAGCAATACCAAAAATGCGGAGATTCTGTCTCCTTTGTCTATTTTCTAAGTCTTCCAGCTTAGCTTGCATCTGAAGAAGCTGAGAGGCATGTTTGTTCACTGCTATTTCAGAACGTTGTGATTTCTCCTCTGTTACCACTACTCTTTGCTGTAGTTCCTCTATATCTTGAGTCACCGCCCCCAGTTTACACGCCATCTCTTGCAATGAGGTTTGAGTTCTATTATTGTCTTCCCTCATTTGCTGGTAGTGAATTTTAGCTTCTTGTTTCTGTTCATTTAGAAGATGTAGTATTGTCTGAAAAGAAGCAGATACCTCCCCTTGAGGAATCCATTCTGTTGGCCCACTAGATAAAGAAGAAACAATATTTTCCGGATGTATTTCTTGTATAGTCTCTTCTATCGGAGCTGGTACTGCATTGCATATAGGCGTCATAGGAGTATTAGGCAAATCTTGGGTTATACTGCTACTGCTGTTATTACTGCTACTGCTACTGCTACAGCTAATTAACAAAGAAGC
This sequence comes from Lissotriton vulgaris, assembly GCF_964263255.1. Taxonomy (NCBI): domain Eukaryota; kingdom Metazoa; phylum Chordata; class Amphibia; order Caudata; family Salamandridae; genus Lissotriton; species Lissotriton vulgaris. Next base: position 323,562,272 of record NC_141699.1, on the reverse strand, counting down.
AGAGTTGTCTTCCATAAATGTCGTAGAAGGTACAGAAGGGTGTGGATGATCCAATAAACTTTCCCCAGAAGACTTTGTAGACTCCTTAATCAGGCCAGACAGATCGAGTCTATCGGCCTTCGCCTTTGTAGTAATAGAAATAGTAGACTGAGTGGGGCTGAGTGGTACATTGATTTGTTTTGAGTCTTTGGTAATAATATTTTGATCATTAGGGCTATTACCAGACAGTCTCATCGCCATTGATTTTACGCCACCCTTAGCCTGCACCCATTGTCTGATTGGACTGTTCTCAGCAAATGCTTTCAAAACATTTGTCTTGGATTTGCTTGTAATTTTTATGATCTTATTCTTATTTTTACCCTTTGATTTTTTGGTATTGAAGGCTTTATTTTTGTCTTTGATCGCTTTTAAAGGCGTATTACTCCCTTGATCATTAAGATCCATATATTCCTCGTCTGTCTCAGCGACATCCGTATTGTCAGTATTTTCACCTCCCTCACCTTCTTCCACGCCCTCGGCATACCCCTTGTCTGGAGGCATACTAGTCGTGCTAGTCATTTCGATGTGAGGGGCTTTCACATTAGTATCGGTATTGATCACCTTATTCAAAGTCTGAGGCTCTAAGGGCTCAATAGCTCATTTAGCCAGAGTAGTAGACACATTAGTTAGATCTGCAACCCCTTCCTCTGCACCAACCAACTCGGTAGTATCTAACACAGATAAGATATTTAAATTATTTGAAGTGGCATCGCTCTGAGTTACTGCAGTACCACTTTGACATAATGTCTCAGGTTCCTTTGCTCTTATTTGAATCCCTTCGTTTAGCAACAGGTTATCTGCTGTGTTATCTGCTGTGTTATCTGCTGTATTACCTTTTGCTCGAGTTGAGTTTTTTTCCCCGAGTTTGCCGGGGTGCAGTTTTTCCACGTCCAAAGTTGCCTCCATAGCGTTGTTGGTAGATAGAGACTTTTTACGTGATGTTAGTTCGTTTAAAGCCGGCACTGACGAGGATACCGGTGTGGCCGTTGCTCTCCCGCTAGCTGCTGTTGTGCGGGTAGTCCGTGTGGGAGGTTTCGGCGCCATCCCACAAGAGCTCGCCTTCACCGTCAGTGCTGCTGCCGGTGCCGCGGGGGAACGCTGGGGCGGTCGCAGACCAAACCAATTGACTGCCGTCAAGTTCACCCAGCTCGTCCAGCCCTTCGTGGATTCTCGAGCAAGACGTGGTATTTTCGAAAGTCTCTGCAGTCTCTGTATGCTGGCGGAGCGCAGCAGGCTCCGGATGCGACTCTCGATCAGCCGTAGCTGCCGCATTCAAAATTCAGTCCTTGCGAACTTTAGTAAGTTCCGAGTTCTTCCGTCTCTTTTACGAAGCAAGTGATTCTACATTTGGAGCATAACAGCTTTACAGCGTTTACAGCGTTACAGCTCCTGCGTTGTGTAGCTATATCGGTCGTCCGTTAACCTCATATCAGCCTGGACCCATTCAGCGTTCTCCACTCCGGCGGTGTCAATCCGCCATCTTCGTGTACAACCATTTCAAATGCATTTTATGTATTTTGGGTGGGGTTATTAACCTCATAAGTGCTGCGCCCAGACCAACGGCCGACGGCACCACTACCTCAGGAGTGCTGCCGTCGGCCGTTGGACGTTCCAGCTGCACCTGCGCAATGGAACGTTCACCACTGGAGCTGGACGTTCCATAGCAGCTAAGGTGTTAACACATCATGCTTTAGACATGTTTTAAATGCTTAGAAATTAGTAATGTCGAACATAATAAAGTGGAGTGGGTGTTGTATGGCGTTTTAGGACCCGAGTGAAATTTTCCAGATTCATGCCCTTATATGATACAATTCACATTGCCCTTTTATAGGCATAGAAATTATAACCATATTTAGACATAACCCATTGTAGCAGGGATTTCTGCTCCTATACAGAACTGTGCATAGAGACTTGGAACCTCAGTGAATTAGCGTGTGCCAAAACTCACCTTAAAATCCAAAATCCCCTACCAGACTAGCAATCAGTGTCTCATTGGTTCTTAGTAACACCCAATGATTTAGACAACCCAGAACACAAACTTAGAACACCTCAGGTAACGTGGAACACATGAACACTCTTCATTATACTAACATACCAATCCAGAACAAGGAGTAAATGAGGACATGTGCAAGTTTGAAATGTCTATTTCTAATGCAGTGTTCTCAAGCGCAGTATCTTAGCTAATACAAGCAAAAATATTATACGGAACAAAGTCAACAGCATAGTTACTATTCCATAAAATACAAAGGGAGAAAGCATGTTAAAATGCTAACGGATAAAGGTCTCAATAGAACCTCAGTTTACCCTCCGTTGCTATTATATTATATTATATTATATTATAGAAGGTCTCTTTGGGTTTAGAAGGGCAGGCCCATACCTCAGGTCTCAGCAGATGTGGATCACATCATCTCCTGCACCAACTCTCTGTCATGTGAATATTTATCAAGTGTGTAACTCATGCTCTGAGCAGTGCAATATTAATCGCGCCTAAAAGCCAAAGTTGGCCACAGCTGCATATAAATTATGTCTAGCTAGTGCGCTGATCAAACTGAACAACAAGGGCTTTATTGAAATAACCTTGAAGGCCTCTGCACTCACTGTACAGACATAGCTTACCAAGCAAGGCTGATTTTATAAGCAAACATATTATTCTCATGTAAAGCAAAATATTCAACTAGGCGAAAAGCTTTAACAACAAAATGTGTCGTGTGCAGAGGCTGCAGAAATGGAAAATGGCATTTAAACTTCTAATAAGCTCATGCTAACATAACACAGTACAAAGGTAAAACTAAGCCATATGTGACCCTCCCTTTGATCCGAGCACGGATAGGACAAATTAAAGGGGCAAATTTAGAAATGCACAGTTCAAGATCGATAGTTTGCACATAAGTCTCCAATTTGGTACCTCAAGAATGGAGATAAAAAGATATATAATCATGAAGAGAATTTTTGTTTTCCAGCCTTTAGACATTGATAAAGTCAATAGGTTAGGACTCAAAAATTGTGTGAATAAATAAATTCAATTATCCAATGAAAGTGTTGGTCAAGGAAGCCAGACTGCAAACACATCTCATCCTAATAATGAATATGCAAAATATGCAGCAACAGTCTCCAACAGGAAGACACTGTTATCATCTGAAAACAACTCGCCCATCCAATTTAACAAAGGGAAAGAGCATACATGTTCTTCAATTACTGGAGCCTCTTGCACCATCAGAGGACAGCTCGGTGGGTTCTCGAGGAAGCGGCGAGCCAAGAAATCTTGCGCAGCTGTGAACACATTCCAACGACCCAGTATTCCATGCATCGCTGCAAAGGCCATCATCCCTCCATCAGAACAAAGCAATTCATGAGTAACTAAGGGACTCATAAGTTGATTATAATCCGCATCAGGAGACACCATATTGCAGAGACACAAATCCAGGGCCCATTTGAAGTCGCAACTCAGGCAATGAAAGATAGGCTGTACGCATGTAAAGTAGGAAAATCAAAACGATAATCCATAAGCTGCACTCAATGTAGCAAGAGGCAGAGCATCATTGTACTCAAGCATCCGGGCGCGAAGCAGCCATAGCCAAGACAGCTTGCCCTGTAACACAGGATGTGCATCCATTTTGAAATAAACAAAACAGCAATAGCACGCCAGCAGCAAGAGCCAGTAGTAAGGGAAATTCACCAAACAGGCTGGAGAAAATAGAATGGAAGAAAGCTGGAATGACCCCGAAAATCTTCTGGAAGAAAGTCACTAAGCCACTGCTTACAACTTTAAAAAAGTGGGCCAGCCCCGAAGTGGAGGACGCATTGAAGATTGTATGAATTAATTCACCAAAGTGCAAGGGCAAATCAGTATTTAATAAGACCTGCACCTCTGTGCGGGTGTTAGCCATGTGAAGGACATATGTTTCACCAGCAGATGTGAGGGCAACTTCTTTTTGGGACAATAGAGCTCTTATGCGACTCATCCTATTGAACTCTGCTTTCAAGGTCGGAATCTTAGGCCAGATGGAAACATCAAGTTTCCCATGTGGGGGTGGATACATTACTTTTTGCAACAAACCACACGCTCACTGACGGTAACGACATAAGCAATCCCTTTTATTCACCAACAGCAATCTTCATTGTTTAAAAGTAAATAACTTCCATTTGCCAGTAATGAGAATGTGGGAACGATTGCAGGCACGGGGGTACCTTTCAAAATACAGGCTAAATTTGGCTTGTTTTGATTACATGAGCCATGTAATTCGATGTGTCTACACATTAATGAGTGATCCGGTGTTTCAATGCATTCTTCACCATTAAAATAAACTTCCTTTCCCTCCTTAAGGTATCGATATTTAAAAGGAAGCAACCAAGCTTCATGGAGATAGGAACTTCCAGGAGGCTCTTATCTACCAATGGCAAAGTACTTCATACAGTTTTTGAATTCAAACAAAGGAAACAGGAGAGTTATTAAACCGTAAATAAGCCACGTTGCAGTATTGGCCTCTGCCACAGAAAACGGTAAAGGGCTCCAACCTCTCAATGTGTAACATCGAAAAAGAAGCATCCTTCATCGACAGTAGGCGCTGCTTGTCAGTCAAATTAAACGGGGCAAACAATGATGATGTATTCATGTAATGCCATGGCACTTTTCCTGCCTTTAGGGTCTGCAATGTCCATGCAAACTGCATAATAGAACGCAATTGATTCTGACCATGGTACAAAACAGACACTTCATCTTGCACAATCTCTACAACAGATGACACACTATTATCTAACGTGTAAATGCGGGAAGAGAGCGTTTTAACACTGTTATCTACTACTGCTAGCACTTTTTCTAAATTAGCCCGATCTATAGCTCTAAGGCGTGTAGCTGCCTCAATCTGGGATGTTTTTCAGAATTCATTATAAACAGCATATATCCATCTTTTAGATCTACCTGTAGCTGGGGCTTTTATGAAATTATTCAGATCAACATTGTCAGTCAGCTTCGATAAATGCAGTTTAACTGATGCCAAGGTAGAATGTCTGAGCCAATTCTGACATAATTTGCCTACAGAATAAGTAGTCACAGAATGGCTACTTTCAAAACGAGGATCTACCTTGACCTGAGTAAAGCCATGAGCCAAACCCAGAAAACGATGCTGGCATGAGTCAGCACTTCTGTGCCAGAGCAACCAGCCTTCGGGATCCAAACTGGATATGTTAAAGGAGGCATTCAATAACAGAGTTTTAACTCTCTCATGGAAAATTTAGTAGTATCACTCCAACCGGAATATTCCTCTAAGTCAGGAAAAGAAGGAGCATTTAATCTTTTAGGAGTGGCTAATCCAAAGCATGTTGTCTGTGAAATTGTAGAAGTCAAAAACAACATATGGTTCGGGATGAGGCATGCACAGTGCAAAGCCTCAGTGCCTTGCCAGCTTTTAGAACCCCAAACTGATTTAAGGTCAATGGTATCCTTCCACAACTCGTAACCCCCAACAGCTAACTGGTCTAGAAAGGACTTTGAATACAATAATTTAGTATTGGTAAGTCTAACTTTGGATGTGGACTTCTCAGTCATTTTAAAATAAAATGCATTGGGATTAGACTGATTAAAATCTTTAAAGTAAGTGAACCTTTTAAAAAATGTACTGCCTTGTGTAGGAGCCGGACAGTGTTCCCACTGGGTGTAATTTACAGTGAGCCTCCTGGTATTAGCTTTATGCAGGTAGTGATTGCCAAAATGTTGATAACATTACAAATCACTGTAATTAGCAGACTCCAAGTATAAATCTTCAGCATCAAAGGCAGCATAATATTTCAAATCTGAAAACAATGATTCTAAAACCTGAACCTCCCAAACATCAGAACGTATATTTTGTTTAACCACATCCCCCATAGACACTCTAAGTACATTCAGGACATTTATAACCTCTGTGGACCCATGGATTTGAAATCGAACAGCATCCCATACAATCCCATCTAAGACTGGCCAAGCGGTGATATTAACAAAAGCCAAGTCTTTCTTCAATTTGTGTGATGAGGAATGGGGAGCTAATGTTTCATTGATATGTTGAATGCATGTTCTCTCCTCGACATAGTGTCTATTGACGAGACGGAAAAAATAAAACACAAAACCAATTGACATAAAAAGGTAAATCGAAAAAAGCACAATCCAAACATAGGTCCAAGGGGGAATCAAACATTTTTTTTTAAACTGTCTTGCCGGAACCAAAATCTTTGAAGACTTTTTTGATGTGTGGCAAACAGTGTCAAATGAAAATCTGGATTCTGTAGCTAAGCAAGTTTGCAAATCAGGAATCGATAAGTCAGTTGGGTAAGAATAGTCAGTTTCATCATTTTGAGTACCAGGAGTATTCTCAATAAAGGACTGGAAACAGCAGGCATCTCCAGAGCAACATCAGCTACAGGATTGGAAACCGGGGCCAAAACAGAATTTCTCAAAATCGAAGGACATGAGACTGCCGGTGTCAAAAGAATCGGACACTCTGTGTATCTTGATATTGTCAATGGAGATATACCTGTACTCCTTACGACCTGGAAGTGGTGGTAAAATGACTGTTCTTGTGCCCTTCACACCAAGCACCGGAACCGGAGCTCGATAAGAGGGACCAAATTTCTTTTTCTCGATCTTCTCACGAACCAGTTCTCCAACTTGGGATAGCCAGCCAACTACAGAGATCTGCAACGCATCATCCGAGGTGGAAGGCAAATGTTCCTTTGCAAGACAGTCTCTTGTCTTTTGTAGATCCTGTAATACATTGCAATGCTCATCTACGTCAAAGGAGGCAGCAAGTACCACCGAGTCTAGACGGTCAAGATCCGGAACACACATCTTGATACCAAAGAGCATCTCTTATGGGGTCCGCCCACCCAGAGACCTTCTAGGAAGATTATTAAGAGCACGCTGCACGCCATTGAGGTGGGCTAGCCAGTTCCTGCCAGTGCCTATAACTCGAGCTGTCAAAGACTTCCTTAAATCTCGGTTCATTCGTTCCACAACACTATTACCCTCAGGTCTGTATGGAGACGAAAACTTGACTTGGACCCCCAACAAAGTCGTAGCATCCTTATATGCCTTGTGGCGAAAGCCGGACCCTGATCCGAATGGAAGGTACCACAGGCAAAAATCCCTACAAAGATACGCAAGTCTCTTATGACAGTCCGTGAATCAGCGCTGCGGTGGGGCCAGACCCACACAAAGCGTGTGCATGAATCAACTGCTACTAAGATGTACTTATACGCAGTATCAGAAGAAAAAGGACCACAGTGATCTAAATAAACACAACCCCGGGGGGAGGAGCTTCGCGCGCAACCAAGATGGCCGCGTGAGCACAGGGCTCCCGAGACCCTTGCAACCTCCCTCATATATCCTGTAGCTATCCTGACTTTCATATATGTCCCCGTGAAGGCGAACCGCTGGTTAGACGAATACTGCCACCAGAATTCGGATCGGACCCCGGGAGCCGGAGTTATGACGATTTGAAGATCGCCGCCTGCGCCTCCGTGATGCCCGGCTGTGGAGTTGGCATGGTGCCCGAGTTGTAGTTGAACAACATCGGCCTGAGGCGGCGGAGACGACCGGTCCGGCCTACTGTCACTTTCATTTTTCGTCTGCTGGGCAGACGAAATACTGCGGATTCTGCACTGCTGCTCGAGGGACCTCAGAGATCTCCATCTTTCTACCAAGGTCGACCATTGCTGGGCATGGCCTTCCACTTAGCCTCTTGATTGCGCTTTTATACCCCGGCCCCAGTTTGGAATCATTTTCACTGTCTCCATGATGGCGGGGAAGCCGGAGGGGGACAAGCAGAGATCAAAGGCTACTCAGCGGGGCAGCTATACCCAAACCAACATCATGGACCACTATGCCCAGGCTAAGGTGTCGCCCAGTGGACTGGGTAGGTCGCTTGAGGGAGTGAAAGATCCACTGACCTCAGCGACAGGGCCTACTCTACAAGACGTCATGGCCGCTATTGATGGGATCAGATCGTCCCTCTGAGGACAAATGGAGACTCTTGCCCATAAACTTGACACTGTGGCGATTGATGTGAATTTGATCTGCACTGACCTAGTGAAAACCAACAAAAAGGTTAAATCGCTGGATATTAAGACTACTAGCCTGACGGACGACGTCGTTGAGATACAGACGGAGGTTCGCAACTTAAGGGCTTCCAATGACCTCCTTGCACGTCGGCTGGAGGATTTTGAAGGAAGGTCTAGGCGGAATAACGTCCGTATTATAGGAGTTCCGGAGAAGGCCGAGGATTCAGCAACTGATCTTTTTGTGGAGAACCTGATCATGAATCACCTTGCACCCAAGGGACTGAGCAATTTCTTCACTGTGGAACGAGCTCACAGAGTTCCGGGTGGACAATCCAAGACGGGTGCCCCGCCGCGGCCTATAATAGCATGCATTTTCAATTTCCGCGACAGAGAGGCTTCGCGTACAGGCGGTCCCATAAAGTTTGAGAACACTCCCATCAGTTTTTATCCAGACTTTACCCAAGCCGTGCAGAAACAGAGACTTGGTTTTCTTGGGGTGAAAAGGAGACTCCGAGAGGTGGGCCTCAAATACGGCATGCTTTTTCCGACCAAGTTGCGTATCGAACATGCAGAGCGGACTTATTTTTTCGACAGACCAGACATAGTGTCCGACTGGCTTGATACTCTTCCGGCCCATCATCCGCAGGACGGGCAGAGTGGTGGCGCGGAGGGCGAATCGATGGACCAGGAATAAGCTTTATCATTGACTGGTTCCTGGGGTATTCTTGAAGCTTCGAACTGTGGCGCACTAATTGTGTAATGTGATTTTATGAGGCATCTCGGGGGGTTGTGGGGCTATTGGGGGTCGTTTTCCTCCTCTGCTTAACTTTCTTTAGATTAGTTTAGATGTTGGGGCGACAGGCACACTGCAATTTGGGGTGGCTTTCTAGTCTTATGCAGGGGTGCAGGGTGGGGGGTGTTGTAACGGGTTGTTTGGTGGGAAGGAGGGGGGTTGTGTTTTTCAGTTTCATTTACTCCAAGGCAATGTATTGCGAGACTTTCTGATTAGACCACTGGGTTCCCCTTGGGGTTGAATTTTCTTTCTTGGGGGTAGGGGATTGAGACTTCTGAGCTGGAATGTGAATGGGCTGGGGGATAGGATAAAGCCTGGGGTGGTACTGCAGCAGTTAAAACGTCATTCCCCTGATGTGGTTCTACTACAGGAAACTCACTTGAGAGGAAATACATGCTATGCTATCAATAGGAAGGGGTATCGTTTGGCCGCTCATGCAGGGTTTTCCTCAGGTTCCCGAGGGGTGGGTATACTTATTAAGAACTCTCTCCCGTTGGAGGTAGATGCAACGGTTCTCGATGATAGAGGGCGCTATGTCGTCCTTACTGGTCGTTAGGAGGGTAGGACCCTGTCTGTCCCTGGTATCCGTATATGTCCCTCCCGGTCTGCAGTCTACTACCTTCGCAGATCTGGGGCATGTTCTCCTGGCTCTCCCCGAGGGGTCATTGATAATGGGTGGTGATTTTAATGCTGTTGTGTCTGGTATTTTTGATAGACATCCACCTAGAGACCTTAAGGGGGCGCAGAACTGGCTTTGTGGTCTCATTGATACCTTAGGCCTTGTAGATTGTTGGAGACTGTTGCATCCCACTCAGCGGCAATACACGTTCCACTCCGGTGCCCACGGTAGCCTTTCGAGGATTGATTACGTCCTGGTGCCTGCTGCACAGGCGGCTTCTGTCGCTGAGGTTAAACATATGGCCCGAGGAATTTCTGATCACTCTCCTCTGTGGCTTTGCATTGAATTGTCTTCGGGGACCGAGGGGCGGGTAACCCCGATCAACCCTTGGTATCTCCGTAATCCTAAAAACTCGTAACAATTTGATAAAGTCACTTGATCTATATTTTTCAGAAAATGAGGGCTCTGTCTCGTCTACAGTGTTGCTTTGGCAGGCTTTTAAAACAGTTCTCAGGGGTCAAGCCCTGTCTTTGATTGCTGGCATTAAAAAACTGAACAATGAGGCGGTGGTGAATGTTGAAACTGAAATAGCTGACCTTGAGTTAGACCTGGAACAGGAGGTAACCCGTGCGAAGACACATATGTTAAGATTGAAACAGTTGGAATATAGGGCTCTAGTTACAGATGCTGCTAAGGCCATGAGTCGAGAGCAACAGGGTCGTCTCTATATGACATGGGAGACAAAGCAGGTAAATTGATAGCATGGTTGGACAAAAAAGACAGGGCTAGTCGGGTCGTGCCTGAGATTGAGAGGGTGAGTGGTGTGCGGGTCTCAGACCCGGTAGAGATTGTTGAGTGCTTTGCTGATCACTTTCGGACGGTACACTCCCCGTGTCGGATAAGCCGGAGGAGGACTCTCATTTGTTGCTGCGTGACATTGCATTGCCGAGTCTCTCGGACAATGATAGAGAGCGAATGGACAGCGCACTAACCGCTGATGAGGTTGCCCTTGCGATCCGCTCCTTGCGATCTGGTAAGGCCATGGGTCCTAATGGGCTGCCGATAGAGCTATACAAGTTGTGACCCGACAAGAAAGCCCCCTATTTGAGAGATATGTTTTTGGAGTCTCGTGAGTGTAGTTCTCTCCCCCGAGACCAGCGACTTGCGACGATTGTTGTTATACACAAAGAAGGGAAACCAAGGGACTTATCATCCTATATCTCTTTTGAACGCCGAGCCTAAGATTCTCGCAAAGGTGCTGGCCAATCGCTTGATCACTGTCATTAGTGATCTGGTCCATCCGGATCAGTCCGGTTTTATTCCCCATCGTAACACTGCGTTGAATCTCAGGCGTCTGCATGGAGTTCTCGCGAGGGCTGGGATTTTGCGCGAGCCGGCCGTCTTGGCGTCATTGGACGCCACGATGGCTTTTGACACCATTCAGTTGCCTTATTTGTGTGCTGCATTAGCTAAATTTGGTTTCGGTCCCGGCATTATCAGTTGGGTCCGGCTTCTTTATCAAGATCCGCTTGCTCAGATCGTAGTCAATGGTCGAGTTTCGGTACCGTTTAGTCTCGGGCGTGGTACTCGTCAGGGATGCCCCCTGTCACCGCTCCTGTTTTCCCTGGCCCTGGAGCCTCTTGCCGCCTGGATCCGCTGGGAGCCCTCGATAAGGGGTATTCAGTGGTCCAATGATTATGAAGATCCCATTTCGCTCTATGCTGACAACATATTGCTATATCTCACCTCGCCCAGGAAATCGTTGATGGTTTTCTGTGATGTCCTGGCCTCCTTCGGTAGAAACTCAGGTTTAATTATCAATTGGGCAAAATCCTATTTATATGTTCTTTCTGGCGATGCCCTCCTCCTCCCGCGTAATTGCCCCATACAGGTGACACAAACGGGATTTAAATATCTGGGTATTTGGGTCTCCACAGACCCTGTAGCCCAGTATGAGCTTAATCTTCTCCCACCGTTAACTCCATTGCGGCAGGATGTCGCGGGCTGGCGTAGGCTTCCACTCTCGCCGTTGGGACGCGCGGCTCTTTTTAAGATGATGTCTTTGCCTCGCTTCTCATACGCCCTCCAAAACACACTCGACATAGTCCCCGCCAGTTATTTTCCAAACATTGAGGGTCTCCAGAGGAAATTGATATGGGACGGTCGACCTCGCATTGCACTGTCCAAACTAAGGCTCCCGTGGTACGATGCGGGTAACGCCCTCCCGGACATCAAGCGATATTATTGGGCGTCTCAGTTGGGGGCCATTAACCACGGTATGTATGGTCCTGAACTGAATCCCGCGTTTCCTATGGACAAATGGTTGTTGCCGGGGGGCAATTACTATAGGGCACTTTAATCAAAATCAGCGGTCAGGTCATTGTCCGGGCCTACTAGGATGGCGGTTCATGTATGGCATGATGCAACTGCTTCTATGGGTTGGAAGGACCGCCTCACTTTAGCGACCCCACTTTTTGACTCAGATAGGCTTGGTACTCTTGTAGTGTAGTTCCTATATTCCCAATAGGCTCTGTGCATTGGAATAATATAAACAGCAGTGTAGACGTAGGACTAAGGTCAACTAGGTCTCTACTGACTATATTAGACTTAATTAGTTTCGCCAGCTAGCTCAGAGGTCACTAGAAACTTTCTCGAATGTTCAGGAAAGAGTTACCTCTCCGGATTAGACAAGAAGGGATTAGCTTCTGACAACCGTACTAACATGACAACTTTGCTCCCTCAGAATAGAGTGTATCTCTAGAGTTGTGTGAAAACAATAGGCAGCTATTTCACTCAGGCAATCGTGCATACTTAGTTTCACCAGAGTGCAGAGAAATAAAGAGACGGGCGTTTTCAATAAAAGGTGTTATTTTATTGAGCAGTCTTCTTTCTCATGCAAGAGAAATGAATTGCCACAATTGCAATACTTATTATGAAATAAAGTGCGTACAGTAAAAGAATTATTATGAAATAATACTGTAAAAGCATAGATATGGTTTCTTAGCCATATGATACTTTAAAATAGATAAATTATATATAGATACATAAAACCATTGACTAACGTACTCAACTGGTGCTTCAAACTACGCCTACCCCGATGTACCTGACCTAAGCCTAATACTTGGGAAGGAGTAAGTAAGTAGCAGTTTAAGTTAAGTTGGTTAAGATTGTTTTTGCCAAGGATCTGAATCAAGAATTCTCTTTAAGGGGGAGGAGCCAAGCCGGAGACCGCGATGGCCGCCTAGGCACTCAGCTCCGCCGACCACGTTGTTTTGTGCACTGATCCTGAATTCTATCCTGACCCCGAGATGCATTCCTATGAAGGGGAAGTGTGGCGGCGCTTGGTGATGTGCTCCCGAACTCTCCATCAGCCGTAGATCCGGAGAAATGCTCTTGCAGCATATCAGGCCCTCCATGGCTGCTGGTCCGGGGCTTTGCGTGCGAGGAACGGCCGGCCCCCGATACCATGGTGATGGTTGCCTGTGACGGTGAGGAGCCGGCTGCCCGGAGTGATCCGCCCGCATTGTTTGCCTCTTGCTACGATCTCCTGCCCACCCAGTGGGTTGAGTGCCGGTGGCGCATTGAGGAACCGGGGGATTACACTTCATTTGGGATTTTTCATCTGTGCATTGCTCGGCCGTTCCCGGCATTTCTCTCGAAGTAAGTCTGAGCGCCATTTTGTTTGCCGAGGGATCGGTGTTTGAGACTTGGGGGCACTGGTGTGTGATTGAGACCCTGACACCGCTGAGGCTGCCTTCGTGTCATTTTCTGCAAACATCATGGAGTTTGCCACTTTCGAAATTGTGACTCACTTGTGCTCTGATGGGGGGTGGGAGGATGCCCGACCAGATGCGTGGGTCAGTGACACCCTTATTAACATGGCGGAGCCTGCTGAAGAGCCTATAGTAGGGATGAGAGCCATGGATTGTGCTCATGGGACGTCGCCAGGGGTCCGGGATGTAATGATTGCCCTCTGTGCCCTTCGTGGCGCCATGGTCTGCAGTGCTCGCGATCTGGGACGCAAATTGGAGGCCATTACTCCCGTAGCTGGACACGCCTTGCTGCACTATCCACGCGCTCGGGACATTATGCCACACCCTACACTTGAGCGGTGGGCTAAGTTCTTTCCAGTGGATATGGCAGCTTTGGGGGGCCAGTCTCCCATGATGACAACGGAACTATCGGCTGTCGCTAGGGATTGGGGACTGGTGCCGTTCGTGGACCTTTCATTTGGCACCCTTCACAGCACACTGTTGCTTACGGCGGACGTTGGAAAACAACCCACTGGCCTGTCCTTGTCGCCCACGTTCATCATCATGGTGGCTGGTTGGATGTACTTTGCTGGTGCAATCGATCGCACAGGGCAGGGCTGAGTCTGCTTCATTGATTGATGGTGTTGGTTTACCTGGTGACTACGAGGGGCGTGCACTGTTTTGACTGCCACTGCTCTCGCTTCTGTGTCGACTTTGTGGTTCTGGGCTCGGGGGTGGATGACTGGGTGCTGACATACTGATTTTTCTCCTCCTCCGCTTTCTTTCTTTCTTCCTTTCTAACTTACTACATTTCGGGTCTCTTATTTAGGGCGACAGGCACACTGCTGGGGGGGTAGGCCGTGGCCTTCTGCAGGGGTGCGGGGTGGGAGGTTGGGGGGGGGATTTTTCTTTCTAGCTCTTTGTTTCTTCCTTGGTTCTATGGCCCTTTTTTCTTTTTCTTTTTCTGTATTACCGTTCCTTAGGGTCTCTGCAGTGTTTTCGGTTTTGGGGGATGGAGCGCTGGTGTACTATGATATGTGACTGTGTTGGGATTCATCCTGATTTGTACGCGTAGCCCTTTTTCCCTACTGCATTCGTGTTGCTTGTTGACCTCTCCCTTTGTGCGGACTACCTGCAGGACCTGGAACGATTGCTTGATAGTGATCCTGTGATTTAAAGATTTGAAAACAAACCTTCATTACTCCTGACTGCCTGCACACATGTTTGCTCCTACGTTCTGTCCTGCCTTTATGGGAACTCCTGGCCGTGTGCTGCTATGTTTTTCTATTATTGCTTTGCTATTATCATGACTTCCTTAGTGGCCGGCCAGGTGGTTGTAGGCCTCTGCCTGTAATTGCTCGCATTCATAATAAAGGTTCACCAAAAATTAAAAAAAAAAAAAAAAAGAATTCTCTTTAAGGGTTTAGTCACCTCCGTACCTTAGTAATAGAATGTGGGAGGTCTGGTATCTCTTTCTTCAGGACTCGATCTCCCAGCAACCCGCAAGGGTGACTCGGGAACACCAGAGCTGGATTTTCTCGGCGGGAGAAAAAGTAGCTTCTCCAGCGCGTCAAAGGGGAGGGGCGGCTTCCGTGGGCTCTCGCATCAGCTGGGCTCTCGGGCAAGTAGATAGCCGCTCTGCTCCAAACCACTGTGTGTTTGCTTAAGGCAACTGTTGGTATTTTATGCCTGAAAGGTGCCGGGTTTGACGTAAGGTTGGACATAAGACGTCACTAAGAACTAACAGTTCTTGCTGGACTCCAGGAGTTCTTGTTCAAATCAAAACAAAAGCAGGGGGGATTTCCCGGGCGGCTGGAGGCTTGGTTTGTTTAAAGAGCGCGTTGTACTTTCTAGGAGTCGATGGGAGTAGCCGTGCTGTGCTTTGGACTGCATGGGCTTTTACTGAATATGGATATGATTCTTATGCCTTTATAAGGATATTATTGATTATAACCGCACAAGGGCATGGATCGGGAATATTGAATTAGGGTCCTAGATAGAAATACAACACCCACTCCACGGATTAATATCCATCATTACTAAAAAACTAAGCAATAATAAACATGTAACAATGCATGTGTGTTTTCCAACCCACCCCAAAATACATATTTCGCATTTGAAATGGTACATGGTAAATACATGAAAATGAGTATTGGTGCTGTATGCTTTTCAAGCAGTGTCATCATTCACTTAAATGCATATATATATATTAGTTGAATGATTTGCGAAAATTACACATGAAATGGCTCTGAATACAGAAAAGAAGGTCGAGACCATTCCATCCCATATTTATACAAAATGCTATATATGCGCTAGAGGCTGAGGTATAATATTGTCTATAGTGTCATAAAAATAGAAGCTCTGTTCTCTAAGAATAGTTCTACTTTAAGCAGAGTACCATGTGCCAAAAAAAAAGGTAAATATTTTGGAAATGGAAAAAATAATTTCGCTTTCAGGGGAAAAAATAGTTCCAAATTTTTTCAGTAGCTTTGTTTTTCAAAATTGAAGGCCGAATTCAGAGTTCATGGAACGCTGTGTGATCATTGTTTTTTAAGAATTATTCTCGTTGACTGGAGAGAACATCATATCAGACAGACTCGCAAAAAAATGGTCTACAACATCAGGTGAAAGTTCGACCAAGTTCGAAAATGCTGCGACTGTGCAGTTTGGAGCATGATTGCTATCATCGATGTTTGGATCAGCAATGCTCACAGAAGGTTGTACCTGTTTGGTGCTGCATTCCTCTCGTACCTCACCGCCACCTACTCGTAGTGGTGAAGTCTCAACGAATGCCGTCATCAGAATAGGTAGCCGCTGGGGACAACACGTTACCGGACCTAGCAAAGTATCGATATCCTTTGGTACTGCTGATGGTAGTGTAAGACAGTTGTCTAACACGCATTCTTCGCCGCATAGCAGACATCGAAGCACAGGTAAGATGCAATCCTGCCAGATTGGTCTGAATGAAAAAAAACAGGTTGTACTTAGATCTCTTAGCCGGGCCAATCCGAGGACCTTAGTGATACGGTCTCGGTATCGTATTGCTAGGATCGTTTCTTCCATTGTTGCTAGAGTCTTGTCTGTGGATTGGCTTGCCATATCGGAGCAGAAGGAACAAAAATAAAATTCCTGCCACGAGTCCCAAGATTAAGGGTAGGCCGCCAAAGACAGAATGGACAAAATCCGGGAAGATGCCCAGAACTGTTTCAAAGGGTGCTAACAGTCCCGAAAAAACTGTCTTAAATACATGCGCAATGCCACTGGTATCAGACATTTTTAAGATTTGGCTTAACATTTCTGCGAAATGCACGGGGCAGTTTGTCGATAAAAGAGAAGTATCTCTGCCGATGTCCTTGCCACTTGCAGATCATACGTTTCTTTGGATGACGTTAGAGGCACAGTTGTCTGTAAAAGAATAGGCTTCATTCTGCTTAAAGTATCAATTCGAATAGAAGAGATATTCAATGAAGGCCATAACGCAGCCCCCATATCTGGATTGCTGTGTGGGTATAATACTTGCATACAGCAAACGACCCTGGAAGTTACGGTCACGAGATAAGCTTTCCCTGGCACCATCCCACAACAGCTGTGGTCACTTATTAAAATGTAACTCTCGTTACTGAGTTGTCTGAAAAATGGCTCTATCTGTTTTGCAGGCGTGCCATGCAGGTGACATGAAAGGTTATTTGAAAACCCTTCGCAGGCTTCATGCAAGTTAATACCTTGACACAGAAGTGTACCGCTTAGTGATTTTTTACATTTGTTACCACTAAGGAATACATCCTTTTTCCCTTCACTATAACATCTATGTGTATAGGGTAAATCCCATGTTGATTTGCTGTATTCTTTACCCAACTTTTCATACTGGCCTGCAGGTATATACTCTTGGCAGTATTTAAACTTGAAAGTTTGTTATCGGAATTGAAATTGTTCTATGTACTATCTATTCAATGACAGGTCTCTCTGACATTGTCAATGGTAATCTCTCAAGTTTTTCAATGCTCAGAATTGTATAATCTGTTCCTTTTTGTGACAAACTGATTTGTTTATCAGTAAGGTTAAAGATACCGAATAATGAGTTTGTGTTGATTAAACGCCATGGTACGTAACCTGAACGCAGATTTTGTAACGTCCAACCAAGCTGTACAATAGAACGTAATTGAGACTGATCATGTTGTAACATTAGTAAGTCCTGTTCTAATATATCAATAGCAGATGATACAATGCTGTCCAATGAATATATTCTGGAGGACAGAGTCGTTAACCCATTGTCCACTACAGAAAGTGATATTTCCAAATAATACGATCAATTTTTCGTATTTTTTCTGCTGTCTCAATTTGCATTACTTTCCAAGCTTCGTTGTACGCAGCGTATATACCGGCCGCTATGAAACGTTTTTGACGCTGTTTGCGTGGTCCCATTATGAAATCACGCAAGTCAACACCGTCTTTAAGTAAAGTCAAGTGTTGCTTAATTTGAGCCAGTGTGGATTTCTGTGCCACTCAAGTCATAGTTTCCCTACACTGAATGTTGTCTCTGGGAATATCTTGGGTCTGGCCTGGTCATTTTTAACTCTGTGTTTTGTTCAGGAATCTATCTTGACAGTTATTTGTATCTGTTGGCCAGATCAACCACTTTTTCCAATCAGGATGTGTTCTGTTTTGGTGAAAAATATGGGATATGTCTATCTCCACATCTGTAGTGCTATCACTATCAGTTATGGGTTTCGGAATAGACGGTGTATTTAAGTCTTTTATCTTAGCTAAGCCAAGACAAGTAGTTTGTCGAATTGTGTCATTCAAAAATATCATTTGTTCTGGGATCATGCAGGCCCTAAATATTGCTTCTAGGCCTTGTACTTGCCATTCTTTGGTACCCCAGATTGTTTTTGTTTCAATGTTGTTTTTCCAAAATTCGAAACCAAATGTAGACATTTTGTCATAAAATTTTTCAGAATAAATCAATTTAGTATTTGTCAACATTGTTTTCATCCCTGTCCTATTTAACATTTTAAAATAAAACGTTTTTGGATCACTGTTGTTAAACCCTGAGAAGTACTGGAATTTCTCATAAAATGTTTTCGAGCTGCCTTTTGGCGAAGTTGGACAGTGTTCCCATTGGTTATAAGATAAAACATATCTAGGCTGTGCAGTTTTATGCAAATAGTGATCATCAAAGTGGTTATAAGAGTATAACTCTTCATAATTCGATGAACCCTGTAAGTAATCATGTTCAGTAAATGTGGCTGACATTACTAAATCTGACATCATATTATTAATGTTTTCAAAGTCCCAATCATCAGAGAAAGTACTTGGTATCACAAAGTCACTTAATGAAACCTTGAACTGATGTGGATATTTCAAGAGTGCAACCGGGCCAATAATGTCATAATCAGTTCTGTCCCAAGCTACCCCACAGGGTATTGGATTGGCTGAGATGTTTACTGATGATAGTTCTCTTTTCTCGATGTGGGAGGATGTGTGAGGCTTTAGGACCAAGTTGATGTTCTGACTGGCTGTGTCCATTGTACTATATTTTCCATCACTGAATTTTCCCAAACATAGAACCATGATGAGTCAAAGCAGGAGAGTAAGTACACCTAACAAAATCCAAAATTCAATCCATGGTGAAATCAGATATGTTTCTTTTAGTTGGAGAGAAAGTTCAATTATTTTGTCTTTGAAAGTTTTTGTTGCCGGCGTTTCTTCATGCTCACTTGGATCTTCTGAAAAGTCGTCGAAGTTGATGAAGTAGCCAGATGCAGTTCTGCCAATTGTTGGGATTTTTTCCGGATTTTCATTTGCTTTTGCATTTTTCTTTGTTTTATTAGAATAGTCAGAGGCTACATCATTGTAGATTGGTATTTCTTGACGAACTGTTGCAATTTGGGTTTCAAGAGGCACAAGTTCCATGGCTTTATTGCATAGTCCTTTTTTATTCACTGCAGGTTTATCAAATGTGATTAGTCTCTCAGTATGAGCCTCTTGGATTGTAGCAAATTTCGGTATTCTGCTATTTCTTGGTAGTCCACTGGGCCTACTACTTATTATTGGCCACATGATTGTGGTTTTACCAGGTCGATGGATACAGCTCGGTTCTCCTTTTTACCAGTAAGGGGCGGTAGTACAACTGATCTCGTTCCGCTGATGGCTAAGACAGGTACAGCTTTTCTGTAAGAAGGCCAAAATTCCTTCTTCACCGTGATCTTCTCTCTGACCAGATCCCCAATCTTTGGAATCCAGACAGGTCTTGCTGGGACAGGTGGTTTTTCTTCAGTGGTTGTCAGCTGTTGTTTCAATTTTATGTTACTCAGGCTTTTTCTTGTTTCATTTAAATCCTGTAAAACAGCCACACGGTCTTTGATATCTAAGTATTTTTCTTCTACCACTGAAGTGTGACAGTCAAGATCCTGAATTAGCATTCTAGTACCGAACAATAGTTCGTATGGAGTGAGACCTTTTAGAGAATTTCTTGGCAGAATATTAAGACTACGTTGGACACTTGTTAAATGTTTGACCCACCCATCACCCGAACCTAATAGCCTCGCCGTTATAGATTTCTTTATGTCACGGTTTTTTCTTTCCACTACCGCATTTCCCTCAGGATGGAAGGGAGAAGAGTACCGCAATGCAATGCCCATGCTGTTCATGGCCTCTTTGTAAGCTCGAGAGCTAAACGCAGGACCCTGATCAGAATGTAGCATGCCAATTGCGTATATGCCGATAAAGACTCGCAAATCTTTTCATAACAGTTCTGGCGTCAGCCGAGTGCTGCTGGTCTACATATTCAAGTTAATTTGTCTTAATAAATATTGGGATGCATTTCTGTGGTTGGATTTCTGTATTATAGATAGCCTGAAGCTTTCAAACAAAGATTTCCGTGCAATAGTCTGGTCCGGTTCACAGCTACGATCTCTGTTGCAGTCCGGACAATCCATTGCAAATTTGTAAATTTGCACGCTCATTCCCGGCCACCAGTACTCTGATTGTAATTCTATTAAAGATTTCAAGATCGGTTGGTGCCTCGGACCCAGTCCCATGTGTGCACTTTCAATCAAGAAAACTCTCTGGTTCGTGTTTGGAATTACTCTATCCCCCACTCCAGGGATTTGAGAAAACGGAACGGAGTTTGCATCAATTATGTATGTATTACTGAGTGGATAGTTGAGAGGCAATGCTGCATAATTGCCTTTTAATGAGGCTTTTACCGCCAGCATGGATTCCCCATCTATGTGTTTTTCTGAACGCTTTTCAGTGGCTACGGAATTGGCTGTGTTAGCCAATGAATTCCCTGCAACGTGAACGCCAACACGTTGATGACTCCGTGCGTGTATCACATGAGTCTTCTGTAGTTCTTTCTGTAAAAGAACTACTTGTTCCCAAAGCGGTTTATGCTTTATTGTGGCACCTGTGTCATCTTTGTAACCGTTTTTACTCCATGTCTGCATGTCACTGTTGTAAGACTTGACGCAGAAATGCGAATCGCACACTATCAGTGTCGGGAATTCACGATTGGCATTTTCATGCGCCATCTTTAAAGATCTTATTTCAGCTCGCTGAGCTGGACAGTTTCTGAGTGATTCAGTTTTGGTAATCATCGGTTTGAATTTACCAGCGTGCAAGCAACCTTTAACAATCGCGCACGCTGCTTTGTAGGATTTTTCCACTACATCGTAGTGTTGTGCAAATCTGTCCATGTAGATTACACATGTGTACTGTTTGAGAGGCAGAATTTCGATTGGCAGAGGATACTCTTGTTCGTATTATAGATCATCTAGTTTCTTCAGTTTCGGGTCAAAATAGTATTTCACGTCTTCTGCAGCAAGAAAATTTTCCCATTATATCCATTCCGGATCTAATGCCACAACATTTAAATTGCAAGGGCTGATTCTGCTGTTAAAACTGTTATCCTTCTGCCTTGGGCTTGGGCTCTTTCTTTTGCTGAAGCAGTTTGAACCGCTATCCGAATTCTTTCTGTAGAACTGGATTTCATTTCAGCTTTAGTGTACAAATGTGATTTGTAGGCTATAGGTACCGTTTCTTCCTCATTAGAGGTCTGGTTTGTGAATCTGCATCTTCCTGGGATGACTCGGATTACAAGATTGCGTGTGTTTTCACGTGTTTGCAATTTTGTTTTAGTTAACATGTCTGTTTGTAGAGATATTAAAATTTCTGTGTGTTTCTGAGTCCAATTTATTGGTTTGAAATCAGGTCTTATTAATTCATAGAGAGGTTTAACTCTCTCTGCATAATTTAGTATGTATGTTCTTCCGAAATTCAGGAAACCTAGGGGGTCATTAGGATCGCGGACGGACTTGAGTCCGTCCGCGACCCCTGAGCATGAGGGAACGTCCGCATGGTCTGCGGCGTTCCCTCTGTGCAGATTAGGATGTGACCGCCACCCTGGCGGTCACATCCTCTATTTTTAACATTGCCGCGGGTGGAGCTTCAAGCTGCACCCGCAGCATTGTTAAAAATGCACCCATTGCATTTGTATGTAGAAAGTGGCAGGCACCGCGAGGTGCCTGCCGCTTACTGCATACAAATGCAGGGGGGTACCATAGGTACCCCCCATGTGCACCCCCCACTCCGCCCTTCACCTAGGGGGCCCGCAACGGGCACCCGCAGTGAAGTTACACATGCTTTTCCATGGCGGAAAAGCCGCCGCGGAAAAGCATGTTTCCGAGCACATCCTAATCTGGCTGACGGTGTCTGAGAGACACCATCACCATATTAGTGCTTTTCCGCCGAGGTTGTAAGCCAGCGTAAATTCTTCAGCGTTTTTGGTGCTTGGAGTACAGCACATTTCTCTAAGAAATTGTCTGCTAGGCTCTTGCCTTCACTTGATAATTCATATCCTAAAAATAGAACAGTTAGATGGGCAATTCGTGACTTTTTAAAGTTGAATTTGTAACCCTCTGAAGTGAACCCAAGTATTATGGTGTTCACTCTTTTTAAGTGAGTCTCCAGGTCATCATCTGTGAGATAGATGTCATCGACATAGGATAATGCCTCATCATCGTATATTTGTAGTAAATCTGTTACCCTTTACTGAGAATAATCCTGGGCTATTCTTGAATCCCTGTGGGAGACGACAGAAGTGTTTTTGTGACCCCATTATTGAGAAAGCGGTCCAATACCTGCTTTCAGATGCAATGTTTTGTCAAAAGAATCCATTAGAGATGTTTAATGTCGTTTTATATTTTTTGGGCACAATGTTATTCATTAGTGCTGCACTGTGTGAGTTTTGTACTGCAAATGTTTTACAACAGGAGTTAAGGTATCTGTAGTCCAAAACTAGACAATATGATTTGTCTGGCTTGGAGACAGGAAACAAAGGATTGTTCATCTGTGAGGTGCATGTTTCAATCACCCCTTGATATTCAAGTTGATCTAAAATCTCCTTGACTTGCTTTTTAGCTTCTTGTTTAACTGGGTACTGCCTTTGTGCAGTGGGTTGATTTTTTAACTGGATTTTGTGGTGAGGTGAATCCTCATCCCATCCTACATGGTTTTTATATAAAGCAGGAGCTTGGGCTACTGCCCATTTTCTTGCAAGTGTATATTTTTTTTTAATTGGTATATGATTAGAGAAGGCAGGCATAATTCTTTCTTCGCCATGAGGGCACTCCCTGACAAACTCTGGTGGCCAGTCTTTTTCAGCTAACAGGATGTCATAGCCTTTCGAAAGGTTATCCCAAAAGAGACCCCTTACTTTCCTCATCTTGTCCCCCTCTATACGTAATGTTATTTCATATATGTTATGGGGTTTGCTAACCCTGGTATCTGCAGTTTCCACCTGACTGTATTCATTCGTGTCCACAGTCTCCAGATGATTCATCAGGATCTTGCGAGCTATGGTCACTTCTGCTGCGCTGTCTAGCATTGTCTGGGCCCACTCTCCGTTTTTCAGCTGTGTCCTCAGAATCCTCGCCATGTTTAATCTTAATACTTGCTACCTTCTTTCTGGGATATTGTGATTTATTACTTTGATGAGCAGGTTCCTTGTCTTTGGATGTGACGTGCTCTTCTCTGTGTTCTGATCGTCCTCTCCTTTACGATTTCTGTGAGGAAGATCGAGAAAGATTGAGTGAGAGGGATCGAGAGGGACGTGTATCAATATCTTGATATCTATCAGGTTTTCTCAATTTATCCCTATCTCTAAGGTTGTATCTTTTTTCAGAGGGCTCCCTTTGGGGAGACTTGTTTCCTCGGTCTGGAGATTTTTCTCTCCGTTGAGGAGACCTTCCTCTGGACTGGAATCATTTTTCCCTGGGAGTGGACTGTTTATTACTCTCCCAGCTCCTTTTTGGAGCACTCAGATTATTTTTAATAAAGGTTTTTTCAGGATTTTCAGTTAGTTGGGGTTTTACCGGTTTCCCACCCAAACTATCTCTTCCTAGTTCTTCATAGGATTTTTCTATGATTCTGGCAAGTTCAGATGTTTGTTCTGCTATATCCGTCTCCTTCAATTTCTGGCGGATTGCCAAAGATGCTTCTTCTCCTTTTATGTTGGCTAATAATATAGCCGAGACCTACTTGAAGTCTTTCAATAATTTCATACCCAGAGTTAAAGCAGGTTCTGGACCGTATTCATTTTGAATCTGTCTAAGTACATCTGGTATAACTGTCATAGACGGAATGAGGTTCCGTGACAATCATAGCGATGTTTTCAACTCGTTCGAATATGGACGAGTTTGGTATCTATGAACCGCAAATGACGAGTTTAGTGGGTGTACGCGTTTTCGCTACGCTGGCCTGAACCGTTCGTCTCATTCGTGGGTTTCTTCATCTGAACCCACGGGTTCCATTTTAGATACAGCATCCATTTTGTTTCTTGCCCTCAAGTAGCCAGCGAAAGGACACTGTCCGCTTCGCGACCCTGGGATTCCCAAGCTCTTGTGGAAGACACATGTTCCTCTGAGGGTGTCTTTATGATGAGGGGGATGACACTGCAAAGGCAGATGGCCCCGCTCGAGGCTCATCTTGCCATGCCGGTCTATTGTTTCAGCCGTGCATTCATTAGGCACGAATCCTTTGATCCTGCAATTGTGTTTCCGATATTACCCCCTGTACTCTTTTGCTAGTTGTTTCTGTCTTCCTTGCACCTGTTTCTGTCTCTTCCTTAAACTCGTTTACAGCCTGAATGGAATGTACTTAATGGTGGGATAACGTACTTTTACAGTTGGGAACCGGCGATGCTACTGTAATTATGTTCCGGGACCCTGAATACATGAAAGCGACCCTTTTGAAGTTTTCTGTGGGAACTGAGTTGTAACCTTTTGTTCGCCATGTTGTGCTATGACTTAAATCTGTATAAAAGGAGCGATCCACTGTTGCAATTTGAAGCAGTCTCCTAGAACCTACACACGTTGTACTTCTCGTGACTTCTGTATTCCCTGCAGTAAATAAATGCTGATCTCTGACGCCGAAGGAAGTGTCCCGTGTCTCTGTAATTTGTACGCCGGAACAGGTAACCCACGAAGGTTTCAGGTGTTGTCCCCTGGCACCGCTGGGCCTTAGAATAGCCCAGTCCTTTAGTTGGCGCCCAATGTGGGGCGACATCAGCGGTACCGGCCCAAAGCCCGACGATCGTGAGGAACTTCGTGTGAAGTCTCCGAGGGAAGGTGCACCCCGCTTCATCGATCCTGTTGTCGAAATAAGTGGCCCGAAGACTTTTCCCGCGAAGATTCCCGCCTCCTGACGGCTGCGACGGACTGATGCCCTGACTGTCGACCTGTTTTGGCACCTGGCGTAGTTCTTTGCACAGCGAGACGATAGACGGGCCTTCCTGGTGACGCCATTGCTCTTTCAGTTAAGTATTTGTGGGTCGCTCCCAGAGTCCTTGGTTGTTGTTGGTGCTTGGTTGTTTGCATGGTTCCATTGCATTTGTGGTTCTTAGTTGTTGGTTCTTAGTTGTTGGGTTTTATTTGACGATTGCAATTGCCAAAAACCGAGGGTCTTGCATTTTTTTGCGAGGACATCTTAATCCGATAACCCTTGAAGTTTGTGAAACTCGGTTAGTGTGCACGATGCCTGGCCGTAGTATTTTGTTTAGTTGCTTTAAAAGTTGCGGTGCGGACTCCCGATTGGAGGACTCATGTCCGATACCTCCAGTTGGAACTCCGGTCTATGAACTATATAGTCGACATGGAGTAGGTCCTATCGCATATAATGATTATTGGATCCGCTATACCAAAGATGATGGTGTCCTTAGTTGGCCACCCCATGGTAGTTTCGAAACAGCAATTTTGGATAATCTCGAGGCAAAATTGTTCAAAAAGAAGTCTAGGTCGGCCATGTTTGATTCCTTTTGGTTATGGCGTAAAGAGGCCAAGCAGAAAGAAATCAAACAGCTTAAGAAAAATAAGAGGGAAGGTATTGTTACAACGATGAGAAATGCAGAGCAGTTTCAGCGAGACAAAGAAGAGAAGGAAAAGGAAGTTTTTGATAGACTACAACGTATGGCGGTGGACAAGTGTTATCCCATTTTACCGTCAAGTTCTGATAAAAAGGGAGAAGAAGCGGTAGAGGACCCTTTGTTGTCCTATCTACTGAAATCACCACCTCCATATGCACAGGATACTACAGTGCCTGTGGTTCCTCCTGTTCCTCAACCTGTCGTTCCGGCAGCTGCTGGTCAGCCTGTCGCTGGTCCTGTTCTTCCGAATCCTCTTGATCCTCAAGTCGTCCCCGTCCCCTTATCTGCCCCTCTTCCTACTGCTCCACTGCCTATACCTTCTCAGTCTGCTGTTCCCGCTACTTCTGCTCTCTCGGCTACTCCTACTGCTCCTGTGTTTAGCCCTCATGTCGTTGCCCCTGTACTTCTCTCCTCTTCTCCGTCTGTCCGTAGTCGCATACCTAATGCTGTGGCTAATCTTTACTCTCCATTCGGACCGATTCTTGGGTACGATGTTTCTGATGTCCCTCAAAGACGAAGCCAAATTCCTGGTGGTAGGGAACGTGATACGTTAATAAAAATGGCGCGTAATTGGATTAGGTATCCCATTAAACACACCCCGCGTTTGGTTTTTGTGACGTTCTCTCAATTCAATGAACCCACGCAGAGATTTGTGTTTGAGGAAATGTGTAATTCCCTACGAGAGGTATGGGATACGGATGAGACAGACAATGTGCCGTCTGAAATGACTGAACTCCAGAATCAGTTTTCGAACGGTATGATTGTGGGTAGTAATGTTCGACGTGCTGTGGAGCGTCTTCTGTCTTTTCGATCTACAGTACAACCTCGAGCACTGTTTAAAGACGAAACTGAGGAGTGGATGGCAACACTTGGTCAGTATCCCATGCGAGAAGTTCCCCCAGTGTGGATGCCAGGTGATGCGCAGGCTAATCCTATTATTTTGCCACACTTCCAGAGAGTGTGGATACACCTCCCATGGAAGCGATCGGAAGTTTTGCAGGTGAAGCAATTTTTGCCTGATCCTCGGAAAAATACGGCAGGATACTATAAGGAGTTATCCCAACTTGTGGATGCTACTATTATGAACCTTGCCGACATTGACATGTTGTTTGGTAATAAGGTTCCGCAACCGATTTGGGCGAAAATACGTCAAGAGAATCACGCGGCTGAGTTAGGTGGTGATTGGGCTGCACTTGTAGCGGCTGATGCATTACAGGTTGGTGGGGCTAAGCCTGACCAGTTAATTACGGCTCTGCCTCAAAGAATCATTACACTTATGAAGACACTTATGCCAGCAATGAAAGTTAATTGGGATAAACTGTCTGCGTGCAAGCAAAAGAAGGACAAGAGTGTCTCCGATTTCTTTACGAGATTTGAAGAGGCATTTATCGATCACAGTGGTCAGGATATGAGCACTGAGGGAGGTCAGCGGTTATTTGTAGATAAATTTGTATCAAATCTGTTGCCTGAACTCAGCAATAAGTTGAAAAACTCTGGAAGTTCATGGCCTGTTTCTACTTCTGCTCAAATATTGGCCACGGCTCAATATTACGAAAATAGGGAGAAAGAGGAAAATGATCGTGCGGATAAGAAAACAAAGGATCTTAAAACTAAAGTTCTGTTACAACAAGCGTATCCTCCGCGATTGAATCAAAATGACTCTCAGCAGCAAAATCGATCGCAATCACAGTCTTCTAGGTCGCAGTCGCGTAATGATTTCTCTACACCGAGATCTATGCTTGGTTATAATCAATGCGCATATTGTAGAGAGGAGGGCCATTTGAAGTTTAACTGTCCGGTCCTGCGCGATCGGAATAATGGTAGTTCGGCTCGTGGAGGTCGTAGTGGTCCTCAACAGGCTTCACGTGGTAGAGGTCGTGGTGTTACTCAAAATCAGAATGAGCGTTCTACTACTTCATCAGATTCAAACAATTGCTTTGATCAGCGTGGTTCCTTGTCTGGTAGATCTGCACAGTATCATGTGGATGACTGTTACGTCGAACATGATCTTGATGACGGTAATTACTAGGACAGCCACAGACAAAGACAGGGAGTAGTATCAGTTCCGGTTGATCAGAGAGGGCCTTACGTCGTGGTTGCCACATCGGGCGTAGTTGAGCCTTTTCTGTTGGACACTGGTGCAGCGAAAAGTTCCATCATCCATTCGAAACTCCCTGGCGCACCTTTGTCTGGCTTAACGAATGTTTCCGTTGGATTCTCTGGCGCCCCCGTTAGCAATCCGGTTTCTAGCCCTTTGCCCCTTACAATTGGGCCTCGTAAGCTGGAAGCTCCTTTGATTTTGACTACTGGTTGTGGTGAGAATCTTTTGGGCCTGGATTTGCTGAAACGGTTATATGCGACCTTGTACTGCTCTCCTTCGGGAGTGGAGCTTACCTTGGGTCGGAGAGTGATCTCTCCTATGTATTTGTCAACTGATAAGCTCCCGCTGGAATTGAGTTCTCTTCCTAAGTCTTTGTGGGCAACGGGTCCGAATGATGTGGGCCTGTTGGATATATCATCTTATGTTGTCCAATTGAAATTGAATGTGCGATTACCGCGTATTCCTCAGTATCGTATCTCCCTCGATGGTGAGCGAGCATTGTTAGCAATCATTTATGACTTGATCAAGAAGGATGTTATCGAGGAAACTTGGGGAAATGTGTGTAATAGTCCTGTGTTACCTATTCTGAAACGAACTGATCCATTTAAGCCTCCTGTGTACCGTTTCGTTATTGATTTACGGGAGGTGAATAAAATTGTGATTCCACAATTTCCTGTGGTGCCTGACATTACGGCTTTACTGACTCTGATTCCAGCCTCTGCTTCTTGGTTCTCAGTGATTGATCTGAAGAATGCTTTCTTTTAGCACTCCGATTGCTGAGGAAAGCGGAGATCTCTTCGGTTTCTCATTAGGAGGTCGCAGCTTTAGATTTAAACGCGCTCCTCAGGGCTACTGTGAGAGTCCATCGATCTACAGCCAAGCTCTGAAGGGTCAACTTGATGCGTTTGTGTTACCGGCTGGTGCGGCCCTGATTCAATACGTTGATGACTTGTTAGTGGCTGCTGACACTAAATAGATCTGCAAAACTGCTACAGTATCGTTGTTACAGCATCTCTGTGACTTACATCACAAGGTGTCACCTTCTAAACTGCAATATTGTTGTCAAGAAGTAACCTATCTAGGTCACTTATTGTCAAAGGAGGGAAGAAGGTTGACCCCAGAACGAATTGCAGCGATCGCTCGAATGACTGTGCCAACAACTCAGGGAGATGTGCGTGCCTTTCTAGGTATCACGTCGTACTGCAGGCAATGGATTCCAAATTTTTCATTGCTAGCGAAGCCATTGGTCGCCCTTACGTGCAAGGATGTTCCGACTCCTTTGCCATGGACTGAAGAGTGTCAGACAAGTTTTTCTGAACTGCGTGATGCGTTGTGTTCGGCTCCTGTGTTAGGTACTCCTGATTACAGTAAGCCGTTTACACTATACGTTCACGAGAGAGAGGGTTGTGCGTTGAGTGTCTTGACGCAACAATTTGGTGGTAAGCAGCGTCCATGTGCATGTTTTTCCTCGACCTTGGATCCAGTAGCTAGAGCATTGCCGAGTTGTCTAAGAGCGACAGCGGCGGCTGCGGTGTCCATTCGGCAATATGCATGATTGATCATGGATAATATGCTTACGGTGATGGTTCCGCATGCAGTTGACACTCTCTTGAATCGTACAAAAACGCAACACTTGACGAGCGCAAGGTTGTCTGGTTATGAGTTGACGCTTTTGGCAAGTCATATACAAATAAAGCGCTGTAATGTACTAAACCCGGCGACGTTGTTGCCAACTCATATGGAATCAGATGATGTACCACCACATGATTGCTACTTGCGAACTGAGGAAGAAACGAAGGGTTGTGTTGACCTAAAAAACACTCCATTGACAGATCCCGATGGTACTTTGTATGTGGATGGTTCGTGTTTTAAATTGCCGAATGGTGATGTGACGACTGCGTATGCTGTGGTGACATTAAGTACGGTTGTGGAAACTGCTAGATTGAGTCAGAATTCCGCGCAGGCGGCAGAGTTGATTGCGCTGACGAGAGCGTGTGTTTTGTCTAAAGGAAAGCGAGTGAATGTGTTTACTGATAGCCAATATGCTTTTGGCATTGCACATAGCTTTGGTCGTCTGTGGAGAGAAAGAGGATTTATGACATCGCATGGCACGAAGATCCAACACGGACAGCTCGTGAATGATCTTTTAGACGCACTTACATTGCCCAAGCAGGTGGCAATCATTAAATGCAGCGCGCATCGAAAGGTTACGGATGATGTTGGTCGTGGTAGCGCGTTTGCGGATGAGATTGCTAAAGAGACAGCCAAAAATCTTGCAACCCGAATGTATGTTACGAGTTCAGTAAGGTGGCCTGTGGAGACTGGTATGTGTGAGGACACTGTTGAGAGTGTGAAAGCGATTCAGAATGAGGCCACTGAAACTGAAAAGATTACGTGGAGAGAGAGCACGGGAAAGTTAGATGCGCACGGATGTTGGATTGACTTGTCGGAGTGTCAGAGGTGGATGTTGCCTGACGCATATGTGCTGGCTGTTGTGACTATGGCTCACGGCTTGGCACATATTAGCGCGAAAGGCATATGTAAGTTGCTGTCCCCTGTATGGAAGAATGATGGTATCACTAAGTGTGCTGAGAGAGTGGTTAAGAATTGCATGGTATGTATGATGTACAATCCCGGTAAAGGCACCCCCACTCCACCTGGCCATTTTGCTCCTCCTACATGTCCCTTTGAGGTTATCCAACTGGATTTCATCCATATGGAGAGATGCAATAACCTGAAGTACGTTTTAGTTGTGGTTTGCGCGTTCTCTAGATGGATTGAGGCCTATCCTCTTAAAGATAATACTGCCCTGTCAACAGCGAAAGTCCTACTGAAGGAATACTTTCCTCGGTATGGAATGCCACGGATTGTATGGTCCGATAACGGAAGTGAGTTTGTGGGGAGTGTGATGCAGAGTGTGTGTAAGGGCCTTGGAATTCGACAAAAATTCCATAGCGCCAATCATCCCCAGTCAGCAGGTTTAGTTGAAGGGTATAATGGTACCCTGAAACTGAAACTTGCTAAGATCCAAGCTACGACTGGTCTGTCATGGCCTGATGCCTTGCCTCTGGCTCTCTTGTCGACCAGGGCGACTGTACACTCTCAAATAGGGCTTAGCCCATATGAGATTGTGTTCGGCCATCCTGCGAACATTTGAGGGGTCCCGAGGCCTAGGGCCTTTGATAGTCTTGAGTACCCAATGTTAATTGATTATCTTCATGATCTGACTGCTAAATTGAGGCTAATTCATCAACAGGTTTTTGAAGCTCTACCGGCACAGACTGAGGGTCCTGGACATTGGCTCCAACCGGGCAACTTCGGCAGGAAGCGCAATTTGGAGCTGAGATTCGTGGGTCCGTTTCAGGTCCTCCTTGCCACAAGGACTGCAGTTCGTCTGGAAGGCCGGAAAAATTAGGTGCATGCCACCCACACCAAGAAGGTGCCTATTCCTCTACCAGCAGATTCTTGGGTGAGGACAGGAATCGCCGCAACGGAGACCGAGACCCCAATAAAATTTGTGCCGTTTAGTGATGCTCAACCTGTAGGAGACACTTCATTGCAGTCAGATACATTTGTTGAACCATTGGTATTGGAGAACTCAGGGCTTGAACAGTCATCTGATCGATTGGACGTTGTTGCACAACCTGAACAATTATTTGAAGAGCAGACTCGTACTGGAAGAAGCCGATATTTTCTTCGTTCTCACAACAAAGACTAATAAAAAGTTTTTTTGTTTTTTGCCCTTTTTTTGAATTCATATTACCCCCCTTACTGTCATTTTGAACATTATGAACAATTGCATCTTCCATTAATTCTTGAGTTCTTTTCCACGTGTGTTTTTCCACAGCTAAGAGATTTGTATTGAAATTGAATGTTTGATTAAAGAAAACCTTACATCCGGGTTGACCGTAGGGCCATGCGGGTACTTCCTTCTGTTTAGCAGGTTCCTGACACTAGGTCGGTACTTTTGTCGATTCCTGGGAACTCCTGGGAATTGATAATCGCTACTCAGAACGAAGTGCGTCAAGAACGTTGCGGACGGTTTTTAGAGGATGGAATTCTCAAAGTTGTCGGAAGTGGAGAAGACTTTAGCGCAAAGATTGGCACTACACAGGGTTATACGAACTAAATGCTTTCTGTTTCAGGTGTTCCTGCTGTTCTTGACTGTTTCCATGTTATTGGTGGGTGGAGTGTATTTTGGACTACAGTTGTTATTGCCTTCTGCTTTAACTACTTCTTCTTCTGTATCGAAATCTATTCCCACTGTTTCTCCACATTCCTTTCACCCTCTGCCCCAACACGAACAGGTCAGACGTGCGGAATTCATGAATAACTCCTTTGTCTAGCTTCTTCATCAACATCAGCTGGTGATGAACACTACAAACTGTTGGGTGTGTGGTTTAATGCCACACACCATGGATAGGGGAATTCCGTATTTGGTCCTTCCTTATAGTTCCCAGGAGTCAGCTCGAGCATTCCAAACTATGTTTCGTAGCGCACTAGATTCCTACCCCCATCGAGAGCCACGCACTACAGATCATGGTCCTGGCCCGTACCACAAGCCTTTGGCAAGAGCAATTGCTGACTTAGATAGAGATATTTTTGATGCATCGCTTATTCCAGAGGAAGAGGTGCGAGCATACAGGGATCTGAGTGAGGCTGAGTATAGCATGTCAGTGGGTGATAGACAGCTTAAAAGCTCGTCTCCGATCTGGATCGTACCCCATCTCGGTAATTTCTGCTTGAAACGTCTTGGCCGAAGCCCGCGAGCTCAGCTTGGGAGGAGTGCTTGCACTGAAACGTATGTTTTACCAACACTCTCTTCCCCTGTTCTTTTGACTGCCAAGGGTACATACTTTGTATGTTACGACCGCGCATATACATGTTTGCCTCGTGACTTCTCGGGCACCTGTTATATTGCGAATCTGTTGCCACCGACCTTCACAGTTGGGTCCGACTATCACATGACTAGAGTTGTGAGAGGTGTTATTAGCGAAGAGGACACTGCCGGTCAAGAAGCAGGAGACTTCTTTAAGGGTTTCCTGCCGTTTTGGGGACCTATGATCAATAGTAGGAACCTGAGACAGTTGACTCGAGTGGTCGAATCGACTGCTAATATAACCGCAAGTGCTCTTGGTAATCTAACAGCAGAGCTTCAGGCGGATAGGCTTATGACATTGCAGAACCGTATGGTTTTAGACGTTGTTCTTGCAGATAGAGGTGGTGTATGTAAGGTGATCCATTCGAGTTGCTGCATTTTCATCCCTGATAACGCTCCAATTGTCTATCAAGCCATCTCGAAGTTGCATAAGATCTCCGAGTCCATACATGTGGACGTAGGTGATTGGACGATACTAGGATGGTTTTGGGGCCTAATGTCGACGTGAGGTCGGAAGAATCTGATGATCATTGGGGTTGTTGTAGCATTTCTGTTCACATGCTGTCTTTGTGTGCAGTGTAGTCCTGCCTTATGTGGCCTCTGTGCTATGACGTGTATAAGACGGCCATCTGTTACCAAGGAAGCATTGCTGGACAGAATGATGTGGCAGCAACATCTGCATGATCTGATGAATATCGAGATCGATTCTGATATCGACTAGTGCTTGCCTACGTGAGGGCAAAAGGAACGTCTGAGGTTCCGTGACAATCATAGCGATGTTTTCAACTCGTTCGAATATGGACGAGTTTGGTATCTATGAACCGCAAATGACGAGTTTAGTGGGTGTACGCGTTTTCGCTACGCTGGCCTGAACCGTTCGTCTCATTCGTGGGTCTCTTCATCTGAACCCACGGGTTCCATTTTAGATACAGCATCCATTTTGTTTCTTGCCCTCAAGTAGCCAGCGAACGGACACTGTCTGCTTCGCGACCCTGGGATTCCCAAGCTCTTGTGGAAGACACGTGTTCCTCTAAGGGTGTCTTTATGATGAGGGGGATGACACTGCAAAGGCAGATGGCCCCGCTCGAGGCTCATCTTGCCGTGCCGGTCTATTGTTTCAGCTGTGCATTCATTAGGCACGAATCCTTTGATCCTGCAATCGTGTTTCCGATATTGCCCCCGTACTCTTTTGCTAGTTGTTTCTGTCTTCCTTGCACCTGTTTCTGTCTCTTCCTTAAACTCGTTTACAGCCTGAATGGAATGTACTTAATGGTGGGATAACGTACTTTTACAGTTAGGAACAGGCGATGCTACTGTAATTATGTTCCGGGACCCTGAATACATGAAGCGACCCTTTTGAAGTTTTCTGTGGAAACTGAGTTGTAACCTTTTGTTCGCCATGTTGTGCTATGACTCAAATCTGTATAAAAGGAGCGATCCACTGTTGCAATTTGAAGCAGTCTCCTAGAACCTACACACGTTGTACTTCTCGTGACTTCTGTATTCCCTGCAGTAAATAAATGCTGATCTCTGACGCCGAAGGAAGTGTCCCGTGTCTCTGTAATTTGTACGCCGGAACAGGTAACCCACGAAGGTTTCAGGTGTTGTCCCCTGGCACCGCTGGGCCTTAGAATAGCCCAGTCCTTCAGGAACACCATGTGTTTTTGTGTATATTGAAGCAAAGACTGTGCCCCAAGTGTCACAGTCTTCCACATGTGGTGCGATCCCCATTGGAAGACAGATAGTCAGAATTCTGTGTTTTTCAGTAGGAGTAGTATCTGGAAATACTTCTTCCATTTGAGTAATTTTCTGTGCCAACCAGAATGGAATTTGTTCCCGTTTTGTGGGTACTTTACCAAGACATGATTGTATGTTCTGTGGTCTAATTTTGTTTTTGTTATGTTGAGGGGTCGGCTGTGGAATCTTAATTGTTGGTTGGACTGTTGAAGTCCGCATGACATATTGGACCAATTGTCTATGTATTGGACCAATTGTCTATGTATTTAATAGTTTTAGTTGAACTAAAAGTTCCTGGGCTTGCATTTGATCAATGTCTGGATGTGGTGTGTAGCTGGCTAGAACCGGCCATGTTGCTCTCGGTCTACCTAGTGGACCGTGCCTGGTGATGTGATTATTATGTTTTAGGGCGCCATTAAACCAGAGCAGGTGCTCTTGGTAATTTTGTGGGTTTTCAACGTCCTCGAAAGGAGTGTATATATATCCGGAGGTTCCTCTATTTTGTAATAGTGGAATTCTTTTGTTATAGCGTTTGCTGCTGGAAAGTGCATCCATGAATAGAGTACCTCTGTCTGCCGATATTCATGGGCCTCTACCACGAATATGACTGTACCACCACGTGATGTCAGTCTATTTTTTATAAGGTTAAGAGTTATAGTTCTCCTTACGTTGACCGGAATGAGTATAACACTCGGGTCATTTTCTCGGATGGTTGTGTCATCCTCTATGAGTAGAGCTGCTATTCTAGCTCTCTCTGCTTCATCGTCACTTTCCACCATTTTTACTGACAGAAAGCTTTTGTTGTAGATCAAGTTTCAAGGAAACAAAGATTAGGTGCACAATATTTTGGAACACTGTATCCTTCAACATTGACTAAACCAAAAACTAATACATAGGAATCTCTTCCTACTATGTTCCGGCGGATATTAACCTTTCAACCACTCCGGACGTCTTTTGGAGTTTTTACGGAAAAAGGGTTCTGTGTGAAAAAGCACGACTGAGTTACTCTAGTGTCTTGCATTAGATTATCGCCATACCAAACGTTGGGCACCATGTAGTGTAGTTCCTATATTCCCAATAGGCTCTGCACATTGGAATAATATAAACAGCAGTGTAGACGTAGGACTGAGGTCGACTAGGTCTCTACTGACTACATTAGACTTAATTAGTTTTGCCAGCTAGCTCAGAGGTCACTAGAAACTTTCTCGAATGTTCAGGAAAGTATTAACTCTCCGGATTAGACAATAAGGGATTAGCTTCTGACAACCGTAGAAACATGACAACTTTGCTCCCTCAGAATGGAGTGTATCTCTAGAGTCGTGTGAAAACAATAGGCAGCTATTTCACTCGGTCAATCGTGCATACTTAGTTTCACCAGAGTGCAGAGAAATAGAGAGACAGGCGTTTTCAATAAAAGGTGTTATTTTATTGAGCAGTCTTCTTTCTCATGCAAGAGAATTGAATTTCCACACCTGCAGTACTTATTATGAAGAAAAGTGCGTACAGTAAAAGTAGTATTATGAAATAATACTGTAAAAGCATAGATATGGTTTCTTATCCATATTATACTTTAAAATAGATAAAATATATATACATACATATACATACATAAAACCATTGACTAACGTACTCAACTGGTGCTTCTAACTACGCCTACCCCGATGTACCTGACCTAAGCCTAATACTTGGGAAGGAGTAAGTTTGTAGCAGTTTAAGTTAAGTTGGTTAAGATTGTTTTTGCCAAGGATCTGAATCAATAATTCTCTATTAAGGGTTAAGTCAGCTCCGTACCTTAGTAATAGAATGTGGGAGATCTGGTATCTCTTTCTTCAGGACTCGATCTCCCAGCAACCCGCAAGGGTGACTCGGGAACACCGGAGCTGGATTTTCTCGGCGTGAGAAAAAGTAGCTTCTCCAGCGCGTCAAAGGGGAGGGGCGGCTTCCGTGGGCTCTCGCATCAGCTCGGCTCTCGGGCAAGTAGATAGCCGCTCTGCTCCAAACCACTGTGTGTTTGCTTAAGGCAACTGTTGGTATTTTATACCTGAAAGGTGCCGGGTTTGACGTAAGGTTGGACATAAGAAGTCACTAAGAACTAACAGTTCTTGCTGGACTCCAGGAGTTCTTGTTCAAATCAAAACAAAAGCAGGGGGGGGTTTCCCGGGCTGCTGGAGGCTTGGTTTGTTTAAAGAACGCGTTGTGCTTTCTAGGAGTCAATGGGAGTAGCCATGCTGTGCTTTGGACTGCATGGGCTATTACTGAATATGGATATGATTCTTATGCCTTCATAAGGATATTATTGATTATAACCGCCCAAGGGCATGAATCGGGAATTTCGATTTAGGGTCCTACATAGAAATACATTACTCTGTGGAAGACAAAAGGGTTCGATAGATGGGACCTCATTGGCATTAGCAAGGTGGGAGACCTATGGGTCAAAGGACAAGTGAAGTAGTTTGATACATTAAAGAGGGAGTTTGAATTGGGGAACTCGGAATATTTCCGCTATGTTCAGGTCCACCATGCTTTGTTGTCTGTCTTTTCCGAGTCTTCCCCGCTGGAAGATAGATTGCTAGATGGCCATGTTCCCGATAGTACAATCTCCCTTGTATATAAAAAGCTGATTAATGATAGATCGGATCTTTTGTTGCCTTTGCGTGATCTCAGGTTCCGGGACGGTCTTGAATTAGATGATGAAGACTGGCAATCGGCGATTTCCTCTCCCAAGGAGGTTGCGATCCCAGTGAGATTTCGGCTGGTCCAGCTTAAGATCCTTCATAGGGTGTACGTCATGGGCCCCCGTCTGGTTCACATGGGCTTCTCCGAGGGGGGTTTGTGTAAGAGGGGATGTGGTCTGGTGGGGACATTTCTACATATTATCTGGGAATGTCCTGACGTGATGGCTTTTTGGAATGGGGTGTATGATGTAATGGAAGAAGTTACGGGTGTCCCTCTCCTGCCGGAGGCCAGACGCTGTTTGCTAAATGTTTGGGAACCCACAGATTATAACGTAGCCCAGACCCAGTGGGTGACCCCGGAGGCCATGATTGCTAAACGTGATATCGCACAACTGTGGGGGTCCCAAAGACCGCCTACGGTTGAGATGTGGAAGGAAAACATGGATTGGTGCATGTTTCGGGAAAAAGCGGTGTATCTGGCCCAGGGCCGCCCCCGGAAATGGCAAAAAATTGGGGGGCAATGGAATAGGTTTCGAGGTGACATATGTACACCATCTGCAGTGGAAGACATCGATATCCCACTTTCCCCCTGACCCCACATTCACTGTTTGTATTTTCGTCTGCTTTTTGTCTCTCCTCTGTGCTCCTCCTTCCCTACAATGATTGCTTAATATTTGATATACTGTATACCTGACCTCATGTGAACGAAGCGCTATGTATATTGTGTTTGCCTTGCTTGTTTTATTTATTAAAAATAAATATATAAAAAAAATAAACACAACCCAGTGGTTTATTAGAAATAAACAACTGTGTTTGGGGTGGACGCGCAGCAGTTGAAGGCTTAATCTGTTGGCAAATGTCACATTGAAGGACATAATCACGTGTCTGTTTGTACAGCTCCCGCCACCAGAAACGTTGTTGTAACTGTGCCACAGTAGCCGAAATGCCCGCATGCGCAGACGCGTCTCCATCATGGGCTGCCGTGAGCAATGTGTGCCTGCGACCCGCGTCGGGAATCAACTGCTCTCCAACGTTAGAAATTTTCACATAAGGAACTTTATCAGGACTTAAGTGGTATATATACTTCGAAGGGAATCCCTTTGGATATTTACTTCCCTTCTCAGTTGCAGCAACAGCTGCCAAGATATCATCATCGGTCCTACTTTTGCAACCAAATATGTGGATACTGCTTATTTTGCTGCCTCATCAGCAAGCGGATTGCCAACAGTGTGGACTCCTACGCGCTGATGACCAAGAGTGTGAATCACAAACACGAAAGGCAATTGCTCTTTAAGCTCAGCCACTCGCAGGATAAACAAACTCATACTGCAAAAACTCCTGCGACTGTAAGGAGGCATCAAAAATAAACGTCACATCCGGAGATGTCAATGATGCTGCCCATTGTATCCATCGTGGGTGCAAAGCTTTAGAAGTTGGTACACTGGCTTTCGTCACTGCCTCTAATGCAGGAAACGGGGTAACAACCAACATGCGTTTTCCCTGCGACAGTGCACGTTCCTTAAGAATCGCCATTTGCACTGCTGTCAAAACATTTTCCACAGAGGAAAACCGCATTTCAGCCGAAGTGTACAAGTGTGACTTGTAAGCAATAGGCACTGTGTCTCCTTCGTTAAAAGTGAGGTACGTGAAACCCACCGCCCCAGGGATGATTCTAATCACCAGGTTGGTGTGGTTGTCACAAGTCAGCAAGAATTTAGATTCTAGAAGATCAGCCTGCAAAGATTGCAAAATAGCTGAATGTTCTGGCAGCCAGCAAGATTTATTAAAAGTTGGTTGTA
This sequence comes from Lissotriton vulgaris, assembly GCF_964263255.1. Lineage (NCBI taxonomy): Eukaryota > Metazoa > Chordata > Amphibia > Caudata > Salamandridae > Lissotriton > Lissotriton vulgaris. Next base: position 323,523,426 of record NC_141699.1, on the reverse strand, counting down.
TCACAGCATACAAAGGCTTGATACGCTGGGCATATTCAGGAATATATGTACGCCCAAAATTCAAAAATCCCAGTAAGGACTATAATTTTTTCAGAGTTGTAGGAGCGCGCAGTTGTGGGCATTTCTCCAAGAAGTGAGGAGCCAAACCTCGACCTTCATTTTTGAGCTCATAGCCCAGGAACAAGACTGTACTCTGCAATGTGTGACTTTGCAAAGTTGAATTTGTAACCGAAGTCCGCAAAGTTACTAATTATACGGTCAACGAGACACAGATGCGGCCAAAGCTCGTCAACTGTGAGATAAATGTCATCCACATACGAACACGCATCTGTATCTATCCTCTCCAAGAGAGAGACAATACGGGCAGCAAACACGCCTGGACTATTCTTATAGCCTATAGGTAATCTTTTATACTGCCGTTGTTTGCCGCCACAGGTAATAACTGGTCCACTGGGAACTCAGTCTGTCCAAATTGTAGGCAAAAAAACCGTTGGAAATGTCAAGTTTGATTTTAAAACATTTCCGCACGAGGCCATCAACTAAAGCAGAGCCGTGTGTACTCTGTACTGCACAGGTACGGTAATGCGAGTTTAAATGCCGGTAATCCAATACCAAACAATATGAGCCTTCCGGCTTGGTCACAGTAAAAAGAGGGTTATTCATCGGTGACACTCTACTTTCAATTACACCTTGATATTCCAATTTGTCAAGGAGCTCTGCAACGGAAGCCTTAGCTTCACGCCGGATGGGATATTGAGGTTGAGGCTGTGGCATAGACCGTAAGGGTATCTCGTGATGGGGGGAAAAATATCCCATCTACAATGTGTACGGTACAGAACCGGCACAAGGGCCTTAGCCCACTCTTCTGCAAAATTCAGCACTTGCTCCTTCAAGACAGTGTGCGCGAAACTAGGGAGGATTACCTCCTCCCCTCTCGGAGCTGCTGTAGTGTAGTTCCTAGTTTCCCACTAGGCCCTGCGCATTGGAATAACATAAACAGTAGTATCGACGTAGAAGTGCGGATCTTCCAGGCCTCTACTGACTATGCTAAACTTAATTGGGTTTGTTACCAACTAGCTCAGAGGTCCCTGGAAGCTTTCTTCTCTGCATAGGAAGTGATCAGCTTCCCTGGCACAGACAAGAAGGGATTCAGCTTTCCAACAACCGTGCAACATGACAACTTTGCTCCTCAGATCAAGAGTCAATCTCTAGGGTCGTGTGAAACAATAGACAGTTATTTTACTCAGTCAGGTTAGTGCAGTTTACTTTCATGATATGTAGAGAATAGAGAGACGGGCGTTTGTCAATAAAGGGTTAACATTTATTGAACAGTCTTTCTTCTCGTACAAGAGAAATGTATTGCCACAATTGCAAGACTTGTTATTATAAAAAGTACGTACAGTAAGATAAGTATTGCAAGATAATACTGTAAAAGCATTGATATGGTTTCTTAGCCATACAATGGTTTAAAAGTAATAAAACATATATACATTCATATATACATTAGGCTAAAATACTCAACTGGTGCTTCTAACTACGCCTACCCCGGTGTACCTGACCTAAGCCTAACACGTGGGAGGGGAGTAAGTAAGTAGCTTTAGTTTAAGTTGGTTTTGCCAAGGTTTGCTTCAAGAATTCTCTTCTAAGGGTTTAGTCAACACCATACCTCTGAATAGAATGATGGAGGTCTGGTATCTCCTTCAGGGGGTCTCGGTATTCCAGTCACCCGCGAGGGCAGACTAGAAACGCTGGAGCTGGATTTCTTTGCAGGAGAAAGGCAGCGTCTCTCTTCAGCGTGTCGAGGAGGAGGAGGGGGGACAGCGTCCGCGGGCAGTTGGCATCTGCTGGGTTTCTTCGCAGAGGGACGGCTGTTCAGCTCCTAAGCTCACCACACCATCGTTCACGCTTTAGCAGCGATAATGGTATCAGTAGCTTCACCACCAAAGGGACAGCAGCAGCATCAGCGTACTGCATACAGCATACAACAGCAATGGGACACCAGCAATTGCTTAAGGCAACGTTGGTAGTATTTATACCTGAAAGGTGCTTTGTTTGACGCAAGTTTGCTGGACATAAGACGTCAATTAAAGATGTCACTAGGAAGTGATAGCTATCAGTTGCTCATTAGAGTTCCATTACTAATCAAAACACAGCAAGCGGGGATTTCCAGGTTTGCTGAGTTTTTATCTTGTTGAAGAACTCGGAGTGTTAATCTAGGAATATCAGATAGTGACTTCTGCTCTGTCATTGCACTAATTGGTTGCAAAGGAAGTGGCAGAGAACTATTCTGGAATGTGGCTCTGTTCGTGTGAGGCCAGAGATGACTTTCTGAATATCGCACTTGAACGGTTATGCCAATATAGGGAATAAATGGATTGATAGCCGAATAGGGGCATAAGGTCACAGTATCGATCAGGATCCTAGATAAACACGCAACACCCACTCCACGGGTTCATGTCCATCAAATTACTAAAACTAGAGCAATAGGATGCATGTGTAACATTGCCCACCCCAAAATACATAAATACATTTGAAATAGGCGTATAATGTAATACGTGAAATTTAGGTACGGTACGTTTTTGAAGCATAGAAATCATTCAAAAATTATAGCATATGAAATCAATGAACGATTATGCAAAAATAATTACACATGAAATATCTCTGAAACAGAAGAAGGGCGAGATAAATCATCACATATAAATGCATTGCAATAAATGTGCTAGAGGCTGATGTAAGTTATTATGTCTCTAGATGTGTGTAGAAATAGAAGTTTGAAGCTTCTGTTCTCTAAGAATAGTTTTTACTTTAAGCAAAGAATTGTTCGTGCCAAAAAAGGTCAATATTAAAAAGTGTTCAATTCAAAAGAATTATTGCTTGAACGGGGAAATAGAGTTCCAACGCTTTTAGCAGTTTTTGTTGTTCAAAACTGAAGGCCGAATTCAGAGTTCATGGGAACGCTGTGTGTCGGAAAGCTTCTCCAAAGTTATTGTTTCTGTTCGGGTGAGAACATCCTATCAGACAGGCTCTCAAAGAATTGGTCTACAAAATCAGGTGACAGTTCAACCAAATTCGATTGTGCTGTAACTTGGCAGGTGTGAGAATGATTGCTGTCATCATAGTCGGGATCAGCAATGCTCACAGAAGGTCGTACCTGGGTGATGTTGCTTTTGTCACTCGCTCCACTGTTACCACCTAGTCGTAGTACAGGAGTCTCAACGAATGCCGTCATCAGGATTGGTAGCCGCTGGGGACAACACAATGCGTGAGCCGTCATCGGACTGAGCAAAGTATCGACGTCCATTGGTACTGCTGATGGAAGTGAAAGACAGATGTCCAACACGCACTCATCTCCGCATAGCATACATCGTAGTACCGGTAAGATACACTTCTGCCATATAGGTCTGAATGAAAGGAACCAGGTCATGTTTAGATCTCTCAGCCTGGCCAATCCAAGGACGTTAGTTATCCTGTCCCGGTAGCGCATTGCTAGGATTGTCTCTTCCATTCCCATGGGAGCTATGTCTGAGCTTTGGCTTGCCATAACGAAGCAGGACGGTCAAAAATAATATCCCTGCTACAAGTCCCAAAAATAAGGGTATGCCGCCAAAAACAGAGTGAACAAAATAAGGGACGATTCCCAAAATTGCTTGAAAAGGTGTTAGCAGTCCCGTAAAAATTGTCTTAAATATGCCTGGGATGCCTGTGGCACTAGACATGTTAAGGAGTTGGCTAAGCATTTCTACGAAATGCACGGGGCAATTTGTTGATAAAAGTTCATGAACTTCAGTAGCTGTCCTTGCAACTAGGAGATCATACGTCTCTTTTGATGATGTTATGGGCACTGTTGTCTGCAAAACCACAGACTTCATTTTGCTTAAAGTATCAATTCGTATACAATAGAGATTCAGACGAGGCCAGATGGGAGTCACTGCGTCTACAGGCCCGCTCGGAAACAATGCCTGCATACAACATTTGACCATGGATGTTACGCTTACTAGATAACTTTTCCCTGGCACAAGGCCACAACATCTGTGATCCGTTCTAAGAATGCAACTCCCGTTTGCGAGTTGCATAAAGAAGGGCTCTATCTGAGTTGCAGGTGTGACAAGCTGGTGGCATGAAAGGTTGTTAGAATTTCCATCACAAGCTCCATGTAAATTAATACCCTGACACAAAAGTTTACCGCTTAGTGAATGTTTACAATTTTCACCACTAAGAAATACATTTTTGTCGCTGTCACTATAGCAAGAATGTGTGTATGGTAATTTCCATTCGGATTTTACATATCCTTTACCCAATCGTTCATACTGGCCAGTAGGTATGTATGCAAGGCACTTTTTAAATCGGAAAGTTGTTATCGGAACAGTGATAATTCTGTGTATTATCCATTCAATGACAGGACTCTCTGACATTGTCAATGGTAATCTCTCAAGTTTTTTGATGCTCAGGATTGTATAGTCTGCTCCTTTCTGTGCCAAACTGATTTGTTTATCAGTAAGGTTAAAAATGGAAAATAATGACGTTGTGTTGATTAAACGCCAAGGCACATAGCCTGAACGAAGATTTTGCAGCGTCCAGCCTAATTGTATAATAGAACGTAATTGAGATTGGCCATGTTGTAACATTAGCAAGTCTCTGTCTATCACATCAAAGGCAGAGGATACAATATTGTCCAACGAATATATTCTGGAGGACAGAGTCATTAACCCATTGTCCACTACAGAAAGTGATTTCTCCAAATTAATACGATCAATTTCTCGTATTTTTTCAGCTGTTTCAATTTGTGTGACTTTCCAAGCCTCGTTGTACGCAGCATAGATACTGGTCGCTATGAAACGCTTTTGACGCTGTTTGCGTGGTCCAAGAATGAAATCGCGCAAATCAGCACCATCTTTTAGTAAAGACAAGTGTTGCTTAATTTCCGCCAGTGTGGATGATGTTAGCCATTCAAGGCAGAGTTTCCCTACACTGTATGTTGTTATTATCCCTGGATGTTGTCTCTGGGAGTATCTGGGGTCTAGTCTGGTCATTTTTAACCCCTGTGTTTTATTCAGGAATCTATCTTGACAGCTGTTTGTGTCAGTAGGCCAGATTAACCACTTTTTCCAATCAGGATGTGTTCTGTTAAAATGTAAAATTTGTGACACGTCTAACTCAATATCTGTGGTTGCATTTTCAGGTATTGGCTTTGGAATAGATGGTGTTTTAAGGTCTTTGATCTTAGCTAGGCCAAGACAGGATGTTTGGTGTATTGTGTCATTTAAAAACATCATCTGTTCTGGTATCATGCAGGTTCTGAATAGTGCTTCAAGGCCTTGTACCTGCCAATCTTTTGTACCCCAAATTGTTTTCGTTTCAATGTTATTTTTCCAATAATCAAAACCAAATGTCATCATTTTGTCATAAAATGCTTCTGAATATATCAATTTAGAATTTGTCAGCATTGTTTTCATTCCTGTTTTATCTAACAGTTTGTAATAAAACGTTTCTGCATCACTGGTGTTAAACCCTGAGAAGTATTTGAATTTCTCAAAGAATGTTTTAGAACTGCTTTTAGGTGGTGTAGCACAATGTTCCCATTGATTATACATAAAAACATGTCTAGGCTGTGCAGATTTATGCAAGTAATGATCGCCATAATGTGTATAGCAGAATAGCTGCTCATAACTAGATGAACCTTGTAAATAATCATGATCTGTGAATCTAGCTGACATTACTAAATCAGACAGAAAAAAGGTTTCTGTTTCCAGATACCCAAGAGCCTAGCTAGTGGAAAGGACAGCCACTGTTCAATGTGGTTGGCTGTTAGAAGTAGTGTCTAATGTGTAACAAAGGAAAAATTGTTCCTTTTTTAGGTGTCCCCTCACTCACCGGGGTTGCCCCACGGTGACATGCTTCATCATTGGGGCCATCCCAGTCCTCTACGGGCTGGGGCGTGCTGCGACTTGCGGAGTTACGTAGGAGCACTTAAATGGACTATGTGTGGTGCATGTGTATTTGTGGGGAGTGGACTATGTGATGAGATTAAAAATTACCTGCCCAGTAGGTTACTAATAAACTTTATTCTGGCCTCTAGGTGGTAGTATTAAAAACGGGGTAGGCTATCCTAAACTTAATGTGTCCAGATGTTCCTATCCACTCCTAAGTCGACATGTTTCGTGCATACCCCAAGCACTTCTTCGGGACTACACAGGGACCAGCCCTGTGTTCGCCACTCCTTACTCTATCAGTGAGAGATTTGTAAAAAGGGGTTTTAAACTGCAGCAAACTCTATTAAGTGCATGCATTTATACCTGTGTATTTTGTTCCCAAAAACACGTGGTTCTTTCTTTTGAGACCTAACTGGGCCCCATGGAGTCGGAGGGGTATCGGTATCCTCGCAACTTTGTGCTCCGGTTACCTCCTGTTTATAGGCACCTACTGTTTCTCCCTCCGGTCAACATCCGGACCGGAGGGAGAAACAGTAGGTGCCTATAAACAGGAGGTAACCGGAGCACAAAGTTGCGAGGATACCGATACCCCTCCGACTCCATGGGGCCCAGTTAGGTCTCAAAAGAAAGAACCACGTGTTTTTGGGAACAAAATACACAGGTATAAATGCATGCACTTAATAGAGTTTGCTGCAGTTTAAAACCCCTTTTTACAAATCTCTCACTGATAGAGTAAGGAGTGGCGAACACAGGGCTGGTCCCTGTGTAGTCCCGAAGAAGTGCTTGGGGTATGCACGAAACATGTCGACTTAGGAGTGGATAGGAACATCTGGACACATTAAGTTTAGGATAGCCTATCCCCCTACCCCGTTTTTAATACTACCACCTAGAGGCCAGAATAAAGTTTATTAGTAACCTACTGGGCAGGTAATTTTTAATCTCATCACATAGTCCACTCCCCACAAATACACATGCACCACACATAGTCCATTTAAGTGCTCCTACGTAACTCCGCAAGTCGCAGCACGCCCCAGCCCGTAGAGGACTGGGATGGCCCCAATGATGAAGCATGTCACCGTGGGGCAACCCCGGTGAGTGAGGGGACACCTAAAAAAGGAACAATTTTTCCTTTGTTACACATTAGACACTACTTCTAACAGCCAACCACATTGAACAGTGGCTGTCCTTTCCACTAGCTAGGCTCTTGGGTATCTGGAAACAGAAACCTTTTTTCTGACTTTAGTGACTGGAGGGCGAGCCAAGCTATTTTCCCTCTAACTCCCCTAGTTCTTTTCCCATTACTAAATCAGACATCATGTCATTAATACTGTTAAAGTCCCAATCATCAGAGAATGTACTAGGTTTTACAAAGTCACTTAAGGAAACCTTCAGGATTTCGACCGGACCATAGATCTCATAGTCAGTTTTCTCCCATACTACCCCACCAGGTATTGGAATTGCTGTGACATTTACTGTTGACAGTTCTCTTTTCTTCACGTGGGATGATCTGTGTGGTTTCAGGACTAGGTTGATGTTCTGACTTGCTGTGTCCATTGTACTATATTTTCCCTCAATGAATTTTCCCAAACAAAGTACCATGATGAGCCAAAGTAGGAGGAAAAATACACCTAGACCGAACCAGACCTCTAACCATGGGGAAACAAGGTAGATTTCCTTCAGTTGATGAAAGAGTTCCGTTGCTTTTTCTTTAAAAGTCTTTTTTGTTTCTGGTATTACTTCGGGGTCGTTTTGATCTTCAGAGAAGTTGTCGAAGTTGATGAAATAACCAGAAGCAGTTCTGTCAATTGATGGGATTGTTCTTTCAATCTGTCTTTCGGTAGCATTTTCTGATGCCACATTAGTGTAGACTGGTGTTTCTTGACGAACTGTTTCAATCTGTGTCTCAAGAGGCACGAGTTCCATGGCATTATTGCATAGTCCTTCTCTGTGCACTGCAGGCTGATCAAATGTAATTAGTCTTTCAGTTTGAACCTCTTGGATTGTTGCAAGTTTGGGTATTCTGTTGTTTCTTGGGAGTCCACTGGGCCTACTGTTGATTATAGGCCACATGCTTGTGGTTTTATCAGGTCGATAGACACGACTCTGTTCTCCTTTTTACCAGCAAGGGGCGGTAGTACTACTGATCTTGTTCCGGTGACTGCCAAGACAGGTACTGCTTTTCTGTAAGAAGGCCCAAATTCCTTCTTCACCGCGATCTTTTCTCTGACTAGATCCCCAATCTTGGGAATCCAGACAGGCCTTGCTGGGGCTGTTGCTTGTGGTGCCTCGTCAGTGGTAGATGGCTGTTGCTTTAACTTTATGTTGCTTAAGGATTTTCTTGTTTCATTCAGTTCCTGTAAAACAGCCAAACGATCTTTGATGTCAAAGTCTGTTGTTTTTTCTTGTACCACTGACATCTGACTATCGAGGTCCTGAATGTTCATTCTAATTCTGAACAATAGTTCGTATGGGCTGAAACCTTTTAGAGAATTTCTTGGCAAGTTATTAAGACTAGTCTGGACACTTATTAGATGTTTGACCCACCCAGCGCCTGAACCTAATACCTTCGCTGTTATAGATCGCTTTATGTCCCGGTTTTTTCTTTCAACCACATTATTCCCTTCGGGGTGCGACGGACAAGAATACCGCAACCCAATTCCCATGCTGGCCATGGCCTCCTTATAAGCTCGAGAGCTAAAAGCAGGACCCTGGTCAGAATGGAACGTGGTAATTGCGTATGTGCCGATAAAGACTCGCAGATCTTTTATAACCGTTCTAGCGTCAGCCGAGCGCTGGAGGCTACATTTTTAAGTGTGTTTAGCCTTAACTGTGTACAATGGGACGCGCTTCTCTTCTTTGATTGTGCAGATAGACTGCCTTATGCTGTCTAGCAGGGATCCTGAGACTACACTGGCCTGTTCATTACTGCGATCTCTGTTGCAGTTTTCACAATTTTGAGCAAAACATTGAATATCTATGCTCATTCCTGGCCACCAGTACTCTGATTGTAATTCTTTCAGAGAATCCTTAATTGTTTGGTGTCTCAGACCCAACCCCATGTGTGCTTCCAGTAAGAGGAAGCCCCTCCTGCTCCTGTTTGGAATTACTCTGTCCCCCACTCCAGGGATTCGAGCAAAAGGAACGGAGTTTGCATCGATTACGTATGCATAATTGAGTGGATAGTTCACGGGTAGTGCTGCACAGTCGCCTTTTACGGTCGTTTTTACTGCCAGCATGGTTTCCCCGTCTATGTATTTTTCTGTACGCTTTTTTGTGGCTACGGAAGCCGGTTTAGTTGCTTCCGCTGTGGCTGTATTAGCCAATGAATTCCCTGCAACGTGAACGCCATCACGTTGAAGACTCTGTGCGTGAATCACGTGAGTCTTTTGTAGTTCTTTGTATAAAAGAGCTACCTGTTTCCAGAGCAATTTATGCTTTATTGTGGCACCTGTGTCATCTTTGTAGTCGTTTTCAATCCACCTCTGCATTTTATTATTGTAAGAGTTGACGCAAAAATGAGAATCGCACACGATAAGTGTCGGGAATTCACGTTCTGCATTTTCGAGCGCCATCTTTAAAGATCTGATTTCAGTTCTCTGAACCGAACAGTTTCTTACAGATTCAGTTTTTGTTACTTTCGGTCTGATTTTACCGCACAGCCAACGACCTTTAATAATCGCACACACTGCATCGTAGGATTTGCTCTCTACGTTGAAATGCTGTACAAATCTATCTGTATAGATTATACAGGCGTACTGTGGGAGAGGCAGAAGTTCGAATGGCAGAGAATATTCTTCTTCATATTCTAAATCATTCAGTTCTTCGAATTGCGGGGCGAAATAGTATTTCACATCTTCCGCTCCTAGAGAATCTACACACTGTATCCATTTCGGATCCAGTGACACTGTAGGCAGGTTTACTGGGCTGAATAGCGCCTCGAAGGCGGATTCCGCTGTGAGGATATTAATCCGTTTGCCGTGTGCTAGTTCTCTTTCATTTGCTAATGCGATTTGCACTGCTTTCACAATTCTTTCTGTGAGACTGAATGTCTTTTCTGCTTGTGTGTACAAGTGAGATTTAATTGAAATAGGTACCTTTTCTCCCTCATTAGAGGTTAGGTACGTGAATCCGCATCTTCCTGGGATGACTCGGATTACAAGATCGCGTGTATTGTCATTTGTATCTAATTTTGTTTTTGCTAACATATCTGTTTGCAGTGATCTCAAAATTTCTGTGTGTTTTTGAGTCCAATTGATTTGTTTAAAATCAGGTTTAATTAGTTCGTAGAGAGGTTTAACCCTCTCTGCGTAATTTAGTATGTAAGTTCTTCCGAAATTCAGAAAACCTAGAATGGATTGTAAATTCTTCAGCGTTTTTGGAGCTTGGAGTACAGCGCACTTCTCCAAGAAGTTGTCCGCTAGGCTTTTCCCTTCACTTGATAATTCGTACCCTAAGAATAGTACTGTCGGATGGGCAATTCGGGACTTTAAAGTTGAATTTGTAACCCTCCGCTGCGAACCCAAGTATAATGGTGTTCACTCTTTTCAAGTGAGTATCCAAGTCGTCTGTGAGATAAATATCATCTACGTAAGATAATGCTTCATCATCATAGATTTGTAGTAACTCTGTTACCCTAGCTGAGAATAGTCCTGGGCTGTTCTTGAACCCCTGTGGGAGTCGACAGAATTTTTTCTGCGACCCAAATGCTGAGAAAGCGGTCAAATATCTGCTTTCCGGTGCAATGTTTTGACAAAAGAAACCATTAGATATGTCTAATGTTGTTTTATATTTTTTCCTAACTATGTTATTCATTAGGGCTGCACTATGCGAGTTTTGTACTGCAAATGTTTTACAACATGCATTAAGATGTCTGTAGTCCAAAACTAGACGATATGAATTGTCTGGCTTGGAGACAGGAAACAAAGGATTGTTCATTTGAGAGGTGCATGTTTCAATCACCCCCTGGTATTCAAGTTGATCTAAGATCTCCCTGACTTGTTTTTTAGCTTCTTGCTTTATGGGATACTGCCGTTGGGCAGTTGGTTCACTTTTTAACTGGATTTTGTGAGGAGGAGAGTCCTCATCCCATCCTACATGATTTTTATATAATGCAGGTGCCTGGGCCACTGCCCATTTCCTTGCATATGTATATTTTTTGTGAATCGGAATGTGATTCGAGAAGGCAGGCATAATCACTTCTTCGCCACGAGGGCACTCCCTGACAAACTCTGGGGGCCAATCTTTTTCAGCTAACAGAATATCATAGCCTTTTGAGAGTTTATCCCAAAATAGACCCCTAATTTTCCTAGTCTTATCACCCTCTATACGCAATGTAATTTCGTATATTTTATGGGGCTCGCTAAGTCTGGTGTCGGCAGTTTCAACCTGAATGAATTCATTCGTGTCCACTGTCTCCAGATGACTCATCAAGATCTTGCGCGCTATACTGATTTCTGCTGCACTGTCCAACATTGTCAATGCCCACTCCCCGTTTTTCAACTGTGTCCTCAGTATTCTCGGCATGGTTGATTACTCTAATACTGGCTACCTTTTTTTTTTTTTTTTTTTGGGAAATTGAGATTTTTTACTCTGAGCAGGTTCCTTGTCTTTGGACTTGGTGTGCTCTCCTGGGTCTGACCGTCCTCTTCTTTCCGATTTCTGTGGAAAAGATCGAGAGGGACGTGTATCAATACTTTGATATCTATCAGGTTTTTTCAAATTATCCCTATTTCTAAGGTTATATCTTTTCTCAGAGGGCTCCCTCTGGGGAGACTGGTGTTCTCGAGTCGGAGTTCTTTCCCTCTGTCGAGGAGACCTTCCTCTGGACTGGAAAACTTTTTCCTTGGGAGTGGATTGTTTATTTCCATCCCAGCTCTTTTTAGGAATGTTTAAATTATTTTTAATAAATAATTTTTCAGGATTTTCGAGCAGTTGGGGCTTTACCGGTTTCCCACCCAAGCTGTCTCTACCTAATTCTTCATAGCATTTTTCTATGATTTTGGCAAGCTCAACTGGCTGATCTTTTATATCTGTTTCCTTCAACTTCTGGCGGATCGCCACAGATGCTGCTTCTCCCTTTATGTTGGCTAATAATATAGCGGAGACCTGCTTGAAGTCTTTCAGTAATTTCATACCAAGATTTAAAGCTGGCTCTGGACCGTATTCATTTTGAATCTGTTTTAGCACTTCTGGTATTACCGCCATAGACGGAACACCGTGTGTTTTTGTGTAAATGGAAGCAAAGACTGTACCCCAAGTGTCGCAGTCCTCTATGTGTGGTGCGATTCCCATAGGAAGGCAGGTTGTCAAGATTCTGTGTTTCTCAATAGGGGTAGTATCAGGAAATACTGCCTCTATTTGAGTGATTTTCTGTGCTAACCAGAAAGGAATTTGTTCCCGTTTTAAGGGTGTTTTACCAAGACATGACTGTATGTTCTGTGGTGTAATTTTATTAGTGTTCCCCTGATGAGGGGTCAGCTGTGGTACATTAACAGCTGGTTGGACGGTTGCAGTCTGCATTACATATTGCACTAATTGCCTATGTATTTTAATTAATGTTTTTAGCTGTACTAACAGCTCTTCCTTTGACATTTTTACAATGTCCGGATGTGGTGTGTAGCCGGCTAGAACCGGCCACGTTGCTCCTGGTCTACCTAGTGGACCGAGCCTGGTAATATGATCATTATGTTTTAGGGCGCCATTAAACCAGAGCAGGTGCTCTTGGAATTTTAGTGGGATTTCAGTCTCCTCGAAAGGAGCGTACTCTTCCGGTGGTTCCTCTATTTTGTAATAGTGAAACTCTTTTGTTGTAGCGTTTGCCGCTGGAAAGTTTATCCATGAATAGAATACCTCTGTCTGCCGATATTCGTGAGCCTCTATCACGAAAATTACTGTACCACCTTGTGGTGTCAGTCCGTTCTCTATAAGTTTTAAAGTTATAGATTTTCTTAAATGTGCCGGGATGATTATTGCACCCGGTTCAGTATCTTCGGGACCCTGCTGAGTCGCATTTACTGCGCCCCCAGTGGTTCCGTTTTCTCCTGGCATTGTATAAATGCAAGGTTTGCAGAGTAGGTCTCCAAGGAGACAAAGATTGGGTGCACAATATTTTGGAACACTGTATCCTTCAACGTTGAATAAACCAGAGCTTTACATAGGAATCTCTTCCTACTGAGTTCGGGCGGATTTTAACCTTTCACCCACTCCAGACGTCTATTGGAGTATTTACGGGAGAAAGGGGTCTGTGTGAAATATGCACGACTGAGTTACTCTAACGTCTTGCGTTAGTTTATCGCCTTACCAAACGTTTGGGCGCCATGTAGTGTAGTTCCTAGTTTCCCACTAGGCCCTGCGCATTGGAATAACATAAACAGTAGTATCGACGTAGAAGTGCGGATCTTCCAGGCCTCTACTGACTATGCTAAACTTAATTGGGTTTGTTACCAACTAGCTCAGAGGTCACTGGAAACTTTCTTCTCTGCATAGGAAGTGATCAGCTTCCCTGGCACAGACAAGAAGGGATTCAGCTTTCCAACAACCGTGCAACATGACAACTTTGCTCCTCAGATCAAGAGTCAATCTCTAGGGTCGTGTGAAACAATAGACAGTTATTTTACTCAGTCAGGTTAGTGCAGTTTACTTTCACGATATGTAGAGAATAGAGAGACGGGCGTTTGTCAATAAAGGGTTAACATTTATTGAACAGTCTTTCTTCTCGTACAAGAGAAATGTATTGCCACAATTGCAAGACTTGTTATTATAAAAAGTACGTACAGTAAGATAAGTATTGCAAGATAATACTGTAAAAGCATTGATATGGTTTCTTAGCCATACAATGGTTTAAAAGTAATAAAACATATATACATTCATATATACATTAGGCTAAAATACTCAACTGGTGCTTCTAACTACGCCTACCCCGGTGTACCTGACCTAAGCCTAACACGTGGGAGGGGAGTAAGTAAGTAGCTTTAGTTTAAGTTGGTTTTGCCAAGGTTTGCTTCAAGAATTCTCTTCTAAGGGTTTAGTCAACACCATACCTCTGAATAGAATGATGGAGGTCTGGTATCTCCTTCAGGGGGTCTCGGTATTCCAGTCACCCGCGAGGGCAGACTAGAAACGCTGGAGCTGGATTTCTCTGCAGGAGAAAGGCAGCGTCTCTCTTCAGCGCGTCGAGGAGGAGGAGGGGGGACAGCGTCCGCGGGCAGTTGGCATCTGCTGGGTTTCTTCGCAGAGGGACGGCTGTTCAGCTCCTAAGCTCACCACACCATCGTTCGCGCTTTAGCAGCGATAATGGTATCAGTAGCTTCACCACCAAAGGGACAGCAGCAGCATCAGCGTACTGCATACAGCATACAACAGCAATGGGACACCAGCAATTGCTTAAGGCAACGTTGGTAGTATTTATACCTGAAAGGTGCCTTGTTTGACGCAAGTTTGCTGGACATAAGACGTCAATTAAAGATGTCACTAGGAAGTGATAGCTATCAGTTGTTCATTAGAGTTCCATTACTAATCAAAACACAGCAAGCGGGGATTTCCAGGTTTGCTGAGTTTTTATCTCGTTGAAGAACTCGGAGTGTTAATCTAGGAATATCAGATAGTGACTTCTGCTCTGTCATTGCACTAATTGGTTGCAAAGGAAGTGGCAGAGAACTATTCTGGAATGTGGCTCTGTTCGTGTGAGGCCAGAGATGACTTTCTGAATATCGCACTTGAACGGTTATGCCAATATAGGGAATAAATGGATTTATAGCCGAATAGGGGCATAAGGTCACAGTATCGATCAGGATCCTAGATAAACATGCAACACTACGAGAACAAAAGGTGGGGCCAGTCAGCCTCCGCTAACAAAATATCATAGGTAGTCGAAAGATTCTCCCAAAATACCCATTTTATGGTACGTTTGATGTCACCTTCAATTAAAAGGACAATGTTAAAAAGTCTATTAGGGGGAGCTACTCTAGTATCAGCTTTCTCCACAACAACATATTGGTCAGTCGCTGTCACCTTCAACAGCGGACGCATGTCCTTTCCCACTATGGTAATCTCCGCTGCGCTATCCAGCAACTTCGGAGCCCATGTCTGATTCTGAAGCTGCGTTCTCACTATCTATGGCATATCTCGCTGTTAAAGCAGCAACTTTCTTTTTCTGAAACTTGGGTCTTTTCGGTGTTGAATCCTCCTGTTTGCCTTTACTGTCCTTCGGGCGGGGCTGGTCGCATACCTGCTGGCCACCACGACCTCTGCCGCCTCCTCCACCACCGGTCGATGGAGCCAATGAGTCCTGAAAAGAACGAGGAGAGCGTTGTTCAGAAACCTGAAAACGATCAGGTGATTTTATTGTTGCGCGATCGCGCAAGTAATAAATACGTTCTGTAGGTGCAGGCACTGGAGATGCAGGACGAGACTCCTGTTTTTGCTGTTGTTGTTTACCCTGTTTCTGTTTTATGGGCCAATGTTGTTTCTTAGCCTTGGGCTGTTCGTCAGTTTCTGACTTCGGCCCTTGGGGTTGTTTATTCTCTTTAGTGAAAACGGCTTGACTCACAAACTATTGCCGCCCACGGTCTTATAAGCCGCCACAATAATTCTTGGTAACGGTTGGGGTTTGTCGGCATCGGGTACAGCCTGCAAAGCATTAGACACCTGAAAGCTCACAGCATCTCCCTTGACATTCGCAAGAACTAGATCGGAAACTACGTCTAAACTGCCGCAGAGGCGCATACCCAATTCAACTGCTGCCTCAGGTCCATGATCATCTTGAACACGCTTAAAAACCATCGGAAGGACAGTCATTGCCGGTGTGCCAAAGCACCTCGTATACACTGCCGCAAAGATCTTACCCCATGACTCACAGTCACCAGTTTCTGGGATTAAGTCTTTAGACATGCTAATTGTCAGAATCGAGTGTTTCTCATGGGAGTCGTGTTGGGAAACACCGCTTCCAGCTGGTCAAACTTCTCGGCAATGCAGAAAGGAAAGTCATCCTTATTCAGGGGGTGCTTGCCCATCATAGCATTGACCATCACAGGACTAAGTTTCATTCCGCCCTGTCCGGCTGGAAGCGCCGCACCACCTTGGGCCCCACCCGGGAGATTGCGGGTAATGTATTGTACTACCGACCTAATTACGCTAATTCTGACTACATGTAGTCGTCTTATTTTAGCAAGGGTACATGCCCCCTGCTGAGGATGAGGTATAAATCCAGCCAAAACAGGCCAAGTTGCACATGAAATGGACAAAGGACCTAACCTCGGTGTTGTCAATGTGTGGGGTAGGACGCCATTAAACCACATTCGGTGCTGCCAAGCGTTAATTGGAACCTCCTGTGTCCTATACGGAGCATATTCCTGTGGCACAGCCGTGGGAGTGTACGTGTCGAAAACATTAGTATTTGTGTTCACAGCCGGAAAGGTCACCCATGAATAAAAAAGTTTTGTACTGGTAAGCTACTTCCGCACTCACTACCATGATCACAGCCATGCCATCCACGGTGACATTATAATTCTGCAAGTGATTGCGCACCGCAATGCGACTATGTTGCGGAATGTCTACCGCAGCCATAGTGACACAGAAAGGAAAGATACAATGAAAACTTCATAGCACAACTGGGTAGTAATTCAAGGAAACCGTTTTGAAAGAATCAAGCTTGAAAAGACCTATGTAAGTATAGGTAGGTTTGTCCGACACCCCTGTTTTCTGGAAACAACAGTGAAGGGTGTTAAGGACTGATATAAGTACTACTCAAGTGTCATGTAATAAGACCACAAACGGATTTCTGCTCCTATACAGAACTGTGCATAGAGACTTGGAACCTCAGTGAATTAGGGTGTGCCAAAACTCACCTTAGTATCCAAAATCCCCTACCAGACTAGCAATCAGTGTCTTATTGGTTCTTAGTAGCACCGAATGATTTAGACAACCCAGAACACGGACTTAGAACAACTCAGGTAACGTGGAACACTTAAACACACTTTCGTTATACTAACATACCAATCCAGAACGAGGAGTAAAGGAGGACACGTGCAAGTTTGAAATGTTTATTTCTAATGCAGTGTTCTGAAGCGCAGTTTCTTAGCTGATACAAGCAAACATATTATAAGAAACAAAGTCAACAGCATAGTTACTATTCCATAAAATGCAAAGGGACAAAGCATGTTAAAATGCTAACGGAAAAAGGTCTAAATAGAACCTCAGTTTACCCTCCCTTACTAGTATATTATATTATATTATAGAAGGTCTCTTTGGGTTTAGAAGGGCGGGCCCATACCTCAGGTCTCAGCAGAAGTGGATCACATCATCTCCTGCACCAACATTCTGTCATGCGAATATTCATCAAGTGTGTAACTCATGCTCTGAGCAGTGCATTATTAATCGCGCCTAAAAGCCAAAGTTGGCCACAGCTGCATATATATTATGTCTAGCCAGAGCACCCTAATTCACTGAGGTTCCAAGTCTCTATGCACAGTTCTGTGTATGAGCAGGATGCCTGCGACAGCATTACAGCAAACATGTGCTACACCCAACTGAGACACTACTTACTTCATATTCTTGGACCCCTGGCCGTGGCAGGTCCCTTTTTCTCACATACAGAACTACTTGAAGATTTAAAATTAAAAACTACTACTAAAAAACTTTAAAATTCTGTCTCTTCAAAATGGTACAACAGTGGTATCTGGCCTGCTATACCATATTCCCTCATGGAGGTGGGCAAAGCTGGATTGCAATATCACTCAAATCCTATGTGATTGTCCAGAAGTCTCTCACCTCTGGAACAGTATAGGAGATGCCCTATAACTTGTGGTTGATCTTCCCTCCCCCCTGCTGAAAACCTTGATGTTGCTGCATGATTTTTCTGATCTCCCTGACCTCTTTATGCATGCCAGGCAGCTGCTATCAACAGCCTTGACCACTGCGTGAGTGGTGTGTGATCACTCTACCCACCTATGATGAGTGGCTGACTGTTAGGACTGGGATTTCTGGTTGGCTAAGGCTTGCGCCAAAGCCAGGCAGAAACCACCACTCTAGTCAGGGCAGGGGAGTTACACGCCAAAGATAACCCCTTCTCACCCCCTTGGTAGCATGGCACGAGCAGTCAGGATTATCCCGGAGGCAATGTGTAAAGCATTTGCGCACGCACACAGCAACAACATCCCAGGCACACCACAAAAGGAACTCCACACAAGGTTATAAAAAAATAGCCTTTGTATTCTCAAAACACATCAGATAGTAATCACACAATATACATTGTGCCAACTGGCACGGGCAATAGTCACAAGGGATTATTTACACAGGACAGGGCCATGTGGGCCACTGTCGGGATCAACACTTAGCAGAAATTGGTGCAAGTAAAAATAGATCATAAACCTACAACCAGTAGCCACTGGTAATCACTGTACTCCACCTCAACCTGTAACATAAATGTACATTATGCACAGTCACATCAGGCGCGAATTACATCCTGCGCTAACCTCACCAGCATAAACACATTATGCAATTTCCTCACTAGCCTAAACATATTAGACCCTACCTCCTACTGAGTATAACTCACATTTAGGGACATAAATCATACAGTGAGACACCATCTTACTAACACAAACGTAAATAGGTAAAACAACCTCATACGCCTAAACCATATCTAGAGGTATCAAAACATGGTACGTAAAACATACTAAATGCATTAAATTTCCAAGCACCACATTGCATGAGCACATCAATCACATTAGGGCCTTGTGCCTATCCATATACCAGCACCCCAGGCCAACTGGCCATCCAAGAAGGGGCTCAAATGCCCTGTGTCCAGAATGTCAGGGCGCTTTGCCAATGCAGCGCCAGTCAGGGGCACGCCATCTGTACAAACCTAAACGTTGCAGCTGTCCACTACTTGCTGTGCAGCAGAGAATCAACACATGGGACCTAAACATTGCATCTGCTCACTACTTGCTGGGCAACTGTGAAGTTAACTGCGGCATGGGCCCTCACTGGCCCTTTGAGCAAACTGCGCCAAACATTGAAGCCCTCTAAGCTCTGAAAATAACCAGAGTGCACAGCATTGGAGCCCTCTAGGCTCTAGAACAAATACTACAGAGCATGGGAGCCACCCAGGGCTCTTAAAATACACATGACCCTAGAACTGGGGCCCTTAGGGGCAAGAGCATGGGCCCCTCTGGCCCTCGAGACCCCCGCTGGGACCCTTTAAATTAATGTAGCCATTGTTGGAGCTATGCATGGGCTCGGTAAATCATTAATAAAATGTTGGGGCGGGCCACTGCCATCGGGGGCCACCCTAAATGCACCCTTACGACTGTGCCGCGATTAGGCACCGCAACTCACGCCCGGAGCTTCCACCCCCAGCCCTTCAACACTCACCGGGCTGTTCAGAAGTGCTCCTCTTCACTCGCGATGGGGAAAGGCCTCTCATCTTCTCCAGCGCGGCACCTGCGGGGCTCTCCCTTCACCTCGGGAGCCCCGCCGAACTGGCACAGCGCTTCTCTTCCTGTTGGCGGCCCAGGGGCTCCCTACCGCTTACGGGAGCCCCAGGCAGCCTGAGGCCATCACTCGACCGGCTTCCCTTCAGTTCCCCACTGGCCCGGAGCTTTGACCAACCCCAGCGCGGTGGCGGGCGCGGGACTTCCCTTCCAAACCGGAAGTCCCGCCCACCGTCAGGCACACATATCCTTTGTTTCCAAAGGTGCAGTCAAGGGGCAAAGCAGATGCAACTGGTTCTTGAGCACTTTGTTTTGCTCAGCCCCCCTGCCTATTCATAGGGTGGGTCAGGGACATCAGACACACCACAGGGGGTGGAGCCAGCATTGTGGAGGGAAGGCCCAGCCCTATTCAGGTCCCAGGTGCACTCCAGCCTCCCGTCAACATGCAGATCTCTCCATTCACCACCGGGGCAGACCCATCCTGACTCCTGGAGCCAGGCACACCAGCCAGCTCCAGCCAATCACAAGCTAGACAGTCAATTCACATTTTCTGCACAGAGACATGCCAACTTCTAGAAGTGGCACTTCTCCACTAGACACAATAAATAAGTGCACATCATCGCGCAGCATTTAATCTCACGAGTTCCTACATACCAAACTCGTCCCTGCACTCCCCACACATCAGGAACTACCATGAACCCAAATATTCCCCATGCATTCCTATGGGGGGTCAGGTCACTGACACCACACATACACAGAGAGCGCATGCACTTTACACTGGACCACAGTGAAAAGTGCGCAGAGGCCTAAAATCACCGACACCAGGTTACAGAAACAGGCTAGGAAAATACAAAAAGTTTCGGGGTGAACCTGCCAAAAGGGCCAAGTCCAACACTGACCAAAATATATAAAGTATCACCCTAGAAGAGGGTGGTTTACTGGCTCCTGGACAAGGGAGAGATGTTGGAACATATCTGGTCCCCCTTCCTAAAACTGGGAGAGGGTACACAACAAAGACACATGATAGAAAACGCACCCCACCCACGTAACCACATGACGATGACCAGATCTTGTCCCTTGCCCTTTAGCCAGATGACATGGAACTCATGGCACCATTCCTTTTTACAATTCCATAGCTCCCCCTTGCCTCAATCCTATTATGCTTGCCTATCCCATCCCCTTCTCCCATCCTGTGGGAGCCTCAGTTTGGATGCATGGGTCCCTTAAGGCCTGTTGGTATTCTATCTGCCCACACCATTGTGAACTACATCATGTGAGAGGCATCTCTGTTTGATAGCGGATTCTTCTATGGTATCGCACGCAGGGTACCCTGGTCTCTCTCAAACCAGTGGTTTGTTACGGCTTACCTTTTGCCTTCGATTATGTCTTATCATTCACTCTGGTTCTCCGTTTTCACTGTTGATTGGTTGTGAAGCATCTTCTATTCTGACCACTTGGACATCAGGTCTGGTTATAGGATGAGGTTGATTCTCTGCTCCCTCATTTTTCTATTTCCCTGCCCCGACATTATGCAATGGGCATTGTCCTGAACAGTGTACTGTGATTTCTGATTTTATGTAAGCATTCTGTACTGCTGATATATTTTATAATAAAAATTGCTTA
Source organism: Lissotriton vulgaris (assembly GCF_964263255.1). Taxonomy (NCBI): domain Eukaryota; kingdom Metazoa; phylum Chordata; class Amphibia; order Caudata; family Salamandridae; genus Lissotriton; species Lissotriton vulgaris. The sequence continues at coordinate 323,502,446 of NC_141699.1, read as the reverse complement.
AAGAAATCTGTATGAATGATTATCATTCATGTGCTTGGTATTGTAGTTCATACCCAGACTCAAGCATTTGTGGTCTGTGCATAATTTAACTCGATGTGCGAGACAAAAAACACTTGGCTCAAAACTTTATCCTTTCTGATCTCCACATCCTCACAGTTATCCTTATGGGCCCCCATGCTGAGTTAGGATTCCCTCTTCAGAGTTTATTTCTAAAGTATGTTCTACAGGAGAGCATCAAGCTGAAGTCTAATAAGAGCACAGAATTCAAATCTGTGCTGATGAATGTTCTTGGAGCCTTCTCAAGCAGAACATTACAGTGTGGCTTTTTAAGTGCCTTCCCCCTCTTATCATACTTTACATTCTCAAAGAAGAAATGTGAAAATGTAAAATACTGTGTCTTCCATGGCTGAGCATTTAATAATGTGCCACAATCTCTTAATTATTCATTTGTACATTACAAATAAACTTATTTGAACTGTGTTTATTTTTACAGAAAGATTGAATGGCATTGAAGCTTCACTCATCAATCAAGCCTGAGGACATACATTGAATAAAAGTACAATGTACAGTACTCAAGATCTAATCACCCATTATCCCAGGCAGTAGATCTGAATTTGGTTAACTACCAACAACTAACTCTCCCACTAACACCTAGCCTGCTTATTAGATTCCAAGGAAGTCTGTAGTAAGTGCTGCACTATAATATTGTTAGACATGTAATCCTTGGGGTGCTCTTTCCCCAGACAATTTCCTTATCCCTCCTCTTTATGCTGATGCTTTGCATTGCCTTTACCACTCCTAACCAGTGCTAAATCGCCTGTGCTTTTCCGCTAAACATGGTGATATTGGTGTATACCTGATTGGCATATTTGATTTACTAGTAAGTCTCTTGTAAACTGATATAACTTATAACCAGGGCCTGTAAGTCAATTGTTAATAGTGAGCCTCCCACCCACCCACATATGTAAGCTTTTAAACCTGGCTCAGACTTGCTATTGCAGTGCCTGTGTGTGCAGTTTACTGCCACTTTGACTTGGCATTTAAAGCTACTTGACAAGCGTCACACTACACTTTTATTACATATATATCTCTCATACTGTAGGAACTGAGTATCCCAAGGGCAGGGTGCCATGTAAGTAAACGATAGGACATGTGTGTTTAAAATGTACATGTCTTGGTAGTGACAACCCCCCAAATTTGTTTTTCACTACTATGAGGCCTAATCCTCTCATAGGCTAGCATTGGAAATTCCTTAATACACATTTATACTGTAATTCCTGATCAGAGAGAAGCAGAGGTTTCATTTTAAATATCTTTGGAATGGCAATGATAAATCTTCCTCAATGATGAAGCTGGATTTAACATTATAGTTTTAGAAATGCCCCATTTTAGAAAGTGGACGTTTCTCTGCCCTTACTGCTCTGTGTGCTTGGTAGCCGGTCTCCAATACATGTCTGGAGTGTGTGACAGCTACACAGTGTGCATTCCCTTTAGACAGACACAACATAGAATGGATAGGTGTATCTGAGTACCCATCTACATTCATATGCCTTCTGATCGCCTTGCCTGGGCAGGATGGAAGGAAGGGGCAAATACTTCACTTAAATAGTAAGTGTCTTGTCCCCACTCAAAGGACCCATTACCCCCACAGATAGCCCGACAGACAGGACTGGGATGAAAGGGATTCTTGTGCACTTCAGAGAGCTGCTTTGAAGTGATCCCCACATCAAAGGTAATTTTGGGTATAAGTACTGGGTCTCTGACCCAACCAAATCAGACACTACTGGATTTGTACCTGAAGCTCCGCAAAGAAGAACTGCTGTGCTCCTTAAAGTACTCATCTGGACTGATGATCTTGAAGGCCTCCTTTTCTGTTTCTTACCCTGCTGACTGAGTTAGAGCTGGGCTCTGTCTTCACCCCAAGTTATCTCCAAGGACTTGTTGGCTTACCTTCTGTTGTTGGATCCTCTGGGATATCATAGTCTCTGCCCCTGCTCCTGTGCCTGGCTCACTGGAACTGGCCCAGATACTTGTAACATGGATTTTGATGCATCTCCTGTCTGTGTGTAGCAGAACTAGTGCATTGACCTAGTTGCAGGAGTAAAAATCATTGCATTGCATGGGAAACAGTGCGTTGTCTCCAGAGATTGCTGTATCGAACAGTGTATCCCCACCTCGGCAACTTAGTGAGATCAACGCATCCCCATGAAAGCGGGAAACGGCCATTACAACGAAGCCTTTACAACGAAATCGTTAACCACGCATGCAGTACAACGCATGCGTGGTTAACACGAAAGCCTTTACCACGCATACCTGTACTACGAGGTTTGTAGAAAAGGTATATGTGGTAAAAGTAAAAAAAAAAAGGGGGGGGCTTGGGGGGGGGTCTCCCCCCCAAAAAGAAACTCACCTGGAGTCACGTCGGGTATCAGCGTCGTTTAAGAGAAAACGGAAAATAAACTTCCGCTTTCTCTTAACGACTATGACGTCACCACGCTAGTAATTGTGGAAAATGTTATGCGTGGTGAACGAATTCCGTTGTAACGCATGCGTGGTAAAGGCATTCGTTGCAACGGAATTCGTTGTAACATCATATATTCGTTGTCTCCAGAGATTGCTGTATCGAACAGTGTATCCCCACCTCGGCAACTTAGTGAGATCAACGCATCCCCATGAAAGCGTGGCAGAATCTTGAGCATTGATTGACACCTCTCGACTCAGGCACCAGTCTTCAGAACTAATGCATTGCCTTCACCGTGTGGAGAAGATGAACACATTTTCCATGTTTACAAGGTGGCACTATGTCAGTTTGCATGCTTAACGCCACCTTGTAAATATGCCCCTTTCTGTTGACCTCTTCTGCTGCAAAGTGGCGTGCAAAGGGTGTTTCTGTGGGCGTTCCATGGCAACACCTATTGCTTTTTGACGGTGCCCCAGATTTACGAGGCTGAGGCAGCACCAAAACCTAACACAATGGAATACCATGCATTAGAATAGCGCAACAAGGAGAAATTATTAATGAGGGGGAAATGATTTTCTACTCGTTTTTTGCTCTTTCCACGTGCTGCATTCTGCAGCACACATGGAAAGTGCAAATCAGCATTATTGATTGTTTATATGCAGGAAGATGCCCCGTCCTGCACATAAACAATCTTCCCTGCAGCGGTTACCCTTCCAACATGGCAGTAGTGTTCCTGTGCTGGCGCTAGGCAGCTTTTTTTGCGCCAGTGTTAGCGGAAACACAGAGGTGTGTTATATTCTTGTGAATACGGCACATCCCTACGTTTTGAAAATGTCCGAGTTCTGAGCTTTCAAATTTGGCGCAGATCCGCGCTCCGATATTTTACTGATAGTGTCCTTACCTTGGCACTAACCAGCATATTAAGGTCGATTTCGAGGCAGACAAAGGTCCAAAACAAAGACAGATAGTGTGAGTAACCAGTGCTACTTAACTGGTGATTATTGCTATGTAAAACACAAGATAGGAAGGTCTGGTGCATTAAACGTAAAACGTTCCTAATATATTCATTTAGCTGCTACATTGTCACAGTGCTGTGAACACACTGTCCATGGCAGCTTAGGAGAGGAAAAATAGTTTCGTAAATAACTGACTTTCCGTGTAACTTCCAAACTCCAATAAGAGAACAATTAATCGATAACTTGTTGTTCTATATTTTTAGAATGTAAATCGCTGAATGTAGGTTTGAAAAGTCTATGCTTCTAAAGAGCAATGCTACAAAGACTTCTCATAAATATAGCAACTGATAGCCTCTTTGGGTATTCAGGTGCCTTAGAAATGTTAAAAAGAAGCAATTATTTTGTCCTACTGTTCTCACATCTGTCAATAACATGAAATTACATTGATTTGTTTCCCCTTTTCCTAGTCCTAAATTCACTTCAACTACTATCCCTAAGCCTACATTTACAGTGATGCGAACTGCTACCTAATCATATTTAAATTTAGTTTAATACCATTGTATTAAATGTCATTAAGCCACAGTCCCCAGGCAACTGCTGTACCATGTTTTTGGTTTCAAGGTTATTACGATGGTCCATATGTGTTTAGCTCCTCCCATCTTCAATCGATATTTTGTTTTCAGCACTGTCCGTACTCAGGGGAATTGTTCTGGCTAGACTCTCATACAAAATACCTACATGATCTGATATGACACAGGTATCTACTTTCCTTTTTTCGGTGCACTTTCTGCGGTCTAATCATACTTTAAATAAGAATATGCTCATCTTGCCTGCATCCATGCTTCGAATCTCTTCCACCCCCTAACATATGGAGCGCTGTTTATTAATGTATTAAAGAAAAGACATACAAAGTTTCAAAGTTTATTGGGTATTTGTCCTAAAATCGTTAGAAATATGCAATGCTTTACAAAAAAATGGCTTTGACATGAAATTCACTTTTGCAATGAACATATTTTTAATATTGCATTCTTTGCATTTGTATCACTCTAATAGGTCCAAGCTGCCATACCTTATGTCACGAATGTCGGCCATGAAAGGCTCTTTAAGAAATGCACTTACATACTGAATGTCAACTTACCCTGATGAGAGACTTGTAGTTCCTGAGCCGCCACGAGCTTGGAAATGATGGAAACATACGTACAAACATCGTCATCAAGAGATTTTCAAGAAAAACTTGTTTTTTTTAATCGGGGCATGCTTTAATGCAAAGTGTTACTTAAAGAAGTGATGTATTGCATCATAAGTGGTTAAAGCTATGGTTTAGCGTAGAAAAATACCTGCTAATGTTGTGAATGGCAGTAATTGGGAACATAGCAAAACTATGCTTTCCTATTAAAACGTTTACTCACCCACAGTGTGTGTCAGCTGAAGTATGTTACTGATTGAAGAAGAGAAAGGGCCTATAACAAATATATGCCCAGCACCTATATTTGGTGGGGACCGAACGAGTACAGAGTCACTGGAGTGAGTCAATGAGCATAGTGTAAAGAGGTGCAAAGTCATATGGCATATCTTGGGTGACCAGTGAAGATGGAGATTTGAAGGCATGAGTCATGACCCTGCACTTTTTTCCCCAGGATCTAATTCTGCTGTGCCACCAAGCTAGAAATGTACAGTAAATACACACAAGCCCGAAAATGGAAATTGCACAATATTTACATTTTGACTGGGCATTAAAAAGTGATGATGTTCTGTTTTGGCTTAAGGGATAAGGAAGAACATTCTTCGAATATGAGATTTTCATTTTAATCAACTAGCTCTATAAATGGCATTACCTCATCTATCCTTGGTGGGGGAGGGTGCTTAAATAATCTTTTGCCTTTAGTGGCCAAGAGGAATGGATCACAAAATCAAATAAGCATTGTTCAAAATGTCACAGGAAGGATGTTGTCACAGAGAAGTCTTCTACGTGGTAATAGATGTGCACCCCTGGCCTGAGTGCCCGACTATAGTTAATGTCTGGATCCCTAATTCTCATTGTTGTTGTAGGCAAACACGGCTCATGTGTGTGCACAATGACATATACCTGTCTTATGGATTGTGGTCTTGTTGGACCAGGAGGGATGCCCAAAGGGCTTCCTCATAGTGGTGGAGGGATACCACCATCGCCAGCAGTTAAACAGCACAAACGTGTTGGTGGCATCATACCATGTAATGATCATAGTGAGTGAAAAGGTCTTTTTTAACCTGTGTCACTGGAGTGAGGCCTATAGGCTCACTCATATTTAAAGTTGCACTGCTGTGCTGTGCTGCAGTGACCTCAACGTGCTGCCACATCCTGAGGATACTGCAAAAGATATTAAGATGGCTACCAAAGAAAATCTAGGAAAACTGTCACACAGGCCCTAATTACAAGCCAACTTAACAACTGTGATAATCTCTACATAGCAATTCTTAGAAACCTCCTGAACAGGCTCCCAAAAATCCCCAAAACATCAGTAAGGCTACCTTGCCACAATCATATCATCCCACACTTCAGAGAACTTCACTAGCTTCTGATACACAAACGCACCCAGTTCATATTCCTCATACACACATTCAAAGCACTACACAGCACTGGCCTGCCTACCTCAACAGCAACATACCTACCTACCAGGCACCTTCGCTCACCTTGACTCTCACTTTCACATGTATCCTGCATCCACAAAGTGACAGTTGAGGCTGCACTTTTTCCTACACCTCCAGCAAGGCATGGAACAATCTTCAATACCACATCAGGGCCTCCTCTTCACTTCTCAAATTCCACAAGAATCTGAAGACCTGACTTTTTTGAATAATTGCACCAAGAAGGCAGATTCGATCCAACTGCAAGGCACCTGAATACTCTCACTGGTGATTAGCATGCTGCACAAATACAAATACTATCACATAACGGGGAACATCCTTTACAACGCAACTTGTACCACGCAGTGCCTTTACGACGCAACTTTTACAACGCAAACCATTACAACGCATTGCGCTGGGGGGCGCTCTAGGATAGGGAATAGGTTTAATGTACTTACCAACACCTTCCCTACTATCCACGGGGACTGGAGTTGGAATAGTAAATTAAACTATTCACTATCCAGCGCCCTAAAGCACTATGCCTTGTAAAGGCACATGTTGTAAAAACTGCGTTGTAAAGGCATGCGTGGTAAAAGCATGCGTTGTAACGTCATACATCCTCACATAACAACTAACCCTTGGCCTACATCACTTTGGTGGATAATGGTCTACATGGCAGTGTGTGTGTATTGAATGCATTTTTAAGTGTAGATGTGCCTATGAGTGGTAGAGTACCTAAAGGATGTAGTGCTGTGCATGCAGGATAAATGCATGTGCTGGGTTTTTGTGTACCTGTGAGTAGTACAATACATGAAGGGGGCAGTGCATGATTGCTAAATGAATATGATATACGTATGTGTGCCCATCTGTGGTACAGTGCATAAAAGATGCAGTGCTGGGCAATGTGTGCACGTTAAATGCATAAGTTAATGGTATGTTCGCTTAGGAGTGGTACAGTGCATGGAGGACACAGAACTGTGCAGTGCATTTATGATGTATACATGCAGTTGGTGTATGTGTGCCTTTAAATGGTAAAATATTTGGAGGGCCTTGGGTTCCATTTTGGGAGCCCCAGACTTGCCTGTTTAAACATGGAAAGGAAGTCCAAATGTCACCCAGACAGAATGAGGTATTCCTGCATTCCTGTAAGCTTAATGGGACATACACAAGGCAGGAAAGACCAGGCATCCTCTGTACACTCCAAATTGTGCTCTTTGAATCAGTGGAACATCACAAGGAAGGGGCCTGGGCACATCTTAGGAAAGAGATGGGGATGATAATAGAATAATGAAGAGTAGAGCTTTTAGGCCCTGGGCTAACCATTTCTATGCACATTTTACTGTGACTGACATCCAGGTGTTAACTCTGATCACTCCCAGGCATATGCTGTGGGACTATCAGCTTTGGCGTCACTTCTGCTGTGGCATTCTACTTTTCAAGTGGAAGAGGGAGAAGAGAAGTTGACACTGAAAAAGAAGCAGAGCCCCAACATAAAAGTTAAAAGACTCGGGCCTAGATCACATTTGGTGTCTAGAAATGGAGTATATGAGAGGTGAACTGTGAGACCGCAAGCAGTCAGATGGGCCCTGCAAGAATTCTGCCTGGGCCGCGGACTGAGTACCGGACCTGCTAGTCTCCCTGCTAGGTGAACAGACATCACCCAAGGAATCCAAAACTGCTTGTCCAGCAGCCCACAACACCAGCCCTTACCTGCTTACCTGCTTGCCAAGACCATTATACCCTGTGAGGAAGAAGAGAGTGTTTAAGGGAGCAAGGTGAAGTGGGGAACCCTATTGACTGCATTCACTGTGTGAGGAGTGAGGAAACAACTGCTGTTGCACTGATTGAGTCATTGATCATGTGCAAGCTGAACCCAAGGATCCCTGTATGCCAGGAGAGTGCAACCATGAATTCAGTCATGTGTCATGCTACACCAATCGGGCCAGACCCCATGTGTGGTACCTAATCCGCAACTCTGTGTGCCAGGAGGGGACTCAGAGAAAAGAATTTTGTGCAGTAAAGGTCATAGCCTTGTGCTGTACGAGCAGCAACCTTGTATGCCAGGAGGGCTGCTACGAAGGATTTCACTGTGTGGTTGCTGTGAGATGCGGTGACCCCGTATGCCAGAGACGGTCACCAGGAGCATCATGTACTGCAAGCTGATCTGCCATCGTCCACCGGAGAAGTGAGGATGCCATAGAAGTACCTGTGCACCATTAAGTAGACGAGGGACCCAAGACAGGATTATCACAAAAAAAAAACCTCCCGCCCCCATCCCTCCTCCGAGAGAGGAATCAGACACTTACCCCACTGGAAAAGTCACAAAAAGCCTCTGGTCACTGTAGGAGCATGACCACGCTTGAGACTCTGCACCCGCTCAGTGTTGCCGCCTGGGCTGCTTGTGGCCGACTCTCATGAATTTAGCTGCTGCAACTGCCCTCAGTTGGTTAGAACTCGGGAACTCCAGACTCTTCTTCACTGCTGATAAGACTGTTTTCAAGCCTCATATCCCGGAGAACTTATTGCAAGTAGTCCTGGTGTATTTGTAGATGGGACTGTATCATGTTTTTTTAGATGTCAGAAAAAATAAGTTTTATTCTGTTTGACATGATTTGTGCTACTGTGTTGGAAATGGTCACTATTTTGATATATAGAGACTCATCCTAGTTGTCCCTACAGCACGAATGATGCATTCACGTATTTTAGTTGTTGACACAGCCATTATCACATAGTTTAAATGTTTACAATCTCGATTGTCGTAAAGAAAGAGGTTAGAGCTTTCGTTGGAAGACTCTAGAGATGTGTAGTTTGAGAGAGATTCTATGAAAGTAAATTAAACATTATGTAGACACCCCTTGACGAGAGTAATTTTTATTCCTTCATGTCAACACATCTTCATATTTTCAGCGTCACATATTAAAATGAAATCTTTACTTATCAGATGTCCATCTGGGCTCAATGAGGAAGAACATTGTTTTAAATTTAGGAAATGGGATTATTTTGTCTCAAAATCCATTTCTCATTGGTGTATTTGAATAATTTTGAGAAAGTGAGGTACTAGTCAGGATGGGTTGAGGTATTTCAAAAGTAATAAAGGCACTATCTTGTTAGGTCCAATAAACTGTTTCAGTAATTTAAACATGAGCTCAACCCTGAGGGGGTCATTAGGTTGGCGGGCGGAATTTGCCCGCCCGCCATCCTCGTGGTAATAGGGACCGCCCGCCATAAGGGGGGTCCCGTGGGGAGTATTAGGATGTGCCCGGCACAGTGGCGGGCATATCCTGTATTTTTAGCATTGTGGCGGGCGGTGCTCTCTGCACAATGCTAAAAATGCATTTCAGCATTTGCATTTACAAAGCGGCAGGCACCGCGCGGTGTCGGCCGCTTTGTAAATGCAAATGAAAGGGGGTACCACAGGTACCCCCGTGTGCACCCCCACCTCTCCTTCACTCTGGGGGCCCGCAGGGGGCCCCCAGAGTGAAGACAGCATGCCATTCGGGGGCGGCATCGCCGCCGCCTAAAGGCACCTAAATACAAACATCATAATATGGCTGGCGGTATCTGATAGACACCGCCATCATATTATTCCTTTTGTGCACCAGCCATACTAATTTGGCGGGGGGAAAAACTAGTGCGGATGTCGGGCGGATTGCCTCCACCAGGATGGCAGTGGCTACCACCAGCCTGGCGGAGGCAATCCGCCCGACATCGTAATGACCCCCTGAGTATCTATGGCAAAGAGCTGGCAGGCTTATCTTAGTTAAAACATTAAAAAAATTAAAAAACACAACACAAGAAAAATCCTACTCTAATGTAGAACATACAAAATAATGCAATAAGAAATGTGACACAAAAATGGCAACATTCCAAAAAGGGGAACAAGAGATATCAATTTTAGAAGATTTAAGTAAAAGTAGCACAAAAAAGCACTAAGAGACAAAGTAATTCCACTGGTCAAAGTAGCCAAGCAAAATGAGTGACTTCGAGCAGGGGGAGAAATGTGGTAAACTCCTCGCAATGAGGCTTTAAAAAGTGGTTATTCAACACAAGGCAAGATCCAATTGACATTTTGAATAATTTTTGGTAAAGTCCAAAAATAAATTTTCGGATGGAAAACGATGACCCCGGACCTTTCGAGCTTTCCCAAAATGGTCAATATTGATGATTTTTTAAAATTTAATCGTTTGACTATAAATGACTGTTGGATTTGAAATATTACTTTTTCAACTAAAATAAGTGTGGGGTTAGTGGGGGGAGGTAATGGTATTTGCGTTTGTTGGTGGGGAGCATTGGGAAAAATAAAAAAAACTATGATAACAATCTCATGTGACATAATAGCCTCGAGTAGCTTTAGCAGTCATAGTAGGGAGAGGAGACAAGATAGTGATGGAGGAAAAGCCCACAGGGGGGGGAAACAACATCTTGATTTATTAGGCTGGAATGTAAATGGACTGAGGTTAAAGGGAGACAGCGCATGATTCTTCAGTACCTAATAAATAGCTTAGTTAGTATTTTAATGATACAGGAGACCCATCTTTCACAATCAGAATGCAAGATACTATTTGGAAAATTGAGATGGGTGGATAAAATTATAGCAACAGACCAGCAATGCTCTTCTAAGGGGGTCGGACTGATAATCAAAACAAATTAAGGGGTAGAGGTAATTAAGTCTTAAGTTGATGACGGAGGGCGTTGGGTTATAGTGGAAATCAAGTGTCGGGAGACAAATATACACTAGTTCGTTACTAAGTATGGGTGCAAAATCCGCTCCGCTCGTGAAATTTGCAAATTTTCGGCAATTTCGCGATCCGCAAATCTCGCACAATTGCCGAAAAATCTGCAAATTCGCGAGCGGGCTGATTTTTTTTTTGGGCCCACAGGAAGCACAGTTAAGGCAGGTTCTCAAGTTGAATCTTACTTTGTAACAATTTTAGAATGGCGCCGGCCAGCTGCCAGAGTGCTTGCTGGCGCCATTCTAAAATGGTTACAAAGTTAGCTTCAACTCGGGCACCTGCCTTAACTTTGTAAGTTCTTCCTGTGGGCGAAAAATTAAACCTCAACAGGAAGCACTAACAGATACAAATAAAGCAGGTGCCCGAGTTGAAGCTCAAATTCAGTAACTCCTTAATCAGCTCAAAAAAAATTGTACGCTTTGTCGAGGCTGGGCAGGTGTGCTTTCTCCTCATATCTACCATCGAAAATTAGCTGTGCTGCTTGATGGAGGCTTTGCATTCTTGACTTTCACAAGCGCAATCCCCGTGCAGTTACTGTGACCAGGAGCTTCTTTCTCCTCATCTCCAAATCGTGCTTTGTCGAGGCTGGGCAGGTGTGCTTTCTCCCCATATCTACTGTCGAAAATTAGCATTGCTGCTTGATGGAGGCCTTTGCAATCATCCTTGACTTTTACGAGCACAATCCCCGTGCAGTTCCTGTGACCAGGAGCTTCTCTCTCCTCATATGCTGCTCTGATCGGTCACTGACCTTTTATACACACAAGAGGCATGTGAGCTCGCATAGAAGCCCCCCCTCCCGTTTGCACCCCACCCCACCACACACACTAGCAGGGTGCACCGTCTTCCCGCCCTTAACCCACTATGATGAACAGCTCCCTCGAGTGACCCCGGCGCCCTTCGGTGCGATGGCAAAGTTACACACACATGGTCGCTGGAAATATGCAGGGCAGGATTTATTCTGGCATGACGTCCATGTCACAAAAAATAAACCTCAACAGGAAGCACTACAGATATGAAATAAAGCAGGTGCCCGAGTTGAAGCTCAAATTCAGTAACTGCTTAATCAGCTCAAAAAAATCATGCGCTTTGTCGAGGCTAGGCAGGTGGTCTTTCTCCCCATATCTACTGTCGAAAATTAGCTGTGGTGCTTGACGGAGGCCTTTGCATTCTTGACTTTCACAAGCGCAATCCCCATGCAGTTCCTGTGACCAGGAGCTTCTTCCTTCTCATATGCTGCTCTGATTGGTCCCTGACCTTTTATACACACATGAGGCAAGTGAACTCGCATAGAAGCCCCCCCCGTTTGCCAGCCCCACACACACACTAGCAGTGTGCACCGTCTTCCCGCCCTTAACCCACTATGATGGACAGCTCCCTCGTGTGACCCCATCCCCCTTCCATGCGATTGCTAAGGTACACACACATGGTTGCTGGAAATATGCAGGGCAGGATTTATTCTGGCATGACGCCCCTGTCACAAAAATTAAACCTCAACAGAAAGCACTACAGATATGAAATAAAGTTGAAGCTCAAATTCAGTAACTGCTTAATCAGCCCAGAAAAATCGTGGGCTTTGTCGAGGCTAGGCAGGTGGTCTTTCTCCCCATATCTACTGTCGAAAATTAGCTGTGCTACTTGATGGAGGCCTTTGCATTCTTGACTTTCACGAGCGCAATCCCCGTGCAGTTCCTGTGACCAGGAGCTTCTTTCTCCTCATTTGCTGCTCTGATTGGAAAAATCCGCGAGTTCGCTGAGTTATTCGCGAACTTGTGCAATTTTTTTACGATTAGTCGTGAATATGCGGATCGCAGATCCGCAAAATTCGCCCATACTTATTCGTTACTAAGGACCTAATGAGGATGATACTACTCCTCTGAATAACCTTTGTCTTGCTCTAGCAGACTTTGATTCAGCTCTGATCTTGTGTGGAGATTTTAACATAAAGCTAAACAATAAATTAGATAGGTCATCCCCTAGAACCCAGGTAGCAGTCCCAAGTGTTATAGCTTATCTCCTTGCCATGCTGAAGAATCTTAATCTCTTTGATGTATGGCGGAAAAAAATGGGTGTGAGAAGGGAATATTCCTTTTATAGCAAGAAGATTGCTCATTATTCAAGAATAGATTATATGTTTATGGAGCACCCTGATTTTGATAACATCCGCGCAATAGAATTTTTGCCCATGCAAAAATCTGATCATGGAGCCATACTCCTGAAATTAAACTCCCTCCAGATTCATCTCTGAGGAGATGGACTTTAAATAGAAGAGTTCTTTGGCGGACTTTAAATAGAAGAGTTCTTTGGCAATCTTCAACCCTTGACTTTTTGAAGTCAGAAACTGCTTGTTTTTTCCATGAGAATCTGGGGTTAGCCAGTATACATGTGATCTGGGACACCTTTAAGGCCTGGTTGAGAGGGATACTAAAAGAAGTGGTTGTGGGTTGGGATAGGGCAGAGAGGAAAGAACTAGCTGACTTAGAAACTCAGTTTAGCGGGGGAGAGTTAAAGGAGAGTGGTCCTTCTTGGGTAAATAATACAAACTTATACATGAGAGTTGAAGAGCTGCAGCTGAAGTGTAGAATCAGGTCTGAGGAGATCCTGCGCCAAAAATGGGAGGCAAGCAAAATGAGTGACTTCGAGCAGGGCGAGAATTGTGGTAAACTCCATGCAATGAAAAGCAGGGTTGATAGATCTATTAACTATTGCACCAAGATTACAGTTGGCTCTCAAGTGGAAGAGGATAAGGGCAGAATAGAACGAGCCTTTGCACAATTTTTTAGGAACTCTACCTAGAAGATCTCCAGGTGGCAGAAGAACATATTAATGGGTGGCTTAAAGAGAAACATCTCCCTACATTAGTTGAGAATAGCCAGGGAATCCTCACATCAGAAATAACAGGATCTGAGATTCTAACTATTTTAGATGCTGCAAAGAAAGGAAAAGCAGCAGGTCCCGATGCCATCCTGATCGAGGTCTATACGATTTTGAGGGAGGCTGAAATTGTATAATGGCATCTTAGACGGTACATCTCCCCTGCCTGACTCTTGGAGTGATACAGTTATTGCACTGATTTTAAAGCCAGGGAAGAATCCAATGCAATGTCAGTCATACCGCCCAATACCTTTATTAAATGTCGACTATAAAGTTTCTGCCGGAATCTTGAACAGGCGGCTTAGTAAAATTGCAGGGCCATTAATCCACATGGATCAAAATGGTTTCCTGCTAGGCTGACAGATGTTGGACTTAGTACATACTCTAATTGGGTCGATTGACCTGGCTTCATCACAGTATCCGTTAATCAAATGAGAATGGATCACTTGTCCTACACAACCTTAGGTATGCAGGAAGAGCGGAGGATATCCCAATATGCACGTGATGGGTATAATGGTATCTAAAGCGGTATATCTTGGTTCTCCGCTTTTGGATCACATGTGTGCATAATCATTAGGTCGATCAGGTTATGCAGCCTCCACCAGGAGGTTCTTACCCAAGGTTGATGCAGTAGTGAGCCAGTGATAAGGAATATAAAAAGACCACAAAGCCAGAAAAGAAAATGTATTTGGTCAGAGTTTGGGTCCAGTAAACTCTATGGTAGTGCATCTTGTGAACTGAATTATGAGTAATAGGTGCACTCAGAGTATTTAAGATCATGAATAGTGGGGGGAGGTTAAAAGTTGGTCGACATGTTTCTGCCTCAGTCGCCTTGGTTATGACTTACGGGTATTCATCAGGACCGTTAAGTGAATAACGTGAGGAAAGTCTAAATAAAGTGCTCTTAAAAAGTGAAAAGAAATAGGGATGTTGACCTGTTTCTCTGTTTTGGAGGTCTTAATGTACCTGTAATGAATAAACATAAACGTTTTGCAACACACACACGGGGGGGGTTACAAAGGGACACATACCAAGCAGAAATCTGCTTATCACATCTATCCATTGATAGAATTCTAAACAACTAAAAAATAGGCAATACTTCGAAGACCATTTAGCAAGTATGGCAATGTCAACTCTCTCTTCAACACTCCGTACTCATGCAAAGGACTATAGCATGCTGGGAGTTGGTGATACATGCATGTATTCTCCATAACTCGGTAGGTGAGTCTTAGAGTAGTTGTATCTCTATTTCGATCAGTGGTTGTGCACTACAGTTGGTTTTACTAGTTTTGTGTCTCATTACGAACATTCTCAACAACACCTTCCCTTTTGCGAGGTGAACTAATAAGGTGCATGAATATGGTTCTGTGGAAGTGACTCTGAAAGACTATAGTCTGTTGAAGAACGTATTAGGGAAATTGTTACCTCGCGCATTTAATTAACGCGCTCCATCGGATGGTTGAGCTGTGGGTGGACTGGGGAAAAGAGACAGCGTGGTTAAGGTTGCACATTACAGTATACTTGCGGTTTTGTAGTGCGCTCATTTCTCCTGTCTCACTACCTATTGCGTCTGATCCCGGCTTTCACTGTGAATGCGCTGCTCTCGCCGATCCGGAAACAGTGCATTGTGTTTCCGGGTCGATATTCATGGGCGGCGGTTACGCTGTGTGGTGATCCTATTGGTCTACATCCGTGTTGTCATGGGAACTTTGATGTTTGTTCCTACTTACTCAGTGCATAGTAGCACCAAATGGAAAAGATGTAAGAGGCTAGTACGATAATCATATGCTGACATTCGTTTCGCAATAGGGAATATTATAACGGTGTTAGGAATCATACATCGTGTCGTGCATAGTGTTTTACCGATGTAGGCAATTGTCGTTTCTTAATGTTATGAAATTACGGCGCAGCAGGGGCTCAAGCTATAGGGCTTTTGTGAAAGTCATTTGCTGATATCTATTTCGCAAACTGGGGCTTGCAGTGGTGTCAGAGGTCACACAACATGTGATGCATCGTTTTGTTGTCTCATGTCTGTGTTTTGTAAGTTGGTTGATTGTTAGACTGAGAACAACGATTGAGGAGGTGTGTTTGCACTAATAAGCAGGGAATCTTATAGTCAGACTGAATCTGGTGCCTTCACCTTCTCGCTAGGGTGAGCCAGGGTATGTTATCGTTCAGCCCTTCACTATCAGTTCTAAGCCTGTGTACCCACCTTTGCTCTTTCTCAAAGAGGGTTTTTTCGGCAATGCTGTCTGTGTTGGGTAAAGTTTCGAGGATGACTCACTGTAAATCTTGTATGGTGTGGCCCTTTTCTAGATAGTGGTTGGCCATTTTTAGAGTGCTCTTCCTGCATTTTACGTTGCTCCGATGTTCACATAGTCTTTGTTTTGCACTCCTGGATGTCATGCCAATATATTTCAAATCACACGAGCAAGTGATCATGTAAACCACATGGGTGGTATTACAATTTGTGTGGCTTCTCAGAGTCCATTTAAAATTTGGAAGTAGTTGTAATTCTTTTGTAGGTTTTGTGAGGCTACACACAGAACATGAGTCACATGGATAGTGTCCTGTCACTTGTGGATTCCCCCATAGATTCGTGTGCTCTCTAGGTATTCTTGGGGCAGGTTTTGTATGGACTAGGATGTCTTTCAAATTTCTGCTTCTCTTATTTGCAAACCTCGGTTTAGTCCATGAGAGGTTGCCTGATGTCAGTATTTGCCAGTTCTTGTTGATAATCTTTTTAATATTATTCGTCATTGGACTGTACGTCGTTACACATGTGAGGACTTCTTCAGAGGGTGTCTTAGGTGAACTTTCAAGGAGTGCCTCTATGTTCTGGTTTCTAGCACGTTTTTTACATTTGTCAATGACCTTCCTTAGATAGTCTCGGGCCTCTAATTTCTTGCAGAGATCGTTTGCTTGTGACTTATACTCAGAGGTATTGCTGCAATTTCGCCATAGCCTGAGGAACTGGCTGTATGGTAAGTTCTCTCTTAGAGGCCGGGGGTGGAAGCTCTTAAAAGAAAGTAGGCTGTTCTTTGCAGTGGTTTTGAAGAAGGTACGTGTCTGGAGAGTGTCAGCTTCGGCATAGATGGTTACATCTAGGAAATCAATGCTCTTGTTGTCTGTACAGTGAGTGAATTTTAAGCAGTCGTCTCTCTGATTGAGCCAGGTGTGGAATTCCAATAGGTTATTTTGATCTCCTCGCCAGATAACAAAAATATCATCAATGTACCATTTCCAGAACAGTATATGATGATGATAGGGGTTATTACTCTTGTTTAAAATGTACAAGTCCTCAAAGGCACTCACATAGAGTCCTGCCACGCTCGTGGAAAATGTGCTGCCCATCGAAGTACCATGGCATTGCAGGTACAATGTGTCTTTTTATTGAAAGAAGTTCTCCATGAGTGCCATCCAGCAGCATTCCAGCACAAAGTGTCTGGGAGTTTTGTAGGTCCAGGTGGAATTGAAAAGTATATTCTCAAGAGTTTCCATAGTTTTCCCCTGTGGCAAGCTGGTGTATAAGCTTTCCACATCGAATCCCACCAGAAGCATGGTATTGGGTGAGTATTCGATGTTTTGTAGTTGGTTGAGGAGGTCCCTGTTGTCTTTTAGATATGTGGTTTTTTTTTGGACTAGCGGTCTAAGATATTTATCCGCAAACTGAGAAAAGTTCAAGAATCGAACCAATTCCTGACACAATTGGGCGTCCAGGTGGTGGTATTCGCCCTTTGTGCATCTTCGGTAAGGAATTGAAGTAGGGGGTTGTGGTGTGGTGGTCCCTAGGTAGTCACCTTCTTTTTTAGAGATCCAGTTGTTGGTCTCCCCCTCTTCTATCATCATTGCAATTGTCCTCTGTAGTCTCGGTGTGGGGTCTGATGTTAGGACTCTATAGAATCTGTCATTCGATAGTAGATCCATACATTGTTGATGGTATCCTTCGGCCGTCAGGAGAACTACTCCTCCACCTTTATCGGCGGGTTTGATGACTATGTTATGATCATTTTTCAGAGCATTCAGTGCCTGTTGTTCCGATCTGGTGATATTCTGGAAGGGTTTCTGGACCCCATTAGCCAGTTCAACAATTCCTTTGAAAATGGCCTGTTCGAAAGTTTGTATTTCGATTGGGATCTGAGAGTTGAGTGGGCAGAATGATGACTTGTTCCTTAAGGTTGTGTCTCCTTCTCTAATCGGTGATTGATCTCCTTTAAAAAAAGCTTTCAATTTCAACTTACGGCAGAATTCTGCCACTTCACATTTGGTTTTAAATACATCTGGTTTTGGTGTGGGAACGTATCCCAGACCCTTATTAAGCACATTTTCTTCGTCCTTGGTCAGAATTTTTTCTGTAAGGTTCACGATGAGGGATTTGTGGTTGTTCCGGTTTTGGCTTTTGTTACACTCCTGGTTTGTACCTGCCTGGTTTGGTCGGACCAGGTTACTCCTCTTCTCCGTGTTCTCTGGGATGTTGGGCCATTCCCTAAAAAAGGAATCCGTTGTTGAAAATTCTGGCCAGCTTGGTGTTGCATCTGGTGGTTCATAATTTGGGGACCTTGAAAGTAAGGATTCATCCAGCCTTGAAAATGAGGGTTAAAGGGTTGAAAGGGCATCCCTTGATTGCCCATTTGGAAAAAAGGGGGGCGCCAATAGTTACGTCCAAGTCGATTTCCTCTTTTATTCTGGTAATGGTTTTTGGGATTGTTGAAGTCATCTGTTCCTTGATCTGAACCTGTACTCGATGCACCGCTGTCTGATCCATAGTTGGAGGCGTTGTCATCGGTCTTGTAGTCTTTGCTACTGTAAGGGTGCACTTTCTCTATAGAGAATTTTTTGAGTTCTTTTGCTAACTTTTGTAGTTTGGTCTGTATCAAATATTCATGGGTGTCACTCATTTCTTTATTGATTTCATCTAATTTAGTTTTGTATATTGTGATATTGACAGTATTGTTCAATTTAGTTTCTAGGATTTGGATTTTTACTGTTAACTCGTCTGTCAGTCTCGTAGCGGTTTTGATAATCAGGACTAAATAGTCCCTGGTACACTTCCATGAAATAGCAGACCAGTCTTTTCTGAAGGCCAGATCTTTAAGGAAAATCCTTGGTGCATTGGTAACCCAGAGTCCTCTAGGTGCCGCATTTACTCTTAGGTATTCCGTCATTAAATGCAGTGAACGGCAGTTCTGACTTGTTCTTTCTTTACTTCGGTGAGTTCGTCCCATTCTGTAGAGCTGGAGAGGGTCTGAGTGAGGTCACTGTTCATAAATGGTGCTGGTCTGGCGGGTATCGCGTCAATCTCTTCTATGGAATAACTTAATCCCAAATTTTCAGCGATTGTTAAATTCCTAGGCAGTTTGCAGTCGGTGAGATTGTAGTGATCGAAATTTTATAGAGACTCCCACAGCTGTGTGCTGCTGATAATCTTCTAATCAAAAATGGGGGAGATGGAATATTGATCCATTCAATTTCCAAATTGCATACGTTAATCAAATGAGAACGGATCACTTGTCCTACAGAACCTTAGGTATGCAGGAAGAGCGGAGGATGTCCCAATAGAGCACATTATTTAGACTTTCCTCAAGTTATTCACTTAACGGTCCTGATGAATGCCCGTAAGTCCTAACCAAGGCAACTGAGGCAGAAACATGTTGACCAACTTTTAACCTCCCCCCACTATTCATGATCTTAAATACTCTGAGTGCACCTATTAATCATAATTCAGTTCACAAGATGCACTACCATAGAGTTTACTAGACCCAAACTCAGACCAAATAAATTTTCTTTTCTGGCTTTGTGGTCATTTTATATTCCTTATCACTGGCTCACTACTGCATCAACCTTGGGTAAGAACCTCCTGGTGGAGGCTGCATAACCTGATCGACCTAATGATTATGCACACTCGTGATCCAAAAGCGGAGAACCAAGATATACCGCTTCAGATACCATCATACCCATCACGTGCATGAGGGTCTTTTATATTGGGACATCCTCCGCTCTTCCTGCATACCTAAGGTTGTGTAGGACAAGTGATCCGTTCTCATTTGATTAATGTATGCAATTTGGAAATTGAATGGATCAATATTCCATCTTCCCCATTTTTGATTAGAAGTTCATCACAGGATCTCCCTCTTTCAATCATCACTGTTGATGTGGCCAAGGCCTTTGACCACGTGAGCTGGCATTTTTTGGACAGGGTCCTGAAGATCTTTGGTTTTGCTGATAAGTTCAGGGAAGTGTTTAAAACATATATAAGTCCCCCAGGCCCAAATTCTGGTTAATGGTAATCTCTCCCCTGTAGTCAAGATAGGTCATGGTACTAGGCAGGGTTGCCTGCTTTCCCCCATATTATTTAATTTATTCATAGAACCACTAGCTCAGAGCATAAGATTAAATCAGAAGATTGTCCCTTTTGAAATAAATGGGTTTGTACGTAAGTTAGCATTGTACGTGGATGATTTTATTCTTTTATCATCTAATGTTAACACTACACTCCCAGAGCTTGTAGCTGAAGCCTAAATGTTTGGAACTCTACCAGGCTATGAGATAAATAATGGGAAAACTGAGATTATGGCCTGGAACATTGAGGATCAGAAGGGGAACTTTGCTGAGGAGCTCAGATACCTAGGAGTCATAATAACTCAGGATCCCGCCCAAATCCGTAAAACTAATCTAGATAGAGTTTCAAAGGAGGTCAATGTCCTTCTAAAAAGATGGCTGAGTATCCCATTGTCTCTCTATGGGCAAGTTAATCTGATCAAGATGTATGTCCTTCCAAAATACACTTACCATTTTAATAACATACCCTTAGAATTTGGAAAATGTGATATTCTCAAGATCTAGGGCAAGATATCTTCTTTTATCTGGGAAAGTAAAGCGATTAGGCTATCCTGGAAAATACTTAGACGTAAACTCAAGCGAGGGGGGGTGGGCCTACCAGAATTTCAGCTGTACTGTTGGGCCTACCAATTAACACCTTGGCTGCTGTGGCTTTTTCCCTCCTGTGCTGATTGATGGATGAATCCCATTATACATGACGAGCTCAGCTCGTCATAAGCACACGACCAGTGTGCCTCATGACGAGCTGAGCTTGTCATGAGCAGCGAAGGGGTTAAAGAACTGTAGGATGTTATTGCTCTCTCCAGACGATTCACTGATAGGCTGTATGTTCGAAGCCATGCTAGCAGGAGAAGGGGAGCTAGGTTGTATGTACAAGTTCGGCTCTCCTAAATTATTCAAACAAATCAGCTTAAAGACTTAGCGTTTAGCGGCTAGGTTGTGGTCGGACTGCCGAAACTGTGTAGGGATGCTTATTATAGTGAATGGGCTCCAGTTTGAGATTCTCCGGTACACCGGAGTGTCTTTTGGATACTCTTGCTTACCCATTAAAAGTGGCAAGAGTTATATATTGGAGAGACCTTGTACTGGGCGATAAATGTAATTCCTGGGAATATTGGAGCCAAATTACTAACTGTACTCTGTCCAGGTTCAAGTTCTATCAGCTCTCTTCCTGGTGTAAGAGTAAATGCTGGTCACTCTTGGATGATAACAGAATGGAAAGTGAACTACAAGACCTAGCCCCCAGAAAAAAAGAAGTGGCAAAATGTTATCATCATTTCTTTGCAGCAGCGGATAGAGTGATGGAGAAGCCATACAGAGTCTGGGAGAACTATTTGCTGAGGGAGTAGCTGGAAACCTTATGGCAAGTATTTTTAGATATTCGTTACCCCCTGATTAAATATGCTGCACTAAAAAAAAACATTTTTTTTCATGCTCCACAGGATCTATTGGTCCCCACTTAATATATCCAAGAGAAAGGGTGGTGGAGAAGCCAGCTGTCTGAGATGTGGCCAGCAGAATGCAGATGATGTCCACATATTCATTTCCTGCCGTAAGATACAAGAATATTGGACAAGTGTGGGTAAGATTATCTCCAGGGCCTTGGATATCATTGTGGCGGTAAGCCCATCTCTCATATTATTTGGTTTTGTTCCTGCATTGGGGGGGAATAGCTGACGCCATAGGGTCCCAACAAAAACTGGTCTTCTATTTGATAATACTGGCGAGGAGGGAGATCTGTAAATTGTGGCGTCAGACAATACCCCCCACTTGGAATGCTTGGTGGAATTATGTTAGATACTTCAGAACGTTAGATCAAAGAGTAAATGTTTTTAGAGAAAAGCCAAATAAGGGGCTGTTTTGGGATCTTTTGGATGATATGACATCTGGTAGAGTTTAGGGACAGGACGATGACCCAATGACTAAAACCTCTGCACAGTGGTCATTTGAGATGAGTCAAAAAAAAAAGTAGCACAAAAAAGCACTAAAAGACAAAGTAATTACACTGGTCAAAGTAGCCAGGACCTAGGTGAGATTTCAGGCTGACCGCAATGGATCGTGGGCTGGATACACCAACTAGGTTAAGCCATTGTGTAGGTTTTACCTTGGAACGCAGGGTCTTATATACAAGCCCCTTGCGAAATATCAAAGAGTGGGAGCCCCGTAGTCAAACAATTATTCTCACAGGTTCAACAACATTGATTCCAAATCTTCTTTTATTGAAGTTTTGATCATGTAATGAAGGTGACAATTATTTCATCAATGTCCCATTCTCCATATCAAATCCAACTGTAACAAAAACAAACAGGTTCAATTAAACAACCGACGCTTGCGCCAGGGGTGCATCTCTTTTTATGATGCTCCGGCGGCTCTGATTTCAAGCCCATGTCTATGAGGCCATGCTAAGCCACTTTGTGTTGCTTTTCATGGGTTGATATATATGGTGTAAAGCAATGCAGTTCAAGTCGCAGTTTTGACTTGCACTGCATCAAGGAGGCATTCCATGGCAATTGGAGTGGGTGTTTCCATACAACACCCATGAATTTTGACACATTCCCAGATTTACAAGGATCTGTAAACCTGGGAATGTGTCAAAACTGTACTCCTCCCCAAGGCAGGCATAACGAGGAGAAATATCTTTATTTCTCCCTGTTTTATCCTCTTTCCATTTGTGCTGCATGCTAAAGCTCAGACGGAACGAGAAAAATGCCTCCATTGATTGCTGTTGTGCAGGAAGGTGTGCCATCTGCACAAAAACATCCTGCCAACAATGCAGACACCCTTGCACCATGGTGCAAGGCAACCAAAATTGCACCAGCTCAGTGGGAAGGAACAGGATGTGCCCTATATCATAAATACAGCAAATTCTTGCTCTTTCCTTTTGATGTAGGTCAGTTCAGCAAAGTGACTTGTTGTGATGCCCTGTGTCAAGCACTTGTAAATGAGATAGCAGGCTGCATCCAAGAAGGGCTTCAGAATGTCAGATAAGCATTGGATAAGGGTCCAGCAAAGGTGTTGGTTTGGTGGGAAAAGCTCAGAGCGGGAACAATTACATTTTTATGCACAGGGTAGTCCTCTCGCTGGTTGTATACTTTTAGTGCCTTCTCCCAGTCATCATTTTTACCTCTGGATGATGGGCGCAATTCACAAAGATCCTCTGCAATTGTTACAGAGGCACTGCAGTCATTACGGAGTCTCCTCACTCATGGCAGAATATCCGAATTGAGAAACTGCTGTGCGCAGATTCCGCCACGAGTGCAGAGCCTCCGCCACAACTGCGGAGGCTCTTTGTGAATTGGAACCTTTTTTCGGAGATTGGAATTCTCCAACATAACAAGGCTGGTATCTTTGTCTGGCAAGGTTTCCAGGAGACTGAATGCCTTCTCATCGATGTCCCGCTGAAATGGATGTGCTGCTGCAGAGATACTCTGAGAGAGGTACCTGGTTCCACAGCACTCCATGATCACATCTTGCGTAGTTCGGCTTGGCAGATTTCTTCCCGGTATTTTATGTGTTTGGAAGTCTCCCAAAAATTTTAAGTCCTTGATTTTGAATGGTGATAGAAGAAGTCAAATTAGACACAACCAAGGATTCAAGAACCCCAGAAACATCACAACCTACTCCAGTGGAGGCTACCAGCAGGGTCTGGGTCAGGTCACTTGGTACTGATCAGCTTGGAACATCAGGAAAAAACATCTTTAAGCTTGTTGTGATCATGTAGCTTACATAGGAGGTCAGCCAATTAGCTCTTGGGGTCCACTTTTTTGTCCTCTGCACAACTGGGAGCAGGTCCAGCATTCCAGGTGTCATCACAGGTCTAAAACACCAGTTACAGTCCTTATTCTGTTCTTCCACTGGTCAAAAGTGTTCTGAGTAAGGTCTCTTGGGGTGCCATAATTATCCCTGGAGCTAGCTTGTTGGTGGGTCGGTGAGACTTCTTACCCCTCCCTAGCCTATAAATTCCCAGAGGTAACCCTACCTACGTTTGCAGAAGTTCCTTTGCACCCTGCTGCAAATAATCTCACAGTGTCTCTTCCTCACTAAATCCAAATTAGAGAAACCCTCTCCCCTGTGCAGAGCCTGTCTGACCACATAGAGGTGTAGCCAAGATTATGTGAAGTCCCTACTCTGTGGTTGCTCCAAACGAGTTCTAGAAGCAGCTTTCCTAACTTTTCTTCTGACTGACAAGAGGACAATTGAAATGACCTTATCGAGAGTAATAAGACATCTGCTTGAGACAGTGGAGGCCACATTGAAGTAAAATTAAGTTCCTGGGCACAGCCCAACTGGTCTTTCTGCGAGCAAAACAAAAACACCTCCCACACCCAGACCATCATCTCTGCTCTGGGAGTAGTTTTCACACCTCATCAGGGCTATTCACTAGCTAGGTGTCAGTTGGAGGGCTAAGGAAAATTTGCTTTTAAAGGTTTCTGGCAAGAACGAGGTAAGTTTCCTAAAGCCCCTTTTCATTAATATTGTCAAATATCTAACTTACCTTTATGTTGGGCTTTTAATACAGATTGGAAATAGTATTTTAATCAATTTTCTAGCTGGTTCCTAACTTGAAAAACCCCCCTAAAAACTGAATAGGCCAAACAGCCTTTGTAAAGTGAAAATAGCTTTTGGGTGCTAGTTACCATAAGGACGTTAACTTTAAATGTCTACATGTTCTAATTTTAAATACCTGTCTTATGGGCTACATGGCCTACTTAGGTATTACTTATTAATATTTAAAAGAGAGGTGTTCTGCTGTCAAAAGGGGTCATTCTGATAGGTTGGGTTGCAGTTTTAAAACTTCAGCTACCAGGCTACAGTGGTAGGCTTGAAGTCATGTTTGTCTTTTCATACTAGTGGATGGCACAGTAGTACTGATGCCCATAGGTGACATTTAACTTACCATGCCACAAATATAGTTTGGGACACCATTTACTACAGAATTATGGAAAGGTTCATTAGGCCAATCAGGAGTAAGTCATTGTTTACATTCTTTAGGTGTCAGAGAAAATGCACTGGGGCCTGAATAGCAGACCATGCATAAAGAGGTACTTTCACACATATATGCACTATTAAATTGATCTTTTCTTACATAATGATAATTTAGTAAAGGAACATTGTTGGTGCCATAGCTTTATGGTCAACATTCAAGTGGAGAAAACTCAGATCTTGTTTCCTTTTTTAACATACCTTTTTGGTTGATTTCTGCTACGTTAAAACAACAGTGTATTCCCATGGTTTTAGTAGCATTTGTTGAGCGTAGTTTAACATGGTTAACATTTTCACATAAAATATGAAAGAGAAACTAGCAATTTATCAGGTGCAGGCTCATTGTTGTCAACATTTTTGGGGCAATTTACGTGTATTCATTGATCGTGATGAGTTTGGACAGAGGAAACATTCTTGGTTGTAGCAAGTTAGTTCCACCTGAGCAGTTGGGGAGCAGAATTATAAGCTTAACACATGAGTGGCACCTCAGAGGACGGTTTAGCAAAAGCAGACCTGTGGCCTGATTCAGAGTTTGTCAAATCAAATACTCCATCACAAACGTGACAGAAATACCATCCACTGCATTACAAGTGGCATAGAAGTATATATAGCACTTGTAACATGGTGGACAGGACATCTGTCACATTTGTGATGAAGTTTCTCATTCGCTAAACTCTACAAATCATTAGTAGTGAATGAAAATGGACACACAAGTAGAAACGAAAGTCAGATGCTGCCCTGCATGCTTATCCAGTTATATAGTAAAATGACAAGAGGTCCTCCTTTTTTCCGGTGTCTGTTCTCAAAAGGTTGTGGAACAAGGTCTATTTGGATGTGATGGGAACTGTTTGTCTGTTAGGAGTGAAGGGCAAGTTTGTTTTTGTATTAACAGACTATTGGACAAAGTAGGTAGTGATCAGATTTGCATCACAAACCAAAGAATATTGTTATGATTTTTAGATTTTTTGTGTAGAATTGACCTCAGAAGAGAAGAAAACATTCTTACAAGAAATAGCAATAAAACTGATTTATACTGTTTGAGGACAAATTGTAATTTGCCTCACGAAGAATGCAAAAAAAATGATTGAAGACTTTGGTACACGCTCGAGCTAATGCTGTAGTAGATCAGAAAGCTGTACAAGAAATGCTTTGGACCTAAATCTACATCTAACTTGGTCACCGGGGCTTCTCCCTTTCTCTCTCTAAAGGGAACAGATGCTGGAAACAAAGTCTCACCCATTTGTAAGTGTAAATAAAGTGATGGGGGGTTTGAGAAGAACTAAAACAACTATATATTACATTATAGCCATGTGATGTGTATGAAAGATAATTTCTGACAAGTGCGAGATATTGCCTCTGTGAGATAATCTATGATGCTAAAAACACCAATGTTCGCTGGCCATTTGTACACTATCAATGTAACAATGAATAAGGGGTAATTATATAATATACGGAATGCAGGAATGGATAAAATATGTACAACAAATAACTGTACTAATGTTGACAACAAAAGAGAACATGTATCTGAATCCATAGGGTTTCGTTGCTGTATATGCATGACTAAAGACTAGTTTTAGTGAGCGAGCTTTGCAAGATCGCCACATTACTAACAGACTTTAATCTTTTCAGTTAAGTTCTCATGTTCATCACCTAGATTAAACATGTGGTTACCTTTACTCGCCTGTATAACTGATGGAGAGGGCGAGGTGTTGGAATGTATTTAACTTTTTCCATACTCTGTCCCTTACCAGTTTTATCATAAAATCTGCCATTCCTGTAACTCATCTTTGAAATTTCTATCCTCTCTGTCTCTCTCCCAACAATCTAAAATGCCAGATTCCAGTGGGGGAAATAGTATATCTGGCTGCTTGTACTGGGAGGCTTGTGGGTGAGGACCTACAATGGTAGTGCTACCTGAAGATGAAATAAACATGGTCTTGATTGTGTATGTATCATTGGATTTCTTCATTATAATACATGCATTTCGGAAAATCACACGGTTTTCTTTCACCCACAAAATGATGTTCCTACATGCACTTTTTAAAATTCCGAAAAACCTTTCTGAATCATGAAAGAGGGTCGACGACATAAATGGAATCATAATTTGAAGATAGTCTGGGAGGGGAATGCCCTCAAAATGTTGATTCACAGTTGTATGTATGAATGGTTTTCAACTGCTGTTGGGACGGGAAGTCTCCTGCATGTCTCTGGAGAGAGTGCTTCCCCTGCCTTATGCTAATCTCCAGGCAAGTCACTCAAAAGCTACTGTATGGTTTCTAGATCCCTACCTCAGTGAGTATGACAATCATACATGTCCACTGAGGGTCTCCCTGTTTATATGGATTGAGACCCGAGAGCTTGGCTCTGAGGTTAAGGGGGCATGCCTAGTGCACCCCTATTTTTCAGAGAGTGGCTACTGCCCATTCTATTAAGGCTGTGGTAGACTGACAGTGGTGGTAGCAATAAATGTATAGTCACGAGGGGTGAGTCCCTAGGCACCCTCCTGACCAAGTCTGTGCAGTTTGGGATGTACCATGTTACAACGCATACCGTTACAACTACCTACTATTACAACGCGACCATTACAACGCATACCATTACAACGCATAGCGCTTTGAGGTGCTGGATATTGGTAAGTATAATTTACTATTCTAACTCCAGTCCCCGTGGACCCTAGGGAAGGTGTTGGATAGTAAATTATACTTATTCCCTATCCTAGAGCGCCCCCCAGCACAATGCGTTGTAATGGTATGCGTTGTAAAAGTCGCGTTGTAATGGTAGTGCGTTGTAACAAATGCGTTGTAACAGGTGTATACCTGCAGTTTGCCATGCCAGTGGGCCTGTTGCCTTTGTCTGACTGATGTGTGTTTGAGAGCCCGTGGGTGTACCGGGGAAGAATGGGGATTTGAGCCAGTGTGAGGAATGCGAGCTGTTCTGCTGGACATCCCAGCTCCCCTGTGCCCCTCCCTATTTCCTTGGAAAGGCCTGGTGGGCTGGGGGAGACACTCAGCTCTTATCTGGGTTTAGCTGCACTAACTGTGTGGAGAGGACCCTCCCCCACTGGGCTCCTGGGCTGGAGTTAATTAAAATTCCTCTTTAGGGAGTTGCACAGCCTGATACAGAAAGGGACTTGGTACGTGCTTTACTCATGCATTGAACACACGTTGAATGGTTTGTGATTGGAGGTGTATTCAGGATGCAAAAGTAGCAGACCCTCTGATTGGATGAGCCTATCAGTCAGAGGTGATAAAAGTCTTGCCTGAGTGGTCAGCTATTGTTCAAGACTGGTCTATGACTGATGAGCGGCCACACCAGAGCCCTCTGAAGTTAGTCAGCTGTGACCCCGCAGTGTGAAGACAGAAGATAAGACTCTGTTCACTGCGTCTGAAAGGAAGGCATCAGCAACATTAAGGACCAGCTGTTTCTATGAGGCTTGGAGGAGCGTTCGCTTTGTACCGAGGAAATTACAGACAGCTGCCTAAGGTGTGGAAAGGAAGCTTGCGGCACATCACCCAAGGTGTGGAAAGGAAGCTTACAGTATATCACAGAGGCTGGTGGAAAGAAGCTTGCAGCACATGACGAGAGCCAGAGAGGAGGAAGCTTGATTCTAGTCTTTGAAGGTGAGATCAAATCCCCTCTAGGCTCCTCCCTTGCGCTGTGGGAGCCTGTACAAGCAGTAACTGGGAACAGAGGCCAGTGAAGCCGGCCCCCACCTTTCTTTTTGTGATCTCTGAGGGTATCAGGGTGAACTGGCACTCTGCCCAGCCACTACCCTCCTACAGCTAGCCAGTGGCTACTGGACTAGTAAGACTCCCGTAAACTGTGCCAAGACATGCTGCACCTGTTATCAGATCCCTGACACCACTAGAGCGGTGTCCTCACTCACAATGGGAGGGCACTTCTGTTGCTTTGGGTGGGGGGTTATGGGGCGGATCACGAACATTTGACTTTACATCATATGCTGAAACTATATCCTTTCAATACAACGTTTGGTATCAAGGCTCTAGTGAATGAGAGCAGCCCTGTGTAACATGATCTGTAATATGCAATGCTTACTGTGTGTTTTCATGTTAACTGTGTTTTTATAGTGCTTGGCGTCTAGGCGCTATAATACTGTTCGGGGTCAGAACTCTGTCCCAGAGGGTTGTAGAGACTTCTGGTTTTCACTGTTTATCCTAGTTTTATGTGTAGTATAATTATCTTATGTGTAATAAAGTACTTTTATAAAAAGTAAAGCACTGACAGGACATTGAGTTTATCAGCTGGTGGAGGGTTTACACTGTATTCTGAATGTCTAACCCCACCTCACCTCCTTGAGTAAGCCTTTGACTGCTCTGTCTCGCTACCCTGAGAGGGTCAAGTGCTGGAGAGGAGTACTTGGTTATCCAGTTTTGGGTCCCTTAGTACTGAGGCCCCAGGACACCAGTGAGGGAACACTCCAATTGATGCGATTGGAGCGCAGTTACCCCTGAGTGCCCTGGTGCCCAGGAAGCCGGGTGTAACATTGGTGGCAAGCGGTGAAGGATCATTAGACTTCAGGCTCAGTGGACACTGAGGCCAGTTAATAATTCCAGCAGATATCTATAAGCTATATGTAAAATGGCAGATAAAATTGGAGAGGAATTGGAATTGCAGAACCTGACTGTGGAGCAATTAAAGCAAATGTGTGCTGAAAGAGGGTGGAGGTCCCAAGGTCTAAGGACAGGGAGCACTTGATTAGCCACATGACAACATGATATGAGCAAGAGGTCACTGTTGTGCAAGAGTTGGAGAGCACTGTTACCACAAGCCTGCCAGGTCAGTCAGTGCAGGCTTCTCCTGTACCAGCCCCAAGGCATTCCCCAAGGCTTTCCCCTATGCTTCCCCTAGGTATTCCCCTAGACCTGCCCCTAGACTTTCACCTCCCCCTATCTCCAGGGCTACTTTTTCCCCTGTCCCAGGATTCGCCTCCTTAGGACGGACTGAGCTAGCAGAGCCCCTTAAACTTCAGCTGAAACTCCAGGAAGCTAAGGATTAAGCAGAGGAGAAAACAAGGGAGTTTGAAAGGGAGAAGCTAAGGATGGCCCGCCAGGCAGAAGAAGAGCAGCGAAGGGTAAGACAGGAAGAGTGGGCTTGGAAGGAGAAGGAGAGGGAAAGGGAGAGGCTGGAGAAAGAAAGGGAGAGACAGGAGAAAGAGAAGGAGAGGGAAAGGGAGAGGATGGAGAAAGAAAGGGAGAGACAGGAGAAAGAGAAGGATAGGGAATTGGAGAAAGAGCAGATAGCACTGGAGAAAGAGAAGCTCAAGTTAGCAGCTGATAGAGGGCTTAGCTCTGTGGATGGTGCATCCACTTCAAAGTCCCAGGGAAAAGAAAATACCACCAAGGTACCAAAAGAATTGATACACATGTATGTTCCTGGTATTGATATTCTCAGTTGGATGCGTGCCTTTCATCTAGCATGTAAGGCTCAAGGTCTTAATGGTCAGTCCAAAGCAGCGACTTTACTGAGTCGCCTCCCTCGGGAAGGGACTGAAGTGATTGAAAGGATGCCTGAGAAAGACAGTCTGACATATGAGTGCATGAAGGATGCTCTGATTAGGTGGTTTAGGTTGAAACCAGCCCAGTACTTGAAGAAGTTCCGTGAGAACAAGAAGGCAGGGGGGTTCCTTTTGAGAATTGGGTCCATGACATAGTGAGAGACTGGAATGAGTGGGTGAGAGGGATGGAAGCAAATGATTACCAGTCCCTAAATCAGGTGATGATTGCAGAGCGTCTCTGGGAGGAATGCTCTGTCTCACTCAGACAGTATTTGTCTGACCTTCCTGAGAGGGATCCTGAGAAACCTGCAGTGATGGCAGATAAGTGGCTTGCCAACAGATTGAACAGGGGGCAGGGGCAACCCCTTTCCACGCCCAAGGGGGAGAAGAACTCCCAGCAGGCTGGCCCTACACCTGAGGGGAAGGGCCAGAACGGTCCCCAAGGCTCTCAGTCAGGACAAGAGTCTAAGGGGAACGGGGCCTCTAGTCAGTACCAGAAGGGGAAAGGAGGAAAGGGTCCTTTCACTCCGAAGGGGATTAAATGCTATAAGTGCCACCGAGATGGACACTTAAAGCCAGACTGCCCAGTGAAGGATGTGGTGCCAGTGGCACCCATGATAGCAAGTGTGCTTTCAGTGCGGGCAGACATGAAGGGACGCCCAAGTGAGTTTAACTTACTCACCAGGGACATCTGGGAACTTGACCCAGAAGCCCTTAAGCATATTCATCCTAACTCAACGGGGTATATGAGTGTGGCAAGTATCAATGGAAGGACGGTTCCTGCCATGAGGGATACTGGTGCCCACAGGACTATGGTTGAACGCAAATATCTCAAACCTGAAGAGATCATTCCTGGTTCCAAGGGGTATGGACTTGTAGCTAGTGGTGATGACATGGAGTACCCTTTTGCCTAAGTGAAGGTAGAGGTGAATGGTAGGAAGGCCATGGTGAACGTGGGGGTGCGAGAGAAGCAGGGTGCTGGGTGCATTCTGGGGAATGATCTTGTTGAACCCGGGTTAGTACCAGGCCCTGAGGCCTATATGGCCTGGATTTCAACGCCTGTGCTCACTAGGGCACAGACTGTAAAACTGCTTCCTAATGAAGTGGGGACAACTGTAGCGGAAGAGACACTAGAGGGGAACAGGCCAGAACAAGGACCAAGGGCAGATTCTGAGAAGGCACTGGTCCTGGTGTCTGCACCTCCTGCTCCAGTGGGAGAAAATGGTGAGCATCCAGAGGCGGATAAGGTGTTGGAGTCTGTGTCCCTGCCAGAGCTGCAGGAGCTGCTTGCGGCAGGAGGACCATCCCGTGAGGAGTTTTATAAGGCGCAGGCTGAGTGTCCTACACTTGTTGGCCTGCGGAAAGCTGCTCAGGAACAGGTCTCTATTGGAGTAGTCGGAAAGCACAAGGTGGCTTGGGAAGATGGACTCCTTTACAGTGAGCCTGCTGACCCAGAGCCAGGTGCACAGGAATTTCTTGCTGCAGCTAGCCTATGAAGTACCCCTAGCTGGGCACTTGGGCATCAAAAACACAAAGGACAGGTTGAGGTTCCGTGACAATTGTAAGTGGTGTTTTCGACTCGCACGAATATGGTCGAGTCTGGTATCTACGAACCGCAAATGACGAGTTTAGTAAGTGTGCGCAGTTTCACTGTGCTAACTTAAACCGTTCGTTTGTTATGTGGGTTTTTCATCTGTACCCACGGGTTCCATCTTAGATACGGCATCCATTTTGTCTCTTGCCCTCAGGTAGCCAGCGAACGGACGCTGTCCGCTTCGCGACCCTGGGACTCCCAAGATATTTTGCGGAAGACACATGTTCTCTGTAAGTGTCTTTATGATGAGGGGGTTGCTGGTGTAAGGCAGATGGCGCCGCTCGAGGCTCATCTTGCCGCACGGGCTTATTGTCTCAGCCGTGCATCTCATTAGGCGCGTCCCTTTGATGCCTGTATCTCGTGTTTCTCGATACCTCCCCTTTTACACCCTTTCCGATCTCCCCACTGTCTCCGTCTTCCTCTGCACCTGTCTTCGTTCCTATTTCGATCTACTTTACTGCTGATTGGAATTTGCTAATGGTGGGAAGATGAGTTTTTACAGTTGGGAACCGCCAAATGTTTCCGTACTTATGTTCCGGACCTTGTGTGTTTCAAAGTGACCAAAGCGACCCCTCTGGGGGCTAATTGTGGGAACCGGGTTGTAAACTTTTGTGTTCAATGTTATTCTATGGGTAAAAACTGTATAAAAGGAGCGATCCACAGAACCAATTTGAAGCAGTCTCCCCGAACTACACTCGATGTACTTCCTGTGACTTCTGTGTTCCCTGCAGCAAATAAACCTTGAATCTTTGACGCCGAAGGAAGTGTCCCGTGTCTCTGTGACTTGTACGCCGGAGCAGGTTACCCACGAAGGTTTCAGGTGTTGTGCCCTGGCACCGCTGGGTCCAAAAGAACCCAGTCCTTCAGTTGGCGCCCAACGTGGGGCTTGATCAGTGGTACCGGTCCAAGCCCGACGATCGTGAGGAACTTCGTGTGAAATCTCCGAGGGAAGGTGCACCCCGCTTCATCGATCTTGTTGTCGAAATAAGTGGCCCGAAGACTTTTCCCGCGAAGATTCCCGCCTCCTGACGGCTGCGACGGACTGCTGCCCTGACTGTAGACCTGTTTTGGCACCTGGCGTAGACCTTGGTATAGCGAGACAACTGACGGGCCTTCCTGAGGACGCCATCGATCTTTGAGTTAAGTATTTTGTGGGTCGCTCCCAGAGTTCTTGGTTGTTGACACTTTAGCGAGTGTCTTTGTTGTAAACGCTGTGTGAGTGTTTTTGTCGGTGACACTTTGCTAGCGTACTTTGTTGTTGTATTATTTGACGACTGCAGCCGCCAAAAACCGAGGGTTTTGTTCTTTGCTGGGACTTGGTAAATCCCGTAACCCTTGAAGTTTGTGAAACTCGGCTAGTGTGCAAGATGCCTGGTCGCAGTACTTTGTTTAGTTGTTTCAGACCTTGTGGTGCGGATTCCCTGCTGGAGGACTCGTGTCCGATACCTCCAGTTGGAACTCCTACTTATGATTTATATAGCAAACATGGGCTAGGCCCGATTGCTTTTAACGATTATTGGATTAAATATACAAAGAAAGACGGCGATCTTCGTTGGCCACCTCACGGTAGCTTCGAGGCGTCGATCTTAGATAATTTAGAAATAAAGTTGTTCGAACGTAAATCAAGGCCGGCCATGTTTGATGCCTTTCGGTTGTGGCGCAAAGAAGCCCGACAGAAAGAAATCAGACAGAATAAACGTAGTCAGCGAGATAATGTTGCTACCATAGTGAAGAAAGCTGAGCAGTTCCAGCGTGATAAGGAGGATAAGGATAAGGAAGTGTTTGAGAGACTACAGCGTATGTCCATAGATAAATGCTATCCTGCTTTGCCTACGGAGTCGGATAAGAAGGAAGAGGCAGTTGAGGATCCTTTAATGTCCTATCTTATGAAGTCGCCACCTCCGTACGTACAGGGTACCGCGGCTCCTGTGGTCCCTGCCGTACCTGTTCTTCCACCTATTGTTCCTCCACCAGTTCCTCAACCTGCACCCGCTCTTCCGACTGTTCCTGCTCCTTTGTCTGTTTCTATTCCTACTGCTCCTCCGCTTCCACATACTCCTGCTCCCGCTACTGCTCCTGTGTTGTTAACCCCTGTTGTTGCTACTGTTTCTACTCCTTCTCTTGTTAGTCCTGTGTCTTACTCTTCTCCCTCTACTCGTAGTCGCAATTCTCCCCTTGCGGCTAGCTTCTTTCAGTCACTCGGACCTGTTCATGGATCTGCTGGATCTGATGGTCCTCAGAGACGTAGTCAGCTTCCTGGTAACAGAGAACGTGTTGCACTATATAATATGGCGATGGGTTGGATGGTAAACCCTCTTAGAAATCCACCCCGTGTTGTCCTTGAAACGTTTAATCAATTCAACATACCAACTCAGAGATATGTGTTTGACGAAATGTGCAAGTTCCTTCATGATCAGATAGTGGCCAATGCGCCTGACGAGGTGCTGACCGCCCTGTCTGAACTTCGGCTTCAGTTCGCAACTGGACTGATAGTAGATACTAATGTCCGACGTGCTATTGAGCGGTTGCTATCTTTCCGTCCCGCTCCAATACCTAATGCATTGTTCGTTGAGGACATTGAAAGACAATCAGACGAGTCTGGCCAATATCCTATGCGTGAAGTGCCGCCAGTTTGGATGCCAGGTAATCCTGGGGCAAACCCCCCGGTTCCGCCATTCTTCCAGAGAGTATGGATACACCTCCCATGGAAAAGATCGGAAGTATTACAGGTGAAGCAATCTTTGCCTGACCCTCGCAAAAATCCTGCAGGGTATTACAAAGAATTATCGCAGCTCGTAGATGCTACGGTAATGAATCTCGCTGATATCGACATGTTGTTTGGCAATGTCGTACCGCAACCGGTATGGGCTAAGATTCGTCAGGAAAATCACGCAAACGAACTGGGTGGTGATTGGGCGGCCATTGTAGCGGCAGATGGGTTGCAAGTGGCTGCTACTAAACCCGATCAGTTGATTGCTGCTCTCCCTCAGCGAATCATTGCATTAATGAAAACGCTTATGCCAGCTATGAGGGTGAATTGGGACAAGTTGTCAGCCTGTAAGCAGAAGAAAGATGAGAGTGTTTCCGATTTCTTTACGAGGTTCGAGGAAGCATTCATTGATCATAGTGGACAGGATATGGGTACTGAGGGTGGACAGAGGTTGTTTGTGGATAAATTCGTGTCGAACTTGTTGCCCGATCTGAGCAATAAATTAAAGAATTCGGAAAGTGCATGGGCCGTTTCTACCTCAGCTCAGATATTGGCTACGGCACAATATTACGAGAATAGAGAGAAAGAGGAAAATGACCGTGCTGATAAAAAGACGAAAGAGCTAAAAACTAAAGTGTTGTTACAACAAGCGTATCCGCCGCGTTCTGATCTGAATGCGCCTCAGCAGAATAGATCACAGTCGCAATCGAATCGATCGCAGTCGCGTAATGATTCCTCTTTCCAAAGATCTTCATTAGGGTACAATCAATGTGCTTATTGTAGACAGGAGGGACACATTAAATTCAATTGTCCTGCTTTAAATGAACGTAATAGTGGCAATTCGTCTAAAGGAGGCCGTGGTGGTTCACAGCACGCATCACGTGGTAGAGGTCGTGGTGCTCAGAATGATCGCTCTGACCATTCATCAAATTCTAATAACTGTTTCGATCAACGTGGATCATCGCAAGGACGATCTGCGCAGTACAATGTAGACGATTATTACGTTGATCAGGGGACTGACGATAGTAATTACTAGGACAGCCAAAGACAAGGAGAGGGAGTGGTATCAGTTCCGGTTGATCAGAGAGGGCCTTACGTCGCAGTTGCTACATCGGGCGTCGTTGAGCCTTTTCTGTTGGACACTGGTGCAGCGAAAAGTTCTATCATGCGTTCGAAACTCCCTGGCGCACCTTTGTCTGGCTTAACGAATGTTTCCGTTGGATTCTCTGGCGCCCCCGTTAGCAATCCAGTTTCACGCCCTTTGCCCCTTCAAATTGGGCCACGTGAGCTAGAGGCTCCGTTGATTTTAACCACAGGTTGTGGCGAAAATCTTTTGGGTCTGGATTTGCTTAAACGTTTGTATGCAACTTTGTATTGTTCTCCTGCGGGTGTAAAGCTTACGTTAGGAGAGAGGGTAGTCTCTCCCATGTATTTGTCCCTCGATAAGCTCCCACCAGAATTGAGTTCTCTTCCTGCGTCTTTGTGGGCGACGGGTCCAAATGATGTGGGCCTGCTTGATATCTCCCCTTATGTTGTTCAGTTGAATTCTAATGTGCGATTGCCACGTATTCCCCAATACCGTATCTCCCTTGATGGTGAACGAGCTCTGTTAGCGATCATCTATGACCTGATCGAGAAAGATGTTATTGAGGAGACTCGGGGAAACGTGTGCAATAGCCCTGTACTGCCCATTCTTAAACGTACTGATCCTACAAAACCGCCTGTTTATCGTTTTGTTATCGATTTACGGGAGGTAAATAAAATAGTGGTTCCTCAATTTCCTGTTGTGCCTGACATCACGGCGCTACTGACTCTGATTCCAGCTACTGCATCATGGTTTTCGGTGATTGATTTGAAAAATGCATTTTTCAGCATCCCGATTGCCGAAGAGAGCAGGGACCTTTTCGGTTTCTCTCTTGGTGGACGTAGCTTCCGGTTCAAACGCGCTCCTCAGGGCTACTGTGAAAGTCCATCGATTTACAGTCAAGCTTTGAAGGGTCAACTGGATGCTTTTAGGTTGCCGGTTGGTGCGGCTTTAATCCAATACGTCGACGACTTATTGGTGGCTGCTGATACTCAGGACATTTGCAAAATTGCTACAGTGTCGTTGCTGCAACATCTCTGTGAGTTAAATCACAAGGTGTCACCTTCTAAACTCCAATATTGTTGTCAAGAAGTAACCTATCTAGGTCACTTATTGTCAAAGGAGGGAAGGAGATTGACCCCAGAGAGAATTGCAGCGATTGCGCGCATGGCTGTGCCACAAACCCAAAGAGATGTGCGTGCCTTTCTAGGTATCACGTCGTACTGCAGGCAGTGGATTCCTAATTTTTCATTGCTAGCGAAACCATTGGTGGCTCTTACGTGCAAGGATGTTTCAACTCCTTTACCATGGACGGAAGAATGTCAGAAAAGTTTTTCTGAATTACGTGATTCATTGTGTTCGGCTCCTGTATTAGGTACCCCTGATTACAGTAAGCCGTTTCCGTTATATGTTCACGAGAGGGAAGGTTGTGCTTTGAGTGTTCTAACGCAACCTTTTGGTGGTAAGCAACGTCCATGTGCATATTTTTCCTCGACTTTAGACCCAGTAGCTAGAGCATTGCCGAGTTGTTTGAGAGCAACTGCGGCAGCTGCGGTCTCCATCCGACAATCAGCAGGATTGGTCATGGATAATATGCTTACAGTGATGGTTCCGCATGCAGTCGATACTCTTTTGAATCGAACGAAAACTCAGCACTTGACGAGTGCGAGGTTATCTGGGTACGAATTGACGCTCTTGGCAAGCCACATTCAGATAAAACGTTGTAATGTCCTAAATCCGGCAACTTTGTTACCAATTAGTGCAGAGTCAGATGAAGTAGCAGAACATGACTGTTACTTGCGGACAGAAGAGGAAACAAAAGGTCGTGTGGACCTTAAAAACACCCCATTGGAAGACCCGGATGGCACCTTGTATGTGGATGGGTCATGTTTTAAGTTGCCGAATGGCGATGTGACTACTGCTTATGCTGTTGTAACATTGAATACTGTTGTCGAGACTGCAAGATTGAATCAGAATTCTGCCCAAGCTGCAGAGCTGATCGCTCTTACTAGAGCATGTGTGTTAGCAAAAGGTAAACGTGTGAATGTGTACACCGATAGCCAGTACGCTTTCGGTGTAGCGCATAGTTTTGGACGATTGTGGCGAGAGCGTGGTTTCTTGACGTCGCATGGCACGAAAATCCAGCATGGCCAGCTTGTGAACGATCTTTTGGATGCATTGACTTTGCCTGCGCAAGTTGCAATTGTTAAGTGTAGTGCGCATCGTAAAGTGACGGATGATGTTGGTCGTGGTAATGCGTTTGCAGACGAGATTGCTAAGGAGACTGCCCGGAACCTTAGCACTCGAATGTATGTGACGAGTTCGGTTAGGTGGCCTGCAGAATCAAGTATGTGTGAAAATACCATAGAGAGCGTGAAAGCAATTCAGAATGAGGCCACCGACACTGAAAAGACGAAGTGGAAAGAAAGTACGGGAAAGTTGGATGTGAATGGTTGCTGGATTGATTTGTCGGATCAGAAAAGATGGTTGTTGCCTGATGCGTATGTGCTGGCCGTTGTGACAATGGCACATGGGTTAGCACATATTAGCGCGAAAGGTATTTGCAAGTTGTTGGCTGCTGTGTGGAAGAATGATGGCATTACAAAGTGTGCTGAACGTCTGGTGAAGAATTGTATGGTGTGTATAATGTACAATCCTGGCAAAGGAACCCCAACTCCCCCTGGCAGTTTTGCTCCTCCTTCGTATCCCTTTGAGGTGATCCAATTGGACTTCATCCATATGGAGCGATGCAATAACCTGAAATACGTTTTGGTTGTGGTTTGCGCATTCTCCCGATGGATCGAGGCCTATCCCCTCAAAGACAATACTGCTTTGTCTACTGCGAAAATCCTACTGAAGGAATACTTTCCTCGGTATGGAATGCCTAGAGTCGTGTGGTCAGATAACGGAAGTGAGTTTGTTGGAAGTGTGATGAAGAGTGTGTGTAAGGGCCTTGGAATAAATCAGAAATTCCACAGTGCCAATCATCCCCAGTCAGCTGGATTGGTTGAGGGGTACAATGGCACCCTTAAACTAAAGCTAGCAAAGATTCAGGCTACGACTGGACTTTCGTGGCCTGATGCTTTGCCTCTAGCATTACTGTCAACTAGGGCGACTGTACACTCCCGAATAGGGCTTAGTCCCTATGAGATAGTGTTCGGCCGTCCTGCGAATGTGTGGGGGGTTCCTAGGCCAGGAATATTCTCTGATCTTGAGTATCCGATGTTGATTGACTACTTACATGACTTGACTGCTAAACTGAGGTTAATTCACCAACAGGTTTACGACGCCTTGCCGACGCAGACGGAGGGTCCAGGCCACCAGCTCCAGCCCGGGGACTGGGTGGTTACTCGTAACTTCTCACGCAAGAACAATCTGGACCCCCGATTTACCGGACCTTACCAGGTACTCCTGGCCACGAGGACTGCCGTTCGTCTTGAGGGGCGGAAAAATTGGGTACATGCTACCCATTGTAAGCGAGTCCCTATTCCTTTGCCGGCAGACCCGTGGGTAAGGAAAGGCATTGCGTCAACAGAAACAGAAACATTGCCGGCGTTTGTACCTTTTAGCGACGCACAGCTTGTTGGAGAACCCTCAGCGCAGCAGAAAGCCACTGTTGAACACTTGTCAGCAAAAGACTCAAGACCAGATCAACTAACTGATCAGCAGGACGCTGTCTCTTCAACGGATCCTTTGTTCGACGAGCAGACACGTCCCGGGAAACATCGATATTCTTTGCGATCTCGCACTAAGGACAAATACATTTTTTTCTTGCTTTGCTGAAATTGACAACTGCAATATCCTCGTTTCCCATGATCAACTTTGAACATTCGTATCATTGAAAATTTTTTGTACATATATCAAGCTTCTTCCTTGTATCTTTTTCCTTCCACAGCTGAGAGACATTGTGCTAATATATATACATATTGTGTATTGGAGGCCGTAGGGCCGCGCGCGTACTTCCTTCTGGACAGTAGGTCTTGACGCTAGGTTAAAGGCCGTCGGTTCCTAGGAACTCCTGGGGATTGACTATTGCTGCACAGAACGAAGTGCGTCAAGAAACGTTGCGGACGGTCGTAGGGAATGGCATTTTCGAAGCTGAATGATTTGGAAGGAGCTCAGGCGTACAGATTCAAGCTGCAGCAACTCAGTCGTACCAAATGTTTTATATTCCAACTGTTTGTATTATTTTTGACTGCTTCTGCATTTTTGACGGGTGGGGTGTATTACACTATGTCTTACTTCTTACTTGCTACCCCTACTCCTACTCCTTACCCTAACCTTACTTCGACTGTTTCTCCTCATTCCTTTCATATGTTACCGGAACACGAGCAGGCTAGACGTGTAGAATTCCGCAACAATTCCTTTATTCAGCTCCTCCATCAGCATCAGTTAGTGGTTAACACTACTAATTGTTGGGTGTGTGGGTTGATGCCACATACTACGGGTAAGGGAATTCCATATCTGGTATTACCGTATAGTTCCCAAGGGTCAGCTCGAGCATTCCAAACAATGTTTCGAAGCGCACTGGGTTTCCACCCCACTCAAGAACAACGTTCCCCCTACTCTGGTCCTACCTCGTATCAGAGGCTGCTATCGATGGCAATAGAGGATATGGAAGATGAGATCCATGATCCTTTTCTTATCCCTGAAGAAGAGGTACAAACCTATAGGGTCCTAAGTAGAGGGGAATATAGTATGCTCACTAGTGAAAAGCAGCTTAAAAGCTCGCCTCCAATATGGGTCGTACCCCACACTGGTAATCTTTGTCTTATGGGTCGTGGTTCGCAAGCCCCACTTGGAGCAAGTGCTTGCACTGAAAGTTACGTTCTGCCAATGTTCTCGTCCCCTGTGTTTCTGGCTGCCAAGGGTACCTACTTTATCTGTTATGATCGTGCATACACATGGTTGCCCGCGGACTTCATGGGCTCATGCTTCATTGCAAATTTGTTGCCTCCGACGTTCACTGTAGATGCTGATTATCATAAGACTAGAGTTGTACGAGGCGTAGTTAGCGAAGAAGACACTGCCGGTCAAGAGGCAGGAGACTTTTTCAAGGGTTTCCTCCCGTTTTGGGGACCTATGGTTAACAGTAGGAACCTGAGACAGTTGACTCGAGTGGTAGAATCGACAGCTAATATTACTGCCAGTGCCCTTGGTAATATCACCACAGAACTTCAGGCGGAGAGACTTATGACGTTACAAAACCGTATGGTTTTAGATGTCGTCTTAGCAGATCGCGGTGGGGTATGTAAGGTGATCCATTCGAGCTGCTGCATTTTCATTCCAGATAATGCTCCTACTGTCTATCAAGCCATCTCGAAGTTGCATAAGATCTCCGAATCCATACACGTGGATGTAGGGGATTGGACGCTACTTGGATGGTTTTGGGGCCTGATGTCGACTTGGGGTTGGAAGATTCTGATAATCATCGGGGTTGTGGTAGTGTTCCTGTTCACGTGTTGCCTTTGCGTGCAGTGTGGTCCTGCCTTATGTGGCCTCTGTGCTACAACGTGTATGAGACAACCATCTGCTACCAAGGGGACTCGGTTGGACAGAGCTATGCTACAACAACATCTTGATGGTCTGATGAATATCGAATATGATTCCGACTAGTGCTTGCCTACATGAGGGCAAAAGGAGCGTCTGAGGTTCCGTGACAATTGTAAGTGGTGTTTTCGACTCGCACGAATATGGTCGAGTCTGGTATCTACGAACCGCAAATGACGAGTTTAGTAAGTGTGCGCAGTTTCACTGTGCTAACTTAAACCGTTCGTTTGTTATGTGGGTTTTTCATCTGTACCCACGGGTTCCATCTTAGATACGGCATCCATTTTGTCTCTTGCCCTCAAGTAGCCAGCGAACGGACGCTGTCCGCTTCGCGACCCTGGGACTCCCAAGATATTTTGCGGAAGACACATGTTCTCTGTAAGTGTCTTTATGATGAGGGGGTTGCTGGTGTAAGGCAGATGGCGCCGCTCGAGGCTCATCTTGCCGCACGGGCTTATTGTCTCAGCCGTGCATCTCATTAGGCGCGTCCCTTTGATGCCTGTATCTCGTGTTTCTCGATACCTCCCCTTTTACACCCTTTCCGATCTCCCCACTGTCTCCGTCTTCCTCTGCACCTGTCTTCGTTCCTATTTCGATCTACTTTACTGCTGATTGGAATTTGCTAATGGTGGGAAGATGAGTTTTTACAGTTGGGAACCGCCAAATGTTTCCGTACTTATGTTCCGGACCTTGTGTGTTTCAAAGTGACCAAAGCGACCCCTCTGGGGGCTAATTGTGGGAACCGGGTTGTAAACTTTTGTGTTCAATGTTATTCTATGGGTAAAAACTGTATAAAAGGAGCGATCCACAGAACCAATTTGAAGCAGTCTCCCCGAACTACACTCGATGTACTTCCTGTGACTTCTGTGTTCCCTGCAGCAAATAAACCTTGAATCTTTGACGCCGAAGGAAGTGTCCCGTGTCTCTGTGACTTGTACGCCGGAGCAGGTTACCCACGAAGGTTTCAGGTGTTGTGCCCTGGCACCGCTGGGTCCAAAAGAACCCAGTCCTTCAAGGTTAGCACCTCTGTTTTACTGGACAGGAGTTGGTCAGGATGTGGAGACATTTTGCCAAACCTGTCTGGTCTGTCAGGCCAGTGGCAAGTCTGGTGGTCAGACAAAGGCACCCTTGGTGCCCCTACTTGTTGTGGGGGTGCCCTTTGAAAGGGTGGGAATTGATATAGTTGGTCCGTTTGATCCTCCATCATCCTCGGGCAACAAATGCATTCTTGTTGTGGTGGATCATGCCACCAGGTACCCTGAGGCTGTGGCTTTGAGGAGCACTACTGCTAAGGTGGTAGCTAGGGCTCTACTAGGGATCTTTTCCAGGGTTGTATTTCCACAGTCGGTGGTTACTGATAGGGGAACCAACTTTATTTCATCTTATATGAAGGCCATGTGGGAAGAGGTCGGGGTGACTTACCACTTCTCCACCGCTTACCATCCCGCTTACCATCCCGCAACCAACGGTTTGGTGGAGCGCTTCAATAAGACTCTAAAGAGCATGATGGGGACTCCGTCTGATCCCCTCAAGAGGAAGTGGGATCTCCTCTTGACATTCCTGTGGTTTACTTACAGGGAGATACCACAAAAAGGGGTAGGGTTCAGACCTTTTGAACTACTTTTTGGGCATCTCGTACGAGGTCCCTTGACATTGGTCAAGGAGGGCTTGGAAGGCAACCCTAAGTCCCCTACCCATGATGTGGTGGACTATGTCTTGGGCCTCCGTAGGCTGATGGCCCAGCTCATGAGTAAAGCAAAGAACAATCTTCAAGCCAGCCAACAGCTCATGAAGGAGTGGTATGACCAGAAGGCTATGCTGACTGGGTACCAGGAGGACCAGGAAGTTTGGGTCCTAAAGCGGATTTGTCCCCGGGCTCTGGAGTACAAGTGGTGTGGCCACTACAAAGTTGTTAGGAAGATTTCTGATGTCAACTATCTAGTTGACACAAACTGTTGGTAGGTTGGTTGGTGCACACCCTTGTTGTATCCAAAGGTACAAAAAAGTTGATCAAAAGTTTCTGTGGTTGGGTGTTCCTACAGGTGGCTTGTCCATCCTGACACGTCAGTTAAATATAACAAGAAAGTGTTACCATCAGACAATGGTAACATCCCTGATTGCGGGTACACCTTTTGGTTCTTGAAAATCAAGACTCCTTTTTATTCATTCCACCCACACAAGACACCATTCATACAGAACAATCCACACCTCAAGCAACTGGCACATTAACATCGGTGCCTTTTTTTAGGCCAAGGCCAAGGAGACAGAGACGACCCCGGAGGGGTACTAGAAAAAGAAAAAGAGAAAGGACATCCTCTAAGGTGTACAAGGATGCCATGGGATCACTGGGGGTCCAAGTCAAATTTTTGTCTCCATACAGGCCTGAGGGAAATAGTGCTGTGGAGCGAATGAACCGTGATTTAAAGCAATCATTGACAGCGAAGGTGTTAGGTGCTGGCAGATAATGGCTTACCCACCTGAATAGCGTACAACGTGCACTTAAAAATCTCCCTAGAAGGTCTCTGGGTGGGCGGACCCCATAAGAAATGCTCTTTGGCATCAAGATGTTTGTTCCGGACTTGATGGTCTAGACATGGCCGCGGGATCCGCATCCTTTGACGTAGACAAACATTCTAATCTTTTGCAGAACCTTCAAAAGACCAGAGACAGTCTTGCAAAGGAAGACTTGTCCTCCACGTCTGAAGCTGCGTTGCACATTCTGATAGTCGGCTGGCTACCCCAGGGTGCAGAACTGATCCGAGAGAAGATCGACAATAAAAAAGAATTTGGTCCTTCCTATCGAGCTCCAGTTGCCGAGCTTGGTGGGCAGGGTACAAGAACAGTCATTTTACCTCCTCTTCCTGGGTGAAAGGGGAACAGGTACATTTCAATTGACCATGTCAAACCACATAGGGTGGCCGATACTGTATAGTATGACGCCTGCGGTTTCGTGTCCAGCAATGGTGCGACATTCTGTTTTGGCTCCGGATCTTGCCATCGGGCCTGATGTTGCTATTGAAATGAGTCCA
This sequence comes from Lissotriton vulgaris, assembly GCF_964263255.1. Classification (NCBI taxonomy): domain Eukaryota; kingdom Metazoa; phylum Chordata; class Amphibia; order Caudata; family Salamandridae; genus Lissotriton; species Lissotriton vulgaris. The sequence continues at coordinate 323,458,017 of NC_141699.1, read as the reverse complement.
CTTATGAATCCTATATTGAATCTACCTGCTGATGATCCTCTTAAGGACACTGAATATACTTACCCAACTGGTTTGTTTATGCCTGATTTGGAGACCCGTGTGGCTATTCAATCCCGTTTTTCATTTGACACTGGCTTATCCACATCAAAGACCCCTTCAAAAGTTTAAATTTTTGTTACCTGGTTTAAAAAAAAAGTTTTGATCCCACCTTGGATTTACATTTGGCTGGTGCTGATTGTAATTTTTTTGTTCATGTCCATAGGATTTGTGGTATATTTTTTTCATTTTATCAATGGACACTATGCTGAAGAAAGAACGTCCATACGAGTGATTGATGGAATTTTGGATCCCCACTCCTCTTCGCACATCATGAAGAGGGACCAGACATTTCTGAATATAACTGCTTGGCCCGTTTTAGATGGGATTGTATGGGATGCTGTAAAGTTACAAATTCATGGTCCAACAGAGGTTATTAATGTTCCCTATGTTGTCCGTGTTTCTATTGGGGATAAGGCTAAACAAAATATTTGCTCTGATGATTGGGATGTAAAAGCGGTTGAAGCTTTATTTACTGATTTGAAATATAATGCCTAGTTCAATGCTGAAGATTTATATTTAGAATCTGCGAATTATGGTGATTTGTACTGTTACCAACATTTTGGCAATCACTTAGTGCATAAGACTAGCTCATTAAGAAGCATGGTTAATTTCACAGAGTGGGAACAACGTCCCGCACCAGTGGAAGGCAGCTCCAGAACATTTTTGAAAAAGTTTTCCTATTCTACTGATTTTGATCAGTCCAACCCTAATGCATTTTATTTTAAATAAACTGGAGAGTCATTTTCCAAGGTTAGACATACCCACACCAAATTACTTTATTCTAAGTCCTTTATTGACCAGTTGGCTGTTGGGGGCTATGAACTGTGGAGAGATACTATTGATCTTAAATCTGTTTGGGGTTCTAAAAGTTGGCAAGTGCAAGGCACTGAGGCTTTGCTTTGTGCATGTCTCATCCCAAACCATATGCTTTGGATTGGCTACTTCTAAAAAATTAAATGCTCCTTCATTTCCTGATATGGGTGAATTCCCTCATTGGAATAATTTTACCAGTACACCCCTGAGTGAAATACAGGCACTGTTTAGTAATTCCTCTTTTAATGTTTCCAGCATTAATCGAGAAGGCTGGTTTCTATGGCAAAAAAAGTGCAGATTCCTGCCAGCACCGCTTTCTGGGTCTGACCCCTGGCTATACTGCGGTTAGAGTTAATCCCTGTTTTCAGACTCACCATTCAGTCATCACCTATTCTGTAGGCAAGTTATGCCAGAGTTGGCCCAGACATTCATCCTTAGCATCTGTTAAGTCGTATTTGTCCAAACTCACCGAAAATGTCGATTTAAATGATTTTGTGAAAGGCCCTGCGGGTGGCAGATCGAAAAGATGGATATATGCTGCTTACAATGAAGTTTGGAAACTGTCTCAAATTGAAGTTGCTTCTAGGCTTAAAGCTATAGATCAAGCCAATTTAGAAAAAGTACTTGCAGTTGTAGATAATAGCATTAACACCCTTTCTTCCCGGATTCACACTTTAGAAAATATTGTGTCTTCTGTGGTGGATATTGTACAAATAGATGTTGCAGTGTTATATCCTGGGCAAAATCAATTGCGTTCTGTTATACAGTTTGCCTGGACTTTGCAAATGTTAAAGAATGGTCGTGTTCCATGGGATTACATAAACACCAGCTTGTTATTCCTGCCTTTTAATTTGACTTTGAAGCAGCAATTTATGTCAATGAAAGATGCCACGTTTTCCTTGTTGCATACTAAAAAATTAGAACAATTGCCTTTTTCTGTAGCTGAGGCAAATTCGGCTGTTTGGCTTACCCATAGGTTATTGACCTTACCGTTCTCTCTTTTCAAATTCGAGAATTGCATGAAACACTATGCTATAGGCAGATTTGAGCCCCTAGGTGGAGCATATCTTAATGAAATGTGGAATCTCACATTCACTTACAGATGTTTGAGGGATGGTAAAGAAGTGTTTTTGAATGGCGAAGATTGCATCACTACACCAGATCATTCATTAACATGCAGAAAACTTCAGTTGCACGGATCATGTAATGTGCTTGCACCAAATTTAGCATGTGTTTTAAAAGGGACCCCAGTCCCGGCCATTACACCTACATTCACACTGCTTGCTAATGGTAGTTATTTTTTATTGAATAATGAAGAGTGTTGTGGGAAGCACGCCGGTATTGCTCACATTGTTACCGTTTCCTAGCGAGTAACTTGTTGCAAGAATATGTTGTTCCCTCCTCCGCATGGCAGGCTTGATGCTTCCATCTGGCCCTCAATTCCGACCTTGAAAGCAGAGTTCAACAAGATGAGCAGAATAAGAGTTCTTTTGTTCCAGAAGGAAGTTCCCCTGACATCTGCGCGTGACACGTTCGTCCTTCACGTTGCAAACACTCATACTGAAGTAAATGCCTTACTAAAAACGGATCTGCCCTTGCACTTCGGTGCTTTGATCCACACAATCGTAAATGCTTCGCTGACTACTGGATTGGTACATTTTTTTAAAGTAGTATGCTCTGGTCTTGATACCTCGTTTCAGACTATATTCGGTGTGATCCCTGCATTTTTTCATTCGATTTTTTAGAGTGTTTTGGGAGGTTTCCCCTTGCTTCTAGCATTGGGCGCCGGCATTCTGCTATTGTTTTGTTTATTGCAAAATGGATGCACAGTATGTGCCCCTCGACGTACAGTCCCGGCTGCTCCACCTGCGCGACCGGATGCTAGTATACTATGGAGCGCTGCCTTTGGCAACTCTAAGTGTGGCATATGGTTTATCCTTCTGGTTCTCTTTCTTCACTTGCATGCAGCCTGTTTTCCATTGCCTGGATTGTGATTTCGAATGGGTTCTGGATTTGTGTCTCTGCAACATGGTGTCTCCTGATCTGGATTTTGATCTACTAATGAGTCCCTTAGTTGCTCATGAAATAGACTGTTCTAGTACCGGCATTATGGCCTGCGCAGCAGCACATGGGTTTCTAGGCAATTGGATCAATTGGACTGCGGCTAATGACTTTCTGTATCACAGTTATCTTGAAGTAAGCCCGAGTTGTCCCCTGATGATGCTAGAAGCTCCGGCCATCGAGGAACATGTATGTTCTTTCCCTTTGCTTAATTGGATGGCTGAAGTGTTCATGGATGAAAACAACGACTTCTTGTTGGAAGCGGTTGCAACATTTGGTGCTTACACATTGTTGGACTGAAGTGATCATTTTCTTTTGCTTCATAGACACGTGCTGCACTCGTGAATATTTTTACATTTTGTCTTGCTTTTTCGATACATATTTGAGGTCTTTTCACACACCATAGCCACGTGTGTTTGTATTTACTGATTTGGATTTTTTTTTTACTTTTCAATCCCAAATGTCAAGTTTGGCAAACTTTCTGAACTTGGTACTGTCTCTCTCGAACTTGAACTCTGCGTTCTATGATGTTTGTCCTGAGTGCTGTGTATTCCCTGAACATGGGGGGTGTAGTGTGGTTTATGGGCCTCTTTCTGCGTGCATGTTAAGTTAGCATGGCTTATTAGGAGTTTAAACTGCATTTTTCCTTTTTGCTGCTTTTTGCACATGGCACTGCTTAGCTGTTTTTGCTGAGCTAGCTTTCACGAAGGTCAATACATGAGAAAGCCTGTTTATCGGCGTGTCTGTGTAACACATTTTAGACATACAATTTGGCAGCTGCAAGCCAAGTAGGATTCTGGCACCTTTATCATAGCACACTTGCCAGAATTGAACATACTTGGAAGATTCCAGACATGCAGAGAGACTAACCGATCCTGATGTAATTTACACTTACTGAGCAGACAGGTAAATGGGGTCTCCCTAAGTACACTCCAGAGACCTTCTATAGTTTTAGAATACATAGTTCCTAGATAGGGAGGGTGCTTTCATTAGGCGCTTTTATCACCTGTTTGCACTATCACTGTAATATGATTCCTCCTTTTGTATTTTTTGTAATTGTAACCATGCTGACCGTATTATTCTTAATCATATGTATGCTTATGTTGATTAAAATACTGCGCTTGAGATCACGTCGTTAAATAAACATTTTAACCTTATTGTGTCTCTATTTTACTCCTGTTGTGGACTGGTATGAACGTGTAACAAAAGAGTGTTCTCACTTCCCACCATTCTGAGATAGTCCTAAGTCGCATGGTCTAGGTTGTCTAATCATTGGTTTCTTTGCTATAGGACGAAGAGCTAATATGACACTGATTGATAGTCTGGTTGGGGATTTTTGGTATTAGGGTGAGTTTTGGCACACCCTAATTCAATGAGGTCCTAAGTCTCTGTGCACAGTTCTGTGTTTGCACAGAATCCCTGTAACACTAGGAACTGTCACAAAAAACCTCAAAAGATACACATCCCTCCAAAAGTCCATGTTAGTACAAAACTCATCCAAATCTTCACTGATAAGATAGCTGACACAGTGGTGTTGAGCAGAATGCTGCCAACTCCACCAGCATTCCTCTCAATGATATGACTGATGTGTCCCCCAGGCTCATGATTCGCCCCAGTGTCCCTCAGCTAAGATTCTTGGCCTCAGAAATGCCCCCAGGACCTGCTAGCTCTGTTTCACTACCCAGCTTTCTTTTGGCCTCAGGATGCCCTCTGCAGCTCCAGACTGTCATGCTGGTCAAATCCTTAGTGGGAATCACCAGCAGTGCCCGTCACTCCGCGTCGCTCCAGTTGATATCCAGGGGCTGTGTGAGCATTCACAGCATGCAACAGGTGGGTTTTCAGACTGAAAAAGACCAAAGATAAACCATGAATCTGCTCCATTCCCCTTGATGGAGCAAGGTGGCGCACATAAAGCGACTTGCTTGGACTCAGTCCTCTCAGAATAACGTAATAATATGCTAACCAATATGTATCGTTTACTAATAATTGCACTACACGACATTTTTAGTATCTAGGGGAAGCTCGCCTATGTGCTTTTACTAACTGTAATCCAAATGCACTAAAATGGCCGCCGCAATGTGGGATTTTCTATTGCGCATGCGTATGTCACACTCACTTGAAATTGCGTATTTCTCCGCTTGGAGGGAAACTTTTGCTTCTGCGCACTAGAACTAAGATGGCTCCTCTATGTTTTCACATGCTAATGCTTGCATTGCTGCTTTTACTTAATTGTTTGTTCTGCTTAACCCTTAACGGTGTAGTTAAAATAAAATGATGCGAATAGAAAAGAGATAAGTGGTGTACAGTGCATTCATTTATTCTTTGTTCTAAAACTTTCTCTTCTACTTTGCTATTAGCTCGTGTTTGGACCAATCAAAATGAAGGCTGCTCCATCTTGGGTTCTGAACTGAACATGTGCTGACTTCACCCGAGTCCACAAGCCATGGCATTGAATGGATGCCAAAATCTTGACTTGCTAGAAGATGCGCCTCAGAAGATGACCTCTCAACCTTACAAGAGGAAGAAAAACTGTACAATTTATTATACAATGGTATTGATATTGATAACATTCACTGCCGGGTGGAATAAAATTGCATGGGAAAATAAAGTTATGGGAGGAAACATCAATTTGAATATTGGACGAGGTAACCTCATAACTGGTATGGTGTGATTACCTCTCCTCGTCTTTTGACCAATCAAATTGTGGGAATACACAACTTGCAACATTGGGGGTGGTATACTGCCCTGGAAATTGGTATATCTAAGGTAGGCTTGGCTAGTTAGAGTGTCCGACTTGTCCGAATAGCTGATCTGTCACTGACCCAATGCACTCAATAGGCAATCGAGAACAGAGGTGCTGGCGGAGCACTCTGTCCGAAGATTCAATAACCCAATCGGGGTTCTTGAAAGGAGTTCGATAACCCAATCGGGATCCGACTGTTAGCTGCAGAGAGGGGTGTGATGCTGGTGTTGCATTTTAGCTGTGGGTGCCGGTCCTGACCTGTGGTGGTCCTGTCCTGATTCAATTTGGTCCGTACCTGTCCGGATTCTGGTCTGCACCTGTTCTATCCTGCTGGCACCTGCACTTTCGGGGGTCTTCTGTCCTTTATCCCAGCCCATGGCCAGGGTTGGTCTTCACACCATTCTAGGTAACTATAAATTCATGTGGGTATGTCATTGTATTGTTTTTCCCTTTTCTACCCTTCCTTTATATTTAAATGCTTAAAGAAAGTCTATTTAGATAATGTCCACATCAGTTTTGCTTTGATCATAACAAACTTTGACTGAATTAGTATGGACATCTGACACTTAAACTTTCATAGATAAAGTGTTTAAACCTTTCCCGAGTCTGTGGTTATTTTATACAGGAAAATGTTCATTGCTACCTATTTTCTTGCTAATTCCCTTGAGCCATTAGGACTTTAGGTACCAGTGACAAGGATTGGTAAGTCAAAGGCATAGGTCCTAAAAGTTATTTTAACTGGTTAAAGCGTAGGCTTACCTGTTCAAAGTGTGTATTTTTTTATGGGCCCAGTTGAGTATGGTAAAACAAGCAGGTGAGCCTGCGCTCTATCAGTATTTCTTTGGTAGCAGAGTAGTGGTTAGGGTTTAGTTAAGATAGGTAGTTACTCGTGTTAGGATTATTGATGTGTATTTGAATTTGATTTATGTTTTAACCAAACTTGTTTGTACCTGTTATCTGTTTGTTTTGGAATCCCGGGGGGCAGAATAACAGGTGGTAAATGGAAGCCACTCTGTAGTGAGGTCACTTGCCTGTGGAAGTAAGTGCATGGTTAGGTAAAACTGGAAGCACTATTTTAGGGATTTTCTGTATAAATGTGTGAATAATTGATAGCAAAGAGTTTGCTAGTAACACTTTATTGTGATATCACCTAGAAAGGGTCAAACTGAAGGAGTAACAGGTTCTTCTGAGCTTGATTGCCAGCTAAGGGGTTCGCTCGTGAAACGTTAGCCTTATATCACCTAGAAAGGGTAAGCCTGAGGGAGTAACATGTTCTTCGATGCTGTGTGAGAGGTAGGCGGAAGGAATCTTCTTGTAGTGTATGAGGAGTAAACGGAAGGGAGTTACTCGCAGTGAGTGCAAATCATCTTTCCTTTGAATTAGTCACCTAGGCACAGTGGCAAATGTTTTTACGTTGTTAATTAATGAAATGAGCATTTGAAAGTGAATAGAAGTAAGCTCTCGTGTTACCTTGCAAAGAAGGAGTCAGTTGCGGAGCTGCGCTGACATCACTTAGAGCCACGCTGGTATTGGTTGGGACAGCGGGTGTGTAGCTAAGGTAATACTGTAAAGGAGGAGTGAGTACATGAGCATGAGAACTCGTCTCATGGGAAAAGCTGTGCAACTATTGGTTGGATTTATTTGAATTCTAATTGTCAATGGGTCATTGAAAATTAAGAAACATGCTGGTATTGAAAGTTTTCTTTGTAAACAATCGAGAGTCTTTGTAAACCAAAGCAGCATAAAATTACATGTGGCATTTAGACCCAGCAGTAATAGGAAATAGACCCGATAGGAGGTACTTAGGTTTTGCGCAAGAGCAATACATAAGAGGAAGACCTAATATCATGTACGGAGGCAAAAGAAAAATGTTGTTCATTAAGAAGGTTAAACATTTCTTTAAAAAAGGTAAACCGATTAAAACCAGAGAAGGGATTATTATTCCATCACCGAATACGCCTGTATCATACATGATGGTTGAAAGGAGCTATACCTAAGCATGGGTGAATTTTGCGAATTCGCGATCCGCGAATTTGTTGATTTGCGAATTCGTGATCCGCAAAATTTGCGAATTTGTGGATTTTTGTTTTTTTGCGTGTTCGCAGGGTTTTTTGCGTGTTCGTGGGTTTTTTGCATGTTTGCGGGGCTTTTTGCATCTTCGCGAGCCGCTTGCATAGCGAAGTTACCCATGCAGTCGTTTATGGGAGAGGGAGAGAGAGATAGATAGATATATAGATAGATAGATAGATAGATAGATAGAAAGAGAGAGAAAGAGAGGGAAAGAGAGAGTGAGAGAAGAACGAGAGAAAGAAAGAGAGGCCGAATCTCTGAAGGGCCAGATTCCTGAGTTGCCCCTACAGAACATACAGCTTTTTATTTTTAGCAAAATGCATATGAAAATTGTGCTGTAAAGGTCTCTTTTAGTTTAACCCCTCCTGACAACTCAAAATGGGTGTATTTGCCATCCTCTCCCTTCTTCCTGTTTTTTATCTCTGTAAGTGCTTCCTGATGAGGTTTAATTCCTTGGACAGGTGCCTCGTTGCCTACTTGTAACTATTCGCTGACCCTGCTTCAAGGGTCAGAGCAGGGTCAGAGAATAGTTGCAAGTAGGCAACGAGGCGTCAGGAAGCAATTAGCAGCAGGTGTCCAAGTTGAAGTTAATTTGTTTGTAACCCTTTTGTAAAAGGTTACAAAGAAATTAGGTTCAACTTTTGCACCTGCTGCTGTAACTCTTGCTTGGCTGAAAAGTCGTCCCCGCTGATTCGCGGATTTTACCGCGATTTTGCGAGATTCGCGGATCGCGAAATCGGGGAAAATCCGCAAATTCGCCCGCGAAACGGATTTTTACTCCCATCCTTAGCTATACCACATGCGTGTGGTTAGAAAACTGGATAGAATATACAAAAGATGATGGAGTTTTGGCATTCCTAGAAAATAGTGCATTCAATGGAAGAATTCTTTATAATTTAAGAACACGCATGAATGAATTAGATCCTAGACCTAGATTAATCCAGTACGAGGCATTAGAAGAATGGGAAACAGAGACTTTTGAACAAGATAGACCCAGAAGCGACAGAAATTGGAGTAAATTGTATCCCAGATTTCCTAAAGAGACAAGAGATAAGCAAATTAAACAATGGAGACAATCAATTCTAGTGGAAGGGTTATATCCTGTCCGAGCCTTATAAGAAGAAACAGGAAGTAAAGGATTGAGAAAACTAAAAATCTAATGACTAGTATTGATCCAGAAGATGATTACCTGGAGGATTTTTCAATGAAAAATCTGCCACCTTATAATGAGGAGCCTAACCCAGTTAATCCTAGTGCTCCGTTCTTAAAACCACCTTTGGTTCCTCAAGTAATACATGAGACTTCATTACAAAAAGTGTTACAGGAAAGGGAACGAGAAGCAATAAATAAAGAGAGAAATTAGTTCATTCAGAAAATTTCACAGTTGAATGCAAATCCTGAAGCCTTAATGATTCCAGTGACTATAGGTCCTGTTTTTCCCTTGTACGGAGATAAGCAGGCTAGTCCTAGACCTCCCATTCTGACTACACCTTTAGTGCAGCCAAGAAAAGAGACATTATTAGTGGATGATCAGGCAAGTGAATGTGAGTCAGAAATTTCTCTGATGGATTTACTTATAAAAGAACCAGTAAGTAGTTCAGTCAGGAAAACTACTCCCGTAAGTTCTAGAGAGGTACAAATGGAAACATCCTCAGGAACAAGAAGTACTACTGTAGTTACCCCGGAAGAAATTTAGAGATGGTCCAGAGAAATAGAAAAGCCAAAATCACAGCCAAAAGCATTGAATATTTTTAAATTAAGAGTTGAATTGGAAGAATTACTTGCTGGAAATGTGGGGTTAGACAGAATAAATACCTTGAATGAAATGGAATTATTGATTATATGTTGAAGTATCACTCGAAATACAAAAACATTTCATGAAAAATTAATGAGTTTGGCCTCTGAAATGGGAATTGGTATTGGAAAATCTAAAGTGTTACAGAAACCTTATTGAGCTGAATTTACTGACAAAGATATAGAAAACATGAATGTGTCAGGTCGTAAATTGCAAATTAAGGAACTATTATCACTATTGCAAAAGTGGGGTGATTTAGAATGTTGGAAAGCTAGATGGATAAAGAAAAAGGAAGAAGGGCAAGCGAAAAGTACTGTATCCGAATATGTATTGAAACAACCAGAAAAGTAGAAAAGGTGTGCTCAATGAGAGAAGTGCCAGGAGGAGATTATGTGCATGTCCCATGATCCCGACAGGATATTTTATCATTTACGAATGATTATCCAAAACTCAGAGAGAAACCAAAGGAAACTGACTGGACAAGAATAGACGGAATACCCAAAATAAGGATAAATCAGTACATGCATACTATGAGCGCCTTTTACAGGTATTCAAGCAGTACAGTGGCTTGGAAAACATTGATACAAAAGACATGACACATTTTATTTATCGGTTTGTGTCAGGATTAAAACCAGAAATTTTGGAAATGGTTAAAGATCATAAAATTTGTTGGCAGGCCAAGCCGATAGATGAAATTTTAAAATATGCAAAATACTGTGGATATGAGATAGACAATAAACGGAAGAATTTGGAAGAAAAGGTAATGTGGGCACAAGTAAAATTAGCAGAGTAACAACAACGCCAATTAAGCCAAATGAAAAATGATCAGGCACAAGGAGATAGAAGTGGGGGTAAACCAAGGGGGAAATTCAATAGGGATGAGGCCAAGAAAAAGTTCCTGTGTCACGGGTGTGGAAAATTGGGCATTGGAGGAACGAGTGTAAGGCTGTACTGTATAATAATATGCAAACTAACAATTTGAATTCACAGATGCAGAATGAGGTGTCGAGAAAACAGCAACAACAGGTAATACAGAACCAGTTACCACTAGCGCCTATGCCAAATCCTGGGAGTCAAACCCCATACCGTGTGGATACCACAAATTGGGAGGGAAGTGGTAAAAGGGACACAGTGACACCACAATTTCTTTTGAGTGACACATACTTTGATGAAGACAGCTTCTGACGGTGCCTGAGAGATGAGGACGAGGAGTGCGTACTTGGCGCATCCTTGCCGGTAGATCAGTCAGGTCCATACATTGAAGGGAAAGTTGAAGAAAATGATGTTACCTTTTTATTGGGCACTAGCGCTACCCGTTCTACTGTGAGAACAGCTGATGTTCCAAATCTACCCCTCTCGGGAGAAGCTATCCAAGTAGTGGGTGTTTCTAATAAACAAATTAGTACCCCAGTTACAAAGCCACTGGAAGTTAGAATAGGCAATTTTAAAGAGTTGCACACGTCTGTGGTATGCGATTCCAGTCCTGTAAACCTATTAGGAAGAGACTTGCTGTTTAAAGTGAATTGTACTATCTTTTGCACATCAAGTGTTTTGAAATTCAAACCCCAGATGAAGATGGAATGTATAAATTAATGTTAGCAAAAAAGGAAACTGAAAATAAAAGGTTGACTCTAGAAGACTTGCCAAGAGAATTACAGCATACGGTAAATCCTAATGTGTGGGATTTCATAGGAAAGGATGTAGGATTAATGGCAAATGTCGATTCAATAAAAGTGCAGTTTACTCGAATATTCTACAATATAAAATGAGCCCAGAAATAAAATCAGGAGTTGCAATAGAAATAAAGCGTCTGGTTGAAGCATGCATTTTTCAAGAAATAATGAGCAGTTCATGTAATTCACCCATAATTGGAATAAAGAAACCGAGCGGAAAATGCAGGGCCGTATAGGACCTCCGCAAAATTAATAAAATTGTTGTCCCATGTTGTCCAGTTGTGCCAAACCCTGCTGTGATTCTGTATCAAATACCATGGGTAGCAGGTTGGTTCACTGTAATTGATTTGTGTCATGCATTTTTCTCCATACCATTACATCCAGATAGCAAATATCTTTTCTGGTTCAAATTCGACGACCATGTCTACGCATTGAACCGTGTCCCTTAGGGGTACACTGAAAGCCCATCAATATTTAATCAGATTTTGAAAAAGTGCCTTGAATCTTTGATGTTGCCCTCACACTCAGTCCTGGTACAGTATATGGACGACCTACTGGTGGTGTCTAAAACTCGAAATGACTGTGTTGTTGATACCATTGCTTTACTGAATCATTTAGGTGAAGGAGGACACAAAGTATCACCTAAGAAATTATAATGTTGTACCACATCAGTGAAATATCTGGGGCAACAGATAGAGAGAGGTGTCAGAAGGGTTACCTAAGAAAGAATCAGAATAATCAGAAACATGGATCTTCCTCAAACACAGAAAGAAATCAGAATGTTTCTTGGAGTTGTAGGTTACTGCAGGCAGTGGATTGTGGGATTTGCAGTCCTAGCAAAACCAGTGATACAAATGACAAAGAAAAGAGCAAAGGACCCAGTAGAATGGGACGATGAAAGCATGTCATCTTTCTTAAAATTACGATATTGTCTGTGTTCAGCTCCAGCATTAGGGAGTCTGACCACTCAAAAGACTTTGCATTGTTTTGTGATACACAAGACAATTCTGCACTTTCAGTTCTGACCCAGACCCGTGGTCTGATGAGACGTCCTGTGGCATATATTTCTTCCACACTGGATCCAGAGGCATCTGCATTGCCAGGATGTCTGAAAGCAGTAGCTGCAACTTGCATGAGTCTTGGGCAAAGTGAGTCCATTATTTTGGGACATCCAGTAACTGTGTACGTTCCACATGCAGTTGTGATTTGTTAACAAGAACTAAAACCCAGTACTAGACCCCTAGTCGGCTGACTAAATATGAGCAAATTCTTTTAGGTGCAACAAATGTGACGATTGCTAGGTGTAACATTCTGAACCCAGCAACGTTATTGCCTGATTCACATTTTGCGGAAGTCAAAATGAAATTAAACATAATTGTATTGACCTTTCAGAATTCTGTACCACACCTCGCCCAGACATAAGAGAAGAGCCATTAATCAATCCAGAACATGAGCTATTTATAGATGGTTCATGTATGCGACATGAGGAAGGAGGATTAAGTGCTGCTTATGCTATGTGTACTTTATGGGGTCCAGTTGAAGCATCCTATTTACCTGGAGTCAAGTCTGCACAAGTAGCCAAATTAATTGCATTGTCAAGGGCTTGCAAAATTGGGAAAAAATTAAAAAGTAACAATTTATACTGATAGCCAGTACGGCTATGGGGTTGTGCATGACTTTGGCCAACTTTGGCTGCATAGGGAGTTTCTCACTACATCAGGTACTCCTATTAAAAATAGAAATTATGTAAAAGACTTGCTAAAAGCAATCTAAATACCAGAAACAGTGGCTGTGGTCAAGTGTGCTGCTCACCAATCTGGCAACGACAGAGTGACAGCAGGTAACTGATATGCTGACCAATTAGCCCAACATAGTGCTAAACATAAAATGGCAATAAACAAGAAAATGGATGCATGTGGTAACTGCTGCCAACTTATGTTGCTTGGAAGAGTGAAAACATGGGAGGAAGTGAGAGACTTGCAAAATGATGCAGCACAAAAGGAAAAGGAAAACTGGGCAAAGATAGGTTGTCAGAAAAGGGCTGAAGATGGTGTCATTGTTTACCTTGATGGTAGGCCTATGATACTAGACTGTATGCTTGCTCTAATGGCTAGAATGTACCACGGAGATTCACACCTAGGGCGGGATGCCATGATTAGGTTGATAAGGCAAACTTGGTTCAATGCGAGGTTCAGGAACGTAGCGGAGAGTCTTTGCTATAGGTGCTTAATTTGCCAGCAAATGAATCCTGGAAAGAAAACTGTAGTGTTACCAGGAAAGACTGGAAAAGCAGAAGGTCCCTTCATTCGGATACAGATTGATTTTATTCAGTTACCCCCTTACCGAGGACTGAAGTACGTCTTTGTCATTGTCTGCCTGTTTTCAAAATGGGTGGAAGCTTACCCTACTCGCAGAAATGATAGCATTACTGTAGCAAAACTCCTACTTAGAGAACTCATTCCACGTTTTGGTTTTCCAGAAACAATTGAATCAGACCGAGGAAGACATTTTATAATGAAATAATTGGTCTAATCTGTGAAGCATTTACAATTGAGCAAAGGCTGCACTGTGCATACCGTCTAGAGGCTTCTGGAGTGGTAGAACAACTGAAGGGCACAATCAAGTCAAGATTGGGAAAGCTATATGAATCCACTAAATTAGATTGGCCTGATGCTTTACCTCTTGCTCTGATGGGACTCAGAAACATCCCAGACAGAAACACAGGCTTGAGTCCCCATGAGATACTCATGGGAAGAGCAATGAGGCAGGCATGGGTGCCAGGACACAAGCTGATAAATATATCTGAGGACTTAGTACTAGAGTACTGCAAAGAACTGGCTGACCAAGTGCGTTCTATCTCTCACCAGGGTGGAAAAGACGCTGTCGCCAGACAATCACGTCAAGTACATGATCTGATTCCAGGTGACTGGGTTGTGATAAAGGAACATACTCGAGAATCTTGCTTAGCTCTGAGGTGGTCACAGACACATCAAGTGATATTGGATACCACCACAGCTGTGAAGTGCCCTCATCGCAGCCACTGACGACATCAGATCCCTGCTCGACAATGGGGAAACAGTGGCCCTCATCCTCCTGGACCTCTCGGCAGCGTTCGACACTGTCTGTCACTGCACCCTAGTACAGCGCCTCAGCAACATCAGAATCCGAGAGAAGGCACTGGAGTGGATCATCTCGTTCCTCGCCGGAAGAACCCAGAGAGTCCGCCTCCCCCCGTTCAGATCCGAGGCCACCAAAGTCATCTGCGGCGTACCACAAGGGTCACTCAGCCCAACCCTCTTCAACGTCTACATGAGCCCTCTCGCAGCCATCGCACGCAAACACAACCTCAACATCATCTCCTACGCCGATGACACCCAGCTAATCCTCTCCCTTACCAACGACCCCGCCACCGCCAGAACCAGCCTACACGAAGGGATAAAAGACGTCGCCGAATGGATGAAGAACAGCCGCCTGAAACTGAACTCAGACAAGACGGAAGTCCTCATCCTGGGATCATCACCCTCCGCCTGGGACGACTCCTGGTGGCCCCCTGCTCTGGGCACCACCCCCAAACCAACGGACCATGCACACAACCTGGGCTTCATCCTGGACTCCTCCCTCTCGATGACCAGACAAGTCAACGCCGTCTCGTCATCATGCTTTAACACCCTGCGCATTCTCTGTGATATCTTTTGATAGATCCCCACCGAAACCAGGAAGACGGTCACCCAGGCACTCGTCACCAGCCGACTGGAGTACGGAAACACCCTCTATGCCGGAACCACAACCAAACTTCTGAAAAGACTCTAGCGCATCCAGAACGCCTCCGCACGACTCGTCCTGGACATCCCCGACACAGCCACATCTCCGGCCATCTGAGAGACCTGCACTGGCTCCCCGTCACCAAGAGGATCACGTTCAGGCTCCTCACCCACGCACACAAGGCGCTCCACGACCTGGGCCCCAAGTACCTCAACAACTGCCTGACCTTCTACGCACTCACCCACCAGCTACGATTGACTCGCCTCGCCCTCGCCGCCGTACAACGCATCCGCGAAGCCACCACCGGGGGAAGATCCTTCTCCTACCTGGCAGCCAAGACATGGAACTCCCTCCCGATCCACCTCCGGCTGACCCAGGATCATCTCTCCTTCAGGAAGCTCCTCAAGACCTGGCTCTTCAAGCAGTAACGGACCCCTCCCCCCCCCCCCCCAGCGTCTTGAGACCCTTCCGGGTGAGTAGCGCGCTATACAAATGCCCATGATTGATTGATTGATTGATTGATTGATGTGCAAGGGAATTCCGAATTGGATCCATGTGAGTCACACCAAAAGAGTGACTGAGCCTGATGAAACTGAAGCTGAAGGTTGTACAGCTGAGGGGTCTCGGGAAGTTGATCCCGAAGTAGTTGATGATGAACAACCGAGCACCAGTCTAGATGAATGGATTCCAGTGATTGACATTCCTGCAGATTTTGTGAGAACCAGAAGTCAAACCTATTTAGATAGACAGAGTGATAGTGAGGATAAGTCAAGAATAGAAGAACGAACTCAGATTGCAGAAATCAAAGCCAGTAGTAATGCTGAGGAGGAACAGATAAGGAGAGATCAATATACTCAGACAATCAAAATACCTGTCACAACTCCAGAGTCTGAGAAGGGGCAGATAAGTACTAGGGCGAAGGCTCAGGAAGAAGAAAAACAAGAGATTGAGATACCTGAGCAGGACCAGATAGGTATAGAAAACATGTTCAGAAAGAAGAAGGCGAACCAAGTCAAAGTCAAATTCAGCGCACTCCTGAACAAGGCCAGATTAGTATCTAGGCAGAAGAAACAGAAAGAAGACCTGGACCAAGTCAGATAGAGAGGGATACAGAAGATGAAAATGTACAAATTGTGCCACATCTAAAAGAAAATAAAAGAGCATTTGAAGAGGAACAAAACACAGTGCCAGCTAAAAGACTCAGGAAGGGAGATGGCTTGGTTTTGTCAAAAGACTGAAATTTCGCCTTAAAACAATAAATGAAGAACCAGAGAAAGTAGATGAAATAACAAGCCAAGCTAAACCTTCCACAGAGGAACCAAGAAGGAGGAGTCCACGACTGAAAAGACTGAATAACAAATTCAGAGGCCCTGAATGGACCTATGTCTTCCTTGAAGATTTCGAAAATTTAGAATTAAGTGATGAAAGTGATGACGAGCTGATTGATGAACAAACTGATAAAGAAGTGAGACCAACTTGAGAAAAAGGTTCACTGGTTAAAATTCTGTAGAAAAGCCTCAAACAGGGTCTAAGTCTCGTTAGTGAGAAATGGCTTTTCATACCGTTAATGGAAGACCGTAAAGAAACTGCCTAAAAACATGCTGTAGGATATGCACATGTAGTATAGTATAGTACTCATATTATAGCTAGGACAGACAGTAGCTATTCCTTATTTAATGAGTGAAAATGTGAAGATTAACACTAACATTCATGAGAAAGTAGATGCACTTGAAAAGTTAAATACACACGAAAGAATAGATAGTTTTAGACAGCAAAGGGTAGATTTAGATGCATCAGATGAGGAAGGATTACACTATAGTAGAGTTAGAAATGGAAACACACTTGAACGCATTTGCTAATCTGTTAGTACATTATGTAGAAGCAATGGAAGTAAGTGATTGCTTTGTTTGTATGAAACTACCTACATCTGTAGCCAATGGTGTTATGTACCACCATTTACCCTTGACATATGGTATTTCATGTAGTATTTTAGCTAGTTTGTTTTATAATAAAGGACCTTTATACTATTACTATTCAAATTCAGATGTGATTTTTTCTGAACTTCTCATACGTAGTAACCTTAATTCTGTGCATACTATAAGTGACATAACTCATTATATGGGTGAATATTTTTTAACAATAGGTACAATAGATATAGCTGAAGCACACAAGAACAATTTAACATGCATTTTAAATGAAAAAGAGAAGATATTTTTAAACTTAGTTGAGAAAAGGAGAGAGGACTTCCAGAGAAAAGCTACTAAACAGAAACAAAAGATTCCTAAAAGGGCTGAAAATAAAGAGTTCACCTTAAATGGCAAGACTCACACTGATATGTTACTGGATTTCAAAAAGAAAGGGAAACTCTGTCTTCACAGGGAGAGAACAAGTTATTATAACAATATGTTTATTGGTTCCAGTGAATGTGAACACAATTATAAGGTAATTGGGTTTTCACAGATGTAACTGAACCAGTATTTCCTGGAATTTATTACATATGTGGGAACAAGGCATATTATAAACTGCCAGATCATTGGTATGGTAGTTGCTATTTTGGAATAGTATTCCCAAAGGTATATCATGTTAATAAAATCACTGGAAGCAATGAAGAAATTAGTGGACTAATACGTAGTAAAAGAGCTAGTTTCGCAGAAATTGTAGGTGAAATATTTAGTGCATTGATACCTTCAGTGGGAGTGGTCCTGAATACTCAAAGAATTTGCAAATTGTCAACAGTAGTGGATCACTTATCGACTGACACTGCTGGAGTGTTTTTAATGATCAATAACGAATTGGTTGCGATAAGATCAAAGTTTTTACAAAATCGACTTGCTCTTGAAACATTGTTGGCAAAAGAGGGCGGAGTCTGTAGAATGTTGAAAGCGCAACATTGTTGCACTTACATACCTGACAAAAGTGTTGAAATTAAGGGGTATGTAAAGAATATTACATATTTGGAAAAGGAACTCAAACCACTGGAGGATGATAGTGCATGGAAGAGACTTACAGATGGTCTCTCCTCTATAGGTAGTTGGTTCTCTAATGTAGGAACATGTTTTGTAGGTAGAATACTGATGCCAATGGTGGGAATAGCCCTGTTGATTTTAGGGATAACAATTTGTTGCGAATGTCGTAAGCATGAAAAAACATATACATTAAAAAAGAAAGGAAAGAAAAGAAATATTGATGAAATCGAATTAGAAGAGTTGAATGGAAATTTGTACAAGAATGTGAAAAACTTTCACATGAATAATGAAAAGAAACGAAACAGAAACTTTGAAGAAATTGAGTTGGGAGAAATGCGAAAGTTGGCATCTGTTTCATTAATAAGTGATGATATAAAATATCATCAAAGAGGGGATTGATGGAGCAAGGTTGCGCACGTAAAGCGACTTGCTTGGACTCAGTCCTCTCAGAATAACAAAATAATATGCTAACCAATATGTATCGTTTACTAATAATTGTACTACACAACATTTCTAGTATCTAGGGGAAGCTCGACTATGTGCTTTTAGTAACTTTAATCCAAAGGCACTAAAATGGTTGCCGCAATGCGGGATTTTCTATTACACATGCGTATGTCACACTCACGTGACAGGACGTATTTCTCCGCTTGGTAGGAAACTTCTGCTTCTGTGCATTAGAACTAAGATGGCTCCTCTATGTTTTCACCTGCTTATGCTTGCGTTGCTGCTTTTACTAAATTGTTTGTAATGCTTAAACCTTAACGCTGTAGTTAAAATAAAATAATTGGAATAGAGTAGAGATGAGTGGTATACAGTGCATTCATTTATTCTTTGTTCTAAAACTGTTTTCTTCTACTTTGCTATTATCTTGTGTTTGGACCAATCAAAATCAAGGTTGCTCCATCTTGAGTTCTGAACTGAACATGCGCTGACTTCACCTGAGTCCACAAGCCATAGCATTGAATGGATGCCAAAATCTTGCCTTGCTAGAAGATGCGTCTGGGAAGCTGACCTCTCAACCTTACAAGAGAAAGCTGAACTGTACAATTTATTATACGATGCTATTGATATTGATACATTCACTGCCGGGTGGAATAAAAGTGCACGGGAAAATAAAGCTATGGGTGGGAACATCAATTTGAATATTGGATGAGGTAACCTCATAACTGGTATATTGTGATGACCTCTCCTCGTCTTTTGACCAATCAAATTGTGGGAATACACAACTTGCTACATTGGGGGGTGGTACACTGCCCTGGAAAATGGTATATCTAAGGTAGGCTTAGCTAGTTAGATTGTCTGACTTGCCCGAATAGCTGACCTGTCACTGACCCAACGCACTCAATAGGCAATCGAGAACAGAGGTGCTGGCGGAGCACTCTGTCCGAAGATTCAATAACCCAATCGGGGTTCTGGAAAGAAGTTCGATAAGCCAATCGGGGTCCGACTGTTAGCTGCAGAGAGGGTTGTGATGCTGGCGTTGCACTTTAGCTGTGGGTGCCAGTCCTGACCTGTGGTGGTCCTGTCCTGATTCAATTTGGCCCATCTGATTCTGGTCTGCACCTGTTCTATCCTGCTGGCACATGCACTTTTGGGGGTCTTCTGTCCTTTATTCCAGCCCGTGGCCAGGGTTGGTCTTCGCACCATTCTAGGTAACTATAAATTCATGTGGGTATGACATTGTATTGTTTTTCCCTTTTCTACCCTTCCTTTACATTTAAATGCTTAAAGAAAGTCTTGTTAAATAATTTCCGCATCAGTTGTGCTTTAATCATAACAAACTCTGACTGAATTAGTATGGACATCTGACACTTAAACTTTCATAGATAAAGTGTTTAAACCTTACCCGAGTCTGTGGTTATTTTATACAGGAAAATGTTAATTGCTACCTATTTTCTTGCTAACTCCCTTGATCCATTAGGACTTTAGGTACCAGTGACTAGGATTGGTAAGTCAAAGGTATAGGCCCTAAAAGTTATTTTAACTGGTTAAAGCGTAGGCTTACCTGTTCAAAGTGTGTATGTTTTTATCGACCACGGTGAGTATGGTAAGACGAGCAGGTGAGCCCGCGCTCTATCACCCTGCTGGCCCCACATGCCCTGGAACTGCATTTTCAATAATGTTACCTCTAAATACCTATTGTTTTCCCTAAAGGAAACCAGGTTGCACTTGAAAAGATCATCTTTTTGTTTGAGAGTTAGCAATGGTCCCCTGGATCACTTCCTACTCCCTGACAACTTTTAATTTAATATTCACTTAGAGATAAGGGTCCCACGGGGCACCATCCCATTTGCGAATGGGTTACCACCTCACTTGAGCTGTCAGTAAATTTTCAATATTTTGCATCTGGATTGCGGACGCATAACTTACTTTATCAAATTGCCATTTGAAATGGACGTCCTAAGCACGTCACTTCCAAACAGCGTTTAGTTAATGGTTTCTAAATCCATTTTGAGATTTGGTAACCTGTTTAGAGCACAATAAAAAGTCATTTTGTGGTTACAAACCCTGTGATTTTCCAATTCACAGGATTTGCAACTACCAAATGACTTTCTACATCAGTCCCTTCGTCTCGAAAGGGGATTGTCTATTGATGAGTAGACGATGATGAAGAAGACTGGAGACAGGATCACATAAAGTGAGCTTTGATAGTGCTAATTTAAGGCAAGGGCTATCCCCAGAGGTTTGGGCTGTCTCGTGTCATAAATATTTTAAGAGCTGGAACCATTGTATATAACACATTAGGCAGTAGTATGTTGCGGTTTGGTACTGGAAAATTAATAAAATAAGCTGCTCTTGACTGGAAATGTGGCAGCATTTATTAATATGTCAAAAGCAATTATAGAGCATACAGGAAGAAACAAAAATTGCCAAATGAAATAATGAACCCTAGGGTTTATTGCAAGTTGAAGGGATGAGGAAAAGTAAGCCATATAATATATGAAGTCATGAAAAGAGAATGGTATTGTGGTAGAGAGGGAAGTGGAGGGGGTTTCAATTTGCGTGTAGCTAGAGGGAGGGCAGTCCATTGTTGGTCAAGTGCGTCCAAGGGTCTGAAGCTGGGGCTGGGGTAGCACCCCAGGGATTCCAGGGAGGTTGGTTGGAGTCAAATCAATTATAAACTAGGGGGCTCCACAGGAGATTAGAAATATTTTAACTGCAGGGGCATTAGGACTATGGTCATATAGTTCATGGAGGCATGGTATCTTCTCTGAAGTCTGAGTGCTTCTCCCAGGGTGGACCAGAGACCATCCCAATGCTTTGCTACTGGCTACCTACGGAGGTATTTGGCCTCCTCTCGGTGGTACCACGTACCGCCAGGAGACCAAAGAGCCGGGGAGGAGGGAGCTCGAGGGCCTTCCAGCGCAGCGTAATCCCGTGCTTAGTTACCGCGAGGCAACAGATCCAGAAAACAGGCTGCAGCCTTCCTCTTTTGGGAATGCTTGTATATGCCTAGGGCGCTACATAACACAAGGCACCGGCACTTTGTCCTGGACTTCACATATAATGTCCCCAATACATTTTCCATTTTCGTAATAAATTATGCACAGGTTTCTTTCGCTCCACAGTTCTCATTCGCAAATGTTAGTATATAGAAAAAAATGAGGCTTGTTTTCCCATTTCTTGTATTAATCTCTAATTTATACACCCTGAAGAGCTGTGCCGGCAAATGTCAAAGGGGTTTAAAAGCTGACATTTTAAGCTTGTGTAGAGCATTTTAATACAATGGCATGCATACTAGTAATCCATCCTTCAGCTTGGAATACAAAAGTAAACGTGGTTGGTGCATTGAACGTATTGTAGCATGATTAATATGACATGACACATTCTGATGAGTAAAACAACAATATTGAACAATCTGTTAGAAGTGACAAAATGATGTGTCAGACTACAGCATGATCTGCCATGGATCACTGGAATAGCAAATACAAATTGTTTACTCGTGACTATTAGACATTTTGTGCAAATACCTCCAGTAAAGGAGGAATAATCCGATTTGTAACCGCAAAGTTTATGCTCAGCCACTGGGTTGCTGTTCTTTTACATTAAATGGCTTTCCTGGGGAATATAGGACGCACAGATGCAAAGGCTCGAATGCTCTCTCATTCTTAATAATAAATACATCTACCAATACATTTGTAAATTCTATTATTTGCAGTATCTTCTACAATATCTAAAATCATTTTGCTATGGTAAAGTTTTCTTCTGTAACATTTCGTAGTATTTTGCAAGTTCTTATGCTGAATTTTTGCTCAAAGCAGCTCTGGCAAATAATTGGTTCAAAATGACATTTATTGTGCATTCGATAAAGAAAGAGAGTTAGATTGGCACCGAGAGTAGATTTCAAGGCAGTTTCTTGAATCTTACAGCCACCTTTTATAATGTACACCTAGGGTGTTTCACAGTTTGCTTTTTTAGTTAGGCAGGATTACTTTAGTGCCATTTTGACATCAAAGAAGGACCTCTCATCCATAATATAGAGTGCAACAGAAGAAATATTGCATTGTTGTTTTGCCTGAGTATAGGTTCCTCACTTGACCGGCTGTTTCCACAGGTTAATGGTGTAGTGCTCCCTTCTCCCGATACTTGTCCTTCACAGAATATACATCCAGGTCGGCAAGGGTTTAAGGGTGCTTTGTACCCCACGTACTTCGCCTGGTGATGTGCAGATTACACGCTTTAGGAGACTGTAGACACCTACCAAAGATAAACAGAGGGTACCTGTGCACACACAAGACAGTCCTTGACTGTGTGGTTGCTGGTGCACCCTCCTCTGGTCAGCCTCTGTATCCACTCTCATGGGCCATACAGGCCTCATACTGTATGGCAGGGCCCGGCAGTCTCCTATTCCACCAGGCACTTCCCCGGTGGGCTGGTGCCCTTGGATGCTGTTTTTTTTTGTTTACAATCCTAAGAAGGTCAAAGTGAAACAGAGTTCAACATAAAAAAATAACAGTAATGAATACAAATACATTTGTATAAAAATATAAATATTCAACAATATAGAAAAATACAATTTCAAAAGATCAATTGTAAAAACAGATGGTAGCCTAGGTACCGTGTCACAATTTGAATTTTCATGTAAAAAAATGTAAGGTCAAAAGATATCAGCAAGAAAGAATAAAAGAAAGAGGAGAAAAGAGAGCGTGGGAGGAAAGAAAGATCAGAAAAGCCTTACAAAGAAGGAAAAAAAGTTAGTTAAGAATTATATCCCATTATTGCGAATAAGTAATCAGCAATACAAAAGAAAAAAAATTACCAACTTCTATAAAAAAAAATGGAGGAGCAAAGACTTCATCCTCTACAAGATTTGTGGTGTGGTTTTTAGATAAAAAGGAGGAAAGCTTCAACAATAGCAAGATTCTCAATCATTTATAACATAGACGTTGCATTCGCTCTATCTAGTCTATGATTATAGCATACCATGTTCCACCACCCCTTAATAAAAGTAATATAATTAGTATATTTCCAATAGAGTAACAATGTGTAGAGCAAGCCATAACAACAAACTTCCCAACCATAAGATCAGCATTGGAGGTCTGTTTTAAGGCCAGGGCCACTGCTGATACCTCTGCCACTTTCCCCAGCTTCCTGAGATGAATTCTAGCAAGCACCAAGAATAATTCCAGCAGGCACAGGGAGGCTTGAAGAGAGCTAAAGAGAGGGAATTATGGACGGAGGGAAGGAGTGGTGAGGTAGAAAGTCGGATCAGAGAGGGAGAAGAGAGAGAGTGGAAAGGAGAGGAAGGAAGGAAAAGGAAGGAAGGGAGGGAGGGAGGGAGCCGAAGGACGCATGCTGGATGCATGCTGATCTGAACATTCTTGCCAGGGCTGTTTTTAGTTCCCCAGTCTAGGCCTGCTCTTTGGTTGATTTCATTGTGTGTCTGGAGCAGAAGAGTGTAAAGCACATAATAAAGTAATGCGCACCGGTTCTTTCCTACAGAGTTATGGTTACAAAATTGGATGCTCTGTAGCCCAGTGTGCTAGTGGACTTTCAATGGCTATTCTAATAAGTGTTTCATGGGTATCTCTTCACAGAAGATGTAACTTTCGAGCACAGTCACAGACCATGTTCATAGAAATGCATAAAATATAGATATCTAGGTGGACGTCAGTTGCATTTAGATGTGTACACCATTTCTTGACTAGATATGGAGTGTAGTTTGTGGAATTCCAGAAGTGCAAAAAAAAAATCAAGAATTCATGATTGATGGACTTTAGACATGAGAAAGAGAAACCCTGTATGTCTAAATCCAGATACTGAAATCGGATTTCCCTGAATAAGCAATATGTTTTATTTTCTTGCCTGTGGAAAGATACAGGATTGTTGTGTACTATATATGCACCCTGGGTTCCGCGTTTTTAAACAGATGTTGAATAGTTGCTCTGGGGATTTAAGAAGTAGCTATAATGTATATGGCTGTCAGCTGGTTGTGGTGAAAGAGTTTGATAAGACGTAGGTGTGTCTATTTTAAAAAAGATCATATTTCAACACTTTAAATTACCTAGATGTTCAATCTTTTTTTGTTAATAATGTACTTGCATTCAACTAATAACTTTTGTATGCATATTAATGGGCCCTAAAGAATGTAAATATTTGATAATAGAAAGCAAGTGTGGGGGATAAACAGATACCAGAGAATCAGCAAAACATCCAGTGCCTCATTTATGAAAAGTGACGCATCGCTGAGAGAAACCAGCGATGCATCACTTTTCATTGCACCCTCCTTGCAACACTAATGATGCGTCATATTTACAGTATAATTAAACACCAGGGGGTGGTGATGGACAGAGTTTCTGAATTAAGCAGAATACTCTCACCCAGTCAAGAGATCAGGGCTTAATCCAACACCGTTTTTTAGCTCACTGCACCATCCCAGCTCAGAACCTGGCTATATGCAAATTAGTCTGTCCCTGGCCCAGTGTATCATGGGAACAGGGCAAACCAAACTACCAAGCCAATTCTTTCACTGGGAAGGAAACAAGCTACCGGGGACCGGTTTCTGGCATTTCAGCCGTCTTCGGCCCGGCTTGCTTGAATCCTGATGGTGCAATGAGCAAGGGACTCACGTCTGAGTATACCCTTCCACGCTTATGGTGGACAAAATAATTAAACACCAGGGGGTGGTGATGGACAGAGTTTCTGAATTAGGCAGAATACTCTCACCCAGTCAAGAGATCAGGGCTTAATCCAACACCGTTTTTTAGCTCACTGCACCATCCCAGCTCAGAACCTGGCTATATGCAAATTAGTCTGTCCCTGGCCCAGTGTATCATGGGAACAGGGCAAACCAAACTACCAAGCCAATTCTTTCACTGGGAAGGAAACAAGCTACCGGGGACCGGTTTCTGGCATTTCAGCCGTCTTCGGCCCGGCTTGCTTGAATCCTGATGGTGCAATGAGCAAGGGACTCACGTCTGAGGATACCCTTCCACGCTTATGGTGGACAAAATAATTAAACACCAGGGGGTGGTGATGGACAGAGTTTCTGAATTAAGCAGAATACTCTCACCCAGTCAAGAGATCAGGGCTTAATCCAACACCGTTTTTTAGCTCACTGCACCATCCCAGCTCAGAACCTGGCTATATGCAAATTAGTCTGTCCCTGGCCCAGTGTATCATGGGAACAGGGCAAACCAAACTACCAAGCCAATTCTTTCGCTGGGAAGGAAACAAGCTACCGGGGACCGGTTTCTGGCATTTCAGCCGTCTTCGGCCCGGCTTGCTTGAATCCTGATGGTGCAATGAGCAAGGGACTCACGTCTGAGTATACCCTTCCACGCTTATGGTGGACAAAATAATTAAACACCAGGGGGTGGTGATGGACAGAGTTTCTGAATTAAGCAGAATACTCTCACCCAGTCAAGAGATCAGGGCTTAGTCCAACACCGTTTTTTAGCTCACTGCACCATCCCAGCTCAGAACCTGGCTATATGCAAATTAGTCTGTCCCTGGCCCAGTGTATCATGGGAACAGGGCAAACCAAACTACCAAGCCAATTCTTTCACTGGGAAGGAAACAAGCTACCGGGGACCGGTTTCTGGCATTTCAGCCGTCTTCGGCCCGGCTTGCTTGAATCCTGATGGTGCAATGAGCAAGGGACTCACGTCTGAGTATACCCTTCCACGCTTATGGTGGACAAAATAATTAAACACCAGGGGGTGGTGATGGACAGAGTTTCTGAATTAAGCAGAATACTCTCACCCAGTCAAGAGATCAGGGCTTAATCCAACACCGTTTTTTAGCTCACTGCACCATCCCAGCTCAGAACCTGGCTTGTTTGCATATTTACAGTATGGCACATCATGTCGCAAGGAGTTACAGATACATCAGTAATTCTGATGTGTCTGTAGGTGCAAAAATGACGCATTGCTGGAGTGTGTCACAAAAGTGACGCAACTCTAGCAATGGGTCATTACACATGGGAAAGTCCAATGTGAAATGTGCCTATATCATGAGGCAGGCGT
Organism: Lissotriton vulgaris; assembly: GCF_964263255.1. Taxonomy (NCBI): domain Eukaryota; kingdom Metazoa; phylum Chordata; class Amphibia; order Caudata; family Salamandridae; genus Lissotriton; species Lissotriton vulgaris. The sequence goes on along the minus strand of NC_141699.1, from coordinate 323,431,567 downwards.
AAGATTTTGACGCATTTGCGTCATAGAAGTGGCACAGTGAAATCTTATAGATTTCACTGTGTCACTTTGATGACCCTTACTTGCGTCGGAACGCCCCCCACGGCACACATTATACCTGGCCCAGGTATAATGTGGCACAGGGGTGTACAAAGTGACGCATCTACCTAGATGCGTCACTTTGTAAATATGGTGCAATAAGGCACATTTTTATGCCGCTGGTGCGTCACAAAAAGTGACGCACTGGCGGCACTGTGATGTAAGGGGTCATAAATAAGCCCACAGGCTCCATTGCCTCCACCCTGGTGATCAAAGTCTCACTCTGACCTTCAGTCCTGACACTAAATTTCTCCTGTTTGCCACCAACCCCAAACAACTAACTCACACTAACTTAAACCTGGTTCTACAATATACACCGGGCCTATGACTAACTGTTACAGATTCAGCACTAGCACCTACTAGATCCAGCGCCATGAAGCCAATCGGGGAACGAGCGCTTTATAAAACATTTTTTAAATTAACACTGATAGCGATTCAAAAACTTATCATCAATGCCAAGTCATTAGGATTCACCTTAAACTTCAACTGCACCCTCAGGCAACACATCCCCCAATACACCAAGGCAACTGAGTACTAGCCCTCACAGTAAAACAGTGAAGCCGTTCCTCCTGGAAAACAACATCAAAACTGCCATCCAAGAAATGGTTTCTTTGTGTTTCTGAACCCTGTTTAGCAAGTGTGATAGTTTTGGTGGTGGGGGGGAGGGAGGGAGGGACGGGGAGGGCGAGGGAAACATTTTTATTGTATTGTGTTTTTGTTTTGTACGTGTAGATTTATTTTTATATTGAAAGCCAAATAAAACTGCATGGCCTGAATAGAATCATATTGAATTCTGCGGCTCCGATAAGGCTCTGTGAAAAGAAGGTGATGTAATTTGAGGGAGATCTTTAATTTGACAAGGAGGCTTTAGAATCACATAATAATGGTGGTGTGAGAATAATGACAACAGTAACTAGTAACAACCTCTACCTATTTATTTATTTAATCTGTAAAGCGCTTCCACACTAATCACTTAAAAACCACAGCAAGCAAAAAGACTTAAGTGCAATTCAAGTTTTTTAAACAATTACACAAGTTAATGCAAAACCATCCATGAATAAAACTTTCAATAGTCATTATAATGCAAATTATAAAATACAGAGAAAATAGATCAATATACAACAAGAAATTATGTGAAATCCTCATCAGATGATAACAGACATTTACTGTAGGGAGATTTAATAATAAATATGTCTAGTAACCTAGGCAACCAGATAAGGGGCTGGAGGTCAGCCTAAAATGAAGCACCCTCTTAAGGTCAGCAGCTTTAAGAAAGCAACCAAGCAGCCATCATGTGTCAAACATCCTGCAGTGTAAAAGACAGAAATTGAGGCAACAGTTTCATCAACAAGAATATTTTATAGTTGGGAACACCTTCCCTACTGTTGCAGTCCATGTCACTCTATCTATTGGAATGGTTGGGAACCAGAACACACCACAGAAACAGTCCTCAGTTGCTTAGAGTTGTCCTATTTCCTACCTTTTGTACTATTGGGCTACTTACTTATTCCTGTTGTAGCTTTTAGGGAACTATGTTCAGGCTGAGCATTCTAGGGAAGCACCCTGATATACCAAGTATCATTCTTCTTGGATCTTCGTCCAAGTATCATTCTTCATGGTTCTTCTTCCAATTATCAATCTTCCTGGATCTTCCTCCAAGTATCATTCTTCCTGGCTCATCTTCCAAGTTTCATTCTTCCTGGATCTTCGTCCAAGTGTGATTCTTCCTGCATCTTCTTCAATGTACCATTCTCCCTGGATCTTCTTCCAGTATCATACTTCCTGGATCTTCTTCCATGGATCTTCTTCCAAGTATCGTTCTTCCTGGATATTCTTCCAAGTATCATTCTTCCTGGATCTTCTTCCAAGTATCATTCTTCCTGGATCTACAGCTCTGGATCTTCTTCCAGGTATCATTCTTCCTGGATCTTATTCTAAGTTTCATTCTTCCTGGATCTTCTTCCAAGTATCATTCTTCCTGGGTCTTCTTCCAAGTATCATTCTTCCTGTATCTTCTTCTAAATATCTTTCTTCCTACTCTCTAGTGACTCTCTCTACTTGCTGACTCATTCTCACAGAAACGTCTGGCTCAGGGAGATTTTAGGCAAACCTCAGTGAATCTTCTCCATTGAGCTTTATGGTTTAGCTCGATTCTACAGCTATCTGCTTTACCTGTTTTTACTAAGGGCCTGATGTAGAGTTTGGCATATGGCTCACTCTCTCACAAATGTGACAGATAGCCTGTCTGCCATATTACATGAGCCTTTACATATAAGGCACTTGTAATATGGCAGACGGGCTAGCTGTCATTTTTCTGACAGAGTAACCCAGTCAGCCGAACTTTAACACAGGCCCTAATTCGTTAAAGTACATTTTACTTAGCCAGAGGAGTATTCCTTTCTCCTCTCATTTTATTAGTGTATCATTTCTTTCTTGAAGGTGCTTCTATTGGAATGGATAAGGGACTATTTAACCTGGGAGCAGTCCACAATATTATCATGCTGTTGCATTCAGTTATTTATCTCATACATGCAATAAGTGCAGAAAGTAATCATGTTTGCTACCTTCTCTCAGCATTCGAAAAAAGAATGCATCTGGCATTAATGTGCTAAGCAGCATTTCCACGCTTTGCATTATGAGGTCGATTTCCTACAGCCTTTCCTCGTCTGCATGTCTGACATGAAAAGGCGATTGGAAAGTGACTTTGGAGGGTCCCTAATATGGCCCCATTGCCCCCGTGGCCCAGGGTTGATGGCCGAGGGAGTACCTAAGGTACCCCCCTGTAAAACCCTGCAGAGTGTGTCAGGCATCAAGGGATGCCTGCCACAGGGTGCAGGATTTTCCGCAAAACCTCAATTTTCCCATAGGAGCCTGTGTTATGGCCGTTTGTCAGGTGAACATGAACTCTCATAGAAAACAAGGGGACTCCGACTGAACAATGTTCGGTCGCATCGTATTCTGGCAGTCGGAAGTGCTGACCGCAAGACGGTCGGTCCTGATTCCGAATCAGTGTCTGAAGAAGGCTTTCCGCCCGACTACTTAATAAGCCCCTTTGTGTTCAGTATTCGATATTTGAAGTGGAGTGTTTAGGGCTTCCCTTCCAAATACCGAATTTCAATGGGGTGTATGAATGCTTTTAAGACTGAATTATGGTCACAAAACATTCATATTTTACCAGATCATTGAAGGAGGTGGTAACCCAGTCGCAATTAGGAAAGGGTCCCCATGGGTCTACTCCTTATTTGAGAATGGAAAACAAATACTTTTTAAGATCAGACTGTGGTCCCACAGACCTCTGCCTACTCATAAAAAATAAAACTTCAAAGATAATTTATTTTTGTTTTTAAGCGCATCCCAACAAAAATGGGCTTCATTTAAATATATTAAAAAGTAATCACAGACAATGTATTCTGCTGATGCCAGCAGGCCACCATCACTGTGATGGTTATCATTCCTAATAGGTCGCAATCTGTGACCTACCTAATTAATGATCATGAAGTAGGTCATTTGTGATACACTAGAAATCTCCACTTCAAAGGTGTACATTTTCTTACATCAGGAATTGTGATATACTATTTGCAATTCTGTAACCATTGCAATTAGGAAATCGCAATTCTAAAATTTGGTACATGTGGCCCTTAATTCCTCAACTTCCCACTCATATATTGTGCAACAAACATCACATCTTCTAGATGTGGAACATGCCTACCTCATATTCTTGATTTTGTATATAGCATTTTGTCCATCCTTTTTTTCTCTTCATGGGGTGCTTCTCACCTAAAAGCACGACTTTGACAGTCAATATGTAAAGGACATTGAAAATAAATATCTAAAATTAATTGACAACATTATTTAACATAAAATATGTTGATTACTTTTAAACATTTTTATTTTTTTCTATAGCTGAATCTCGATGGCAGAGATGTCAATTTTCCGACAGTAAAGATTAGGTAAAAAAAATGTTTATTAACATGTACTCTAAAACATTAAATATATAGTTATGTTAAATATCAATGTAAATTAATTTCATATGTTTATTTGAAATGGAAAAAGGCTATGGTACTATTAACTTAATATTGATTTTTTAATATTGAATTAAAACCTTAATTAGTTTAAATAAAAAATGTTTTATAATTAAATAACACATAATTTATTGTAAGATATTTTTTCACATTAAGTTATATTAATGATTTAGTTACCTAATTTAAATAATGTAATTTAATTTAAGGTTATTTCCTAATATTATATATATCCCTATAATTATTTGGGGAGGGTGTACCCTTCCCTAAAAAACAGTTCCCCCATTGAACTGATACTGCACTGATAGTGCAGTAAAAGTTCCTGGTCATGTGTGGTGCTGTACTTACTAATGTTGGTGGGGATGTTCAAGTCTACACTTTTGACTAACTGCACACAAGGGTTATGTGTTTAGCCAAGAGTAGCAAAGTTACTTAAAAGTTTAATAGCAAATTATACATGCAAATTACTCATAAGTGTAAGCTACCTTAGTGAATAAGCCTGAGTCTCTGCCTTCCATGGAGTAATGTGCTACCAGTTTGTAAAATGCTTCAATGCCTTGCAAAGGGCAGTAACCACTAAATACATTTACAGTACAATACAATACAATGAAACTTCAATATAGACCAATGGGCAATGTTTTAAATTAAAGTTGCACTAATTCTAACTAGTGATGGATGCATCTTGCATAATTCAGTGTAGCATAATCACATGGAATCACTGAAAAATTCTATGAGATCATGCAGAATTATGCGAGAAAAGTCATTTTGCGTTTAGCGATTCCTCCTACTGAAAAATGTCCCCTCGTCCAAAATTGGATAAATAGAAGAATTTTTGCACTACTATATAACAGCAAATGCAGCAATACATGATTAGTTTACATTAGTCGATGCTCACACTCACTAAATGTGCTCTAGGGGTAGGATTTTTAGCCATGCCGTACAGGAAGTGTAGGGCCCCCTTTGCTTCCTCTCTGCCAGGGTTTTCATGGAGGAGGAACATCCATGAAATCCATGGTGGAGAGGAAACTCCTAATATGCTTGGGGGGACAGCGGTGACACCACCAAGCATATTGATGCCTCCTGACCACCACAGCGCCACCAGGGAAAAGCAGTTCCCTGGTGGCTATGGCGTGGCACTGGTGGTCTGACCACCTTAATCACAATAGGGCAGTTGGGGGACCACAGCTGCACCCTCATAAGTCTGGTGGTCCATGGACCATCAGACTCGTAACTAAGCCCTATATCCGAATCCTTCAAACCAAAGTGAGAAGCGCTACGATGCATCACACAAACAAACCTGGTCTATGTAATTGAAAGAACATTTGTATTACTAAAAAGTAGATTTTGCTGTCTACATAAAAGTGCTGGTGCCCTACAATATTCAAGAGAACCAAGTTGCAAGATGATCGCTACATGTGCAATGTGGAAAGGATTGCAAGGAATCATGCCAGACTCAGGCTCTAATGATGAACAACAAGATCCAGTAGCACAGAAAAAAGGATGGTTCAATGGCAGCAAAAGGAAGAGCCACATCTGGTACCATTACAAACCATTACTTTTAAGGTATGTACATGATGTCACATTTTACATTTGCACAAAGATAGACACATGATTGCTGTTGTCAAACAAACATATTTTTTTTCCCCGGATATTATTTTAATTGTAACATCCTTTCAATCTTCAGAATCTTTAAATGCCAAGAACAGGTATCAATACACATGTTTTTGTAATTGCAATATAAAGCTACACAATATGAGGTGCAAAATAATGCGTGATTACTGATTGCGTCTTCGATGAACTGAGCTTTGTTTCTCCTTTATAGCGGAGCTTTCTGTACTCACAATACCACCTTGTGATTTACTGCGACACAGACTCATAGCCTCACTAACTGACAAACTGCTATTAGAGCTCTTCACTTTCCGGAGTTCCAACTGCTACCCAACTTGCAATTTGATTAGATTGTAAACTTACGACAGCATTAGTTATTTGCACAAGGCCACGTGCCACGTTGTCGTGAGAGTGAAGATGTAGACTGTGCAATGTGATTTATGGAGTGGCTCAACAGAGACACTTCCTTCTACTTCCGATTTTTTTGTTTGTTAATTAGTCTTATTTGTTTGTGGTGGAGGTGCTGTACCTTCAACATAGAGGCTTCTATACCTCCAAACAACTGTGTGTCACCCCCCATATTTCGTGTGGACTCAGACCTAGGAAGGTTGACTGACAACATTGCAATGTTGGACTCGATATCTCCTGCATAGTTGTGTGTGCCTCACCGGAGGTTACTCTTTATCTTTTTGACTCCTTGCTTTCCCAGCCTCACCCATTGCCAGTGTGTAACTGCTTTGTTCTGGAGTCGAACATTGCTATTCAGTTGGTGTTTTGGGAAAATTGGAATAATTCGCTTCTTCCCTGCACATTTCTGAATCTTCTTTTTCCCTCTCCTTCAGACTCATCATCTGTTTCTTATGGGATAATTGTTTAAAAATGTAATGTGAAAATTATTTGTAAAATAAATGATAGTTTACCTTTGTTTGTATACTTTAATTCATGATAAGTTTGCTTTGTGCTTTCGATGTTTATAATGGAGTAAGACATATCCTATAGTGCACTGGTAAGGTAACCCTAACTATTCTAATGAAGTTTTAAAAATACTATGTATTAGATAAGGGGTTATCAGGCCTAACAAGATTACAATTTAAACTCAAATATTGCTGCAAATATGTTACAGCGATACTGTAAGTGTATTACACGGAAAAGCATGTTCCCGCTGACTTCATAATATGGATGGCGGTCGACATGTCGGCAGACGGTCATTCCGTCTGCCGCGGTCCCCCCTGCATAGTAATATGGCAGGGGGAAATGGGTGGCGGGTAGGGTAGGATGTAAGGCGGATCACCACCGCCGCATGGCGGTGGCGATCTGCCCGACATCCTAATGGGGCCCTAAGTGTGCATGACTGCTTGGCCGACTGTTTTGGCTGCTCAAGCAGTCAAGCACACTTTGCATATTCCCCATCAGGCTGTAATGGACAGCTTGGTAGAGAATATGTTCAGGCTCCCTGTCCCGATCTGAGCACCAATCCATGGTGGTCAGTCCAATCACAATGCTGCATTGCAGCATTGTAATTGGCTCAGGGGAGCCTGTGTGCCCCTGTGCTTCCTGCAGCTTCTTCTGAACTAGAGTCAGGAAGAGCAGTGAAGCAGAGGAGAGATGCAGCTAGTGGAAAAGGTAAGTGCATTAAAAAAAATATTTTGAACCCCCCATAGTCCCCGTCACCCCACCACCCCATTCCCTACTAGGTGCCACTGGTGCTAAGAGCCGTCAAGAGGCGCAGGAGACACGTGAATACCAGCCAAAGTGACAGAGGGCAAATGCAGACAGCCTATATGCTAGAAATACATCATGGCATAGAGCTTTGAGGTAAATAGCTTACAAATAACTAAAATTCTAGTTATTGCTTTGGCTAGCATTCCGAACTAAAGTTATTTACTCACTGTGTCACTCTAGACAGATGTCTGCCTTATGCAAATGGTTATTGATCATGCTTCCCATGGGAACAGTCCATCCCAGACTTCCAGGTGAGGTGAGGTCCCCTCTAGAAAGGAACACAAACAATCCCAGACCAGTGGCAGTCTTGTTAAAACTCATTAGTGAGTTATGCCTTGCATCCTGTGAGACAAGGGCGTGGGATACATCAATTGTGATTAGGGATGATAATGTTCACAGCTGTCCCCTGTGGAGCTAAAGATGACGTTGTTGCAGGTATTGAGTTTAGCAAGCAGAAACTGAGGCATCAAAAGGTAAAACACAGATATATTTACTTCAGAATACCTCTTTAGGAAGAACATCATCAGTTTCAGTATCCCTCTATGATGAACTGAATCCCCTTTCAATCACTGTAAACATTCTAAGGAAGGTTCAAGGCAAGAAAAATGAAAGGAAGGGAAAGGAGATGGCAACGGCAGGAATGTGAAACCATCGAACACAGCTAACATAAAAGAAAGGAATTCAGTGTAAAAGGTGTAAAATAAGGAAATTATTAGAATACAATAATCCAGTTAGGGTTCAATCTATAAAGGGCATACTTCGCATGCAGGTTATTAGCTGCCTACCAAACTATGATTCTTTAATTGCACACCACAAACCATTGGCCATTTCATCACCCACCTGAGCCAGTTGGTCTGTAGGCACTTGTAGCTGAAGGCAAGCATCACTTATTAGCTGTCCTTTATGCAGGTGAGCCTACCAATGTTTCCCTAGTTAAGAGGCAACTGTTATTTTTGCAGGACAGTCCCTTTCTAGATCTTCCAAACGGTGTCAGTTTCAGGATTAATGTGAGACCCTTGACTTGCTCCCATGCCATAAGGAAACATACATTTCAAAATACAGGACATACATTCTGTAAGCCGGTGCTGCTGAACTACTTCAAAGTTGCAACCTAAGGGAACAAAAAATGATCTACAGAGTTTCATAGTAGATCTCACGTGCAGATTGTATGATCCACAAGGGAAAAGAAGGCCTCTTGCATGGGACACTGCATCTTGTGTGATAATTTCTGTAACCTTTTAAAAGGTCATCTTTTGCCATTCAAATAGACATCCCAATATACAACATCCAGTGACTGCATTTATACTTCGTCCACCATCCATGATATACACTCAAAATGACATGAAGGACCCAAGTGATGAAGTGAAGAGCAGATATGGGTATCCAAAGTAGTTTAGCTCCTACGAACAGATAATCTACCAATGCATCCAGAGGAGGTAATAGCCTTGTCTAAATAAGGGTGGAAACATACCTTTAGTGCACCCTCTGCCCAGTGCAGCATGTCACTCTGCTGGGGGAGAATGCAAACTAAGGCACACAGCGGACTTAAAATGTCTCATTTAGTTGGGAAACGTACAGATTACAGAATGGATTGGGAAGGCAACATGAAACGGGGGAATCTGTCCTTGCCATTTAGCTATTGACATTTTGACAGCTTGCCTCACCTAGCTTAGGCATATAGGGATAATGCCATGGCCAAACACTTTCAGTCACGTTACTGGAAAAACCTACTCAATCCTGCACCCACCAAGAGATCTACTTAGAGTTGAGATGCGGGGAAGAACCATAAGAAGTGGCAGAAATCAATTCCTTATAAAAATGTGTAACCTGTTTGTGCTGCAAAAAAGAGACACAGGAGGAACACTGGCCACATACCAAGACCTGAATGTTTAGGAACATTGACTTTTAGTATGGGAATTTCTCCTCCATAAGAGTAAATTGATATCACTTTGCTTTGGAAAGCTACAGGACACATGAACAATTATTTTAGCCCCAAACCATCTGGTCCTGGGTCACTTACAGATGATCCTTATCCTGTTATTCAATGGAACATAACCATACTCTCACCTTTCTGGACCAAACAATATGCAAGTTTAATTCCTCTTATGCATTTTTATCACGTATTTCCCCAAGCAGGGGACAGGACTAAAGGCAACATTTTACATTTGACCCTTTTTATCTGTCTTTCAAAAGGGCCGTACTGAGAGGTTAAGATGTATTTTCTCCAACCAGGGTTCGGGTAATCTAACAGAGCATTTGGTGTCATAATACGTTAGTTTGGAGCACAGTTCCAATCACAGCACCTCCCAATGACCAGTGGGCCCTTGTTCCCTTATCTCTAATAAACCATAGTTGAAAACGCACTCTCACAAGTACATAGGACAATGCCATGAGGGAAAACTGTCCTGGCATTTGACATGTGCAACATATTCAACAAATCCCTGCATTTGTATCTACAAAGGTGTTCCCTCATTAGGAGACTTACTGCCTGGGAAAAAGTGAACTTCTTCTAAATGTTCAAGAATTCTCCTGGAGCCAGATGTACAAACATTTCTGCTTGCGATTTCATAATAGTGGATGTTTGCAATACACTGTTAGAAAATCACAAACAGCTATGTCTAATCTGTCTTTGAAGCATTTACCGGAACCCAATGGGGTCACAAAATACCTACCTCATTAATATTCATGAGGTAGGTCACAATTTGCGACCCATTGTGAATCACTAAAAACACAGGGATGTTGGCCTGCTGGGGAGAGCAGGACGCATGTCAAAACAAAAATGAATAGTTTTTTTTTTTCATTTTATCCATTGGACCGCTGCCCGCTATTAAAACACGTTTTCGTATATATTCACAAAGGGGAAGACCCCTTCCTAATTTTGAATGGGGTACCATCAACTTCATGTTGGTGGTAAAATGTGAATTGTTTGTGACCGCATTTGTTACATACCATTGTGAGTCACTATTAGGATGGAACACCCTAAACCAGCTCCTTCTTAATACCGAATCACAAACCTATTTTGTGATTTGGTAATAGGTTACCAAATTACAAATAGGGTTTGTACATGGAAAAAGGCTTTTTTGCGGTCGCTAACAGCCATTTGCAAGCTCATAACAGCTATGTACATTTTGCCCTAAGTCCTCAGAAAATCTACCTATAACGTGGGGCATGTTTACAAAGGATTTCCTGGGAAGTAGGGTAGAGCTTTAACCCTTCTGCAATGGTTTAGAACCCTAAAATTTGAACAAAGGGTATGCTTGTTCATCTAGGAAACTTGACCAGTAAGCATCCCCTGTTAATATGTTATAGGAGCATCTGGGTCCCTAGCAATTAACTAATAAACAAGTTCTGGCCAATCCCTCAGGGCGATCCCTAGAAGGTCAATATCAAAAACAATGTTCTCACTTGGAACAATATAAAAAACAGTGGATATCATGGACCTCTCACTGGCTGTGCAAAATATACCCTTTCCTGTTATATCTGCCAGCTTCTAAGCCAGAAGTTACCTCCATTGCAGAGTATTGTTGAGGGTTTGGTACCATGCAAGCTCAACCCAATTTCACTGAAATGCCCTAGCAAACCTTTTACAGGTTCTCCTGTCACACTTACATTGACCATTTCTTACCTGGTACTGAATTATATATGCACTTTGACTTGGAGGGGCTTAACACACCTTCCAAACACTAGATGTAGAATAACCATGACCCCTCTGATGTACTTGTCAGGTACCAAAATATTAATGTCCTTTGCTCACCCTTGACCATTTTGTGATGCTGCAGTTCGGTCTGGACTGCTCTAATAGGGCACAGGGTTAAGACTGATTTGCATATGGCTGGGTCCAAACTAGGGTGGCCTAGTGGGCAAAAGAACAACGGATTTAACCCAGATATTTTGACTGGGGGAGAATGTTTGCATTGTCAGCATTCTGTCCATCATTTGTTTGCTGTACCACTTTTTGCCCTAAGTGAGATGGGTATGCCCAGACGTGGGTCCCTTGCTCACTGTGCCACTGGATTCAAGTAAGCCTGGCTGAAGAAGAGTGACATACCCTGAAACCGGTCCCGGGATGCTTGTTTCCGGTCCAGGGAGGACCTTCCCTGGTAGTTCGGTCTGGACTGATTTGCATATAGCTGGGTCCAAACTGGGATGACGTAGTGGACAAAAGAACGATGGATTTAACCCAGATATTTTGAATGGGGGAGAATGTTTGCAATGTCAGGATTCTGTCCATCATTTGTTTGCTGTAACACATCTTTCAGACCTTACGTAGTAAATCTCCTAAAAAGTTTCATACCGGATATGGATGAAAAAGATCTGGATGAGGACATACAGAGGGTCTAAAGAGACCCATTTAGGTTAAACAAAGATAGAAAAAAACCCTCGCAGAGTTCTGGTCAATTTTAAGTCTTATTCAATAAAAGAACATATTTTAAATAAGGCATTAAACTCTGGCACCCTCACAAAAGATGGATATAATTACAAAAATCGATCAGATATATCCAAGGCAACGGCTGATAGACAATGGGCCCTGGGAAAATTTATGCAGGATCTCAGGTCAAAAGGCGCCACGGTTCAGATAAAATGTTGTGCTTTTTTACGGATAATGTGGCAAACTAAAACCTATAATATCAGAGACCCAAAGGAAGTGGAGCTATTCTTGGAACGAATGAAGGAAAACAGAGATAAATAATGTTACGAGCCTAACTGTTAGAAATCAAATTTGCTGTCTTGATTTTGCGGTTCTAAAACTGGGCAACTAGGATTGCTCAATGACAATGGGGAGGGTTCTCCAGGGTGGGGTTTTCTTTTTCACACACGTTGGAATATATTTTGGGTGGGGAGCAGTGGGAAAAAATAAAAAATAAATGTTTTTTTGTTCGATATGTAAATGGTATAGCAAACAGGGTCGGTCTCTATAGCAACAGAAAAAAATCTCAAATACTATGGGTGATCTGAAAATAGTGATATGGAACATGAACGGCTTAAGGACAAGGGGAAGGCGTTTAAAAATGTTTGAGTATCTTAAATGGCTAAAAAGTGATATAATCATATTGCAAGAGACACATCTCCTTAGAGATGAGTGGGTTGAGGCCATAAAACATGAGAGATGGATAGGAGAGTCTGTCTGTAAAAATCAATCATGCAATATAAAGGGAGTTTCTATTATTATCAAGAAATCATCACAGTGTATGTTGGTATGACAACTTGTTGATTCTCGAGGAAGGTGGGCCATAGCAAACATAAAAACTAAAGACAGTGTCTTGTCGGTAGTGGGTTACTATGGCCCTAATAAAGATGATCCCACACCACTTCAATTTTTTTGTATGTACAATTGATGTCTCAGACCTCACCAATTATACTGGGAGGTGATTATAACATTTTACTTGATCCTAAATTAGATAGACACCCTCCTGGCAAAGGTCTAAATTTACCCAAAATGCGACAAGTTTTGTATAGGCTCAAAGATGATTTAGGTCTAATAGATATCTGGAAAATAAGAGGGGATCAAACCAATAGATTTACTTTTACAAACTACAGACATGGCCACTCCTCAAGGATAGATAATTTCTTGGTCGATAGACTCCAAAGTAATAACATCATGAGTGTTAAACATCTGCCCGCTCATCTCTCGGATCACTCGTTAGTCCAATTAAGAATAAAATCTGAGTTAGTCCAGGGCGAGAGAAGGTGGACTCTGGATCGGTCTCTCCTTTTAGACCAGCTTGTTATTTAGGATTTAAGATTAACAACTGAAAATTACTTTAAGTAAAACGGTGATGGCGAAGTCTCTGATATAATAGTGTGGGATGCTTATAAGGCCTTTCTTAGAGGAACATTAGTCGGTATAGCAATAGGTAAAAATAAGTTAAGAAGGGCCAACATTTCAGAAATAGTGGCAGATTTACAAAAAATACAAGTAAACCTAGAATCTACAACCTCAGAGGTAGAACAAAACATTCTGAAAGACAAAATTTTGAATAAGAAACAGGAGTTGGCTGAATTCCTAAGGAAAAGGTAAGGGAGAGAAGGCAAGCTAGTTCTCTGTCAAACTATGAATATGGCGAGAATAGCGGTAAACTTTTAGCCTGGAAACTAAAAACTGAGTCCAATAGAAATAAGATAACTGCTATTCATAAGGGAAACAGCGGACAGATGGTTGAAGACAAAGTAGGTATGTGTTGGACTTGGCCCTTCTGGCAGGTTGACCCCTAAACTTTTTGCTCTTACTTGTGACCTGGTGTTAGTGATTTTTGGCTTCTGCGCACTTTACCACTGTGTCCCAGTGTAAAGTGCATGCGTGTGGTGAGGTTGGCCTGCCCTCCCATAGGAATGCATGGGGAATGTATGTGTCCATGGTAGTTCCTGATGTGTGGGGAGTGCAGGGTCTAGTTTGGTATGTGCGAACTTGTGAGATTGAATGCTGCGCGATGATGTATGTGGCGTTAATGTGTCTAGTGTTGAAGTGCCACTTCTAGAAGTTGGCATGTCTGTGTATTAAAGGTGCAGTGACTGTCTGGCTTGTGATTGGCTGGAGCTGGCTGGTGAGCCTGGCTCCATGAGTCAGATGGGTCTGCACCAGTGGTGAATAGGGAGATTGACAGCCAGATGGGTGGGAGGAGTGCACTTGGGACCTGAATAGGGCTGAGCTTTCCCTACACAATGCTGGCTCCGCCCCCTGTGGTGTGTCTGATGTCCCTAGCCTGGCCAGTGAATGGTGAGAGGGGCTGAGCACAACAGAGTGCTCCAAAACCAGCTGTGTCTGGTTTTTTCCCCACCCTGCAGAAACAGACAAAGGAATTAGGTGTATAAAAAGGGGCAGTGACCCCATACAAAATGTTCTCTTGCTGATCCTAACTTGAAGGGGGGCCTGCTGTTGCTGGGCGCCAGGAGGACTGCCACTGGGGACTGCCTCCCTGCCTAGAGGGCCCTGTGAGCTGGCCTTTAGCACAGCCTTTGCCACCCTTTGGCTGCAGTCTAAAAAGAACTTTCCCTGGACTTCTTTTGCCTATAGTGCCTGGGAGTGCTTTACTTTTAATCTTTGGAGGAGGCTCTGCTGACTCAAGGAGTGCTGTGCTCTGCCCCGGAAGACTACTGGGGGCCTGCAGCACAGAGAGGCTGCCTGGAGTCCCCCCCCCCCTTTGCTTGATTTCGGCGCAGGTGCCCACCCTGCGCCAGGGACCTTGTGCCCGTGTGTTTTTATATATGTCCCTAGCGGGTGCCCACTCCTCCAGGGACTCCATATTTTAATGGGGAGCCTACCCCGGTTTGTGAAAATCCCCGCCAGCGTCCCAGGAGTCTATGGGAGATCCCCGCGACGTCACTACTAGTGCCGCGCTGGGATTGGACCCAGTGCCAGCGCCACGCTGTGATTGGTGGAGGAAGCAGAAGCAACACAGGAAGCGGACGTGAGCCCACCCTGCGCTCCTGAAACCAAGTAGAGCAGCATTTTGCACCCGGGGCTCCTGTGCAGTCAGGGAGAGCCCCGTGGTACCAAGGGAGCGACAGAGAAGCACTGTGTTGGCTTTGTGGGGCTCCCGTGTGGAGGAGGAGCCCCGCGTGCAGCTGGTCCAGTCCTGCGAGAAGGAGGAGGAGCCGGCCTCAGCTGAGAGGAGGGGCTGGAGCCCCCAGCCCGACAGCGAGGGAAAAAGACCGGCAGCGTACTGGAGTCTTGATGAGTGGGATTCCGTTTTTGCAGTGCTGGGGGCATTTGTTTATTTAGAGGCTGCGAGGCTCCCACAAGGCTCCGATGTTGCTGGGGGACATTTTGTTATTTCGAGCCTGAGAGGCTCCAACGTCGGTCGCATTCCTTTTGTTTCTTCAGAGCCCACGTGGCTCCCACATTTGGCCGCATATTTCTTCAGAGCCCACGGGGCTCCAGCTGCAGGCACAGTTGTTTATTTGAGCCGCAGAAGAGAGCCAGAAGGCACGCTGGTGCCCATACGCAATTCCAGCTGCCCAGCACTTAGTGGGCAGATGCTTCGTTTAAGCTTTGCCCATTCTTCTTTGGCTGCCTGCGCAACCAGCCCAGACACTCTGGACATTGGGCCTGTGAGCCCCTGAGAGGTCAGGTTGGCCTCGGGTCAGTTCTTTTTGGCGCAAATGTGATTACCTGCCTAACGTGATTTATTCAATGCTTTTTGCCTAGACCTCTAAATGTGTTTATGCTTAGGAGGTTGTGTTTCCTAGTATAGTTATGCTAGTAAGTTCCTGGTTCCCTGCGTGATATTTGCTATTTGGTGCTACAATTGTTCTATGTCCTAAGCGCTATTCCTACCAGCATTCTATGTTCTAAAAGTGTTGTTTCTACCAAGTGCTTATTCCTGAAAGTGGTCCATGTGGCCCTGTCCTGTGTATATAATCCCCTGTAAATTCTGCCTGTGCCAGTGGCACAGTGTAAATTGTGGGTTTATTATCTAATGTGTTTGGTATAATACAAAGGCTGTTTTTATATATAACCTTGTGCGGAGTTTCTTTTGTGGTGGGCCTTGGGTGTTGTTGCTGGGTGCGTGCGCAAACGCTTTACACATTGCCTCTGAGATAAGCCTGACTGCTCGTGCCAAGCTTCCAAGGGGGTGAGCAGGGGTTATCTTTGGCAGGTGACTTCCTTGCCCTGACGTAGAATGGTGGTTTCTGCCTGGCTTTGGCGCAAGCAAGAAATCGCCATTTCTAACAGTATTAAAAAAGCTTTCGAACTTTTTATTCAGTTCTTATATGAGGAGGATTTATCACCCCTCCCAATAGCAATGGACACCTATCTAAATAACTCACAAATCCAGAAACTAGATGTACTTGCCTGCAAAACCCTAAATGCAAAAATTACGGTAAATAAGGTGTTAGAGGTAATAAAAACCTAAAAAAAAGTAAAGCAGCAGGGCCTGACTCTATACCAAATGAACTTTATGTAACTCTGAAAAGATCACCTTGCCCCCAAACATATTGATATTTTCAACAGTATTTTCTCTGAGGGTCATTCTATCCCTAAATCCTGGAACGAGGCCATGATTAGTTTAATTTTAAAGCCTGGCAAAGACCCCTCCTACTGTGAGTCATACAGACCAATCTCGCTTTTTAACGCAGACTATAAAATCTTTACCCAGGTCCTAGCTAAAAGACTTGGTTCTTTTTCTGATAGGCCCATACATGAAGATCAGAAGGGTTTTATTGGAAGGAGACAGCTGCACAACCTCACACATCAACTGATCGGAGCTATTGATATAGCTGCCCATGAGAAAGTACCTCTTGCAATATTCATTTGATGCGGCTAAAGCTTTTGACCGTGTAAATTGGCTGTATTTACAAAAAGTCATTCAACAGAACAATTTAGGTCAAAACTTCTCTAGGGCAGTAGCAAACATCTACTCGGCTCCAACAGGGAAAATACTCATTAACGGCAGTTTATCAAATAGTTTTCAAATTAAGAGAGGCACCAGGCAGGGGTGTCCTCTCTCCCCTCATCTTTTTAACTTATATATAGAGCCGCTAGCAAATGTAATTAGGGCCTCCAAAGAAATCACCCCATTTAGGTTCAATTGCTGGGAGCTAAAAGTGGCACTATATGCCGATGATTTAATGATTTATTCATGTAAGGTTAATGAAACTTTTAACAATATAAATAGTTTACTAACAGATTTTGGGGGAATATCGGGCTACCAAATAAATAAACAAAAAAACTGAAGTAATGCATTGGAACATATCTAATCCATGTTCTGTATCAAAAGAAAAAATTAGATACCTTGGTATTCAAGCTACAAGGAACATCGAGGTTATCGCCCTGATAAATTTGGAATTAAAAACTAAAGAGACGAGGAAACTCTTGAAGTCTTGGAGTTCTCAATCTCTTACTTTTATGGGGAGGGCAAATGTAATAAAAATGGTCATCCTACCAAAATGAACTATTGCCTTTAATACAATCCCCCCTGGAGTTTAAGTTACAGTATATTAAAAGATACAGAGTTAATTGAATACTTTTATTTGGTCATCCAAAATAGCCAGGATAGCCGGGAAAAAACGTATCCAGAACAAACATTGAGGAGGGATAGCCAGTCCATATCTCCTACTGTATTACAAGGCCTTCCATTTTAAGAGTATAAGGCATCTGTTTTGGGACTACGAGACATACCCTGTCTACTGGAAATCAGTAATGAAACATAACCACTGCCTTTATAATTTTGGCCACCAAAAGTTCTTCAAAAAAGTTAAACTAAAGGTGCCAAAATCTGCTTTTAAACTCTGGTCATTCCCATACTATAGCCCTCAAGCACCGATATGGGACTCCCCAGGAACCCCTGATTGTTTGAAAAATCTACTAGCAGTGCCTTTGAAAACAGCTGGAATATACAAGTGGGGAGATCTTTTGGAAAATGGTGTCTTAAAACCATGGGATGAGCTAACGGAAATAACGAAGAATGAAATATCAAGATTTAAATTTTACCAGTTGCTTGGCTGGTCTAAAGAACAAGAAACATGGCCAGATTCTGTGGCAAACTTAGAGGATGGATTCCTTAAAGTATCAGGAAAGAAAGAAGTATCGAAGTGGCACTGGTATTTGGTGGAGAAGAAGAATGCAGACGACGACACCTCAGATCTTAAATGGAAGAAGATTTTCCCATTTCAAGACTTGCAACAAGCATGGCAAGTATCCTGCACTTACTTATGGCACATTATAATTTCTGCACCTCATAGGAAAAATCATTTGTTTATTTTGCACAGATCTTATTGGACCCCTGAAAGGCTATCAAAAATGAGTTCTCAGGTGACGAGAAAATGCCCAAAATGTGGCGAGTAGGATGTTAATGATATTCATATGTTCTACTTATGCCATCACCTTGATCTATTCTGGAGCGGAGTTGGTAAGGTTATTGATAAGAGTCTAAACACGATTGTTAAGGTAAGAGCTTTTACTATTATTTTTGGTATTCTGGATCCTGAAGAGTTCAATTTTGGTTTAACCAAAAAACTGAAGTACCTATTGTTTACATTTATACTTCTTGCTAGACGTGAGATTTGAATAAACTGGATTCTGTCCAGTTCTCCTAAGGTTAGTGACTGGGTCCGATCAATAGAAAAATTTAGAAATTTAGATAGAGCCAGAGGGGTCTGTAAGCACACGAAACAGTGGGAACTATGGGATAATTATAGGCGGTAGGATAGGGAGGGATGTCCAATGATTTAAACAGGCACGATCGAAACTTTAAGAGTTATAGTGGCTGGAACAGTGAAAAAAATAACTCATGGAAGTGTTTTGTTTTAAGACTTGGATTTCATCTCAATTCTCGAGGGCGCACAGTTTGAGGTAGCCCGGTTTGCTTTAAACAATAAAGATCGCATAAATGAGGACAACATTTTTAAAAAACAACAAAAATAACTCATCTTTCAGTTTGGGCATGGGTTGCAGAACCATGTGGCATCTGGGTAGTTTATTTTATTTTCATGGTCCTCAATAGAAGTATTAGCCAACTCGGTTTTTCCTTGTTATCCATGTCTAGAACAGAAACTCGAAATCTTCGGCATCTCAGGCCGGGTCCACATTGAAGTGTACAGCACTTTCAAAGTCCTGGTCCTAAACAGATACCATTCATAAGCTGGTAGTGAGGAGTTCTGTCCAGAATCCAAAATGAATACAACTTACTTGCTCCAGACACTTATTATCTAAAACCTTTGTCACTGGGGGGAAGCTAGTGACAATGTCTTGCAGATATAGGACCTAAATGCTGACTCTTAGCACATCCAGTAGAGAAGGGAAACAAATTTGTAAAAGGACATATGTTGGGTAGTCAAAGGCCAGACATAATAGGCCGAGCTGAGCTACATTTGGGTAGCTCCTGAGGATGGTGTACTCTTGCTGCCAGAATATTTTCTGACATAAATATTGTGTCATGAATAACATTTACAACATATTGCACCATATAACTTAAAAACAGAAGTGAAACAATATTTGTATAAACAATATTTAGGACACAATATTCGTGTCAGGCAATAATTCTCGATAGAATATTCTGAACTATAACCACTGAGGATGGAATAGCTTTAAAAAACAGACTGTTATCTGAGAAGGTCATCTGGTGTGGCAGGGTTTGATTGTAGTTTTTATTTTTTTATAACCATCTTATTATTTCAAATTAATCATTGAGTCATGTGCCACAGTTACTGTCCTCTTTGTTTTGTTTCTTTCAGTGTGGTGACAGAAAGCCCTCTTAGTTTGTGGTATTTTTGCTTGAGCAGATAGAAAAGGCATCAAGCTAATAGGAAATCCTATCACTAGTGTACTGTGTGTGCTCATAAAGCTGGTATGGAAATACTGTTAATTGCAAGGACTATATCTTATATTAATAGGGCCAACATAAAACCACAATCGTGATTTTTGAGTCAGAATTCACATTGTCAGGATCTCAACAACTATAATAAAACTAAAACAACATTAATAGTGGATCAGGGCTCAATAATTACATCAAAAGCAGAGTGGTGCCATAATCAGGACATACACTCAAAATGTTCTGTTTTTCCCCATATTTAATGGCTTACTCCAGTAGAGCCAATGATACTGAACAACATCCAACCTTTGTAATTCGGGTAATTCCAACCTATTGAACAACTAAATTAAACAACTAAATTAATTAAGGATGAAGATATTATCTACCTCAATCTTGAAAAGCAGTCTGCAGAGTCTATGGGAAAAGGCAACATCCAGATTGCTCCAGTTGTGAGGACAGGATGAAGGGTTGCATCCTTATTGACCTGTAATTGTAATGTAATGGTGTCTTGTAAAGCGGATGTATCACCCCACCATGGGGTATCTCAGCGCTGTAGACCGCTGGGGAACCCGTCCTGGCTTTCCCTGTGAGATGGTCCCTGCTGGGTATCTCCAAGGTGAAACCAGGCATCCCCGGCGTATGTGGGGGGCCGTTGTGGAGATAAGGCAAGCTAATGCCCAGAGTTGCCGAGTGTGATCCCTGGTTAGAGTAGGCACCGAGGCGAGAATTATCGAGTCCGCTGACCCTGGTCCACGACCCTGCCGCATCGGGAATTGAACCCTGGTTCCGGCCCGTCCTCTGTTTCCAGGTCTGCCGCCTCTAACCAGTGAGCCACACCACTCCACTTACTGTGTCCATGCAGAGAACACTATTCTTCTATCACTTGTACACCCCAAAAATAGAAAACACATGTGCAAGTCACATATTGTCACTTATCCCTTCAACAGCATACATTCAGGATGGAGGTCTGCATGCACAACAATTAATTTTGTGAGTCTGTAATTGTGAATATTTTGCAACTTGCAATTAGTAACTCACAAAATGCAATGTACATATGTGTCTCAGACACATTTAGTGATTCCTAATTGGGCTGTAATTGACTTACTTCATCAATCTTAATAAGTAGGTCAGAATTTGCGACCTATTGGGAACCACAAAAAACACAGGGATGGTGGCCTGCTGGGGACAGCAGACCCAGTGACAGCCAGCACAGGTAAGAGTGGTGGGCTGTGGGGTTGGGTGGGGGCAGGGCATGGTGAAGGGGAAAACTGACAGACAATGGGTTAGTTAAAATTAAATCAAATAAAAAAAAAACACTTACCTTGCAGTCTCCTCATTTCTAACTCAGCGGAAGGCAAGTGTTTTCTTTATTTTTTATTTTAATGAGCCCATCGGCTGTCGACTTTCTCCCTCACCACGCCGAGACCACCGTGTCTATGTTTCCTTTTCAATAAAGCAACTTATTGTTTAAAAAAGAAAAATGTATGTTTCAGTTTCATTTTAAGAGTAGGCAGGGGTCCCAAGAACCACGGCTTGCTCTTAAAAAACCTTTTAGCTGCCATTCAAAAAGGAAAGGGGTCCCCTGAGGACTCATTCTCGTTTGTGTCTGTCTTACCACCTACTTAAAGTAGGCAGTAAACTGCAAATGCCTTGTGACTGCTTTCTGTTCACAGAACATTCTGACATCCCCGTGTGACTTGCTATTAGGAAGGAACGCCCTTGGCATGCCTCTTCCTAATACCAACTTGCAAACCCCAGTTTGCGAGTATGTGATAGGTTACCGACGCACAAAATAGGGTTAGTAAATAGCAAAAGGCTCTTTAGCAGTCGCAAACCGCCCGAGTATCCTTTTGTGATCAGTAAAACCTGTCATTCATGTGGCCATGGGGGCCTCATTTAAAGTTTTTCTGACAAGGTACTCTGTCACAAAACTAAGACAGAACCCGGCGTTCAAACCCTTGTTCCAGCCGCCTATTTAGAGATGGGTAGATTTAAAATTTTCCTTCAACATAGAACTTTCACCAATTGCATGATGGAATAAGTGTTTTTGGAGAAAGGACTTTATACCACCAGCTCTATATGATTAGAAAGCATAATATCTTTTTTTCTGTCCATCACACCCAGGAAAAATAGCAAAAACTATAATGTCCCCCACACCTACTGAAAATGTGGAAATGTTTGTTGGATGGGTGTCAGAACCAGTAGCAGCAGTCCACCCAGAGTTATGATAGTTCTTTTAATTAAGAGAGATTAAAGCTGGGCTGGAAGGCGACTCACAATCTGGAGGATGGTTGTCCATCAGGGTGGCAGAGGGAATTTCCTCTGACACTCTGATGGATGGAGTATCATCCAATAAACTCTGTCACAAAACTGAGAAAGAACCCTGCGTTCAAACTCTTGGTCCAGCCGCCTATTTAGAATGGGTAGATTTAAAATGTTCCATCAACATAGAGCTTCCAACAATGGCTTGATGGAATAAGTGTTTTTGGAGAAAGGACTTTATACCACAAGCTCTTTAAGAATAGAAAGCATAATATCTTTTTTTTGCCCATCATGCCCAGGATAAATAGCAAAAAGTATAATGTCCCTAGAAGGTCAATATCAAAAACAATGTTCTCACTTGGAACAATATAAAAACAGTGGATATCATGGACCTCTCACTGGCTGTGCAAAATATACCCTTTCCTGTTTTATCTGCCAGCTTCTAAGCCAGAAGTTACCTCCATTGCAGAGTATTGTTGAGGGTTTGGTACCATGCAAGCTCAACCCAATTTCACTGAAATGCCCTAGCAAACCTTTTACAGGTTCTCCTGTCACACTTACATTGACCATTTCTTACCTGGTACTGAATTATATATGCACTTTGACTTGGAGGGGCTTAACACACCTTCCAAACACTAGATGTAGAATAACCATGACCCCTCTGATGTACTTGTCAGGTACCAAAATATTAATGTCCTTTGCTCACCCTTGACCATTTTGTGATGCTGCAGTTCGGTCTGGACTGCTCTAATAGGGCACAGGGTTAAGACTGATTTGCATATGGCTGGGTCCAAACTAGGGTGGCCTAATGGGCAAAAGAACAACGGATTTAACCCAGATATTTTGACTGGGGGAGAATGTTTGCATTGTCAGCATTCTGTCCATCATTTGTTTGCTGTACCACTTTTTGCCCTAAGTGAGATGGGTATGCCCAGACGTGGGTCCCTTGCTCACTGTGCCACTGGATTCAAGTTAGCCTGGCTGAAGAAGAGTGACATACCCTGAAACCGGTCCCGGGATGCTTGTTTCCGGTCCAGGGAGGACCTTCCCTGGTAGTTCGGTCTGGACTGATTTGCATATAGCTGGGTCCAAACTGGGGTGACGTAGTGGACAAAAGAACGATGGATTTAACCCAGATATTTTGAATGGGGGAGAATGTTTGCAATGTCAGGATTCTGTCCATCATTTGTTTGCTGTAACACATCTTTCAGACCTTACGTAGTAAATCTCCTAAAAAGTTTCATACCGGATATGGATGAAAAAGATCTGGATGAGGACATACAGAGGGTCTAAAGAGACCCATTTAGGTTAAACAAAGATAGAAAAAAACCCTCGCAGAGTTCTGGTCAATTTTAAGTCTTATTCAATAAAAGAACATATTTTAAATAAGGCATTAAACTCTGGCACCCTCACAAAAGATGGATATAATTACAAAAATCGATCAGATATATCCAAGGCAACGGCTGATAGACAATGGGCCCTGGGAAAATTTATGCAGGATCTCAGGTCAGAAGGCGCCACGGTTCAGATAAAATGTTGTGCTTTTTTACGGATAATGTGGCAAACTAAAACCTATAATATCAGAGACCCAAAGGAAGTGGAGCTATTCTTGGAACGAATGAAGGAAAACAGAGATAAATAATGTTACGAGCCTAACTGTTAGAAATCAAATTTGCTGTCTTGATTTTGCGGTTCTAAAACTGGGCAACTAGGATTGCTCAATGACAATGGGGAGGGTTCTCCAGGGTGGGGTTTTCTTTTTCACACACGTTGGAATATATTTTGGGTGGGGAGCAGTGGGAAAAAATAAAAAATAAATGTTTTTTTGTTCGATATGTAAATGGTATAGCAAACAGGGTCGGTCTCTATAGCAACAGAAAAAAATCTCAAATACTATGGGTGATCTGAAAATAGTGATATGGAACATGAACGGCTTAAGGACAAGGGGAAGGCGTTTAAAAATGTTTGAGTATCTTAAATGGCTAAAAAGTGATATAATCATATTGCAAGAGACACATCTCCTTAGAGATGAGTGGGTTGAGGCCATAAAACATGAGAGATGGATAGGAGAGTCTGTCTGTAAAAATCAATCATGCAATATAAAGGGAGTTTCTATTATTATCAAGAAATCATCACAGTGTATGTTGGTATGACAACTTGTTGATTCTCGAGGAAGGTGGGCCATAGCAAACATAAAAACTAAAGACAGTGTCTTGTCGGTAGTGGGTTACTATGGCCCTAATAAAGATGATCCCACATCACTTCAATTTTTTTGTATGTACAATTGATGTCTCAGACCTCACCAATTATACTGGGAGGTGATTATAACATTTTACTTGATCCTAAATTAGATAGACACCCTCCTGGCAAAGGTCTAAATTTACCCAAAATGCGACAAGTTTTGTATAGGCTCAAAGATGATTTAGGTCTAATAGATATCTGGAAAATAAGAGGGGATCAAACCAATAGATTTACTTTTACAAACTACAGACATGGCCACTCCTCAAGGATAGATAATTTCTTGGTCGATAGACTCCAAAGTAATAACATCATGAGTGTTAAACATCTGCCCGCTCATCTCTCGGATCACTCGTTAGTCCAATTAAGAATAAAATCTGAGTTAGTCCAGGGCGAGAGAAGGTGGACTCTGGATCGGTCTCTCCTTTTAGACCAGCTTGTTATTTAGGATTTAAGATTAACAACTGAAAATTACTTTAAGTAAAACGGTGATGGCGAAGTCTCTGATATAATAGTGTGGGATGCTTATAAGGCCTTTCTTAGAGGAACATTAGTCGGTATAGCAATAGGTAAAAATAAGTTAAGAAGGGCCAACATTTCAGAAATAGTGGCAGATTTACAAAAAATACAAGTAAACCTGGAATCTACAACCTCAGAGGTAGAACAAAACATTCTGAAAGACAAAATTATGAATAAGAAACAGGAGTTGGCTGAATTCCTAAGGAAAAGGTAAGGGAGAGAAGGCAAGCTAGTTCTCTGTCAAACTATGAATATGGCGAGAATAGCGGTAAACTTTTAGCCTGGAAACTAAAAACTGAGTCCAATAGAAATAAGATAACTGCTATTCATAAGGGAAACAGCGGACAGATGGTTGAAGACAAAGTAGGTATGTGTTGGACTTGGCCCTTCTGGCAGGTTGACCCCTAAACTTTTTGCTCTTACTTGTGACCTGGTGTTAGTGATTTTTGGCTTCTGCGCACTTTACCACTGTGTCCCAGTGTAAAGTGCATGCGTGTGGTGAGGTTGGCCTGCCCTCCCATAGGAATGCATGGGGAATGTATGTGTCCATGGTTGTTCCTGATGTGTGGGGAGTGCAGGGTCGAGTTTGGTATGTGCGAACTTGTGAGATTGAATGCTGCGCGATGATGTATGTGGCGTTAATGTGTCTAGTGTGGAAGTGCCACTTCTAGAAGTTGGCATGTCTGTGTATTAAAGGTGCAGTGACTGTCTGGCTTGTGATTGGCTGGAGCTGGCTGGTGAGCCTGGCTCCATGAGTCAGATGGGTCTGCACCAGTGGTGAATAGGGAGATTGACAGCCAGATGGGTGGGAGGAGTGCACTTGGGACCTGAATAGGGCTGGGCTTTCCCTACACAATGCTGGCTCCGCCCCCTGTGGTGTGTCTGATGTCCCTAGCCTGGCCAGTGAATGGTGAGAGGGGCTGAGCACAACAGAGTGCTCCAAAACCAGCTGTGTCTGGTTTTTTCCCCACCCTGCAGAAACAGACAAAGGAATTAGGTGTATAAAAAGTAGGGGTGGGCGGAAAATCCGTTCCGCTTGCGGATTTTGCGGATTTTCGGGAAATCCGCAATCCGCGAGATTTGCGAATCTCCCGCAAAATCCGCAAATCCGCGAGCAGCGGATTTTGCTCGCACTGCTCGCACTGTTCGCGTGAGTTCGCGCCCCGCGAATAAGTGCAAAATTGCAGAAATACGATCTTAGCAAAACTGAAAGTAACTACTTACCAGGTTCAAAAGTTCAGGCTCATCATTAGTAGCCATTTCCTGTAGTGCTTCCTGAGGGGCCCCTCCAGAGTTCAGTTGCCAGTTGAAACTATTATGTGACCCTGCTCTGAACCTCAGAATAGTTACACATATGCCACAAAGGTCCTGAATTACAGCTAAGGGAGACAAGCAGGAGCCAGGCTGGAAGTTAAAATCCATTAATCAGCCCCTAATTCATTATTGTCAGTTGGGGCAGGGCAGGTGTTGTAACTAATTTTGCAACAATGAAAGCACTTAGCAAGTGCAAAAGATCACTAATCAGGGCGCACTAAGGAAGCAGGTGCCAGCTAAAAAAATATTCTGTGACACATTAATCAGCCCCAAATTAATTCAGGTCACTTGAGGCAGGGAAGGTGTGCTTTGCTTTGCCGAAAATAATGTACACTGGACAACCAGAGGGTGTGGTGATGAAACAGAGGGTGGCA
Source organism: Lissotriton vulgaris (assembly GCF_964263255.1). Classification (NCBI taxonomy): domain Eukaryota; kingdom Metazoa; phylum Chordata; class Amphibia; order Caudata; family Salamandridae; genus Lissotriton; species Lissotriton vulgaris. Next base: position 323,405,164 of record NC_141699.1, on the reverse strand, counting down.
TGGGTGGGCCAGAGGGTGGCATGAGTAGTCAGAGAGTGGCAGTGGTGACAGAGAGTGGCAGTGATGAAGAAGAGTGTCCCAAACAGGCTGGACACGTAGAAACAACAAGTTCGCGAAACTTGCGACCCGACAGGTAAGTTCGCAATTTGCGAAAGTGTACAAAACCCTCGCGAACTGGCAGAAACACGGGCGAACACAAAAAAAAAAATCTGCAAATTCGCGGGAATTCGCGGATTTTGCGGATTGCGAATCCGCAAATCCGCAAAATTCGCGAACGCGAGATCCTCAAAATTCGCTCATGCTTAATAAAAAGGGGCTGTGACCCCATACAAAATGTTCTCTTGCTGATCCTAACTTGAAGGGGGGCCTGCTGTTGCTGGGCGCCAGGAGGACTGCCACTGGGGACTGCCTCCCTGCCTAGAGGGCCCTGTGAGCTGGCCCTTTAGCCCAGCCTTTGCCACCCTTTGGCTGCAGTCTAAAAAGAACTTTCCCTGGACTTCTTTTGCCTATAGTGCCTGGGAGTGCTTTACTTTTAATCTTTGGAGGAGGCTCTGCTGACTCAAGGAGTGCTGTGCTCTGCCCCGGAAGACTACTGGGGGCCTGCAGCACAGAGAGGTTGCCTGGAGTCCCCCCCCCCTTTGCTTGATTTCGGCGCAGGTGCCCACCCTGCGCCAGGGACCTTGTGCCCGTGTGTTTTTATATATGTCCCTAGCGGGTGCCCACTCCTCCAGGGACTCCATATTTTAATGGGGAGCCTACCCCGGTTTGTGAAAATCCCCGCCAGCATCCCAGGAGTCTATGGGAGATCCCCGCGACGTCACTACTAGTGCCGCGCTGGGATTGGACCCAGTGCCAGCGCCACGCTGTGATTGGTGGAGGAAGCAGAAGCAACACAGGAAGCGGACGTGAGCCCACCCTGCGCTCCTGAAACCAAGTAGAGCAGCATTTTGCACCCGGGGCTCCTGTGCAGTCAGGGAGAGCCCTGTGGTACCAAGGGAGCGACAGAGAAGCACTGTGTTGGCTTTGTGGGGCTCCCGTGTGGAGGAGGAGCCCCGCGTGCAGCTGGTCCAGTCCTGCGAGAAGGAGGAGGAGCCGGCCTCAGCTGAGAGGAGGGGCTGGAGCCCCCAGCCCGACAGCGAGGGAAAAAGACCGGCAGCGTACTGGAGTCTCGATGAGTGGGATTCCGTTTTTGCAGTGCTGGGGGCATTTGTTTATTTAGAGGCTGCGAGGCTCCCACAAGGCTCCGATGTTGCTGGGGGACATTTTGTTATTTCGAGCCTGAGAGGCTCCAACGTCGGTCGCATTCCTTTTGTTTCTTCAGAGCCCACGTGGCTCCCACATTTGGCCGCATATTTCTTCAGAGCCCACGGGGCTCCAGCTGCAGGCACAGTTGTTTATTTGAGCCGCAGAAGAGAGCCAGAAGGCACGCTGGTGCCCATACGCAATTCCAGCTGCCCAGCACTTAGTGGGCAGATGCTTCGTTTAAGCTTTGCCCATTCTTCTTTGGCTGCCTGCGCAACCAGCCCAGACACTCTGGACATTGGGCCTGTGAGCCCCTGAGAGGTCAGGTTGGCCTCGGGTCAGTTCTTTTTGGCGCAAATGTGATTACCTGCCTAACGTGATTTATTCAATGCTTTTTGCCTAGACCTCTAAATGTGTTTATGCTTAGGAGGTTGTGTTTCCTAGTATAGTTATGCTAGTAAGTTCCTGGTTCCCTGCGTGATATTTGCTATTTGGTGCTACAATTGTTCTATGTCCTAAGCGCTATTCCTACCAGCATTCTATGTTCTAAAAGTGTTGTTTCTACCAAGTGCTTATTCCTGAAAGTGGTCCATGTGGCCCTGTCCTGTGTATATAATCCCCTGTAAATTCTGCCTGTGCCAGTGGCACAGTGTAAATTGTGGGTTTATTATCTAATGTGTTTGGTATAATACAAAGGCTGTTTTTATATATAACCTTGTGCGGAGTTTCTTTTGTGGTGGGCCTTGGGTGTTGTTGCTGGGTGCGTGCGCAAACGCTTTACACATTGCCTCTGAGATAAGCCTGACTGCTCGTGCCAAGCTTCCAAGGGGGTGAGCAGGGGTTATCTTTGGCAGGTGACTTCCTTGCCCTGACGTAGAATGGTGGTTTCTGCCTGGCTTTGGCGCAAGCAAGAAATCGCCATTTCTAACAGTATTGAAAAAGCTTTCGAACTTTTTATTCAGTTCTTATATGAGGAGGATTTATCACCCCTCCCAATAGCAATGGACACCTATCTAAATAACTCACAAATCCAGAAACTAGATGTACTTGCCTGCAAAACCCTAAATGCAAAAATTACGGTAAATAAGGTGTTAGAGGTAATAAAAACCTAAAAAAAAGTAAAGCAGCAGGGCCTGACTCTATACCAAATGAACTTTATGTAACTCTGAAAAGATCACCTTGCCCCCAAACATATTGATATTTTCAACAGTATTTTCTCTGAGGGTCATTCTATCCCTAAATCCTGGAACGAGACCATGATTCGTTTAATTTTAAAGCCTGGCAAAGACCCCTCCTACTGTGAGTCATACAGACCAATCTCGCTTTTTAACGCAGACTATAAAATCTTTACCCAGGTCCTAGCTAAAAGACTTGGTTCTTTTTCTGATAGGCCCATACATGAAGATCAGAAGGGTTTTATTGGAAGGAGACAGCTGCACAACCTCACACATCAACTGATCGGAGCTATTGATATAGCTGCCCATGAGAAAGTACCTCTTGCAATATTCATTTGATGCGGCTAAAGCTTTTGACCGTGTAAATTGGCTGTATTTACAAAAAGTCATTCATCAGAACAATTTAGGTCAAAACTTCTCTAGGGCAGTAGCAAACATCTACTCGGCTCCAACAGGGAAAATACTCATTAACGGCAGTTTATCAAATAGTTTTCAAATTAAGAGAGGCACCAGGCAGGGGTGTCCTCTCTCCCCTCATCTTTTTAACTTATATATAGAGCCGCTAGCAAATGTAATTAGGGCCTCCAAAGAAATCACCCCATTTAGGTTCAATTGCTGGGAGCTAAAAGTGGCACTCTATGCCGATGATTTAATGATTTATTCATGTAAGGTTAATGAAACTTTTAACAATATAAATAGTTTACTAACAGATTTTGGGGGAATATCAGGCTACCAAATAAATAAACAAAAAACTGAAGTAATGCATTGGAACATATCTAATCCATGTCTTGTATCAAAAGAAAAAATTAGATACCTTGGTATTCAAGCTACAAGGAACATCGAGGTTATCGCCCTGATAAATTTGGAATTAAAAACTAAAGAGACGAGGAAACTCTTGAAGTCCTGGAGTTCTCAATCTCTTACTTTTATGGGGAGGGCAAATGTAATAAAAATGGTCATCCTACCAAAATGAACTATTGCCTTTAATACAATCCCCCTGGAGTTTAAGTTACAGTATATTAAAAGATACAGAGTTAATTGAATACTTTTATTTGGTCATCCAAAATAGCCAGGATAGCCGGGAAAAAACGTATCCAGAACAAACATTGAGGAGGGATAGCCAGTCCATATCTCCTACTGTATTACAAGGCCTTTCATTTTAAGAGTATAAGGCATCTGTTTTGGGACTGCGAGACATACCCTGTCTACTGGAAAGCAGTAATGAAACATAACCACTGCCTTTATAATTTTGGCACCAAAAGTTCTTCAAAAAAGGTAAACTAAAGGTGCCAAAATCTGCTTTTAAACTCTGGTCATTCCCATACTATAGCCCTCAAGCACCGATATGGGACTCCCCAGGAACCCCTGATTGTTTGAAAAATCTACTAGCAGTGCCTTTGAAAACAGCTGGAATATACAAGTGGGGAGATCTTTTGGAAAATGGTGTCTTAAAACCATGGGATGAGCTAACGGAAATAACGAAGAATGAAATATCAAGATTTAAATTTTACCAGTTGCTTGGCTGGTCTAAAGAACAAGAAACATGGCCAGATTCTGTGGCAAACCTAGAGGATGGATTCCTTAAAGTAGCAGGAAAGAAAGAAGTATCGAAGTGGCACTGGTATTTGGTGGAGAAGAAGAATGCAGACGACGACACCTCAGATCTTAAATGGAAGAAGATTTTCCCATTTCAAGACTTGCAACAAGCATGGCAAGTATCCTGCACTTACTTATGGCACATTATAATTTCTGCACCTCATAGGAAAAATCATTTGTTTATTTTGCACAGATCTTATTGGACCCCTGAAAGGCTATCAAAAATGAGTTCCCAGGTGACGAGAAAATGCCCAAAATGTGGCGAGTAGGATGTTAATGATATTCATATGTTCTACTTATGCCATCACCTTGATCTATTCTGGAGCGGAGTTGGTAAGGTTATTGATAAGAGTCTAAACACGATTGTTAAGGTAAGAGCTTTTACTATTATTTTTGGTATTCTGGATCCTGAAGAGTTCAATTTTGGTTTAACCAAAAAACTGAAGTACCTATTGTTTACATTTATACTTCTTGCTAGACGTGAGATTTGAATAAACTGGATTCTGTCCAGTTCTCCTAAGGTTGGTGACTGGGTCCGATCAATAGAAAAATTTAGAAATTTAGATAGAGCCAGAGGGGTCTGTAAGCACACGAAACAGTGGGAACTATGGGATAATTATAGGCGGTAGGATAGGGAGGGATGTCCAATGATTTAAACAGGCACGATCGAAACTTTAAGAGTTATAGTGGCTGGAACAGTGAAAAAAATAACTCATGGAAGTGTTTTGTTTTAAGACTTGGATTTCAGCTCAATTCTCGAGGGCGCACAGTTTGAGGTAGCCCGGTTTGCTTTAAACAATAAAGATCGCATAAATGAGGACAACATTTTTAAAAAACAACAAAAATAACTCATCTTTCAGTTTGGGCATGGGTTGCAGAACCATGTGGCATCTGGGTAGTTTATTTTATTTTCATGGTCCTCAATAGAAGTATTAGCCAACTCGGTTTTTCCTTGTTATCCATGTCTAGAACAGAAACTCGAAATCTTCGGCATCTCAGGCCGGGTCCACATTGAAGTGTACAGCACTTTCAAAGTCCTGGTCCTAAACAGATACCATTCATAAGCTGGTAGTGAGGAGTTCTGTCCAGAATCCAAAATGAATACAACTTACTTGCTCCAGACACTTATTATCTAAAACCTTTGTCACTGGGGGGAAGCTAGTGACAATGTCTTGCAGATATAGGACCTAAATACTGACTCTTAGCACATCCAGTAGAGAAGGGAAACACATTTGTAAAAGGACATATGTTGGGTAGTCAAAGGCCAGACATAATAGGCCGAGCTGAGCTACATTTGGGTAGCTCCTGAGGATGGTGTACTCTTGCTGCCAGAATATTTTCTGACATAAATATTGTGTCATGAATAACATTTACAACATATTGCACCATATAACTTAAAAACAGAAGTGAAACAATATTTGTATAAACAATATTTAGGACACAATATTCGTGTCAGGCAATAATTCTCGATAGAATATTCTGAACTATAACCACTGAGGATGGAATAGCTTTAAAAAACAGACTGTTATCTGAGAAGGTCATCTGGTGTGGCAGGGTTTGATTGTAGTTTTTATTTTTTTATAACCATCTTATTATTTCAAATTAATCATTGAGTCATGTGCCACAGTTACTGTCCTCTTTGTTTTGTTTCTTTCAGTGTGGTGACAGAAAGCCCTCTTAGTTTGTGGTATTTTTGCTTGAGCAGATAGAAAAGGCATCAAGCTAATAGGAAATCCTATCACTAGTGTACTGTGTGTGCTCATAAAGCTGGTATGGAAATACTGTTAATTGCAAGGACTATATCTTATATTAATAGGGCCAACATAAAACCACAATCGTGATTTTTGAGTCAGAATTCACATTGTCAGGATCTCAACAACTATAATAAAACTAAAACAACATTAATAGTGGATCAGGGCTCAATAATTACATCAAAAGCAGAGTGGTGCCATAATCAGGACATACACTCAAAATGTTCTGTTTTTCCCCATATTTAATGGCTTACTCCAGTAGAGCCAATGATACTGAACAACATCCAACCTTTGTAATTCGGGTAATTCCAACCTATTGAACAACTAAATTAAACAACTAAATTAATTAAGGATGAAGATATTATCTACCTCAATCTTGAAAAGCAGTCTGCAGAGTCTATGGGAAAAGGCAACATCCAGATTGCTCCAGTTGTGAGGACAGGATGAAGGGTGGCATCCTTATTGACCTGTAATTGTAATGTAATGGTGTCTTGTAAAGCGGATGTATCACCCCGCCATGGGGTATCTCAGCGCTGTAGACCGCTGGGGAACCAGTCCTGGCTTTCCCTGTGAGATGGTCCCTGCTGGGTATCTCCAAGGTGAAACCAGGCATCCCCGGCGTATGTGGGGGGCCGTTGTGGAGATAAGGCAAGCTAATGCCCAGAGTTGCCGAGTGTGATCCCTGGTTAGAGTAGGCACCGAGGCGAGAATTATCGAGTCCGCTGACCCTGGTCCACGACCCTGCCGCATCGGGAATTGAACCCTGGTTCCGGCCCGTCCTCTGTTTCCAGGTCTGCCGCCTCTAACCAGTGAGCCACACCACTCCACTTACTGTGTCCATGCAGAGAACACTATTCTTCTATCACTTGTACACCCCAAAAATAGAAAACACATGTGCAAGTCACATATTGTCACTTATCCCTTCAACAGCATACATTCAGGATGGAGGTCTGCATGCACAACAATTAATTTTGTGAGTCTGTAATTGTGAATATTTTGCAACTTGCAATTAGTAACTCACAAAATGCAATGTACATATGTGTCTCAGACACATTTAGTGATTCCTAATTGGGCTGTAATTGACTTACTTCATCAATCTTAATAAGTAGGTCAGAATTTGCGACCTATTGGGAACCACAAAAAACACAGGGATGGTGGCCTGCTGGGGACAGCAGACCCAGTGACAGCCAGCACAGGTAAGAGTGGTGGGCTGTGGGGTTGGGTGGGGGCAGGGCATGGTGAAGGGGAAAACTGACAGACAATGGGTTAGTTAAAATTAAATCAAATAAAAAAAAACACTTACCTTGCAGTCTCCTCATTTGTAACTCAGCGGAAGGCAAGTGTTTTCTTTATTTTTTATTTTAATGAGCCCATCGGCTGTCGACTTTCTCCCTCACCACGCCGAGACCACCGTGTCTATGTTTCCTTTTCAATAAAGCAACTTATTGTTTAAAAAAGAAAAATGTATGTTTCAGTTTCATTTTAAGAGTAGGCAGGGGTCCCAAGAACCACGGCTTGCTCTTAAAAAACCTTTTAGCTGCCATTCAAAAAGGAAAGGGGTCCCCTGAGGACTCATTCTCGTTTGTGTCTGTCTTACCACCTACTTAAAGTAGGCAGTAAACTGCAAATGCCTTGTGACTGCTTTCTGTTCACAGAACATTCTGACATCCCCGTGTGACTTGCTATTAGGAAGGAACGCCCTTGACATGCCTCTTTCTAATACCAACTTGCAAACCCCAGTTTGCGAGTATGTGATAGGTTACCGACGCACAAAATAGGGTTAGTAAATAGCAAAAGGCTCTTTAGCAGTCGCAAACCGCCCGAGTATCCTTTTGTGATCAGTAAAACCTGTCATTCATGTGGCCATGGGGGCCTCATTTAAAGTTTTTCTGACAAGGTACTCTGTCACAAAACTAAGACAGAACCCGGCGTTCAAACCCTTGTTCCAGCCGCCTATTTAGAGATGGGTAGATTTAAAATTTTCCTTCAACATAGAACTTTCACCAATTGCATGATGGAATAAGTGTTTTTGGAGAAAGGACTTTATACCACCAGCTCTATATGATTAGAAAGCATAATATCTTTTTTTCTGTCCATCACACCCAGGAAAAATAGCAAAAACTATAATGTCCCCCACACCTACTGAAAATGTGGAAATGTTTGTTGGATGGGTGTCAGAACCAGTAGCAGCAGTCCACCCAGAGTTATGATAGTTCTTTTAATTAAGAGAGATTAAAGCTGGGCTGGAAGGCGACTCACAATCTGGAGGATGGTTGTCCATCAGGGTGGCAGAGGGAATTTCCTCTGACACTCTGATGGATGGAGTATGATCCAATAAACTCTGTCACAAAACTGAGAAAGAACCCTTCGTTCAAACTCTTGGTCCAGCCGCCTATTTAGAATGGGTAGATTTAAAATGTTCCATCAACATAGAGCTTCCAACAATGGCTTGATGGAATAAGTGTTTTTGAAGAAAGGACTTTATACCACCAGTTCTATTAGAATAGAGAGCATAATATCTTTTTTCTGTCCATCACACCCAGGAAAAGTACCAAACATTATAATGTCCCTCACACCTACTGAAAATTTGGAAATGTTTGTTGGATGGGTGTCAGAACCAGTAGCAGCAGTCCACCCAGAGTTATGGTAGTTCTTTTAATTAAGAGAGATTAAAGCTGGGCTGGAAGGCGACTCACAATCTGGAGGGTGGTTGTCCATCAGGGTGGCAGAGGGAATTTCCTCTGACACTCTGATGGATGGAGTATCATCCAATAAACTCTGTCACAAAACTGAGAAAGAACCCTGCGTTCAAACTCTTGGTCCAGCCGCCTATTTAGAATGGGTAGATTTAAAATGTTCCATCAACATAGAGCTTCCAACAATGGCTTGATGGAATAAGTGTTTTTGAAGAAAGGACTTTATACCACCAGTTCTATAAGAATAGAGAGCATAATATCTTTTTTCTGTCCATCACACCCAGGAAAAGTACCAAACATTATAATGTCCCCCACACCTACTGAAAATTTGGAAATGTTTGTTGGATGGGCGTCAGAACCAGTAGCAGCAGTCCACCCAGAGTTATGATAGTTCTTTTCAATGGAGATATATTAAAGGTGGTCTGGCAGTCGTCTCACAATCTGGAGGGTGGTAGGCCATCAGGGTGGCAGAGGGAATTTCCTCTGCCACTCTGATGGATGGAGTATCATCCAATAAACTCTGTCACAAAACTGAGAAAGAACCCTGCGTTCAAACTCTTGGTCCAGCCGCCTATTTAGAATGGGTAGATTTAAAATGTTCCATCAACATAGAGCTTCCAACAATGGCATGATGGAATAAGTGTTTTTGGAGAAAGGACTTTATACCACAAGCTCTTTAAGAATAGAAAGCATAATATCTTTTTTTTGCCCATCATGCCCAGGATAAATAGCAAAAAGTATAATGTCCCTAGAAGGTCAATATCAAAAACAATGTTCTCACTTGGAACAATATAAAAAACAGTGGATATCATGGACCTCTCACTGGCTGTGCAAAATATACCCTTTCCTGTTTTATCTGCCAGCTTCTAAGCCAGAAGTTACCTCCATTGCAGAGTATTGTTGAGGGTTTGGTACCATGCAAGCTCAACCCAATTTCACTGAAATGCCCTAGCAAACCTTTTACAGGTTCTCCTGTCACACTTACATTGACCATTTCTTACCTGGTACTGAATTATATATGCACTTTGACTTGGAGGGGCTTAACACACCTTCCAAACACTAGATGTAGAATAACCATGACCCCTCTGATGTACTTGTCAGGTACCAAAATATTAATGTCCTTTGCTCACCCTTGACCATTTTGTGATGCTGCAGTTCGGTCTGGACTGCTCTAATAGGGCACAGGGTTAAGACTGATTTGCATATGGCTGGGTCCAAACTAGGGTGGCCTAGTGGGCAAAAGAACAACGGATTTAACCCAGATATTTTGACTGGGGGAGAATGTTTGCATTGTCAGCATTCTGTCCATCATTTGTTTGCTGTACCACTTTTTGCCCTAAGTGAGATGGGTATGCCCAGACGTGGGTCCCTTGCTCACTGTGCCACTGGATTCAAGTAAGCCTGGCTGAAGAAGAGTGACATACCCTGAAACCGGTCCCGGGATGCTTGTTTCCGGTCCAGGGAGGACCTTCCCTGGTAGTTCGGTCTGGACTGATTTGCATATAGCTGGGTCCAAACTGGGGTGACGTAGTGGACAAAAGAACGATGGATTTAACCCAGATATTTTGAATGGGGGAGAATGTTTGCAATGTCAGGATTCTGTCCATCATTTGTTTGCTGTAACACATCTTTCAGACCTTACGTAGTAAATCTCCTAAAAAGTTTCATACCGGATATGGATGAAAAAGATCTGGATGAGGACATACAGAGGGTCTAAAGAGACCCATTTAGGTTAAACAAAGATAGAAAAAAACCCTCGCAGAGTTCTGGTCAATTTTAAGTCTTATTCAATAAAAGAACATATTTTAAATAAGGCATTAAACTCTGGCACCCTCACAAAAGATGGATATAATTACAAAAATCGATCAGATATATCCAAGGCAACGGCTGATAGACAATGGGCCCTGGGAAAATTTATGCAGGATCTCAGGTCAGAAGGCGCCACGGTTCAGATAAAATGTTGTGCTTTTTTACGGATAATGTGGCAAACTAAAACCTATAATATCAGAGACCCAAAGGAAGTGGAGCTATTCTTGGAACGAATGAAGGAAAACAGAGATAAATAATGTTACGAGCCTAACTGTTAGAAATCAAATTTGCTGTCTTGATTTTGCGGTTCTAAAACTGGGCAACTAGGATTGCTCAATGACAATGGGGAGGGTTCTCCAGGGTGGGGTTTTCTTTTTCACACACGTTGGAATATATTTTGGGTGGGGAGCAGTGGGAAAAAATAAAAAATAAATGTTTTTTTGTTCGATATGTAAATGGTATAGCAAACAGGGTCGGTCTCTATAGCAACAGAAAAAAATCTCAAATACTATGGGTGATCTGAAAATAGTGATATGGAACATGAACGGCTTAAGGACAAGGGGAAGGCGTTTAAAAATGTTTGAGTATCTTAAATGGCTAAAAAGTGATATAATCATATTGCAAGAGACACATCTCCTTAGAGATGAGTGGGTTGAGGCCATAAAACATGAGAGATGGATAGGAGAGTCTGTCTGTAAAAATCAATCATGCAATATAAAGGGAGTTTCTATTATTATCAAGAAATCATCACAGTGTATGTTGGTATGACAACTTGTTGATTCTCGAGGAAGGTGGGCCATAGCAAACATAAAAACTAAAGACAGTGTCTTGTCGGTAGTGGGTTACTATGGCCCTAATAAAGATGATCCCACACCACTTCAATTTTTTTGTATGTACAATTGATGTCTCAGACCTCACCAATTATACTGGGAGGTGATTATAACATTTTACTTGATCCTAAATTAGATAGACACCCTCCTGGCAAAGGTCTAAATTTACCCAAAATGCGACAAGTTTTGTATAGGCTCAAAGATGATTTAGGTCTAATAGATATCTGGAAAATAAGAGGGGATCAAACCAATAGATTTACTTTTACAAACTACAGACATGGCCACTCCTCAAGGATAGATAATTTCTTGGTCGATAGACTCCAAAGTAATAACATCATGAGTGTTAAACATCTGCCCGCTCATCTCTCGGATCACTCGTTAGTCCAATTAAGAATAAAATCTGAGTTAGTCCAGGGCGAGAGAAGGTGGACTCTGGATCGGTCTCTCCTTTTAGACCAGCTTGTTATTTAGGATTTAGGATTAACAACTGAAAATTACTTTAAGTAAAACGGTGATGGCGAAGTCTCTGATATAATAGTGTGGGATGCTTATAAGGCCTTTCTTAGAGGAACATTAGTCGGTATAGCAATAGGTAAAAATAAGTTAAGAAGGGCCAACATTTCAGAAATAGTGGCAGATTTACAAAAAATACAAGTAAACCTAGAATCTACAACCTCAGAGGTAGAACAAAACATTCTGAAAGACAAAATTATGAATAAGAAACAGGAGTTGGCTGAATTCCTAAGGAAAAGGTAAGGGAGAGAAGGCAAGCTAGTTCTCTGTCAAACTATGAATATGGCGAGAATAGCGGTAAACTTTTCGCCTGGAAACTAAAAACTGAGTCCAATAGAAATAAGATAACTGCTATTCATAAGGGAAACAGCGGACAGATGGTTGAAGACAAAGTAGGTATGTGTTGGACTTGGCCCTTCTGGCAGGTTGACCCCTAAACTTTTTGCTCTTACTTGTGACCTGGTGTTAGTGATTTTTGGCTTCTGCGCACTTTACCACTGTGTCCCAGTGTAAAGTGCATGCGTGTGGTGAGGTTGGCCTGCCCTCCCATAGGAATGCATGGGGAATGTATGTGTCCATGGTTGTTCCTGATGTGTGGGGAGTGCAGGGTCGAGTTTGGTATGTGCGAACTTGTGAGATTGAATGCTGCGCGATGATGTATGTGGCGTTAATGTGTCTAGTGTGGAAGTGCCACTTCTAGAAGTTGGCATGTCTGTGTATTAAAGGTGCAGTGACTGTCTGGCTTGTGATTGGCTGGAGCTGGCTGGTGAGCCTGGCTCCATGAGTCAGATGGGTCTGCACCAGTGGTGAATAGGGAGATTGACAGCCAGATGGGTGGGAGGAGTGCACTTGGGACCTGAATAGGGCTGGGCTTTCCCTACACAATGCTGGCTCCGCCCCCTGTGGTGTGTCTGATGTCCCTAGCCTGGCCAGTGAATGGTGAGAGGGGCTGAGCACAACAGAGTGCTCCAAAACCAGCTGTGTCTGGTTTTTTCCCCACCCTGCAGAAACAGACAAAGGAATTAGGTGTATAAAAAGGGGCTGTGACCCCATACAAAATGTTCTCTTGCTGATCCTAACTTGAAGGGGGGCCTGCTGTTGCTGGGCGCCAGGAGGACTGCCACTGGGGACTGCCTCCCTGCCTAGAGGGCCCTGTGAGCTGGCCCTTTAGCCCAGCCTTTACCACCCTTTGGCTGCAGTCTAAAAAGAACTTTCCCTGGACTTCTTTTGCCTATAGTGCCTGGGAGTGCTTTACTTTTAATCTTTGGAGAAGGCTCTGCTGACTCAAGGAGTGCTGTGCTCTGCCCCGGAAGACTACTGGGGGCCTGCAGCACAGAGAGGCTGCCTGGAGTCCCCCCCCCTTTGCTTGATTTCGGCGCAGGTGCCCACCCTGCGCCAGGGACCTTGTGCCCGTGTGTTTTTATATATGTCCCTAGCGGGTGCCCACTCCTCCAGGGACTCCATATTTTAATGGGGAGCCTACCCCGGTTTGTGAAAATCCCCGCCAGCATCCCAGGAGTCTATTGGAGATCCCCGCGACGTCACTACTAGTGCCGCGCTGGGATTGGACCCAGTGCCAGCGCCACGCTGTGATTGGTGGAGGAAGCAGAAGCAACACAGGAAGCGGACGTGAGCCCACCCTGCGCTCCTGAAACCAAGTAGAGCAGCATTTTGCACCCGGGGCTCCTGTGCAGTCAGGGAGAGCCCTGTGGTACCAAGGGAGCGACAGAGAAGCACTGTGTTGGCTTTGTGGGGCTCCCGTGTGGAGGAGGAGCCCCGCGTGCAGCTGGTCCAGTCCTGCGAGAAGGAGGAGGAGCCGGCCTCAGCTGAGAGGAGGGGCTGGAGCCCCCAGCCCGACAGCGAGGGAAAAAGACCGGCAGCGTACTGGAGTCTCGATGAGTGGGATTCCGTTTTTGCAGTGCTGGGGGCATTTGTTTATTTAGAGGCTGCGAGGCTCCCACAAGGCTCCGATGTTGCTGGGGGACATTTTGTTATTTCGAGCCTGAGAGGCTCCAACGTCGGTCGCATTCCTTTTGTTTCTTCAGAGCCCACGTGGCTCCCACATTTGGCCGCATATTTCTTCAGAGCCCACGGGGCTCCAGCTGCAGGCACAGTTGTTTATTTGAGCCGCAGAAGAGAGCCAGAAGGCACGCTGGTGCCCATACGCAATTCCAGCTGCCCAGCACTTAGTGGGCAGATGCTTCGTTTAAGCTTTGCCCATTCTTCTTTGGCTGCCTGCGCAACCAGCCCAGACACTCTGGACATTGGGCCTGTGAGCCCCTGAGAGGTCAGGTTGGCCTCGGGTCAGTTCTTTTTGGCGCAAATGTGATTACCTGCCTAACGTGATTTATTCAATGCTTTTTGCCTAGACCTCTAAATGTGTTTATGCTTAGGAGGTTGTGTTTCCTAGTATAGTTATGCTAGTAAGTTCCTGGTTCCCTGCGTGATATTTGCTATTTGGTGCTACAATTGTTCTATGTCCTAAGCGCAATTCCTACCAGCATTCTATGTTCTAAAAGTGTTGTTTCTACCAAGTGCTTATTCCTGAAAGTGGTCCATGTGGCCCTGTCCTGTGTATATAATCCCCTGTAAATTCTGCCTGTGCCAGTGGCACAGTGTAAATTGTGGGTTTATTATCTAATGTGTTTGGTATAATACAAAGGCTGTTTTTATATATAACCTTGTGCGGAGTTTCTTTTGTGGTGGGCCTTGGGTGTTGTTGCTGGGTGCGTGCGCAAACGCTTTACACATTGCCTCTGAGATAAGCCTGACTGCTCGTGCCAAGCTTCCAAGGGGGTGAGCAGGGGTTATCTTTGGCAGGTGACTTCCTTGCCCTGACGTAGAATGGTGGTTTCTGCCTGGCTTTGGCGCAAGCAAGAAATCGCCATTTCTAACAGTATTGAAAAAGCTTTCGAACTTTTTATTCAGTTCTTATATGAGGAGGATTTATCACCCCTCCCAATAGCAATGGACACCTATCTAAATAACTCACAAATCCAGAAACTAGATGTACTTGCCTGCAAAACCCTAAATGCAAAAATTACGGTAAATAAGGTGTTAGAGGTAATAAAAACCTAAAAAAAAGTAAAGCAGCAGGGCCTGACTCTATACCAAATGAACTTTATGTAACTCTGAAAAGATCACCTTGCCCCCAAACATATTGATATTTTCAACAGTATTTTCTCTGAGGGTCATTCTATCCCTAAATCCTGGAACGAGGCCATGATTCGTTTAATTTTAAAGCCTGGCAAAGACCCCTCCTACTGTGAGTCATACAGACCAATCTCGCTTTTTAACGCAGACTATAAAATCTTTACCCAGGTCCTAGCTAAAAGACTTGGTTCTTTTTCTGATAGGCCCATACATGAAGATCAGAAGGGTTTTATTGGAAGGAGACAGCTGCACAACCTCACACATCAACTGATCGGAGCTATTGATATAGCTGCCCATTTGATGCGGCTAAAGCTTTTGACCGTGTAAATTGGCTGTATTTACAAAAAGTCATTCATCAGAACAATTTAGGTCAAAACTTCTCTAGGGCAGTAGCAAACATCTACTCGGCTCCAACAGGGAAAATACTCATTAACGGCAGTTTATCAAATAGTTTTCAAATTAAGAGAGGCACCAGGCAGGGGTGTCCTCTCTCCCCTCATCTTTTTAACTTATATATAGAGCCGCTAGCAAATGTAATTAGGGCCTCCAAAGAAATCACCCCATTTAGGTTCAATTGCTGGGAGCTAAAAGTGGCACTATATGCCGATGATTTAATGATTTATTCATGTAAGGTTAATGAAACTTTTAACAATATAAATAGTTTACTAACAGATTTTGGGGGAATATCAGGCTACCAAATAAATAAACAAAAAACTGAAGTAATGCATTGGAACATATCTAATCCATGTCTTGTATCAAAAGAAAAAATTAGATACCTTGGTATTCAAGCTACAAGGAACATCGAGGTTATCGCCCTGATAAATTTGGAATTAAAAACTAAAGAGACGAGGAAACTCTTGAAGTCTTGGAGTTCTCAATCTCTTACTTTTATGGGGAGGGCAAATGTAATAAAAATGGTCATCCTACCAAAATGAACTATTGCCTTTAATACAATCCCCCTGGAGTTTAAGTTACAGTATATTAAAAGATACAGAGTTAATTGAATACTTTTATTTGGTCATCCAAAATAGCCAGGATAGCCGGGAAAAAACGTATCCAGAACAAACATTGAGGAGGGATAGCCAGTCCATATCTCCTACTGTACTACAAGGCCTTCCATTTTAAGAGTATAAGGCATCTGTTTTGGGACTGCGAGACATACCCTGTCTACTGGAAAGCAGTAATGAAACATAACCACTGCCTTTATAATTTTGGCCACCAAAAGTTCTTCAAAAAAGGTAAACTAAAGGTGCCAAAATCTGCTTTTAAACTCTGGTCATTCCCATACTATAGCCCTCGAGCACCGATATGGGACTCCCCAGGAACCCCTGATTGTTTGAAAAATCTACTAGCAGTGCCTTTGAAAACAGCTGGAATATACAAGTGGGGAGATCTTTTGGAAAATGGTGTCTTAAAACCATGGGATGAGCTAACGGAAATAACGAAGAATGAAATATCAAGATTTAAATTTTACCAGTTGCTTGGCTGGTCTAAAGAACAAGAAACATGGCCAGATTCTGTGGCAAACCTAGAGGATGGATTCCTTAAAGTAGCAGGAAAGAAAGAAGTATCGAAGTGGCACTGGTATTTGGTGGAGAAGAAGAATGCAGACGACGACACCTCAGATCTTAAATGGAAGAAGATTTTCCCATTTCAAGACTTGCAACAAGCATGGCAAGTATCCTGCACTTACTTATGGCACATTATAATTTCTGCACCTCATAGGAAAAATCATTTGTTTATTTTGCACAGATCTTATTGGACCCCTGAAAGGCTATCAAAAATGAGTTCCCAGGTGACGAGAAAATACCCAAAATGTGGCGAGTAGGATGTTAATGATATTCATATGTTCTACTTATGCCATCACCTTGATCTATTCTGGAGCGGAGTTGGTAAGGTTATTGATAAGAGTCTAAACACGATTGTTAAGGTAAGAGCTTTTACTATTATTTTTGGTATTCTGGATCCTGAAGAGTTCAATTTTGGTTTAACCAAAAAACTGAAGTACCTATTGTTTACATTTATACTTCTTGCTAGACGTGAGATTTGAATAAACTGGATTCTGTCTAGTTCTCCTAAGGTTGGTGACTGGGTCCGATCAATAGAAAAATTTAGAAATTTAGATAGAGCCAGAGGGGTCTGTAAGCACACGAAACAGTGGGAACTATGGGATAATTATAGGCGGTAGGATAGGGAGGGATGTCCAATGATTTAAACAGGCACGATCGAAACTTTAAGAGTTATAGTGGCTGGAACAGTGAAAAAAATAACTCATGGAAGTGTTTTGTTTTAAGACTTGGATTTCATCTCAATTCTCGAGGGCGCACAGTTTGAGGTAGCCCGGTTTGCTTTAAACAATAAAGATCGCATAAATGAGGACAGCATTTTTAAAAAACAACAAAAATAACTCATCTTTCAGTTTGGGCATGGGTTGCAGAACCATGTGGCATCTGGGTAGTTTATTTTATTTTCATGGTCCTCAATAGAAGTATTAGCCAACTCGGCTTTTCCTTGTTATCCATGTCTAGAACAGAAACTCGAAATCTTCGGCATCTCAGGCCGGGTCCACATTGAAGTGTACAGCACTTTCAAAGTCCTGGTCCTAAACAGATACCATTCATAAGCTGGTAGTTAGGAGTTCTGTCCAGAATCCAAAATGAATACAACTTACTTGCTCCAGACACTTATTATCTAAAACCTTTGTCACTGGGGGGAAGCTAGTGACAATGTCTTGCAGATATAGGACCTAAATGCTGACTCTTAGCACATCCAGTAGAGAAGGGAAACAAATTTGTAAAAGGACATATGTTGGGTAGTCAAAGGCCAGACATAATAGGCCGAGCTGAGCTACATTTGGGTAGCTCCTGAGGATGGTGTACTCTTGCTGCCAGAATATTTTCTGACATAAATATTGTGTCATGAATAACATTTACAACATATTGCACCATATAACTTAAAAACAGAAGTGAAACAATATTTGTATAAACAATATTTAGGACACAATATTCGTGTCAGGCAATAATTCTCGATAGAATATTCTGAACTATAACCACTGAGGATGGAATAGCTTTAAAAAACAGACTGTTATCTGAGAAGGTCATCTGGTGTGGCAGGGTTTGATTGTAGTTTTTATTTTTTTATAACCATCTTATTATTTCAAATTAATCATTGAGTCATGTGCCACAGTTACTGTCCTCTTTGTTTTGTTTCTTTCAGTGTGGTGACAGAAAGCCCTCTTAGTTTGTGGTATTTTTGCTTGAGCAGATAGAAAAGGCATCAAGCTAATAGGAAATCCTATCACTAGTGTACTGTGTGTGATCATAAAGCTGGTATGGAAATACTGTTAATTGCAAGGACTATATCTTATATTAATAGGGCCAACATAAAACCACAATCGTGATTTTTGAGTCAGAATTCACATTGTCAGGATCTCAACAACTATAATAAAACTAAAACAACATTAATAGTGGATCAGGGCTCAATAATTACATCAAAAGCAGAGTGGTGCCATAATCAGGACATACACTCAAAATGTTCTGTTTTTCCCCATATTTAATGGCTTACTCCAGTAGAGCCAATGATACTGAACAACATCCAACCTTTGTAATTCGGGTAATTCCAACCTATTGAACAACTAAATTAAACAACTAAATTAATTAAGGATGAAGATATTATCTACCTCAATCTTGAAAAGCAGTCTGCAGAGTCTATGGGAAAAGGCAACATCCAGATTGCTCCAGTTGTGAGGACAGGATGAAGGGTGGCATCCTTATTGACCTGTAATTGTAATGTAATGGTGTCTTGTAAAGCGGATGTATCACCCCGCCATGGGGTATCTCAGCGCTGTAGACCGCTGGGGAACCCGTCCTGGCTTTCCCTGTGAGATGGTCCCTGCTGGGTATCTCCAAGGTGAAACCAGGCATCCCCGGCGTATGTGGGGGGCCGTTGTGGAGATAAGGCAAGCTAATGCCCAGAGTTGCCGAGTGTGATCCCTGGTTAGAGTAGGCACCGAGGCGAGAATTATCGAGTCCGCTGACCCTGGTCCACGACCCTGCCGCATCGGGAATTGAACCCTGGTTCCGGCCCGTCCTCTGTTTCCAGGTCTGCCGCCTCTAACCAGTGAGCCACACCACTCCACTTACTGTGTCCATGCAGAGAACACTATTCTTCTATCACTTGTACACCCCAAAAATAGAAAACACATGTGCAAGTCACATATTGTCACTTATCCCTTCAACAGCATACATTCAGGATGGAGGTCTGCATGCACAACAATTAATTTTGTGAGTCTGTAATTGTGAATATTTTGCAACTTGCAATTAGTAACTCACAAAATGCAATGTACATATGTGTCTCAGACACATTTAGTGATTCCTAATTGGGCTGTAATTGACTTACTTCATCAATCTTAATAAGTAGGTCAGAATTTGCGACCTATTGGGAACCACAAAAAACACAGGGATGGTGGCCTGCTGGGGACAGCAGACCCAGTGACAGCCAGCACAGGTAAGAGTGGTGGGCTGTGGGGTTGGGTGGGGGCAGGGCATGGTGAAGGGGAAAACTGACAGACAATGGGTTAGTTAAAATTAAATCAAATAAAAAAAACACTTACCTTGCAGTCTCCTCATTTCTAACTCAGCGGAAGGCAAGTGTTTTCTTTATTTTTTATTTTAATGAGCCCATCGGCTGTCGACTTTCTCCCTCACCACGCCGAGACCACCGTGTCTATGTTTCCTTTTCAATAAAGCAACTTATTGTTTAAAAAAGAAAAATGTATGTTTCAGTTTCATTTTAAGAGTAGGCAGGGGTCCCAAGAACCACTGCTTGCTCTTAAAAAACCTTTTAGCTGCCATTCAAAAAGGAAAGGGGTCCCCTGAGGACTCATTCTCGTTTGTGTCTGTCTTACCACCTACTTAAAGTAGGCAGTAAACTGCAAATGCCTTGTGACTGCTTTCTGTTCACAGAACATTCTGACATCCCCATGTGACTTGCTATTAGGAAGGAACGCCCTTGACATGCCTCTTCCTAATACCAACTTGCAAACCCCAGTTTGCGAGTATGTGATAGGTTACCGACTCACAAAATAGGGTTAGTAAATAGCAAAAGGCTCTTTAGCAGTCGCAAACCGCCCGAGTATCCTTTTGTGATCAGTAAAACCTGTCATTCATGTGGCCATGGGGGCCTCATTTAAAGTTTTTCTGACAAGGTACTCTGTCACAAAACTAAGACAGAACCCGGCGTTCAAACCCTTGTTCCAGCCGCCTATTTAGAGATGGGTAGATTTAAAATTTTCCTTCAACATAGAACTTTCACCAATTGCATGATGGAATAAGTGTTTTTGGAGAAAGGACTTTATACCACCAGCTCTATATGATTAGAAAGCATAATATCTTTTTTTCTGTCCATCACACCCAGGAAAAATAGCAAAAACTATAATGTCCCCCACACCTACTGAAAATGTGGAAATGTTTGTTGGATGGGTGTCAGAACCAGTAGCAGCAGTCCACCCAGAGTTATGGTAGTTCTTTTAATTAAGAGAGATTAAAGGTGGTCTGGCAGTCGTCTCACAATCTGGAGGGTGGTTGTCCATCAGGGTGGCAGAGGGAATTTCCTCTGACACTCTGATGGATGGAGTATCATCCAATAAACTCTGTCACAAAACTGAGAAAGAACCCTGCGTTCAAACTCTTGGTCCAGCCGCCTATTTAGAATGGGTAGATTTAAAATGTTCCATCAACATAGAGCTTCCAACAATGGCTTGATGGAATAAGTGTTTTTGAAGAAAGGACTTTATACCACCAGTTCTATTAGAATAGAGAGCATAATATCTTTTTTCTGCCCATCACACCCAGGAAAAGTACCAAACATTATAATGTCCCCCACACCTACTGAAAATTTGGAAATGTTTGTTGGATGGGCGTCGGAACCAATGGCAGCAGACCACCCAGAGTTATTCAGTGAAGAGAGATTGAAGCTGGGCTGGCAGTCGTCTCACAGTCTGGAAGGTGGTAGTCCATCAGGGTGGCAGAGGGAATTTCCTCTGACACTCTGATGGATGGAGTATCATCCAATAAACTCTGTCACAAAACTGAGAAAGAACCCTGCGTTCAAACTCTTGGTCCAGCCGCCTATTTAGAATGGGTAGATTTAAAATGTTCCATCAACATAGAGCTTCCAACAATGGCTTGATGGAATAAGTGTTTTTGGAGAAAGGACTTTATACCACCAGCTCTTTAAGAATAGAAAGCATAATATCTTTTTTTTGCCCATCATGCCCAGGATAAATAGCAAAAAGTATAATGTCCCCCACACCTACTGAAAATTATGAAATGTTTGTTGGAAAGGTGTCAGAACCAATGGCAGCAGACCACCCAGAGTTATTCAGTGAAGAGAGATTGAAGCTGGGCTGGCAGTCGTCTCACAGTCTGGAAGGTGGTAGTCCATCAGGGTGGCAGAGGGAATTTCCTCTGCCACTCCGATGGATGGAGAACCATCCAATAAACTCTAAATCGGTCTCTTATCTAAGGGAGATAGATGTATGTTCCATTAACGATTTTGCTGCCCTTGGCTAAGGGGTACAGGAAAATATCTCACAAGCAGGAGCAAAAACAAAGAAGTCCCTGGTGATGTTTTATAAAGAATGATAAAATGGACTTATGCATGAAAGTGGGACAGCATGGATATACTCCCACCACTCCTCGGGGTTGCAGGTGCTACACTACAGTACTATTGACACTCCCATTTTAGGTCTCACTTCAGATAGCTTTAGGTCTTGAGTAGACCTCATGTATCAATACTTTTAACAAGTACATCCAAGAAGTAGAACAGATGTGCAGGGCACTAACCAGATGTGCAGGGCAGAAGGGTTTACATGATCCATACACACCAGGGAGTTTCCACTTTGCATTTCAAACCCTGCCCTTAGGACCCTGTGTCCCTCTCTTTTCAAAATAGAGGGAGGGCACTACCATTCATTGTGTTCTTCATACCTTTCTCACGGTAATGTTTCTGCTGTGCGTTTTATGGATTATTTTTCACAATAGGCAGACAAATTAAAAACTGATCCTTTCATGTACTCCCTTTAAACATTGAGAGTAAGAAGGGAGCTATGAGCTCTACTTCTTGGTCCATTATATCATGTACAATCATGACACATGGATATGTTAAAGGCATACATTTCTTTTCATGGATGATTTTCTTTAATGACTTGGTGTCAAACCTCACCCTAACCATGCCATTTTGCTACTGACAGAATTCTGGATTTCTGATTTGGACTCAAACACGTGTACTGCCACTACTCACAGTAGCAGCAAAATCCATGAAATGATGGGTGAAAAGCGTTCGAAAACATCAACGGTAGTTAATTCAGTCTGTAAATTATATTCCACTTTGAATTGTGGAGGTCCAACAGCAAACTGGATGTCTGATATCAACATTTTCTAAACTTAAAATGGATGAATTTTTAGCATATTCTTTATTAAATTGCTGGCAATTTCCAATATGCTAACGTAGGAGTTGTTTTGTGCTCATATGACCTGAACAGTTGCTCACATTACCAAGATGTTACATTTTTAGATCTGTTTCATGCGTTATGTTACACCCACGAGTTAATTTATTCTGGACTTGATAATTCACATTTTCACCCACTCATTATTCTTTCCGGTTAGACATTCAGTTCTTGCTCCCAATGGGTGTCGGTTTTTGAGTGCTCTTTTCTTTCTCCGTGAATTTAATCTAGACTGTACCTCTGCTTCTATTATGTTTGTCATTTCATTGTGACTTTTGTGCAGAGTCAAAATGAAAACCCCTTCCTATTCTAGGGGCCAGATGTACGACCTTTCAGAATTGCGACATTTAGTGACTCACAATTTGCAACTAGCTAAATGAAACCTACCTACCAAACAGGTAACACGATTGCGAGTCACTTACGACTCGCATCACAATTTAGCATAGGGGCTATTGCCAGGTCGGTAAGCGCTCACAGATAGTGTCTGCGGGTGAAGAGGACTTTTAGTGTGCGCAAATAGGGAAATCATCAGAAAACCCATTTAAGGCAGACACACTTTGTGGGAGCGCAGAAGGACCCCCAAACAGGAAGTGGTGTCCCTGGAGATTCCTGATCAAAATTGCAAGCACATGGTTAGGTGCAGCAGCATAGGTCAACACTTCAGGCAGGCTCTCTGGAAAAAAAACATGACCAGCAAGGCCAGTGACAAGGCAGGAAAGGAGGGTCTGCGGAATCTTAAATTGTCTGAAAAGGAAATTGACATCATCATTGAGGAATGCTACAACAACCATGAGCAGCTCTATGGGAGGGCATCACACACTGTCCCAGAAGAGGACAAATGCAAGATATGGCGAGAGATGCAGTAGCGCATTAATGCCCAGGGTGTGACACACAGGTTCCTGGACATCAATTAAAAAGGGCGGTATGACCTGCACTCCAGGGCCTAGTAGTGGGTGGCAGCACGTCTGCAAGAAGTCCAAGGTACAGGAGGAGGACCATCCAACATGTCGGCACCATCTACAGCAGAGGCCATGGTGGATAGTACCCTGGAGAGGGAGGCAGTGGTTGGATTTGGGACCCTTGATACATTTCAGCCTCCATCAAACCTTGGTAAGTGTGAAATGTGTAAGATATTTTCAGTTCACCCCTAAGGCTGTTCTCCCCATGCATGCAACACATCCACACCTAAATAGTCCATGTACACGAAACAAAAATCACAGGTGGTGCATTGTGGGAAATGTAGTCAGTGACATAAACAGTGTACTTACGGATTGATATGAGCTTAAAAACATTGCAACACACTGAGACAGTGACTCGTATAAATTATTTTCTCTTTACATTTTTTGCCACATAGATACACCTCTGGGAGGAGAGCGAAGTGCAGATGACACTGAGGACATCCTGGACCAGGTCCATATGGAGGAAGGGCAGGATGGGTGACCATCAAGTGGGCCTAGTTGTCCTGAAGTCCCGGCTACTGCTGCATCGGCCTCAACACAAGCTTCTGCTAGTGAAAAACCAACATCACAGCAGGCAGCACCATCACAACTCACTCCTGTCACCTAGGTTCAGCTGGTGCGTCCAATCCAGCAGTCATGAATGCAGATGCAAGCAAGTTTGCACACTCCCCCCCACTGGAGCAGCCAGTCAGAAGGTGTTTGGCGGCCTGAAACAGGCGATGCTCAGAATTCAGCGCCTGCAAAAGAAACAAGTCAGGTTGATGAACCTCAAGCTAAGCCAGTGATTCACGAACATAACACAACAGATGGCTGAAAACCAGGGCCGCATAGAGAAAAAAATGTGATGTCCTTACATGGGTTATTGGGGAGCTGTGCAAGGAATTGTCTGAGGAGAGAGGGCAGAAAAGTCATTTGGAGTGCAGCAGAGGACACAGAATGAAAGCACTGACCAGGGCAATTGGGAGGCTAGCACAGGCAACCAACCAACATAATAAGCACACCCTGGGTCTTTAGGTGGAGATGGGCCACTTCAGTGGTAAGAGGGCTGCAACAAATCACAACTGCAGTGGAGACAATGCAAACTAACATGTTTGTCAGTGGGGGAGCAACAGAGGGTGCAGAAAGTGAGGATTCCAGCCGCAGTAGTATGTCTGCTGCGGACACACCAATGCTGCGGAGAAGCAGCAGCCACCAGGCTGTAATTCCACCTGACAGCTCCACCCATGCTGGACAAAGAGGCAGGAAGTGACATGACATTCAATGGTCCAACGTATTTGCTAATTTTGTGGGACTGTAACCACATGACATATATGCTTTTGTAAAGTTCTGCGTTTGGAGAGGGACAGGTTGTCCAGAATACTGCGGGGCTCCACCACTCTTATAAAGGCACCGGAAGCACAATTTTAGAATACCAAATGTGCGCTCAATCATGGACCGGTTAAGTTTTAACAGGGTTAACCCATCAAACCACCAGACCTGGGTCAAGATAACAAAACGTTCAAGAGATGGACATGGTAGTTTTTTCAAATTTGGACATGTGAAGATAAACAATACACCACAAAACAATTCTCATACTATGCAATATATTAAAAAAAAGGATTTTTAATTTCATAAGTGAAACATTCCTTATATGCTCTTATAATTCAAGCATTAATGTTACTCCATGTATCAACTTAGATATGCTCTTAGCACATGTGATATTTACAGTGCTCACAGTCTGACAGACAAGAGGAAGATTTTTAGGAAATGGGGGTGAGCAGATGAGTGAGGGACAGGGTAAAGGTATAGTGACATAGGCACAGTTGCATTTATATACAGTGAAAGCTTTACAGCCTAATTTCGGTCCATAGCTCCCCTATAATCATAACATATAGGTACAAATTAATCAGCTTGTTCTGTTCCTATGGGTTTGAGGGTGGATGGTAGTCTACGGTTCGACCTCTGTTTGAAGGAGGGTCGTTTGTTCCTCAATGTGGGGTCTTTATCAGGACAGGGTTGTGTAGAGAGCACCTTGAAGTAATATAAATGATTCAGTGCATGTAACACAGTGTGGTGAAAGAATCAAGTGGGTAACCATGTAGGAACCTACTTGTGATAGGATGAAACAATCAATGGACGATCCTGGTGGGCATTCAATATCTCCTTGGTATCTGTGGTGGGATATAAGGTCTCAGTGTTACAAAGAGGTGGAGATACTCAGGGAACCTCATGTACTTAGTGTATGGTACGGAGACTCACTTTACTGAACATTGGTCATCTGGGGTAGTGAATCTCCCGATGTGTGTTGCAAACAGTCAAACGGACAGGGTCTGTAGAAAAGAGACACAGGTTGTAGGTCGGATTATGAACAAAATGGCATGATGCTCAAAGTTAGGCATAAAATGGGGCTACCAAAACTACTAGGGTGTAGGAATTAATGAACACCCTTGCAGTAGTTATGGAACAGAGTTATGCAGCATTAATCATATGTAAGACACCTCCATGGATCGTGCTCGTGGGTGTTTTCAAGAAAAATGAGCACGCACAGTTCTAGTAGAAAGGCGCGATACCCGCTCAGGGTTCAGGTAAAGAATGTGCTTAAAGCGGCTCACTGGGAGAGGGACCCCGTGTTTTAATCATGTTTAAAAAGAAATAAATGCGCATTGAGTACGCTGTGCTAGAAATGCCCAATGTGGACAAAGCAGATTATTGCTCTAATTATACAATGGAAGTCTTGCGTCTTTCCTGAGTGTGTGGAAGCGGGTCAAAAGGCCACACAATTAAATGGTTTGGCTTAAAGCAGCAGTCATGCCCAACACGATTGGGATTACATAAAATGCGCAATACTTGCTCAGGGTTCGTGCTTAAAAGGGCTTGTTGAGCTGTCTGCCGAGAGAAAGCATGTATGCAAATACATAAAATGTCAGCTATGCTGGAAATGCCCAAAGTGGACGATGCAGATTGATGCTCTAATTTTACAATGGAATTCCAGCGTTATCCCCGTGTGTGTGGAAACGTGTTAAAAATCCAGACAGTGAAGGGGCTTGGCATGAAGCAGCAGTCATGCCCGACATGATTGGAAGTAGACCAAAGCCTACAGGCCGCACGGGATGCCTATTGAATGGAATCGGCTCTTACCTTGCTTGTGTCTTTGCTAGGACTGGCACTCAGTCCGCTCGTGTAGCTCACAGAGAAAAGAGCTTGACGGGGGAGGCGTGTCAACATCACACGGTGCCGCAGCTAGGTGCTAATTGGAGGCTCGTCTCTTCTCTAGCCAATGGTAAACTGTGTAAGGCTGGGAGCTGATTGTTATAGTAACACGTGTTGCGAGAATGGGGTGTGTTATAGAATATGAGAGTCACCGGTTACTAAAAAGGTCCCTCTAATGAAAAGGGGCGACCACTCGGTCCCCCCGAACGTATGGTGGAGTACCACGATCCCCCCGGGAAGCCATCTTGGGCGGGAGGCGAGTCTCGGCTGGTATGCCCGAAGCGGCGTAGCCGGGGCGCGCCTTTTCCCGCCCTGGAGTGGGTTGTCCTAGACACTGACGCGGCTGGCCACGCCCTCGGAGGCAGGCGGGGGCGGGTTTACGCCCGCCCGAAGACGGATAAAAGGAGCAACAAGCCAAGAAAGCATCCTCTTGTTCCTGTGCTCTGAAGCTGCACCTCCCCGCTGCACGTGAGCTCGAGACGGAACGAAGAGCCAATTTTGAGCGTTGTAATTTTGTTCTTGTTCTTTCAGATATCTTCGTTGGAGAATGCCGGGCAAGAAGGTCGGAAAGCGGGTCGGGACCGATCAGATGCTCCGCATGCTCATAAAGGAGGTAGCCGATCTGAAGAAGCAGATGGCGGTAAAGAACGGGGAGGGAGGACCGAAGCGAATCGTCGGACCAGCATTGCCGGGAGTAGTCCCTAGCGGGAGAGGCAAGAGGTCCAAGAGGGGGGCACCTGGGGGGGAGGCCCCGGTTCCCGATACACCGATAGAGGAGCCAACCCCGGTTCCGAAGGAGGTCTCCCCCGTGAACGGGGAAGATATGCCTCCCGAGTTGGCGGCACAACTGGCAGCGTGTTTGGGAAAAGAGAGTGAGGGCACCACGGCTGACGACGCCAGGGCAGTAATGAGACAACTGCGGGAATCTAGAGAGGCCGCGAAGGCACCATCTTCTGTTCCCCCACAGGTTCCGGTGGGTGAGACCGCAGCGGGCACGAGTTCGGCAGCAATTACAGCACCGAGTTCAGGTAAGCGGCTACTGCCGATTGCGGGGGAGGGGTCTGTACCCTCACGAAGGGAGAAAGTGGTCCAGCATGTTCCACTTGAAATTAAGGAAAAGATTTGGGCCGATAAGTATGTGAACATATTTTCTTTGCTTACTGACCATTAGAGATGGAGCATGTGAAGGGCCAAAAAGAGCTTATGCATCCGAGTGTTTGGCGCGCAAAAATGGCCGCCTTTAAGGTCGACGAAAACATAGGTACTTGGGGCAGAGCGCGGGGCATTTTTACCTCCATTATGGGTGAGCGAAGGCCTGAGTTGTTGACGGAGTTGCCTATTTACCAGACACGTATCATGGAATATTCTCTAGCGTACGAGGGCAATCAGTGGTTTTGTTATGACAATATTTTTCGGAAGGCTAAGGAGCACGACCCAGCTCTAACATGGGATTGTTATGACTCCATTTCTTGGCAAAAAATGGAGAATTCAGGCATGTTAAAAGTACCATTGTCGGGGAGTAACGGGGGTGAGTCTTCCCGCCAATCCTCTGGGATGCCCTTTCGGACGGGGGCAGGTAACGGGCACCACTCGAAGTCGAGTGGCAACACAGGTAAAAGGGGGATTTGTTGGAATTTTAACAGGGGAAAATGTACGAGGCCCCAGGGGTCATGCAAGTTTAGACATGAATATGGGGGGTGTGGACAGTCTTCCCATCCTGAGACCATGTGCAGAGCCAAAACGGGTGATAACGGTGGCGGGGGAAGCGCCAAACAGGTCTAAAATAGTCCGAAGGGCGCCTTTACCTACCCCGATTGATACCATGGCAATGATTCCTTGGCTCAACGAATACCCGGATCATGTCTCCGCTGGGGTGTTGCGAGACGGGTTTTCATATGGTTTCCGCATTCCAGTGGGGGACTTTCAGGGTGAAGCAAGTTGTAAGAACCAACTGTCGGTCCTGCAGCATACGACGGTGGTACAGGTAAAGATTGGGAAAGAGGTGACTCGAGGGCGTGTTGCCGGTCCATTCGATTTCCCACCGGTTGCTAACTTTGTTTTTTCCCCATTAGGGGTGGTCCCCAAGAAGGACCCGGGTGAGTTTAGGCTAATACATAACTTGTCAGCCCCGCGAGGTCTTTCCGTGAATGATGCGATAGACCCGGAAGTGTGTTCGGTGCGGTACGCATCTTTCGATGAGGCCGTCGCCATGTTGAATCGCCTGGGTCCCGGGGCGCTGATGGCAAAATCAGACATCGAGTCAGCGTTCCGGTTGCTCCCGGTACACCCAGACGATCAGCGTCTTCTTGGTTTCATGTTTCAGGGTCGCTATTACATGGATAGATGTATGCCAATGGGTTGCTCTATATCTTGTGCTTATTTTGAGAAGTTCAGCTGTTTTCTACAATGGGTATTCACGAGAAGGACGGGTTTTCACCATGTTATGCATTATCTCGATGACTTTCTGTTCCTGGGGGCAGCCGGAGATCCAGAATGTGGACAGGCTTTACAGGAATTTTGTGTTCTAATGAATCATTTTGGTGTGCCATTGGCACCAGGTAAGACTGTGGGTCCCTCGACTTCACTCGAGTTTCTGGGGATCGAGCTCGACTCGGTAGAAGGTTGTTTTCGGTTGCCCAAAGAAAAAGTGGTAAAATTCAGGGCATCACTTCAAACTTGTATTCGAGAGTCTAAGGTAAACCTGCATCAATTACAACAAACGGTGGGCCAGTTGAATTTTGCCCTCAGAGTAATACCAATGGCCCGCCCCTTTTCCCGCTCGATCGCACAAGCCATGGTCGGCCTTAAGGAGGGACATCACCGCACAAGGCTTTCGGCAGAGATTCGCCAGGACATGCGCATTTGGTTGTCATTCCTGGCGGATTTCAATGGTCGAATTGTCTGGAACAAGCCGGCGGTGTCCTCCGAGGAGCTGGGGCTGTGGACAGATTCGGCGGGGAGTATAGGTTTTGGCGCCATATTCGGTACGCAATGGTCGGCTCAGAAATGGCCGTCATGGTGGCACGAGTGCGGGCTGACGAGTAACATTGCCTTCCTCGAGCTCTTCCCTATTTTGGTGGCCCTGAAAACATGGCCTGAGGGGTTCCGAGATCACTCTGTGGTATTCTGGTCTGATAACATGACCGTGGTTGAGTGTACCAATAGTCAGGCAGCACGTTGTAAATGGATTCTGAGACTGCTTAAAGAAATTGTATTGTTGTGTATGCAGTTGAATGTGCTCTTTCGGGCGCGACATGTCCCGGGGGTGCTGAACCAAGCGGCTGATGCGCTTTCTCGTTTCCGTATGCAGGCCTTCTGGGGTTTTCTGCCCACAGCGGACCCGGTGGCGGCACCCTTTCCCGAAGCTCTCTGGTCTCTCGGTGCCCCGAACTACAAAACCTTGTGGGAGAGAGTTTAGCACCCAGGACAAGGAAGGCATATGAAGGGGCGTTTCGTTCCTATTG
The DNA here is from genome assembly GCF_964263255.1 of Lissotriton vulgaris. Lineage (NCBI taxonomy): Eukaryota > Metazoa > Chordata > Amphibia > Caudata > Salamandridae > Lissotriton > Lissotriton vulgaris. The sequence continues at coordinate 323,375,280 of NC_141699.1, read as the reverse complement.
GTCCTTTTTGGGTTCAGCTAGATGGGAGCTTTGGGGCCAGGAAGAACTTGTCGTAAAATTTTTGCTGTCTTTACATCAGGCAGGCAAATCAGTAGCTACGGCCCAGAGGCATCGGGCCGCCATTTCCTTTATGGCAAGGGCTCATGGGATCCAGGACCCGACAGCGTCTTTCGTAGTACAGAAAGCGCTACGTGGGTGGCAACGCCTGGAGGGTCGCAGAGTAGATGAGAGACACCCGATAGGTCTGGATAGATTGGCCCTGTTATTTTCTGTACTCCCTGCGACATGTTCATCCCAGTATGAAACAGTGTTATTCCGAGCCGCTTTTGCGCTAGCATTCCATGGGGCTATGCGGGTAAGCGAACTGGTGGCGAAGAACAAACAGGATACGGTGGGGGGACTGTGCCGTGAGCACATCCAGGTTAAGGGGGAGACGATAACTGTCTCGTTTGTCAGATCCAAGACCGATCAGGGTGCGATTGGGGACTGCATAGTCATACATAGGATTCCCGGGTCTCCCATGTGCCCTGTTGTTTGCGTAGAGGAATATTTGGCGCAGAGGGTGGCATCATGGGGGGGGACCTTGTTGAGACACGCTGACGCCACCCCACTGACGAGGTTTCAGTTCCAGCGGGTGCTTGCGATGTCAATTTCTGACGCGGGCTTGAATCCCGGCGAGTTCGGGACCCATTCCTTTCGGATAGGGGCTGCTACTGAGGCTACAGCCGGGGGTCTGAGTGTGGAAAAAGTAAAACGTTTGGGGCGTTGGTCCTCGAATTGTTACAAAAGGTATGTGCGGTTGCACATGTTGTGAAGCTGTAATGATGTACTCACGCTTCTTGTTTTTGTTTGGTTTACAGTTTCGCAAGCTTACGAGGCGGGGCAGACTGTGCAGTCGACCCGACACCTGGGAACCAGCGGTCAGACATCACCGGCTGCGGAAAGAGAGGTGTGGGTCGTGGGCCACTCATACGTGAGGCGTGCCGCGGACGTATTCAAAGCAGGTGACATGATTCACATGGCTGGGGAATACGGGTACAGGGTGACCTTCTACGGGAGGGGCGGGCTCTGTATTGACCAGTTTCAATCCTTTTTCGAGGGTTTGTTAGGGCGGACAAGGTCACCGCCGTCTATAATCATAGTCCATCTTGGGGGCAACTATTTGGTGGCCACTGGTAGACGACTTCTTCTCGAGGCAATACTTTCCACAATAAGTTGGTTGGCGAGAAGAGTTCCAGGGTGCACAATTGCATGGTCCCATATGATTCCACGAAAAGTGTGGCGGGGGGCGAATTCGGTTTCTGCTCTGAATCACTCAGTGAAGAAAGTAAATAATAAATTGGGTAGATTGTTTCGTTCAAGTACACTGCATTCTATTCCGCATGGTTGTATCAAGGGGGACAGTATGTACCTGGGAGATGGGGTCCACTTGTCCCGGGCGGGGAATGAGTTACCCATAGGAGACCTCATAGCTTGGCTAAAGAGTTTAATACATGACCTTTAGGCAGGAGTTGTGGGGGGTCCGGATAGCCGGTCAGCTATCCGGCCTGTGGCGTTAAGGTCATGATCGGTGAGCAGTAATTGGAAGATCCCTATGGGGGGGCGTCACCCATTACGGATGGGAGCGCTCGGGGGAGGTGGCCATTGGCCCCTCAACGGGGAGGCGGTCCCTTCTAAGGATAGGCCGCCGGAAGGAAAGGAAAGGTGGTCAAGGCCCCTTCCTGGATAGGAGGGGCTACGGGCCCTCCTGGGGAATTTCCCGGGGCCAGGACATCTGCGACGGCAGATGTGGTAAGTTGTGTGGGGTTCGGGAGGGGGTTTACGCTACCTTTTAGACACCTCACACGAGTCCTCGGACGACCGTTAAATGGCGTCGAGTTCATTGGGGCCCCCGTCAAGTACAAGGGAAATTGGTAGATGCACTTGAGGTACGCCTCTATGCGGTCACTCCCCTCACAAGTGAGGGGGGGTATTTCTGGTTTAGGGATCTGACACCGGTTACGACCTTGCCGTTGGCCCTTAACGTTAGGATGTACAATTTCAAGTCAAATGTTTTGTAGGATGTTAGTTCGGCTAGGAGAACCTTTGTATTAGAGATCTGTTAAGGTTAGCCAAACATCGTAATGTGGAAATGAATTGTACATAATATGAAACTGTTATTTTAATGTTTTGATTTTGTTTCATATTTTAATAAATATGGCCGGGAGGGTCACTCCCTCCCGCCTTCCAACAGTTCAGAACCGTATCCGGTTTCCCATCCTTGGGGATTGTGTTGAGAGGGGGTGGCGGGTATCTCAGCCATATGAAAAGGGGCGACCACTCGGTCCCCCCGAACGTATGGTGGAGTACCACGATCCCCCCGGGAAGCCATCTTGGGCGGGAGGCGAGTCTCGGCTGGTATGCCCGAAGCGGCATAGCCGGGGCGCGCCTTTTCCCGCCCTGGAGTGGGTTGTCCTAGACACTGACGCGGCTGGCCACGCCCTCGGAGGCAGGCGGGGGCGGGTTTACGCCCGCCCGAAGACGGATAAAAGGAGCAACAAGCCAAGAAAGCATCCTCTTGTTCCTGTGCTCTGAAGCTGCACCTCCCCGCTGCACGTGAGCTCGAGACGGAACGAAGAGCCAATTTTGACCCACCCACCAGCCCCTGAGGACAGCAAGTTGTTTTGAATAAAGTTTTGATGTGGTAACTCTATTTCTTTCAGGTTGTGATGATTGTCGTGATATTTTGAGTATGCAATAAAGAATGATCATTTTCAGTATGTTTTTTCAAATAAAGTAATTCTGCACTAAGTGTTGAGCAGTAATCATGCTTGTAATAGTTATGATCGTTTTGTAATTTAGTAATTTAGGTAAATTGTCGTATTTATTTTGGTCGGGCGGTAAGGTCATGATCGGTGAGCAGTAATTGGAAGATCCCTATGGGGGGGCGTCACCCATTACGGATGGGAGCGCTCGGGGGAGGTGGCCATTGGCCCCTCAACGGGGAGGCGGTCCCTTCTAAGGATAGGCCGCCGGAAGGAAAGGAAAGGTGGTCAAGGCCCCTTCCTGGATAGGAGGGGCTACGGGCCCTCCTGGGGAATTTCCCGGGGCCAGGACATCTGCGACGGCAGATGTGGTAAGTTGTGTGGGGTTCGGGAGGGGGTTTACGCTACCTTTTAGACACCTCACACGAGTCCTCGGACGACCGTTAAATGGCGTCGAGTTCATTGGGGCCCCCGTCAAGTACAAGGGAAATTGGTAGATGCACTTGAGGTACGCCTCTGTGCGGTCGCTCCCCTCACAAGTGAGGGGGGGTATTTCTGGTTTAGGGATCTGACACCGGTTACGACCTTGCCGTTGGCCCTTAACGTTAGGATGTACAATTTCAAGTCAAATGTTTTGTAGGATGCTAGTTCGGCTAGGAGAACCTTTGTATTAGAGATCTGTTAAGGTTAGCCAAACATCGTAATGTGGAAATGAATTGTACATAATATGAAACTGTTATTTTAATGTTTTGATTTTGTTTCATATTTTAATAAATACGGCCGGGAGGGTCACTCCCTCCCGCCTTCCAAAAGTTCAGAACCGTCCCCGGTTTCCCATCCTTGGGGATTGTGTTGAGAGGGGGTGGCGGGTATCTCAGCCATACCGGTCTTGTCTCAACAAATCAATACAGATATGGGTTACGCTAAACTAAGGCGTGTTGAAAATAAGAAAGACGGCGGTAACTGAAGCGTCCTGCCAGCTGGTTTTGTCTCAACAAATTGATACACACATGCCATAAGCTAGGGACGTGTTATCAGTCAGTGCATACTTCCTTGTGCCTATTAAAACAAAACATGTACATTTGCAGTACAGATCGATTTGAAAACATGTTTAAACACATCAAACCCTGGACTCCATTTTCACAAGTAAAATACAATGTTACGTAAATCTGTGCACATATTGGACTGTAGTACACGAAAGCCCTGTTCGAAGAAATATAAGGAAAAACAATATCAAATTTAGTCATGGTTAGACATATACCACTATAATCAGAAGTATCATGTGTTAACATAGTACATTTCAGAGAGACCTTGTAAAAAAAAAAAAAATTAATTGTGGGTTTATATAGCGCTAGGATAGACTCCCGGAGGAGTATCTCCGCGCTTCGACCGCTGCGAAACCCTTCCTGGCTTCCCTGAGAGATGGTCCCTTAATGGGTATCTCCAGGGTGAGACCAGGCATCCCCGGCGGTCTGGTGGGGCCGTTAGTGCAGATGAGGCAAGCTTATGCCCAGAGTTGCCGAGTGTGATCGCTGATCAGAGTGGGCACCGAGGCGAGAGAATTATCGAGTCCGCTGACCCTGGTCCAGAAACCTGCCGCGTCGGGAATCGAACCCTGGTCCCAGGCCATCCTCTGCTCTCGGGTCTGCCGCCTCTAACCAGTGAGCCACACTACTGCACATATAGAAAACTGTTACAAACTGGACACATATTCTCGTGAGGCACAGGTTACCATCAGACCGATGGGTCTGGGTGATGGTAAAGCAATCGATTGGAACTCAATTATGCGTGCATCTATGTGACCGTAATGGTCATGTGTCATTGTGTGGCATTCCAAAAAAACACTGGCCTTACAACTATGATAATACTGAGTCACATATGATCATCTTCCAAACTTAAGTGGATTGTAGACCCGTCGGTATGATATTCACCTGAAGATATTTAGTAAGTAAGTGTCCATGCAATCTGGTGCGTACTAGTTTTTACTCTAAGTGCTCTAACTTATTAATCTTTTCATTTAATGAAAAATCAATATTGGGAGTGTTGGATGATAAAAATCGAGTCCCTGAGTCTCCCTCTATCAAGCTCCTGATATATTCTTCAGTGTAAGAAAGCGTTTTGTGCTCATTCATGATATGACCCTTAAAACATAACATTTTATCAAAAAAGAAGGAAAAGACAAACCCTCACAAGACAGCACTTGCTTTGAGAGTGTTAGGTTTTAACGGGGTTGACCCATCAAACCACCCGACCTGGGTCAAGATAACAGTACCTTCAAGAGATGGTCATGGTAGTTCTTTCAAATTTGGACATGTGAAGATAAACAATTCACCACCAGAGAGCCAGAGAGCAATTGAACGCCGAAAACGCCAGATCGCCATTTCTCCACCAGCCGGAGGGCAGGCTGCCGCCTCGCCGTCCTGCCGCTTATCCCGTCGCTATCCCGTTGTGCTCGCCAAGCAGGGGTGCAAGAATTATTCAGGGGAGAAGTAGCGCAGCGGAACGGCAGGAGCGGGAGCGAGAGCTCCGGGGCCGTCCAGCGGCCGACAGCCTGACCACAGCCATCAGCCATCAGCCACAGCCGACAGCCGACCACACAGTTACGTAACCGGTGAGCAGGAGTTGAGGAGGGCGGGTGAGACTTCACGCAAGTGGCGAGTTGCAGGCAGCGGGTGTGAGTGGTTTGCGCTGAGACAACATCGCCGTCTCCAACCCGCCACCGCCCCACCATCACCATCTCCTCCTCAATCACCGTTAGAACCGTTAGAAGCCGTACCTCGAGCCACAAGCCCCAAGCTTTCAGCAAGGTGCAAGGTGCAAGGTAAAAGGTGTCACAGGTGGGGGAGAGCGCAATCCCAGAAGCTACCCCAAAAGCGCCTGGAGTCCAACGCCAGCTCCCGTTGCTGATACGCTGGAGGTGGGCGTGAGCACTGAAGCTCCTTGGCGGAAGAGGAGCCCACCTGCCTGTCTAGCCTGTCCAGCCTAGCTAGTCTTGCTTAGCTCGCCTGGCCCCTGGGCAGTTGGGTGCCCCAAAAGCTGATCCGGAACCCCAAAGCTGGAAGCAGAGGAAGGGCGTTGGGGAGACAGAGAGCACTGGAGTATTGGAGCAATGCTGAAATCGGAATCGGGGGACCAGAGGATCCACCCACTTAGCCACCCCATCAATGTCAATCGGTGTGCCAAAAACAGAGGCAGCCAGACAGCAAGCACCTGCCGGGACAGGGCGGGGGGGGGGGGGTACTCGCAGCAGCGCATGCACGCAGAGTGAGATCAAGATCAAGACTAAGAGCAAGAGTTTTTCCCCAAAGGTCGTGCTGAACGGAGAAGTGGCTGACAGCCCTAACTGGGGGAAAATGAGGTCAGGGAGAACTCGACGACCGTTGGAAAACAAAAAACCCCTGAAAAATTTAAAAAAGTCAAACGTAGCAGACACATCCTTGGGGGCTCAAGCGGGCCAAAGGGAGAGGTTGGTCTCAGCGCCCACCCCCGAATCGACATCAAAACTCGCAAGAAAGTCGGGGCTCCTAAAATTCTTCTATTTAAAAGATCCAATTGCAGCGATTTACACGCCAACAGCTGAAGCCATCAACTTACCAAACCCAATTTCCCCAATAAATGCTCTATCCTCTCTGGACATAAATAAGCCAATCACGAGCGACGGGCTAAAGCCCTGCACACAATCTAAGGGTCCCACACCCAAGGGAAGTACACTGACTATAACCGCACGAGTACACCATCTAAACCCCAATGCAGGGGAAATCGACCACGCAGAAACTCGAAAGCACACCTTGGTGGATGCCACCATAAAGGTCTACAGCCGGAAAACTCCTGACAGCACAACACCTACCGACGTGGCGGAAGTAAACGATCCTAAACGTCCTATAAGACCCAATAAGGGTGCAACAAGCCCCGGCAACCTACACGCTGAATCCCCGTGTGATGGTGACCCATGACACAAACCATTGTTTTTGTCAAACGACTTCGAACTGGAAGAACTGACGGAAAGAATATCAATGTACCTAGAAACTCAAGGCAGAGCATTACGATCTGAGCCAAGTCCGAAAAATCCACACCCAAGTCTAGGTCTGGCGATATCTACCCCTCGAGGGCTACTAGAAAAAAGAAACCATCAAAACCTTACTATAAATGACAGTAACATCCTGACAATAAACGATCCTTACGTAAATCAAACTGCACCAATATCCATCTCGTCGGGCAGCTCGATGGACATTGATACTAAAGCTCCAAACAAGACTCAAGGAGATCAGTCGTCCAATTGGATAAAGACCTGACTACGCTCTTTAGATCAAGCCATAAAAGTTTTGAACTTTCAATCAAATAAAATGGAGGTACAAATTGACCTTATCACCCTAGTGGCAGGCCACATAGCAGGCTTAAACTTACAAATGGACGCACTTACCTCACTTATAAAAAATCAGGGGAAATTAGAGGTCCAAACAGGCTCTAATACACAACAGCTTTGTTGCGGCTCAATAATTGAAAAATTAGCAAGCTTGCCGGCCATTCTAATAGACATCGTACGGGAGGTAAGACACCCTCACAATCCAGCTGAAAAAACCACAAATCTTACACCGGAAAAATCATACACCTCCAACAGGCCTATCATAAAGGAGCACTAAACTAGTAATTATCTAAAGGATTTAGAACATTTCCCGAGGGAAGTGAGGCCAGAAAGATCAGCAAAAGACCAGGAAACATCATCACCCCCCCCAAATATCAGTTGAAGCGGAAAAAATTGCTGTAAAAGAGGAAAAAACAGCAACCAAGAGACAAAAGAAAAAGGCCAGGAAAGCCAGATTAAAGTACAAGCAGCAACAATCTACAGACCCAGGCAAGCTATTTCCGATCTTCAACGCAAACTCTGCTCAGGACTCCAACTTCGATTCTCCTATCATGCTGCAAGACGGCAAGGAGGGCCCAATTCAGCCGCCAGTAAAACGAGAGTCCCAAACTCCCTTAAGGGAGGACAATCCAAGGCAGAAAGCGACAATAACATCTGGCAACTAATCCTGCACAATGAACTTGGTACCAGCGAAAGTTGCCAGCGGTTCAAAGAAAAAAACACCAGTACCAAAGAGCGTCCAGATTCACAGGGAAGGAATTCCAAATTTTACCCAGATTGCAGAAAATGGAGTACCAGAGCAAATAAGAACCAGAGAAAATACGGGCGCCGACATAGAGGGACAATGTCCGTCAAAATTGGCCGACAATAACAGCCCGACCTCCGCCGGAATACAGTCCAGCCGCCTGATACCAGTATCCCTCCAAAAAAATAAGTCAGGAGGAAATCTAGGACCACAACTAAAAACTGTATCCACCCGCATGAGTGTAACCGTTTCGGAAAATGAGCGGACCTGTGCCTTATTACAAGATCATATTTACAACAAGGGGTGGTGAGGGACAGAGTCTCTGAATTAAGCAGAAAGCTCTCACCCAGTCAAGAGATCAGGGCTAGATCCAACACCGTTTTTTAGCTCACTGCACCATCCCAGTTTCAGAACCTGGCTGTATGCAAATTAGTCTGTTCCTGTCCCAGTGCATGATGGGAACAGGGCAAACCAAACTACAAAAGCCAATTCTTACACTGGGAAGGAAACAAGCTCCCGGGGACCGGAACAGCCGCCTGAAACTGAACTCGGACAAGACGGAGGTCCTCATCCTGGGCCCCTCTCCCTCCGCCTGGGACGACTCCTGGTGGCCTCCCGCCCTGGGCACCGCACCCAAACCGACAGACCATGCACGCAACCTGGGCTTCATCCTGGACTCCTCCCTCTCCATGACCAGGCAAGTCAACAACGTCTCCTCGGCATGCTTCAACATCCTACGCATGCTACGGAAGATCTTCTGGTGGATCCCCACCGAGACCAGGAAGACCGTCACCCAGGCCCTCGTCACCAGCCGACTGGACTACGGCAACGCCCTCTACGCCGGGACCACCGCCAAGCTCCAGAAGAGACTCCAGCGGATCCAGAACGCCTCAGCCAGACTCATCCTCGACATCCCACGAACCAGCCACATCTCCAGACATCTGCGAGACCTTCACTGGCTCCCCGTCAACAAAAGAATCACCTTCCGCCTCCTCACCCACGCACACAAAGCCCTACACGACCAAGGCCCGAGCTACCTCAACAGCCGAGTCAACTTCTACGCTCCCAAACGCCACCTCCGATCAGCCAACCACGCCCTCGCCGCCGTCCCCCGCATCCGAAGAGCGACTACAGGAGGAAGGTCCTTCTCCCACCTGGCCGCCAAGACCTGGAACTCCCTCCCGACCGACCTGCGCCTGACCCAAGACCACCTCTCCTTCAGGAAGAAGCTGAAGACCTGGCTGTTCGAGCAGTAGCGGCTCCCCCCCCCCCAGCGCCTTGAGACCCCACGGGTATGTAGCGCGCTTTATAAGTGTCACTGATTGATTGATTGATTGTTTCTGGCATTACAGCCGTCTTCGGCCCAGTTTGCTTGAATCCTGATGGTGCAATGAGCAAGGGTCTCACATCTGAGAATACCCTTCCACGCTTAGGGTGGACAAAAATATTTACAACAAGGGGTGGTGAGGGACAGAGTCTCTGAATTAAGCAGAAAGCTCTCACCCAGTCAAGAGATCAGGGCTAGATCCAACACCGTTTTTTAGCTCACTGCACCATCCCAGTTTCAGAACCTGGCTGTATGCAAATAAGTCTGTTCCTGTCCCAGTGCATGATGGGAACAGGGCAAACCAAACTACAAAAGCCAATTCTTACACTGGGAAGGAAACAAGCTCCCGGGGACCGGTTTCTGGCATTACAGCCGTCTTCGGCCCTGTTTGCTTGAATCCTGATGGTGCAATGAGCAAGGGTCTCACATCTGAGAATACCCTTCCACGCTTAGGGTGGACAAAAATATTTACAACAAGGGGTGGTGAGGGACAGAGTCTCTGAATTAAGCAGAAAGCTCTCACCCAGTCAAGAGATCAGGGCTAGATCCAACACCGTTTTTTAGCTCACTGCACCATCCCAGTTTCAGAACCTGGCTGTATGCAAATTAGTCTGTTCCTGTCCCAGTGCATGATGGGAACAGGGCAAACCAAACTACAAAAGCCAATTCTTACACTGGGAAGGAAACAAGCTCCCGGGGACCGGTTTCTGGCATTACAGCCGTCTTCGGCCCGGTTTGCTTGAATCCTGATGGTGCAATGAGCAAGGGTCTCACATCTGAGAATACCCTTCCACGCTTAGGGTGGACAAAAATATTTACAACAAGGGGTGGTGAGGGACAGAGTCTCTGAATTAAGCAGAAAGCTCTCACCCAGTCAAGAGATCAGGGCTAGATCCAACACAGTTTTTTAGCTCACTGCACCATCCCTGTTCATCACCACCCCCTTTTCTGTATCGTTTTTGGCCACTATAGGTGTGGCAGGGTATACTCAGACATGAGTCCCTTTCTCACTGCACCATCAGGATTCAAGCAAGCCGGGCCGAAGACGGCTGAAATGCCAGAAACCGGTCCCCGGTAGCCTGTCTCCTTTCTGGTGAAGAATTGGCTTGGTAGTTTAGTCTGCCCTGTTCCCATGATGCACTGGGCCAGGGACAGACTGATTTGCATATAGCCAGGTTCTGAGCTGGGATGGTGCAGTGAGATAAATAACGGTGATGGATCAAGCCCTGATCTTTGGACTGGGTAAGAGTGGTCTGCTTAATTCAGACACTCTGTTCATCACCACCCCCTTTTCTGTATCGTTTTTGGCCACTATAGGTGTGGCAGGGTATACTCAGACATGAGTCCCTTTCTCACTGCACCATCAGGATTCAAGCAAGCCGGGCCGAAGACGGCTGAAATGCCAGAAACCGGTCCCCGGTAGCCTGTCTCCTTTCTGGTGAAGAATTGGCTTGGTAGTTTAGTCTGCCCTGTTCCCATGATGCACTGGGCCAGGGACAGACTGATTTGCATATAGCCATGTTCTGAGCTGGGATGGTGCAGTGAGATAAATAACGGTGATGGATCAAGCCCTGATCTTTGGACTGGGTAAGAGTGGTCTGCTTAATTCAGACACTCTGTTCATCACCACCCCCTTTTCTGTATCGTTTTTGGCCACTATAGGTGTGGCAGGGTATACTCAGACATGAGTCCCTTTCTCACTGCACCATCAGGATTCAAGCAAGCCGGGCCGAAGACGGCTGAAATGCCAGAAACCGGTCCCCGGTAGCCTGTCTCCTTTCTGGTGAAGAATTGGCTTGGTAGTTTAGTCTGCCCTGTTCCCATGATGCACTGGGCCAGGGACAGACTGATTTGCATATAGCCAGGTTCTGAGCTGGGATGGTGCAGTGAGATAAATAACGGCGATGGATCAAGCCCTGATCTTTGGACTGGGTAAGAGTGGTCTGCTTAATTCAGACACTCTGTTCATCACCACCCCCTTTTCTGTATCGTTTCTGGCCACTATAGGTGTGGCAGGGTATACTCAGACATGAGTCCCTTTCTCACTGCACCATCAGGATTCAAGCAAGCCGGGCCGAAGACGGCTGAAATGCCAGAAATCGGTCCCCGGTAGCCTGTCTCCTTTCTGGTGAAGAATTGGCTTGGTAGTTTAGTCTGCCCTGTTCCCATGATGCACTGGGCCAGGGACAGACTGATTTGCATATAGCCAGGTTCTGAGCTGGGATGGTGCAGTGAGATAAATAACGGTGATGGATCAAGCCCTGATCTTTGGACTGGGCAAGAGTGGTCTGCTTAATTCAGAAACTCTGTTCATCACCACCCCCTTTTCTGTATCGTTTTTGGCCACTATAGGTGTGGCAGGGTATACTCAGACATGAGTCCCTTTCTCACTGCACCATCAGGATTCAAGCAAGCCGGGCCGAAGACGGCTGAAATGCCCGAAACCGGTCCCCGGTAGCCTGTCTCCTTTCTGGTGAAGAATTGGCTTGGTAGTTTAGTCTGCCCTGTTCCCATGATGCACTGGGCCAGGGACAGACTGATTTGCATATAGCCAGGTTCTGAGCTGGGATGGTGCAGTGAGATAAATAACGGTGATGGATCAAGCCCTGATCTTTGGACTGGGTAAGAGTGGTCTGCTTAATTCAGACACTCTGTTCATCACCACCCCCTTTTCTGTATCGTTATTACAAGATCGGCAAAACACTTTCTTAAAGGAGCATCATAACCCAGCTCTAAACCAATGTCCAACTAATCAGACGACGTCAGCAAACACGGACCGGGAACGAGACCCCCCCTCTACAACTCCTAAACTTAACGAATTTACGAAGCCTCAACAGCTTAAAGATTCCAACCACCATCTGGAAACTATACACCGCATCCTAACATTTATTCCGCAATACCCATCAGAGGGGCCTCAGGATTCCATAAACCGAGGCAACCTTCTAAAACTGTTCCAGGAAATAGAGGAGCTAAACGAGATAACATCACAGGACCTTCTGACAGTCGAATTTAAAAGAATCCCCCATCATACAGAGTCTGAAGTTACCATCACAACGTATGTGCGAAAGGTGGGGGGAAGGCAAGCCGCCGAGCTCCATCATCCCAAGGTATGCTGGAATGCAAGTGAAGACAGCACAATCATATTTCATTTACGAGAGCATTTGAAGGAAAGCTGAGAACTAAAGTCGCAGATGGGGGAGAGTTAAATATATTGCTTCCTCTGCAAATTTTTTGTGTTTAGGCAGGTAAATCGAGATGTTACTCTGACACCAATAAGGTTATTGACCAGGAATACTGGCCATACTTGCGACACATCCTCAGCAGATTTGGGGTTGGGGAACGCTATCTGAAATGGGTGAACTTTATATTCAAAACCCCGGAAGTGTGCGTTAGAGAGAGTGGCATAACTTCTAAACCTGTTGCGATTGGGAGGGTACTCATCAGCTCTCACCCTTGCTCTTTGCGCTCTAAATTGAGCCATTTGCTGATAGAGTCAGAAACCTACCAATGGTCACTGGCATTCAGATGGGAGATTGGGAGCACAAAATAACATGTATGTGGACTATGTGGGGCTCTTCCTCATGCAACTGCTACTCTCCCTGCCCCTCCCCCCAAAGGAAGTCTCGACATTTAGCAGGGTCTCAGGCGTTCATATCAATATGCAGAAAACACTGGCTCTCAGCCTGACCCTCACCAGAACTGATTAGTAACAATTCAGACAAAAGTTCCTGCTCACATGGGCTCAGGGACTACAGATTTTCCACACGACGGAGAAGATAGTCAAGGCAAACTATTCAACCCTTTTAGAGGAGACCCGCCGTGAGCATCTCACTTGGAAGAAGCATGCAATGTCATGGCTAGGTAGGTTGGCAGCAGTCAATATGACACTTTTGCCTCACATTTTATATGTCATGAAACCGCTTCCACTGTGTCCTCCACCTTGTATCTTAGTGTACCTACAACACCACGTTGGAGGCTTTCTATGGGAGGGAAAGAGAGATTTCATGGCATGGCATCAAACATACCTGACCTACTCGTGGACACAATGGTATACTGAGCTAATAATCATTATTAGCTCAGTATACCATTGTGTCCACGAGTAGGGACCACTGTTTTTGTAACATGATACTGCCCAAGGTCCCTATGGCATAATTTTTGGGTTCCCTTGTCTTTCTTAAACATCAAACATACCTGAAGCAGGCTGCTGCTGGGGGTCTTGGGGTCCCGCACTTGGAGAGATACTTCCAAGCAGCGCGATTATGATACATGATAGGGTGGAAACATTGGTGCTTTATTGATCGCGCAATTGCAGGAATGCATATCTGGAAGGTTCCCTGGCTCCCTACACATCACCGGATGACCGAACTTTATGTCTCACCGGTACTGAGGGCTACCTACCCTTGGGGTGTGGGATAGAGTGCAGGAGCCCCTTGGCCCCTCGACCCCTCTATCTCCACTGATCCCATTCATTGGCAACCCAGACTTCCCCCCCACGCAGGAGGGGACGAGATATTTGAAATGGCTTTGGAATTCCCACAGATATATATTGGCAATATTTAGCGATCCGCCAAGGGGGACCAAACCTAAGGTACAACCCCACGCAAGCCATTTCCTGACTAAATTTGAATTATGGTATATAACTCGCACATCTGACAAATGCTTATTGTCGGATATTTATTCCTTCTTGAATAAGCCCAAACACAATGTTAAAATCCCTGCGCAGTATACATATGAATCTGAACTGGAGCGTGAATTCTCCCTTAAAGAGTGGAACGATATAATTCACAGAGCCAGGGCCTCCTCATGCAGTACTGCGGGGAAAGAAATGTTTTTAAAAATGCACATTATTGGTACTATATACTGGTTAGAACCACTAGGTGGAAACCCAGTGGGACTGATCTGCCCCAGCGCAATTGTGGGCACCCTGGTACACTCACTCATATTCACTGGCAGTGCCAGACGATACAGAGCTACTGGCACACAATTATTCAGGACATTGACTCTATTCACCACACAGAAATACCAAGATTTCCCAGTTACACCCTACTGGGACTTCCAAACCCCCTTACTTACCCTCTCCAATCATGCCAGAGAAGGGCAATCACTCTAATGTTAGGCCGGGGTAAACAGACACTGTTGTCCCATTGGGGAACTGAAGAGGTTTGATCTAAACTTGACTGGCTATATAAGATTTGGGAGATAATGGGCATGGAGAAGATCACGGCGGGCTTGTCTCGTACCCTAGCTAGATTTGATAAAACATGGGTCACCACCATTGAGTTCCTATCCTTAGAATTCAGGGAGCTTACCCGCCCAAGGTACCTCTGAGTACTTTGAATCCCAGTCACACACTCCCATCCAGATCACAACCCACAGGAAGAATGATGCCCTCCCTGCAGTCCTCCACCAACAGTACGACTCAGGGAGCTTTTCTGGCACTATAATCTTTGTTCTTTCCTCTTCTATATTCTCTCCCTTCTTTTTCTTTTTCTCTCTGCAATGTTTACTCTATCTATTGTTACCCACCGGCCATGGGATGTAGGTGGGGGATAATGTTAACCTATGCATCTTTAAAATTATTAAAAAGATTGAAACCATAAAATGTAATCAAGGCAGGGCACAGCTCCTTCCCAGCCATCCTGTCAGGAAATGATGCTCTTTCCACACATTTAGGCTTTATTTGTTATACTGTCTAGAAGTAATTAAGGGTAGGCAATAGAGTCTGCTGAGTTTTTCCACTTTGCGTTAAGCTTGCAATGCAGAGTTCTGGCAAAACTCCTTCCAAAGGCCTCGTGGCTAATGTTTTTTCTCCCAAGCATCTCCAACATTAAGTTGGTGAGTGTGAGTGGGAATTAGCCTACCATACTGGGATTTTGGGTGCTAGGATGGTACCCAGTGAGATTTTCTCTATATGAGCAGTCAGAGACATTCGCGCCCATCTACAGTTAGAAAGATGCTGCTTGTGGTGCGAAAGCTACTATTTGATTAGAAGATCCACTCGAGCAGCTGTAAAGGAGTGCCATCCTTTGGCATGCCACATAGTGCCATTCATGCTGCTTTTGCAGCAGAGAACAAGTTCTCAGCACTATAAATTAGGGCGACAAAACAATTCTGCTCACTTGCATAACTCCGTGCAATCTTGCTGACATTTTAGGTAACTCCGAGCAATTCCACGAAGTGAAACTCCATGACTTCCACCGACCCCTAGAAGTATTATACCACCCCACAACAGCAGAGCCATTCATAGTCATGTGGCCCAGGACACTGGCAGAAAGGCACAGCTGGTTTGGGCAGAAAAATGCAAACACTCTAAAAGTGGCAATCTCAAATTTGTAACTTAAATCGGATTTGAGTGGACACAAGATGTCTCTATTTGGTTCCACAATGTAGTTAGAACTTATTAAGTGTAATAAGGTAATTCGGGTGTTAGCCCATGGGAGAGATAGGTCTATACATAGTGAAAAATTACTTTAGGAGTTTTCCAGTGTCAGGATATGAAAAACGTGAACACACTTGTTCTGTTTTGATTATCATCCACCCTGCTCTATGAGACTTTAGGGCCTACCTTAAGGGTGATTTATACGTTTTCAAAATGAAGATTTGGGCAGGAAAAAAAGTTTTATTTTGGCAGGTCGAAATGTCAGTTTAAAACTGCACTAAAGGCTGCTGTGGGTGGCACAATTGGTGCTACAGTTCACTAGTAACATTTAACTTACAGGTCCTGGGTACATGCAGTACCATTTACTAGGGACCAATAAGGACATTAAATATACCAACAATTTCTAGGTAAATGTTGCCATGTTTTAGGGAGAGAGACACAAGCACTTTAGCACTGCTTAGATGGGGTAAAGTGTACAGAGTCCTAATGCCAACAAAAACAGGTTCAAGAAGGCAAAAATCTGGGGTGGCCTTAAAGAAAAGGCACATTTCCACCAGCCCTTCATCCTCCACTATGAAACAGAGCTATGATTAACAAGAACCAAAACCGTGCACAGTCTACAGAGTCTAAATGCCAAAAACAATGAGTTCAGTGGAGTAAGGGAGTGAAGGCAAGAAGTTTGTTGAAATGCCACATCAATTATGCCAGGTCTAACACTAAGCATGTGCACGTAGAATTAGTAAAAGGTTTGTGTACCAGATTTGTCTATAAAAGTCCCTTAGGACCTTGATGAAGGAGGACTTTTCATTGAAAATGCCTTTCTTATAAGCTCTTCTAGAAGAACAGAGGCTCTAGATTAGCTTTATAAAGATTCTGGCACCAGAAGCGATCTGTCATTCGAAGGTACTTCTGTTCTTTGTGGAATTCCTTGGTGGACCAATTAGTATTTTGTTTCTTTTTCATTCTTGTTGCAAAACGGGTTCTGCCCAGTTAGTGCTACCTATCTTTTTTTCATGTTTGAGAACCTAGATTTGGACCTATGTTTACTGTGGGTGAGTCTCACTAAATGTAATCATATGGTAAATGCATTGCTTATGTGTACCGCCAGTGTCCGCCTTTTTAAGATTACCTACTGAGATAGAGTAAGGGGCACTTGGGTGGTTACATATATAAACATGTGTAGGGATGAATGTAAACATGTCTGAGAGCTGCATGTGTGAGACTACTTTAGTGCATAGCCCAGTAACTGTGCACAGGTAGCTTGGCACAGAGGGGAATCTGCAGGGACTCTGCAGGGTTGGATAGTGACCTGGGGTAGTCCTTCTACTATTGGTGGACACTCAGGGGTAAAGTCAGTATGGTTGACTGTTTTCTCTGCAGCAACACTTTATGATATACATAGGGGGAAATCTGCCTTAGAGTGCAATTTAATGTCCCAGGTCGTCCTATCATTTCAGCACAGGGCAGCATGAATGAGAATATTTCAAAATATGTTGACTTTTTTCTTCAGCCTCATATGATTTCCCTCCCTTCCTTTCTTAAAGATACCACTGATTTTCTGGGGAAGATTAATTGTATCACTTGGGGTCCTGATTTATGTTTCCTGGTGATGGATATTGAAGCACTTTATACCAGTATCAACCATCTCCAGGGTCTGGAAGCTGTTCAGTTTTTTCTTGATTCCCGGGAGGCAACTATGCGGGACCACAATCGGATGTTGTTAGACATGATTCGTATTTGCCTTTTCAATAACTATTTCCAGTTTGGCAAGGAATTCTACCATTAAGAACGCGGGGTGGCAATGGGTTCGTGCTTCTCCCCCAGCTATTTATGCTTGCATGTTGGCTGGTGGGAGGAGCATGTGCTTGGCGTCACTCACGCTCATTGGCTCCCTCACTTATTAGCCTACTGGAGATTCATAGACGATATTTTTATTGTCTGGAAAGGATCTCAAACTCTGGCAGCTGACCTCGTCAATGAAATCAATGTGAATGACAGAAATCTTAAATTCACTGCCACTATTTCAGCTACTTCTGCTGAATTTTTGGATGTGTTGATTTACATTGACAATAAAACAATACAATCTAAACTTTCCATCTTGCATGCCCACAGTGCTCACCCCCCTCACACGATCAATAGCATACCTCTGGGGGAATTCATCAGAATTAAACGCATATGTAGCGATCCAATTGTCACTCAACAATGTCTAGCAGAATCTAGAGATAGATTCCTTCGAAGGGGCTACATAAGAGCGCTACTTGACAGAGCTCTTAACACAGTATCAGCACGCACACGTGAGACATTGCTGACCCCCAAGATTAAACTAGACACTGATGTCACTAGTGGAACAACAGCAAGATTTATCACTACATTTTGCGCTCAAAGCTCCAGACTTAGCCAAATCATCAGATCTGAATGGCCGATTGTATTGACAGATGTAATTCTGGCCCTTTTTTTGCCCAAATCTCCAGCTATAACCTTTAGGAGAGCTCCCTCTATGAAAGATTCCCTTGACTGTACACAGCCAGAAATCCAATCTAAGACCACTTGGCTTAACAAACCTGGCTTTTACAGATGTACCTCGTGCCGTGCCTGCACTTTTGCAGTCAATGGCACCCACTACACAACTGCATTTAGTGACCGTGTCATACCAATCCGGGAACACTTAACATATCGCAGTGATTTTGTGGTATATAAATTGACCTGCACTTGTTCGTTGTCATACATTGGGAGCACTAAGTTGCAAGCACACCAACATATTCTGCAACATATACAGGCCATAGTCAACTCGGACATGAACTACCCTGTCGCGCGCCATTTTAAATCAGTGCACAACAAGAAATTAAAAGACCTTAAATATACTCTATTGTGCTCTGTGGCTAATCCAGGCAGGGTGGGGCGATCGAGAAAGACTCCTCCGTCAAAGAGAGGCTTTTTTCATCATTTTGCTCGACACCAGATCCCCTAATGGTCTTAACGCTTTTGATGAATTACATCATTACCTATGAAACTAGTGGTTTTTCCAGAAACATCATCCTTTATGAACTTTTGTCATTCTCAAGTGTGTGTTTCTTTTGTTATATGTCCAATGGTTTTTTATGATGCCTTTCTTCTGATTGATGAATTTTGTGAATGAGAAGAGGTACCGTTGATTCATGGTGATCCAGAGCCCATATAATGATAATTATTTCAGTTACTAACATGATGAATTTACAGCTGGTTTATACCTATGATATCTGAAATGTTTTTGGTAGTTTCCTTAATATGAGTCCTCTGCTGCTATTTCGATTCCATGCATTTAACATCTGAAACTTTTTCTGATCTAATAATTTGTATTTGTATATATTAGCAATCTTGTGATGTCCACTTCATTTTTAGGCCATTTCTCTACAAGGGAAACCTCAATGTGCACTTGCATATGACTCCTTCTTCTTCTTTTTTCTTTGTTTTGTGGGATTCAACAAAATTCTTTATTTATAAGATGTGAGGGGGGTTCTATTGTTTATACCGCCAACTTTTTTGTTCATTAGAGAACAACAGAGGGTTCAATGTATTTACCGTGAATCTGTTTCCTCCTGTTATGAATTGCTGCATTTGGCCTTTTTGAGCACTATGCTCTAATTGTTTTCAATATTCAAATCAAATCAAATAAGCTTTATTCGGTCTTTAAGTTTAAAACCATAAAAGCAGCAAAAAGAAATACATACACATATATAGACTTCAACAGTTCCTTACAATGTTAAGAAAAAAACGGATATTTAAAGCAAACTAAAATCAATCTAGTGCAAAATAAAAACGCAGGGTAGGCAGAGTCCCCTTTCACCAAGTGTTATAGTTCGATGCTCTGGGGCCAGGGTAAAAATCAAACAAGTCCCAAGTAGAAATAGGGCCATCTCCAATTTTGGGCTGGGAAAATCTTAAAAAGGGGACAATGTTCCTGTGTTTGAATTTGATTAATATCAGGTCTCCCGGAATGTCTTTGGGCAACATCCCTAGCCATCCCGCCCTCCTGACGCTCAGGATTCCGCCATCTAGGTCAGGTGGCAGCGGTCTATTGTTGTTGAGCCAAAAGATGGCTTTATTCAGCAGATCCTGGCTTGTTTCATGTTTGCCCTGGCTAAGTTCAGGGACCCCGGAGAGAACAGTCACATAGGGGGTGGCTTCAGGGGGTAAATTCATTCGATGTCTTCTTTCTTGAGGGCGCCTGGGGGCTTTGAGAGGGAGACAAGTGGGCTTAGAAGTAACATTACGGCCACTTGGGATGAGTGTGCTGAGAGAGGGGTCAATTGTTCGTTCTTTCCTATGTTCGATGGATTTAAGGTTCACAAGGTTAGTAGAGAGCGTAGGACGAGAGAAAATGGCAGTATTTACAGTTGATGGTAAATTCCTTTGTACTATTTTTCAACATCAGACAACCTATCTCCCAGATCCTTAATTTTTGAGAGCAGGGGTGATAAAGCCGCATTCAACAATCGCTCAATATGGGCCAGTAGGGTCGATTGGAGGGGGGAAACAGAGTCATTTGATGTAGTCCCCGCCTTAAACGGCGTTGATACGCTTGGGTTGACGGGGGAAAAAGAGGAGCTACAGCACATTCGGGTGGCATTTGGTGGGGTGACCTCATTGTTCCTTTTGCTGATTGGTTCCCGAGATGGTGTATCAGCTTGAGGCAGGATTATTTCAGGGGCCTGGGGAGTGCAGTTTATGAGATCCGTATCTCTGTCCACTGTAGGGGGAGTAGAAATATCAGGGGCATAGTTTGTGCCACACAAGGCATTCAGTTCTTCCCAGATAGACATAGTAATTGAGTTACGAAGGCCGCCAAAACGTCACTAGGCAAATCAAAACACAATAGAAAAGGGTAAAGTGACTCTGTACCTCTTCCTTTGATGGGGCCAAGTGGGGTGGCCCGTCCCGTCCTCCTCAGGTCCTCTGAGGGCCACAGAGGGCCCGCCCATTGCCCGGGCTTAGCCCGGTGCAATCACGCGCGCTCCAGCGCTGCGGGGATTATGGGCGGGTTAAAACACGCCTAGGCTTTGGGCGTGTCAATCAGCCAGGTGAGCGGGGACACAGGAAATCCTGGTGAGTGTAGTTTCCAAGCGCCTACCATCAGAGCGCTAGGGCGGCAGAACTTGGCAGAGTTCGTAGGTCTCCCTCCGCCCCTGGAAGTTCCGTGGCAGCAGAGACAGTAAATGAAGGCCATCCAAAGGTTCCCACGAAAGTTCAGCACCAGCCTCAAACGGCGCATCGGCACCCGCGATAGCGGGTGCGGCGAGCAGTCTTTGTGCGCCTAGGCTGTGGGCGTGTCAATCAGCCAGGTGAGCGGGGACACAGGGAATCCTGGTGAGTGTAGTTTCCAAGCGCCTACCATCAGAGCGCTAGGGCGGCAGAACTCGGCAGAGTTCGTAGGTCTCCCTCCGCCCCTGGAAGTTCCGTGGCAGCAGAGACAGTAAATGAAGGCCCTCCAAAGGTTCCCACGAAAGTTCAGCACCAGCCCCAAACGGTGCTGCGGCACCTATTACTGGATATGGTTTGTGGACATTTCATCACATTATTTTGATTGCTTATCTACATTGTTATTTTACCCTCGTGACCTGTTTCCTTAGGCGCTTGGGCTTTTATTCACAATTTAAATCACCGCCTACTCCTGACGCGTCATGTGACCAAGCCCCGTTCGCGGGGCGAAACGCGTCATGGAGGGCACTTGCTCTGCACTTACTGCTCAATAAATGCACTGCTGAAAACATATTTTTAGTGCTGGCTGATAATTCATCTTTTAACTGGAGTGATTGCTTCGGAGGTCTGCGCCCGTTTGAACTGCGTCCAGAGCAGTTGGGAGCCTGTTTTATATATATATATATATATATATATATATATATATATATATATATATATATATGTTCGAAAGGGCTGCCAGCAAGCATCCACGCCTGACCACACAAAGATACTCGCACTCCAGGGTCTGTGTTTCAAGAAGTTTTAATGGCGACGCGTTTCGACCAAACGGTCTTCTTCCAAAGCCAACCAAGAATAAGCAAAATCACCATTTTATGCAGAAAGTGTTTCCAAACTATTTACAAGAAATAAAGGTAGGACTGCTCTTTTAACAAGAACTACATTTTGAGTGGACTACCAAAGAGGTAGAAGATAGACTCTGCCACAAACAGTTTCAAATCACAATCTAAATTGCATAATGACATTTTGTTAAATATATACAAGAAACAATTCAAATAATATAAATTAAATTGAATTAAACCACTATATTGTAAATAGTAATTATGTATAATACAGTGTGTAGCACATTTTGGCCATTTGTATGTTTAGCATACATAGTTCAATTCTTAATGCACAAAACAAACATGTCGATCAAATTGCTTGCAAATCTGTATGTGGACCGTTTGTAGCTGATATGGTAATATATCGTTTACTTGGCACTGTCAGCCATATCCTCACGGCCAAGTAGCCTAATTCCAACAACATAAAGGTTCAATGGTCACGGCCAAGTGGCCAAATCATAATGTCGTGAGTATTCCACATTGATAGTCTAGGTTGTTCATAACAGATCAGGCAGCCGGACCTACTCTTTATCTAAGGTAAGAACAGGAAATGTCATGTTATATATAACGGGAGTTCCCAGCGTTATATAGAAAACATTTCAGCTCAACTCAAAAATAATAAACATAAATAAAGGGTGAGGAACTGAAATACTTCTTTCAGCCCTGTGAATTAGTGAAAGTGAACCCTGTGTTGCCTAAAACTTACCTAGCCAGGTATGACAAGAACAAGCACAATGGTGTGAGTGTGAGAATTATCTAAAAATCAATGGTATTCGCACCAGTACCCTCATTCGGACAGGGGACAAATTAATGTACATGATAGGTTTGTAACATAATACAAAACCAGGCATTGCAGACAGATTTGGCCTGATAAAGTGAATCAGAGCCCATTTGATATAAGGGTACAGATGTTGTTTACCCACCTGTGTCAGAGAGAGCCCTCTCTGAGCAGGTTAGTGAGGGAAAGGGGGGGGGAAAAACAAACACAGACACCAACAAAGGGAGATCTGGGTAGCAGAGGGGGTAAGACACAGTTAGAACTAGTGCAAAGTAAGGGCAGATCTTCTGGCTCAACATATGGTCTTAGCCAATATGCACATACAGTTCTTCATCTTCGTTCAGACCAAAGGGGTTTATAGAATCCAGGTGAATGATATAGCGGGATTCCAGGACACGTAGTTGTTTGAGGCGGTTTCCCCCTCTGGGGTTTGCTGGGATCCTGTCAATGCCAAAAAAGGAAAACTGGTTAACATCACTGTTATGAACACGAAGCCAATGTCTAGCAGTTGCATAGGACAAATCAACATTTCTGATAGCACGCATGTGCTCAAGGATCCTCTTCTTTATAGGGAAGATGGTACTGCCTACATAAAGCTTGGAACATGGACACACAATTACATACACACAGTGATCGGTGTTACAGTTCATGAATTTACTTATACTCTCAGTTCTTCCCGTAGGTAGTGAATAGGATTTGACATTTCGACTGGTTGCACAGGCTTTGCATTTTCCACATTTGTAAAAACCTTTTTGCTCTTTAAGCCAGTGTTTACTTTTTACCGGGCTCTCAAAGTTACTCCTGACTAGCATGTTTTGCAGAGAACGTGCCTTCCTGTAGCTAACCTGTGGCGAACTGTTAATCAATTTCCCAATTGTTGGGTCACTTTTCACTATGTGCCAATGTTTTTTCAGGATACCTCGCATGTTAGCTGCCTCGACATTGAATGAGGTTATCATCCTGACATTGCTAGAACTTGAAGTCTCAGGAGGTTTGTTAACCTTCTTGGTTAAAAGTGATGCCCTGTTCCTTGTTTTCACTTTCTCCTTTGCTTTCATGAGTGTCTGGTCTGAGTAGCCCCTGGCTCTGAACCTCTGAATCATGTTACCCTGTGCCTTTTCAAAGTTCTCATTGGTGCTGCAATTTCTTCTTGCCCTTAAGATCTCGCCATATGGGATGCTATCCTTTAAGCTGTTTGGGTGATGGCTTCTAGCATGCAAGATGCTGTTACCTGAAGTGGGTTTCCTGTATAGGTCTGTAACAATTTCCCCTTCCACAACCCTGACTGTGACATCTAAGAAGTCCATCTCCACGGGATCTATCTTGCTAGTAAATCTGAGATTCA
Organism: Lissotriton vulgaris; assembly: GCF_964263255.1. Classification (NCBI taxonomy): domain Eukaryota; kingdom Metazoa; phylum Chordata; class Amphibia; order Caudata; family Salamandridae; genus Lissotriton; species Lissotriton vulgaris. The sequence goes on along the minus strand of NC_141699.1, from coordinate 323,351,543 downwards.
CATCATTCCTATTGTTATCAAGGAGAAATTTGTTAAGGTTTGTCCTTGATCCATCCCAGATCATGAAGATGTCATCTATGTATCTGGTATAGAACACAATATGACGGGTTGCATCAGCATTGTCTTCAGACCACAGGATCTGTTCCTCCCACCATCCCATTAGCATACAGGCAAAACTAGGAGCAAAGCAACTCCCCATAGCAGTCCCAACTTGTTGTTTGTACCAGGTATTATCAAACAAAAAGAAATTGTTAGTGAGGCAAAATTCCAGCATTTCTAGAAGCATTTGTGTCTGGTTCAGGTGGAAAATCGACCGGTCCCTCATATAGTGTCTACAGGCATTGAGACCATCATTGTGTTTAATGCACGTATATAAAGAGACCACGTCAATGGTAACCATACAGTAGCTATCCTCCCATCTGATACCCTCAATCTTGGAAATGAAGTCAGTACTGTCTCTACAGTATGAGGGAAGATTTCGAACATAAGGAAAAAGAAACGTGTCAAGAAAAATAGAGGTGTTTTCAAGAAGGCTACCATTTGCAGATACTATTGGCCTTCCCGGGGGTTCATTCCTGTCCTTATGGACCTTAGGTAGCATGTAGAAGCAGGGTGAAACAGGATGTTGTACATGCAGGAATCTGAGCTCGGATTCGGATAACAGGTCCCTGTCTCTCCAAACCCTCAACTTGTCATGATAAGCAGAAATGCTCAGAGTATATTCTTCCCTGTTCGCCCTCCTATAATTGTCTGACAGCTCAAGTTGTTTTCGGGCTTCCTGCTTGTATAGGTTGATGTCCCACAAAACAACGTTGCCGCCCTTGTCTGAGGGTTTGATTACAAAGCTCTTATCACTATTAAGTGTTTTCAGAGCTTCCCTCTGCTGTGGAGTCAGGTTATGTGCATGTCTATTCTTGGTTTTCTCCCATAGGTTTAGTAAATCCCTGTTAACAATATCATGAAAGGTTTCCAGGTTGTCATGGGGTGTGATGGGGTTAAAAGTGGATTTGGGTCTATGGACAGTAGCACTCCTGCCACCCAATGTTAATCCCATCCTATTGAGAATTTCTTCATCATCCAAGCCACTCACATCTTCCCCACACAGTTCAAATGCACTCGCCAGACTGTCAACATCTCGTATTTGTAAGATTCTAGACAATTGTGTGCTACAAGTGGTATCATTACTTTTCTGTTCTAAGGCACGTTTTTTCTTCAATTCAAACATTTTCATCAGTTTCAATTTACGGACAAAGAGAAACATATCAATCGGCGTTTGGCTGTAATCGAAGTTGGCTGTGGGGCAGAAAGTCAGGCCCAACTCCAAAACCGATTTTTCAGCCTCAGTTAGGATGTGGGGGGAAATGTTTACAATGGTCAAGTTTTGCTCACCCATCATTGTTGCTTGTTCTGTCGCTGCGCTTTCCCATGCGACGTTCCTCCTCTTGTGCTGTTTCCCCCCACGCCTTGTTGCCTTCCTCTTGCGCCTCCTCCTCGTCCTCTTCCGTAAGTTAGGTTTGGTGGTCTTCCCCTCAAAGTCTGTGCCGACTGTAAAAAATCATATTCTTCCATAGGTTTAAAGGAAAGCAAACTTCGCCCACTCGTATCCAGACTTTCATCAAAGTCCGAATAATTTTCTGATCCGGATTCAGAGACTGTTACATTCCGTTGTTGTCCCGCAAGTTGCTTGAATTGTTTGATAGCCGCATCATATTTCTTTCCAAAGGTCAGAATACGCCCACTGGCGTAATCTTGTTTATCCCTCAAAAACTTGGTCTTTTTCTTCTGTTTGATCTCATTTTCATACTTGTCAAGCCTCTTTTCCATTTGCTCAAGGGCTTTGGCTATCTCCTCCTTTGTATCAAGTTTATCCAACTCTGCTTTCAATTTGGCAATGTCTGTAATCACTTGCTCCAACTCCATACCTGCGTATTTTGACAGCAGGCCAAGCATATTTTTACAGGTACCTGCCATTAACTGGGACCAATCCTCGATCAGTTTGGGGTGGGGGTTTTGATATGTTGGGGTAATCATAATCCTGAGGCCCCTTGGCACCCTCCCAACTTCAATATAGTTGTTTAATGAAGTTACCTCCCACCACCTGTTAATTTCCTTTTTCAGTAGCTTTTCATATTGAAACAGTAGCTGCTTCGTTGATTTGTCAGGTGTAGTTGTTATGACCTCATTGCTATTTGCTGGTCCTGTGTTTGTCGGTTCTCCCTCACAAAACAGGGATCGAGCCTCTTCAATTCTGCCCGCTCGTCGGCCCACTGTCATAACGTGTGAGCTTGTGCTCGCATCCATGCTCACAGATTCAGCCTGTGTGTTGTTTTCACTGCCCGTGATGTTTTTTTGGGCAGTGTTTGCCGCGGCAGCCGCCGCCGCTTTCTGCGAGCCCCTGGTCATCGTATCCGTTGATGAAAAATGTCCCGTCTCCCTCTGGGGATACCAGTGCTTGTTGGTATGTAGACACAGTTTAGAACCCTGCCGCGCCGCTAGAAGCGGTTTCCAGCGCGGTATCTCTGCCCGTTCACTTCTATCTTCGGTGTCCTGCTCACCCTACGGGTCCACCGCTTGGAAGCGTCAAACCGCGGTAACAAGCCGCTGCCACAGCCCGTCTCCACGATCACGCCCCCAGCCGCGGACACACGTAGTCGCAGTCCGTTACCTTTGTCCGGGACAGGCGGTCGGAGCGAGTGATGTGACCCGAGGGTCGGGGTGTCCGAAAGGCTTTCCGGCTCCACTCGCTCACGTCCTGACGAGATTGGTGCAAGTCCCGGGTGCCGAAAATACCCGGAAATATGTTCGAAAGGGCTGCCAGCAAGCATCCACGCCGCAACCACACAAAGAGACTCGCACTCCAGGCTCTGTGTTTCAAGAAGTTTTAATGGCGACGCGTTTCGACCAAACGGTCTTCTTCCAAAGCCAACCAAGAATAAGCAAAATCACCATTTTATGCAGAAAGTGTTTCCAAACTATTTACAAGAAATAAAGGTAGGACTGCTCTTTTAACAAGAACTACATTTTGAGTGGACTACCAAAGAGGTAGAAGATAGACTCTGCCACAAACAGTTTCAAATCACGATCTAAATTGCATAATGACATTTTGTTAAATATATACAAGAAACAATTCAAATAATATAAATTAAATTGAATTAAACCACTATATTGTAAATAGTAATTATGTATAATACAGTGTGTAGCACATTTTGGCCATTTGTATGTTTAGCATACATAGTTCAATTCTTAATGCACAAAACAAACATGTCAATCAAATTGCTTGCAAATCTGTATGTGGACCGTTTGTAGCTGATATGGTAATATATCGTTTACTTGGCACTGTCAGCCATATCCTCACGGCCAAGTAGCCTAATTCCAACAACATAAAGGTTCAATGGTCACGGCCAAGTGGCCAAATCATAATGTCGTGAGTATTCCACATTGATAGTCTAGGTTGTTCATAACAGATCAGGCAGCCGGACCTACTCTTTATCTAAGGTAAGAACAGGAAATGTCATGTTATATATAACGGGAGTTCCCAGCGTTATATAGAAAACATTTCAGCTCAACTCAAAAATATTAAACATAAATAAAGGGAGAGGAACTGAAATACTTCTTTAAGCCTTGTGAATTAGTGAAAGTGAACCCTGTGTTGCCTAAAACTTACCTAGCCAGGTATGACAAGAACAAGCACAATGGTGTGAGTGTGAGAATTATCTAAAAATCAATGGCATTCGCACCAGTACCCTCATTCGGACAGGGGACAAATTAATGTACATGATAGGTTTGTAACATAATACAAAACCAGGCATTGCAGACAGATTTGGCCTGATAAAGTGAATCAGAGCCCATTTGATATAAGGGTACAGATGTTGTTTACCCACCTGTGTCAGAGAGAGCCCTCTCTGAGCAGGTTAGTGAGGGAAAGGGGGGGGGGAAACAAACACAGACACCAACAAAGGGAGATCTGGGTAGCAGAGGGGGTAAGACACAGTTAGAACTAGTGCAAAGTAAGGGCAGATCTTCTGGCTCAACATATGGTCTTAGCCAATATGCACATACAGTTCTTCATCTTCGTTCAGACCAAAGGGGTTCATAGAATCCAGGTGAATGATATAGCGGGATTCCAGGACACGTAGTTGTTTGAGGCGGTTTTCCCCTCTGGGGTTTGCTGGGATCCTGTCAATGCCAAAAAAGGAAAACTGGTTAACATCACTGTTATGAACATGAAGCCAATGTCTAGCAGTTGCATAGGACAAATCAACATTTCTGATAGCACGCATGTGCTCAAGGATCCTCTTCTTTATAGGGAAGATGGTACTGCCTACATAAAGCTTGGAACATGGACACACAATTACATACACACAGTGATCGGTGTTACAGTTCATGAATTTACTTATACTCTCAGTTCTTCCCGGTGGTAGTGAATATATATATATATTACCTACTGGCGGTCGCCAGTAGGTAGTTATAGTTAGGACCTAGTTTCCATAGGAAATCCTCAACATTCTATTTGGAATAACTTTGGCCCTGGTTGAAGAATCTTAGCGAATTTCTCAAAGAAGATGGCTCGGTCCGCTGCGCTCCTTCCCTAAAAGTTTGGGGGGTATTGGTCAAGTGGGGGCTGAGATAAAAGGGGGTCCCAAAACGTGTTTTCTCAATGTTATTTTCCATAGGACCTTTAGACTCGGCTACAGGTCGAACGGGTGAATGGATTTATAAGAAATTTGGCAAAACTGTACATTCCGGCTCGCAGATTACGCTTTTTTTGGAATGGTGTAAATCCGTTCAGTAGTTGCTGAGGAAATTAAAGTTAAAGTCAATTATATATCTATATGCGCGCACACGTGCGCGCACCCAAACGGCTGCGCGCGCGAGCGGAATTTTGCTGCGTGACATCTGTTAACGTTCGATTCGAAGGAAATCAGGAAGTGTTGACCGCCATTTTGTCATTGCGAGTAAATATATTGTTGATTTCAAAGCGTTGGAATATGGAAAGGGGAGAAGGTAGAGATTGTTTTGCTGCGTAGGTTTTCTCAGGGTGTGCAGTAAGGCCCTTAAAGGCGAAAATATATATATATATTTTTTTTTTAAAGTTGCGTGGTGCACGCACTCGGTCGCGCACACCTATTTACAAGAGTGTGAAAATGGAGATAAATCAGAAGTTTGAGTGCTTAGATATAAGGTGGCTCTGAAAAGAGCCATTGTGTTAATTGAGTGTTTTCTGCATTTATAAGTAAGTACCGATGCAGAGCCTGATGTTGCAGAGGAAGATTCTGTTTCCCTCATTCGTGAAATGAACACCGTCTCTCCTATAGACGTCTTGCATGTGGTATCGCAAGTTGTTGTGGTAAATAGAACCCATGCTATAATCTCTGAGGAACGCAGAAACAGATTTATTTACATGTCTCCTTGCATTCTCAAATTGTGCACAATGGTGATTGGACCAATTCCATTTCTGTCTTTGGCATATATTGGAATATACCAAGGCAGATCGAGGAAAAAGTGTCATCAATTGTCGAAAGGTGTCTTTTAGAAGCATTTCCAGACCTACCCCAGTGATTGTGCCTAGATCGTTCCCACCACAGTACACAATTATAAGGTCTGGTTCTGGGAGATGCATAAAAGTTTTCACCAATGGAATCAATTGGTGACATTTCAATCCTCTTTTGGAAATCCATGTTATGTGTACATTTGGTAAGCTGAGGTTGCAAATTCGTCTGCTTACTGCATATTTTTCACTCCAGTGAATATAACTGTGTCCTATTAGCCAGACCTTCATTTTCAAGGGATTTGTAGTCGTCCTCCGATCGGTTCTGGAAGTGGAATGGTAGTTAGAAGTTGAAATTCTAAATAAAGAAAAAGGAAGAGGCTGGGTGTGGTTTAAAAAATAAAAATGATTGGTTGATTGTAAGAAGTGGAGATTGAACAGTACGTTGCATGTTAATGTTTATGTTAAACGAAAAGTACTATTGGGTGTGAAAAAAAAAGGCATGTAACAGAGCTGTGGATTGGCAGGTGTTTCTGGAGGGAAAACAGTGTTGTTACTTTGCTGTAGAACGTTGAGATATGAACTTTTGACCTGTGCCTTCAGCCAGGTGCAGAATGAGGTGTTACCATGGAAACAGCCAGAGATGGCAGTGGGTGATGGGTGACTTTTATGTGACATTGAAAATATTGTGAGGGAGAACCAACTGAAATGTAAATGCTTACGTTACGCGCTCCGCATTGCTTCCGGGAAGCTGCGCTTCGCGCCTCGCGCACCGGAGCACTTCCGGGTGCGCTAACGCGGCGCGTCATATGACGGATTACGCAAGAACGCGATACGTCGTTGGGGCTGCACCGGAACTGATCAAATTGGTAGTCTACAGTGTTTCTGGATGTTTCAGACTGAAGCTGGCGTCAGCATGAGAGCACCCCGTGGCTACGTCGTGGCCATTACGCGAGCAATCATGGCAGTCGCTCCCCACCGAAAGTCTGCAGGAGTCGGGGGCCTCGGTGACTCTTGTAGAATCTTCAAGGCTGAGGGGACGCTTTTGGGAATGGGGCTCATGCCCTAGCAGTCAAGCGTCCGAGTTCCAGGGTTGCCCAGAGCCATCCTTGCAGGCCAGGCCCAAGTCTGTGGAGCCGACCGCCATTTCCTGAGCTCCGTGGCAGCCGCCTGTCGCTGTATCGGAAGAGTGGGTGCAATTCAGCCGGATGGCGGGTGAGACGGTGTAAATGTGATGGTCGGACCAGGGCACCGCAGGACATGTCTTCAGGTCAAATGGATTGTGGGACAAGGTCCAGAATGGAAGAGGCATCAAAAGGCAAGAAGTTCCGCCTGACCCTGGGAGCCGGCCGCCTATGTCGGGGGCGATCTCAGGCCATACCAGGGGAACAAGACTTGGGGAGGGGGCAGGAGCCAAGCGCCCCCTCCGAGTCCGTGTTTCTTGGACCTTGAAGTATGGCACTCAACATTCAGAACTTATGACATTTGTGCAAGGCAGGGACATCGAAGCCTCTCAGGGACCAAGTATATCCAGAGTCCTTCCTACAGAAGGTGGTGGGGGTGGCGGCATTAGCAAGGCATCCCCCCACACAACTTGTCGGACCCTGAAGTATGGCTCTCAACATCCAGAACTTATGACATTTGTGCAAGGCAGGGACATCGAAGCCTCTCAGGGACCAAGTATATTCCAGAGTCCTTCCTACAGAAGGTGGTGGGGGTGGCGGCATTAGCAAGGCATCCCCCCACACAACTTGTCGGACCCTGAAGTATGGCTCTCAACATCCAGAACTTATGACATTTGTGTAAGGCAGGGACATCGAAGCCTCTCAGGGACCAAGGATATCCAGAGTCCTTCCTACAGAAGGTGGTGGGGGTGGCGGCATTAGCAAGGCATCCCCCCCACACAACTTGTCGGACCCTGAAGTATGGCTCTCAACATCCAGAACTTATGACATTTGTGTAAGGCAGGGACATCGAAGCCTCTCAGGGACCAAGGATATCCAGAGTCCTTCCTACAGAAGGTGGTGGGGGTGGCGGCATTAGCAAGGCATCCCCCCACACAACTTGTCGGACATGACCTCTGGGTGTTCAATTTCAGAATTGAAACTACTAAGAAGCAATTAGAAGTGTTGTTTTCATGTTGCAGTAGGCTGCCATGTAAATAGTTATTTAATAAAACGTTTTATCCTGTTACTTTGCTGGTGTGTTGTATATATTTATAATATTTGCATAGTGTTTGTCGTTATTTTGGGCGGGGTGGGTGGCGGAGCCGAGCTGTCTTGCAGCCATCATGGCGTCGAGCTCGGTTCTTCTCTCTAGTTTCATGTTTTTTCTAACGATTTATATGTTATAGTTTGCTAGCACGATACAGCGGATAGTCCGCATTTTATATATATGTCCTTTTTATTAGGGGGGTCCTCCGGTGGAGTCGGACGATCTACCTCTAATAAACGGTCCGGGTTGAACCAACTACCAACAAACGGGGCAGAGATAGGCATGACGGGTTACAAAGGGGACAAAAGTGTGCACTACCTATCCTTCACTATCTGCAAAAACTAAATAGAGTATTGCGACTTTATGCTTATTTGTGAACAGAGAATGACCCAAAGAGAACCAATTTCGAACAATCATAGGCTATTGGCAGTGGGCAGAGAGGCCATGACACAGAAAATGGCTGTTACTTACGTGCATGATGGGGCATAAAAGGGACTAGATGGCGTGGCCACTGTTTCGCGACTTTCACTTTACTTTTAACAATGGCTGTGGTGAACATAAATGAACGCCGCTCATGTATACCTAATTTTAGTCATTTTCTACAAAAAAGCTTTTGATATTTGCTATTAAAAAACCAAAGAAAATCACTGAAAAAACCATAGGTTATAGACCATATATAGTTAAATATCTGAAGTCCATCTCTGCACTCCATGGAGATACAGGTCGTCGATCAGAAGATGTGCTGGCCACCTCTAATGGTAATAGCGTGGCCAGGGCTCTTGTCGTTGCCTCTGCAAATTGCAGAGGGTGCACTTGTTTGACATGCCGCACCATGGTATGTATGGAAAAGGAATATTTTTTTGCTGGATTTCTTCTTGAGAGAACCAAGTCACATATCGTGCAGGTTACTTTTGGTGCATTCACTTTTTTTTGATCTTCAGGATAAGTGAAAAATTGCCAGATGAAAGATTTATTTTTTCTTATTAAAGGTAGTCGATCATTTTGGTCAGATTCGGAAGATGAATGAGATACGGTAGCCATTTCACCAAAGTCTTCCGAAAGATGTAGGACGTTGTTGTCTCTTGAGAGTAGAAAAGATAGTGAGGGAAGTGGGTGGAGTGCTGCGTGTAAATTCCAGAATTGAAACTATTAAGAACCAATTGAAAGTGTTGTTTTCATGTTGCAGTAGGCTGCCATGTAAATAGTTATTTAAAAAACGTTTTACCCTGTTACTTTGCTTGTGTGTTGTGTATCTTTATAATATTTGTCGTTATTTTGGGTGGGGTGGGCGGCGGAGCCGAGCTGTCTTGCAGCCATCATGGCATCGAGCTTGGTTTCTCTCACTAGTTTCATATTTCTCATGAGGGGTTGTTCCTAATTTTTCTATTTTAGCGAGGTCAAAAAAAGATCTCATCAGTGGCCTACTGATTTTGCTTGATTCCTTTTGTTTTTTCTAACGATTTATATGTTATAGTTTGCTAGCACGATACAGCGGCTAGTCCGCATTTTATATATATGTCCTTTTTATTAGGGGTGTCTTCCGGTGGAGTCGGACGATCTACCTCTAATAAACGGTCCGGGTTGAACCAACTACCATCATGATTTTGTATATCTTCTGAGCTGGATTTAAGCACACAATTGTTAAAGTATGAAACGTTTTATATTTCTAAAAAAAATACCAAGGTGTGTACATCCGGTAACGCACGAAAGTTTAAAAAGACATTCGGCTCCATTTACTGAAAAGTTTCATAAGAATAAAAAAGAAGTCTAGGTACAGTCTCTTTGACGTACTATAAGTTCTTTGAGGGGTGTATGAAGAAATTCAATAAGTTCAAATTGCAAGGTTTTTACGAAATATATAGGCCTGTGCGCGCACTCGGTCGCGCACAAAAGCCTGGAAATGCGCTATCCATTTTATTGACAACTGTTGCCGAGAGTGCGCACACCGGGTCGCGCACGAAAGTTTAGTAAGGCTATTTTTATTTACAGACAAATTTTAATGTGTTTAAAAAAAGGCAAGGTACAGACTTTCGAATTCTGTATTGCTTTACAAGGAGTCTCTATGCAACTTGAACAGTGAAGAAAACTGCTTGTTTTCGAAAAAAATATTGCCAGAACTTTATTGCCAAAAGTATAGGTTGCATACACGACATTTTTCTGAATTAGCATTTTAAAAACCAATGAAATTCACAGAAAAAACATAGGTTTTACACACGTTATAGTTAGGAAGTAGCATTTAAAAAACCTATGAAATTCACTGAAAAAACCATAGGTTTGACACATGTTATAGTTAGCTGGAAATTTTACTGACATAAAACCAATGAAATTCCACGTTATAGTTAGTTGGACTCACTATAACTTGCACGTGCAATGCACTGCTGATGACGTCACATATTACATCACTCATGACATGGTCAGTGACATCACTCATGACATCACTGATGACACCATCCAGTGAATATGTGTCTTTCTGAAAAATAAATATTAGTGAGTAATGTTTAAATATTTAAATATATATATTAGTGTTTCACTTTGTGTATAAGTGGCTACATGTGTTGGTAAGTAGCTACATGCGTATGTATATGGGTTATTAGATGTTTCTCTTAGTATCAGTATGAGTGTCTATATGGTTTGGTGGGGGTATTACTTAGCACATAGATGCATGAGTGACTGACTCTCTGTTTGTATGTGTTTTGAAGACAGCATATGTGCAGGACTGTATGGGTGGATGAGTGTGTATATGTGTTTGTTAGTGAGTGAATGACTGTCTCACTAGTGTCTTTATCAGTAACGACATATGTTTTAATCTAGTATATGTGAATATTGATGTATATAAGTGAGTATATGTGAGAGTAAGAGATTGAAAGAGTTCCTGTTTAAATAAGTATGTGTTTCCATAAGTGATTGTTTAAGACAATAAATATGTGTAATTTTCAATAGAAGTAAGGTGGAAGTGTGTGTATAACTCTATATTCAAATAAATGGATGTTCAATAGTTTATTTGCACGTGTGAGTATGTCTGTGAGTAACTTTTCGATGATTGTCGGTGTGTAACAGGATGTATAGGTGTATCATTTCATATGATGAGTGAGTATATGTATGAGTGGATGTGTATATAGATGGTGGAATTACTGAATTACTTGTTGTAACTGATATGGGTATCTGCATTTTTTTTTAAATTTCAGTTTCTATTTTTGAATATGTGTTTCAAGGGTTACATTACAGTGAAAGGAGGTCTGTCACTATGTCACAAGGATGGTGTCATCAGTGATGTCACTGACCATGTCATGAGTGATGTAATATGTGACGTCATCAGCAGTGCATTGCACGCGCAAATTATAGTGAGTCCAACTAACTATAACGTGGAATTTCATTGGTTTTATGTCAGTAAAATTTCCAGCTAACTATAACATGTGTCAAACCTATGGTTTTTTCAGTGAATTTCATAGGTTTTTTAAATGCTACTTCCTAACTATAACGTGTGTAAAACCTATGTTTTTTTCTGTGAATATATATATATATATATATATATATATATATATATATATATATATATATATATATATATATATATATATATATATATATATATATATATATATATATATACACACTGTATGCATCATCTAGAATTGGCATGTTTCTCTGGCTAAGCTGAGAATCAGAGTTTTTATTTATGTTGATTTGTATAGCGTGCTAATCACCTGAAAGGGTATCCAGTCTCTCAGTCTAGAACTTTTTCACCATGCTGGGCCAAGGTAATTACTCTGCTCCCCAGACAAAAGGAGTAATTACCATTGCATCCCTCAACTTCTGAATAGGATGTTTATTTTATTTTGTGTTTTCTATACCGCGAACATGACCCTGCATAGAGTATCAGAGTGCTTTACAGAAGTATTTCAACATTAGAACCTTATAGATTGCAAATCACTAAATCTTTGCAACAGAAAACTTCAGGAAAGCTTATAAACACATATAACAATCAACAATTAACTAGTTGGCATACTGTGCCAGGACTGAAGGTCATGATGTTCTCTGGAGGGTACGGTACAGGATAAAGGTGGAGCTGGAAGGCCAGTGAAACTCACTTACTGCTAGGTGTGCTCTTTCCAGGCCTGCTAAAAATGCTCTAGGGCCTGCCACCAGGGGTAGAATGAGTTCAAGATAATCAAAATTTACCTTTTAAAGATTTGACCTTTGACCCCGGTTTGGCAAAAAAGAGTATGTGGTGCTCTGCCGTATTTACCGCAAAAACCTCTGGGGTGGACCAGGGTCAGTGCAGGAGTCAATTATTTATTTTTCTCCAGGTAGAGGCATGCATTGAGCCCCATCCTCAGAGCTCTGGAGGCCCTGGGATCCTAACTGCTGGGCTGGTTCATGCATGACGGGGTTCAAATCCCATCTCTGAGCTCCCCCAAAGAAAGGGAACTAGGGCTGCGCTGTAACACCCCCCTATGCAAGTCAGGCGTAAGGGGCCTGGGCCACCATATCTGGGGCTCCAATGAGTAGGAAATATGGTGTAGCATTGTTACTCTCCCCACCAAATCCTATCCCAGTCCTGAGGCGGAAGCCGGGAGCTGGCGGTACTCATGACAATTGCTCACAATCATTTTTAAAACTGTATTTCTCTTGTGTGGTGTCACTTACTGTGTTTTTAAACACGGCTGGCATCTTGCGTGCTACTTTCACTTGTAGCGCACAGCTGATTACAAGCTGTCGCGCTTTCTCCTCTCTCCCAAAGCGGCCGCCATCAGAGCAGGCGTGCGCGCTGACCACGCCCCCGTTGAGGCCACGCCCCCTCCTCTGACTACTTAACCGCCTACTAATAGCGGTGGACAGACAAATCCTATCCCAGTCCTGAGGCGGAAGCCGGGAGCTGGCGGTACTCTTGACAATTGCTCACAATCATTTTTAAAACTGTATTTCTCTTGTGTGGTGTCACTTACTGTGTTTTTAAACACGGCTGGCATCTCGCGTGCTACTTTCACTTGTAGCGCACAGCTGATTACAAGCTGTCGCGCTTTCTCCTCTCTACCAAAGCGGCCGCCATCAGAGCAGGCGTGCGTGCTGACCACGCCCCGTTGAGGCCACACCCCCTTTCCTACTAGATAAATGTGCACGTACAGGAAGCGCAGCGGACGAGCGCAGCGGGAGCGCCGTTTGCGCGCCGAAGGCGCGCCTAAGGCAAGCCCGTCTGCGCCCGTCATCGCCAAGACATCGCCTCTCGCCAGTCCCCCTGCACAAAAACCCCAGCTTAGAGTCTGCTATGACAGAGAACATCTCCTCGCACTGAAATCCAGCACCAGATGCGACAGCTCGGAGGCTGTCTCGGACAAACAGCACTTCACTGTGAGGCCTGTAATTTTACTACACCTAAGCCTTGCCTATCCAGCTGTATAACGGAGACACCTAACCTTTCTCCCCTTCGGGTTCTCCAACTGAATGTCAGATCTCTCGCGAAACATCATGCGGAAGTCCATACTCTTATAACGGACGAAAATCCAGACATTCTGTTTCTATGCAAAGCCTGGCTCCATGATGACCAGACTAGCATTCTGAACCTTACGCTGCCCAATGGCTTCTCCATAAAACTGATAAACAGAGACTCTAGGGGCGGGGGAATAAATGTTATATACCGAACTGCATATAACTGCTCCTTCACGAAAGAAGATATTTGGGGTTGCGAATGCGCATGATTCAAGATCTCCATTTGCCCTCAATTCACCCTCTCTGGGCTTTATATCTGCCGGCCACCAGGTCCCTCTGCCAGATTTATTGATGAACTCCTAGAAATAACCCACACTCTGGCAGTCTCATCTCCCAACTTCACCATACTGGGTGATCTTAACCTCCACTTTGATTCCATTACTGAACCCACCATTAAAAACTTGTTGGCCGACCTCACGGCCCTGCAGCTAAACTCTCTGGTCCACTCCCCCACCCACACTGCTGGGCACATATTAGACCCTGTTTTTACTAACTTGTTGGAAGCTACGCCTGATCCCCCTGAACCCATGGGTTGGACCGACCATTTCCTCGTCAAACTTATCATTACGGCAAAAAAACCGCCTGCTAAAGTTGCGGCTAACCCCTGCCACAAACGGCCATGGCACAAACTCTCTTCTGAAGACCTTATTAAAAACCTAGGTGAATTCCACCCCCCTGACGAGAACAGAGACATTAATACAGCCTATACTGCTTTTCACGACTGGATCGTCACAGGGCTTGACGCCTTAATTCCGGCTACGTGGACCAAAACTCGCAGTTCCCCCACCAACCCATGGTACAATGAAACGCTCAAAACCATGCGGAAGGAATGCAAGAAAGCTGAACGCGGATGGAGGAAAAACTATTTGGATAGCGACAAGTCCTCTACTTATCAAAACTACGCTCGTATCACAAGGCGATTCGTACCACCCGAGCCTCCTTCGATGCAAAGGAAATTAAATTAAGCTCCAACCCCACCAAAACGATCTTTAAATTAGTTCAAAGCCTCCAAAATGTCTCTAACCCTGTCTCCTGTATTACTTCCTCGAAACAGTGTGAAGACCTTGCCACCTTTGTCATTGAAAAAGTGAGGAAGATCTACATTACCTTTCCACAAGATGAGCCTGTGCCCCTTAACACTCCCAACTCTGCGGTTGATATGTCGAAACTGTTAAGAATACCCGACATATCTCTCGATGACCTTGCTAAACGGTGCAGACAGGTTAAGTCTGGATCCCCCACAGACCCCATGAGACCAGCTAAATTCCTGGACTCACTTGATTTCTTTCTTCCCTCGCTTGCCAGCCTACTCAATCTTTCTTTTTCCTCAGCTGTGGTCCTCGCATGTTGGAAATCAGCATGGGTTTCCCCTATTATTAAAAAACCCACATTAGATCCCACAAAGCCAGAAAACTTCAGACCCATCTCCCTGCTCCCTTGGACGTCTAAACTGGCTGAAGCCCATGTGAATAAAGTGCTATCCCACCACATGCTGCAAAACCACGTCCTGGACCCTTCCCAAAATGGCTTCAGGCCAGGTCACAGCACCGAGTCGGCCCTGCTAACCACCACGGAACACCTTCGGGGTGTCCTGGACGCCGGTCAAAGTACCGCGCTGATCCTGCTGGATCTCAGCGCGGCCTTTGACACGGTCTCACACAATATCCTGCTGAATCGACTTGAGGCCATAGGGATCGATGAACTCGCCCTTGAATGGTTCCGGTCCTTTCTAAAGGACAGGCCCTTTCGAGTTTCAGCCCCACCATACATCTCCCAACCCCATTCCATCGAACAGGGAGTTCCCCAGGGCTCGGCGCTAAGCCCATCCCTTTTAAATCTGTACGTCCAGCCTCTTGCAGTAGTGGCTAAAGAGTGGGACCTTACGCTGGTGTCGTACGCCGACGACACACAGCTGGTCATCACACTCTCTGAAGGCCCTTCAGCTTCGGCTACTAAATTCAGGGATGGCCTAGCGGCAGTTGCACAGTGGATGACGCGCAACTGCCTTCAGCTGAACGCCGGGAAAACGGAGGTGCTTCTCCTTGGCAAAACCCCCGGCCACTGGAGCGATCATTGGTGGCCCTCTCTGCTTAGCCCCACCCCCGTGCCAAAAAATGTTGTGAAGAACCTAGGTATCTGGCTGGACTCCTCACTCAACTTTCAGTCCCACACAAAGAAAGTGGCAGCTACGTGTGTGGGTCTATTGAGGAGTCTTAACCCGATACTCGGTTTCTTCGACTCCAGAACTCGCCAACTTATCATCCAATCCATTATCCTTGCCCGGCTGGACTATGCCAATGTTCTGTTCTTAGGGGCAAATAAAGCAGAACTAGCACGGCTGCAACGTATTCAGAACTCGGCCGCCAGAGCTGTGGTTGGCCTTCCACGCAGGTGCTCTGCCAGAGCCACCATCCGTAATCTGCACTGGCTGCCAATTGAATCCCGAATTCATTTCAAAACCCTTATAACTGCATTCAAAATTCTTAACTCAGACGGCCCTGAACTCCTACGCCCGCTCCTTGTACCCTACACTCCCCAGCGCACCCTGCGCTCACTGGGACAACACCTTGTGACGGTCCCCCGAACCAAGCTCTGTAGAATGGGCGGCCGTTCCTTCAAAGTCCTAGGGGCAAGACTCTGGAACTCCCTGCCTCTACATATCTGCACCCTAACCAACTTGACTGCCTTTCGAAAGGAACTCAAAACTCACCTCTTTTCTGTCATCTAGTCCTCTGTTGGTTATTCCCCCACCCCTCAGGTACTGTTTAGGTCAGCGCCGGGACGCTCCGTTGCTGGGGCAGCTGTTTTGCACTTTAACAAAGGGTTAACATAACATAACACCCCAATGGTGGTCTCACCTCGTTTATCGTGCCTGAGTTTGAGGTGAGTGGGGCAATCACCACAAGAAGACACCTTGTCCCCATGTAGCAGGGAGGGGAGGAGCACCCTGCTGGCCCATGCATCGGCAGTACAGGAGGCCGGCCGGGCAGGGAAATGGTATGAGCAGCTGCAAGGGGCTTCCTAAGATGCTGCCTAAAGAGAAGGCAAGGCTGGGTGCCCGGTTGGGACCGGGCTCCCCAGTAAACAAAAACTAAAACTAAAAGAAACCTGTCAGCGCCAGACCACGTGGCAACAAAGAGAAATGCGATCTAAGATTCCAAATAAATATTCAGTGCTCCAGAGGGACTACCTCATAATTCATGGACAAAGAGCAAGAAAAGAAAACAAACTGTGAAATATGTTGCAGATGAAACAGAGACAGAACTTTGGAAAACAGTGATGTGAGTGATAGTGGCAGTGTGGTAATGGTTGAATGTCCTGTTCTTAACGTTTACAATATATCGGAAAAGAAATCCAAGTGTGACATGTTAATTTGGGGGGGGGGGGGAGAAATGTCCAGAGGGGTGGACATAGGTTCTTCATTTACTATTATGAATAGAAATGTATGGGGAGAGAAGTTTGTGTCAAAATGGGGCGAAGAACTGGTGGAGTCCGACATTCAGTCAGTGTAGTTAACTGGTCATGAAATTCTATATTTGAATTCAGGAGGCACACCAAATGGGGGAAATTGTATGTGTCTGAAATTGAACCTTCTGTCTTGGGATAGAAGGACCAGAAGGCTCTGAGAATGGTTTTAGACCCAAAACGCAAGGATCAAGTTCTACTACTGGGGTCCCAGGAGTTGGAGGAAAAGTACTCTGGGAAGAAGGAATTTCCTGATTTTTTTTCAGGTGAAATAGGTCAATTAAAGAGATTTTTACACAAAATAGTAATGAAAGGGGATGCCACTCCAGTGAGCCATGAAGTTAGGAATGTTCCTTTGAGAGTAAGGACTGAAGTGGTGAGCGAATTGAGCAAATTATAACAAAGAGGTGTGTTTGAGCAAAATGATTGAGTGGGATAAATTTCTCCTTTAGTTCTTGCTAGGAAAGCTAATCGCTTATGCATTGACTTACATGACTTAAACAAGAACATTGTGGTAGAGAAGTTTCCTTTACTGAAAATCAATAGGTTGTTGGTTGAGACAAAAGGAGTGAGATGGTTTTCCACTGTTGACTTGTCCACAGCCTACCATCAAGTGGGGCTTCATCAGGCTAGCAGGAATTTGAGGGTGTTTAACATACATTTTGACTCTTACTGCCGTTTGGGGTAGCCTCAGCAGCTGTGGTGTTCCAGAAATTCATGCACTTACTTTTTAAGGAACAAAGTATTAAGTAGTTTCAGGATGGCATTAGTGATGGGACATAGTAAAGAGGAACATGATGGCAGGCTGAGGGACGTTTTGGCAATTATAAGGGGGAATGGTTTAATGGTGGTATGAAATAAATGTAAATTCTACATGAAATCAGTGACATATCTGGGTCATGTACTCAGCGAGAAAGGTTTGTTTCCAAAGAGAGAAAGTAAGGATGCCATTGGTGATGTTTCTGCCCACACGAGCAAAGTTCAAGCAAGATTCGTTTTAGGTCTCTCAAACTTTTATTCCTAATTTGGCTTAAGGCAATTTCTAAAAGAACACTAGACCTTTGAATGGAATGAATGTGTGAATGAGGAATTTCTCAGCATTAAATGGGACATGTGTACTGCACTTTGATGTCAAGGATTGAATTTTTATTCTAGCACAATACTTACCATGGATTCTAGTGGTAAAGATTTAGGGGCATTGCTGACCTATGTGTCAGTCACTGGTTATAGTCCATTTAAATGGTGAAAAGAACCAATAAGGATTACTATGATAAAAAGAGTATCGTTAAAAGTGTTTCATTGCAGAAGGATGATTGGGTGCATATGAAAATTGATTACAAGCATAAGAAGGGCAGTAATACATTTTCCAGGCCTCTCCAAGGGCTAGATGTATTTGCTTGCTTTGCTAAATTGTTGGATGACAAGGTCTGGCATTTTGATTGGCTGGCTAGGTGCAACCAACATGATAAAGCAATGAGGACAAGTGCAAATTGATTTTTGAATGAGAAGTGGTTGTGGCAAGATTTGGATCTAATTGGAGCTAGTGAGGGAAATGCCACAGAGAATAGGTGCGGTTGTGAAGGAGAGGAGATAGCATTAAAAGCTGTAACTAGTAGGGGAATTACCACCAGGAATGATCAAGGATGTGAAGGAGTGACAGCCAGGAGATTTTCTCAAGGGAGGTGTTGTAGGGCTAGTGCTCTGAATGGAATATTCAAGATCACTAGTAGGGGAGGACTGTTTCTTGTCCTAAGAACTTAGAGGATTTCACTGTGGGTTAAACTGTTGTTCAGGAAATGTTGAGATTTATACTTCGGGGTGTTTAACATTTCATTTGTATATGGTATTGGTGGGCATACGATTGTTTAGTTATTTAATATGTAAGGTTCAACTATGCAGATGTTTTTGTATTACCTTCTGTTATATTGGTTAAAGGATATCTGGTATCTGTCTTCCCCTGATGATTTGGTCCGACTGCCATCATATCGGGGACGGGAACGCCTAACTAGCTGTCAGGGGCCCTGACCTGGTAATTACAATGTGACCACCGTCAAGGCGGTCGCATACTATATTTTTGTATTGCTGCATGTGCCGCGGGCTGCTGCAGATGCTGCAGTACAAAAAATAAACTTTTTTCATATCACAGCACTATGTGGCAGGCACCATGTGGTGCCTGTCACATGGTGCAGAGATATGTAGGGGCACCATAGGTGCCCCCCAGGGCCCATATCAGAGGTCCAGGGGGCAAGGGGGGCCTGCTACATGCCTCAAAATTCCTTTCCCCCTACCTTTTCATGACCGGTTAACTGCCATGCAAAGGCTGAGGCTGTTGGAAAGAGACATTGTAATCCCTACGGCAGTGCCTAAGCAGGCACTGCCACTGTTGTAGGGATGCAACTCCCTCCGACGCACCGACAGACTCCGACCGCCAGAATTCCTCCTGCCATCCTAATGCGATACGTCGATGTTCGACAGACAGGAGTGGACATCCATCAGAGAACCACCACAGTATAACTACTGTCTGATGACAATGATCCGGATTGTACAATCAGAGACACCTCTGCATTCTAAAACACATACAGACCCCCAGACCAATATACAGATGAAAAGTATACTTCTCTTTTTGTCCTGAAGAAGGTGATATCAATGTGTTGGTTGTCACTGAAACGTTCGTAGACCAGTGATCACACATCTTGGAGTCCCATCCAAGAACCAACTGGAAAGAATGACCAACCTGAAATAATTCTGACGAATTTGTGAATGCCAAAATTGTGTTCTTTGGTAACTATTTTAAATAGGATTGATGTGCAGGACTCCATATAGATGTGCTCTTATTGAGATTCTTTTTGTGTTGGTATGATTGGTGGTATGTATGAGTAGAATGAAAGGTGAGAATTTAAGAATGATGGTGTCATGTTGGGGGATATCATAACTTGTTACTTAGTCAAGAGAAGCTAAGAAAGGTCTTCTGTAAACTGAAATAATATCAGAACTTTTTTGTATTTATAAATGTTTTTTAATAATATAAAACAAAAATATATAAACAAAATTAAAAAAAAGAAAGAAATGTTTGTATCAAGATGTTTTGTCATGAGGAAATGTCCAGTTTGAGTAAATACCACTGTAGAGATTAAATAGGTCAGGTAAGAGGTTGTTTCCACTGTATTTATTTCATTCCCCCTACTCTTAGGCCTTAAAGTAAC
Organism: Lissotriton vulgaris; assembly: GCF_964263255.1. Classification (NCBI taxonomy): domain Eukaryota; kingdom Metazoa; phylum Chordata; class Amphibia; order Caudata; family Salamandridae; genus Lissotriton; species Lissotriton vulgaris. The sequence continues at coordinate 323,331,686 of NC_141699.1, read as the reverse complement.
TGGGGGATACCTTTGTGTACCGAAGAACATGGAGTACATTTACAATGCTTGAGGCCAAATTTAACAAAATGCACGTACGGGGCCCCTTGAGCTTCCATACTGGCTTTCCTCACAGCTATTACCCATCCATTGCAGCGGTTGACGAGGCCATGAGCAAATCCATAGTTAACATCGAAAAGTATATGAATATTCAACTATTATTAGATATCGTTAAAAAGAAGGTGTTTCTTAAAGCTCCAAATTGTGATACAACCTTTCTCTGCACTGAAAAATTAAGTAGCGTTTCAGGCACCGTACAACATATAAAAAGCCAAGTCAAACTGGATCCTATGTGCCCCGATAGTAACGGTGGGATCTATTCACTGTACATGTATAGTGACATTGTAAAAGCACAGAGGATCAGTGATAGTTATTCACTGATGTTAACATGGGTCCAGGTAAAGAGTAAAAATAACACAATGATTAATATTCAATTTACCAAGCCAGACTGCGTTATTGTTAAGCTTCAAATAAGATTGCAACAGCAACTATTGAGAAGGCAACATAGTGATCATTAAAACATACAGTGACCCTTTTATGTACAGGTACTATTACAGACTCCAGGCCTGCTACGGAGAGCCACCAATCTTTCAAGGGGCCCATGATATGTATAGGGTAGGTTTCTTTAGAAGAAGCTATGAAATGGCTAACTCCCACGATAAAGCGGCAGCCATGAACATTGCTCATGATGTGGTGGGTTCCATGACATCGGCTGTTGCACAACACATTATCAAACAACCCCTAGAAGGAGCGGGGCTCATGTATAAGCTACACACAAGTATTCAAAGGAAGCGTAGGTATTCGAGGCGAAGGGGGCCCCCAGCTCCCTATAAAAGAAGACTGCGCTCTTCAAAAATTGCTTACCAAAGAAGATCTGTAAGATAGAAGAGAGCTTCGAAAAAAGAGAACGTCACCTAATGTAAATATTGTACCAGCTTGAAACATGGTCTTCATACATTTCACATCAGGTTAAAATTAGAGTTAGACATGTTTTCTCTAAAGCCCACATAGAACAGCATCGGAAGTAGTTTTTTTCATGGAAGGATCGCCTCTAGCTGCTTTGACGTCATTGACACTGATCAGGTTTTATGTGTCAGGGTCCTCGGATATGTATCTGGACTTCAACAACACTCTGCTGCATCTTGTCTGTAAAATCATTAAAACCGGCAGTTCCAACATTGCGAACAATGCTAAAGTGGTGACTATAGCCTACCCCATCACACCCATGTTTATTCAAGTGGACCTTAACCTAAGATAAACTGTTTGTCAATAGTATTGATCTTAAGATCAAACTTAATTGCAGCAAGGACTCATTCTGTCTCATCAGCAGGGATGCGGACCAGTACAGACCAGTCATACTGTCCGCCAGCCAGCCTGTAAAGAAAGTGAAAAAGTCATCAACTGTCAATCTAGCTTACACCAATGCTTTACAGCTATTAAACTACAAATATGCAGTTAAAAGAGTAGCTCTGGAGATATTCAGCATCCCAATAGGCACCAGATTAACCCAGCAGCAAAATGTATTTTAGGGGCAACTACCGAAACCTATTATCATAGTGTTTGTTGAGAACACCGCTTTTAGCAGCATCTATACTTCAAACACTTTCAATTTCAAAACACTACGACATCCACTACACTGCATTGGTCCACAAGGGATATGTGATTTCTGCAAACCCCTACATGCTGAGTTTTGTAAAAGGGAATTTTATCAGGGAATATCTTGGTTTGATTTCAATAACTGGGAAACACCTGCAGGACTCCGCAGTAATCGTGTCAAGCGAAGGATATGGGGTTGGTTATGCATTGTTTGCTTTCAATCTGATGCCTGACATGGAAAAAAGCAGCCACTATAATTTGATCAAATATGGAAATCTAAAAGCTGAAATACGGTTTAGTCAAGTCTTGACTACGAATGTGCACATAGTTGTATTCTCTGTATTCAACAGTGTCATCCAGATCAACCACACCAGACATATATTGTTTGACTAATTTTAAAACATTGTGGAAAGAAGAAGGCTCAGGTTCACAAGTTCTTAAGATGTCATAAATACGCTAAGAAATACTTTAACACAGATTTGCATTCCAAGGGCCAAACACACTAGGCAGCCCTGTTTATGGATATTGACAAGGTTACAGTGTTTGACAGTTCAGTGGCGTTTCCTGAATATAATATCTATACAAAGCCTATATTCAAGTATGTAAAAAAAAAAGCTTCTGCTCAGATAGAGTATAACAAGATGTGGGTACAGGATTCTCTAGCCATCACATGCGGGGAACACTGTGTATATTTCATCAGTAAAATGTTAGAGGGTATGACGTTTAGAAATGTTTAAAATCTAGATTCAAATGACCTTGTTAATAATGAGAGTACTGTTGTGAAATATGTAAAAGAAAAACACCAGGTCTACAGCAAGTACTTTTAAAACAGGATGTGTTTTTTGTCAAAAGTGTAAGGACATGTAACACCTTTTTTGTGTAATGATAACTGTCTAAAATAAAATAATTTAAAAACTGAATTCAGACTACGCATCTTTATTCTGACACCAGGACACACATTTAAAATGCTTATAAAAGATGACATAAGCAGATTGAAAAGTTAAAAGTGTTTATTACAAGCACATTTTTTAGTAGCAGTATTACGCTGATTAACTTGCTAAATAAATAAAATGAAGAAAAATATAAAAAAGTAAACAATGGCTAAACTATACACATCAAACACATCCACAAATATCATGGATTTAACAGTCAGAAGAAACATCAGGAGGGGTGCCAAGTCCGTGCTTTGGACAAGATCTTTTTTTTAGGTTCCACAGACGAAGCGGGTGTGCTTCAAGAGGGGGAAAGATGCTGCTTGGTGTCTGGAGGATAGGCGCTTTCAAACTTTCAAGCATATGTCTGTGGTCGGCATTACCGCTGATCATCGAAGGAATGCTGAATTCCGCTGAGGCATTCAGAAACTGTTACCAACCTCTAGGACCATTCTGGGGTGATAGTCTTTTGGGATGTGTAAGACCTTTGACTAGGTCGTACATGTGTGAGCCAGCAACCGGTTGCCCTTTGTAGAGGAATTTGCCTCTATCATCCCAAGAGGCCAGGTCTTTAGAAGTGGACATTTTACTATGTAACTTTTGTGCAGCCCCTCTGTACCTTTGACATATATAATAATGTCTGAGGGTGGTGTGGGTTCTTGAGGTTTTACAGGGGCTGGTGGAGGCTGTACAAAGTCAGGGGTATATAGAGTCAACTTGTTTATTTTAGTATTCCACAGCTTATAACATTGGAAAAAGTTCTGAAAAGTAAAGATGTTTTAAATCAGTACGGTTCAAAATGTCTTTAATTTCAGCATCCAGGCGTAGCATCTAATTGTTTGCAAATATCCCGGGCATCACCCAGACTGTTCCCGCTGTTGGCGAGGCAACAAGTACAGCTTTTTGGTGTGATCCATACCTGTCCAGTTAGGAGGCTTGTAATTAATGGAATAGCAATGCCCTTTTTATAGGCTTTGGGTTTGGTTTGAGGTGTGTAAGCGACAGTGAGATAGGGTGGGAAAATGACAGCATGCAGTCTGAAGTCTATTAGAGTATTGGGTTTTAAGTATACCAGTAAGTAGCCATGTGGTTTCTCTGTAGCATCGTCAAAGGCTTCCAAGAAAAACTGTGTGTTTCCGGGGTACATCTGTTTGACTATGGTAGATGTCTGCTGTTTGTGATAGGGGTTTTAAATTAAACAAGATATAAGGCATTTAGAGCTATAGAACAACTGCTCTTACCCTTGTAAAACAAGTTCTGCATGATGTAGCATATGATTAGATTGTGATGGGATGAAACGGAGTCAAAGCTTACTCTACCCTGGATGAGCCTCACCTTTGTGGATAATGTCCTCTACAATCACGATGTTTACAAGATCAGTAGGTAACAATGCGTTGTTGTTGAGATTACTAGGTATACCTTCTAGAAATTTCATTTGCGGTAAGGTTAGGGATAGTTCCATATAAAGATCTTGAAGAAAGCCATACAAAAATGTTAAGGGTTTAGGATAAAAACTCGGGAGCATTTTCTAATAGCTTCTTTATAAAGTAGCTTTTACCGCAATTTGAGGAACCTGCTAAAACAAAGAATAACGGATGCTGCAATCTAGTGTCTATAGTGGTGGATATTCTCGGCTCTAATGTACCATTAATAACCCTCTTATCAAACACTACGCATAAGGCTTTAAGAAACGGTTGGATTGTGATTTCCCAATGCTTTTTGGACCGGAATATCAGCCGTGGCCCATGCAGGTACGAGCTGTTGGGCCAGGTGGGGGGAAATTTCGACAGACGATGACCCTGGAAATGTAAATATTTATTTTATTTTCCCTCATCATCACAAGTCGAAACCCCCCACCCGGCCCCACCGCCCCATGGGCCTTACCTGCACGGGCCGCTGCTGCAGACTATGCTGCATTGTTTTACAACAATTGTTTTATCATTTTGACTTTCGCTTGAGGTAGCGTATTCGTTCATCAGATCGTTTAGGTTGTCAAAATAGATTTGAGAGTTGTGTAAGAACATGTTTTGGGTCCAGATGAGGTGAACTCAACAGTGTACTCATCCTTTTCTAGTTCGCTGGTCAAATCACCTAGATAATTACCTAATGCTCACAAAAATAACAGAGTCGGTACTGTGATGCACCTGTCCTGAAGTTTATCTATCACATTGTAAAGATCTAAATGAGCGTGAGTGGTTGTGAAACAGGCAATGAAGATGTTTACATTGTTACACGTTGTGGGGTACTTACACATGTGGGGTACTCTTTTGTGTATTTCAAAACAAAGAGCTGTGGTCTCCTCATCGATAAACTCACAGCTGGACACTTCATAACAGGGTGCAAAAAGGTACTTAAACAGTTCATCAGAATCTGTGATGATGGTTGAGTTTGGCAAGTTTGAACGCTGAGCAAATTTACCCCATAAGGAATTGAGACAGAGCTTGGCTAGCTGAAGTTTGGCGGGGTTACCTCGGTCTCAAGTTTATACCCTCACAAGTGGCCTACCCCTGCTGCACCAACCTCATGCTGTGAGAAGCAGACGTTGGGGACAGGGCCTGCATAAAGACGTTTATGAGTAACTAACTGCCACTGCACATAGCCTTCAGCTCCCGACAGTGAACTTTAGCCACAGAGCATGGCCTGATGACATTTGGAAAATCTGTTAATAGAATGGCAGAAGAATTAACCAGAAGGGAAAGAATCACAAACAGACAAAAAATAAAAGAACTAGTCAAAAATATCACATTTAAAATTTTTAGATCCCTGATTTGATCTTTTCTCAGCACCTTTACACCCTGGGTACGAAGCACCCATGACAGCTATTCTAGTCTTAACCACTAATAATTTTCTTTCATATGTTTTTTCATCACCCTTTAATTCACTTGGCCCTTTTACTTTCTAAAGATGAAAACAACTGCTAAATAATTTGCTAAGGGGATACTTCACATAGATCATCTTCTGTTAACTGCTTTAAATCTGGACTACTTGAGTTTTCAGCCAGGTTTGCTTTACCTTCATGAAAAATGTAAAACACTCATGTATTTGCAGTACTAGCTGAGCTGTCTTGAAATGCATTTCACTTTAAGTTTTTCTATTGAGCCCCTTTAAAGTACAAGAGCTTTCACATGTTACTCACAAGTTAGCCAATTCCATAACTCTACCAAATTGCTCTCTCACAAATATGTTCATTCTGAACTAGAGTTTCATCTTAAACTAGAATCCACAGTACCTTACATAAAAGGTATTCACAACTGGATAGATTGGACTAAACTATTTTCAATTTCTGGGTTCGATTCTCTTCTCTTGAATCCTTGTTCCGCTAATAGCTCAGTGTAGTTAAAAAGAAGTACAAAGAAATAGATCTGTTATCTGCATGCTGCCGTTGCCTAAATGAATATGGTTCAAGTCCTGAAATTCCATTAGCAATCCCCTCTCTTGGCCTGTCAATAAAAAGCATCCAGAACCAGAAACGCACGATACACATTGACATTTAAAATGGCAGCCATCATTTCTTCATCTCATGGGAATGTTTACATTTCGTGAGACTCATAAACACAAGCTGGCACTGACAGGCCATGTCTATGGCAAAAGCCATCACAAGCTCAAAAGGCCATGGAGAGGGCTCCCTCATTGTCTAGAATATCTGTTTATAACAATTTGTTATTTGAAGGAATAAGAACAATGTATGATAGATTTTGAAATCCAACTATATTGCAACCATAGGACAACCAACATATTCCTTTAAGCCAAGTTTGAAATATTACGTCTTACTGACGAAATTATGGTATTCATGGACCTACATATTTCCTATGCCAAATTCGACCAATAATTTTCAGTATTTTGTGAATTAAAGTGAGCTATTTTTTAATGTTACACCACTGCTAACCATGGACGAGAACTCCATTTACAAGACTATTTTCTAACATTAAAGTTCTGAAGTGAAAATAACAATGTTATTCACAAATTATTTTTAGCCACCCTAAATCTACATTCACATGAAATGCTGCCAAAAAAGAACAGACATTGTTAAAATAGCAAGCAATTGCCCTTGCCCACATAATGCAATTATTCTGTTGGTTGAACCTTAATCTAAAGTTAAAAACAAAACTTAAAACCGCCTTACTGTGCTATCATCAGGCTCCTTAAATTGCTTCCAAATGCGAAGAAGCAAAACGCCAATGCAACACCTAGGGAAAGCAATTAGCTTATTGTTGGAACATACAAAAAAAACATCTGTGTGCATGACAGGGTTTCCCTAGCTAAAAAAAACCGCAAGGAAATAAAGGGGCATATTTAGTAATCATTCACACAATGCAGGGCAGCAAGCAAAAATGCTGCAATGCATAGTGAGAAAGGGAGAGAAGAAATGCTTCAAGTTTACAAAGGTATGGAGGGTTTCCTCTCGCTCTGCTTGCGCTGGTGGACTGTGTGCTGCCTAATGCCAACACACCCTACTGCAAGGGCGTCTGCATTATAGGCAGGCTTGTTTATGTGCAAGAAGGTACACCTTCTCATGCACAAAAACAAGCCTTAGAGACATTTTCCTCTCTCTACGTGTGTGGCAGATTTTGAAAGAGAAAACAACAGAGAGTAATTATGATATTTCTCGTTGTTTCACTTTACTAGGGAAGGCATAGCATTTTGAAATATTGTCAGGTCATCTGGCTTTAGTAAACCTGGGAATGCACCGGCATTCCTGGGTGGATGCATGGATCTACCCATGCTCTAACCATGGAATGCCTCCCAAGTTGAAATGTAAAATAACAGCCCAAGCGACTGCATTGCGTCACATTTCTATACAAAGCCATGCAAGGCCATCAGAATCGTCCCTTCCGTGGCCTTGTAAATCAGAACTTGTATTTTTCCATGTGGTTTTGCCAAAAAGTGTCACAACCATGATGCAAAATGTTAGTAAATCTGGCCCAAAATCATCTTTGAGAAATAAGTTCCTTCTGAATGTATCCTTTTTATATTGGCATACTTCATTAATAGATCCAAATATTAAAGAAATGTGTCATTTATCTGGACACACCAATAAGCCAAATTATATCTGAACTCAGTTGGTTTAACAAGTTTACTTTCTGGTTAGGACCTACTAGTTCGTGAATGCAGACAATGCCTTCACTCGGTTCCAAATTTCACTTTAGACACTGGGATGCTCTTTTCCTCAAGTGAAATGGAGGACCACCGGGACATAAAGTATCATATCCATGTGCAGTGGAAGAATGCCTAAACTGACTGAATAACATTACTGGACAGGTTCCCTTCACTAGACCTGACCATATTTTTGTTTACTAGAATTCTTCCTAATGGGATGCATAGGTCCTGGGCTACAAGACAGCACTGGCACAGCTATTCTTCACTTTAGATATGAGCTTCCCTACAGTGAAAAGCACATTTAACCTCTCATGAAATGTGTACAATTCTCCAACGTTTTCCCACTTCTACAGAATTAAATATTAATACTTACAAGTGGTCAGCAACTTCTTCTGACACAAGCACTTCTCCAAGCATACATATTTCAAAGAAGCAAGATGAATTTCAGTATCTTAGACTTCCTTTTGCATTACATGAATAGACCAAGGTAAAAGATATTTCATAGCAGCCCCGGATAACCAACTTCAATATTGAGCTTCAATGATGAAATTTCACATTGTGAAACAGATTAACTTCATTTGTGCATAGCTCTTGCATCATGTAAGGCAAAGCATGACAATGCAAAGGATTATATGGTGTTAGATCTGGGGGTCTCTAGTTGGCAGAGGTAAGTACCTTTGTCCAAATAGGGACCCTTGCTTCTAGTCAGGGCAAAGGGACACCCACTGTAGATAACCCCTGCTCACCCCCTAGGTAGCTTGGCACGAGCAGGCAGGCTTATCCCCAAGGCAATGTGTTAAAGTATTTGCACTTAATCACCACAATGATTTTAGAGTACTCCACAAAGGTAGACCACACAGGTAAGTATATGTAAAAATATACCTTTATCTAGTTTTAGCAGTAAAAAGCAGTTACAGGATGATTGCTCGATATCTTCAGTTTCTCTTGGTATTATCTTGTTACTAGGAAGGTTTGACTCTATAAAAATCAGTCTCAGTGTCAGTACTCAGCAAATATGGTTGTAGGCTGTTGTTGCTTTTAAAACGATCACATGGCCGTGCCTAGTGCTATTCTACTGAGGCGCTCCTTTCCAGCTGCACTCTCCGATACCAATCCGGTCGCGGCTCCTCCTGCGAGCTCCCTTGATGATGCGGCGATCTTCTCGGTGCGGAGCAATCAGCGTACAGTTTCCCAGCCGAGCCTACCACAGCCCGCCAATAACAGCGCGGTGCTCGGGCGAGCCCTCGGTGACGCTGGAACTTCTGCGGGTGGGATTAGCCAATCTGAGCGCGGCGCCTCACGACCAGCCTTCAGCAGCAGCCAATCAGAGTGCTGCCCCTTCTGTGTTCTCTCCGCGATCTGAAAGCGGAGAACTGAACCTCGAGGTCGATTTCAGGGTCCCGGCCCGCGGCGGTGTTTATACGAACAGGCTGAATCAACGCGTCCGGCACTGGGGAGGCTCAATATCCTTCGGCCACCACAAAACACGTGCCGATGAGCACGTCGATCTTTCAACACAGCAGGCAGTGATAAGCGCGGCACTCTCAATCAGGTCAGAGAGCAGCCAGCGCGCTAAATGGGGCAAACAGCAGAAACTCTGTCAAGCAGCCCACGATCTCCACCGCACACAGCAGCTCACGATATTTTGTAGCACACAGTAGTCTCAGGAGACACAGCAGAGTCTTTCAGTCTTTGGCAACCTTTCTGTCCCTGGGTTGCAAAACAGGAGGCCAGCTCTTCTCAGGCACTTGGCGATTCAGAGACACAGCACGCAGCAAGGTCTTTGTAGGTCAAGCAGGCAGGGTCACAGCACACAGCAAAGTCCCTCTTCTCCTCAGCTTCAGTTGAACAGCAGAACAGGTCAGCCCTTAGAGCACACAGCAAGGCAGTCTTCCTTCAGTTCTTTCAGCGGTCCTTCTTCTGGCAGAGGTTCCTCTTGATTGTAGAATCTTATTTTCTGTTGTCAGGGGTCCTTCTCTTATACCCCTTTGTGCAAGTGGGCCCTGAGCCCGGTCTAAACCAGCTCCGGGTTTTGCTGGAGCACTTGGACTTCCTGGCTTCTTCCTTCCTTTCAGTGTGAGGGGCAGAGGTGACAGCCACCCAGCAGGAGGTGGAGCCAGCATTGTGGCAGGCAGGCACAGCCCCATTCACTCCCAGGTGCTATCTCCTCCCACCACTCTAGTTGCAGATGCAGTCATTCAACCACGGGCGGACTCAGACAACCTCCTGGGGGCTCCCCAGCCCCTGTCACCCTCAAACCAGACAGTCAATCCACAAGCAGGCCCAGGCACACAGAAAGGTTAGACAAGAGAACAGCCACTTTCTAAAAGTACTGTTCTCAAACACAGAATTTAAAAACAACCTTTCCTAAAAAATGTGTTATTAAATTCTGAGTTCGGGGATATCAATCACATATGGCCCATCTTGTTCCTATGGGAAGATAGGCTGGTATCCATTGGGACCAGCCTCTCCCATGTTAGTCTATGGAGCAAGACAACCTTGCAGCAGTGAGCACACAAAATGGCTGCTGCTTACTACCAGAGCATGTTACCTGCACTAGTACATGCTCTACCTTTCCTATACACTGCACCCTGCCCAGGGGGGTACCTTGAGCCTTCCATAGGGGTGACCAATGTGTATATAAAGGGAAGGGTTAGGCCCAGCCAGTGGGGACACTGGCCAGGAGGACATGGCAGTTTACTGACTGCACACAGGCACTGTGGTGGCAGGCCTGTGACACCATTTTAGGGCTACGCATGTGGGTGGCATAATCAGTGCTGCAGGCCCACTAGTAGCATCTGTCATCACCAGCCCTGGTACATCTAGTACTCTTTACTAGGGACTTTGTGGTGATACAAATATGCCAATCAGGTACATCCAATCAATATGACAATTTTCATAGGGAGCACTTACACTTTGGCACTGGACAGCAGTGGCAGAGTGTCCAAAGCATTTAAACCAGCAAAAACGAAATCCAGCACAGCATCAAAAATACAGGAGGTAGAGGCAAAAAGATCGGGGAAAACCATGCCAAGGGTGTCAGGTCTAACATATGGGATTTACAAAGCGAGGCAAATCCTGATTTGTGTGGCTTGCTGAAAAAATGTAACAATGCAGCAGCGTGAGTGCTATTTCGTTCTCGTGTATCCAACCATAGATTTCACACACTTTCAGATTTACTAAGGTTTGTAAAGCTGGAATTGCATGAAATTGGTACTCCTACCACAGAGAGGTCTAACAAATAGAAATGTTTATTTCTCCTCGTTACTTCCTCTTTCTATGTTTGATGCATTTTGCATCATGCACAGAAACAGAGGAATGCTTATTTGGCATTTTTGTTCATAAGGTATCCTTTTCTATAAAAAACACTCTTTTTTGTATCACAGGCACTCTTGCACAGTTATGCAAGGGTGCCTGATTTGGCACTAGGCAGCCTTAAGTGCACCAGCACAGGGGGAGAGCTGAAGAGCACCATATCTTAGTGGATATGGCACTTTCAGCTCTCTCCCATTTCGCAACGCAGCACAGCAACTTGCCTTGCTGTACTATGTTGCTTCAATTCTTAATAAATCTGCCTCTGTATTTATAGACTAGCAAAAAGATAACAAATTATATCATTGCTTGTGACCTTTAAAACATTATAGAAGAAGGTTCTGGTAATCAGGCAGCAAGGCTTGCAGTCTGTTACTCTGCATATGAAGCCTCAGGTGATTGTATCCTAGAAACCATCCCATTGGAGAGGAATTTCAAGAGGATCATAGTGTCTCACAAAGCTCTAAAGTTTTTGGGGGTCAAGCCCTCTCCTATTTTAATACTTAATATAGAGCAAGCTTGGAGGCAAAAAAAGGAATGATCAATTTCTAATGGTAATGCTTTGAGAAGAAAACTGTACAACAGTTCTCCTCATCAATACTATGGACCCAATTTACCGGATTTACTCCGAAATAGAAAGGTAACTTGTATTGGACTTTAATCTTTGTTAGTGTTTTTTACAAATTCAGCTGCTAATTTACTAATGCCATGTGAGTTACTTTTATGTATTTGTGGCTTTTAAGCAACTCATTTGCTGTTTTACTTCAAACACAGATGGTATTGGTGTAAACATTCCAACATCCAGCATATTGTTGGCTAAAAATGTGGAACTGTCTGAAGGTGACCAGTGCTGTGCTGAGAGGATGGAAGAATGCAGTGGGGGCAGAGTCTTCATGAAGTGTGCCATACATCCATGGACACTCCTGGCTTTTTAGTCAAGGCCAAACTTATATGCTCGGAAAAGTTCCAGTATGTAAAGTGTGATCTCTTTGTTACTGTCGTGATAATAAAATATGGTGCACCTTGCTGGTGTATCTTACACATTTGTTGCTTTTGTTTCAGCCAATATTTTTAGGTTTGAACGTTTTTGTACACACGAATGGAGCTAAATTCTGAAGCCATTACTAAGCCTTACTAAGAGGCCTCTCTCAGGCATACAACCAAAACTGTAGAAAGACACCAACACATTGATGCTAGTCAAATAGATTTGTGGATCTCAAATATCGATAACAAATCAATACAGCTATATATAATTATCCGAAGAATCATGATGTGTTTTTAGATATTTCAAAGTGGAGAGAGTATGCAAGCAAATATTTATATTTGGAGCAACTGATCAAATAAAAGAGACGTCACTCAAAAAGACATTTAAGAATTAGCTAACTGTTTAATTATTACCACGCACGTAGATGTTTTATTAAACATAATCTTTATGCGTTGGTCTTTGAAGGAGATGCCACCTTTTTTCCTACAATACAATATAATGATGTACTATGGTGGATTATTTATATGATTAAGAATTATTTTTCTGTTAAAATTCTGCTAATTTGGGAACACAATTTTGGACATATACGATTGTCAGTGACTAGAGCACTGATACATAGAAATGAACACAGAGATATATGTAAATCATGACAAAGACAATGAATTCTATGTAGCCTTTATGCATGTAAATATAAATGTGCACCCTAACAGTGGGGTGAATAAAAAACCTGTTTCTGTCCTTTTCACTAGCTCAATCAAATGCCAGCCTATGAGTGAACCAGTTAATTGCGATATGTGCAGCAACTCCTGTTACCATATATATTGCAATTATGAGATGTGTGATAAATATCACCAAATCAAACCTACCTATATTTATGTGGGTCAAAATATTTGGCATTTACTTGAATGTGTAGACTGTGATTCAGTAACAACCAAAATCCACATTTTACTCCCAAACGTCATCATTGGGTGGTATTCATCGCACCCCTTAAATTGCGGCTCGGCTGATTCGGGTTTAGTCAGGAACAATGAACATCACACCATTTACTGGGCTGCACATAATAAAGTCCAAAGAATTATGCCCAGCTGGAAAAGGGGCAATTTCCACACATGGAATCAAAAGAAAATAATTTGATGTTTTTTCTGAATATTTTGTTTCATGATCAAGGTACAAGTTGGCTATATCTATTCATATATGTTGTGCCTTACTGATGAAGTATTGCTTTAATAAATAGTCATTATTGGGAAATAATAATATTAATGATCTTACATACTCCCAAATGAGACAATAATTGTATACCGTATCTTACTTTTTTATTGAAATTGTCTTTTGAGTCACTTTTAGCAGCATAGTGGAACAACGAGAGTGCAGCACAATAACCTCCTCAACAACCCTAGTTACAACCAGCCTTCTCTACTTTGAATTTGATTCCTGTATAGCAGGGCACTGTTAGTGACACTGGTATTTTCCAAGCCTTTTTCTCCCTTTTAATTCTGATATGTTGTTGTGTAGTTCCCACTAATCCGTATGACCTGTGCATTTGTTTGGACAACATAAACTTTGGGTGGGGTGCCTAGACTGATTCCGGGTACCCCTGCAGGATATGTTGGCCGATAGACCAGCTAGCCCACAGTGCCACTATAAGCTCCTTAACCTTACCAGGGAGCGAACTCTGACCACTTAACTCTGACCCCTCAAGGATCATAAAAACAGATCTGAACCTTTCAATCTGTCACTCGTGCTTACTTATGCTCAAAGAAATATAGAGAGAATACACAGTGGAACTTTTTCAATATACATTTATTGAAGTAATGTTATTCTGGTGTAGAATACATGTGCTGCGAAAACAGTAAACAGACGCAGATGAACGTGATTACGAGCATCAAAAGAGTAAATAATAGGTATAGCTCTACCGTGGGGTTAAAACAGTGTATATATGCAGGCATATAAACAAGGCAGTAATCAGGCGTACTCCTACCATGTAAAACCCTACTCTAAGTGTACCTAGAGGGTGTGTGGGTGTAAAGCCAATAATGTCCAAGAGGGACGATCCAACCCCATTACCTGGCAGGAGAGATTGAAGGACCCTGTCTTGGTCAGACCGCTGCGTGCTGAAGTCTCAGCACACAGGGACCCTCGGTGTCAGCTGAAGTGACACCTCCACTAATCTATCGGGAGGCTCATTATTCATTATAGAAAGCAGCCTTGTGATGTATGTTGTAAACTAGCAATGTTATGGATATGTAGATAGCTCTGTTGTCCGATGATGAAGATAGAAATACATTTGTACATAATGTGTAAAGATGCCTTGTACATGATGCTTGAGGCATTGTGATAATGTTGTGTGAAGCTAGATGTGTAAACAAAGTAGTTTCAGAGAAACTAATCCAACATTGTCATGCATGCTAATATCTGCAAACGTTTCTGACAGAAATTTTATTGTGAAAAAAAGGACAATTTAAGAAATTAGCTCCTTCGCTACATGGACCTAACCCAGGAACATACCAATGTTTGGCCTGCCTAAATTTAGAGGGTAACCAGTTTTGTATCACATACAGAATTTACCAGGTCTGTAGTGTTTCAATATTCAACTGCAGAGTAATTGGATGGGGACTGGCACCATTTCTTATAGTGGGCGTAAACCGTGGGTTTTTAATGCATTATATCAAATGGGCATAGACCACAGGTTAACCGATACTTGGAGTAGCATACCGGAGACAGATTCAGGGTTTACCTACTGCTCTGCCCCACGTTAGAAGCATGCCCGGCTAGATTATTTCCTCATTACTTCATTACTCATGGTATGATACAAGGTTGTAAAGTAGAAACGTTTCCTTGGGTTATGGAAACATTTATACCATTATTTATGGAAGAAAATAGGGGTAGTGCCTCTCTTAGTGTATTTGAGATGTTTTTAAGGCAGGGGTACAAGCAGGGACAATAATGGTGGTAAGATAAGAATGTTTAGCCAAGGCTGAATTCATTCTAATATAAGCTGTACTGTATGGAGTCACAGTTGAGGAAGCACAGTACAATGTTGCATTGGCTAAAAAGGTATGTACTGCGGTATCTGCTAAGAAAACGGCAGAGAAGTAATTTGCTTGGAGAAAAGAGAGTTAGGAATATAGTGAAAGGGTGGGACATCTTTTGACTGTCCGGCAAAAAACTTCATATGGTCTGATAAACGATTAAAGGTCACCTAAGGGGCACATTGCCAGGATGTTGAGAGTATAAAGGAGATTTCTAGAGGGCATTACCAAGATCTTTATAGTGAAGAAGCAATCCGTGACGACAGGGATTTGACACAGTATCTAGAGTCAATACCCTTTCCACAATTGAATACTGTAGATAAGGCAGCTCTGGATGCTAATATTACAGGAGAAGACATTATGAAGAACATTCAGAGCTTATCATCAGGGCAAGCATTTTTTACAGACAAGATTCCCATTGAATATTTCAAACTGTTTTCCACTCAACTCGGAGTACACTTGACCATTTTTTTTTGTGGGTGTTTGTGCAGGTTTGACCCCCTACATCATGGGCAAATGCAAATATAGTAGTCCCCCACCCCCAGAAAAGCCCCCCCAAGAACCTGGGTCATACCATCCCATTGCGCTAAATGAATAGTGATACCAAGATATATTCAAAGGTCTTAGCTAACTGGCTGTCATCTAAAAATTGGTAAAGTAGTATCCCCGAAGCAGCATGATTTATACCAGGCAGGGGTACAGTTGATCATATACAAAGATTAATAACCCTAATGGATACCTTGGGTGGCAGGAGACCCTATTGCATTGATATTGTCAGATGCTGAAAAAGCCTTTGATAGGCTCTCTTGGCCACATATGTGGGCAGTGATGAGCAGATTTGGCATTGGATAGAGGTAAATCAAAGCAATAAATGAGTTATTTTACAACCCCACAGCCAAGATAGCAGTAATGGGAGGGTAATCTGAAGGAATGAAGATTCAATATGGCACAATGCAAAGATGTCCATGCACCCCATTATTATTTGTTTGATATATAGTTCCTATAATACATATGCTAGGGAATAATAATTGGTATACCGCAAATGTTGTATCATGGGTGGGACTTAAAAGTTTTGGGTAATGCAGATAATTTAGCCATAGGGACTGTAGTGATCCAGCTTTGGCCGTCTCTGAAATTGAAAGGGAAGCTGATATTTTTCAAAGGTTTACCGGATATTCATTAAATAGATAAAACTCATGTAACTGAAAAAGCGGTATACTTTGGGGTTAGCATCTCTGCTGGGATTGACATAATAGTGGAGAACAATTTGTTTGTCATGATCAAAAAGGCTGGGAAGGACTTTTCAAGATTAGATAACTTACATTTGACTATAATAGGCAGAAGCAACATTGTTAAGATGATGTTTCATCTTTTTTGGGCTAATCACTGGTTTAAAAGTTTTGAAGAAATGTAACTAGGTTTATATGGGTCTATTCAATAACTCATTTTAGGGCTCTCAAATTTCAGACTCTTCCAAAGGAGAAAGGGGGATGGGTCATCAGAAATTTTAAATTGTACTACTGGGCCTCCGCATTGCAATATCTGACTATCCTAATAAGAGGAGGTTGAGGATCCGTGTGATGGCATGGAAGAAAATCCCTTGCTGTTTGAACTGCTTTTAGGTAAAGATGCAAAAGGATGTTTATAATGGCACATAGAACCCAGTTATTTTTTAAAAAAAAGGTTTATTACCCTGTAGGTTGCTTAAAAATGTGGAAGCTCAGCAGAAAAAACTTGGGTTAGGCAGATATGTAACTTTTATACACCAATAGCCAACAATATCAGCCTCCTGGGCATCTTGGTTGATGTTGATATACAGGGATGGAAAAGAAATGGTTTATGCAGGCTCTAGGTTTTTTATAACAAATTGGGCATTTTCACCTTTGAGGCACTATATTTGAAATCTGATGTTAGACAAGGAGACTTCCTTAAATACCTGCAAGTTTGTGATTTTGTAATCCAAAAGGGAGGGGGATCTCAAGGGTTCTCTAGAATAGAATATCTTTGAACTTAAATGCAATATATACATTGTAGTCATTATAACCATCCTGAGCTTTAAGGATCCTATCTAAGAGCTAAACAGATAACAACTGTTTAAGGCAGTCATTGTTATAAATTCAGTGATAGAAGGAAAGTCTTCAACATACTTAGGACAACAAACTCTTATCTATTCATAATAGAAACAGATACACTGGGATAATATGAAGGTGAATTGTTGCCTATATATATTTGCCTATTTATGTCTAGAATTAGATGAGGTAAAACCAAAGACACAAGGAGTAGGATGTACTAATGTTAGGAATTTAAATTTCCAGATTGCAATTTTTACTTAATCGCAATTTGGAAATCGCAATTCCTAATTACCTAAAGAAAATTTTACTATAGCGATTCCTAGTGAGGTCTCAAATCGAACTGTCTCTTGAATAATAATGAGGTAGGTTGCGATTTGTGGCACGCTAATCATAGAAACAGCACCTTTTTGGGGTCAGCATACCACCATGTTTGTGATTGATTTAAATAAAACAGACTTTTTTTTTTAAATGCACCCTGTTTTCCTTAAGGGAAAATAGGATGTGTTAATAAAAAACAAATGAAACTTTGAAATTTCACTCTTTAAAAGTAGGCAGGGAATGCTTTGTAGACCCCCTCCTATTGCCGAATGGGTTACCACCTCCTCGTGAGGTCAGTAAAATAATAATGTTTTTGGACTAGAATTTGGTTGTAAACCATTATTATATACTATTGCAAATCTGTATTTGAAAGCGCTAAACAAGCCCCCTAAATCACAGACATCAAAAAAAGTATTTCAGAAATTGCAAACGGTCTGATTCGCCGAACCATTTGCGACCTCAAAATTGCTTCATATGTGTGGCCCTAAAAGTCTAATCTATTTTCGATAATTACTATGACCAGTTGAAGTCAAAGCCAAGAAGCAGGAGCATATTTAGTGTTGGTGGCACCTGGTGCAGCAATATTTGTGGGTGAACTCGCAATGAACTTGTTTTTTCTTCACTACCAGCATATAATGGTACTTCTCATCTCCCTTTAGCAGTTTCTCACATTTATTTATTTCATAGTGTCTCTCACCCAAGTGTTTTATCAGAGCGCTTTTCATTACAAATATGTTATACAGAGACAATGAGACACACAAGTGTGTAAATCAATGTATTGAAAGGACGGCAAGGTGCAGGTGTCACTTTTTATCTTTATTGGTAGACATTATATGTAAAAGTGCTTGGTGTGGAGAAATGAAAGGACAGATTTACCTAGATTTTATGCAGTTTAGTAACCAAGGGCCATATCTATCATACATTTTACCAGTTGCAAAAGGCCCAATTCCGATCAGGCCATTTACGACTAGCAAAGTGCATTTTGTCATGTATGAATTCCAATTTGCAATTTGATATCATGTTACTGAAGAACAATTTGGAATTGAGAATATATACTGATTCGGTATTAAGAAGGGGAATGTTTAGGGCGCCCCTTCCTAATACCCAATCGCAGTGGTATGTTAGAATGTTTTGTGACCAAAATGCAGTCACAAAACATTTCCATTTTACCACCTACTTTAAGGAGGTGGTAACCCATTTGCAAAGAGGAAGGGGCCCTAAGGGACCTCTTCCCCTTTGGGGATGGTAGTAACATTTTTTTTCAGAGCAGGCAGTGGTCCCAAAGGCCACTTCCTACTCTCAAAAAATGAAAAGAAAACTTCATTTGTCTCTTTGAAATGAATTCGGTTTTCCATTAAGGAAATCAGGTTGCATTTAAAAAAAAATATTGGTTTATTTAAAAGCAAACACAGACATGGTGGTTTGTTGTCCCCAGCAGGCCACCATCTATGTATTTTTAGCGATTCTCAAAAGGTTTGCTAACAATGACCTACCTAATGAATAATAATAATGCATGTCAATTGCAAGCCACTAGGAATTGCTAAATGAAACTCATGGAGTTTCCTACATTAGGGATAGCGATGACTTAATTATGATTTGCAGGAAATTCCTATTAGGTAATTGCTATTTCCAATAATGATACATATGGTTCCAAATGTACTCCGCTGCTTTGAGTGAAAAACAAAGACCAAACAGCAACATATTATCTAAGATAAGGTGCAGCTACTTTCACCCTAGTACTGGCATATCTTAGGCTCTCTTGCTTCAATGCATGCAGTGTGGATGATGCAAATCATAGGTTTTACAATGGAAGGGTTACATTTCTGGCACAAAGATCAATGCGGTGATTACGTTTAAAACATTACCACTTTGTATGTGCTGTATAATGCCGCAAAAGTTGGAGACGTTTGAAGAAAGAAAAAATTTCTCCAACTTTATGCCTACATCAAGGAGGCATACCTTCTTTAAGCAAATCTCTTTCTCCCAAGGTTTAGAATAACAAAAGATTGACGAAAAACAATAAGGTTCGAAACATGTGCTAACACTTTACATGCCGTGCTTTGATGCTGGACACACAAAGATATCTGCAGGCTGCTCTTTTGCTACCTCAGCTTTTCTTGAAAAGGGCGCCCCTTAAGCTTGCTGCACGGTGGGCTGCCACTAGTCACACTACACTAAAGACATCACTTCCCAGCATCATTGATCAGTAAAGTTGGTATAGTCCACTGTCTCTGTTTACTCTCTTTTATCCAATTCCCCTGTTGGCAGATCTACCAGCTATTAGAAAAGAGTCGGTCCAGTACTGGATATGGTGAAGTGTGGAAGCAAATATCACTCAAAATGGATCTGGACTTCATCGTTTGTGATTTTTCACACTTGTAGCCAAAGTTTCTGAGCAAAAGTGAAAGTAAAAAACATGCAAATGACCACAAGCTAATACATGTTACAAGCAAAATGTAACACCTTTAACTTACATTTTATACAACAGATTGCAATTATTAAACAGTTTATTTTAGATATTGGTGGCTATCAGTATCGTATAATTGTTTGACAGGATCCGATTCACAACTTTATAGACCCAAAATATTTATATTAAACTTTTGGCTTAGTGGTTCTCCATTCGTTTAAGTACAATGATTCATGAATAAAAGATTTTTTTTGTTAATTGATTAGCATAGCTAGAAACGAAGCCTTTCTAGATGGATTGCCATCTTCTATAGTAAATTATTTAACATTTCTGTAAGGATATTAGCACTTTTAGAATACGTGTAAGACAAGGAGTAGTCTGATCTGAAGAAAATGCCAGAGCGAAATCATGGCTCATTAATTAATGAATACAACATAAATATTTTGATCTTTTAAATTGCTAACCAGTAGGTTTACTATTTAATTGTTACTGTTTATTATACTATGAACAGAATTTACCTCTATCCTTCCCATTCGTAAATGTTAGCAACATATTACAGGTGTCTCTGAGTATCAGATAAAGCACATAATGAGGCATTTGAGTAATTCAAATTCATTTTGTAAAAGCTAAAGGCACACTTCTCAATATTATTCAAAACGGAATATCTTTTAATACCATTTGCCATCACCTAGAGCGAAGCTTACACTAGAGAAAAACTGATGGGATAAAAATACAGATCTGGAACGTCCTTCTTATGTTAAATTCCTTATTAGAGCTAGAGATAGATGAAACCTTTATTATCAATGAAAACCCTAGGGCCATTTATATATTTTTGAAAAACGTTTTTAGACTATTTATCAGTATCATAGATAATAAGTAGAGCACAACTGGGGATGAAAATTGAATCTAAACAGCCCCACCAAAAAAAGATCAATGGTTTCCATCATGCTGTTAAATAGTTAAGCATATCTAAATAATACTTAATATTATATGTTCTTAATTTAGAAACGGTACAAAAGGGGGTGGTGATGGACGGAGCATCTGAATCAATCAAACACTCACACCCAGTCAAAAGATCTGGGTTTAATCCATCACCGTTCTTTAGCCCAATCTGCCACCCCAGTTCAGACATGGCTATATGCAAATCAGTCTGACCCTGTGCCTCATGGGAATAGTCCAGCCCGAACTGCCAAGCCATGTCTTCCCTGGACCCGAAACAAGCTTCCGAGGACCGGTTTCTGGCATTCCAGCCGTCTTCAGCCCGGCTTGCCTGAATCCAGTGGCAAAGTGAGCAAGTGACTCATGTCTGAGCATACCCTGCCACACTTATGGCGGCCAAAAGCGGTACAAAAGGGGGTGGTGATGGGCGAAGCATCTGAATCAATCAAACACTCACACCCAGTCAAAAGATTTGGGTTTAATCCATCACCGTTCTTTAGCCCACTCTGCCACCCCAGTTCAGACATGGATATATGCAAATCAGTCTGACCCTGTGCCTCATGGGAACAGTCCAGCCCGAACTGCCAAGCCATGTCTTCCCTGGACCGGAAACAAGCTTCCGAGGCCGGTTTCTGGCATTGCCGCTGTCTTCAGCCCGGCTTGCCTGGATTCAGTGGCAAAGTGAGCAAGGAACTCACGTCTGAGCATATCCTGCCACACTTATGGCGGCCAAAAGCGGTACAAAAGGGGGTGGTGATGGACGGAGCATCTGAATCAATCAAACACACCAAGTCAAAAGATCTGGGTTTAATCCATCACCGTTCTTTAGCCCACTCTGCCACCCCAGTTCAGACATGGCTATATGCCAATCAGTCTGACCCTGTGCCTCATGGGAACACTCCAGCCCGAACTACCAAACCATGTCTTCCCTGGACCGGAAACAAGCTTCCGAGGACTTTTTTCTGGTATTCCAGCCGTCTTCAGCCCGGCTTGCCTGAATCCAGTGGCAAAGTGAGCAAGGGACTCATGTCTGAGCATACCCTGCCACACTTATGGCGGCCAAAAGCGGTACAAAAGGGGCTGGTGATGGACGGAGCATCTGAATCAATCAAACACTCACACCTAGTCAAAAGATCTGGGTTTGATCCATCAGCGTTCCTTAGCCCACTCTGCCACCCCAGTTCAGACATGGCTATATGCAAATCAGTCTGACCCTGTGCCTCATGGGAACAGTCCAGCCCTAACTGCCAAGCCATGTCTTCCCTGTACCGGAAACAAGCTTCCGAGGACCGGTTTCTGGCATTCCAGCTGTCTTCAGCCCGGCTTGCCTGAATCCGGTGGCAAAGTGAGCAAGGGACTCACGTCTGAGCATACCCTGCCACACTTATGCTGGCCAAAAGTGGTACAAAAGGAGGTGGTGATGGACGGAGCATCTGAATCAATCAAACACTCACACCCAGTCAAAAGATCCGGGGTTAATCCATCACCGTTCTTTTGCCCACTCTGCCACCCCAGTTCATATATGGCTATATGCAAATCAGTCTGACCCTGTGCCTCATGGGAACAGTCCAGTCTGAACTGCCAAACCATGTCTTCCCTGGACCGTTGGGGTTGTCGAGGTGGAAGTTCAGGTCTCCAACGAGTATGTAGTTTGTTGAGGTGATGGCTCGGGGTGCGATGAAGTCAGTGGTGGTGGTGGCGAAGGGTGTTCGGGGGCTTGGGGGTCTGTAGATGAAGGTTCCTTGGAGTGTGGCTTAGGGGTGGTCTGGATCTGGAAGTGCAAGTGTTCAGCGGAGAAGAAGGTTTCGCTGGAGATGGTGTGGCGGAGGATGCTCCTGTGGGCGATGGTGAGGCCTTTACTCTGGATCTTGTATCCATCTGGGATGGCGTTGCTGATGTCGGGGGCAGAGGATGCATTGGTCAAGTTCTCTGTGAAGAAGGCGAGGTCAGGCAAGAGAGTAGGTTCCAGATTTCCAATGCGTGTTTGAGTACGGACTGTACGTTCGGGAGAATGCATTTTAGGGTGTCGCCAGTGTTGGCATCGGTGATGTTGGAGGCCGGGGTGGCAGTTAGGGTCTGGCGGTAGTATAGGCAAGAGAACTGCCCAAGGTTGAGTCTAAGGAGAGTGGTTGTGTCGTAGCAATGGATAGTGGGAGGTCCAGGGTTCCTGATGCTGGCCGTGGTCAGGTCACAAACGGACGCGGACTGGCTTGCCTTTGGGGCAAACACACAGCAGCTGCCATTAAGTGGGGGAGGAGGGAGGGAGGAGAGGCTGGGAGGCAGAAGTGGGGGAATTCCTGGGGGAATCATAGGGGTAAGGGCCCGCAGGGGTGTTGTGAACGTATCTAGGACCCTAATTAAATATTCCCGATTTATGCCCTTATGTGGTTATAACAAATCATATCCTTATAAAGGCATAAGAATCATATCCATATTTAGTCATAGCCAATGCAGTCCAAATACAGCAAGACTACTTCCTTAGGCTCCTAGAAAGCACAACGCGTTATTTAAACAAACCAAATCTCCAGCAGCCCGGGAATTCCCCCTGTTTTTGTTTTGATTTGTCCTAGAACTCCTGAGAGTCCTGAAAGAACTGCCAGTTCTTAGTGACAGTTCTTAGTGACGTCCTATGTCCAACCTTACGTCAAACACAGCACCTTCCAGGTATAAATATAACACGGTGGTTTGGAGCAGAGCGGCTATCTACTTACCCTAAAGCCCAGCTGATGTGAGTGCCAAAGGAAGCCGACCTCCCATTTGACGCACTGAGAGAGACGCTGTCTTTTCTCCTGCCGAGAAATCCAGCTCCAGTGTTTCCAGTCCCCCTCGCGGGTTGCTGGGAGATCGAGTCCTGAGAACGAGATATAAGACCTCCTTCATTCTAAAACCAAGGTACGGAGCTGATTAGATCCCTAGAGAATTCTTGATGCAGATTCTTGGCAAAACTAACTTAACTTAAACTGCAGCTCACTTACTCCTTCCCACGTACTAGGCTTAGGTTAGGTACACCGGGGTAGGCGTATTTTAGAAGCACCAGTTGAGTATGTTTAGTCAACTTTTTATCATTGTATGTAATTGTATATATTTTATCCGTTTTAAGTATCATATGGCTCAGAAACCATATAAATGCTTTTACAGTATTATTTCATAATACTCCTTTTACTGTACGCACTTTACTTTATGATAAGTATTGCAATTGTGACAATTCACTTCTCTTGCATGAGAAAGAAGACTGCTCAATTAATAACTTTTTTTATTGAAAACGCCCGTCTCTCTATTTCTCTGCACTCTGGTGAAACTAAGCATGCACAATTGACTGAGTGAAATAGCTGGATATATGATGTTACAACGCGGACTATTACAACGCATACCGTTACAGCGCGGATTTTACAACGCGGATACTGTAACAACGCAGTTATTTACAACGCATTTTTTTACAACGCAGGTACCTTTACAACGCAGACCATTACAACGTAAGTATTGGTAAGTATATATTAATATTAATAATATAATAGTAACTTAATTTAAAAAATATAATTTAATGTAATTTTAAATAATTTAATTTCCGTTAATTAATTTAAATTTAAATTAATATTACTTTATTTTTACCCTGTACCCCTGTACCCCAGAAACTCAAAACTGACCCTCAACTCCAAAAATAAATTTAAGTAATTTAATTTAATTTAAATTAATTATTGTAATTTTTTAAAAAAAATTATTTATTTTTACCCTGTACCCCTGTACCCCAAAAACTCAAAACTGACCCTCAACCCCAAAAATAATGTAATGTAATTTAATTTAATTTATTTTCTATTAAATAATTTAATTTAAAATTAATTTTAATTTATTTTTACCCTGTACCCCAAAAACTGAAAACTGACCCTGAACCCCAAAAATACCCCTTTACCCAAAAACTAAAAACTGACCCTGAACCCCAAAAATACCCCTTTACCCAAAAACTAAAAACTGACCCTGAACCCCAAAAATACCCGTTTACCCAAAAACTAAAAACTGACCCTGAACCCCAAAAATACCCCTTTACCCAAAAACTGAAAACTGACCCTGAACCCCAAAAATACCCCTTTACCCAAAAACTAAAAACTGACCCTGAACCCCAAAAATACCCTTTTACCCAAAAACTAAAAACTGACCCTGAACCCCAAAAATACCCCTTTACCCAAAAACTGAAAACTGACCCTGAACCCTAAAAATACCCCTTTACCCAAAAACTGAAAACTGACCCTAAACCCTAAAAATACCCCTTTACCCAAAAACTAAAAACTGACCCTGAACCCTAAAAATACCCCTTTACCCAAAAACTGAAAACTGACCCTGAACCCTAAAAATACCCCTTTACCCAAAAACTGAAAACTGACCCTGAACCCTAAAAATACCCCTTTACCCAAAAACTGAAAACTGACCCTGAACCCTAAAAATACCCCGTTACCCAAAAACTGAAAACTGACCCTGAACCCTAAAAATACCCCTTTACCCAAAAACTGAAAACTGACCCTGAACCCTAAAAATACCCCTTTACCCTAAAACTGAAAACTGACCCTTAACCCTAAAAATACCCCTTTACCCTAAAACCCAAAACTGACCCTAAACCCTAAAAATACCCCTTTACCCCAAACATATAACATTTAACATATAACTATATACTTACCCATACTTACGTTGTAATGGTATGCGTTGTAAAGGTACCTGCGTTGTAAAAAAATGCGTTGTAAAAACATGAGTTGTAACAGTATCTGCGTTGTAATAGATGCGTTGTAACAGTAGTGCGTTGTAAAAAATGTGTTGTAACAGGTGCACACCGAAATAGCTATCTATTGTTTTCACGCGACTCTGTAGATATTCTCCTTATGCTGGAGGGAGCAAAGTTGTCATGTTTATGCGGTTGTCAGAAACTGATCCATTTCTTGTCTAATCAGGAAAGTTATCTCCTTCCTGTTCATTCGAGAAAGTTTCTAGTGCCTCTGAGCTAGCTGGCATACCTAATTAAGTCTAACATATTCAGTAGAGACCTAGTCGACCTCAGTCCTACGTCTAAACTACCATTTATGTTATTCCAATGCGCAGAGCCTATTGGGAATATAGGAACTATACTACAGGGGCAGCAACAGCGAAAGGCGAAAGGAAGAGGCAGGCACGAGAAAATAAAAACAGTGGTGGAATTAGAGCAAGACACAGATAGGCGCAATAACAGTGGCACAACAGGGTAAAAAAATTAGTGAAGGAATGGTTGAGAAAGGTTACCCAGTGATCTGTTTTAATGTTTTAATATAGTCGCCTTTTGAGGATTTTAAGATTTGTGACCAGCAATATGAAGACTTCTTCAAGGAATGTCTGACATAATATCGACAGACAGAATATCGAAATGCAAAAATATCGGAGCAAAAATATCGACATCAAAAATATCGGAATCCTATCTTCATAAAGGTAAGTACAAAAAGGATGTATGACGTTACAACGCATACTATTACAACTACCTACCGTTACAACGCGACCATTACAAAGCATACCATTACAACGCATAGCGCTTTGAGGTGCTGGATAGTGGTAAGTATAATTTACTATTCTAACTCCAGTCCCCGTGGACCCTAGGGAAGGTGTTGGATAGTAAATTATACTTATTCCCTATCCTAGAGCGCCCCCCAGCGCAATGCGTTGTAATGGTATGCGTTGTAAAAGTTGCGTTGTAATGGTAGTGCGGAGTAAAAGATGCGTTGTAACGGGTGTATACCGTACAAAAATATCCAAAAAATAATATCGTAGTACAAAAATATCGGAATCAAAAATATCGTTTTTTTAAATGTATTAATAATAATGTAAAAATAATTTTAAAATACATATAATTTTACAAATATTAAATAAAAATATTAAAACAAAATTAAAACTAATACATATAAATTAAAAATAAATAAAACACTTAATAATTTAATGTAAATTTTTTTTTAATGTTATTTATTTGATTTAATGTAATATTTTTTTGTTTTTACCCTGTACGCCTGTACCCCAAAAACCCAAAACTGACCCTGAACCCTAAAAATATCCCCGTACCCCAAAAACCCCAAACTGACCCTGAACCCTAAAAATACCCCTTTACCCTAAAACTGAAAACTGACCCTTAACCCTAAAAATACCCCTTTACCCTAAAACCCAAAACTGACCCTAAACCCTAAAAATACCCCTTTACCCCAAACATATAACATTTAACATATAACTATATACTTACCCATACTTACGTTGTAATGGTATGCGTTGTAAAGGTACCTGCGTTGTAAAAAAATGCGTTGTAAAAACATGAGTTGTAACAGTATCTGCGTTGTAATAGATGCGTTGTAACAGTAGTGCGTTGTAAAAAATGTGTTGTAACAGGTGCACACCGAAATAGCTATCTATTGTTTTCACGCGACTCTGTAGATATTCTCCTTATGCTGGAGGGAGCAAAGTTGTCATGTTTATGCGGTTGTCAGAAACTGATCCATTTCTTGTCTAATCAGGAAAGTTATCTCCTTCCTGTTCATTCGAGAAAGTTTCTAGTGCCTCTGAGCTAGCTGGCATACCTAATTAAGTCTAACATATTCAGTAGAGACCTAGTCGACCTCAGTCCTACGTCTAAACTACCATTTATGTTATTCCAATGCGCAGAGCCTATTGGGAATATAGGAACTACTCTACAGGGGCAGCAACAGCGAAAGGCGAAAGGAAGAGGCAGGCACGAGAAAATAAAAACAGTGGTGGAATTAGAGCAAGACACAGATAGGCGCAATAACAGTGGCACAACAGGGTAAAAAAATTAGTGAAGGAATGGTTGAGAAAGGTTACCCAGTGATCTGTTTTAATGTTTTAATATAGTCGCCTTTTGAGGATTTTAAGATTTGTGACCAGCAATATGAAGACTTCTTCAAGGAATGTCTGACATAATATCGACAGACAGAATATCGAAATGCAAAAATATCGGAGCAAAAATATCGACATCAAAAATATCGGAATCCTATCTTCATAAAGGTAAGTACAAAAAGGATGTATGACGTTACAACGCATACTATTACAACTACCTACCGTTACAACGCGACCATTACAAAGCATACCATTACAACGCATAGCGCTTTGAGGTGCTGGATAGTGGTAAGTATAATTTACTATTCTAACTCCAGTCCCCGTGGACCCTAGGGAAGGTGTTGGATAGTAAATTATACTTATTCCCTATCCTAGAGCGCCCCCCAGCGCAATGCGTTGTAATGGTATGCGTTGTAAAAGTCGCGTTGTAATGGTAGTGCGGAGTAAAAGATGCGTTGTAACGGGTGTATACCGTACAAAAATATCCCAAAAATAATATCGTAGTACAAAAATATCGGAATCAAAAATATCGTTTTTTTAAATGTATTAATAATAATGTAAAAATAATTTTAAAATACATATAATTTTACAAATATTAAATAAAAATATTAAAACAAAATTAAAACTAATACATATAAATTAAAAATAAATAAAACACTTAATAATTTAATGTAAATTTTTTTTTAATGTTATTTATTTGATTTAATGTAATATTTTTTTGTTTTTACCCTGTACGCCTGTACCCCAAAAACCCAAAACTGACCCTGAACCCTAAAAATATCCCCGTACCCCAAAAACCCCAAACTGACCCTGAACACTAAAAATACCCCTTTACCCAAAAACTGAAAACTGACCCTTATCCCTAAAAATACCCCTTTACCCAAAAACTGAAAACTGACCCTGAACCCTAAAAATACCCCTTTACCCAAAAACTGAAAACTGACCCTGAACCCTAAAAATACCCCTTTACCCAAAAACTGAAAACTGACCCTGAACCCTAAAAATACCCCTTTACCCATGAACTGAAAACTGACCCTGACCCCTAAAAATACCTCTTTACCCAAAAACTGAAAACTGACCCTGAACCCTAAAAATACCCCTTTACCCAAAAACTGAAAACTGACCCTGAACCCTAAAAATACCCCTTTACCCATGAACTGAAAACTGACCCTGAACCCTAAAAATACCCCTTTACCCAAAAACTGAAAACTGACCCAGAACCCTAAAAATACCCCTTTACCCAAAAACTGAACACTGACCCTGAACCCTAAAAATACTCCTTTACCCAAAATTAATTAATATAATTTAATTACCAATTAATTATTAATTAACAATAACAATAAAGTAAATATATTAGCACATTAGCTGTAATTAATTTAATTTAATAATTAATATTATTTTTCCAAATTAATTAATTAAGAATAACAAAAAATTATATATAAAAAAAATACTATAAATAATGTAATTAAATAATTAATATTAATTATTTACCAACTAATTAATAATTATAAATATGTACAAAATTATATTAATTAATTAACTAATTAATATAAATTAATTACCAATTAATTATTAATTAAAATATGTACAAACATATATCAATCAATTAATTATTATTAAATTACTTCCCACCCTATTCCCCTATAAACCCATAACCCGCTACAGAACATATTTATCAATTAATCAATTAATTAAAATTAATTAAAAATGATTTCTCAATTAATTAATTAATAATTCCTACTAATTAATAATTAATTTAACATAATTAAATTACTTCCCACCCTATTCCCCTATAAACCCACAACCCGCTACAGTAGTAAAAGACAATATTTAATTAAATAACATTAAAAATAAATAATAAAACATAATAAATACAATATAATATACACTAAATTTATTTAAAAATTGATATGAGTAACATCGAAGTTATTTATTTCGATATTATTGACATCGATATTTAAAACTTCGATATTACTGATATCATACTAATATCGATATTAAGACTGTCGATATTACTTACCTTCGATATTTTGTCCCATCGATATTTAAACTTCGATATTTTTGTATATCGATATTTAAAAATCGATATTTTGTTTGTGTACCTTTTTCAAGAAATGTGTAGGAAATGCAAAATAAATGACCTCTATTTGACCCTTTTTCAGAGCCAGTGGCATTGGCCATTGGAAAGTGTTTGGTCTAGGCTCATTTAGAGGGAATAGTACGCCAATTTGGGGTTGGGTTCAAAGCCATAAGGGTCCTGCTATTGAAAAAGACCTTCTTTCAGCCTCCAGGTACAACCACCCCTGCACCTCCGAAGGCATGACTATTCCAGCCTACCTGTTGAAGGGCTTTTTCCAACATGACTGGCAACTCTCTGTGACATGGTAAGGGCCAGGCAGACAGTTTTGGATAGATATTGAAAAGACCTTTTCACAGTATTGAGTTACTCCTTCTGCCATACCCCTCTTTCAAGGGTCCCACTCTTTCATCAAGGATGCATCGACTGGATAAAAATTCTACTGGACAAGCCACTAATATCTATTGTTCCTTCCAGTAAGAGATAATTAGGCTTCTATTCCATTATTTTGCTGGTGCAGAAAGCATTAGGAAATGTTTGCACAAGTTTAGATCTCAAGGGGGCAAACCTGCACATGCATCACATGTCTTTAAGATGATAATGGTTCAAGGCTTGCTGCCCTTGATCAAAGAAGGACGTTTTCTGGTTTTATTGGACATGATGGATGCCTATCTTTACATTCATTTTGACAATTAGAAATATCTTCACTTTGTTCCGAGAGATCATTATAATTTCTGAGCACTTCCATCAGGTCTAATATGTCTCTACCAAGCACTTGGACCCACTTTTTCATTTCAGAGAAATTCATGTATACCTGTACCTCGATGTCTGGTTAATTGCTGCTTCTTCTTTTCCTAAGGCAAAATTCATCAAATCTGCGACCTGCTTTTAAGGTATGGACTGCTTCTGAATTACAGAAAATCCAGCTTTCACAACTGCTCCAGCTCATTGGTGCCTTGTTTTAGTTAGACATGAGGGTAGCATGTCTTACGGAAGAACGAAGATCCAAGCTCATCTCCCATCTCTCCACGCTCAAACAAAATCCCCAGACTTCAGTGACGTTCCGGCTAAGGGGTCAAGGGTAGATGGCCTCAAATCTGGCAATTCTTCCTTGGGGTCATTTCCACCTTTCTCCATTAGAACACCATCTTCTTTGTTATTGGGACCCTTAATCACAGAATTACAAATATTTGACAGCTTTGATACCAGCTACCAATCAGGATCTTCAGTGGTGGCTAAACCTGGGAAATCTGTTCTGGGGTCGCCATCTTGCGTGTCCTCCTGTCATGGTTCTGACAACAGATGCCAGCAGTATCTGGTGGGAAACTGTGTGGAAAACTTAATAGCCCAGGACAATTGGTCAAGACTGAAAAAGACTAATTCCTTCAACTTGAGAGAGCTGCTTGCCATGCAGAAAGCTATTCTGTGGTTTCCCCATCAAGCAGAAATGCTCTGTCTATGTTCAAACAGACCATATGGTAGTCAAAGCAGTTATCATCTTCCAGGGAGGGATGCAATCTACCCTCTTGCTCCTTACCTAGGTGATTTGTCTACGGGCTGAGAGCAATCTTCACTCTCTCATGGCAGTTTATCTTCAGGGGAAGGATCATGGGCATGCTGACTCTATCAGCAGGAAATTACCATTTTTAAGGAATTTCTGCCTGGCTCCTCTTCCATTTCAAGAGATTATCCTACTGTTCAGTCAAACTTGGTTGGACCAATTTGCCATATTAGAGAATTCTTTCCTCCTGCAATTTTGAGGGCTGGGTTCCATCAATGAAATTTTTTTTTATTAAACAAAAAGAATCCTACTCCGAGTGCAGACCCCAGGGATGGGGGACACTCAGTGTTGTGAAAAATACCCCTCACACACCAACAGGCCCCTTGGTGTCATGCTTCATCATTGGGGACTTCGCATCCCACTAGAGGGATGCGGCGTGCTACGACCAGCGACTACGCGGGAGCACTGTCAGAGTTGACAAAACGATCCCACAAAATGTTCAGGAAATTAGAGTATTTCTCAATGAATATAATAAGACCAAAAGAGCAAACATCCAATCAGTAGAACCAAAGTTAGTAAATTGTAAAGATTTCTGTGAATATAGCACCAAAAGGTGTAAATCACCAACTGTGAATATGTGGTTGTACCAGACTGGGACAAAGTCACAAGTTCAGTCCAACCATGCTAGATTGCAGGTCAGCTATGGGAGCCCAGTTTGCCTACTGAAGAAATTACCTTAAATTCTGGTTTGTGGAACTTTGTGAGTATCCATGTCAAAGATATGTTGCAAAGGTGAAGCGATGCGTTGGTTCCGATATGCAGCAAATCTGCAGTGGGAGGTCCTGCATCATCGTAAAAGATACCGTCAATGAGGTCTTGCAATGCAAAGTCCACTGTTGAGGATTTGGCGTGTAGTCGGGGTGATGCGTCCATTCCTAGGAGCCGCTAGGCTGCAATATTGAGGCTGCCATTGTTGGGAGATGCAAAGACCTGCACCGAAGTTGTGAAGCGATGTGCATACGTTTTGGATTTTCGCAGTTGTTCCGATCCAAGCAGCAGCAGCAATTCATCAGTTCTGCTCTGTGTTATGTCGTGCAGCAGATGCATCAGTCCACGGGATTCACAGAGGGTGGCACTAGCCTTTAGTGTGCTTCCAAGAGTCCAGGACTGAATTGCACTGGTTTGCAGGGCAGACTCATAGATGGCTGAGTTCACATGCAGCTGCAAAGTTGTTGGAAGCTTGTTGTGCCCAGGAGGCCCCCCAACCAGCCCAATTTGCAGTCTCTGGGGTTCTGGATACAAGAGAAGAAGTTACAGTCCCCTCACCCAGGCATGAGGGCTGCAGGAAGCAGGTCAGGACAGCGAGACAGCTGTCCAGCAATGCAGTAGTCCAGCAGGGCAGCAGGCCAGCAGAGTGGCAGTCCTTCAGCTACTCAGCAGTCCTTTATGGCAGAGCATAAACAGATCCGGAATTGTTGGTTAACGAGGTCCAGTATTTATACCAAGCTGTGCCTTTGAAATGGGAGGGAAGCCTATATAGGGTTTCCTTTAAAGTCCCTATGCATCCTATCTTCCCTGCCCTGGTTCCATGCTAACTACAGGGAGTATGCAGCCCTTTGTAAGAGGCAGGACACAGGACATTTAAGTGCCAGTAGGGCTGGGTCCAGCTCTGCCTTTCCATTATGCCAGTCATGGCCAAGCAGGCACACCTACGCTTTCTATTGTGTATGGTTTTCTAGGAGGAATACACAAAACCCTATTGTCAGCTACATCCAGTCATGTGACCAGTTACAGGCTACTGGCACTAAATGCCTAAGGCAGGAAAATGACATAGGTACCTGCTCCCATTTGGAAATGATAGCTTATTGAATGTAATACAGTAATTCCAATAATATTCTGTGGGAGAGGTAAACCTTGGAAGAGTTTATCAATACCAGGACATACATATTCTGAAATTGCATGCCCTACTTTTTAAATACACTGCACCCAGCCCCCTGGGCTGTCCAATGACCTAGGGGTCACTTAAATGTATTAACCAGAAGGTTTGGGCCTGGCAAAAGGTTTATTTTGCCAGGTTCAAATGGCAGTCCTGAGATATACTTAAGTGGTTGTCACAATAAGTGCTGCATGCCCCCTGGTAGCATTTAATTTACAGGTTTTAGGTACATTTAGTGCCAATTTACTAGGTACTGACAAGCAAATTAAATATGCAAAATTGGGCGAATTCCAATGTTGACATGTTTTAAGGAGTTTGCACATGCACTTTAGCACTGGATAGCAGTTGTAAAGTGTGCAGAGACCTAAGGCCTAAAATCAGCAAAATGAAGGAGGAGGGCAAAAGTTTCGGTTGACGCCGACCCTAAGGCTGATAGGTCTAACACCAATTACTCAACAAAAGACAAAAGGGGAAACCCAAGAATACATAGGGTACACAATATTTTAAAGGAACAAAGGTCCCTATAAACAACAGTCACACTTGCAATAATTTAATAAGTTTAGACATGACACAATATCTTCATATGCATATCTATTAACAATTACAAAGTAAAGTAAGGATAGTGTCAAGAAAGACCATATATGCAAAAAAAAACTCAGGCAGGTATAAGTCAAGAAAATAGAAAATAAACACTCATCACAATAAACATATAGAAGCATGTCAGCCCTTTTCAAAATTATATATATAGTGCAGTGTCAAAGCACAAGAGTCAAGAACAGTTCAATCTTATTTTGAATCAAGTATCATTATCAGGACATTAAATATAATGCCTGAGATTAGGCGGCTAGAGAGTAAAATTTGGTAAACTCCTCTTCGTTCTGATTAGCCATTGGACAGTCCCTTTACTCTTCTTTGATGATGTCTGAGATTATTTCTATTGTAAAGTATTTGCCCTTACCCTTTTTCTGATCCCGTCCCGTGCTTCCTAGTGATCCCTCTGGTAGTAATGCAGTGATTTTTCCATTCCTGGGCAGCAGCCACTCCAATCTCTTTAGAGGCATCCCAAGAAAGAAAAGACCCGTAGAAACAAGAGCAACACAGACCTTTTCTGAGGTAGCAAGGCGGAGAGAGGGATGTTCCTCTAGTAACATATGATTTCACGGAATCTCACAGTGACCTGTTCACCTGCACAATTATACATTCAAAGTGTGCATGTGTGTATAAATACTATCATGAAAGTATTACAAAATGAAATAAAGCACATTCTGTGCGTGCAAAAACTGGAATATTTATTTTTACAAAATGGCAAACATCAGTTTTCAAATATATTTTCACCTATGACTGTACTGTAAACACTTCTTAAATCACAGTCTCAAGAAATTAAACATGCCACTGTTTTTGACTGGGTTGCATTTGTATTTGTTTGGAAAAGAATGCCTTGCCGGTTTGTCAGCTATTACTTTAGCATGGCAGATGAACCGGGGTGGTTCACTCAAAAGTATTCTGCTAAAGGGAGATGTTGCCTTTATTTATGTCTTCTCCTTCAATTTTGTTTTTCCGGTTAATTCAATGATGTGTCTGTTTTTCCAAGCATTATCCCTTCAGGCTTCTACTGTGTAAAGCTTTCTCAGAGTTTATGTCTAATGTGACAGCCATAGACCTCACATTTAAAGCAGCACGATTTGAAATATAATGGCAGCAAGTTTTGTGATATTTCTGTTCTAAGAATATATTCACTCACACTGTCTTTGAAGTATAGGAGTCTCTTCACAAAGTGATTTGGGAATATGCATACTATCTTAAGGATATTAGTTTAAAAAATAAAACAAATGTTAATCAGAATTGTACATTGTACTCTGTGGCTCATGTCTACTACACTTAGTCTGAGGAATTATATAGTCAACACAGTAGCAATCGGAGGATGTTTATCGCATCCAACAGGGCAACATCAATGTTAAGATTGAAATATTTCACCACTTTGTCCTCTTCTTGTATATAT
The DNA here is from genome assembly GCF_964263255.1 of Lissotriton vulgaris. Taxonomy (NCBI): domain Eukaryota; kingdom Metazoa; phylum Chordata; class Amphibia; order Caudata; family Salamandridae; genus Lissotriton; species Lissotriton vulgaris. The sequence goes on along the minus strand of NC_141699.1, from coordinate 323,296,601 downwards.
TAAACTTTGTTTTTGTCAATAAGTGTAAACTAGCAGTAATGTGGTATATTCATAGTGAAAGTATTCACACGTTATTCCACAATATATCCAATCAGCGTCTTTCTCCTGTGAAGTATTTGATCTCATCTAAAAGTTCTGCAGGCCATAGGGTCTTTCTTCAATGGGAATAAAAAGCAACAGAAATATAACAAAAAACCTAAATCTGAGTGGAGCATAGCTATTTTATAATAACATAAACATTGGACATATGTTCTTTTACCAATAATTTAAATGTTTCTATGTATAGTCTAGCTGTATGGGCCGGGATGCCCGCCACCCCTCCCACCACCAATCCCAATGGGAGGAGACAGACACAGTTTGAACTTTTGGAAGGCAGGGGGGCCTCACGACCCCCCGGCCGTATTTATTAAAATATGAAACAAAATTCAAAACTTTAAATTAAAAACGTTTCATGACAAATGCATTGCATACAAATTTGTACATCCTAATGTTAGGGGCCAACGGCAAGGTCTTAACCGGTGTCAGATTCCTATCACCAAATTCCCGCCCTCACGTGTGAGTGGCGCATGCGCAGAGGACTTTACCCTCGTAGCCAACTGTAACTTCCCTTGTCGTGGGGGCCCCCTTTCACTCGATGCCATCTTAAGGTCGTCCGAGCTCCCGTGCGGGGAATCCGTAAGAAGGAGAGCGTGGACTCCCCCCCTTTCCCCACACTCTCTTCCGCCAGAGCGGATATCCGGCCCCCGGGAAATTCTGGGGAGGGGCATATAGCCGTCTCCCCCTGGGAAGGGCCTATGGCCACTCTCCCCCTGGGCGACCCATCCGTAATGGGTGCTGCCCCCCGTGGGAGGGGCCTATGGCCACCTCCCCCCGGGCGCTCCCTTCCATAATGGGTGGCGACCCCCCTAGGGAACTTGAAATCACTGCTCACCGATCATGACCTTACCGCCACAGGCCAGATAGTTGACCGACTATCTGGCCCCCCCACACCTCCTATAGATCATGTCTCCTCAACCCCACTAGCCAAGCTATCATGTCTCCTATCAATAAGCCATTCCCCACCCTGGACAGGTGTACCCCATCATCGGAATAACAGTGATCACCCCAGATGCACCCATGAGATATGCTTTGCAGATGAGCAGAGCGAAACAACTTCTCCATTTTATTGTTGACCCTCTTTACCGAATGGTTCAACGCTGTTGTGGACAAACCACTCCGCCATACCCTCCTCGGAATCATGTGAGACCAAGCTATTGTACATCCCGGGAGCCTTTTTGCTAACCAGCTAACTGCAGAAAGTATGTGCTCAACTAACGCTCGTCTGCCCAGTCTTACCAAGTCATTGCCCCCAATGTGCACTTTGACTACAGATGGCGGTGACCTGTGCCGCCCTAGTAATTCTTCCACAAATCTTTGCAGTCGGTCAATGCACAGGCCGTCCTTCCCATGGAAGGACACCCTGAACCCATATTCCTCAGATGTGTGGATCGCATCACCTGTCTTGAATATGTCCCCGGCACGCCTCACGTATGAGTGGCCCACGACCCAGACCACACGTCTTCCATTCCTTATTCCTGAAGTGGTGGTTAGCTGATACTGGGCAAGTCCCAATTTCCGCCCTGCTACACAGGCTCGTGAAACTGTAATCCAAACAAAAGACAACAAGCGTGAGTGCACTTCCTCAGTAACTTACAACATGTGCAGTCGCACGTACCTCTTGAAACAATTCGAAGACCAGCGGCCTAACTGCTTAACATTGTCTGCCTGCAGACCTTGAGCCGTAGCTTCTGTAGCGGCCCCTATCCTGAATGAATGGGTCCCAAAATCACTCGGTTGAAGCGCGCCGCTGCAATCGTGATTGCCAGCACCCTCTGAAACTGAAACTTTGTCAACGGGGTGCCGTTCGTATGTCGCAGCAAGGCCCCCCCACGTTGTCAACCTTTTGTTTAGGTAGGCCTCAACATGCCTCACTGGACAACCGGGACTACCTGGAGTGCGCTGCAATACAACGCTATTCCCCTGGACCTCCTGGTCCGTCTTTGACCTGGTTATCGTGATCAGCAGAGAATCCCCCCATACTTGGATGTGATCCCTGCGCAGACCCCCTTCCGTATCTCTTTTGTTGGCAGCCACTAGTTCACTCACCGCAGGGCCCCATAGAACGACAATGCGAACGCTGCCCGGAATAGTATAACCTCGCTAGGTGAGGAGCATGTCTCCTCTAGTTTAGCCAGCAAGGAGGTCAACTTATCAAATCCTATTGGGTGCCTGTTATCCTTTCTGCACCCTTCTAAGCGCCGCCAGCCGCGCAGAGCCTTCCTGACTAGAAAGGAGTCCGTCGGGTCCCTGATCCTATGGAGCTGAGCCATAAATAATATGGCGGCCTTATACCGACTTGCGGTTGCCGCCGACCGGCCTTCCTCATGAAGTGCCACTAAAAATTGGATAAAGGACTCCTCCTGACCCCATCTAAGCTCCCTTGCCGGGCCCAAAAAGGCGCAGTACGAGTGGAACGCCCCTTCATAAGCTTTCCTTGTCCTGGGCGCCAAACTGGCTGCCACGAGGTTTTGTAGTCCGGGGGGCCGATTTGCCACAGTGCTTCAGGAAATGGCGCTGCCACTAGCTCCGCTGAGGGTAAACAATCCCTGAAAGCCTGCATTTTGAAACGAGAGAGCGCATCAGCTGCATTATTCAGTACACCCGGCACATGTTTTGCCCTGAATTGTACGTTTAATCTCAAGCATTTCAACACAATTTCTTTCAACAATCGCAATATCCATTTGCAGCCTGCTGCCTGCTGATTAATGCACTCAAACACAGTCATGTTATCGGACCAAAATACCACCGAGCGGTCTCTGAACTCCTCCGGCCATGCCGACAGAGCCACCCAGATGGAGAAGAGCTCTAGAAAGCCAATGTTACTTGTCAAACCGCTTGTTTCCCACCATACTGGCCATCTTTGGGCCGACCAAAGGTTTCCGAGGATCGCGCCAAACCCCACGCTGCCCACCGAGTCGGTCCATAAGCCTAGTTCCGCCGACGAGGCCGGGGGTTTTCTCCAGACCACTCGGCCGTTGAAGTCCGCCAGGAATGCCACCCAAATGAGCATGTCCTGGCGAACCTTCGCCGACAGTCTCGTGCGATGGTGCCATTCCTTGAGGCCTACCATGGACTGGGCAATGGATTGCGAGAAAGGGTGAGCCATCGGTATCACCCTTAATGCAAAGTTAAGCTGACCCACTGTCTGCTGCAATTGGTGCAGTGTCACTTTCTCGTTCCGGAGACACTGCAACAAGGAAGCCCTGAATTTGGCTATCTTCTCCGCCGGCAAGCGGAAGCAACCCTCCACGGAGTCTAGTTCTATGCCCAATAACTCCAGGGAGGTAGCCAGCCCCACTGTCTTACCTGGCGCCAATGGTACCCCGAAACCCAGCATGAGCACGCAGAAATCCTGCAATGCCCGTGCACAGTCCCGAGTGCCCGCTGAGCCGAGAAAGAGGAAATCATCAAGATACTGCATAACATGTTGGTGCCCTGTGGCCTTTGAGAACACCCACTCCAGAAATGAGCTAAACATTTCAAAATAGGCACACGAAATTGAACAACCCATTGGCATGCACATATCCATGTAGTATTTCCCCTGAAACGTAAAACCCAGCAAGCGCTGATCTTGGGGATGCACCGGAAGCAACCTAAATGCTGCTTCAATATCCGACGTTGCTAACAATGCACCGGGGCCTAAGCGATTCAACATTACCACTGCGTCATCGAAAGATTCATACTTCACACTGCAAACGTCAGGATCGATCGCCTCATTGACGGAAGCCCCCTTCGGTGCCGACAAATTATGGATGAGCCTGTACTCCCTGGGTCCTTTTTAGGCACCACCCCTAATGGGGAACATACAAAGCCAGCCGTTGGTGGGCCACCAAAAGGTCCTGCAACCCGCCCCAAGCTAACCTCCCTGGCGATCTTTTTGGCGTCAACCGCCGGGTTGTGCTGAACGGACAGTTGGTTCTTACATGAGGGGGCCCCCCGAAAATCTCCGGCCGGGATACTGAAGACATGTGAGAAGCCATCTCGCAGGATCCCAGCGGACGCATGATCAGGGTATCTGTTCAGCCATGGGGTCAAAGCCAGGATATCTACGGGCGAAGGTGTGGACTTCCGGGGCACCGTATCAATCCTGCTTGGTACCCCCTTTGCCTCCGGTACCATTGTCTCTGGATCGGCAGCTAGTTTCAGGGTGTGAGGTGTTACCACAACTGGAAAACGCATGCCTGAACCTACACGTTCCTTGCGGCCTGCTACACGTCCCCTTATTGAAACCCCAACACACTCCTCGCTTATTTCCGTTCCCGCCCAATCTAGGCTGAGACTCCCCCCCATAGTTTGGCCGAAAGGGCTGCGACTGTTTCTGTGGAAAGGCCCTGTAGCCGTTTGTGCTCGACCCTGAACCACCCGCTGATCCCGGCAAGAGCTGCGCATGCCAAGATACTGTATCTAAACAATACCAAGTCAGTGTTTCATTAAACTCTTTTGCTTTTCTAAACACCATGTCATACCCTTTCCATTCTTCTCCTCCATACTTCTCATGGAAGCTCGTAATCCTGCTCTGGTAACAAGCCAGGTCACTCAACAGTTCCGTATACGTTCAGCGATAATCGCTACAAAAATAGAAAAGGCCCTGATCCAGTTCATCATTTACTCCTCGACCCTGAATTCCGCCATTTTTGCCCGCCATACACTGGGGTGCCATAAATCCTTCTGAGTCTTGGCATATTCTAACTCTCGACGATCAGTCAACAATAAAAACATGTTTATATATTTATTGGGCCACACCATCTCCTTAGTAACCATGGGAATATGTTGCGCCAAGCTTTCCCGTCTTGAGGGTACCGCGTCCTCCCTCATCATTGGGAGTGATCTCTTACCGGCTTCCGCTGCACCTCCAGCCGTGTCCGTCGACCTATTCTGGTTTTCACACGTGACCACCTTCACCACCTGTGGAGAAATAGAAGGCACGTTCGCTGCCCCAGCACCCCTTGTCTGCCTTAACTGCTCAATAATCAGTCTAGCTTCTTCGGCCGGGTCTTCCACAGCCGCGGATCCCCCCCGCTCCCTTCTTCAACCAGGGTAACACAGCCGCCAACTGAAGCGCTAATTCAGGAGGCATTTGGTTGTCATCCAGCAGTGTGATAACCACAGGGATTGGCAATCCCCCATCCAGTGTGGGTACCAGGCTGGACGCTGGTGTTACTGGGACCGGTGGGACCTCCATCGGGACTGGGGCCTTGCTAGGACCTGCTTTCCCCTTCTTCTTTTTCCCTTATCCCCCTCTGGGGTAATGTTTGGCAAAGCAGGCTCTACGATCCTCTTAGGTCACCCTGAGGGCCCCGCTTGGGCCTCAACTTGTTTCCTGAGGGCCGCTAAGCCGCGGCCCAGCTGGTCTACTTTACCAAACTTCCTGTCCATCGCCGACACTTGGTTCACCAATGTGCGCAGCATTCGTTTCATCTCGGAGCTCTTTCCAGTATTCTTACCAGGCATGTCTGCATTCAACGCTAGCTCAGCCTTGACGACTGAAACAGAAAAACAACGATTTCACGTTCAAAAACTGCAGCTTGTTCCCTTGAGGGCTCATGAGCGACGAGTTGTGCAGCCTTCAGAGCGCAGGAACAAGAGGACACTTCCCTGAATTCCCGTGCCTTTTATCCAGCAGCGGGAAGGCGGGGCCGCGACCCCATCCCGGCCATAGGTACACGGACTTCCGGGCGGGTGTTTAGGACAACCCTTTTAGGCGGCGGGGGCGTGCTCCGACCACGCCGCTATGGGCATACCGGCCGGGACACGCCCCCCGCCCGCAACGGTTTCCCGGGGGATCGGGCACCCATCCATATGTTCGGGGTGACTGAGTGGTCTCCCCTTTTCATTATCTTCCTATAAAGGCATATTTTCAAAATATTCTAATTCCAGGATGTTTCCAACAAAAGTAAGGGTTCCTCAGACTAAACACGTACAAATATGGGCAATAAATTCAAGACACTATAACTGACAAAAACCTGAAGATACCTTCAGAGAAATTGTGCTCATATGTACTGGCGATGCATGAAACCCATACTATTTCACACCGCTCAAAAACAATTCCAATAATCCTTTCACATGAATCAATTGTTTACAGATTAGCAAGAGATTTTTAAAAAAAGCTTCCTCAAAATTATTATTTGTTCTTAACCCCATACTGGTATAAATATCTCCACATAATCCTCAGGACAATTATTATGAATCAGCCAATCTTTACACATGAATGGAAAAGTTCAACTCTTGGATGCACTTTTACTCTGTCACCACTGAGTCACATTAAACAATAGCTCTTAGACTCAAAGGTTCCATTATCAATCTGAATAAAACATAAGCATCACATTCAATTGTCCCCAAGCTGGGAATGCAGCACAAAATTGTTATATAAAAATCATAGAACTTTCTTGTGATTCAAGTTAGGTAAAACTCTTAAATATTCACAATTGCCACAATCAGTAAGTACTAAAGTACAATTCCCTTAGCGTTTGTCCAGTCCAATCAAGTCAGCATTCAGCAAACTAAAGCATCCCTATATAAAATAAATTGTTATTATTTCAATCAAACCTAACTTGTTTGTTAAGGGACAGTTGTCAGTTTATTTAATAATTGCATAGTTACTTAAAGCCTTTGTAATAAAATACGACTTAAATAGTAGTCACATCGAATTAATTAGTCTAAGTTAAAAGGCCCATGCAAACTGAACCCATGCATGAAACATGCCGTAAAAGGTTAAATAAAGTGCCTCAGATTACAAAATCCCCCAAAATTTGTCTTTTAAGGCATGCTCCACAGGCGATAAAACAAATTGAAACTCAGCCCATAGGTGCAGCCGGTTCCATGATGAAATATTGATTACAAAAACACCGACCTACAAAAATATTGTCGCAAAAACATCGTCTACAAAAATATCGTCACCATATACTTAAAGAAGGATTTACACGAATATCGATATTTTTATTTATCGACTACATTAATATCGTTCACTATTATATCGAGTACATAAATATCGACTACAACATTATCGACAATCCTTGAAATATCATTACCAACTACACAAATATTGATAACACAAATATCGACTTACTTACTACCTAATTAAATATACTAAACATATCGACGTTTTATCTATAACCTTAAATACACAATACCCTCAACAAATGTAATATTTTATCATTGTTAAATTGAAAATAATGCTTTAAAAACATATATAAATATACTATATATTTAAAATATATATATAATATTTTTAAATACACTAATTAATATAAACTTACTTAATTATTAAAATATCCTCATTTTAGAAAACTTTTATCAACACTTCACATATTTAAACATTTTTAACATTATAAACTATAAATCTAAAACACATACAAAACATCTTTAAATATATACTAGAATGAAATTACTAATAAAACAGCCTCATTTAAAAATAACGGATATCAAATTGAAACTAACGTTCTCATCCAATGAATTTAAAATACATGTAATTAAACCAATCAAAATGAAGAAATACTTAACTAACTACTATAAAAACAATTACATACTTAACTAAAATTACCATTTTTGGCCCAAACTTGGAGAAAAACGGTTACTTTGCTGAAGAGAAGAGAATACACACCTACAACAACTACTACAACACAGTCTACTACAACTCAAGTAAGTGAACTCCCATTTTATGTGCTATAAAAGCCTCAAGAAAGTTAGCTAAACTCCCTGTACTAAATAAATGCTCTCTCTTTTTTTAAATTGAACTAAAAAACCTTATCAACAACAGCCACAATAAATAAATATACTAAAATATGAACAGCCTTATCAATGCCTACATAGAAAAGTTGTAAATAAATAACAATATAGCAAACAGAAGTTCGAAATGACTTGATATGGTATGAGCTATAAATATATCCAAATATAATAAATAACTAATAGTAACACTTATTTTTTCAGATTCAACAAACTTCATCTACCAATCTAAATCTACAAAAACAACAGCTTCTACAAAATTAAGTAAGTATACTCACTGTGTCAATTAATAATCAGAAAAGAGAAACAAACAAGAATCAAACAATATTATTAATTACTACTGTTCTCTACCACAACTACAGGAAATTCAACAGTGAAACTCTGAATATAAGAACAGAAAACATCGGAATAGCTGAAAAAACAACATTGTAAGTACATTATTAAATTTACTATTTTAACCTAAATATTGAAATAAATGTTTAACATATTAACTAAAAACACATATATATGTCTTCACAGATCTACCTTAGAAATGGCAGAAGGAGCTACTTTTATAATATCTCAAAAAGGAAAAATAATGCTCAGCTACATGGGTTATACCTACACCCAAGAAAAAGTCAAAGAGAATAAAACCCATTGGAAATGTAGTAAATATTATTCAACTGCATGCTATGGTAGAGCAACTACTGTCGATAACAATGTTGTAAATGTACGTGAGCATAACCACCCACCCAATGTAACAGAAGTCGAAGTAAGAGAAGCATTAGAGACACTTAGAGAAGCTAGTACAGGCTCCCAAGAAACAAGCACCACTATTTTGAAAAATGTTTTGACCAAAGTCCCAGAACACGTAACAGGAGAGTTACCCTCAATTCCCAACTTGAAAAGATTAATAGCTAAAACTAAAAGAGCTTCTGATCCAACTCCACCACCACCTCAAAGTTTTGAAGAGATTAAAATATATCCAGAATATACAATTACCCATAATGAAGATAAATTCTTAATGTATGATAACCAAAGTCATGATAAAAGAATTTTACTTTTTGCAACAAATAGCAATTTACAAAAACTAAAATCGTGTGAAACATGGATGATGGACGGAACTTTTAAAGTGTGTCTAAAACCTTTCTATCAACTTTACACCATCCACCGTGAATACCAGGAAACTAATATCCCCTTAATTTATACACTGCTACCAAATAAAACAAATGCAACCTACATAGAAATCTTAACAACAATCAAAGATTTTACACATAATTACTAACCACAAAGAATCATAATAGACTTTGAAATAGCTATGATTCAAGCTATACTTAAAATATATCCACACACTGCAATACAAGGGTGTCATTATCACTACAACCAAAGTATATGGAGACACTTACAAAAATCTACTTTAAGCATAGAATATTCAACAAACAGCAACTTTGCTTACCAGATTAAAAAATTAATAGCACTGGCATATGTCCCAACAACAGAAGTGGCTAATTATTACAATTTATTACTTGACAGCCCTTTCTACCGAAGTAATGAGAAAAAATTAACTCCCTTCGTAGACTCTTTTGAAGACACCTGGGTAGGAAGATTACATCGTTCTAGTCACCGCAGACAACCTAAGTTCCAAATTCCATGGTGGAATGTGTACGCTAGCACTATAGCACAAAAAGCCAAAACCAACAACGCGGTAGAAGGATGGCATAATGCCTTCCAAGCCACAATAGGAAGAACACAACCAACACTTCATAAACTAATCCAATGCATCAAAAAAGAGCAAGCTACCAAGAACTAAGAATCGAACAATCTCTATCAAAAATAGGGCCACAACTAAGTAAACAAACATTAAATATGTACAAATACCTACAACAAAAAACAAGAATGTACCCAAGTATCCAAGGTCTAGAATAATTAGACCTAATTGCAAAATCTATCCTTTAACAAAATACAAATAGCAAACCATCAAACAATAAATAACATAGACCATTTTTTGTTACATTAGTTAAATTATGTCATGTAATATAAAATATAAATTATTATCACAAGACATAATATAACTAATTAAAATACAAAATCACCAATAAACATAAACCAACCCAAAAATTAAATAAATTATAACTTACGGTTCTGCAGCTGTAGAATGTGTTCGAAATAGATGCTTTCAAAACAAATCCAACCAAAAGCAATCCACATCGTAAAATTAAACCCCAAAAAATGCATAAAATACAACTGTATAAAAAGAGTCCAAAGTAGAAATCCTCTGGATAACGGAGCCATAAAAATCCCGAAAAAAAATCACGGTAAAAAAACGCTCCAAAATCCCGAAAAATAAGGAAATGTATATAAACATTTCCCTGTATGTTAAAAAAAAAATGAGATCAAATCCATCTGGTCACCAAAACGGACACCTGTAAATAAAGTACAAACAAAACCCACCCGCAATAAATACTAAACCCACAAAGCCAAGAAATAACATATGAAAGGTACTAAAATACATAAAGTAATACTTTAATACAAAACATTAACATTACATCCATATTAGATAGCAAACTAAGTACGCTATCACTAACGTTCTTAAATAACACGTACTTTTCACATAAACAGTTAAATAAGACACATAGCAACACATATACATTAAAACTAGCTAAATAATTTCTTAAAAGTAACTTAAAAGTAATGACAATTATACTTCCATTAACAAACACGAAGCAGCTCCCAACCGCGAGGTTCCGTCTTCAGAAATGACCCAAACAACGATGTAGATAGACTAAAAAGTGAACAACACAAAACAAAATGGCAGCATAATAAAAACAAAAATAGGACTTAATCTCCATATTAATAAATGAAAAAAAGTGTAAAAAATTGCAAATTATTTTTGTTAAATTGTTACAACTTTCTAAATGTTTACAATAAACATATGAAAAATGTAAAATATACTATAATTTTTTAATATCAAAATATATATTAAAAAAATTATTGTATATTAAAATATGTTTATTAAGTAAAAAGTTTTTTTCTTTATAATATAAAAATGTGAACAATTTTATGTACATACATTTGGAAATGCAAATTCTATTTAAATCAATTAACATATTAAATTTCATTTTACATTTTTAAAATGTAATGTGCTAATTAATAAAAAATTACAATGTATATGTTACAAATACTGCAATGTTAAATTTGAATACATAGAAAAATATTTTTTATAAAAAAGTTTAAATGTTTCCATCTACAAAAAAACCTAACAATAAATACTGTTTTTTTCACAAGACTATATTACTATTGTACTTTATAAATGAATAGACTTGTGATATAAATTTAAAAATGTTATAAAAATGTATAATTGTTTTTATAAAACAGTTATTAAATATAATTTGAAATATTTCAATATATGTAATAATATTTAAAAATATTATTAAAAATGTGTTTTTTTGTTTTAATATTTTTTTTAAAATACATTAACAATTTACTTTTCTAATTCCAAATCCAACATAACTCAGGGAAAATGCTGGACAGTAAACCATAATAATTTACTTTTCAAACTCCAAATTCAACATAAGTCAGGGAAAGTGCTGGACAGTAAACCATAATAATTTACTATTCTAACTCCAATCAAACATAACTCAGGGAAAGTGCTGGACAGTAAACCATAATAATTTACTATTCTAACTCCAATCCAACATAACTCAGGGAAAGTCCTGGACAGTAAACCATAATAATTTACTATTCTAACTCCAAATCCAACATAACTCAGGGAAAGTGCTGGATAGTAAACCACAATAATTTACTATTCTAACTCCAAATCCAACATAAGTCAGGGAAAGTGCTGGACAGTAAACCATAATAATTTACTATTTTAACTCCAATACAACATAACTCAAGGAAAGAGCTGGACAGTAAACCATAATAATTTATTATTGTAACTCCAATTCCAAAATTACTCAGGGAAAGTGCTTGACAGTAAACCATAATAATTTACTATTCTAACTCCAATCAAACATAACTCAGGGAAAGTGCTGGACAGTAAAGCACAATAATTTACAAATCTTACTCACCCTTCCCCCTATAAACCCAACTAACAACTCCTACAACATTTTCATTTTTTTGAAATATCAAATTTAAAATAAAATAATTTTTTTTATAATTTCTAATTTTAAATTTCGAAAAAAAGAATTTTTTCTCCAAAACTAAAGTAAAATAAAAAATATACACACATTTTTACAATTACTACCCACTCTTATCCATTATAAACGAAATACCCACTAATAAAACATTGATACACTTAATTTTAAAATACATTTTAAATTTCTAAATTAATTTCGATTTTGAAATTAGAATTTTTGATTTTTTTTATTACAATATAAGATTTTAATAAAAATTAACACACAGTATTTTTAATTAGTACCCAACCTTAGCACCTATATAACCAACAACCCACTAATAAAACAATCACATACTTAATGTAATGTACATTATTAAAATATCTGAATTTCAGATTTCAAATTTCAAAATTCAAATTTCGAAAAAAATTAATTCAATTTTTTTATTTATTATAAATAAACACACACATTTTAAATTACTACCCACCCTTATCACCTATATAACCAACAACCCGCTAATAAAACATTCACATACTTAATTCAAATACATTTTTGAAAATATCTACATTAATTTCAAATTTCATTTTCAAATTTCTAAATTCATTAATTTTTTTCGTTAGATTTGTAAATTAAACAAAAAATTTTACACAACATTTTTAAATTACTACCCACCCTTATCCCCTATAAAATCAAGAACCCGCTCCTAAAAAATGTATAAAAATTGTATACAAAATATTAAATTTTTTCTAATAATAATCACAGAAAACATTAAATTACTATAAATGTAACATAATAAATACATATTAATAAATAAATATAACACAACAAATTATTATATTGATATTATATACATCGATATTTCTCTCATCTATATTCCATACAACAATATTTTTCAATGTCGATATTTTTCTAAAAAAAGATATTTACAACATCGATATTTAATTTGTCGATATTTAACACAGTCGATATTCTTACCTCGATATTTCTGCTTGTCGATATTTTCACGTCGATATTCCTGCTGTATATCCGGTGCAGCCAATGTCCTTCGCCTCGGAATGGCAAGAAAACAAAACATCCCCTGAGTTAAAGTACAAGGTGCAAGACAGAAGGAGAGTGCCCGGGGGGGCAACAGGACATGGGAGGGACAGCATGCCTCCAAGGGTTTTCCACGCACTGAGTTAATGCTGAGCAACCCTTCCCCCTTGATCTCAATGGAACAGTGCAGATGATTACTTTGCCTTTGGCCCCGAAAGAGCCGTCTTTATGAGCGGTACCTTGCTGCTCTTCCTTAACTCCGTGCTGGTGCTTGAGTAGAAAGGATATTAGGTGAGTTTTGAGGCATCCTTCTTACCCACCTTCAGCAAGAATGTAATAAGAAGGCATTTTAGCTATGGAACCTGTAGATTGAAGCAGGCCAGTAAACCTTGCCTCCATTTGTATATGCCTCCTTGGTTTAAGAGGACTTTTAACATCTGTCTCCTTTAGCCCAGCAGCCCAACACAAGAGCAGACCAGGTGGAGCAACTCTTCCTTTCCTGAGCCACATAGTCTGTAAGTGTCAGTTAGGACCTACCAAAGCCAGGGGGGAAGATGGCATTTTGGGGGTAGCAATTCCAAATGCTACTTTAAAAACTTCTCCTTGTTTGTTATGTATGGGTTTCCTACACAACCATTAGTATCAAACATAAGCCTGGGTGAAATGTTAATTGGCTAGAGTATTCAGAGTAATTTTGGTAATTCTTCAACACTTTTTTGGTATAAAATTACCAAAAAATTACACCTTAATACCGGTTCTTGTCATTATATGTAATTTGGCACAAACATCTTACCGCAGGAACACAAGAGCAATGAGCTTAGTGAGTACAAGTGGCTGTTGCAGCTCATGGTATTTTGCGTTTAGTAATATTTTCATGAAGCAAACTGCATCCTTGAGCCATGTTGGACACAATGATACATTTTGAGATAAGAAAATAACAACAAATGCGGAGTTATGCTCCTTGAGTAATTTCACATAGTCTTTGCATAATTACACTAGAGAAAATTATATGAGTTTTGCTCACCCTTATTCAATAAATGAATCATAAATCCAGCAATTCACTGCTATGACGAAACAACAGTGGGTAACAGAACTTGTTATATGTAGCTCACCGATTTTTCCACTGCCTCGACATAGCATTTGAAAGCATGGGTAGACAACTTTGTGGCTATACATAACATGCAGTTATAGATGGGTAAAAAGTAAATAATGTGGATGTTTTTCACTTTGAAGCTTCACTTTCATTGTTTATTTGATGGCACTCAAAACCCCTTGGAGACAAAAAGTTTCTGTAATTCATTGTAGTTCATCTATGATTAACCATGACAACCAATAATTGGGTCAAGTGCTTCTCTTCTGATTACACCGCCTCTCTTCGCATCATGTCCTTAGTACATTCTCCTTGACTATTAAATTCTTATATTATTGTATTGTCTAATTTGCATCTATATCTATTCTTTGAGATTGTGCCCCCATCTTTGGCAACCTACAGGTAACCCATACTTCTTACTTTCTAAAAAAAAATGTTGATGGTTCCCTGCAATTAGCAGCTGTTTGCTTGTATTTTAACTTACCATTGTCCTAGTCGCAGTGTAAGTGTAGCTTAAGTGTGAAATTGCTATCACCAGGGTAATAACCTTTAACGTATCAGACCTACTTTATTAGTCAACTAGAAGCCCGTTCCGACGTTGTCCGGGTATGAATTGCTGCCGGCCAGTAGTATATTGTTTTGTAGGATTTCGTTTTGATAGCATTTCTTATCTGTGACAGGCCTGTGAATCACTCCGATTCAAAGTGCACTGCTGATGCACTTAAGAGTGTGCGTTCAGTAGTGTGTGAACTCGAGTTTCCCTACTTTATTTTTCCCTGCAATATTATATAGCGTGAACTTGACAATATGGCATGAGCACAATTTACATTACATTCATTTGTGGTAAGCATGGGGAGACAAAGTGATTTGCCTGGAATCAAAGGATGTTGAGCTGAAGCCTCTTTTTTCCGTAATCCCGTTCCCAGCACACGCCCACGCCCCCAGCACACACCCACAGCACAGGATATCAGGCATGGCATGAAGGGCGGAACGTACCACACGCCCCCAGCGTTTGTCACGCCCCCAGCACATGCCCACAGCACAATGCAGGCACGCCCACAAGGGACTACTTTGCTGGCACGGTTCTTTTAACTTTTAAATGTATACACTCACAGTGGCGGTCACATACTCATCCATATCTGGGTCCATGGGGTTAAGTCCACCAGCCCGCTTACGACACCTTGTGTGTGGTCTGATCATTTTCTAATTGATACTACCATCTCGGTGGCTGGCCAGATCAGGATCCCCTTGCGGGAGGGTGGCATGGCTCGTAAGTGGAAGTCTGTTGATTCCTCCAAATTGTTATCTCATCTGTCTCACACACGCCCCCCTATCCTCAACGACATTGACATCAACGAGCTAGATGGCCAGGTCTCCGACTGGCTCGTGTCAGCCAGCGACATCTTTGACCCTTTAATCAAGTTCCCTCGGTCCCGACACAGTAATTCTCATAAATGGTTTACTCCCCAACTTAAGGCCATACAGCTGGAACTCCGCCAATCAGAACGTAAGTGGAGAAGAGATTACCGCCCGTCAACCTGAGATACTTATGTGGCAGTCCGTAATAAGTATAAATCTGCCATCTCTGCAGCCAAAAAAGCCTATGCCTCAGAGAGAATCTTACTAGCCCCTTGCAAGTCGAAGGAGATTTTTAGAGTCCTGGATGAATTTACCTCTGATCCCAGGACGCTCCCGACCCAGGTCCCTACACAGGAATCCTGTAATGCACTCAGCACTTTTTTTATACAGAAGATTGTTTTGATTAAGGACACTATTCCGGTCACCTCACCTGGTGCTGATTCTGTTACTCCCCCTCATAATGCTCTTTCCATTACTCAGTTCCCTCCCTTAGATCCCACATCCCTAGCCACTCTGGCCGCACGCATTAAGTCTGGTTCTCCTGACGACCGCTGTCCGCCTTTCATACTTCGATACATCTGCCACTCTTTACCTGACTGCATCCTTCCCTTGCTTAATTCTTCTCTCCTCTCCGGGACGGTACCCAGCTCCTTCAAGGAGGCTGTTCTGGTGCCTCTGTTGAAGAAGCCTGGAGCCGATCCTGCCGTCCCTTCGAACTATCGCCCTATCTCCCTCTTACCCTTCTTCTCTAAAATCTTGGAAGCCCATGTCACTGCCTGTCTCTCTAGGTTTATCGAGAGTTCTACTTTTCTCGAAGCTAACCAGGCCGGTTTTCGACCTGGTCACTCTACGGAGACTGTGATCCTGGCCGTCCTGGATACCTTGAGAGACGGATCTGACAAGGGTACCCCCCAGGCCTTGGTATTATTAGATCTGTCGGCCGCCTTCGACACGTTGGACCATAACATCCTTCTCCACCGTGTCGAACAGGCCGGCATCCAGGGCCTGGCGCTGGCCCGGGTCAAATCTTCCTTACTGGGAGATCTCAGACCCTCAGCATAGGCACATTCTGGGCTCCCCCAGGGCTCCTCCTTATCCCCCCTCCTCTTTAATCTCTATCTTCGTCCTCTTCTCTTATCTCTGAGGCAGTGGGACGTCACCGTCTTTAATTACGCGGACGACCTGCAACTCATCTTTTCTTTAAACTCTCCCTCTGCTATTCCCAATTTCCAGGCAGTCATGTCCCATATCCTTCAGTGGATGTGTCAGAACCAGCTTAAACTGAACCCAGGAAAGACGGAGCTCCTCCTTCCTGGTAGGAGCGCTGTCCACTGGGGTCCACATTTCTGGCCGGCAGAACTTGGCCCCCCTCCTATCCCGGTGGCCTCGGTGAAAAGCCTCGGGGTCACCATTGATGCTGGGCTATCTCTCGGGCCCCAGGTGGGGACGGTGGTCTCCTCCTGCATGTTCCAGCTGCGCAGGATTAGGAAGGTGGCTTACCTCCTCACCCCCGATGCTCTGTTGCAAGTGATCATGGCCCTCGTCCTCTCCCGCCTGGATTTTTCGAATTCCATCTACCACGGTTTGCCCAAATGTTCCATCTATAGGCTGCAAATCATTCAAAACCAGGCGGCAAGACTGGCCCTCGGGATACCGAAATGGCAGTCCGCCAAACCCCTTCTCATCAAATTGCACTGGCTCCCTGTTAGCCTAAGGGCAGCCTTCAAGCTTGGCTGCCTTATTTTCAAGTCTCTTTCTGGTTCTTGCCCCGCCTTCCTGAAATCCCACATCCGGCCCTATTGTCCTTCACGTAACCTCAGATCATCACACTTACACCTCTTGGTTGTCCCCTCCATTAAACTCTGCAGATCTGGTGGTCGGAGATTTGCCTACCTTGGTCCCAAACTTTGGAACTCCCTCCCTCCCCCAGTCAGGATTTCTAACACTCTCATCCAATTCCGTAAATCACTCAAAACCTGGCTTTTTCCACAATCTAGCTAAAATCCCTCTGTCTCTTTCAGCATCCAATCAGCGCCAGGAAACTCATGGTGACAGTGGGCTTTATAAGCACCCCTTAACATAACATAACATAACATATGGTGGGCGTATGCATAGCCTATGTCCTTCTGATGCAACTGCCCTTTCCAACGCTGTATTGGGCGTTGTGATTGGTGCTGTGGTTCCTGAGATTACCTGCCTCAAAGGTTTGGGCTCTCTCTTTATTATATTACTATAGATTCGTATTAGGGTCAGTTTGTTTTATGATATATTATTATCGATGCTACCTTGTAAGGTTTTAATTAATCAAATGCAAATAAAGATTGAATTGGTCCCCTGCAGTAGCAGATCCTAATTCCATTATTTGTGTCTAATTCTAAAATGCAGACTTTTTTTCTTGTGTTGCATGCAAATCTTGATGCAATGGTGATATAAAACCCATATTATGCAACATATTATTCCATATTCTGCGTCTATAGTTATCTCTTCCCTAATAATGTTCTCTGTCAACCAGGTTTCATTTTTCATTCATTGTACTCACCTCATTGACATTTCAAAAAATACACCCAGAACTACAAGTATTTTTAGTGATGGCATTATTCAAACCTTTTGATTTTCCTAAAAAAATATAATATATCCTTCAAGAGGCTTTCAGAGAGTTTTCTTTATTTAATGGCCTGCTTTTGAAGCATTCACATTTTGCTTTGACCCACTACAGCATGTACAATGAAGCAATGGTCAGGTCCACATCAGCCACTAGCTAACATCATTTTGAGTGGCTGCATTTTGCTCTTCAACAAAGAGCACAACCAAACACAAGGTAGTTCCCTTCAGTGCTAGTTTTGTTGTTTATACTTTATTATTACTTTATTGTTGCCTTTCTGATTAGAGCATGATGTGATAACAGGAAACTTTTTTTCAGCGTCCAGCTTTATCATTTCCTGTTTCCCGCTGATGCTACTGTAAATTCTCTTTGAAGTGACATTTATTTATGTGACGGCTGCTATTTCACAGCATACCTAATTATGTCCATTTGAGGAGTACAGGTATACTTGTAAACTAATGTAATCTGTGCACCCTGCTTGTATTTCTTTCTATTTTGCTTTCAATGCCTTGTAGGGTGTGCTTATACATTATAAATGTATCTATCTGTCTATCTATCTTTCTGTCCATATATCTATCTATATATCTATCTATCTTTCTATCTAACAATCTTTCTATCTATCTATCTATCTTCATTATCATCATCATCAAATATCTTTATTCAGTTATTTCCTTAACCAAAAAAGTATATCAAACATACAGTTAAAATATAAATAAAAACATTAATCATCACTGTGCACTGTTAAAATGAGAAACGAAACAATTCATGATGATTTTACAAAATAAATCAATGCATACAGTTCAAATTAGTAAAAGCTTAATACAATCCATGTTAGGTAAACAACTTAGAACATACATCAATCCCATTCAATTTATCAAAATGTCAACATCAATCAATTAACATCAATCAGGCTCATTAATCCAAAATTAAAAACCCAAAATAGAAAAATGCATTATACATAAGAAGTACCAATTATTGTCAGAGCAGGACAGAATATCTATCATTTTCTCACTACATTGTGTAAACATATCACAGAAGAAAAAAAGTTATAAACCATCTGGCATATTCATTCTGTTTTCAAAAGCTGTAAATAATACTTTGTCTATCTGTCTAGGAGCCCGTCAGAGTATCAATCGGAGCGTAATCCCCACAATGGGGGCGGTGCCTGTGGATGAACTACCATAGAGATCATTATGACCCTTTTCTCTCTGCCTTTAAATGGTGATCAGACCGCCAAGGATAGGCAGACGGAATGGAACTTTGGGGGGCCCAAGCAGGGCCCTTGTGGGCCTACGCTATGAGCCCAGGGAGGCATATGTGGTGTCCTCTAAACATCAATGAACCATCGGCCAGGGACCAAATGGTGCCTGACACACGGTGCATGGATGTTTGTGAACTGCCCTTTTCCAATGCAGCTTGTGCTGTGACCCTTTTCTGAGGCCGCAATGGAAAAGAGCAGTTTTCCGACCACCTGCATGGCAGTCACATTGTAGTTAGGCATGTGGAACCGCCAACATATAGTCGATTGGACACCTGCCCCATACAATGCCATCATAATGAGGTACTTAGGGCCTTATTGCGCTGTCAGGCAGGCCAATGGGAACCACCCAACTTTAGGTCTGTGGTTACGCCCGCACTATTATGATGTGAAAAGGCTGCAGCAGGGTTCCATTAAAAAATGTATGTTCTGAAACTGGCCCAAATGCGGAGGGCCAGGGTGAAAGAGGGCCCTTCTGGGGGCCCCCGAAGTAACTTTCCAACAGCCTTTCCATGCCAGAAAGGCCAATATGGAATGGCTGTCAGAAACCGACAGATAATCCTGACGTCGAAGCCGCCATCATTAAGGGATTATGCTAAGTTTCCAACATAACAACGGGCTCCTTGATCTCCTTGGGCCTGTTGAAACCAGGAAGATATCTCTTGCAATAATATCTTATGCTCGAAACAAGTGGAAATATGGTCTGGGTGTTCTTCCATTTTGTTGAAAATATACTGGTATAAGAATACAAAGCCCGAGTTGCCAAATAGACTTTGATGTGAAGATCAGAGCAAAATATAATAAAATGTGTTATTGTTAAATTACAAATATATGTATAATGGTATATGTTACAATTTTTATGTGAACTATTTACATTCTTTTCAGTTTTTAGGTTTTTGGTTTTTGGTTATATTCTAATTGTTTCATATTTCTCATGAACAAGGGGCTCTGGTCTAAAATGTATTCAGAACGAGGTCAATATGGCTGAGATACCCGCCACCCCCTCTCAACACAATCCCCAAATGAGGGAAACCGGAAACAGTTCTTGAAGTTTTTGGAAGTGGGAGGGAGTGACCCTCCCGGCCGTATTTATTAAAAACAAAAAATAAAAACATTTAAACATTAATGTACAATTTCATACCACACTGCGATGTTTGGCTAACCTTAACAGATTCTCTAATACAGAGGTTCTCCTAGCCGATCTAACATCCTACAAAACATTTACTTGAAATATTGAAATTGTACATCCTAACGTTTAAGGGCCAACGGCAAGGTCGTAACCGGTGTCAAGATCCCTAACCAGACATACCCCCCCCCTACTTGGGAGGGGCGACAGCACTGAGGCGTACTCACGTGCAACTACTACAATTTCCCTTGTCTTGACGGGGGCACTTATCAACTCGACGCCAGTTAAAGGTCGTTCGAAGACTCGTGTGAGGTATCTAGAAGGTATCGTAGACCTCCCCCCAACCCCACACAACTTACCGCATCTGCCGTCGCAGATGTCCCTGGCCCCGGGAAATTCCCCAGGAGGGGGCTGTAACCCCTCCTACACAGGAAGGGGCCTTGACCGCCTTTCCTCTTCTTCCGGCGACCCATCCTTAGAAGGGACCGCCTCCCCGTTGAGGGGCCAAAGGCCACCTCCCCCGAGCGCTCCCATCCGTGTTGGGTGACGCCCACTCATAGGGATCTTCCAATTAGTGCTCACCGATCATGACCTTACCGCCTACCGCCTGACCGAAATAAATACGACAAGTGCTAACTAAACTAAACTACATTGGCCATTATGACCGAAAAACCTGTGCCTAAATGGACCTTAAATCCGACATTCTTTAATCACCAACTTGTAACATTATACCAATCTTTATTACACATTAAATATCAACATAACACCAAAACAACCTGAAAACAAAATCGAATAACTGATCAACTTTATTAAAACAACTAGCTGTCCTCAGGGGCTGGTGGGTGGGTCAAAATTGGCTCTTCGTTCCGTCTCGAGCTCACGTGCAGCGGGGAGGTGCAGCTTCAGAGCACAGGAACAAGAGGATGTCTTCTGGTCTTGCGTCTCTTTTTATCCATCTTCAGGGCGGGCGTAAACCCGCCCCTGCCTGCCCCGAGGGCGTGGCTGGCGGCGTCCGTGTCTAGGCCAGCCCACTCAAGGGCGGGAAAAAGCGCGCCCCGGCTACGCCGCTTCGGGCATACCAGCCGAGACGCACCTCCCGCCCAAAAATGTCTTCCCGGGGGGATCGAGGCACTCTGCCATACGTTCGGGGGGACCGAGTGGTCGCCCCTTTCCATATGGCTGAGATACCCGCCACCCCCTCTCAACACAATCCCCAAATGAGGGAAACCGGAAACAGTTCTTGAAGTTTTTGGAAGTGGGAGGGAGTGACCCTCCCGGCCGTATTTATTAAAAACAAAAAATAAAAACATTTAAACATTAATGTACAATTTCATACCACACTGCGATGTTTGGCTAACCTTAACAGATTCTCTAATACAGAGGTTCTCCTAGCCGATCTAACATCCTACAAAACATTTACTTGAAATATTGAAATTGTACATCCTAACGTTTAAGGGCCAACGGCAAGGTCGTAACCGGTGTCAAGATCCCTAACCAGACATACCCCCCCCCACTTGGGAGGGGCGACAGCACTGAGGCGTACTCACGTGCAACTACTACAATTTCCCTTGTCTTGACGGGGGCACTTATCAACTCGACGCCAGTTAAAGGTCGTTCGAAGACTCGTGTGAGGTATCTAGAAGGTATCGTAGACCTCCCCCCAACCCCACACAACTTACCGCATCTGCCGTCGCAGATGTCCCTGGCCCCGGGAAATTCCCCAGGAGGGGGCTGTAACCCCTCCTACACAGGAAGGGGCCTTGACCGCCTTTCCTCTTCTTCCGGCGACCCATCCTTAGAAGGGACCGCCTCCCCGTTGAGGGGCCAAAGGCCACCTCCCCCGAGCGCTCCCATCCGTGTTGGGTGACGCCCACTCATAGGGATCTTCCAATTAGTGCTCACCGATCATGACCTTACCGCCACAGGCCGGATAGTTGACCGGCTATCCGGACCCCCCACAAAACTCCTACCTAAAGGTCATGTTTCAAAGATTTCAACCATGCTAAGAGGTCTCCTAAGAACAACTCATTCCCCACCCAAGACAAATGCACACCATCCCCTGAATACATCCTGTCATCATTAATACAGCTATGAGAAATAGAATGCAATGTCCTGGAACGGAACAACCTACTCACTTTATTGTTAAGCTTTCTAACAGAGTGATTCAAAGCAGGTATAGAGATAGCCCCCCGCCACACCTTTCGTGGAATCAAATGGGACCATGCAATCGTGCACCCCGGAACTCTCCTCGCTAACCAACTTACAGTGGAAAGCATTGCCTCCAGGAGTAGTCGTCTACCGATGGTGACCAAATCATTTCCCCCAACATGCACTATAACTATAGACGGCGGTGACCTTGTCCGCCCTAACAAACCCTCAAAAAATGTTTGAAACTGGTCAATACAGAGACCGCCCCTTCCGTAGAAGGACATCCTGTACCCGTATTCCCCAGCTACGTGAATCATGTCACCTGCTTTGAATACGTCTGCGGCACGCCTCACGTATGAGTGGCCCACGACCCACACCTCCTTTTTCACAGCCGGTGATGTCTGACCGCTGGCCCGGTGTAAGGTCGACTGCATAGTTCGCCCCGCCTCGTAGGCTTGCGTAACTGAAACCAAACAAAAACAAGAAGCGTGAGTACAGAGTACATAATTACAGCTTCACAACATGTGCAACCGCACATATCTTTTATAACAATTGGAGGACCAACGCCCCATTCGTTTCACTTGCTCAACATTAAGACCCCTGGCTGTAGCTTCAGTAGCAGCCCCTATCCGAAAGGAATGGGTCCCAAATTCGCCAGGGTTCAAGCCCGCAGCGGCAACTGACATCGCAAGCACCCGCTGAAACTGAAATTTCGTCAGTGGGGTGGCGTCCGCGTGTCTTAACAAAGTCCCCCCCCATGATGCCACCCTTCGTGCTAGGTAATCCTCTAAACACTTTACCGGACATATGGAGGACCCAGGAATCCTGCGTATGATGACGCAGTCACCCATCCCATCTTGGTCAGTTTTAGACCTTACAAAGGAGACAGTCATTGTTTCACCCCTGATCTGAACGTGTTCCCGGCACAAACCCCCCGCCACATCCAGTCTGTTCCTTGCAACTAGTTCGCTTACTCGCATTGCTCCGTGAAATGCTAGCGTAAACGCGGCTCGGAACAGCACTGCCTCAAACTGAGATGAACATGTGGCAGGAAGTGTAGCTAACAACTGGGACAATCTATCCAAACCTATCGGGCGCCTTTCATCTACTCTGCGACCCTCAAGGCGTTGCCACCCACGCAGCGCTTTCTGTACAACGAAAGACGCTGTTGGGTCCTGGATAGCGTGTGCTCTGGCAATAAAGGAAATGGCAGCACGATGCCTCTGGGCCGTAGCCACCGATTTCCCAGCCCTACGTAAGGCCATCAGGAAATTCACCACCCATTCCTCATGACCCCAAAGTCGCTCTCTATCACTCCCCAAAAAGGCTAAATAGGCCCGAAACGCCCCTTCATATGCTTTCCTCGTCCTTGGTGCTAGACTCTCTCCCACGAGGTGACGAAGTTCGGGGCACCGAGAGACCAGAGAGCCTCGGTAAAGGGTGCCGGCTCCGGGTCCGCTGAGGGAAGGAAACCAGCAAAAGCCTGCATTTGAAAACGAGACAGTGCGTCAGCTGCCTGATTCATCACCCCTGGCACGTGTTTTGCTCTGAATAGCACGTTCAATTGCATACATAGTAAAACAATTTCTTTAAGTAGTCTTAAGATCAGTTTACAACGTGCTGCCTGACTATTGATGCACTCGACCACAGTCATATTGTCCGACCAAAATATGACCGAGTGATTTTTGAACCCATCGGGCCATGTTCTCAAGGCCACCAAGATGGGAAACAGCTCGAGGAAAGCAATATTACTCGTTAGACCCTTCTCATGCCACCAAGTCGGCCATCTTTGTGCTGACCATTTTGTGCCGAAAATGGCGCCAAAACCTATGCTTCCCGCCGAATCTGTCCACAGCCCCAGCTCCTCAGAAGACACGGCTGGTTTATTCCAGACGATTCTACCATTGAAATCCGCCAAGAATGCTAACCAAATACGCATGTCCTGGCGGATCTCGGCCGATAGTCTCGTGCGATGATGGCCTTCTTTAAGGCCGACCATCGCTTGGGCAATTGAACGGGAAAAGGGGCGGGCCATTGGTATCACCCTCAGTGCAAAATTCAACTGTCCCACCACTTGCTGTAATTGTTGCAGCGTAACTTTTGATGCATTTATACACAGTTGCAGCGCAGCCCTGAACTTCAACACTTTCTCGGCTGGCAAACGGAAACACCCCTCAATGGAGTCCAACTCGATCCCCAGAAACTCGAGGCAAGTCGTAGGACCCACTGTTTTACCCGGCGCCAATGGCACGCCTAACTGTTTCATCAACACACAAAATTCGGCCAAGGCCCGGCCACATTCAAGACCCCCTGCTGCCCCAAGAAATAAGAAATCATCAAGGTAGTGCATTACATCTTGGAAACCCGTTTTCTTTGTGAAAACCCATTGTAGAAAACAACTGAATTTCTCGAAATAGGCACAGGATATAGAACACCCCATTGGCATACACCTATCCATGTAATAACAACCCTGAAACATGAAACCTAGGAGACGCTGGTCGTCTGGGTGTACCGGGAGCAATCGGAACGCTGACTCGATATCTGACTTCGCCATCAGCGCCCCGGGCCCCAGGCGATTAAAAATGGCTACGGCCTCATCGAAGGATGCGTACCGCACCGAACACACTTCTGGATCGATTGCCTCATTTACGGAAAGACCTCGTGGAGCTGATAAGTTATGAATTAGTCGGAACTCTCCAGGGTCTTTCTTGGGTACTACCCCCAAGGGAGAACAAACAAAATTCTGAACTGGGGGTACACTAAACGGGCCAGCGACCCGACCTCGAGTCACCTCTTTTCGGATCTTTTCCTGTACTACGGTTGTATGTTGCAGGACGGAAAGTTGGTTTTTACACATTTCAACACCCTGAAAGTCCCCTACCGGGATGCGGAAACCATACGAAAAACCGTTTCGCAGCACCCCAGCAGAAGTACGATCCGGGTAATCACTGAGCCAAGGGATCATTGCCAGGGTATCAATGGGAGTGGGTAAAGGCGCCCCTCGGACTATATTAGACCTGTTTGGCACCTCCTCTCCCCCCGTTATCACCCGTTCTGGCTCTGCACGAGACCTCAGGATGGGACGACCCACAACCACTACATTCATGTTTGAATTTACACAATCCCTGCGGTCTCGTACATTTCCCTCTGTTGTAATTAAAACAGAAACCCTTTCTTCCGGTATGGCCGGTAGGTTTCGAGTGATCGTCGGACCCCGAACCTGATCGAAAGGGCGTCCCCGCATATTGTCGAGAGGATTCACCCACATTACTTCCTACCAACGGCATTTTTAACATTCCTGACTCCTTCATTTTATCCCAGGTCAAGGCATCATAACAATCCCAGGTTAAACTTTTATTATGCTCCTTTTCCTTTCTGAACATATTATCGTAACAAAACCAATGGTTCCCCTGGTGCGATGTCGAGTACCCCATGATTCGTGATTGGTATATTGGGAACTCGGAAAGCAACTCAGGCCTACGTTCGCCCAGGATTGATGTAAAAATTCCCCAGGCATTGCCCCAATTGGCGATATTCTCATTCACTTTAAAGGCGGCCATCTTTGCGCGCCAAACACTCGGGTGCATTAGGTCCTTCTGACTCTTTACATGCTCAACCTCATAATGATCAACAAGTAACGAAAAAATGTTCACATACTCCCCCGCCCAAATCTTTTCCTTAATTGCCAAAGGAACATGTTGCCCCAACTTTTCTCTCCGAGAGGGTGCTGACTCATCCCTCGCGATCGGCAATGGCCGCTTACCTGCACCTGACGCTGCCTCTGTGGTCGCAACCGTCCCTGGTGTCTTGTCCCCTACTGCAGCCGGTACGGGCACCTTGGCTGCTTCCCGCTTCTCACGCAATTGCTTAATCAGCTCCTGCGCTTCGACAGCCGTGGCGCCCTCGTTACCTTTTCCCAACCACGCTGCCAATTGTGCTGCCAACTCGGGCGGCATATCATCCTCGGACACGGGGGTGATCGGATTCCCTTCCCCTGGCACGGGAATTGGAGCCTCGAGCGGAGTACTGGGACCGGGAATCTCTTCTCCCGCTGCCCCCCTCCTGGGCCTCTTGTTTTTCCCTCCCGGGGCTGCTCCCGCCAAAGGACGTTTTGGACCCCTTTCTTCATTCATGTCCACCCGCTTCCTTAGCTCGGACATCTCCTTCATGAGAACACGCAGCATCTGGTCGGTATTCATACGCTTTCCAACCTTCTTCGGCATTCTCCAACAAAGTAACTGAAAAACAAACAAGAACGATTAAAACGCTCAAAATTGGCTCTTCGTTCCGTCTCGAGCTCACGTGCAGCGGGGAGGTGCAGCTTCAGAGCACAGGAACAAGAGGATGTCTTCTGGTCTTGCGTCTCTTTTTATCCATCTTCAGGGCGGGCGTAAACCCGCCCCTGCCTGCCCCGAGGGCGTGGCTGGCGGCGTCCGTGTCTAGGCCAGCCCACTCAAGGGCGGGAAAAAGCGCGCCCCGGCTACGCCGCTTCGGGCATACCAGCCGAGACGCACCTCCCGCCCAAAAATGTCTTCCCGGGGGGATCGAGGCACTCTGCCATACGTTCGGGGGGACCGAGTGGTCGCCCCTTTCCATTATATTTGCAGGTGAAACTGATTGGATATGATGTGGAATAGCATTTCAATGCTTTTTTCTACTGAAAATGTTGCCAAATTTTGATATTTTATATCCATGGATGAATACAAATTTTAAATATATACCAGAAGAAAACAGAGTGATGAAATATTTCAACCTCAATGCCAGTTTTTCCCTATTGTACACTTAAGTATTCATTAACAGTTAGTAGAAGTAGAAAAGTTTGCATCCTCTTGGCACTTTTACTAGCAGGGAGTTGACTTTTTGGGGGTGATTCACAGTGGAATGTAAGAGTTTACACCTTTTTATATTTTTTTATATAGAGTTTTATGTACAACAAACTAGACCCGAAGTTATCAGGTATCAGAGCACTTTACATGAGCACCAGTTGTGTTACAGTTGGACACATTCATTTTTGTAAGGCACGGGGAGATTAAGTGATTTTACCAGAATCACAGGATGTTGAGTGAAAAGTTCAATAAAAGATAGACATACAAGATTGTGGTATATCTAAGAGGTTTATTCAAATGCACCCCATCCATCAGCTACCGGCAAGCAACTGAACTTCAGGGAACACAAACAGGCATGACATTCTAGGTTCCAAAGAAACTTAAAGCAACAGGGTGAGGAAGACACTAAATTGAGCATCTTTCCTGAGACTCTAACCAGGTTCCCCAGCTTTGAGATTGACCGCTCAAGCCGTAAGGCTACATCCTCTTACCTATACTACTGCACCCCATAAAGATGAATGCTTTGATGAATCAGCCCCATTGTGAGCAAATGCACCACATTCAAGTCATAGAAACAGTGTAAAGACCAGATGCATTAGCATTTTTTATGGCATAGGCATATATTCTGATGCTTTTACATCATGCTGTTTACTCATTGTAGAGTTTAATTGCATCACGTGTCTATTCCTGGTCAGGAGATGGTTTGGAGAAGGCCTCTGCTTACATTTGATCCAATGTTGGTAAATGTGAAATCTATAATACTGTGTTTTCTTCCTAATGACTGAATTGTTGTCAACTAGTGAAAGTGGCAGCACTTTCAACCTCTGTTGTCAGTTGTGGGCAAACGTTAGCTATCTATTATTATCTTCAGTATTAGTTCACTGAATTTCATGGCTCAAAATATCAAAATGAAGGTTTTACTTCTTGCAATGAAAAATGATGAAACACTAGCAATATTTAGAGTCCCTTTTTTATAAACTAACAACAGAGCAATTCGTTCTTTATTATCCTTATTTGATATGCATTATCATTCAAGAGACAGTGTATATGGCATTGCTAAGAGAATTTAACATTTCTTCTGTGGCTCTTTTTTGCACATCTCCTTTGTAAGAAAGTCAACCTTTTTTTCCCCGATCACCACCATTTTTTTGGATTGATACTCGTGGTAACTAGCTCTGAGTGTGCCCTAGGCTCTGCCTACCAGACCCAGGTCCACTGATCTTATCATAAGGTATATGATAATTAGGTTTAAATACAATTGGTTTTGAAAGCCTGGCTGTACGTTTCTAGTACATAATAGGTTTAGAGGCCCAGCAGACTTAATGCATTTAAGTGGGCACCACTGTTTTGTCTGATCTCGTTTTAAAGGCATGACTGATTTTCATGTTGCCTTTACATTAAATGCATATGCAAATTCAACTTTGGATATAAATGTACTTCTGAACCCTCAAACAACCTTAGTTTTACATGTAAGTGACCCGTAAGGTCTTCCCCAGGTGCCCCAGGGGTAGAGTGACTTGTAAATATAAGCATGGACATTATGAACAATGGTTATAAGCCCTGGTGAGGGAAAAACAGCAAATTTCATTTTTCCCTATTGTGGAAAACTAACTCCATAGGCTAACACGGGAAATTGTTATTAAGTATAAATATTGACAGAAGCGAGCTATCAATTTCATTCAAAGACTCAAAATTATGGTTATGACAACTTGCCACTGTTGGGTGTGTAATAACTACCACAGAAAATAAGTTGTAGAACTGTCTTTCCTGTAAGACAAAATCCAAGCTCAAAGCTGCCCTCTCCTGATTGACCAAACTCTTCAAGGCTGCCCAAGCTGTCTTAATGAGGTATTAAGTGGCCTGCTAGAGAGACAATTGATTTTCTGTGGGTTGAGAACTACCGCTGCAGAAGCAAAAGGCAGGATAGGGAGGAGTAGACAAACAGGTCTTAAAAGGGAGACAGCACAGGCTCACCCCCACATCCTTCACCCCCAACCAGACAGGAACTCCTTTAGTGAGTATTAGTGAAGGGGCAGGAAGGGAAGTGTTAAAGAATCATAACCACACCAGTTGGTTGGCTTAGTCAGATCCAACCCTTCAGAAGAAGACTTTTCCATTTTGGATTTTGGAAGAAGAGTGCTTTCTGGGAATATACCACACAGGATCATACATTGTGGTCATACCTGAGAGTGGCACCCTGCACCCCATTGGTCACGGGTGCCACTGCCCCCCTGTTTGATGTCCAGGAACACTGAATAAATATAGGAAAGTTGCCAAGCAACTCAGATCTGCTGCCTTAAACACAAGGAGAAGAAGGGACTGTCCTGCTGGAATCCTGATCTGCATCCAAAGGATTGCACTCTGAAGGACTGCTACATAATCTGGGACTACAGCCTGAAGGACTTTGCCTGGCTTAACCTGGACTAAGTTGTGGACTCCTGCATCTTCTCTACTAAGAAGTCCCTATCCTGGATGCGTCCAGTGGACTTTTTAGGATTGGGCCATGTGCATTGTGGCAATTGTAGTCCCATCACCCCAAGGACCATCTTAGAGCTTTTAGACTCTTGTATTGGTGTTTTAGACACCTTGAATCCACAAGAAGAACTACAGGAAGAAGTGTCGGAAGTCTGTCGAAGTTTGGAGCAAATTTTGGAACTCCATAATGTCAACAACCTGTTAAAAGAGAGTTAAGCTGCCGCCGTCGAACCCCGACTCAGCCTGGATTTCAAGTTCGTCCAGCTGAAAGCTTCAGACCACTAGCCGTCAACAAGACTTCCAGGAGTTGACCGGGGCCTCACACAGAGTCAAGCTGATGGTGTTGATACAGATCAGTTCGAAGAAGAGCCACGCTCAGCGACAAGAGAAAATCCTCCAGAAAGGTTTTTAAGTGTAAAGGTAAATTTTTGACTGAGGCCTCCCGCTTAGTGTATCCACCCAGGGCTCCATCTCAGTTAGTCTCAAACTTTGATTTTGACCCGGTCAAGCATGACCAGATGTCTCAAGTTGGTGTTATTAGTTTTCATCAACATCATAAAAACTTTATTTTGACTATTACAGCCATAAAAGCACATGTAAAATAACAGTCTCTGCAGTTCATATAATAGCGTATTGGTTAAAAAACTAGTAAGTAAGAGGAATTACAATTATCGTTTGAAATACTAGGAGGTTAAAAGGTGCCAAGATACAGGTTTTCAAAACCACAGTGACATTGTTCACAGGTGGGGCAGCAAACGAATAAAAATACTGTAGTAAGGGCGTTCTTTTCAGCAATAATAACAA
Source organism: Lissotriton vulgaris (assembly GCF_964263255.1). Taxonomy (NCBI): domain Eukaryota; kingdom Metazoa; phylum Chordata; class Amphibia; order Caudata; family Salamandridae; genus Lissotriton; species Lissotriton vulgaris. The sequence goes on along the minus strand of NC_141699.1, from coordinate 323,265,963 downwards.
TTACAGTTAAGAAGAAACGTTTAAAATATAGTTTAAACAGAAAATGTTAAAAAAAAGAGTTCACTGCCAAATCTTTACAAAATTGGGATCACAGTGATGATCATGCAAAAAAAACAGATAATGCTAATTCTCAAATCAGTCTTTCAGCAAATACCTACGTTTACACCACATAGCAAATACAAATTTGGAGATTGCAACAACAAAAACTGGGTGGTTATTATATTTTAGTACCCAATGAAATTCTCTACAGTTCCTTATCCCCAGATTTCTGTAGAGTTGAAGGTCCCATTTGGACCTGGCCCTTTTATATGCCAAGCAGAAGAATAACACATGGTTTTCAGTTTCTTCCGCTGCTAGGCACCCTGGACAGAGTTGTTTAGTAGCGCTCGCCCACTTGTTTGTGAACGCATGTAGCAGGAGCGTCCTGTGCCTATATTGCAGATACACTTTCTTTGCTGCCGGTGGTTGGATAGAATCCAACACCAACTCATTGATGTAATGGTGTTTTTCATCCAGAAACTCAGAAGTCAGGCTAAAAGAATCTACTGTCTGCAGAATACGTGCCAATCTATGTTCTTTCAAGGCAGTTGCTAAAGATTTTTTTGAGATAGCTAGGCATGTCTCCTCTGGTGCCGACCATAGGTCATCCCTCCCTATAGCACGGAGTGCATAATAAAAGACAACCACAGGATGTTACCTGCCCCTAAAGCAGACATAACAGCCTTTAGTTCATCCCTATAATATCCTAACTTTGGGGTACTCCACAGCCGTCGCCAGTAGAGGAGTGGACGAAAGGCGATCAGGTCTGCAATGGGAACAATACCCAAGTCCATCCTTAAGGGTTCTAAGGGGGTACTTTTGGGTAAACACAAAAGCAGGCTTCTAAAGTTATTTTTTGTCGCAGTTAGGACATTAGCGGAATAGTGGCCCGGAGTTCAGCACCATACATTGATGCCCCCCTTCATTGTACCTTATAGATTTCTACAGGTGAGCTTATATCCTTTAGGTCACAGCTCCACTTGACTTTTAAAATACCCCCGGCGGCCTGAATTAGCTTAAGATTTGCTTTATCAATTTGTGGTCGCCACCCCATTTTATCATTTAAGGTAAGACCCAGGTAATTGAACATGGGTACCCTTTCCAGGGGCCTATAATCCATTTTGGGGTGTGGGCAATTTGTAGAGTCGGAAAGCAAAGGAGTTAGGTCCTTGTCGGGACTGAAGGGGGGGCTAGACCGTTATACTGTTCAAACAAAAGGGATGCCCAAACCCTCATATCTTGATCTGACAATTATTTAGTGGAAACCAAGCACAAATTCATGAAGCCTGCTTAGGTACTTTTATGTATACCCGTCACTCATATTTTTTACTTTTTTCTGTAAAGGGCTTATTCTTTTAGGCAAGAAAAGATATACATTTACACTATCACAAAATTTCACAATGGTGACAAGAAAAATCAAACAACATCAAATTAACACAGAACAATAAACATTAAAAATACATTCCATCAATGTTTACAAATCAATTCCTATTTGGAGACAAACAAAGCGACGTGAAAGCAAGAGCAAAAACAATATATCCTGTATTGTCAATAATTCACTCAATGATATAATTGGCTCTTGTGGATGTGCACATCCACAATAATTCACTCAATGATATAATTGGCTCTTGTGGATGTGCACATCAGGCCCCCCAAAGAGGAACGTTTCAAATGCATGGGGTCCAGCGATAGGCGATGCTCAGTCAAAGCAATTTCATGGGCTAACACTGAGGTAGCTCTAGTTATAAACTGGTTGAGCGTCCCAGCTACGCTCCCTCCCATTGCAGCTTTCTTCCCCCTTCCATCGCGTGTTGTCATTGTAAAAGCAGATTATGAAGAAACATGTCAAGGGACTTTGGGTACTTCTTCATTACAAGGAGTATGTAGTGGGAGTCTTTGAGCTGAGACATCTAAAATATTTATAACAGGTAGCCATAACAAGTCACGCTTGATAGCTATTGCGATGGGATAGACATAAGCTCTATCCAATTGATGATTATAACAAACACCATACCGCCAGACCTGAATGGAGACATTGGAGGTATCTTTACAGGATTTAGTGATCTGCTGAAATGCCACTGCAAGAAGGAGGTCAATAATAGAGGCGTTAATATTCGTAGAAGACCAAATGTCTGATAGACTACCTAGAAAAATGTGAGTAAAAGAAAGAGGGAACTGGGTGGAAAAAATTCTATTAATTTGCTGCCATACACTGGACCAAAATGTATGAATCAATGGACAAGTAAAAAGCATGTGTTTAAGATCAGCTATTGCTGCTGAATAGGACCAACAGGAAGAGGGGATCAAGGGATCTATCTTATGTAGTCTAGCAGGTGTAATCAGAAGTCTATTGTAGATAAAGAAAAACGTTTGTGTAATATTTGCTGCCCTAGAAGACGTCCTTATTTTATTCCAAATATTATGCCAAGTTACAGTAGAGAACATTTCTGTTAAGTCTATTTCCCAATCAAGTTCAACTTTAGATTTATCCCTAGTAAGAGATACATCTTGTATCTTATGATAAATTTATGACGGAGAGGGAGAAGATGATAGGAAAGGTAAAGAAAGAGGAGAAGAAGGTGGACTGTGTGAAACAGAGGAAGTAAGAGAGTCATAACTCAACTGAGCCGCTGCACTCAAAAGATTATATTTTAGAGGAAGGGAAAACTGAGATTGAAGCGAAGAGAAGGGAATACAAAGTCCATCTCGGAAGAGTTGATGAGTCCACAAGAGACCACAATCTCTCCACTCCTTCCAGAAAAGAGTTCTATTGCAAATTTTAATAAGGGGATTGTACCCGATAGACAAGTGTAAAAAGCGTGAACGCTCATCCAAATCGTTGAGAAATAAGGGTAGAAAAAGTTTTCTGGATTGTTTAAGAATAGGAACAGACATCTTATGTGGAAAAGAGGATAAAGAAACAAATTCCTTGAAAGTGAAAGGATGGAAACAAGAGCATTCAATGTCAACCCACAACGGTTGAGAAATAGCATCAGATATGTGATCCAATAGAATAAGCAAGAAAGAAAGAAGTGTGATAAGAGAAAAAGTCAGGAAAATTAACGCCATCTAGATGCTTAGGGCACTTAAGTTTAGAAAAAGACATTCTAGGTTTCTTGTGTTGCCTAGTTTTTAATATGAAAGTTTTAATATCAGCCTTCACTTGTATTGGCTCCGGAATATGAAGTAACACCATCTTCTCAAGGGAAGTAGATGTGTGGTTAATATTAAATTATACTTCTCGCCCAAAAGATGCTTTACTCAACCACATAGTGGTAGTTGATATGTTGGAGTACATATCGGCACAAGTCATTATTAATGACCTTTACGTTTTGACATACAACTAACTGAAAGGAATAGTGGTACCAGAAAACCACTGACCATATCAATCGCAGATCTATTTTACAAAAAAAAACGGGTAAAAGAAACAAAAGCAAAGTAATATCAAATTAGAAAGCAAGAATTATAGTTTTGACTGTCTAGTTAGTGGTACATGCTAATATATCATTTTGATTCACGATGGAGTACCTTACCATCTTTTTATGCCTTAACATCTTACCCTCTTATTTGATATTCTGTATCACTTCTAAACTTTACTATACTTCAGCACCACAAACATCACCATACATTAACATCGCTATGCACTTTGGGTTTGTGCAGAAAAACTTAAAAGGGTTCAAATAATTCAATAATAGATATTGAAAAACATAGTACATATAATTGAATCAAAACAAAATCAAGGTTTTTGTGGCTTTCTCTCCATTCTGTTCTGTCAATGTGTTAAATCTTTTTATTACATCGACCCGCTTGAGCACGTTAAAAGCAGTGTTTATAAGGATGTAGCTGCTGCACAGATTAGCCCAGCAGTCCAGTAAATCTCTGAAACGTTAAGGCAACAGAATATTGTTAATAACCTATCATTTGACAGAATGTTCTAAATCCAATTTATTAAAATATTGCCTCATAAAAATTAATAATAGAACATCTATACTGAATGGGTTAATATTTATGAACTCAATATTCATGACAATAATTCTATCAAATTATATGAAATGACATTTTTGCAAGCAATATTAAATATCACTCTCACTGTTGTTTTATTACACTCTCGGAGTGGGACTCATCATTCGGTCTGGAGTGTATTGTTTTATTTACTGTTTTCAGCATATCATTATTTTCCTTGAAACACTTCCAATGCGGGGAGATGACTGGCTCCCCTCTGCTTTAGAGCATTTGATTCTATCCCTTGCAGGACTTATAAGTGCAGGGAGACGCCTGGCTCCGCTTTGTTTTAATCAGTATATGATTTCTTTTTTCACCTTATAGTTGCCATTATTATTTTAGCTTGGCTTTTCTTTACCATTTGTGCAGTGAAGGGGAGGAAGGTCTCCTGATGCCCGCAGGGTTGCTGGACCCCGTTTTGTGTTGCTTTGCCTGCCCTCCTCTGTGTGGATGGACTGGAGAACCAACACTCCCCTCCTGAGGCAGTCTACTTCACTATGGCCAATGCACAGGCATGCCGGAGCTACCCTTCGGTTGGAGATCACTCTCGCTGTTGTTTTATTCCACTCCCCTTGGAGTGGGACTCATCGCTCGGTCTGGTGTGTATCGCTTATTCATAGATTTTAGCTGATGTTCTTTTCCTTGTAGCTGTTCAAATGCTGGTAGATTCCTGGCTCCTCTCTGCTTTGGAGCATTTGATTTTTTTTCTTGTAGCACTTCTAAGTGCAAGGAGATGGCTGGATCCGATCTGTTTTAATCAGTATATCATTTATTTTCTCACCCTTTAGTTTTTGACTATTATGTTAGCTCATCCTTTCTTTACCCTCAGCATCATGAAGGGAGGAAGCTCTCCTTAATCACGCGGGGTTGTTGGGCCCCGGTTATTTTTTCTTTGCCTGCCCCCCTTTGTGTGGATTATCTGGAGAACTGTCACTCCCCTCCTGAGGCAGCATACTTCACCATGGCCAATGCTCTGATGCGCGCAGTGGGTGCGCTGCCATCGAGCCAAAGGCAAGCTCACCTGCACCTCTCCTCAGCCGTCTGGGGCCTAGAGCCAGAACCCCTGCTCATTTTAATTCCCAGGGAGTGCGCTACTCAAACTTCAGAAAATAGCCCCAGTCTTACCTAGGCACTGCTGTAATTCTATTGAGGTAGGTGGTTCCCATCCTACATGTAACTCCTGCAGTTACACCCGTGACCATCTCATTGGCGGCCATTGAGAATGCAGCCTTACACCCACATGCCTAATACTCTGCCTACCATAAACTGCTGCTCCCTATCAAAACACAAACATGACAATTTTGAAATTCTCAGTGATAAACCACCAGGTGCCTGTGACATCACGGGAAACCTGGCCCTCGGAAGCCTCCGCCCCTGATATCCTAGATGCTATACCTACCAGCTATGGCATTGTGAGACGCAATCGACCAACCCTGAGAGGAGAAGACATTGCTATCATTTTTAAATTCACTTTGAAGTGCTCTTTTAGTGAGGTGGATATAGCTGAGTGTGAGACAACTCTCTTCTTGCTAACATGTTCAAGCAATTGTAAGTTAACAGGACTCCTTATCTATTCCCCCATGGAAGTGTCAAAAGTCACATCGACCCTTGCAGACAGCATTGCTCAACTTGCCTTACTCCACAATAAGCTTATTATCTTAGACGATCTAAACCTCATCTTCGAGGAGAGTTCCTGCAACAGGGCTAAATCCTTAATTAGAGACTTAGAGACTCTTCATTTCATTCAATGAGTTTCTGGACATACGCATGTGAAGGGTCACACTTTAGACCCCATCTTTTCAAGTTTTTACTCACTTCTAGGGAAACCCCCCATTATTATTCCTTGGTCAGAGCTCTATATGATTCATTTTTCATTCCCACTCCCTAAATCTACCCTCTGTGGTAATAACTATCAGACAGTTCCATCTAAGAAGTGGTCTGAGATTCATGCTGAGGCCTTCACAGAGGATTTAGTGGTCACCAAGCCTGCCTTAGGCAAGGACGTGGATTTAGTGGGAAACAATTTACATACATTGATTCATGAAACCTTTGATGGTTTAACCCTCCGGCCCCCAGATGTCAATCTAGAACCTCCCGCTGTGCATCCTGGTATAATGATAGTTGGACAAGTCTCCCAGAAATGGAAGCATGCAACGGACCCCCTCTTTGTAAGAAATGTTCACTAGGTCCTATAATCCCAGCCCATCTCCCTTCTGCCCTTCTTTGCAAAAATCCTTGAAAAATATGTCAATACTCAATTAATGCACTTTTTTGAAGCCAATGATTTGCTACACCCCTCCCAATCGGGATTTAGGGCAGATAATTCCACCGAGTCAGCTATACTACTCGCAGTGGAAACCCTAAGACAGAGTGCTGATGAAGGTCATACCTCAGCCCTGATATTGATTGATCTGAGTGCGGCTTTCAACACTGTCTACCGCTGTCTCTTGATTCAGAGGCTGGGGGAGTGCAGTATCGGTGGCAAGGCGCTACAATGGCATGCCTCTTTCATGCTCGATTGCACTTTTCTTTTTTATTGAAATCCAAAGCAGCAAGGTACATATAAATATCCATCTTTGAATATGACAAGCAATAACAGAAGACATACCATTCATAAACCTAGATAGATATAGCTCTCAATCTAAATAAATAAAAGATAACAGATTTCATATAGCAATAACACATTATCTCGCCATTTAATCCCTCAAAGCCCCCAAAATCTGTAAACCCAAGGCTCTTTTTCTAGATCTTTTAACAGAATATAAACTATATTCCATATTAAAGATATTAAGCAGCTAGGCCTGCCACATTTCAAAAGATGGAGCTTCTTGTCATAGCCGGAAGGAAGCGATTGATATCCGTGCCCATAAAAATGAAATAACTGAATTTATGCATTGGTTTCCCTTGGCTCAGTTCTTCCATAATTCCCAACAACATCATAGATTTAGAAATGTTTACAGGGACTCCCATAATCTCTGATAAGAATCTTTCTAGAGATCCTACCAAGGGATTTGGAGCAGTACATACATAAAAAACATGGAAAATATCTTCATTATACGCCCCACACCGAAAGCATTTTCCATCATTATGGCCCCCCAGTTCGTCATCTTGGCAGGAGCATGGTACAGATTAAACAGCATTTTATAATATTTGGTTTTTAAAGTAGCTACCATTAGGACCCCCTGGACAAATCAATCAATTTTCCCAATGAGATTGAGGGATTTCCCTGCCAGGTTCCCCATTTAATTTTCTACTTCTCTAAGTCGTCTACTCTTCCTTCCAATAATATTTTGTATACTGAGCCAATGTTTCCCTGTCGTCTTATAGCTTCTACAATGTTATATGTTGTAGTAGTAATTGGATGCTTGACCAAAAAGTCCCTTAATTGCAGAAACTCTAAAAATTGAGTTGTGAGTAAATGATATTTATCCACCAAAACGAGAATAATATCCCATCCGCCTGACACATATCGCTGAGTCAAATAATGCCCTTCAGCCTCCAGATGGCAGCCACATGATCCTAGAAGATCAATGGTAACAATCCATTGGCATCCGTATGTGTATAAACAGAGAGTACAGGAATCTTCAAACTTCTCCGAAATGCGTTCTAATTTTTGAACACAGCATTTAGCACTTTAAAGCAGGTTCTTTTAAAATATCTGCAATCCAACCTCTTAAGCAAAAAATGCTTTACCTCAGGGCCCATAATAATCTGATAGATTGAGAGGGCCTTTAGCTGCACTGCTAACCTCTTCCCTAGTCAGCAAGATACGTGCATTAAACAAAATACAAGCATAATAATAAAAAGAAAAATCAGGTACAAACCACCCTCCTCTTTCTCGAGGGACAGTCATGAATCAGGCAGCTCTTCGCGGTTTCCCAGGAGGCCACATATATCTGGCACATAATGATTGTAGATGTTAAATTTGTTTACCTGATACCTCCAAGGGCACTCCCCTAAAGAAATACATAACTCTAGGCAAAACATTCATCTTAAGTACATAAGCTCTGCCTAGTAATGAAAGGTGCACATTTTACTACCTCTCGAGTAAATGCTTAACTTCCCCAATAATATTACCCATATTGACCTCTACAATGTATTTTACCGAACTGAGTATCTTAATGCCTAGATATGTGGCTTCGCCAACCACTCTAGGATCGTTGTCCAGTATTTCACTTGTACATAAAATTTGGGTTATGGATGTGTTCAATTTAAATGCTGATGCTATCCCAAATTTCTGCGCTAGATATTCTATTTCAGGTACTGCAAGGCCTGGATTTGAGGTTATGATCGCAATATCATCAGCGTACGCCAATACACAAAAATGGTCTTGTCGTACACCAAAGGGTATATTCTTTTTACTCTCTTCTAACATAACAAAAGGAATATTATAAAGCACAAACAAAAGGGGTGAGCAGGGACATCCTTGTCGTGTACCGGTAGAAATCACAATAGTCTCAGAAAAACGCCCCATTGAACAAATTTTAGTCGTGGGGAAGTTATATAAGGCTTACAGAGCTTGGATATATCCCTGCCCAAACTTGCTGTAGGCTCCCCCTAAAAAATGCCATGACACATGGTTAAATGCTTTTTAAGCATTGAGTAAGACCAGCCCTAATTCTCTAGATTCTGCCTGTGTTATATCAAAAATAGTCACTACCCTGCTCACATAGTCTACCGTCCCCCTGATAGAGCGCGGGGCTCACCTGCTCAGGATTTTACCATACTCATCTGGGCCCATAAAACATACACACTTTGAACAGGTAAACCTACGCTAAACCAGTGATTTAATTTGGACCTTTTTAGGACCTTTGTTGTAAATAAAACAGCAATAGTATTAAGCCTTAGCTGAAGACACTATTGTGCTTTCTGCTAGTTTTCCCGCTGGTACTTATACTACGGCCAGACTCCATTTTGTTTTCTGGCGTCCATCTTGTGTGCCATACATTGCCATCTGCTCGACACGAGGCGAGTCCTACCTCACTGATTGTCACCCCTGAAGTTTGCCAAGCAACAAGCTATAAATAGTTCCTCGTGCGTCTAGCGCATGCTCAGTAGGAGTCACATCTGTCTCTGATTAGCGTAGATTGGAATGTGCATTTCGGCGGGTCTCAGAACCGCTAACTCCACCCATGTATCGATCATGTTCAAGAAATGTCCTTATATGGTCCTAAATCATGTTTTGAGTTGTATCCGCCTACCTATGAGCCCCTTCTTTGTGTATAAAAGGGGACTGCGTGTCCGAGTTCTTTGTGCTACCTTGTACAATACTGTAGAGTGCTGTGTGGGCTGTAGTACCACCATTAAAGGTTTATTAAACTATGTTTTTGTATTTCCAGTTTCCGTGCCAATTTCTTTATGAAGTCTGAGCACTCCGTGCACAGAAGGGCGAACCCTTTGCATTCGCAGGCCTTGCTGAGGCCTGTACTCATCAATTGGCGCCCGTCACGTGGGGCTCGTCGGCGACTCGGATGCTCGAAGGATTGGTCGTGACGAAGGATTGGAACCTTGCCGGGGACGTGATTACTGCCAGCGGCGCCTTTAGTCCTGGCATCCCGAGGTATTCTTCCTTCCCTTTCGATCAGACCATCTGGGTGGCGCCGGTCCTTGACTGAGACCTCTTCTGTCGGTTTGTGGCGTAGTGGCTGTTTGGGCGAATTTTGGAACTTGGCAGTTGGAATCTGGACGCTCTTGGTTGGTAAGAATCGTTGTACGGTACTTGCTGCGAGCCTTTAGTAGTCTTGATTGGCAAGGCAGTTTTAGGATACGCTTGCCGCGACTAATTTGTTTGTTTATTTGAAGTGACTAGTCATATTGTTTGGTTTGAATTTGAAGATATATGCGTTGCAACACATATAGGCAGGAAATGTGGAGATATTTATTTATAATATTGCATATTTTGCACTATTTCTGACATGCCTGTTTTTGGCGCACTCCGTAAGTGGTGCTGTTGTTTTGGAAGGGACCGGTTAAGACTTGAGGAATCACAGCCGGCTCCCCGGGAAGGGACGCCGAATAGGGATATGTATGTCAAATTTGGTCTTTCCCCTATAATGTATAGCACGTTATGGAGGAAATATACCAAAAAGGATCCTGAGTTGCGATGGCCTTTGTACGGATTGTTTAATTTGCGGAAAATTGAGTATGTGGAGCAGTGTATGTGTAAGCGACGAGTGAGGCAAGACATGTTTGAGTGTTTACGTATGTGGGTGAAAGAGGTGCGAGAGCGTGAGAAGCGTGAGCAGGCACTGATTGAGAAAGAGCAACGAAAGAGTGAGCGTAAGAGAGCACAAGAGTCGAAAAAGCGTGAAGCAAAGGAAAAAGTACTTCGGTTGCAGGTATCTGGCCAGTATGCTGTTCGACAGCCTCTTTATCCTGTCCTTAATAAACATGATGATGATTTTTTGTTATTAGATCGCTCTCCGCCCCCGTATGCTGGACCGTCCACTCCGAAAGGAGGAGGCCAGGATTCTGGATCACCCGCAGAGAAGGTGGATACGCGGTCAATGTTATCGACTGATCTATGGCGGAACTTCGAAAGATTGCTTATCGAGTTAACAAGGCTATTGTTTCTCTTGCAGAGTTAATGCAGGATCTTGAAGTATGGCAGGATAGGGAGAAATTATACTTTGCCGAGGTTCTTTCTGATGAAGTAGTGTCAGCTTTCCGGAAATATTTCGATGTTCTTGAACCTGATGATGTGGTATCTGATTCTAAAGATTTGCGTAAAGGTCTTCTTCTTCCTTCTCAGGTGCCTGATGCGGTTTGATGGCTGTTTGCGGTACGGGATGAGATGTTTCGGCTATGGGATGAAGTGTGGAAAAAGAAAGCGGACGAGGAGAAAACGAATCTGAGTGGCGGCGGGAAGAAGTCATCCATCTTTTATTCAGATAAGATCGATGCAGTGCATGTTAAACCGATGCGGGATGCAGCGCCTTTGTACGTTCCTCCTAAAGGAGCAGGTACTAGTCCGGATAATGGGTCTCCTGATGCCAAGGGGTATTTTATCTATAATTGGGTTTATACCTCCTTGGAATAGAGCAGATGTTATGGCATTAAAAGCTTCATTACCTGATCCGCGAAAGAATCCTGCCGCCTTTTATGAGGAAGTTGAGGGGGCCCTAAATTCCTGTACTATGACCCTGGCCGATATTGATTTATATTTCGGGCTTATATTACCCCCAGATATGTGGAGATCTGTGCGGAGGGTAGACGATCCTGTAATTTTTAAGGCTAGATGGGTGGATCTTGAAGATGAGGATAAAGACAGGAAACCTGCACAAAAACCACCCCAGTAGATTTTAGATCTTCCTGCTGCCATTTTGACTAAATTAAAAACGATTATTCCCCCTAAAAAGATTGATTGGACTATGTTAGCATCATGTAAACAGAACGTAGATGAATCGGTCTCAGATTTCTTTACACGATTTGAGGAAACTTTTCATGACTTTAGCGGCCAGTCACTTACGAACGACACGGGCCGACATCTTTTCGTTCATAAGTATGTTTCGAATTTGTTGCCAGGATTAGCAGCCCGATTGAAAGCGAGTGAAAGCTCTTGGACGACTTCATCACCGGCATCCCTCCTGACGATGGATCAGTATTATGAGCGTCAGGAACTAGCAGCAAAGGGTACCGAGGAAAAGAAATCTAAGGATTTAAATACGAAGGTTATGTTAGCACAAGTGTATGGACCGCCCCGTAGAGGTACTGAAAGGGGAGGTCGAGATTTTTCCGGTTCTTCCTTGGGCCGCACTGATGTGGCCCGGGACCAATGTGCATATTGTAGGCAGAGAGGCCATTGGGCGAGAGAGTGTCATTGCTGCGCGCACAGCAGCAAGAGCGTGGGCAGGGGCCGATGAGGAGTAGGGGAGGTTCTTCAGGCCCTAGGGGCAACACGAATGATCGAGCTAGGTGTGACTCTGGTATGCGACCGCAAGATGGGTCTAATGTCTTTGATCGACGGAATCAATATCAAATGTCTGAGTATGCAACTCCTGAACATCACGATTCACAGTATGCATAGGATTGCGTAGGATGGGTTAAGGAATCAGTCGAAGTGCCAGTAGATCAGATGGGTCCTTATGTTACAGCACATGTTTTGGGTTTTACTGATTGGTTCCTGGTTGAAACAGGAGCTACTCGTAGTGCTTTGTCTAAAGAATTGGTTCCGAGGGCTTCCCTGTTTGGCTTAACAATTACATCTATCGGGTTCGATGGAATGCCTTCTCTTAGCCCACTATCACAACCTCTTGCACTTCATGTAGACAAGTTTGTTGCACCATGTCCATTTTTGCTCTCCCCGAACATGCCTAATAACATTGTGGGTTTGGATATGCTCTAGCACTTTCGGGCCACGATACGATGCTCCCCTGAGGGAGTACATATTATTTTAAATGACAACTATCCGACAATGGAGAGGGTGTGTATGATTAAAGAAGATATTGCATTGGCCTCTTTAACTCGTACCCTGTGGGCTACTTCGGATACTGATGTGGGACAGATGATCATTCCCCCGGTACACATAAGTGTAAAGGAGGGAGCTGTGTTGCCGCGCCTGCCTCAGTATCGAATCTCACAGGAGGGGGAGGAGGCGCTTATATAGATAGTACAGGATCTGATTAAAGTAGGGGTTGTTGAGAAAGTTCCATACAATGTATGTAACAGTCCTATACTACCGATTTTGAAGAAAGACACTGACACTAGGATCTATTGATTTACTATCGATTTGAGGGAGGTTAATAAGATAGTGATACCTCAATACCCAGTGGTTTCTGACATTACGACACTTCTTACTCTGGTCCCGCCAACTGCAACAACGTTCTCTGTTATAGATTTGAAGAACGCTTTCTTCTCGATCCCTATTCATCCTGACAGCCGATACCATTTTGGGTTCACTTTGAATAATAGATCGTACAGATTTTGTAGAGTTCCTCAAGGCTATACTGAGAGTTCCAGCATTTATAGTCAAGCGTTGAAATGACAATTGGAAACTTTTATTCTACCTGAAGGTGTGGCGCTTATACAATATGTTGATGATATCTTGTTGGCAGAAGACACCCCCGAACAATGCGAAGAGTGTACATTGTCTTTGCTAACTTTCTTGGCATCGCACAATCACAAAGTATCTAAAAAGAAATTGTAATATTGTAGACCAAAGGTAACCTATTTAGGTCACCTTTTGTCTAAGGAGGGGCGTGCACTTACACCAGATCGCATTCAAGCAATTTTGGATACACCAGCACCCTCCACGCTGAGGTTCCGTGACGATTTGAACCCGTGTTTTCAATATTGTCGGAAATGCATAATATTGGTATCAGCGAACCGCAAAAGATCCATTTAGCATATCCTGGTGTTTTCGCTATGCTACGAGCAAGAGTACTCCTGTTACAAACACATTTCTGATCTACCCATGGCATCCATCTTAGATCATGGCGGCCATTTTGTGTTTCTTGCCCTCACATAAGCAATAACCTCTGATCACTTCATTTCAATTAAGGACACGTAGGCTTAGCCGGAGATTCACCTCTCTAGTGACACGTGCACCTTAGACCAGAACACGCTGTAGCTGCATGACTCAACAAAGGCTGTCTCTTCTGCCCGAGGCCAGCCCTACCAAACTGGTTCTCGTGTCCATTGTCCCGATCATGATTAGGCGGCCGAAGCCGGTAGCCTTGCCCATTTACAACCCACAAACATCCCTTATCCCACTTTTCTATCTTCCACACCTGGCTCCGTTCCTTTTCTTTCTGAATCTTTATTAGGGGGAGGTAACGAAATTTACGATGAGGCGGTCCGACTCTTGAATGCAATATTGACAAGGGATTGTGATGAACTAGTGGGAACCCCTCTTCGCAATGTTTGGCCTCAGATATTATCGACGGTTCCTGTGTAACGCCAAATATTTATTGTTTTAGACACAAAGGTTTTGGGAATGTATTACATGTAAAGAATTTGCCCCCAGCTTAAAATTCAGTATATAAGGAGCAACCCTCTTTGTACAAATCGAACAGGCTCCTAGATTCTGCCCGTGTGTAGTTTCTGTGACTTCTGTGTCCCTGCAGTAATAAACCTTTGGTCTTTGACGCCACCATCGAGAAGCCCGTGTTTCTGTTCATTTGTGCACCAAGGCAGGTGGAACTCCGGGGTCTTCGGGTGTTGTTCCCTGACACCTCTGGACGGAACCAAAAAGTCCAGAACTCCAATTGGCGCCCAACATAGGGCGACATCATTCGGTACCGGTCCAAAAGCCTGAAGAGTTCGAGAAGCTTCGTGTGAAGATTCCTGAGGGAGGCGCCCCACTTCATCGATCCCGGCATATCGCAAAAGTGGCCCGAAGTTCTCTTCCACGAGGGTTCCCGTTCAGGACGGCTGCAGTGGGCCGTTGCCTTGACCGTCGCCCTGTCTTGGACCAGAGGTGCAGTCCTTAGTACGGCGAAACGTGACGGGTTTCTCCTTGGTGACGTCTTCAGTGCCTCAGTTAAGTATTTAGTGGTTGCTAGTTGGTTACTTCGCGAGGGTTGTTAAAATCCTTTTTGGTTCTTGGTTTGGTTTGGTTTCGTAAGATTATCACTGGTTGTTCTGGTTACGATAATCTATTTGGTTTAGTTTGGGTATCGATACATCAGTTCGTTTCTGGTAGGCCTAAGTTCTTGGTTCAGGTGCACATATCCGTTTCGTGTTTTGTTTGTTCTGTGTTCCGGATTGCAAAATGGTAAGTCGGAGAAATTGTATGTTGTCTTGTTTTGGTTGCAACAGTGATTCACGATTGGAGGACTCATGTCTGGTTCCTCCGATTGGGACTCCCCTATATGATTTGTACTGTAAACATGGTGTGGGTCCTATATCTTATAATGAGGTGTGGGTCCGATATACGAAAAAAGATGGTGTCCTTAGTTGGCCACTGCATGGTAGTTTTGAACCCGAAACTCTTGATAATTTAGAAGCGAAATTGTTTAGGAAGAAAGCCCGGCCGGCAATGTTTGATTCTTTCCGTTACTGGCGAAAAGAATCTAAACAGAGAGAAATGAAAAGATTAAAGAAGGAACAGAAAGAGCAAGAAGAGTTGACTCTAGAACAAGCGGCTAAGCAGCTGCAAGTTAACGAGTCTGAGAAGGCCATAGAGGTAGCCATTAGAGAGCATAATTTAGCGATCGACAAGTGCTATCCTGCCTTGCCATCGAAAACAGCTAAGATACTGGAGGACCCCGAAAACGATCCTCTGTTGTCTTATTTGTTAAGGTCACCTCCACCGTATGCACAAGGTGCTACGGCTCCACTTATACCGAATGTTCAATTGCCGGTTGCTGGACAACCTGGTATTCCTGCTCCTGCTCCTCAGAATCAAGCTCCTGTACCTCCTGTGGTCAATGTGAATGTTCCTACGGCTCCTCCTCCTCCTGGATTGCCGACTTCTATACCTGTATCTGTGTCGCTTACATCTACTGTTCCACAAACTATTTTCCTCGACACTCCTACTGTCCCGCTATCCGTTCCTACCTCTACTGTGTTCTCTGCGTCTGCGAGTGTGTTGACTCCACTTTCTGTTCGTCGAAGAATCACTGATTCTGTTTCTAGCATTCTGTCTCCTTTCTATAAAACTTTAATCAAGACTCCTACTTCTGACTCTGTTCAAAGACGTAGTCAGCTTCCGAGTACTGAGGAACGGGGAATTTTAGATTCCACGGCTCTCAGATGGATTTCGAAGAGTAGGAGATATAGTACGAGAGATGTGCTAGATACATTTATGCAATGGAAGGAACCAACACAACGGTATGTCTTTGATGAGATGTGCTCGCTTTTACGTGAGGAAATAGAAGAAGATGATGTTGAATCAAATTTAGAAGACTTAATTAAGGTTCAGAAAGAGTTTGCTGCAGGAATGATAGTAGGTCAAAATATAGAAGAAGCGATGGAACTGATTTTAAGTTATAGAAATGACCCATCACTTTGTTCACCAAGAGATTTAGAGAAAAGTAAGACGAAGCTAAGTCGCCAATATCCAATGAGGGAGGTTCCTCCAATTTGGCGCGATGCTGTACAAGCTGATAATGCCAATGGTATTGTAGCCGCTCCGGCGCAATTCCAAAGAGTGTGGATACACATTCCATGGAAACGAGCTGAAGTGCTAGCAGTGAAACAGGCCTTGCCAGACCCGCGTAAGAATCCTGCTGGATACTATAAGGAATTAACACAGACAGTTGAAGCTTGTATAATGAACTTAGCGGACATTGATATGTTATTTGGTAATGTAGTTCCGCAACCAATTTGGGCTAAAATTCGTAAAGAGAATCATCCAGTTGCCCTAGGTGGTGATTGGGCAGCTATCATTGCAGCGGATGGTCAGCAAGTAGGTGGTGCAAAACCCGAACCTCTAATTGCTAATCTCCCAGGTAGAATAATCGTCTTAATGAAGACTTTGATGCCCGCATTGCGTGTTAATTGGGACAAGTTGTCCGCATGCAGGCAAAAGAAAGACGAAAGTGTCTCTGACTTCTTCACGAGGTTCGAAGAGACTTTTGTAGATCATAGTGGTCAGGATATGAGCACAGAAGGAGGACAGAGACTGTTTGTCGATAAGTTCGTACATAATTTGTTACCTGAGTTATGCAATAAACTAAAGGATTCCGAGAGTGCGTGGGCTGTCTCTACAACTGCGCAAATACTTGCAACTGCACAGTATTATGAAAATAGGGATAAAGAGGAGAAAGAGAAATCAGATAAGAAAACGAAAGACTTAAAGACTAAAGTTCTCTTGCAACAGGCGTATCCGCCTCGCACAAATCAGACTAATACGCAACAGGGTTCGTATCAAAGAACAGACTATAGCTCACCTAGGCCTCAATATCAGTGGAATCAGTGTGCGTACTGTAAGAAAGAGGGTCACTACAAGAATGAGTGTCCGATCTTAGCGCAAAATAACGCAGCAGCAGCTCAGAGAGGTCGTGGTGGTTTTGTGCAAAATTCTAGAGGTCGAGGGCGAGGTGCTATGCCTCCACAGACGAATGATCGTCCTTCCAATCACTTTGATCAACGAAATGGACAGTCTGCCCAGCAAAATAGATCTCAACAGTATCTTGTTGAAGACTATTGTGAAGTGGATGAGGGATTTCAGCAAAATGGGTACTAGGACAGCCATGGACAGAGAGAGGGAGTAGTATCAGTTCCAGTGGATCAGAGTGGGCCTTATGTCGCAGTAGCAACATCAGGTGTAGTCGAACCGTTTCTGTTGGATACTGGTGCAGCAAAAAGTTCTATCATTCATGCGAAACTCCCTGGCGCACCTTTGTCCGGCTCAACAAATGTTTCTGTAGGTTTTTCAGGCGCCCCTGTTTACAACCCCATATCTGGTCCTTTGTCTATTTCTGTAGGACCTTGTCAATTGAAAGCACCTCTAATTTTGACGACAGGTTGTAATGAAAATCTGCTTGGTTTAGACTTGTTAAAACGACTATATGCGACATTGTACTGTTCTCCGGAAGGAGTACAGCTTACGTTGGGTAAAAGAATCACCTCTCCGATGTACTTGTCAATGGATGCACTCCCGCCAGAGCTGCGTTCACTCCCTGATTCTCTTTGGGCGACTGGTCCTAACGATGTAGGCCTTTTAGAAATACCACCATATGTAGTCACTTTGAAAGCAAATGTAAAATTTCCACGAATTCCTCAATATAAAATATCTAGTGAAGGTGAGCGTGCACTTCTATTGATTGTACAAGATTTGATTAAGAAAGGTGTGATTGAAGAAACTAGAGGAAATGTTTGTAACAGCCCTGTATTACCGATTTTGAAAAGAACTGATCCTACAAAGCCTCCAGTGTATAGGTTTGTCATCGACCTCAGAGAAGTTAATAAGATTGTGGTCCCGCAGTTTCTTGTGGTTCCAGACATTACTGCCTTGTTAACATTGATTCCTGCTACAGCCACATGGTTTTCAGTCATCGACTTAAAGAATGCCTTTTTCAG
Source organism: Lissotriton vulgaris (assembly GCF_964263255.1). Classification (NCBI taxonomy): domain Eukaryota; kingdom Metazoa; phylum Chordata; class Amphibia; order Caudata; family Salamandridae; genus Lissotriton; species Lissotriton vulgaris. The sequence continues at coordinate 323,247,957 of NC_141699.1, read as the reverse complement.
CATTCCGATAGCAGAAGAAAGCAGGGACATTTTCGGCTTCTGTCTAGGAGGTCGAAGTTTCAGATTTAAACGCGCTCCACAAGGCTATTGTGAGAGCCCATCTATTTACAGTCAAGCATTAAAAAGTCAGTTAGATACCTTTGTCCTTCCTCCAGGTTCTGCTCTAGTACAGTATGTAGATGATCTTCTAGTGGCTGCCAATGACAAAGAAACTTGCAAAGCAGCTACAATTTCGTTATTGCATCATTTGTCTAATTTGAATCATAAGGTGTCACCTTCGAAAATGCAATACTGCTGCCAAGAAGTGACCTACCTAGGTCATCTCTTGTCAAAGGAGGGAAGGAAGTTGACCCCAGAGAGAATAAAAGCAATTACGCAGATGAGTGTTCCTCGCACGCAGAGAGAAGTACGTGCCTTTTTAGGTATTACCTCTTACTGTAGGCAGTGGATCCCAAATTTTTCTCTTTTAGCAAAACCGTTGGTAGCTTTGACTGGGAAAAATGTTCCGAGTCCGGTGCCATGGTCTGATGAATGTCAGGAGAGTTTTTCTGAGTTACGAAATGCATTGTGTTCAGCTCCTGTATTAGGTACACCTGATTACAGCAAGCCATTCACGCTCTATGTTCACGAGAGAGAAGGTTGCGCGTTGAGTGTTCTGACACAGACATTTGGTGATAAACAACGCCCTTGTGCGTATTTTTCATCGACATTAGATCCGGTAGCTAGAGCGTTATCTAGTTGTTTGAGAGCTACAGCGGCAGCTGCGGCTTCCATTCGACAATCTGCTGGTTTGGTGATGAATAACATGCTAGTGGTCATGGTTCCTCATGCTGTTGACACACTCATGAATCGAACTAAGACACAACACCTTACCAGTGCGAGATTATCTGGTTACGAGCTGACATTATTAGCGAGTCATATTCAGATCAAAAGATGCAATGTATTGAATCCAGCAACACTGTTGCCGACTAATCAAGAGTCGAGTGATTCCGAGCCCCATGATTGTTGTTTTAGAACGGAGGAAGAGACAAAAGGATGTATTGATTTAAAAGACACTCCATTGTCAGATCCAGATGGCACGCTGTATGTGGATGGGTCATGTTTTAAATTGGAGAATGGTGATGTGACTGCTGCTTATGCGGTAACGACTTTGAAGACGATTGTGTAGACTGCGAGAGTGAGTCAGAATTCTGCCCAAGCTGCAGAATTAATAGCTCTAACAAGAGCGTGTGTTTTAGCTAAGGGAAAGAGAGTGAATGTGTTCACAGATAGTCAGTACGCGTTCGGCGTGGCCCATAGTTTTGGCCGTTTGTGGAAAGAAAGAGGTTTCATTACGTCCCATGGGACTAAGATTCAACATGGTCAGCTAGTTAACGACCTGTTGGAATCTCTAACCTTGCCGACTGAAGTTGCGATTGTAAAGTGCAGTGCTCATAAAGCAATCACGGATGATGTTGGTCGTGGGAATGCTTTTGCTGATGAAACTGCTAAAAAGACCGCTAGAGACATGATGAGCAGAATGTATGTTGCTACGTCTGCAAGATGGATTGCTGAATCTGGAATGTGTGAGGATACAATGGAAAGTGTGAAAGAGATTCAGAAAGAGGCAACTGAGGAGGAAAAACGTGTATGGAGAGAAAGTACGGGCAAGTTGGATTCGAGTGGGTGTTGGATTGATTTGTCAGAACAACAGCGTTGGATGTTGCCTGATGCGTATGTGCTTGCAGTGGTGACAATGGCGCATGGAGTAGCGCATATAAGTTCTAAGGGAATCTGTAAGATGTTGTCTCCAGTCTGGAAGAATGATGGGATCAGTAAATGTGCAGAGAGAGTGGTGAAAAATTGTATGGTATGCCTGATGCATAATCCTGGTAAGGGAACTCCAACTCCTGCTGGTCACTTCGCTCCTCCTTCCTGCCCCTTTGAAGTGATTCAGGTAGACTTCATTCACATGGATCGCTGTAATAATCTGAAATACGTCCTGGTGGTAGTCTGTGCTTTTTCCAGATGGATCGAAGCATATCCACTAAAGGACAATACTGCCCTATCAACTGCCAAAATTCTTCTCAAAGAATATTTCCCTAGATATGGTATGCCACGGATTGTATGGTCAGATAACGGAAGTGAGTTCATAGGGAAAGTTATGCAGAGTGTGTGTGCCGGTCTGAGCATAAAACAGAAGTTCCACAGTGCGAACCATCCCCAGTCTGCTGGTTTAGTTGAGGGTTACAATGGCACCCTCAAACTAAAACTAGCCAAAATTCAAGCATCCACGGGTTTGTCCTGGCCAGACGCACTACCCTTGGCTTTGTTATCAACGAGAGCAACTGTACATTCTAGAGTAGGGCTTAGCCCCTATGAGATTGTCTTTGGCCGCCCGGCAAATGTGTGGGGTGTGCCTAGGCCAAAGGAGTTTTGTTCTCTAGAATATCCTATGTTGATCGACTACCTTTACGACTTGACTGCTAAATTGAGTCTTATTCACCAACAGGTTTTCGATGCATTGCCAAAGCCTCCGGAGAGTCCAGGGCATCAGCTGAAACCCGGCGATCAAGTCGTGATCAGAAACTTCGCGAGGACGAAGAACCTTCAGCCCAGATACGTCGGCCCCTTCCAGGTCCTGCTTGCAACGAGAACAGCAGTTCGTGTAGCTGGTCGCAAGCACTGGGTGCATGCGTCTCATGTCAAACGTGTACCTCTGCCACTTCCTTACGACGACTGGGTGAAGAAGGGAATTGGTGCCTCCGAATTTGAAAAAACGCCAAAGTTCATCCCTTTCAGCGATGCCGAATTGATTACCGACACTCCGAAATCTGACTCTCCTCCTGAAAAGACTCCTTTGAACTCTGAACATTTGTCCTCTGCATCAGAAAAAACTCTGTCATCTGCGAACCTGAACACTGCAACAGCTACTAGTGATACGTTATTTTCCGATCAAACAGTTCCTGCAAAGCAAAGATACAATTTACGACCTCGTAATATGGACAAATAAAGCAGGCAACTGCCCATTGTGATATTTTGAAATTTTGAACTTTTGCCTTCAGCCAGGAAGTTTGCTATTGTTTTATTGTTTTTAAAATTGCCTTGCCGTCTGGGTAGCCGTAGGGTCGTGGCTGTGTGCCTAGTTGAATCTGCGGGGGTCTGACACAAGGTCGATCTTTCTGTTGGTTCTGGGAACTCCCAGGGCTGATAGAGGCATTTTCATCTACGTACACATCATCAGTGGTCGCGAGCGGATTGTAGAAGATGGAGCTTCCTGCGCTGCAACGAGATAATGTGATTTATGTTCGCAGAAACAGACTTTACAGAATTCTTCACAGCAAATGCTTTTTGATACAATGTGCCATTACATTTTTGATTGTTTTGATAACGTTGGTGGGTGGAATCGTCTTTGGTATGGGTTTGATTTTTATGCCAGTAACCACAGTACCTCCCCTTGATCCTGCTACTTCTACTGTTTCTTCTATACACTCTTTTCACTCGTTTCCTGAACATGAGCAAGTTCGACGCTCAGAATTCATTAATAACACTTTTGTACAGCTCTTGCACCAACACCAACTGGTAGTTAACACTACAGACTGCTGGGTGTGTAGCTTGATACCCCACACTATGGATAAAGGTATTCCCTACCTGGTTTTGCCTTTCAGCTATAATGGATCATTTCAGGCCCTTCAAACCATCTTTGCTTATGCCCTTGAAACCTATCCTCCGCGTCCACTACGTTCCACTAAATATAACTCTGCCAACAAAGCTTTAGTCCAGGGAATTATTGACATGATCAAGGATGTCAATAATACTCCATCTTACCCTAGAGACGAATTGCGAGTATATTTAAGTTGGAATTCTTCAGAGTATCGCCTTAGTTTGGGAGAAAGCAAGCGTAAAAGCTCAACTCCAATCTGGGTTGTACCTCACCGAGGTCAAGTCTGTTTGCAAGGTATTGGGAGAAATCCGAGAGCTCAGCTAGGGAGGAGTGAGTGCGTAGAGACTTACGTGTTTCCGGCTAACTCTTCCCCTGCTTTTCTTACTGCTAGGGGTACCTACTTCATCTGTCGAGACAGAGCTTATACATGGTTGCCTGCCGACTTTTCAGGGTCATGCTATATTGCTCGATTGTTACCTCCAACATACACTGCTTCATCTGACTACCACAGGACCAGAGTAGCGAGAGGTGTCTTCAGCAAGGAAGATACTGCTGGTCAGGAAGCTGGAGACTTCTTCAAAGGCTTCCTTCCGTTCTGGGGGCCTATGGCCAATAGTAGAAACATACGTCAGCTAACACGGGTAGTTGAATCTACTATTACCGAAACTGCTGGTGCCCTTAGCAATCTGACAGCTGAGCTTCAGGCGGATAGACTCATGACGTTGCAGAACCGTATGGTTCTAGACGTTATACTTGCAGATCGAGGTGGGGTATGCAGAATGATCCAATCGAGCTGCTGTGTCTTTATTCCTAATAATGCTCCAACAGTCTATGAGGCGATCTCTAAGCTACACAAGATTTCCGACTCTATACACGTAGACAAGGGAAACTGGTCCTTCATGGAGTGGTTTTGGACTCTGATCTCAGCGTGGGGATGGAAGGTTCTAATGGTCATTGGTGTCATCTTAGTATTCCTCTTCTCATGCTGCCTGATTATCCAGTGTGGTCCAGCTCTGTGTAGTCTTTGTGCTGCAACCTGTTTTAGAAAACCACCTGCGTTTGGAGAAAAGGCGCGAGAAAGGATGATGATACAACAACATGTCACTGACCTGATGAGCATAGAATTAGACTCTGACGTAGACTGAGTAATTGCCTATGTAAGGGCAAAAGGAGGGTCTGAGGTTCCGTGACGATTTGAACCCGTGTTTTCAATATTGTCGGAAATGCATAATATTGGTATCAGCGAACCGCAAATGATCCATTTAGCATATCCTGGTGTTTTCGCTATGCTACGAGCAAGAGTACTCCTGTTACAAACACATTTCTGATCTACCCATGGCATCCATCTTAGATCATGGCGGCCATTTTGTGTTTCTTGCCCTCACATAAGCAATAACCTCTGATCACTTCATTTCAATTAAGGACACGTAGGCTTAGCCGGAGATTCATCTCTCTAGTGACACGTGCACCTTAGACCAGAACACGCTGTAGCTGCATGACTCAACAAAGGCTGTCTCTTCTGCCCGAGGCCAGCCCTACCGAACTGGTTCTCGTGTCCATTGTCCCGATCATGATTAGGCGGCCGAAGCCGGTAGCCTTGCCCATTTACAACCCACAAACATCCCTTATCCCACTTTTCTATCTTCCACACCTGGCTCCGTTCCTTTTCTTTCTGAATCTTTATTAGGGGGAGGTAACGAAATTTACGATGAGGCGGTCCGACTCTTGAATGCAATATTGACAAGGGATTGTGATGAACTAGTGGGAACCCCTCTTCGTAATGTTTGGCCTCAGATATTATCGACGGTTCCTGTGTAACGCCAAATATTTATTGTTTTAGACACAAAGGTTTTGGGAATGTATTACATGTAAAGAATTTGCCCCCAGCTTAAAATTCAGTATATAAGGAGCAACCCTCTTTGTACAAATCGAACAGGCTCCTAGATTCTGCCCGTGTGTAGTTTCTGTGACTTCTGTGTCCCTGCAGTAATAAACCTTTGGTCTTTGACGCCACCATCGAGAAGCCCGTGTTTCTGTTCATTTGTGCACCAAGGCAGGTGGAACTCCGGGGTCTTCGGGTGTTGTTCCCTGACACCTCTGGACGGAACCAAAAAGTCCAGAACTCCAATTGGCGCCCAACGTGGGGCGACGTCATTCGGTACCGGTCCAAAAGCCTGAAGAGTTCGAGAAGCTTCGTGTGAAGATTCCTGAGGGAGGCGCCCCACTTCATCGATCCCGGCATATCGCAAAAGTGGCCCGAAGTTCTCTTCCACGAGGGTTCCCGTTCAGGACGGCTGCAGTGGGCCGTTGCCTTGACCGTCGCCCTGTCTTGGACCCGAGGTGCAGTCCTTAGTACGGCGAAACGTGACGGGTTTCTCCTTGGTGACGTCTTCAGTGCCTCAGTTAAGTATTTAGTGGTTGCTAGTTGGTTACTTCGCGAGGGTTGTTAAAATCCTTTTTGGTTCTTGGTTTGGTTTAGTTTCGTAAGATTATCACTGGTTGTTCTGGTTACGATAATCTATTTGGTTTAGTTTGGGTATCGATACATCAGTTCGTTTCTGGTAGGCCTAAGAAAGATGTTCGAGCTTTCCTGGGTCTCACTTCCTTTTGTAGACAGTGGATATTAGGGTTTTCATACATAGTTAAACCACTGTTAGCACTTTTGACAAAGGATACTCCGGTTCCCCTTCCCTGGACAAATGAGTGTGAGAATGCTTTTCTACAATTACGTCAGGCTCTTTGTTCAGCACCAGTGTTAGGCACCCCTGATTACACGAAGCCTTTTACATTGTACGTACATGAGAGATGGATGTGCATTATCAGTGTTAGTGCAGATGCACGCTGACAAACAGCGCCCTTGTGCATACTTCTCGGCAATGCTTGATCCTGTTGCTCGAGCACTGCCTGGTTGTCTTTGCTCAGTCGCAGCAACAGCTGTGTCAATACGTCAGAGTGAGGGGATTGTGTTATCTCACAAGCTGTTGGTGTTGGCCCCCCAAGCTGTCGATGCCCTTTTGAATCAAACAAAGACGCAGCATCTAACTAGTGCACGTCTAACAGGCTACGAGCTAACGCTGTTGGCTCCTCATATTACACTGAAGAGATGTGCAATACTGAATCCAGCCATGTTGTTGCCCTTTCCGGTGATTAGGCCTGAGGCGCAAGAGACACATGACTGTGTCTTTGTGACCGAGGAACAGATAAAGGGTCGTATTGATTTGCAGGATACGCCCTTTACAGATGTGGATGGAGAGCTGTGGGTGGATGGGTCTTGTTTGAAGTTACCAGATGGGACTACCTCAGCAGCATATGCAATTACTACATTACACACAATAGTGGAGACAGTACGCATACCCCAGAAATCAGCTCAAGCAGCAGAACTGATAGCGTTGACATGAGCGTGTGAGCTTAGTGCAGGGTTATGCGTGAATGGACAGCCGCTATGCTTTCAGAGTAGCGCACGATTTCGGCATGCTCTGGAAGGAAAGGGGCTTTTTGACATCACATGGAGCACAGATAATGTATGGAGAATTAGTACATAACCTCTTGACTGCATTGACCTATCCACAGAAGATAGCTATAGTGAAATGTAGCGCTCACAAGAAAGTGACAGAAAAAGTGGGACAAGGAAATGCTTTTGTAGATCGAGTAGCACGTGAAACTGCAATGCAGCCTGACTCCACTCCGATGTATGTTGTGAAGTCACAAGCTGAGCGGTGGCACGATGCTAGGAAAGAGGTGTTAGAAATACAAAGGACCGTTTCAGATAAGGAACATGAGCAATGGTCCAAGGATGGAGAATTGGATGATGAAGGTTGTTGGAGGAATAAGCAGATGGATAAGTGGAAGTTACCCACAGCCTTTGTACAACCTATCGTTCAAATGGCACATGGGCTAGCACATGTTGAAACTTCGGCAATTGTGAAATTGCTTACACAAGTTTGGGAGCATCCAGAGATTGCTAGCATGGCTAAAAGAGTAGTACAGACCTGCATGATTTGTCTTAAATACAATCCAGGAAAAGGGACACAAACTCCAGCAGGAGGATTTGCAACACCTACTTCATGTTTTGAAGTATTGCAAATAAATTATATTCAGCTGCAATGCTGTAATAATCTAAAATATGTCCTGGTTGTGGTTTGTGCATTCAGCAAATGGATTGAAGCATACCCTATGAAGGACAATACTGCAATGACTACTGCCAAGGTGCTGTTGAAGGAATTCTTGTCTCGCTATGGAGTTTGCAGATTGTTGTGGAGTGACAATGGACCCCATTTTGTGGCGGACGTTGTTAAGTATGTCCTGAAAGGATTGGGAATAACACAAAAGTTTCATGCAGTGTTCCACCCACAATCAGCAGGATTGGTGGAAAAGTACAATGGCACATTGAAGCTCAAAATAGAGGAAATACAGGCTTCTACCTCTTTGACTTGGCCAGATGCTTTGCCTTTGGCATTATTGTCTATCAGATCAGTACTGCATTCTCGGACGGGCCTTACTCCCTATGAGATCGTCTTCGGGCGCCCCATGAACATATGGGGGGCGCCCAAACCAAGCTCAGTGTATAATGTACCTTGTGTTTTAATGAATGACTATTTGGCACAATTAACTGATAATTTGGTTTCCATTCATCAACAGGTTCGAGAAACACTCCCGGACCGGTCCACAGGAGAAGGCCATAACCTCCGGCCTGGTTACTTCGTCCTTGTGAAGTCCTTTGAGAGGTCGAGCAGTCTGGAGCCGAGGTGGTGCGGTCCCGAGCAGGTTCTCCTCGCCACAAGAACAGCTGTCCGAGTCACCAACCGGAATAACTGGATTCATTCCATTCATTGCCGGAAGGTGCAACCTGACCTGGTGGAGCCTGCTGTATTGACTGACCATCGAGAAATCTTGACTGCGGAAAGAGGCCGTGCTGTGGTACCTGACGAATCTGAGGAGTTCTTCCCGGACCCGACAATCCCTGTATCAAGAAGATATAATCTGCGACCAAGAAAAGAACCTGCAAATTGTGTGAGAAGTTGTCAGAACGGTCCCTAGGTCAGTGAAACGGAGAGCCAATGAGGACAGGGGGGGGGATCAACCCTGCATTAGTGTAGTGACACCCGTCTTGGCCCACTGGTGAAGAAATCAATGGCTACCTAGGGGTAAGAGTTCTGACAACACTTTAGTTTCAGGAAGATACTGTGTGTACATTTGTTCGAATGGATAAGAAGAAGATTTTTTGATTCTGTATGTTACATCGCCGTTGTAGCAGTTGTTGCTACAGTCACGTGGTCTGTAGAGGATAAAGTTCCTGCCCGTGAATTATATGTTGTTTCTACTCCAGTCCCAGATGAGCATTTCTTCTATACACTCCCATATCAAGAGTTGAAACATCGACAGTCATATTTGAATAGCACTTTCATTCAGATGCTGCATCATACCCACGTTGCTACAAATGCCACGAATTGTTGAATATGTGGGATGATGCCGGCACACCAAAAGAAAGGGGGGACACCGTTCATACATCTCCCTTTCTCTCATAATGGCTCTTGTAGAGCATGGTACCCTTTGCTTTTTGCTACGAGAAAACCCACAGTGGGTAGATTGCTTTTCAGACTGAATAAAGAATGTAATCAAGATAAGGAAGTCTATCCACAGGCCAACGGAACTATGTGGGAGTGGGAAGAATAACGACCAGACAATGATTCAACACCTTATATCTTTACGAACACTAGAGACACTGTCGGAAAAGAGAAATTCGTGATTTCAGTGGCCCAAGAACAAGCAGATTTATGTGTACAAAGTGTAGGCCATATCCCTGTAGGTGTTCAATCAATCAATCAGGAGTTTTTTAAAGCGCGACTACTCACCCGTAAGGGTCTCAAGGCGCTAGGGGTGGTTGCAGGTTCCATTCCATCAAGGAGGGGGTCTGTTGAAGAGCCATGTTTTGAGGTTTCTTGCGAAGATGGGGAGCGATGTTGTCTGTCTGAGGTGGAGCAGAAGGGCGTTCCATGCTTTGGCAGCGAGGAAGGAGAAGGAGCGGCCTCCCGATCTGGTCTTTCTGGTGCGGTCGACCACGGCGTAGGAAAGCTGGGCTGATCGTAGGGTCCTTTGGGGTGCGTGGAATTTGAGTCGGCTGTTCAGGTATGCTGGTCCGGTGCCGTGGAGGGCCTTGTGTGCGTGGGTGAGCATCTTAAAGGTGATTTTCGCCTCGACGGGGAGCCAGTGGAGTGTGCGCAGGTGCTGGGAGATGTGGCAGTGTTTTGGCAGGTTGAGGACCAGTCTTGCGGCGGCGTTCTGGATGTTCTGTAGCTTGCGGATGAGGTTTTTGTTTATTCCGGCGTAGAGTGCGTTGCCGTAGTCGAGTCTGCTGGTGACCAGGGCGTGAGTGACTGTCTTTCGGTGTTCGAGGGGGATCCATTTGAAGGTCTTACGAAGGAGGCAGAGGGTGTGGAAGCAGGAAGATGAGACAGAGTTGATCTGGCGGTCCATTTTGAGCTCGGAGTCCAGGATGATTCCCAGGTTGCGATTGTTAGTGATTGTATTGTTGTATTGAATATTGATGGTCTGAACAATAGCACGTTCCTCGCCTCTCATAATACTTACTTTTTATGTGGAAACAAAGCCTATTATCGATTACCAGCTGGATGGTCCGGAGTATGTTATGTATCATTTTTACTACCACCTGTATTCTTGGCACCTGCATCGTATCATAAAGATTTGAAATTACTGAATAATGTGACTGTAAACAGATACAAGCGAACTTTGTCCGTTGATGATATTGATCAGACTGATACTAGTTTGCAACAATATATAGATTTTAACTTAGGATTGTTTTTCTTTGTGGGAGCTGCTCTGAATAGTAGAAAGATACGACGATTAACAAGAGTAGTAGAAGCTGTTACTAATCAAACTGCTGCAGCCTTGGAAATCTTACTGAAGAGCTGCAAATTACTAGGATTGTTGCGTTGCAAAATAGGATGGTCCTGGACGTAAAGTTAGCAGACAGAGGCGGGGCTTGTAGAATTATTGGAAGTAGTTGTTGTGTTTTTATTCCTGATCATACTCCTTCTGTGTACAAAGCCATCAATAAGCTACATAAAATTGCAGCTGATATACATGTTGAAAATGGGACTTGGATGTTTTCAAGCTGGTTCTGGACTTTGATCTCCACATGGGGTTGGAAAGTTTTCACTGGACTTTGTATAGATATTGCAATGCTATTCACGTGTTGTATATGTATCCAATGTAGTCCAATGATATGTTCTTTATGTGTTTCATTTTGTGCGCCTAATCAACAATCCGTTGCTGAGGCTGCCCATCAGAAAACTATAACTAGAGAGAAAGCTGAAATGATGAGCATTGATATAAACGATGAGTATTTAGATTATCCAAGAAAACCTAATGTCTTCAGCAAATGCGATAGTATTAAGCATTAGCTGAAGACATGCTATTGTGTCTTTCTGCTAGTTTTCCCGCCGGTACTTAAACTACAGCCAGACTCCATTTTGTTTTCTGGCGTCCATCTTGTGTGCCATACATTGCCATGTGCTCGACACGAGGCGAGTCCTACCTCACTGATTGTCACCCCTGAAGTTTGCCAAGCAACAAGCTATAAATAGTTCCTTGTGCGTCTAGCGCATGCTCAGTAGGAGTCACATCTGTCTCTGAGTAGCGTAGATTGGAATGTGCATTTCGGCGGGTCTCAGAACCGTTAACTACACCCATGTATCGATCATGTTCAAGAAATGTCCTTATATGGTCATAAATCATGTTTTGAGTTGTATCCGCCTACCTATGAGCCCCTTCTTTGTGTATAAAAGGGGACTGCGTGTCTGAGTTCCTTGTGCTACCTTGTACAATACTGTAGAGTGTTGTGTGGGCTGTAGTACCACCTTTAAAGGTTTATTAAACTATGTTTTTGTATTTCCAGTTTCCGTGCCAATTTCCTTATGTAGTCTGAGGACTCCGTGCACAGAAGGGCGAACCCTTTGCATTTGCAGGCCTTGCTGAGGCCTGTACTCATCACCTTTACCTTTGACTTTCCAATCCTAGTCACCGGTACCTAGAGTCCTAAGGGATCAAGGTAGTTAGCAAGAGAATAGGTAGTAAATAAACAGTTGCACTCATAAAATAACCACTGACTCTGGAGAGATTTAAACACTTTATATAAATATTTTCTTAAATGTTAGCGTCCATACTAAATCAATTAGAGCTTGATCAATTCTAAAGAATAGAATCAAAGCAAAATGATGCGGAAATATTATGAGACTTTCCTTAAGCATTGAAACATAGGAAGAGTAAGAAAAGGGAAACAGCACAATGGCATACCCACACAACTTTTATATTCACTAGAATGGTGTGAAGACCAACCCTGGCCACGGCTGGGATAAAGGACAGGACCCCTGATAGTGCAGGTGCCAACAGGATAGAACAAGTGCAGACCAGAATCAGGATAAGTATGGACCAAATTGGATCAGGACAAGAGCACCGCAGGTCAGGACCGAAACGCACAGCTAAAGTGCAACGCCAGCGTCAAACCCCTCTCTGCAGCTAACAGTCGGACCCCAACTGGGTTAGCAAATCTTCTCCCTCAGGAACCCCGATTGGGTTATCGAAATCCTCCCCAGAACCCCGATTGGGTTATCGATTCTTCTGACAGAGTGCTCTCCCAGCACCTCTGCTCTCGATCGCCTATTGAGTGCGTTGGGTCAGTGGCAGGTCAGCTATTCGGACAAGTTGGACAATCTAGCTAGCTAAGCCTACCTTAGTTATACCATTTTCCAGGGCAGTGTACCACCCCCCCAATGTTGCAAATGTGTGTATTCCCTCAATTTGATTGGTCAAAAGACGAGGAGAGGTCATCACACCATACCAGTTATGAGGTCATGCTCTTCATTATTCAGATCAATGTTCCCGCCCAATATTTTATTTTCCCATGCACTTTTATTCCACCCGGCAATGAATGTTCCAATTGTAAATACAATGTATAACTTAACATCCTCTTGGAGGTTCAGGAGGTCGGGTTGCCATGAACATCTTCTAGCAAGTCAGGAGTTGGCATGAATTCAATGCCATGGCTTGTAGACTCGGGTGAATTCGGTGCATGCTCAGTTTCAGGAACCAAGATGGAGCAACATTGTACTTGATTGGTCCCAACACGAGCTAATAACAAAGTTAAAAAAAAAACAGTTTAAGAACAAAGAATAAATGAATGCACTGTATACCACTTATCTCTACTCTATTCTCATTACTTTATTTTAACTACAGCATTAAGGATTAGGCAGAACAAACATCTTAGTAAAAGCTGCAATGCAAGCGGTAGCGCATGAGAACATAAAGCAGCCATCTTTAGTTCTAGTGAACAGAAGCAAAGTGTTTTCACCAAAGCAGAAAGTTTGTCATGTCACATGAGTGTGACAGAAGCATGCGTAGAAAAGTTCCCGCGTTGCGGCGGCCATTTTGGGTTAATCGAGTTACAGTTAGTAGGAAGCACATAAACAAGCTTCCCTAAAATACCTAAAATGTTGTGTGGTGCATTTGTTAGCAGGCAAAACATGTTGGTTAATACATTACTTATTATTTTGAGGGGGTTGTGTCCAAGCAAGTCGCTTTACGTGCGAAACCTTGCTCTATCACCCCTTTCTGGTATGAAACTGTGTTGTTTTAAAGATACCAAGGGTGTTATAAGGTAGGAGCTACAAAGGGTAATCAGAAAAAACTTCAAAGAGTCCAAATCACAGTAGAAACAAACTTGAAACCTTGCTGTTTAGCTTCACTGAGTTTCTGATGAGGACATTCCCAATGTATTTTCGTGTCTTTTTCTCTTATAGTTGAAATAGGTCATGGTTTCAGCACAGGGATTCACTGTCTGCTGTAACCAAGCACTCTATAAATCACTTATTATTAATATTGTTAGTAGTAGTAGTATTATTTCTATTATTAGTATTATTACTAGTATTATTATTATACCCTTTCTACGGTACGGGGTCTTTCACTAGATTCTCAGCTTCGGTCAACCATATGAGACATGGTGGTCCCAGGTAGAGAAATCTGCACGCATTAATTTTTGCTTGTTTCCAGAAACAAATTCGTTCTTTTGAAGGTTGCTTCTTGAATATAAAAATTCTGCTGATCATGTAGAAGAAAATTGGGTCCATTTTTCAAATTTCAGGTTCTAAAGATGCCCTGGCTTCTTCCCGTAAGAAAAATGGCCTCCCGTGAACCTGCCGCTTGGCAGGTCACACGCCTCCAACTAATTTATCCTGTTAGAGCAATTTCCAGTCTGTAGTCGACCCATTCCTTTGCCTGCCCTAATTGAAATACGTAAGGACGCTCATGCGTGTGTGTCCCTATTTATCCTCGTAACTGTCAAAACTGAATCCGATGTTAACAACGTATGCAATCATACCATCATTTCCCCATCACCTACACATACTTTTTTTGTGTTCTACACTTAGCCCCGATTTTCAACAACAAGTACCTGCAATACCCAATGAAACTCCTTTCTTCTATTTATGGAAATGCTCTGTTTTATTTTTACACTGCGTTAGTAAAATGTTCTGTTTCACTAGACGAGGAGTTTCATAATTTCCCCAGTACACCACCATCAGAAACCAGGTAGCAATGAGCTAATGCACATAAATCTTTATTTACACAAAAATACAATAGGGCTTGAGCACCACTCCGCCTCCGACACCTGTAATTGAAGAATAGGTTTGTGAATAGCTTAGAAAACGTCTGGCATAATGTTTTATTATGTTCTGTTGATGAGTAACAATTGTTTGCTATCTGTGGGACACAGAAGTCAGAAGCAAGGCTTGTCAATTTTCAATGAGCTTCACAAACTAATGGGACAGTGTTCCATCGTGATTTTATGTTTCCCTCCATCTGTTCAGTCACATGAGGGCGAAGCTAGAGGAACGCAAATTACAATTTGAATAATTTGATTTTACAAAGTATTTTCCTCCACAGTGATCTCGACAAATGTTTGCAAAATAATTCATTTCAGTCCATCTCGTCTGGGAAAAAACGTTTTTATTATTCCACCAAAATAGTCAATTTCAATAGCACAAAAAACCATAAGGGCATATTAACTATCGGTTACGGGGCCTCATAATAAACATTCCAGTCAGGGTTTGTGAACACAAAATGCATCACATTTCTGAAACACCTCATTTAACGATTGATATAGAAGTAGCGCGCACAGACTCCATTCTCACCTGGAGAAAAACTGTGAAAATACCGAGGGCAGTCATGCAAAATGCGTCAAATATCGGTTGCTGCAGATTGCACACAGACTAAATCAAAAGCAAGCGGACATTTTGCCGCCAAATACCGTTTAAACTGCCAGATGGACAAAACGGTGGTAATAAACAATGTCAGTCAGATATAGATTTTAGGATATAGGATGCATAGATAGGTGTTAGGACTTGAGTTGATCAAGTGATTTACCTTCAGTAACTGAAGACCAGTCACTATACTTTGGAGATTTTAAAATTCTCAAAGAGGGGGACACATTACTGCAACTTTAACAAATACACACCACTGGATTCCAATGGCCAGGGCCAGACATGTCTTTTGTTCCACGGTACATTACCCTGGTGGGCTGGAGTCGTTGGGGTCACGTTTAAAAGCCCAAGGCCGCTCCTGGTGCCTTTATCACTTTCCTCTGAGACTGAGTGTAGCAGGCAAAGGGGGGGGGGGGGGGGGGAATTCAAGAGATAGGGCAAGTAAGAGGGGGAGCAGTGGAGGAGAGGATTGATGGATGGCAAGAGAGAGATGACACCAGGAGACAAAGGAAGTGGGGCTTGTTTAAACATCTTTACAGGGCTGCTTTTGGATCCTCAGTGAGGCCCTGACTTTTGCTCCAAAATGCATTGGAGATTAAACAGAGGGGGTGATGGTTTACTTAGGGTTGCAAGGATGCATGAGTTGCGCTATGCTGTTTTGGCTTCCAAAGTGGTAAGTCAATTGGCACAATGCTTAGTGTTCCCTGAGCAGACCTCTTCCTTCTTCAAATTAGTTCTGTCTTCATCCAGACATCTTCCCTCAGATTGTCCACAGATTGGAGTTTCTCTCTCCTGATCTCGAAACGAAATCTCTGAAGAAGAGAAAAAGGGAACAAAGCGAAAAGAAGTCCTGGCGGCCACCGCCAAGTCACAGCATCCACTGCACAACCCTTTGGAGCAGTGCCAGTCCACTGGGGTATTCAACCATGTGAAAAAAGGTCAGTGACTAGGACTTCCAATCTCTGGACAATCTAAGGGAAGATGTCGGGATGAAGACAGAACTCATTTGAAAAAGGAAGAGGTCTGCTCAGGGAGTCTGCCACAACATTCAAAGCCCCTGCTATGTGAACTGCTGAAATTCGAGGTGAGCCTCTTCTCAACACATGGGAACAACTTGTCTGAAAACTAATCCTTGTTCAGTGGTCATATAGACTTTGGCCTAATGATATCTGTGCAGACAAACACACTTGCTCTGATATTCAGGAATAAAAAACTTTCAGAGGTAAACTCACTGCCTCCAACTACCTCCTATTCACTGACTTTTACCGCTATTCAACTACCCAAAGCCATTTCTCTTGGTGGGGACTGAGCTATACCCCAACCTAGGAGACTGGCATCTGTCGTGATGCTGATGGGAGAGGAAGGAGGAAGAGGAATTCCTTTTAGCCACTACTGCAACTGATGATGTATATTGTGGGAGAAATGTATTTTGTGAGACAGGTCCATGGAGAGTGGATTCCATATTGCGAGAGGAAACTTGAAACTGCTGAAGATGGAATCTTGCCCATGGAACAAGTGGGATGATAGCTGCTAAATTACCCTGCACTTGAAGTCAGGAACATTCCATGGGAGAGTCTTGTGCCAACAGGTATCTAAGACATGACTGAGTCTGCTCCAGCTTTAAGTGCAGAAGAGGAAAATACCCCAGATATGTGCAAAACTGGGATGCAATAAAAAGTTGATCCTGAGATGGTAAAATTTCAGTTTATGACAAATGCATTGCAACAACCGGATAACAGGTAGAGTATGATTTGATCAAACATCAGAGTCTGGGCATGAATGAGAAGATCATCCACGAAAGGATGCACACAAACACCCTTCTGGAGCAACAAACTAACAGAGGAGTGAGGACCATCATGAATATCCTTGGAGCGGACTTGATGCCCAAGGAAAGGACTGCAAATTGGAAATGATGCTTTCCTACTGCAAAAAGCAAATACTTTTTGTGTGATACAGCAATAGGAATATGCAGGTAGAAATTGTTCAAATCGATAGACGTAGAAAATACATTTCCTGACCATTGGATTCACCTGTCTGAAAAATTACTACTCTGAAATGGACAGTTCTTATTCATTGTTGAGTCTCTTCAATTACAGCACTGGATTATAAACCACTGATGGCTTTTGAACAAGAAACCGAATGGAATATGTTCCCAACCTGTTTTCTGCTGGAAGGCCTGTTAGACCTGGGTGGTCTTACTGCAGACCTTTTGCCTTTTACCTACTGATGATTCTTTCAGGTGGCCTTAGGATCCTGAGCACTTTGTCACTGCTAAGAAGTGATAAAGTGCATGTGCCTCTCCCTTAAACATGGTAACTTTGGTGTACACCTGATTGGCATATTTGATTTACTAATAAATCCCTTGTACAGTAGTATACCACATACCCATAGCCTGTGAGACAAATTCTACTAGTGAGCCTACAGCACTGAATGTGCCATTACAGTGCCTGTTATGCAGTTTTTTGCCACTTCAAACTGACATTTAAAACTAACTGCCAAATCTCAAACTCCTCTTTTTTTTTAGATACAAATCACTCCTAAAGTAGGCCCTAAGTAACCCTGGGGTCAGGGTGCAATGAAAGTAAAAGATAGAACATGTGTGTTTAATCTTTACATATCCTGCAATTGACAAACATTAAAATGTGTTTTCACTACTGTGAGGCCTATACCTCTTATAGGCTGCTAGCATTAGGAATTTCTTAATATACTTTTAAACTGAATTCCCTGATCAGAGAGGAGTAGCTTTTTCATGTTTCATATATGTTGAATGGTAATGATTCATCCTCCTCACTGGTGAAGTTGGATTTAAAATTATGAATGAATTTATTAACTGTTCAATTGATTAAAATCCTTACTGTAAGAAATAATAAAACTGGTGAGTTAAAAAAATTATCACATTAAAACTGTGAAGACTGCTGGTTAAAACGTTTTTTGTTCAAGTATTATATTCCCTCTCCGCTGCACCCACTCGGACCGCCAGCTCCGGGTCTTTATCATAAGTCCTTGCACCAAGTTTCTCAGACAGCTGCGTATGCCTTGGCGGTTTTCTCCTACAGCAGTCTGTGGATCGTTCTCCTTGTCCCTTCCATTTCGAGCCATTGATGTTGTGCGATTTCTGTATAGAATCATAGCTCTTCCCTCATTTGAGGGGAGGCTGCATTGACCCCCTTATTGTACCACACTGGTGGCCCTGATTTGTTTGTGATCATGTGCTGCCTTTAAAGCCATTCTAATCAGATGAATGAATTTCCCAAGACTCACCAAGGTCATCGTGGTTATTCTAGAAAAGCACAAGGCTGATGCTTCGCGGCATGTCTTGATTCCCTTGATGATGCAGACTGGGCGGAGAAGTCAACTGTTTTTGTTCGTAAGGGAGGGGCAGCAGCATAAAATGATTTAAAATTACTGTTTTAGGAATACCACTTTTAGAAAGTGGAAATTTCTCTTCACTTACTGCTTTATGTGCCTGAAAAACTGTCTCCAATACACGTTATGTTATGTTATGTTAATTGCACTTGTAGAGCGCATGGTTACCTTGGGGTGTCTTGGCGCTATGCACTGGTTACTAGGGACAGAAGGATGTGTACAACTGAGAGAAGAGACATGTCTTTAACCCCTTCCTAAAGGAAAGGAGATCCGGGGAGTTCCTGAGATGGAAGGCAAGTTCGTTCCATGCCTTGGAAGCACAATTAATGTAGCTCCTGCCTCCCCAATTGACTCTTTTAAATGGGGGACTTGAGCAAACTTAGCTCCAGTGGAGCGTAACATTCTTCCGGGGACGTATCATTGGAATTTACGCCTAAGGAAGTGGGGTCCTGTTCCATTGATGGCCTTAAAAACGGTACACATCTGGGGAGGGTGACAGCTGCACTTTGTGCATTCCTTCAAGACAGCCACAACATAGGAAGGATAGGTGTGTATGAGCACCCATCTATATGCATCTGCATTCTGATGGCCTTGCCTGAGCAGAATGGAAGGGAAGGGCTAACAATTCACTAGAGTAGGTAGTATATTTTCAGCAAACAAAGGACTGATTACCCCCCTCAGATAGCTTGGCAGACAGGACTGGGTTGAAAGGGATACTTGTACACTTCTGAGACGGGCTTTGAAGTCATACCCATATCAAAGGCACTTTTGGCTATAAGTACTTGGTTTCGGACCCCCTATACTCAGACATTACAAGACTTTTAACTGAAGCTCTTCCATAAGAATGGCTGTGCTGCTTAAAGGACTCAACTGTACTGCTGATCTAGAACGTCTACTTTTCTGTTTGTTGCCTTGCTGCCTGCTGCCCGCTGCTCTCTGACTCTGCTGAAGGAGAGCCGGGCTCTGCCTTAACCCCTTCCATGCCTATGACGAACCCCAGCCGTCATGCACTACGGTGCTCGTGTGCTGATGACGGCTGGGGTTCGTCACGGCCCGCCCCTGTTTGTGTTGTTTACAGTACACCAGGGGAATCGCGGCCGCATGGAAGGGATTAACTCCATTTGATCGCCAGGGGACCTTTGGCCTGCCTCCTGTTCCTTTACACTCAGGGGATCTACTGACAGAATATCGACCACACAAATATAAATGTAAGAAGTATTGAGGGAAAAATATAAAATACAAAATATCGACTCCCTATACTTAAAGAGGTAAGTGCAAAAAATATCAAAAACAAATGTTGTTTACAATAATATAGTTGTATTAAATATCGATTTTTTAAAATATATAGAATTCATAATATTATAATAAACATAAATTGAATACATACTTTAATTTATAAAAATATGTAATTACATGTATATTTCAACAAAAACAACAAATAAACTTCCTATAAAAATGTAAACACACATATATATAATTATATATACAAAAATAAACTAATATTTTAATTATTAATATCATTTGAACATTCAGAAATAGCATATAATTATCAAAAACAAATGTCAACATATTTAAATATACCAACAAAATAAAACATTAATAAAGGCAATCAATTCAGTTTAAAATAAAAATTAAAAACCACACATATTTGTCAACTTAATTAAAAATGAGTTATAAACAAAAGATATTGCAAATTATATTATTATTATAATGACTCAAAAACATAATTATATAATTTACAACATAAAATACATTATTACAAATTAAAATACATAGATATACATTTCACACCACATTAAAAAACTTTTTTCATGCTAAATACATTTCAAAATAATTATTCCAACCTAAAACAACAAAACAGTAACAAAATATGCATCACAAAAAAATAAGATTTACTATTCTAACTACAATACATATAAAATTACTTAAAATATAACACTAGAAAATACAAAAATGTACTATTCCCACAACACTTAACACAACAATAAAATGTATAATTATAAAAATAGAAAACGCTATTCCCACTCTAGTCAGTAGGGAAAGTGTTGGATAGCAGAGGGGTAAAAATTACTATTCCCACTCCAGTCAGTGCAACAGTAGGGAAAGTGATGGATTGCGGAGAGCTAAAATGTACTATCCCCACTCCAGTCAGTGCAACAGTAGGGAAAGCCTTGCATTGCGGAGGGGTAAAATTGACTATTCCCGCTCCAGTAAATGCAACAGCAGCGAATGTGTTGGATTGCGGAGAGGTAGAATGTACTATTCCCACTCCATTCAGTGCAACAGTAGGGAAAGCATTGGATTGCGGAGGGTTAAATGTACTATTCCCACTCAAGTCAGTGCAACAGTAGGCCATGTGTTGGATTGCAGAGGGGTAAAATTTAGTATTCCCACTCCAATCAGTGCAACAGTAGGGAACGTGCTGGATTGGGGTGGGGTAAAATTACTATTCCCATCCAGTCAATGCAACAGTAGGGAAAGGGTTGTATTCCGGACAGGTGAAATGTACTATTACCACTCCAGTCCGTGCAGCAGAAAGGTAACTTTTGGATTGCAGAAGGGTACATTTATTATTCCCATTCCAGTCAGTGCAACATTAAAAAGAAGCAAAATATCTTTAACAACTTTGAATTATTAAAAAAATCGAAATAAATCAAAACACAAATATGTTAAATACAAAATAGAAATATATTTCATATAAAATTACAAATAAACAAACATATTTAAAAAGTATTTATTAACAAAAATACATTTATTGCATACATTTGATTGAGTTACTTCCCACCCTATAACTACATAAAATTCACAACTTGCACCTTAAACTTAACAAAAAAAATTATATACACTGATAAAAAAAATATTTATCAACAAACCAATATCATGAATTAAATATAAATCATAAATTCATTTTAATTAATGTTTCTTCCAGAGTATACCCCCACAAAACACAGCATACTTATAAGATTTACCGGAAAATCATTTACACAATTAACATTATAAATTATCAAAATAACAATTATTATTTACTAAACATTAATTTACTGCCCATGCCATACCCCTACAAAACCCACAAACCCACAGAAAAATAATTGACAAGTAACATAATTAGTTATCAAACATTATTTATTAAAAACAAAAAATATAAATTAATAACAATTATTTAACTTCCCACCCTTTACCCCTATAAACCATACAACCCCCACCTAAAACTAAACTAAATAAAATTAATAACACAGTTAAAATAATTATTTTACAATTAAACAACTAATATTATTTAGCGACTAAGTATAATTTAGTTAGAATTAATTTAATCCTCACCCTTTACCCCTTATAAACCCAAAACCCACACCAAACAAATGTAATTAAATAATTAACATACTTAATTATCAAATAAATATTTGAATGGAATTATCAACTAATTAGGAATGAATTAAAAAAAAAGAAATTACTTTCTACACTTTGCCCCTTATAAACCCCAAAAGCACACAAAAATGTAGTTAAACAATTAACAAAATTAATTACATTTAATTATCAACTAACTATTAATTAATTACAACTAAATTACTTCCCACCCCTTACCCCTTTAAACCCTACAACCCCCACCTAAAATTAAACTAAAAACAAATGAATAACACAGTTAAAATAACTAATTTATAAATAAATAATTTAATGTATTTACCAAGTAATTATTAACTTTTACTCCCTTAAAACCAACAACCCCACCTAACATTAACCTAAAGAAAGCAGTAAAAGTTGAAATAATTAATTTACAAATAAATAACTAATAGTATTTAATTAATTAAATGTAACTATCAACTAATTATTAATTAATTACAAATAAATTACTTCCCATCCTTTACCCCTTATAAACCCAAACACCACACCAAAAAATGTAATTACACAATTAACATAATTAATTATCAATCAATTAATTGAATTTAACTATCACCTTATTATTAATTAAATAAAATGAAATTACTTTGCACCCTTTACCCCTCTAAATACCACAAACCACACCTAAAAAACTGCACAGTTTCCATTGTTAATTATCAATAATTAATTATTATTAATTAAGAGCTCATTATTAGTCAATTAAAAACAAATTACTTCATTTCTTTTACCCTTATAAACCCTACAACCCACACTGAAAATGTATCCCAAAAACATTAAATGCACAATTAACACTATTAAATATTAATTAAATGAATATTATTATTTATAAAATATTCATTACTTTTTTGGAACTATAAAAACGCAAAATGTATTTAAATTAAATGTAATAACTACCAAAAATGTAACACATATGTTAAAAAACATAAACAATACTTATACATAAAAATTACATCACATGCATTTAAATATATACTAAAATATATACCACTAATTAAAAAACGATATTTTAAACAACTATATTTTTGCAAACAATATTATTGACTTCTATATATAAAAAAATATAGATTAGTTACTTTAAAATCAATTTACTTGTCCATGATATTCTTGCTCATGATATTTCTGTTTCACAATATTTTAAAATCGATAAGTGTGTCATTCGATACTAGTGACTCGATATTGTTCTGAATACCGACTCAGGGATATTAAAGTCTCTACCCCTGCTCCCGTGCCAGGCTCACTGGAACTGGCCCAGATATTTGCAACATGAACTTTAATGCATCTCCTGTCTGCATGTAACAGCACGGGTGCATCAATGCCATTTCAAGATCCTCTTGCATGCCTACAAAGCCCTCCATGACCTAGGACCTGCCTACCTCAACCATCGACTGAACTTACACCAATCTGTTAGACACCTGCGCTCCTCTTCACTCACCCGGACATAGACTCCCCGCATCCATCGCATCAATAGCAGTGGCTGCTGCTTCTCCTACATCCCTGCCAAGTCCTGGAAATACCTTCCCCTCCAGCTCCATACAGCCCCCTCTCTGGCAGACTTCAGGAAGAGACTCAAGACCTCGCTCTCTGATGGAGACACAGTGCCCAGAAACCACTAGGGGAGACAGGGTTGCGCTTTACAAAAGGTTGTTTTTTTGTTGTTTGAACTGTGTTTTAGCAGTAGTAAAATCGGCACATCACATTGGAACCAGCACTTTCCTTCCAGAGATCGAAGGATTGGACAGCGTACCACCCCAGCTGCAGGGTGACGAGACTGACTCATCCCTTCGACTGTGTATCCGAATCTAGTGCATTGTTGGAGGCTTCTAAACTCTGGCACCTGTCTTCTGAACTAACACAGCGACTTCACTGTGTGGAGACGATTGACACATTTTGCACCTGAGGGCCTTAACATTGAAAAGAGTGGTGGTTCCTGCCTGGCCTGATGCATACCTCAGCCAACCAGGAATCCTATGTCTAACACAGGCAATCAGCGGTGAGGATAGGACTTGTGTTTGTGCAATACCATATAGTGACTAACTGTTCCCTACAACTCTATTCTCCCTGATCTGGGATAGGCAAGATGGCCGCCGACAGACCGTAGGTGAGCAGTCGCGCTGTCCTTCTCCCCCCACGGTATAGTGGAGATGGCACCCTGATCGCCTTTCACAAAGTTGACTATGCTGATTACCCCAGATTGGCTGCTACAATCACTGCACAGACCCCGAAGGCCGAAGCATCGATTAGTACATCCTGACGATTCCGAGGCAGCATCGCCACGAGTAACTGCGGTGAGGCTCCTGAAGGCGTATCTGAGGGCTTTCCTCTTTCGGGAAGGAATACAGCGAATATCTAGAATGGCGCCAAGAGGGGTTAAACCAGAGGAACAGGAGGAATCGAAATATTCTGCTCCAGCAACACCCGGGCCGGCGGCTGCATCATCCCTGTGCGGGGGGGCCCTCGTAAGGAAATTGGCAGCCGCCGCTGAGAACACGGGGCTGATGGAAGAGCTGCCCGAGCAAAGTACAGGAGGTAAAGACACATCCTCCAACATAACTAGGAAGAGCTCCAGAGGCCGCCAAGTTGCCAGCGGGAAGAGTAAAGATGCTGCTGGTAAAGATACTGTGCTGCGGCAACCTACCCTTTTCGAAGCCTTTCCCCGCAAAGGCAGCTCTGATAGCGAGGCAGGATGCGAGCATGGATGCAGCTCAAGCTGAAATCTCCTCAGCGCAGGTACAGACTCATCGTGGCACCGAGCAAGCTGCAAGACAGAGTGAGCCTAGCCAGGAGGCAGCGGATGAGGGCCTTAACATTGAAAAGAGTGGTGGTTCCTGCCTGGCCTGATGCATACCTCAGCCAACCAGGAATCCTATGTCTAACACAGGCAATCAGCGGTGAGGATAGGACTTGTGTTTGTGCAATACCATATAGTGACTAACTGTTCCCTACAACTCTATTCTCCCTGATCTGGGATAGGCAAGATGGCCGCCGACAGACCGTAGGTGAGCAGTCGCGCTGTCCTTCTCCCCCCGCGGTATAGTGGAGATGGCACCCTGATCGCCTTTCACAAAGTTGACTATGCTGATTACCCCAGATTGGCTGCTACAATCACTGCACAGACCCCGAAGGCCGAAGCATCGATTAGTACATCCTGACGATTCCGAGGCAGCATCGCCACGAGTAACTGCGGTGAGGCTCCTGAAGGCGTATCTGAGGGCTTTCCTCTTTCGGGAAGGAATACAGCGAATATCTAGAATGGCGCCAAGAGGGGTTAAACCAGAGGAACAGGAGGAATCGAAATATTCTGCTCCAGCAACACCCGGGCCGGCGGCTGCATCATCCCTGTGCGGGGGGGCCCTCGTAAGGAAATTGGCAGCCGCCGCTGAGAACACGGGGCTGATGGAAGAGCTGCCCGAGCAAAGTACAGGAGGTAAAGACACATCCTCCAACATAACTAGGAAGAGCTCCAGAGGCCGCCAAGTTGCCAGCGGGAAGAGTAAAGATGCTGCTGGTAAAGATACTGTGCTGCGGCAACCTACCCTTTTCGAAGCCTTTCCCCGCAAAGGCAGCTCTGATAGCGAGGCAGGATGCGAGCATGGATGCAGCTCAAGCTGAAATCTCCTCAGCGCAGGTACAGACTCATCGTGGCACCGAGCAAGCTGCAAGACAGAGTGAGCCTAGCCAGGAGGCAGCGGATGAGGACGCACTCACCAGTGCTGAGGCAGAGCCTGGAAAGAGGATCGTTGTGAGAGGGGACGTCGCACCGGCTCCAGTGCCAGAGGAAGCGGCGTTGCAGTTTGGTGAGCACACGCACCAGAAAGAGGC
This sequence comes from Lissotriton vulgaris, assembly GCF_964263255.1. Taxonomy (NCBI): domain Eukaryota; kingdom Metazoa; phylum Chordata; class Amphibia; order Caudata; family Salamandridae; genus Lissotriton; species Lissotriton vulgaris. The sequence continues at coordinate 323,222,463 of NC_141699.1, read as the reverse complement.
AGAAGACTCAGAAGGGTGCGTGGAGGTCGCTCCAGAGTTTGACATCGAGGCGGATGCTGACACTAGACAGCAGGCCCTGGCTCCTCCGACGGCCTTTCAGGTACATTTACAGCCAGCAAAGCGCCCAGGGGCTGAAAACACGGATAAAATCACCGGACATAATGACTCAGGATTTGGCACTCTACAGAACACTCAGTCAGGGGGAGGGCAGGGGTTGGTGATATCTACCCCCGTGCTAGACTTGGTAGTGAAAGCAAGAGATGCTGCTAGCCGCACAAAACGTACGGGCCATAACAAAAGAAAGGAGAGCAGGGAGCATAAGGAGAACATGGCAGTCTTGGCCCCGGCAGTCGCAGGGAGGTCTGTTATACCTAAAAAACAGAAGGAAGCTATTCCGGACACAATGCCAGGTTCCCCTAGCGATTACTGTTTTTTTCCCTCAATGATGATACAGGATCCTCACTATCAAGTGGGGAAAGCATGACTGGGGACTCTGACTCCGGCTCTGGCTCTGATCCATCCACTGAGGAAAGTACCTCAGTCCAAAGGGCACCCATAGGGACAAGGCATCAGAGGGAAAGCTCCCGGGCCAAACAAAGAGCAAGAGGCCGTCCAACACAAGGCGAGGTAGCCAAGAAGCTTGATTGGGATTACTCCACGACATCCCAACTGTACCAAGAAAACGTAAGCTCAGATGTACAGCAGCACACAGCCACATTGCTACCCCCTACTATGGAATTACTTTTTGGCACTCGGAAGCGGATGCAGGGGGAAGCCAGGACTGAGACAAGAAGGGCTAGACAAGCGTCCAAAAAAATACAAGTGTCATTAAGGAAAATGAACAGAATGTACATAGAAATGGCAGGTAGAGTTACCCAGGTGGAGGAATGGACTGGGAAACTTGAGGACGCAGTGTTTAAGTGGCAGGAGTTTAACGAGGCACAGGAAAAACTGTGAAGACCTGCAATGGAAACTTGAAGATTTCGAGAATCGTCAAAGACGTAACAATGTGAGGCTCTTAGGGGTTGCCGGGGGGGCAGAGGGGCAGGGTATGCGCTCCTTCGTAGTCTCGCTATTGAAGGGCGCTTTCCCTGAGTTATCAAGCTGGAACTGGGAGAGCGAGGTCCAACGTGTACACAGATTCCCCTTGACTCAGAGGAAGGGATATATAGCCACAGCAGACTCCAAACCAAGAGTGATCCTGTTTTTTCTTTGGGATCTATATCCTCCAGCAGGTGGTCACGGACAGGGCAAGGCCAGAGGCGAAAATAACAGCTGAGTATAACTTTCTTTGCCCACCCAGACTTCTGCCACGCAACAGTGGAGAGGAGGTGGAGATTAAGGCAAATGATTCTGGCTTTCCAGTCTCTGGGACATGAGGTTTTTCTGTTATTCCTGTCACGCTTAAAGGTGTTGGTTAATGGACAAGTTAGAATGTTCTTCTCAGAGATTAAGACCCAGGCATACCTGACAGAGTTAAAAGAAAAGAAGTCTCAAGGTGGGGGCAGTGGCAGGAAGCGGTAAAATGCCTTAAAAAAGCACTCCTTCAAGTTGTAGGCGGTCTCTAGCTTGGTTGTGTAGCATAGTCACGGAGGTGGGGGGTGGTGGGTGTGAGCACAACGGTAATGGTAACATATGGAAGGTACTGTGGGCGGGCGGGCACGACTCCCTGCGGGCGTACAGCTGCCGCACATAGGTCATGCTTGACCTATTTGCCTGTAAGGGGGGGTGGTCTCTGTGGGAGGGGTGGCAGGGGGGTGGGGAGGGGGAGGGTTGTAGTGCACGTTCTAGAAGGACACTTGTTGGTACACAGACATGACACACGAAGGAACATATCAATCAAGGAGATAGCACGGGGCATTGCAGGCATGAAAGGCAATAATGGAAACCTGAGCACTTCGGGTCGGGAAGAATGGCTAGGTCAACTTCCTAAAGCAGAGGGATGAGTACTCGAATAATCACTGTTAATGTTTGTGGATTGAATGACCATATTAAAAGGCAGTGAGTAGCAGCAATGTTGAGAGCTTCGAGGGCTGACTTTGTTTGCCAACAGGAGACCCATATTGAAGGTAACAAGGGGTTTCTGTTGGATAAATTAGGTTTTCACGTTTTAGTTCATTCAAAACAGGGGACCAAAACTAGAGGGGTGGCAATACTCGCTAAAAAGACAAACATGTACCAGTCAGGAAGAAACTTGAGGACTTGAAGGGGAGGTGGGCTTTAGTAGAATGCCTAGTTAATGGTGGTTGGGTCACGCTAGGTTCTATCTATGGCTCGACAGAGGATGATCTCGAGATCTTTTCCTTTCTAGACCTTGAGCTGCCAGCGTGGGCCCCTTTAGTGATCCTTGGGGGAGATTTTAATATTAATGGCATAGGTGGTCTTGGTTGCAGCTGACAGATAATTACCAGGGGCGTAAGAAAAAGGTATGTAGGGCAATTGTTAGCTTGGCAAGAAACAACGCACTAGTTGACACATGGTCTATACTTAAGCCGCAAGATAACGGGGCAACTTACTTTTCAGCCCCTCACAGGGTCTGCGTAAGCTAGATTATTTTCTGATCTTGAATAGGCTAGTAGCAAAATCCCAGATAGAAAAACAACCCCTTATCATATCAGACCATAATCCCTTAGTACTCTGCTTAGACGCCGCAATAAAAACGAGTTCTACGCGCATCTGGACTTTTGAGTGTGGACTAATAAAAGATAGCAGCCATGTCCTCCATATGAAAAAATGGATTAAGAACTACTGAGATATTATTTGGGGTAGTACTGCCACAGGTTTTACTTGGGATGCCTTTAAGGCAGGTGTCCGAGGAGAGACCCTGAGTTTTAGCCTATTTAGACAAAGGCAGGAGTGCACAAGGGCTGCTGAGCTGACTGAAACTGTAGTGGACCTTGAGGTGGAGCTAGCATCCATGATCCTAGCAGGCGCACCCATAGACAAGACCCTTATCAAACTAGCGAGGACAAAAGCGGCGGCAGCGGAAAATCTCGCTACTAAGGCAGCAGCTGAGTATTTAGCAAGGAAGGAGCACTGCCATGAATACAGTGAACGGGTGGGTCATACCCTAGCAGTTGGAACACGGCAAAAGGCTGCTCTGGGACAGATAAAGGGAATTTTTTATAGTACGAGGCACTTGATATCTGACTCAGCTGGGATTTGCAAGGTGTTCAGACAATTTTTCACCAAACTATATAGTGAAGAACACTCACCAGACCCCTCACAAATACAAAAGTATCTCGCAGATATACCGCCTCCAACTTTTACGCATGAGAGCAGAGACGAGCTAGATTCACGTAAGGCAGAGGAAGAAATCAGATCCGCCCTAGCCAGCTTACCTGCAGGTAAAGCTGCAGGACCGGACCAGATCCCTATTGAGTTCTAAAAAACTTTGTAGACAGAGATCTCCACATACTTGATTGAAACATTGCAACAGGCACAAAGGGGCTACTCTACACCAAAGTCTTGGGCGGGGAGCTGAAATTGTTATTATCCTTAAAAAAGGGAAACCTACGACAGATGCTGGGTCTTACAGGCCAATAACATTACTGAATGCGGATACAAAGATGTTTTCTAAGGTTCTGGCCTCTAGGCTCTCCAAAGTGATAGACACACTAGTTAGTCAAACACAGCATGGATTTATTCCAGGGAGATGGACAACACAACATATTCGGAGGGTCATCACTTTATTCGACGCCTCGGAGGTCTCAGGAGACCCAATGTATGTCATGCTTTTGGATGCAGAAAAAGCGTTTGACCGTGTCTCCTGGGACTATCTCTGGTCGTCATTAAGATGAACAAGTATTGGTAATAGCTATATCCAGGCCATACAGGCGTTGTATTCAGCACCCACAACGCGCGTCTGAGTTAACGGGGAATACATGAAGACTTTAGAAATTAAGCGAGGCACGAGGCAGGGCTGCCCATGTTCCCCACTACTATTTGCGCTATATCGGGATCCTCTGTTGCATAGACTCGGAGCTACTAGGGGTATTCTACCGGTAAAGACCATGGGCGGCAAATGTAAAATACTCTCGTACACTGATGATATAGCGATCATCACGCCGGCCCCCATAGAGGCTATTAGGGAAATAGAGGAAAAGGCTGTAGTGTTTGGCAGAATTTCTGGCAATGCCCTTAACGGACCTAAAACACAAATCATTAAAAACAGCAATGTGCTCTGCTCTGATAGTCGCGTAACGGAATCAGGAGTTTATCTGGGGATCGATATATCTGCAGATCTGGGCAACATAGTCGCTAAGATTATCGATCCGACAATTAACAAGGCAAAGAAAGACCTTGATAGACTGCACAATCTCCACCTCTCCATAGTGGGACGGGCCAATGTCATAAAAATGATTTTGTTGCCAAAGTTGTTATACATATTCAGGGCGACCCCATTAACATTTGAGGCAAAATGGTACACCGCATTGGAGCAGATGACAAATAGACTCTTATGGGCACACAGGAAGACGAGGCGGGCTCTGCGGTACATGGCACTTCCTAGAGATCGAGGGGGTTGGGCTGTCCCCGATTTTAGAATGTATCATTGGGCGGCAGCCCTCCAGTATATGTCTGGGCTTATAGGAGGTGCTTCAACAGAGGTAGAATACACATCTGGTTCTACTTCTATATATTCAGTATTGCTAGAAGGAGAGGCACTTAATGTTTTTTTGAAGTATACAGACCCTAGTTATTTCAAGAGAACTACATATAAGACCCTGATAGCAGCATACAAAATATGGGCAGCATTTAGGAAGAAATGTGGACTTGGGAGATACAATGCGTATACATGACTGTATGGAAATAATTCACTCCTGACAGAAATTTTTGCAGACTCGATCTTCTCAGATTGGGGACGGCGCGGAATTGTGAAAATCAGGGACCTTAGGAGACAACATGGATTTTACCAAGTCTCAGAGGGACAGCAGTTGTATGGGGTTGACACAATTTTTTTTATAAATATTTGCAATAGTTTCTTGGGGTCAAAAAAGGGGGGCCCTGCTGGGTTTGGGAAAACCCAGTCATGGAATGCATTGCAAACAAAGGAAGCTGCATGAGTAAACAAATTTATTTTGAACTAATAGCAAGTAAAGAGGATGATTTAGGGAAGCATGAAGACAAGTGGGCTATGAGATTGGGCAGGAAAGTTTTCATCTCTCATTAGACCTAGGTAGGAAAATTCTTTGTTGTGCTGCACTACAGGCACAACACTATAAAACAATCTTCTCATTGTATTATACGCCTGCCAAGATCGCACAATGGGGGGGCACATCTTGAATCACATGTCCTTGTTGTAGTAGTACAGAAGCTGGGGCAGTGTATATCTTTGCTACCTGTCCAAGTTTACTCCAATTACACAAAGCAATTGAAATGTGTCTGGACAAATCCCTGGGAATTAACACTGTGCTTACACCAGCAAGGGTTATCTTAGGAATAGACGGGGGAGGTACTGCTAATTATTTTATATTTGTCGCAATGGCAGTGTTACGTTTATGTGTGGCATCAGCATGGCTATACCCAATACCCCCTACATTTCACCAATGGCTGTCCAGACTTCTTTCCATTTATAATCTGGAAAGGGAGATATACGCAAGGAAGGGCAGAAGGGGAAGAAGAATGGGTCTGCAAATTTGGGAACCCATGAAAAATTGGAAGGATATGCATTATATGACTTGTTATGAATTATCTCCCTCTCTGGCAAGGTGGTGCCGCAAAGCTACTCTTGGTATATGTCATAATGTAATGCATTTCGTGATTTATTGGTTATCATTTATATGTATGTCATCATCTGTTCAAGTTTATATTGTGCCCTGCAAGTGGGAAAAATATCTATAAATAAAATAAAATTTAAAAAATTTAAAAAGCAATACTTATACACAAAAATTACATCACATGCAGTAGTAAAATAGGCACATCACATTGGAACCAGCACTTTCCTCCCAGAGATCGAAAGATTGGACAGCGTATCACCACAGCTGCAGGATGACGAGACTGACTCATCCCTTTGACTGTGTATCCGAATCCAGTGCATTGTTGGAGGCCTCTCAACTCCGGCACCTGTCTTCTCACCTGACACATCGACTTCACTGTGTGGAGAAGGTTGACGTATCTTGCACCTGAGGGCCTTAACATTGAAAAGAGTGGTGGTTCCTGCCTGGCCTGATGCATTCCTCAGCCAACCAGCAAACCTATTTCTAACACAGGCGATCAGCGGTAAGGGTAGGACTTGTGTTTGTGCAATACCATATAGTGACTCACTGTTCCCTACAACTCTATACTTAGACCAAGGCAAGCCTTTTTCAATTCTCCCTGATCTGACAAAAATGCGACTTTTGCCAAAGTCACATTTTTTCGCAATGTCTGTGGTTTTACCTAGCAATATGGAATTCAAACTGCACAGTCTGGAGGCATACGCAGTGGCTCAGCTAAAGGAGTTCTGCCAGGAGAGAAGAGTGTTCCATTAAGTAAGTGCCAAGAAGACAGAGTTTCAGAAAGCCTTAAGAGCATTGGCAGCAGCCCACCCAGAAGGAGAAGTGAATTAAAAGGAGGGATACGATTCTGAGGAATGTTCAGAGATGGACCTGAAAGAGAGTCTTGTCTTGCAGCCTACTGGGGGCAATCCTCTCCAAAGACCGGAAGTCCACTCCATACCAGGCAGCAGTGTGTCCTCTAAGAAACTGTCCTCAGAGGAGCTGGAGGATGGGAGGGAAGAAAGAAAACTAAAGCTCGAGCTTGCTGAGATGGAGAATATTAAGGAGCAGACCCTTGCTCTTGCTAGGCTCGAGAAGAAGCAAGCTCTAGAAGAGAGGACACTGGCCATGAAGAAAAGGAAGGTGGCCCGCAAGCTGAGCCTCAGTGAGCTGGGTATTCGAGCCCTCTGAGTGTGGTCCAGCAACAGCAATTCCGGTGACAGCAAACCTACATTGTCTTCACATGAGTTCAGATTTCATATTCCAACGGTATTGGTGCCCAGTTATGGAGTGGGGGTTGACATAGATAAATGATTGGAAGCCTATGTGGTGGCCTTGAAATTGCGCAGGGTCCCAGAGGAGTTCTGGGGGTAGTCTATGTTGGTACCTGCCTAAGCATGGGCGAATTTTGCGATTCTCGCGTTCGCGAATTTTGCGGATTTGCGAACTCGCAATCCGCAAAATCCACGAATTCTCGCGAATTTGCGGATTTTTTTTGTGTTCGCGCGGGTTTCTGCCAGTTCGCGAGGGTTTTGTACAATTTCGCAAAACGCGAACTTACCTGTCGGGTCGCAAGTTTCGCGAACTTGTTGTTTCTACGTGTCCAGCCTGTTTGGGACACTCTTCTTCATCACTGCCACTCTCTGTCACCACTGCCACTCTCTGACTACTCATGCCACCCTCTGGCCCACCCATGCCACCCTCTGTTTCATCACAGCATCCTCTGGTTGTCCAGTCAGTGTACATTATTGTGGCAACGCAAGCACACCTTCCATGCCTCAAGTGACCTGAATTAATTTGGGGCTGATTAATGTGTCACAGAATATTTTTTTAGCTGGCACCTGCTTCCTTAGTGCTTTCTGATTAGTGATCTTTTGCACTTGCTAAGTACTTTCATTGTTGCAAAATTAGTTACAACTCCTGCCCTGCCCCAACTGACAATAATGAATTAGGGGCTGATTAATGGATTTGAACCTCCAGCCTGGCTCCTGCTTGTCTCCCTTAGCTGTAATTCAGGACCTTTGTGGCATATGTGTAACTATTCTGAGGTTCAGAGCAGGGTCACATAATAGTTGCAACTGGCAACTGAACTCTGGAGGGGCCCCTCAGGAAGCACTACAGGAAATGGCTACTAATGATGAGCCTGAACTTTTGAACCTGGTAAGTAGTTTCAGTTTTGCTAAGATCGTATTTCTGCAATTTTGCGCTTATTCGTGGGGCGCGAAGTTGTACTGGGAAGCCGCGAACTCACGCGAACAGTGCGAGCAAGCCATGAAATCCGCTGCTCGCGGATTTGCGGATTTTGCGGGAGATTCGCGAATCTCGCGGATTGCGAATTTACCGAAAATCCGCAAAATCCGCGCGAAACGGATTTTCCGCCCATGCTTATACCTGCCTACAATAGGGAGGGATCTACTCCTTACATTAGAGGTAGGGGAGCAGACCAACCACACTACCATGAAGGCCATTTTAGTCAGCAAACTTGAGTGGATTTCTTGGACTATGCTAGTATGGCACTGAAGGACTGGGTGAGGGGCAGCAAACAAAGTTACTGATTATGAATTGTTGTACAACTTGTTTTTAAAGGAGCATTTTCTTGAAACATGTGTCCCAGACCAGCACCAACCCCTGGTTGATAGCAAGCCTGCTGACTCCAGGAAGCTTGCTGAGGTGGGGGAAAACTGGATCAGCACCAGAGTGTCCATAAAGGTATCTGTGGGGGACTCCCAAAAGGGTAGTCAGGGCTCCCACCAGCTGATGGATGGGTAGATAAAAAGAAGGAGTTCTCTGTCAGGCCCCCAAAACAACTCACAGAGAAAAGGGTCTGGCTCACATTCCCAATCTATCCAGCAAAATAGAAACTACCTAGAAAAAGGTGAGCTACACTAGGTTTTCAAGTGATATGAGTGCTACAAGTATGGATACTGTAAGAGGGACACCAAGTTTCCAAAAAGTACACAAACACCCACTGGAGGAGAGGATCCAGCGGTGATTATTTTAGTGCTGGGGAGGAGATTGTCCAAGTTAATAGAGGGGAGTTTAGTGGGGGTACCCTTGTGTCCCTTGGTGACAGTGAGATGGTTACAAAGATCGATGTACCCTCAAATACTATGAAGTATAGGCAATGGATCACCATCAATGGCCAATGGACTGAGGCTCTGAGGGTTACAGGCGCCAGCATGACTTTGGTAAGGAGTCAGCTGGTTTCCCCAGAGCAGGCAATTCCACTAGTTTGCAGTGGCTGACAACAGAGAGGGTCACTATACTGTGGATTTTGTTCTATTTGAGTTGGGGGTTGAGGTCCTCTGAAAGGTGCAGTGAGCTCTGCCATACCTGTGGACTGTTTGTTGAGTAATGACCCGGAACACTCTACCTGGAAGGAAATGGAGCAAAAGGCTCATGTGGAGATATTAGGGTTACCTTACTGGATCTGTGCTACCACACGGTCCATGGCTGCCCAGGATGGGAGTCAAAAAGGAGTGGAGCCTAGAATAATTGCCCAAACATCTGCTAAAAAGGGGTGAGGCAGTGGACATGGGAAACCATCCCGTAAATGTCCTTCACTTAAGAAGGATGGGGCTCCTGTGGTGGTAGCCCCATAGTCCACTGAGGTGGTCATTGCTCTGGCTGAACCTGCTGGGTGGCATGTGGAAGAAGAACCCACCAAGATGGAGTTCTATAGGGCACAAAGGGAGTGTCCAACCCTCCTAGGCATGAGACAACAGACTGAAGCCCAAGGAGCAGGGGATGCCTCCAGTAGTCTCCACATTTAGAGGAAAGACTACATACTTTACAGTGACCCTAATGCTTCTGGGCATGGGACAGCAAGAGAAATACTGGGCCCCTAATGCTACAGGGCCTTCCTATGGGAGCTGGATTATGAAATTCCTCTGGCAGGACACCAGGGCCAAGACAAGAACTTTGTAATGCTTGTCCCCCACTTCCATTGGCCTAGGATCAAGAATTCCTTAGCTGCAGAAGATGGCCACACACTAAGTGAGTGTGGAGGCCTTCAGAGAAATTTCCCCAACATCTGCTGGCTATCTGACATGCACTGCTGTCTTGGTGACAGAAGATACCAACCTGGACCTTATACAACACAAGATGGGCTTCCCAACTGTCGGCGAGCCCATAGATGAACGGCGGAAGCCCAAACCACTGCCTCCAAGGAGGCACCATGTTGCTGAATGGGACGGCCTGGGCAGGAAGGAGCCCCAGAGAAACCAGGGCTCGATAGCGGAGTGGGCCGGCTGTCATGCGCGGCTCGAAAATTGTAGGCAGCAGGGGTGAGCAGGACTCCCTGGATGGGTGGGGTCCTGCGTGCAGAGTTTGTGGCTGCAGCAGACTGGTGGGTTGCGGCGACCTCTGAAGCTGGCTGTTGACTGTGGCGACTACCTGGGAATGGGGCAGTTCAGGCAAAGGAGCTAAAGCAATGTTGCTAATGCGGGTGGACCCCACCCTACTCTTGTCTACATATATCCATGCCAGGGATTGGGCAATCAGTTTGTGTGCAACTGGGGCCTTCTCCTTGATGCCAGATCAGGCCCATGGAGAGATCCGGCAGTAGGCCCCACTAAAGTCAACACTATACAACCCCAGGGGGGTGGACTTGTGCAGGATCCGCTTCCTTTCTTATTGGCTTGTGGCCAAGACAGTGAGTCCCACAGGCCCCTGAGGGCCCAAAAACTTTACTACCCCCAGAGGTGGGGAGGTCTATGCTTGGCAGATCACCAGGGTGACAACAAGAAGTTATACCTGAGTAAGGGGCGGAGAGCTGACCTAGGAGTGTGCCCGGTGGGACTGATCAATGGGGACCACGAGTGACCCTGAGGGTGAGGCAGCAGCCGGATGGACTTGATCGGGAGCCTAACAGATATGGTTAAGGACTGGGACTCCTAACCAGTTCAATCCAACAAACTGGATAATTAAAGTAAAGTAAAGTAACGTAAAACTTTATTTGACCCAGACCTCTACTGTGGTCAACAAATACAAAATTAAAATAATTCCAAATACTCATAAAAATGCTTAGCTTCACTACAAGATGGTACAGTGGTAGTGTTCAGCCACCAACTCAGACAACATTAGAGTGAATTTGTTGGGATAGAAAAAAATCTTGGATTATATTTCTTGTTTAAAATAGCTTCAAAAAGCTTTTTAAAAACTGGGTAAATATACAGTCCACATGGAGGCCAGGAGCAGGACAGCTGGGGTTACAGCTGTGGATGCAACTGGACAAGAACCCAATCTGCGAGAGATAATGGCTGTGACCATGGAACTTTAAAGCACTATTGAGCCAAAACTAGATACAGTCACTATCAATGGCCTGAAGACAAGTCCAGACCCTCACTCAATAAAATGTCACCATGATGGCCCATGTGGAAAATCAGGAAGGTAGAGCTTGATGAAACAATATCTGGGTAGTGGAAGTACCAGAGGGAGCAGAGGGTCTGAGTGTGGACCTCTTCCTAGAAGACTTGATCCTCAAAGTCCTCTGTCCCAAAAGGGTCTCTAACTTTGTTATGGCTGAGAGGGCTCAGAGAACACCAGGACAAAGACCGCACCCAGGTGAACATCTGCAAACTATAATCAATATAATCTTGAACTACAGAGACAGGGACGCCATCCTACAGGCAGCTCCCACTCAGAACAGACATTAAGAGGGGGATTACGATGGTGTAACGATCACCACTACCGTGCCAGCCATGGCCTCAGTCACGCCATCATTACCTGAATTACCCACCGCCATATTACGATGGCGGTGGGTATCGCGGCGGACGGAATGTCTGTTCGATGCTTTTCCGCCATTCGGAAATTGTTGCAATTGCTGGCTGGGCAGAGATGGAGCTCATATATGGTGGCGTGCCTAGCAGGCACTGCCATCCATATTATGATGTTTTAAATTTAAAGCCTTTTGTATGGTGGCAATGCCGCCATGGAAAGACTGGTGGAGGTATGCTTTGGGTGCCCGTTGGGGGCCCCTGGGGAACATGGGGGGGGGTGTTGGGTGCACTTGGGAGGTACCATGTCCATGCAAAAATTGGCAGGCACCGCAACATGGCATTTTACCATTGCGGCGGGTGCTGCGGACAACAGCATATGTTTATGCAAGCAGTTACCGTTTCTAATAATGTGGACACCTATTAAATCTTTTGAGCCTGTTTCTATCACCTTAACCCCATGGTCACACCTGTTTTTCAGCCAGATGGTTAAAGCCCCTGAAGCCTGACCTGATGTAGCTGGAGTGGCATTAGCCTGAAAGGGTAGGTAACCAGGCCTATACACCTGCTCTGCCGCCCATATTTCTAACAGTAACATAATTTAGTGGCCACCTATATATTACCCCCATTCAGGATTACATAGCTTGGCCTGCACACCAGCCTCATTCCATGACATACGTTTGACTGTGGTTCTCTTATGTGCCCCAATGTACCCCAATATTGTCCTAGGTAGCTTCACAACCTTTTATCTACATTTGTCCTACCTTGCTCTACATAACGGCTCTGGCGCGGACCTTTTACCTAGTTATGTGCAGTATAAATGTTGTGTGGTTTACTTTGAAAACTAGCCTCATTTATTATGCATGAGGATTCTTAGTATCACAGCGGGATTGCCATCTTCTCCATAATAACCTTGTACAAAAATCACCACAATCATCATCCTTGGACGACAGGCCTACAGTACCATGACACATTTAGGTAGAACCCCTGAGGATACCTTTCAGGTATATAAGTACCACATCATCGCTGGGCAAACCAGAGGAAAAGCTTCCATGCTGACACAAGATCCTGAAGTCACTGAATGCAGACACTCCAGCATGCAGTGGTCTGACATCCCTCACGTGAACAAAATATGGGGTCCTTCCTTCTCTCCCATCAGGTAATGGGGTTGGCTCTTTCCTAGGCGGTTAGTGGCTATAAACCTACATACATGCTAGGTACATTCAGGTACATTCAGTTAGGGTTTGCATCTTAGGAGTACTCATGATTATTGCCATGTATCTATATGCCTGCATATTTTCACTCTTTTAGCATCATGGTACAATTCTCCCTTTTATTTACTCTGATGGTGATTGTAATCATATACATCTCTTTCTGTCTAATGGTTCTTGCAGCACATGCTTTTTATACTATAATGACTCTGGTTCAATAAATGCTAATTGAAAACGAGCATGAGTGACTGAACGAGGATTAGCATACTGTTTCCATGATCCCTGAGGGTCAGGGTTGTCGTGTTCAATAGTTGCCAGAAATGATTCACTCCATGGTAAGGTTATGGGACTTATAGTGGCACTGTGAACTAGCTGGTCTACAGGCTAACATATCATTTGGGGGGGTCTAGAATCAGTCTGGATACCAATCCCTTAGTTTTTGTTGTCTAAACACGCTGATCCTATATAGATTTGTAGGAACTACACAACATGGCATCCAACATTGGTTCGGCTCTTTTTTAACAATCAAATATGAGTAGTTCAGTCATGATTTCTTATACCCCTTCTCACATTTACCCAGAGACGTCTGGGGTGCCAGAGGAAATATCCACAGAAGCTGAGTAGGTACATCCTATGTATTGGCTGTAGGTTTTGAAGCAGAGTCTAGTTTTACCCTATAGTGCCCCAGGCCCATTCTGTCCACATCTGTAGCATGAGAGTCTCAAATGTCCCTGCCAGCTCATAGACAGGGTTGTGCTCAAATGGTGCACGGTGCCTTGAGCATTTACAGAGGCAGTCGGCCTTAGGCCCTCCTGTAACCTCAGATGTATCTCTCCTATGAAGGCCAATAACTTCAGGTCACTGTCTTTCTGATGAACAAGTCTCCTAGGCCCTGTACTCTGCTTGTACATCTCTCTGTAGCAATAACAGGATGCATCTGTCATCTAGAAGAACAAGATGGACTAAGAGTTGAAGTGGGGGCCAACTTGGATTGTCCGCAGCTTCTCACCTGATGTTTTGCTAGCATTAGAAACTAAGATAGCAACATGGCTTAAAATAAACAATGGCCTTATAACCTCTTAAGCGCTGCCGAGGGCCAACGGTTGTCACGAGCGCTACCTCCCCAGTGCTGCGCACGACCATTGGACGTCCATTCAGCACTAGTTCCAATGGACAGGGCAGCACTGGGGAGGGATATTTGCGCCGCAGCTAAGGTGATAAAGAGCTTCCTCCTCAAAGCTTCCAAGAAGGGATGCAAAATGTTTTTGATAAAATTTTCAACTTTCGTTATGTTCTGTGGTCAAACACCTGCTAAAGTTAGACTATGCGTTCAACGGTTCCTAAATTAAAGGTGTATGAAGTGTTACTTACCGGCCCATTCATTGACCAGCTCTCACAGTGTACTTTTTTTCATGATAGAGGTGCTCCCAAGTTAACTGATATATTTAGCATTTTTAATAATATAGGTTATAATGCTTCATTGTACTTTGATATTCTTTCTCTCCCTCTCTCTCTTTCTTTGCATTACTGCGATCTTCAACTTACTAGATGTCATGATCTGCAATGTGTCTTTGACATTTGTTACTCGCTAGATTGCATGGTGTTATTTTTGATTAATGATGTGTTTTTGACATTTATTGACAAGTTGTTTGTCTAAATAGTGTCACTCCTGACTCAATTAGTGCATTTTCAGACGTGCATGTTGTTATTTCCGACAGCACATTTCCATGCCAGTTTATGTGGTACTAACCACTTTCCACCATTTTGAGAAGGGACGTGCATAGAACTTGACGGACTTTAGAGAAGGTGACATACCCCTGTGCCTGCGGGTGGAGTTTGTACCTTGCTGGCTTTTCCTGACTTAACCACCGGACACACAAGGGTAAGTCAAAGAGTTTTTGATTTTTCTCTTTACCTTGCCATAGTGTAGTGTCCGGGTGCGGTTGGTTGAGGGCTTGCAGGTGTCACCCTTCTGCCCTAAGTCCCACCCGTCTTCTTCCTACAGACTGGTGTCTTACCATGTCCAAATACTCTCTTTATATTTAAAGCACATAAGCAGGCAATGGGCCAGGACTTATTGTTGAACCTCGACGTTTCAGGCTTTGATTTTTGTTTTTCCCGTGCACATTTTTATTATTTTGAATTGTCTTCATATCGACTGTCTACCAAAGAGCGAGATCGCCTGTCACAAGTCTATCCGTGGAATAGGGCAAGCAAGCATATAGGACAGGGAAAGTCAGATCTCTCATGTGCCTAGGGCATGCCAATGGATTTTCTTCAAAAACTGATGCGATGATTCTTGCGTCTCTTTCATTAGTATAATAGGAAAAGGGAAGTTCTGCCTTGGATTTCGCAACTCTTGCAGTTTCCAAAGGGTTAGATCTCCTAAAGGTGCTCATCAGTCCATAAATGGTGACTGGTAAGGGATGTTTAGTGATGACAGTCTTAGAAATCTCCAGCTTTTGCAGATGTAAAGGGTTAAAAGTGACAATGGGTGATAGATAAAATAGATTAATTTGTGAACGGGGCCTTGCTAGCTTTTTACATTTTTTCGCATTAATAAAAGAAACATTTCGGACTTTGTAACACAATAGGAGGAATTATTTCAGTTTTGAAACAAGTTCCTTTTTTCTGATTCCTTTTCTCTATGTCTAAGAGAAAACTAAATTATTCCTATTATAACTTCTTACAATAGCCCCTAAATGTTGTCTCATCAAATGGTTGCTAAAAGTGCGTCAAAAGCATTAATACAAATACGGTTCAATTAAAATTCTGGATGAGATTAGGCACAATAGGCAGGACCAGAATACGGTTCAAAATATAGGTCCAATACATTTGCCCACAGCAACAGATACAATTGCATCTGCAATGAGGTTGCGTGGCAGAGGACTCCTGTCTATTTTAGGCCTTTATGAGCAATACACTTAAATATCAGGCGTCTTACACAACATGCATGACGCATAATGCATCTCAGTTGGGTCTGTAGGGGCCTGTGTTTGAGTTCATGGTCAAAGGTTTAAATGCCGGCAGATCTACTCAGCCTTCCATCCTTCTGAGGTGGATAAAATGAGTGCCATTGAGTTGGGGAACAATAAAAATCTGTTATCAAGCTCCAAGATAACCTTCTGGGTGAACCTCCACTTCAGAAATACATGTTATGTTAAAATAGGCTCTATTTTGAGGATAGCAGAATGTACAATTTAGGCGTTAGCACAGCAAATGCTTTTTGATATAACAAGGTGTTGGAGGGTTAAAAGATTTTTTCTTGGGCTGCCTTTATATTAACGCTCCTGGCAGGCCACAGAGTCTGGGCATTGAGCCCAGGCCAAAAAGACTTAATGCAATAAGTTTCCTGTGGCTACAAGCGGAACAGGGAAAAATATAGTTTGTAGAAGACTAAGAGATGTGTAAATGTATGAAATCAACTGAAATAATAGGTTTAGCGTATAATTTTCCTTTTCTAACATTTTATTTTCAGTTGCAAGGCCATAGGAGAGGAGATGTTTTGTTTTTCGAACGTTTCTGTTTTCTGTTTTGTTTCATGGTGTATTTGTCATCATCTGATGTCCCGTACAACAGAATATGTCTGTGTGTTGAAAAATATTATTGTTGTTTCAAAAAATAGTTCAAAAAATGAATTTGTAGAGACTGATTCTCTTCCCCACCATGACAGACATGCCTATATTGAACTAAGAATTAAGCTAGAAAAGGAGCAAAATACAAATAAACTGCCTAGGATCACACAATAAGGTAAAATGGGGAAGCTGGGATTAAATACATGGTTCAAGGTTTCACCAGACACCCTCCTGCCCTACAACCTCTTTGCCTGGCATCAATTCAAAGCACTGTGCAGGGTTCAGTGTGGGCTCGTCGTTTCATGGGTAGAGAATTCAGTCTGCTGTCGCAGCACATCAGCGGTACAAAAGGGGGTGGTGATGGACGGAGCATCTGAATCAATCAAACACTCACACCCAGTCAAACGTTCTGGGTTTAATCCATCACCGTTCTTTAGCCCACTCTGCCACCCCAGTTCAGACATGGCTATATGCAAATCAGTCTGACCCTGTGCCTCATGGGAACAGTCCAGCCCGAACTGCTAAGCCATGTCTTCCCTGGACCGGAAACAAGCTTCCGAGGACTGGTTTCTGGCATTCCAGCCGTCTTCCGCCCGGCTTGCTTGAATCCAGTGGCAAAGTGAGCAAGGGACTCATGTCTGAGCATACCCTGCCACACTTATGGCGGCCAAGAGCGGTACAAAAGGGGGTGGTGATGGACGCAGCATCTGAATCAATCAAACACTCACACCCAGTCAAAAGATATGGGTTTAATCCATCACCGTTCTGTAGCCCACTCTGCCACCCCAGCTCAGACATGGCTATATGCAAATCAGTCTGACCCTGTGCCTCATGGGAACAGTCCAACCCGAACTGCTAAGCCATGTCTTCCCTGGACCAGAAACAAGCTTCCGAGGACCAGTTTCTGGCATTCCAGCCGTCTTCAGCCCGGCTTGCTTGAATCCAATGGCAAAGTGAGCAAGGGACTCACGTCTGAGCATACCCTGCCACCCTTATGGCGGTCAAAAGCGGTACAAAAGGGGGTGGTGATGGACGGAGCATCTGAATCAATCAAACACTCACACCCAGTCAAAGCTCTGGGTTTAATCCATCACCGTTCTTTAGCCCACTCTGCCACCACAGTTCAGACATGGTTATATGCAAATCAGTCTGACCCTGTGCCTCATGGGAACAGTCCAGCCCGAACCCAGATCTTTTGACTGGGTGTGAGTGTTTGATTGATTCAGATGCTCCGTCCATCACCACCCCATTTTGTACTGCTTTTGGCCGCCATAAGTGTGGCAGGGTATGCTCAGACGTGAGTCCCTTGCTCACTTTGCCACTGGATTCAAGCAAGCCGGGCTGAAGACGGCTGGAATGCCAGAAACCGGTCCTCGGAAGCTTGTTTCCGGTCCAGGGAAGACATGGCTTGGCAGTGCGGACTGGACTGTTCCCATGAGGCACAGGGTCAGACTGATTTGCATATAGCCATGTCTGAACTGGGGTGGCAGAGTGGGCTAAAGAATGGTGATGGATTAAACCCAGATCTTTTGACTGGGTGTGAGTGTTTGATTGATTCAGATGCTCCGTCCATCACCACCCCCTTTTGTCGCAGCACATCAGGGCTTTGCTCACTGACTTCCCTCATCTTAAGTGTGTAAATTAGACATCTCTACAATTCGGTTATAGGGTCCACTTTGTGATCTTTGTCGAGTGTCAGAATAAGTGACAGGTTGCATTCTATAGGAAATGTGGTAGCGAAGGAACTTGTTGGTTTTTGGCAGCAGCAGCAAAGTCAAAAAAGGGATTGTGTCACTATGAGAAAAACCACTGACATCACCATGGCTTGAAAATGTTAATGTATATATATATATATATATATACATATATATATATATATATATATATATATATATATATATATATATATATAATATATATATATATATATATATATATATATATATATATATAGAGAGAGAGAACTAAAAGAAGAAGAAGTACTGCAAAGCCCAACTGCGGTTTACTTGCAAGTTGACCTCCTCTGAAACGCGGCAGCATGATAGTCACACATTTACTCCCTACGCTTTTCGGCGCGAGTCGCCTTGATCACAGGTGAGTGAATTTGTTATATACCATTGGTCACATGGCCCATAGTTTCAACTACAGGCCCCAAGATGCACCGTTGATTCAATTTTAGCAGTGTGACATGGCGCTCTCTTCATTTCTGCTCAAATAGCATTTTTGCAAAGTCAATGTCCCACATAAATGCTGACAAACTATTTACATAGTGAATTAAGTTCAGTTGCCATGTTAAAATAATTACTTCCTTTCCGAAGCTGCACAAGAGAGGATGTCACCTCGCCTGTCTCCCTTTCTTGCTGTCATCACCAATTCGCTGTGGAAATCCATTTAGGCTAGTGCGATCACAAGCGGGTCATGCCCCCTCCGTTAAATGTTTCAAAAGCACTCCATTTTACCGGGGCCCTGACCCTGCAGGGCGGGCTCTGGAAACAGGAATGGAGAATCCTGTTGCTGCACAAACAAAAAGAACTGCATTGCCCAACTGCGGCTTACTTGCAAGTTGACCTTTATTCGTCTGAAATGCGGCAGCATGATAGACACTCATTTATTCACTACGTGTTTCGGCGCGAGTTGCCTTGATCACAGATGAGTGAATTTGTCATATACCAGTGGTTAAATTGGCCATAGTTTCAACTACAGGCCCCAAGATGCACTGTTAATTCAATTTTAGCAGCGTGACATGGCACGCTGTTCATTTCTGCTCAAATAGCGTATATATATATATATATATATATATATATTCACTGAAAAAACCATAGGTTTCACACCAGTTATAGTTAGGAATTAGCATTTAAAAAACCTATTAAATTCACTAAAAAAACCATAGGTTTCACATCAGTTATAGTTAGCTGGAAATTTTACTGACATAAAACCAATGAAATTCCACGTTATAGTTAGTTGGACTCACTATAACTTGCGCGCCTGCAATGCACTGCTGATGACGTCACATATTACATCACTCATGACATGGTCAGTGACATCACTCATGACATCACTGATAACACCATCCAGTGAATGTGTGTCTTTATGAAAAATAAATATGTTTTATATATGTATTTGTAAAGGACGATGGAAGAATAAATGGTTAAATAAGTGTGTAAATGGATGTTTTTTAAAAAAAGAATTGATTGGTTAACTGCCTTATTAAGTGTATCTTAGTGAATACATATATTAACGAGTAATTTTTAAATATTTAAATATATGTATCAGTGTTTCACTTTGTGTATAAGTGGCTGCATGGGTTGGTGACTGACTCACTGTTTGTATGTGTTTTGAAGACACATATGTGCAGGAATGTATGGGTGGATGAGTGTGTATATGTGTGTGTTAGTGAGTGAATGCCTGTCTCACTAGTGTCTTTATGAGTAACTACATATGTTTTAATCTTGTATATATGAGTATTGATGTATATAAGTAAGTATATGTTAGAGTGAGAGATTGAAAGAGTTCCTGTTTAAGTAAGTATGTGTTTCTATAAGTGATTGTTTAAGAGAGTAAGTATGTGTAAGTTTCCTTGAAAGTAATGTGCTAATGTATATATAGCTGTATATGCAAATAAATGGATGTTCAATAGTTTATTTGCATGTGTGAGTATGTGTGTGAGTAACTTTTGTAAGACTGTCGGTGTGTAACAGGATGTATATGTGTATCACTATATATGATGAGTGAGAATATGTATGAGTGACTATATAGAACGGTTGGTGTATGAGTGGATGTGTATATAGATGGTGGAATTACTTAATTGGTTATTGTAACTGGTATGGGTATCTCCATTTTTTTGAAAATGTTAGTTTCTATTGTTTGAATATGTGTTTCAAGGGTTACATTACACTGAAAGGAGGTCTATCAGTCTGTCACAAGGATGGTGTCATCAGTGATGTCATGAGTGATGTCACTGACCATGTCATGAGTGATGTAATATGTGACATCATCAGCAGTGCATTTCAGGCGCTCAAGTTATAGTGAGTCCAACTAACTATAACGTGGAATTTCATTGGTTTTATGTCAGTAAAATTTCCGGCTAACTATAACTGATGTGAAACCTATGGTTTTTTTAGTGAATTTAATAGGTTTTTTAAATGCTAATTCCTAACTATAACTGGTGTGAAACCTATGGTTTTTTGAGTGAATTTCATTGGTTTTTTAAATGCTAATTCCTAACTATAACTGGTGTGAAACCTATGGTTTTTTCAGTGAATTTCAAACGTTTTTTAAATGCTAATTCCTAACTATAAGTCTCACTTTATAAATAAGACTGTTAGCACTCTAGTTGTTCTTTAGAACACTCAGGTACATTCTGTCATTGGGCTACATTGGGCTACATTTGGGCCACATTTTGGCTCTAACATATATAAAGCCCAATGTAGCACAATACATATTTTTCAAAAGTTAATTTTTGTAAAAACCACTTCAGAATAGGGCTACCTGTCCCTACAATTATCCCATTTTTTTTTTTTTTTTTTTTGTTTGTTTTTGGAGCGCTCCCGGTGCGCGCCCCGGGGAGCGCCCGGGAAAATGAACTTCTATAAAGCGCCCCGGGGCGCGCTTCGGGGAGCGTCCCGTGAGCGCCAATATCGCGAACGAAAACATGATCGTGACGTATCGCGTAGCCGCGTCCGTGTGATACGCACGGCGTAAGCGCACCCGGAAGTACTCGAGCGAATACGATCGCGCAACGTAAACATCCGACGCGCTTACGCTACGCGACCCGGAGCGCGCCCCCGGGCGCGCCCCGGGGCGCATAGCATAAGCGCGTCGGGTCATGTGACCTGAAAATAACACTTTTCATTGGTTCATAACAGTTTTGGTTTCATAATGATGAAGCCCCTGGTCTTGTGACCTGAAAATAACACTTCTCATTGGTTCAGGACAGTTTTTTTTCCAAATGATGAAAGACCCCACCTTTTTTCCTTATTCTGACTTTGTCCTTTGACTGAGGAAGACCTGTTTGTAAAATCTCTGTACCTTTTTGATCTTTATAACGGCTTCAGTAGCAGCAGCAGCTGGTGCATCTGCCCCACCACCACCACCACCAACAGGACCAGCTCAAGATTATATTGGTGGTCAAGAAGAGGAGGAGGAGGAAGAGGAAGAGGAGGAGGGGAGGAGAAGATGGCTGCCTGAAGAAAATACCCCATACAAGCCCAAGCCACACATTGTATGGGAGATTGTTTCACTCCCAGAGGGCAAGAAAAAAGTGAATGCGACCAAGGTAACTTGCCTAAACAGCAATGAAGAACTCTCAAGGGGCAACCCAAACAAAAAATATTCATTTGGTAACTATACCATGATTCGTCATATGACCCGAAAGCACCCTAACAACTATTCTCGTGCAGAGCTCAGGGAACTGGCCAGTAACCTCCCTCAGTCTTCAAGGACCACCTCCCAAAGAAACGAACCCACTTCATCGGGACCAGAAACATCAGAGATGATGCCTTGTATTCAGCCAAGATTTGCTGATTTTAAAATCACTTGTTCTGCATGTGGCAAGCTTATGGTGAAAAAAGCGTAAAGCTCATCGTCCTTGCAGGTGATAATCACAAGTGCCCCAAAAAGAAGTAATTTTTTGGGTTTTTTGTTTTTTTGCTCCAGTTGAGCCAGTTTCAATTCCCTTTTTTTGTTTCTCCCCCTAAAAAAATTACAAAAAAATTATAAAACTGTTTTGAAAAGCCAAAAAAGTACAAAATGTTCAAAAAACACCAAAAAATATAAACCAACAAAAAGAAGAAAAAAAAAGTTCTTTTTAGAACTACCTCCAATTTCTAAAAAAAGGCTTCATTTTTTAAAAACTCTGTCATCTTTTTTCCTCATAGTACGCTCCCCGGGCCGCTCCCCAGGGGGCGTACCGTGCGCTCCCCCCGCGCAAAACGAAAAAAAAAAAAATATTTTAAATGCCCCCCGGGGCCCTTTTATAGCCCCCACATCAAACCTAGGGGGTCAAAGGGGGTCTATCCCTGCCCCCTTATGGTCATTTCCCCCTTTGTTTTAGCCACCTCTTGTGTCTCGATTTTACTGAGACACAAGATGGCGGCCGCTCCGGACTGTTTCGAATGTTTACAGACACCCGAGAACCAATCAGCTTTCCGTGCGCACCTCACGTGGCGCGCCCGGAGCGCTCCCCGGGGCGCGTACCGGGGCGCTGCTATAGATATATATATTTTTTTTAACCTAAATTACTCAAAATCTACTGGAGCACATATCTCGAGACATAACAAAGGCACATCGGGCTACCAGTCCCTAAAATTTTGCCAAATTTGGTGGAAATCCATTCAGCCGTTCGGGCTAAAATTGAAATCGACCGCCCTATGGAAATTAACATGGAGAAAACGTGTTTTGGGACCCCCCTTTTATCTCGGCCCCCGCTTGACAAATCCCCCCAAAACTTTCAGGGAAGGACCGGGGCGCCGCGAGGCAATTTTGAGGAAAGTTTCAGGCAGATTCGTCAACTGAAGCCAAAGTTATTCCAAATAGAATTTTGAGATTTAACATTGAAAAAAATCCTAACTATAACTACCTACTGGCGACCGCCAGTAGGTAATATATATATACATACATTAGAACGCTGTGGTACCGTTATCAGAAATAAGGATTTATCCTGTTATAATAATCTGTATTGATGCTATAATCATGTTTCTGATTTTATTGTTAATATATATTTATATATGGTTAACTTTTATATTCTGTTATTTATGGCGTATTTTGCACATAAGATATTGAATGCACAGTATGTTTTCCATTTCTATGGTCACATGACCATTTTGAAGGCGGATTACAGGAGGGTCACTAGCATTACAAAAAGCAAAAAGTTACATTTGGTCTTTTGCATGTGAACAAGGGCTGTTCCAGCCTGAAGCGCGTCTTGCCCTTCTACCCAGCTGAGAATGCAATAAAGAAACTTGTAATTAATCCTGGTGGTCCGTCTCCTGCTTGCTTCGCTGATCGATTTGGGGTTGGAGGTGGCGTTTGGAGTTTTCGTGTTCATATATATATATATATATATATATATATATATATATATATATATATATATATATATATATATATATATATATATATATATATATATATATATATATATATATATATATATATATATATATATATATATATATATATATATATTACCTACTGGCTATCGCCAGTAGGTATATATAGTTAGAATTTTTTCTCTATGGGACTTTTGAAAATTCTATGTCTAATAACTTTGGCGTTTGTGGACGGAATCGGCTGAAATTTTCAGGAAAATGGAACATTTTGTTTCTGAGCAGCCCCTGAAAATTTGGTGGGGTTTCATCAAGGGGGGGCTGAGAAAAAAGGGGGGTCCCAAAACGCGTTTTTTGCATTGAGTTTTCCATAGGGCGGTTGGACTCACTTTTAGCTCGAACGGCTGAATGGATTTGCACGAAACTTGGCAAAATTGTAGGGACTGTTAGCCCGATGTGCCTTTGCTAGGTCTCAATATATGTGCTCCAGTAGTTTTTGAGAAATTAACGTTCAAACCAAGATATATATCTGTAACAGCGCTCTGGGCAGCGATCCGGTCCGCTTACTTTTCGCTTATCGGAACTTTGCGCGCAGAAAGCTGATTGGCTCTCCGGTGTCTGTCAACATTCTAAACAGTCCGGAGCGGACGCCATCTTGTCTCTCGGTAGGATCGAGAGAGAAGAAGAGGTGGAAAACGAAGGGGAATTTAATGAAAGGGGGCAAGGTATCCCCCTCTTGACCCCCTAGGAATGTTGTTGGGGTTATTAAAGGGTCCCGTGGGGAAAATAAAAAAAAAAAGATTTTTCACGGTAGAAGCGCGGCCGCGAACTGGTAGCGAAACGGGAATTCGCCATTTTGTGCTTCGTTAATTAAATTACTAGTTATAAGTGGGTGCGGGAGACGTATCCTAATCCCCTATGTTTCCTGAGGGTGGCTGAGGAGGCTGATATATGTTGATACATCTCTTCCAGCGGCTGTGCGTGAGCTTTTTTTTTTTTTTTGCTGCGTGACAGTCCGGAGCGGCCGCCATCTTGTCTCTCGGTAGGATCGAGAGAGAAGAAAAGGTGAAAAACTAAGGGGGAATTTAATGAAAGGGGGCAAGGTATCCCCCTCTTGACCCCCTAGGAATGTTGTTGGGGTTATTAAAGGGTCCCGTGGGGAAAAAAAAAAAAATGATTTTTCACGGTAGAAGCGCTTCACGGGCCGCGAACTGGGCCGCAAACTGGTAGCGAAACGGGAATTCGCCATTTTGTGCTTCGTTAATTAAAGTACTAGGTATAAGGGGGTGCGGGAGACGTATCCTAATCCCCTATGTTTCCTGAGGGTGGCTGAGGAGGCTGATATATGTTGATACATCTCTTCCAGCGGCTGCGCCATCTTGCCTTTTTTCGAATGCCACAATTTTGTCGTGCACGGCAGCCATTTTAGATGCCAGGCTGGTCCCAGGCTATCACCTAACCCTGCGGATGTTGTTTATGGCCCCAGCTGTAGAGAATTCAGACATGCCAATCCTCCTGATTCAGGCGTGTGACTACTGATTTCAGTGCTAGTCTCCCGCCTCCCGATTTCTGCAAGCAAAAACCCGGGGGCATATTACGAACAACTAGCGATAAATTTTGTCTCTAACTTATTTAGAGACAAAAATTATCGCCGCACATTGGCGATTTTTATCGCAGATAAACCTTGCTATTATCGCAGAAAAGTCAGCGATATTCATGTATTATCGACCTAATGCTCTTAGCCATGTTATCCACCTCCCATTGGATAACATGGCTAAGAACTGCTCAGGGCAGGTGTTAGATTTTGGAGATATTCGCGCTTAGCGCGAATATCTCCAAAAGTTGGTAATAGAAGGTAGCGATGTTAGGGACTGTTTCCAGTCGCTAACATCTTGGCACGCCACTTTGCATGTCATTAGTGATAAGTATCACTGACATGCAAAGCGGGGCCCAAGATGGTCGCTATCTGCTTTTAGCTGTCACTAACTGGTGTTAGCGACAGCTTGGTAATAGGGAAATAATTTTATCTCCGCTTTCATGGCTTTTAAAGCCAAAAAAGCGGAGATAAACCCCCTTGATAATATGCCCCACGATTCCTTGGGGGTTTCAGCTGACAGGGCTTGGTATTGTGTTACATGGTAATTTTTCCATGAAACGTCAGAGGGTCGATGCAGGGGTTCTAGAAGAGGTGATAAACCATTTAAGCCTCATGAACAAGCGCATGGTCTTTTAAAGATTTGAGAAGTACTCGGGGCGGCGGTGTGTGTGTGCCCTCTTTCAGGAGCGGGCGGGGGGGCACTGCCAGCAACTTGCCAGGTCAGGTAGTGTTCAACACGTGCATCACCCTTTCTCTGCCTGCTATTGCGCTCCATGCTTCGGAAAGGTAAGAAAAAGAACGTGCATTTGAGTTTGAAATGTCCGATCCTGCAGCAGCACACTTCCAAAGCCCACACATGACAATAACCCGATTCAAGGCCCCATTCACCCGTTTTTAAAAAAAATAGATAACACTCCAAGAAAGTAGGGTTATAAAACTTTATTAACTACTAACTTTAACGAACGGAACAAAAACTAAAAACATTTAAACATTTCTCAACACAAAAAGCAACAATGGTTAGAAGCTGTCTTTTGTGCGAATAGTCCCAAGGCAGCACAACGTGCAGAGTTCTGGACGGCACCCAGGTGATGTCGCCTGGGTGCCGCACTGGTTTAGGGATCCTACAATGCTGCTCCGAAAATTGGCGTGGGGCGTCCCGGGTGGGGCGGGGGGAGGCCTCGTCAGTAGCGGTCTGTTGTGCGAATAGTCCCAAGGCAGCACAACGTGCAGAGTTCTGGACGGCACCCAGGTGATGTCGCCTGGGTGCCGCACTGGTTTAGGGATCCTACAATGCAGCACAGAAAAACAGCGTGGGGCGTCCCGGGTGGTGCGGGGGGAGGCCTCGTCAGTAGCGGTCTGTGTCCAGTGTCACATGGCTGACACAACATGTACGACAGGCACCCAGGTGATGTCCAGTAAACTGCCGCACTAGTTTTGGTATCCTACAATGCTGCTCCGAAAATTGGTGTGCGACGGCCCGGGGTGGGGGGGGCGTGGGGGAGCCGGCGTGAACGGGCCTCCCCAGGTGGCGGCCATCTAGCTGAGTTGCGCTCGCTCTTGCGGCCACAGCGTCTCGCTCACCATGTTGTTGAGTTGCTCCCACTCTTGCAGTGCAGCGATAGGCGGCTGCCACATGGCTCTTAAAATGGCGGACAGCTCCTCGGTTTTAGGCCTGGTCCACTGAAATGGCCCTGGGACACTTTGGAACTCGGACGCTTGCCTGCTAGGGCTTGGGCTCCATTCACGAAAAGCGTCCCCTCAGCCGTGAAGATTGTATAAAAGTCTTGGGGGGCCCCCGACTCCCGCAGGCTTCCGGTGGGGAGCGGCTGCCATAATTGCTCGCGGAATGACCACGACGGAGCCACAAGATGGTGGTGCTCTCATGCTGACGCCAGCTTCAGTCTGAATGATCCAGAAACAAGGTGGGGCTTTCATCGTTTGGGAAAAAAAAATGTTCTAAACCAATGAAAAGTGTTATTTTTAGGTCATATGACCAAGCCTTCCATCTTTAGGAAACCAAAAGTAAAATGAACCAATGAAAAGTTTTATAAACAAGTCACATGACCTGTTATGCGGCATAGGGCTACAAAAAGCGTAGAAAATCCGTTGGCACGTGAGGCGGCGTCAGTAGCGGACCGATGTGCGAATAGGCCGAAGGCAGCACAACGGGCCGAGATTCGGATGGTACCGAGGTGGTGTCCAGCAAATTGCCGCACTGGTGTGGCCATCCTACAATGCTGCGCCGAAAGACGGCGTGTCCAGCTGAGTTGCGGTCACTGTTGCGGTACAGTGACTCGAACGCGCCGAGATCCGGATGGCACCGAGGTGGTGTCCAGCTAATTGCCGCACTGGTGTGGCCATCCTACAATGCTGCGCCGAAAGACGGCGTGTCCAGCTGAATTGCGGTCACTGTTGCGGTACAGTGACTCGAACGCGCCGAGATCCGGATGGCACCGAGGTGGTGTCCAGCAAATTGCCACACTGGTGTGGCCATCCTACAATGCTGCGCCGAAAGACGGCGTGTCCAGCTGAATTGCGGTCACTGTTGCGGTACAGTGACTCGAACGCGCCGAGATCCGGATGGCACCGAGGTGGTGTCCAGCAAATTGCCGCACTGGTGTGGCATCCTACAATGCTGCGCCGAAAGACGGCGTGTCCAGCTGAGTTGCGGTCACTGTTGCGGTACAGTGAGTCGAACGCGCCGAGATCTGGATGGCCCCGATGTTGTGTCCAGCAAGTTGCCGCACTGGTGTGGCCATCCTACAATGCTGCGCCGAAAGTCGGCGTGGGGTGCCCTGTTGGCTTATGAGGTGATGTCAGTAGTGGACCGATGTGTGAATAGGTCGGAACCAGCACAAGGCACCAAGATCCGAATGGCAAGTCCTGGATGTTGAGTGCCTCAGTTGAGATTTCTGAGCAGTGCTTGTAAGACTGTCTGAAGCTTATTTGCACCTGCTGCAGCTTCACTAGGTCCGGCGGAACTTTTTGCCTTTTCCTTTCTGCTTCTTTTCCTACAATGCGTTTCATCTGAAGACACGACCAGGTCCCTGAATGTGTGCAGGGGGACGCTATTGATTGAATGAACGCACCGAGATCTGGATGGCACCGAGGTGGTGTCCAGCAAATTGCCGCACTGGTGTGGCCATCCTACAATGCTGCGCCGAAAGTCGGCGTGGGGTGCCCCGTTGGTTTATGAGGTGATGTCAGTAGTGGACCGATGTGTGAATAGGTCGGAACCAGCACAAGGCGCCCTGCACTGTTGAGCCTTTTTCAATGCCTGTTTTTTGTTGTTTCCCCTCCATCAAAAACAAAACAAAAATACAAGGCGCCAAGATCCGAATGGCAAGTCCTGGATGTTGAGTGCCTCAGTTGAGAGTTCTGAGCAGTGCTTGTAAGACTGTCTGAAGCTTATTTGCACCTGCTGCAGCTTCACTAGGTCCGGCGGAACTTTTTTCCTTTTCCTTTCTGCTTCTTTTCCTACAATGCGTTTCATCTGAAGACACGACCAGGTCCCTGAATGTGTGCAGGGGGACGCTATTGATTGAATGAAAATGGCGGCTTGACACAAAGCTGACTCAAGCGTTACTGTTGGTGCTATACAGACAAAAATTGGTTTTCAGTTTGTACATTCTTCAGGTTTTTTTTTTCCATCCAAGTCTGATTGAGAGTTTGTAGAAAAATGGCTTCAGATTTTCCACATACTACTCTTCAACATTCTTCCTAAATGTAACAATGTGAAACTCACTAGGAGAACGGCTGTTTCTGTTTCCTTTCAAAATGCTGCCACCAATATTTTCTGAATGGAAGACACCATCTTGTAGCATAAAGGGCCGAAAGGGGTTCTGGTCTGGCCGATGGTTGGTGGAGACATTTTGACTATATCTTGGACCTGCCCGGCCTCGCCCAAAATGGCGCCGGTATAAATGGGACTCGTAACTCCTTGCCCGCAAATGTATATCTAGAAAATGTTATTGTAAGTGGCCCTGTCGTATTTTAATTACAAAATGTACGTCCACCGATTCCGCAACTGTTAGACACCTTTGTTCTTGTCACCTAATGGCCCGCTCGTTACGTTCTTCTACAGTGTAAATGTCTCCTCATCATATACGATTTCAGTTTGCTCCGTGGCCGGCCCACGTGGTTATAGGCCCGTATTTGTATACTGACATTTTCACAATAAAGGTTTTTAAAACAAAACACGGTAGTAGTATTTTCATTTGTAAAGTTTTTACTTTTAGTGACTGTTTTCGAATCAGTAAAAGGCAAGTGAAATAAAGCAGTCCAATTACATGACGGATAAAAGGTATAATATGTAGGAACGCAGTAAAGATAAATGGTCAAGGGCAGTTGTGTTTTTCATGTCTGCAACATAAAGTGATCGATAAGAATCTGATAATCAGGCGTATCGGCGACTAAGACAGCAGGCCGAATCTCTTTTACTCAACGGCTCCGTCATGGAAGGAAGAAACGCCCTTTTTCTCGAAAAAGGAATATATTTTACTTGCAAGACAGTTGTAAATTTTCCGGGAAAGTACATTAGCCTGGAATATTATAACATATGTTTGAAAAAAAAATATTGTTCGAAAATAATAAAAAGCGTAATTTTTAGGTCATATGACCAAGCTTTTCATCATTAAATTAACAAAAGTAAAATGAACCAATGAAAAGTTTTATTAACAAGTCACATGACCTGTTATGCTTACGTTGCGCGCTGCGCGCCGCGCCTCGGATCACTTCCGGGTGCGCTAACGCGGCGTGTCATAAAACGCATTACGCGACAACGTAGGTCAAGAATATAGTCTAAATGTCTCCACCAACCAGCGTTCAGAACACAACCCCTTTCAGCAGTCCAAAAAGTTCTGTTAAATGACAACAGAGGGGACAGGCAACAAGAACCATCAGTCAAAGAGGGGAGGGCAAGTTCTTCTCTTCCGGGTCATGTTGGGGCGCTACCGGAACTGATCGAATTGGTAGTCTACAGTGTTTCTGGATGTTTCAGACTAAAGCTGGCGTCAGCATGAGACCACTACCATCTCGTAGCTCCGTCGTGGCCATTCCACGAGCAATCATGGCAGCCGCTCCCCACCAGAAGCCTGCGGGAGTCGGAGGCCCCCAAGACTTTTGTAGAATCTTCACGGCTGAGGGGACGCTTTTCGAGAATGGGACCCAAGCCCTAGCAGACAAGCGTCCGAGTTCCAAGGTGTCCCAGGGCCATTTTAGTGGACCAGGCCCAAAACCGAAGAGCCGGCCGCCATTTTGAGAGTCCTGTGGCAGCCGCCTATCGCTGCACCGCAAGAGCGGGCGCATCTCAACTACATGGTGAGCGAGACGCTGTAGTCGCAAGAGCGGGCGGTAAACAGCTGAATGGCGGAAGAGGCACAGTGTAGCAAAAGCGGGCGGAATGGCAACTAAAACGATAAAGGGGCGCCCCACTACAGCTTGTCTTCAGGTCAAACGGATTGTGGGACAAGGTCCAGAATTGAAGAGTCATCAAAAGGCAAAAAGTTCCGCCGGACCCCAGGAGCCGGCCGCCTATGTCGGGGGCGATCTCAGGCTACACCAGTGCTATAAGACTTGGGGAGGGTGTCGGAGCCAAGCGTCTTCTCCGAGTCCATGGCCATCACACCGCCCCTCAGGGGCCTCCGTCAAGCTGTTTAGGAAGGTAACATATCACATTGTTTTCTAATGCAGTCAGGTCCACAAACGACACTCACTTACTTTGAGAATAGTGAAGCTGCAGTAGGTGGAAATAAGCTTCAGACAGTGTTACAAGCACTGCTCAGAACTCTTAACTATGGCACCCAACATCCAGAACTTATGCTATTTGAGAATGGTAGTGACATCGAAGCATCTCAGGGACCAAAACCATTAACGTACTTTCACGTATGAAAATCTTACTTGGGGAGGGGGCAGGAGCGAAGCGCCCCCTCCCAGTCAGCGCCACCACACCGTATGTTGAAAATCTGAAAAATGTACAAACTGAAAACCAGTTTTGGTCTGCATAGCATCAGTAACAACGCTTGAGTCAGCTTTGTGTCAAGCCGCCATTTTGATTCAATAAAGCACAGGCATTGAAAAAGGCTGAAATTCAGAACTCTAAACTATGGCACCCAACATCCAGGACCTTGCCATCCGGATCTTGGAGCCTTGTGCTGTTTTCGATCTATTCACACATCGGTCCACTACTGACATCATCTTATAAACCAACGTTATGTAAATAGTTTTTTAATAAAATGTTTTACCCTGTTTCTTTGCTGGTGTGTTGTCTATATTTTTAATATTTGCATAGGGTTTGTCGTTATTTTGTGCGGGATGGGTGATGGAGCCGAGCTGTCTTGCAGCCCTCATGGTGTGGAGCTCAGTTCATCTCACTATTTTCGTATTTCTCATGAAGGGTTGTTCCTAATATTTCTATTTTAGCGAGGTCAAAAAGAGATCCAATTAGTGGCCTACTGATTTTGCTCGATTACTTTTATTTTTTTACACGATTTTTCACTATCTGCAAAGACTAAACAGAGTATTGCGACTTTGTGCTTGTTTGTAAATAGAGAATGATCCAAAGAGAACCAATTCTAAAACAGTAAATGCTTGGACAACAATCAATCAAATGGAGAGACAAGGAGGCACGACGGATTACAACGGGGGTAAAGGGCTGCGTTAACTACCCTTCAGTATCTGCAAAGAGAGAGTACTACTAAGGCAAAAGAGGGGAGGGGGGGGGGTGCAGCGTTCAAAGCACATCAGCGTGCATAAATACAAAAATGTTTTTATCTATCACGTACTTGACATTTTAAAGCTTTTCATATTTGCTATTAAAAAACCAATGAAATTCACAGAAAAAACCATAGGTTATAGTGGATATATAGTTAGGAATTTGCATTTACAAAACCTTGAAAATTCTATGAAAAAACCATAGGTTATAGGCCATATATAGTTAGGAATTCGCATTTACAAAACCTTATTTTACTCGCATAAAACCATTGAAATTCCATATATAGTTAGAAGCGCTAACTATATATCGCGCACCCGCAATCCACTGCTGATGATGTCACATATTACATCATTCATGACATGGTCAGTGACATCACTGATGACATCACTGATGACATCTCAAATGACATCACTGATGACAACTCAAATGACATCACTGATGACATCTCAAATGACATCACTGATGACATCACTGATGACAACTCAAATGACATCACTGATGACATCTCATTTGTCATCACTGATCACATCACTCATGTGATAATACAATGAACCTCTTCAGACTCTAATATAACCTTACATACACTCAGTATAAACAGACACTCACAGACTGTCACTCATCCATGGAGTTACTCACACACCTAGTCAGTCATGCAAAGAATCAATCACACCTCCATTTCCTCAACTATAAAGTTATACACATCTTACTTATTCAAACATATAATAACACATATTTATTCTCTTATATAATCCCTGATACAAGCTCACAGTGATCGATACAGCCACTCACACATTCACTGGCTCTTATGTTCAGTTATTTATATATCTCAACTCTCACATGTATTGTGTTTTACATACGTACTTACTTGCACATGTAGCAATGAGAAATCCATTCACTCACCAACACACCCATGCACAGTCAACCGCCCATATAGCTGTTTCCACATGCACTCTTGAACTCATACTCCTAGTGAATCAACTGCTTACACATCTATGCACAGAGTCACGCACCTCCCAGCCACCCACACACACACTCAGCCTCCCATTCAAATACTTGGGCAACCAATCAATAACCCATATGGCCACTCTTATAGCTACTGATCAACACATGCAGCAGCTTACACAACAACAAACATACTGATGCACAAATTAAGACAGTTTAGTCACTAACCCATGCACTCAGTGAGACACATTTAATCACTCACTCATACAGTCAGTCATGCACCTACTAAATTCTTCATCCAGACACTTATACATCCACTCATTCTTCAATATGTGAAACATATTTAAACTTTACAGACACATACAATCACTGGATGTTGTGATCAGTGATGTCATCAGTGATGTCATTTGAGATGTCATCAGTGATGTCATCAGTGATGTCACTGACCATGTCATGAATGATGTAATATGTGACATCATCAGCAGTGGATTGCGGGTGCGCGATATATAGTTAGCGCTTCTAACTATATATGGAATTTCAATGGTTTTATGCGAGTAAAATAAGGTTTTGTAAATGCGAATTCCTAACTATATATGGCCTATAACCTATGGTTTTTTCATTGAATATATATATATATATATATACATATATATATATATATATATATATATATATATATATATATATATATATATATATATATATATATATATATATATATATATATATATATATATATATATATATTCACTGAAAAAACATAGGGTGGTGCGCACTTGGGGTACCTGGTGGGCTAGTTGGCCCCTAGGGCACCTCTGGATTGAAGAGGAATTACTTCCCCAACTTAAAACACGCCACACACCTTAAGTCCCGCCCCCTCCCTTCACCACTGTGCAAACACGCCCGTGGCACGCTCTAAGTTGGGGGATTAAGTCCCCTTGAATACTGGGGGTCCCTGGGGGCCAAGTAGCCCAACAAGAACCCCCAGTATGCGCAGGGGGCTGCATTGCAGATAGGTGTAAAAAGGGGCATGGCCTATTTACACGTCTCTGCAACGCAGCCCCCTGGTGCATACTTGAGGTTCCTGGTGGGCTAGTTGGCCCACAGGGACCCCCAGTATTCAAGGGGAATTAGTCCCCCCCAGGCGCGTTTGCAGAGTGGTGCAATCCGGCACCTCAGTCCCTGGCCCCTACCTTCACCACTTTGCAAGCGCGCCCTGTGGTACATTCTAAAACGGGGGATTAAGTCCCCTTGAATACTGGGGGTCCCTGGTTGCCAACTAGCCCACCAGGAACCTCCACTATGCGCCAGGGGGCTGAGTTGCAGAGAGGTGTAAAAAGGGGCGTGGCCTCATTACACCTCTCTGCATGCAGCCCCCTGGTGCATACTTGAGGTTCCTGGTGGGCTACTTGGCCCTCAGGGACCCCCAGTATTCAAGGGGAATTTCTTCCCCCTCTGCAAACGCGCCAGGGGGCGCGCTTGCAGAGTGGTGCAGGAAGGGGGCGTGGCTTCATCTCCTATCCCGGTTTTTTGTAATTTTCTTTTTTTAAGAAGTGGGGGGCAGAGTATGCCCCCTTCTTTTTCTTTTTTTGGGCCCTGGGGACCCCTTCCCCTAGGGCCTGACCACCAAATATTATTATTTATATTTTTTTAACGGAAAGGGGGCCTGCCTCCTTTTAAGTTTTTTTTTTTGTACATTATTTGGGGAGGGGGGCCCGTGGCCTCCCTCCCGGGCCATTTCTGGCCCCAGGGACCCCATCCCCGGGGCCTAGCCCTCTCCGTTGGGGACCGAGGGGGGTCCCCAAGACCCCCATGGTCCCGGCCGGCTCCCCGCCTCCTGCTTCTTCCCATGTAGAAAAGAAATCGGCTTTGGTTTTTGGTAGAGAGAGCAGGTTTCCTGCTCTCTCTTCAAAAAACCAAAGCAGTTTGCTATGGTAGGGCAGGAGCCGCGAGGCTCCTGCCCTACCATAGAAAACTACAGTGACCCGGGGGTAGGCACCCTGAGACACTGCAGGAGCCGGCCCTGGGGGGTCACAAGGCCACAAGTCTCCAGGAGGGGGGCCGCGCGGCCCCCCTCCCAATATTTAAAAGCCCCGGAGTGGTGGTCCTCGAGGCTGGGGGGGTCCATCACGGCCCCCCCCATTTTAAATATGTAGTGCCCCAGGAAGGTAGCGGTCCCCCCACACAGGTTTTTTTTTTTGGCGGTCCCCGGGGTTTCGGGGGGCTGTGAGCCCCCCTGCATCCATCATGTTAAAGTCCCAGGGGGTGGCAGTCCCTGGGGCTCAGGGGGCCTTCGAGGCCTGCATCATTAAACACTTAAGCCCCGAGAGTGGCGGTCCCCGGGGCGGCGGGGGGCTGTGTGCCCCACTGCTATAATACATACTTTGCCCCAGGAGTGGTGGTCCCGGGGGCAGTTGGGGTTGGGATTGGGCCCCCCATACTTTATTTTTATAAAGCCCCTGGGATTTGGCCCCCCGGGGGCTAATTACCATTAAAGAGCGGGAGCCCGCGTTTTGTTTTTTTGGGATCGGCAGGATACGTTTATCCTACGTGCATCCCGCAATTTAAAAAAGAAATACATTTTTTGGGGGCCTTGGGGGTCCTTGTGGGCCTAGGCCTAGGGGGTCATGGTATTTCTACCCTATCCCCTTTTCTTGTTTTTCGCATTTCTTTTTCTTGTGCCTTGGTTCATTGTGCCTCGGTTTCTTGTGCCTCGGTTCTACCGAGGCACAAGTTGGCTGCCAACACTTCCTGGATTGGAGTGTTGACAGCCAATTAGCATAAAGCTCGTGCTCGGGAAGATACGCGTACCCTACTCCGTCCGAAGATATATCTATGATTTTACGTTTTTTTTTTCTCAGGAACTACTGCACGAATTTACACCATTTAACAAAAAGCATAATCTGCGAACCAAACTCTACCAAATTTGCCAAATTTGGTGTAATTCCGTTCAGCAGTTTGGGCTGTAGCCGCGCTTAGAGGTCCTTATGGAAAATTGCATGGGGAAAACACATTTTGGGACCCCCCTTTTTTCTCGGCCCTTGTTTCACGAATCACCCCATAACTTTCAGGGAAGGAGCGGAGCTTAGCGGGCCACCTTCTTGAAGAATTTCGCGAAGATTCATCGACCAGCGCCAACGTTATTTCAAATAGAATGTTGCGGATTTCCTATGGAAACTAGGTCCTAACTATAACTACCTACTGGCGACCATCAGTAAGTAATATATATATATATATATATATAGTAGGTAGTAGTATAGTAGGTAGTTATAGTTAGGACCTAGTTACCATAGGAAAATGGCAACATTCTATTCCCAATAACATTGGGGCCGGTTGACGAATCTTTGCGAAATTCTCAAAACTAATTATTTGTTTATATCAGCTCCTATGTTGAAAGTTTGGGGGTTATTCGTCAACGGGGAGCCCAGTTAAAAGGGGGTCCCAAAACGTGTTTTCTCCATGTTAATTTCTATGGGAAACTTTAGACAAGGCTACAGGTCAAACGGGTGAACGGAATTACCCCAAATTTGGCAGAGAGAAGGGTCTTTGTCTAGAAAGTACGCTTTTGTTTATTTGGTGTTAAGTCCGTCAGTAGTTATTGAGAAATATTGAAATTTACAGATATCGGTATTTGGGAATTCTGCCTTCTGATTGGCTGAGCACAAGCTGGCTGTTGATTGGCTGCAAGCGGTGGCAGCGGTTGGTGTTGAAGTGTTGGCCGCAATTTTGTGATTCCACTGAAGCGAGTAAGGTGAAAAAAGGTTAAAAAAAGTGGGGAAGATAAAGGTAGGAGCACTGTAACCTTTGTGGGGTGTTTAGTGTGTGCTATAGAGGGGGTGCGAAGCGAAGTATTCACCCCTACCGGTGTGAAAGTGATGGGCTACGGGAATGAAGTGAGGTATTGCCTAGAGTCTGATGCTGCTAAGTTGAGCTCGTACGGGGTTCGGGGATTAAAGCATAAGCCCAAATTGTGTGTCTTATTCTGGGAAGTCATGTGCCGTGGCCGCTGCACTACACTTGTGGAAGTAGTGTCAGCATGTGTTTATAATAACTAGGAAGAACTACTGACCTGTACTGGTCTGAAAGTCCTGGGGTACGGAAAATATGTGAGGTACTGTCTAGAGTCTTATGCTGCTAAGCTGAGCTGTTGCCATACTTAGGGACAAAAGCGTGAGTCCAAACTGTGTGTCATATGCTATGAAGTCATGTGCTCTGGCCGCTGTGCCACATCTGTCCAAGTAGTGTCAGTATGTTGTTATAGCTACTTGGATGAACTTTTGTTTCAAACATTGTAGCTTGTGTATGGTGCTTAGGGGTATTATAGAGGGAGTGCGAAGGTAAATTTTAGCGTATATCCATTCAATTTGGTATTTGTGAAGTGCTAACTACTCACTCCTACTGCTCTGACGGCGCTGGGGTGTAAGCTGAGTTGCTGCCGGACTCATGGTAAAGCCATTGAACTACTGACCCCTACCAGTATGAAAGTGCTGGGTACGTAAATTAAGTGAGGTATTGCCTAGAGTGTCATGCTGTTAAATTGAGCTGATGCTGGACTCAGGGATGAAACCATGAGGCTAAACTGTGTGTGCTATGCTATGAAGTCATGTGCTCTGGGCGCTGTGCCACATGTGTTTAACTTGAATTTGGTACTTAGGTGGTGTTGTATAGGGAGTGCGAAGGTAAATCAATACGGTATTCGTAAAGTGCCAAGTACTCACTCTTATGGGTGAGTAGAGCCGGGTATCAAAGCGAGAGGTCTGTGCTGCAAAGTGAGATGGTCTGGCCACTGCACCACAGCTGTGTGGAGAATACAATTTGGCGAAGGTCTGGGAGTTGCCGTTATCTGCCCTTAAAATAGCGGGTTTAAGTTGTAAGTTATAGGGTGGCTCTAAAAAGAGCCCTTGTGTTCATTAGTTGGAGCTACATATAAGTGTGGATGTACAGCTTCAAGTTATTCAGGAAAACTCGGTTTCCCTGATCTGTGAAGTGTACTCCATCACTTCTGTATATATCCTCCATATCGAAATGTATGTTTTTGTTGTAGATGGAAACCATTTTGTGGTGTCTGAGGTATGCAGAGACAGCTTTGTTGACTTTCTTCCGAGATTTTTCAATCTGAGGACAAAATTGTTTGGACCATTTCCACTTCTCTCTTTGGCATATATTGGAATAGACAGTTTGAGGCAAAAATAACATCAACTGTCCAAAGGTGTCCTTCGTAAGCATTTCCAAACCTACCCCAGTCAATGTGCCTAGGTCGTTTCCAACACAGTGAACAATCATGAGGTCTGGGTGTTGGAGATGCAAACAGGTTTTAACCAAAGGCAACAATTGGTACCACTTCAATCCTCTATGTCCGAACCATTTAACGTCTACATTTTGTAAACCTAGGTCTAAGTCAATACGTCTCTGTTCTGCATACCTCCTGCATCGGAAAACATAGCTATGTCCTACATTTCACACTAGCATTTTGAAGGTAAGGCATGAAGGTATGGAAAGATGTCTGTAGCTCATGCAGTTCCTTTGTAGAATAAGAGATATCTTTAAAGATGGGGAACTAGTTTATTTTCGCATGCAAAACGGTATCTGATTGGGGGATGAAAAGCATTGTTTTTTAAAAATAGGGTGCACATTCGTTTTGTGGAAAAGCATCTTTATGATTGGTTAAGAAAAAGAAGTTTGAACGTGGAGTACATATTATAGGATAATATTTGCTCAACTCAACCACACCTGCTACTTGCATTTGGAAGGCACTGTTCAAACTTAAAACAACCGTGAACTTTTAACCTGCACGTGCCGTTAAATGTTCGAGAAAATGTTGCAAAAAAATATTGTTAGATTTAAACAAATGTGATGAACTTTTAACCTCCAAGTGTTGTAGAATGTTTTAGAAAGTGTGTTGGTAGAATACATTGCATTTCTAACTTGAGTACTTGAATATTAATACAATTGTTTATATGGAAAATTAGAAAGACAGTAATAGAGAGAAGTTTTGAAAGCTAAAAGAATCAAGGAACTATTCTAATTTGTTCTTTATTACCTACTGGCAGTCGCCAGTAGGTAGTTTTAGAGTTAGGACCAAGTTTCCATAGGAAGAGCATTTTTTATTCTGCTTATAACTTTGGCTTCATATGATGAATCTTAATGAAATTTTGAAAACTAATTCTTTCTTCATATCAGCTTCTATGTTGAAAGTTTTTGGGTGATTCATCAAGGGGGGTTAAGTTAAAAGGGGGGTCCCAAAACGTGTTTTCTCCGTGTGAATTTCCATGGGAAAGTTTAGACAAGGCAATAGGTCAAACGGGGGACGGAATTACCCCAAATTGGGCAGGGAGATGGGTCTTGGTGTTGAAAGCACCCTTTTGTTTATTTGGTTTAAATCCGTTCAGTAGTTTTTGAGTAATATCAAAATTTATAGATACCGATATTTGGGCATTCTGCCATCTGATTTGCTGAGGCGTTACGAGCAGGAGCTTGCTACTTATTGGCTGTGATGGTGTTGCAACTAGGAAGTGTTGGCTGCCATTTTGTGATTCCGTTGAAGCGAGTAAGGAGAAAAAAGGGTGAAAAAAGTGGGAAAGGAGGGTAGGAGCACTGTAAGCTTTGTGGGGGGAGTGCGAAGCAAAGTAGTTACTGTTACCGGTCTGAAAGTGCGGTGTTGCTCAGAGTGACATGGTGCTGATATGATATGGTGCTACACTTGGGTATGAAACCGAGAGTGTAAACCGTGAGGTCATTGCTGTAAAGTGATGTGGTCAGGTGTTTGTAGCATACGTGTGCAAGTAGTGTTAGTAGGCTTTTATACCATACAGGGAATGGGAAGCGAACTACTGACCGCTACTGTGTGGTGATAGTATATTGGAAGCGAAGTAGTTATGCCTACCGGTGTGAAGACTTGGAGATGAAATCGAGGTGATTGCTGTAAAAGGATGGTCTCTGGGCACTGTAGTATATGTGTGCAAGTAGTGTTTATACCATACTGGGAGTGAGTGGGAAGCGTACTACTGACCGCTACCGTGCGTTTACACTATACCAGAAGTGGGAAGGGAAGTACTCATGCCTACTGGTGTGAAAACTCGGGAATCAAACCGAGCTGATTGCTGTAAAGTGATGGGCTCTGGGCGCTGTAGGATACTAGCCACTGTAGTATAAGTGTGTAGGTAGTGTTAGTATGCGTTTATAATATATAGGGAGTGGGAAGCGCACTACTCACCCCTACTGGTGTGAAGATTAAACCATAAGCCTAAAATGTGAGCTCATTGCTGTAAAGTGATGTGCTCTGGGCGCTGTAGCATGCCTGTGTAAGAAGTGTTAGTTTACGTTTAAACAATATAGGGAGTGGGAAGCAAAATACTTACCCCTACCGGTCTCAAGACTCATGGATGAAACCATGATCTCATTGCTGTAAAGTCATGTGCTCTGTGTAGTATTCCAATGTAAGTCATAGTAGAATGTTAGTATGTAATTCTACTAGAATCTAAGGGCCCCATTAGGATGGCGGGCGGATTGCCTCCGCCAGGGTAGCGGTGGCCACCGCCACCCTGGCGGAGGCAATCCGCCCGCCATCCTTCCCTGCATTCCCCCCCGCCATATTACGATGGCGGAGGGGACCGCAGCGGTCGGAAACACCGCCCGCCTGTTTTCCGCCCCGGTCGCCTAGCGGCCGGGGCGGAAAGCCTGTAACATGGTGGCGGTGTCTTGTAGACACCGCCCGCCATATTACTATGTGCATTACACAGTGCATTTCCGTGGCGGCAATGCCGCCACGGAAAGGCATGCGGAGACTCCCTGCGGGGGCCCCTTGCGGGCCCCCTGGGAGTCCGTGGCTTGGGGGGTGCACATGGGGGGTACCTACGGTACCCCCCCGCATGTCAGAGTGCAACATGGCAGGCACCGCGCGGTGCCTGTCGTGTTGCGCGTTGCCAAGCAAAACGTGCACTTTTACCATTGCGGCGGGCGGAGATTCCTGTTCCGCCCGCCGCAATGGTAGACATACAGGATGCACCCGCCTGTGTGGCGGGCGCATCCTAATACATATGTCGGGACCCCCGCACTGTTAGCGGGTGGTCCTCTTCTCCGTTAGGGTGGCGGGCGGCAAAGCCCGCCCGCCATCCTAATGGACCCCTATGTATGTAATGTTAGAATGGAAAGGGGCGACCACTCGGTCCCCCCGAACGTATGGCAGAGTGCCTCGATCCCCCCGGGAAGCCATTTTGGGCGGGAGGCGCGTCTCGGCTGGTATGCCCGAAGCGGCGTAGCCGGGGCGCGCTTTTTCCCGCCCTAGAGTGGGCTGGCCTAGACACTGACGCGGCCGGCCACGCCCTCGGGGCAGGCAATGTTTTAATTTTTTGTTTTAATAAATACGGCCGGGAGGGTCACTCCCTCCCACTTCCAAAAACTTCAAGAACTGTTTCCGGTTTCCCTCCTTTGGGGATTGTGTTGAGAGGGGGTGGCGGGTATCTCGGCCATATGTAGGGCTGTCATGAGTGGAACCTTGTGGAGTTTGTACACGGTGCTGGAGTAGATGGTTGCCTTGCTGTCTGCTCCTGTCTGGGATTGTTTCAGGTGTCTGATTTTCTTATAATAAATCTACTTATTGGATCTACTTCTATCTGCCTCTTCACTCCAATAAATGAATTTGGCAACGAGCAAAAGAAGGGAAAAAGAAGGCACCACTCACGAGTATTTCAAAATTGGTTGCATTGTGTTGAAGACCTGTTTTCTTCATGTAGCTGTTTCTACTCATGCCAAAGTCATCGGCTCATTGAACTGTCATCCGACTTCTGGTAGGATTTATATTTTGCGCTTCCCCTGCTTCTTCACTACGTTCTGGTAGCTGTACTACACGTGTGTAAGTAGTATTAGTATGCGTTTATACTAACAAATGGATCATGGTCCTAGGGAGGGCGACATTTCAGGTGCATGTCATACAATGTCCTGGGGTGTGCATTTGAGGGACATTTGTGTTTGTTATTAGAGGGATGGTGCATGGCTTCAACCCTGTGATAGCAAATACTTGTTTGACTACTTGAAGCAATAGGAGGAAAACCTTGTACTGATTTAATAGAGGGGATGCGGATTGTAACAATGGAGAGAAAAAGAGAAACAGAAAAAAAGCAGGGTCTCACCCATTCTTTTAAATGAGGCCCTGGTGGGTAATGTTCTGTGGCCAATCCAATTATTATTTTGCGGGGTCACTGTAGAACTGGGGATCTTAATGTCACATGTAAATTAGGCGCGGAAGGGCACATAGACGTTTTGCAGCCTAGGGAACCGTCACCTTCCCGGGTATTATTTACTAATTGTTTGGGGGGTTCAAGGCCAACTGAAGTGCGTGATCGCCACACTCCGGGGCATTATTTAAATATGCAGGTTGGGCCTCGGCAGTCCCGAAAGCCTTGGTGGTCCTAGGCAGTGCTTTATTTGTTCAGTAATCACACGGGCAGTACTTATGGTGTTATAAAGTTATACACTCATAGAACTCTTGCAGTTGTACAATTACTCAAGCTTCATTTGTTTAATAGTCAGTTAGATTATGTTTGGTAGCTCCATTCTAATATTAGATAACTTTATCCTTAAAATCTCCTATAAACAGGTGATTTTCACAATAAAGGCCTATACACTGAGTTATTTATTTGAAAGAAAAGTAACCTTTATTGAAACACAAATAAAAAGAAACGTAACTTTAATACAAGTAACATTATAATTAAAAAAGCGTGGGTTGGACTCCAGTGGAAGCAGCGTAGGAAACCTGCAAGACAAAAATGAAACATAAGTA
Organism: Lissotriton vulgaris; assembly: GCF_964263255.1. NCBI lineage: Eukaryota > Metazoa > Chordata > Amphibia > Caudata > Salamandridae > Lissotriton > Lissotriton vulgaris. The sequence continues at coordinate 323,180,189 of NC_141699.1, read as the reverse complement.
TGTGTGCTATGTGGAAGAGGTAAAGAAAGGAAGTCCAAATGAAAAGACAATAGTGAGAATGGACGGGAGGGGCGGTGGGTGGAAAGGAGAAGGGGAGGGAGAGTAAAAAGAAGAGAGGGAGGAGGAGACAGAGCGTCGGCCTACTGCACCTAGCCCTTAGTGTTTACCCTCCCGTCACCCGATTGTCTAGGACGTTGGAATCACAAGAAAGAGTGTGGTTCAGCAAGTGCTTAAGACGAAACACATGAGACCAGAGATTATGGGCCATATTATCAAGGAACGACGATAACATTATCACTGCTTTGCGGCAGGAAACTGCCACTAAAGCCACGATAAGGGGTTGATAATATGCCCTTGTGAATTCCCATAGAAGCCCAGGTTCTTGTGTGAACCTGGGCTTTTATGGGAATTCACAAGGACATATTATCAAGCCCATTATAGCCACTTTAGTGGCAGATTCCTGCCGCTAAAGTGTTGATAATGTTATCGCCGTTCTTTGATAATATAGTCCTACATTATTAGCTACGGGAAAATCGCTTGCATGCACCTGTGCACCCAGGGTGCTGCACCCCAGCCCCTTCCCCTGCACTGTGCTCAATTGCACGCTGGTGCTTCACTGCTCACCTGCCACCACTGGTGTGTCCCACAATGTGTTGGTGCAAGCTCCGAGTCAGGGATACGTTTGTACGGTAGACCAGGTCTCCTGTCTGGGACGGTGTCTTGATACCACGATGGAAGGTGTCAGAATGCCCAGGTCATCATTGCGTGGTCAGCTCCTGCTCTGACCTTCTTGAGGTAATCAATGGAATGTCTTAAAAGGGAGAAATAATTTAATGTTGGAAACGTCTGGAGGTAAATGAAGGTTTATTTCAAGCTTGATAGAAAATAGGAGTTGAGTGCATCCTTTGTTTTTGAAGTACGATCTACCAACTGTTAGGTTAGGTTAAATAATTATACTATATACCAATCTTTTTATAGAAAGGAACAGAGCGCATGCTAGAAGCATAATGTGCATGTGTAATGCAGTGGCGGAAGCCTGTGTGCGTGTACACTTAGTAACGAGCTCACTACATTGTCCTAAAAACCAACACCATGTGTCTGTAGGGCAGCACTGCCCACTGGCTCTGGCCTACAGTACGGTCCAGCAGGTCCTTAAAATGAGACAGATGTGACTGAATAAGTTCAAAGATCACATCCTTACGCACAGCAACATTGCTTTTTCTCACATGCACACTCAGAGTGATGCACCCCACCCCTCCCGCAGCATCGTACTCAGCAGGTATCTGTAGGGCAGTGCTGCCTGCTGGCTCAGGCCTACAGTACGGTCCGGGAGGTCTTTAAAATGAAACAGAGATGACTGAATGAGGTCAGAGATAACATCATAACGCACAACAACATTGTTTTTTCGCACCTGCGCAGCCAGGGTGATGCACCCCACCCGTCGCGCCGCACCATGCTCAATTGGAGGCCCTGTGCACCAGGCCGCTCTGCTTACCTGCTGTCATTGTTGTGTGAGCAAATACTACTGGCAGCAGTCCTCACAATTCAGATGGAGAGTTGGTTGCAGGATAGTGTACACCTCCTGGATCCCTCCTCGTATTGCACATTGTGATATGCGAGGTGGATGCGGCCATATCACCTGAGGCAGTGTGGAAGAGCTGGGACATGTGGCGTTGTTGTTATCCTATATATACGTAAGCAAAGTTTCTGTTATGGTCCGCTGCATGAAGGTGACTCAAGCTGTAATTAAACATCACAGCCCCCCGCCAGGATTATCGGTGAGGAATGCCTGCCACCGCCAACATTGTTTGGGACATCACTTGGTGTTAGCTAAAGCAGTTCACTGTATCTGCAGTCCCAGTGGGAGACATGACAACTCCGATATGGACTATCGCAGGAGAGGCGGAGGAGGAAGCTGAGGGGGTTGGACTGATAAGATGTACCAATCGGATAAGACCATTTGGACTTTAAAATCACGAGCCCCCCACAGCATTATACCATCTGCAGCGCAGCGGGCACTGAAGAAAGCCGTAAGGCTGAAACGCGTCTGCCCCAGCGTTTTGCTATTCCAGCAACAGAGCCTTTTTTAATAAATTTAACTTGAATCACCGAGCATGTGTCGGACCCGTTCCTTTGGGATGGGATTTGGTTTGCATATATATATATATATATATATATATATATATATATATAAATATATATATAGCAAGTACTCCTTTCCGTTTTGATTCTTTGAGCCAGGGAATCAAAAAAAGGCACAGGCTCCTCTTACTTAGTGCAAATATTCCTTTCATTTTTGTGCTGTGCCGCCATGACGCATTTCAACCCACCACGGGCCTTGATCACATGACCTGCTAATTTTTTTCTTCCCATTTTTAAAGTGACAAGTGTTTTTTAAATTCTTGAACAGGGAAAACAGACTAGCCGTCTGTATTCCAACATTACACTGTATAATTGACCTACCATAATAGCTTCTTTAATGTGTAGCCGATACATAAATATTTAAAATGATTATAAATATCTATGATTGTTTAAAAACAAGAGCTATGTGCAAAGCTATGCAATCTCACTGTTTCAGTACATTTCATTTGATTGGCACTAAATTCTTTTTTTTATATTGATTTTTTCTCTTTCGTTAGGTGCTTACTATTTTAAAACCATGTGCCTAATGTCCATTATTGCTGTTTAAATAACATTTTTAGATTTGTCTTTCTGCAGATTTATACATGTCCAACATAAAATAATAAGATTTAAATCATGACACTTAATTTATGTGCAAAATACGCAATTCTTATTTCGATTGTATAAATACAATAAATTACACATTAAAAGGCATTTCTTTACTCCATTTCTCGGTTGTTTTCCCACTTGGTTTTATCACTTGCATCATCCCAAACAAACCTAATCAGCCTTGGACAGTAATCAAAAATAATTATTACTGTCAATATAACTGTATTACTTGTTATTTGTACAGTGCAATTAACGATACAAAACAGTGCAAAATACATAAATATTTCTGTGATCCTCATACTCCCAGAGTATGGACACTCCAATAAAGTGACTGTGCAAAAAATCGTTTGATGTGACATGAGCCCATGTCACATAAACATAAAAGGGGGGGGGGGGAGTTTTCATATAGGTAAGAGGCTCAGCATATTAAAAACCTTAGGAATACATTTTCTATTTTTCTGTTTACATTACATATAAAATCAGGAAGATTAAAAAATTGCTATTAGAGCTAAGTGTGCAAATCTTCTGTAGTATTTAATCCATGTCGGTTCTTAGTGTCCAATTCAAGGATATGCCTAGTTTCTAGACACCTTAGTGTCGCATCCCTGTTTCCTCCTCTTCTCATTGGTGGAACACAGTTTATCACATAATATTTTAGATGATCTAAGTTATTTGTATGGACCTCTCTACAATGTCGAGCCACTGGATATGTAGTATTGTTGTTAGTCATGGCCCGTATGTGCTGGTGTATTCACTTGTGGACCTGCAGTTTGGTGCTTCCCACATATCGTAGTCCACAAGAGCACTCCAGCACATACACTGCAAACTCTGCTATACATGTTAAAAACTTTTCAATACCAATAGGGCTATCCTTGAATGGTGTTTGATAAGAAGTTTTGTTTTCCCCACATTTGCGTGCCTTGCCTGACACACATCTCGCCAAATTTTTCTGGTTAGACAGCCAATTGGCATTCTTTTTCACTTCTGGGCTGCTGCTTTCTAAGCAATCCCCTGAGCTCAGAGCCTTTCTATATGTTATTAAGGGAGTCAATGGCATGCTCAGCCCTCTAACCGGACCACTTTGCACTAGATGCCAATTTGCTTTTACTATTTTTCGTAGGCTGTCTCTTTGCTTATTGTATGTGAGAATGAGTCTGGGCTACTCTCAGTTGTGTCTATGCATGATGTTTGTTCATTTTTACTGACTGATGATTTGAACAGAAGGTTATCATGTGGTTGTGCTCTAGTCTGATGAATGGCCTCATTCAATGTTTACTCTGAGTAACCTCTGGAAAAGAAGCGAGATTTACATTCTTCCTGTGCTTTTATTAAGTCTGCCTCCCTACTACATATTTGCCGTATCCTGAGCATTTCACCATAGGATATGCTATGGATTGTGTAATTAGGGTGAAAACTGCTAGAATGTAGGATGGTATTGCCAGACGTGATTTTTCATTGCAGTTTTGTTTCTATTTTGGTATTAAGCACATAAACCTCTACCTCTAGGAAGGTGATGGATGTGTCACTGATGTCATGCGTGAGCTGAACATTTATATCATTGTTATTCAGTTTGTTAATAAATTCCTCTGCACTTTGTTTGCCACCATGCCATATCAAAAACATTTCATCTTTGAAACGAACCCACTTCACTACTTTTTTTGCCAATATATCTGCATATTTTGCTTTTACGACCTTCTCCACCCTTCACCCCTTGTGGAGACATGCGTAGCTAGCTGACAAACATGCGCCCATAGCTATGCCTCTCACTTGGTGATACATTTGTTGCTGCAATAAAAAATAATTGTTATTCAACACAACTTTTGTTAGATCTATCAACATTTTGTTATGGGCGTGGAATTTTATCGGTCTCATGCCGAGAAAATGTCCAAGTGGTCTTATGCCATCATGACGATGCTTTGATGTATACAAGTTGCAAACATCCATTGATATTAATAAATAGTAACTTTGCCACTCAACACGGTTTATCTGTTTTACAAGGTCTGTGGTGTTCTATATACATGATGGAAGAGTTTTTACATGTTCTTGTAAAAATGAATCAATGTATACAGATACATTTTCATACAAGCTTTGTAATGCAGTAATAATGGGTCTGCCTGGTGGTCGTAGCTTATCCTTGTGAATTATTGGGATAAAATATATCACAGGTAATACTGGGTAATCGTTCTTTAAAACTATAAGTTCATCTTGGTTGGTTTAATAACCCATACTCTTCCAAGTTAGAAGTTAATTAAATAGTTTGTTCTTTGCTGTTTTTGTGACCTGTCTTGTGCTCAATTTGTAACAGGTTCGGTCTCCCAACTGTTTTAATGCTTCCTTCATCTATTGGTCTTTCGGCCAGATGACCACGTTGCCACCCTTATCTGAGTTTCTTACTACAACTGAGTCATTATCATGCAATTTTTAATAATTTGCTGGTATTTAAAATGCTCGATGCTACAATTTTTGCAGTTGTTTTGTGTTTTAAAATGTAGTTTTCTTATTTCCGCTGTAATTATTTCGTTAAATGTGTCTATAGAGTCTCTATGCATTACTGGAACAAATTTTGACTTTGGTTTAAAGTTGGTAATTGGAGCAACATTTGTAATAATTCCTTGCTGATGCAAGAGAGCTTGTGTAGACTCTGTATTTGATAGCTCGTTTTCATCACTATTCTGTAGCGAATAGAGATCCCCAGGAGGTTGACATCTGCGGCCACCAATGAGGACAACGTATTTTGTTGTGTCCCTAACTGTATTGTAGTTGTAGCCTTTTCCTGTCTCAATCAATGGTATTTTCTTAGCTTTAGCTTTCGAATACATTTATAAATATCTGCTTGTGTTTTGGAATAATCAAAATTACTTTCAGGACAGTTTGTTAGTCCTAGCTCTAATAGTTGTTTTTTCCGTTTAATCTAAAATGATATTTAATAAGTTGATGATCGTATTGCATTAGATGTTCCTTGGGTTACTTGTGGCTCCACCTTTTTTTCTGCTTGATTGTGTTTTCGCGCCTACTTCTCCTTCTCTCGTGTCGCTTTGCGTTTCTCCTTTGTTTGTATTGGATTTTGCGTTCCTGGGGTGAAGGGTTTTTTGTCTTTGCTCCCTTAAAAAAAATTCAGCTCTTCTCCTATTGTATGCTTTCTTAACTGCTGTTTTGTTCCTCCTGCAGTTTTAGCACTATGCTCTAATTCCGAGTCTGTTTCTATAGAGGAACTCAATTCAGAAATCGAGGACGCAGTGTAATTCCCAACTAGGGCCAGCGATAGATCCTGCATCCATCCTTCTTATGCTTCCTTTTTATGCTGCTTTCGCTGCATCTTATTTGTGAGAAAAGGTGAATATTTGCCCCTGATCATAGTCATTTTGTCACGTTGAAATTTGAATGTTTTCCGTTTTTTGATAGTTTCCTCCTCTTTTTTTAACAGTGACAACATTATGGCTGAGATACCCGCCACCCCCTCTCAACACAATCCCCAAAGGAGGGAAACCGGAAACAGTTCTTGAAGTTTTTGGAAGTGGGAGGGAGTGACCCTCCCGGCCGTATTTATTAAAACAAAAAATAATTAAAACATTTAAACATTAATGTACAATTTCATACCACATTGCGATGTTTGGCTAACCTTAACAGATTCTCTAATACAGAGGTTCTCCTAGCCGAACTAACATCCTACAAAACATTTACTTGAAATATTGAAATTGTACATCCTAACGTTTAAGGGCCAACGGCAAGGTCGTAACCGGTGTCAAGATCCCTAACCAGACATACCCCCCCCCACTTGGGAGGGGCGACAGCACTGAGGCGTACTCAAGTGCAACTACTACCAATTTCCCTTGACTTGACGGGGGCACTTATCAACTCGACGCCAGTTAAAGGTCGTTCGAAGACTCGTGTGAGGTATCTAGAAGGTATCGTAGACCTCCCCCCAACCCCACACAACTTACCGCATCTGCCGTCGCAGATGTCACTGGCCCCGGGAAATTCCCCAGGAGGGGGCTGTAACCCCTCCTACACAGGAAGGGGCCTTGACCGCCTTTCCTCTTCTTTCGGCGACCCATCCTTAGAAGGGACCGCCTCCCCGTTGAGGGGCCAAAGGCCACCTCCCCCGAGCGCTCCCATCCGTGTTGGGTGACGCCCACTCATAGGGATCTTCCAATTAGTGCTCACCGATCATGACCTTACCGCACAGGTCGGATAGTTGACCGGCTATCCGGACCCCCGACAAAACTCCTACCTAAAGGTCATGTTTCAACGATTTTAACCATGCTAAGAAGTCTCCTAAGAGTAACTCATTCCCCACCCAAGACAAATGCACACCATCCCCCAAATACATACTGTCATCATTAATGCAGCTATGAGAAATAGAATGCAATGTCCTGGAACGGAACAACCTACTCACTTTATTGTTAAGCTTTCTAACAGAATGGTTCAAAGCAGGAATAGAGATAGCCCCCCGCCACACCTTTCGTGGAATCAAATGGGACCATGCAATCATGCACCCCGGAACTCTCCTCGCCAACCAACTTACAGTGGAAAGCATTGCCTCCAGGAGTAGTCGTCTACCGATGGTGACCAAATCATTGCCCCCAACATGCACTATAACTATAGATGGCGGTGACCTTGTCCGCCCTAACAAACCCTCGAAAAATGTTTGAAACTGGTCAATACAGAGACCGCCCCTTCCGTAGAAGGACATCCTGTACCCGTATTCCCCAGCTACGTGAATCATGTCACCTGCTTTGAATACGTCTGCGGCACGGCTCACGTATGAGTGGCCCACGACCCACACCTCCTTTTTCACAGCCGGTGATGTCTGACCGCTGGCCCGGTGTAGGGTCGACTGCATAGTCCGCCCCGCCTCGTAGGCTTGCGTAACTGAAAACCAAACAAAAACAAGAAGCGTGAGTACATTATTACAGCTTCACAACATGTGCAACCGCACGTATCTTTTATAACAATTGGAGGACCAACGCCCCACTCGTTTCACTTGCTCAACATTCAGACCCCTGGCTGTAGCTTCCGTAGCAGCCCCTATCCGAAAGGAATGGGTCCCAAATTCGCCCGGGTTCAAGCCCGCAGCGGCAATTGACATCGCAAGCACCCGCTGAAACTGAAATTTCGTCAGTGGGGTGGCGTCAGCGTGTCTTAACAAAGTCCCCCCCCATGATGCCACCCTTCGTGCTAGGTAATCCTCTAAACACTTTACCGGACATATGGAGGACCCAGGAATCCTGCGTATGATGACGCAGTCACCCATCCCATCTTGATCAGTCTTGGACTTTAGAAAGGAGACAGTCATTGTTTCTCCCCTGATCTGAACGTGTTCCTGGCACAAACCCCCTGCCACATCCAGTTTGTTCCTTGCAACTAGTTCGCTTACCCGCATTGCTCCGTGAAATGCTAGCGTAAAAGCGGCTCGGAACAGCACCGCCTCAAACTGAGATGAACATGTGGCCGGGAGTGTGGCCAACAACTGGGACAATCTATCCAAACCTATCGGGCGCCTTTCATCTACTCTGCGACCCTCAAGGCGTTGCCACCCACGCAGCGCTTTCTGCACGACGAAAGACGCTGTTGGGTCCTGGATAGCGTGTGCTCTGGCAACAAAGGAAATGGCAGCACGATGCCTCTGGGCCGTAGCCACCGATTTCCCAGCCCTACATAAGGACATCAGGAAATTCACTACCCATTCCTCGTGACCCCAAAGTCGCTCTCTATCACTCCCCAAAAAGGCTAAATAGGCCCGAAACGCCCCTTCGTATGCCTTCCTCGTCCTTGGTGCTAGACTCTCTCCCACGAGGTGACGAAGTTCGGGGCACCGAGAGACCAGAGAGCTTCGGGAAAGGGTGCCGGCTCTGGGTCCGCTGAGGGGAGGAAACCCGAAAAAGCCTGCATTTGAAAACGAGACAGTGCGTCAGCCGCCTGATTCATCACCCCTGGAACATGTTTTGCTCTGAATAGCACGTTCAATTGCATACATAGTAAAACAATTTCCTTAAGCAGTCTTAAAATCAGTTTACAACGTGCTGCCTGACTATTGATGCACTCGACCACGGTCATATTGTCAGACCAAAATATGACAGAGTGATCTTTGAACCCATCGGGCCATGTTCTCAAGGCCACCAAGATGGGAAACAGTTCCAGGAAAGCAATATTACTCGTCAGACCATTCTCATGCCACCATGTCGGCCATCTTTGTGCCGACCATTTCGTGCCGAAGATGGCGCCAAAACCTATGCTTCCTGCTGAGTCTGTCCACAGCCCCAGCTCTTCAGAAGACACGGCTGGTTCGTTCCAGACGATTCTACCATTGAAGTCCGCCAGAAATGCTAACCAAATACGCATGTCCTGGCGGACCTCGGCCGATAGTCTCGTGCGATGATGGCACTCTTTAAGGCCGACCATCGCTTGGGCAATTGAACGGGAAAAGGGGCGGGCCATTGGTATTACCCTCAGGGCAAAATTCAACTGTCCCACCAACTGCTGTAATTGTTGCAGCGTAACTTTTGATGCATTTATACACACTTGCAGCGCAGCCCTGAACTTCAACACTTTCTCAGCTGGCAAACGGAAACACCCTTCAATGGAGTCCAACTCGATCCCCAGAAACTCGAGGCGAGTCGTAGGACCCACTGTTTTACCCGGCGCCAATGGCACACCAAACTGTTTCATTAACACACAAAATTCGGCCAAGGCCCGGCCACATTCAAGATCCCCGGCTGCCCCAAGAAACAGAAAATCATCAAGGTAGTGCATTACATCTTGGAAACCTGTTTTCTTTGTGAAGACCCATTGTAGAAAACTACTGAATTTCTCGAAATAAGCACAGGATATAGAGCACCCCATTGGCATACACCTATCCATGTAATAACAACCCTGAAACATGAATCCTAGGAGACGCTGGTCGTCTGGGTGTACCGGGAGCAATCGGAACGCTGACTCGATATCTGACTTCGCCATCAGCGCCCCGGGCCCCAGGCGATTTAAAATGGCTACGGCCTCATCGAAGGATGCGTACCGCACCGAACACACTTCTGGATCGATTGCATCATTTACGGAAAGACCTCGTGGAGCTGATAAATTATGAATCAGTCGGAACTCACCGGGGTCTTTCTTGGGGACTACCCCTAAGGGGGAACAAACAAAATTCTGGACCGGGGGTACACTAAACGGGCCGGCGACCCGACCTCGAGTCACCTCTTTCCGGATCTTATCCTGTACTACGGTCGTATGCTGCAGGACGGAAAGTTGATTTTTACACTTTTCCACACCCTGAAAGTCCCCTACCGGGATGCGGAAACCATACGAAAAACCGTTCCGCAGCACCCCAGCAGAAGTACGATCCGGGTATTCACTGAGCCAGGGAATCATTGCCAGGGTATCAATTGGGGTAGGTAAAGGCGCCCCTCGGACTATATTAGACCTGTTTGGCACCTCCTCTCCCCCCATTATCACCCGTTCTGGCTCTGCACGAGGACTCAGGATGGGACGACCCACAACCACTACATTCATGTTTGAACTTACACGATCCCTGGGGTCTAGTACATTTACCTCTGTTGTAATTAAAGCAGAAACCCCTTTTCCCGGTATTGCCGGCAGGTTTCGAGTAATCGTCGGCACCCGTACCTGATCGAAAGGGCGTCCCCGCATATTGCCGGGAGGATTCGCCAACATTACTTCCCACCAACGGCATTTTCAACATTCCCGACTCCTTCATTTTATCCCAAGTCAAGGCATCATAACAATCCCAGGTTAAACTTTTATTATGCTCTTTTTCCTTCCTGAACAGATTATCGTAACAGAACCAATGATTACCCTGGTGCGATGTCGAGTACCCCATGATTCGTGATTGATAGATTGGGAACTCGGAAAGCAACTCAGGTCTACGTTCCCCCAAGATTGATGTAAAGATTCCCCAAGCATTGCCCCAATTGCCGATATTCTCATTCACTTTAAAGGCGGCCATTTTTGCGCGCCAAACACTCGGATGCATGAGATCCTTCTGACTCTTTACATGCTCTACCTCATAATGATCAACAAGCAGTGAGAAAATGTTCACATACTCCCCCGCCCAAATCTTTTCCTTAATTGCCAAAGGAACATGTTGCCCCAACTTTTCTCTCCGAGAGGGTGTTGACTCATCCCTCGCGATCGGCAATGGCCGCTTACCTGCACCTGACGCTGCCTCTGTGGTCGCAATCGTCCCTGGTGTCTTGTCCCCTACTGCAGCCGGCACGGGCACCTTGGCTGCTTCCCGTTTCTCACGCAATTGCTTTATCAGCGCCTGCGCATCGACAGCCGTGGCGCCCTCGTTACCTTTTCCCAACCACGCTGCCAATTGTGCTGCCAGCTCGGGCGGCATATCATCCTCGGACACGGGGGTGACCACAACGGGAATTGGATTCCCCTCCTCCGGCACGGGAGTTGGAGCCTCGAGCGGGGCACTGGGACCCGGGATATCTTCACCCGCTGCCCCCCTCCTGGGCCTCTTGTTTTTCCCTCCCGGAGCTGCTCCCGCCAAAGGACGTTTTGGACCCCCTTCCTCATTCTTGTCCACCCGCTTCTTTAGCTCGGACATCTCCTTCATGAGGACACGCAGCATCTGGTCAGTAGTCATGCGCTTTCCCATCTTCTTCGGCATTCTCCAACAAAGTAACTGTAAAACAAACAAGAACGATTAAAACGCTCAAAATTGGCTCTTCGTTCCGTCTCGAGCTCACGTGCAGCGAGGAGGTGCAGCTTCAGAGCACAGGAACAAGAGGATGTCTTCTGGTCTTGCGTCCCTTTTTATCCATCTTCAGGGCGGGCGTAAACCCGCCCCTGCCTGCCCCGAGGGCGTGGCCGGCCGCGTCAGTGTCTAGGCCAGCCCACTCTAGGGCGGGAAAAAGCGCGCCCCGGCTACGCCGCTTCGGGCATACCAGCCGAGACGCGCCTCCCGCCCAAAATGGCTTCCCGGGGGGATCGAGGCACTCTGCCATACGTTCGGGGGGACCGAGTGGTCGCCCCTTTCCATTCTTCTCTCGTTTCCCACCGTTTACTCGATTTGTTATTTGATTTCGTTGTCTAAGTTAGACTCCTCCTGAGGGGATCCTGCCCACCTCCATATATTTGCAGAGGGACATATGCTCCCACCATTTTGCCTGTTTGGTACGCCTCAGTTTCTCCAATTTCTTGCAAAGTTCTTTTATATTTCTGCAAACCCCGCTATTCCTGTTTCTGCCAGGCTGTGATTGAATCGGGGTACTTTCTGTCTCAGAGAACATTTTCACTGCTGCATCCTCCCTTTCCACGTAGCACGTTAGCGGCCATTGTTGCACTTAATACAATCTACACAAAAACCCTGCAACCTAAGCAGTCTCTCTCTCACACCTCTCACCAGATAATATTGGATGTTTCCTACCTCCGGGCTCCCACCTTTGTTTTCTGTATCCTCCGATACATGTCCTACAATGACACATTTTTCAGACTATGACCACCAAGGATGGCAAAATACAGCAGGTCAGCATCTTGTCCAAGGGATGTGTTGTGGAGAGCACTTTATTAATTCACAATTGGTCTAAATTGCAACACAGGGGCACGATGAGTGCAGCTGTGTGGCTGGAGGGAGGGAATAGATGTGGGATATGTGTAGCTCTGTGACTCATACGAAACATGGTACAGCGACCAGAGCTCCGTTGGAATAGATTACCACAGATAGCCACCACAGCGACTTCCTCCTCACACAGTGCTAGTGAATATAAAGAATGAATAATAAGTACCAATATAAAGAGTATTTAAATGTAGGAGGGCAATATGCATTGAGTAGCAATGCTCTGTATTGCAATATTTTCAGAATGCAATGTGTGTAGATTTAAAAATACCTTTTATAATAAAGGTGCAGACCTCAGGAGTGGTTGCAAATATTTTGCAGTTCAACCACTATGAGTTGTTGTTTACCAATTGTTTTACTGGGACGAAGATTCTTAAAATGTGCCTTGCTGTTTGGAGCCATTATAGTACAATGTTTTGGTTCTTTTTTCACTTTTGGGAGTTAATTGATGTTTTAAGGTTTTGCTTACTGCACACATTATTATTTTTGGGTTCTTCTCTTCATCCCTACGTTCTTGGTTTCTATTTTCGAGATGTTTACATATATATGTTTAATGTTCACGTTTCCACCTCCTCATGTCTGGTTAGGATTTCCACCAGTGCATTTGTGTTTTTTATTTCTGAATATTGTGCCCACAATTGCACAACTATGTTTCACACCTACTCAAAGGTCATTGACAGAGAATGTTTGGTGAGGAGTAGACAACACATTTGGTACAATGGTTGGGTCAGGTCTGAACATCTAAAAAAAGGGGGAGTAGAATTATATCCCTTAGGGTTTTTTTATAGGAAAAATGTAACAGGAAAACCTGTCATGCCACAGACTCTACTACAAGTAGCATTAGACCAGCAACATTTTCCACATGTTTGGATCAAAGCTGGACTATGTGTTCACTGTGATGCCAAAGCAGCACCCAATTTCAGCAATGCCTGAACAGTCTGCTTCAAAATAAAATAAGCAAGATAAGTGCCACAATTGGAGAAAAAAAAGGCTTTATCACCTATTGATTGCCCTGTTTTCACTCAAAAATACTCCAAGTTCTGAACAGCACCTAGCACCCCATCAGCTTGTCACTGAAAAATCAATAAATGTACCAGTACCAGCAACTAGACCTAAAACAGTTGCTGAAAATTCTTCTGGAATTATGAACGCTGAAATATATGAGTATCTATATGAGTTAGCATGTCCTGCACAGTTTCTTTCTACTCAGATATCCACACGGAAGTAGAAGGGTCCCTTTGATCCTGAGCTCCAACACATCCCTCCTGAAACACAGATCTTTGTCCAGAAAGTCTCCATCAGTGGAAAAAATCTACAATTTTAAGGACCATTTAAAGTCACAGACTCCTTACCAACCGCTGAGGAACATGGATACTTCAGCGCAACATCAGGGCCGACCCTGCACCACCTCAGCACTGAACAATGAACAAGAGAAGGGCACCTTGTTCCCATTAACTATCTGAGAAAAAGAATGCAATGGACTTTGTAGTCTACAGATTCAGCTGCAACACCAGCAGCGCAAAATATCCTCATAACATAATATGTTGTTTTATTTCATGTCTTTATCTTATTGTCGGTGTGGCACTAACAATGTTTTAATTGGTTTGCTCTTCTTTCTCATTGCTTGTCTCAGAAGACTTGTATTCCTCAGAAGGTTGAAGTTGTTCACACTACTGTGCATCACATATTTTTTCCCCGTTCACCTGCTGACACTTGTAGCAGTAGTAGCAGCACTTCTAATAATGCAAAACATTCCAATACCTCCATTGCCTGTGATGGTACTACTAATATTACAATTTGTCTCTCTAAGGCGTTCCATCATCGTAGGGATGCCCCATTGACCCGCCAGCAGAGTGTCCATGATTCTCTTCAGGGTAATATATGGTAAAGTCAGATGACAATAGTATGGAGACAGAAGACTAATGAATACTGTTTTGGGGCTCACACATTTCTTATGCAGTAGGCGCACACAGACTGATTTTTCACGGGGAAGTACCAAAACACACTGTAAAATGTCGCCTACAACTGTTCCTCTACAGAATACAGGAGCAAGATCAGATTATCTAGGCCAACACCTCTGAAGTGTTCATAAGTACCAAAATATGGTACCACACCCCATTAACGCACAAGGTTATCACTGACAATGCCAGAATAGAGTGGGAGCAAACAAAGATGCTCAAGATAGGAGTTCCTAATATCAACCTTAGTGCAACCTTTGGTAGGAAGAATGGGTTTATGATAACAAGATCACCCTCAGACTGTAATGGCTCTTTACCTCACACCCTAACTTGCCCATGCAAAAACAGAACTGCTCTATGTCTATTTGCACACATTAAGATGGGATAGACTGGGAGGTATTCTTGGGGTGGGGAGAAAATGTCCAAACATAAAAATCTTTCAAACTAAAGTCATGTCTTCTCTGTTTTCTAGGAAATGGCACAATTCCTTTTGGGTGCAAAGCAGGATGCAATAGCACCATTTTCAATTTGGACATGCAATGTGGTATCTCCAGCCTAATGGATTTCTACTGAGCTTGTGGAGAACATCTCTAACAACCCAACTGCATCCTTGATGGAGCAGCCTGTGCTCACTAGAACAATGCACAAAGTCTCCATTGTTGTTCCTACAGCCAATATCTCCCACATCAATGCCCATCCAATCACTATATCTGTTTCCTTGCTCCACCGACATCAGTGGTATGCCGAGTATGAGTACTTTGGGTGGACAGCTTTCAAAGACATACCCAAGGAGTTCTGCCTATTCAACAAGGTCTAGCTTTTTTTCAACACCATCATTGTGATGTTCCAGATCAAGGCAAATGTACACTGGCTTCTAAATACCAAGAGGTGGATATGTCTTCGGATCAGAAGTTTGTGCTGCACATTGCCAACAATGAAGAAAACAGCTCCATCACCAAGGACATTAAGCACTTGAACAACATAGAAAAAATGATTGCTGAAGGAGGTGCCATATCAGAGACAGCCACTGATTGTTTGAACTTTGACTAGATGCATTTGTGACTGTCTGCCATTCTAAAAATGTTGTTACCGGTTTTCGGTCTGCTGTTGCTCCTCTGTTGTGCTATACAGGTGGTCTGTCATTATGCTAAAAATGCTGGTAATAAATTAGAAGTTATGAATGTTGCATACTCAAAAAGAACGGTATAAGAGGGAATGGGAATAATTTAGCGCACCTAGAAGTTGAGACCTCACAATGCCAGGATCACACTTTCTGCAGCCCACTACCATTACACAGTGCCAGGTCAGTAGCCCCAACTCACCACTAGTAGATACCAACTGAGATAGGATTTAAATGTAGATCTACCATCATCTACACTGACACCCTATGTATCCCTTGCTGACATACCTGAAGGAGAGTATATAGAGTTAATTAAGCCACAAGAGAGGCAATATTCCAATTTGAATGACACTGCTGGGATACTCCAACTAGGAGGAGGGCCTGCAAAGAATGCTGCAAGAGTTTTGTTCAAGAATGAACAAGAGGAGAGAATGAAGCAGGGTCTAGTTTTACCATATAGTGCCCCAAGCCCATTCTATCCACATCTGAAGCATGAGAGTCTCAAATGTCCCTGCCACCCCATATACAGGGTTGTGCTAAATTGTCCACACGCCCTCCTGTAACCTCAGCTGTATCTCTCCTATGAAGGCCAATAACCTCAGGCCACTGACTGTCTTTCTGATGAACAAGTGTCTGAGCTCTTGTCCTCTGCATGTACATCTTTCTGAACTTCAAGAAGATGTAGCAATAACAGGATGCATCTGTCATCTAGAAGAACAAGCTGGGCTAAGAGTAGGAGTGGGGTCCAACTGAGACTTTCCACAGATTCTCACCTGATGTTTTGCTAGCTTTGGAAAATATGATAGCGACAAGCTTAAAACACAATTGCCTTATAAGGAGATTCCGTCTTAATGCTTCCGAGTAGTGACGCAAATTTCTTTTGATAAAATATTGAACTTTTGTTAAGTTCTGCAGTGAAACACCTGCTAAAGTTAGACTTTGGGGTCACCGGTTCCTCAGTAAAGGTGTATAAAATGGCTTTTTACTGCTCATTCATTGACCACCTCTCACAGTGTATTTTTTTCATGACAGAGGGGCTCCCAGTTAACTGATTTATTTAGCATTTTTGATAAAGGTTATAATTCTTCATTGTACTTTGATATTAATTTTCAATCTCTCTCCTTCTTTGCATTGCCACAATTTTAAACTTACTAGATTGCATGTTTTTGCTCATGATCTGGATGTGTCTTTGACACTTTTTACTCGCTAGATTGCATGGTGTTATTTTTGATTAATGATGTGGCTTTGGCATTTATTGTTTAGTTATTTGAATAAATAGTGTCACTCCTGGCTCAATTCCTGCATTTTCAGACGTGTGCCTTTTGTATTTCAGACAGCACATTTCCGTCCCAGTTCATGTGGTATAAACCACTCTATAACAGTTTGTTCGAGCTTGAAGGATTACAGTTCCCCACTGCAAAAACCTTATCTCATTTGCTTAGGACTCCTCCTACTATGCCGTAGACGGTACACAGTCAAAATATCGAGTTGATAATATCGATTTGCCAAAATATCGAGTCCAAAAAATCGAAGGTAAGTAATATCGACAACCAAAATATCGACGTTGAAAATATCGATTTATGTGTGTGTAAATAATATCGATGACATTAATTTCGAAATAGGAAATATCGAAGTTCAAAATATCGATAGTAAAAAATATCGACATTTTAAAGTTATGTTTTAAAGTATGTTAAGTAATGATATAGTAAAATGTTGTCTATATATTATTTAATTTTTAAATATTATAGAAATAAATTATGTTGAAAGTTTAGGAGCGGGATGTAGAGTTTATAGGGGATAAGGGTGGGTAGTGTTGTAAAAATTTATAGTGCAAAAAAAGAAATATACTTTTCGAATTTTATATAAAATTGAAAAATTTCAAAATGTAAAAAAAAATTCTAAAATTGCGAAATTGTATAGAAAATGTATGATTTGTGTTTAATTTTTGGTAGTGTATTATTGGGTATATAGTAAAAAGTAGTGTAATATAATTTCAGTATTAATTTATATTGAAATAAATTATGTAAAAAGTTTAGGAGCGGGGTGTAGAGTTTATAGGGGATAAGGGTGGGTAGTGTTATAAAAATTTCTAGTGTAAAAATAGAATTTTAAATTTCGAATTTTATGTAAATGTGAAAAATTTCGAAATTTTGATTTTTTTTCAAAAATTGCGAAATTGTATAGAAAATTAATGATTTATGTTTAATGTTTGGTAGTGTATTATTGGGTATATAGTAAAATGTTGTGTATATATAATTTCTGTATTAAATTTTATTGAAATAAATTTTGTTAAAAGTTTAGGAGCGGGATGTAGAGTTTATAGGGGATAAGGGTGGGTAGTGTATTAAAAATATCTAGTGCAAAAATAGAATATTACATTTCAAATTTTATATAAATGTGAAAAATTTCGAAATTTTTAAAAAATGTACGAAAAATGCGAAATTGTATAGAAAATTAATGATGTATGTTTAATGTTTGGTAGTGTATTATTGGGTAAATAGTAAAATGTTGTGTATATATGTAATTTCTGTATTAATTTATATTGAAATAAATTATGTAAAATGTTTAGGAGCGGGATGTAGAGTTTATAGGGGATAAGGGTGGGTAGTGTATAAAACATTTATAGTCTTAAAAATTTAAAAAAATATTGGATATTTACTAACTTTTGACAAATTTTGAAAAATTTAACAAATTTTCACATTGTGCGAAATTGAAAATAAAAATAATGAGTTATGTTTAATGTTTGCTAGTGTGTTATTGGGTATATAGTGGGTATATTTAATAAATAAATCTGGTATTTTTATTGTAATTTTAAAAATATAAATTTTAATTTAAAAAAAATCGCTTGTGAATTTTACAATATAAATTTCGTAAAATGTTATATAACAAAAAACAGTGTTTTCTGTTTTATATTGTTTTACTGGGTATATAGTGGATAAGTATGGATATTGTTTGAAATAGTATGTTAGTACATACAAAATATTACAAGTACATTAAATAGGGAAAGTCTGTAGCAATTATCTGAATTAAGTGTTAATTGGATTTGTAATACTACATTACATAGGTTCAGTGTCCAGCACTTACTCTAATTAAATGGTGATTGGAGTTGGAATAGTAAATAATTTTTTTTAGTGTCCAGCACTTACTCTAATTAAATGCTGATTGGAGTTGGAATAGTAAATTAAATAGGTTCAGTGTGCAGCACCTACCCAAATTAAATGGTGATTGGAGTTTGAATAGTAAATTATATAGGTTCTGTGTCCAGCACTTACCCTAAATTAAATGTTTATTGGAGTTGGAATAGTAAATTAAATAGGTTCAGTGTCCAGCACTTACCCTAATTAAATGGTGATTGGAGTAGGAATAGTAAATTAATTAGGTTTAATGTCCAGCACTTACTCTAATAAAATGGTGATTGGTGTTGGAATAGTAAATTAATTAGGTTTAGTGTCCAGCACTTACTCTAATTAAATAGTGATTGGAGTTGGAATAGTAAATTAAATAGGGTCAGTGTTCAGCACTTACCCAAATTAAATGGTGATTGGAGTTGGAATAGTCAATTAAATAGGTTCTGTGTCCAGCACTTACTCTAATTAAATGGGGATTGGAGTTGGAATAGTAAATTAATTAGGTTTAATGTCCAGCACTTACTATAATTAAATGGTGATTGGTGTTGGAATAGTAAATTAATTAGGTTTAGTGTCCAGCACTTACTCTAATTAAATAGTGATTGGAGTTTGAATAGTAAATTAAATAGGGTCAGTGTCCAGCGCTTACCAAAATTAAATGGTGATTGGAGTTGGAATAGTCAATTAAATAGGATCTGTGTCCAGCACTTACTCTAATTAAATGGTGATTGGAGTTGGAATAGTTAATTATTTAGGTTTAATGTCCAGCACATACTCTAATTAAATGGTGATTGGAGTTGTAATAGTAAATTAAATAGGTTCTGTGTCCAGCACTTACCCTAATTAAATGGTGATTGGAGTTGGAATAGTAAATTAAATATGTTCTGTGTCCAGCACCTACCCTAATTAAATGGTGATTGGAGTTGGAATAGTAAATTAAATAGGTTCTGTGTCCAGCACTTACCCTAATTAAATGGTGATTGGAGTTGGAATAGTAAATAATTTATGTTTAGTGTCCAGCACTTATTCTAATTAAATGGTGATTGGAGTTGGAATAGTAAATTAAATAGGTTCTGTGTCCAGCACTTACCCTAATTAAATGGTGATTGGAGTTGGAATAGTAAATAAATAGGTTCTGTGTCCAGCACTTACCCTAATTAAATGGTGATTGGAGTTGGAATAGTAAATAATTTATGTTTAGTGTCCAGCACTTATTCTAATTAAATGGTGATTGGAGTTGGAATAGTAAATAAATAGGTTCAGTGTCCAGCACCTACCCTAATTAAATGGTGATTGGAGTTGGAATAGTAAATTAAATAGGTTCTGTGTCCAACACCTACCCTAATTAAATGGTGATTGGAGATTGAATAGTAAATTAAATATGTTCTGTGTCCAGCACTTACTCTAATTAAATGGTGATTGAAGTTGGAATAGTAAATTAAATATGTTCTATGTCCAGCACTTACTCTAATTAAATGGTGATTGGAGTTGGAATAGTAAATTATTTAGGTTTAATGTCCAGCACTGACTCTAATTAAATGGTGATTGAAGTTGAAATAGTAAATAAATAGGTTCTGTGTCCAGCACTTACCCAAATTAAATGGTGATTGGAGTTGGAATAGTAAATTAAATAGGTTCAGTGTCCAGCACCTACCCTAATTAAATGGTGATTGGAGATGGAATAGTAAATTAAAGAGGTTCAATGTCCAGCACTTACCCTAATTAAATGGTGATTGTAGTTGGAATAGTAAATAATTTATGTTTAGTGTCCAGCACTTATTCTAATTAAATGGTGATTGGAGTTGGAATAGTAAATTAAATAGGTTCAGTGTCCAGCATCTACCCTAATTAAATGGTGATTGGAGTTGGAATAGTAAATTAAATAGGTTCAGTGTCCAGCATCTACCCTAATTAAATGGTGATTGGAGTTGGAATAGTAAATTAAATAGGTTCTGTGTCCAACACTTACCCTAATTAAATGGTGATTAGAGTTGGAATAGTAAATTAAATAGGTTCTGTGTCCAGCACTTACCCTAATTAAATGGTGATTGGAGTTGGAATAGTAAATAAATAGGTTCTGTGTCCAGCACTTACTCTAATTAAATGGTGATTGGAGTTGGAATAGTAAATTATTTAGGTTTAATGTCCAGCACTTACTCTAATTAAATGGTGATTGGAGTTGGAATAGTAAATTAAATAGGTTCTGTGTCCAGCACTTACCCAAATAAAATGGTGATTGGAGTTGGAATAGTAAATTAAAATGGTTCTGTGTCCAGCACTTACCCTAATAAATGGTGATTGGAGTTGGAATAGTAAATTATTTAGGTTTAGTGTCCAGCACTTACCCTAATTAAATGGTGATTGGAGTTGGAATAGTAAATTAAATAGGTTCAGCGTCCAGCACTTACCCTAATTAAATGGTTAATGGAGTTGGAATAGTAAAAAATGTATGTTTAGTGTCCAGCACTTATTCTAATTAAATGGTGATTGGAGTTGGAATAGTAAATTAAATAGGTTCAGTGTCCAACACCTACCCTAATTAAATGGTGATTGGAGTTGGAATAGTAAATTAAATAGGTTCTGTGTCCAGCACTTACCCTAATTAAATGGTGATTGGAGTTGGAATAGTAAATTATTGAGGTTCAGTGTCCAGCACTTACTCTAATTAAATGGTGATTGGAGTTGGAATAGTAAATAATTTAGGTTTAGTGTCCAGCACTTATTTTAATTAAATGGTGATTGGAGTTGGAATAGTAAATTAAATAGGTTCATTGTCCCGCACCTACTCTAATTAAATGGTGATTGGAGTTGGAATAGTAAATTATTTAGGTTCTGTGTCCAGCACTTACCCTAAATAAATGGTGATTGGAGTAGGAATAGTAAATTTTTTAGGTTCTGTGTACAGCATTTTCCCTAATTAAATAGTTATTGGAGTTGGAATAGTAAATGAACTAGGTTAAGTGTCCAGCACTTACCCTAATTAAATGGTGATTGGAGTTGGAATAGTAAATTAAATAGGTTCTGTGTCCAGCACTTACACAAATTAAATGGTGATTGGAGTTGGAATAGTAAATTAAAATGGTTCTGTGTCCAGCACTTACCCTAATTAAATGGTGATTGGAGTTGGAATAGTAAATTATTTAGGTTTAGTGTCCAGCACTTACCCTAATTAAATGGTGATTGGAGTTGGAATAGTAAACTAAATAGGTTCAGTGTCCAGCACTTACCCTAATTAAATGCTTATTGGAGTTGGAATAGTAAAAAAATTATGTTTAGTGTCCAGCACTTATTCTAATTAAATGGTGATTGGAGTTGGACTAGTAAATTAAATAGGTTCAGTGTCCAGCACCTACCCTAATTAAATGGTGATTGTAGTTGGAATAGTAAATTAAATAGGTTCTATGTCCAGCACTTACCCTAATTAAATGGTGATTGGAGTTGGAATAGTAAATTATTTAGGTTTAGTGTCCAGCACTTACCCTAATTAAATGGTGATTGGAGTTGGAATAGTAAATTAAATAGGTTCAGTGTCCAGCACTTACTCTAATTAAATGGTGATTGGAGTTGGAATAGTAAATAATTTCGGTTTAGTGTCCAGCACTTATTTTAATTAAATTATGATTGGAGTTGGAATAGTAAATATAATAGGTTCATTGTCCAGCACCTACCCTAATTAAATGGTGATTGGAGTTTGAATAGTAAATTATTTAGGCTCTGTGTCCAGCACTTACCCTAAATAAATGGTGATTTGAGTAGGAATAGTAAATTAAATAGGTTCAGTGTCCAGCACTTACCCTAATTAAATGGTGATTGGAGTTGGAATAGTAAATATGGCTGAGATACCCGCCACCCCCTCTCAACACAATCCCCAAGAATGGGAATACGGAAACATTTCTGAACTTTTGGAAGGCGGGAGGGAGTTACCCTCCCGGC
This sequence comes from Lissotriton vulgaris, assembly GCF_964263255.1. NCBI lineage: Eukaryota > Metazoa > Chordata > Amphibia > Caudata > Salamandridae > Lissotriton > Lissotriton vulgaris. The sequence goes on along the minus strand of NC_141699.1, from coordinate 323,157,734 downwards.
CGTATTTATTAAAATATGAAACAAAATTAAAACATTAAAATAACAGTTTCATATCATGTACAATTTCATTTCCATATAACGATGTTTTGGCTGACCTTAACATATTTCTAATACAAAGGTTCTCCTAGCCGATACTAACATCCTACAAAACATTCTTAAATTGAAATTGTACATCCTAACGTTAAGGGCCAACGGCAAGGTCGTAACCGGTGTCAGATCCCTATACCAGAACTACCCCCTCACTTGTGAGGGGCGGCCACACAGAGGACTGTACCTCATGTGCACATACCAATTTCCCTTGTCTTGACGGGGGCCCCAATTAACTCGACGCCATTTTAAGGTCGTCCGAGGACTCGTGTGAGGTGTCTAGAAGGTAGCGTGGACCCCCCTCCCCACCCCACACAACTTACCACATCTGCCGTCGCAGATGTCCTGGCCCCGGGAAATTTCCCAGGAGGGGCCCGTAGCCCCTCCTATCCAGGGAGGGGCCTTGACCGCCTTCCCTTTCCTTTCGGCGTCCCATCCTTAGAAGGGACCGCCTCCCCGTTGAGGGGCCAATGGCCACCTCCCCCCGGGCGCTCCCATCCGTAATGGGTGACGCCCCCCCATAGGGATCTTCCAATTACTGCTCACCGATCATGACCTTACCGCCCGACCGAAAATAAATACGACATTAAACTAAAAGGACTAATCACTAAAAAACAGAAGATGCTCAATACATGAACTGTCGCAACATCACTGATCAACACTGGTGCAAATACTTTATTCGATAAAACATACTGTAAGAAATTATCCACTTTATTGCACAATGAATCACAACTTTTAATCAAAGCAACCTGTAAGAAAATCGAGTTACCATTTTATTGCATAATGAATCACAACTTTTAAACCAAGTAACCTGTAAGAAAATCGAGTTACCACATCACAACTTTACTTCAGACCACTTGCTGTCTCCAGGGGCTGGTGGGTGGGTCAAAATTGGCTCTTCGTTCCGTCTCGAGCTCACGTGCAGCGGGGAGGTGCAGCTTCAGAGCACAGGAACAAGAGGATGCTACTTTGGCTTGTCGCTCCTTTTATCCTTCTTCGGGCGGGCGTAAACCCGCCTCCGCCCGCCTCCGGGGGCGTGGCTGGCGGCTTCGGTGTCTAGGACCACCCACTCTAGGGCGGGAAAAGGCGCGCCCCGGCTACGCCGCTTCGGGCATACCAGCCGGGACTCGCCTCCCGCCCAAGATGGCTTCCCGGGGGGATCGGAGTACTCCACCATACGTTCGGGGGGACCGATTGGTCGCCCCTTTCCATATGGCTGAGATACCCGCCACCCCCTCTCAACACAATCCCCAAGAATGGGAATACGGAAACATTTCTGAACTTTTGGAAGGCGGGAGGGAGTTACCCTCCCGGCCGTATTTATTAAAATATGAAACAAAATTAAAACATTAAAATAACAGTTTCATATCATGTACAATTTCATTTCCATATAACGATGTTTTGGCTGACCTTAACATATTTCTAATACAAAGGTTCTCCTAGCCGATACTAACATCTACAAAACATTCTTAAATTGAAATTGTACATCCTAACGTTAAGGGCCAACGGCAAGGTCGTAACCGGTGTCAGATCCCTAAACCAGAACTACCCCCTCACTTGTGAGGGGCGGCCACACAGAGGACTGTACCTCATGTGCACATACCAATTTCCCTTGTCTTGACGGGGGCCCCAATTAACTCGACGCCATTTTAAGGTCATCCGAGGACTCGTGTGAGGTGTCTAGAAGGTAGCGTGGACCCCCCTCCCCACCCCACACAACTTACCACATCTGCCGTCGCAGATGTCCTGGCCCCGGGAAATTTCCCAGGAGGGGCCCGTAGCCCCTCCTATCCAGGGAGGGGCCTTGACCGCCTTCCCTTTCCTTTCGGCGTCCCATCCTTAGAAGGGACCGCCTCCCCGTTGAGGGGCCAATGGCCACCTCCCCCCGGGCGCTCCCATCCGTAATGGGTGACGCCCCCCCCATAGGGATCTTCCAATTACTGCTCACCGATCATGACCTTACCGCCACAGGCCGGATAGTTGACCGGCTATCCGGACCCCCCACAGAAAACTCCTGCCTAAAGGTCATGCTGTAAACTCTTTAGCCAGGCTACGAGGTCTCCTATGAGTAAAACATTCCCCACCCGGGACAAATGGACCCCATCCTCCAGATACATACTGTCCCCCCTGATACAACCATGAGGAATCGAATGCAATACACTTGTACGAAACAGTCTAGCCAACTTGTTATTTACCTTCTTCACTGAATGATTTATAGCAGACACAGAATTCGCCCCCCGCCACACCTTTCGTGGAATCATGTGGGACCATGCAATTGTGCACCCTGGAACCCTTCTCGCCAACCAACTTACTGTGGATAGTATCGCCTCGAGAAGTAGTCGTCTACCAGTGGTCACTAAATCATTGCCCCCAAGATGCACTATGATTATAGATGGCGGTGACCTTGTCCGCCCTAACAAACCCTCAACAAAAGGTTGAAACTGGTCAATACAGAGCCCGCCCCTTCCGTAGAAGGTTACCCTGTACCCGTATTCCCCAGCCATGTGAATCATGTCACCTGCTTTGAATACGTCCGCGGCACGCCTCACGTATGAGTGGCCCACGACCCACACCACTTTTTTCGCAGCCGGTGATCTTTGACCGCTGGTTCCCAGGTGTCGGGTCGACTGCACAGTCCGCCCCGCCTCGTAGGCTTGCGAAACTGTAAACCAAACAAAAACAAGAAGCGTGAGTACATGATTACAGCTTCACAACATGTGCAACCGCACATACCTTTTGTAACAGTTCGAGGACCAACGCCCCAATTGTTTCACTTTTTCCACACTAAGACCCCTGGCTGTAGCCTCTGTAGCAGCCCCTATCTGGAAGGAATGGGTCCCAAAGTCGCCCGGGTTCAAGCCCGTGGCCGAGATTGCCATTGCTAGCACCCGCTGGAACTGAAACCTCGTCAGTGGGGTGGCATCAGTGTGCCTCAACAGGGTCCCCCCCCATGATGCCGCCCTCTGTGCCAAACATTCCTCAACACATACGACGGGGCACATGGGAGATCTGGGACTCCGATGGACCACTATACTGTCCCCGATCGCACCCTGATCGGTCTTGGACCTGGGAAACGAGACCATCATCGCATCCCCCTTTACTAGAACGTGCTCTCGGCACAGTCCCCCCCTCGTATCCTGCTTGTTCCTCGCCACTAATTCACTTACCCGCATAGCCCCATGGAATGCTACTGCAAAAGCGGCCCTGAATAACACTGTTTCAGACTGGGATGAACAAGTCGCAGGGAGAACGGAAAATAACAGAGCCAACCTCTCCAGACCTGTCGGGTGCCTTTCATCTACTCTGCGACCCTCAAGGCGTTGCCACCCACGCAGCGCTTTCTGTACTACGAAAGATGCAGTAGGGTCCTGGATCCCATGAGCCCGCGCCATGAAGGAAATGGCGGCCCGATGCCTCTGGGCCGTGGCTACCGATTTGCCTGCCTGATGTAACGACAGCAAAAACTTTACAACATATTCTTCCTGGCCCCAAAGCTCCCCCCTAGCCGAACCCAAAAAGGACTGATAAGAACGGAACGCCCCTTCATATGCCTTCCTCGTCCTGGGTGCTAAACTCTCTCCCACGAGGTTTTGTAGTTCGGGGCACCGAGAGACCAGAGAGCTTCGGGGAATGGTGCCGACACCAGGTCCGCTGTGGGCAGAAAACCCCAGAAGGCCTGCATACGGAAACGAGAAAGCGCATCAGCCGCCTGATTCAGTACCCCCGGCACATGTCTTGCCCTAAAGAGTACGTTCAATTGCATACATAGTAACACAATTTCCTTAAGCAATCTCAGAATCCATTTGCATCCTGCTGCCTGACTATTGATACACTCAACTACGGTCATGTTATCTGACCAGAACACCACAGAGTGATCCCGGAACCCCTCAGGCCATGTTTGTAGGGCCACCAGAATAGGGAACAGTTCGAGAAACGCAATGTTGCTCGTCAGCCCACACTCGTGCCACCATGACGGCCATTTTTGTGCCGACCAATGATTACCGAATATGGCGCCAAAGCCTATACTCCCCGCCGAATCTGTCCACAGCCCCAACTCCTCGGAGGACACCGCCGGCTTGTTCCAGACCACCCGACCATTGAAATCCACCAGAAATGCCAACCAAATGCGCATGTCCTGGCGAATCTCGGCCGAGAGCCTCGTGCGATGGTGCCCTTCTTTAAGACCGACCATGGCTTGAGCAATCGAGCGGGAGAAAGGGCGGGCCATTGGCATTACTCTAAGTGCAAAATTCAACTGACCCACAGTTTGCTGCAACTGATGCAAGTTCACCTTGGTTTCCCGAATACATGCCTCAAGGGAGGCCCTGAATCTCCCCACCTTTTCTTTGGGGAGCCGGAAGCAACCTTCCAGTGAATCGAGCTCTATTCCGAGAAACTCGAGGGAAGTTGATGGCCCCACCGTCTTACCTGGTGCCAAAGGCACACCAAACTGATTCATCAGACCACAAAATTCATTTAAGGCTTGTGCACATTCTGGATCCCCAGCTGCACCCAGGAACAGAAAGTCGTCAAGATAATGCATAACTTGCTGAAACCCCGTCATTCTTGTGAATACCCATTGCAAAAAACAACTGAATTTCTCAAAATAAGCACAAGATATGGAGCATCCCATCGGCATACATTTATCCATGTAATAGCGCCCCTGAAACATAAAACCGAGGAGACGTTGATCGTCTGGGTGTACCGGGAGCAACCGGAACGCTGACTCGATGTCTGATTTGGCCATCAGCGCTCCGGGCCCCAGGCGATTCAACATGGCGACGGCCTCATCGAAAGATGCGTACCGCACCGAACACACCTCCGGGTCTATCGCATCATTCACCGAAAGACCTCTCGGGGCGGACAAGTTATGTATTAATCGAAACTCGCCCGGGTCCTTCTTGGGGACCACTCCCAAAGGGGAACAAACAAAGTTATCAACTGGTGGCGTGTCGAATGGTCCGGCAACCCGACCCCGGGTCAACTCTTTCAAAATCTTCGCCTGTACCACCGCCGTATTCTGCAGGACCGACAGTTGGTTCCTACACTGTGTCTTACCCTGAAAATTCCCCACTGGGATGCGGAAACCATATGAAAACCCATCTCGCAACACCCCAGCGGAGACATGATCCGGGTATTCATTGAGCCAAGGGATCATTGCCATGGTATCAACCGGGGTAGGTAAAGGCGCCCCTCGGACTATTTCAGACCTGTTTGGCGCTTCCCCTACCTCCGTTATCACCCGTCTTGGCTCTGCACATGGTCTCAGGATGCGAGGATTGCCCACACCCCCCACAGTCGTGCCTAAACTTGCATGACCCCTGGGGCCTCGTACACTTTCCTCTGTTAAAATTCCAGCAGATGCCCCTTTTGCCTGTATTGCCACTTGATCTCGAGTGATGCTCATTACTTGAACCTGCCCGAAAGGGCGTCCCAGATGATTGGCGGGAAAACTCTCCCCCGCTTCCCCCCACCAATGGTGCCTTTCACATGCCTGTTTTCTCCATCTTTTGCCAGGAAATGGAGTCATAACAATCCCACGTCAGAGATGTGTCGAACTCCTTGGCCTTCCTAAAAATATTATCATAACAAAACCACTGATTGCCCTCATATGACTGAGAGTACTCCATAATACGTGTCTGGTACACGGGTAACTCGGCCAACATTTCCGGCCTTCGTTCCCCCATAATTGAAGTGAAAATGCCAAATGCTCTGCCCCAATTACCTATGTTCTTATCGACCTTACAAGCGGCCATCTTTGCGCGCCAAACACTTGGGTGCAAAAACTCTTTTTGACCCTTCACATGCTCGATCTCGTAATGATCAGTTAGCAACGAAAACATGTTCACATATTTCTCACCCCATATCCTCTCCTTGATTTCAATCGGAATATGTTGAGCCACTTTCTCCCTTCTCGAGGGTACAGACCCCTCCCCCGCAATCGGCAGTCGCTGCTTACCTGAACTAGAGGCTGTAACCATAGTAGCTGCCGAACTCGTGCCCGCTGCGGTTTCACCCACTGGAGCCTGCGGGGGAACAAAAGGACATGGTGGCTTCGCGGCCTCTCTTGACTGCCGCAACTGCCTCAATACTGCCCTGGCGTCATCCGCCGTGGTGCCTTCGCTATCTTTTCCCAACCACGCTGCCAGCTGTGCAGCCAACTCAGGAGGCATATCCTCCCCATTCACAGGGGTGACTACAACAGGGATTGGTTGCCCCTTCTTCGGGACCGGGATCGGTGTTTCCGTCGGTGTATCAGGGAGCGCCGGGGGCGCCTCAGGAACCGGGGTCTCTCCCCCAGTTGCCCCCCTCTTGGACCTTCTACCTCTCCCGCTAGGGACTACTCCCGGCAATGCTGGTCCGACAACTCGCTTCGGGCCTCCTACACCATTCATTGCCGCCATCTGCTTCTTCATCTCAGCCATGTCTTTCACAAGCATGCAGAGCATCTGATCGGTACCGACCCGCTTTCCGACCTTCTTGCCCGGCATTCTCGAACGATGATCACTGAAAGAAAAAGGACAAAATTACAACGCTCAAAATTGGCTCTTCGTTCCGTCTCGAGCTCACGTGCAGCGGGGAGGTGCAGCTTCAGAGCACAGGAACAAGAGGATGCTACTTTGGCTTGTCGCTCCTTTTATCCTTCTTCGGGCGGGCGTAAACCCGCCTCCGCCCGCCTCCGGGGGCGTGGCTGGCAGCTTCGGTGTCTAGGACCACCCACTCTAGGGCGGGAAAAGGCGCGGCCCGGCTACGCCGCTTCAGGCATACCAGCCGGGACTCGCCTCCCGCCCAAGATGGCTTCCCGGGGGGATCGGAGTACTCCACCATACGTTCGGGGGGACCGATTGGTCACCCCTTTCCATTATTTAGGTTTTATGTCCATCACTTACTCTAATTAAATGGTGATTGGAGTTGGAATAGTAAATATTTTATGTTTAGTGCCCAGCACTTACTCTAATTAAATGGTGATTGGAGTTGGAATAGTAAATTAAATAGGTTCAGTGTCCAGCACCTACCCTAATTAAATGGTGATTGGAGTTTGAATAGTAAATTATTTCGGTTCTGTGTCCAGCATTTTCCCTAATTAAATAGTTGTTGGAGTTGGAATAGTAAATTAAATAGGTTAAGTGTCCAGCACTTACCCTAATTAAATGGTGATTGGAGTTGGAATAGTAAATTATTAAAGTTTAATGTCCAGCACTTACTTTAATTAAATGGTGATTGGAGTTGGAATAGTAAATTATTTTAGTTTAGTGTCCAGCACTTACTCTCAGTAAATGGTGATTGGAGTTGGAATAGAAAATTAAATAGGTTCAGTGTCCAGCAGTTACCCTAATTAAATGGTGATTGGAGTTGGAATAGTAAATTAAATAGGTTCAGTGTCCAGCACTTACCCTAATTAAATGGTGATTGGAGTTGGAATAGTAAATTAAATATGTGCAGTGTCCAGCACTTACCCTAAATAAATGGTGATTGGAGTTGGAATAGTAAATTATTTAGGTTTAATGTCCAGCACTTACTCTAATTAAATGGTGATTGGAGTTCGAATAGTAAATAATTTATGTTTAGTGTCCAGCACTTATTCTAATTAAATGGTGATTGGAGTTGGAATAATAAATTAAATAGGTTCAGTGTCCAGCACCTACCCTAATTAAATGGTGATTGGAGTTGGAATAGTAAATTAAATAGGTTCTGTGTCCAACACCTACCCTAATTAAATGGTGATTGGAGATGGAAAAGTAAACTAAATATGTTCTGTGTCCAGCACTTACTCTAATTAAATGGTGATTGGAGTTGGAATAGTAAATAAATATGTTCTATGTCCAGCACTTACTCTAATTAAATGGTGATTGGAGTTGGAATAGTAAATTATTTAGGTTTAATGTCCAGCACTTACTCTAATTAAATGGTGATTGGAGTTGGAATAGTAAATTAAATAGGTTCTGTGTCCAGCACTTACCCAAATTAAATGGTGATTGGAGTTGGAATAGTAAATTAAATAGGTTCAGTGTCCAGCACCTACCCTAATTAAATGGTGATTGGAGTTGGAATAGTAAATTAAAGAGGTTCAATGTCCAGCACTTACCCTAATTAAATGGTGATTGGAGTTGGAATAGTAAATAATTTATGTTTAGTGTCCAGCACTTATTCTAATTAAATGGTGATTGGAGTTGGAATAGTAAATTAAATAGGTTCAGTGTCCAGCACCTACCCTAATTAAATGGTGATTGGAGTTGGAATAGTAAATTAAATAGGTTCTGTGTCCAACACTTACCCTAATTAAATGGTGATTAGAGTTGGAATAGTAAATTAAATAGGTTCTGTGTCCAGCACTTACCCTAATTAAATGGTGATTGGAGTTGGAATAGTAAATAAATAGGTTCTGTGTCCAGCACTTACTCTAATTAAATGGTGATTGGAGTTGGAATAGTAAATTATTTAGGTTTAATGTCCAGCACTTACTCTAATTAAATGGTGATTGGAGTTGGAATAGTAAATTAAATAGGTTCTGTGTCCAGCACTTACCCAAATAAAATGGTGATTGGAGTTGGAATAGTAAATTAAAATGGTTCTGTGTCCAGCACTTACCCTAATTAAATGGGGATTGGAGTTGGAATAGTAAATTATTTAGGTTTAGTGTCCAGCACTTACCCTAATTAAATGGTGATTGGAGTTGGAATAGTAAATTAAATAGGTTCAGCATCCAGCACTTACCCTAATTAAATGGTTAATGGAGTTGGAATAGTAAAAAATTTATGTTTAGTGTCCAGCACTTATTCTAATTAAATGGTGCTTGGAGTTGGAATAGTAAATTAAATAGGTTCAGTGTCCAACACCTACCCTAATTAAATGGTGATTGGAGTTGGAATAGTAAATTAAATAGGTTCAATGTCCAGCACTTACCCTAATTAAATGGTGATTGGAGTTGGAATAGTAAATAATTTATGTTTAGTGTCCAGCACTTATTCTAATTAAATGGTGATTGGAGTTGGAATAGTAAATTAAATAGGTTCAGTGTCCAGCACCTACCCTAATTAAATGGTGATTGGAGTTGGAATAGTAAATTAAATAGGTTCTGTGTCCAACACTTACCCTAATTAAATGGTGATTAGAGTTGGAATAGTAAATTAAATAGGTTCTGTGTCCAGCACTTACCCTAATTAAATGGTGATTGGAGTTGGAATAGTAAATAAATAGGTTCTGTGTCCAGCACTTACTCTAATTAAATGGTGATTGGAGTTGGAATAGTAAATTATTTAGGTTTAATGTCCAGCACTTACTCTAATTAAATGGTGATTGGAGTTGGAATAGTAAATTAAATAGGTTCTGTGTCCAGCACTTACCCAAATAAAATGGTGATTGGAGTTGGAATAGTAAATTAAAATGGTTCTGTGTCCAGCACTTACCCTAATTAAATGGTGATTGGAGTTGGAATAGTAAATTATTTAGGTTTAGTGTCCAGCACTTACCCTAATTAAATGGTGATTGGAGTTGGAATAGTAAATTAAATAGGTTCAGCATCCAGCACTTACCCTAATTAAATGGTTAATGGAGTTGGAATAGTAAAAAATTTATGTTTAGTGTCCAGCACTTATTCTAATTAAATGGTGATTGGAGTTGGAATAGTAAATTAAATAGGTTCAGTGTCCAACACCTACCCTAATTAAATGGTGATTGGAGTTGGAATAGTAAATTAAATAGGTTCTGTGTCCAGCACTTACCCTAATTAAATGGTGATTGGAGTTGGAATAGTAAATTAAATAGGTTCTGTGTCCAGCACTTACCCAAATAAAATGGTGATTGGAGTTGGAATAGTAAATTAAAATGTTCTGTGTCCAGCACTTACCCTAATTAAATGGTGATTGGAGTTGGAATAGTACGTTATTTAGGTTTAGTGTCCAGCACTTACCCTAATTAAATGGTGATTGGAGTTGGAATAGTACATTTTTTAGGTTTAATGTCCAGCACTTACTCTAATTAAATGGTGATTGGAGTTGGAATAGTAAATTAAATAGGTTCTGTGTCCAGCACTTACCCAAATAAAATGGTGATTGGAGTTGGAATAGTAAATTAAAATGGTTCTGTGTCCAGCACTTACCCTAATTAAATGGTGATTGGAGTTGGAATAGTAAATTATTTAGGTTTAGTGTCCAGCACTTACCCTAATTAAATGGTGATTGGAGTTGGAATAGTAAATTAAATAGGTTCAGCGTCCAGCACTTACCCTAATTAAATGGTTAATGGAGTTAGAATAGTAAAAAATGTATGTTTAGTGTCCAGCACTTATTTTAATTAAATGGTGATTGGAGTTGGAATAGTAAATTAAATAGGTTCAGTGTCCAACACCTACCCTAATTAAATGGTGATTGGAGTTGGAATAGTAAATTAAATAGGTTCTGTGTCCAGCACTTACCCTAATTAAATGGTGATTGGAGTTGGAATAGTAAATTATTTAGGTTCAGTGTCCAGCACTTACTCTAATTAAATGGTGATTGGAGTTGGAATAGTAAATAATTTAGGTTTAGTGTCCAGCACCTATTTTAATTAAATGGTGATTGGAGTTGGAATAGTAAATAAAATAGGTTCATTGTCCCACACCTACTCTAATTAAATGGTGATTGGAGTTGGAATAGTAAATTATTTAGGTTCTGTGTCCAGCACTTACCCTAAACAAATGGTGATTGGAGTAGGAATAGTAAATTATTTCGGTTCTGTGTCCAGCATTTTCCCTAATTAAATAGTTATTGGAGTTGGAATAGTAAATGAAATAGGTTAAGTGTCCAGCACTTACCCTAATTAAATGGTGATTGGAGTTGGAATAGTAAATTAAATAGGTTCTGTGTCCAGCACTTACCCAAATTAAATGGTGATTGGAGTTGGAATAGTAAATTATTTAGGTTCAGTGTCCAGCACTTACTCTAATTAAATGGTGATTGGAGTTGGAATAGTAAATAATTTAGGTTTAGTGTCCAGCACTTACTTTAATTAAATGGTGATTGGAGTTGGAATAGTAAATAAAATAGGTTCATTGTCCCGCACCTACTCTAATTAAATGGTGATTGGAGTTGGAATAGTAAATTATTTAGGTTCTGTGTCCAGCACTTACCCTAAATAAATGGTGATTGGAGTAGGAATAGTAAATTATTTAGGTTCTGTGTCCAGCATTTTCCCTAATTAAATAGTTATTGGAGTTGGAATAGTAAATGAAATAGGTTAAGTGTCCAGCACTTACCCTAATTAAATGGTGATTGGAGTTGGAATAGTAAATTAAATAGGTTCTGTGTCCAGCACTTACCCAAATTAAATGGTGATTGGAGTTGGAATAGTAAATTAAAATGGTTCTGTGTCCAGCACTTACCCTAATTAAATGGTGATTGGAGTTGGAATAGTAAATTATTTAGGTTTAGTGTCCAGCACTTACCCTAATTAAATGGTGATTGGAGTTGGAATAGTAAACTAAATAGGTTCAGTGTCCAGCACTTACCCTAATTAAATGCTTATTGGAGTTGGAATAGTAAAAAATGTATGTTTAGTGTCCAGCACTTATTCTAATTACATGGTGATTGGAGTTGGACTAGTAAATTAAATAGGTTCAGTGTCCAGCACCTACCCTAATTAAATGGCGATTGGAGTTGGAATAGTAAATTATTTAGGTTTAGTGTCAAGCACTTACCCTAATTAAATGGTGATTGGAGTTGGAATAGTAAATTAAATAGGTTCCGTGTCCAGCACTTACTCTAATTAAATGGTGATTGGAGTTGGAATAGTAAATAAGTTAGGTCTAGTGTCCAGCACTTATTTTAATTAAATTGAGATTGGAGTTCGAATAGTAAATATAATAGGTTCATTGTCCAGCACCTACCCTAATTAAATGGTGATTGGAGTTGGAATAGTAAATTATTTAGGTTATGTGTCCAGCACTTACCCTAAATAAATGGTGATTGGAGTAGGAATAGTAAATTAAATAGGTTCAGTGTCCAGCACTTACCCTAATTAAATGGTGATTGGAGTTGGAATAGTAAATTATTTAGGTTTTATGTCCATCACTTACTCTAATTAAATGGTGATTGGAGTTGGAATAGTAAATAATTTATGTTTAGTGTCCAGCACTTACTCTAATTAAATGGTGATTGGAGTTGGAATAGTAAATTAAATAGGTTCAGTGTCCAGCACCTACCCTAATTAAATGGTGATTGGAGCTTGAATAGTAAATTATTTCGGTTCTGTGTCCAGCATTTTCCCTAATTAAATAGTTGTTGGAGTTGGAATAGTAAATTAAATAGGTTAAGTGTCCAGCACTTACCCTAATTAAATGGTGATTGGAGTTGGAATAGTAAATTATTAAAGTTTAATGTCCAGCACTTACTTTAATTGAATGGTGATTGGAGTTGGAATAGTAAATTATTTTCGTTTAGTGTCCAGCACTTACTCTCAGTAAATGGTGATTGGAGTTGGAATAGAAAATTAAATAGGTTCTGTGTCCAGCACTTACCCTAATTAAATGGTGATTGGAGTTGGAATAGTAAATTAAATAGGTTCAGTGTCCAGCAGGTACCCTAATTAAATGGTGATTGGAGTTGGAATAGTAAATTAAATAGGTTCAGTGTCCAGCACTTACCCTAATTAAATGGTGATTGGAGTTGGAATAGTAAATTAAATATGTTCAGTGTCCAGCACTTACCCTAAATAAATGGTGATTGGAGTTGGAATAGTAAATTACTTAGGTTTAATGTCCAGCACTTACTCTAATTAAATGGTGATTGGAGTTGGAATAGTAAATTAAAGAGGTTTAATGTCCAGCACTTACCCTAATTAAATGGTGATTGGAGTTGGAATAGTAAATAATTTATGTTTAGTGTCCAGCACTTATTCTAATTAAATGGTGATTGGAGTTGGAATAGTAAATTAAATAGGTTCAGTGTCCAGCACCTACCCTAATTAAATGGTGATTGGAGTTGGAATAGTAAATTAAATAGGTTCTGTGTCCAACACTTACCCTAATTAAATGGTGATTAGAGTTGGAATAGTAAATTAAATAGGTTCTGTGTCCAGCACTTACCCTAATTAAATGGTGATTGGAGTTGGAATAGTAAATAAATCGGTTCTGTGTCCAGCACTTACTCTAATTAAATGGTGATTGGAGTTGGAATAGTAAATTATTTAGGTTTAATGTCCAGCACTTACTCTAATTAAATGGTGATTGGAGTTGGAATAGTAAATTAAATAGGTTCTGTGTCCAGCACTTACCCAAATAAAATGGTGATTGGAGTTGGAATAGTAAATTAAAATGGTTCTGTGTCCAGCACTTACCCTAATTAAATGGTGATTGGAGTTGGAATAGTAAATTATTTAGGTTTAGTGTCCAGCACTTACCCTAATTAAATGGTGATTGGAGTTGGAATAGTAAATTAAATAGGTTCAGCATCCAGCACTTACCCTAATTAAATGGTTAATGGAGTTGGAATAGTAAAAAATGTATGTTTAGTGTCCAGCACTTATTCTAATTAAATGGTGATTGGAGTTGGAATAGTAAATTAAATAGGTTCAGTGTCCAACACCTACCCTAATTAAATGGTGATTGGAGTTGGAATAGTAAATTAAATAGGTTCTGTGTCCAGCACTTACCCTAATTAAATGGTGATTGGAGTTGGAATAGTACATTTTTTAGGTTTAATGTCCAGCACTTACTCTAATTAAATGGTGATTGGAGTTGGAATAGTAAATTAAATAGGTTCTGTGTCCAGCACTTACCCAAATAAAATGGTGATTGGAGTTGGAATAGTAAATTAAAATGGTTCTGTGTCCAGCACTTACCCTAATTAAATGGTGATTGGAGTTGGAATAGTAAATTATTTAGGTTTAGTGTCCAGCACTTACCCTAATTAAATGGTGATTGGAGTTGGAATAGTAAATTAAATAGGTTCAGCGTCCAGCACTTACCCTAATTAAATGGTTAATGGAGTTGGAATAGTAAAAAATTTATGTTTAGTGTCCAGCACTTATTCTAATTAAATGGTGATTGGAGTTGGAATAGTAAATTAAATAGGTTCAGTGTCCAACACCTACCCTAATTAAATGGTGATTGGAGTTGGAATAGTAAATTAAATAGGTTCTGTGTCCAGCACTTACCCTAATTAAATGGTGATTGGAGTTGGAATAGTAAATTATTTAGGTTCAGTGTCCAGCACTTAATCTAATTAAATGGTGATTGGAGTTGGAATAGTAAATAATTTAGGTTTAGTGTCCAGCACCTATTTTAAATAAATGGTGATTGGAGTTGGAATAGTAAATAAAATAGGTTCATTGTCCCGCACCTACTCTAATTAAATGGTGATTGGAGTTGGAATAGTAAATTATTTAGGTTCTGTGTCCAGCACTTACCCTAAATAAATGGTGATTGGAGTAGGAATAGTAAATTATTTAGGTTCTGTGTCCAGCATTTTCCCTAATTAAATAGTTATTGGAGTTGGAATAGTAAATGAAATAGGTTAAGTGTCCAGCACTTACCCTAATTAAATGGTGATTGGAGTTGGAATAGTAAATTAAATAGGTTCTGTGTCCAGCACTTACCCAAATTAAATGGTGATTGGAGTTGGAATAGTAAATTATTTAGGTTCAGTGTCCAGCACTTACTCTAATTAAATGGTGATTGGAGTTGGAATAGTAAATAATTTAGGTTTAGTGTCCAGCACTTACTTTAATTAAATGGTGATTGGAGTTGGAATAGTAAAAAAATAGGTTCATTGTCCCGCACCTACTCTAATTAAATGGTGATTGGAGTTGGAATAGTGAATTATTTAGGTTCTGTGTCCAGCACTTACCCTAAATAAATGGTGATTGGAGTAGGAATAGTAAATTATTTAGGTTCTGTGTCCAGCATTTTCCCTAATTAAATAGTTATTGGAGTTGGAATAGTAAATGAAATAGGTTAAGTGTCCAGCACTTACCCTAATTAAATGGTGATTGGAGTTGGAATAGTAAATTAAATAGGTTCTGTGTCCAGCACTTATCCAAATTAAATGGTGATTGGAGTTGGAATAGTAAATTAAAATGGTTCTGTGTCCAGCACTTACCCTAATTAAATGGTGATTGGAGTTGGAATAGTAAATTATTTAGGTTTAGTGTCCAGCACTTACCCTAATTAAATGGTGATTGGAGTTGGAATAGTAAACTAAATAGGTTCAGTGTCCAGCACTTACCCTAATTAAATGCTTATTGGAGTTGGAATAGTAAAAAATTTATGTTTAGTGTCCAGCACTTATTCTAATTACATGGTGATTGGAGTTGGACTAGTAAATTAAATAGGTTCAGTGTCCAGCACCTACCCTAATTAAATGGCGATTGGAGTTGGAATAGTAAATTATTTAGGTTTAGTGTCAAGCACTTACCCTAATTAAATGGTGATTGGAGTTGGAATAGTAAATTAAATAGGTTCAGTGTCCAGCACTTACTCTAATTAAATGGTGATTGGAGTTGGAATAGTAAATAAGTTAGGTCTAGTGTCCAGCACTTATTTTAATTAAATTGAGATTGGAGTTCGAATAGTAAATATAATAGGTTCATTGTCCAGCACCTACCCTAATTAAATGGTGATTGGAGTTGGAATAGTAAATTATTTAGGCTCTGTGTCCAGCACTTACCCTAAATAAATGGTGATTGGAGTAGGAATAGTAAATTAAATAGGTTCAGTGTCCAGCACTTACCGTAATTAAATGGTGATTGGAGTTGGAATAGTAAATTATTTAGGTTTTATGTCCATCACTTACTCTAATTAAATGGTGATTGGAGTTGGAATAGTAAATAATTTATGTTTAGTGTCCAGCACTTACTCTAATTAAATGGTGATTGGAGTTGGAATAGTAAATTAAAAAGGTTCAGTGTCCAGCACCTACCCTAATTAAATGGTGATTGGAGTTTGAATAGTAAATTATTTCGGTTCTGTGTCCAGCATTTTCCCTAATTAAATAGTTGTTGGAGTTGGAATAGTAAATTAAATAGGTTAAGTGTCCAGCACTTACCCTAATTAAATGGTGATTGGAGTTGGAATAGTAAATTATTAAAGTTTAATGTCCAGCACTTACTTCAATTGAATGGTGATTGGAGTTGGAATAGTAAATTATTTTAGTTTAGTCTCCAGCACTTACTCTCAGTAAATGGTGATTGGAGTTGGAATAGAAAATTAAATAGGTTCTGTGTCCAGCACTTACCCTAATTAAATGGTGATTGGAGTTGGAATAGTAAATTAAATAGGTTCAGTGTCCAGCAGTTACCCTAATTAAATGGTGATTGGAGTTGGAATAGTAAATTAAATAGGTTCAGTGTCCAGCACTTACCCTAATTAAATGGTGATTGGAGTTGGAATAGTAAATTAAATATGTTCAGTGTCCAGCACTTACCCTAAATAAATGGTGATTGGAGTTGGAATAGTAAATTACTTAGGTTTAATCTCCAGCACTTACTCTAATTAAATGGTGATTGGAGTAGGAATAGTAAATTCATTAGGTTTAATGTCCAGCACTTACTGTAATTAAATTGATATTGGTGTTGGAATAGTAAATTATTTAGGTTTAGTGTCCAGCACTTACCCTAATTAAATGGTGATTGGAGTTGGAATTGTAAATTAAATAGGTTCTGTGTCCAGCACTTACCCTAATTAAATGGTGATTGGAGTTGGAATAGCAAATAATTAGGTTCTGTGTCCAGCACTTACTCTAATTAAATGGTGATTGGAGTTGGAATAGTGAATTATTTAGGTTTAATGTCCAGCACTTACTCTAATTAAATGGTGATTGGAGTTGGAATAGTAAATTAAATAGGTTCTGTGTCCAGCACTTACCCAAATAAAATGGTGATTGGAGTTGGAATAGTAAATTAAAATGGTTCTGTGTCCAGCATTTACCCTAATTAAATGGTGATTGGAGTTGGAATAGTAAATTATTTAGGTTTAGTGTCCAGCACTTACCCTAATTAAATGGTGATTGGAGTTGGAATAGTAAATTCAATAGGTTCAGCGTCCAGCACTTACCCTAATTAAATGGTTAATGGAGTTGGAATAGTAAAAAATGTATGTTTAGTGTCCAGCACTTATTTTAATTAAATGGTGATTGGAGTTGGAATAGTAAATAAAATAGGTTCATTGTCCCGCACCTACTCTAATTAAATGGTGATTGGAGTTGGAATAGTAAAATATTTAGGTTCTGTGTCCATCACTTACCCTAAATAAATGGTGATTGGAGTTGGAATAGTAAATTATTTAGGTTTAGTGTCCAGCACTTACCCTAATTAAATGGTGATTGGAGTTGGAATAGAAAAACTAAATAGGTTCAGTGTCCAGCACTTACCCTAATTAAATGCTTATTGGAGTTGGAATAGTAAAAAATGTATGTTTAGTGTCCAGCACTTATTCTAATTAAATGGTGATTGGAGTTGGAATAGTAAATTAAATAGGTTCATTGTCCAGCACCTACCCTAATTAAATGGTGATTGGAGTTGGAATAGTAAATTATTTAGGTTCTATGTCCAGCACTTACCCTAAATAAATGGTGATTGGAGTAGGAATAGTAAATAAATAGGTTCAGTGTCCAGCACTTACCCTAATTAAATGGTGATTGGAGTTGGAATAGTAAATTATTTAGGTTTTATGTCCAGCACTTACTCTAATTAAATGGTGATTGGAGTTGAAATAGTAAATAATTTAGGTTTAGTGTCCAGCACTTATTTTAATTAAATTGTGATTGGAGTTGGAATAGTAAATAAAATAGGTTCATTGTCCAGCACCTACCCTAATTAAATGGTGATTGGAGTTGGAATAGTAAATTATTTAGGTTCTGTGTCCAGCACTTACCCTAAATAAATGGTGATTGGAGTAGGAATAGTAAATAAATAGGTTCAGTGTCCAGCACTTACCCTAATTAAATGGTGATTGGAGTTGGAATAGTAAATTATTTAGGTTTTATGTCCAGCACTTACTCTAATTAAATGGTGATTGGAGTTGGAATAGTAAATAATTTATGTTTAGTGTCCAGCACTTACTCTAATTAAATGGTGATTGGAGTTGGAATAGTAAATTAAATAGGTTCAGTGTCCTGCACCTACCCTAATTAAATGGTGATTGGAGTTTGAATAATAAATTATTTAGGTTCTGTGTCCAGCATTTTCCCTAATTAAATAGTTGTTGGAGTTGGAATAGTAAATTAAATAGGTTAAGTGTCAAGCACTTACCCTAATTAAATGGTGATTGGAGTTGGAATAGTAAATTATTAAAGTTTAATGTCCAGCACTTACTTTAATTGAATGGTGATTGGAGTTGGAATAGTAAATTATTTTAGTTTAGTGTTCAGCACTTACTCTCAGTAAATGGTGATTGGAGTTGGAATAGAAAATTAAATAGGTTCTGTGTCCAGCACTTACCCTAATTAAATAGTGATTGGAGTTGGAATAGTAAATTAAATAGGTTCAGTGTCCAGCAGTTACCCTAATTAAATGGTGATTGGAGTTGGAATAGTAAATTAAATAGGTTCAGTGTCCAGCACTTACCCTAATTAAATGGTGATTGGAGTTGGAATAGTAAATTAAATATGTTCAGTGTCCAGCACTTACCCTAAATAAATGGTGATTGGAGTTGGAATAGTAAATTACTTAGGTTTAATGTCCAACACTTACTCTAATTAAATGGTGATTGGAGTAGGAATAGTAAATTAATTAGGTTTAATGTCCAGCACTTACTGTAATTAAATTGATATTGGTGTTGGAATAGTAAATTATTTAGGTTTAGTGTCCAGCACTTACCCTAATTAAATGGTGATTGGAGTTGGAATAGTAAACTAAATAGGTTCAGTGTCCAGCACTTACCCTAATTAAATGCTTATTGGAGTTGGAATAGTAAAAAATGTATGTTTAGTTTCCAGCACTTATTCTAATTAAATGGTGATTGGAGTTGGAATAGTAAATTAAATAGGTTGAGTGTCCAGCACCTACCCTAATTAAATGGTGATTGGAGTTGGAATAGTAAATTAAATAGGTTCTATGTCCAGCACTTACCCTAATTAAATGGTGATTGGCGTTGGAATAGTAAATTATTTAGGTTTAGTGTCCAGCACTTACCCTAATTAAATGGTGATTGGAGTTGGAATAGTAAATTAAATAGGTTCAGTGTCCAGCACTTACTCTAATTAAATGGTGATTGGAGTTGGAATAGTAAATAATTTAGGTTTAGTGTCCAGCACTTATTTTAATTAAATTGTGATTGGAGTTGGAATAGTAAATAAAATAGGTTCATTGTCCAGCACCTACCCTAATTAAATGGTGATTGGAGTTGGAATAGTAAATTATTTAGGTTCTGTGTCCAGCACTTACCCTAAATAAATGGTGATTGGAGTAGGAATAGTAAATTAAAAAGGTTCAGTGTCCAGCACTTACCCTAATTAAATGGTGATTGGAGTTGGAATAGTAAATTATTTAGGTTTTATGTCCAGCACTTACTCTAATTAAATGGTGATTGGAGTTGGAATAGTAAATAATTTATGTTTAGTGTCCAGCACTTACTCTAATTAAATGGTGATTGGTGTTGGAATAGTAAATTAAATAGGTTCAGTGTCCAGCACCTACCCTAATTAAATGGTGATTGGAGTTTGAATAGTAAATTATTTAGGTTCTGTGTCCAGCATTTTCCCTAATTAAATAGTTGTTGGAGTTGGAATAGTAAATTAAATAGGTTAAGTGTCCAGCACTTACCCTAATTAAATGGTGATTGGAGTTGGAATAGTAAATTATTAAAGTTTAATGTCCAGCACTTACTTTAATTGAATGGTGATTGGAGTTGGAATAGTAAATTATTTTAGTTTAGTGTCCAGCACTTACTCTCAGTAAATGGTGATTGGAGTTGGAATAGAAAATTAAATAGGTTCTGTGTCCAGCACTTACCCTAATTAAATGGTGATTGGAGTTGGAATAGTAAATTAAATAGATTCATTGTCCAGCAGTTACCCTAATTAAATGGTGATTGGAGTTGGAATAGTAAATTAAATAGGTTCAGTGTCCAGCACTTACCCTAATTAAATGGTGGTTGGAGTTGGAATAGTAAATTAAATATGTTCAGTGTCCAGCACTTACCCTAAACAAATGGTGATTGGAGTTGGAATAGTAAATTACTTAGGTTTAATGTCCAGCACTTACTCTAATTAAATGGTGATTGGAGTAGGAATAGTAAATTAATTAGGTTTAATGTCCAGCACTTACTGTAATTAAATTGATATTGGTGTTGGAATAGTAAATTATTTAGGTTTAGTGTCCAGCACTTACCCTAATTAAATGGTGATTGGAGTTTGAATAGTAAATTATTTAGGTTCTGTGTCCAGCATTTTCCCTAATTAAATAGTTGTTGGAGTTGGAATAGTAAATTAAATAGGTTAAGTGTCAAGCACTTACCCTAATTAAATGGTGATTGGAGTTGGAATAGTAAATTATTAACGTTTAATGTCCAGCACTTACTTTAATTGAATGGTGATTGGAGTTGGAATAGTAAATTATTTTAGTTTAGTGTCCAGCACTTACTCTCAGTAAATGGTGATTGGAGTTGGAATAGAAAATTAAATAGGTTCTGTGTCCAGCACTTACCCTAATTAAATGGTGATTGGAGTTGGAATAGTAAATTAAATAGGTTCAGTGTCCAGCAGTTACCCTAATTAAATGGTGATTGGAGTTGGAATAGTAAATTAAATAGGTTCAGTGTCCAGCACTTACTCTAATTAAATGGTGATTGGAGTTGGAATAGTGAACTATTTAGGTTTAATGTCCAGCACTTACTCTAATTAAATGGTGATTGGAGTTGGAATAGTAAATTAAATAGGTTCTGTGTCCAGCACTTACCCAAATAAAATGGTGATTGGAGTTGGAATAGTAAATTAAAATGGTTCTGTGTCCAGCACTTACCCTAATTAAATGGTGATTGGAGTTGGAATAGTAAATTATTTAGGTTTAGTGTCCAGCACTTACCCTAATTAAATGGTGATTGGAGTTGGAATAGTAAATTCAATAGGTTCAGCGTCCAGCACTTACCCTAATTAAATGGTTAATGGAGTTGGAATAGTAAAAAATGTATGTTTAGTGTCCAGCACTTATTTTAATTAAATGGTGATTGGAGTTGGAATAGTAAATAAAATAGGTTCATTGTCCCGCACCTACTCTAATTAAATGGTGATTGGAGTTGGAATAGTAAATTATTTAGGTTCTGTGTCCATCACTTACCCTAAATAAATGGTGATTGGAGTTGGAATAGTAAATTATTTAGGTTTAGTGTCCAGCACTTACCCTAATTAAATGGTGATTGGAGTTGGAATAGAAAAACTAAATAGGTTCAGTGTCCAGCACTTACCCTAATTAAATGCTTATTGGAGTTGGAATAGTAAAAAATGTATGTTTAGTGTCCAGCACTTATTCTAATTAAATGGTGATTGGAGTTGGAATAGTAAATTAAATAGGTTCATTGTCCAGCACCTACCCTAATTAAATGGTGATTGGAGTTGGAATAGTAAATTATTTAGGTTCAGTGTCCAGCACTTACCCTAAATAAATGGTGATTGGAGTAGGAATAGTAAATAAATAGGTTCAGTGTCCAGCACTTACCCTAATTAAATGGTGATTGGAGTTGGAATAGTAAATTATTTAGGTTTTATGTCCAGCACTTACTCTAATTAAATGGTGATTGGAGTTGAAATAGTAAATAATTTAGGTTTAGTGTCCAGCACTTATTTTAATTAAATTGTGATTGGATTTGGAATAGTAAATAAAATAGGTTCATTGTCCAGCACCTACCCTAATTAAATGGTGATTGGAGTTGGAATAGTAAATTATTTAGGTTCTGTGTCCAGCACTTACCCTAAATAAATGGTGATTGGAGTAGGAATAGTAAATAAATAGGTTCAGTGTCCAGCACTTACCCTAATTAAATGGTGATTGGAGTTGGAATAGTAAATTATTTAGGTTTTATGTCCAGCACTTACTCTAATTAAATGGTGATTGGAGTTGGAATAGTAAATAATTTATGTTTAGTGTCCAGCACTTACTCTAATTAAATGGTGATTGGAGTTGGAATAGTAAATTAAATAGGTTCAGTGTCCTGCACCTACCCTAATAAAATGGTGATTGGAGTTTGAATAGTAAATTATTTAGGTTCTGTGTCCAGCATTTTCCCTAATCAAATAGTTGTTGGAGTTGGAATAGTAAATTAAATAGGTTAAGTGTCAAGCACTTACCCTAATTAAATGGTGATTGGAGTTGGAATAGTAAATTATTAAAGTTTAATGTCCAGCACTTACTTTAATTGAATGGTGATTGGAGTTGGAATAGTAAATTATTTTAGTTTAGTGTTCAGCACTTACTCTCAGTAAATGGTGATTGGAGTTGGAATAGAAAATTAAATAGGTTCTGTGTCCAGCACTTACCCTAATTAAATAGTGATTGGAGTTGGAATAGTAAATTAAATAGGTTCAGTGTCCAGCAGTTACCCTAATTAAATGGTGATTGGAGTTGGAATAGTAAATTAAATAGGTTCAGTGTCCAGCACTTACCCTAATTAAATGGTGATTGGAGTTGGAATAGTAAATTAAATATGTTCAGTGTCCAGCACTTACCCTAAATAAATGGTGATTGGAGTTGGAATAGTAAATTACTTAGGTTTAATGTCCAACACTTACTCTAATTAAATGGTGATTGGAGTAGGAATAGTAAATTAATTAGGTTTAATGTCCAGCACTTACTGTAATTAAATTGATATTGGTGTTGGAATAGTAAATTATTTAGGTTTAGTGTCCAGCACTTACCCTAATTAAATGGTGATTGGAGTTGGAATAGTAAACTAAATAGGTTCAGTGTCCAGCACTTACCCTAATTAAATGCTTATTGGAGTTGGAATAGTAAAAAATGTATGTTTAGTGTCCAGCACTTATTCTAATTAAATGGTGATTGGAGTTGGAATAGTAAATTAAATAGGTTGAGTGTCCAGCACCTACCCTAATTAAATGGTGATTGGAGTTGGAATAGTAAATTAAATAGGTTCTATGTCCAGCACTTACCCTAATTAAATGGTGATTGGAGTTGGAATAGTAAATTATTTAGGTTTAGTGTCCAGCACTTACCCTAATTAAATGGTGATTGGAGTTGGAATAGTAAATTAAATAGGTTCAGTGTCCAGCACTTACTCTAATTAAATGGTGATTGGAGTTGGAATAGTAAATAATTTAGGTTTAGTGTCCAGCACTTATTTTAATTAAATTGTGATTGGAGTTGGAATAGTAAATAAAATAGGTTCATTGTCCAGCACCTACCCTAATTAAATGGTGATTGGAGTTGGAATAGTAAATTATTTAGGTTCTGTGTCCAGCACTTACCCTAAATAAATGGTGATTGGAGTAGGAATAGTAAATTAAAAAGGTTCAGTGTCCAGCACTTACCCTAATTATATGGTGATTGGAGTTGGAATAGTAAATTATTTAGGTTTTATGTCCAGCACTTACTCTAATTAAATGGTGATTGGAGTTGGAATAGTAAATAATTTATGTTTAGTGTCCAGCACTTACTCTAATTAAATGGTGATTGGTGTTGGAATAGTAAATTAAATAGGTTCAGTGTCCAGCACCTACCCTAATTAAATGGTGATTGGAGTTCGAATAGTAAATTATTTAGGTTCTGTGTCCAGCATTTTCCCTAATTAAATAGTTGTTGGAGTTGGAATAGTAAATTAAATAGGTTAAGTGTCCAGCACTTACCCTAATTAAATGGTGATTGGAGTTGGAATAGTACATTATTAAAGTGTAATGTCCAGCACTTACTTTAATTGAATGGTGATTGGAGTTGGAATAGAAAATTAAATAGGTTCTGTGTCCAGCACTTACCCTAATTAAATGGTGATTGGAGTTGGAATAGTAAATTAAATAGATTCATTGTCCAGCAGTTACCCTAATTAAATGGTGATTGGAGTTGGAATAGTAAATTAAATAGGTTCAGTGTCCAGCACTTACCCTAATTAAATGGTGGTTGGAGTTGGAATAGTAAATTAAATATGTTCAGTGTCCAGCACTTACCCTAAACAAATGGTGATTGGAGTTGGAATAGTAAATTACTTAGGTTTAATGTCCAGCACTTACTCTAATTAAATGGTGATTGGAGTAGGAATAGTAAATTAATTAGGTTTAATGTCCAGCACTTACTGTAATTAAATTGATATTGGTGTTGGAATAGTAAATTATTTAGGTTTAGTGTCCAGCACTTACCCTAATTAAATGGTGATTGGAGTTTGAATAGTAAATTATTTAGGTTCTGTGTCCAGCATTTTCCCTAATTAAATAGTTGTTGGAGTTGGAATAGTAAATTAAATAGGTTAAGTGTCAAGCACTTACCCTAATTAAATGGTGATTGGAGTTGGAATAGTAAATTATTAAAGTTTAATGTCCAGCACTTACTTTAATTGAATGGTGATTGGAGTTGGAATAGTAAATTATTTTAGTTTAGTGTCCAGCACTTACTCTCAGTAAATGGTAATTGGAGTTGGAATAGAAAATTAAATAAGTTCTGTGTCCAGCACTTACCCTAATTAAATGGTGATTGGAGTTGGAATAGTAAATTAAATAGGTTCAGTGTCCAGCAGTTACCCTAATTAAATGGTGATTGGAGTTGGAATAGTAAATTAAATAGGTTCAGTGTCCAGCACTTACCCTAATTAAATGGTGATTGGAGTTGGAATAGTAAATTAAATATGTTCAGTGTCCAGCACTTACCCTAAATAAATGGTGATTGGAGTTGGAATAGTAAATTACTTAGGTTTAATGTCCAGCACTTACTCTAATTAAATGGTGATTGGAGTAGGAATAGTAAATTCATTAGGTTTAATGTCCAGCACTTACTGTAATTAAATTGATATTGGTGTTGGAATAGTAAATTATTTAGGTTTAGTGTCCAGCACTTACTCTAATTAAATGGTGATTGGAGTAGGAATAGTAAATTCATTAGGTTTAATGTCCAGCACTTACTGTAATTAAATTGATATTGGTGTTGGAATAGTAAATTATTTAGGTTTAGTGTCCAGCACTTACCCTAATTAAATGGTGATTGGAGTTGGAATAGTAAATTCAATAGGTTCAGCGTCCAGCACTTACCCTAATTAAATGGTTAATGGAGTTGGAATAGTAAAAAATTTATGTTTAGTGTCCAGCACTTATTTTAATTAAATGGTGATTGGAGTTGGAATAGTAAATAAAATAGGTTCATTGTCCCGCACCTACTCTAATTAAATGGTGATTGGAGTTGGAATAGTAAATTATTTAGGTTCTGTGTCCATCACTTACCCTAAATAAATGGTGATTGGAGTTGGAATAGTAAATTATTTAGGTTTAGTGTCCAGCACTTACCCTAATTAAATGGTGATTGGAGTTGGAATAGAAAAACTAAATAGGTTCAGTGTCCAGCACTTACCCTAATTAAATGCTTATTGGAGTTGGAATAGTAAAAAATGTATGTTTAGTGTCCAGCACTTATTCTAATTAAATGGTGATTGGAGTTGGAATAGTAAATTAAATAGGTTGAGTGTCCAGCACTTACCCTAATTAAATGGTGATTGGAGTTGGAATAGTAAATTAAATAGGTTCAGTGTCCAGCACTTACTCTAATTAAATGGTGATTGGAGTTGGAATAGTAAATTAAATAGGTTCTATGTCCAGCACCTACCCTAATTAAATGGTGATTGGAGTTGGAATAGTAAATTAAATAGGTTCTATGTCCAGCACTTACCCTAATTAAATGTTGATTGGAGTTGGAATAGTAAATTATTTAGGTTTAGTGTCCAGCACTTACCCTAATTAAATGGTGATTGGAGTTGGAATAGTAAATTAAATAGGTTCAGTGTCCAGCACTTACTCTAATTAAATGGTGATTGGAGTTGAAATAGTAAATAATTTAGGTTTAGTGTCCAGCACTTATTTTAATTAAATTGTGATTGGAGTTGGAATAGTAAATAAAATAGGTTCATTGTCCAGCACCTACCCTAATTAAATGGTGATTGGAGTTGGAATAGTAAATTATTTAGGTTCTGTGTCCAGCACTTACCCTAAATAAATTGTGATTGGAGTAGGAATAGTAAATAAATAGGTTCAGTGTCCAGCACTTACCCTAATTAAATGGTGATTGGAGTTGGAATAGTAAATTATTTAGGTTTTATGTCCAGCACTTACTCTAATTAAATGGTGATTGGAGTTGGAATAGTAAATAATTTATGTTTAGTGTCCAGCACTTACTCTAATTAAATGGTGATTGGAGTTGGAATAGTAAATTAAATAGGTTCAGTGTCCAGCACCTACCCTAATTAAATGGTGATTGGAGTTTGAATAGTAAATTATTTAGGTTCTGTGTCCAGCATTTTCCCTAATTAAATAGTTGTTGGAGTTGGAATAGTAAATTAAATAGGTTAAGTGTCAAGCACTTACCCTAATTAAATGGTGATTGGAGTTGGAATAGTAAATTATTAAAGTTTAATGTCCAGCACTTACTTTAATTGAATGGTGATTGGAGTTGGAATAGTAAATTATTTTAGTTTAGTGTCCAGCACTTACTCTCAGTAAATGGTGATTGGAGTTGGAATAGAATATTAAATAGGTTCTGTGTCCAGCACTTACCCTAATTAAATAGTGATTGGAGTTGGAATAGTAAATTAAATAGGTTCAGTGTCCAGCAGTTACCCTAATTAAATGGTGATTGGAGTTGGAATAGTAAATTAAATAGGTTCAGTGTCCAGCACTTACCCTAATTAAATGGTGATTGGAGTTGGAATAGTAAATTAAATATGTTCAGTGTCCAGCTCTTACCCTAAATAAATGGTGATTGGAGTTGGAATTGTAAATTACTTAGGTTTAATGTCCAACACTTACTCCAATTAAATGGTGATTGGAGTAGGAATAGTAAATTAATTAGGTTTAATGTCCAGCACTTACTGTAATTAAATTGATATTGGTGTTGGAATAGTAAATTATTTAGGTTTAGTGTCCAGCACTTACCCTAATTAAATGGTGATTGGAGTTGGAATAGTAAACTTAATAGGTTCAGTGTCCAGCACTTACCCTAATTAAATGCTTATTGGAGTTGGAATAGTAAAAAATGTATGTTTAGTGTCCAGCACTTATTCTAATTAAATGGTGATTGGAGTTGGAATAGTAAATTAAAT
The DNA here is from genome assembly GCF_964263255.1 of Lissotriton vulgaris. Taxonomy (NCBI): domain Eukaryota; kingdom Metazoa; phylum Chordata; class Amphibia; order Caudata; family Salamandridae; genus Lissotriton; species Lissotriton vulgaris. Next base: position 323,130,439 of record NC_141699.1, on the reverse strand, counting down.
AGGTTGAGTGTCCAGCACCTACCCTAATTAAATGGTGATTGGAGTTGGAATAGTAAATTAAATAGGTTCTATGTCCAGCACTTACCCTAATTAAATGGTGATTGGAGTTGGAATAGTAAATTATTTAGGTTTAGTGTCCAGCACTTACCCTAATTAAATGGTGATTGGAGTTGGAATAGTAAATTAAATAGGTTCAGTGTCCAGCACTTACTCTAATTAAATGGTGATTGGAGTTGGAATAGTAAATAATTTAGGTTTAGTGTCCAGCACTTATTTTAATTAAATTGTGATTGGAGTTGGAATAGTAAATAAAATAGGTTCATTGTCCAGCACCTACCCTAATTAAATGGTGATTGGAGTTTGAATAGTAAATTATTTAGGTTCTGTGTCCAGCATTTTCCCTAATTAAATAGTTGTTGGAGTTGGAATAGTAAATTAAATAGGTTAAGTGTCCAGCACTTACCCTAAATAAATGGTGATTGGAGTAGGAATAGTAAATTAAAAAGGTTCAGTGTCCAGCACTTACCCTAATTAAATGGTGATTGGAGTTGGAATAGTAAATTATTTAGGTTCTGTGTCCAGCACTTACCCTAAATAAATGGTGATTGGAGTAGGAATAGTAAATTAAAAAGGTTCAGTGTCCAGCACTTACCCTAATTAAATGGTGATTGGAGTTGGAATAGTAAATTATTTAGGTTTTATGTCCAGCACTTACTCTAATTAAATGGTGATTGGAGTTGGAATAGTAAATAATTTATGTTTAGTGTCCAGCACTTACTCTAATTAAATGGTGATTGGTGTTGGAATAGTAAATTAAATAGGTTCAGTGTCCAGCACCTACCCTAATTAAATGGTGATTGGAGTTTGAATAGTAAATTATTTAGGTTCTGTGTCCAGCATTTTCCCTAATTAAATAGTTGTTGGAGTTGGAATAGTAAATTAAATAGGTTAAGTGTCCAGCACTTACCCTAATTAAATGGTGATTGGAGTTGGAATAGTAAATTATTAAAGTTTAATGTCCAGCACTTACTTTAATTGAATGGTGATTGGAGTTGGAATAGTAAATTATTTTAGTTTAGTGTCCAGCACTTACTCTCAGTAAATGGTGATTGGAGTTGGAATAGAAAATTAAATAGGTTCTGTGTCCAGCACTTACCCTAATTAAATGGTGATTGGAGTTGGAATAGTAAATTAAATAGATTCATTGTCCACCAGTTACCCTAATTAAATGGTGATTGGAGTTGGAATAGTAAATTAAATAGGTTCAGTGTCCAACACTTACCCTAATTAAATGGTGGTTGGAGTTGGAATAGTAAATTAAATATGTTCATTGTCCAGCACTTACCCTAAACAAATGGTGATTGGAGTTGGAATAGTAAATTACTTAGGTTTAATGTCCAGCACTTACTCTAATTAAATGGTGATTGGAGTAGGAATAGTAAATTAATTAGGTTTAATGTCCAGCACTTACTGTAATTAAATTGATATTGGTGTTGGAATAGTAAATTATTTAGGTTTAGTGTCCAGCACTTACCCTAATTAAATGGTGATTGGAGTTTGAATAGTAAATTATTTAGGTTCTGTGTCCAGCATTTTCCCTAATTAAATAGTTGTTGGAGTTGGAATAGTAAATTAATTAGGTTAAGTGTCAAGCACTTACCCTAATTAAATGGTGATTGGAGTTGGAATAGTAAATTATTAAAGTTTAATGTCCAGCACTTACTCTCAGTAAATGGTGATTGGAGTTGGAATAGAAAATTAAATAGGTTCTGTGTCCAGCACTTACCCTAATTAAATGGTGATTGGAGTTGGAATAGTAAATTAAATAGGTTCAGTGTCCAGCAGTTACCCTAATTAAATGGTGATTGGAGTTGGAATAGTAAATTAAATAGGTTCAGTGTCCAGCACTTACCCTAATTAAATGGTGATTGGAGTTGGAATAGTAAATTAAATAGGTTCAGTGTCCAGCACTTACTCTAATTAAATGGTGATTGGAGTTGGAATAATAAATAATTTAGGTTTAGTGTCCAACACTTATTTTAATTAAATTGTGATTGGAGTTGGAATAGTAAATAAAATAGGTTCATTGTCCAGCACCTACCCTAATTAAATGGTGATTGGAGTTGGAATAGTAAATTATTTAGGTTCTGTGTTCAGCACTTACCCTAAATAAATGGTGATTGGAGTAGGAATAGTAAATTAAATAGGTTCAGTGTCCAGCACTTACCCTAATTAAATGGTGATTGGAGTGGGAATAGTAAATTATTTAGGTTTTATGTCCAGCACTTACTCTAATTAAATGGTGATTGGAGTTGGAATAGTAAATAATTTATGTTTAGTGTCCAGCACTTACTCTAATTAAATGGTGATTGGTGTTGGAATAGTAAATTAATATGGCTGAGATACCCGCCACCCCCTCTCAACACAATCCCCAAAAGAAGGGAAACCGGAAACAGTTCTTGAAGTTTTTGAAAGTGGGATGGAGTGACCATCCCTGGCCGTATTTATTAAAACAAAATTTAAAACATTAAACGTTTCATGTTATGTACAATTTCATTATCACATTGCGAAGTTTGGCTAACCTTAACATATTCTCTAATACAGAGGTTCTCCTAGCCGAACTAGCATCCTACAAAAACATTCTCTAAAAATACTGAAATTGTACATCCTAACGTTTAAGGGCCAACGGCAAGGTCATAACCGGTGTCAAGATCCCTAACCAGACTTACCCCTCCCACTTGGGAGGGGCGACAGCACAGAGGCTTACCTCAAGTGCAACTACTAACAATTTCCCTTGACTTGACGGGGGCACTTAAGACTCGACGCCATTTAAAGGTCGTTCGAAGACTCGTGTGAGGTATCTAGAAGGTATCGTGGACCTCCCCCCCACCCCACACAACTTACCGCATCTGCCGTCGCAGATGACACTGGCCCCGGGAAATTCCCCAGGAGGGGGCTGTAACCCCTCCTACAAAGGAAGGGGCCTTGACCGCCTTTCCTTTACTTCCGGCGACCCATCCTTAGACGGGACCGCCTCCCCATTGAGGGGCCAATGGCCACCTCTCCCGAGCGCTCCCATCCGTGTTGGGTGACGCCCACTCATAGGGATCTTCCAATTAGTGCTCACCGATCATGACCTTACCGCCTACCAAAAATAAATACGACAATTCTACTCGAACCTATGAAAACATTGGTCGCTACGACCGAAAAAGCATGCTTTAAAAATGCAACACTATATCAAATCATTTTAATCGTAAAACATACACCATTCTTTATTATGATCAACATCAACTGATACCATCACAACCTGTAAACGAAACGGAAAACAGACATATAAATCACTTTATTATAAAACAACTGGCTGTCCTCAGGGGCTGGTGGGTGGGTCAAAATTGGCTCTTCGTTCTGTCCCGAGCTCACGTGTAGCGAGGAGGTGCAGCTTCGGAGCACAAGAACAAGAGGACGTCTTCTGGTCTTGCGTCCCTTTTTATCCGTCTTCAGGGTGGGCGTAAACCCGCCCCTGCCTGCCCCGAGGGCGTGGCTGGCTACGTCGGTGTCTAGGCCAGCCCACTCTAGGGCGGGAACAAGCGCGCCCCGGCTACGCCGCTTCGGGCATACCAGCCGAGACGCGCCTCCCGCCCAAAAAATGGCTTCCCGGGGGGATCGAGGCACTCCGCCATACGTTCGGGGGGACCGAGTGGTCGCCCCTTTCCATATGGCTGAGATACCCGCCACCCCCTCTCAACACAATCCCCAAAAGAAGGGAAACCGGAAACAGTTCTTGAAGTTTTTGAAAGTGGGATGGAGTGACCATCCCTGGCCGTATTTATTAAAACAAAATTTAAAACATTAAACGTTTCATGTTATGTACAATTTCATTATCACATTGCGAAGTTTCGCTAACCTTAACATATTCTCTAATACAGAGGTTCTCCTAGCCGAACTAGCATCCTACAAAAACATTCTCTAAAAATACTGAAATTGTACATCCTAACGTTTAAGGGCCAACGGCAAGGTCATAACCGGTGTCAAGATCCCTAACCAGACTTACCCCTCCCACTTGGGAGGGGCGACAGCACAGAGGCTTACCTCAAGTGCAACTACTAACAATTTCCCTTGACTTGACGGGGGCACTTAAGACTCGACGCCATTTAAAGGTCGTTCGAAGACTCGTGTGAGGTATCTAGAAGGTATCGTGGACCTCCCCCCCACCCCACACAACTTACCGCATCTGCCGTCGCAGATGACACTGGCCCCGGGAAATTCCCCAGGAGGGGGCTGTAACCCCTCCTACAAAGGAAGGGGCCTTGACCGCCTTTCCTTTACTTCCGGCGACCCATCCTTAGACGGGACCGCCTCCCCATTGAGGGGCCAATGGCCACCTCTCCCGAGCGCTCCCATCCGTGTTGGGTGACGCCCACTCATAGGGATCTTCCAATTAGTGCTCACCGATCATGACCTTACCGCCACAGGTCCGGATAGTTGACCGGCTATCCGGACCCCCCACAAAACTCCTACCTAAAGGTCATGTTTTAACGTTTTTAACCAAGCCAAGAAGTCTCCTATGAGTAACTCATTCCCCACCCTCGACAAATGCACACCATCCCCCAAATACATACTATCATCGTTAATACAACTATGCGAGATCGAATGCAATGTCTTGGAACGGAACAACCTACTCACTTTGTTATTAAGTTTTCTAACAGAATGATTCAAAGCAGGGATCGAGATAGCCCCCTGCCACACTTTTCGTGGGATCATATGAGACCACGCGATTATGCACCCCGGAACTTTCCTCGCTAACCAACTTACCGTGGATAGCATTGCCTCTAGGAGAAGTCGTCTACCGGTGGTGACCAAATCATTGCCCCCTAAATGTACTATGATTATAGACGGCGGTGACCTCGTCCGCCCTAACAAACCCTCAAAGAATGCTTGAAACTGGTCAATACAGAGACCGCCCCTTCCGTAGAAGGACACTCTGTACCCGTATTCCCCAGGTACGTGAATCATGTCACCTGCTTTGAATACGTCTGCGGCACGTCTCACGTATGAGTGGCCCACGACCCACACCTCCTGTCTCACAGCCGGTGATGTCTGACCGCTGGCCTGGTGTTGGGTCGACTGCATAGTCCGCCCTGCCTCGTAGGCTTGCGTAACTGAAAACAAACAAAAAAAACAAGAAGCGTGAGTACATCATTACAGCCTCACAACATGTGCAATCGCACGTATCTTTTATAACAATCGGAGGACCATCGCCCCACTCGTTTCACTTGTTCTACATTAAGACCCCTGGCTGTAGCTTCAGTGGCAGCCCCTATTCGAAAGGAATGGGTCCCGAACTCGCCCGGGTCCAAGCCCGCTGCGGCAATGGCCAGTGCAAGCACCCGCTGAAACTGAAACCTCGTCAGTGGGGTGGCGTCTGCATGCCTCAACAAAGTCCCCCCCCATGATGCCACCCTTCGTGCTAGGTAATCTTCTAAACACTGTACCGGGCACATGGAGGACCCGGGGATCCTGCGAATGATCGTGCAGTCCCCCTTCCCATCTTGGTCGGTCTTGGACCTGAGAAAGGAGACAATCATCGCATCACCCCTGATCTGAACGTGTTCCCGGCACAACCCCCCCACCACATCCTGTTTGTTCCTTGCAACCAGCTCACTTATCCTCATAGCCCCGTGAAATGCCAGCGTAAATGCGGTCCGAAACAAACACGTCTCGAAAGGAGACGAGCATGTGCTAGGGAGAGTGGCCAGCAACTGGGACAACCTATCCAGACCTATCGGTCGTCTTTCATCTACTCTGCGACCCTCCAGACGTTGCCACCCACGCAGCGCCTTCTGTACTGCAAAAGACGCTGTCGGGTCCAGGATGTTATGAGCCCTGGCAACAAAGGAAATGGCGGCACGATGCCTTTGGGCCGTAGCCACCGACTTCCCAGCCCTACGTAAGGACATCAGAAAATGTACTACCCACTCTTCCTGACCCCAAAGTCCCCCTCTCTCAGTCCCCAAAAAGGCTAAATAGGCCCGAAACGCCCCTTCATATGCCTTCCTTGTCCTGGGTGCTAGACTCTCTCCCACGAGGTGACGAAGTTCGGGGCACCGAGAGACCAGAGAGCTTCGGGGAAGGGTGCCGGCTCTGGGTCCGCTGAAGGAAGGAAACCCGAGAAAGCCTGCATGTGAAAACGAGACAGTGCATCAGCTGCCTGATTCATCACCCCCGGGACATGTTTTGCTCTGAATATCACGTTCAGTTGCATACACAGTAAGACAATTTCTTTGAGCAGCCTCAAAATCAGTTTACAACGGGCTGCCTGACTATTGATGCATTCTACAACGGTCATATTATCGGACCAGAACACGACAGAATGATCTCTGAACCCTTCAGGCCAGGTTCTCAGGGCCACCAGAATGGGAAATAGTTCGAGGAAAGCAATATTACTCGTCAGCCCCTTCTCATGCCACCATAGGGGCCACCTTTGTGCCGACCATTTTTTGCCGAAGATGGCGCCAAAGCCTATGCTTCCCGCTGAATCCGTCCATAGCCCAAGCTCTTCGGAGGACACGGCTGGCTTGTTCCAGACGACTCGACCATTGAAGTCCGCCAAAAATGCTAACCAAATACGCATGTCCTGGCGGACCTCGGCCGACAACCTCGTGCGATGATGACCCTCCTTTAGGCCAACCATCGCTTGGGCGATTGAGCGGGAAAAAGGGCGGGCCATTGGGATCACCCTCAAGGCAAAATTCAACTTCCCCACCAATTGTTGCAACTGATGCAGTGTAACCTTAGATGCAGTTAAACATACTTGGAGGGCTGCTCTAAATTTCAACACTTTGCTAGCTGGCAAACGGAAACACCCCTCCCCAGAGTCCAACTCGATCCCCAAAAACTCGAGGCAAGTCGTGGGACCCATTGTTTTACCTGGTGCCAATGGCACGCCAAAATGACCCATCAACACACAGAATTCGGCTAAGGCCTGGGCACATTCGGGTTTTCCGCCGGGGCCAAGGAACAGAAAGTCGTCAAGGTAGTGCATTACATTTCGGAAGCCCGTTTTCTTAGTGAACACCCATTGCAAAAAAGTACTGAATTTCTCAAAATAAGCACATGATATAGAGCATCCCATTGGCATACACCTATCCATGTAAAATGACCCCTGAAACCCGAATCCCAGAAGACGCTGGTCGTCTGGGTGTACCGGGAGCAACCGGAACGCTGACTCGATATCTGATTTCGCCATCAACGTCCCGGGCCCCAGGCGATTCAAGATGGCTACTGCCTCATCAAACGATGCGTATCGCACCGAACAAACCTCAGGATCAATTGCATCGTTCACCGAAAGACCATGTGGAGCAGACAGATTATGGATCAAACGAAACTCACCTGGGTCCTTCTTGGGGACCACCCCTAACGGAGAACAGACAAAAAACGGTACCGGGGGTACACTAAACGGGCCGGCGACCCGTCCCCGGCTAACCTCTTTCCTAATTTTCTCTTGTACTACAGAAGTATGTTGTAAAACGGAAAGTTGATTTTTGCACGTCCCTACACCCTGAAAGTCCCCCACCGGGATGCGGAAACCATGTGTAAAACCGTTCCGCAGCACCCCAGCAGAAGTACGATCCGGGTATTCGCTGAGCCAGGGAATCATTGCCAAGGTATCAATCGGGGTTGGTAAAGGCGCCCCTCGGACTTTCTTAGACCTGTTTGGCGCCTCCCTTACCCCCATTCTCACCCGTTCTGGCTCTGCACGATGACTCAGGATGGGACGACCCACAAGTACTACATTCATGTTTGAATTTACACGATCACGGAGGCCTGGTACATTTCCCTTTGTTGAAATTAAAGCAGAAACCCTTTTTCCCTGTATTGCCTGCGGGTCTCGAATAATCGTCGGTGCTCGTATTTGGTCGAAAGGGCGACCCCACATTTTGGCGGGAGTAATCAACAACATTGCTCCCAACCAATGGCATTTTTAACATTCCTGATTCTTTCATTTTATCCCATGTCACAGAATCGTAACAATCCCAAGTCAAACTTTTGTTATGTTCCTTTTCTTTCCTGAACAGATTGTCATAACAAAACCAATGGTTACCTTGATACGCTGTCGAGTAACCCATAATTCGTGATTGATAAATGGGAAACTCAGGAAGCAACTCGGGCCTACGTTCCCCCAAAATCGATGTAAAAATACCCCACGCATTGCCCCAGTTGCCAATATTCTCATTTACCTTAAAGGCGGCCATTTTTGCGCGCCAAACACTCGGATGCATTAGGTCCTTCTGACTTTTAACATGCTCCACCTCATAATGATCAACAAGCAAGGAGAAAATATTCACGTACTCCCCCGCCCATATCTTTTCCTTTATAGCTAAAGGCACATGTTGTCCCAATCTCTCTCTACGAGAGGGTGCTGACTCGTCCCTTGCAATCGGCAATGGCCGCTTACCTGCACCGGACGCAGCTTCTGCCGCTTGCGGCTTGTCTATTCCCGCCAACGGCGCAGTCACTTTAGCTGCATCTCTCTTCTCACGAAGCCCTTTTATCAGAGCCTGTGCCTCGGCAGCCGTGGCGCCATCACTACTATCCCCCAACCATGCTGCTAGCTGTGCTGCCAGCTCGGGGGGCATGTCTTCCTTGGATGTCGGGGTGACGACAACGGGGATTGGATTCCCCTCCATCGGTACTGGGGTCGGCGCCTCGAGCGGGGCAGAGGGAACCGGGACGTCTCCACCGGCTGGAACCCTTCTCGGCCTCTTAGGTCTCCCTCCAGCCGGCGCAGGGCCCGAACCCTCCTCCCCGTCTCGCTCCGCCAACCGTTTCTTTATGTCGGACACCTCTTTGCAAAGGGCCCGCACCATCTGGTCGGTCGTCATTCTCTTTGCGCCTTTCTTGGGCATCTCTTCGACGAAGTATCTAGAAGACAAAGAAAAAGATCAAAACGCTCAAAATTGGCTCTTCGTTCTGTCCCGAGCTCACGTGTAGCGAGGAGGTGCAGCTTCGGAGCACAAGAACAAGAGGACGTCTTCTGGTCTTGCGTCCCTTTTTATCCGTCTTCAGGGCGGGCGTAAACCCGCCCCTGCCTGCCCCGAGGGCGTGGCTGGCTACGTCGGTGTCTAGGCCAGCCCACTCTAGGGCGGGAACAAGCGCGCCCCGGCTACGCCGCTTCGGGCATACCAGCCGAGACGCGCCTCCCGCCCAAAAAATGGCTTCCCGGGGGGATCGAGGCACTCCGCCATACGTTCGGGGGGACCGAGTGGTCGCCCCTTTCCAATAGGTTCAGTGTCCAGCACCTACCCTAATTAAATGGTGATTGGAGTTTGAATAGTAAATTATTTAGGTTCTGTGTCCAGCATTTTCCCTAATTAAATAGTTGTTGGAGTTGGAATAGTAAATTAAATAGGTTAAGTGTCCAGCACTTACCCTAATTAAAAGGTGATTGGAGTTGGAATTGTAAATTATTAAAGTTTAATGTCCATCACTTACTTTAATTGAATGGTGATTGGAGTTGGAATAGTAAATTATTTTAGTTTAGTGTCCAGCACTTACTCTCAGTAAATGGTGATTGGAGTTGGAATAGAAAATTAAATAGGTTCTGTGTCCAGCACTTACCCTAATTAAATGGTGATTGGAGTTGGAATAGTAAATTAAATAGATTCATTGTCCAGCAGTTACCCTAATTAAATGGTGATTGGAGTTGGAATAGTAAATTAAATAGGTTCAGTGTCCAGCACTTACCCTAATTAAATGGTGGTTGGAGTTGGAATAGTAAATTAAATATGTTCAGTGTCCAGCACTTACCCTAAACAAATGGTGATTGGAGTTGGAATAGTAAATTACTTAGGTTTAATGGCCAGCACTTACTCTAATTAAATGGTGATTGGAGTAGGAATAGTAAATTAATTAGGTTTAATGTCCAGCACTTACTGTAATTAAATTGATATTGGTGTTGGAATAGTAAATTATTTAGGTTTAGTGTCCAGCACTTACCCTAATTAAATGGTGATTGGAGTTTGAATAGTAAATTATTTAGGTTCTGTGTCCAGCATTTTCCCTAATTAAATAGTTGTTGGAGTTGGAATAGTAAATTAAACAGGTTAAGTGTCAAGCACTTACCCTAATTAAATGGTGATTGGAGTTGGAATAGTAAATTATTAAAGTTTAATGTCCAGCACTTACTTTAATTGAATGGTGATTGGAGTTGGAATAGTAAATTATTTTAGTTTAGTGTCCAGCACTTACTCTCAGTAAATGGTGATTGGAGTTGGAATAGAAAATTAAATAGGTTCTGTGTCCAGCACTTACCCTAATTAAATGGTGATTGGAGTTGGAATAGTAAATTAAATAGGTTCAGTGTCCAGCAGTTACCCTAATTAAATGGTGATTGGAGTTGGAATAGTAAATTAAATAGGTTCAGTGTCCAGCACTTACCCTAATTAAATGGTGATTGGAGTTGGAATAGTAAATTAAATATGTTCAGTGTCCAGCACTTACCCTAAATAAATGGTGATTGGAGTTGGAATTGTAAATTACTTAGGTTTAATGTCCAACACTTACTCCAATTAAATGGTGATTGGAGTAGGAATAGTAAATTAATTAGGTTTAATGTCCAGCACTTACTGTAATTAAATTGATATTGGTGTTGGAATAGTAAATTATTTAGGTTTAGTGTCCAGCACTTACCCTAATTAAATGGTGATTGGAGTTGGAATAGTAAACTCAATAGGTTCAGTGTCCAGCACTTACCCTAATTAAATGCTTATTGGAGTTGGAATAGTAAAAAATGTATGTTTAGTGTCCAGCACTTATTCTAATTAAATGGTGATTGGAGTTGGAATAGTAAATTAAATAGGTTGAGTGTCCAGCACCTACCCTAATTAAATGGTGATTGGAGTTGGAATAGTAAATTAAATAGGTTCTATGTCCAGCACTTACCCTAATTAAATGGTGATTGGAGTTGGAATAGTAAATTATTTAGGTTTAGTGTCCAGCACTTACCCTAATTAAATGGTGATTGGAGTTGGAATAGTAAATTAAATAGGTTCAGTGTCCAGCACTTACTCTAATTAAATGGTGATTGGAGTTGGAATAGTAAATAAAATAGGTTCATTGTCCAGCACCTACCCTAATTAAATGGTGATTGGAGTTGGGATAGTAAATTATTTAGGTTCTGTGTCCAGCACTTACCCTAAATAAATGGTGATTGGAGTAGGAATAGTAAATTAAAAAGGTTCAGTGTCCAGCACTTACCCTAATTAAATGGTGATTGGAGTTGGAATAGTAAATTATTTAGGTTTTATGTCCAGCACTTACTCTAATTAAATGGTGATTGGAGTTGGAATAGTAAATAATTTATGTTTAGTGTCCAGCACTTACTCTAATTAAATGGTGATTGGTGTTGGAATAGTAAATTAAATAGGTTCAGTGTCCAGCACCTACCCTAATTAAATGGTGATTGGAGTTTGAATAGTAAATTTTTTAGGTTCTGTGTCCAGCATTTTCCCTAATTAAATAGTTGTTGGAGTTGGAATAGTAAATTAAATAGGTTAAGTGTCCAGCACTTACCCTAATTAAATGGTGATTGGAGTTGGAATAGTAAATTATTAAAGTTTAATGTCCAGCACTTACTTTAATTGAATGGTGATTGGAGTTGGAATAGTAAATTATTTTAGTTTAGTGTCCAGCACTTACTCTCAGTAAATGGTGATTGGAGTTGGAATAGAAAATTAAATAGGTTCTGTGTCCAGCACTTACCCTAATTAAATGGTGATTGGAGTTGGAATAGTAAATTAAATAGATTCATTGTCCACCAGTTACCCTAATTAAATGGTGATTGGAGTTGGAATAGTAAATTAAATAGGTTCAGTGTCCAACACTTACCCTAATTAAATGGTGGTTGGAGTTGGAATAGTAAATTAAATATGTTCATTGTCCAGCACTTACCCTAAACAAATGGTGATTGGAGTTGGAATAGTAAATTACTTAGGTTTAATGTCCAGCACTTACTCTAATTAAATGGTGATTGGAGTAGGAATAGTAAATTAATTAGGTTTAATGTCCAGCACTTACTGTAATTAAATTGATATTGGTGTTGGAATAGTAAATTATTTAGGTTTAGTGTCCAGCACTTACCCTAATTAAATGGTGATTGGAGTTTGAATAGTAAATTATTTAGGTTCTGTGTCCAGCATTTTCCCTAATTAAATAGTTGTTGGAGTTGGAATAGTAAATTAAATAGGTTAAGTGTCAAGCACTTACCCTAATTAAATGGTGATTGGAGTTGGAATAGTAAATTATTAAAGTTTAATGTCCAGCACTTACTTTAATTGAATGGTGATTGGAGTTGGAATAGTAAATTATTTTAGTTTAGTGTCCAGCACTTACTCTCAGTAAATGGTGATTGGAGTTGGAATAGAAAATTAAATAGGTTCTGTGTCCAGCACTTACCCTAATTAAATGGTGATTGGAGTTGGAATAGTAAATTAAATAGGTTCAGTGTCCAGCCGTTACCCTAATTAAATGGTGATTGGAGTTGGAATAGTAAATTAAATAGGTTCAGTGTCCAGCACTTACCCTAATTAAATGGTGATTGGAGTTGGAATAGTAAATTAAATAGGTTCAGTGTCCAGCACTTACTCTAATTAAATGGTGATTGGAGTTGGAATAATAAATAATTTAGGTTTAGTGTCCAGCACTTATTTTAATTAAATTGTGATTGGAGTTGGAATAGTAAATAAAATAGGTTCATTGTCCAGCACCTACCCTAATTAAATGGTGATTGGAGTTGGAATAGTAAATTATTTAGGTTCTGTGTCCAGCACTTACCCTAAATAAATGGTGATTGGAGTAGGAATAGTAAATTAAATAGGTTCAGTGTCCAGCACTTACCCTAATTAAATGGTGATTGGAGTGGGAATAGTAAATTATTTAGGTTTTATGTCCAGCACTTACTCTAATTAAATGGTGATTGGAGTTGGAATAGTAAATAATTTATGTTTAGTGTCCAGCACTTACTCTAATTAAATGGTGATTGGTGTTGGAATAGTAAATTAAATAGGTTCAGTGTCCAGCACCTACCCTAATTAAATGGTGATTGGAGTTTGAATAGTAAATTATTTAGGTTCTGTGTCCAGCATTTTCCCTAATTAAATAGTTGTTGGAGTTGGAATAGTAAATTAAATAGGTTAAGTGTCCAGCACTTACCCTAATTAAAAGGTGATTGGAGTTGGAATTGTAAATTATTAAAGTTTAATGTCCATCACTTACTTTAATTGAATGGTGATTGGAGTTGGAATAGTAAATTATTTTAGTTTAGTGTCCAGCACTTACTCTCAGTAAATGGTGATTGGAGTTGGAATAGAAAATTAAATAGGTTCTGTGTCCAGCACTTACCCTAATTAAATGGTGATTGGAGTTGGAATAGTAAATTAAATAGATTCATTGTCCAGCAGTTACCCTAATTAAATGGTGATTGGAGTTGGAATAGTAAATTAAATAGGTTCAGTGTCCAGCACTTACCCTAATTAAATGGTGGTTGGAGTTGGAATAGTAAATTAAATATGTTCAGTGTCCAGCACTTACCCTAAACAAATGGTGATTGGAGTTGGAATAGTAAATTACTTAGGTTTAATGGCCAGCACTTACTCTAATTAAATGGTGATTGGAGTAGGAATAGTAAATTAATTAGGTTTAATGTACAGCACTTACTGTAATTAAATTGATATTGGTGTTGGAATAGTAAATTATTTAGGTTTAGTGTCCAGCACTTACCCTAATTAAATGGTGATTGGAGTTTGAATAGTAAATTATTTAGGTTCTGTGTCCAGCATTTTCCCTAATTAAATAGTTGTTGGAGTTGGAATAGTAAATTAAACAGGTTAAGTGTCAAGCACTTACCCTAATTAAATGGTGATTGGAGTTGGAATAGTAAATTATTAAAGTTTAATGTCCAGCACTTACTTTAATTGAATGGTGATTGGAGTTGGAATAGTAAATTATTTTAGTTTAGTGTCCAGCACTTACTCTCAGTAAATGGTGATTGGAGTTGGAATAGAAAATTAAATAGGTTCTGTGTCCAGCACTTACCCTAATTAAATGGTGATTGGAGTTGGAATAGTAAATTAAATAGGTTCAGTGTCCAGCAGTTACCCTAATTAAATGGTGATTGGAGTTGGAATAGTAAATTAAATAGGTTCAGTGGCCAGCACTTACCCTAATTAAATGGTGATTGGAGTTGGAATAGTAAATTAAATATGTTCAGTGTCCAGCACTTACCCTAAATAAATGGTGATTGGAGTTGGGATAGTAAATTACTTAGGTTTAATGTCCAACACTTACTCTAATTAAATGGTGATTGGAGTAGGAATAGTAAATAAATTAGGTTTAATGTCCAGCACTTACTGTAATTAAATTGATATTGGTGTTGGAATAGTAAAATTTTTAGATTTAGTGTCCAGCACTTACCCTAAATAAATGGTGATTGGAGTTGGAATAGTAAACTAAATAGGTTCAGTGTCCAGCACTTACCCTAATTAAATGCTTATTGGAGTTGGAATAGTAAAAAATGTATGTTTAGTGTCCAGCACTTATTCTAATTAAATGGTGATTGGAGTTGGAATAGTAAATTAAATAGGTTAAGTGTCCAGCACCTACCCTAATTAAATGGTGATTGGAGTTGGAATAGTAAATTAAATAGGTTCTATGTCCAGCACTTACCCTAATTAAATGGTGATTGGAGTTGGAATAGTAAATTATTTAGGTTTAGTGTCCAGCACTTACCCTAATTAAATGGTGATTGGAGTTGGAATAGTAAATTAAATAGGTTCAGTGTCCAGCACTTACTCTAATTAAATGGTGATTGGAGTTGGAATAGTAAATAATTTAGGTTTAGTGTCCAGCACTTATTTTAATTAAATTGTGATTGGAGTTGGAATAGTAAATAAAATAGGTTCATTGTCCAGCACCTACCCTAATTAAATGGTGATTGGAGTTGGAATTGTAAATTATTTAGGTTCTGTGTCCAGCACTTACCCTAAGTAAATGGTGATTGGAGTAGGAATAGTAAATTAAAAAGGTTCAGTGTCCAGCACTTACCCTAATTAAATGGTGATTGGAGTTGGAATAGTAAATTATTTAGGTTTTATGTCCAGCACTTACTCTAATTAAATGGTGTTTGGAGTTGGAATAGTAAATAATTTATGTTTAGTGTCCAGCACTTACTCTAATTAAATGGTGATTGGTGTTGGAATAGTAAATTAAATAGGTTCAGTGTCCAGCACCCACCCTAATTAAATGGTGATTGGAGTTTGAATAGTAAATTATTTAGGTTCTGTGTCCAGCATTTTCCCTAATTAAATAGTTGTTGGAGTTGGAATAGTAAATTAAATAGGTTAAGTGTCCAGCACTTACCCTAATTAAATGGTGATTGGAGTTGGAATAGTAAATTATTAAAGTTTAATGTCTAGCACTTACTTTAATTGAATGGTGATTGGAGTTGGAATAGTAAATTATTTTAGTTTAGTGTCCAGCACTTACTCTCAGTAAATGGTGATTGGAGTTGGAATAGAAAATTAAATAGGTTCTGTGTCCAGCACTTACCCTAATTAAATGGTGATTGGAGTTGGAATAGTAAATTAAATCGATTCATTGTCCAGCAGTTACCCTAATTAAATGGTGATTGGAGTTGGAATAGTAAATTAAATAGGTTCAGTGTCCAGCACTTACCCTAATTAAATGGTGGTTGGAGTTGGAATAGTAAATTAAATATGTTCAGTGTCCAGCACTTACCCTAAACAAATGGTGATTGGAGTTGGAATAGTAAATTACTTAGGTTTAATGTCCAGCACTTACTCTAATTAAATGGTGATTGGAGTAGGAATAGTAAATTAATTAGGTTTAATGTCCAGCACTTACTGTAATTAAATTGATATTGGTGTTGGAATAGTACATTATTTAGGTTTAGTGTCCAGCACTTACCCTAATTAAATGGTGATTGGAGTTTGAATAGTAAATTATTTAGGTTCTGTGTCCAGCATTTTCCCTAATTAAATAGTTGTTGGAGTTGGAATAGTAAATTAAATAGGTTAAGTGTCAAGCACTTACCCTAATTAAATGGTGATTGGAGTTGGAATAGTAAATTATTAAAGTTTAATGTCCAGCACTTACTTTAATTGAATGGTGATTGGAGTTGGAATAGTAAATTATTTTAGTTTAGTGTCCAGCACTTACTCTCAGTAAATGGTGATTGGAGTTGGAATAGAAAATTAAATAGGTTCTGTGTCCAGCACTTACCCTAATTAAATGGTGATTGGAGTTGGAATAGTAAATTAAATAGGTTCAGTGTCCAGCAGTTACCCTAATTAAATGGTGATTGGAGTTGTAATAGTAAATTAAATAGGTTCAGTGTCCAGCACTTACCCTAATTAAATGGTGATTGGAGTTGGAATAGTAAATTAAATAGGTTCAGTGTCCAGCACTTACTCTAATTAAATGGTGATTGGAGTTGGAATAGTAAATACTTTAGGTTTAGTGCCCAGCACTTATTTTAATTAAATTGTGATTGGAGTTTGAATAGTAAATAAAATAGGTTCATTGTCCAGCACCTACCCTAATTAAATGGTGATTGGAGTTGGAATAGTAAATTATTTAGGTTCTGTGTCCAGCACTTACCCTAAATAAATGGTGATTGGAGTAGGAATAGTAAAATAAATAGGTTCAGTGTCCAGCACTTACCCTAATTAAATGGTGATTGGAGTGGGAATAGTAAATTATTTAGGTTTTATGTCCAGCACTTACTCTAATTAAATGGTGATTGGAGTTGGAATAGTAAATAATTTATGTTTATTGTCCAGCACTTACTCTAATTAAATGGTGATTGGTGTTGGAATAGTAAATTAAATAGGTTCAGTGTTCAGCACCTACCCTAATTAAATGGTGATTGGAGTTTGAATAGTAAATTATTTAGGTTCTGTGTCCAGCATTTTCCCTAATTAAATAGTTGTTGGAGTTGGAATAGTAAATTAAATAGGTTAAGTGTCCAGCACTTACCCTAATTAAAATGTGATTGGAGTTGGAATAGTAAATTATTAAAGTTTAATGTCCAGCACTTACTTTAATTGAATGGTGATTGGAGTTGGAATAGTAAATTATTTTAGTTTAGTGTCCAGCACTTACTCTCAGTAAATGGTGATTGGAGTTGGAATAGAAAATTAAATAGGTTCTGTGTCCAGCACTTACCCTAATTAAATGGTGATTGGAGTTGGAATAGTAAATTAAATAGATTCATTGTCCAGCAGTTACCCTAATTAAATGGTGATTGGAGTTGGAATAGTAAATTAAATAGGTTCAGTGTCCAGCACTTACCCTAATTAAATGGTGGTTGGAGTTGGAATAGTAAATTAAATATGTTCAGTGTCCAGCACTTACCCTAAACAAATGGTGATTGGAGTTGGAATAGTAAATTACTTAGGTTTAATGTCCAGCACTTACTCTAATTAAATGGTGATTGGAGTAGGAATAGTAAATTAATTAGGTTTAATGTCCAGCACTTACTGTAATTAAATTGATATTGGTGTTGGAATAGTAAATTATTTAGGTTTAGTGTCCAGCATTTTCCCTAATTAAATAGTTGTTGGAGTTGGAATAGTAAATTAAATAGGTTAAGTGTCAAGCACTTACCCTAATTAAATGGTGATTGGAGTTGGAATAGTAAATTATTAAAGTTTAATGTCCAGCACTTACTTTAATTGAATGGTGATTGGAGTTGGAATAGTAAATTATTTTAGTTTAGTGTCCAGCACTTACTCTCAGTAAATGGTGATTGGAGTTGGAATAGAAAATTAAATAGGTTCTGTGTCCAGCACTTACCCTAATTAAATGGTGATTGGAGTTGGAATAGTAAATTAAATAGGTTCAGTGTCCAGCAGTTACCCTAATTAAATGGTGATTGGAGTTGGAATAGTAAATTAAATAGGTTCAGTGTCCAGCACTTACCCTAATTAAATGGTGATTGGAGTTGGAATAGTAAATTAAATATGTTCAGTGTCCAGCACTTACCCTAAATAAATGGTGATTGGAGTTGGAATAGTAAATTACTTAGGTTTAATGTCCAACACTTACTCTAATTAAATGGTGATTGGAGTAGGAATAGTAAATTAATTAGGTTTAATGTCCAGCACTTACTGTAATTAAATTGATATTGGTGTTGGAATAGTAAATTATTTAGGTTTAGTGTCCAGCACTTACCCTAATTAAATGGTGATTGGAGTTGGAATAGTAAACTAAATAGGTTCAGTGTCCAGCACTTACCCTAATTAAATGCTTATTGGAGTTGGAATAGTAAAAAATGTATGTTTAGTGTCCAGCACCTACCCTAATTAAATGGTGATTGGAGTTGGAATAGTAAATTAAATAGGTTCCATGTCCAGCACTTACCCTAATTAAATGGTGATTGGAGTTGGAATAGTAAATTATTTAGGTTTAGTGTCCAGCACTTACCCTAATTAAATGGCTATTGGAGTTGGAATAGTAAATTAAATAGGTTCAGTGTCCAGCACTTACTCTAATTAAATGGTGATTGGAGTTGGAATAGTAAATAATTTAGGTTTAGTGTCCAGCACTTATTTTAATTAAATTGTGATTGGAGTTGGAATAGTAAATAAAATAGGTTCATTGTCCAGCACCTACCCTAATTAAATGGTGATTGGAGTTGGAATAGTAAATTATTTAGGTTCTGTGTCCAGCACTTACCCTAAATAAATGGTGATTGGAGTAGGAATAGTAAATTAAATA
Source organism: Lissotriton vulgaris (assembly GCF_964263255.1). Lineage (NCBI taxonomy): Eukaryota > Metazoa > Chordata > Amphibia > Caudata > Salamandridae > Lissotriton > Lissotriton vulgaris. The sequence goes on along the minus strand of NC_141699.1, from coordinate 323,111,644 downwards.
GGTTCAGTGTCCAGCACTTACCCTAATTAAATGGTGATTGGAGTTGGAATAGTAAATTATTTAGGTTTTATGTCCAGCACTTACTCTAATTAAATGGTGATTGGAGTTGGAATAGTAAATAATTTATGTTTAGTGTCCAGCACTTACTCTAATTAAATGGTGATTGGAGTTGGAATAGTAAATTAAATAGGTTCAGTGTCCAGCACCTACCCTAATTAAATGGTGATTGGAGTTTGAATAGTAAATTATTTAGGTTCTGTGTCCAGCATTTTCCCTAATTAAATAGTTGTTGGAGTTGGAATAGTAAATTAAATAGGTTAAGTGTCCAGCACTTACCCTAATTAAATGGTGATTGGAGTTGGAATAGTAAATTATTAAAGTTTAATGTCCAGCACTTACTTTAATTGAATGGTGATTGGAGTTGGAATAGTAAATTATTTTAGTTTAGTGTCCAGCACTTACTCTCAGTAAATGGTGATTGGAGTTGTAATAGAAAATTAAATAGGTTCTGTGTCCAGCATTTTCCCTAATTAAATAGTTGTTGGAGTTGGAATAGTAAATTAAATAGGTTAAGTGTCCAGCACTTACCCTAATTAAATGGTGATTGGAGTTGGAATAGTAAATAATTTATGTTTAGTGTCCAGCACTTACTCTAATTAAATGGTGATTGGAGTTGGAATAGTAAATTAAATAGATTCATTGTCCAGCAGTTACCCTAATTAAATGGTGATTGGAGTTGGAATAGTAAATTAAATAGGTTCAGTGTCCAGCACTTACCCTAATTAAATGGTGGTTGGAGTTTTGAATAGTAAATTAAATATGTTCAGTGTCCAGCACTTACCCTAAACAAATGGTGATTGGAGTTGGAATAGTAAATTACTTAGGTTTAATGTCCAGCACTTACTCTAATTAAATGGTGATTGGAGTAGGAATAGTAAATTAATTAGGTTTAATGTCCAGCACTTACTGTAATTAAATTGATATTGGTGTTGGAATAGTAAATTATTTAGGTTTAGTGTCCAGCACTTACCCTAATTAAATGGTGATTGGAGTTTGAATAGTAAATTATTTAGGTTCTGTGTCCAGCATTTTCCCTAATTAAATAGTTGTTGGAGTTGGAATAGTAAATTAAATAGGTTAAGTGTCAAGCACTTACCCTAATTAAATGGTGATTGGAGTTGGAATAGTAAATTATTAAAGTTTAATGTCCAGCACTTACTTTAATTGAATGGTGATTGGAGTTGGAATAGTAAATTATTTTAGTTTAGTGTCCAGCACTTACTCTCAGTAAATGGTGATTGGAGTTGGAATAGAAAATTAAATAGGTTCTGTGTCCAGCACTTACCCTAATTAAATGGTGATTGGAGTTGGAATAGTAAATTAAATAGGTTCAGTGTCCAGCAGTTACCCTAATTAAATGGTGATTGGAGTTGGAATAGTAAATTAAATAGGTTCAGTGTCCAGCACTTACCCTAATTAAATGGTGATTGGAGTTGGAATAGTAAATTAAATATGTTCAGTGTCCAGCACTTACCCTAAATAAATGGTGATTGGAGTTGGAATAGTAAATTACTTAGGTTTAATGTCCAACACTTACTCTAATTAAATGGTGATTGGAGTAGGAATAGTAAATTAATTAGGTTTAATGTCCAGCACTTACTGTAATTAAATTGATATTGGTGTTGGAATAGTAAATTATTTAGGTTTAGTGTCCAGCACTTACCCTAATTAAATGGTGATTGGAGTTGGAATAGTAAACTAAATAGGTTCAGTGTCCAGCACTTACCCTAATTAAATGCTTATTGGAGTTGGAATAGTAAAAAATGTATGTTTAGTGTCCAGCACTTATTCTAATTAAATGGTGATTGGAGTTGGAATAGTAAATTAAATAGGTTGAGTGTCCAGCACCTACCCTAATTAAATGGTGATTGGAGTTGGAATAGTAAATTAAATAGGTTCCATGTCCAGCACTTACCCTAATTAAATGGTGATTGGAGTTGGAATAGTAAATTATTTAGGTTTAGTGTCCAGCACTTACCCTAATTAAATGGCGATTGGAGTCGGAATAGTAAATTAAATAGGTTCAGTGTCCAGCACTTACTCTAATTAAATGGTGATTGGAGTTGGAATAGTAAATAATTTAGGTTTAGTGTCCAGCACTTATTTTAATTAAATTGTGATTGGAGTTGGAATAGTAAATAAAATAGGTTCATTGTCCAGCACCTACCCTAATTAAATGGTGATTGGAGTTGGAATAGTAAATTATTTAGGTTCTGTGTCCAGCACTTACCCTAAATAAATGGTGATTGGAGTAGGAATAGTAAATTAAATAGGTTCAGTGTCCAGCACTTACCCTAATTAAATGGTGATTGGAGTTGGAATAGTAATTTATTTAGGTTTTATGTCCAGCACTTACTCTAATTAAATGGTGATTGGAGTTGGAATAGTAAATAATTTATGTTTAGTGTCCAGCACTTACTCTAATTAAATGGTGATTGGAGTTGGAATAGTAAATTAAATAGGTTCAGTGTCCAGCACCTACCCTAATTAAATGGTGATTGGAGTTTGAATAGTAAATTATTTAGGTTCTGTGTCCAGCTTTTTCCCTAATTAAATAGTTGTTGGAGTTGGAATAGTAAATTAAATAGATTCATTGTCCAGCAGTTACCCTAATTAAATGGTGATTGGAGTTGGAATAGTAAATTAAATAGGTTCAGTGTCCAGCACTTACCCTAATTAAATGGTGGTTGGAGTTGGAATAGTAAATTAAATATGTTCAGTGTCCAGCACTTACCCTAAACAAATGGTGATTGGAGTTGGAATAGTAAATTACTTAGGTTTAATGTCCAGCACTTACTCTAATTAAATGGTGATTGGAGTAGGAATAGTAAATTAATTAGGTTTAATGTCCAGCACTTACTGTAATTAAATTGATATTGGTGTTGGAATAGTAAATTATTTAGGTTTAGTGTCCAGCATTTTCCCTAATTAAATAGTTGTTGGAGTTGGAATAGTAAATTAAATAGGTTAAGTGTCAAGCACTTACCCTAATTAAATGGTGATTGGAGTTGGAATAGTAAAATATTAAAGTTTAATGTCCAGCACTTACTTTAATTGAATGGTGATTGGAGTTGGAATAGTAAATTATTTTAGTTTAGTGTCCAGCACTTACTCTCAGTAAATGGTGATTGGAGTTGGAATAGAAAATTAAATAGGTTCTGTGTCCAGCACTTACCCTAATTAAATGGTGATTGGAGTTGGAATAGTAAATTAAATAGGTTCAGTGTCCAGCAGTTACCTTAATTAAATGGTGATTGGAGTTGGAATAGTAAATTAAATAGGTTCCATGTCCAGCACTTACCCTAATTAAATGGTGATTGGAGTTGGAATAGTAAATTATTTAGGTTTAGTGTCCAGCACTTACCCTAATTAAATGGCGATTGGAGTCGGAATAGTAAATTAAATAGGTTCAGTGTCCAGCACTTACTCTAATTAAATGGTGATTGGAGTTGGAATAGTAAATAATTTAGGTTTAGTGTCCAGCACTTATTTTAATTAAATTGTGATTGGAGTTGGAATAGTAAATAAAATAGGTTCATTGTCCAGCACCTACCCTAATTAAATGGTGATTGGAGTTGGAATAGTAAATTATTTAGGTTCTGTGTCCAGCACTTACCCTAAATAAATGGTGATTGGAGTAGGAATAGTAAATTAAATAGGTTCAGTGTCCAGCACTTACCCTAATTAAATGGTGATTGGAGTTGGAATAGTAATTTATTTAGGTTTTATGTCCAGCACTTACTCTAATTAAATGGTGATTGGAGTTGGAATAGTAAATAATTTATGTTTAGTGTCCAGCACTTACTCTAATTAAATGGTGATTGGAGTTGGAATAGTAAATTAAATAGGTTCAGTGTCCAGCACCTACCCTAATTAAATGGTGATTGGAGTTTGAATAGTAAATTATTTAGGTTCTGTGTCCAGCTTTTTCCCTAATTAAATAGTTGTTGGAGTTGGAATAGTAAATTAAATAGATTCATTGTCCAGCAGTTACCCTAATTAAATGGTGATTGGAGTTGGAATAGTAAATTAAATAGGTTCAGTGTCCAGCACTTACCCTAATTAAATGGTGGTTGGAGTTGGAATAGTAAATTAAATATGTTCAGTGTCCAGCACTTACCCTAAACAAATGGTGATTGGAGTTGGAATAGTAAATTACTTAGGTTTAATGTCCAGCACTTACTCTAATTAAATGGTGATTGGAGTAGGAATAGTAAATTAATTAGGTTTAATGTCCAGCACTTACTGTAATTAAATTGATATTGGTGTTGGAATAGTAAATTATTTAGGTTTAGTGTCCAGCATTTTCCCTAATTAAATAGTTGTTGGAGTTGGAATAGTAAATTAAATAGGTTAAGTGTCAAGCACTTACCCTAATTAAATGGTGATTGGAGTTGGAATAGTAAAATATTAAAGTTTAATGTCCAGCACTTACTTTAATTGAATGGTGATTGGAGTTGGAATAGTAAATTATTTTAGTTTAGTGTCCAGCACTTACTCTCAGTAAATGGTGATTGGAGTTGGAATAGAAAATTAAATAGGTTCTGTGTCCAGCACTTACCCTAATTAAATGGTGATTGGAGTTGGAATAGTAAATTAAATAGGTTCAGTGTCCAGCAGTTACCTTAATTAAATGGTGATTGGAGTTGGAATAGTAAATTAAATAGGTTCAGTGTCCAGCACTTACCCTAATTAAATGGTGATTGGAGTTGGAATAGTAAATTAAATATGTTCAGTGTCCAGCACTTACCCTAAATAAATGGTGATTGGAGTTGGAATAGTAAATTACTTAGGTTTAATGTCCAACACTTACTCTAATTAAATGGTGATTGGAGTAGGAATAGTAAATTAATTAGGTTTAATGTCCAGCACTTACTGTAATTAAATTGATATTGGTGTTGGAATAGTAAATTATTTAGGTTTAGTGTCCAGCACTTACCCTAATTAAATGGTGATTGGAGTTGGAATAGTAAACTAAATAGGTTCAGTGTCCAGCACTTACCCTAATTAAATGCTTATTGGAGTTGGAATAGTAAAAAATGTATGTTTAGTGTCCAGCACCTACCCTAATTAAATGGTGATTGGAGTTGGAATAGTAAATTAAATAGGTTCCATGTCCAGCACTTACCCTAATTAAATGGTGATTGGAGTTGGAATAGTAAATTATTTAGGTTTAGTGTCCAGCACTTACCCTAATTAAATGGCTATTGGAGTTGGAATAGTAAATTTAATAGGTTCAGTGTCCAGCACTTACTCTAATTAAATGGTGATTGGAGTTGGAATAGTAAATAATTTAGGTTTAGTGTCCAGCACTTATTTTAATTAAATTGTGATTGGAGTTGGAATAGTAAATAAAATAGGTTCATTGTCCAGCACCTACCCTAATTAAATGGTGATTGGAGTTGGAATAGTAAATTATTTAGGTTCTGTGTCCAGCACTTACCCTAAATAAATGGTGATTGGAGTAGGAATAGTAAATTAAATAGGTTCAGTGTCCAGCACTTACCCTAATTAAATGGTGATTGGAGTTGGAATAGTAAATTATTTAGGTTTTATGTCCAGCACTTACTCTAATTAAATGGTGATTGGAGTTGGAATAGTAAATAATTTATGTTTAGTGTCCAGCACTTACTCTAATTAAATGGTGATTGGAGTTGGAATAGTAAATTAAATAGGTTCAGTGTCCAGCACCTACCCTAATTAAATGGTGATTGGAGTTTGAATAGTAAATTATTTAGGTTCTGTGTCCAGCATTTTCCCTAATTAAATAGTTGTTGGAGTTGGAATAGTAAATTAAATAGGTTAAGTGTCCAGCACTTACCCTAATTAAATGGTGATTGGAGTTGGAATAGTAAATTATTAAAGTTTAATGTCCAGCACTTACTTTAATTGAATGGTGATTGGAGTTGGAATAGTAAATTATTTTAGTTTAGTGTCCAGCACTTACTCTCAGTAAATGGTGATTGGAGTTGTAATAGAAAATTAAATAGGTTCTGTGTCCAGCACTTACCCTAATTAAATGGTGATTGGAGTTGGAATAGTAAATTAAATAGATTCATTGTCCAGCAGTTACCCTAATTAAATGGTGATTGGAGTTGGAATAGTAAATTAAATAGGTTCAGTGTCCAGCACTTACCCTAATTAAATGGTGGTTGGAGTTTTGAATAGTAAATTAAATATGTTCAGTGTCCAGCACTTACCCTAAACAAATGGTGATTGGAGTTGGAATAGTAAATTACTTAGGTTTAATGTCCAGCACTTACTCTAATTAAATGGTGATTGGAGTAGGAATAGTAAATTAATTAGGTTTAATGTCCAGCACTTACTGTAATTAAATTGATATTGGTGTTGGAATAGTAAATTATTTAGGTTTAGTGTCCAGCACTTACCCTAATTAAATGGTGATTGGAGTTTGAATAGTAAATTATTTAGGTTCTGTGTCCAGCATTTTCCCTAATTAAATAGTTGTTGGAGTTGGAATAGTAAATTAAATAGGTTAAGTGTCAAGCACTTACCCTAATTAAATGGTGATTGGAGTTGGAATAGTAAATTATTAAAGTTTAATGTCCAGCACTTACTTTAATTGAATGGTGATTGGAGTTGGAATAGTAAATTATTTTAGTTTAGTGTCCAGCACTTACTCTCAGTAAATGGTGATTGGAGTTGGAATAGAAAATTAAATAGGTTCTGTGTCCAGCACTTACCCTAATTAAATGGTGATTGGAGTTGGAATAGTAAATTAAATAGGTTCAGTGTCCAGCAGTTACCCTAATTAAATGGTGATTGGAGTTGGAATAGTAAATTAAATAGGTTCAGTGTCCAGCACTTACCCTAATTAAATGGTGATTGGAGTTGGAATAGTAAATTAAATATGTTCAGTGTCCAGCACTTACCCTAAATAAATGGTGATTGGAGTTGGAATAGTAAATTACTTAGGTTTAATGTCCAACACTTACTCTAATTAAATGGTGATTGGAGTAGGAATAGTAAATTAATTAGGTTTAATGTCCAGCACTTACTGTAATTAAATTGATATTGGTGTTGGAATAGTAAATTATTTAGGTTTAGTGTCCAGCACTTACCCTAATTAAATGGTGATTGGAGTTGGAATAGTAAACTAAATAGGTTCAGTGTCCAGCACTTACCCTAATTAAATGCTTATTGGAGTTGGAATAGTAAAAAATGTATGTTTAGTGTCCAGCACTTATTCTAATTAAATGGTGATTGGAGTTGGAATAGTAAATTAAATAGGTTGAGTGTCCAGCACCTACCCTAATTAAATGGTGATTGGAGTTGGAATAGTAAATTAAATAGGTTCCATGTCCAGCACTTACCCTAATTAAATGGTGATTGGAGTTGGAATAGTAAATTATTTAGGTTTAGTGTCCAGCACTTACCCTAATTAAATGGCGATTGGAGTCGGAATAGTAAATTAAATAGGTTCAGTGTCCAGCACTTACTCTAATTAAATGGTGATTGGAGTTGGAATAGTAAATAATTTAGGTTTAGTGTCCAGCACTTATTTTAATTAAATTGTGATTGGAGTTGGAATAGTAAATAAAATAGGTTCATTGTCCAGCACCTACCCTAATTAAATGGTGATTGGAGTTGGAATAGTAAATTATTTAGGTTCTGTGTCCAGCACTTACCCTAAATAAATGGTGATTGGAGTAGGAATAGTAAATTAAATAGGTTCAGTGTCCAGCACTTACCCTAATTAAATGGTGATTGGAGTTGGAATAGTAATTTATTTAGGTTTTATGTCCAGCACTTACTCTAATTAAATGGTGATTGGAGTTGGAATAGTAAATAATTTATGTTTAGTGTCCAGCACTTACTCTAATTAAATGGTGATTGGAGTTGGAATAGTAAATTAAATAGGTTCAGTGTCCAGCACCTACCCTAATTAAATGGTGATTGGAGTTTGAATAGTAAATTATTTAGGTTCTGTGTCCAGCATTTTCCCTAATTAAATAGTTGTTGGAGTTGGAATAGTAAATTAAATAGGTTAAGTGTCCAGCACTTACCCTAATTAAATGGTGATTGGAGTTGGAATAGTAAATTATTAAAGTTTAATGTCCAGCACTTACTTTAATTGAATGGTGATTGGAGTTGGAATAGTAAATTATTTTAGTTTAGTGTCCAGCACTTACTCTCAGTAAATGGTGATTGGAGTTGTAATAGAAAATTAAATAGGTTCTGTGTCCAGCACTTACCCTAATTAAATGGTGATTGGAGTTTGAATAGTAAATTAAATAGATTCATTGTCCAGCAGTTACCCTAATTAAATGGTGATTGGAGTTGGAATAGTAAATTAAATAGGTTCAGTGTCCAGCACTTACCCTAATTAAATGGTGGTTGGAGTTTTGAATAGTAAATTAAATATGTTCAGTGTCCAGCACTTACCCTAAACAAATGGTGATTGGAGTTGGAATAGTAAATTACTTAGGTTTAATGTCCAGCACTTACTCTAATTAAATGGTGATTGGAGTAGGAATAGTAAATTAATTAGGTTTAATGTCCAGCACTTACTGTAATTAAATTGATATTGGTGTTGGAATAGTAAATTATTTAGGTTTAGTGTCCAGCACTTACCCTAATTAAATGGTGATTGGAGTTAGAATAGTAAATTAAATAGGTTCAGTGTCCAGCACTTACCCTAATTAAATGGCGATTGGAGTTGGAATAGTAAATTAAATAGGTTCAGTGTCCATCACCTACTCACATTAAATGTAGATGGGTGTAGGAATAGTAAGTTACATAGGTTTAGTGTTTAGTATGTACTCTAATTACATGTGGTATATTGAAATAGATAGAACATTATATTTATAAAAAATTTGAAATGAAAATAGAAATATTTTACAATAGCTATAAGATAAAAATTACAGTTTATTTTTGAAAAAAACTTTATTTTTTTAACATCTGAAAATAATGACATTATATATTTATTATAAAGCAATGTATAGTGTAATTAATACAAAATATAAGGACAATGTAGTTTGAAAAATAACATTTTTGAGTAGTTGTTTCAAAAAGTAATTTTTATGTACAGAGAAAAAAAGTACATTAACATTATGCAATGTATGATACTATACATACATATTAAAATTATGATTTGTTAATAAAACATTAAACATTTGTTATGAAATAAATGTTTCATATATTTAAATATACTATAGTGCACTACAAATGATGATATAAAGTAATGAACATCTTTAAAGATATATTAAAAACTCAATAATAGTGGTCATACCATTAACATAATTTTCAGGGTATTGATAAAGTATACAATATTGTTATGATTAATTATTATTATTAATACATAAGTTTTAATAATAATAATTTTCACATGTTAGTCATATTGTAAAAAAGTTATACAGCAAAAACAAATAGTATATGACAAATTTTTCAATGATTTTTTTAAAATAAATATTACATTACATTTTAAAATGTTTTAATATTTAATGTAATAAATATTAAAAGTATGTAAAATATACAATAATTTTTTGAAAAAAACATATATATCTCAACATGTAGCAAACAATTTTTTGAAAATTATATATAATTTTGAAACATATTAAAAACATTTATGGACATTTATAGCACTAATTTTCACAGTTAGGTATAATTTGGGTCTTTTCTTTTGTAACCGCTCTTAGTCTTTTTGCGTCATTTCGGGAGAGGGAAGGTCGCGGTTGGAAGCAGGTTCACGTCTGTGCAGGTAAGACTCTATTTTTATATATTTAAACTAAAAATTGAAGGTAGTCGTTTGTTATTTAGGGGTTGGTGAATAAAGTATGAGTATTTAGATAGTATGGAGTGCACTCAATACGTATTTCCGTTATCGAGGCTTTGTGTCATTTGAAGTAGTTGGAGTTAGTGAGTCTGTGCTAGGATTTTGTTTTGTTTTTAAAAAAATGGGATGTCATGTTTATATTATATGCTATATTCGTTAGTGTTATGTAGGTGGGATTGTTTAATGTTGTTTTTTAACGTATTTTGAAACAGCTATTTCCGTTTCCGAGTAGTGTTTTTTTATCAAAGGAAGTGTGTTTCAGTTGTTAGAACTGAGATATATACCATACTCCCTTTATTTTTCCAGTTCCCTGCAACGTTTTTCACATTGTAAAGATTATAGTCGTCATTTTCAATGGAATTTGAAGAGTCGTTTTATTTGGGTGATGGATACCTTTAGCACAGTTATTTGAAACATACTTAATGCATTGTTTAATTAGGTCTTTGAGATTTACACACTATATTGATTGTAAAGGATTACTGGTTATGATGTTGTTTTTAAAGGGAAGTTATTCATTTATATTACTTTTTTTGGGTGGGAACAGTATTTAAATTAAATATATTAGATATATTGATATAATTATTTTGTCTATTTATAACTGTAATTAAAAATATATTAGACAAAATAATTAAAGATTTGTTATATTATAATATGTGTGGTATCATATTTAAGGATATTGGCGGATGTTGACCCTTTTATTTAGTTAGTCTACTTAGTTTAATGTTTGGCTATAATTTTTAGGTATTCTAGTCCTCTTGTTGTAGGATAAAGTTGGACTTGCTGTTGTAGATATAGATGCATTTGAGCAGTTTGTCTAGAGAGTTTTGGTTTTAGTTGTATGACAGATTGCTCCATTCGTAATTCCTGAAAACTTTGCTCTTTTTGGATAGCTGTGAGCAGTTTGTGTAATGTGGGAGTTGTACGTCCAGTAGAAGAGAGGAAGGCATTGTGCCAACCTTCAACAGCGTTGTTTGTTTTAGCCTCTTGGTTCAGTGTTGGTAGATATACATTCCACCAGGGAATTCAAAATTTAGGTTGGCGTCTGTTGCCTGACCTATGTAGTCTCCCTACCCAGTTGTCCTCAAAGTAATCCAAAAGTGGGGCAAGTCTATGCTCATTTTGGGTGTAGAAAGGACTTTCAATTAATAGATTATAATGTTCTGCCACGTCAGTTATTGGTACATATGCCAGAGCAATGAGATGTTTAATTTGGTATGCAAAGGTAATATTTGTTGCATACTCAACACTAAGGGCAGATTTTTGTATATGTCTCCAGAGACATTGATTGAAATGAAAATAACATCCTTGAATGGATGTGTGTGGGTAAGTTTTCAAAATGGAATTAATCATACCTTGTTCGAAGTCGATGATTATTTTCAATGGGAAGTAGTCTGATGTTTGTTCTTTTATTTTTTGCAAAATTTCAGTATAAGTTGCTGCTTGTTTGTTCGGTAACAAACAGTATATGAATGGGATACAGGTATTATGATATTGCCCATGAATTGTGTACAATTGGTAGAAAGGTTTTGGGCATATTGAAAATGTTCCATCCATCATCCAAGTAGCACTTTCTTTTAATTTTTTAATGTTGTTATTTGTGGCAAACATGATGATTCTTTTGTCTTTGCTATGATTATCATAAAAGATAAATGGTTCGTCATTATGTGTGATGGAAAGGTCAGGTGGAATAATGACTTCCTCAAAAGTTGTAGGAATTGGTAAAGTGGGTCTACTTGATTTTTTAGTCCTAGCTATTGTTCTTTTAATTGAAGCAATTGATGGTAACTGACCTCTTGCTTCTCTGGGTAATTTAGGTAGTAATTCTTTCAGAATTACGCTGCTTGGTAGGTCAGATGTGCTACTTAATTCTTTTATATTCTCGAGAGTGGATCTAACCTCGATTTCAGAGATGTTTGGTGGATGGTTATGTTCAGTAGTATTAATAACACTTGTTTCCCTGGTTGTAGCACGCCTATAGCATTTATTCGAGTAATATTTAGTACATTTCCAGTTAACTTTAAGGTTTTTTTGTTTCTCCTGAGTATAAGTATAGCCCATATAGCATAATAAAAATGTTCCTTTCTGAGATGTAATAAATCTTGCATCTTCTGTCATTCTTGTGTTCTTTTATCTAGAAAAGTTATTATAAAAATATTATGAAAATGTGTAATTTTTAAATCATTTTAAATTAAGCATGTACCATTTGTAGTTTCTTACTTACCAACAGTAAAGTTGTATCTTTAGAAAGTAGGTGTAGTTTCAGTCAGATGTTGTTGTAGTATTGGTAGGTCTGTTGAAAAAAAGTGAAGTATGTTATAGGATTTATTTAAATGTATATTTTGGTGAGACATTTGCTAGTCTCTAACCTTTCTAATAAATAAGTTACTTTTTCGGGATTACAAAAGAGAAATTAGCAAGTAAATACTCACTGAAGTATTAACAAAGTGAACTATTATCATTGTACATTCTATTGAGCCTATAATGACTTTTTATGTTTCACTTTTGTACTTACCAAGAGTTTTTGAGTACTTGCAGAATGTCTGTTCTTGGATGCGAATTATCTGTTTTCAGTTCTTTTGAGGTCTGTTTAGAGAAAAAGTTATAGAACATTACCAATGTGTTTATATGTGGGAAAAAGAATGGACAGTTTTTTATAAAGCATTGTTACTCATTTGGTGAAAAGAACCTGGGATCACACATGTATTATGAGTTAAAACAGAAGAAACACATTAGAAAACATGATTTCAGTAAACTACTTGTCTACTTTTTTAAAGAAAAAATAAGAATTAGGTAGATACCTTTTTTATAGTTAAAGTGTCGATTATCTTGAAGTAAAAGTAGAACTTTATTTGTTTGTAGACTCTGTTTTAGGAAAAAGTACATAGAGAAACAACATTTTAGTGTTAAAATCTTGGTATATAAGTTATAGTTAACAAAACATTAGAAATTAGTACCAGAGCTATATGAATACTTACTTGTAATATTTAGTAGTATTTTCATGCACAGAAGAATATAGACGGTGCTCCCAAAACTGGCAGTATGTGGTCACGTTGAATCTTCCCTGCAGTTGTAGGGATGATTGAGAATGGTTTATATAGGGTATGTGTAATTAGTTTTGCAATCTGATTGGTCACATATGTTCAGAAGACTTACCACTGGTTAGTTTGAATTTTTTTTAGTAAAATAATTACTTATATGTGACTTAATGGTTTATATAGAGTAATAGAAAAATAGTATGTATTTAGTAAAAAACACTTTTAATAAATATTGAGTTTTAATTATTTGTAAAATTTTTAAAAAAATGTTTGTTTAAAAAGTGTTTATAAAAAAATAGTTAGAAAGAAACCAAACAAATGTAAGTAAATGAATATATTATTTAATAAACGTAAGAGACATTAGTGAAGTATATTAATATGTGTGTATTACTAAGAGTGTAGATGTTTTGGGGTTATATAACAAAAATAGAGTTTTTTAAAGCTATCAATATTTTTAGCAAGACGAAATTAGTGCTATCGATATTTTAGTTATTGATATTTTTGTAGAGTGCTATAAGTAGTATTGAGTGTCGATATAATGGTAGTCGATAATTAAGGTAACAATATTTGTGTAGTCAATATTTTTGTGCATCGATATTGTGTGATCGATATTTTTGTAATTTTCATGTAAAGTATAGGGAGTCGATATTATTGATATCGATGTTTGAGACTCAATGTTATTGTAGGCCGATTTTTGTGAAATCGAAATTCTGTCAGTGATTCCCTTAGACTGGCACAAGTGCTGCTAGTACAGAGGAAGCCGAACAGGACGCGCTCTGAACATTTCAGAAAATTGCAGAAATGCACTTACTTTAAAATTAGCAGATTAGAGAGTCCCAGCTTTAGGTAGGAATGTTAGCTTCGTGAATGAGGCACACGAGAAAATCAGAACAGAGGTGTTCTATTTTTGGGTTAAGTTCCCACCTGCAGATGTACGCACACATACATTTCATACCTGTATTCCAGATGAACCACCTGAAGAATATTCTCCATATGAGGACATAGAAGTCCAGTTAACGTACCAAGAGCATATAAATTGGTTTAACGATGCCCTTCCACATACCACAGAAAAGTGAGATTTGGTCCGCTCAGCAGAGATGGAGAGACTTGGCTAGTTTTAGCTGCTTACACACCGCATGCAGAGATAGATACATTAACAGTAGCAGAATTACGTCCACTTCACAAAAAAGGTCAACTACAGGGGACCGCAACTAAAATCACCCCACAAACGCTGAATGCAATTAGGGGTAGAATGCCCACTAAATGTGAGAAAATGCCATTTTGGATAGCATACACACTAGAACAGCATGAGGCAGTGTTTCCACACACAGGCCAGCAAGAAAAATACAGAATACTGACAATCTCCTTACCAATGGGAAAAGCTCCCCTCACAGAGGATTATAGCACACAGGGTACAATTTTCACTGCCGTTTATACCAGAACCATGATACCCCCTCAATTACAGTCATACCAGAGGTATTGAAACAAATACAGAACGAGTATGGAGCAGAACCTGCCTGGACTTAGGAATGAAATTCATAGAAAATGTTGCCAAGGTATCAAAATTCATTGAGCCAACATAAAGAGGGAGGCAGCAGCGGTGGCTATGTACCAATACCTGAGGTAATGCACTACTGCAAAACAGGTGCGAGAATGACCAAAAATTATTGAAGATACCTATGCTTCACCTGGTAGAGATCACTTGGGAGCTAGACCTGTAAAACCACAATTATTGGGTAATCCTGAAAAGGATAACTCGAAGCAAATCACACATTTCTTCTAAAAATAAATGGGATAATAAACAATAAAAAAACAGGCAGAATACATCAAAATCGTGGGGGGGGGCGTCTCCTCAACAGGAGCCCACTGACAGGGAATATAACCTTAGAAACTGAGACAAGATTAAAAAACCTGACATGTCTACAATACTGATACAAATTCCTCTTCTTCCTTTCAGGGGACCACCAAAAACTCAGAGAGGTAAGGACGGTCAGAACCCATATCAGGAGAGCGAGTCAAGCCAAGAGACACACATCGCACTTCAGACTACATTATCAAACAAGAAGATAAACATAAAGTAAACTTCAATTTAAAAAGAAGAAGGTAGCCGGCCTTAAAATAAGAAATGCCCAGACAACTGAGGACTCAACTATGGAATAGGGAGTGGGCTCTGATGATGCTAGACAGCACAGCAGAAGTAACAATAGCTCGCCGGAACCTGATGGAATTTCTGGTGACAGCAGCATTGAATGAACATATCTTGGTGGAAACACCTGATACTAGGGTAAGTGTCCCACATCAGTTATATGAATATGGCTGAGATACCCGCCACCCCCTCTCAACACAATCCCCAAGGATGGGAAACCGGAAACAGTTCTGGAAGACGGGAGGGAGTAACCCTCCCGGCCGTATTTATTAAAATATGAAACAAAATTAAAACATTAAATAAACAGTTTCATATTATGTACAATTTCATTACCACATTGCGATGTTTGGCTAACCTTAACAGATTCTCTAATACAAAGGTTCTCCTAGCCGAACTAACATCCTACAAAACATTTACTTGAAATTTTGAAATTGTACATCCTAACGTTTAAGGGCCAACGGCAAGGTCGTAACCGGTGTCAAGATCCCTAACCCAGAAATATCGCCCTCACTTGTGAGGGGCGGCCCAGAGGCGTACCTCAAGTGCAATGACCAATTTCCCTTGACTTGACGGGGGCCCCAATAAAACTCGACGCCACTTAGAGGTCGTACGAGGACTCGTGTGAGGTATCTAGAAGGTAGCGTAGACCCCCCCAAACCCCACACAACTTACCACATCTGCCGTCGCAGACGTCCTGGCCCCGGGAAATTCCCCAGGAGGGGGCTGTAACCCCTCCTACCCAGGAAGGGGCCTTGACCGCCTTTCCTTTTCTTTCGGCGACCCATCCTTAGAAGGGACCGCCTCCCCGTTGAGGGGCCAATGGCCACCTCCCCCGAGCGCTCCCATCCGTGCTGGGTGACGCCCACTCATAGGGATCTTCCAATTAGTGCTCACCGATCATGACCTTACCGCCACAGGCCGGATAGTTGACCGGCTATCCGGACCCCCCACAACACTCCTACCTAAAGGTCATGGTATAACGTTTTTAGCCATGCTAAGAAGTCTCCTATGAGTAACTCATTCCCCACCCGAGACAAATGCACTCCATCCCCCAAATACATACTGTCATCATTAATACACCCATGCGAAATAGAATGCAGTGTCCTGGAACGGAACAACCTACTCACTTTGTTATTAAGCTTTCTAACAGAATGATTTAAAGCAGGAACCGAAATAGCCCCCCGCCACACTTTTCGTGGGATCATATGGGAACACGCAATTGTGCACCCTGGAACTCTCCTCGCTAACCAACTTACAGTGGAAAGCATCGCCTCAAGAAGAAGTCGTCTACCAGTGGTGACCAAATCATTACCCCCAAGATGTACTATGACTACAGACGGCGGTGACCTCGTCCGCCCTAGCAAACCCTCAAAAAATGATTGAAACTGGTCAATACAGAGACCGCCTCTTCCGTAGAAGGACACACTGTACCCGTATTCCCCAGCTACGTGAATCATGTCACCTGCCTTGAATACGTCTGCGGCACGTCTCACGTATGAGTGGCCCCCGACCCACACCTCCTTTTTCACAGCCGGTGATGTCTGACCGCTGGCCCGGTGTTGGGTCGACTGCAAAGTCCGCCCCGCCTCGTAGGCTTGCGCAACTGAAAACCAAACAAAAACAAGAAGCGTGAGTACATTGTTACAGCTTCACAACATGTGCAACCGCACATACCTTTTATAACAATTGGAGGACCAACGCCCCACCCGTTTGACTTGTTCCACATTCAGACCCCTGGCTGTAGCTTCTGTAGCAGCCCCTATCCGAAAGGAATGGGTCCCAAACTCGCCCGGGTTCAAGCCCGCAGCGGCAATCGACATCGCAAGCACCCGCTGAAACTGAAACTTTGTCAGTGGGGTGGCGTCAGCGTGT
Source organism: Lissotriton vulgaris (assembly GCF_964263255.1). Classification (NCBI taxonomy): domain Eukaryota; kingdom Metazoa; phylum Chordata; class Amphibia; order Caudata; family Salamandridae; genus Lissotriton; species Lissotriton vulgaris. Next base: position 323,094,735 of record NC_141699.1, on the reverse strand, counting down.
CTCAACAAGGTCCCCCCCCATGATGCCACCCTTCGTGCTACATAATCTTCTAAACACTTTACCGGGCACATGGAGGACCCGGGAATCCTGCGTATGATTACGCAGTCACCCATCCCACTTTGATCGGTCTTGGACCTGACAAATGAGACCGTCATTGTCTCCCCTCTGATCTGGACGTGCTCCTGGCACAATCCTCCTGTCACATCCTGCTTGTTCCTTGCCACTAGTTCGCTTACCCGCATAGCCCCATGGAATGCCAGCGTAAAAGCGGCTCGGAATAACACTGTCTCAAACTGAGATGAACACGTAGCAGGGAGTCTGGATAATAACTGGGCCAGCCTATCCAAACCTATCGGGCGCCTCTCGTCTACCCGGCGACCCTCAAGGCGTTGCCACCCCCGTAGCGCTTTCTGTACAACGAAAGACGCTGTCGGGTCATGGATACCATGAGCCCTAGCAACAAAGGAAATGGCAGCCCGATGCCTCTGAGCCGTGGCCACCGATTTCCCGACCAGATGTAAGGACATCAGAAAATTTACCACCCACTCCTCCTGGCCCCAAAGCTCCTCTCTATCAGTCCCCAAAAATGCTAAATAGGACCGGAACGCCCCTTCATATGCCTTCCTCGTCCTGGGTGCTAAGCTCTCTCCCACGAGGTTACGAAGTTCGGGGCACCGAGAGACCAGAGAGCTTCGGGAAAGGGTGCCGGCTCCGGGTCCGCTGTGGGAAGGAAACCCCAGAAAGCCTGCATACGAAAACGAGACAGTGCATCAGCCGCCTGGTTCATTACCCCTGGGACATGTCTTGCTCTGAATAGCACATTCAATTGCATACACAGTAAAACAATTTCTTTGAGCAGTCTCAAAATCCATTTGCATCGTGCTGCCTGACTATTGATACACTCGACCACGGTCATATTGTCAGACCAAAATACCACAGAGTGATCTTTGAACCCCTCGGGCCAAGTTCTCAGGGCCACTAGAATGGGGAAAAGTTCCAGGAAAGCAATGTTACTTGTCAGTCCATTGTCATGCCACCATGTCGGCCACTTTTGTGCAGACCATCTTGTGCCGAAGATGGCACCGAAACCTATGCTCCCTGCCGAATCTGTCCACAGCCCCAACTCCTCAGAGGACACGGCTGGTTTATTCCAGACGACTCGACCATTGAAATCCGCCAAAAATGCCAACCAAATGCGCATGTCCTGGCGGACCTCTGCCGAGAGCCTTGTGCGATGATGGCCCTCCTTTAGGCCGACCATGGCTTGAGCAATCGAACGGGAAAAGGGGCGGGCCATTGGTATAACCCTCAGGGCAAAATTCAACTGGCCAACTAACTGCTGTAATTGATGCAGCTTAACCTTAGGTCCACTTATACACATTTGCAGGGATGTCCTGAACTTTGACACTTTGTCAGCTGGTAAACGAAAACAACCTTCTCCGGAGTCTAACTCGATCCCCAGAAACTCGAGGCAAGTGGAAGGCCCCACAGTCTTACCTGGTGCCAATGGCACGCCAAACTGATTCATCAAGACACAAAACTGCGCCAAAGCCTGCCCACATTCCGGATCCCCGGCTGCCCCCAGGAACAAAAAATCCTCAAGGTAATGCATCACATGTTGGAAACCCGTCTTCCTTGTGAAGACCCATTGTAGAAAACTACTGAATTTTTCGAAATAGGCACAAGATATAGAGCACCCCATCGGCATACACCTATCCATGTAATAATGACCCTGAAACATGAAACCTAGGAGACGCTGATCGTCTGGATGTACCGGGAGCAACCGGAACGCTGACTCGATATCAGATTTTGCCATCAGCGCCCCGGGCCCTAGGCGATTCAAAATGGCTACGGCCTCATCGAAGGATGCGTACCGCACCGAACACATTTCCGGGTCTATCGCTTCGTTTACGGAAAGACCACGTGGGGCTGATAAATTATGTATCAGCCGAAACTCACCCGGGTCCTTCTTTGGGACCACACCTAACGGGGAACAAACAAAGTTAAGAACCGGTGGTACACTAAACGGACCGGCGACTCGACCTCGAGTAACCTCCTTCCTGATCTTATCCTGTACCACGGTCGTATGCTGGAAGACCGATAGCTGATTTTTACATTTCTCTACACCTTGAAAGTCCCCCACTGGGATGCGGAAACCATAAGAAAACCCGTTCCGCAACACCCCAGCAGAAGTACGATCCGGGTATTCACTGAGCCAAGGAATCATTGCCAAGGTATCAATCGGGGTAGGTAAAGGCGCCCCTCGGACTATGTTAGACCTGTTTGGCGCCTCCTCTACCCCCGTTATCACCCGTTTTGGCTCTGCACGTGGACTCAGGATGGGATGATTGCCCACACCCACTGCATTCGTGTCTAAATTTGCACGATCCCTGGGGCCTAGTACATTTTCCCCTGTTGAAGTTCCAACAAACCCCCCTTTTTCCTGTATTGCCGGCAGGCCTCGAGTAATTGTCGGTACCCGCACCTGATCGAAAGGGCGTCCCCGCATACTGGCGGGAGGATTCGCCAACGTTACTCCCTACTAATGGCAGTTTTAACATACCAGTATCCTTCATTTTGGACCATGACACAGAATCATAACAATCCCACGTTAAATTTTTATCATGTTCTTTAGCCTTCCTAAACAGGTTATCATAGCAGAACCAATGATTACCCTCGTGTGATACCGAGTACCCCATGATTCGTGACTGATAAATCGGCAATTCGGGTAACAGATCGGGCCTTCGTTCCCCCAAGATCGATGTAAAAACCCCCCACGCTTTGCCCCAATTGCCAATGTTTTTATTTACCTTAAAGGCGGCCATTTTTGCGCGCCAAACACTCGGATGCATGAGATCCTTGTGGCCCTTAACATGCTCCATCTCATAGTGATCAGTAAGCAACGAGAAGATGTTTACGTACTCCCCTGCCCATATCTTTTCTTTAATAGCCAAAGGAACATGCTGACCCAACTTTTCCCTACGAGAGGGTGCTGACTCATCCCTCGCAATCGGCAATGGCCGCTTACCTGAACCGGACGCTGCCTCTGCTACTGAACCCGTCCCCTGTGGCTTTTCTACAGCTGCAGCCGGCGTGGACACCTTCGCTGCTTCCCGTGACTCACGCAGTTGCTTCATCAGCACCTGTGCGTCGACAGCCGTGGCGCCCTCGCTACCTTTACCCAACCACGCTGCTAATTGTGCTGCCAGCTCGGGCGGCATATCTTCCCCGGACACGGGGGTGACCACAACGGGAATCGGATTCCCTTCCTCCGGCACGGGAGTGGGTGCCTCGAGCGGGGTACTGGGACCCGGGATGTCTTCCCCAGCTGTTCCTCTCCTGGGCCTCTTGTTTTTCCCTCCCGGGGCTGCTCCCGCCAAAGGACGTTTCGGTCCCCCTTCCTCGTTTTCATCCATTCGCCTCTTTAGTTCGGTCATCTCTTTCATGAGAACGCGCAGCATCTGGTCAGTAGTCATGCGCTTTCCCGCCTTCTTCGGCATTCTCCAACAGAGTATCTGAAAAACAAACAAGAACGATTACAACGCTCAAATTGGCTCTTCGTTCCGTCTCGAGCTCACGTGCAGCGAGGAGGTGCAGCTTCAGAGCACAGGAACAAGAGGATGCCTTCTGATCTTGCTTCTCCTTTTATCCGTCTTCAGGGCGGGCGTAAACCCGCCCCTGCCTGCCCCAAGGGCGTGGCCAGCCGCGTCAGTGTCTAGGCCAACCCACTCTAGGGCGGGAAAAGGCGCGCCCCGGCTACGCCGCTTCGGGCATACCAGCCGAGACTCGCCTCCCGCCCAAGATGGCTTCCCGGGGGGATCGTGGTACTCCGCCATACGTTCGGGGGGACCGAGTGGTCGCCCCTTTCCAATAACACTCCACATGGAGCTGGACATAGCAAGGAAAGTGAAATGTCTCTTTCGGTAGAACGTGACATATGGATATGATATCCGATAGGCTGAAAAAGATTGGCCACCGGAGTTTGTTATGGACTGCCCAAAAGGAGAAGTCGCAAAATTACCAGCCATCTACGACCTTGTTCCAGAATCACTTGAACATTCATATGGGCCGGAGTGAGCAGTAGCGCTAGCTTCAGCATTATACTGCAATCATGTAGGGTGGCATGCGGAGTCACCTCACCATGAAATCCCAGTAATATCTACATCTACACCACAGAGGCAGTACCCAATAAAACATAACTTGAAAAAGCAAGTCAGGGAGTTATTAGAAAAACTTGAATATCAAGGTGTTATTGAAATTTGCACCTATGAATAATCCTGTGTTTCCCTTAATGAAAATCAATAATTTATACTGTCTAGTTTTAGACTACAGGCATTTGTCGAGATGCATGAAGACATTTGCAGTACAAAATGAACACAGTAACGCAATAATGAATAACATTGTGCAGAAGAAATACAAAACAACACTAGATATCGCATGTGGATTTGTTTACCAAAATATAGCACCTGAAAGGCAATATTTGACAGCATGTTTGGCCCTAGGCTCTCAACATCAATTTTGTAGACTGCCCCCAGGGTATAAGAATAGCCCTGTGTTGTTCTCCGCAAGAGTATCAGAGTTACTTCAAAACATTGATGAGGAGGCATTGTCCTATGTCGATGATGTTTAGCAGACAGACAATGAATTATTGGATCATTTGAACAGGGTGAACAACATAATTCTGGAATTTGCATGTAGGTTCTTAGTATCACAGCAGAATTACCATCTTCTGCATAACTCTGTACAAAAGTCACCACTATCGTCATCCTTGGCCGTCAGCCCACAGTACCATGACATGTGTAGGTAGAACCCCTAAGGGTACCTTTTGGTTATATAAGTACTAAATCTTCGCTGGGTAAACCAGAGGAGAAGTTTCCATGCTGCCATGAGACGCTGAAGCCCTTGAATGCAGAAAATCCAGCATGAAGCGGTCTGACATCCCTTGCAGGGTGTGCAACTCAATACCAAGACAGGGTCCTTCATTTTCGCCCAACTGGTAATGCTAGGTACATGCAGGTACATTTAGTTAGGGTTTGCAACTTAGGAGTACTAATGATTACTGCCATGTATCTATATGCCTGCATATATTCACTGTTTTAGCACCTTGGCAGAATTCTAACTTTTATTCGCACTGTTGGTGCTTGTAATTGTATATATCTGTTTCTGTCTAATGGCTGTTGCTCACCTGTATTTTATATTAGAATGACCCTGGTAATGATAACATCCCCTCTGTTTTATTCTGTATATCTCACTGAGAAAAAGTGAGCATGAGTGACTGAGCGAAAAGTAATACTCTTTTTCCATGATCTCTGAGGGGTCAGGGTTGTCGTCTTCGATATTTGCATGAAACCTTTCGCTCCTTGGTTAGGGTAGGGGCTTATAGTCGCACTCTGAGCTAGCTGGTCTCCAGGCTAACATATCCTTTGGGGTGTCTGGAGTCAGTCTGGACACCAATCCCTTGGTGTATGTTGTCTAAACATGCAGATCCTACAAAGATTTGTAGGAACTACACAACAGTTTTTGACACTTCGGTGTTAATAACAAGATTTAGAACAGTACTGTGTCTGGGAGATTCGGATTGGCAGACATGATCAATTTAACTAAAGGTTTGGTGGAAACATTGGTGGGACCATCATTATTCATGTCCTGCCTAGGTATATGGCAAGGAAGTGATACATGCTCAATCAGGTGACATATTAGCTCGGTGTCAGTATTCTGGGCCTGAGGCTCATAAAGACAGTTTACATTCGACTTTGCCGATCAGCCAGCTCGTACCATTTCTCACTCGTATCAGAGATGATCCAGGACTTAAGTTACTTACTTTAGGGAAATTCATGGGTGGATTCATTTTGATGCGTATTTTTGTGGTGGCATGAGGAGGCGCTCTCAACTCCATGGCAAGTAGGCTGTGGCTAAATGTTTATACCTATGTGGTCTAACCCAATCTGGTTACTAAAATCTTGTTTAACTGCTACATTTTCCCCCTAATTATTGACCGACAGTTGAAAACTCAGTGAATAACTTTGCTGATGAGGGATTCACTGCTCTCTATTTGACCTTCTGTCAATTAAGTTACGCTTATCAGGATGATCTCCTAATCCTAGTGGATAAATAACCTACCCTCCCTTTTTGTAGGGGGCTAGGGACATCCTTTCCTTGCTAATTGATCACCCAATCTTGTCTGACCTGTCCCACTAGAGTCAACTAATGAGGGGCTGAGGCACATGTCTTGGCTATGTATTGTGTCTAGCTAATTGGATTTAATCACCCTCCTACTCACAACATTTGCTTGCTAGTACTCACGTTGCGGCTCCTTGTACTCATGTTGTGACTCCTGGTGGGGGGTTTATCGATAATATATGCGTCATGATATGACAAAGAATATGTAGCGCTAAAAGATCTCACAGGGTTATTCTGGGAACTTAAACATTTGGGTTGTATTGTGTTATATTCTTGCAATGTTTGTACTATGTCACTTCTGTAATGATATGTAACAACGTGCCTGGTTGGGGAATGTGGAACGTAATCTTCTCCCATGTTCCAGGTTCCAGTCAGAGTTGTAGAGTTCCAATGAAGTCATTTGGGGCCCGGCTGGAGAAGGGATGGCTGCCCATGCATTGCAGGGAGACAAGCACAATAAATACCTATTCACTATACATGGCATGTGGTTGTTTCTTCTTCCTTCCGCCACAATATATTATCATCTTGTTAGCATTTGGGAGTGGGCCATGCCTCCTCCCCTCCCCCCAGGTCCTCGCTGGCAAGACAGTTAACTTGTCCGCCATCTCCATGAGTATCCGGAGCACTTAACTTAACTTAATTCACCTATTTCTCCCCTTACAAGTGGCAGAAGAGAAGCAACATCAGTGACCTCGGCAGTGGGAATGACACAAAACTCTTTTGCAATGGAGTCAGTGTCATTCACTGATTGATCACTGATTGATCTTACTCACTTGGTTGAAGTACCACAAACCTACTGGAACACACAACCTTAACCAAAAGAGGGACCACACATGCGCTAGCGGTAAAGCAGTTTAATCTATCTTGGGGCTAGGCAGCATCCCACTACCAGGAAGGGGAGCTGGGTTGACTGCACTGGGACTTCTACTCTGCCCTGGGCCATTCTTAAATTAAGAATTAATGCTTTTGGTCTTCGATTTGCTATATGCAGGCTCAACCCCTCTATCATTTTTGCTGAGTAGCCCTTCCACTTCCTCATATAGCCCCTCTATTTCTTCAAGGATGCAATTTGACACCACATACTTTGCCTGCTTTTTAGCCTTACTCGACACACATGCGCTGTCTGAGGCCTTTCATTTACCTGTTTGCCCCAGGTATGCAAAAGGTGGGCATCGGGCCCCAGACCGACACAGATTAATAATAAAAAGGTAAAACACAGTCCACTAGTAGCAACAGTAAGTGCATAATGGTCAAAGAGGCTAACTTGCACACAGCTATAGCTACGAGGGGTACAGCTAAAAGGGTTTTGTTACATCTGTTCTATGGTACAGTATAAGAGCAAGGGAAGTAATAAGCAGGCTTCCATCCATGGCAGTCATGACAGTCAAAGATGAATCTAATTAGTACAAGTAGAGAGTCCTGGCTATATGTCACCTCTTCCCTTCGTCAGTACTGATGACCACTGCCGACTCTGCCCACAGGCTCACCCAGAGGAACACTTGGACATGCTTCCATACACTGAAACCTCAGTAAGATCAAGTGTTTTTCCTTGTCTTTTTAATGTCTCTCACACAGTTCCTCAACACTAGAAGCCTTCTAAACGGCTCACAGGGAGGATGACAAGGAGATCACAATTCTCTCTTGCCCAAAATGATTTTGAACACTGAGCCTTATAAGTATGAGCAGGGAGGAAAAGGCAGTCTCAAGAACCTCACCTCTTTCAGGTGAACCCTGTTGAGGGTGCTGGATACTGTTGCAGTCCCGCAGCACCAGACCAGATGCTGCTCTGCCGCCTGCCCAGCTCATTCGGCTCCCCAGGTAAGCTGAACACAGTGATAGCTGCGATACCAGTGCAGTGACAGTTGAGAAAGGAGGCCTTCTCTTGTGCTCGAATTAGGCTTCCTTGAGTTTGGGTTTAAGCTTGAGATTGGGCTTATTTTGCATGAGAAAGTCTGCAGCTGATAGCTATTACATTTAGCCCAAGAGGCAACCCAAAAGGCAGCCTCAATGAAGCTCTCTCCGAAACGGGCGAAATGGTGCATAGAAAAAGAAGAAACTCAATGGGCAGAAAAGCTGAAGAGCAATGGGGGCACCTCCCTACCACGAAATTGCCTCCCACATGGCTTTAACAAGGAATGAGGTAACAGTGTTCTAACCAGTAGACCATCAGAGCATCCAGACCTGTGGGCAGGCATGAGCACAGTATCTGGTGGGATACCATGTAAGTACCTTGTACAGTGGTATGCTGCATACCCAGGGCCTTTAAGTCAAATGCTACTAGTGGGCCTGCAGCATTGATTGTGTTAACCTCATAAATAGCCTTTCAAACCTGTCTCAGGCCTGCTACTGCCAGGCCTATGAGTGCAGTTTACTTCCACTATGATTTCCACTGCTACTTACTAAACTTCAAACTCCCCTTTTATGAGATGTGTCACCCCTAAGGTAGGCCCTAAGGGTAGGGTGCCATGTAAGTAAAAGATAGGACATGTGTGTTTAATCATTACATATCCTGGTTGTGAGACACACCTAGATTTGTTTGTCATTCTGTTAGGCCTACCCCTCTCATTGGCTACCATTGGGAATTCCTTAATGCACTTTTACGCTGTGATCCTTGATCAAAGAGGAATAGCTTTTTCATGTCTTATTTCTTCGGAATGGTAATGATAAATCCTCCTTACTGGTGAAGTTGGATTTGACATTACTGTTTTTTTTTTCAAGCATCTTTATTCGATTCAAAGAATCATCAAAGCAATCAAAACAAAGCATTATTAATAAATATAAGAAATACAAGCATCGATCTTCATTCCAATTACAAAGCAATTCCTAAAGTGCAATTTTACAGTTTTAGCAGCATATGCATAACAATTTAAAGTGTATGGTGCCTAACAATCTCATCTTAATTGCAATACCTAAAGTGCAATTTTGTAGTTTTAGCAGCATATACATAAAAATTTAAAGTGCATTGTTCCTACCAATTCCATCCTAATTACAATATTTTGCATCCTGTAAGAATATAGAAGTTTAGGGTTATTTCTATGATAACTAAGAGAGAACAATACCTAACAATCAGACAATTAACATAATACATTTTTTTTAACTTAAGATTTAAGATTCAAATTTTGTATCGAGAATAAGTATTCGTTTAAAAGTCATTAAAGGAATTTTGGTTACATAGAGTGCAAGTGCCTCATACAAATTTATCATTATTTATAGATTTTAGCAATTGACTTTGATGAAATGTAATATCATAAAGTGCAAATGCTACAATGAGAGGTATCAATCCTTACTGTTTTAGAAACACCACATTTAGAAAGTGGACATTTCTCTGCACTTACTGCTTTGTGATCCTGACAGTCTGTCTCCAATACACGTCTGGGGAGGGTGACAGCTACACATTGTCAAATCCCTCTAGACAGTCACAATACAGGAAGGATAGGTGTGTCTAAGTACCCATCTACATGCATCTACTGTGTGATCGCCTTGCCAGGGCAGGATGGAAGGGTAGGGCTAACACTTCACTTGAACAGGCAGTGTCCTGACCCCACACAAATAACTGATTATCTCCAAAGACAGGTCTGGATTTAAAGGGGTACTTTTGTACTTCAGGGGTTGGCTTTGAGGTCACTCCAACATCAAAACCCTTTCTGGTATAAGTACTGGGTCTTGGACCCCCTAAAATCAGACACTACAGGACTTGTAACTGAAGCTGTGCCAGAAGAGCTGTTGTGCTGCCTAAATAACTCTAGTGGACTGCTGATCTGGAAAGTCTGCTTTTCTATTTTTTGTCCTAGTCCCAGCTGCTCTCTGAAGTAGAGCTGGGCTATGCCTTCACTCCAAGTGATCTCCAAGGGCTTGTAGGCTTGCGTCTTGTTGCTTGAGGCTCAGGGCTACTAAAGTCTTTACCCCTGCTCCTGTACATGGCTCACTGAAAGTGACCAAGATGCTTAAAACATGATTTTTGATGCACCTCCTGTATGCACATAGCAGAACCTGCGCATCGACCAGGTTGCAGGAATCAAATTGACACATCGCATTGGAACCAGCACTTTGCCTCCAGAGATCCAAGCATACGACAGCGTATCGTCACTGCTGCAGCTTGGTGAGATCGAGACAGTCCTCAACCACTTGGCAGAATCCAGTGCATCATTTGACGCCTCTTGACTTTGACACCCGTCTTCGGAACTGATGCATCACCTTCACTGCATCCTGCACCTGCGGTCCTCAACATTGAAGCATCTTACTGTTTGGGACAAGGAAAGAAACTTTGTTCACTGGGCGTAAATGGGTCCTGGAGCCAACCGGCGTTCTATCGTGGTCAGCACAACCTGAGACTTTGCTTTGGTCAAGCACAAACTAAAGTAACTTTTTTTAGCCCTACTTGCTTCTCAGCGCTTTACTGCATTCATTCATTCAAATTCAATATCTAAATTCCTATACATTGGCTTTTTGTAATTTGGTCTTTTTTGGTTCAGAATATAATAATCTATTTTCCTAAACCTGTGTGGAGTCAATTTTGTGGGGTATTCATTATGTTACTGTGTTTGTGTGTTGGACAAATACTTTACACATTGCCTCTTTAGACAATCCTGACTGCTCTGTGCCAAGCTACCAGAGGGTGAGCACAGGTGATCTTTTAGTGTCTATCAAGCTCACCCTGTCTAAAGTGGTGGTTTCTGATGTTATTATTGGGAAATTTGTGAATAACGATACACTCATGTATAAAAACAAAATTGCATCTCTCTTGATGAATTCACCCGTTATGAACTTCACCTCAATCTGACTCAGAAATATGTAGTCAGGCAGGCGCTGAGGCCGAGGCCCAAGGTCACTGATTAACAGGTCCAAGGTGGGATGACACGTAGCCACCAGACAAACGCGCGAACAGGAAATCTCAGATCAACCCCACAGATATGTTCAGTGACCCCAAAATGGATAGGGAGATTGGCCCCAATGAAGCACACAAGGAAGAAGGGATATGCATGTTCTTAAAACCCCATATAGTCCAATGCAACATGAAGTTGGGAACACATAGCCAATCAAGATACAGCACACACAGTACATGCAGTAATGAGGCACTACCCATGTCGAACATCTTGATACGTTACCCACTGGCTGCATTGTGCCCACGCAATTTTGTGTCCTGCCGGGATTCCTCTGCAAATACATTAATTTATGGATCCAAAGACAGCGGTTCACATTCCTTACTAAAAAGAATCACCTGAACTATTTTGTGGCATTCAACTAATTGTATAAATATCAATGCCCGTTCAATTGGAAGTTGAGATAGTCCTCAGACCCCTTACCTGTAACTGTTCTCCTGGCTGCACTGTTTAATTAAACAAACAGTCCCAGTTTTGCCCAATGCCTCTTGTCTCTTCTTCTTTTAAGGTATTTTATGTTCAAGCAACCCTGCAGGTCTGGGAGCATACCACTGCCAACCAGGAATCCCATTTCTAATAGGCACTTAGGAAATTGCTGTTTTCTGGAGGAGCTCGAGAATGCCAAGGAAAAGAGCATTTTGTTTGACTACATCGGTGGGTACTGAAGAAAGTCAAAACCTTATCTGAGGTGGCATGTCTATTAAATCAATGTGGTAGCCACTTCAACCCACCACTAGGACCCACATGCCCTTGATATACTGACTTGAAGATAATAAAAATCAGACATGACTTAATTTTAGAAGAAAAATGCTGATCAGTGAAAATCATCTTTCTATATTGCTTCCTTGGCTGAAATCTTTTGTTGCGGGAAGAAGATTTGTTGTCCCGCTTTGACGAAGAAGACAGGAAAGTCTGGCTCCAAGGCTTTCTAGAAATTGAGGAAGGTGAAGGTAATACTTTTCAAGAAAGAGTGTGCTTTCTATCTTTAAAAGGTTATCAATTATTTCTTCAAGGTTCTCTCCAAATAACTTTTTGCCATCAAACAGAATTTTCAACAATGAATTATTTTTTTCAGATCGGTCTTTCAATCCTGCATCCAAAGACATTGTCTTGACACTGCAAAGGCACCCACTGCCAACAAGGATGCTCCAAGGCGATCTAATGAGAAGTCCACCATGCACTTGTCTTGCTGCTCCATCGCCACCAAGAGAGCAGGACTGTAAGGGCCATTCTGAATAGCTGTAGCCAACCCATCTAAGTTCTAATGGAAGGTAGCATGTGGTGGATCTCAAGGACAGATATTCTGCTGAAAAAACTCTCTTCAAGGCACTGTACAATTCCACTAGGAAGCTTACCCAACAGCTGCGCAGAAGTAGGGTGAAGAAACCTATGCTGTAATAAATGGTTGAAGCCCCACCAAAAAAACATAAATATTGTAAAAGGTTGTTGCCCCTCTGGGTGACCTACCTTCTTTTGACAGCAAGCAAGGTACAATGGTCAGCTGCACAACTGCCACATCTCCAGTATTCTGTCATTCCCTCCATGACCTAGAAACACCACCCAGCCACCTTGAGCTGGCCAGACTTCGTCCAAACCTGATTGGGGGGAACTCAACACTCCTTGATTTGACTTCTAAAAGGTAAATCTGTGCCCTTGAGCTGCCTTCCATACTCTGCCATCAACGTAATACAACCAATTAATTATATTCACATTACTGATGCTCTTACTGCTCCGTAAACAGGTAGGAAGCGGTCTGATTCAGAAGGCAGAAAAAAACAGAGGGATTAGGGTGGAGGAATGTTATTATTTCTTCCGGACTGATGTTAAGTGGCTCTCTCAGGAGGCAGGATTACCTCACTAAGGGGCATATAACGATGGTTAGGAGACCGCCACCTTCAGCCAATTGGTGGCGGTCCCACTGCCGTAGGGGCCATATGTCACCACCAGCCATAATATAATGGTGGGCAGATGACTTGTGGTCAAAAAGACCGAACGCCATGCATCCGATGGGCTCCTTGAGCCCAGCGGTGCAGCGGAGGGGTTGTATTCCCTACAATGGTGGCGGTGTCTGCCAGACACCACTGTAAGGGTTTCGATGTCCCTTTCCAACCACCTTTTCGCGTCAGTTAATATGCCATAAAAAAAGCTGACGGAAAGGGACATTTGGGGGCCCTTACTTTTGGGTGTTGGTTGATGTTGGTTGGCACCTACGGTGCCCAACTACATATCCTTTCCCCATGTGGCAGGCACCGCTGCAGCCAGCAGCACCCACCGTATTAAAAAATATAGTCATTGTGACTGTCATGGAGGCTATCACTTCGTAATGCCTTTGTTGGGAGTGCTGACAGCCTGTTGTGTGGTCCCGTTTTGGATAGGGTGGATTGCAGACGAATATTCGCCCACCATCCTAATCAGCCTCTAAATAAGTAAGAAAAGAGAGGAAAACATGAACATACCAGAGCATAACATCAATCATGACAAGTGCACTGAAAGTGATGGAGAACAATCATCCCGGTGCATGTATTGTAATATCAGTGATTCATACTGCATAACAAATGCACATAATGCACAAGATCATTAATATCTTCAACAAAAAATTAAGGGGCTCTTGTTTTCCAGACACTAATAACTATCTCTCCTGGTTTCAGTAATTACATCTCAGATACTGACATATGCTGCTAATAGTTAGGAATTGTCAAATTGGTCAAAGGAGGACTGCAACACGGAGAGTACTAGAAGGTAGATCAATTTTGGGTTTCCTCATTTCCAGGAAACATCAGTGGCATCGCAAGGGATTTAATTTTACTAGCTCAGGATCCACTGTCTTAATTATGGTTCCCACTACCTTATTTCAAAATAAAAATCTATCTTTTCAATGTAATACTTAGTGTGAGTAATTTACATTCAACTATATTATTAAATTAACCTATTTGGATGCTGGGCTGTCATATGTTTTGAAGGGAATGGGCTCAAAACCTGATGCCGTCCCCACTTGACACTTTTAAAAGTTTCTCAACAAGCCATGAGCACCTGATACTACATATATTAAAAACAATGCCTTCATAGAAATTGAAAATATTGCATATCCAGCCTCTGTCACCAGGTAGCTCCATGTTCATACAAACTGCCTGTTATTAATAAAGAAGGTAGCTGGGCAAGTTTGTCTCGAAAAACCTATAGAACAGCCCATGAAGTAGTGTCAAAGTCATAAATCCCTGTCTGCCTCCCGTTATGATGGCCCTATTTCTGACCCTAATTATAGCCCTAGCCCTAAATACAATTAAATGAATACATTTTTACACCAATTCCAACTCCAATTACTACTGAATACTAATTAAATAAAACATCACTATGTTCCGTAATCTCGACTTTATAGCCTGATCCTTTATCTATATTTTTTTGTAATTTAAATATTGAAAAAAATAACACTAACCAATCTTTAATGCCAACTGTAAACCTCAATTTGTTTAAGTTAAAATACATTTAAAAAAAAGTTAAATAATTAATAACCCTAATCTTAAACCAACATTTATTTGAAATATTTAAAATAAAATATAAATATGTTAAGTTACATAGTTTACTCTAACATTTACCCTTTAAATCAAATGGTATCTAATTTCATTAGGTCGGTAACCTATTCTGTAGGAAATGAGTCTCTATGTTTTTTAAATACTTTCCGGTTACATGAAAAGAAGTCGTAATAACAGCCGATATAGGGCACCACATTTTGGTTACATAAAATGGAAACATAGATCCAGTGCCTCGATAGTGCTTCGCTGTAGAGCTCCAGTTCCAGCCTGGGGAGAGTTTGAAAACAACAGGGAAGCCCAGAGTGTTCTTCATTTCTTGGACCCATAAGACCTAGAGTTAGCACCTTTTGTAGATTGAGGAAGAGCTGATGCAATCCTACAGCTTGCCAGTGCTCTTTTTCTGGCTCTGGTGGGACTCCTACCACGAACTGGAAAACATGCTGGTCAGGAACAATTCCCACAGGGCATTATGGTGCACCCCCTGCACTTGCTTGTGTCAAGGGTTTCTTGCAGTGACCCGTGGGCTCAGGGCTCACCCCAGGGGGATGAAATCTTCTATTAGTGGAGCTCAAGTCATTATATGACTGTGCTTGGGGTCAAAAGTAAAATCCTTTGTTTTGCAATATTTCCATCTTGGGCTCATGTTGCTCCTGGTAGTGAGCCCTAGCAACCTGGATAACTTCCCTTTGGCATCCTGGTCCCTGAAGTGGCGCACTTTTCAGGATGCTGTTTCCAATAGCTTTCTGAGTTAGCATTTCTCCTCATTCTCCTTTCGGGCTTTTCTCCCACTTGGTGCAGAAGTCCAGTTCTTCCTCCATCTAGTCCTTAGGGGATGTAAGAGGACTAGCTTCCCTAAACATGGGAGATACTGTTGTCAAGGTCCTTAGTCCAGATAAACATCAGAGTGTTTCTCATTTCAGTTGCCCATGGCTGCCACCTTCAGTCCCAGTGTCCCAGTGTCCCAGCGAAAATGCACAACCAAGTGAGTGTCTACGCCTAATGCAAGACTTTTAAATGGGGGGTGGAAAGTTGTGGAAGCCAGGCATTCCTGACCCATTTTAGGGACCCACATAACCTCTCATCCCCTGTTCCAACCCTCCTGCATAGCATGGTGTGACAGATCATGATGACATCGTCCAGGACTCACTGGTCACATTTGCTCCTGGGGTCTTAGTTTCCCCCCTTGCTGACATTACTGTCAGGGCCTTTACCACCAAAATTTCAAAGAGCAGCTCCCTCTTGTGTTGGCACCAGTTGTCCAGGATCATGCTGTGCACATTTTGCATTCTCCTCTATGTTGACAGTAGTGTCAATACTACAGTCAGCATTAAGGGGAGTGCCCTTAGTGTTGACAGTAGTCTTAACACTACAGCCAACACTGAGGGAAGTGCAAATTATACTATGTTGCAAATGAGCAAACCTTTCTGGGATTTGATGTAGTGTCTGGCCACAACCTTTTCCCTGCCCAAATACTTTTTCATGACCTCTTCTACCATTTATCACACATTCCTAATGTTACCTTTTGTAAAAATTACATTCTGATCCATCGATTACTTTTCATCCACCAGAGCGGGAGAGTGCGACCCGGGTGCAGAGTACGGCATGGGTGCTGAGATTCCAGTCCCACTGCGGACGTAAAGATACATCTCATAAATGATCTCTATGAATATCAAAAGTCATAAAGTTAGATTTTTGTCTCAGATTATCTTTGTGAATTGGCCCCCTAGACTGTAAAATACTGTAATATGTGTGCAGATATGTGTTTTTCACTTTATAGAAAAGGCGTGATCATTGCTGTTAACGGCGTCGTTTCGACTCCCCAAATAACCGCTAAAACAGAAAATATATCTTAAGGATGGATTTTATAGAAACTTAGTACCAAAACATGAGTTTAAACATGAATTTAAAGAAGCATGTATATAGTAATATTTGTAACTCCATGTTTAGAATGCATTTTTTTAATAATTATGTTTGGATGTGCTGGTGGCCGTTCAATTTCTAATTTTGTTGTGCCTTCTTGTGACTTATATGCGACCATCATAACGCTGTGGCAAAGATCCCCAAAAACTGAAAAAAAGGATCTTTTTAAAGAAAATTAACAATATTTAGGGTACTAGGGTGGTTCTGACAGGAACCTCTGTGTTGATATTGCGTATATGACAGCTACACATAAGACCAGATGCAGAGTTTCAGGTTACTTAGAAACACTTTGATGCCTTCATTTGTAAAGTGCACTCCATCATTTTATACATTCCATGCATCTCAAAACTTAGATTATTGTTATAGATACAGCCTATGCAATGGTCTCTGAGGAATGCAGAAACAGTTTTATCGACCTTTTTTCTGGCTTTGTCACTCTGTGGACAGAATTGATTTGACCACTTCCATTTCTGTATTTGGCACATATTAGAGTACTCCAAGACACTGTAAGGCAAAAGAGAAATTAGTTCTGTAAAAGTTTATTTCATTATGATTTCCAGCCCTAAACCAGTCAATGTGCCTACGTCATTGCCACCACAGTGCACAATCATGGGGTGAGGAGCTTGGGAAGCTACAATGGATTTATACAACTCAACAACTGATGAAACTTTAACCCTCTCTGGCCGAACCAAGTAATCTGAACATTTGACAAAACTAAGGGACTGATTAGGATGGTGGACGGATTGCCCCCGCCGGGCTGGCGGTAGTCACTGCCGGCCTGGAGGGGGCAATCCGTCCGCCATCCTCACTGAAATGACCCCCGCCTAATTAGGATGGCTGGGGGATCCACGGCGGACGGAAGACCGTCTGCCGCTTTTCAGCTGGTTGCCCTTCTGACCAGCGGAAAAAGTGGGTACATATGGTGGCGGTGTCTGCGAGACACCGCCAACAATATTACGATGCCTTTGGTCCTATGCCTTTCCACAGCAGCATTGCTGCAGTGGAAAGGCATACGGTCTTTGCTTTGGAGGCCCGTTGTGGGCCCCCAGGGGGAAGAAGGGGTGGGGGGTGCACATGGGGGTACCTATGGTACCGCGCTGTGATTCAAGGTACAAAATGGCAGGCACCGCGCAGTGCCTGTCATGTTGTGCTTTGAAATGCACAACATGCATTTTTAGCATTGCGGCGGGCGGTGCTTTTAGCTTTGTGTGGGATGCCACTGTGGCGGGTGCATCCTAATGCGAAGGACGGGACCCCCGCCCTCATGGCCGACGGTTCCTTCCCACGACAAGTCTCTTTCAATTCATTTCTTTTTTTGCAGCCTCTTTAGCCCAAAGGACATAGCTGTGGCCCACTATCCCTACTCTAAACTTTGTGCAGGAGCAATAGCAGTCAGGAGAAGGCTGAAGCTTAATGAGGTAGTTTTCCAAATGAAAAGCATTTAAAATGGAGGTGTTTTAAAAAAATTAAAATGTAAAAAAATATATTTTTCATTGGATGCTGTCACCATGAAACTGAATAAAATTGGGTAGTGTGCTCGATGCCTTAGCATCAAGTCCTATTATTGGCTGTTTTTAAAAAAGAGAAATGTAGTACAGACATGGATATGCTTTTAAATCTGTGGAGTAAACCACACCTGATGTACATTATTTGGAAGATTTATGTTCCTTCTACAATGTTCTGTGAACCTGTGACCTACTGCTTCACTGGGTTGCTAGGTACACTGAGATAAGAGGGTATTTGGAGGGAAGGGTGTTAAAGAGACAGAATTATTTTTTTGAAGTTGAGGAGTTATGACACAATTTAAGTGTTCCTTTTTTTCCACGATTACTCCACAATGATCGCGAAAATGCATAGACAGGAACCTAGTTTTGAAACAGAAGGAAAGAGTTAACAGATGTTAACCATTCACAAGTGGCAATACAGTAGTCCAAAATGAAAGACATGATTTTATTTGCTGCCTTCCTTATGATCATATAGTGGAAAGTTGAAGAGGTTGCCATTTTATAGTTGCTTTGAATGAGAGTGGTGGACAGACAGATCTATGTTATTTGCATTTTGTGAACTGTAGTACTTTTAGTTGCATTATTATATAGGAGTAGTGTAATCATGAATAAAACATATGAAAATGTGCTGTGCCTGTATATAAATTATAAAGTTGTAATACTTGTTAGGTATGTATTTGGAAGTGTTTGTCAATTAGGTTTTAACCTATATGTCCGGTTTGCATATGTTTAGATAGTGAGATATGGTTAATCTGTTGCATATACTTATGTGTACAATGAGACTGTTGAATTAACTTCAAGATGCAGAGAACTATATATTTTTGGAAACAAGGCCTGAAGGTATATAGCGATTATGAAATCAAATATATAATTACATGGTGATCTATGTTCTTTAAGGTTGTTGAAAATGACATTTATGTAGCGATGGTGGAGCATTTCGTTCAACATGTTCTTTTTACAATTGGGAGGGTTAATAGTGCCAAATGTCTTTTGAGAGTTTGTGTGCTTGCTTTACTTGGCATGTAACTTTTCTTTGAGAAATGCTGAACAGTTGTTTTAAAGACACAAGAAATATTTGTGAATTGATGTAGATATCTCATAAAGAAAAGGTTTTGTGCTTTCATAAGGTGAGAATTGTTGTTTTTAGTTTTAGAAATGTACTGATGCATGTGCACGCTAAGTAGAAGAGCAAGGTATACTCTTAGAGACGCATGTATGAAATCATATATCAAGTGAGATATTTAGACTTATTCTATCACCCAGGTACTACACATGCACTCTTCTGATCACAAAGGTACTAATTATGTAATCATTGAACTATGCATGCACCACCCATGTGTTTATCCAATCAACCAGATAGTAGCACTATAGTTTTTTAATACACAGGCACTAACAATGCAGATATGCCATATACTGTATTTCTAGACTCACCATTGGTGCATCTTCCCATACCAATTTGCCAATGGGTTTTGATCCAAGTAGACCTCTTTTGGGTCATTCAGTTAGTTTTAGACCATCCTCTTAATGGTCATTGGTGCTGCTAATTGCTTGACCTATGTTGTGTCTGTACTTGGGGTTAGCCCTGTCACTTGAAACCAAGACATTGCAGATGTTGGTTGCAATTCTTCTAGTGCTTTTTTTTACTGTTGTTGTTGCTGATGTTACTGGTGTTAGTTGCTGTGAGACAACATCACTGTACTCTTGGGAGGTTGCAGGCTGTAGGCTACAACTTCTGCAAGGCACTCTAACTTCCAGCCATTATTTTTCTCACTTGCTCAACAATCCAAGTCTTGTGTTGTGAAACATCCCCTTCTAAAAAAGGAATGAAAGTGGCCAGTACTTTTTTGTAATGTGGATCTATTATTGTGGCATATATGTATACTTTGGAGGACATGATTGCTCTTTTCAGCCTTGTATTAAAAGCCAAGCTCTGAACCAACTCATATGCTTCTTTTTTCACAAAAGTGAACCTTTGAGATACCTTTTTTACCCATTCCTGTAGCAGATGCAACAACGGAATTGCTTGGCTCGTTGTACTATCCTGCTTGATGACTTCCTGTGTGCAAATCTCAAAAGGAAGTAGCATTTGTTTCAGGCATTTGACTAGACCCCATATGTCCATCTCTATGGTAATGCTGTTGCCAGTTGCATCCCTTCCTCTTTGAAGGACATCGTTGTTATCAGTCTGTCCTGCTCCAACAGACGTGCAACATGTAGTAGGTTGAGGTACAATGTGTTGGCACCTCCTGGATGAGTGCTTTAACTGGTACTCTATTAGAATGCTGAATGATACTCAGTTGCTTCCGGCTTTAAGACAATGACTGAAATGTATATAGATTCTTCTGTAGGTGGCTAGTATTTTGCTGACTTGGGGCCAGATTAACGACAATGTTATTTAGCGACTCGCAAATTACGCTCAAATGCGAGTTGCAATTTGCGAGTTGCTAAATGACATGTAAAGCAGTGTCTGAGACACTGTTAGCAATTCCTAATGGAGTGACAAATTGCACGTCTCATGCATATTAATGAGACACTTTCAATTTGCGACCCCATTAGGAATGGCTGGCCCTTCCAAATATGGTGCCTGCTGGGCTCAGCAGACTTCCATGTCTGGGGCTGCTTTTGAATAAAGCAGTTTTTCTTTTTTCCAAATGCAACCCATTGTCCTTAAATGAAAACAGGATGCATTTAAAAAAAGAAAAATTAAACATTTTTTTAAAATTTTTCCAGGCAAGTAATGGTCCCTGGTATCACGGCCTGCCCCTTAAAAATATTTCCCCCTGCATTCATAAAGGGAAAGGGGTCCCCTGGGGACCCCTCCCCATTTGCAAGTGCTTTACCACCCTTTTGAATACGGGGTAAATTGCGAGTGTTTTGCGGCCGCAATTGCAGTTGCAAAACATTCTTACATAGGCCTCTGACTTGCTATTAGGAAGGAACGCCCTTGGAATGCCTTTTCCTTATAGCGACTTGCAATTCCTATTTAGTGAGTCTCAAAAATATTGCGCTCGCTAATCAACGATTGTTCATGGCCCTATTAGATTTTGCATGCGCCAACAGGTCGCAAACCCATTGGCACATGCAAAATAGAGTCGTATATCTGGCCCTATGTCTTCTTTTTTGAGAAAGTTCTGCATAATCAGGTTGATGCAATGCACCAAACACAGGACCCTGAAATATCCACCATTTACCTTGACCTTAACTATATGACTGCCATTGTCTGTGGCAACAAATTCAATTCTGAGACCTATGTGATGCAACCCTTCAAACAACTACTGTTAAAGTCTTCTAAGATGTTTGCAGTTGTATGGGATTTCTCCCAGGCAAACAATACTAATGTTACAAACCATCAAACGCCATTAAAGTGCAGTGATTCACATGTAATCAGTTGCTTGACAACAGTTTCACAAGTCTGTTTTCAGCTGGATAGTGTGAATAGCCAACCAATTGCAGGACATCATGAAGAAGAACTGGAAACTGCAGCTCTGGCAAAATAGGTCTGACTGGGAACCTTCCATTTCGGGCAGATGGCTGCCCAAAATTCTATAAATCCCACTCCTTCCACAAAAGAATAAAGGAGGAGGTCCAGCAGTGTCAATTTAGGCAGCTTCTCGTTGAGCGAGTGTGCCATTGTGTGGTTGCCTTTTGTAGGGCCCCTCCTGTCTAATTATTCTCATTATAGTAACTTGGATTTTTTTCTTTTTGTGGTGCTACTGACACAGGTGACTTCTGTAGAGAACAATGAGATGCGCCGTTTGGAGGTTCTTGATGCAGGTGATGGTGGCAGATTGCAGGGGGCAGGGCTGCTTTGTGTAATGCTTTTGTTCTCTTATTTCTCTTTACCTTATTCCATTGATTTGAGCTGCTTCCCCGGTATCATCACCAGAATTACCAGCAGCTACATCTTTAAGGCTCTTCTCCTACTGGATTGCACATTTTATTCATATAGTATGAGTCAGACTTACATTGATAAACACTTGCATGCCAAATGGAGCATATTATCCACCTGGTTGCTAATCATAGAAAAGTCCGGAACTGAGAAGGAGAATGTTTTTTGTGCACCACTGCCAATCCCAGAAGTACTGGAGGTAGATGGGTGCGTTGTTGAGCTCCCTGCAGTGTGTACTTTGAATGAGGTAGTTTTTGTGGCAGGTCTTAGTTTGGGCATACAAATATGGAGACTGGCATCGGTGCTTGTGGAACTAGTGCCACATCGCTCTTAGCCTGTGGAATAGGAGGGGTAATCTGGATCTCCACTGAGCCTTCTTCCATACTAACAATCACTGGCTCATCTTCATCATTGTCAATTTCCATAGTTCTAAGGTTTTCAAGAACTTTCTTTTGCCCTTGTCTCTCATGGGGGGTAGCAGACTCGGCATTCGTGCAATCCATATCTAGATCCTTAGTAGGAGGGCTTGAAGAAAATTGTGGAGTAACCTCTCTTTGTCTTGCTGGAGATCCTAAAGCCATTATTTCAAGATCTACAGCTTGCTCAGCAGAAAGCTCAGCCTCCTGTTCTGCTCCTACTTCAGGATGAACTTTTGCTGGCTTCAGCTCCTGTTAACCACTTTGCTCAGTTTACTGTGATGTATGGGTACTTTGCGGCTGAGACAACTATAGTTCATACTCACTGCTCATTGCCATGATTGCAGTGACTGCTTCGCTGTGAGACATAGCCTTGGGCTTAGATTGAGGTGGTGTCATTGATGCAGGAGTGCTGATCCCAGCTTGCTGTCTGGATGATTGTAAAGCAGGCACACCAATTTTCCAGAAAAAATGAAGGGTGGCACACCAGTGGTGAGAATCTGCCTCTCCTCATTGGCAACATTTCTTGGCAGGAACACCTTTCTTCAGAGCCATCTTCAAGTTCTGTCAGTTGTCACTTAACTGCACAAGTGCTACCTGAGGAGGACTTAGGTCGGGGGCATATCCAGAATTTTGGGGGCCCTGGGCGAAATGTATTTTGGAGGCCCCTGTTCAGATCAGCTTTGAATTTATTATCCCGTTTCTGCTCTTTCATACCCTCTTCAGCCAGGTCACTGACAGTGCAAAGGCACACTAGTTTAAATTCTAAAAGTGTTTGCATCTATTATTCAGGGATATTGATGTGTGTTTTCAAAATTGAAACGCAGCAGCAGCTCACTAATATTACTGCAAATAATCTCTGTGACACCCTCTCATTTCTCAAATATAAAATCCTGTTGGGATCTAAAAGGAACTTTTTTTTGAGGATTTTGCATGAAACATAAACACAACATTTGTCTGCAAAATGTTTGGAATAGACTTTCACACATCACCCACAATGAAAAATAAATAAAGGAAAACACTATGTGCAAAAATCTGTTTCAGAATTATTGAAGGTCATTAAGGCAAAGACCTTCTGCAGAACAGAACAGGCTCTATCAGGGGCCCCCTGAAAGGATGGGGCCCTGGGCCAGAGCCAACTTTACCCGTGCCTTAAAATGTCTCTGACTCAGGTGGTGTGGTGGCCATTTGTGCCAGCCTTCTGTCTGCTGAAACTGTGCACCTCAAACCAAACAAACAACAACAGACATTCAGTGAAATATAGCATTTTTGCAGTTTATTTATACAGACAATATAATTTAGTGAGATTATCCCAAATAATTAACAACCACAGCGTATCCATTTGAATCCAAACCATAACATAATGTTTCTGAAATGATAACAGCATACTGATTTAAACGTTTTCTTGATGTGCCTATAAGTTGATACACATTTAGCAGGCAGGCAAGTGCAGTGAAAAATGGAATAATCCTTAAAAAAATAAACGCTTTTGTGTGCCTAAGGGTGGCAGGATTTGCCGGAGAAAAATTATATAATCCTTACAAAATTAAAGCTTGAGTGGGCCTCTGGCATAGAGACCTATAACAGGTAGGAGGTGTAGGTAAAATTGATTAATCCTTAAACAATGAATGAATGAATACTTTATTGTATGATTACCTAAAATCATTTACAAAGGCGATGCATATTACGATCATGGTTAAAACAGTAAATTGATAAAAGAAAAGCATTTAAAAGCATTGAAAGTGCAGAGGGATTTAAAAGAGAAGAAAAAAAACATATACATCGGGTTGGACAGTCAGTGCTCTAGTGTCAGTTCATCTTAACTTATCGGGATTGGTACCAGATCACCGATGGCCATAAGATGCTTTATTTATTGTTTGCTCAACAAGAGTGGCAATGTTCTTGACCATTGGAATAAGCAAATGGTCACTATTAATGCTGTAGATGCTCATCGAGGGTCGGCATGTGGATTGTTATTATGCTGTTATTTTTCTTTACTTTGCATTTGGCATAAGATCTTTCCAGAAGTGGCAAAGAACTTCCTGGCATGTGCCAGCTCCATTGGTACTGTTGTGGTATATATGTGTGTTAAATCCTTAAACAAGTGAATGCTGATGTGTGACTATGGCCTAAGAGGACTATGACACACAGGGGGTGCAGGGAAAATCTAATAATGTCAAAAAAAGTAATTGCTGGTGTCTCACTAGGGACTATTAGAAATTATTTGGGAGGCAAGGAGGTGCAGGTAAAAATTGAAAAAATGCATATAACATTATATAAACAATGTAATTATATACTACAGTGATCCCCAAGCACATTAAACTGATAGATTTGAGACACTGGCTGGCTGCACAAAATGGCCACTTGCCACATGTTCAAAGAACAACAACAACAAACAAGAAGGAATGGACAACAAAGAAAACACGCAGGCCAATGGCAAAGCACACTGGCTGGCTACAAAAAATGGCCATCGGCCACATGCTCAAATAACAAGCAAAAAGGCATGGAGAACTAAGGCCTGTAGCAAAAGCACACTAACTACCACCCAAAATGGCCGCTGGCCACATGTTCAACAAGAAACAAGTAAGGAGACATGGACAACAAGCAACACTTGCAGGCCTAAGGCAAAAGTACACTGAATACTACCCAAAATGGCCGCCAGTCTTTAGTCAGCTATAAAAAAAATTCAACAATACACATCTGCCCAATGCATCAAAATATTATTACCCCACTAAAATGCACTTTTTCAGCTAATAAAATGTGAAATACTAAAGAACCCACAGTTTGCATTTAATCCAATGCCATTCCTGGCCTAAATCAAAGATGTACTAAAACAATATGCGCCAACTAAATAGTTTGTTCACATTCTGAGTGCCTATTACTGGCTGGTTGGGCCATAGGCAGACTAGGCCACATGGTAAAATACATTATTAGTACACATTTCACAAGCATGGAGAAAATATATTTAAATGTGCAACCATTTCCCCTGACAAAACCTAAACAACTGACTACAAATAATAGGCCTCTACTGCAGCTCCAGACCAATCACCACAACCCCCATCGAATTTTAAAAATGAATAAAAGGTACACATTTTTACTGGTGCATGCCCTAAATCACACAACACCCTCAAGGTTTTTTTAACTTACTTGTTGTAACATCACAAAAACAAAGTCCTAAAATCCAAGGGCAGCAGTAATTGCAGACAAAGAGAGGGATTCTTTCATCTTGAAATCCAAATGAAAAGTTACCAGGAGATGAACAAATAACTGGGAGGAATCTTCTGGACAGGAAGAGCAAGTTGGAGTATCTGTGGCACGTCTTTCCTTTTTGTATACAAAAAAATGTAAAAAAAATGCTTTTTGCACAAAAAAATTGTCTGAACCGTTTGTTTGAGTGGAATATTCACTCAAAAACGTATTTCAAGTGTTTTTAGCTGCTTCTCAGGGAGAAAATCTACTTGAGAAGCAGCCACAACCACTCACGACTACAGGCATTACAAAATGGCACAGGGAGGTTCTGTGGCAAACGGAAATTGCACCAGGCCTGGCAAATCTTGCTCACAAGCGCTCATTGACCAGTTGATGGACCATTCGTGAGCGCCAGTATTTCAAAATGTCATTGAAAGGCTCTATGGTGACCGGTAATCATGCCATGGGCAGGCAAATCTCACTCTCACTCACAAGTGCATGCTGTGGAGCCTCACGTTGGTTCTGAGAGCCTCACGAGACTCGAACGGCAGACTAATTCTGCCACACACCGATTGGAGGAATTTAGCAGGAACTCCAAGCCACAAACATAATGTGGAGTTACCAAATTCTGCCAATTCTATGAGTAGAATTATAAGTCCGCTGGGCCTAATATAGATATCTACTTGGAAATCACAGATTTGGGTTTGGCATACATGTTCCACTCCAATCTATGTCACTGGACTTTGTAGGCCAAAGGGAAGCAAAACTGCACTCTAAGGCAATTTTCGACCCTGTCTGTGTGCCACTGCAGACAAAAGTTAAACAGTAAATCATACTGACTATAAGTGTACACTAACCTTATAAGACCTACTCCAGGTCAATGTCTAATCCTGAAGGGTCTCCTCTGCACCAGGCTACCTGTGCGTAGCTACCGGGCTGCGCAGCACAGTAGTCTCACACGCTCAGCTCTCACATTTCTGCACACATGTGTAAATATGTTTATGTGCAACCAGCCAAGTGCCCCTTACCCTTGCTGTGCCACAGTGGCCTTATCTTAAAAGGTGAACACTGGCAGTAAACAAGTGCAGTCCATTTGCCATGTGATTGTCGTGGTTAAAAACACATTGTGAGAATCATGCACAGTAAAAAGTCCAAACCCGGGTTGTTCAAAAAGGTAAAAAAAAATGGGTGTACTGAATGGATAGAACACAATTGGAACACCTTCTATAACCCTTTTTTAAATTAAATAATATGTTATGAATCCTTTAAGTATATCCAACTGTCTCAAAAATGTTGGAATTGTTATTAATTGCTATTTAACTACCTTAATCAATGTATTGACATTCTCTGTAATCTCACTTTTCATCTACAGGCATTAATATAGTGAGCCATCAATGTGTCACCAACAATATGGCTGAGATACCCGCCACCCCCTCTCAACACAATCCCCAAGGATGGGAAACCGGAAACGGTTCTGAACTTTTGGAAGGCGGGAGGGAGTGACCCTCCCGGCCGTATTTATTAAAATATGAAACAAAATCAAAACATTAAAATAACAGTTTCATATTATGTACAATTTCATTTCCACATTACGATGTTTGGCTAACCTTAACAGATCTCTAATACAAAGGTTCTCCTAGCCGAACTAACATCCTACAAAACATTTGACTTGAAATTGTACATCCTAACGTTAAGGGCCAACGGCAAGGTCGTAACCGGTGTCAGATCCCTAAACCAGAAATACCCCCCCTCACTTGTGAGGGGAGCGACCGCACAGAGGCGTACCTCAAGTGCATCTACCAATTTTCCTTGGACTTGACGGGGGCCCCAATGAACTCGACGCCATTTAACGGTCGTCCGAGGACTCGTGTGAGGTGTCTAAAAGGTAGCGTAAACCCCCTCCCGAACCCCACACAACTTACCCCATCTGCCGTCGCAGATGTCCTGGCCCCGGGAAATTCCCCAGGATGGCCCGTAGCCCCTCCTATCCAGGAAGGGGCCTTGACCACCTTTCCTTTCCTTCCGGCGGCCTATCCTTAGAAGGGACCGCCTCCCCGTTGAGGGGCCAATGGCCACCTCCCCCGAGCGCTCCCATCCGTAATGGGTGACGCCCCCCCATAGGGATCTTCCAATTACTGCTCACCGATCATGACCTTACCGCCCGACCAAAATAAATACGACAATTTACCTAAATTACTAAATTACAAAACAATCATAACTATTACAAGCATGATTACTGCTCAACACTTAGTGCAGAATTACTTTATTTGAAAAAACATACTGAAAATGATCATTCTTTATTGCATACTCAAAATATCACGACAATTATCACAACCTGTAAGAAATAGAGTTACCACATCAAAACTTTATTCAAAACAACTTGCTGTCCTCAGGGGCTGGTGGGTGGGTCAAAATTGGCTCTTTGTTCCGTATCGAGCTCACGTGCAGCGGGGAGGTGCAGCTTCAGAGCACAGGAACAAGAGGATGCTTTCTTGGCTTGTTGCTCCTTTTATCCGTCTTCGGGCGGGCGTAAACCCGCCCCCGCCTGCCTCCGAGGGCGTGGCCAGCCGCGTCAGTGTCTAGGACAACCCACTCCAGGGCGGGAAAAGGCGCGCCCCGGCTACGCCGCTTCGGACATACCAGCCGAGACTCGCCTCCCGCCCAAGATGGCTTCCCGGGGGGATCGTGGTACTCCACCATACGTTCGGGGGGACCGAATGGTCGCCCCTTTCCATATGGCTGAGATACCCGCCACCCCCTCTCAACACAATCCCCAAGGATGGGAAACCGGAAACGGTTCTGAACTTTTGGAAGGCGGGAGGGAGTGACCCTCCCGGCCGTATTTATTAAAATATGAAACAAAATCAAAACATTAAAATAACAGTTTCATATTATGTACAATTTCATTTCCACATTACGATGTTTGGCTAACCTTAACAGATCTCTAATACAAAGGTTCTCCTAGCCGAACTAACATCCTACAAAACATTTGACTTGAAATTGTACATCCTAACGTTAAGGGCCAACGGCAAGGTCGTAACCGGTGTCAGATCCCTAAACCAGAAATACCCCCCCTCACTTGTGAGGGGAGCGACCGCACAGAGGCGTACCTCAAGTGCATCTACCAATTTCCCTTGGACTTGACGGGGGCCCCAATGAACTCGACGCCATTTAACGGTCGTCCGAGGACTCGTGTGAGGTGTCTAAAAGGTAGCGTAAACCCCCTCCCGAACCCCACACAACTTACCCCATCTGCCGTCGCAGATGTCCTGGCCCCGGGAAATTCCCCAGGAGGGCCCGTAGCCCCTCCTATCCAGGAAGGGGCCTTGACCACCTTTCCTTTCCTTCCGGCGGCCTATCCTTAGAAGGGACCGCCTCCCCGTTGAGGGGCCAATGGCCACCTCCCCCGAGCGCTCCCATCCGTAATGGGTGACGCCCCCCCATAGGGATCTTCCAATTAATGCTCACCGATCATGACCTTACCGCCACAGGCCGGATAGCTGACCGGCTATCCGGACCCCCCACAACTCCTGCCTAAAGGTCAAGTATTAAACTCTTTAGCCAAGCTATGAGGTCTCCTATGAGTAACTCATTCCCCACCCGGGACAAGTTGACCCCATCTCCCAGGTACATACTGTCCCCCTTGATACAGCCATGCGGAATAGAATGCAGTGTACTTGAACGAAACAATCTACCCAATTTATTATTTACTTTCTTCACTGAGTGATTCAGAGCAGAAACCGAATTCGCCCCCCGCCACACTTTTCGTGGAATCATATGGGACCATGCAATTGTGCACCCTGGAACTCTTCTCGCCAACCAACTTACTGTGGAAAGTATTGCCTCGAGAAGAAGTCGTCTACCAGTGGCCACCAAATCGTTGCCCCCAAGATGGACTATGATTATAGACGGCGGTGACCTTGTCCGCCCTAACAAACCCTCGAAAAAGGACTGAAACTGGTCAATACAGAGCCCGCCCCTTCCGTAGAAGGTCACCCTGTACCCGTATTCCCCAGCCATGTGAATCATGTCACCTGCTTTGAATACGTCCGCGGCACGCCTCACGTATGAGTGGCCCACGACCCACACCTCTCTTTCCGCAGCCGGTGATGTCTGACCGCTGGTTCCCAGGTGTCGGGTCTACTGCACAGTCCGCCCCGCCTCGTAAGCTTGCGAAACTGTAAACCAAACAAAAACAAGAAGCGTGAGTACATCATTACAGCTTCACAACATGTGCAACCGCACATACCTTTTGTAACAATTCGAGGACCAACGCCCCAAACGTTTTACATTTTCCACACTCAGACCCCTGGCTGTAGCCTCAGTAGCAGCCCCTATCCGAAAGGAATGGGTCCCGAACTCGCCGGGATTCAAGCCCGCGGCAGAAATTGACATCGCAAGCACCCGCTGGAACTGAAACCTCGTCAGTGGGGTGGCGTCAGCGTGTCTCAACAAGGTCCCCCCCCCATGATGCCACCCTCTGCGCCAAATATTCCTCTACGCAAACAACAGGGCACATGGGAGACCCGGGAATCCTATGTATGACTATGCAGTCCCCAATCGCACCCTGATCGGTCTTGGATCTGACAAACGAGACAGTCTTCGTCTCCCCCTTAACCTGGATGTGCTCACGGCACAGTCCCCCCACCGTATCCTGCTTGTTCTTCGCCACCAGTTCGCTCACCCGCATAGCCCCATGGAATGCTAGCGCAAAAGCGGCTCGGAATAACACTGTTTCATACTGGGATGAACATGTCGCAGGGAGTACAGAAAATAACAGGGCCAATCTATCCAGACCTATCGGGTGTCTCTCATCTACTCTGCGACCCTCCAGGCGTTGCCACCCACGTAGCGCTTTCTGAACTACGAAAGACGCTGTCGGGTCCTGTATCCCATGAGCCCTTGCCATAAAGGAAATGGTGGCCCGATGCCTCTGGGGCGTAGCTACTGATTTGCCTGCCTGATGTAAAGACAGCAAAAATTTTACGACAAGTTCTTCCTGGCCCCAAAGCTCCCATCTAGCTGAACCCAAAAAGGACCAATAGGAACGAAACGCCCCTTCATATGCCTTCCTTGTCCTGGGTGCTAAACTCTCTCCCACGAGGTTTTGTAGTTCGGGGCACCGAGAGACCAGAGAGCTTCGGGAAAGGGTGCCGCCACCGGGTCCGCTGTGGGCAGAAAACCCCAGAAGGCCTGCATACGGAAACGAGAAAGCGCATCAGCCGCTTGGTTCAGCACCCCCGGGACATGTCGCGCCCGAAAGAGCACATTCAACTGCATACACAACAATACAATTTCTTTAAGCAGTCTCAGAATCCATTTACAACGTGCTGCCTGACTATTGATACACTCAACCACGGTCATGTTATCAGACCAGAATACCACAGAGTGATCTCGGAACCCCTCAGGCCATGTTTTCAGGGCCACCAAAATAGGGAAGAGCTCGAGGAAGGCAATGTTACTCGTCAGCCCGCACTCGTGCCACCATGACGGCCATTTCTGAGCCGACCATTGCGTACCGAATATGGCGCCAAAACCTATACTCCCCGCCGAATCTGTCCACAGCCCCAGCTCCTCGGAGGACACCGCCGGCTTGTTCCAGACAATTCGACCATTGAAATCCGCCAGGAATGCCAACCAAATACGCATGTCCTGGCGAATCTCTGCCAAAAGCCTCGTGCGGTGATGTCCCTCCTTTAGGCCGACCATGGCTTGTGCGATCGAGCGGGAAAAGGGGGGGCCATTGGTATTACTCTGAGGGCAAAATTCAACTGGCCCACCGTTTGTTGTAATTGATGCAGGTTTACCTTAGACTCTCGAATACAAGTTTGAAGTGATGCCCTGAATTTTACCACTTTTTCTTTGGGCAACCGAAAACAACCTTCTACCGAGTCGAGCTCGATCCCCAGAAACTCGAGTGAAGTCGAGGGACCCACAGTCTTACCTGGTGCCAATGGCACACCAAAATGATTCATTAGAACACAAAATTCCTGTAAAGCCTGTCCACATTCTGTATCTCTGGCTGCCCCCAGGAACAGAAAGTCATCGAGATAATGCATAACATGGTGAAAACCCGTCCTTCTCGTGAATACCCATTGTAGAAAACGGCTGAACTTCTCAAAATAAGCACAAGATATAGAGCAACCCATTGGCATACATCTATCCATGTAATAGCGACCCTGAAACCTGAAACCAAGAAGACGCTGATCGTCTGGGTGTACCGGGAGCAACTGGAACGCTGACTCGATTTCTGATTTTGCCATCAGCGCCCCGGGCCCCAGGCGATTCAACATGGCGACGGCCTCATCGAAAGATGCGTACCGCACCGAACACACTTCCGGGTCTATCGCATCATTCACGGAAAGACCTCGTGGGGCTGACAAGTTATGTATTAGCCTAAACTCACCCGGGTCCTTCTTGGGGACCACCCCTAATGGGGAACAAACAAAGTTAGCAACCGGTGGAAAATCGAATGGACCGGCAACACGCCCTCGAGTCACCTCTTTCCCAATCTTTACCTGTACCACCGTTGTATGCTGCAGGACCGACAGTTGGTTCTTACAACTTGCTTCACCCCGAAAGTCCCCCACTGGAATGCGGAAACCATATGAAAACCCGTCTCGCAACACCCCAGCGGAGACATGATCCGGGTATTCGTTGAGCCAAGGAATCATTGCCATGGTATCAATCGGGGTAGGTAAAGGCGCCCCTCGGACTATTTTAGACCTGTTTGGCGCTTCCCCCACCACCGTTATCACCCGTTTTGGCTCTGCACATGGTCTCAGGATGGGAAGACTGTCCACACCCCCCACATTCATGTCTAAACTTGCATGACCCCTGGGGCCTCGTACATTTTCCCCTGTTAAAATTCCAACAAATCCTCCTTTTACCTGTGTTGCCACTCGACTTCGAGTGGTGCCCGTTACCAGCCCCCGTCCGAAAGGGCGTCCCAGAGGATTGGCGGGAAGACTCACCCCCGTTACTCCCCGACAATGGTACTTTTAACATGCCTGAATTCTCCATTTTTTGCCAAGAAATGGAGTCATAACAATCCCATGTTAGAGCTGGGTCGTGCTCCTTAGCCTTCCGAAAAATATTGTCATAACAAAACCACTGATTGCCCTCTTACGCTAGAGAATACTCCATGATACGTGTCTGGTAAATAGGCAACTCCGTCAACAACTCAGGCCTTCGCTCACCCATAATGGAGGTAAAAATGCCCCACGCTCTGCCCCAAGTACCTATGTTTTCGTCGACCTTAAAGGCGGCCATTTTTGCGCGCCAAACACTCGGATGCATAAGCTCTTTTTGGCCCTTCACATGCTCCATCTCGTAATGGTCAGTAAGCAAAGAAAATATATTCACATACTTATCGGCCCAAATCTTTTTCTTAATTTCAAGTGGAACATGCTGGGCCACTTTCTCCCTTCGTGAGGGTACAGACCCCTCCCCCGCAATCGGCAGTAGCCGCTTACCTGAACTCGGTGCTGTAATTGCTGCCGAACTCGTGCCCGCTGCGGTCTCACCCACCGGAACCTGTGGGGGAACAGAAGATGGTGCCTTCGCGGCCTCTCTAGATTCCCGCAGTTGTCTCATTATCGCCCTGGCGTCGTCAGCCGTGGTGCACTCACTCTCTTTTCCCAACCACGCTGCCAGTTGTGCCGCCAACTCGGGAGGCATATCTTCCCCGTTCACGGGGGAGACCTCCTTCGGAACCGGGGTTGACTCCTCTATCGGTGTATCGGGAACCGGGGCCTCCCCCCCAGGTGCCCCCCTCTTGGACCTCTTGCCTCTCCCGCTAGGGACTACTCCCGGCAATGCTGGTCCGACGATTCGCTTCGGTCCTCCCTCCCCGTTCTTTACCGCCATCTGCTTCTTCAGATCGGCTACCTCCTTTATGAGCATGCGGAGCATCTGATCGGTCCCGACCCGCTTTCCGACCTTCTTGCCCGGCATTCTCCAACGAAGATATCTGAAAGAACAAGAACAAAATTACAACGCTCAAAATTGGCTCTTTGTTCCGTCTCGAGCTCACGTGCAGCGGGGAGGTGCAGCTTCAGAGCACAGGAACAAGAGGATGCTTTCTTGGCTTGTTGCTCCTTTTATCCGTCTTCGGGCGGGTGTAAACCCGCCCCCGCCTGCCTCCGAGGGCGTGGCCAGCCGCGTCAGTGTCTAGGACAACCCACTCCAGGGCGGGAAAAGGCGCGCCCCGGCTACGCCGCTTCGGGCATACCAGCCGAGACTCGCCTCCCGCCCAAGATGGCTTCCCGGGGGGATCGTGGTACTCCACCATACGTTCGGGGGGACCGAATGGTCGCCCCTTTCCATATTATGTGGGTTTGTTCCTGCAAGAGACATTAGATTTGTACCGTGGGCGGGTCTTTGGGATTAGAGATGTTGGTGTGTTTGTGCATTTAAATCAAAATGTGCATTAATAATAGTGTACAGGCAAAACAAATAACCTACACTTGAATTAACATGTGTATACTGGCATCGAGACATTACAATTGAAACAAACTTCCAAGACATGGTAAAGTGTGTTTTCCGGGCTTAAATTAACTAGGCATCCGTTAGGCATCAAGACAATCTTGTCCAAAATGGATTTCATATCATCATGTTTATTCCTGTTTATATTTCTGCCTGGCACTTCGTGCAGCAAGATAATAATTTGTTTATTTCTGCATTAGACTGTTCTCAAAGAGAGCCTTCTAAAGGAAGATGTTGCAACATTTCCAGGAAACCTTCTGGTTGCATGCAGGATTGCATTCATTCACGACCACCTCCGAATGACATTAGGTCAGTGGGGCCAAATCAATATTCAAATAAGTTATTAGTGCTAAGGTGATAGGGTTATGTGGTGATTTAAACTACTGTAATATGATTTGTTGGAAAATGTAATTGTTTGCTCACACCTTGCTAACTTTGCAGTTTTAACGTGTTCATATTACTGTGAGCCTTCAACGCAATGACTTTATACATTTAAGTGAGACTATTGCTGCATATATACTTTCTTTCTGTATTGTACTTTATATTTCGTATAATAAACTGTTATTGTTTTTTCGAATTCCGCTCTAGAAGTCATTTTTTGAATCAGCCATTTTTTTAATTGACTGTATTTTGAAATGTTGTTTTGAACTTTATCAGTGGAACACATTGCCTCATGATGTGAGTTTAACACCTACGCCACCCATTCAACATTTATGTACACCATTGAGACATACATTCCATGGCTATAGCGCGCCCACAGAGGCCTCACAAACTTTGACAAAAAGGGAAAACACCGGTGAACCACCATCACGACAAATGAACAAAAGGTGGCTAGGGAAAAGCTGCACAGATGGTTGGTATTTGCTCCTAATAATTTTGTAGTTGATGTATGAGAAAACAGAATTTAATGGAAAAAATGTTTTGGAGAAATGTGGAAAAGAAGAATATTGGGGGAAAGGAGAAAACAAAAGAAAAAGCGTACCAAATACGAGGGAGAAAGAAAGATATTTAAAAAGTTGATAAAAGTAAGTGAATGGTAAGAGTTTTAATGTAAGAGTTTTATAGTGAAAGTTAACTATTAGACGGATGTCCCCTGCCAATAATATAAAGATGATACATTGTTCAGCAACCTAGAGAATAGACAGACTTACCAACTCTTAATACACTACCTTTGTCCAGGCATAATGCATAAAACGTTTGTGAAATTCATACGTTTCAATCCTTGCACAGAGTTAAATTACTCTCTGAGATAAAACTACATAAAAACTTCAGGATCAATGGGCAGCTAAAAACGCTGCACTCTACGTTGCAAAGTCTAACAATATGTAATTGGAAATGGGCACAATTCTCAGCGGCCCACTAGCTTATCATTAACTTGCTCGGGCAATTTAGCTTATTAACAACTTTTGACTCACTCTGAGAAAAAATCCCTTTCAGTTTAAAATTAATCCCAATGAAATATGAATTGAACATATATTTTTGCCTTTCAAGCTCTAATGCACTTGCAGGCTCTAGTTCCTGTCTAACATGGTACTGTCAACAACACAATGCACTTTAGTTACAGTCCACACCCAACTCAGTAATATTTGTTGAACTTTCATCAGGCAGAGCAGGGATAGAGAAAATATAACAACATTGAAGATGGGGAATAGCAAGTCTTGTTACATAAAAACAGCCTTCCTTTAAATTCAAAACAGTCTCAAATTGCTATTTTTCGCTTCTAAGTGTAACATGTTGCATTGGTTTATAGTTTTTTTGCTCAATGTTTTATAAAAAAGTAGGAACCGCACTGGAAGAAGAAATATGCTTTGCTCAGCCAGCAATAATGTGCAGGCAGCAAAATGATGACACTGATATTAACATAAACCTGCCATAACAGAGGACATTTTACAATGCCTCTGAGATGCATGTACTCACACTGTGGATAATTAAATCATAACTATTCTTTTTATCCTTTCTAAGAAAAGTACACAAATATAAGTAGCAGATCGTTATTAATTGGCAGGAACAACAATGAAAGTCATCGTCTGAAAGCAAAGGCTATTGTGCTGATATTGCAGAGAATCTGTTCTTTTTCTGCTGTTAGATCAGGTGGTTTGGAGGTGAAGGCATAGTCAAAGAGAACAACAACATGTATAAAGAATGACAATTTACTCCCTAAAAGAAAACAAACACATTCGCTTACGAATCTTTCACAGTGTATGACTAACTGAGGTGCTGCACCTGGTCGGAATGTCCTCCTCTTTGTCGCACACATCTTCTCACAAATATTTTCTCCATTTACACTTTTATACAAGCAACTTGAGAAAAACTGAAAAGATGCCCCTTATAGAGGTTCAGGGAAAACTCAGCTTTCTTTAATAGTTCAAGAAGCAGTCAAAGTTCAAATGATCAAATCATGATCCACAATACCGCAATGTCAGCACGTAACCTCACTACATTTATCAGTGCAAAAGCTTGTGCTGTGTGCCAGCTTGTCCTCCTAGGATGTGTTGGCAGCTGAATGCTGACCACACGTGGAGCGCTGTTACAGTAACAGGATGTGACCCTCATGAAATTTTATAAGAGCTCCTGTCCCCTATTGGAGTTAGTGGTGGTTGTCTGAGCAAGTGTTCGGCACCTAAGTGCAGCCTAATGCGCATAGACAACACTCCCTGCTGACAAATAGTTTTTTTCAGAACTAGCTGTACTAAAACCCTTGAATACTATGAAAATAGTGTGAAAACTAGGGGCCATATTCATGGGCAAGTAGCGCAGGGAAAGGACAGGAATACTCAATTTTTAAGGCATTATGGCGTACTCCTGCTTTTTACCCCAGTGCTGGCGTCATTTTCTACCAATGCAGACACCTTTACACAATGGAGCAAGGTTGCCTGTATTGTAAGGAGGATTGTTTTTGTGCAGGAAGGGGCACCTTACTGCGTAAACATGCGTGCTGCAGAATGCGGATCACAGAGAAAGAGAAAAAAACTTGTAGAAATAAACATATTCTTCCTCGTAACGCCTCACCCAGGGAGGCACAGTTTTTTTAGCGCATCCCCAAGTCTAACATGTCTGGGAAATCTGGGAATGTGTCAAAATTCATGGACTTTGCGTGGGATCACGCACGCAATGCCCGTGGAAATGAGCTACATTGCATTACTCGAGATTTATGAAGCGACTCTGGGCCCACACGAGGAGGCCCTGCATGGCTTCATAAATCTTATTTTTGAATTTGTGTCGCTCTTGCACCATGTTGCATGGTACAAGAGCGATGCAAAGGGGTTTGCTTAAAAATGCACCCTGATGTTTATTTTCCATGATGCACTTGAGAATGGCTATTGCAGGATTGCCAAGCAAAATGCAGCCCTTCCATTGAAATTAAAGTGCCTAGTACATGTTACAGACTCATTCTGATTCAGCCCTAATATTGTTTCAAAAAATATAATTGAGAAAATATTGTCTTATCCAGAATATCATGGTACTTCATTTCATAGGTACAAATATAAGACCTAGTTTCTATAGGAAGAGCATTTGTTGTTTTGCCAATGACTTTAGAGCCGCTTTAATAATCTTCTCAAACTTTTTTTCAAAACATTTGCTATTTTTGGTTCAGCTGCTGTGTTGAAAGTTTCGGGGTGATCCATCAAATGGGGTCTGAGAAAAAAGGGGGTTTCAAAAATGCATGTTCCCCATGCATTTTCCTGTAGGAATTTTGAACAGGATTAAAGTCTGCACCACTGAAATGAGTAACACCTTATTTGGCAGAAAGGTAGATGTTGATGCAGAAAGCATGCTTTTTGTGATTTGGTATGAATCCATTTAGTAGTTTTAGAGATATTTAAGGTTAAAAAATATAAATATTTGGGGGCACCGATCCTTGCAGTGGAATCGCGGCCCACGCTTCAATTTGATTGGTCACCACTTAAACCAGCAAATCTGTTAGTGGATCTGCGGATCTTTAGCAAAATTGAAAAAAAAGACACATGGGTGCCCAAATGTGGCCCCTCTCCTTGGGTTATGAAACCACAGGGACCACCAACTACCCGGGGTCCACCACTTCCTCAGGGCTATTTAGAAAATTAGTATGGGGAAGCCCACGCCTTCCAGGGGCAAATCAAATACAAATCAAATGGGTTTGTGAACTACCTGTGTCCATGGGAATACCACCTTCCCAGGGCTGTTTTTTATAATGGGGGTCCTCAGGGACCCCCTGGGCCTCGAGGACCACCCTCTCCCTGGGGAAAAACTAACAGTTTTTGAAATGGGAGGGGACTCTGGGGTCCCCCTCCCAGGCAGTTCCGGCCCGTTGAAGGCTCCCTCCACAGGCAGGCACTACTCTAAGAAGGGTGGGGGGATGCACAGCCCCTCTAGCCCCCCTCCCAGGGCCATAAATGGCCCTGGCAATTGCCACCCCCCAAAGCCAGCTCCTGCTTTGTTCTGGGGTGCTTACCCCGTGACATAGCCGTTTGCTATGGCTTGGTGGGAGTTTTACTGCTCCTGCTAAGACATAGCTAACTATGCTCTGCTTCTCGCAAGCGAGAGCACATTTAAAAGTGGAGCAGATTGCTTTGACAGAGAGAGAGCTCCATAAAGGCGGGGAGCAGGCAGGCACAGTGGGGACCTTGAGGCTCCCCCTGCAGTAGCAAACAGAATAAGTGCCATGAGCGGGACCAGGGCACCCACAAGAGAGGCGGGACCCAGAGGTTTGGTGTCCCTTAGGCTGTTTCAGCCTGAGATGGGGGCCACATGGCCCCTGCATATTTATTTAAAAAAAAATGAAAATAAAAGAGGCTGGGCCCCAGGGATGCAGTCCCCAAGATGGTGGTCACTCAGCCCC
This sequence comes from Lissotriton vulgaris, assembly GCF_964263255.1. NCBI lineage: Eukaryota > Metazoa > Chordata > Amphibia > Caudata > Salamandridae > Lissotriton > Lissotriton vulgaris. Next base: position 323,055,920 of record NC_141699.1, on the reverse strand, counting down.
CTCTCTTTAAGTTTTTGTTTTCCTAAAGAGCTAGTCCCTGGGAGATGGGGTCCCTGGGGACGAAATCACCCCAGGGAGGGGAGCAATGTGGCCTCTCTCCCCCTTTCAAAATTGGCCTGGCCATGCAGGATGGAGACCCCAGGGCCTAAATAGGCCCAGGGAAGGAGATCCGGGCTGCCCCCTTCCCTAACAAATAAAAAAAATAAAGATAAAATAACTGGCAAGTCGCCGGAGGCCCAGTTCCCTTTTACTACCACTCATACAAACGTGACTCCTGGAGCATAACTGGCTAGGGGAATAAAATACCCTTGGCTGCAGAGGATCCTTGGGGGCCAGCAAGCCCTGCTGAGAGGACTTTAGAGGCCATGCCCCTTTTTTCCATCTATCTACAAAGAAGCCTCCTGGTGCACTACTGGTTAGCAAATGAAGTCTCCCTGGATTCTGAGGGTCCTTGTGGTCCAATACCCCTTCTGTTACCTCAAGTTAGACCCACACAGCAGGATTGCTGTGAGCTAGTCAGAGGTCCCACCCCCTTTCTCCAACAATGTGCAAATGAACCTACTGATGCACTACATGTCTAAAGATTCTTATCCTAATTTGCATTCCTCCAGTTGCAGTACCCTGGGCACTCAGGCCCAGCTGAATTAGGTGTGAAAACTGCTTCCATAGCAAAGACTAAAGCGTGGGTGTGGGGAGGTCCCTGTGTGAAGATGTCAATTTGGCCTGTGCAGGTCAAACATGGCTGTTTTATCGGACCCACCATAGCGCTCAAACTGAAATCACACCTAGGTCCTCATGCAACCATTGACTACCATTAGCGCTTTGCAACTTTTTATCACATCTCTGTTTTTGCTTAAATGACTTTTGTCATTTTGTTCATTAAATGAATCTCTACTTTCTAATATAGATTTTCATTTTGTTGTGTTTTCAAATTTTTATCTGTTTTAGTACTTGCTTTACACTTTCTTAAGTGAAGCATATCTGCTCTGTGCCATAGCTACCAGGTGTTGAATTTAGGTTTAAATTACTGAAACCTGTCACTGAACCAAGATAGTGACTTTGTTACTTTTGGTGAACTACCATGCACCCCAAATAAAAATGCACTTTCTCACAATATGGTCTCAATATTTATGAGACTGGAATCCGAATTGTGAATATTTCTTCTTTTGTATCTAATTGTATGTATTTTTATTATTGTTTGTGGCATTTTATATATATATTAGCATTTGCTAATATTATCAATTAGTGTTTATTAAAATGTTGTGTATTGCTTTGTATTTATTTAAAAAAGTTTAGATTTGTTTTCTGTGATTACATTTTAATATCAATATTTAGTTTAAAGTCATATTTTCTTCTGTTTTTTGTTTCATTGTTTGACAAAATATATTTTGTTAAATGCCCATTTATCATACATTTTTATGAGTTGATTGTATTTTTTATAATTTATTAAATACATATCATATACATCTATATATTATTTTGATTTTTTTTATTATGTGTGCTAGTTAATAATTTTATGGTATTTTTTTTGGACCTGTATTTTTAAGTTACATATTTCTGTTTTTTTTTAGGTCAATGAATTTCAGTTAATTGTATTTTTTTGAATTAGTATATCATTAAATATTTTTAAATGTGTATACTTAAGTATCTAATGTCAATATTTTCAGCAGAATATTTTTGTAATAAATATTTTTGGCCATTCCTTCCATTGAGATTTACATAGCCCTTTTGCCTCACCTCAAATAAAAGATGGAGGAACCACATGTGCATATTATGTCTGTGCAGTGTAGGCCCTGGTGACATTGGCTGCCACTGCTGCGTAAAGGTGTTGTGGAGGCTGACAATGTTTAAAGGTTATCTGCACTGTATGCTCACTCCAGGGATTACACCTACTTTAAATGTACATTTGATCTAATGGAGTGGATATCATGAGCACTTCTAGAATACCAAAATGCAGCCATTCTGAATCAAAAAAGGAATTTGTTCATAGGATTTCCTTCTGTACTTCAATACAGAAATGTAAGGTCAACAACACACTGTCCAAACCAACGCCAGTTACGCTATGAGTGCCACAAGGCTCCTCATTATCCCCTACTCTCTTCAATTTGTTCATGGAACCACTCTCCGATTTGCTACAAACCTCAAACGTGCAGTTCCACATGTATGCAGATGATACCCAACTCTACCTCAAGATCAACACCCTGGATTACATTAGACTACTTAACAACACTCTTAAGACCACCCAAACTTGGCTGGCAGTGAATCACCTCAAACTGAATGCTTTAAGAACTGAAATACTTCTTATCGCCCCACCCGCCAAAGTCCCCACTATGCACAATCTGATAAAAAAAACTCACAGCACTCCATGTTCAACCGACCATTGTCGACTCAGCGAAATCACTTGGTATAACACTGGACTCCAACCTCAATATGCAGAAGCATATTAGTAATGCAACGAAGGGAGCAAATTTTCAGATCAATACACTAAGGAAACTGAAGCCCTTCCTACCTCCTAATGACTTCAAAGTAGCGGTTCAGGCTCTTGTTCTACCGCGGCTGGACTATGGAAGTGTTGCGTTATGTGGTCTCCCTAAAACCACCACAGCTCCCCTAAGAGCATCCACTAATGCAGCAGCGAGATTCATCACGGGCTCGAAAAAAAGGGCCCATATCTCCCCTGACTTAAAGTCTCTAAACTGGCTACCATTTGAAGCCAGAATCCACCTGAAAATAGCCTGCATGATGCACAAGGCTCTACATCATAGTGCACCCAGCTATCTCACACAAAAACTCACAATATCAGGAGGATCAAGATCAACAAGAAGTTCGGAAAACTTCCTTTTGAAACCACAAAAATTCAATAAGGAAAAACCTATAATCGCTCCTTTTCAGGACTGGCACCCAGGATTTGGAATGCCCTCCCACCACAAATAAGATGTAACCCCTCCTCAACCTCTTTCAAACTGGAAGTAAAAGGCATCCTGATGGCGAAATTTACGTAAACATTGCCTTACATGACTGTTTTTAAGAACCCCTATTTCACCCTTTTTAGCTACCATTCTAAAGCCTGGCTTGTGTATATGCAAAACTTTGGTCCATATATTTTGATGTTCTCTTGTTCAATGTATTCCCATCATCTTGCCACACTGAGCCAGTTTCTTCACCTTATCTGATTTTGCCCTGTTATCTAGGATTTTCTCTACCACCATGCTCTATCGCCTTGTTTTACTCCTTGCACGTTTCTTTTATTTAAGTGTTTGATGTTATTCTTACGCTCCTTTTATTTCCTTTTATGTCTTGCCTATATACGCTTATTGCAAAGCGCTGTGATACCCCTAAGGGTCTTGTTCGCGCTCTATAAAACTTTCAAATAATAAATAATAATAATAATAACACAGCTCATTTTCAATATTGGTACGACACTCAAGTTAAATTGATGGGTTTTAACTGATATTTCTTAACATGTACTTTGTTAAACTCAAACTCTGTAGTGCCCTAATACGTATTGGTAATAGTCTTTACTCCTGGTCCCGTTGTTCTCGTCCCATTCATAAATAGTGAGATAATAATATCTCAGGACAGAAAAAAGAACAAAGTAATGCTGGCCCTATCCTCAAGCCTGGAGTACAAAAGTGTACCAGACCCAGCATTCCCTTTGGAATACCAAGACCAGACGAAGGCAGGCAAAACTGGGAGGGATGGAGGGAACTAATGAATGAGACAAGAACAAAGGGACCAGAAGTAATGAAGATCATCGGTAAGTAATAGGGCATTACCTTTAAGGTCCCTCATGTCCTCATCCCATTCATAAATAGTGAGAGTACCTAAGCAAACAACTGCATTGGGCACCCGCCACACCAGTGTCCACCCCCTGAATGTGTACAGCAGAGGGAAACCGAAGATGCCTCTCTGCCCAGCAAAACAATGGAATCACAACTGCATTCAGAGACTTGGACCTGGAACCCCCATGATTCAAGTAAGCCACCAAAACTATGGTGTCCCAACAAACCACCACATCGTGACCCAACAACTGGACGCAGAATCCCATCACAGCCCGGAACACCACAGTAATTTCCCTCTAATTCAAGTAACGCCACCCCTCCTGAAGGGACTAGTGACCCTGAAGGGTCCGGAATCCAAAGTTGTGACCCACCAGAAGGCACTGGCATCCATCTGGTGGAAAGGACAGCAATGGCAGCCCCTGAGAAAGATTGTCCAACAACGTCCACCAGCACAGAGCAGGGAGGAGGGATGGAGCCACAGGAACATGAAGAACCAGATTGTGGATTCCACCAGGCCAACAGATACTCTGGTCCTTTCGTAAGCAACTTAAGACCTGGCTTTTTAATCATTAGACACCGGTCCCCCCTCTCAGGTTAAATACTACAGATATCTCAGCGTCGAGACGCCCATGGGCCTTTGTTTGTGCTTTAGAAATGTCACTAATAAATAAATAAATACAACCACAGAGGCCGGAGATAAAACTGAGCCCAAACCACTGTAAACATGGCTGGCACCATAAGACCAAGAAGTCGTAACCACAGACAGACTGGAAAGAAGCCCCACCTCCAAGAACCGCTGAGCAAGGGAATATAAAGTCACAGCACCAGAAAGAGGCAAGAACACCCTGTTCAGATCAGTGCAGAAGTGCGCCCCAATGAATTCAAAGTACTGTTATAGCTCTAACTGAAATTTGGAAACAATTAAGAAGAAACCCATGAGCTCGTAATGCATTACACACCACCTCCCGATCCACCAGCAGTTGACCAAAAGAGGGAGCATTGACCAACCAATCGTCTAGATATGGGTAAATGAGAACTCCCCGCAGATGTAAGTAATCCACCAGCATTGCCACCACCTTTGTGGGCCAGACTTCAGGCCAAAAGGCAGCACCTGAAACTGGAAATGATGCCCCTGAAGGCTAAACCTCAAATATTGACGAAATCTGGGGTGAACTGGGCCATTATATTATGCGTCCTGGAGATCGAGGGTGCATAAGAATTGACCAAGAGCACCAATGGACTCATCCGCTGCAGAGTCTTCATTTGGAAGGGCAGATGGACCACACACTTATTGAGAGCTTCCAAGTCGAGGACCAATCGGAAGCCCCCTTTCACCTTGGGAACCAGAGAGTAAAACCCCTTCCCCACGTCCAGAGGAAGAACGCCCCAAATTGCCCCTTTTTCAAGAGAGACTCAACCCCCAGAGACATTTCCGACCGCCGTACTGGACAGGATGGTCATGGGGTAGGACGAATCGCTGACTCCGGAGGAGGCTCTGAAAATTTGATTCTGTACCCCTTATGAGCAATGTCCAGAACTCTCACATCGGAACAGAACTGCAGCCGGGAGAAAGAACTGCAGCCGTTTGCCTACTAAGAATTCGGGAGCACTGGCCTTATAGTCAGGAATGCAGTTTAGGGGGGATTTAGCTTTCCTATCCCAAACCCAACGTGAAGAAAACTGCCTGTGACCCTTGGAGAAGTGTCCACAAGAAGGAGGTTATAAGGAAGACTTAGGTTTGGGAGAACGAATCACAGCTGAGGGCTGCTTGATGGATGATGAAAGCGTTTTCTCCTTAAACAATGTATGTAATTTTCCATCCAATTCCTCCCCAAAAAACCATTGTCCCCTGAAAAGGCAAGCACAAGGCACAAGCCTTTTGAGCGCAATCAGTTTTCCAGTACTCCAACACCAGATTGCGGCGGGCCACCCCACCTGCCCTGCCAGGGAAGGCTGAAACCCTCACTACATTGAAGGACACATCTGACAAGAACTCAACCAGTCTCTCGATATGCTCCAATAACCCAGAGCAGTTCGATGAATCATCCATTGATTGATATAAAGCCTTGATATCTGAATTCAAGGATTCAATGATGTCGAATAAATACCGGCTATCCAAGCCAGAAAAGACCCAGAGTACACTTTCCGGAGGGAATCATCAACCTTCTTATCCACTGGATCTTTGATAACAACATTCTCAGGCAAGGAAGTCCACCTCACAAGGCTAGCAACAAAGGAATCAAATGGAATTAAATCCGGTAATTACTTGGACATATCCTGAAGAGGGTAAAGTTTAGCCATGAACCTAGCAAGCAAAAAATGTTCCGGATCCTACTATTCCCTTTTCAGAACCTCATGAATAAGGGATGAACCGGCACATCCACCACAGCTGAACATTGAAACTGATGCAGTAATGAACCACCAGAGGGTGACTCATCATCAGGAAATCCCATGTTGGACATGACATGTTTAAGCAACTCAGTCAACATGTCCTTATCAATATATTTTCCTTTGCGTTACGCACCCCCAAACAATCCTCCATGGAATCTGATGAGTGAGAAGAGAGAGGAGGAAGGGAATCTTTTGAATGAGGCCCTCCCCCCATTTCATGCAGGATTCCTTTAATGAGTCTCTTCATGCGATCATCATCCCCCTCCCTGTGGCATTTTGACTGCGTCAGAGAAGGGGAGGAAGAGAACTCCGAAGATGAGGAAAAGGAGTGTTCCACACACCTGCGCTTCTTTGAATATTTCCCCATCGTAATAAAAGCAATACATCAAACTCAAAATGACCCACACCCAGCGGTGCACTGAACCAAGGGTGAGAAGGCGAAACGTTAGAGCACACCTCTTAGGTAGGTACCCCAGGCCGCTGCCACAAGATCACCTCCAATGCAGGGTATAACTCGATATCAAATTATCAATGAACTTTAGAAAGAGAAAACTCCTATGCAACACTTACTTTATACACCTGTCCAAAGGCCACCTACTGCATACCATCATGGAATTTCCTAACCCACCTGCCACGGCCGAAAGACAGGCAGCGAGAACCGGAAGCAGAGATGGGTCTAGAACAGGAGAGAAGCAGCTTCTCAACGTGCCCGGCAACCTGGGAGGAACAGACAGGAATCCCCCAACCGCCGAACACATCCACAATGAAGGGAATCCACCCGACTTTCCCCAATCCCAGCAGGGAAGACGAAGGGACACACCGCAACACCCCCACTGCCCAGCAGTGGAGTACGTAAATAATCAGGAGCTCCCTAGTTCCTGTTCCTCGTTTCATTCTGTCAAAGACAGAAAAGAAGAACAGGAGGAATGCTGGGTTTGGTACAATTTTATACTCCCAGGGGGAGGCGGTGTGGTAGGGCCAGCATTCCTTTGTTCTTATTTCTGTCATGAGATAGTATATCTCACTATTTATGAATGGTACGAGGACAGGAGGGACTTGGGAGGCAATGGCCTTCCCAGGACACTAAAAAATTCAATTGACAATTTTCAGTTTAACAAGTCAGCAAAATAATATTTTGAACTTTGAATTTTAAGTCTATGATTTTTGTGACCACACATGGATGTTTCAAGCAATACACACTCATATACACAGCACACACGAAAGAAGGTTGAGCAACATAAATAGAGGTTCCTATGAGTAGGTGGCACTCAACAAAATATCTCCTGTCTGATAGCTTCTTTGTTTGCTCTCCACATTATAATGGCAATGAAAGGATCAGTGAGAAGGAGGAAACATAACATGGTCGCAAAGTATGGGGTAGAGGTAAGCCTAGCCTTAAGCAGGCAGCTGCCAGGTAAAGTAGGTGCAAACATACACATACAGCTGAAATATTATTTTTTTTACAATTGATGATGGCCAGACTATGAATGTACTTTGTAGAAACTAAAGAAACAGATGCAGCAGAGAAATACTGAATGCATTTCATTGGCGAAGTTACAGACAAATAGTATTTATTATTGTGTTCTACTAGTGCTGAAGATGTCTACCTAGATGTGACCACTGTCCTCAGTCTTATTTCAGGCATCACAATGATATTTTTTCATAATCTTAAACCATTGACTTTTTAAAGCATTAATTTAAATTAAATCCTAATGTACCATACCAGGAAAGTAAAGGACCTGGGCCAGCAGAGACTGCAACTACGAACAATTCCAAGTCACATGACCTTTACCAAGATGCTTGGCCTTCAAAAAGCCCTGGCCTATTGGCCCTACGGGTAAAAACCGTGTCGGCTGTTCCTTTTTGTCTTGCTCATTGGCTCTGTTCACAAAAAATAAAAAAATAAAAAACCAGAAGAATGTATTTTGGATTATAATACTCCAGGAAACAATAATTGAACTATGAGGGCACAATGTCCTCCCTCTATACTTCTACTAAGTTTGCCTACACAGTGGTTCTGGTGGTGTAATCACTTGAGGGGGAAGTGCCAATCACCAATTTGGGTCCTGACCCTGTTTGTTGACGTAATTCTGGATAGTATCCACCCATTCACCTAAAATTTTATATATTATCCATAGAATCTAAAAAAGACATGTAAAGCCCGATGCAGATGTCGTTGGTGATAGAAAATCCCTACTTTCCCATGATTGGAAATTTACTAGTGGGTGTTCCTTCATATCTGGCCCTTTCTTCATAACCATTGCCATTCAGCTGTTAGTCATGCCCAATAACTGTTAGCAGTACAGAGTTTGTAGATGAACAACTCTTCCTTTTCTGAGCAGTATAAATGCTGTGTATTATTAAACACAAAAATGTATGTCAGCTACATACTACAGAGCCACACTGTTGGATGAATGGGATCAATTGGCATAACCCCATCACAGGGTATCTGTTTTCAGGGAGTATGTTGCTAACATTACAATTATCAACTTAATGGTTTTTGCACATTTTATCTTTTGTAACATATATTAAGTGTGATGTATCAGTATCAAAAATATTAGAAAGTGTTATGTTGCTGATAATTCAAGTTTTGCTTTAAATGGGTAACAACGTTCTGGAAAGGCCTGCAAGTCACCTGCAGGAAACATTCTAGCGTTTAATAATCATAGCACGCATTTTGTGATCATTTTCATCACCACTGAGATCACAAAATTCCAAATATTTACTCACCTTAAACTGTTTGCTATGCTTTCAAATGAAGTTTTAAGGTTCGAAAATGCTGCCTAATCGAAGGCCCACATGCATCAAGCATTTTTGGAGTCGCAAACGGTGCGATTCCTTAAAATCGGCCGTTTGCAATTCCAAAAATGCTTTTTGGAATGCATCAAGCATTTTTAGAACTCGCAACATTTTTGCGATTTCTAAAAATGCGATTACTTTTAAGAAATCGCAAATTTGCGATTTCTTAAAAGCAATGCATGATTACTTTTATAATTGCGAATTCGCAATTAGGGTGTCAAATTTACCGAGTGGTTGAACCACTCGGTAAATTTGCAAAAAGTGTTAAAAACGCTGCAAAAGCATTTTTTACACATTCATGTTACTGACACACATGTCCTTAGGACATGTGTGTGTGCAACATGATGCGAGAACAACATTTCATGGGTGCAGGGGGGGGTCATTTGAACCCCCCTCTCCACCCTTGAAATGCAATCAGGATTTGCGATATTCTAAGTGCGAATTCGCAATTCCCATTCATTCCTAAGGGCATTTTAGCCCATAGGAATGAATGTGAATTGCGAATTCGCACTTTGCTAATCGCATAATATTTGAGAATCGGTAAAAATTGCGATTTTTACCGATTCTCAAATATTTTGAGAAAATGTACATGCATCCCATTTTGCATTTCCTAATTTGCGATTCCCTAAAAATCGCAAATTAGGAAGTGCAAAATTAAGCAATGATGCATGTGGTATCGATATCGATAGCGGTGAGACCTTTGCGCCTATTCTTCTTGATTTAAGAGCTGCTTTCGATACCGTGTCCCATTCCATCTTATTGGAGTCTCTCTGCTCCCTTGGTGTTGTTGGACCAGCGCTTGCCTGGGTGGCCTCATTTCTCAATGAGCGCACCTTTCAGGTTTTCTCAAACAAAGCTGAATCTGCGATTCACTCCTCTGCTTACGGCGTCCCTCAAGGGTCTATATTGAGCCCTCTGTTGTTCAATATTTACATCAGACCACTTGCTTCTATCGTAGAGGACGCCGGTCTGTCTATATACTCATATGCAGACGACACGCAGATTGTGTTTTCTTTGTCTAGCAGCAGGGCTCAGGACACTTCTGCCCTTAAAACTGGCCTTTCTCGTGTTGCAGCTTGCATGCATGCGCATCTGCTAAAGCTCAACGGTGACAAGACCGAGGTGATCATACTAGGCAAACATAAAGATCTGTGGGGCTCTAGACACTGGCCCAGTGATATGGGTCCGCTGCCTACCCCCGTGCCTGTGGCTCGTAACCTCGGTGTCCTGATCGACGATAAACTCTCGATGAGGCAGCAGGCAACTAAGGTCGCTGCAATCTGTTTTAATACTCTACGCTTGCTGCAGAAGATCATATGGATGTTGCCTGAGTCCACTTGAAGAACTGTCGTACAAGCCCTTGTGATGTCCTGCATCGACTATGGCAATGTGCTCTATCTAGGAGCAGATAAAGCCACAATCAATAAACTCCAGGTTGTACAGAACTCAGCTGCTCGCCTGCTGCGCAATGTTCCACGTAGAACGTCCGCAATGCAAGCTCTGCGTGACCTTCACTGGTTAAAAATTTCTGATCGTGTGGTCTTCAAAACGTTGTGCTTCCTATTTAAGATTCGTCAGGGTTTTGCTCCCATCTACCTGCACAATCTTGCCCAGCCATATCAGCCTGGCCGCTCTCTTAGGTCATCCAACAATGGCAATCTTGTGATTCCTAGAATCCGACTGGCAAAAATGGGAGGCCGTTCATTCGCATATCTAGGACCTAAGATGTGGAATGCTCTCCCGTTGGCGCTAAAAACAGAAACTAGTCTTCTTGCTTTCCGCAAAAAATTGAAGACTCTTCTGTTCTAAGTTCTTCGGTTCTGTTTTTCTTTTCTTTCAGCAATTGCTTGTTTTCTTCTTCAGTCTGTCCCTGGCGCCGGGAAACCCATTGCGGGTAGCTGTGCGCAATACAAGTTCAATAAATAAATAAATAAAATAATAAATGTGGGCCATAGTGTATCACTATGTGGACCTCTAATCCAATTGCCTTTTGCTGTACAGATAAAAAGTTAGTCATTTCATTTGATAGCCTGAAGAAGGTTTTCATAGCAATGGAATGCTTTAAAATTTTAATGAGCAGAAATTAGTCCCATCTCAACGTGTAACCGAGTGTAAAACTCACAGGCATTAAACAGGGTCCTCTCAGAAAGTTGGTATTTTGCTTATTATTACTGTTCTGCTTTGTTGAAAGCAACAGACATTCTCTCTAGAGTTAGGACTTGTCAACCTCTTTAGGAATTACGCTTAATGTAATAGTTGTGTGAAGCTGGCTCTACTGCATTTAAATTACAACTAAAGCTAGCTGTCTGGTTCAAAGGAAAACATTGGTATGCAATGTGTAATGCTAATACTCTATCTCTGGAATTGAAATAGGTAGAAAAATAATTAAACATATATTTTTATTAGTTATTAAAAATCCAATTCAATGGTAATGTCAGGTTTTTAAATATTACAGAAGACTGACTTTTAAACCCTACATTTTCAATGCCTCAAGTTGCTGGAAGCTATCTCCACCAAGAAAAGGGGAATGAGAGAAACTGAATGTAGTCCTGCTTATATGCTCTCCAGGTGTATAACGACATATTCATGCCACGCAATGCAGCTCGTCCACTGGATCCATTTCCAAACTGTAGTAAACATTTTCTGTTCAATGGGTATCCGTTTGAGGATGCACAAACCCTGCCTCACCCAGGAGCCCTGCTACTTGCTGGGTGGGTACTTGAATACCCAGTGGGCCCCAACAATGGGCTCTTTGTCAGAGATCTTTTTTTTTTTTTTTTTAAGTCCTCATACATGCCACCAGCAGATATAACCTCAAGGTGGGATCACACCGTGCAACTTGCATACTTAAGTTACTTGGATTCCGCCCTCGATCGAAAGTGCAAAGCATACAGGGATCTCTCAGAGGCAGGCTATTTCTTAGTCCAACTCCCCTTTCGACACGTTACCTGGGAGGACCAGGCCAATACCCACTGGCATAATCATTGGACTTTGGTTAACTTTCGGCCCAAGTTCTTAAAGCTGACCACACTTTGCTAGTGCTTTCGTCACCACACAGCAAGTCCGACTGACTTATCATCATGACATTCCTCAGGCAGTCTGCAAATTTTGGAGGTGCCTCCGACTTCCACTCTCTACATATTTCTCTCCTTGCGATTACAATTACATAGAAGATAAATTGAGTGGCTGGGTTGTTTAGTATGTACCCTAAGGGTAGCCCAAAAAAAATTAATCTAGGACAACATGTGATTGATGTTAACAAAACCTCTTCTAGGAAACCACACACCTGTCTCCAATAACTGATGATTTGTGGACACTCTAAAAACATATGTATGTCATCAGCTGCTCCCAGCTTACACTTTGGGCAAAATTAACTCTCTGCTGATAACCTGGAGAGCTTGGCCGGAGTCCAATACACCCTATATGTTGTGTATAGGTGGTTCCTTCTGAGGTTAGCTGGTTTGATTATTTTTTGAGATATAACAAATGCATCAGTCCAAATTTTCCTGATCTCCTCTGGGTTACCTACTATATCACTACTCCAAAGGTTGGATATCTCGGACGTTGAAGTGTCATTAGCCCCAATCAGACTATTGTACCAGAAGGCAACCTCTCATTTCCAGACACCACCTCTGTTCATGAAATCTAAAAATTGAGGCTCCTCCTGCGACCCCCAATCTTGTCTCCCCCACCATGAGGACAGCTGATAAAACTTAAATCTTGTTAAGAACCTCCCAGTTAAGTTGACTAATGAGTCCCAGTCCAGCAGTTGGAAGTTGGTACTCAGGTCCGCCCACTTTACTACGCCTGCCTCTCTCAATGGGGTTGCCAATCTGTCTAGGCGACAATCCTGAGTGCCGGGTGAGTCCCAGATTGGAGCATGCATATTATAGTAGGGGATTTGCGAGACTTTCCGAAGGTACAGCCAGGTTCTTAATGCAGCCTGCAGAATTTTCAAACGCACCTTTTTGTAAAATTTTTGATGTCCAAATTTGTAAAGAAAAAAGTCTGTGCTGAGTGATTGGTCAGATAACATTGCCTGGAATAGGCGACCATGCGAGGAAGGGTCAAGTCTGTTAGCCAAAATTTTAAAATTCTTAAGCTGGAAGGCATAGCAATACATCAGGAGATCTGGTAATGCAATGCCGCCCAGCTTCAACCCCCTTCTCAGTTTCCTCCAAGCGATTCTGGGAGATTTAGTGACCCAGATGAATGATCCAATGTTACCTTGTAGCTTGGCAATGTCTTTGAGGTCGAAAGATAATGGTATGTTGTTGAAGAGGAAGGTTATTTTAGGGAGAATGATCATTTTTATGAGGTTCACTCTTCCATAGATGTTCAAAGGGAGAGTCGCCCATCTTGATAGTGACTTACTGACTTCCTTTACAACATTCTGCCAGCTGGTTTTGGCGGTATCTGCTAATTTCTGAGTAAGCTGTATCCCTAAATACCTCATTTTTTGTCTAGCGCCCTGTACTGGGGGGGAAGTATGCCAGCTCATGATTTCGGTCTTCTCCTTGTTTATTTTGTAACCCAATACCCTCCCGAATTCTTCAGACAGTTTAAATAATAAGGGGATCGATTCTGTAGGGTTGGTGGTGTAAAGGAGAAGATCATCTGCATATAATGCAGTTTTAAGTTCGACCTCCCCCATTTTAAAGGGCAGAATGTTAGGATCTGATCTCAGAGAGCATACAAAGGGCTTGATGTAAACATCGAACAGTAGGGGAGACAAGGGACATCCCTGCCTAGGGCCTCTGGCGATGTTAAACCAGTCCGTCATGCCCCCATTGATCAAGACTCTGGCGCGAGGTTCCTTGTAAAGGGATTTAATTCCCTCGATGAACAAGGATGGGAACCCTAGCTTAGCCATGGTCTCCCAGAGAAAAACCCAGTTTACCTGGTCGAACGCCTTAGCGGCATCTATCGCTACAATTGTTAGAGGGAGGCGCCTTTCTTCTGCGAGATCTATTGGCCCCAATACCTGAAAGGTAAGTTCGTTCAGCTGTCTACCTGGTATGAAGCCTCTCTGATCATGGTGAATTACTGACTTTATGACTTTTGTTAGCCTTGAGGCTAGTAACCCGGAGAAGATTTTCAAGTCAGAATTCAAAAGAGAAATCGACCTATAGGATTCTATCCTCTGGGGGTCCTTGTTTGGTTTAGCTATTAATACGATCGTAGCTTCAAGCCAGGAGGTAGGTGTATTTTCCCCTTGAAGGAGAATTCTATTAAAAAGTGATACGAGGACGGGCAGGATTGCTTCTAAGTTGTCTTCGTACACTTCTGATGGTAGGCCATCTGAGCCTGCCGCTTTCCTCCGACTCATCTTCTTCATTTGCACCCTCACTTCTCCTTCTGTGATCTCACTAGTTAGTAAACTCTTAGCCTCATCGGGTAGTTGAGGCAGATCTATCCGGCCCAGCCAGGAATCCACTGCCTCTAATTCAATGCCACCGGCCTCTTGGTAAAGATCCTTAAAGAATCCTCTCGCTTCCTCCCTGATCAGATCATCCCCTGTTAACTTAATCCCAGATGTTTGATGGATAAGCAAGTCTATGTTGTTCCTACTCTTCTCTGCCCTCGCTTTCCAGGCAAGAAGGGCTCCACATTTCTCCCAATACTCAAAGTTCTTCATTTTGCTAACCTCCCATCTGTCCTTGATAGCTTTGTCGCTTCTTGCCTGGAATTTGGATTGGAGATCCAGGAGTTCTTTTTCTAACCTTGGGATACATTCCCTGTCTGTTCGGACTGCTAATTGCAGCTCCAGTTCCTTCTTTTTGATTCCTTCGAGGTCTTGGGTTTCTCTTCTCCTTGATGATTTTCTTTTAAAAGACATCATGGAGCTCAAAATACCCCTCGAGTACGCCTTGAAGGAGTCCCAGACGAGTTGTTCTGTACCGTATCCTGTATTGAAAAGGAAGAACTCAGTTATGCTTTCTTTGATCTTGGACAAAGTCTGATTTTCCAACATGAGGGTTCTGTCCAGGGTCCATCTGGCCACAGTGGGCTTCAATCTGAAGTTCACTGTAAGTTCTATCACTGAATGGTCAGATATACCTAGCGGTGTATGGGTTACTGACACTAAGTCGGGGATTAAAGAGCGGTCTAACAGGAAATAGTCAATTCTTGAGTAGTGTTTATATTTTTTGCTAGAGGTATACTCTTTAAGAGCACCATATTTAACTCTCCATGCGTCTAGGATGTTAAAGTCTTTCATAATATTTCTTAAAATACGGAGGGAGTTTTTTGGAGTAGAATATTTTACTCTAGATGTACGGTCCAACATACTATCAAAAACCAGATTAAAGTCCCCTCCTAATATTACTGGCGCATTTTACTGTAGTAGACTTCCCTCCAACTTCAGAAGGAAGTTGGAGTTATCCTCGTTGGGACCATAATACACCACACAGGTGTAAGGGGCATTATCTATTAACAAAGCCGCCACTAACCATCTTCCGGACTGATCCGTGTCCATTTTCAGACTTTTATTCCCTTGTTAGCTCTTATAAATATGGCTACCCCCCTTGTTACCCCCTTTTGCCCTGAACAGAGTACCTCTTCTACCCAACATAGCTTACTAAAAACTTGTTTACACAGCTTTGCCTCTCAGTGTGTGTCCTGTAGTAAACAGACTGAGGCCTCTGAATTTTTTAAAAATTTGCACACCCTTGCTTGTTTTTTCACGCTCCCAATTCCATTGAGATTCCAGGAGAGGATTTTTTTACTACTCAGCCTGCTAACAGCCATGATATTCTATACAAAAATGTGACATTCCCACCTTCCAGTGTGCTGACTGACTTGCTGGTTTTTACATTATATGAGGATTTTTTATTTTTACCCTTCCCCCCTAAACCCATCCCTAACCCACCCGCAGGGAACCCCCCCATCAAAATTGGCGCTGGTCTCACCTATGAGGAACCCCCAGCTCCTGCGGTACTGCCGCCTAATATATAGCTGGTGCAGGATTAACATGTGTATAAGACTTTTTTTTTCTCCCTAAACCAATTTTTTTTTTTTTTTTTAATACGATTATTTTATACCCGTGCTCTCTCTCTTTTTTTTTTTGGCTAGATTTGCTAGCGTGGAGGAGGAGATTCTTTACTTAGATTTATCATTAGAACGAAAACTGAAAAAAGACCCCCTTTTTTTCAATTAATTATTCCCCTCCCCTTGACATATCTTCCATCTATATTATATAGTACTCTGTATTTACTGGTTTCTTATACACTTTTGACTTTATTATTGGCTAACCGCAACTTCTCTATTTAGTTCACCACTGTGGCAGCTCCACCATCAACTAAACAACTAATTAATACCTTATGGCAGGCTATTTTCTCATTTTTGATAAGAGATCGTCTACCTCCTCTGGGTGGTTACAATTATACATTTTGTTGTTCCACATAACCTTTACCAGTACGGGAAACTTCATCTGGACCTGTGCTCCTAAAGACCTGAGTTCTGGCATCCTGGAGCCTAATTCCCACTGTCTCTGGGCAGTGCGACCCACTATATCAGAACGAATTAAGTAAGGATTGGCTCCATGATGTAAAGAAGATCTAGAGAGGCACCTATTTAAGATCAATTCCTTAATGCTGTAAGTTTGAAAGTTAACCAATATTTTCCTTGGGGTCTTCCGGTCAGGATGTAACCTAAAGGGGTCTCTGTGTACTTTCTGAATCTCTGATTCCAAATCGATGTCTGGCCGATCCTTCAAAACGCCTTCTCGTAGGAGCTTGCACACAGTCTTTAATGTCTTCAACTTCCTCTCCTTCAGGAATTTTCAAGATTTGGAGGTTGTTTCTGCGTGTGTGCATTTCAAGTTTCTCTATATCCATCGCTAATGAACAATTTTGTACCTTTAGAGAACTTATATCTTTAGCGTTACCCAGCGCGGTGTCGGATAATAGATAAACCTTAGATTCTAACACATTTGTACGGACAGAAATGTCCTCTAATTTTGCCTCGAGATGATCGAATCTATTGTGAAGGCTCCTCTGATTATTTTCCGAGAACTCAAATTTCCTCAGGAGATCCTCCCTGAGGGATTTAAATAAGGAGCCGATCAATTCACCTTCAGACTGAGTCGTTGTTAAACCATCATGTAATTGGAGGGTCATGGAGTCTTGAATGGGACCCGCTGAAGCCTGTGCTGATGAAGGTGGTGACAGACTAGACAGCCCGATTGGTTGCGAGGGTGGTTGGGAAGGTGCTAAGAGAACCTGTGTGGGGTTTACTACAGGCACTGGAGAGCCTGCACTACCAGTTGTTACTATAATAACAGGCTCCACTTTCTTTTGTGCAACGACAGAACCGCAATACGTGTCGGAAAAAGAGCCCAAAGAAGGAGAAAATAAAAGCCTGATTATCTCACCGCATAGGGAGATCAAAACCGCCTCCTGCTTTCGCCATTGTCATCAGCAGTACCGCTGAGCTACGGAGCTCCGCGACGGGCGATTAGCCTGCCGCCGCCATGTTCCCTTCTCTCCGCTTCTTAGATTCTTGTCATCTCCATCGTCAGAGATCTTTTTATGATAAGTTTGCCTGGTGTTGTCCATGGCATAAGACACAGCCCTTTTATGAAGTTGTAAAGGAAGTGTGGCATGCTGGGAAGAAATGTGATCTAAAATTCGTTATGGACAACCCTTTCACTGGAGATTTATTCTCAGAGATTGTTCATACAATGATTAAAACATAAATGTGAACATGTTAAGTGTGGTGATGAGCACGTGTTTCTCAATTGGGGTGAAACTGTTTTGTATCCAACTGTCACTGAACAGGTCTGTGGCAATTCATCAGCACCTTAAATTGAATAACTTAATAAGGCGCCGGGCCCAGACGGGCTCCCTATTGGTTTAATTAAGTGGATCCCGGATTTCTGGGCCCCTTTGCTATTGAAAATTTTTAATAATTTAACTTTGACAAAAATACCTGAGACTTGGGCCAAAAGTATAATAGTCCTGATTTTTAAGAAGGGAGATAGATCTCTTCCGTGCAATTATAGACGTATCTCTCTAATAGATAATACCCTCAACATTTTAGGAAGAGTCCTGTACAACAAAATCGTGGGATGGACAGAAGCAAATGCCATCTTGGATCCATGCCAGCTGGGCTTTAGGGGCAAGGTTGGAACGATCGAACAATGTCTAAACCTAAACATAATTGTCGGGAAATATACTTTTGCAAGGAGGACCCCCATCTACATGGCTTTTATGGACCTGTCCACATTCTTTGATCTAGTGAATAGGTCAAAGCTGTGGGCAATCCTCTCGTCAGGAGGCCTGGACGAAACACTGGTAATTTTTTTTGCATATTTACACAGAGACCTCCAGGCTCAAGTAATGGTTTGGAATGGGAGTAGATGTGTCAGGGACCATCAATATTGGCACGGGGGTCAGGCAAGGATGCGTCTTGGCCCCCCTTCTTATTATCATGTATATCAATGGGCTGAATACCTCTCTGAAAATGGCCACTCAAGATGTTCCATACATTAACAAAGAGCCCATCGCCGTGCTTCTTTACGCGGACGATGCGGTCTTATAGGCCGAACCCTAAACTCCCTGCGTCTTCTTTTCAAAATTTTAATAATTATATGAAGAAGCTAGACCTGTGGGTACATTTTAAGAAATCCTTTCTGATGAGTAGTGGCCCAGGGAAGCGGCTCGATCACAATAGACGTTCAAAAACGGACTTTGGTAAGATCTTTTGTCTACTTAGGTTTGGCCTTTGCTGCGAACGGGTCCTGGAGTGAGCATTTAGCTCATGCCAGCAGCAAGTTCTCAAAGGCCATCAGTTCAATTTTAAGGTTACACCGCCCTAAGAACACGGTTGCTCTTTTAGCAGTACAGAAAATATACAAACTCCAGTGCACTCCGGTGGCTACATACGGTGCCGAGATCAGGGGAATGACCAACTGCTCAGCAATCCAGCAGGAAGAAAATAGGTTTTGCAGGAAACTACTAAGCACCCCTATCTCAACCCCCCAATATATATGTCACAAGGAGCTCAATATTAATTGCATAACTGTTTTTATCTGGGCACGACCGGCACTTATGTGGGTATCAGTGTGGAAGAACGAAGCAGCATCTCGGACGCAGCAGATTATTAAGGACTGTTTACATTGCGATAAAGACTTAGAAATCCCATGGCTAAGCGGTGTGCTTAGAAGCTTGCGCAGTGTAAACAGAGAAAATGTCTTCCTGGACCCCATATTAGCAGAATCAGTCGCAAAAAAGAAACTGAGGAATGCTTTGTACTCCCAATATAATAACGAGCGGGATGTGGTAGAGTCTAGAAAAATAATAGTGCAAAACTATATGGCTATTGAACAGGACTGCTATCCGCTCCATATGTATTTGACTCTGCCGATGAGCCGTTGGGAAAGGAGCCTTTTGTTTCGACTAAGAGCTGGCACAATCCGATTCGCACTTTGCTTTCCAGTGGGTTATAGCCCAAATCAAAATTTGTGCTCTTGTGACGGTAGGAGTGAGCAAACTATTATGCACTTTATATTTTTCTGTAAATATTATCTTAAATATTCGAAACAGTTTTTTTAATTCATATTTTACCAAGAGGAGACCAATTACCATGGGGGCAGCGTTTCGTTGCTTAGTAGACTTTCATGATGTTGAATTGATTTTCCGCACTGGCACTTTTCTTAAAACTTCAATAAGGGCGCCTAGGTCTATGATGGACTCCTGATCATATATGACACAATTTGTGAACTGTTTTAACAATTGTATATATTAATATGATGGTCGTCTTTGCACCAGGCACTTTGAATATCTGTATATGGAATTTTAATCTTTGTATCAATAATTGTGATGTATTTATGTTCTTGTGCCTTTATGGGTACTATCGTATCCAAATAAAGTTGAACTGAACTGAACTGAATAACTTAATCTATTTAATGGATATTAGTGTTTTCAGGGCCGGACTGGCTACCGGGCAGTTTGGAATGCTGGAAGATATTACTGCAGTGGGGGCTGATTTCGTACATGCAGACTTCAAAATAATGAAAACAAAACAAATTTTGTTTATTGCACGCAGGTCCCCATCAACGAAATCAACCCCCAGCCTTATAGTTTGCAAAGTTCACATCTAGATCAGAGGTTTTAACACGTAAGAGTTGTTTGTGGCTGTGTGACCGAATTAGTCCAAAATATGATGATCCCTTAGTTTATCCCATAGCTGTTTCTCAACATGTATAGCTTTTGCTTCCTGTATAGAGGCACAGTGAAAGACTACCCACTCCCTGGATCCCTGTACAACAACAATGTATAACAGCTAGACGGCTGGCGGAGATGGCTGCTACGGAGAGCCACGCCTCCGGGTAGTCACAGATGACTCACGGTGCCGCCCCCAGGAATGGCGGAGTGTACCTGACGGCGTTCTCACTGCTCCGATTTGAAAGCATTCAAGACGGCGTTTTCAGGAGGATTGGCAGAATACGGGCTGTCGGCACCTCTTGCTTTCCCTGCATGCATATTTCGTGGCTTTGACAAGTGAGGAAGCTGCAGAAAGCGGAATACGGTGCGGTCGGCAGAGAGAGACAAGGCATTGCGGAGCCCTGCGGAGTTCCGCGAAAATTAGGCACAGTGCAGTGGAGGAGGCGGCCGTCGCTTGAAAGTGGAGGAGGTGAGGAGGTTGTGCGTAGTGGCGGAATGTCAAGTAAAGTTCAGTAGGCAAGGCAAGGCAAGGTGTAGTTAATCTTTACAGCCAGTGTTGGTATAGGGTCCCTATACAAGGATTGATACTGCTGGGGGCTGCAGACATCAGAGCCAGAGGCGGAGGCAGTGGAGGTTAAAAAAAAAATGGTTGCAAGCTGGTCTGAAAGCAGGCTGAGACTGAGTCGAGAGACGGGCCGTGACTTAACGACCGAACAGACAAGGCAGGGCTTGCTGTCTATATGCCTGAGCTTCCACAGATGGGGAAACTGCTAAATACTTGCCTCGCCAAGGTTAAGGCTCGGCGGCTCTTAGCAAAGGAAGCAAGAGAGGCTAAGAAAGCGGCCCGCCTAGCTGGATTAGAAAGCACCCCCCCTCCTATTACCATGGATTCCACAGTTGAGAGTTCCGATGGAGAAGTGGAGGAAGATAGCCCGGACGCAGCCACTCAGCAACCTGCATTACCAGGCGAGAATACCAGTAAAGATCCAATCACCAGTAAAGATCTAATCACCGTAACCACCGTAACCACCATTTGCCCACCAATATATATATACAAGAAGAATCTGAATTGGACAAGGAATTGGATATGCAGAAGAAAGTGAGTACAAAGGGGGTTAAGCAATTCTCACTTTTTCTGAAAAAAACCTATTCCGCAGGTCTCCTCTCCTAGCTCTAAACCGGGCACTCAGAATATTAAGAATACTAAGAATGACAAAGAAAATGGGAGCGCGGTAGTGACATCAGAGAGTCCAAGTCCAAGTCCACAAGGAGCACTAAACAATGCGGACTTTGTTATCCATACTGCTTCACCTAACTTGCCGGCCTCCCGCAATCTGGATAAAGAGACTGCCCTTATCCCTACTAATAAGAGCGAGAGGCCTGTGGTCAATCTGTTGGATTTAGGGAACGGTCAAGTTTGTGATCAACAGGCTGACTCTAGGAAGAATCTTGGGTCTGCTCCAACAACTTTGGTCCAGCTGCTATCCCACCAGCAGGAGGACGCAGCGGAAGAGGAATTGAGAACTCCCCCTTCTGCCATGCCTTTGCCTTTGCCTTTGCCTTTGTCCACCCCTAATGCCAATTCTGATCCTAATATATTGGTGGACTCTACAGGAGACTTCCAAATGAGTAATAAGGATATGTTGAATTTGATCCTAGATGAGGTACGGTACTTGAAAAGGGCTCAGAAAGCGGAATTGGCCTCCCTCAGCTTACGTTTAGAGAAAATAGAAAATGCAATGGGGAGTTTTCCAATTAAGCTTCAAGAGGCTGAGGAGAGAATCTCTGCCTTAGAGCATCAGCTGTCTTCTGTTAGGAAAAAGGTTAAAGTAGCTGCTAAAAGTAAACAGGCATTGGAAAGCAAAATGGAAGAGTTGGAGAACCATTCCCGAAGATCAAACCTCCGTGGTTGGGGTACCCGAGGGTCTGGAATGGTCTCAAACCCTGAGCTGGGTTAATACCTTCATTAAACAAAGGTTATTCCTGACTTTCAAGGGGACCTCACGATTACGAGAGCTCATTGTGTCCCAGCTCAGCCTTTTCCTAATTCAACACTCACGCGCACAATTTTGATCAATTTCGCAGCTTTTCGCATCAAAGAGGCAGTTTTAATGAAAGCCATTCAACAAAGGCAATTTCCGGTTAATGACATTGCCAAATGTCGAATTTTCTCGGACATGTCTGCTTCTGCGGCGCGCCGCAGGAAAGAATTTGTTAAAATGCTGCAACTATTTAAGGCAAAGGGGGCACAAGCATCAATTGCTCAGCAATCTAAGCTGAGAGTCCTGGTGAAGGGGAAGTTTTTTATGTTTACAGATGTAGGTGAAGCGCAAGGGCTTCTGGATGAGATCTCTCTGACTGCAAAGGGCTAGACTAGT
Source organism: Lissotriton vulgaris (assembly GCF_964263255.1). Taxonomy (NCBI): domain Eukaryota; kingdom Metazoa; phylum Chordata; class Amphibia; order Caudata; family Salamandridae; genus Lissotriton; species Lissotriton vulgaris. The sequence continues at coordinate 323,033,402 of NC_141699.1, read as the reverse complement.
TAAGTGCCGAGATGATATTTATACTAAGACTGATGTCAGGATTTTTGGGGTGGCAGCAAAAGTGATATAGTCCCCCGTCCTAGAGAAGTATGAATCAGATCATTCTTGTCTAGATATCAGTTCGGGGAGATTGAATAGTGGGTTTGGTTGTTAGAACTGGATGCTAAGTGCCAAGGGGAGCAGGTAGCTCACATTGCTTGGTGGGCTGGAGGTGAGATCACCAGGTTGTAAAAACAGATCGAGATAGACCGGAGGCTACGACGGAAGCGGCCACAACCCAGAACATATCCAGTTCTGTACAATCCGCTGAGCCATCCATCAACACAGCCTCCACGAATATAGTAAAATCTTGGGGATAAGAAGCACTATAAAAAAAAAATCTTCTTTAAGAAGATATTTATATACGAAAGGAAAGGCAATAACCACGTAAGAAGAGAGGGAACTACGAACCCAGATAGAAACAAATATACAGTTCCAAACAAGTTCAAAAACGAAAGAACACGTATGGTGGGAGTGTTTAAGTCTACATTGGGCAATAGCAGTAGTGTAACACATTGAACTTTATGGCGACACCGACCTAAAATCACAAGACTCTACCACATAAAAAAGTGAACCACCTATGAGCAGGGGAAAGCCATTGTTGATACCCGAGGTGAACAGTATCAGACTACATCAGAGTCCCTCACCATTAAATCCAAGAAGGATACCAGTCACATGAAATTGATGACCCCATCTAAATCCTGAGGAAGGTGTGACCACATCCACGGCATTTACACCGAAACGTGTTGACGCACTGTACAATAGAGAATCCAAGTAAAGCCTAGAAGGCACCAGCTATATGTCAAATCAATAACCCTGGTGTGATTAAATCAATTGTGTAAAGGCTATTGGATCTTACAAATTAGTAGGAACATCGTTCGAACTATCTAAGTATAGGGGGTTCTTGTCTGTTTTTTGATGTATGAAATGAATTACTGTGTAATGTGCTTACCATATTAAGGTTTTTTCTATGTATTGTACTTATTAGAATTTTATGTAATTTTACTTTAATGTATGAGATGTTCTTATATTGTATGCTTTCAGAACATTTGTTTCTTCTGAAATTTTAACCGAGTATACTTTTGATTATATTTTAATAAAAGAGTGTTAACGCTGCATTTTAGTTTTTTGGCCTGTTTCCGGATGGTATTGTATGGATCTAGTGCTCATAGTGATACCACTGTATTTTTTTGTACATAAGTCATTCCAGGGATATCCCTTAGACTTGTAAAACCATGACACCCGAATTAGGAGGGGGGAGGGTAAAGTGGAAGGTGTGGTGGGGGGTTGGAAGTCCACTTTTTGGGGGGGGAGTGGGGGGTGTGCAAAAGTGGAAAAGGAAGCCGGTGGTTCTGTTATTGGTTTGGTGTTTTTTACATCTGCTTTTGTTAAAAATTTCACTAGTGTGTTTATATAGCTAATAGGTTAACATTGAAAGTTGTTTCTTTTAATGTAAATGGGCTGAATAATATGAGAAAGATGCGTGCGATTGAAGTTTGGTTTAAAACGGAAAACCCAGGGGTAATTTTACTACAAGAAACACATATTTCAAATATAAAAATTCCTGAATTTTCCATGTTTAGAACTTGGGCAGCCTATAGGGGTTTTTCATCATCCTCTGCCTCTCATAGAGTGACTGCGATATTTATAAATAAAAACCTACAAGTAGAGTATATTAACTCTGGTAAAGATCAATCAGGGAAGTGGTGTTGGGTCACCTATTCTTTTAGAACAAAGCCACGTCCTCTCACATTCGTGAGCTTCTATGCACCGGTGGAAGATAACGACAAAGCATATGACGAGCTATGCCTATCTTTAACCCAGGTTTCAGGAGATCTAATTCTGGGAGGGGATTTTAATATCTTGACGAATCCCCATTTGGATTCTACAACGCAAGGGAAGAGGCAGACAAAGCCAAGGTCTCTTAAGGTTTTGAAAAATTAAAGGGCAATGTTAAACCTACGAGATCCTTGGCGAACAGCGTTTCTGGCCAAAAGGAAATTTACATGTGGATCAGGTCGGTTCTATTCTTCCTCCCGTATTGATTTTTTTCTGATCTCTCAGAGCTTAGAGTTCGCTCAACAAAAGTTCTTTTTTAATGGATTTTTGGACCATGCAATGCTGACATTAGAAATCAACTTAGGGTCAGGTATGAGACTACCGAAACTTTGGGTCTTCAATAAACAGTATTTAAATGATGCGGAGTGGGTGAGGTTTATGGACTCAGAGATCTGACAATTTTTAATTCAGAATACTCAGTCCGCCGCTCCAAATATAGTTTGGGACTCACTTAAAGCGTTTGTTCGGGGACTAATAATGGGTAAGGATGCAGCCATAGCAAAAAAAGCTAGGCTAGATAAGTTAAAACTTGAGGATAAGATTCATACCCTCTGCAAGGTATTTTTTCAGAATCCCTCTGCCTCGAGTAAAACACAGCTCGAGCAGGCTAAGCGTGAGTTTTGCTCTATGTATGATGCTCAAAGTGAGATTTTTTTTCAATGCTTTCAACAGAAAGCATATGAGGAGAGTAATTTTACCGGTAGACTGTTAGCATTGGCAGGCCAAAGAGCAAGCGGTGGCAAATCAAATCAAGGCATTAAGCTGTCCCTTGACAGCAGTCAATACGGTTGAGCCGGGAAAAATTGGAAGCATTATGCTTGCTCATTATGAGGCTATCTACGGCAAACTCCAGATGGTTGATGACCATTTGCTTGTAAAATTTCTTCCTCAAAATCCACCCTCAGCTCTTTTGGAAACAGATAAAGGCTCCATGGCGTGCTCCTTTTCATTGATAGAGCTGGAGGAGGTTGTAAAGAGCCTAGCTAATGGTATGGCCTGTGGTCCAGATGGACTACCTGTTGAATTTTATAAGGTTTTTTGGAGCACTGTCTGAATTTTTTTTATTGCTGATTAATTCTCCTTTAGATGGAGGGGGTGTTCCAGAATCTTTTAGACAGGGGAATATTGTTAGCTTTTCTAAGAAGGATAAGAATAAGATGGATCCAAATTCGTATTGTCCGATCACGCTGTTGAATTCGGATTATAAAATTGTCACCAAACTTCTGTCTTTAAGATTCAACAGATATGCGGCGAAATTGATCCATGTGGACCAGAATGGATTTCTGGCTGGTAGACAATTAGCCACTAATACCCACTTTCTTGCAGAAGCTCTGGATTATTATTAGTAGATGCAGAGAAGACTTTTGACCTGGTGGTCTGGAAGACATTGTTTTCGATCCTGCGTTCATTTGACATCCCACTGTCATTCATATTTTTAATTCAGAGATTATATGAGAATGCTGTGGCTAATGTAATTATTAATTCGGCTGTGGTAGGGTCTATAAAAATCAAACGAGGGACAAGGCAAGGGTGCCCTTTATTGCCAGTTCTGTTTGCTTTCTTCATCGAGCCTCTGGCAATAGCCATTCGGTTATATTCACCCTCCAATTCCAGCAATGCCCAAATTAAAATTCTATACAGATGACATCATGCTTTTAATTAAGCCAACAGTGGAAATACAAACTAAGGTCTTCAAGCTGTTTGAAGAATTTGAAGAATTAGGGAGGTATCGGATAAATAAAGGCAAGATGGAAGTTCTACAATGTGTAGGGGCCGTCATAAATTTGCATCCTGATATCCAGAGCTCTGTTAACTCAACCCAAAGAGATATTTGGGGATATTTTTTTCCTAAGACAATTGATGATCTATATAAGTTGAATTTTGTGCCACTAATAAAGAAAGTTCAAGGGCTGTTCTCTCGATGGAATATGCTCCATCTGTCCATCGTGGGACGAGTTGCTCTAATTAAAATATCTGTTTTACCATTATTTAATTTTTTGTTCTCCTCAATACCATGCACTTTATCAGGGTCTTTTTTTTCTAGAGTTGAGTCCATGTTTACAGCCTTTATTTGGGCCAAAAGAAAACCCACGTTTAGCACTCAGCACTTTATATGAAGATTTAGACCAAGGAGGGCTTGACCTCCCCAACATTAAGAGTTATTATGACGCGTATTTTGCACAATATTTATCTAAGTTGACGCCTACACTCTGCTAAAGTTTAGGTCTCCAAAGCTGGTACGCTATAAGTGCCTGCAATGGATTTTTAAAAGACGACAGGCCTTTTTAAAAAAATACTCTGTCACAGTAATCAACTCAGCTACCTCGTTAGAAGAAATCTTCCCCTTAACCTCATGCCCGCTAGCGGAATTCCGCTCGCACGCTGAGATTTTTAAAAACGCACTTTACGTGATGAGCTGGGCTCGTCATCAGCGTGCGAGGAGGCTACGCCATGACGAGCCCAGCTCGTCATCAGCGTGGAAGGGGATAATAGGAGTGAAACAACCTACATACTTGGCATCAAAATGGGCGGTTGCAGGGTATGTTAAAGTGTCAGATTTTTAAGGGGTGGTCACTGGGTGACAGTTGTCAAAATGCTTCACTCTTTGGCTAATGATTTTATCCTAACTCATTCTTATGGTATTTTATATAAATACCTTGTGGACATAAATGTCACTTCTTTTATAGAGCAAAATCAGTTGGTGGAAGAATTATTAGTAAAAGCATCAAACAAGAAACCAGTTGCCTGGAAGAAATAATCAGCTATTATAAAAGGAGCGAACCTTGAGTCGAAAGCTATAAAGGAATGGACAGAACATGAGAACTGTGAAATTTCCCCCCATATTTGGACAACTATTAACAGGTTAAATTGTAATACTTTGAGAGGGGCAAATTGGCGCAGGATGCTATTTTTTAGTAAGTGGTTGTTCTATCGAACCCCCGCCTCCCTTTCAAAGGTGTATGCCAACCAGTCTTCTCAATGTTTCCGATGTATGAATCATCCTTCTGCCAACTGGTCACATATTATTCTGAGTTGTCCAAAAATGTATGTTTATTGGGTAGAGTTGTTTGCACATCTGGAACAGGAATGTACAGCTGGAAGTTAATGATAGGCTAATTTTATTCGATTTTGACCCTGATCTTCCTTTTACAGAGTCAATGACTAGATTTTTGTATATAGCAATGGCAATTGCAAGATCACAATTATTACAAAAATAGCGTTCGGATCTGATTCCCTCAGCCCAGGAGTGGGGTCAGAAGATGAGAAGGGTTAAGAAAAGTGAATACACTTATGCTGTACGAATTGGGGGCCTTAAGAAATTCAATAAAATTTCGGGTTCCAACTGATTGATTAATAGCTAGAGGGGATGATAGAAACTGTTGTTAAGCTGCTAAGTTACGGTGAGAGTGGTCTTGAATCTTATCGAATGTTTCTTATTGTGTAAATATATAAATGACTTTGTATTATTTTTATACAGTGTTATAGAGTGTGAAATAGGTTGAGGATTTGTGATGTCTATACTGACTCAGATGTGATTTGTATTTTGTATTTTCTTTTTAACTACGGCTTTAATAAAAAAAAAATGCTATTAGAAATCGATTTCAAATGTGAAGTCAGATTTTAAATATTGCAGAAAAGTAACTTTTTTTGCTTGAAGCTAATCTGCATTTTGCATCTGCCAGCCGGTAAATAACCAGCAGTGGTAGGTGCAGGTAAGTGCAGTGGGGAGAGGCGGCCAGAAAGTCAACAGACGACCGAAAAAGGAACATTAAATAAATACATACATTCTTTTCCGTCATCTGTTGACACCCCGCCACCCCACCCCACCCCACCGTGCTTACCTGCACTGACCATCGCTGTAATGAACATTCAAATAGCACCTTGTTAAGGTGCAAACTTGCTCCCAGAATTGGAACTACCTCATACCAGGCATAAATGAGACATCTCAAGGCACCCACTTTAGAACACTCCTGGACCTGTGGAAAATTAGAAGAGGACTGGACCTGCACTCTGAGACCAAAGAAGTGCCTAGAAGACAGAACCTGCTCTCCCTCATAGTCCCGGAACAAAGACTTCTTGTATGTTTTAGGACTTTTCTTGTTTTGTATTTTGACTTTTTTACTGTTTTGGTTCTTAATAAATACTTTAGACATTGCCTTTAATCAAGCGAACCTGCCCTGTGCTCTTACTATTAGAGACTTGAGATCAGGTCAATTTAGAGACTTTATTGATTCACCTCAAAAAGCTTTGTGTATAGTATGAGTTGGGTACTTACCCCCTGCAATTAATATCCCAATTTCATACAGTTTGTATAATTAATTCCTGTAACTTGGTTTTTGTTCTTAGTTCATCGTTTAATGATTCATGGGGAAAATGTCCAAAGCCCCACATATGTTGCTTGTTCTGTTTCAAATATATGACATCAATATTTAATATGTAAATGTTGCCAAATATGTGAACCACACTTTAAACACCGCTGCCCCATGTGTAGGCCTTCATTATGGGAGTTTCAAAATTCTATAGCAGCAAATCTTTATGTTGTGGTATTTTGTAAGTTACATTTGCGGTGTTAGTGTACCTATTACAAGATTGCTCCTGTGGAATGCGGAATTACTGTAGAAATCGGTGTCCCAACATTGTTTTGTGCAAGGTACTCGGGGGCAGATTTACAAGCCCCGTGCACCACTTTTGCGCCTCCGTTGTGTCACTTCTGTGACGTGGCGGCGGCGTAAAGCTAGCGCCATGCTGCAACAGATTTACAATGTGATGCATCTAGGGAGATGTCTCATGTTGTAAAGCCCTGCGCCACATGAAACCTGCATCAGGTTTCATGTGGGCGTTCCATCGCAGGAACGCCTCGGAAAAGTGAGGCAGTGAAACCTACAAGATTTCACTCAGCCACTTTTCTGACAACGGTGTGTCAAAATCTTACGCCTGCTTGAATCAGGCGTAAGGCTTGACGAACCATGTTGCAGATTGGCTGGGTTGGAACGGTGTAGGAGTTGCGTCGCGCCCACGACATGACTCCAGCACTGCGCCAACCTTACGCCGGCAGATGAGACACGCATATACGTTTCCTTGAGCCATGGCATGCCACATTGTACATGTGGCCCATCCGTGGTGGTGTAAAGGTTGTAATGTGTGTCGCAAGTTTCATGGCGCATCCCTGCAGATTTACAGGGATTCGCCAGGAATTGTAAATCTGCCCCTCAGAATTTGCAAGCCAACTGTTGCTGGCATATTCTGCCAGGTGTTAACTAGTGAAATGTTTCCTTGGAAAACATGGATGTACTAATCTTACATGCAAAGTATTTCATGTTACAGAAATCCAATTTAGGCTTTTACTGCTCTTTCACCCAAAATCGGGAATTCTGAAACAACTCATAAGATGAGCTTAGCTGGTGCAAATACACTAACAATTTTGTTGCAATGAGATATAAAACAGCCATCACCTAAATTTAACAAATAGGAATTATATATGCTGTTTAGAACTCTTCAACCAGCTAAGCAGTAGTATGAGCATTCAATAAAGCTGCAAAATTGTTCTTTTACAGTATTTGTGTGATTTACTATGTTTTTCTAAATTATATTTCTGGTTTCAGTATGCATAATATGAAAGATTACATTGTTACTAATAGTTTGTAATAGCCAATTAGGCTTCCTCTTTTTACAACTTTCATACTTCTTTTCCATTATACTTCTTCTTGTTATAGGCTGTTTTGTGATAAAATGTATAAGTGTAATGTAGCATGCTGTAAAACAACAGGAAATGTAATATGCAAAATTGTATTTCAAAAAGTATAATACTTTTAGTTGAGCCAGGAAGCCTTTTGAAAAAAACAGAGACAAATAATTATGTTTTCCTCAAGTGACGGCTGAACTAAACTTGTCGGAAATTTGAATGCATTCATTCAAGCACAATGGCTATATGAAGATATGTAGTAAAGATTCTTCTTGAAACAACCTCTTTTATTTCTTTATATTCCACACTTTCATTACCTGTTAGTTTTGAGATATTAACCTTATGCCCTTTGCCAATATTATGAATCAGTAGATATTTTAAACTAGTCCAACTGTAGAATTGACACATAGTTCTGGGCATAACACTAAGACCTTAATAATGAGATGACCAGTAATCATGTGGTCACCCCTGGGGACGTGGGACCAGAAGATGAAGACTCAAGGAAATAAAGAGAAGAGGCAGAATGAGGATTCAATGCTGCATAACTGTGCTAAGAAACCAACATCAAGATACCAACTCTGGTTGCCTGAGACCAAGAAAGAAGAGATGCTTTGTAGTGTCATGAGACAGGATTACCGAAATCTCTCGAGATGTGGGAACTTGGGGAGGCCATCTAAGTGTCAGTTAGCCCTTATTGAAATCAATGCGACAGCCCTTTTAAACAGCTAGACAGGACCAGGAAGCAAAGATGATACTGTTTTGAGATTAGGTGATGAAAATATAGTGATGGCAATTTTGCAAATTCAGGCATCCATGGAAAGTGTGACACAAAGCAAAATGCATGAAATCAAAAGGCAAGTTCATCACCAGATGAAATGGCAAAACATCGTACAGAATGTAGACTGCCAATGAAATACTATAGAACACCAAGCAAAAACCCAAGTTGTATGGATCCTCATATCTACATCCACCAGACCATCTACCTCTGAGCACAGGCACTTGTATGAGACTCCAGTGCATGAATGGATGGGATACTTTCGAAGACGTCATGAAAGGGTCAAGAGAAATGACGAACAAATGCTAATTAGCGCAAAAGAATCTAGTAGGCAAAGACAAGGCAAATAGGATAATTGAAGAAACTGCCACCAGAGTTGTCGATGACCTACCAACAAATACATGAATCACTCAACAAGAAATTCCTACCTAAGCAGAACATCGATAATGAACTAAACATATTTAATCTGGCCTCAGAAGACAAAGACAGGGCTAAGCGGGATTTTGACACTCATTTGAAGCCTCTAGTGCAACACTTTTTTTTGACAATATCATTACTGAAGATTCCTTCCATCTTCGGATCATTGAAGGGTGCTTATCTGAACCATTCCATCTAAAACTGTTGAAGAAGAGCTGCTTGTTAGAATACATTGAGAAGCTGGCATGGTCCAACAACCAGGCTGAGGTTCACACCAAGACAAAAGATGCAATAAAAGCAGAGAAATGTGAGCAGGCCTTTTTGTTGCCAGCACTGGCATTCAACAAATGCCATCAAGATCGGCGGAGAAGCTCATGGTCTAGAGAATGTCAGGTAAATAAGGGACATCATGAGGAAAATCAGGAATACATACAGAAGTTCTGTAGATGTGGACAAGCATAGTCACGTGCTCTGAGGTGGCTAGCCATGGCCATGAATGCAGACTATATGGAAAGTAGAATCACTATGAAAAAGATGTGAGGAAAGAAACATATCTGAGATCCCAACACTACACAAGGGTGGTGGGAGACAAGAGTGACCTGTCCACAAACATGTAAAGGGCACGAAATCGTGAGCCACATCCAGAATGCGTAGATCAGGCTTCTCCAATGAGTAGCTCATATGCTACTGGTAGCTCTTCACCTACCTGTAAATGGCATTCCTCTGTGCAGCTCAGAGTACTAAATTCGAAGAGTTTTCTTGGCTTAATGAATATATTTATCTAAACTGGAAAGAATATATTTGAGACTAGAATGTATGTATTTTAAGAATTTGTAAGCCGCTGTTTCGAGAAAAATGGTTGAATTTCCAAGATCTATTTAAAGTTTTCATTTGAATGATAAATCATGGGGAGTTGTGGAGACTTATTGACAAAAATTTTTAACATGGTGCCAGGGTCATTGCTGTTATGGCAACTATGGAGACAATGCCTGATACACTTAGGAGATTATTACTGGGTATCTCACATATGGTGGTTACTAGTGTACTGCTGTGTGATCTGGTCACCAAAGCAACTCTACTGTTAGTAGGTCCTACTGATTTTTATTGAACATATGTAGCTCCTACTACAGAAATGGCTGGAGACCGCCGACGTTGATCATCATCTCAAGACTGACATTTGAGATTCTTCTTGCTAATCTCACAAGACAGCAATAAATGTGTATTCATGTTGTCAAACAAGAAAGAAAATATAAATACCCCTTGTTGCACATCTGACTGGAGTACCATCATGACCATTTTTTCCTTGACAGTGGAGTATCTCTCCACTGTATCCATGCCACAAATTTTTTCAAGATGAACTTTCAACCAAAGCTAAGGTGAGCCATCATAAAATGGAGCATATGGATGGCAACCAATCCCCAGCCATGCTTAGGGGAATTCAAAACAAAGCTCACGTATCAAGACCGGTCAGTCAAGGCTGACAGTCATATAAATAATGGACCAACAGCAGCAGACTGTCTTCTAAGTCTACACATGGCAGAAAAAAAGAAATTTGTGCCCATCTTGTACAAGGAGGGAGACACGCCACTGATTATGCACGAAATCACACGCTGTTCACTGACCATTTTGAGCAGGTGAAACTGGTGGCGCAGCAGCACATGAATGCCATTCCACCTGCAGAGAGTGGTGGAGAATGAACTGCAAGAACTCTTAGATGTGGTCATCTTTGAAATATCCAAGGGAATGACACTAGGGGTATCCCCAGTGTTCATGGAATCAGGACGAAAGCAGAATATAGATGGGAAAGTATCCCTTTGTGTAGACAAGAGGCTTCCCAAGACAGCCATTGAGTGAGAGAGACATCCCAGTCTGCACATCAGTGACATGATCATATTGTTAAATTGTAAAAATATATTTTCCAAGCTGGACCTCAATAAAGGGTATCATCATCTAGAGGTACTTGAAGACTCTAATTATATCACCACATTCATAACCTATCAAGGTCTATTCAGATGCAAACAACAACATGTTGGTATATTGGCAGCTGCTGAAATCTTCCATTAAGCAATCAGGAGAGTCATTAGTCAGGTAGGAAATACCCTAAACCACAGATCTCCGGTCCTGAGGGGCCAGATCCATGCCAGATTTTTAAGACAGCTACAGTTATCTAAATGGGGATATGCTGAAAATCTGACATGGATTTGGCCCTCCAGTACCGAAGTTTGAGCACCCAGCCCTAAACTACAGTGATGATATATTGGTCTTTGAAGCCTCATGTGAAGCTCACAACAAGGCCCTGGGTAACAACTGTCAGGCTCTCCAAAGTCCCACGCTAACACTCAATGACAGTTAATGTGAGTTTCACAAACCCAATTTGAGCTCATTTTCCATGGGGAAGGTATGAGACCATAAAAGATAAAAGCACTGAAAAAGACTCTAATTTCAGGAGACCTGAGTGTCATTTTGTCATTCTTAAGCACGGCCAGTTACTGTTCGCACAACTTAAAAGACTGTGCCATGATCAGTCACTCCCTCTGGGAACTGATGAAACAAGGTTGGATTTTAGATAGACAGCACAGTGTGAACTTTTCAAGGAAATCAAACACAAGGTAGGAAATGCTGCTAAACTGGCTTTATTTAATTCCAGACTGCCCAATTGAGATCCCACTGGACTGGGAGCAGTATTAGTGCGACACCACAAAGAAGGTGACGGGTGCCCAATTGTAGAATATGCAAGCTGAAGTCTGTCCAGCACAGAAAGCACTTAGTCTCAGCTCAAAAAAGATAGCCTGCAAGTCGAATTTGCATTGGAAAATTCTCCTATCTTCATATATGGCAAGTACTTCACAATAGTGACCATTCGTCGAGCCCTGCTGACCATCTTCGGTAACCCACAAGGGAAAAAGCTGGAGTCTGTATCTTCAGTAATAAACCTACACCATCATTTACAAGGCAGGGAAGACAGAAAACCTGGATGACTACATGTCAAGGCTTCCCATCGGTTGAACCAAAGAAAGGCCATAACAAGTTGAAGAGTATCTACACTTTGTGATGGCGAAGTTTGACACCTGCTATGCTATTAGATTTCATCATAGATGCTACCAAAGAAGATGCACCCTCTTGGAAGTCAAGTGGCATTAAGTCGAAAATGAGTATAGACACAAGGATGATATTGTCTCTCCAACTGGGGTGGACATGGACTTAGAAGAACTGGTTTCATTCCGACCCATCAAGGACTAGCTGTCCATGTAGGAATGATAGTAAGAAACAATCTCATCATCATTTCCAAGAAACTACATCAAAGAATAGTGAACCTGGTACATAAAGGGACAAAGAGGCATAGTGGCAACCAGACAATCCCTAAGAGAACAGGTTTGGTTTTCCACCTAGATCAGATGGTCTAGAACACGCTAACAGAGTGGCCCCACTGCCAAGTCATTGGTCAGGGAGAACACAGCATACCATTGCAGCTGTCCTCACTGCTAGAAGATGTTTGGTGCCAGGGTGCGGCTGATTTCTTTGGGATCTAGACGAAAACTCCCAGTTTCTGATAACTAGGAAAATGACGTTCACCAGAGCAGAGAGCACCATCCCTGCCTTTGCTGAAGTGTTTGTGGCATGTGGGAGGTGGTCCAGACTGACAATGGGAATCCACACAATGGACATGAATTTGCCATATCTGCAACACACCTAAACTGCAACCACCCGTAGATCACCCCATTGAGGCCCTCGGCTAACAGAATTGTGGATAGACTCATGACCACAATGAAGGTAACTTTCAACAAATTGTACAGGACAGACAGATTGCCCTAAATAAAGTACTTATAGCATACTTAAATACACCTTGTAGCACAACTGGAAAGTGCCCATCAATAATCATATTAGAAAGAGAGGGGTATGCACTAGGATCCCCAAATTGGAGGCAAAGGTCCTGGCAGAGAACGAACTACAAGAAAAAGTCAAATAAAAGAACAAGATGTAGAGATATCTTAATGCACAGTGAATGTCTAAAGAGTCAAATCTCAGAGAAGACACCAGACATGCTATCAAATTTGAATGTAATGGTAAGGAAAGGATCTATGGGCACAGATGTGGCATATTACAGGAGAATGACTTGCATCATATTCCAATTCAAAATGAATATCACAGTAAAATGGTGCAGGACAAACCATAAGAAAGCAACACCTAAGAGCAAGAAAGAGAGATTGGCAGACCTCACATGGAAATAGCTGCGGCTGATCAATTTCCTGTATGACTGTCACAGAGAATTCCCTGAAAACCAGTGTGACTCAGTGCAGAAATTTAAGACAGTAGTCCGAAGGACAATAAGGGACATGGGGAATGGGAGCCTCTCATCAAGTAGAGGGGGTTGTAAGATGGTCACGTAGGTCTAGACAGGACGTTAGGATTCTGATGAAGCAATCACCAGTCACCCTATGGTCACACTGAAGAGGCAGGGAGAAAGAGAAGGTCTCAAGGAAGTAACCATAGAGTAAGGGGATGAAAGAGAATGAATACGACCTGTTGCATGATATCTAAAAGTAAAAAAGTTTGTTTACCTATGATCACTTGAGTCTTGTATCCTTATTTGAAAACTATGTGGCATCACATTATCTTTACAAACTTGTTTAAGTTATTGCAACTTAGGAACCACACTTAAATTAGTGAACCTCCCACCCCAACAAACTTGCCATTCAACCACCTCATTTAGATGTGGGTGAAGTGCCAGATTTCTGGGATGCGTCTACTTTGTCTCCATCACTGCAAATATTTGAATGCTAGCCACTCCATCACACAGGTATCAGTCAATTTATATTAGAACGCCATCACTGTTTAGGGCAGTCTACTAATGTGTAGTTCTGAACAGAAAGCAATACAAATGACACTCACATGATCGGTGAACCCCCATATACGATGAGGGATGGGTTTTTTTGTGTTTTGTTTTTTAGAGAACCAAAAAATGTTGCCAAACTGAATCAAATAAGTAACATGTGTGCTGTCACAACCAACTTCTGTATAAGTGCTGGCAGATGTACAGAAGGATATAGCAGCGATACCAGTACGAAGCAGATCTCATAATATCCTCAGACCTCGGTCCTTAGACCTTGGTCCAACGATCTCACTCTCCCCAACAGCTCCCCAGGAGCTCAGCAGTGCTCTGCGCTACCTCGGGCCCAGCCAGCCCTCCTGTGCAGGGTTTGAGCCTGCCCTGGTCTCTTATCCCTTGAGCACCGATCACCGCTCTGATCCTATTTTTTCCCTGGTGCTGCCCTCGTTATTTAGTTGTATTCTTGCCTGGTACTGCCTTCTGTTATTTACTCCCTGACTGCCTCTGTACCTTTGTTTGTTCTGTTCCCCCGTACTCTTTTCCTGCCCTTTCCCACCGCTATCCTCTGTCCCTCTACCCCGCTCCCACCTCCCAGCTGCTCGTCCCTCCCCATCCCCTTGAAATGCCGACCGATGTGGGGTCGCATCTAAAGCAAGCCGTCTGCGCCAGTCCCTGCCTGGACCACGCCCAGCGCCATATCCCCTGGCCGCCGTGACCTCCACATCACCTAATGCCGCTCAACGCTGGCCAACACTCTACCTGCTTCCAGGCCACCCCGACGCTCACCCACAAACCCTTCACCTACAGAAACTGCAGCTACACCAGCCAGCGCACACCAGCTTGTCCTGCCCACCCCAACACCGCAGGCAACACCCGTGTTAGCTGCAGTCCCCATGCATGCCGTCAAATTCTGGGACCTGCTAGACTCTTACATCCCTGACGTCGCCTTCCTGACGGAGACCTGGATGAACAACTCCTTTGCACCGGACACAGCCATAGCCATCCGGGATGGCTACAAGATCACACGTAGAGACCGGAACAACAACAAACCAGGAGGAGGAATCTCCATCATCCACAGGAACATCATCAGAATCTCAACAAGCACCGAAGACGTCCTCAGCATGGCCGAACACCTACACTTCCAGATCCACGTCAATAACAACACCACCCTCAGAGGAACCCTCATCTACAGACTCCCGGGACCCCAACCACAGTTCAGCAAATCCATCACTGACCTCAGCAGCACGCACAGACTACATCCTCCTCGGAGACCTGAATTTCACCTCGAGAACGACAACAACAACAACTCCACAACACTGATTGACAACCTCGCCAACCTCGGACTCAAACAACTCATCATGACACTCATCACTCCGCTGGACACACTCTCGACCCCATCTTCTCCGCCAGAAATCACGTCACCTTCAGCCACACCACTGAACTCTACTGGACCAACCACTACTGCATCCATTTCACCTTCAAGAAACCCACCACACACAACCAACCGCAATGCATCCCACACCGCAACTGAAAGAAAGTCACCGAACACCAGCTCATCGCTACTCTAGTCCGAGCCCCTCTACCCGAACCCGCCGAGACCGACGCAGCAGCCCACAACTTCAGACAATGGATCAATGACTGCGCAAACACCCTCACACCGATCAAGAAACCCTCCAACAGGCGCACCGACTCGGGAGCCACCTGGTTCAATGCCGACCTCCAGATCTTCAAGCACACCTGCAGAACACTCGAGAAGCAATGGTGCAAGGACCAGACACTGGACAACCACGCAGCCCTCACGAGCACGAGACGCAAACACCACCAACTCATCAGATCCGCCAAAAGAAACTCCTTCACGGAACGCATCGACAACAACGCACTCAACAGCAAAGAGCTCTTCAACATTGTGATAGAACTCGCCACCTCCAGCTCCAGCTCCAATGATGTCCCATCGTCACAAGAACTCTGCGACTCTCTGGCTACCTTCTTCTACCGCAAGGTCACAGACATCCACAACAGCTTCGACACTCAGAGGCCAATGACAGACAACAATTACAACACCCCGACTCTACTCCCACAAATCTCCCCAACCTTCTGCTCTCCTGGAACAATGTCAATGACAAAGACACCATCAAAATCATTGACACCATCCACTCCGGCTCATCTTCCAAACCCTGTCCCCACCATATCTTCAACAAGGCAAGCTCCATCATTGCACCCCAACTCCAAAAGATCATCAACAGCTCCTTTGAGACCACCACCTTCCCAGAGAGCTGGAAACACTCTGAGATCAACGCCCTCCTCAAGAAACCCAAGGTGGACCCAGAGGACCTCAAAAAATGTTGACTCCTCTCCCTGCTCCCGTTCCCAGCCAAAGTCATCGAGAAGACTGCCAACAGACAACTGACCCTCTTCCTGGAAGAGAACAACATCCTGGACTCCTCCCAATCTGACTTCCGTAGCAACCACAGCACCGAGAGCACCCTCAAAGCCGCCACTGACTAAATCAGTACCATACTGGACAAGGGCGAAACCGCGGCACTCATCCTCCTGGACCTCTCGCCCGCCTTCGATACCGTCTACCACCACACCCTGTGCACACGCCTCCACGGCGCAGGGATCCATGGAAAAACCCTGGACTGGATCACCTCCTTCCTCTCCGGCAGAACCAAGACAGTCTGCCTCCCCCGTTTGGATCCAAAGCCACAATGATCACCTGCGGCGTACCCTAAGGTTTATCCCTCAACCCGACCCTTTTCAACATCTACATGGCACCGCTTGCAAACATCGTCAGAGCGCACCGCCTCAACATTGTCTCATACGCCGATGACACACAGCTGATCCTCTCCCTCACCAGCGACCTGGCCGTCGCCAAATCCAACCTCCACGAGGGAACGAAGTTTGCCGCAGACTGGATGGAGACCAGTCAACTAAAACTAAACTCTGACAAGACGGAGGTCCTCACCTTCGGATCCACCCACTCTGCATGGGACAACTCCTGGTGGCTCACCTTGGTGGGAGCTGCCCCGACACCCACTAACCACACATGCAATCCGGGGTCCATTCTAGACTCAACGCTCTACATAACCCAGCAAGTCAATGCCGTCACCTCCTTCAGCTTCAACACCCTCTGAATGCTCTGCAAAGTCTACAGATGGATCCCCACCAAAACCAGGAGAACAGTCACCCAAGCACTCGTCAGCAGCAGGCTAGACTACGGCAACGCCCGCTACGCAGGAACCACAACCACAATCCAGAAAAGACTCCAATGCATACAGAATGCCTTTGCACGCTTCATCCTCGGACTCCCCGCCGCAGGCACATCACCACCCACCGAAGAGATCTGCATTGGCTCCCAATCAACAAGAGGATCACCTTCAAACTCCTCACCCAGGCTCACAATTTTCTCCGCAACGCCGGACCAGCATACCTCAATCAATCAATCAATCAATCAAGACATTTATAGAGCGCACTACTTACCCGTAGGGTCTCAAGGCGCTTAGGGGGGGGGGGGGGGGTGCCGTTACTGCTCGAACAGCCAGGTCTTGAGCTTCTTCCTGAAGGAGAGGTGGTCTTGGGTCAGGTGCAGGTCGGTCGGGAGGGAGTTCCAGGTCTTGGCGGCCAGGTAGGAGAAGGACCTTCCTCCTGTTGTCGCTCTACGGATGCGTGGGACGGCGGCGAGGACGTGGCTGGCTGATCGGAGGTGGCGTTTGGGAGCGTAGAAGTTGATTCGGTTGTTGAGGTAGCTCGGGCCTTGATCGTGTAGGGCTTTGTGTGCGTGGGTGAGGAGACGGAAGGTGATTCTTTTGTTGACGGGGAGCCAATGCAGGTCTCTCAGGTGTCCAGAGATGTGGCTGTGTCGTGGGACGTCGAGAATGAGTCTGGCTGAGGCGTTCTGGATCCGCTGAAGTCTCTTCTGGAGCTTGGTGGTGGTTCCGGCGTAGAGGGCGTTGCCGTAGTCCAGTCGGCTGGTGACGAGGGCCTGGGTGACGGTCTTCCTGGTCTCCGTGGGGATCCACCAGAAGATCTTCCGTAGCATGCGCAGGATGTTGAAGCACGCCGAGGAGACGGCGTTGACTTGTCTGGTCATGGAGAGGGAGGAGTCCAGGATGAAGCCCAGGTTGCGTGCGTGGTTCGTCGGTTTGGGTGCGGTGCCCAGGGCGGGGGGCCACCAGGAGTCGGCCCAGGCGGTGGGCGTGGAGCCCAGGATGAGGACCTCCGTCTTGTCTGAGTTCAGTTTCAGGCGGCTGGTCGTCATCCACTTGGCTACCTCCTTCATCCCTTTGTGCAGGTTGGCTCTGGCGGCGGCAGGGTCGTTGGTCAGGGAGAGGATCAGCTGGGTGTCGTCGGCGTAGGAGATTATGTTGAGGTTGTGTTGGCGTGCGATGGCCGCGAGGGGGCTCATGTAGACGTTGAAGAGGGTAGGGCTCAGCAAAGATCCTTGAGGGACGCCGCAGATGACTTCGGTGGCCTCTGACTTGTACGGTGGTATGCAGACTCTCTGTGTTCTTCCTTCGAGGAAGGAGACGATCCATTCCAGTGCCTTCTCCTGGATTCCGACGTTGCTGAGGCGTTGCACTAGGGTGCGGTGGCAGACAGTGTCGAAGGCCGCGGAGAGGTCTAGGAGGATGAGGGCCGCTGTTTCTCCAATGTCCATCAGGGCTCGGATGTCGTCGGTGGCGGCGATGAGGGCGGTCTCGGTGCTGTGGTTGGCTCGGAAGCCGGACTGTGAGGGGTCGAGGGATCCGTTCGTCTCGAGGAAGGCGGCCAGCTGTTTGTTGACGGTCTTCTCGATGACTTTGGCTGGAAACGGGAGTAGCGAGATTGGGCGGTAATTCTTGAGTTCGGTGGGGTCTGCTGTAGGTTTCTTGAGAAGAGCGCTGAGTTCGGCGTGCTTCCAGCTCTCGGGGAAGGTGGCGGTGTCAAAGGAGCTGTTGATAATGTCCCGCAGGTGGGGTGCGATGACAGCGTTGGCCTTGTTGAAGACGTGGTGAGGGCAGGGGTCGGTCGGAGATCCGGAGTGGACGGAGTTCATCATGCGGACGGTGTCTTCAGTGCTGATCGGAGTCCAGGCTCGGAGGGTGGTGGTGGGCGGCGTTGCTGTGGTCGTGGCGTGCGTCGGTTGGGTGCTGAAGCTGTTGTGTATGTCCGCGATCTTGTTGTGGAAGTAGGAGGCGAGGGAGTTGCAGAGGTCTTGCGAAGGGGTGATGTCGTTGTTTCCGGCGTTGGGGTTGGAGAGCTCTTTCACGATGTTGAAGAGTTCCTTGCAGTTGTGTGCAAACGACTGTCCTTCTACACCCCAAACCGGCAGCTCCACTCCTCCGACCTCGCCCTCGCCACCGCTCGACGCATTCGCCGAACGACCACCGGTGGCAGATCCTTCTCCTACCTCACCACAAAAACATGGAACACCCTCCCCGCCCATCTGCGGCAGACCCAGGACCTGCTGACCTTCAGGAGATGTCTCAAGACCTGGCTGTTCGACCAATAGATGTCCCGCCCTTTAGCACCTTTAGACCCTCACGGGTGAGTAGTGCACTCTACAAATGCCTTGATTGATTGATTGATTGATTGATAATATCATCCTCTGATAGGGGAGTGGAGGCCATGGTCTCTGTTCTGACAAGCACCCCCCAAAGTTTATATGAGTTTAATTTGTTGTTTTAACGTGTATTGGTGGTTGAACTGCATATATTGAAAAGGTAGTTGCAAATAATTATTAAAACAATATGAAAATGAAATTAAAAAGAAAAAGGTCTAGTTTACAACAAAGTTGCAGCTTTTGTGTACAGTAGTTTACAAAAAACATACAAGCTGTATCATAGATACTATTTTAAGAAAAACAGGATGAAAAGGATTGTAGCACATAATGTAGAACTAGAAAGCTATTACCTGTAAACATAGCTTATGATCACATGACTCTTCCAACCTAATCCTTTTTATTGCTGTGAATATGAAAATTTCATGTATCGATTATTACTTGTCATTCTGCTGATCCTTCTCAGATATGGTATGTATCTCTTGATTTCTTTTCAGCTACTCAATTTCCATTTAAGAATTGTGGTATTGCCTATCATGTAGTCTATGAAACTCTATCTCGAACAGCTTAAAGTACAGGCCATGATTTTTCATATGTTTTGTTCAATGCAGTTTTCTATCAAACCATGTTTAGGAACTCTTAAAAGATGCTGTAGAACTTACCTTACCAGAATGTTGCACCAGAAAAAAATAAACGTTGTAGCCTACAAGATGTGACCTCTATCCCTTATCGTAGAAAATGAAGGCACATCGCTCTCTCCAAAAAGTCTGAATTAGTTAACTGTCATAATGTCACCATTAGGGGTTAGAGAAAATCATGCTTTGTTTAGAATGAAGAGTTACATACAATGCTTACATTGCTAAGAACATTGCCATGGAGAAGCTGACTTGAAAAGAGTAAATTCTGAATGTAACGGTTTAAAAACATCCTCAGGATGTATCCTTCAATGTGATCATAACCCAAACATCAAACATGCACTGAATGTCTCCAGAAGAGGGACCTGGAATGCACAAAAATCTGCATTTAACCCAAAACATCCTTTCTTCCAGAGAGAGAAAGGTAATAATAATGCTAAACAAAAACTAGAAAATTGCAATAAAACAGGTTGCTAAGTGTGATGCAGTGGTGGACACGGGCAGCTGGAAATACAAAGGAAGCAAAAGTTAATGCCAATGACTACCTAAGAAAATATTACAAACATCTCTGAAATTAAGTATAATTTCATATCTTTTTGTCTGCGTCAACAATATCAAGGAATGCCTCTTTCTTTAAATGCCAGGCATCCCAATACCTTGCACATTCTAGAAACTTCCAAAGAATCCTCGGCTGTACCATTGTCTCTGATGTCAGACCATAGTAAAAAACTATGAAGCCTGTTCACAAATTAAATTTTTAGATATGTTTAGTAGTACTGCTGAATGCTATTCGCAAACCTATGTCCAGAGGTGAACGCCTGTGCTATCTTTGATATGTGAAGATCCCTGCCACAATTGAGGACATCTCCAGACACTTAGGGCCAGATATTTTGTTGGAAACCAGTTGCAACTGGTAAACAATGACTAAATAATCTGTTTGTGATATACAAAGACTCTCTAGATTAGTGTCTCTTTTTCTGTTGCTAGAGTCACCCCAAAATGGAAGGGTATGCCCAGACGTGCGCCCCATGCTCACTATGCCATTGAATTGAACCCAGCCTGGCTGATGAGGGGTGACACATGAAACCGATCCTAGGATCCTTTATTCTGGTCCAGGGAGGTCCTGGTATGGTAGTTCAAGGTGGACAGTTAACATGGGGAGTATGGTAAAGACTAATTTGCATATGGCAGGGTCCAAACTGGAATGGAATAGTGAGCAAGGAAACAAAGACTTGGTCCTGGGTGAGTGTTTGATAATGTTCAACATTCCATCCATCATCTTTTAATGTTGCTATGGTTACCCTAAGTGGGAAGGGCATGCCCAGACATAAGTACCATGCTCACTATGCTGTGTCGGTGTAGGGTTTAGATTATGGACAGGAAGAAATGGCACTCAAGCAATTTTGCAAGGTTTTGAAAATGGACGAATGCGCACGGTGCAAACAGGTCAGAGGAAAATTAAAATAATGTAAAAACCAATTCAACAGATCTTATCTTGTAGAAAAAATGCAGGTCGATATCAGGAATAGTATGTAGTGGGATTTATATATCATTCCAGATCAATAGAGAAAAGAGAGACCATAACCAATATACAGATAGTATATAATGTAACATTTCAAAACACAGACCTAGTTGCATGACACCCTTTCAGCACTTATTACTCCTGCATATTTAGACCCCGTGGACAGTATGAGCAGCTGTGCAGAGGAGATTTTGGAGACAGCTGGGTGTTAGGTAATTACCATTCACATGTTTACTTATGTTATTAAATGTAATAGGGTATAAACATTAAAGCAGCTGTTTTATAGTTAATATGACACTGCATATTTCTAAAGGTCTTTGCTTATGACCCTATACTTACAGCCTAGAGCCCCTAGAGAAAGGATATACTATGCTGTCCACAAACAAATAAGGAGCATTATAGAGAGAACATTTGTACTTCTTAAAGGCAGGGAGTACGACCCTATAATGTTTTGCATGTTCTATCCCACACAACCTAGCTGTCCTCAGGAGTCTACCAATTGAAACAGCAAGTGGTGATTCTGTTGAGGAGAATGATGAAATCCCCCCCCCCGCCCCACTTTCCACATTAAGTCCTAAGGCTGCAAGAGGTGCTGAAGGACTTGCACTCTGAGATGATGCAACACACATTTATTTTTCAGGTACTTGCAGCATTTGTTTAATATAAAGAAAAACATAACACGAAATGTTCAAAGTAGTAATCATTATTTTTTCTGCTTATTTATAGATTATGTTTTCCTAAGGATGATAGCACAAGTGTTGTTTTCGTTTTTACAAAGTACTCTTTCCATTTAAACAAGGTAAAAAAACAAGGTAAAAAAATACGATATTAACTTTCAAATACACATTGTTATAACTCTGTTCACTATTTGCACTACTGAAGTCCAGTCGTGTTTGTAGATTGAAACTGGGTGTAACCCTTCGTTTTTTCCTGAAGCTGGCTTCTATTGCTCCTAGGTGTAGCAGACCCACCAACTGACATATTGCTCACTGTAAGCCCTCTTAGTTTCCCCAGCAGACCTTGATGGCTACTTACACCCTTAGCACTCTGCATGTTCGCCAGCATTGTTGCAATCTGTGCAGTGGTCTTTGCCACATCACCACTGTGGTGTACTAATTAAACCTGCATGGTAGATGTTCTTCTACATATAGTTGATGTCTCTTTAGCTAACCTCTTTACAAAACATCCAAAGGTTTGCAGCCGAGTGTTCTTGTCTGTTGTTGGCACTGGTATGATGCTGAATCTTGAGTCATTTGTGTGGCCAGATCTTTAGCAGCCATAGTTAAGTTCCCACAGCCTGTTCATAACCTTATTGCCTTCTAAAACAGCTCTCTATAATCTTCCTACATTTACACATTGTGTAGTATTTTGAGCATGGATTGCTCCAATTCATAAAAACTGTGCAGGAGTAGGTGTTGACTCACACATATTTCACATCACATTCCTCCCTACCTGTCGTACAGGCCTTGTTCCTCTATGCACTACAAGTACTGATGACATGATCTGATCTTCATTTTCAGCTATATTGGAAATATTTTGAATCTGCTCTACTTAAGGAGTAGTGTTGTACTCACTGCTTGTTCCACTTTCTGTGTCTGCTGGAATGTTATTGTTTTTCTGCATGTTCAATTTTAGAACCCCATAGCAAATAATGTTGACATAAATTACCTAATGGCCGTTTTTAAAACATGCATATTCAATTATTTTAAAGTAAATACATGATATTCAAATAATAAATAAATAATATTTTTTGTAATTTAATTAACTTTTTCAATGTTAAATACTTGTAACTTTCATTAACATTAAAACAAATTACAATTTAGAAATGGAGGTTTCAGACTGCACTATGGACAGACGCATCAAAATTCTGCTGTCTGAACTGCCGACCTGAGGTCAGGTGATTCCTTTTCATTCGCCTAAATCGAAATAAGGCCCAAAGCTCTTCTATACTGTTTCAAAATATCTGGTATGTTGACTAGGTACACCAATAATATTTGCAAGTGACTGTAACTGCAACCTAGATATCCACCTGGACCAATCACAGCCCGTGACTGGTTGGGACTCCTGTGCAGAGGGCTGTATATATGGCTGAGATACCCGCCACCCCCTCTCAACACACTCCCCAAGAATGGGAAACCGGAAACGGTTCTGAACTTTTTGGAAGACGGGAGGGAGTGACCCTCCCGGACGTATTTATTAAAATATGAAACAAAATTAAAACATTAAAATAACAGTTTCATATTAATGTACAATTTCATTTCCACATTGCGATGTTTGGCTAACCTTAACATATTCTCTAATACAAAGGTTCTCCTAGCCGAACTAACATCCTACCAAACGTTTAACTTGAAATTGTACATCCTAACGTTTAAGGGCCAACGGCAAGGTCGTAACCGGTGTCAAGATCCCTAAACCAGACATATCACCCTCACTTGTGAGGGTCGACCGCACAGAGGCGTACCTCAAGTGCATTTACCAATTTCCCTTGACTTGACGTGGGCCCCAATAAACTCGACGCCATTTAAAGGTCGTCCGAGGACTCGTGTGAGGTATCTAGAAGGTAGCGTAGACCCCCTCCCAAACCCCACACAACTTACCACATCTGCCGTCGCAGATGTCCCGGCCCCGGGAAATTCCCCAGGAGGGGGCTGTAACCCCTCCTACCCAGGAAGGGGCCTTGACCGCCTTTCCTTTCCTTTCGGCGGCCCATCCTTAGAAGGGACCGCCTCCCCGTTGAGGGGCCAATGGCCACCTCCCTCGAGCGCTCCCATCCGTAATGGGTGACGCCCACCCCTAGGGATCTTCCAATTACTGCTCACCGATCATGACCTTACCGCCCGACCAAAATAAATACGACAATTCTAACTAAATTACTAAATGACTAAATTACTAAAAGACAGTAACAATTACAACTTTATTAAAAGGCATGATTACTGATCAACACTAGTGCATAATTACTTTATTTGCAAAACATATTACAATACGACCATTCTTTATTGCATAATCAAAGTTATCACGATAGTCATCACAACCTGCAAAAATTAGTGTTACCACATCAAACTTTATTCAAAACCACTTGCTGTCCTCAGGGGCTGGTGGGTGGGTCAAAATTGGCTCTTCGTTCCGTCTCGAGCTCACGTGCAGCGAGGAGGTGCAGCTTCAGAGCACAGGAACAAGAGGATGCTTTCTTGGCTTGTTGCTCCTTTTATCCGTCTTCAGGGCGGGCGTAAACCCGCCCCTGCCTGCCCCAAAGGGCGTGGCCGGCCGCGTCAGTGTCTAGGCCAGCCCACTCCAGGGCGGGAAAAAGCGCGCCCCGGCTACGCCGCTTCGGGCATACCAGCCGAGACTCGC
This sequence comes from Lissotriton vulgaris, assembly GCF_964263255.1. Lineage (NCBI taxonomy): Eukaryota > Metazoa > Chordata > Amphibia > Caudata > Salamandridae > Lissotriton > Lissotriton vulgaris. The sequence continues at coordinate 323,008,774 of NC_141699.1, read as the reverse complement.
TTCCCGCCCAAGATGGCTTCCCGGGGGGATCGTGGTACTCCGCCATACGTTCGGGGGGACCGAATGGTCGCCCCTTTCCATATGGCTGAGATACCCGCCACCCCCTCTCAACACACTCCCCAAGAATGGGAAACCGGAAACGGTTCTGAACTTTTTGGAAGACGGGAGGGAGTGACCCTCCCGGCCGTATTTATTAAACTATGAAACAAAATTAAAACATTAAAATAACAGTTTCATATTAATGTACAATTTCATTTCCACATTGCGATGTTTGGCTAACCTTAACATATTCTCTAATACAAAGGTTCTCCTAGCCGAACTAACATCCTACCAAACGTTTAACTTGAAATTGTACATCCTAACGTTTAAGGGCCAACGGCAAGGTCGTAACCGGTGTCAAGATCCCTAAACCAGACATATCACCCTCACTTGTGAGGGTCGACCGCACAGAGGCGTACCTCAAGTGCATTTACCAATTTCCCTTGACTTGACGGGGGCCCCAATAAACTCGACGCCATTTAAAGGTCGTCCGAGGACTCGTGTGAGGTATCTAGAAGGTAGCGTAGACCCCCTCCCAAACCCCACACAACTTACCACATCTGCCGTCGCAGATGTCCCAGCCCCGGGAAATTCCCCAGGAGGGGGCTGTAACCCCTCCTACCCAGGAAGGGGCCTTGACCGCCTTTCCTTTCCTTTCGGCGGCCCATCCTTAGAAGGGACTGCCTCCCCGTTGAGGGGCCAATGGCCACCTCCCTCGAGCGCTCCCATCCGTAATGGGTGACGCCCACCCCTAGGGATCTTCCAATTACTGCTCACCGATCATGACCTTACCGCCACAGGCCGGATAGTTGACCGGCTATCCGGACCCCCCACAACACTCCTGCCTAAAGGTCATGTCATAAAGTCCTTAGCCAAGCTATCAGGTCTCCTATGAGTAACTCGTTCCCCACCCGGGACAAATGGACACCATCCCCTAAATACATACTGTCCCCTTTAATACAACCATGCGAAATAGAATGCAGTGTATTTGAACGGAACAATCTACTCATTTTATTATTAATTTTCCTTACTGAATGATTCAGAGCTGAAACCGAGAGAGCCCCCCGCCACACTTTTCGTGGGATCATATGGGACCATGCAATTGTGCACCCTGGAACTCTTCTCGCTAACCAACTTACAGTGGAAAGTATCGCCTCAAGAAGAAGTCGTCTACCAGTGGTCACCAAATCTTTGCCCCCAAGGTGTACTATGACTATAGACGGCGGTGACCTCGTCCGCCCTAACAAACCCTCAAAAAATGATTGAAACTGGTCAATACAGAGCCCGCCCCTTCCGTAGAAGGACACACTGTACCCGTATTCCCCAGCCACGTGAATCATGTCACCTGCTTTGAATACGTCCGCGGCACGCCTCACGTATGAGTGGCCCACAACCCACACCTCCTTTTTCACAGCCGGTGATGTCTGACCGCTGGCCCGGTGTTGGGTCGACTGCACAGTCCGCCGCGCCTCGTAGGCTTGCGCAACTGAAACCAAACAAAAACAAGAAGCGTGAGTACATCATTACAGCTTCACAACATGTGCAACCGCACATACCTTTTATAACAATTCGAGGACCAACGCCCCACACGTTTTACTTGATCGACATTCAGACCCCTGGCTGTAGCCTCGGTAGCAGCCCCTATCCGAAAGGAATGGGTCCCAAACTCGCCGGGGTTCATGCCCGCGGCAGAAATCGACATCGCAAGCACCCGCTGAAACTGAAACCTCGTCAGTGGGGTGGCGTCAGCGTGTCTCAACAAGGTCCCCCCCCATGATGCCACCCTTTGCGCTAAATATTCCTCAACGCAACCCACCGGGCACATGGACGACCCGGGAATCCTTTGTATCATTATGCAGTCCCCCATCGAACCCTGATCGGTCTTGGACTTGACAAATGAGACAGTCATTGTCTCCCCCCTGACCTGAACGTGCTCTCGGCACAGTCCCCCCATGGTATCCTGCTTGTTCCTTGCCACTAGTTCGCTTACCCGCATAGCCCCATGGAATGCTAGCACAAAAGCGGCTCGGAATAACACTGCTTCATACTGGGATGAACACGTTGCAGGAAGTACAGATAACAACAAAGCCAACCTATCCAGACCTATCGGGCGCCTTTCATCTACTCTGCGACCCTCAAGGCGTTGCCACCCACGTAGCGCTTTTTGCACAACGAAAGACGCAGTCGGGTCCTGGATCCCATGAGCCCTTGCCATAAAGGAAATGGCGGCCCGATGCCTCTGGGCCGTAGCCACTGATTTGCCTGCCTGATGTAAGGACAGCAGAAAATCCACTACTAGTTCTTCCTGGCCCCAAAGCTCCCTCCTAGCATCCCCCACAAAGGCCCAGTAGGATCGGAACGCCCCTTGGTATGCCTTCCTCGTCCTGGGTGCTAAACTCTTTCCCACGAAGTTCTGTAATTCGGGGCACCGAGAGACCAGAGAGCTTCGGGGAAGGGTGCCGCCACTGGGTCCGCTGTGGGCAGAAAACCCCAGAAGGCCTGCATACGAAAACGAGAAAGCGCATCAGCCGCTTTATTCATTACCCCTGGCACATGTCTTGCTTTGAATAGTACGTTCAACTGCATACACAATAACACAATTTCTTTGAGCAATCTCAGAATCCATTTGCATCGTGCTGCCTGGCTGTTGATACACTCAACCACGGTCATGTTATCAGACCAAAACACCACAGAGTGATCTCTGAACCCTTCGGGCCAAGTTTTCAGGGCCACAAGAATGGGAAAAAGTTCCAAAAAGGCAATGTTACTTGTCAGTCCACACTCATGCCACCATAACGGCCATTTTGGAGCCGACCATCGTGTGCCGAATATGGCACCAAAACCAGTGCTCCCTGCCGAATCTGTCCACAGCCCCAGCTCCTCGGAGGACACCGCCGGTTTGTTCCAGACAATTCGACCATTGAAATCCGCCAGAAATGCCAACCAAATGCGCATGTCCTGACGAACCTCTGCCGATAACCGTGTGCGATGATGACCCTCCTTCAGGCCGACCATGGCTTGAGCGATCGAGCGGGAAAAGGGGCGGGCCATCGGCATGACTCTCAGGGCAAAATTCAGCTGTCCCACCACTTGTTGCAACTGATGCAGCCTGACCTTGGACTCGCTAATACAAGCTTCCAGGGCAGCCCTGAATCTTATCACCTTCTCTTTAGGTAATCTAAAACAACCTTCCACAGAGTCGAGTTCGATCCCCAGGAACTCGAGGCAAGTCGAGGGACCCACAGTCTTACCTGGTGCCAATGGCACACCGAAATGCTTCATTAAAGTACAAAATTCATTCAAAGCCTGTCCACATTCCGGACCCCCGGCCGCCCCCAGAAACAAAAAATCATCGAGATAGTGCATGACATGCTGTAAACCCGTCTTCTTTGTGAATACCCATTGCAGAAAACAACTGAACTGTTCAAAATATGCACAAGAAATAGAGCAACCCATTGGCATACATCTATCCATGTAATACTGACCCTGAAACATGAAACCAAGGAGACGCTGATCGTCTGGGTGTACCGGGAGCAACCGGAACGCTGACTCAATATCTGACTTTGCCATCAGCGCCCCGGGCCCTAGGCGATTCAACATGGCCACGGCCTCATCGAAAGATGCGTACCGCACCGAACACACATCCGGGTCTATTGCATCATTTACGGACAGACCACGTGGGGCTGATAAATTATGTATCAGTCGGAACTCACCCGGGTCCTTCTTAGGGACCACCCCCAAAGGAGAACAAACAAAGTTAGCACACGGTGGCTCATCAAATGGACCGGCGACTCGACCTCGAGTAACCTCTTTCCCAATTTTTTCCTGTACCACGGTCGTATGTTGCAAGACCGATATTTGATTTTTACATTTTCTTACACCCCGAAACTCCCCCACTGGGATGCGGAAACCATATGAAAACCCGTTCCTCAACACCCCAGCGGAAGCGTGATCCGGGTATTCGCTGAGCCAAGGAATCATTGCCATGGTATCAACCGGAGTAGGTAAAGGCGCCCCTCGGACTATTTTAGACCTGTTTGGCGCCTCCTCTCCCCCCGTTTTCACCCGTTTTGGCTCTGCACATGGACTCCGGATGGGATGGCTGCCCACACCCTCCACATTCGTGACGGAATTTACATGACCCCTGGGGCCTCGTACATTTACCTCTCTTGAAGTTCCAACAAATCCCCCTTTTACCTGTGTTGCCGTTCGGCCTCGAGTTGTATTCGTTACCTGTACCCGATCGAAAGGGGGTCCCGGCATATTGGCGGGAAGATTCACCCCCGCTACTCCCTACTAATGGTACTTTTAACATACCAGTACTCTCCATTTTTGACCACGAAACAGAATCGTAACAATCCCAAGTTAAGTTTTTATCGTGTTCCTTTGCTTTTCTAAAAATATTATCGTAACAGAACCACTGATTGCCCCCATATGATACGGAATATTCCATGATCCGTGTCTGGTATATCGGCAATTCGGACAGCAACTCGGGTCTACGTTCGCCCATGATGGAGGTAAAAATTCCCCACGCCTTCCCCCAAGTGCCAATGTTTTCATCAACTTTAAAGGCGGCCATCTTTGCGCGCCAAACACTCGGATGCATGAGCTCCTTTTGGCTCTTAACATGCTCCATCTCATAATGATCGGTAAGCAACGAGAAGATGTTTATATACTCATTTGCCCATATCTTTTCCTTAATAGCCAGAGGGACACGTTGACCCAACTTTTCCCTTCGTGAAGGTGCAGACTCATCCCTCGCAATCAGCAATGGCCGCTTACCTGAACCGAAAGCTGTATCTGCGGCTGGACCTGTTCCTGGTGGTTTTTCTACTGCCACAGCCGGCGTGATGACTGGCGATGATGCCTTCGCCGCCTCCCTCGTTTCACGTAGTTGCTTCATCAACACCCGTGCGTCGTCAGCCGTGGCGCCCTCGCTTTCTTTCCCCAACTACGCTGCTAATTGTGCTGCCAGCTCGAGCGGCATATCCCCCCCGGACACGGGGGTGATCACCACGGGAATCGGATTCCCCTCTGCCGGCACCGGAGTTGGCTCTTCGAGTGGGGCACAGGGAACCGGGATGTCCCCCCCAGCTGCTCCCCTTCTGGGCCTCTTGCCTTTTCCTCCCGGAGCTGCTCCTGCCAAAGGTCATTTCGGTCCCCCTTCCCCGTCTCTATCCGCCATCCGTTTCTTCAGATCGGTCACTTCTTTCATGAGTATACGCAGCATCTGGTCGGTAGTCATTCGCTTTCCGACTTTCTTAGGCATTCTCCGACAGAGTATCTGTAAGACAAAAGAAAGATTACCACGCTCAAAATTGGCTCTTCGTTCCGTCTCGAGCTCACGTGCAGCGAGGAGGTGCAGCTTCAGAGCACAGGAACAAGAGGATGCTTTCTTGGCTTGTTGCTCCTTTTATCCGTCTTCAGGGCGGGCGTAAACCCGCCCCTGCCTGCCCCAAAGGGCGTGGCCGGCCGCGTCAGTGTCTAGGCCAGCCCACTCCAGGGCGGGAAAAAGCGCGCCCCGGCTACGCCGCTTCGGGCATACCAGCCGAGACTTGCTTCCCGCCCAAGATGGCTTCCCGGGGGGATCGTGGTACTCCGCCATACGTTCGGGGGGACCGAATGGTCGCCCCTTTCCAGGTGTTGTCCACATGGTTGTCCTGACTCATTGGAATACTTCTACTATTTTTAAGTTCACAACCTAAGCATTAGACTAGACAGAGTGATGGAATCACCTCCTTAAGATGCTAGTGTTGCACTTGGAATGCCTAGACAGAAAAGTCTCAGACCATAACCAACTGACAGTGAGTATGCCCTGGGGAAACAATGCATGTCCATCCCGACCTGGTGAATTAAAACTTCATTCTTGAAGAACAGGTCTTTAGAAAAGAGCTCGAAATGACCATCCACCATGACTTCAGTGAAAATGAAGGCACCACTTCCAATGTATAGGTAGAGTGGAATGCCTTTAAATAAACAACAGTGGTCACTGAATTTGATGATTGTGGTGGACAGAAAAACCTTACAACAGGAACTAAAGAAGGTGTAGAAACACTACAGGACATAGAACAGGAAATGACCCAGGAGCCCTTTTGTAGGGATTGCTAAGCAACAGCCAGGGAGAAATATGCCACACTGCTGGAAAGAGTGTAGTGCCTCCGCTACACCAGGCATTTTACATGTAGCCACACCAAGGTAGACAAGGAAACACTGTCTTCTCTCCTTGGGTGAATACTCATACCAGAAAAAAGAGGCACACCAGTGACCCAAAGCAGAAGAGGTTTGAATGTAACATTAGGCACACAAAATCACATTAATGTAGAATTTTTAACCATTATTCCAACTTACATAGTGCTGGAATGTGTTAACTGCACCTAAATCTCAATGGACGTGGTGCTAATCTCATTACTCGAACCACGTTAGGACCTTTTGCAGGGTCAAGCCCAATCGTTTTGCCCAAACCCTCGCATTTTTACTGAATTCGTTTTTGCTGACACTAGGACTCAATGCACTTCATCACTGCTAACCACTACTTAAGGGATTGCGGCGGCCCCTTCAAAGATGATAACATGGATTTACACTTTTTGGCATATTTAGCATGGGGTACGCAAATTAGTGATTTTGGACGTTACATCCAATTCTAATTTCGACCCCTCTGAATAGTAATTAGTGCGTCATTGGCATTTGCTATCCCCATTCCGAGGGTCACAAAAAATGAAGGTATGCTCTTTGCACACCGGTATACTGCACCTGCTGCAATTCCCGGGAACACGCGTCCCTTATTTGCATCCACATCATAATCCCGTTCTGCTGTAAAGTAAAGTTTGATTCCCAAAATTGATCTACAAGCCCCATCGTGATTGGGGCCTAAGAATGTGACCATCTGTATGTTCACGCATGGTTCTGTGGATTAGTAGGACAGTATGGTGGTGCCTGATTTAGGGTATGCATGTTTTGCTCACGTGACACATTTTAATCTTAACGTGCATAGAAAAAAATTAGTTTATGGAAATGCAGCATAAATCCCTCTATTATTGCGTGAAGTAGGACACGTCAGGTTATCCCTGTGTACAACCGTTAAAAGCATTACTTGGAATCAAACAAATATTAGCATTTTCTTCAAATTGCCTTGTCGAGAGATTACACTATTCATGCTCTTGATAGGATTGTCCATTTTAAAACAAGGCTAGTTAGTAGCTGGACACCATGCTGTTATATTCGAACCAAAGCTGCAAGTATATACGGGAGACAACAGACCGAATGCACGGATTTATTTCAGATATTTCATCCCCCCAAGCGAAAATCCTTTATTTCTTAGAGTAAACAAAATCTGATAAAAAAAAAATAACATGTCAAAAAAGTAAGGTTAGGAAGAAAAACAGAACTCTTCGGGCAAGAAAGAATATCATGAGAAATCAAAAGGCAATACGACTGCGCTGAAGCTGGGCTCTGAACTTTAACTCCCCTGCAAGTTAGAACATGGTTAGCCAATAACATGTCAAACTAAATGAAAGTAAATGACAGTTCATACCAACCTGATAGCCGTCTCCATTAAAATCTACAACGTCAACTCACACAAGGAAGCAACATACCACTATTTGTTTTATCGATGAGTAATAATATCATTTGTGAAGTGCAGAGATATTTATTATTCATCCTCATGTGGATTGTTCTTTCTAAAGTTACATTTTGCACATGGTAATACTGGAAGGAATGGTTGTTCTCCTGATTTAACACACAAAACATAGATACATAGAACTGATGAATGCAACGGAATGGAGCAGAAGGGCTTGCTTAAATTATGAGGAGGATAACAGAAAGAATGTTCTAGTATCAATAGACAAATCGTCTATACATCTAAATCGTGTTTTTTTGAGTTTTTCGTTAATGGCGATTTTCCCTGCCTTTGATACTTACAATCAATTGTAAAATATTGGTGCTTTGTTTTTGTTTTTTAATTATTATTTTGTATTCCTGTTCGTCTTCTACTATCTAATTTATTTTTTAATTCATTTGTGCGGGTGCAGTAATATCTGCCGTTCTTTTCTTCCTCTACTTCAACGCAATTTGGAACCAAGAATCATTGTTTAATTCTGTAGCATTTTAATTATTTCTATGTGTCAAACAATGAAAAGAGTGGATTGAGTAACCTTAATGTACAAATTGATAGATTCCACAAACTCGACAAAACCAGCTAGAGTAGGCACTATATCTGTCCTTGCAAGAATAACTCATGCTATGTAATGTGTATGTGTATAGCCTTCAACTCACTCTGAAGAAATCCTGGAGCTGAAGCAGGAGCTGTACGGGCAGAGCCAGGGTGGGAGCTAGCTGAAAAAACAGGTCTTCTGTTTCTTGCAGAACAGAGGAGCATACTTTGATGTGCGGGGCTGTCCATTTCAGGCTTTAGGAGCAAAATTGAAGAAGGCACAATGCTGTATATGTTTTTTGCACATGGAGGGAGGTGCGGGTAGGAGTCTGGCTGAGCAGAGATGTCTGGTAAATTTGTCAAAGTTTATGCGGTTGTTGTGCACATGGGAGCCAATGGTTTAGGCTTATTATGAAGAGTTGTGTTGAAAAGTGCTTGTTTGTGGAATGGGAGCCAGCGGAGCATGTTGAGTTGTGGTGTGATGTTAGTGTGGGGTGGGAGGGTGACTCTGACTGCTGAGTTTTGTATGGTCTGGAGTCTTCCAGTGAGTTGGGGGTTGATTCCAGCATATGATGCAGTTCCATAGTTCAGCCTGCTGGTGACGAGTGCTTGGGTGACAAGTCTGGAAGTGTTGATGAGTAATCATTTGAAGATCTTCTTGGGTATCTTGAGTATGTGGAAGCATGTAATGAAGACTGAATTCACTTGGCCGTTAATGGTGAAATGGCTGTCCAATACTATTCCAAGGTTCTTTGCGTGGATTGGTGGGAGGGGTGTTAGCCAGATGGAATCTCAGAGTGCTGTGCTTTGCTAAAGAGTACAACTTCTGTCTTATCTCTGTTGAGCTTAAGGCAGTTAGTTATCATATATCTGGCGACTTCGGTGAAATTGGTGTAGTTGTTTGACGTCTCATAGGAGAGGGAGAGTATGAGCTGGGTGTCAACAGCACAGGACATAATGTTGAATTTGTGAATGCTGATATTGCTTGTTAGTGGGGTTGTATAGGTGATTCCGTAATAAATTCAGGGAAGTCACAGGTGTTCATATGACCCTGCAAACTTTGTTAGGGCTTGATGGTTAGAGGCTTTCTATATCTCAGTGATTGAGGGTAGTCCTTAAATAACCCCCTCCACTGGCCAAAAAATCATTAAATAATTTTAAATCAGTCAATAAATTGAGTTAGTGGGAGTAAAAGGGTTTTATTTTTAATTTTTACATTTATTCATTAGGCAGTAATCTTTGGGTTTCAACATTAAAAATTAATATAATCCATTAATCGATTTTGATTATAAAATATAACAACATATTTGTTAAAATTACAGTCATTATAGTAATAATACAATAAGCATATTCCATAAAGGAAACTACCTATTCTAAATATGTTGATTAATGAGAGAAAAGGTGTCTGTTCAGAAACCCAGTGAGGAGATCTGATAAGAGAGAGCAATGTGCAAGCATAAAGCCTTTGCAAATCAGACTGGGAATTATTCACAGTCATTAATCAACAAACATCTAAAACTAGGCTAAATAACCTCTCATGTAGAGAAGCCAAGAATATCTGAGATGAATATCTAGTCAGAATGTCGCCCTACTCAGTAACACACACTAATATAAATATGCAAATTCTATGTTGTAACATTATTTTCTTTTGGCTTCTTAATCCACCAATAGAATATCAACAATGTCCTGGGAACCGGAAAAGTTGTACTGTTGTTTTCTTGAGGTCCAAAAACTTCTTCCCATGAACCATCCTTCCTGTCGTTTTGTCTTTTCCCAGTGACAACCTTACTATCAGGACTAATACAAAACAAAACCCTCATTTATTGGGATTTGGGGTAGGGCAGTGCCGCAAGTCAGCTTTCTGCGTTTCCTCATGCCAAAGTGAAAGAACAGAATGCACGGTATTTATGCAGTAACGTGGATTTCTGTCCTTTTCCCCTGTGTTGTGCTGTTTCAGAAGCCTAGAACCCACACAGGCATCCTAGTGCCTGTGTTGTCATCAGGATTGGTTTTGTGCATGAAGCGGCACCTCCCTTCACAGAAACAATCCTGGGTGGTATTTTCCTCCTTCTATGTGTGCTGTAGAAAGAGGAAAAAAGTAGGAAAAATAAAGTTGTTTCCCCTTGTTACGCCTCTCCTGGGAAGGATAAAGGTTTTAGTGCTTCCCTGGGTTTAAATGCTCTTGTAAAAATGGGAAAGTGTCTACATCCATAGGTGTTGCGTGGGAATACGCACCGCAATGCCCATTGAATGCCTCCTGTGTGCAGAGTAAGGCAACTCAGCTATTTGTGCTAGCTTGGCTTACTCCATATTTATGAGGCCATTCAAAGCCATGCATAGTGGTTTGTGTGGCCTCATAGATATGATTTTGTTATTTGTGCCATTGTAGCATCACACAAGTGACACTCTGGTGGAGCAAAAGGCGTGCCCCCAAGTGTCTTTTTCACTAAGTAGCAGTAGGCTTCTTAACCCCTTCGAGGCTGATGACGAGCTGGGCTTGTCATGGTGTAGCCTCCTCAAACACTGATGACGAGCCCAGCTCGTCATGAACAATGGGTTTTTAAAAAAGTCAGCATTCCAGCAGAATAAGCACAGCGCGCATGTGGTTAAGTTGCAACATCTGCAGTAGAAAAACATCTTGTGCAATCAACTATCCAATGTGAAAACAGGCCTTTCCATGGTAATGCTTCATTTTCCCATTTATAATGGCATTGATAGTTAGGCTAAGTTAATTCAGCATTTTATTTACGTGCAGGCCTATAATATTTAGATATATTTATCTAATACCAATTCTGCATTCAGCACATTTTTGTATTCAAACGTAAGCTTGTGCTCATTATTATTATGTGTTTAAATAGCGGATAACATTTGCAGCAACAGTTTATAGGGCAATTTTTATGAGTGGCAAGCAATTCTTGATGTGGGCAGTATCATGAGAAACCAGCCGTATCAAGAATTACAAGATCAAAGAACACACATTTTGTTGACTTAAAAAAAAAATGAAACAAGCGGAATTATATGTGGAATTCTATGTAAAACCCCAGATTCCAGTACCTTTATCTAATTTCTCTGGGGCACACTCATAATGGATCAGTAATCCAGATTCCCTCAATTACAAAAACCCATTGTATTGTTACTTTTGGGTTTGAGGATACTAAATTAGATTTACTGTATGTTGTGGTACATTGAATATGAATGGTTGACAAACTTGTGTAGTGGACATTAGCATTTCAGTTTTGGGTTTAAGAATTTAACTAGTAGTTGAACATTTTGTGCAGTATGGGGTAATAACTTCCTTTTATATACATGTTTCATAAAAATTGTGTTGCTTTTCGCACCAAGTAAGTGTTTGGACTTATAGTTGACTGGTTCTATTCACACAACATTATTTAGGTTCCACTTCTCTAAAAGGAATATGGCAAAGACACATTAAATTGCAACTATCCTCATACACTGTCACAGAATGGTGAACATTTAGTGTTAGTATTTACCTAATTATTTATTAAAGCTATGTTAGGTGTTGAACTAGGCATGTGGACAACAGAGTGCTTCATATTCAGCAATGAAAAGTAACGTTACGGGAGAAACGAAATTCTCTATCTAAAGAATTGCCAATGAATGAAATCTTTTTCCTGGTTTTAGTGGGTTGTGATGTAGAGCTTGTGTGGTTTCGCAAACTGGCCTGCCAGTTCCCCTGTTGCTGACTCATCCTTATTGGCTTGGTAGTCAGGCATGCCCATGTCTCATACAAAAGATGAAACAGAAGGTGAAGTGCAATGCCTGGCTGAAGGCAGAGTAGAGAGCCCTGCCCATGTATTTGCAGTATATCCCATTCATCTGTTTTATGTACCAACTTGAAGACTTCTGACCCAAGAAAGAGCGGGTATCTGTGATCGAGCCGAGTGCTGAAGCTACACCCACTTAAGATAGTGCCAGGAGTTCCCGACAGGTAAAGGAATCTACAGATGTACGTGAAACAGGATGGTACATGAAGACATCAGTGATAGAATTCACTTCAAACTCCAACAGACCTCAGTGACAGAAAGAGAGGCAGAGAAATAAATGAAGAAGGGCAGTGTGCTTCACGAGTTTAGGGTACTGCAAGGAACAGAGAGAGGCAGCATGGTTTGCAATTGGGGATTACCAAACTATTGAAGGGTGGGAGAGAGGAAAGGTAATAGTCTCAGTAATTTCTAGGGAGGACGGGGACAACTTTGTGGACCCCATACAAATTGTCCGTTGTGTGAGACTGTACAACCATTAAACGATGCCTGATGATTCCAATATGCCTCAGCATCTGTGGTAAGAAGGTTTGAGCTCCGCTATCTACCTAAAAGCAGATCCAATGATAGCTTAAGGAGTGTTTGATGTTCCTACCTAGCTGAAGGTTGGCTTTGTGATGCTTGAAGCCTCAGACATGGTACAGGGTACCTCTGGCCTCTATTCCACTGCAGAAAAATAAGGGAGGTACCTTAATATTTAGAAAATGGATGGGTCTATGAAGCACACAACAAAGAAATCCCTTCCCAAAGAGATAGAAAATAAATGAGGTAGCTATGCGAGTAAATGCTTTAAACAACCCTAATATCAGGATCATGTGGTATAAGTACTTAGTGCAAGGGATATGCCAAAGATCAGTTACTTTAATAAACACAACTGTTATTTAAAATAAACTTATTAGTTTGCAAATTGCTGTAGTGTGTTGCAAAGAAAATCAAAAATCAAACATATAATAAACTTTATATTAATGTATTTAAAAACTGCTGTTGCCTTAGTTAAGGAATAAAACTTTTCAGACTGCCGAGGGTATCCCAATATAGCAGGAGACCCCAAAACATATAAATATTGAGGGCACGCTTTAGTCATATAACTATAAATTCATGACATTTTCATCTTTTTATCATTCAGAGTCCAATAACCATCTGACTCTGCTACCTATAACTCCACTATACTACAATGCGTAAAAACAAAGTGGTAATTTTGCAATACCGATCGGATTGCCAGGTAAGAATTTTATATACCAGAAAACCATTTTCTTTTCTTTTTAAAAAAATCATTTGAATATTCAGACTATTGGACTTGGCCCTTTTTGCAGGGTCATCCCTAAACATTTTGCCTTTCTTCCTAGCCTTTTTTCTGACATGGTGTTGGTGGTATTAGGACTCCGGGCACTTTAGCACTGCTGTGCAGTGTAAAGTGCTTGTGCTCTCTGTGTTACTTACGGTAGGATTGGTTTACACCCGTGCGGCCTATTTAAATTACCTTTCAGAGAGCGTGACTGACTGGCTGGACACATTACCAATGCGTAGCGATCGAACGGAACACTCGGGTGGAGCGGAGGGTGGCGTGCCGGAGCAAGAATTACAATGACAATGTGGTTCCTGATTTCCGAACAATTATCATACCTTACAGCTGGTTTGACGTCTATCATATTTAAGCGATTCATGGTGACATACCCGAGGATGGCGGGGGGAGTGGGACTCTTTCCTCCTCTGGGTTTCTTTTTGTAGACTAGTTTAATGTTAGGGCGAAAGGCACACTGCAAGTTGGGGTGGCTTTTTAGTCTAACGCAGGGGTGCAGAGTGGGGGGAACTGTAACGGTATATGTTCGGGGGTGGAGGGGGAAGTTTGGGTATGTTTTGTTTTTTCTCAAGGCAACGTATTGTTCAATGCTTGGATCTGGGTACTGTGTTGGCTATGGGGTGGTTTCTGCGTTCATTTCTGGGATAGGCGGTAGTGAGTTGAAACTACAGTGTTGGATTGTAAATGGGTTGGGGGACAGGATAAAGCGAAGAGTAGTGTTGCAACTGCTGAGACGCCTCTCCCCTGATGTTGTGTTGTTGCAGGAGACGCACTTGATTGGAAACACTTGTCACGCTATAAATCGGCGAGGATATCGTCTCGCTGCACACTCTGGGTTCACTACTGGCTCTAGGGGCACGGGCATCCTAGTCAAAAACTCTCTCCCCTTGGAAATTGATGATGTGATCCTTGATGAAAGGGGGCGATATATGACTCTCACTGGGAGGTTGGAGAGGAGGACTATCTCGCTGATTTCTGTATATGTCCCGCCCAGTCCACAGACCTCGACTTTTGCTGAGCTTGGGCGTGTGGTATTGGGGCTTCCGGATGGTATCCTGCTGATCGGCGGAGAGTTCAATTCGGTAGTCTCCGGTGGTGTAGATCTCTACCCCCCCCCCCCCCCCCCCCCCCCCAGAGACCTCCCTAGGTCACAGTCTTGGTTAAGTGGGTTTTTGGAGACACTGGGTTTGTTGGAGATTGATGCATCCGGGACAGGTACAATACACCTTCCATTCCGGGGCCCACGGTAGTCTCTCTAGACTTGACTATCTTTTGATGCCGACGGCACAGGCCTCCTCTGTCAGAGAAATCAGGCATTTGGCGGGGGTATATCAGATCACTCCCCACTATGGCTCCAGATCTGCACTAGTGTGGGTGTCGAGGGAGAGTTGCCCCGATTAATCCCTGGTACCTTCGCAACCCCAAAACTCATGCTGAATTGATTAAGTCCCTGGATCAGTACTTTGCTGAGAACAAGGGGTCTGTGTCCTCTTCTGTGTCACTGTGGGAGGCATTTAAGACAGTAATCCGAGGTCAGGCATTATTGTTAATCGCTGGTGCCAAGAAAAATAAAAATGAGGAGGTGGTCCGTTTAGAGACCGAAATAACTGAGCTAGAAAGCGATCTGGAACTAGGTGTGACTGTTAACAAACTTCATGCCCTTAGTCTCAAACAACTGGATTATAGGGCCCTAGTGACGGATGCCGCCAAAGTTATGAGTAGAGAGCAGCAGGGCAGACTGTATGATGTGGGTGACAAGGCAGGGAAATCGATTGCTTGGCTGGATAAAAAGGAGAGGGCGAGTCACGTGGTTCCTGTGATTGAGAAACTGGATGGAGTGTGTGTGACTGACCCGACTGAGATTGTCGAGTGTTTCGCGGATCATTTCTGAGAGGTGTATACCTCAGTCTCCGATAGAGACTGAGGTATACACCTCAAGAAGTTGCGCCCTGACAAAATGGCGCCGTATCTCCGAGATATGTTTCTAGAGTCGCAAGACATTGGCTCCCTTCCTTGGGATCAGCGTCTTGCTACCATCGCGGTGATTCACAAGGAGGGGAAACCGCGAGATCGCTGTGCATCCTACAGGCCTATTTCACTTTTAAACGCAGAACCAAAGATTTTCGCTAAGTTGATCGCCAACCGCTTGATAAAAGTAGTTAGTGACTTGATCCACCCGGATCAGTCCGGTTTCATCCCACACCGCAATACAGCACTTAACCTGAGGCGCTTGCACAGTGTTCTCGCGAGGGCAGAGTCGTTGCGTGAGCCGGGCATTTTGGCTTCCTTGGACACTACGATGGCCTTTGATACGGTGGAGTGGCCGTACCTCTGGGCTGCTCTTGCGAAATGTGGTTTTGGTCCTGGTTTCGTTGGCTGGGTTAAACTTTTGTACTTTTGTATGAGGAGCCATTGGCGCAGGTGGTAGTGAATGGTCGTGTGTCTAAGCTTTTTGTTCTTGGTAGGGGTATGCGGCAGGGCTGTCCGTTGTCCCCACTTCTTTTCGCCCTTGCTTTGGAGCCTCTGGCTGTCTGGCTGTGTTGGGAGCCATCGATGAAGGGTATTCGGTGGACCCCGGAGTTCGAGGATCGTATATCGCTTTACGCAGATTACATTTTGCTGTACCTCACGTTCCCTCGTAAGTCATTGAATGTATTGTTTGATGTGCTTACCTTGTTTGGAAGGAACTCTGGCCTGGTGATTAATTGGACCAAGTCCTGTGTGTATGTGCTTTCGGGTTATGCCCCCCCTTTACCACACGTATGTCCCATCCAGGTGTCGCAGACAGGATTTAAGTACTTGGGGATTTTCATAACATTAGATCCTGTGGCTCATTACGATCGTAACCTGATCCCTCCTCTTCAGAGGTTAAAATCCGACATTGCGGGCTGGCTCAGGTTACTGCTTTCTCCTCTTGGGGGTGCAGCTCTTTTTAAAATGATGGCCTTACCGCAATTTATATACGCGCTCCAGAATACCTTTGACGTAGTTCCGGCGAGCGATTCTCGGGAGGTGGAAAGCCTGCAGAGACGATTGATCTGGGATGGACGCTCGCCAGACTCACACTTCACTTGTATGACAGAGGTATAGCCTTTCCGGATATCAGGCGATATTACTGGGCCTCTCAGTTGGGAGCGATCAACCATAGAATCTATGGACCTGCCTCTAATCCTGCATTTGAGATGGATAAGTACTTGTTACCGGGTGGGGATTATTACAAGGCCCTTTATTCCAAGGCAGTGGGAAGGGAGCTCTCGGGACCTACCAAGATAGCGGTACAAATGTGGCATGATGCGAATGCGGCAATGGGATGGAGGGATCGACTGACCCGTGCGACTCCGCTTCACGCGTCTGAAAGACTGGGTTGCCTGTGGAAGATGAAAGGATTTGAAAAGTGGGACATGATTGGTATCAGTAGGGTGAGCGATCTGTGGGTCAAGGGTAAAATCAAGGCCTTTGAGGTACTGAAGGTGGAGTATGAGCTGAGTGACAGGGAATTCTTCCGTTATGCACAGATTACCCACGCATTGAGCTCGGTATTTCCTGAGGGTACCGACATCCCCGAATCCTCCCCATTAGAAGACCGGGTGCTTTACGGATATGTTCCTGATAGCACTATCTCTTTGATATATAAGAAACTGATTAATAATCGAACTGATCTGTTGGTGCGGCTCAGGGAGGTTTGGACCAGCGACGGTTTGGAGCTGGACGACGAGGACTGGCAGTCGGCGCTATCCTCGCCTAAATAGGTCGCGATTCCGGCCCGTCTCCTACTCGTTCAGCTTAAAATCCTACAACGGATATACGTCACTGGCCCGCGCCTGATGCATATGGGTTATTCAGGGGATGGGTTATGTAAGCGTGGTTGTGGTCTGATTGGAACCTTCCTTCACATAATTTGGGAGTGTCCGGAGGTGGTGGTGTTCTGGAATCGTGTACATGCTGTGATGGAAAGAGTCACTGGGGTGGCTTTATTGCCTGAAGCTAGGCGTTGTCTGTTGAATGTCTGGGAACCGAATGACTATGATGTGGCGCAGACGTGGTGGGCGACCCTTGGAAATATGATCGCCAAGAGAGACATCGCACAGTTGTGGGGCTCCCAGCGGCCGCCCACGGGTTTGGCATGGAAGGAGAACATGGACTGGTGTATGTTTACGGAGAAGACGGTGTATGTGGCATGTGGTAGACCCAGGAAATGAAATAAAATTTGGAGCCAGTGGAACTCCCCCTGATCCGGCATTCCAAGTCGTGTGTAATTTTATGTTTACTGATTTTGTTTCCCCACTTGCCCCCCCCTTTGCACCAATAATGTCTGTATTACACTGTCATGCAGTTGCACTCCTCCTTGAACACATGTATGAATGTATTGTCTCATTGCCTTGTGTATTGGTTCTTTTTCTTCAATAAAATAAAAATTATAAAAAATAAAAAAAAAATTACCTTTCAGTCCCTTGTAAAGTGGTATCTCATAGACCCAGGGCTGGTAAATTAAATGCTAGTGGTGGGCTTGCAGAGCTGATTGCGCCAACCACCTAAGTAGCCTTTGAAACCTATCTCAGGCCTCTGTCATTGCAGGGCCTGTGCGCTCAGTGTTACTGCCGCTGTGACGTGGTACCTAAAGTATGTGCCATGTCTGTGACCCCCCTTTTAATGCATGTCAGTCACCCCTAAGGTAGGCCCTAGCTAGCCCTATGGGCAGGGTGCTTTGTAGGTAAAGGGTAGGGCATGTACCTTAAGTGTGTGACATGTCCTGGTAGTGACAGCCATTTTGGTTTCTCACTACCATGAGGCTGCCCCCCCCTCCTAAGAATGCATTGGGGCTCCAATCTGATCGGTATTGCCAAATTACCACTTTGCTTTTGTGCATTGCAGTATGGTGGAGTTACACGAAGCAGAGTCAGACGGTTATTGGACATTGAACGATAAAAAGATGAAAATTTCATGAATTGATAGTTATACGACTAAAGCGTGCCCTCAATATTTACACGTTTTGGGGTATCCTGCTATATTGGGATATCCTTTGCAGTCTGATAGGTTATATTCTTTAATTAAGGTAACAGCAGATTTTAAATAAATTTATGTAAAGTTTATTATATGTTTGATTTTTTATTTTCTTTGCAACACACTACAGCAATTTGCAGATAAATAAGTTTCTTTTAAATAATACTTCTGGTTATTATAGTAACTTATCTTTGGCATATCCCTTGCAATGAGTACTTATACCACATGATCCTGATTTTAGTGTTGTTTACAGCATTTACTCGTATTTCTACCTTGTTTATTTTCTATGTCTTTGGAAAGGAATTTCTTTATTATGTGATCTATTCCACCACTACTCTGCCAGCATCTGCCTTTCAAAATACATAGGCCGTAAGTACCAAATAGGCAATTAATGTCAGTTACCGGACATGAAAATCAAATGAAAAATAGTACAAATGTGTGTGTTCATTTTTTGGCACTAAAGGTGGAACCCCTGCAGGTCGACATTTTACACATTGAAGAATCACCACTTTAAAAAACACTACTTCACAAAGCATTAACACCCCAGAAACCAGATAATTCTACCAACACTGGTTGACTTTGAGCTTTTCTTTGATCCTGGACAGTGCTCCACTGCCTTTGGGCTGGATTCTTTCTAAAGAAATACCACATACATACATACATACATACATAAAACCATAAATTCACAAAGACTATGCCATGAGAAAGAGTGATAGCAAAACACTCGGTCAAAAGAAAATGAGTAATTCTGGCAACCAAAAAGGAGAATTTTACCACTTTTAAGCTCTCAGACTTGTTATTAAACATTGCCCTGTGTGTTTGTGGATACTTTCTGATCACTTTCTAGGGTAAACGATCAAGAAAGAGGGCAACTGAGGGAACTGCCTAACCACCCTATATAATCTAAAGCCTGTGGGATTCTCTGCTAACATTCCATTATAATTGGTGACAGCAGCTTGGCCATCACCTGCACTTCATTTAGCACCACACAGAACACTAAAATCAACCCAAAAATGTTCAAATCGGCCCCAAACTACAGAAGGCTAAAATGAAGTTAGCCAGGGGGCACTTTTGGGTAGGCAATGAGCCTTATTTGCAAAAGAGTAAGTGCAGGTGACCCTATTTTTTTTTTAACAGCAGCTTAGATGTAACATTGCCAAATGCGAAGGAGAAGCTTCTATGAATCATTGGCAAATGCTGAGTAGACGCTCACAAACATCATTGCCAAATGCTGTGGAGAAGATCACATGCACCGTTTGTGAATGGCGAGTAGAAGTTCACATGCATCATTGGCAAATGCCGAAGAGAAGCTTGCATGCATCATTGGCAAATGCTGAGTGGAACCTCACATGCATCATTGCCAAATGCAGAGGAGAAGCTTGCATGCATCATTTGTGAATGCTAAATAGAAGCTCACATACATCATTGCCAAATACGGAGGAGAAGCTTGTATGCATCACTGTCAAATGCAGAGGTTGTTGAATACCAAGTCTGTCCACTCTTGTTGTCAGCTCCTGGCTCTTTCATCCTCCAACATACTCCCCCTTCACATTAACCCACTTTTGCAGGTTCTTTCTCATCTTTGCTTTCTCCTTTTGTCACTGTTTTCCATATTTCCCTTTCTACTTCTGCCCACACTCCTTGATGCCTTTCTCTCTCTTGTTCTGTTTTACAGTTTTAAACACGTACTGGTCTCTTAAATTAAGCATCCTTAGCTTGTAGCCCACAGAGCAAATGCCAGAGTGGCTAGTCCGGCCCTTTCACATGTAAAATATTCCTAGGCAACCACTAACCTGTTGAGAATCAGGTTGAACATAAGCCCTTGATAAGGAAAAGCCTCAATATACTAACAAACGCCACATCTTTTATATAATATATATATATATATATATATATATTTATTAGAAATTTTAACAATACACATCATGTAGTAAAAAAACACGGTTTAAAAAAGGTAGCAGCAAAATGTATGATATGACCACCTTAATTGCTTAAAAAAAATTCATGCAAAGTTTCGAATTGCAAAGGTACATTGGTATTCCAAATATTCAAACAATGGATTTAATGTCGTAATCAGTCTCGACGCTCGTTTCAGCGATGGCCCGCCTTCTTCAGGAAATCCACTTGAAATTCTAAAAGATAAGTAATAAACATTTTCAAATTTACAAAATACAATTTGCAATATATTGAGGCTAATTTACAATAAATGAGAAAAGGTAAACAAAGGACCAGAGTAAGATGTGCCTTGTGATTTCACTATTCATGCATTCATTTATCAAGGATATGACATGGAAATGAATAATTAAACATAGAGGAGTGATAAGATAAATCAATAGAAACATAGAAAGTGAATCTGTGTTAATAGATCAAAAGGAAAAGAAAATGGATAGTGTACTCCGTGTTCATATGAAAGACCTAATATCACCAAAAGTGCAATAACCCAGCAGCTACAGAAAGGGGATACACAGTACAGAACAAAGTGTCTGTTCTCCAAACGATGGGATACCAGACTAGAGATTGCGGGATAACTACAGAGATGTGAAAAGACAAAGGGAGAAATAAATGTAGTTAAAGGATATATCTAATACCAGGAGTAATCTATAGCCATGGCACCACTTAAAGGGTGGGCACAATATCTAGGGATATACCTACTTGAATGCTACAGGGCTGCCTTGATAGACGTCTTAGTGACAAATTTAAAGTTGACTGAAAGGATCCCTGCTTGTACTTACGATGGATATGTGTAACTGAAGTCCTCTGAGGGGTAATGCCAGCTGAAAGGTGCGATCGGAGTGGGGACGCCAAATATTAAGCAAATGGATAGGTACGGAAGTTGCCGTAATGACGTCAGGAGCTGTCATGTAATCCTGAAGTTGCTAAATTACGGATCGTAAAACGAATGAATTCAAACACTGGAAAGCTAACCGGATGAGCAAAGATCGGAATAATTTCGAAAGGATAAAAATAGAAAGGATACTATAGCAGTAGAACAAATAAATAATATTTACACAAAGAATACGATCGCTGAAAAAGATTCAGCGAATAGTAATAGCTATGGGAAACATTTGCAAATAAAAAGAAAGCTACTACAAAAGAAATAACGTAATTCAATTTATTTGGTCATGAGGACCACGAAGAGACAATCCCTAAAATAACGGGAAAAAGGGGGGAATAAGGATGAGTTTATAAGTCCCTATTCTAAGCTGTATCGAGCGGTTCAATTTAAAATTAACTGAAACCAGGCTGATAGACAGTGTATTCCAACCGCAATATAATATATAAAGAGAAAGGGGACAATTTTATATGTGGGCCTTGCTTATCTAGTGTTATACTTAATTGCATTTTCTCAAGGGATCTCATTGTTCAATCCTTTGGTATAGGCTGACAATGTGAAGATACAAAACACTTCTCGTTTTTTTCTGTAGTCATCCATACTATTGTGGAGGCCACTGCCTAGATTTTCCACAATGTACCACCGAAAATCATTAGGCCTATGTTGAAGGTCCATACAATGTCTCACTAATGGAGCATTAATTTTAGAGGTATGTATGGCCGACCGGTGTTCAGTAATACGAGTGCAGAAATACCTTGCTGTCTCCCCCACATAACCGAGGCCACATGGACAAATCAACAGATAAATACAATTTTTTGATTTGCAATTAGAGAATTTCCGTGGGCAGATATTAAATTCTTGGTAGGTATAGCTACTGCCTACAATAGCCATATCACAGGCTTTACAGGTGTTACATTTATAGGTGCCTGTGATAGGTGTAGTACCATCAATTGTTTTTTGCACAAAGGGGATAGTCTCAGAAAATCTAGACCGAGTGATGAAATCTTTAAGGTTCCTGTTTCTCCGATGTGCAAAAATTGGTTTGGGGATTTTATCTTTATCTTCTAAATTACTGTTTAGGATATGGCAGTTTGAATTGACAATTTGGTGTATCTGGTTATTCATTGTTGAATGTTTAGTATTGCATACTAGTTGGTTTATACTCTCTTGTATTTTTGGTTGCAAGAGAGAGTTGCGGTCATAAAAACGAGCACGTTTCAGTGACATCCGCACCAGTCTATGTGGATAGCCGCGTGCCAGAAATGTAGTTTTTAAAATACATGCTTGAATATCAAAATCCTCTATATTAGAGCAATTACGGCGAAGTCGAAGAAATTGACTGAAGGGGAAGCCTTCTTTTTGTGCCCTCGGGTGGTAGCTATCAAAATAAAGTAGTGTGTTATGTGCTGTTGGTTTAATGAACAGATCTACTTCAAGTGAGCCTTCTTTAAGGCGAATCAGAATATCTAGGAATTCTACTTTTTCTCTGCTGGTGTGTGATATAAAGTGAAGGTTGGTGTCACATACATTGAGCCAGTTTAAAAATTCTTGTAACATTTGTTCTGTATCTGTCCATATGAAGAAAATATCATCTATAAATCGTGACCACATATAGATGGACTCAAAAAATGGGGCCACTTGATTGTATATATGTGTTTTCTCAAATTTTGCCATACAAACGTTTGCTACAGAGGAAGTTACCGAGGCTCTCATACTTACACCCTTGATTTGTTTGCATAGGCTTTTGCCAAATTGGAAGGTGTTTTCAGATGTTGCATTTATGCATTTGCAAAAAGTATATAAAAAATGTTATAAATTATTTGTTTGGGACAGGCCTTTCTGTACTGGTCTCTTTACCAGTCCATTGCCAAAGCCGTAAACATATCTACACTCTGAATATTTGTGACTATTCACTTTTCCCTACCCATCACGAGCACACCCATTCCTCTCTCTTCCATTGAGCAACCAAGCATATGAAATTAAATATACTGAACTTAAACAATTCTTTGGCGCTTCAGTGTTTTACATTGACTGTATGTTTAGAACAATGCTATCTTAGACAGCAGGGTATGTTGTTGCATTTATTTTTTGGTATTTTTCACCAGTGTTTGACTTATTTAAGCTACACACACATGATAAATTATAATTTATTCTTCTCTTAAGCAGTCATGGACTACTTGTTTCATTACTGCATTGTACCTAGGTCTTGTGACGTTTATTGGGTTCCCCCATTAATTTGTAATGGCCTGAGAGCATCAACAGCTACCAGTCGCTTGGCTGTAATTGTTAAAGGGTTCCACTGCTAAAGAATACTTGCCAACTGCACTGTGTACATCTGTGGTTTCTCATTCATTCCTCTCCACAAATAGCCTCCCCCAGACTATGCAAGAATATGGAGCCTACACAGGCAGTACCTGTGGCCTGTGCCATCACATTTGCATTGTTGGTATTTGTAAAGTGCATATGTAGTTGAGAGGCAGTGGAGTGTTGTACAGGGCCAACGGCAGAGACCCACCCAAATAGTGAATCTCGGTGCAGGGTCATGGGTTTGGTGATGTGAGGAGGACTCTTTACTGTGTTATGATGTAGTGTTCTTTAAAGACATGAATCTTCAGTTCCTTCCTAATTTGGAACATCTTTGTGGCGATCCTCATAGACACAGGTAACTACACATCTCGAGTGTTTGGCTGGGGAAGGCGTATTTCCTTATTGTTTTATTGGCTCTTGCACGTCTTTCTACCCCTGAATTAAGGAGTCTGAATATGCCCCAGACTAGCCCGTTGGTAATCTTGGCATTGTTTTTTTAGATTTGACTTGCATGACGTAGCCCAAAACTGCAAATGAGGCCTCACTAGTGATGTGTACAGAACTTACAACTGTCTCCTGAGTTTGCATCCTAACATGCAGTGTAGAAGTATTTATACTGGCCCCACATTGTTGAGAAGTGAATTTAGCGGATTGCTTGCGTTGAGAGCCAATTTCCCTTTGTCATCCTGGACACAGATTCATGCATAGAGGGGTCATGCTCCAAGTTGCCAATTGGCCCGTGTCAAATGTAGGCCCTTCAGACAGTTCTGGATTTTTGGCCACTATAATTTGCATGCTTGGATTTCGAAGTCCATGCCTAATGTAGAAAACGTACATCTACAAGTGTCAAAATGTAAAGGGCGACTGGCTAAAAAGCCAGGACTGACTGATTACCTCATCTATGATTCTTACCTACTTGGGGTTTTAATATTTAAAGTCAATCAGCTGAAAATTTAATTTGTACAGGTCTTCAAAAGCATAGTTTTACTTTGAAAGCCCGCTTGACTATCCCTAATTCAAGGAGACCCACAGCTGTCACAGACAAACACAAAGAGACAGCAAAGAGGACATGTGATTCTAAAGCACTTGGCACATGTTATATTGAGTGTTTAAAGAAGATGCCCTATCAGGCCTGGGATTTCTAAAGGTGGACGGGGTGCCAACTGGTGCAGTGAGGTCATAAGGGCTACTCACATTTCCAATGTTGGTGCAATAATGTGAGTAAATTACTTGCAATTTTCGTGAATCACAAACACAAGCACAACAGGCATGAGTGAGAAAATTAAATTTGAACTTGGGAACATTGTCAGGCCTTTAATGGTACAGACTCGATAATGGGGCAACTTAGTTAACACTTGGCACACCATCTATCCAGGTTCAGAGTGCGCACTGCCTGAATAATCGTGACTTACCTTTAATATTAACCGGGGATCCTTGGTATCATCAGAGACACAGTGGGGAAGTCATGGGCTTTCCCTTGTCCTGTAATTGTTCTCAGGTGTATTAGTCCACTTGGTTGAGTACATGTAGCGCAAGACTGCATGTCCCAGAATGCATTATTCTGTGTAAAGAAAGTCCAGGACAGAAACAGTGTGTTTTTTTCTGGCAAATTGTTATTTGTTATTTTACTAGGCTTTCTTGGTGAAGTGGGAAGGTTCAGGGAAATGTTCCAAATGCAGCCCGCAATTTGTAATTTCATCCCAGCTCCCACCTGAGCCAAGTGTGATCTGCGACTGCTGCACTTAACCCCACAATCCCGTTCTGATAATACTTCAGCTCATGAGGCCTCAACATTCAAAAAACAATAAGTAGGAAGACGTTGAAAAATTTGATGCGTCAGCAAAGAGCTGGCACTTGGATCATGAAAAACACCCATTAGAAGATTGAAAGCACAGAGACAATGCTGAAAAACATCAACAGATCAAGGAGAAACGGAAATGCGTGGGAAGCGGTAGGTTGCCAGTCCAAGGACTTAGAAGAGAACCAGCAATCAATGAATGAGTAGAAAAGGAGGACCTAGGCCAATGCCGTATTTCTCGAACCACCTTATCTTGCTTATTCAAATCTTCCTACTGACATTAGGGCTCGGACTTTAAGTCGGCAAATAGGGTACCGCTGAGATGGGGCAAGATCAGAGAGGAATCAACAGTGCAGTGCAGACTGCAAGCAGCTGTGGCAGCGAGGTGAGAATGAATTCTGAGGGGTGCAGCATAACAAAGGGCAGAGGGCGGGTGGAGGCAGATCACAGGTCAAGTCCAAGGCCATTATATGTAGCACTAATGGCCCTGCAAATCACAGAAGGGAGAAGGGAAATTCTTTTGTCCCTTCGCCCCCCTGCACTCGAATATCTGGAGGGATATATCCCCCACGTCCCACACACTTCTTACGCCCATGCTCCACTGAAAAACCACTTCAGTGATGTCTGGCACAACTTGGTAATCCTCAATCTAAGCAAAATGTATGTTTATGCTTGTATAAGCCCAACTCACTGGACGGCTGCAAATGTCCTTTTGCTCTGCAAATAACTTCTTCATGCTGATGGTTAAGGCCATTACCTTTGGATTTGGCAAGTATAGTGATCTGCGCAGGAATAGAGAATGAATGATAGCCAAAGTATTGCAGATAGGTGGTGCAGCTCACTTTGTTGATGCCAAATTTAATATATCATCTGATTTTAAAAACTCAAAGAAACATAGGAAATATAGTAGCTGATGGCATCATTAATGCATTTCCTTTTCATCTGACATATCTGTAAAGGTGCAGAGATCGACTCTGACTTAGAACTGAAAAGTACAAGCACTGAGTCACATGCTGGGATCAACTTCCTAAGATGAGGCTGTGGATTAACAGGACAAAAGGGATGCACCCCTTGCTGGTAGTGAATATGATGATAAAGAGCACATGCAGTGGGATCTCTCTTTGACACCTACTGCAGACTTGACTATTTTCCCTCCTTTGCACCCACAATGCTAATGGGCAGAGGAATGCTGAGCCATGAGAAGGGAACAAAAGCTGCATGGTCTTCCTAAAACCCATCTCTGTTTGCTGTAAATGAACTACTCAGTACTCACAGCAAGGAATTAATTAAAAATTGTCCAGCCATAAGGATGCAGTATAAAATGTTAAAACCCAAGTGGCTATTTGGAAAGTTTCCAAACAGGTCAACTCATTAGTAGAAATACATATGAAGGTGGAACGGCAAACAAGTGGGAAAGATGATACTTCCCTGTTACAGTTTTGAGAAAATTAACATACATTCATTGATGTTGAGTGGAAATGATAAGCCTTAAGAACGCTTTGGATGGTATAATTTGTGAATTCTGAGTATTCTGGAGAAGGGGAAAGGAGACGTACCTAGGGTGTTTCTAGCCTGGTTGTTCTAGAATGCTTTCCTAAATTAACTGGTTGATTTATGGATTATCAGATGCACAGAGCACATTACTTTACATTGGAAAAGTTATAACAATGAAGTGTCATAAGGGGTGTCATAACCTGATGCCATTCAGATTTTTGTAGCAACTTTATCTTGTGTCAGCTCGCATACCAAGAGACTCTCTCCCTAAGAGTTCAGCCAGTGTTGAACTCCTGCAGTAGAATGTTGGAGGTATTTACAAAACAGATTGCGCTCCTTTAGGCTGCATGGGCTTAGGTCTTTCTGCAAGAACCTCACAAGCTGAAAATTACCTGAAAAAATCACACAGATTTTTGCAAATTTGAAAGACATGTGGAAGAGCTATTCGACTCATGGACAAATGGACAACCTCTGATGTTGACTGAATATGTTTAAGGGCTTTTGAACCTGCTTTAGATCTTGGTTGAGGGGATACTCTGTCACAAATGTGACAGATATCCCATCCACCATGTTACAAGTGCCAAAAGGATACAATGCGCTTGTAATACAGCAAACAGGATATCTGTAACGTTTGTGAAAGAATATCCCATCCAACAAACTTTAAATCAGGACCTTTGTTTCCTTACTGGATGTTGTCTTCTGTTGGAGAGGCAACACAGGTTTTCCTACATAGCTCCTAACAAACATATAAGAGGGGGAATGCCCTTTTTGAGATGGGGTGGGCTAGGCTGCACAGCTTGTATTTGAAGCCAAAATGGACCCAAGTTAATAGATGTAGGGAAGTGATTTGGGGGAAGTTCACTGAATGATGGGGTTGGGATGGAAAAATTTGGAAGGAAAAACTAAAGATATCTTAATCAAATAGCAGACCTATTTTCTAAATTACTTCTGATACCAAGTTGCACGGATGCTGACAAATAAAGCAAAAAAGACAGGGGTTCAGACCTTGACTTGTTATGTGAATGGATTCGGATCAGTGGGCAAAAGTCTAACAGAATGCAAGGAATTGCAATATATTGAAGCAGAATGTATGTGTCTCCAGGAAACACATCTGACTCCAGCAAGACAATCAAAGCATAATGTTTGGGATCTAGGGTCAGATGCACTAAGAACTGGTCACAAAATACTGGTTGCAGTTTGCAACTAGCGTGGTACTATGCAAACCAACCTATGTACCAATAGATCAATTTACAAATTATTGATTACTATTGGGTCGCCATTGTAGTTACTTCATGAATAATAATATGGTGGTTTGAGAACTGCAACCCACTATAAATCACAGGCATGGTGGCCTGCTGAAGTCAGACCACCATGTCTAAGATTGTGTTTATGCATTTTTTTTAAAGGCAACCTGTTTTCAGGTGCATTTAAATTAAAATGTAAAAGTGCAAGTTTCATTTTTTAAGAGCCTACTTTGAAACAATGCATGAGTTGCCATTACTATTTGCAAATGGCTTTTTTTACTGAGTAGTTTTATATAGAGCAAACTTGACCCAAAGGTATGAGAGCACTTTACATGAGCACCAGTTGTGTTACACAAGGACGTATTCATATTTTTTGTTAGACAGGGCGAGATTCAGTGATTTGCCCATATCACTGGAAATTGAGCATCATTGCCGAGACTCGAACCTGTTTCCTCAGATTTAAGATTGACTGCCCTAGCCGTTAGACCACACTGTCTCCATAGCTTACCATATCATTTGATGAGGTGGTATAAGATTAATGTTTTGAGACTGGAATTTGTCTGTAAAACCTTCATGCATACCTCTGAAATTCTGTATTTGGAATGGACACCCTAAACAAACCCCTTCTAAGTACAGAATTGGTATTAAGTTGCAAAACCAGATTTTTATTGTGTAAGTTGTTACTAAATTGCAGAAAAGGTATTTTTGCGATCACAAACAGCTCAATTCCGCAAATAGGGCTGTTTGCGATTGCAAAAATGCTTCAAATAACTGGCCCTTAATATTTTGGGAGCTACAACATAGGATGCTACTATTATCGGGTATGAATGCTGGCCACAAGAAATGACTGGCAACGCAGCAGATGAAAGCATACAAAAACATCAGTGGCAGATAGTCAGGGTTAGTAATGCAGGGGAATTCATAATTCTCAGCTTAGTTTATGAACCCAAAATGGAAGTTTCCAATATGCTTACTCATTACTTTTAGTATTTGCTCATTAGGAGATCCCACTAGATCTTTGTGTGTCAATTTACCCGTAGAACTGTCTCTTCATACATCAAGTCAGTGTATCTCAACAGGCTGCTTTTCATAGCACTGAAAGTTGAGGTGTGCAATATAATTTGGTTTTGTGCAATTATGCAACATTTTTGATCAAATCCTCAAAATTTCACGAAATTCTAATTCATCAATTAGTGCTACATTTTGGTGTCAAATGTGTCTGAGCATACATTTTTTGACACATTTCATGGTAATAAAAAATGGAGTAAAAAATTGCAATTGTGCAAACACTAGCCTTCTCATTGTTCATGCTGTTCCTTCGCAGCCTATAATTTTCTATTAACCGTGGCATCATACACAATGTGGCAAAATGGTGTCATTTGTGAAATTTTCCTAACATGACATTCTTGACATTACACAAATTATGGAGCGTAATTTAAATTTCACACATGTCTACTAACAATCCTCTCCACACAAACTATGTGCATTATTCTGCATCCCCATATTCAGTATTATTAATAAACATCTTTATTAGATTCACAGAATCATCAAATCAAACAAAATCAGCAATTACATTGTATATTGTATAAAATGTATATATAAATAAAATTTAAAAAATCTATATAACATACAATGTTAATGATACATTTGCTAGTTTATAAAGTGCAAGTTTCTGAAGTTCTCGACATAAAGTGCTTTTTCAATTAATTTTAAATTTTAGCAGCCTATAAAAGATATTTGTATGGACCTACAATCAAACATTTGTAACACTATAAATTCATAATTCTTAGATACGTTATTAATCATGGACATTATACATTATAAACAGTAGAGCATCTACATGATCCAGCTATATAGTATTTATCACAAAAGTGTGCAGACATAAAAAAATAAAAGACAACTCTTGGGCAAGACCTAGCATCATACATTGGCATATTCCCTCACATGTCAGAATTTTAAACCTCGTTTTAATCTAATAAAATTGGCCAATAGTAGGAATCTGCTCAATCCGAATACAACCAACCTAGAGGTATCTGTTTTGAGGATGCATAACTTTTCAGTGTACTGTCTAGTGCCAAAATTCCTACCCAATGGGAGGAATCAATTTTTTCCCTGGGGTTTCATAACAAGTACAAAAAAATAAAACATGAGCTAGGTCTTCTTGTCTACCCAGAGCACACTCAGTACAAATAGGATCACTGCCCTCATCACCCCTTTTCCCCCACCTAGATGTAAATTTCCTATTTTGCAATGTACCGTATCTAAATTTTAGATAAAGTACTTTAGCTAGAAAGGGCTCAATATCATCTATGAAGGGCTCGAAGAATGGACTTATTTTAAACTTAAAACCCGATTAGTAAGTGAACCATAGCCAGGGCATACTACAATACTTTGATCAATGTAGCTCCCAAAAAAGGTTTTACACTCCATTTTTGAGTCAGGGGTGAGCTGTTCCGGGTGCTCCCAGTATCTGCTCAAACCCAGGCTCAAAAACCCAGTACGGATGTGGATCAGCCACGGAAATGTAACAAAAGTATCAAGAGTAATTAATTCACTTATTGCCTGTCTATATGTCTGCAATTCTTCCATTGGCCATACTCTAATCCAATAGGAAAGAGACATCCATATGGCCCTCTGCTCGATACGCTTAAGACCTAAGTCCAACATGAGAGGTATCACTGGGGTATTTTGTGGCATGGCAGTGAATCTCCTCATGATTTTATTCTCTGCTAAAGTTAATGGAGAGAGAGCCCCATCTCCCCATAACTCTGAGCCATATAAGGCAGCTGTTTGTGCCCTAGCTTAATAAACTAGTAAAGCAGGGGTTATTTCCTTTGACGATGTTAAAAAAAAGTTTATTTACAATTGGGCCAGTATTTTGGTTGAGAATAGTTTTAGATTTCACAATCTGGGGGTTCCAAGAAAGATTAGAATTTATGGTGACCCCCAGATAAATGACATTTGTCACATGCTCCAGGCTAACTCCGCTTGACTGCATTTTGTTTTTGAAACATTTATCCGGTCTAATAGTCATATATTTAGTTTTTATCGGGTTAATTTCAAGACCCTTTTGTCTACAATATCCATCCAGTGCATTTAAAAGATTTTGAAGACCCCTAGGGGTTTGAGATAATAGGATGGTATCGTCGGCAAAAGTTAAGGCACAAATGTGTTCACCTCCCAATTTCAGGGAATTGTGGTTAGCTTTTTTAAGTGCTGTGATCATGTCATTGACATACAGGAGATACAGGGTTGGCGCCAGGACACAGCCCTGGCGCACACCCCTTTTTACAGGTATCTCCTCTGTCAATTCACCCGCTTTCCCCCAACGCACTTTAGTGTGGCTCACTGGTTAGAGGCGGCAGACCCGAGAGCAGAGGACGGCCCGGGACCAGGGTTCGATTCCCGGCGCGGCAGGTTTCTGGACCAGGGTCAGCGGACTCGATAATTCTCTCGCCTCGGTGCCCACTCTGATCAGCGATCACACTCGGCAACTCTGGGCATTAGCTTGCCTCATCTTCACTAACGGCCCCACCAGACCGCCGGGGATGCCTGGTCTCACCCTGGAGATACCCATTAAGGGACCATCTCTCAGGGAAGCCAGGAAGGGTTTCGCAGCGGCCTTGGGTAAGTAGTGCGCTATATAAATGCCAATACATACAATACATACAGATATAACCTAATAAGCTGTGGTACAATAATACTAGGGACCCCTTGCTGCAAAAGACTACACCGAAGACATTCCCTGGAAATAGAATCAAAAGCGGCCTTCAAATCAATGAAGGCCACATACAAATTCCCTCGGCGCAACCTTGTATACTTCCACGCAACAATTATTAGTCTCAGGACCTGGTCTATCGTACTTGTTTTCTTCCTGAAACCAGCTTGGCAAGAGAAGAGGACATTATTTATTTATTTATTTCCAAGGTTTTATATAGCGCTACTGGACCAGGGGGTATCAGAGCACTTTACAAGATAGGTAAACAATTACAATAAAGTAAAACAATGTGCATTAAAAACATGAGTTACATAAAATAGGGTAATAGAATGTGCTGGGTGTTTAGGGGCGATGGAGATCAATGGGGGTGGGGGTGTTGAAGTTCAGATGGAGAAGGGAGCGAAGAAAAGGGGAGATGCAGAATGAGAGGTGGGAGTGGGGTTGAGGAGGAGGCGAGAATCAGGGAGCAAGGAGTGTAGAGAGTCAGACATCAGTGAGGGTAGGTTCCCCAATATTTGTTGTGAAGGAGTAATTTCAGTCTTTTTTTGAAGAGAAGGTAGGAGGGGTTGCATCGAAGATCTTTGGGGAGAGAGTTCCAGATCATGGGGGCCTTCCCAGAAAAAGCACAAGATTGTTTTTTTTCGTGCATGAGTCTGGGAGGGATTAGGACAAGGGAGTTGGTGCTCCTCAGGGACCTGGAGCCTCCAGCTTTTTTCAGTTTCTCAGACAGGTTGGAGGGGGTGTTTAGGTGAAGAGCTTTGTGCGTGATACATGCAATCTTGTAGGTGGATCTACCTTCTATTGTGAGCCAATTGAGGTTTTTTAGGACCGGAGAGATGTGGTCGAATTTTTTACAATCGGAGATAAGTCTGGCGGCAAGGTTGAGGACAGACTTGAGCGGTACTATGTGGGCTTTTGGGGTGCCAGCGAGTGTGGCGTTACCATAGTCAATACGGGAAAGGACAAGCGATTAGACAACGGTTTTAAAGTCGTCTGCTGGTATGAAAGGTTTGAGTTTTTTGAGGTGGTGGAGGGTGAAGAGGGCACCCTTGTTTTTGATGTGTGGGATGAGATTCATGCTTTGGTCAATGCTGATGCCTAGGGATTTGACAGTATTCGAGGGGGAGAGGGGGAAATTGAGAGTTGTAATATCCTTGATCCAGAGGTGAATGGGGAGGGAGTTGTTTTTAGGAGTGAAAAGGATGATTTCAGTTTTTTGGGGGTTTATTTTGAGATGATTAAGATGGAACCAGGCTTGGATTTTAATCAGGGTCTCGTTGAGGTGAAGAATGTCATTGTGAGATTTTATCCTGTAGTATAGCTCGGTGTCACCGCATAGAGGTGGTAGCATATTTTAGCACGTTTAAGGATGAGGGTGAGAGGTTCCATGAATAGGTTAAATAAGGAAGGGGAGAGGATGGAGCCTTGCGGAACACCAAGTGAGACAGGTTGGGGCTTGGGGAGGCAGTGGCTGAGCTTAGTTTGTTGGGATCTATTTTGAAGGAATGAGGAGAACCATTTGAGTACGGTGCCCTCGATACCGAAGCTAACTTCGAGGGTGTTAAAACTGGTGGGATGATTGACAGTATCAAAGGCAGCCAAGAGGTCAAGGAGGATTAGTAGAGAGGATTCACCTTTGTCTAAGGAGCGATGGATGTCATCTGTAATATTCAGTATGGCCGTTTCAGTACTGCATCCTTTTCTGAAACCAGATTGGAAAATGTCAAGGAGATTGAATGAGGTGATATGGTTATCAAGTTGGGTCAGGACACATTTTTCCAGGGCTTTTGGGAGGAAAGGTAGGTTAGAGATGGGACGTAGGTTGTTAAGGTCGTTAAGGTCAGAGGAGGTGTTTTTGACGATGGGTGAGATTTGGCCTAGCTGAAGGGAAGCGGGAACACAGCCCGTGGAAAGTGAGGAATTGATGATGTTGGTCCAGACTGGAGCAATGACATGTTTAAGTTCTTGGTCCAGGTGTGCGGGGAGAGGATCTTTAGTGTGAGAGGAGGGTTTGAGCTTAGAGATGATATTGGTGACCGCTGATTCTGAAACATGGGTGAATTCGCTCCAGGTTTTTAGCCTGGTGGTACATGATAGTGGAGACAAGTTGGGGGCGACCATTTAGGGAATTAGGGGGGCTTTGTGGCGGGGAGGAAGAGGATTAACTAGTGTTGGAGATGTAGTGGGGGGAGTTGATTGTGGGGAGGTTGAGGAGGAAGATGGGTGGAGGTGAAGGAGAGTTCAATCGAGTTGACTTTATTAGAGAAGAAGCTGGCGATTTCTTCACATCCTTCAACCGATGCTAGCATTTTGGGGGGACCAGAGGATATTTGTTTTTTAACAACATTAAATAGTCCTCTGGGGCGGTTTCTGGCATGGTCCAGTTAGACCAGAGATAGGAGGCTTTTTCATTGAAGATGTGTTTTTGTATAGGGTTCTGGCCTTTCTGAGGAGGGCCAGATTGTCAGAGGAGGGATGGTTCCTCCAGGTCCGTTCAGATTGTCTGTTGGCCCGTCCTTCGTTATTGAGGTCAGAATTGAACCATGATTTGGGTGGAAGTTTTTTTTGTTGTTTGATTTTGATTGGGGCAAATTGGTTCAGGGCTTCAGTAATAGAATTATTGTAATGGCTGGTTAGGTCATTAGTGCTAAGGGAGAGAGGGGCAAGGAGTAAGTAAGTTTTAATAGTGGATTCCAATTCGCTCGACGGAATAAGGTGAAGTTTACGAGTAGGTTTCAGAAGTAGATTGCCGATGGGAGTGGGGCGTGTAATGGAGCTATTCAGGGTGAAGAGGATGAGGTGGTGGTCGGACCAGTCAGCGGGAAGGATGTTTGAGAGGGAGGCCAGATCCTTGCAGGTCAGAATCGTATCAAGGGTGGTACCTTTGGCGTGTGTTGGGGCTTTGTAGAGTTGAGTTAGGTCAGTGATGGCCATGATGCCGTTGAATAAGGAGACTGCGGGGTCGTCATTTTTATTCCAGTGGATGTTGTAGTCCCCAAGAAAGAGATTTTTAGAGTGGGAGAGCGATGCTTGGGTAATCAAATCAGACATCTCTTCAGTAAAGGCGATACAATTTCCAGGAGAGTAGTAGATAGTGTGAAACCTGATGACCTGGGAGCCAGGAACGTTGATCTCAGCGCTTAGGTATTCGAATCTGGAAGGGTCTTGCACATGGACTGTTGAGAGATTAAGATCTTCTTTAAAGATTAGGGCAAGGCCACCTCCTTTTTGTTCGCTTCTATCTTTCTTAATGATGGAAATCCAGGTGGGATCAGCAGGTCAAGGATAGGAGTGGAGTGAGGGTTGATCCAGGTTTCAGTAAGGAATGCTATGTAAATGTTATTGTGTAGAATGGTTTCCGCAATCTCAGTCGCATGGCAGGAGGTGGATCGGCATTTAATCAGCAAGCACGAGAGGGGGGAGGTGCTGGTCATTTGGGAGGGGGGACCGGGGGGACGGGTCTGAGTAGTCAGGGGGGTTTAGGAGACGTTGGAAGTAGGGGTAGTCTGCTTGTGTCAATGAGAACTGGGATAGTGGACTGAAGGTTAAGGGGAGTGGAGGGAAAGGATGAAGATGGGCAGAATCCACAATCCAATCATTCAACCTATCTAGAATATGTTTAGCATAAACTTTTTGTAATATATCTAGAAGACTGATGGGTCTGTAATTTGCAGGTTCCTTCCTGGTCCCTTTCTTATAGATTGGAACTATCTCCGCTCCTTTCCATGTAACAGGGACAGGCTGGCCATTAGCAATACCATTGCAAAGAAGATTTATATAAAGGGCCCATACATATGGCTCATGTTTAAATAAATCCCTGGGATCTTATGAGGGCCTGGCGCTTTAGACGATTTTATTGCAGCAATTGCCCTTGTTGTTTCTACCAAGGTAAACTGGAGGATAGGTGCTTGACTCGATGACATAAATGTATTAACCGTAGCTAAAGATTCTTCATTAACAATAGCCGGGGGAGCATAAAGGTGAGCAAAATGGTTGTACCAGGTCTTAGGGTCCAGATTATAGTCTTGGGCCAGGATTTCTTCCTTTGAGCCGTTTGCTATAATTTTCCAAAACAGGAATTGATCATTTCTTTTAGAAGCTGATAGCAGTTCATCCCAGCTATCATCTTCCCACTTCCTGCGTGCAGCTTTCTGGACATATTATAAGCAACCTTTGCTTCCCTGATCATAATTGTATTTTTAGTGTCAAGGGCCTTACATAGGTTTCTCTTAGCAAGGGAACAATCAAAGTCAAACCAAAGATTAGAGTAACCATCCTTGGTTTTTGATGTATTGCTTCCAGCAGCTGGTTTAGTTAAATGGGGCTTAATAGTTTCCATCAACATCTGATGGGTTTGAGTTATCGTGGGACCTTTCGAAGACCCTGCTAAATAATGTGATAAAAAATCAACAAAGGTATTATAGACAAATGTTAAAAGATCAACATTGCCCAAGATAGCCGGCCACTTCAAAGCCCTGCTATTATTAGAAAGTTGTGGTTGGATTACATCTGGAATCCTAGCGGATCTAGAAGAAAAGTGATACATGAAAAGACTCCCTGAGAGGTCTAGGCACAAAGGAAAGTGATCACTATCTTTTCTGGAGCTATCTACACTAAATCCCGCAATGAGATCCCAGTGGCCAATACCTATCATATTATAATCAATTCGAGAGGAGGATATCCCCCTCGAAAAAGTATGTAAGCATTTAGTGTTTAACTGGCTTCTGACGTTGCACGATCTCAATCCCTTCTCAATAGTAAAATTAAACAACTGTAAGGCAGAAACATTTGTTTTGATTTATTACAAGATCGCTCACTAGGTCTCTTTGGGGATGAGCATCAGGAGTAGAAGTTACAATATCCATAGGCTTATTTATGACTAGTCGGTTCCCCTTAGTTGGTAAATTCTCGCCTAATAAGGGTACTTTGGGCTGATCAATTTGTTGCAGGTACCAACTAGCTTGTGAGGATAAATGGGCTATTTCATTCACTTTGGGTTGCCTATCTAAAGCTTGAGATAGTCAGTCTATTGCATCTAAATCGCTACAAGGTTGTCTGTTCGCAAATTGACAGATGTCAGTGTATCCCTCAGTTCTACACTGTCTAATACAAATGTTTGACTTGAAAAGAATATGGGATCATAAACACATGATAATTAGATTTTCAGCGATATCTTTGGACCAGAAGGATACCTTTATGTTGTCTAGGTTCCCTAAGTCTTGAGGGATCCGATCTAATGATGGACCGGCATTGCCTTACCTTCCTGAACCAGTGAGTTACTTTATTAACAAGGGAGTCCTTATCTTCTCTTAGGCTAGAGGTTAGCCTCGGCACATTGGTAAGAAAAACACTATACACATTTTGCTTATCATCCCTTGCACTATAACTACTAGGGTGCTTTCTTTTATTCCCCTCATCAAAACCAGGATGACTTCTCACATTACAAGCCATAGACCGAAGGGTTGATGAATATCGATTGTCCAAGGACCTGATTACATGTCTATTTTGATTCTCAGTAAGGAGAGGCCTTAAGGGTGTTCTTTCTAAAAACTAAAAGGATTCACGGGGTCCCAAACTCTCTGTCAGCCCACCCTTTTCCAAAGGTCTTTTGTTAACTCTTTGTGGTACCTTGTCTGCGTGTTGATCCTTGCTAATTTTATTTGTTGCTTTTGGTCCCCAATTACCTGTAATGGGGGGATCAAGTTGCTTCCCCATTGATGAGTTTACCCCAGAGTTAGCTATTGTAGTAGTATCTTGAATTGGAGGGAGCAGAGTTGTAAGTACCTCAATCATTCTTTTGATGACAAAGACCTCCTCTTGAACAAAATTAAGTTGTTCATAAAGGGCCTGTACCAGATTATGGGTAGGCGCAATAACATTCTGGAGGAGTTCCTCTGGTGTAGGCAAATCTTTCGGGCAGGTTATAACGTTGCCTAGCAAACAATCCCCCTCAGACTCCTCATCATTAATCTCTAAAGGCGAGAACCTATGTGAGCACTCAACAGTTATTACCTCATTGCTCGGTGAATTATATTGATCCCTTTCCATGCCATCTCTATCTATTATAGCGGGAGAGGGAGTAGTACCTGTGCCCTGTCCAGACTTTTGTAAGACCATCTCTTTACCATGTGGTTGGTGCACTATAACTGGGGGGGTTGCTGGCTTTGGGATGACACCATTGTCTTTCCTTTCATAATAAGAGGAGATTTTACCCCTACTGTTAATCTTATTCGCATTTCCTGATGACAGCATGGTTTCTACATCCTCTATCAGTTTATCAATAGCATCAAGAGTACAATTTTCAGCTGCTGTTTTTGGTAGGTTCTACAGCTTTGCTAACTTGCTATCTTTTTCTTCTCTGAAGCTAATTCAGCGGCTTTCCTTTTTCCTATGTTCCCCTTTTTAATGGGTTGGGGAGGGCTAACTCAAAATTACAGCCCCTATACAAATACAGTCTTGGAAATAACAAATAAATGCTCACAAGAAGCCTAAGTTATGGAGGGATAAAAAACAACAAAACGTAAAATAAACTTTACATAGTATATTATTAAAAGTCCATAAAAGTGAATCGCAGATGTTCAAAAGTTAAAAATAAAAGTCCCGAATTCTGATGTTAACCATCATAAATTTAAATATACAAGTATGTCCTTCCCATTACAATAGCTTGGTCTTA
Organism: Lissotriton vulgaris; assembly: GCF_964263255.1. Taxonomy (NCBI): domain Eukaryota; kingdom Metazoa; phylum Chordata; class Amphibia; order Caudata; family Salamandridae; genus Lissotriton; species Lissotriton vulgaris. The sequence goes on along the minus strand of NC_141699.1, from coordinate 322,970,436 downwards.
CCGCCAATTGAGTCTGATCACAACACGGAGATTTAAGGCGGCATAATCAAGGGATGTGGCCCAGCCTGGCCTTTTCTGGGCTTTGATGGGCGCCAACGGGCCCGCCGTCGCGCTGCGGGACCCCTGATCCTAATTTAAGTGCCTCCTGGCGCACGACAATGACGCTTCCTTCTTGCGCCAGAGGGACTCTGGGAAATAGAGTCCCTGCCGCTGGAAGTACCTTCACAGTCCCCACAAGCTGTTACCAGGGGGCAGGCTAGGCCCTGAGGATGTCTTTGCGGCCCCCTCAAGCTGGTACCAAGGGGCAGGCAGGGCGCTGGAAGTACCGTTGCAGCCCCCACGGGTTGTTACCAGGGGACAGGCAAGGCGGCAAAAAGTCTCAAGTGCAGTGCTGGGACAGCTCTTCACAATCCTCCAAGATGAAGGAAGAAAACTGCAAAAACTCCAAACAGCATACTAAGCACCAAACAGTAGGGGTAAACCTCACCGCTAGAGAACGTGGTGAAAATATGGCAAAATATGGTAAAAAACAGGCGCCGCTCTTCACAATTCCTCCAGGTGAAATGAAATAGTTAGAGGAGATAAAAATCGAGACCATTAGCCACGATGAAGAAAGCTGCGAAGACTCCAAACAGCAGGACGCCCACAGGAACCACCAGGGCAAGCCTCTCGGCTCCGCTCGCCACCACTCAGCAGGACACCCACAGGATGCCGAGGACGCTGGGGAAATCACCCAGGGAAACCTCCGGGGTAACCTATTGGCTCCTCTTGGTGACACCCAGCAAAGGAGCGCCGCAAGAGATTGTGGTGGAAATACTGTGGAAATACGGGGAAAAAGTAAGCACAGCTCTTCACATTCCCTCTAGGTAAGATGAAATAGACATTGAGACCATTACACCGTTAGGTCATGAAAGAGCCCGAGGGAGTTAAGGCCGCAACCGCCATGGTAATTAGTATTATATGAGTGATGTGATGTTGGTCACTCACGATCTTACATTAAATGACTCCATGCAGTTATATCCATTGATCAGCTCAGATCAAAATCCACTCCCTGTGGATTTCAAGCCAGATTTTCGAGACCACAAAACTCACCCTCGCATATGGTTCTTTTACAGGACTTTCTTGATTGATCATCAGTACTGTGACTAAGTGTACAAAATCATAATAACTATATTCAACAATGAGGGTACAGCTGCAGTATTGCTTAAAGCCTCCCTTAACCCAGTAATTAAAGCGTCAGCATAAACTACGTAATAAAAAAGGATGCTTGAGCTTGACAGGAGGCAGAACATATACAGCACTCTTGCTTTAGAATTAAAGCATGGTTTATTACATCGAGAACATTCCATGTAATAAGCACAAGTATACAAACAATATATTCCCACTAGAATATTACATAATGCTATCACAGGAGAAAACTGCAGAGCACATCAATCTCAACAATTCAAAGCCTTTGAAAATATAGAAATGAAAGGTTGTATTTTAACACTGAGGGTAAAAACAACATGCTGATAGGTACCGTATGCATATACTGCATGATAAACAAGGATTAGAAGGTAAAAACATCTAATGATATTGTTGGTCTCTTCCATGAATTCTACTCACATACTTTCAATGATCACGCAACTGCTCTGAATAACCTCTTTTCAAACTGGAGGTCTGTGGGAATGTTTTTGCTAAGTCTGTTACCACCCCTAAACTTGAAACTACCATTCCTGCACAAACTTTTAGAAATGCAATTCAAATGTCATTGTCAAGCAACAGGACCTGTTTCTATACATTCTTATTCTACAAATATTAATTGTTTTCCGCCCTTTTTCTATTTATGAGTAACTTATTTGGTTTTGACCAGCAATGCCTACTTCGTGGAAGAAAAGATATATTTCCATATTTCTGAAGAAAGATTTAAATACAAAGTTTTGTGGCTTCTGTTTGTCAACATCACTTATTATCTGTCACTATAAAATCTAGTAAAGAATATTGGTTTATATACTGTCAATATAGTTGACATTGTTGACCTGATGCAGCATGGGCTTATACTAATATTGCCATTCCCATTGATGATGCCACTGTAATATTAGAGCTCTGGCTAACCCTGTTGGATTCTGAAAAGGCAGTCAACAGGATACCCTGGCCCTTTTCTCTGGTTCACAGAGCAAAAAATGGCATCCAGCCTTACAGTTCTTAAAGACAAGTTTGTTTTGTTTAGACTGAGTGTCACATATACTGGATATGACTAGACAGATTCTGCAGGGCTGCCAGTTTTCACCTTAGCTGTTGGTGCTATCTTTTGACCCCTTTTTGGTACTGAAACTGACATTAAATCTCATTTTAAATTGCAGAGTAGAAAATTGCCTCCTATTCAAGTGACACCATTTCTGAGGAGATACATATGAATGATTACGCCAAATAACTGCCCCTATTGATATTAGATTAGTATCTGTTGCCTCAATCGATTCACTGGCAAAATCTTTTCCTCAAGGGTCTGGTTAAGTTCTGATATCATTTTTCATCTCTGAATATTTGGAAAACGTGCTGCACTAGGCAGACTTTAGAGGAGATCTGCTATAATAATTGTATCCGCCCAACTCATCCTGAACATCCTCCGGCGCAGCCACATCTCTGGCCACCTGAGGGACCTGCACTGGCTCCCCGTCAGCAAGAGAATCACATTCAGGCTCCTCACCCACGCACACAAGTCCCTCCACGACCTGGGCCCCAAGTACCTCAACGACCGCCTGACCTTCTACACGCCAACCCGCCAGCTACGTTCCACAAGCCTCGCCCTCGCCTCCGTACCACGCATCCGAAGAGCCACCGACGGGTGGAAGATCCTTCTCCTACCTGGCAGCCAAGACATGGAACTCCTTCCCCACCCACCTTCGGCTGACCCAGGACCATCTCGCCTTCAGGAGACAACTCAAGGCCTCGCTGTTCGAGCAATAGCAGACCCCTTCCCCCAAGCGCCTTGAGACCCTCGGGGTGAGTAGTGCGCTATACAAATGCTATGATTGATTGATTGATTGATTGTAAATACCATTCTCAGAACTTTTAGTCTGAAGAGTCATCAATTCATAATAGTTCATGATCTATACTATACCTTGAAAGAATATATAAAGGGGTTGTTGACTGACTCACATTGTTTCATTGTGTGATGCCGGATGGTGAATTGGTTCATCTTTCCATCAAATGGGACAATATTTAAGAATAGTAGATATAAGTATTTGCAGCATTACATGGTTTATTGGTTATCACTTTGCTTCCCTCATCTAAATTAATTGTTTTTGACAACTCTCTTTAGATTACTTTTGTACGTGAAGGGGCTGTGCATTTTGTGGCATCTACAGCCAGGCTCTGAATTGTCAGGGCCTAGTTGGTTGCAGACCTGCCTCCAAAATGTTAATGTTTGACAGTTTCAATTTGTGGATATTCTTGGCCTAGAGATGGCTTCTGAGGTGGTGTTTAGAATAAATTTGGAACCCTTTCAGGGAAACAAATGCACCTAATATAATTATTTTTGATTTAAATATATATGGTCCTAGATACAATGCTGGCAGCAAAAGAATATAATGTATTGATTAACTGATTCTTCGGTACAAAGGTAAGGAAACTGGATGCATTGTCCAATTATGTTTTTACTGAATTTTTGAGATATTGCTTTATTATTTAATATTTATTTTTACCCTGTGTAAAATGAAAAAAAGATTAAAGAATACAAAAGGATAAGATACATTAGATTTGCATAGATAAAACATATTTTTCTTGCTGCTGTTTTGAACTGCAAAAGGTGATTCTTTAGATATTAAAAAGAAAAGGTCTGCTATTGAGTAGAAGCTAGTGAATGTGATACATATAGCAATAGAAGAGTAAAGTGCAAGCACATGGAGTACCTAATGTACAAATCTTGTTCGAGGAAAATTGGAGAAGATAGTCCTGGAGAGCAAAAGGCAGTGAGTCACAGATGTTGATTAAAATTGAATATTATTCATCCTCTCTTACTAAATGTAAGTAGCAGGGATTTGGGCAGAAAGTCATTCATCTAGAGTCGTTTTTATACTCATCCCCTAGAGCATCAACTTCTACTCCCTTCCTTATTCACAGAAATGTTCAGCAAGGATGCCTACTATCAGCTCTACTCTTTATTCTCACACCTGAACCCTCTTTATTAAATTCAAAAACATTATTGTACACAATGCTAAAAATACAGAGATAATTGGATTAGATTCTCAGTTTATGGTCAATGCATTCTCTTATAAATGTCCTTTCCTGATTCCTCTCTACAACAGTTTCTAGACACAGTCTGTACTTTAGCGTCACATTGATGAATGTGAGATTCTTCCTCTAAATAAATGGCATTTTAAACATGATTATATTTCATTAAACGTTCTCTAGAATCTGGGTAATCTTAAAAATATGGGGGTTTGGTTTACAGATTCTTTAAAAGATACAATAATTATTGACTCTTCCACCCTTCTCACAACTTTAACCACTCCTACTTCCTAATGGCATGCATCTTTGTATCTTTCCTAGTCAGTGGGTTGGATTCTATTAAAATGATTTTGGTTCCTATCATCCGTTTCTATCTTTATGCAATCCGCATTAATATCCCATTTTCTGATTTATAAACAATATATACTGTTTTAACTAAATGTTTATGGCATAATAGCAAGCCTTGTATATCTTTTAGTGGATTTCAATGGTCTCAGCTTCAGAGAGGAGTACATTCCCCTGCTTTCCAATCATATCATATTGTTTTCTTTTTGAAACATGCAGTTCTCTATGAAAAGACCAATATGCAAATGATCCCCCTTATGGACAGATTTAGAGGTATTTTTTTCATATCTTTTCTATTTCAGAAATGTTGTCATTTACCCACCTCTTCTTCCATGTCCTTTCCTATTCTTAAAAATGTTTGCAGACTATTACGCCCTATCTAAATTACTTCTTCCTCTATTATTGATCAATTTCTTCATTTTTGATTTGGTGTAATAAACTCATAAAAATGTATAATAGAACTACATATTGAAAATCCTGGAGAGATGAAGGTTATTTATGGACTCATCAGTTATTTCAAGATCAATCTTGTATTTCCTTCTCTCAGGCCCAATCCCTCTTTAACTTTTTTCTTCATATTAAAACAAATACAATTCTTTGGTTTTGAATGTTTCTAACTCTTATACTACTCTATGTTCAATCCCAGCTCCAACCTCTAATACTGCCTTTATTACTTCCCATTTGCAACCATAGCTATCAAAATATCCCACAGCCTCCCATATTTATAGTATTTTCACTTCCTCCCCAGCTATTACACGGTAAATGACATTGGAAAGACAATGGAAATCCAATTTACAGACCCATGTCCTCCTTCTCTAGGAATCAAAATATGGGGCAAGATAAGTAAATCATCTGGAGCTGCCAATACAAACCAAACTCTATTTTTCATTTGTAATGGGTTTATGATAATCCCACCATCTCTTCAACCTGCTGGTCATGTCTTTTTCAGACATAAGAAATATGTTATTCAAAAGCCTTAGCACTTATCAATTTTAGTTAAAGGTTTGGTCACAAATAAACTCTATTTTTCATACACAAATACCTTTCAATTTTACAAACGTATTGTTAGGTAGTGTTTCCGATAATTGAAATGATTATGTTTTCCATGTACATAAAGTTTATTTCCTAATTGAAGCTGCATTCCAGCAAATAGCAAACAATTGGAAGAACTTTCTTGCTACATCTTTTCAAGCATAGAAGAACTCTCTTTCTAGATCTTTTCAATGATGGTTGTATGGTATATTTAATAATTATAGACTGGATACAATATACACCACCTCACTAATATTACATATTAAGAGAAACATTCTCTGGTAACTGATAATGATTTACTTGATTCCAGTGCTTTCAATGCTAATCTACATCAACCCTTAACTGAAGATGTTAGTGAACTTCTTTGAATCACATGCTTACCAAATAGATTTTTGTGCAATTATTTCTGTCTCATTGTCAATCAACCAGTACATTATTCAATTTACTCTGTATTTTTACTTTTTTGATAGTTATATTAATTCACCTCATCTGTCATATAGTCATCTCATTAGTAATATATACATTTTGCAATTCTTCTCTCCCTCTTAATATTTTTCCCTCTTCAAATTCACACATTCCTATAGTTCATGTGTGTTCATGTAATCATTGGTGTGATGAATCGATAGGGGAAAGGAGTTTAGTTATTGTAAGTTGCAGAGATATGGTTTCCAAGAAGCAGGTAATCATCTATGAGGTGAGGTGTGGGAAAATGTATAAAAGTATAATTGTAGAAAGTAGGCAGATGTGAGTGCACTTTAAGGTAGATGATGTATATACATTTAGAAAACATTTGCTTCTTTATTATGAATTTATAAATAAAATATACAGGGCTATATGTATCAAGCACATTTTTAGTCGCAAATGCTGCGAATCGCAAAAAATTGCTTTTGTGACAAAAAATTTGCTATATCCAATGTATGAAGCACAATCTCATTGCAAAATAAGGAATCGCTAAAATAGAAATTCCTTAGCTTGCGAGACCCTAAATTTTGCGATTTTTTAAGCGATTCCTTATTTTGCGATTAGCAGATTTTGAAAAAATCGCAAATGGGGTAATTGCAAAATAAGGAATCGCAATGGAATGTATGAAAAAATCGCAATTTGCGAATACACGAAATTCGAATTTCAGAGAATCGCAATTAACACCAAGTAGGAGGAGGTGGTAACCAGGTGCAAACTATGTAAGGAGTCCCACAATCCAACAGACGTTTTTTCCACAATAGCTGGGCTTTACATGATAGCCCGGAGGCTGCCACTCAGAGCTGCTGCACAGAGGAGGAGACGCCAGGAGAGGATATTCTGTGCGCGTATTACCATCTCCCAGTGCACTGAGGAGGACATCCATACACACTACAGGCTGGATGAAGAGAGCATCCTTAATTTAATTGAGGAACTCAAACCCTTTCTTGAACACCCCACACACAATACACACTCCATCCCTACCCACATCCAGGTCCTGTGCTCACTCCACCTCTTGGCATCTGGTAGTTTCCAAGGGGTGATTGCCTCCGTTGGAGGGGGGGGTCACAGAGTGCACTTTTGCGTTTTTTTCCATGCATTCCTTGATGTCGCGGTACAGAGGCTGCATCACCACATTCACTTCCCAAGCACCCCACAGGCATTAGACCAGACCAAACAGGACTTTTATCACATAGCCCAATTTCCACACGTCATAGGATTTTATTTATTTTATTTTATTTATTTTATATGCTTATAAAGCGCCAGACTAGACCCCCGAAGGGTATCTCCGCGCTATGACTGCAGATGGGATTGAGAGTAAAAAATGTGTCCAGAGATAGAGTGGCAATTAGTAGCTGGGAAACAAATAGGTTTTTAAGTTTTTTCTAAACATCATGTGGTTAGTGACTGACCTCAGTTCGGGCGGCAGTGAGTTCCATAAGGTGGGTCCGGTGTGGGCCAGTGCACGGCCACCTTGTCTGGTTTTCTTAACTCTGGGTATTTTGAGTAATTGTTGGTTGCTAGAACGCAAAGAGCGTCCTGGGATGTAGGGCTGAAAGATGTCTATGAAATACTTGGGGCCCATCCCCATTCGGCTCTTGTGTATAGTACACAGAATCTTGAACTGAACTCGCTTCTTCACAGGAAGCCAGTGAAGCTGAGACAGTAGGGGACAGGATGGTGTCCTGGGTGGTGCATTCATGATGATCCTTGCGGCAGTATTTTGAATGACCTGCAACTTCTTGATTTGCTCCTCATTGGCTCCGTGGAGCAATCCATTGCAATAGTCGACCCTACTGATAACAAGAGCCTGCACCAGGGTTTTTCTGTGGTGATCCGGGAGATAGGGAAAAACACGTCTTAGCATCCCTATCGCCCGAAAACAGGTGCCGGCTACTTGATTGACGTGGTCCTTGAAGGTGAGTTGTTGGTCAAATAATACTCCCAAGTTCTTGACCTTACTTTTAGGGGTGGGAACAGGACCTAGCTCCAGAGGCCACCAGTCTGATGACCAGTGTGTCGTCGCTTGACCGAACAACATAACTTCGGTTTTCCCAACATTGCACTGCAGACAGTTTGATGACATCCAGTCTGCAATGGCTCTCATGCCATCTGCAAAAGATTTTTTTATTGCAGGTGTAAGAGTTTTAAAGGGAAAAAGAAGTTGGGTGTCGTCAGCGTACGATACAGGGGTGAACCCGAAAGATCTTGCTAGGCTGGCAAGGGGGGCCACATATATGTTGAAAAGTGTGGGGCTCAGACAGGAGCCCTGTGGCACCCCCTTATTGAGCTCCCTGTGGGTGGATTTGTGGGAGCCTAGCCTAACCTCTTGGGAACGCCCGGACAGGAAACTCTCCAACCATGTCAAAGCCTCTCCCTCTATTCCCACCTCCTTAAGGCGATGGAGAAGCACCTTGTGAGACACCGTATCAAAAGCGGCGGAGAGGTCCAACAGCACCAGAATCATAGAGCAGCCATCATCCAGTGCCATTTTGATGTTGTTGGTCACTGTTTGAAGTGCTGATTCTGTGCTGTGGTTCGGCCTGAACCCAGATTGAGAATGGTCCAGGCCTTCCGTCGCTTCAAGATGTTGAGAGAGATAGGTGTTCACGTGCTTCTCCGTGATCTTGCCCAGGTAAGGTAGGAGAGAGATGGGACGAAGGTTGGATAGGTCTGTCCAGGGAGAAGATGCCTTCTTTCTTATCGGGTTCACCACTGCCTTTTTCCAATCTGCTGGAACCTGGCCTGTTCTAAGGGAGATGTTTACCATTTCGAGTATATGGGGACCTAATAAAGGGATCAAAGGACCAACCATTTTAGCTGGTACAAGGTCATTGGGGGATCCTGTTTTTATGTGGTTACAGAGAGTAAGGAGTTCTGTATGAGTGATGGAGGGGAAAGACGTCAAAGAAGGTTTATTGTCTGAAACGGGGGTTGCGGTGGGGCAGATTTTAGTTTGATTTTTGCTGGAATTGTTGGCGGCTAATATTTTCTCATAGATGATGTTGATTTTATCCTCGAAAAACAGCGAGACTTTGTCACACAGATCCTGTGAGAAGTCATCTGAACTTTCACAAGCCGTAGGTTTTATAAAATTTTGCAGGATATTAAAGAGTTCTTTAGGGCTGTTGCCTGCTTCTGCTATTTGTTGTGTCAGTTGTAGTTTCCTAGCTGACTTTATATTTTTATAGTATTCTGATTGGGCCTTTAGGAAAATCAGTCGATTATTTTCAGTTTTTGTTTTTCTCCAGGCTTTCTCAATACGTCTACATTTTTGTTTCTCTGCTCTCAATTCTTTTGTGTACCATTTTTCTTGTTTTGACACTGGATGTTGTTTATGTCTTTTTAGAGGAGCAATGGTGTCGATGGTTTTTATGATGGATTCATTCAGCTTGGCTAAGGCAGTATCTGCTGTATCAGAATCCAAAAAAATCGGATCTGTCCATGCCTCTTGAGCCGTATTGGCATTCACTTTGTGCCATTGACGTCTCCACGAGGGGGGGGGAAGGGGCATTCTTTATGGGTTTCGCAGGGGTTGGTAGTGTGAATTCCAACATAGAGTGGTCAGTCCACGATATGCTTGTAGCCAAGGAACAGTTAATTTTGGTAGAATTAGAGAAAATAAGGTCAAGCATGTGTCCTCCTATATGAGTAGGTCCATGATTTTTTAATTCCAAGCCCAGATTCAATAAATCTGTGATTAGAGCCGTGGATTCGGTCAACATTGGCTGATCAACGTGTATATTAAAATCACCTAGAAGCAAAAAATCTTCTTTGGATTTTATATGTGGGGCTAAAATTTCTTGGAGAGAGAGTGCAAAATTAGGATCTGCTCCCGGGGGTCGATAAACCAGGGCCCCTTTCCAGGAGAAAAAATTAGTTAAGTGAATTTTAAAAAGCATAGTTTCTAGTTGTGCGTTTGAGTGTTGTTCAATAATAGTGCATTGAATATGGTCTCTATATATAATTGCTAAACCGCCTCCGGTTTTAATGTCTCTATCTAGGTGTTTAATCTTATACCCAGAGGGTATCCCCATTGCAATGGCTGTGATAGTGTGGGGTTTAAGCCAGGTTTCCACAAGGAAGCATATGTCTGGTTGGATAGAGTGTATTAGGTCCCAGACCTGATGCTGGTGTTTAGGTAGGGAGCGTACATTTAGTAGAAAACTTTTCAAACCCTTGACAGAGGTATGAGGGTCTGGAGGGGACACGTTATTGTTAGATAGGCGTCGACATTGCGGGCAGGAGTAGGCAGCCTCAATGCGATGCCAAGGTATGACTGTATTACAACATGTGGGGGGTCTGAGATTGCGTAGGGTTAGGGATGTGTAATGGAGGGATTGGAAAACCTTACCGGTGACGGTTTGTGAAGGTAAACCAGGGTCCATCGCCCCTCGCCCCGTCCTGTCGCGGACGGGCGCAGACGGGCTTTTCTTCGGCGCTTCTTAGGCGCACTCGAAGGCGCCCCCTGCGCGCAACCGCTGCGCGCTTTTGGGAAGGGCGTGGCTAAATAGCCCGGAGTGAGGCAGCCACTAGAGCGCTGACCTCAGCTCCGGGAAACCGGAAGTGCTGTCTGCCTGGCTCTTGCCTGTCCGCCCTCTGCACAACGGCACTGTTGCCGGGTCGGACCGAGGCGGGGAGGCGGTAAGATCGAGCCCAGGCTGTTAGAGGGAGAGAAAGCTGACTGAAAGGCTTACACGAGTCTGCCTGTATTAAAATACAATGTACAGTTTAAAAAGTAACTAGCAATGGGAAAAAAACGTTCCGCTCGTTTTGCGCTTGATATAGCGCTTCTCGCAGCCCCCTAACTTTACCAGCTATGTTCTAACACACAGGACACTCTCGAGCACAGCAGCGGGTCTGGGAGATGCTGCCACCGTCTCCCTACCGCAGGATGAATAGATGGGACACACGTTGCAATATCTCCCCCCTCCCAGAATGAGTACGTGTTCAGGAATCACAAATCCTACCATTCCCTGAACATACAGGTGGTGTTTGATGCCAAACACATCATCACGGACATTGTCGCCAAATTCCCTGGCAGCACCCACGACTCTTTCATCTTCCGTCACAGTGGGATACACCGTAGTCTCACAAGTAGGGAGTTTGGCGAGGGCTATCTACTAGGTAAATACATTTGAACAGAGGCCACACTTGTTAAGGTTAACATGTGCAGGACAGTGTTTAACCATGTACCTCCCACCCCACAGGTGACAGTGCGTATGCGGTCCCGTGACTTCATACTGATGCCCTACCTGAATCCTACCAATGCAGCGGAGCGGCGGTACAACACCTCCCACATCGAAACAAGAGCAACCATTGAGAGGACATTTGGGATACTGAAAAGCAGATTCAGATGCCTTCACAAAAGTGGAGGGGCACTACAATACAGTCCACAGACCTGTTGCAAGATTGTGGTAGGAAGTGCCATGCTGCACTACATCGCCACCAGGAAAGGCACACCGGTGGAGCTCAGTGAATCAGATTCATCAGATGTGGAGGGGCCTGCTCCAGGACGCATGCCAGCTGGTGTACATGGTGCAGCTGCTGGGTGCCAGAGGCGGGATGAGATCACACGCAACTATTTCTAGGTAAGACAAAGTGACACAATGCAATATATCAGTTGTCAGACTGTGTTTTTTATTCCTTAACATCAAGATTATTAACGTCACACAGGCTGAGTGATACACAATATCCTTCAAAATGTTCTGCACATGTTCCTGCACAGTGCAAATATCCCATCAGGGGCAAGTGTCCATGTGCAGTGGGTAGCTGCACCCATCCTATGGTCCCATGTACATCTCCTCACTGATGGCGGTGGTGGGAGGAAGCCCCTGTTTCGGGATGCACAGTGTCTCCCTCACTTGGGCCACTAGGCCTGGTGTTACGGCCAATACGGCGCCTCTCCATGGTGGGTGGAGGGGTGGTGCTGCTCCGTACTGATAGGGCGTGCTCATCAGTGGGGGTCAGGACTCCTGACTCAGTGGTGCGTACTGCGCGCAGCTCATCCACTGCAGTGGTGATCTGGAGTAGGGCCCTTGCCCCGTCCTGGCTATTGTGCGCCACCTCGCACTGCATGCAGATGCTGCACCTAGCTAATGCCCTGGTGGCAGACAACAGGTGGTTCACAGCCCTGGTATACAAGTCCAGGCACTGCATTTCCCAATGCCGAGCTGCACGGTCGGCCCTGAGTTCGGCACACAGTGCCTCCATGGCACATGACATGTTCCTGAAGCCTTCCCTGACTTCCCTTTGGTGTGACTTGATGTTTTTTGCTTGCAGGCACTGTTGTTGCAACATGTTGAGCTCCAAGCCAGCAAACACGGACCCATCCCCTGAATCAGCACCATTGCTGGAAGCATGGGACATGCGCCTGATTGGGACAGCTGCAATTGGTTCTGCATGTGGGCGCCGTTGTGGTTCTGGCTGTGTGGTATCAGTTTGTCCATCACCATCAGTGTCCTGGCCCTCGTCCTCCAAAGGGAGTAGTGGGTGCACAACATTCCGCCTGCGGCGCTTTGGGTTGGTTCACTGGGCTAGGCTCGTCCTCAGATTCACCTTCCTGCGCAGCCGCTGGTCTTGTAGGGGAATTGCCCTGTCTCTCACTTGCTGTTGGCAGTGTTGCAGTTGATGCTGTGGACGTAAAAGCACACATTTATCTTCTGTTCTGACTTGCACTTGTAAAATATTAAATATCACTATTTTGGATTACATGCATCTTGATTTTTTCTTTCATGATGTACAAAAGCATTTGGGGATTGGCTTGGTGTAAATGCACCACTGTTATGTGCATGTGACTACATCTCCCATAATGCATTGCAGTGTGTGCTTGTGTACCTGCACTGGCCTTCAAGTTTTGTTCTGCCCCTGGGTCGCTGCTAGGTGTGTGGGGGTAGTTGAGGGGGGTCAGGGGTGTGATGGCATGCCTCTTACCTTGTCCTGGTCTCGGGGGTTGGAGCTGTCCAGGTCGGCAACGCCCACAACATTTTCTGGAAATAGGGTTCCCTCCACCAGTTCCTCCAAAGGTGTAGAGTCAGTGGCAGTGGAGGTCCCTCCACCAGTCTTCTTGGCTTCACCCAACCGGGCAGCCACCTTCCCCTTGGAGCGCTGGCACATGTCATACCAGCGCTTCCTTAAGTCTTCCACACTCCTGTGTGTTACCCCAACAGCATTCACCTTTTGTTGGATGTCTGCCCAAATGTGCCTCTTCCTTGTCTCAGGCACCCTGAGAGATTTTTTGCCAAACAGCTGTTCATGACTTGTGACCATCTCTTGAATTAGCACTTCCAGCTCAGCTACAGAGAATTTCTGTTTTCTTTTCCTCTGGTTGTCAGCCTGCTGATGCTGGGGGGTGTCCTGGCTGGGCCTGTCTCCTGTGTCCTTCATTTTTTCAAACACTCCAGAGCTCCCTCTCCAACACTCCATCTCTCTGTGATTCATAAACTCAGGGGCAGCATGGGTAGTCACACTTCCTGCTTGTGATGTCATCAAGCTGCACCTCAGTTTCCGATTCTCAGATTTGCAAAATTCGCAATTTTGCGAATTTTCCTGTTAAGGAATCGCAATTTTGGACATCGCAAAAAAAAAATCGATTTTTTGGGAATCGCTATTTTTGTGCGATTTAATCCATACATATCGTTTTGCGATTCTGATTTAGCGATTGGCAAAAAATCGCTATTTCAGAATCGCAAAACTGCAGCATGATACATATGGCCCTAAGTCTTTTTCTTTCCTCCTACATTTTGAGCTTATCAACAAAGGCACTATCTTTGAAGAAAAGCTCCTCACAGTGTGAGAAAAAAAATCCAGTTTTAGGATGAAAATTTACATGCAGCTGTTTTTTTTATCACGTTTATGCTGAAAAGGCCCGACTTATTAAAAAAAATAGGATTTAATAGCTAACTATGGTATCTTATGTTACAGAACCTTTTGTTTGCAAGGTTCGGTAACCAACTGAAAAAGCACAGTAAGATTAGAAATTTGGTGAGAGGCGAAGGAAGGGGTTGGATTTCTACGGCAACCCAGTGAGTGGATGGGGTCGCTGTATAAAGAAACACTGTATTAAAGGCTTGAAAGTAATGTGGCATTTGTGGTCTCTTTCAACTTAACATTTAGCAACGAGTAACCCAATTTTTGCCGACAATGCATTAACCAAACCACGTCAAGTCATAACCTAAGAAGAACCTTTTTCGATATGAACTACAGAGACCTCAACACTAAGGTACCTTGGTTTGGTGTGGGACTGTACTTCAAAGTATTGGCCACATAACGTTACCTTGCAAATCAAGTATTGTGAGAGTTTAAGGACTGCTGAGAGGCAGCAATGGTTGAGGGTTCAAGCTTTCTCAGAACCTGCAACTATTGTAAGGGGCGCATTAACCAAGTGTCAATAAGTTTAATATTTTCTCTATCCATAGAGAGGGGTGGTATAATGCAGAACGTAACAACACCTCCATTTTTTCTCACCTCTCCTGGCGATCCACCCATTCAGTGGACAAAATGGAAGAAAATCTGTGTGTGGGGCTTCTCTTAGTGCAGAGAGGAAGCCCTCTCTGTTAATGCACTGCCTAGGGTCTGAATGGTGAGACGTGTTTGAACACTTACCTGAACCATCGGAAGATGGGGTTGCTGATTTGAATGAGTACGAAATCTGTATAAAGAAGATTCACCGGTATTATCTTCCCAAATTGAGTACATTTCTTGAACATTATCATTTTGGGTAGAGAATGCAATGCCAAAGCAATAGTGTTTTCTTTCTTTGGCTTTGCATTGTTGTAGAACAATATATAGCAGATTTGTGCAGGTTAGATTCAACTTGTAGTTTTGGAAATTCCATTGAAGAACAATTGAGGGACCAATTTATGTTTGGTTGCTCTTTGGAAAAGGCTAAGGAAGCATTGTGGGAGAGAGACAATCCTTCGCTGCATGAGGTTTTGACTGTAGCTAAAACACAAGAACACTCAAAGGCATGTGTTGAAGTTATTCAATAGGATTTAGCACAAGCAATCAAGATTGAAGGTGCCTTGGTCAAGATTGTGACAAGAAAGAGAATGAAAATTATCCTGTCAAAGTAAATTTGACACAGGAAGCAAGACAGGTCATGCATTTCATGTCAAATGCTATCAGTGTTGGTAGATAGGCCACATGGCTAATAATAGGATGAGCCTGGGATGGAAGGTTTCTTGTAAGAGTTCTGGAAGGAAAGGTCGTATAACCAAATGCTAATGTAAAAAAAGTGAGGGAGAGGGATTGTGAAATAGATCTTGTAGAAGAGGGGGCTGTGCAACAAAACAAGGTGGAACGTCTAGAAGAACCTTTTGAAGTGGTACATTTCAATGGGGAAGCAGGCTAAATTTAGTTTGATTCGAGGGCCAAAATAACGTTGATACCAAGAACCTTTTATGAGGCTAAGTTAAAAGACAAAGTGAAACCCTCAAAGCCGGACATTAAACCCCAGGGGTATGCTGGTGAACCAATAACGCTGGTTGGATATTTTTGGGTTACTATAGAATTCAAAGATTGCATGATACCGGGGAAGATCTATGCATCTGTGAAGGGTGACTCCTTGATAAGCTTGATTCATCAACGCAATCTTTATGTGTACCTGGACCCTAATGCAAATATCTTGGTTTGCATAAAAAAACATTCTGACTGTTCATACAGTTTCTGATGGGTGTCATGTTGTGGCAAATTAGTTTTCAAATGTTTTCAGAGAGGAGCTGGGGTGTCTGAAGAACTATATGCATGACATAAAGTTAAAAGCGAATGCACTTCAAAAAGTTTCTGAAGTTAGAAGTGTGCCTTAAGTGGTCAAGGAGAGTATGAAAGAGTAGTTGGACAGGTTGATTGGTGTTAGGATAATTGAAGAGGTAGAAGCCTCTGAATGGCTTGCTCCAGTGGTTATAGCGCCTAAGGCCAATGGTGATGCTAAGTTATGTAGTGATCTGATAGAACTTAATAAAGCTTTGATCGTTGATCACTTTCTACTCCCCAACATTAGTGAAAAGATGTGTTTGTTGGATGGGGCCAAGCACTATTCCTCTTTGGACCTCAGCTCAGCGTACCGTCAAATTATGCTGACTTAGTCTTTACAAAATGTGTTTTCCTTTGCCACTCCTTATGGAACATTCAAGTTTTGGCAGATGCCCTTTGGGCTCATATCAGTGGCTTCTGTATTTCAGAGAGTGATGGAAAAGTGTTAAAGGGTGTGGCAGGTATCAAGATTTATCCAGACGATATTTTAGTATTAGGGTCCAACTTAGGGGAGCACAATGGTAGGTTGTGTTTTGAAGACTACAGAAAGCAGGGTTCACATTAAAGTGGGAAAAATGTAAGTTTAATGTACCTGAAATAGACTACTTTGGACATTTAATCACTGGATCGGGGATTAGGCTGAAGAAAGGATTGGTGCACACCATAAAAAAGTTGCCCTCGACTAAGTGTAAGGAAGAACTTGTGAAATTCTTGGTAATGGCAGAGTACTGTAACAAGTTTGTGCCAAAATTTGCTGAAAGAACAGTTCTTCTCAGGTCTCTATTGAAGAAAGGTGAGGAATTTGTGTGGTTTGATTGTTGTGAAATGGAGTTCAAGGAGAGGGAAGTAGGTTTGGAATAGGCCTCACACAAAGGGCGTTTTGACACCAAGGATGACATCATAATGATGAAGGATGTCAACTCAAAGGAGTTGGGAGCTGTTTTGTGATAAAAGTCTGAGGGTGTGTATAGAACTATTTTATTTCTTTCTCGTGGGTTGATTGGCACAGAACTCAACTACTCTGTCATAGAGAAGACTTTCTAGTTGTATATTGGAATGTGAGAAAGCTAAGAAAATGTCTTTGGGGACGTGCGTTTGAGATAAAAACCGATCATGAGCCTCTCAAGGAAATTGTTGGGAAAAAGGGATTGATTAGATTTCAAGTCGAATTAGATGGTGGGTGGTTGCACTTCAGGAATTTGAGTTTGAAAACACATGTACCAGGAGCAAGTAATTTGAAGGCTGACTGTCTTTCTAGGTTGCAGGTGGTTCAGGAAGTTGACATTTCACAAGGAGAGGATTTTGGTGGTGAAGAGTTTGATGAAGATATAAAGGTGAGTGTTGTCACTGAAGGAACTGTACAGGAAGAAGAATGGAAAAGAATGTTGCAAGATGATGTGAATTTTGAAGTGAGAGTGGAACATGGTGGCTGACTAGTCTTTCGGCCATGAGCTCCTCAGTCTTCCAACTCCTAGTTTCTCATCAATGATGCTGTACCCACTTACCTTTCTTTGACTGCCTCCCCGTACCTGATCCTCGCTTGGTGCCGGTCTCACCCAAGGTCCTTCCGGGAGAGGCGTGTTTTTTGCGGGCAGGGTTATCTTGGGTTCTCTGGCTTTTGGGGCCGCGGTGCTTGACCCGCAGTCCATACTTGCCTGTGAGCGTTGCACAATGCTTTGCTTTCCTGCAGCTGCTGCAGGCAGCGTTCAGCGTTTGCCTGAATAGGTGTGCCGCTTTGCAGATTTTCTTGTGGGGCATGCCAGGCAGGGTTACTCCCTGCTGGGTGCCCCACTGTTTGTGCAAAAACACGAAGTCAGTGGAGGGGAGATCCCCTGACAGGCTGTCTTCCTTGGAATACTGTAGGGAATCTGCACCTATATTGCTAACTTTTATGAGCCCCAGAAAGGTAATTGTACTGCTAACAAGCTGAGAGGGGGAGAAGCTGAAATCCCCCAAGGAAAGTACTGTGCAGTCAAGAGGGGGGTGCATCTGCATTATCCATTTGGGTGTTTGGTGGGAAGTGGGTGGAGCTACCAAACATGTATGCTTTGAGAAATAAAGGTACTAGTACAGTGAAAGTCGCCTCATCTCTGCAAGGCCCTATATGTGAAAAATTGAGGGCAGAGAGGTAGAAAAACAGAGGATGACACTATTGTGAATACTAGTTCCGCCTCCATAAAGGTTTCCTCTTCTGTTAACAGCCCACCTTTTTCGACGCTTCAGAAGAAGAAAGCACCTCAAGTGAAGATAACCACTTCCCTTAGATCTTTCTTTAGAGTGCAGACTAAGGGACAGTCAAAAGGAAAGATACATCGATTTTTCTGCCTCTACTGCTGGTGAACTGTCTGGAATTAAAAAGAAGATTGTATTTAGTATGCCGTCTAAAAATCAAGGAACAGAGGCAGAAGCACGCTGCCTGAGCATTAAAATATCCAAAAGATTCCAGGCACTAGGTGACAGTGAACCCAACTCCATTGATGGTGGGTACCAGGATACCAAATTTATCCTGTCTGTCGTTTCCGGGGAGCTGGAGGCTGATATACAGAGGATTCTTAGAGACCCCTTTTCAAAATAATCCAAATAAAAGAAACCCAAGGAGAATCTTGATTAATTTTAAAAACTATATTTTAAAGGATCAAATCCTGTTGGAGGTCCTAAAAGTGGGTAGTTTTACTAAAGGAGAGTGGTTGTTTAGTGTACAGTCAGATATCTCCAGGATTACAAAGGATAGACAGTGGGAGCTGGGGAAATTCATACCTGAATTGAGGTTGTTAGGTGCTACTGTTCAATTTTGATTTCCGGCGCTGCTTAAAGTTATGTGGAAAAACAAAATGCACGCTTTTTGGGACCGTAGTGAGGCTGGAATATTCACTGAGCAGATAAGGACACAGCAGCTGCACTAATTACAATATTGAAACGCCGGAGGGAGGTGAGAGCTCCCTAGGGTATCAAATTCATCAAGCCTGGTTTTTCTGTTTCTCTGGGTGGGGAGCATAAGGGGAAAAAAGAAATAAATTAATGTCCTCATTCATTGGAATTTCAAATTAGGGACTATAAATATGAATGTGGGGGCAGGTGTCAAAATTGGAGAGGCCTTGATGGAAGGAAATTATTTGGAAGTCAGATCTTAGAGAACAAGTTCCTGTAAAAATGTCAACATGGAATATCAATGGGACAGTAGCAAGTAGAAGAAGAAATAATGTTCAAAATCTGAGTCAGGCTGACTGTGATAATATTGTTTTGCTAGAGTTGCATTTAATGCAAGATGAACGGGAGGCCTTTCAATCTACACAGAAGTGGATTATAGCATCTGTTCACACCAAGCAATCATGCTGTACCAAGGGAATGGCCCTACTTATCAAAAAATCTTCCAAAGCTATTTTAGGGGAGTGCAAAGTTGATAATAAGGGGTGTTGGATTATCGCTAACTTTAATATACTTAATGCTTGGTATGCTTTGGCAGGCTAGTATTGGCCTAACATTGATGATGACACTCCCCTAAATTCCTTGTATTACCAGCTGTTGGAGACGAAAGACCCAATTGTTTTGGGAGGTGATTTTAACATACTTCATAGCCTTAATATGGATAGATCCTTTAAAGGGGCGATTACAGATTCCTTGAAAATGAGACGATTTATCAAGGTAATGATGGAAGATCAAGGTCTTGTAGATATATGGAGAGTTAAAACCAAGGGGCACAGCTGTAGTAAACTTCACCTGCCATAATAAAAAGCATGGGCATACCTCTAGAATTGATTTCTTCCTGGTCGACTCTAGGTTGGTTAATAGTGTTAAAAAAGGTGATTCATATTCCTGAGCATCTCTTAGAAAACTCAGCAGAGTGCAAAGAGAAATGGACCCACCAATGGAAGGTGGACTTTGATAGATCT
This sequence comes from Lissotriton vulgaris, assembly GCF_964263255.1. Lineage (NCBI taxonomy): Eukaryota > Metazoa > Chordata > Amphibia > Caudata > Salamandridae > Lissotriton > Lissotriton vulgaris. The sequence continues at coordinate 322,950,748 of NC_141699.1, read as the reverse complement.
TTATTATCTGACCCACTGCTAATAGGTCAGTTGAAAAGAGATACACTGGTCTTTTTTCTGAGATAATGACTCTTCAGCTTCATTGCATGTAATATGGGATGCCTACAACCCATATATCAGAGGCAGAGTAATCAGCCTTGCTGCAAAAAAATCACAAGAAGACCAGATATAAGATAAAAGAGCTGGAGAGTGAGATTTCAAGGGCTTTGAGCGAAAGAACTCCACAGAAAAACGATAGGACCAGGTTAAGTAGGATAACGAAATTAAAACAGTTAGACAGGCCTTAGCGGGCTACTTAGATAGTATTCTAAGGAAAAAGTGGGAGGTTAGTAAATTAGCCCACTACGAATATGGCTAAGGGTGTGTGAAGCTTCTTGCTGGGAAGGCTCGTATTAACGATACGAGAAACACAATGTAAGAAATATCTGACAAAGTGTCGCGGGGGGATGCACAGAGAACGCAGAGATAGGGCAAGAACCTATGTGTTTCATTCAAGAGCTATATACACTGAAGACCGTTGAGCGTCCATGTCCCAGATAGAAGACTATGTCAATAGTGTAGTGTTGCCCTCTCTTTGTAATGAGGCCGCTCTGGCACCTAATCAGAAAATGATCCTTAATGAGGTTAAGGTGGCATTTAAAACGTTTAGGAGAGGTAGTGCCACTGGGCTGGATGGTATTGCTAAGGAGTTTTACATATACCTCTCTGAGGAAATTGTGCCTATTTTGGCTAAGCTGATTGACTGAATATCTTATGACCAGAAGCCCTGAGACGAAGCAGCCGTCAGCTTAATTTTGAAACCAAATCAGGACCCTAAACGTTGAGAGTCTTACAGACTGATGTCCTTGCTGAACTGTGACTACAAAATCTATGCGCAAATTTTAGCTAGGAGGTTAGAGTCGGTGATAGGTTCACTGGTCAAGGCTGATCCGAAGGGTTTTATTAAAGGAAGTCATTGCATAATTTAACACACAAATTGATAGGCGCAAATTATATAGCATCAGCAAACAACTTAACCCTCTCTGTTTCTGATGCTGCAAAAGCTCTTGATAGAGTAAGCTGGCTTTTTTTACGTGATACGATTGAAGATTTTGGCCTAGGCGAAAGGTTTGCTGCTATTAGCGCTATTTATAAGACACCTACTGAAAGAGTTGTAGTTCATGGGAACCTTACAAACTTAATTAATATAGAGCGAGGGAGAAGACAGGTGTGCCACATATCCCATTTGCCCTTTGACATATATCGAACCCATAACATGTAAAATTATGACTTGCCCAAAAGCTTGCCATTTGAATGGAATGGGTGGGTGAAAAAGGAGGCCCTTTATACTGATGACCTGATGATCTTTACAAGGGATGGCACCCATATCTTGCCTATGTCTAGTTTAAACAGACTTCGGGAAAGTTTCTGGTTAATCAAGAGATTATTTCATGGAATACGCTATCAAATAAAATGTTGGCCCAGGAAACTTTAGAGAAAGAAATGAAGGAGTCTAGAGCATCTTGGGGGCGGGGGGGGTTTCCGCTTTCAATTCTAGGCTGCACTAACTATGTGAAAATGTCAATTTTACCCAAATTCAATTTAATTTTTGAAGCAATCCCACTGTTTCTCAATTCTAAATACATAACAGTGCTGCAAGGAGGAATATCAAGCATTATCTGGTCTTGTAAGGGAGTAAGGATTGCATGCAAATACCTGCGAAGATTAAAGTTAGAAGGCGGCATTGCAGGTCCCGACATTTGCTTTTACCTTTGGGCCTTCCAGTTAAAAAATACAAGATCTCTCCTATTTGGCTCAGTCCGCTTTCACCACTGTCTTTAAGCTATGATTAAAAATGTTCCATCTGAAGGAGACAGATTCCATTTTAATTTTGGTCACTCCATATTTTTAAGAAAGTCAAATTAAAGACTTTAAGAGCTGCCAGCAATCTTTGGTACCCGGTTAGAAGAATCCTGAATAATATATTGCTGGTGCCCTTATTTGGAATTCTCTAGGGACCCCTAATTGCCTAAAGGATAAACTTGTAGCCCCACTGATGGAAGTAGGAATACATAAATAGGGGTAATTATTGAGGGACAACAAATTAGTCTCCTGGGATCTTTTAAATACCATCACAATCCAGAGGCTCTCAAAGTTTATGTTTTTCCAATTGTTGAGTTTGGCTTGTAGCCAGGGTAAAGATGGGGAAGGAAATGAAGAGTGGGAAAATAAGCTGGCTGGGTCCCTTCACCAACACAAAGAAGTCTCGCAATGGTACTGGATGCTGGTAGAAGGGGACTCGCCCCCAACACCCATGGAGGAGTCCAGGAGGAGAGACCTGCCGATATCAGATATAGCATACTAGTGGCAAGTATTGATACTTACCTAATGATTGGTTGTTAAAGCTGCGCCACTCAGAAGAAACCAATTGTTTACAGGTCACAGAGCATACTAGACCCCAAAAAGGCTATCAAAATTGGGAGTAGAAAGAGTTAAAGCCTGCTTAAAGTGTGCCACTGTGAATGCAGACGATAAACATATGTTCCGGCAGTGTCCTCAGATCCAGGACTTCTGGCAAGATGTTGATAAGACTATCTCAGAATTCCTGGAAAAAGTGACTGAGGTAAGCCCTGCTGTGGCTTTCTTTGGGCTCTTGTCAGGAGATATGCCTAATTGTAAATTAGAACAACATCACATACAACTATTATTTATTCCAATCTTACTGCCAAGAAGAGAAATCTGTTTGAATTGGCCATCGCCTATGCCCCATTATTTCTGGACTGGGTCAATTTCATTAAAATATTTAGTAGGCTTGATTGTGGTTACTTATCTAAAAAGAGAAGAATGGGTAAGCATGACTCATTACTGAAATCTAAGGCTCAGTCTGTTGATTATGAAATGAGTAAATCTTGGCAAGGAGGTTGAGTTACTCTCAGGTTGCTTCTCTCCCCTCTGTCCATCTGGTTTTCCTAGAGCAGAGGTCTTCAAACTTTTCCAGGTTGAGCCCCCCCAGCTGAATTCCCCCAGATGTTGGGCCCCCCCACCACCCGACAGAAACCTCGGGAATCCGGCACACCACATGATCGACTCCCACGCGCACAACACGGGTCATATCCGGCAAACAATGCTCAACACAACAAGAGTGCCTAGCAAACTGCAGGCCTGTGAGTGGGTGTGACGAAACGACAGAGGCGTACCAGACAGCTCAAAACACAATCCTCCAAGACAAAATGTGCGCAAATTCTCCCCACTGGGATGCCCTGCCTTACACAGGACACAGATCAACAACACCACCACCAACATGAATGTGACGGGTGTGCCGGTGCCCAGCCACACCTAGACTCTCAATCTGTGGGTGAATCCCTGCCACTGCCATCCTCAGGCTGTGCTCCACATCCAGTTCTAAACGGTACCTAGTCTTCAACACCGCAAGTGCTGAGAACCCAATCTCACAAACTCCCCAACAAATAAACAAATACATTGTAGGATGTAAAGCACCATGCACAAGTGAACCAAAGGGAGGACCGCCGTGATGAACCCACTATAGGGAACACACCATGGGTGCTTCACCAAGCGGAACCCAAAACATGGAACCTGACCTTGCCCATGGGGCCCCGCATTCAAGTAGCAGCTGGACGTCACGCAAAATGTCACACGCATGATGCATAGATCCCACACATAAGCACACATAGAATACAGAACAGTAACACATAGGCAAGGGAGCAGCCAAACAATTCAAATACCTTCCACTCTGAACCACAGCTCTCATGGCACCAAGAAAGCAAAGGAAGTCATCACAACCCTCCCCATCCATCATGTACACCTTGTCATCCACCAACTCCCCCACCATTCATTCCGTCCCTCCATCTGAGCCCCATCCACATCCAAACCCCTTCAACCACTTGCAAACCCATCCACCTTCCATCCCTCCACCCATCATCTTACCTCTCCATCCTTCCATCCACCCCCTCACCCATCCATCCATCATCCATCCCTTCACCCAATCTATCCCCTCACCAATCCATCCACTCTTCCACCCATCTTCCACCCATCCATCCACCCACTCATCCATCTAACCATTCACCCAAGCTATCCTCCCACTCATCCATCCACTCCTCCACTCATCCATCCACTCCTCCACTCATCCATCCACTCCTCCACTCATCCATCCACTCCTCCACCCATCCATCCACTCTTCCACCCATCCATCCATCCACTCATCCATCCAACCACCCACCCTCTCACCCATCCAGCCATCCCCCACCCACTCATCCATCCACCCAATCACTCATCCGTCCACCCACTCATCCATCCATCCCGCTCTCCACCCCCCACTCATGCATGCACTCTCTGACCCATCCATCTCCATGCTCCTCTCCTCACCCATCCATGCACACACCTGCCCATCCACTCTGCCAATCATTCATCCATGTAATCACTCATCCATCCATCCTCCCCCTCTCTCTCCATTCCCCCCTCACCCAGCCACCCATCCCTCCATCCACCCTTCACCCATCCACCCACTCATGAATCCATCCATTGACCACTCATCCACCCCTTCACTCCTCCATCCATCCCCCCGTCCATCCACCCTCCTCAATCACCCATCCATCCCCACATCCACCCCTTCACTCATCCATTCATCCATTCATTCATCCCTTCACCCATCAATACATCAATCCATCCATCACCTCTCTCATCCATCCACCCACCGACTTGTCCACCATCCACCCCCCCATCGATCCATCCACCATTTCACTGATCCATCCACCCATCCATCTACCCTTCCAACCATACACACATAATCCACTCCCATCCATCCCTCCACTCATGCATCCATCCTCTCTCCCACCATCCATTCACCCCTTCACTCACCATCCATCCCCTCACTCATCCACCCCCCCCACCCATACATCCACCACTCCACCCTCACACCTTTTATGATTCAAATTCAAATCTGCAGACCAACATCCCTGAACACCGGGTGCCCACACAAAGATCCTCATGAGTTGAGGACCGCAGACCAGAGCCCACTGTCCCGATGTATGGCCCAAACCCGGATTTCACCCTCTCCCTCCCTTCCCAAAATAACTGAAGGACTCCCGCCCCCCCAACTCCCCCTCACTCCCACCCCCCTTGAAAGGCTGGGGCCCTGGACCAGAGTCCACCCTGCCCGTGCCTCAAAACCTCTGTGAAACCTTCTCTCCCTTCTGGGAAGAGCTAACTCTCCCAGGAGGGGGTTAATTCACAGAGCTGACAGCTTCAGCTGCAGTGGGAGGCAAGGAGTCTCCTCTGCTAAAACTGAAAGCGTGTCTGTTTGTTTGTTTGCTTTCGTTTTCAGCAGAGGAGACCCCTGCCTCGCACCGCAGCCGAAGCTGTCGACTGTGAATTGGCCCCCTCCTGGGAGAATCACCCAGACAAAGAAAAGGGCACAAAGAGAAGATCGAAGTGGAGCCTGCGCCCCCCCTGGGATGGCGCCACGCCCCCCCAGGGGGGCGCGCCCCACAGATTGAAGAACCCTGTCCTAGAGGATGGCTCTCTGGGAACCTTAGAGAAGGCAGGAAAATAGTTGGTGCTTGACCTCTTTCTCTGTAGGCCCTGTTTAAGAGCCCTTAACTCTCAAAGGAAAATTACTTATTTGTGAATGAGGACAAAATAAATAAATAATAAAAAATGATGTGAATTTACAGTATGTTGTGAAAGGGGTGTTGAAGTGTTGGCCAAGCAAGAATTAGTGTGGTCAGCATGACCTGGCATACAGGGAGGTGAGAAATGAGTTGTCTCTGGTAGATGGAGGACTCTTACGAGGCAGTAAACTAGTACCTCCTTTGGAATTGAGTGACAGATTATTCAAGAGTGCTCATACTAGTCACAAGGGCATATCTGAAACCAAGAAAATGATCAGGGTGGGCTATTGGTTTCCTTCCATGGACATAATGGAAAGGGAAGTGCGTGAGTGCATACAATGTATGTGTTGTGACAAGGTAAAATGTTGGACACAACACATGATGATTAGGGAGCAAGCTTCTGGGCCTTGGGCTGACATTGCCCTAGACATACTTTGGACAGTGAGAGTAGGTTCACATGATAAGTATGTTTTGGTGTGTCTGGACATGTTTTCTCGCTGGCCAGAAATCAAAGTTTTAAATTCTATTGAATCAAAGGAAGTGATGTGTTTCTTAGAAAAGATGTTTGAAAGAGTGGGCTTTCCAACGAGTATTCGCATGGACAATGGAGTTCAAGTGACCTCAGCACTGGTTGAAGAATGTTTGAGTAAGAGAGTGGTAAAACATAAAAAGGCTGCTCTGTATCATCCTGAGTCCAACAGAGTTGTGGTATGCTTTGTTAAAGTTTTGAAAGAATTCTTACAGCAGTCGCTGATGTGTGGCCTAAACTGGGAGGATGGACTGAGGAACAAGGTGAGAGGGTATAGACTCACCCTGCATGCCATTACGATGTGTCTCTGTTCATGCTGTTCAAAGAAAGAAAGGTTGCCTAGTTGTGAAGTTTTTCCGGCCTGGGTTAATGAGAATAAAACCATGGTGGATGAGCATGTTGATGATGTAAGAGGATGGAATCAGCGAGAAGACGAAAAGAAGATGAATTCTAAGTTGTATTATGACAACCATAAAACGGTCAAGAAGACAAGAGTGTTGGTGCGTGGTTGGATAAAGATTAGATCTCTCAGGAAAGAAGGGTTGTTATCAAAATGCAGTCAACTTTCGAGGGAAAAGATAGTATGTAAGAATGCAGTTAAGACTGATGATAACAACATCTGTAATCTTAACAGGGTTGCCAAGAGCAGCTCAGTGTTAGTAGGTGATGTTGTCCCTCTTAAGAGAGTGTTGACTCAAGAGCTCAAGATTTGGCCTGAAGAGCTCAAGAGTTGACCTGAAAGTATAAAAAGGAGACCAATACAGTTATGTGACTATGTGTAATTTTCTAATGGTTATGTAGCAAAATATTACTTGTTTTAGTTATGGAATACATGGTCTAGAGAATGTTTAATCCTGATTTTTCTATTCATTTTTTGCATTTCTATTTTGAGCAAATGAGTGAGGTGATGTGGTATCTTAGGTTACAGAACCTTTTGTGTGCAAGGTTCTGTAACCAAGTGGTGAAGCACGGGAGGATTTGATCGTTAGTGAGAGACGAAGGACGTGGTTGGATGTCTGTAGCAACCCAGCCTGTGGATGGGATCTCTGCATATTGGAACACTGGATTAAAGGCTTGAAAGTAATGTGACATCTGTGGTCTCTTTCAACTTAATACAAACCTCAGTTTTTTAAAAATTCTAAAGAATGTGTACCACTTTAAAGAAGGTCGAATTTGTAGATAACCAGTTTCTATACTCTTTTATAACTGTTAAATAATCAATTCTGTCCTTTTTAATTAAAGGAATGTTTAAATATTAGGAGATTAATCCTTTCATTTTTTAGCTACTAGTATGAATTCATGACAGCTGGAAAATATTGATGAATATCTATTGGATAAGATTTGTGTTTACTAACCAACCTCAACTGAAATGAAAATGACATTGGCATTTAGGACATTCAGTACCCTAACAACTGTAAATATATATCACAATTGTTTAACTCCTTCCATGCTCATGACGAGCTGAGCTCGTCATGAGCCACGATGCTCCGGTGCTCATGACGAACTCAGCTCGTCATGAGCTGTGGAACACTCGCATGCGGGGATAATTCCCCTGCTGTGCTGAGCGATCCATCGGAACGGATGTGGTCATGACGAGCTGAGCTCGTCATGAGCATGCGGGTGCCGTGCGCGCCCCCCTCGCCCCCAGCACATTGGGAAAATAACCCCTGCAGTGAAGGGGTTAAATATATTGGCATGTTTCCTAAGTTAAACAACTTTCAAAATTGTATTCAGACTACTTCAATTATTTTATTATCCTATAAGGAATATATACCATATCCAGCTGCAGTCATGGTACTATTACTTCCTGGCTAGGGAAAAGAGGAAGGGAGGTGTATGCATAGATGTTAATTCACCAACATTTTAGAGTGGGAGAAGTGATAATACATACTTTTTGACATCAGAGATTTTGCCACTTGTTCAAAAAATAACCCAGAATCAGGATCATATAAAGGGAAGGGAGTGGTGACTCCAGCAAGCAGTCAGTAGTAGTAGTAGTAGATATTTATTGAGCGCATATTTCACTCCTAGGTCTCATAGCGCCTCACCACACACAGGAAACTTGAAAGGGTAAAATGCAAATTAAAATAGCCATGTTTTAAGATCTTTCCGAAATTTTTGTGGTCAATTCCCTGGCAAAGCCGTAGCGACAATGAGTTCTATGGCTCCGGTGCAGTTTTGGAAAAGGACCTATCTCCATTTTTTACAGTACGAACCTTGGGGATCATTAAAAGATGTTTGTTAGATGAACGGAGGGGGCACCGTGACTGATATATAATCAGTTTCTTTGCTAGATAGACCGGTCCCTTGTTGTTCAAGGTTTTGTGTATCAAGCAACATAGTTTAAAGGAGACCCTCTTGTTTATAGGTAGCCAGTGGAGGGTCTTCAGGCTAGGAGCTGATGGTGATCGGGAGGGAAGATTCAGGACCAGTCTAGTTGCAGTGTTTTGCAGGACTTGTAGTTTCGAGAGGAGTCTTTCATTTATGGATGCGAACAGCGCATTACCATAATCCAATCGATTGATGATTAGACCCTGAACTAGGGGCAACCGAGAACAGAGGGGAATCCATTTGAAGATTTTCCTAAGAGAGAGCATTAATCTGTAGCTGGTACGTACCACGGAGTTAATGTGGTCCGTCATGGAGAGTTTATTGTCCATGATAACTCCCAAATTTCGAACTGTTGTTTTGGGCAGAGGACATGGTCCCAATGAGGAAGGCCACCAATCTGTGGTCCATATGTGTTGTGTCTCTCCAAAGAGCATAGTTTCTATGTTGCTCGGTGTTAACGAGCAGGTGATTTGCTGACATCCATTCGTTTACTGATGACATGCATAGTTTAAATCTGCGTTGTTTATCAGTAGGATCTGGATCAATTGTAGCAGACTGTATCAAATCAAATCAAATCAAAATAAGCTTTATTCGGTTTTTGTTTAAAACCATAAAAGCAGCAAAGAAATACAAAACATGTATAAATGACGCGACATATCATGTGCAAAGTAAAAAAGAAAACCAACTATTAAAAGCAAACTAAAATCAATTTGTCCATTCAGCTGAATAAAAAGGTACGTACAAAAATCAGGAAAAAGGGTAGTGGGTTGGTAGCACAAGGTTCATGGCATCCCCTTTTACCAAGAATTATGGTTCCATGTCGTTTGCCTTAGGGACGGATAGGGTCGGGGGCCGGGATAAAAATCATACAAGTCCCAGATGCGAATGGGGCCATCTCCCTCTTTGGGTTGGGAGGATCGCAAATAGGGGACAATGTTCATAGTCTTGAATTTAATTAAAATAAGGTCACCCGGGATGTCTTTGGGCGACGTACCTAGCCACCCCACCCTCCTAACACTCAAGATGCCGCCATCTAAAGCAGGTGGCAATGGTCTGTGTTGTTTTAGCCAGGAGATGGTTTTGTTTAACAAGTCCTGGTGAGTTTCAAATTTGCCCTGACTAGGTGCAGGGACCCCAGAAAGAACAGTCACGTAAGGGGCAGCTTCTGGAGGTAGGTTAATCCAATTCCTGCTTTCATGTACAAACCTGGGAACTCTATGGGGTACAGGTACGGAGTTAAAAATAATGTTCCGGCCTCTTGGATTAGGTAGAGAGATGAGGGGTTCAGGAGTTTGAGGTTTCATGAGTGTCGTGGGTTTGAAATTGTCATTGTTGCTGGGGAGAATAGGGTGAATGGGTGTGGCAGTTGTATCACTTGAAATATGGTTCCTTAATAATTATTTTCGATACTGGTCAACCTATCTCCCAGATTATTGATTTTAGTGATCAGGGGTGATAGTGCAGGTATTAACAATTGCTCGATCTGTGCCAGTAGGGTCAATTGAAGTGGTGATACTGGGTCAGGTGTTTTGTTCACCACCTCCGTCGGCAATATTATTGGTGGATTGGAGGGTTGTAGTGAGGGACTAGTGCACATTTTGTCGGTATTCTCAGTGTCTTTGTCATTTACCTCATCAGCATCTCTACCCACTATAGGGGGGGTAGATACGTTCTGGACGTAGTTCGTACCACACAGGGCATTCAGCTCCTCCCAGATGGACATGATGTGAAAACAGTGCAATGTCAGAATCGATAATGAAGAGATACAATACCTCCAACTTGGTAGCAGCCAAGTGGGGTGGCCCGACCCAGCCTCTTCGTGCCTCTGAGGGCCACAGAGGGCCCGCCCTTTGCCCGGGCTTAGCTCGGCGTCCCGCAAGGCGGTGCAGAGCGCTGTTTATGGCGCCTCCTGGCGCTGCTGTGCGTCACTGAAGCTGCGCCGCCGCTGTGGCAGCCGGGAGTTGTGGTCCCGGGGCGGCGGCGCTGATCCCAGCAGCTGATGACTCGTGGCGGTGGCGGCTTCATTGTAGGGCTTCCTCTCCCTGCCCCTGGTGAGTGCTCGGCTGCTCGGCTGTCCCCCCCGCTCCGCCGGGACGAGCGCTGTTTATGGCGCCTCCTGGCGCTGCGGTTCGTCACTGAAGCTTCGCCGCCGCTGTGGCAGCCGGGAGTTGTGGTCCCGGGGCGACGGCGCTGATCTCAGATGCTGATGACTCGTTGCGGTGGCGGCATCGTTGTAGGGCTTCCTCTCCCTGCCCCTGGTGAGTGCTCGGCTGTCCCCCCCACTCCGCCGGGCAGAGCGCTGTTTATGGCGCCTCCTGGCGCTGCGGTGCGTCACTGAAGCTGCGCCGCCGCTGTGGCAGCCGGGAGTTGTGGTCCCGGGGCGGCGGCGCTGATCCCAGCAGCTGATGACTCGTGGCGGTGGCGGCTTCGTTTTTCCTAAGAGAGAGCATTAATCTGTAGCTGGTACGTACCACGGAGTTAATGTGGTCCGTCATGGAGAGTTTATTGTCCATGATAACTCCCAAATTTCGAACTGTTGTTTTGGGCAGAGGACATGGTCCCAATGAGGAAGGCCACCAATCCGTGGTCCATATGTGTTGTGTCTCTCCAAAGAGCATAGTTTCTATGTTGCTCGGTGTTAACGAGCAGGTGATTTGCTGACATCCATTCATTTACTGATGACATGCATAGTTTAAATCTGCGTTGTTTATCAGTAGGATCTGGATCAATTGTAGCAGACTGTATCAAATCAAATCAAATCAAAATAAGCTTTATTCGGTTTTTTTTTAAAACCATAAAAGCAGCAAAGAAATACAAAACATGTATAAATGACTCGACATATCATGTGCAAAGTAAAAAAGAAAACCAACTATTAAAAGCAAACTAAAATCAATTTGTCCATTCAGCTGAATAAAAAGGTACGTACAAAAATCAGGAAAAAGGGTAGTGGGTTGGTAGCACAAGGTTCATGGCATCCCCTTTTACCAAGAATTATGGTTCCATGTCGTTTGCCTTAGGGACGGATAGGGTCGGGGGCCGGGATAAAAATCATACAAGTCCCAGATGCGAATGGGGCCATCTCCCTCTTTGGGTTGGGAGGATCGCAAATAGGGGACAATGTTCATAGTCTTGAATTTAATTAAAATAAGGTCGCCCGGGATGTCTTTGGGCGACGTACCTAGCCACCCCACCCTCCTAACACTCAAGATGCCGCCATCTAAAGCAGGTGGCAATGGTCTGTGTTGTTTTAGCCAGGAGATGGTTTTGTTTAACAAGTCCTGGTGTGTTTCAAATTTGCCCTGACTAGGTGCAGGGACCCCAGAAAGAACAGTCACGTAAGGGGCAGCTTCTGGAGGTAGGTTAATCCAATTCCTGCTTTCATGTACAAACCTGGGAACTCTATGGGGTACAGGTACGGAGTTAAAAATAATGTTCCGGCCTCTTGGATTAGGTAGAGAGATGAGGGGTTCAGGAGTTTGAGGTTTCATGAGTGTCGTGGGTTTGAAATTGTCATTGTTGCTGGGGAGAATAGGGTGAATGGGTGTGGCAGTTGTATCAGTTGAAATATGGTTCCTTAATAATTTATTTTAGATACTGGTCAACCTATCTCCCAGATTATTGATTTTAGTGATCAGGGGTGATAGTGCAGGTATTAACAATTGCTCGATCTGTGCCAGTAGGGTCAATTGAAGTGGTGATACTGGGTCAGGTGTTTTGTTCACCACCTCAGTCGGCAATATTATTGGTGGATTGGAGGGTTGTAGTGAGGGACTAGTGCACATTTTGTCGGTATTCTCAGTGTCTTTGTCATTTACCTCATCAGCATCTCTACCCACTATAGGGGGGGTAGATACGTTCTGGACGTAGTTCGTACCACACAGGGCATTCAGCTCCTCCCAGATGGACATGATGTGAAAACAGTGCAATGTCAGAATCGATAATGAAGAGATACAATACCTCCAACTTCGTAGCAGCCAAGTGGGGTGGCCCGACCCAGCCTCTTCGTGCCTCTGAGGGCCACAGAGGGCCCGCCCTTTGCCCGGGATTAGCTCGGCGTCCCGCGAGGCGGTGCAGAGCGCTGTTTATGGCGCCTCCTGGCGCTGCTGTGCGTCACTGAAGCTGCGCCGCCGCTGTGGCAGCCGGGAGTTGTGGTCCCGGGGCGGCGGCGCTGATCCCAGCAGCTGATGACTCGTGGCGGTGGCGGCTTCATTGTAGGGCTTCCTCTCCCTGCCCCTGGTGAGTGCTTGGCTGCTCGGCTGTCCCCCCCGCTCCGCCGGGCAGAGCGCTGTTTATGGCGCCTCCTAGCGCTGCGGTGCGTCACTGAAGCTTCGCCGCCGCTGTGGCAGCCGGGAGTTGTGGTCCCGGGGCGGCGGCGCTGATCTCAGATGCTGATGACTCGTTGCGGTGGCGGCATCGTTGTAGGTCTTCCTCTCCCTGCCCCTCGTGAGTGCTCGGCTGTCCCCCCCACTCCGCCGGGCAGAGCGCTGTTTATGGCGCCTCCTGGCGCTGCGGTGCGTCACTGAAGCTGCGCCGCCGCTGTGGCAGCCGGGAGTTGTGGTCCCGGGGCGGCGGCGCTGATCCCAGCAGCTGATGACTCGTGGCGGTGGCGGCTTCATTGTAGGGCTTCCTCTCCATGCCCCTGGTGAGAGCTCGGCTGTCCCCTGGTGAGTGCTTGGCTGTATCAAAGCCATTGTCTCTGATAATTTTGGCCAGAAGCGACACATAAAGGTTGAAAAGTATGGGACTTAAAATAGATCCCTAGGGAACGCCTTTATCAATCAGTTGGCTTTTGGGGCAGAAACCCCCTATTTGTACCTTGGTGGATCATTCCGTCAAGTAGCTCTTAAGCCATTGCAGAGCCGGGCCCTTGACACCAAACTCCCAATAGACGCTCCAAGACATGAAACATGGTGTCAAAGGCCACCAACAGGTCGAGCAGTATGACAATGGCCGACTGTCTAGAATCAAGGGAATGCCTGATGGTATCAATGATTTCAACCAGAGCCGTCTCGGTACTATGGTAAGACCAGAAGCCTGAATGGGATGAGTCCAGCAGACTGTTGCTTTCCAGTTATGTTGCTAATTTATGGTTTACCGCCGCTTCCAATACTTTGCCAAACAGGGGTAGGAGAGAGATTGGTCTGTAATTGGCATGTTGTTTTGGGTCAGCCGTAGTTGTTTTTAGAATCCGTCTGACAATAGCTTTCTTCCAGTCCAGTGTGCAGGCACAGTTGATTCTGAAAGTGAGAGATTCAAGATATAGGTTAGGATGAGATGAGTGCTGGACCAATTTTGGATAGAATCTGTGCAGATGCGTTGAACCGGATTTCATCCTACTAATTAGGACAGAGGTGTCTTCTTCTGTTAATGTCCTAAATTCTTTGAATGAGTAGGTGTTCCGTGGGAAGGTTTTATCATGCCTGTGCAGCGTGTTGGTAACTTGGGGAAAAAATATTGTTTAATTTATTTACAAAGAAGATTAAAAGTGAGCCCACCCATTCCTGTGAAGCGGTATGTGTCGATGTGTCAGAGGGGGGAATGGGTGAATTCCTTCACAATTTTGTAAAATTCCTTGTGGGAGTTGGAAGCTTGACTTATTCGGCTCCAAGGTAGCTATGTTATCCATATATTGTTGGTGTAGGGTTTTGGATTGATGCCTATCTGTTATGTTTTTAGTGCGTCTTCATTTGCGTTCTGCCTTTCTGACAGCTACGTTAATGTTTTTTTAAGTCAGGAGTGAACCAGGAGGACAGTTTTTTGAGGCCTCTAATTATTTTTTTCTGGGCAAAAGAGTCTAAGAAAGTGACAATGGCTGTCTCAAATTTTATTGCTCCTTCATTTACCTTAGTCATTTCTGAGGGGGGGATGGGGACAAACGTTGTCAAAAATGTTTCAAGGTTTATCTTGTTCCATGGCTGACTTAGCTTCTGTTCTTTCTTTGGGCCTAGTTAAGGTATTAATTGGTCCAAAGCTTATTAGGTAGTGGTCTGACGATAGGATGGGAAGTTTGATTGATCTTTATATAATGTGAGTTGGTAAATAGTAGATCTAACATATGACTGGCTCTATGGGTAGGGCCTATTATCAATTGTTTTAAGCCCAATGAGGCCAAGTTGTTGATTAGGTCTCCTGTACAAGGGTCAGTTTTTAGCTCAGCATGATAATTAAAGTTTCCTAGAAGTATAAATGTATCTGCCTTGAGAAAATGTGGTGCAATGGTTTCCATTATAATATTTGAGAAATGTGTTTTATTTCCTAGGGGTATGGATAAGAACGCACCTTTCCATGTTTTATTTCTTGAGCCTTCTATTGCAAAAACACAGATTTCCCCCCAATCAGCCTGGACGGCCTCTATGGATGTTTATTTTAATGTTTGCTTTAAACGCAATGGCTATGCCTCCTTTTTTCCTCCCATTACTATCATGCCTGATCGGCTTGTAGTTGAGGGGGAGTGCTATCACTAAATTGGGTTGTGAGGACTCGTTTAGCCATGTTTCCATGAAGAAACAGAGGTCTGTTTTTTTCAAGTGAGTGTTTGGGGAGATAACATGCATTACAATAGAGTGCAATTAAAAACTCTGACCCGGTCTTTTGATCGTTGGGCAGTGGAGGAGTGTTGTTGTTTACAATTGATAAACCTTCCTTACTGATGGGTAAACACTCTTAAGTATTGGGAATCTTAGTGATAGAGGAAAGAATGGCACATGTTCCCAGTGTATATGATTTGTTTGAGGAGTGTAACACCGGGATAGCATATTTGATGATGGTCATCACTGGTGTTTAATGGGGCTAAAAGGGACAGTGGTGCTTAAAAGAAGAAAGAAGAAAGGGCAGAGTGGCTGGCGCCTCGCAACGGTCAGGTGCGAAGTGGCGCAGACTGGCTTGGCTTTGGCGCCCCTTCAGCACACCGCCGGCAAGCCACTGTGCACTTCCGCTCTGCGCACTCCCTTCTGGCTGCAGGAAGTGGGCGGGACTGCTGCAGTGACTAGAGCACTAACCTCACCCTGAGATTGTGAGGGAGAAATGGCAAAGTCGGGCCCTTCTGCACAAACGGCACCAGCTGTGGCGGACCAGGGGAGACTTAAATCAATGCGGTAAGCGGCACAGTAGTATTGAGGTTAGATCAAATTTAAAAGGTAGTGAGATAAAAGCATTATTGGTTTACAATTTTCAAAACACACAAAGCATTTAGACCATAACCGAGCCGAGACTCTGTTCTGCTGCCCTTGTAGTGTCTTGTGTCAGCTGCGCGTCCGCTCTGCCCATTGCCTTTTGGCTGACTAGAGCGCTAACCTCACCCTGAGATTGTGAGGGAAAAATGGCGTCGTTTGGCCCCTCCGCACAAACAGCACCAGCCGCAGCGGACCAGGGGAGACTTCAATCAATGCGGTAAGCGGCACAGTAGTATTGAGGTTAGATCAGATGAAAAAAGGCAGTCAGATAAAAGCAGTATTGGTTTACAATTTTAAAAACACACAAAGCATTTAGCCGTAACTGAGTCGAGACTCTGTTCTGCTGCCCTTGTAGTGTCTTGTGTCAGTAAGCACCTCTTGTAGTTGTTTACTTTTTCATTATAAGGCTCCCTCTAATTCTGGTGGGGCTGAAAATACATGTGGTTGCCCTATCCGAATTATGCAATCCATGAGAACACTGCGATTCCAGTGCAGTTACCTTAGCATTTCAACAGCTGAAAGTAGTAGAACTTTCACAGTGAAATACAAGAAAGAAGTAAGGAAAAAAACAGAAGAATTGGGTATGGAATGGACTGTTCTCCAAGGTAATTCCTCCTTCCTGAGGATCCCTCAGGATCGTAATAATGCATAGTAACTCATCATGCTGAAGTATTACTGATACCACCTGAATTGCTCACTTCGTGGGGATATGTAACCTCATGTTGTTGTTTACACTTTTACAGCAAAGCAATACGGTAATTTGTTCCAACAGGATTTTTAATCCTGAAAAAGAGCTTTCTGTGTGGCAGACTTACTTTTGATTTACTGGTTCATGCCAAACTAGGAGCTATTTTGGCAGGAATTGAGGTTGGCCACCAACTTGTGGTGGTCATTATCCAGCAACTTAGTGAGACTTGTACTCGAATCAGAGACTGAGATCAGGTACATATCATCGGGGCATTTAACATTGTGGTAACTAGAACAAACAGACAGAGCTGTTCATTGCCCCCTCCCCCACCGGTGCTTTTTAATCTATATACTGCCTTGTCAAAAAGAATGGATGTGGATATTCTGTGATAAAGAATGGGTGTCCTGTTTGGCTTGACTTATTAATATGTAATTCTGTATTTTGACATAACCACATGCAATGCTATTTTGAAATGATTCATGCCAGAAACACTGTGAACACATTTATGTAGTGATAATTTTCAACAAAGCCAAAACCTAGACCCAGCATCTAAAAATTAAAGGAGCCAAGATTCTTCAAACGATAGGTGGATTGTCTGTTTTAGCTAGAGTTATGGTATACATCCAACCAGATCCATACCTAGAGTCTATAAAGCAGAGGCTTAAGCAAATACAGAACATGCATTTGTGGCTATGCAAACTGTCTGTGATATGAAGAGACTCGATGAATCATTCATAGATTGCACGGCAACTAGGTTGGGACCTAGGAATATTTTTATATTTCAACCAAGGTGCAAGTCGATCATAGTGCAATATTAGCCATTCAGTAGCATTCGCAGAATGTTGTCTTAAAAATATTGCTGAAATAGAATTTTATTAGTGAATCATTTTGGAAAGGATATGCATGCACGTAGGGAGGTCTGCGAGAAACAGCATAAATCAGCCCCTAGCATCACACCCACAGAAGACATTTTGTTTATTTGCAGTCCTTTTGATTGCATCTCTCTTTTTTAAATCTGACTTCACTCTGCAGTTGTGTAACTTAACTCATGTTAGCACATACACTTTTAAATTAAGTATAGTGATGTGAACTCCATGACAAATCTTTGTGTTGTTTAAACTGAGAGACATACTTGCACAGCGTTCTATTTCAGGATGGGCCCCATAGGTCATTTGTTCAATGTGTACCTTTGCAATGTTATGTTTTGTGTTTAGTTATGTGATCATTAAACGGTTGTTTTTCATTTTAATAGGAAAAGTACTGAATGGGCATGCATTTATTGAATTTTACCTTTCATGGCAGGGGTTGTCGTAGCACCATAGATTTTATACTATGTTCTTATCCTGTAATGGGTACGCTTAACCAATTTACTACAGGATCAGAAATAGCCGGCGATCATTTTCCTAACAGTATTGAGATCAAGTTACCTACGACTGCTCCCAATACTCCGAAGAAGAGTTTGCTGACCCAAAAAGCACTGACTATGGATAAAACAAACGGTTACTCTGTGAAATGGTCAAGTGTTGACCCATCAGTTACCTCAAGTAAGGTCATAGCTAAGGCTCTCCCCTGGATTTCCACCTGTCTCGATGAGGACTCCTCCCATGAGCAAATTATCACTAGCTTCGGAGAAATCCTCAATACCATCCAGAAGGTATTAACCCGAAAGCCCAATACAGGTAATCATTCTGAGCCTCGATGGTTCAACACGGCTTGTCGGAAAGCCCTAACCGCTTTAAAAAAAGAGCTACACAACCCAAATAGAGATAAAGATACTGTAGCTAAATTAAGAACAGAATACAAGCAGGCCCAAACGAGTTGCAAAAAAGATCATAAAAATAAACTGTGGGCCCAATTACATGAGAGCTGCCAGAGTAAGGACAGCATTCAGTTCTGGCAGATTGTTAAATCCCCATTCCTGTTGGAGGCTAGCTCACACCAACACCTGGATGTGGCCGTGACTGCCGACGAGTGGGTGTCTCACTTTTCCAAGATCTTTAGTGATCAACCCCCGGAACACTCTGCACAATCCACCCCAATAACCGACTCCCCAACAAAAAGGGTTTATCCAATTGATCTTCATTTTACCCTAGGAGAGGTTATAAGCGCACTTTCTTCCTCTAAAACAGGTAAAGCGCCGGGCCCGGATGGTGCACCGCTTGACATATTTATATGTAATTTGGAACTATGGTCCCCAGTCATCACGCAGCTGATGGCCGCAGTCTTAAACATCGGCCTTCTGGATTCTTGGTCTTCCTCGATACTCCTCCCAATTTTTAAGAAGGGTGAAAGAAACAACCCCGCCTGCTACAGACCCATCTCCCTCCTGGATTCATTGGGTAAGGTCGCGGGTCGCCTAATTCTGGAACGTTTACAGGATTGGGCGGCAGAAAAGAACATCATTACTGACCTCCAATATGGATTCCGGGAGGGACTGGGTACTGTCGAACAGGCTCTGAATCTCACCCTTCTTATTGGGAAATATGTGGGAGTAAAACGGGGCAACCTATTCATGGTCTACGTCGACCTTAGTGCGGCGTTTGACTGCGTAATTCACGTCAAGCTGTGGTCCATTCTGGAGGAGTTGGGTGTTGATCCTCCCCTCATCAAATTTTTGCGCGAGCTTTATACAGATGCCTCGGCTTGCGTAAGATATGGTAGGGGTGGAGAGTTAACATCCTCCTTTCCAGTAACTCGTGGAGTACGGCAGGGTTGTGTCCTGGCTCCCTTCCTGTTTAACTTATACACTAACGGTTTGGAAGAAGCCATGCTAGAAGGGAGTCAGGATCTACCTACCATTAATCATCGCCCTATTCCAGCGTTACTTTACGCTGACGATTCTGTACTTTTTGCTAGGACCCTAGTACAGCTCCAGAAACAGCTGGACAAATATTGTACCTACATGCTTTCGCTTGGGCTAAAGGTGAACAAGACCAAGACCTTCGTCATGTACTCCGGGCCCAAGGTAAAAAGTTCCAAACATCTCTGTATCGAGCTCACCAAACTGGAACGTGTGAGGGAATACCCCTATCTGGGTATCTTAATAGACGACCACCTGACATGGAAAAGGGCATTGGTAACCAGAAAATTACTCTTTCAACGAGCTACCTCTGCCCTTGTTTCATTTTCCAGAAAATTGGGTAAACCATCTCCATCAGCGCTCCTTAAGATCTTCCAAGCCAAATGTCAGAGTATCGCCACATATGGAGCTGGGGTATGGGGTTATGCTAATGTTATGGAACTGCAAAAAGTCCAAAATGTCTTTACCAAATACCTGCTGGCCCTCCCACAGAGTGCCCCCACCTATGGATGTCACATTGAGCTCGGGATTGACTATTTGGTAGATTACATCAAATGCCAACCTGTACTCTTGTGGCATCGTGTTTGGTCCAAACCACAATGTCATCTTACACGTGCCCTGATCTCTGAATGTTTAGAGATGTCAGCTTGGAAAAACATCCCGTGGCTGGCGTACGTGGTTAACTTCCTGAAAGATCTGGATCTCACTGAGTATATTATCGAGCCATCTTCTATCAGTGGGATAAGCAGAAAATCCTTGAAAAACCTATGTCTCAGTCATTTAAGGGAATTGCGCTTGTCTGGTGAAGTTTCCAAGCAATCTAATGTACATATTCTGTTGGTCCAAGTGTCACCAGGCATACAGCCTTACCTTACATATTACATAACCAATCATGAAAGGTATTTATTAACCAGGTTTCGATTTAATTTGTTTTTTCGTTTGGTTTCCTTCCCAAAAATGTCAACTTGGACTCATGATCTGGGGAAATGTCCTTGTGATAAAGTATCTTCGCAATCAACCATGCATACAGTATTGTTTTGCCACTATTACACCGAAATACGTAGGCGCTGGGTTTTACCAGTGCTGCGCCAGATGGGGTTGAGGACCTGTCGCCCGGCGTTTCTAGCGCTACAACAGCTTGATACTCAATATGTGGCAAAAAGCTTAGCTATGTTTTTGAAATTAAGCCTATCAACTCGCAAAGCTATAGAACTGATTCCAACTTGAACATCTGTATATCTGTATTTACCACGTTCTGCGAACTCCAATGTATTTCTTTCTCATTTATTCATTTATTTTAATTCATACTGTAATAATGTATTGTAACAACAATAATGCGCCTTATTTAAGATGATGTGTTTTAAAAATTTGTGTACTTTTTATGATTATCAAAATGATTAATCGAATAAAAGACTTTTTGAATTGAATTTGAATTTTACTATGTGCTTTGCATATTTCTGCTTCTAACTCACACCACCTCTATGAGTAAGCTTTCTACTGTTCTTCCTCACTACTCCGAGGGTCAATTGTATGAACGGTGTGTTTGATGCTCAGGTCTGTCTAATATTAAGGCAGACCCAGGATTTTGTCCTTACCCCTTTTTTCACCTTCGTCTTGGTGGCAGTATAACCAGTGCTTAATTTGAGATGGTAGTTGCTGATGGGGCCACTTACACTTATTTGTAGGGACCAAAACCTATTTTTCCTCACCAACATGTCCTGAGAGCAAGAGACGGAAAAACAAACAAAGGGGGAGGACGGACAAAGAGAACGAAGAAAAACTAAAATAGGGAGACAGAAGGAACCTGTAGGAGTGAGACTAAAGGACAGGGAGTCTCTGGTAGTTGATTAAAGATGTATGGTGTAAATGTCAGACTATGCAGCCTAGGTTTTCGGTGTGCTCACATGTAATAGAACTGTCAGAGGGTTTACTGGCAGACTGACTATTGGCACTCATTCTTTTAAAATTAATGATTTGAGTAAAAACATGTGGCAAAAACAGTACAACGGAGTTTTACATTATTAAGTCAACTTCTATAGAATTTTCATGGTGATTTATCTAATAAATATTATGGAATGGGGTTTTGCATTATGAACATTATGAACTATGTGAAAACTACATGAGGAAGGGTGTTTACATTCTGATCATTGTAACAAATTAAATGTAATGGGGCTTTAACATGATTAACAGTGCAAAACCTTCTTACAAACCCCTCTAGTTCAGGAAGGGCTATAAAAGGTCTAGAGTGGACTGATTTCCATTCTGTACATATGCAATTTTATTTGTAGCATTTAACTTTGAGTTGTTTGGAGTACTTCGAAATAGTTTTCATAGTAAAAGCACAGCATGTTGATGTATTAAGCCTTATTGTGTGTTCTGCGGAGTTCTAAGCTTCTAGCCCATATCACTTACTAGAGATATTGTTAATGCTGACAAGATGTCAAATACAAACGGAACAATCCTGGCATGGAAGAACGTAAGATTTACAATGTGGACTCCCTGATACATACAAATGGAAGCGGTTTTACATTTTGACTATGTACCAAATATCATATTAACGGGCTTTAAATTATTTACCACTGAGAGAATATTTTGAACACAGCTCTAGATCAGAAGGGGGAAGAGAGGTCTGGTTTTCTTTGACTATATTTGCAATATTGTGCTTAGAATTTATATGTATTCGTCACGGCCCCTTCTAAGGGACGAGAATGCAAGCAAGTAAGTAAATAAGTAAGTAACATTTTTATTTGCATGATTACTTAAAATCATCGAAACTGTAAAACCTCGTATCAAATTATTCTATATTCTAAAACCATACATTAGCTTGAGCATAAGTAAAACAGTAAAGATAAACGGAATAACAGGAAAAGGCTGGTGAGGCAGGCAGTGGAGTCATTCATAATTATATCCAATGATGAGAGCCAATGCTGTCATTTCAAGCTACTAACAGAAATTATCAGTGTAACAATAACGATCCACCACCACCAGCAACAGGCTGCACGCAGGAACTGGAACAAGATCACAGCCGACCAGCTCGCGTCCTCCCTGAGCACGAACCCCCCCACCAGCACAACCAACCCTAGCCAGGCGGCCACCAACCTCACGAAGTGGATCAACGACTGCGCAGACGAGCTCGCCCCCCTGAGGACCCCGCCCAGCAGACCCGGCAGCAAGAAAGCCCCATGGTTCACCGACGAACTCAAGGGCTCCAAGAAGAACTGCCGAGCCCTCGAGAGAACCTGGCGCAGAGACCCAACACCGGACAACATGACTGCCCTCAAGCTCGCCACCCGGAAACACCACCAACTCATCCGCGCCACCAAGAAAACTGCATTCAAGGAACGACTGGACAACAACGCACACAACAGCAAAGAACTCTTCAACATCGTCAAAGAGCTCTCCAACCCCAACGCCGGAAACAACGACATCACCCCTTCGCAAGACCTCTGCAACTCCCTCGCCTCCTACTTCCACAACAAGATCGCGGACATACACAACAGCTTCAGCACTCAACCGACGAGCACCACGACCGAACCACCGCCCCCCACCACCACCCTACGCGCCTGGACTCCGATCAGCACCGAAGACACAGTCCGCACGATGAACTTCATACACTCCGGATCTCCGACCGACCCCTGCCCTCACCACGTCTTCAACAAGGCCGACGCTATCATCGCACCCCACCTGTGGGACATCATCAACACCTCCTTTGACACTGCTACCTTCCCGGAGAGCTGGAAGCACGCCAAACTCAGCGCTCTACTCAAGAAGCCATCGGCTGACCCCACCGACCTCAAGAACTACCGCCCCATCTCGCTGCTCCCGTTTCCTGCAAAAGTCATCGAGAAGACCGCCAACAAGCAGTTGGCCGCCTTCCTCGAGACGAACGGATCCCTCGACCCCTCGCAGTCTGGCTTCCGGGCCAACCACAGCACCGAGACCGCCCTGATCGCAGTCACCGATGACATCCGAGCGCTGCTCGACAACGGAGAAACAGCAGCCCTCATCCTCCTCGACCTCTCCGCGGCCTTTGACACTGTTTGCCATCATACCCTAGTACAACGCCTCAGCAACGTCGGAGTCCCGGAGAAGGCACTGGAGTGGATCATCTCCTTCCTCGCCGGAAGAACACAGAGAGTCTGCCTCCCCCCGTTCAGATCTGAAGCCACCGAAGTCATCTGCGGCGTCCCTCAAGGCTCCTCGCTCAGTCCAACCCTCTTCAACATCTACATGATCCCCCTCGCAGACATCGCACGCCAGCACAACCTCAACATCATCTCCTACGCCGACGACACCCAGCTGATCCTCTCCCTTACCAACGACCCCGCCACCGCCAGAGCCAACCTTCACGAAGGGATGAAAGAGGTAGCCGAATGGATGAAGAACAGCCGCCTGAAACTGAACTCGGACAAGACGGAAGTCCTCATCCTGGGATCCTCACCCTCTGCCTGGGACGACTCCTGGTGGCCCCCCCGCCCTAGGCAGCGCACCCAAACCAACAGACCACGCACGCAACCTGGGCTTCATCCTGGACTCCTCCCTCTCCATGACCAGACAAGTCAACGGCGTCTCCTCGTCGTGCTTCAATATCCTGCGCATGCTACGTAAGATCTTCCGGTGGATCCCCACCGAGACCAGGAAGACGGTCACCCAGGCCCTCGTCACCAGCCGTCTGGACTACGGCAACACCCTCTACGCCGGAACCACCGCCAAACTCCAGAAGAGACTCCAGCGGATCCAGAACGCCTCAGCACGACTCATCCTGGACATCCACCGTCGCAGCCACATCTCCGGACACCTGAGAGATCTGCACTGGCTCCCGCTCAACAAGAGAATCACCTTCCGTCTCCTCACCCACGCACACAAAGCCCTACACAGCCAAGGCCCAGGATACCTCAACAGCCGCCTCAACTTCTACGCTCCCAGCTTCGTTCGACCAGCCACGCCCTCGCCGACGTCCCCCGCATCCGCAGAGCCACCACAGGGGGACGGTCCTTCTCCTACCTCGCTGCCAAGACATGGAACTCCCTTCCCACCCACCTCCACCGGACCCAGGACCACCTCGCCTTCAGGAAGCAACTCAAGACCTGGTTGTTCGAGCAGTAGCGGATCCCCCCCCCCCCCCCCCCAGCGCCTTGAGACCCTCTGGGTAAGTAGTGCGCTATATAAATACGATGATTGATTGATTGATAATGAGCACTTCTGATAAGATTCCATTAGTGGTCATTGCATGCGGATTTCCAAAAGTGACTACCTCATTGTATTAGTAAGATAGCCACTAAAAACTGTCAAAAAACCTAGATCAATTCCCATTTTGAATACCTCTACATATCATAGCAGTGATGTAGTCAATGCCCCTTGGCACCTAACAAAACCACCAGATTCATCAACGTCGCATGAAGTACCCTTTGAATATTAGCTCTAAATATATTTTTCTACGAACATCAGCTAATCAGTTCTGAAAATATACATATTTTACTTTTTAATCCATTCTTTTCCATTTTTGATACATACAAAATTCAACCAAACAAAGGCTTTTCATTCACTAGGCTAGGCTGCACATTGGAAAGCTACTTACAGGTTGCTCAAGAGCTATCACTAACTCCATAGCCACTCGTTTGAGATCCCTATTCTTAACAAATACCACATGTCAAATACAGTAAGAAGAGACTTTGAAAGATATTAACCTATGTTAAAGAAGAAAGGTTTCCGTTAGAAATGGGGTTTCTGGCTGGCAAAGGTATGAAGCTAGGCCAAGCAGAACCTACCACTCTAGTGAGGGTAAACTAGGTACACAATAGGTAGGGCGCCCAGCTTTATGGTATTTATTGTTTGGACATTCCCATCTGTATTTATCCATATTTATTTATTGGTAATTGTATCTGTATTTATCCATATTTATTTGGGGTATTGAGGAAAAATTAGCTGAAATTTGTATACTTCCACATTTATTTAACCGATAAATATACACTTATGTCTGCCAGGTTTCAGTGCTGTGAACATATGCAGAAGATAAATCAATGCACTTAAATGAAAATATTCACATTCTGTATCAACCTTGTGCATATCTACTGCTGTTAAAACATTTTTTTCTAAAATGTCTTTCTTTTTTTTAAACTCCCTTACCTATCAATCTACACCGCTATTTGCCTTGCAGTCATGGCAGACAGTATTTAGAATTACTCTAAAAGCAACCCAATTTCCGTTTTTATCCACATTTAAAAATAAAGCCAGAAAAGAAAATTAAATGTTTTCTGTCTGTATTTATCTGTAAAAATCAGTTAAAACGGAAAACAAGGAGCCTTAACAATAGGATAACATGTGCTTACCCTCTTGTAGCTTGGCACAAGCTTCTCTCCAAAGGCAATGTGGTTTATGTACTTGTGCAACACACACACTTAGTAAGACAAACAAAACATCACAAAAAGACTCCTCACAAGTTATAAAATATAGTGAATATTTATTTGACTAAAACAAGACCAAAACGATAGAAATCCAATAAGTAGTTCATGAGATATGAATTTTTAGAGAATAAATATGCCACTACACTGTATTAAAAGTCACTAATGATGTGGGTTAGGTCATTGTTGCTACTGTAATGAGCACAAAGTCACTATGATTGTTGTTTCAAATTATTATTGCTCCCACAGTAGTTAAAACAGGTTACTGCTGGTTTCTCGTGCAAGGCTGGTCGTTGGACCGGTTTGATTAAGCAGTTACAGATGACTGTAAGAAGGTGCAGGTTGGAAGCAATCACCCTGTGGCGCCCTACCGCACTCAGTACCTTTGGTATGTAAAGGTCGGTGTCGTGTACAGGGACTCTGCGGTATGGACGCAGGCTCCGTTTGCACTGGTGGTGCCTGCTTTGATGAGGGGAGAGATGGAATCACGCCAAGGCCCGGCGCTTGGGCTCCTTGGGCTGATGACTGTTGCTCCGTGCTGGATCCAGCTGGCGTCATCTTGGAAACCATTAAGCTAAAGTATCTGCGCTGAGGGATTTTCCTTGGTGAAGTGGTGAGTCGAAAAGCAGGAAAGTGGTATCTCCGCTTAGCGTGTAGGCTCCAAGTGCTTGTTGCCGAGTTTCCCTTTCTGGAGGGTCCTCGCTAGGGGCATTTTTCTCAATGCAGTGGCAATGGCAGGAGCTGATAAGCCCCCGAGTTCTGTGCTTGTGCAGGGATGCGGGCTCTTCAGGGAATAGGCCTCTGCAGTGGTACAGGAAAAGCTGTTAAGAGGAGTATTGGCTGAATTAATCACAAGCAAGCAGAGGAGGACCAGGTGAGTTGCAATTGGGTCTGGTTAGGTACGAAGCAAGAAATAAATATGGAAGCGTGTTGTATCCCTGTAGCTTGAACAGGAGCCTAGCAACTGACCATTGGAGTAATTTCTGGGGTCCGGGGTTCAAGGCAAGCAGGTCCAATCTACCTTCTTCAAGCAGCAGATCAGCCCTGAATCTTCTCAGTGTTCTGAATTTAGGTTCTGAGGTTGCCACACTTATAACCAGTGCCATCCTGTAGACGGGGGGCACTCCTATGTCTTACCCTAAACCTGGTTCTGATCAGTTCTTTTCTTTCCCCTGTGTTTGGCTCAACTCCGTCTAGTGAAAGAAAGAGCAGGCAGGCCCAGGTGTGATACACATTGGCCACTGATAGGGCTAGCATCTTCTTAGAACAATGCTGGTACAGCATCCTCTGTATCCTTTGAATCTCAAAAAGGGGCTGTTTACAACCTTCAAAAGCTATTCTGCTCTGGAGAGGAACACCCGCTCCCACACCCAGGCACGTTTGTCCCAAGTCTGAAAGGAATACCCATCACACCACAGGAGAGCTATTAATGTTGATATGAACCTTGACATGGACAGAATGGCACATTTAGTTTAGGCAGAAGAATGTCAACTGTCTAGCAGAGGCATTTTCCAAATAGTAATAAAAAGTCTTCCATCTCCATTTAGGAGGATACAATGAGTAAATAAGCATTTCTCTATCTGCTCCCATACCAAATGTAACACTTATTAAACTGCTGGTGCATGGCAGGCTAGACTAGCCACATTGAAAAATACTATGTTTTTTTCTGCCTAGCCATGTAAAATGTAGGCACACATGTAATACTTTTTAAATACCACGTACCCTACCAAATAAGCAGTTAGGTTCTAGCTCAGGGGTGACTTATAAGTATTATATATGAAGGAGTGGACCTTGCAAAAGGTGTATATTGTTAGATTGAAATTGGCAGTTTTAAAACTACACTACAGGCTGCATTAGCATTCTTGAGACATGGTTTGCAATGATACTTTAGGGGATGGCACAATGAGTGCTGTATCCCTCTTGTAGCATTTAACTTACAGGCCATGGGTGCATGCAGATCAATTTACGAGGAGTGGATAAGTAAATCAAATATGCCAATTTTACCATGCTTTGAGTGAGAGTAAAACTACCCTACAATTTGTTAGCAGGAGTAAAGTGTGTAGAGTCCTAAAACTAACACAAATGGGTTCAGCAAAAATAGGGGAGCGAAGGCAACAATCTGGTGGAATACCAAGCGAAAGGCTGCACTAGTAGATTGGCGGGCCACCTGGCAAGGTTTTAATGTCGTCCTGAATGAGCTGTTATTTTCTTTACCTTAATATTTAACCTCTAGAACATATTTCCAAGATCACAATTTAATGGTTTCCTGCCCTGCTCCACAAATATTTTTGCTAACCCCTGCAGGGGATATTTGCCTTGAGTGATCTTTTAAACTGCTGATTAGTTCACAGGATCTCAGTTACATAAGCTGCTTTCCAGGGGAACATGGAAGGCATACACCAGTTAGCCAAAGTCTGCAGTCTAGCACATCTAGACACCCGAGGAGGTTGTTTAAAAGAAATCAATTACAAATGTTTTCAGAGAGTTTATAATGTCTGAAAAATATATCTATTCATAATATGTGCCTGGTTTACAGACAACAAAGCTACATTTGTGAATTCTAGCAGGTAAGGTGGGATAAGCAGCATTCATCAGCCAAGGAGTGAACTTGCCTGATGGCCACCCTCCTAAACTTGAGAAAGGACGTTGTTAGGGCCCAAGCTAAGTCAAAGTAATATGCAGCTTCATCTCATGGACATCTTTGAGCCCTACAAAGTCGGAAAACAAATGTATAAAGGAACCACCCACCTCAGCGAGTTTCATTACAAGTACTTGTCAGACTCACTTGGCTTCCTTTCCTAGCTCTGAGCTTTTCCATCCACTGACTATTGGTCACTTAAATGTCCAACTTTATATCATTTTCAAAATACTTTAGTCCAACAAGAGTGCAGTCTTCCTTTTGATATGCCGAAATCTATGTTATGCAATCTATGTTATGCAAAAGTACTTTTAAGTTTGAAGGCAAAAATGTTTACTTGCTCCAAACCACCTTTAGTCCAACAACGTATACTCCGTTTAAGCTGCCTAGTCCCTGTTGTACATCAGGTAGACTGTTTGAAATATTAGATATTTCCTCAGATCATGAACTTCTATTATAAGACTATTTGCATGTATTTTTAAAGGGCCATTGTACCTACATTCTTAATTTGAACCCCTTTGATTTTTTAAATGTGTTTTTATTTTCTTATAACATTGTTTTTAAAAATGATGTGCATGATTATGCTCTTTACTTCATCAACTGCTTTGTTGGGTTGTTTTGTTGCATGCATATTGCCTGAGGACTGCTTTGCTATTCAAATTATTATGCTACCAAAGATATGCGTTTAGATATGTGCAGGTGAACCTAGCCTGAAGGTAGTGGTCTCTTTTGTTTCTGGCCAAAGACAAACATAAAGTCAACGAGTGATAGGGCAATTAGCTAGTCTGTGGATAGTTCACGGGTTGTGATGTAGGAATCTTTATAAAGGTGCATCTTCACCTCTTTCCATGCATATTGCATGAGGACTGCTTTGCTATTCAAAATATTATGCTACCAAAGATATGCGTTTAGATATGTGCAGGTGAACCTAGCCTGAAGGTAGTGGTCTCTTTTGTTTCTGGCCAAAGACAAACATAAAGTCAACGAGTGATAGGGCAATTAGCTAGTTTGTGGATAGTTCACGGGTTGTGATGTAGGAATCTTTATAAAGGTGCATCTTCACCTCTTTCCATGCATATTGCATGAGGACTGCTTTGCTATTCAAAATATTATGCTACCAAAGATATGCATTTACATATGTGCAGGTGAACCTAGTCTGAAGGTAGTGGTCCCTTTTAGTTCTGGCCAAAAACAAACATAAAGTCAGCGAGTGATAGGGCAATTAGCTAGTTTGTGGATAGTTCACGGGTTGTGATGTAGGAATCTTTATAAAGGTGCATCTTCACCTCTTTCCAAAAATGAATCAGGGGTGGAGTGTACCTGATGGATACAAACATGAATGTTCAAGATCCTGAGTGTACAGTTTGAAAATGCCTGCTGTCTTGTTTTCTCTCCTTCACAGTTCGTAGTTTGAAGTTTGATGTTTCTTCCTGTGGGTGAACTGAGAGCCATCAGAGATCATGAGTTTGTTTGCAAGATAAGCGAGGTGCTTGATAACTTTATACATTGTCCAGCTGGTTTTGAAGATTGTGCGAGCTAGCAAGGAGGGCCAATAAAGTGCAATCAGGATGAGGGTAAATGGATCACATTTCTTCAGGCCCTCAATGAGAAGTGCTGAGATGTGTGTGATGCCCATAGGGGATGCCAGTGTCGAATCTCAATGATCATTGAGCAAAGCGTTCTCAATATCATGATGCAAAAGTATGAGGGTTTGAATGGAAGTTCTGAAGTCACTATCAGAAAGGAACAGTTTTACTTTCTTAACCACATGGCTGCTGGGCGTTTCCCCCCCCCTGTTCTGGAAAATGCCATTTTAGTGGCACCATGACGAGCTCAGCTCGTCATCAGCACACGGCACCCGTGGGTGATGACGAGCTGAGCTCGTCATCAGCATCGAAAGGGTTAAGAAGAGAGAACTACTAACAGGCAGTCTTGGTTGGTTTGTTTTTGGCAATGTGTTCCTTGAAGGCGCAGTTAGTATCAAGGGTGATTCCAAGTGACAGGGCACAATATGGAATGCGGGGACACCCCACATATTGTAGGCATCATTTGGGATATGGTGGTGCCCATGTGAACATATTGGTGTTGGTTTGAAAGGTATGAGGGGAACTGGTTAAGGATATTTCCCAGGAATCCCATTTGAGCCTCCAGAGTGTGTATGAGGGTGGGATAGTTGACTGCACTAAAGGCAATTGACAGGTCCGGCATTATCAGGAAACATTTCTGTCTGTGATCAGGAAGGCATTGTCTACAATGTGTTATGTATCGGACTCTATTTGGCAGTATGATTAGAAGCCAGACTGATAGTCATGAGGGAGATGATTTAAATTAAAATAATCTTGGAGTGAGCTTCAAGTGTAGACAACTTTTTCAATGATCATGCAGATGAGAGGTGGGTGAGTGATGGACTGGTAGTTGGCAAGGTCATCAGATTTCTTTAAGAGAGGGTGGCTCTGGCTTGCTGTGAATTTTGAGTATGTCGGTGAGATCCGCCAAAGATAGGGCTTTGAATGCAGAACACTGCAGGATTCTAAAAGAAGTGGCAGACATAAGAAATGAAGCAGACTTAGTGTTGTTGATGGACTGTCAGATTTTCCGTATATCTTCATTCACAAAGTTGTTAATGGCATTGCACTGTTCTTACAGTGAGTTAAATGTGAGTCTGGCAGGAAGTTTATGCAGTGCCTATTTGCCTTAAAAAGCATTCTGCTCATTTTGGGGGCTTCATTGATTGTGTTGGCATGATACTTTGCTTTGGTTGATGTCATGAGCTGTTTGTGTGTTGCACTGAGTGACCTCAGTATCGAGGGTATACTGGAATAATGTTTTTCTTTCATGTTCTTTCCTCCCTGCTGATGAACCATTTATTTTATATATCAGCAAGGTACAAAACATTGAGTGTGTGGATGTGGTTGAAAAGGCTGTCTTGAGCTTTTGATTTCTGGCAGATTGAATTCACCCAAGATGGTGGTATGGGCATGTTGGATGGAAAAGTTGGCTAGGAGATATGAAAATTCACTTATGAAGTCCTTAGGTCTGGGGGGGGATATGGATGTCAGCAAGGCCTCCTCCCTTATTATGTGCACCATCTACACAATGGATGCAACAGACATGCGGAAGAAGCTCTCATGGAATGTTTGAGGTTGTGATTTCTATGACGAAGATGGAGTCAAGCTTATAGTAGTTGATGATGCGAGATCTGATGCCTAGAGTACCGCAGACCAAGCATTTATGAGTATGCATTGAAAATGCTTGTCTGTAGTTCAAGGGCAAGTGGTAGTTTGTGGGATATAATTGAGGTTTGGGCCATGTGTCATGACGATGCTGTATTGTCCAGGTCTGGGTGTAGTTCTGGAGATTGGTAGTATAGGTGCTGGGTGAGGCAGAAGATTTTATCTCACCTTGTAAGTTTCAGTGGAAAACCTTTGTCTGCATCCACTCTGAAGAGTTGGTTGAAGTAGGGAGAAGAGAGGAAGTGGATGATGGAAAATGCAGTTATGTCCCTTCCTGTGGAAATGAAGGATGGGAAATAAACTCCTCTTTCCCGGCTTCTTCTTTTATAGATGGTGTTGAGTGAAAACCAGTGATGTTCCTTCTTGTGCTGACAGATGATCGCAAATGAAGTTCTTTTAGATGAACCATTGTTAACTGTTGTAATTTGTCCTAAACGGTATATTCCCTTTTCTCCCTTGTCCCTGCTCCCCCCCTCTTCCTTCCCATTGTTATTGCCTTGCATTCTGAAATAGAACACTCACCTGAAGCTCGTCTTAGAATGATGGTATTGTGAGATGGCAGTTGAATTTATGGCAGCTGTGCTCTGTAGAAGACTCTTCATCAATAAACACACTTTATTACCTCATCTGGCCTCACTACCTCATCTGGTGTGGTGCATTTCTTCTGTGTAAGCTGTTTAATTGCTGGCTTTACTATACTGGATTTCCCTTAAGACAAGTTCGAACAGGCAGCCGGGTGTCCACAGTGCTCCATTTACTGCGCAGATATTTGTTGCTAGCCAAGAATCTAGTTGTTGGCACAGTACCTGCTTCCTACAGCTGCAGCGGGTAACTTGCTTGTGGATATTGAAGTGTCCTGAGGGAGTGAAGCCTTCAGGCAAGGAATTCCTCATCCTTCTAGAGTTAGCATGGAGAAGTACCGGTGACGCCTTCTAGGTGAATTCAAGGAGGAGCAAAGAGCTTCTCTTTGAAACTTCAAATGGGGTGATGATCGGGAGGCAAAATGGCGGTTTGTCAGTAATCGCTGTACACACACAGCACCAGAGCTCCTGATTATGATCAGAAGACAATGATCCGGTCTGAACTGCTGGCTCAACCCCGAACAGCTCCTGAAGATAATGCAATGCAGAAGGAATGTCAGAGAGCATACAATCCTGACCCTAAACGTTTATCGTCTCTCTACCCTTTGATCGGCTGGGCTGTCCTCAAATTTCTATTAAACTCAACAACCAGCTCTCACAATGAGTCTGACGAGTCTGATGAGTCTGATGAGTCTGACGAGTCTGACGGCCCCACCTACCGTGAAGAATCAACAGAAGGAATTTCATCTCTAGCAATGGCCCCGAAAGTTGCCGCAGCATCGCTGTCTGCCGCAGCTTGAGCAAGAGCGGCCAGATTGGCTTTGAGTGAGAATGCGGAACGCCAGGCACAGAGCGATGCCGGAGACATCCAGGCGATCGCAACGATAGAGAAAGTGCCCCTCGAGACGGCGGCGGTCATCAACTCACCGAGACAGAACACTGCTGCATCGGGCCGAAAAAAAGGATCGGAAGAAAGATGCTCCTGGCTCCACTGTAATCGACCTGTGGCGAAAGGCTCCGGGAGTGCTTCCCGAGCAAGAGAAGAAGCGCCTACCAGCGTCCACCAGCGATGCGGCTGTGATCCTCGCGGCTCCTGAAGGAGTTGCATTCGGCGCTGTGGGTGAAAGCACAGAGGAGACGAAGGCCCAGCGCGACCCCGTTAAAGCTCGATCAGCGCCCAAAGAGAAGCCTGAACCAACCGCTTCGGAACAACCAGCACAATCTGCCACTAAAGAAGTAAGTGCTGTATGCAGGCCCGGCCGTGCAGGGCGTTATACCGGGGCGGTGAAGTCAGGCGTGGGAGGGGAAGGGTGGGGGGTTTTAAAATGCGGGATATGGACCATTACAGGTAAGTAATGAAAAAAATAAATAAAATGAATTTCGTTGCCTAAGCTGCATCACATTTGGCGATACAGCGCGGGCAACGAAATTCGTTTTATTCATTTATTTCGTTTACTTACCTGTAATAGTCCATATCCCACATTTTAAATCCCCCCACCCTGCCCCTGGCTGTGGGGGCTAAAACCATGAAAGGACACGGGAACTCTGCTAACGCTAATACTAATACTGACATAACCTCTGAGGCTTTAGAGGATATTGACTCTTTAGCAGAAGTTAATTTCTCTAACTTTGCTAATCTAACTTTGAGTGGTGCACAGGGGCGAGGGCAGGATGTACAGGGGCCATAGGGTATACAGAAAATCGTATCAGACTTGTATACGTCTCTAGAGGGATCTGCAGGTTTGAATGAAGACCATAGACTGGTTAGTGCAGCTAATGAGCAGGCACAGGCAATTATTGATTGCAATGTGGAGGGAGAAAAAGACCTGAGTGATTTCTTCTCCTTCTCCGACGAGGCAGAGAATGGAGGAGAGTGGACCGGCGACTCTGTGTCATACCTTACTGATGAGAGTGGCAGTAGCGTCAGTAGGGGGGATAAAGTAGAGATCAATACCATCAAATCTAAGCCAGCTTTGAAATGCTAAAATAAGCAACATTGTGGAAGTGAGCTAGCCTGGGATTATACTCCCACTAACCAACTTATGCTCCCCTCTTGTAGTGCCAAACCAGCTCAGCAGCTCACTCACCTTATGGCTGAGATACCCGCCACCCCCTCTCAACACAATCCCCAAGGATGGGAAAACGGAAACAGTTCTGAACTTTTGGAAGACGGGAGGGAGTGACCCTCCCGGCCATATTTATTAAAATATGAAACAAAATGAAAACATTAAAATAACAGTTTCATGTTATGTACAATTTCATTACCACATTGCGATTTTTGGCTAACCTTAACATATTCTCTAATACAAAGGTTCTCCTTCGGAGTCGAGCTCGATCCCCAGAAACTCGAGGCAAGTCGAGGGACCCACAGTCTTACCTGGTGCCAATGGCACGCCAAACTGATTCATCAAGACACAAAATTCGGTCAAAGCCCTTCCACATTCCGGATCCCCGGCTGCCCCCAGAAACAAAAAGTCATCGAGATAATGCATAACATGTTGAAACCCCGTCTTCTTTGTGAAGACCCATTGCAGGAAACAACTGAACTTTTCAAAATAGGCACAAGATATAGAGCACCCCATCGGCATACACCTATCCATGTAATAGTGACCCTGAAACATGAAACCAAGGAGACGCTGATCGTCTGGATGTACCGGGAGCAACCGGAACGCTGACTCGATATCAGATTTTGCCATCAGCGCACCGGGCCCCAGGCGATTCAATATGGCTACGGCCTCATCGAAGGATGCGTACCGCACCGAACACACTTCCGGGTCTATCGCATCGTTTACGGAAAGACCACGTGGGGCTGATAAATTATGTATCAGCCGAAACTCACCCGGGTCCTTCTTGGGGACCACCCCTAAAGGGGAACAAACAAAGTTAGCAACTGGTGGCACATTAAATGGACCGGCGACTCGACCTCGAGTAACCTCTTTCCCGATCTTTTCCTGTACCACGTATGCTGCAAGACCGATATCTGGTTTTTACATTTCGCTATACCCTGAAACTCCCCCACTGGGATGCGGAAACCATATGAAAACCCGTTCCGCAACACCCCAGCGGAAGCGTGATCCGGGTATTCGCTGAGCCAGGGAATCATTGCCATGGTATCAATCGGAGTAGGTAAAGGCGCCCCTCGGACTATGTCAGACCTGTTTGGCGCCTCCTCTACCCCCGTTATCACCCGTTTTGGCTCTGCACATGGACTCAGGATGGGATGATTGCCCACACCCACCACATTCGTGCCTAAATTTGCATGACCCCTGGGGCCTGGTACATTTACCCCTGTTAAAGTTCCAACAAATCCCCCTTTTTCCTGCGTTGCCGATTGGCCTCGAGTGGTTGTCGTTACTCGTACCTGATCGAAAGGGCGTCCCAGCATATTGGCGGGAGGATTCACCCACGCTACTCCCTACCAATGGCAACTTCAACATACCAGTATCTTCCATTTTGGACCAAGACACAGAATCATAACAATCCCAAGTTAAGTTTTTATCATGTTCTTTCGCTTTTCTGAAAATATTATCGTAACAGAACCATTGATTGCCCTCGTGTGATACAGAATACCCCATGATCCGTGACTGATAAATCGGCAATTCGGACAGCAATTCGGGCCTACGTTCACCCATGATGGATGTAAAAATCCCCTATGCTTTGCCCCAATTGCCAATGTTTTCATTTACCTTAAAGGCGGCCATCTTTGCGCGCCAAACACTCGGATGCATGAGCTCCTTCTGGCTCTTAACATGCTCCATCTCATAATGATCGGTAAGCAACGAGAAGATGTTTATATACTCCTCTGCCCATATCTTCTCTTTGATAGCCAGAGGGACATGTTGACCCAACTTTTCCCTTCGAGAGGGTGCAGACTCATCCCTCGCAATCGGCAATGGCCGCTTACCTGAACCGGAAGCTGTATCTGCGACTGGACCTGTCCCAGGTGGTTTCTCTACTGCCGCAGCCGGCGATGGTGCCTTCGTCGCTTCCCTTGTTTCACGCAGTTGCTTCATCAACACCTGCGCGTCGTCAGCCGTGGCGCCCTTGCTACCTTTACCTAACCACGCTGCTAATTGTGCTGCCAGCTCGGGCGGCATATCCTCCCCAGACACGGGGGTGACCACCACGGGAATCGGATTCCCTTCCTCCGGGACAGGAGTTGGTGCTTCGAGTGGGGTACAGGGAACCGGGATGTCTCCCCCAGCTGCTCCCCTTCTGGGCCTCTTGCCTTTTCCTCCTGGAGCTGCTCCTGCCAAAGGACGTTTCGGCCCCCCTTCCTCGTCTTTATCCGCCATTCGCCTCTTTAGGTCGGTCACCTCTTTCATAAGAACACGCAGCATCTGGTCGGTAGTCATTCGCTTTCCCGCCTTCTTGGGCATTCTCCGACAGAGTATCTGCAAAACAAACAAGAAAGATTACAACGCTCAAAATTGGCTCTTCGTTCTGTCTCGAGCTCACGTG
This sequence comes from Lissotriton vulgaris, assembly GCF_964263255.1. Lineage (NCBI taxonomy): Eukaryota > Metazoa > Chordata > Amphibia > Caudata > Salamandridae > Lissotriton > Lissotriton vulgaris. The sequence continues at coordinate 322,914,308 of NC_141699.1, read as the reverse complement.
CAGCGAGGTGGTGCAGCTTCAGAGCACAGGAACAAGAGGATGCTTCCTTGGCTTGTTGCTCCTTTTATCCGTCTTCAGGGCGGGCGTAAACCCGCCCCTGCCTGCCCCTGGGGCGTGGCCGGCCGCGTCAGTGTCTAGGCCAGCCCACTCCAGGGCGGGAAAAGGCGCGCCCCGGCTACGCCGCTTCGGGCATACCAGCTGAGACACGCCTCCCGCCCAAGATGGCTTCCCGGGGGGATCGTGGTACTCCGCCATACGTTCGGGGGGACCGAATGGTCGCCCCTTTCCATTCTGTCGGGGGGCCCCCATCAGCAACGCTAGATACCATACTACAAGCTATTGTGGCACATCGCAAAGAAACAGCACAAGATGGATGCAAAGCACAAGCAGAATTGTGCCAGGTTCAAGGGGTTGTACGCAAACTACAGAAGACTTGTAGCTCTTTTAGAGATAGAATGACAGAGATTGAGTCCAGGGTGCTCTCCAATGAAACCGAACTTGCCACAAACCAAGAAAGAATCGAATCCCATGAATCTGAGCTGGCGGACGTTAGGTGGAAATTAGAGGAATTTGAAAACCGCCAACGAAGGAATAATCTTCGCGTGCTGGGAGTTCCCGAGGCAGCAAAAGGGGACGACATTTGCTCTTTTGTGGTCAACCTATTCAAAGACTCTCTGCCGGAACTTTCAAATTGGAATTGGGATGCAGAAATCCAGCGAGTACACCGTATGCCTTTCAAGCTCCCAGCAAAACCTGGGACATATCCCCGAGCTATTTTGGTGTACTTTGGCAATTGTTTGCTCCAACAGTCAATTTTCGAAAAAGCCAGACCTGAATCTAAGCGTTCTAGTAAAGGGGTCCCTATTTCGTCCACCCCAACTTTTGCCACACCACAGTCGAAAGAAGGTGGAGGCTTCGCATGTTAATTAGGCTGTTTCAAGAGAAAACAGCACAAGCATACCTAAACAGCCATGCATGGCTTAAAGTCATTTATGGAGGCCAAACAAAGTTTTTTCTTTCAGAGATCAAAGCTAAGGAATACTTGGACGAATTAAAATTAGCTAGCTAGACATTATTATGTGCTCTTAGCGTTTAAAGTGATGATTACCTGACTGCACTTGGTAAACTTGACATATATGCTTAATTTGACACGATTTGGACTGAGTCTCACACTTGCTGGAGGAGGGTTCACCACTGGGGGTCTGCACAATATTTTCCTTTTATAAATGATTAAAGGTCGGTGTCTTCTTTCTATCAACAAGAGATTTACTGCTTAAAGCTCTGTTGCTGTGTTGCATATTCATCAACCCAGACTCTTATGGAGTCTGTATGCCTCATTCTGGGCTCGCATCGGAGGGTGGAGGGGGACGGGGCACGCGGGGGGATGGGCTGGGGGGGGAAGCATCAAAACGAGGACAAAGACAAATCCAGGCACAAACCAGGAGTCACCACTATGTATAACTATATCTGCACTAACTCAAGGAAGTACATTAACAAAACGTTTTACAGATCAGGGAAAAAATCAAATATTGTTGGTACAGATAGTTAGAGAAATAAGGAATCCTATGGGAAAACTAACAGTATGTACTTGGAACGTAGCGGGGCTTCATGATAGCAAGTGTCTGCGATTAAATGAAATAATCTACCAAAACTCTGCAGATATAGTATGTCTCCAAGAGACCCACTTGCCATGGGACAAAAGGGATTTTTTAAAGATTAGGGGGTATAATTTACTCTCTTGTACTACCCAAACATCCAACACGCCTGGGGTAGCAATACTCGCTTAAACTTTCTTAGGCCCAGTATCCGTAAGATGGCAGATGCTCAGGGTAGATGGGCCATGGTTGAGTTAACTCTGGGCATAACTATCTGCTCTGTTTATGGATCCAATCAAGATGATCCCTCTATCCTTGGGAAACTCGAACTAGAGCTTGCCTCTTGGCCAGGCCCACTTGTTTTTTGTGGCGATCTGAACATCTCGATGGGAGCCTTATTTAATGATCAGAAGCAGCAAAAGTATTTGAGCCACAAACCACGAGTATTCAATGCAATTATTCGGCTCCGATATAGTCTTGGTCTGGTCGATATATGGGATGCAAAACACAAATCAGACCTGGGGTTCACATACTTCTCATGCCCTCACAACAAATACGTTAGAATTGACTACATACACACAACAAGGGATCTCTCTAGTCAAGCTACAATCATTAATTATCCCAAAACAATTTCTGACCATAATGCTTAAACCCTTACATTTAACCTAACTGCCTTTAGTAGACAATCTAGGAGCTGGACCTTTGATAGGAAGTTGTTGGTTAATAAGGAATACATCAAATACATTTCCAACTGCGTTCAAGAATTCTTTGATATAAACCGCTTTAATGCCCCAAGATGTGTGGTCTGGGATTGTTTTAAAGCAGCCCTTAGGGGTGAAACGGTTAGCTATGTAGCTAAAACCAAAAAGCAACGTAATAGTGAGTATAACCAAAAGATATTCGAACCAGCCAGGGCGGAGGAAGAGCACACTACACAAATAGCTTGAGTGGAGGATGGGAAACACACTATGTATCGTATGTTAGTTAAACAGACTTAAACTCTGGGCTGATCCAGAAAGCCGCAGAAACCCTTAAAGTGCATCAGGGCAATGTATATGAAAATGGGTAAAGAGTAGGCAAGCAGCTAGCACTGCTTACTCATCAGAAAACTTCCTTTAATGCAAGCTCAGCTATACAATCAGGAGGACATACTTCCCCACAAACAGCAAACATAATCAATGCATTCCAACAATACTATCAGAAGCTATACCATAATGATAGCATAGCCAATAGGGTCGAGTCAGACATGTTCCTTTTTTTTTTATTGTTTTTATTGCCAACGTAGGGTCAAAATAACACAGTACAGTCATAAAGTCCTTAGATAAAATACATCCAGAAAGTTTTTCATATAATTGATTGCTTCAAGCTTAAAAAAAAAAAAAATTTAGTTCATTACAAATAGCAAATCAATAAGCTAATCCTCTATATATTCCTTAAGTACCCCTATGTCAAAAAACCAATCTTTTTTCTCCTTATCCCTTTTAAAGCATATAAGTTCCATTCTAATTCATATACATTCAATAATTTTCTTCTCCAAAATTCGAACGCAGGTGCCTCGGATTGTAGCCATTCAGTAGCTATACATAGCCGAGCTACAATCATTGCTACCAACAAAAAATACTTAAATTTACACAAATCCATATTTTCATTAATCGAATGGGTCCACCCCATTAGCATAAGTGCTGGGGATACTTTTATAGGAAAGTGAATGACTTCGGCGATAAATCTTTCTATACTTGAAATGAAAGGGATCAATTTAGAACAATTATAAAAAATATAAAATAAATCTGCCTCCTCCCCTCCACATCTAAAGCATTTTCCATCATATTGTGGGCCCCATGTAGACATTCGTTTGGGTGTATAATATAATCTAAATAGAGTTTTATATACTTGTACTTTCATGTTAGCTGACATACATATTTCTTTAGCCACCAGAATAGTGTCTACAATGTTCAGATCGATTTCTTCCAACTGATTCTGCCAATACGTGTTATATTCATTTAAATCATCCGGTTTATACTCCAGCAATAGCCGATATATCAGGCCAATCTTTTTCTTTGTTTGTATTGCCTCTATTAGTTTGTTGGATATAGGATTACTTAATTTCTTTAAACAAAAATTCCTAATTTGGAGATACTTAAAAAAGTTAGAGTGTGGTATATGATATTTACTATTCATTTCTGAAAAAGCTCTAAAAGTTCCATCTGTCTGATATAAGTCTCCAATTCTTACCACCCCTTTTTTTACTCCATTCCTTAGCAAAATGGTCCCAAAAAATTGAGGGGAGAATCTTCTCTGCTGAAAATGGAGTATGAAATATAATTTTCTCTAGTGTCATTATATTTTTAACTTTCCTCCACACTTTATATGCTGAATCAATCACCTTAAATCGAGTATGCTTATAGTAGTTCCCTTCCAACTCTTTCAATAAGCACCCCTTTGAGTGTTCTCCCAGTAGTAAATAAAATATTGAGGGAGCCTCTGCCGGATCCTCTATTTGTTCTCCAGTCAAGAGAATTCGCATTCTCTGTAAAAAAACATACATAGTAGTAGAACAAAAAATCCGGGATCCCCCGCCCTGCTCTCTCTTCCGGGAGTGTTAACCATTTCATGGCACGCCTGGTTTTTCCCGGGTGCCCAGAAAAATTTGGTACATTCTGATTGCAATTTGTGTATATAATTTAGGGGAATGCTACGATATACATATAGTATTTTGGCTAATACATTCATCTTGATAATGTTGCCTCCCCCAATCAAAGAAAGTTGAAGTCTCCCCCACCTATCAAGAGATTGTTGAATTTGTTGTATTACCTTACTCTAGTTAGCCTCCACTATCTCCTGTGTATGGGATTTTATAGTTATTCCTAGATATGTCACTTCTGAGATTACCCTATTGTCATTAAATTGAAGACTATCAGTACATAATACCTGCGTTTTCGAAGCGTTAAGTTTGTAGCCAGAACTGTATCCAAAGTTAGTAGTTAAGTGCTCAATCTCTGTAATTGCCTGCCTGGGATTTGTAGTAATAATAGCTATATCATCCGCGTATGCAAATATTGAAAAAGGTATATTGGATACAATAAATGGTTTAATGTGTGAGGATTCCTGTAATTTAATTAAAAAAGGATTAATGAATAACACAAAAAGGAGTGGAGAACAGGGGCATCCTTGGCGAGTACCTCTTGTGATGATTATCCTGTCAGATCCTGTCAGATTTTTGCCCCATAGCTACGACTCGTGCATTAGGCAATCGATAAAGTACCTTAATGGCTGTTAAGAATTTTTTACCAAATCCTGTCCTATTCATAACTTCCCATAAATAAGCCCATTCTACACGATCAAACGCTTTCTCAGCGTCAAGTAATATCAGTGCAAGATCTCTCTTCTAAGTTTCTACTATATCGATTAAAGTGATCACCTTGTTGATATGAGATACAGTTCCTCTTTTTGGGATAAAGCCATGTCGATTTAATGATACTAAAGGTGTTATAATCTTAGAAATACGGTTGGCTAACATCTTTGAGTAAATCTTACTGTCGCAATTTAGTAAGGATATAGGCCTATATGAAGCAGGTCGTTCTGGGGGTTTCCCTTTTTTGGCAAAAACAACTATTGAGGCATCATCCCAAGACTGTGGGGCTTTCCCTATTTGTGCACTTCTAAAAGTCTCCAGCATGAGGTTCTTTAGAGGATCAAATAAGCATTTGTACACCTCCCCTGGGATAAGGTCTGGGCCAGCTGCTTTCCCATTGGACATATTTTTTACTGCACTCTCCAGTTCTTCCATTGAGAAGGGTTGATCTAACACTTCTTTTTCTAGTTCTGTTTATTAAATGTAGTTTCATGCAAAAAAAATCGGGATTTACATTAGCTTCTTTAGTATATAGTTATGTGTAGAATTAATAAAGTATTTCCAAAATTTCAGATATCACTCCATTTTTATCTTGTAATCTAGTAATTTGGCGAGTTGATTCTTTCATTTTCAATTTTAAAGCCAAAGCCCTACCTATAGCTTCCCCATATTCATGCATATACCTCCAGTATATTAAATATTTCCGTGCTATCTCCTCAGACCATATTCCTGTAATGTTCGCACGACGTTTAGCAATTAAGCCCTCAAGCTCTTGAATTTTGGTTATTTTGTTAACTCCCTTCTTAATTTCTATAGTTAGTAATTCTTCTGTTTTAGCAAGCTGGTCATATAGATCTTGCATTTTTTTCACGTTGTAGGTTTTGTTGATAAAAACCATAGTTCATTGTTTCCCCTCTAAAACATGCTTTCCAAGTGTCCCATATTATCTCAATGTTGGCTGAGCCCATGTTGTTCTTTATAAAATCTATAATCCATTTAACAATGGCCTCTCTATATTGTAAATCCAAACATAATTTCCTGTCAAACGTGAAATTCCTAATCTGTTTCATTTCTCCTATATGGGCAATCTCAATGATCATTGGAGAATGATCTGATGTTACTCTCGGAAATATCTGGATTCTTGTATTAGATTGTATGCTAGTTGATGTAAAAAAATTGTCCAAGCGAACAAGTTTCTTATGCGGAGAGGAGTAATATGTATATCCTGGGGCAGTAGGATGATTCTTACACCAAGTATCGACCAAGGTCTACTAGGTTATATAATGCTTTAAAGACTCGAGGCTTTCTCCCCTTATAATTCTCTATACCAGCGTCTAGCTCACCTACCCTCAAGTTGATATTAAGATCTCCACATAAGACTAGGGGGCTTCTCCAATTAGCCAGTTCAAGGTTTAAGTATTCAAATATTTCCCCCTCATCCAAGTTGGATCCATAGATTGAGCATATCGTTAAATACATGCCTCCTATACTTAATGTAACTATCACCCACCTGCCCCATTTATCAGTTAAACTATTTACTAATATGCCTAACCGTGGTCTAATCAGGATCATTACCCCTCTAATCATACTTGTTTGTTGGGATGTTGCAAGTATAGTATATCCTAAGTCTGATGCTAGACCTCTTTTCTCCTAGGGTAGATTTGTTTCTTGTAAACATAATATGTCCAGTTTCAAGAATCAAATTTCTGATGCAATCCTCTTCCTTTTATTTATATTATTAAGGCCAGAAACGTTGAAAGAGCATATCTTGATGTTTTTAGCCATTATAACCATTCCCGATCATACCTCTATTTACATACTTAACGTTAGGGTATCCCATTTTACTCTTTGTGACTCTCTTAATACTGAATCTTTCTTTTTTATTAATTCAATACAATCATTTGACCTCCACGTGGCATTTTCCTCCTTTAACCCCCGTGCCCCCCTCCACCAACAACCCTGTTGCCCAGTGACCCTCCCACCCCCCCTCCATTACCGGGGCTTTCGGACTCCTGGTCCTGGTGATGGTGCTGAGCTCCAAATCTCCACTGACTTGCCCCACAAGTTAACATTTCATCCATCATTATATGAATGCTATATCCATATTTTCTAAACATATGCCAGTGGACACTACTAAACTATATTCCTATCTGATGTTTTTCATAAGTACTTTTAAATCATATAAAAACAACAATTTAGGAGTCTTTTAAATCATGCAAGTATCCTTTAGCTGCTGCCACATTGGTGAAAAATCGAGTGTTCTCTTTATAAATAACTTTCAACTTAGCCGGGTTCATAATGTAAGCTTGTGCGCCTTTTTTTTTAAATAGGTTCACTAATTGTCTTAACTGCCATCGAGTGTCCATCGTATATTTACTGTAGTCTGGGGTTGCAAAGAAGGTAAACCCTTCCCCCCTGCTTTTACTGTTTGGTCTGGAATTCATATAAACATCTTCTTTAGCCCGGAAACTGTTAAAGGCCACCAAAATCGGTCTGGGTTTGCTGACATTTTCCCCAGGCCTAAGTTGAATATTAAATGGATTTCTATGGGCGCGTTGAACCTCTCGATACCAGTCCCATCTCTTCAGATCAGGGAATGCCCTTTGAAACAGTTCAACAATAAACTTGCGTGGGTCTTGTCCTTCTTTGCCCTCCGGAATTTGCATTATCCTTAGATTATTCCGTCGAGAGCGATTTTCAAAATCGGCCATTTTCCAAAGTAGATCCTCCTTATTAGCATTTAAGTTTTCAGTAACAGTTTTTTGTTTTACTAATTCATCTTCAATATTGGACACTCTGGTTTCAACCTCAGTGAATCTTTCCCCTAAGTCTGATTGTGACTTCGCCAGCCTGCGTATAGAACTTTGTAGCTTCCGACAAGAATGTTGGAATTTTTGACTGTCTCACTCCGTTTTGTCCATATGACTTAAGATAGTCTGATAAATCGTCGCTAATGTAATATTGTCGGTTAAATCTTCTGGTAGATATAGTTGGGGAACTGAGAGGCAAGATGGCGCTCGAACGCCGAGCCGTGTTGGACGTGTGAGCGCTGTTCACCACTGACCGTAAGGTTTCCCGTGTGTGAGCACCCAGTGGGATACAGGGAAAGGATTGTAAGCTGCGACAGCTAAAGCTAAATAAACCAAGTAACTGAACAAGCGAGCGGTATTTTCTCTCGTACCTGCTAATGCTGGAAGCTGGAAGTCAGAAGACGCCTGAACACTCTGAAAGCGCTGGGCGTTGAATGCTAAACGCCGATGCTGTAACTGATTACAGCGCTGGTAGAGGTGACGAGATTTCGCCGAGCATGGTGGGCGGTTTCCCATACAGCTGCCGTGAGTGCAGCAAGTCAGTTACGTTTTCGAACGCTGTGAATATCGTGTCCTGAGAGGCACGGAAAGAGAAACAAAGGAACACGCAAAAAACGAGAACCGGAGACCAGCACAACTGTAAGCATGAGTGTTGTGGAGAAAGATGGGCCCACATCTCTAACTTCCTATTGAAGACCCGTCCTGATGAAGACCCGCGATGTAGGGGCAACCCACCCTACATACCTCTAGGGTCGAAACGTAGACTGCTGCCTACTGTTATCAACTCCTGTCACCAGCAGGATATATACAGCCGTTTAGGAGTTCGATTATGCATAAAAACTTATTGATTTTTGCATGTGCTGGGTGGCCCTGAACCTTGGGGACCATTCTAAAAAATATATACATGAACTAGAATGTATGTTGTCTGTATTACATATTAGTTAATATTGAGTCACAACTTTTCCTTAACCCTCACCTAGCACTCCCCTCCCTCCTTCCTTCCTATATGGGCACAAAAAATCACTGAAAAAAAATAATGTCTCTTTTTGATATGTTTAACCATAAAAAGGTTGATTTAAGTGCAGTGTGAATAATAAACATTGCTCTTGTGATTTGTTCTTTCTCTCTATTTCTTTAAAAAAATGTATTATACTACATATTGACTGCTCTCTCTATATCTGAAATAGAGGCTGTCATACAAACCTATGGGCGCTACTCGGGATTAGCGGGATATTCCCTTAATAGGGATAAAACAATTATTCTATGTACTGATAACATCGAACTTACTGATCCCTGAAATTCTGAAAAAGCTACATATTTAAGTGTATGCATAAGCCCAGATGTTAAATCTATCCCCAAACTCAATTATAAACCATTAATTGATACTATAAGAAAGGACTTGGGAACGAGTTAATAGCCTGCACCTGTCAATTATTGGCAGAGGAACGTTTTTAAAAATGAATATACTCCCTAGGGCATTATACCTATTTCGCGCAATTCCGCTGATCTGTGAAGACAACCTTCTAAAGTCTCAAGAATTTTTAATATCTAAATTTGTGTGGCAGGACGGTAAAATTAAGAGATCTCTAAAACTCCTTTCCTTGCTACAGCACGGAGATGGATTTGCACTCCCTAACATGCTGTTCTACTTCTGGGCTGCTTTTCTTCAACAAATGGCTCCACTCCTTAGCACCACCCCGTCTACTGGTAATACTGGAGATACAGCAGCCCACTCTATCTATGAGCTATCAATAGGCGCTAAAGCTAAAGGTCTGTTTTTAAGGCAACTAGAACCAAGCTATTTTAAAAATACCAAATTTAAGGTCATCTCTAATGCTTGGAAAATCTGGTCAAGAACTGCTAAATACATGCAATTCTCGAAGATAAACTGATACACCCCCCTATGGCGCTCTACAGTGCTTCCCATGCTAGCCAACGATGATATTGCCAAGTAATGGAAAAACATAGGAATCATAACAGTTGGCTATTTCCTGGGTGAGGATATATGTATCACCTTCGCAGACCTACAGAGTAAATTCTTTCTATCTAACTGTGATTGATTTAAGTTTATTCAGGTCTATACTATTCTAAAGCTTTTAGCACCCAACATTAATCTAGAAAGAAGTCAAATTATAGAAACCATTACTAAAAGTGCCATTAAAATGGGCCCAATATATGGGCTTCGTTTAGAGAAGCTGCAGGATGACATGGAGCAAACAGAAGCAGCTTGGGCTGGCAAACTATCCCACCCAAATGTAGACATTGATATGAGTCTATCCTTATCATCACGTCTACTCATATCATCTAGTTTGAAGGCCCAGATGTACAAAACGATTTACAACCTATATTTTACTCCTGCAAAATTACATGCATGGGGAAAAAGGATAAACGATGTATGCCCGAGATGTGCAGTAGGTCCAGCTACGCTCATACACATGTTTTTTGAATGTAGTAAGTTAACATTGATCAAAACAATGATGCTAGACTTCTGGGAGGAGGTTTTTGGACATAAAGTAGGTGATTCCCCCACCCTGTACATGCTTGGGTATGATAGCACACTTAAATTCAATTTTGAGGAAGAAGCACTGTTATTTATTGGCTCCGCTGTATATAGAATAATACTCGCAGCTCGTTGGAAAGACTCTGACCCGCCGAGCTTCCAAATGTGGCTGTCTGGCTTTCTGGGCATCTTCAACCAAGAAAGTGCTATCTTTGCCACTAGGTGAAGACAAGCTAATAGGCGGGGCAATAAGATTTGGTCGCCCATATCAATTTAGAATACAGGGGTTAGGCCTCTCGTACCATAACTTGGACCTGCCCTCTTACTTATGTATTTATTTATAGCTATATATGCTATGTATAAAAGCTTGATGCAAAATGTAACTTATTCACTCAGTATGAGCTTATGAATTCCTGATATCCTTGTTTTTTCTGTATATATGTACTTCATTTGCTACTGTACAATTATGTATTCTCCTTCTTTGCTCTATGTGAATGACTTCTGATTTACCTTGATTTGATAATAATTATAAAAAATAAAAAAAGAACCTTCAAATGGGCATGGCTGTAAGCCATAAAAGCACGTAAGATAAAACATACATAAAATAATTAGGATTTACATTATAAATGTAGAACATTGCGTGCAATAATATAGACAATGAAGCAATCTATGACTCCTTGCTATTAGGCAGTCTCCTACAATTTAAAGCTTTATGCAAATATGTGGAGGAGATCCTGGTACCTCCCTGGCTTGAATTATTTGTTAACATCATTACATATCCAGCTTTCCTGAAGCTAGGTTTACACAATTTTCTGCCCAAAAATATAGGTTAATCATAAGCTAAAAGTAAAAAAAAAGTGAATATAAAATCTCTAAAAAGGATCCCGTTATACAAGTAATAGTCTTCCTATTCTCCAAAGATTATACCACCAGCTGCATTACTGTTCACCACTATACAAGCTTACTTAAGAGATACTCAGCTTTTACCTTATTCTCCACTCAATCATCAGAAAATGAGAGAGAGCAAAGATTGACAACCTAAATATTTTGCATCTCAGAATCCGGAGTGCCTACTTGTATTCCCTAACTCCCAAATTCTGACAAAGCAGAATTATTCAACTCCTCCTTTGTGACACATAGGTTGGGTAAAAGAAAATAATGTGCTCAATAGTTTCTTTTTGTTCCCCCCAGGCTGGGCATTGCAGCTCCTTGGCACTCAGTACACACTCCCACTTGGCAGTAAAGGCCTGGACAGGTAAGATTCCATTCCAGAACTGCAAGTAAAGCTGCCTAGCTAGAGGGAGTTCTATTTTGACCAGGAAGTTCTCCTGCTTAAAGGAGTCCTTAACTGTAAGAAAAACATTTGTTAGAGATCCATGGCTCAACTGGGTAAGTATCCCATTATCTCTGTATTCCCAGTATGCAGTTTTGACCCTTGGTCTCAGAGGAGGCAAAGATTTTGCCCCCCTGATGCAAGGGTTCGCAAATTAAGTACCAGGAGTAGCAGGGAGCAAGTTAGAGGTCACAGCCGGGACCCCTCTCTACTCTCAAATTACATCCATGCCAATAGAGAGTGGAATACAATCAGAAAAATCCCGGAGGATGCTATATTATCATTAGAAGTGTCAGGAATGGGAACAGTGTGTAAAGGGAGATTAATCTCTCACTTCTGTCAGAGAGAAAATAATCAGAGTTTGGCCAAACAATTTGATAAATTACCTGACAACCTCCAACCATATTGGAATGTAAGGAATGAGTTATTTGTGGTAGATCATATGGGGTTCTGAGGTAATACAATTGTACCCCCAGAGAATATTTGTGACTGCATTATTGATATAGCCGATGAGGGGCACTTATGGAGAAGTATGACCAAGAGCACGATCAGGAATGATAACTGGTTCCCTTACATAGATGCAAGAGTAGAAGTAAAGGTAAAAGACTGTTTACTTGCTGCACCAGTGACAAGACAACCATAATATAAAAAGACAATGCATTCTTCAAATAATGGTGCTCATACAGTTACATAAAACATGATACCAAGAAAGAATTGACTGTGTAAACAAAAGAACAATGACAGAGGCACATATATTCACAAAAGATTGATAGGACAAAACACAACACCAGGAGAGGCAAATAATACATCCTCTAAAAGAGCACCATTATTCAAAGAATGTATTGTCTTTTTATGTTATGGTCTTAGTAAAAATTATATATATTGCTTAATTGTGTATGGGTATCATTATCTCCTTTTTGTAATTTTGTCATGCTTTAATTTTTCTCTTTTGTGTATTTCATTCTTTATATTTGCTATTTTATGTTTTGTATAATTTGTGCTTAAACCTTTGTTAGTATTACAGTTTTCTCTCATACCTTGTCATGAAATACCCTGAAAAAGTTTGGTAGACTCATGATAGATGTTTTTAGAGAACTTCTAACCTACAACAGATTTTTTGTGAATTATTGACTGGCCAGCCAGGAGATGAAACTCTTGTACTTGAGCATAACCTTAAGTAAGCATTGTTTGTGACTTATGATTTAGTGACTGCCATATGCCCTGAGATTGTACATGGGCAGTCACAAAGAAGGATTGTCACATCTTAGATGAAATCTTGCAGAGGTTCACTGTCAGGAATTTGTAGGCAACTACGTAGGACTGTTGATCCTCTTTTATCACTCACTACTGCTTTCAGAATGAGAATTCTTGGTCATTGGTATTTAGTTACACAGCATTTAGTCCACTACCTCTACTTTACCAACTACTAAAATGGCATTGTGGCCCCATACTGAATCTGCATTTGGATTTGGAATCCCATCCCTTTGCAAATTAAAAAAAGTTTTTTGAGGAGCATACAGTAGTCCAAGGGTCCACTATCTGTCAAACATATCTCTGAAAAAAATATTCATTTATTTTTTAACACAGAACCCTTTCTTTTAAGGAAAACAGGTTGATTTAAAAAAAAAGTTTCATTTATTAAAAAGCAGTAAGAGACAGGGTCGTCTGCTGCTCGCATTAGTACATAGGTTGCTTGGCAAAATTATTTATTGGTCATGAAAATACTTGTTGCAATTTCTGTCCAGTATTTATCAAGTTTTCACCAATACTAATCAGCCCAACCACATTCTCTTTCTAGGTGGACTGTGATGAGACCACGTCTAAATACATATATAAATTTCATTTCTGGTTATCTCATTGCACCAATTCAGTCCCCCTATTTAAAGATATATATCCCTTTCTACTTCTCCATGTATACTTATTTCTTAATAAGTTTGCATAATTTCTTATAGGAAGAGGAAGCTAATATAGCTACTCAAAGCATTAGTATAGAAGTGTGTCCACAGACACTGAGCAAGCAACAAACCACCAGTGGTGCAGAGGCAGACAATCGAGGGGCCCATACACTAGTTACTAGAAACCTTATTGTGGACATCCGCAAGCACAGTGAAGAGATCCTGGTGAAGTTGAAAGCCACTAAATGGGGGGGGCAGCAAGCGGCTCCCTCTGTGCACAAGACTGCATCAGCACACCTTCCACCTCTGTGGAAAAAAACTACAGGAGCATTCTGGGAAATTACTTGAATTGTTGCAAGCAGTACAATGCAATCCTTCCTGGGCCCCATGATTGTTTTTTGATGTGGGCTTCCTCCACAAAGACCATGAGAAGCTGCGGGACGAGGAGGGCATGGTCTCGCGCCGGAGGAAGATGGCCTCATGAAACCTTGGCTTGTGATTACTACTTGCCATGTAACTTATTGTAACATAGTGAATACTTGAATGCTGACAGGAGGGTGACGAATTTTGATGTATTTTTATTAGGCGTATGGGCAGAGTGAAAACGCTATTAAAAACCAATTCTTACACATATCATCATTTCAAAATGGCCAATGAAGCTCATACTTTGGTAAAAGCCTCATCAACAGGTACCAAGCCCAAGGGAGCCAAGAATGATCCTCCTTCACCCATCTTATTCTCTCAAAATCCTGTTCTTGATATTATTTTAGATGAAGTGAGAGGGCTTAAGTCCTTTATGACCACGACTAACGAGAAACTTCAACAAATTGAGAATAGATGGGTTAGTATGGAAGCTAAGGTGTTAGATATGAAGCAAAGGATATGGCTGAGATACCCGCCACCCCCTCTCAACACAATCCCCAAGGATGGGAAGACGGAAACAGTTCTGAACTTGTGGAAGGCGGGAGGGAGTTACCCTCCCGGCCGTATTTATTAAAATATGAAACAAAATTAAAAACGTCAAAATAACAGTTTCATATCATGTACAATTTCATTTACACATTACGATGTTCTTGGCTGACCTTAACACATCTCTAATACAAAGGTTCTCCTAGCCGATACTAAACATCCTGCAAATGCATTACTCAAACTTTGAAATTGTACGTCCTAACATTTACGGGCCAACGGCAAGGTCGTAACCGGTGTCAGATCCCCACTACCAGAACTCCCCCCTCACTTGTGAGGGGGGTCGCACAGAGGACTGTACCTCTGTGCCAACTTCCAATTTCCCTTGTCTTAGCGGGGGCCCCTTGATAACTCGACGCCATCTTTAGTGGTCATCCGAGGACTCGTGTGAGGTGTCTAGAAGGTAGCGTAGACCCCCCTCCCACCCCACACAACTTACCACATCTGCCGTCGCAGATGTCCTGGCCCCGGGAAATTCCCAGGAGGGGCCCTAGCCCCTCCTCCCCAGGGAGGGGCCTATGGCCGCCTTCCCTTTCGGCGTCCCCATCCTTAGAGGGGACCGCCTCCCCATTTGAGGGGCCAATGGCCACCTCCCCCCGGGCGCTCCCATCCATAATGGGTGACGCCCTACCTCTAGGGATCTTCTAATTCCTGCTCACCGATCATGACCTTACCGCCCGACCAAAATAAATACGACAATCTAAGACTAAAGTGGAGAGAAACAACTTTATACTTAAGCGAATCGAAACATAATCTCTACCGAGTATCCGGTGCAACTACTTTGCTGAATAAAACATGCTGAAAAGGAAAAATTATCAACTTTATTACACCCAAATTACCAACTTTATTCAAAACAACCTGTAAGAAAAACAATATCATGATACTCGACTTCATTCCAACAAATCGCTGTCATCAGGGGCTGGTGGGCGGGTCAAAAATGGCTCTTCGTTCCGTCTCAAGCTCACGTGCAACGGGGAGGTGCAGCTTCAGAGCACAGGAACAAGAGGATGCTTCCTTGGCTTGTCGCTCCTTTTATCCTTCTTCGGGCGGGCGTGTACCCACCTCCAATCCGCCTCCAGGGCGTGGCTAGCGGTGTTGGTGTCTAGGACAACCCCCTCTTGGGCGGGAAAAAGGC
This sequence comes from Lissotriton vulgaris, assembly GCF_964263255.1. Classification (NCBI taxonomy): domain Eukaryota; kingdom Metazoa; phylum Chordata; class Amphibia; order Caudata; family Salamandridae; genus Lissotriton; species Lissotriton vulgaris. The sequence goes on along the minus strand of NC_141699.1, from coordinate 322,898,722 downwards.
GCGCCCCGGCTACGCCGCTTCGGGCATACCAGCCGAGACTCGCCTCCCGCCCAAAATGGTTTCCCGGGGGGATCGGGGTACTCCACCATACGTTCGGGGGGACCGAGTGGTCGCCCCTTTCCATATGGCTGAGATACCCGCCACCCCCTCTCAACACAATCCCCAAGGGTGGGAAGACGGAAACAGTTCTGAACTTGTGGAAGGCGGGAGGGAGTTACCCTCCCGGCCGTATTTATTAAAATATGAAACAAAATTAAAAACGTCAAAATAACAGTTTCATATCATGTACAATTTCATTTACACATTACGATGTTCTTGGCTGACCTTAACACATCTCTCATACAAAGGTTCTCCTAGCCGATACTAAACATCCTGCAAATGCATTACTCAAACTTTGAAATTGTACATCCTAACATTTACGGGCCAACGGCAAGGTCGTAACCGGTGTCAGATCCCCACTACCAGAACTCCCCCCTCACTTGTGAGGGGGGTCGCACAGAGGACTGTACCCTTGTGCCAACTTCCAATTTCCCTTGTCTTAGCGGGGGCCCCTTGATAACTCGACGCCATCTTTAGTGGTCGTCCGAGGACTCGTGTGAGGTGTCTAGAAGGTAGCGTAGACCCCCCTCCCACCCCACACAACTTACCACATCTGCCGTCGCAGATGTCCTGGCCCCGGGAAATTCCCAGGAGGGGCCCTAGCCCCTCCTCCCCAGGGAGGGGCCTATGGCCGCCTTCCCTTTTGGCGTCCCCATCCTTAGAGGGGACCGCCTCCCCGTTTGAGGGGCCAATGGCCGCCTCCCCCCGGGCGCTCCCATCCATAATGGGTGACGCCCTACCTCTAGGGATCTTCTAATTCCTGCTCACCGATCAAGACCTTACCGCCACAGGCCGGATAGTTGACCGGCTATCCGGACCCCCCACAAAAAACTCCTACTTAAAGGTCATGGCTGCAAACTCTTTAACCAAGCTACGAAGTCTCCTATGAGTAAAGCATTCCCCACCCGGGACAAATGAACTCCATCCTCTAGATACATTTGGTCCCCCCTGATACACCCATGCGGAATAGAATGCAATGTACTAGTACGGAACAATCTACCAAGCTTGTTATTCACCTTCTTCACTGAATGATTTACAGCAGCCACCGAAATAGCCCCCCGCCACACTTTTCGTGGAATCATATGGGACCATGCAATCGTGCACCCTGGAACCCTTCTCGCCAACCAACTCACTGTGGATAGTATCAACTCGAGAAGTACTCGTCTACCAGTGGTCACAAAATCATTGCCCCCAAGATGCACTATGATTACAGATGGCGGTGACCTTGTCCGCCCTAACAAACCCTCGATAAAACTTTGAAACTGGTCAATACAGAGCCCGCCCCTTCCGTAGAAGGTCACCCTGTACCCGTATTCCCCAGCCATGTGAATCATGTCACCTGCTTTGAATACGTCTGCGGCACGCCTCACGTATGAGTGGCCCACGACCCACACCACTCTTTCCTCAGCCAGTGATCTTTGACCGCTGGTTCCCAGGTGTCGGGTCGACTGCACAGTCCGCCCCGCTTCGTAAGCTCGCGACACTGTAAACCAAACAAAAACAAGAAGCGTGAGTACAAGACATAGGCTTCACAACATGTGCAACCGCACATACCTTTTATAACAATTCGAGGACCAACGCCCCAACTGTTTCACTTTTTCCACACTCAGACCCCTGGCTGTAGCCTCTGTAGCAGCCCCTATCCTGAAGGAATGGGTCCCAAACTCGCACGGGTTCAAGCCCGCCGCTGCGATCGCCATCGTTAGCACCCGCTGAAACTGAAACCTAGTCAGCGGGGTGGCGTCGGCATGCCTCAGCAAGCTTCCCTCCCATGATGCCGCCCTCTGCGCCAAATACTCCTCAACGCATGCTACCGGGCACATGGGAGATCCCGGAATCCGCTGAACCACTACACTGTCCCCGATCGCTTTCTGATCGGTCTTGGACCTGACAAATGAGACTACCATTGTCTCCCCCTTAATTTGAATGTGCTCACGGCACAGACCTCCCCCCGTATCCTGCTTGTTCCTCGCTACCAGCTCGCTTACCCGCATAGCCCCATGGAATGCTAATGCAAAAGCGGCCCGGAATAGCACTGTCTCTGATTGATACGAACATGTCGCAGGGAGTACGGACAGTAACAGGGCCAACCTTTCAAGACCTATCGGATGTCTTTCATCCACTCTGCAACCCTCACGGCGTTGCCACCCACGCAGCGCCTTCTGCACCAAGAAAGACGCCGTGGGATCCTGCATGCCATGGGCCCGTGCCATGAAAGAAATGGCGGCCCGGTGCCTATTGGCCGTAGCCACTGATTTGCCTGCCTGATGTAACGATAACAAAAAATTCAGGACGTACTCTTCTTGGCCCCACAGCTCCCCCCTAGCTGAACCCAAAAAGGACAAATAAGAACGGAACGCCCCTTCATAAGCCTTCCTCGTCCTGGGTGCTAAACTCTCTCCCACGAGGTCTTGTAGTCCGGGGCACCGAGAGACCAGAGAGCTTCGGGAAATGTTGCCGCCACCGGGTCCGCTGAGGGCAGAAAACCCCAGAAGGCCTGCATATGGGAACGAGAAAGTGCATCAGCTGCCTGATTTAACACCCCTGGCACATGTCTCGCCCGAAAGTGGACGTTCAGTCTCATGCACAGCAGGACAATTTCCTTCAACAGTCTCAAGATCCATTTGCAGCGTGCTGCCTGACTATTGATACACTCAACCACGGTCATAATATCAGACCAGAAAACCACAGAGCGATCACGAAAATCCTCAGGCCATGTTTTCAAGGCCACCAGGATAGGGAACAGTTCGAGAAACCCAATGTTACCTGTCAGCCCACTCTTGTGCCACCATGGCGGCCAGGTTCGTGCCAACCAATGATTACCCAGGATGGCGCCAAAACCCACGCTCCCTGCCGAGTCCGTCCACAACCCCAGCTCCACGGAGGAGACCACTGGTTTGGTCCATACGACACGACCGTTGAAATCCGCCAGGAATGTCAACCATATGCGCATGTCCTGGCGGACCTCTGCCGAGAGCCTTGTGCGGTGATGTCCTTCCTTAAGGCCGACCATGGCTTGAGCAATAGAGCGGGAAAAGGGGCGAGCCATCGGTATTACTCTAAGGGCAAAGTTCAGCTGACCCACAGCTTGCTGCAACTGATGCAAATTTACCTTCGTCTCACCAATACATTTTTCAAGTGATGTCTTAAACTTCGTTACCTTCTCCTTAGGCAAACGGAAGCACCCCTCTTCGGAGTCGAGCTCTATTCCAAGAAACTCGAGCGAAGTAGCCGGGCCCACTGTCTTACCTGGTGCCAATGGCACGCCAAAGCGGGTCATGAGATCACAAAATTCATTCAAAGCCTGTGCACATTCCATGTCCCCGGCTGCCCCCAGAAATAGAAAATCATCAAGATAATGCATAACATGTGGAAACCCTGTTGTTCTTGTGAACGCCCATTGTAAAAAACTACTGAATTTTTCAAAATACGCACAAGAAATGGAGCAACCCATTGGCATACATTTATCCATGTAATAGCGTCCCTGAAACATGAAACCAAGGAGACGCTGATCATCTGGGTGTACCGGGAGCAACCGGAACGCCGACTCAATGTCCGACTTGGCCATCAGCGCTCCGGGCCCCAGGCGATTCAACATGGCGACAGCCTCATCAAAAGATGCGTACCGCACCGAACAAACTCCCGGGTCAATCGTGTTGTTCACCGAAAGACCCCTTGGGGCTGACAAATTATGTATCAACCTGAATTCCCCTGGGTCCTTTTTGGGGACCACTCCCAGAGGCGAACAAACAAAATTAGCAACAGGCGGCATGTCAAATGGGCCGGCAACCCGACCTCGGGTCACCTCCTTACCAATCTTAGCTTGCACCACCGCCGTATTCTGCAGAACCGACAGTTGGTTCCTGCATTGCGCTTTACCCTGAAAATCCCCCGCCGGGATGCGGAAACCATATGAAAAACCATCTCGCAACACCCCAGCGGAGATATGATCCGGATATTCGTTTAACCAAGGAATCATTGCCATGATATCAATCGGGGTAGGGAGAGGCGCCCCTCGGACTATTTCAGACCTGTTTGGCGCCCCCTCTACTTCCTGGATCACCATTTTTGGCTCTGCACATGGTCTCGGGGGGAGAGGACTGCCCGCACCCAGTACATTCATGCCTAAACCTGCAAGATCCCTGCGGCCTAGTACATTTACCTTTGTTAAAGCTCCAGCAAACTCCTTTTTTACCTGAGTTGCCATTACTCTTTGTGTGCTGATCGTTGCTCGATCCCGCCCGAAAGGGCATCCCAGACGAATGGCGGTCAAACTCGACCATACCCCCCCCTAAAGATGGCGACTTCGTCGAGCCTGACTTCTCCATTTTTTGCCAGGAAATGGAGTCGAAACAATCCCACGTCAGGGATGAGTCGTGCTCCTTGGACTTACGAAATATGCTATCGTAATACAACCATTGATTGCCACCATATGTCCCAAAAAATTCCATGATACGTGTCTGATACACGGCTAATCCCACCAACAATTCGGGTCTACGTTCCCCCATAATTGCGATGAACATTCCAAACGCTCTGCCCCAATTGTCGATCGACTCATCCACCCTGAAAGCGGCCATCTTGGCGCGCCATACACTAGGATGCAGAAACTCTTTTTGATTTTTTACATGCTCAATCTCATAATGATCGGTCAACAAGGAAAACATGTTCACATATTTATCAGACCATATCCTTTCTTTTACATCCATCGGGATATGCTGAACAACTTTTTCCCTCCTTGAAGGTACCGATCCCTCCCCCGCAATCGGCAATGGCTGCTTACCTGAACCGGCCACTGTGACCGTAGTTCCTGCCGAACCAACGCCCGACACTGGTTGTTCCACGGGAGCCTGCGGGGAAACAAAAGGAGACGGTGCCTTCGCAGCATCTTTCGATTGCCGCAACTGCTTCATTATTGCCCTGGCTTCCTCAGCCGTGGCCCCCTCGTTTTCTTTGCCTAACCATGCCGCCAACTGGGCAGCCAGCTCAGGAGGCATATCCTCCCCGTTCACCGGAGTGACTACCACAGGGATGGGTTGGCCCACGTCTGGGACCAGAGTCGGGGCCTCGATCGGGGTGACCGGATGCGCAGGGGGTACTTCGTGCACCGGGGCTTCCCCCCCCCCGACGCTCCCTTCTTGGCCCTTCTGCCTCTCCCGCTAGGGACTACTCCCGGCAATGCTGGTCCGATGACTCTCTTAGGCCCCCAACACCATTCATTACCGCCATCTGCTTTTTCATATCCGCCATGTCTTTCATCAGCATACGGAGCATCTGATCGGTCCCGATCCTCTTTCCGACCTTCTTGCTAGGCATCGTCCACGTATATTCCTCAAAGGTCCTAAGCAGAAAACCCCGAACTTCACTGAAAGAAGAAAACACACGATTAATTCTCAAAAATGGCTCTTCGTTCCGTCTCAAGCTCACGTGCAACGGGGAGGTGCAGCTTCAGAGCACAGGAACAAGAGGATGCTTCCTTGGCTTGTCGCTCCTTTTATCCTTCTTCGGGCGGGCGTGTACCCACCTCCAATCCACCTCCAGGGCGTGGCTAGCGGTGTTGGTGTCTAGGACAACCCCCTCTTGGGCAGGAAAAAGGCGCGCCCCGGCTACGCCGCTTCGGGCATACCAGCCGAGACTCGCCTCCCGGCCAAAATGGTTTCCCGGGGGGATCGGGGTACTCCACCATACGTTCGGGGGGACCGAGTGGTCGCCCCTTTCCATTAGTGATTTGCCCGATGTATCCACCAAAATACCATCTTTGGAACTAGAAATTCATTGTTTTAAGCTTCATACAAAGGACCTTGAAAATCAAAATAGACACAATAATCTACGTCTTTATGGTCTTCTGGACAATCTTGAAGGTCCGGATATGCTTCTTTTTTGAAAGAAATTCCTGCCAGAACTTTTGAACCTTCAGCCAGAGCCTGCATTAAATATCCAACCTGCTCATAGACTTGGCTGAGCGCACCCCCATGCTTCCAAACCTAGAGGCATCATCATGTTGTTCTTGGAATTTACTGACTTAATGCTAGTCCTCTCTGCAGATAAAGCAAAGCATCACCTCACATGGTCTGGTCACAACATCTTCATTTCTCAAGACTTATTGAATGCCATTAATGCTAGAAGGAAAGGATTTTTGTCTCTACGTCCTCAGATGAGACAATTGAATATCAGATATGGTATCTTTCATCCTTGCCTGTGTAAAGTTACTCATAATGGCTCCACACGTTTGTTCGATGATCCTTTTAAATTGAGGTCTTTTCTCCAGAACATCTCTACCAATTTTGTGTGAGGCTCTACCTCTCATCCTTAAGGTTCCTGTTGTTCTATTTGTATGATTAGCATATTCATTTTGGCTGTGCATAACTTTTTCTTTGTATATTGTTCTTTATCTGCCGCCCCATCTCCTGAGGCTGCAGCTACGCCTCATGCTGTTATCGTTCTTACCTTCTCATAGATCTAGACTTGTATCCTTGATCTATCTTCTTTTTTGTTTATTGTTATTCATTTTCTCGGTTTTCTTTACTTCTTGGTTTCTTTCCATCTGTTTTCCTCACTTGTTGTTGTTTAATTTGTGGCATGTGCTCATTGTTAGTATTTGTTTTTCTATAGCACCTTTCCTCGATGTATCTCATTAGTGGTATTTTTTCTTTTTGAGCCATATCCCTGATGTGTATCATCTCTATATGTGTATGACCCCCCCCATCCCTCCGCCATGTTTCATTTTGTTACGTGGAACGATCGTGGTCTTGGACATCCCGTCAAAAGACAAAAGGTATCATCTCATTTGTCCAAACTAAACTCTCAGGTTTCTTTTCTTCAAGAAACACATTGCAGTAAAGCAGAATCTCTTAAAATGAAAAGACAATGGGTGGTCAAGTTATTTATTCTCCTGCCTCTTGTAAAAAAGGGGGTGTTGTCATATTGTTTCATAAGTCGTTGTCTGTACAAGTTCTATCTACACAAAATGATGAAGATGAACAATGGGTAATGAAAAAGGTTGTTAAACAAAACAAAACACTGGTGTTACTAAATATTTATGGCCCTGTTAAACCATACCCTAAGTTTTGGAATGATATTAAGATTTTAGTCTCTTCAATTAATTGTCCCAATATTATTATTGCCCGTGCTTTTAACCAATGGATAGATTCTTTTTCTGATATATTATCTAAGTGTAAATTTAACCCTGATAAATCTCACAAAGCATTTCAATCAGCCATTGCCTCTCGTTCTTTATATGATGTTTGGAAAACTTGTAACCCCAACTCACTTGACTATACTTTTTTTTTCTTATGTTCATCAAACACGTTCCCAAATTGTTTATATTTTGGTTAGTAAGTCCTTGCTTTCTTCCATTCAGTCCTCCGAAATTGGTTCCATTTTTATTTCTGACCATGCACCAGTCCATACTGTTTTGGACCTCTCACATTGCTCCCCACAATACAGCCGCTGGAAACTCAATAATTTTTTATTGTCTAATAATGTTTTCATTAAAGAGGCTACTACGTTTATTACTGCATTTTTTAGAATCAACAATCCTTTAGACACTTCTGTTTCTAATACTTGGGATGCATTCAAGGCCTCTTTCCATGCCTTTACTATTTTATATTTTTTGAGAAAAAAGAAAACTACTCGGAAAAAATATATTGACCAGTTACAACAACTTGATCTCCTGGAACATAATTATTTAACTTCCAAATCACCTTCGACTTTGCATGAATTGATCTAGGCCAAATCTAAACTCAACAAACTTGCCACAACTGAAGCATGTAACATTCTCCTTAAAATAACATCTAAATATCATGGTGGTCAATACAAAGCGGGCAAGATGTTAGCTAATTATTTGAAAATTAAGTCTGAACGCAAAATCATTGGTCCCATTTTAAATTAATCAACTAACAAGTTGGTGTCGTCGGATGAAGATATTGCAAATGTTTTTCATGAATATTATCGATCACTTTATTCTGATGACACAATTACCCCTAATCAGAATTTAGATACCTTTTTTTCAGGCCTCCCTTCCCCACCTTCTTTAACCGATGTATTCAATTCATTGGAGAAAGAGGTTACTACTCAAGGAATAACTAAAGCTATTAAATTCCTTAAAAAATCTAAAACATCAGGACCTGATGGTTTGTCTGTTGAATTTTTTTCCACCTTTTCTTCCATTTTCGTCCCCAAACCTGCCAAAGCATCTGGTTTGTTTATGGTTGACCTAATAATTCCCATTCCTAAGCCTGACAAAGATCGTTCCCTTTGTAAAAATTGCCGTCCTATATCCTTAATAAATTATGATTGTAAAATATTTGCCAAGATTCTTGCCTCATTACTTGAAAATAGTATTCCTTTATTGGTTAAAACTGACCAAGTTGGATTTGTGGAGGGCAGGTTAGCATCTGATAATGCTCAAATGATTGCAAATATTATGTCATATGGTACAAAATTTGAATATCCCCTTGCAGCATTGTCTTTGGATGCTGAAAAGGCTTTTGACCGCATCAATTGGCAGTTTATGTTCAGGACCCTCCAATAGTTTGGCTTTGGCCCTGCTTTTATTTCATATGTTAAGCTATTATACTCCTGTCCAAGGGCCAGTATTTTTTTAAATAATCACTTTTCTAAAAAAAGAATTGTTGTCTAGAGGAACACGTCAGAGAAGTCACCTTTCTCCCCTGTTATTTGTTTTATGTCTTGAACCCTTCCTTGAACACATCCGTGTTAATAATCATATAACTGGATTCACTTATAATTCCATAGAAATCAAGTTATCAGCATACGCTGGATGATATATTAATTTACATGTTGAATTCCCTTACTTGTCTCCCCCCATTCTTAGATAAGGTTCGGTAATACTGCAGTGTTTCTGGTTATGAATTAAACCTCTCTAAGACAGAAGTTTCACCCCTATACCCCTTATGCTATCAAATTATGTTCACTGATACTAATTTCGCATGGTGCCCCACAAAAATTAAATACTTGGGTATTTGGTTTTCTGCTTCTTTAGCTTCCACAATTAAACATACGAGTAATGCATTAATTACTCAAATTCAGTCACTCCTTCTTAGCTGGACTCCCCTTTATCTTTCTTGGTGGGGTCGTCTGGAAACTATTAAAATGATGATTGTATCGCATGTCTTATATACAGTTTCTGTGCTAAATATTTGGATCCCCATTTCATATTTTTCGCAAATTAACTCCATTTGCATAAAATTTTTATGGAATAAAAAACATCCATGAATTGCTCTTACAAAACTCACTCGCCCTAAATCTGAAGGTGGCGTACGTTTTCCAAACTTCAAAGCTTATCACTCAGCCTTTATGATTAAACGATCCTTTGCTCTATCCTATGACTTTGCAGATATCCCTCTTCCAAGATGGATTGTAGGTGAATACTCATAATAAAGGATTTTTCCTTTCAGAACGTCCTGTATATGTCCAATAGTACTTTCATATCCACTAATCCTATTTTAAAATATTCTCAGAGCCTTTTATATACCACATTTTCCACAGGACTAACTCCATTTCAATGTTTTTTATCCTCAACGATTTGGTATAATAAATATCTCAAGTATAAAGGTAACTCATTCTACTACAAATAGTGGAAGGAGAAGGGAATTACTTTTGTATATCAATTGATTCACCAAAATTCCGTTATTTCCTTTCCTGATTTACAAATGCAATTTAATTTACCTGACTCTTGCATTAATGAATATACAGCAATTTCAGATGCCTTACAATCACAATTAGCCACTTTGGACATTCCAGCTGATACACCATCTCTTACTCCAATCACCCCATTATATAGTTTATTTCAAACTCACAGACCTAAAGCCGCTCTTGTCTATAAACTATTGATGTCACGTGTTGTGGAGAGACCTAAATCCCCTAATGAAAATGCATGGGAACCTTTCCTATCACGACCTGAGATAAGTTATTTAAAGTTTCTCCTGCTGCTCGCATAACCCAATCTTTGTGTTTTATTTATAATTGGGCTGTTATTACTCCTATTTGTATTTCCAAGTTTTCCCCAACCTTGTCTCCATTATGCTGGTCTTGTTCTAATGATACTGGCACATTGAGACATCAACTTTATGACCTTCCAACAGACCTGCCTCTGCCGTCTTGGATTTTGTGAGGACACTCTGTGCAACTTTCTCCACGCCTCGCGGAACCCGCTGCGCGGGTCCCGCTTCGCAGAGGGGCGCTTATCTTCCTGGGGTGAAGCTGCTGCTGGGGTACATCAGGGGCCGAGGGCTGCGAGCAAGAGGGCTGGGACTCCATTTCCCAGGAGCCCCAGCAACCCGCCCCCGCTCCACCTGGGCTGCTCTCCCTCCCCGCCCCGCCCCCAACGACCAGGTGAATTAAATACCGGCTTGCCCTGCAGTTCGTGGGACCTTCCAACAGACCTGCCTCTGCCGTCTTGGATTTTGTGAGGACACTCTGCGCAACTTTCTCCACGCCTCGCGGAACCCGCTGCGCGGGTCCCGCTTCGCAGAGGGGCGCTTATCTTCCTGGGGTGAAGCTGCTGCTGGGGTACATCAGGGGCCGAGGGCTGCGAGCAAGAGGGCTGGGACTCCATTTCCCAGGAGCCCCAGCAACCCGCCCCCGCTCCACCTGGGCTGCTCTCCCCTGCGAGCAAGAGGGCTGGGACTCCATTTCCCAGGAGCCCCAGCAACCAGCCCCCGCTCCACCTGGGCTGCTCTACCTCCCCGCCCCGCCCCCAACGACCAGGTGAATTAAATACCGGCTTGCCCTGCAGTTCGTGGGACCTTCCAACAGACCTGCCTCTGCCGTCTTGGATTTTGTGAGGACACTCTGTGCAACTTTCTCCACGCCTCGCGGAACCCGCTGCGCGGGTCCCGCTTCGCAGAGGGGCGCTTATCTTCCTGGGGTGAAGCTGCTGCTGGGGTACATCAGGGGCCGAGGGCTGCGAGCAAGAGGGCTGGGACTCCATTTCCAAGGAGCCCCAGCAACCCGCCCCCGCTCCACCTGGGCTGCTCTCCCTCCCCGCCCCGCCCCCAACGACCAGGTGAATTAAATACCGGCTTGCCCTGCAGTTCGTGGGACCTTCCAACAGACCTGCCTCTGCCGTCTTGGATTTTGTGAGGACACTCTGTGCAACTTTCTCCACGCCTCGCGGAACCCGCTGCGCGGGTCCCGCTTCGCAGAGGGGCGCTTATCTTCCTGGGGTGAAGCTGCTGCTGGGGTACATCAGGGGCCGAGGGCTGCGAGCAAGAGGGCTGGGACTCCATTTCCCAGGAGCCCCAGCAACCCGCCCCCGCTCCACCTGGGCTGCTCTCCCTCCCCGCCCCGCCCCCAACGACCAGGTGAATTAAATACCGGCTTGCCCTGCAGTTCGTGGGACCTTCCAACAGACCTGCCTCTGCCGTCTTGGATTTTGTGAGGACACTCTGTGCAACTTTCTCCACGCCTCGCGGAACCCGCTGCGCGGGTCCCGCTTCGCAGAGGGGCGCTTATCTACCTGGGGTGAAGCTGCTGCTGGGGTACATCAGGGGCCGAGGGCTGCGAGCAAGAGGGCTGGGACTTCATTTCCCAGGAGCCCCAGCAACCCGCCCCCGCTCCACCTGGGCTGCTCTCCCTCCCCGCCCCGCCCGCAACGACCAGGTGAATTAAATACCGGCTTGCCCTGCAGTTCGTGGGACCTTCCAACAGACCTGCCTCTGCCGTCTTGGATTTTGTGAGGACACTCTGTGCAACTTTCTCCACGCCTCGCGGAACCCGCTGCGCGGGTCCCGCTTCGCAGAGGGGCGCTTATCTTCCTGGGGTGAAGCTGCTGCTGGGGTACATCAGGGGCCGAGGGCTGCGAGCAAGAGGGCTGGGACTCCATTTCCCAGGAGCCCCAGCAACCCGCCCCCGCTCCACCTGGGCTGCTCTCCCTCCCCACCCCGCCCTCAACGACCATGTGAATTAAATACCGGCTTGCCCTGCAGTTCGTGGGACCTTCCAACAGACCTGCCTCTGCCGTCTTGGATTTTGTGAGGACACTCTGTGCAACTTTCTCCACGCCTCGCGGAACCCGCGGGAGCGTCCCGGGAGAAGCCCGGGACAAGGGCGGGACCGTCTGTGGCCGTCAGTGGCCAAAGGAGGCCAGTCTGGGCCATACCCCTTATCCTTTCCCACCCAAACTCTGGTTGAACTCTGACTGTGCATAAGGTGAAGCCCTCACCGCCAACACGTGAAACTCCATCAAGGGAGGGGGGTAGTAATACTGGGACGCTGGATAACTACTTCAAATCTGCCAAAGGAGATGGGGGCAAAGAAAACTCCCTAGAGAGACGCAGGGCGGACCGTCGGCGATCTATTGAATCAATGAAGAGTAGACCCCTGAGAGAAATTATCCCGTATCCTATTTCTCAAGAGGAGGGTACTCCCCCCAATAGCTTAAATCCGATGACCCTTGAGGACTTCCCCCTCTTACTTCAGGAAATCCCAAGTACCCCTGGCATGTTGCCTGAAAAAGTCGCAGACACAACTCCATCCCTGCCATCTGACACTCCAGTTAACCAGGTTACTCAATCTCCCCCCCCGAATATGAATAAGAAGAGCAAGCCAAAGCAAAGTGTTGTGGTGGAGTTGCACAGGCCTCCACCTAGTAAACGCTGTAGGAAGTCCACAGGGGGGCGGGGGAAAACCAAACTATCTCACCTAGATTTTGGTAAAAAACATAAAAATGCACTCCAATCTGGGAAGGACAATGAGACCGCGCCTATCGCTGTCCCCCCAAAGATCCAAGCCCCAGTATAGCTGCTATTAACAGCGTTCCAGTGGCCAACACACCCAACCCAAACCCCCCTCTCACATCCATAGGGAGTATAGAATTCTTGTTTCGTTCCCTTTTGCAGCCTATTAGTGATAGCCTGAAAAAGGTTGAGATAAGGCTGACTATACTAGAGATATCCCTTACTACCTTAAACACCCTAGTTAGTAAGCAATCCAAGGATGTGGGACCTCATCTCCCTGTAGGAAATCCCCCTAAAACAGGAGCCTCACAGGGTACCAACATAGTCCCCCCCCGGGGAGTTTCTACTGCTCCCCCCCTGCAGCAACTAATGGCTATTCCAGTCCAGGCACCGCGTAATAATCCAACTCATAGGCCTTCACAACCAATAGACTCTGCCCCCCAAAGTTCTCAGACAGGGACCAATTATGGCCTCCCCGAAGCTGGCAGCACCCTCCTTCTTCCCCCGGGGCGACCAGTCCCAAGACCACGGAGACCAGATCTTCCGCCAGAAGCTAACAATCTAACGGTGGTGTTAGCAGGTGCTCCTCAACTAAGAACTGGCGAAAATGAAGATTACCAATCCCTAAAGAAAGAGGTGATCAAGTGGCTAAATTGGAACCGACCCTTACCATCTCATTTTAATAACGAGATTATTATGGATAGAAGGGTCCCTTGGTTAGGGAAGACCTAAAAAACAATAATAGGGGACTGCATTCTGGTAACTTTTAAAGACCCGGGCACCGTTTTGCATATTTGTGAAGGAGTAAATCGATCACTGGATTCCACCATCCAGACCCTCCCAGTATCCTTCTTCTTCCCTCCTATTCGCATGCACTATGCTCCTCCGCATGACGAATGGATAAGGGTGGAACGTGGACGCGGACACAAAGCATGTGCACAGCACCCTAATTTCCAAGTGCCTGATACACCGTATTCCCACTTCAACCGCTTTAACTGCTTGAACAACTTGGATGGGGTTGACTGACTCTCTGTTCACAACCCAGTGACTCTGGATAATGGCACCGACTGAGTTCTTGATCCATCTCCCCCGATCGCTGGTAAAATTCCTGGTCTATTGAATGTTACGGTGACTCAGGATAATGGCTCTTGCAGACTCTCTGATCCACTCGCCCATAGTGTTGGCAATGATCCTGAACTATTAAATGGACCAGAGCTCCTGGATAATGGCCCCTGCAGTCCCCCTGAGCCATCTGCCCCCACCATTGGTAACATGCAAGAACTATTGATCGAAACAGCACCTGTAACCATCGCCTCCAACCATTCTGGCACGGCAACTGACACCCCCGAACACCTAAGGCTAATCTGCTGGAATGTTGCTGGTCTTGCCAACAAACTGGGAGACCCGGACTGGGTAAATTAAATCGAGACTGGAGATGTCTGTATGTTCCAGGAAACCTGGGCTAGAGAGAATTATGGTCATCAAGGCTACGTGTCCTTTTCCATCTCAGCTAGGTGGGAAGGCAAGGGCCGTCCGTCAGGGGGGCTTACGATCTGGGTTGCATCTCATCTAGGCTGCACGGCAACACGGTTGTCGGCTAACTCAGAGGACATTCTTGTGGTTTCATTATCCTGGCCTAACCAAGCCAAACTTGTGTTAATTAACATCTATTCTAGGCCAGTGGGAATTGCAAAGGAATCAACGACCATAGATGAACTCACGAACTTTATATCTGAACTACCGAGTGATTCATTCTATGTGGTGGGAGGGGATTTTAATTCTCATTTTGAGCCACTCCCTGGTTTTTTGGAGGGGTTCTCATCGGAAGAAGAGGCCAGATGGGCAGTCCCCCCAGTGGAAGCTCCCCCCCCGAAGGCTTGGACCCCACTAGCACTACAAATCACAGCTCTAACCCTAAAGTTCGGAATCAGAGCCTGTAACGGGCGAATGAAATCAGATATACCCAGTAAAACCACCTACAACAGACTGGGAAGAGAGTCTCGCCTGGATTATGTCCTGGCCCAAATAGTGAAGTGGCCGACTATTCAGGATTTTAGGGTTATAGAACGGTCAGATAGCGACCATAATGCGCTCGAGCTCGACCTTGTCAATCCTGGCCCTCAAGTCCCTGTGACCAATGTGGAAGGGAACAAACCTGCGCTTCTCCTGGAAAATAGTAGAAGAATCAGGTGGGAGCACTTGGTTACAAGAAAAAACAAACTCCCCATGCTCTATGAGGGGATAACTCCCATCTTGGAAACTGTGGGGAGCTTGGACAACGAGGCAAGCAATAATGATTCTCGGGCTAAATTGTACAAGGCTCATGAGGACCTTATAAAAGCTGCGGCCCCTCATCTCTCTAGTAGCTCACGAAAACCTAGACAGGGGCGGCAAGGTAAAACAACTTGGTATAATCCGGCATGCAGACGGGCAAAAGCAGAACTCCTCAGACTTATTAAGGAGGGACTTGGGGGGGATAGCCTAAGACAAAGCAGGCGGGCTTACAAGAAACTAGTTGCCCACGCTAAGGCCGAGTGGGAGGAAAATCAGTGGGAAGAACTTAGCAAGGCCCTAGCGATCCAAAACCAACGTCTCTTCTGGAGGATAGTGAATGGGGGGTCGGGGCACCTTCAATCGGCAATAGAGCCCAATATTGCCCCAGGGGTGTGGCAGGCTCACTTCCAGTCTCTTTACAGCTCTGAGCCGGGAGAATCTCCTACTGTCACCGAGGTTGGTTGTCCAGGCTATGAAGGAGAGCTGATAACGCTGGGTGAGGTCACCGCTGCCATCTCAGGTCTTGCTTCTGGAAAGGCGCCAGGACTGGATGGCTTACCTGGGGATATGTTCAAACAGGAGCCCATTGTATGGGCCCCCTACCTTACTGCCCTTTTCAATGAAGTTCTAAGCGGCATGGAAATTCCTGGTACTTGGCTGGGGGCAGAGGTGGTCCCTATCTTTAAAAAGGGCTTGCCTCTCCTCCCGGCCAACTACAGACCCATCAGCTTAATCGACGTGGCACAAAAGCTGTTTGGCAGGGTTTTGCTGAATCGCCTCCAGGATTGGATGGAAGAGGTGGGTGCCCTTAGTCCCTATCAGGCGGGATTTAGGAAGGGGGTATCCACAGTGGACCAGGTTTTTAGGTTGAATCTTATTTATTGGAGGGCAGCAATATTCGAGGGCGGCAGTCTGTACACAATTTTTGTGGACTTACGGGCCGCATTCGATCTGGTGCCCAGGGGAAAACTCTGGAGCATCTTGGCAGAGATGGGCGTCCCCCCGGACATCCTAGTAATCTTACAGAGGCTCCACCATAATAATTATGCCCGAGTGAGGTGTGGGAGGTCAGGGGAATTGACCGATAGATTCCCCGTTGACCGAGGGGTAAGGCAGGGTTGTGTGTTGGCACCGACCCTGTTTTACCTCTTCGTCAATGGGGTAATCGCCCACCTAAATGCCACCGACTATACTGACGCCCCCAAACTCAATGGCAGCAGGGTGCCCGCAATCATGTTTGCGGACGACACCCTGCTGCTATCTAAAACCCCCATGGGGGCACAGAGGATCCTTGATTCATTTGTAGCCTTCTGTACGGACAGGGGGCTAGAAATCAATGCGGCCAAAACTAAATTCATGGTTTTAAATCCAAGCCAAAAATTGCGGCCGAATCCGCAATTGGGAGCAGTACGGCTTGAGAGGGTTGCCACCTTTGAATATCTAGGTGTGACTCTTAATGAAACCATGACTTGGGGATCCCACCAGAGCAGGGCGAACCTCAAACTTATACAAACCACAGGGGGTATCGCCCGGATGATGACCGGCTCTTCATATCGCCCATTGGGGGCCCTAATCCAGATATACAAGGCTCAGGCCAGGGGAGCGATCATGTACGGGGCGGAACTGTGGGGACACACACCATGCCGTAGCCTGTCACTAACAGAAAACAAGTTTATAAGACAGATAACCGCGCTTCCCCCAGTACCCCGCTCCTCCCCTTGAGGCTTGACCTCGGTCTACGACCATTATCTGATGAAATAAGCCTGAGACCCATAGCCTTCTGGTGTAGGTTATGGAGCAGTAATGACCTAGCAGCATACAGGGCGGAACTGGCAGAATTATTGAACCACCCAAAAACGCTCCGTATCCCTTGGGTCAAAAACATCCAATCCACCTGCATGGAACTAGGGCTCCCTGACCTATGGACTGACCCCGCGAATGCCACACTGAACATCTCTAAAAGGTCCCTGACTAACGTATACCACGAACACAAATTAGCTAGGGCCCGAGTTACCCAGGCAGAAGGGTCTCTATCCTCTGTGTTTTTGCAATGCAAGGACCTTTATAGGTTTGAGAGGGCATTGGATCCGATCTTTCCGGTACTTGCTAGGAAGCTGTTTCTCCAATGGAGATACGGCTCACTGCCCTTCCGGTCCTTTACAAGTACTTGGTCATCGCCCCCCACTACGACGCAGTGCTTGGCCTGTGATGCTTTGGAGGAAACTGATTTACATGTGGCCTTCTTCTGCCCAGCCTACAGGGCAGCGCGGAAATACTGGCTTCTCCCATTGATTAGGAATATGGGAGGCAGGGAATATGCTCCAATGTACAGGATTTTAAAATCTGATCTCTCTGGCCCGACTGTCCTCGCATTATCAAAATTTCTTACCAATGTTTGGCATACGCGCAACCGTATTTTAAAGGTGTTGGGCCCCCCTTAAAATTTTAGACGCACTGTTTTTATAGTATTTTTACATATGTACTTCCAATGTTTTAATGTTTTGCCTTATTGTAACTGTATATGTGTACTGTTTTCTTTTATGGCCAAATGGCCGAAATAAAGATTGGAAAGTAAAGATTGTTCAAATGTATTAATATCTGTTTGGGCTATTTATATGAAAGTTTTTAAATGTGATCTTACATTTTCAATACAAAATGTCTTTCTAGGTTCTTCTTCAACTGATGTTGACGAATCCTTCTCTATTTATATGCTATTTGACTTGTTTATTGTGTTAGCATTCAAAGTTATCTTATCATCTTGGAAAGACAATTCCAAATTATCTTCATTAAATTGGTGGAATTTTATTTGTGATGAACATAGAATTGCTAATGTTTCCTCTACCTCTATCGCTCAAAAAATTAAAGCTGATCTTTATTAGGTACCCTTTACATCATATCTCTCTTCACATGATACTTTACACTAATTCTCTTTCCCTTTTAACTTATCTTATACATTTTTAGAACTTTTTTCTCTTCTGTATTTCTTTATTCTTCTCTTTCTCCTCTATCTACCTTTTTGTTTTTTTACTCCTTTTTTTCTTTCCTTTTCCTTCTCATCTTGTTCACATATTGCATTTGTATATTGATCACTTCTTTATAATATTGTAATATGTTCATATATTTTATGAATGCGATGTGTCTTTGTTTTTTTCTCACTGAAATTTCAATAAAAATTCTACAACAAACAAAAAAAATTAAAAAGCTGCTGGGCCCAATGGCCATTGTGGAATCAATGATGGATGCGTTACACCCATCTCTTGTGGAGCCTCAGGCTCAGATTGTCGCGCCAAGAAGAAATGCCACTAACATGATCTTGAAAACCCACAGGAGCAAATATATTCCTCCTATCTCCCAAGGAAAAAGCCCACTTGTGAATGAAGAATAATACACACTGTATCAGGCCAATTTTCCCTGAAAGGTAGAAAGAGATATAGCCACTTGACCTCGTCACGTGGATTCTCACCAACAGAACCTTCTTCACTACAGAAAGATTTTCTCTGTTAACAAGTTAATCAGGAATGTCTAAAGGTTGGGAGCAAATCAAAACAACAGAAAGAAAATATATATTAGTAGACTGATGCTACATCTTTACCTTGTTCCTCCCACTACCACTAATAATCTCTGTGTACTAACCAAATTTGAACTCACCCCTAATAAGTCTTAGGTTCAATCAACCATGCATGGTATGTAAGTCTCTTCCTCCAGAGATAAAAAGGTGCTTTCAATAAAAGATAACAAAAACAATCTACAAATGAATAACACGTATATTCAGTCTAAGACACTTTCCCACAATCAGAAACATCAGAAAAAGGAAACTATTGTCTCATGCCATAAACCATATTCGCCAATGCACTGATCTTTATTCTTCTGAGCATATGACTGGAACACTGTTCTTAGTCGCAGAATCTTCCTTCCAAAAAATGTAATATACGTGGGAGAGACTTTAATCCAGAAGTCTGAGAACTACTTACAATTGCGTTCTCATGAGCTGACTCGATATGTCAGCCGAGGGAAGCAGAAAGTAGAACAAGAGGCTGACGTCTAACCACTAGGCAGCAGGGGGGATAGACTGGCGCTCAGTGGGGAAGTTGAGAAAAACAACCAGGAGCATAGTCCAAAATGATGAAAAGAATAGTTGAAGCCAAGTGCTGAGTCAGGTTGCGGTGCAGTTTAAATACGGAATTTCTTGTGATACAGGGAAACGCCCCCAGGACTCCGGCTGTCGTGGTACCACCAGAGGCGTTACCACACAGAGATTCATCTTATATTGTAAATAAAAAACAGGGAGCAGGAGAAAAATGTCTATACAAAACACACTATTTTCAATGTTGCTGATACATCGTGACCAGGCAGGAAGCTTGAGAGGTGACACAGATCATGGGACATTACAGCTGTCAGTCCTAAGATAAATCAAGACATAATCTGCGCATAATGATAGTCACCCCAGTGTTGTGTCTCTTGATCTGAACCTCCCTTGCCCAGCCAGCAAAAGGACCTGGTTGGGTCCCTCCTTAAAGGAGGATCCCAGCCATCTAAATCACCTCAAATATTGGGTTCGCCTGTGCAATGGGTCCACCTGCCCACTAGAATACCTACCTTGTGGTCAAGGCATTGTGTCAGCTTAGTGAGCATTACATCTGTACGGTATTTGGCTTGTAAGTACCGCCTACCAGCAACTGCTCCCAACTCCCCGCACCCCTGTAACGTCAATACAATTCTCTGCCAGCACTCCATGGATGGTCCCGGGACATAGCTGTTATTTTTGTTGAAAAGGAAAAAGGATGTCCTATATGGGCCTGAACTGTCCCACAAATCATGAACTTACCTGCCACAGGCCAGTATAGTTCACCTACTATCTGCCGCTCCACCCTAACATGGGCAATGAATCAACCGGGCAAACAGGTTTTCAAGAAAGATTACTTAACAAATCTTTGACAAATGAACACCGTCCTTCAAGAAATAATGCTGACCCTTTAAGCAGCTGTGAGGTATGATAAACTACCAGAACTACATGAAAACGCATGGACTGCTGAAATTTCCTAGCAAGCCAAGCAAACTCGGACATCGCCAGTTCAAACACGTCCCTCCTAATGACCTCAATCAAATCATTGCCGCCAAGATGAACCACAATGACCACGGGAGGTGTATACCCCTGAGGTCATAGTTTATCCAATGTATACCTCAAATGGGCCAAAGACAGCCCCCCTAGTCCACAAAAAGTCAGCCAGCATTCTGCCTTTTTGGCCCTGGCTATAAAGCCACTTGTGACATAAATGGCCTTTGTACACCAAACATAGGAATGGCCCAGCACTTCTGCAAGTTACTTTGCCTCTAAGGGTCATCCCTTCTGCTATGCTGCTGATCTGAGCTGGGAAAGACGATTTGTGGCCATTCTTAACATTAAACGTTTTGTGTGTTCCTGTAATAAGGAGGGGGAATTTTCTCTGTCAGGTTCTTAGTGACATCACAGACAGCCCAACTTCACTCTTTTCTATTTGAAATCAATAAGAACCGTTTGGTAAAAAACATACGTGCTATGCACATATGTATTTGGATATATTAACAAATCATTTTGAATCCGAAAGGTGCATATGTTATTGCAAGTCCGATGATTTTGTGCTATTTTCAAAAATGTACAATTCTTGCTATGCTTAGTTAAACTACAAACTATATGTAATGATATCCAATGGTTCACAGAGATAGCATTACAACACAATGCAGTAAACTATGACATAAAAGTGGCATCATTTTGACCAACAATTTATATGTAATAATGGTACCAAGGCCCACATGCATCATTGCATCCGTTTGCGATTCCTAAATTGCGAAAATTAACGAATCACAATTTAGAAATCGCAAACGGCAATGCATGAACAAATCGCATTTATTTTTGCGCTTCGGTATTTTTCCTTAATTACGATTCACATTTTGCAAATCGCAATTAAGGAAAACCCTTCCCATTGATTCCTATGGGCCAAAAGGCCCATGGAATGAACGGGAAGGCATTCACATTTTGCGAATTTCAAATTGCAATTCGCAAAATGTGAATGCAATTTCAAGGGTGCAGGGGGGGGTCCAAAGAACCCCTCCCTGCACCCCTGAAATGTAACTTTGATTGCAATTTACACACACACATGCCCCAAGTGCATGTGTGTGTGTAAATTAAAACTTTCAAAAATTCAATTTGTGCATATTTGAAAGTTTTCGGTAAATTAGCATGAAGTTCAACTTCATGCTAATATACCACTTCCAAATTGCGAATTCGCAAATAAAAAATGATCATGCATTGCATTTAAGTAATCTGAAATTGCGATTTCTTAAATGCAATTGCAATTTTAGAAATCGCAACATGGTTGCGATTCCTAAAATTGCGAAATGCATGATGCATTCCAAATTAGTCAATTACATTCGCAAAAGGCCGAAAATTGCGATTCGCACCGTTTGCAAATGCAATTGACGTTGATGCATGTGGGCACAAATGCTTTGGAGAAAGCTTTTCTAGGCAATAGTGAAAACATATGTGCTGTTTTTCTGCTGCCTCCTTTGTTTTGTTTTTTTGCTAATATGTGTAAAAAGATCAGTTAGAAACATCTCATTATGGCATACATAATGAACATGTAATGTAACTGGGAGCTTATTGCTGTAACTTGTGGTTTTACTGGTACTTATTAGGTGACACATTTGCCCTATCACAAAATGTACATAATTTTTCTGCATAATTTACCTTTTCATGTCGTATTATTTAATCATTCCTGCTGCATAATTTGGTCCTCCCCTGCCGCATAATTCCAATGGCCCTGCTTAATGTGGAGAACATAATCGTCTTCTGTGTTCACAGTTTTATACAGGCCTAAACATATATGCAAAAAAGCAGATTTGTAACACTGTGAATGCATTGCTAATCGTACAACTACCAAACCGTGATTCGGAAAGATAGATTGTGGGTGAGACATATTGTAGAACTCCTCAGAAAGTTTTGCGCCCTCGAAAAAGCTTGCTCGAATGACAAGTATAGGGAACGCCTGAAAGGTTTATGCTGTGCCAATGGTTCAATGCTGTGCCAATGGTTCTACGAATGTATGTTGTTAGTCAGGACATTTTTATAGAAAATAACCAGACAACACAAGAATATTGTCTTTGACCGGTAATTTGTTCAAGACCAGACATACAGACATAACCAACGAAATCTGTTTGTGCTTCAATGTAGTCATTTTGTGTGACAACAATTATTGTGACATGCAGTGTAGGCACCTTATAGTTGATGACTTCTCTGCCGCAGTTACAGGACAGCTGAAGCATGTTTTATTTGATCTGCACTTTGTGGTATCTTCTCTAGTTTGATGAGATTGCAGTATTTCAAAGTTTACTGCTATTCCCAGGATGACTATAATGCGATTGCATTTATGACTGTAAGACGTATATAAGTCTTAAGGGAACTAAGAATATTCATAAAATAACACACATAGAACCAGCACTAATCTAATTATTTTATTTGCGACTGTCTCCGTTGAGAGCCTCGAATAAATTATGTTTTATATTACATCCATGATGATCTGAATGCCTGTTGCTGATTTGGTGTATCGTTGAAGCTCAGAAACCCCATGAAAACTTTTAAGAATTGCTGAGGCAAAACTATTCTAACACGTGTAGTTGTAGTGAAGTACAGTTTCTAACCAAGAAGAGCACTTCACAGAAGGTTCATCAAGGATAGCAGAATGGGCAAGGCGGAGCGCGGACTCGAGCACGCCTCCATTATGTCGGTCGTGCCAGTCCACCTGATCAGAGGGAATGGGGGGGTCGCAGCGCGCACTAGTGACACGGTGCCCCACCTGCCCTGGGTGGGCAATGGTAGTAGCCGGTAGAGGCATGAACCAGAAGCACTTGAGTGCTTCCGGTTCGGCGTGTAACTGAAACGCTGGGGCAGGCCGGTCTAAACCCATCTGCCCAGTACCCCCTTAAAAGGGGCTGGGGCGCAAGAACAGTCTCTTGTTTGCTCAACCTCCAGCCGCCTGTATCTCCTGCGGGTCCAAACCACCAGCAGCCTGTAACTAGCTTTCAGTTTTTTCTCCCTATTGCAGGTCGCGGAGGCGTTCCAGCATTTGAAGATCGAAGCGGTTCTTTTGTGCGTATTGCCAGGAGCGTTGGGCGCTATCGGCAGAGCAGTGGAGGCGCTCAAGCAACTGTGGAACCCGATTTGCCTCGGCAGCGGGGGCAGAAAGACGGCGCCTGCCTGCGTTAAGTAGACGCGCGTTGGCTGTGGGGATAACCTCACACTGTTTTTAAGCAAGCGCGACTTCATTGGGAGCAGTCAGCTGTGTTGCGCGTGGTGCGGACATGCAATTGATTTTAAAGGGCCGGCGTTGGTGCAAGCAGCTGGTTTACTTCTGTACACATGCATGCTGCTATAATCAGCAACAATCAGCTGTTTTTTGCAGTGGCAACAGCATTTAATGTTTTTTTCAAGAGCACACATTGGCTTTCTTCTGAGTGGGCGCCAGCATTTGAACGTTGTTAAGAGCACGCATTGGTTTTTCCTGAGGGAGTGAATGTGCAGGCACCTGTGCTTTGTGCACTGTGCATAAGGGGGGTCAGCTGTTTGACTCATTAAAGTAGGATCGGCAACCGTGCAAGCTGTCTTCCCTGGTGGGGATTGGTGGAATTTATAAGTGTTCGTTTTTTCAACACAGTTTTCTGTTTACTAATCCCGCAAGCTGCTGTTTTCTCTGGTTGGGGGTGGGAGGATCTGAAAGCACGTTCGTGCCAGCAGTTTTCTGTTTGGTTGCCAAATCAAAAGTCTTTTTCTCCTCAACTGCAGAAAGTCGCCTCGCATACAGGGATTGCCGGGAATAAGAGGCAGCACAGCGTTGAAGTTTTCCCAAAGGCACAGCTGATAAGTGACAGAGGCACATTTGAATTGCCGGTGAGGCCAGCACTGGCAAGCCATCATTCCAACCCTTTTGGAGCCACGTGGATGGAGTGCATACTCACCTGACCCACTGGGCTAGCTGGTGAGCGTGTCTCTGGTTGCATGGGTGCAAGGGCTGGCTGGTGGCTGCAACTACTTCCAGGTAAGGGTATGGGCAGTGTCCCAGACCACTGCACAAGGGATTGTGGTAGTGTGAGTGGTTTAATAGTGCCTACAGGATCACTGCTTTTTCGCAATGGCCCCTAAGGTGAAGTGGAATGAGGAGCGTTCCCGCACAGATGTTATGCTGGAGGCCCAGTGCAGTAGGTTCAGGTCATGTGTCAGGCTCTAACACGGTTACAAGAGAAGGTGGATGGTCCTGATGGGGAGGGCGGGTGTCCACAGCCAAGGGCGGTCTTTGGTCCAAAGTAAAGGGGGACTTAGGCAGTACCAGGCCAAAAAAAGGAAGACGATCTCGAGCACTGTCAGGCACTATCGCTTTACAAATGTATTTATTATTTTGCCAAGCCTCTTTCCTTTTAGACCTTTTTGTGTCTCCACAATTCTTGAGCATCCTAATGACAATTTGTGAATGTGAGAAGCAATCTGTGATGTAGCCCTAGAGGGTTACATTCCTCCTCGAGCCTTGTGTTTTTAAGTGTATTTGTGTGAGTGAAGAACCCTAGACTATAGGCGGTCTGGTTTATTAAAATGTGCATCTTTAAACAAGCAGCACACTGCGTGCACATTTTAAAGAATTCCGGAAAACTTTTTATAATGCCACAATTTCATAACTGCACCATTACTCCAAACTTTTTATTTAATACATTTTTGATTGAGCAGAGCATTTGGTACAAGACATACATTTCACAATCAAAAACCCAGAAAAAACACTATTATGGAAACCTTTTTAAAAACATTGAATAGCTTCTTCCTGCTATGACAAGATTTAAAAGGATAAAAGATAAAAGATAAAAACAGTAGCAGCCAATATCATCATCCATGATTTCTAAAAAGACAATGAGCAAAATCCTGCAATAAAGTGCATCAGCAAAAAAAGATACAATAAAGTGCAACAGCAGAAAAAAGTGCAAATATTTCAAAGTGCAAAAAACACAAAAGTGCTAATGCTTCTAAAGATCAACCATGAATGAAAAATAGTGTTAATGCTCTTAATCACGGTGACTGCTACCGTTTCAATATCAATATCAAGTATAAATCATCCTCCCCTTTATTCTTCTAGGTTCTCAAAATACTTCCAGTTTTTTTCAAATTTCCTGATGGCTCCCACCCGACTTGCATATGCCTTTTCAAAATTGTGAGTCCTTTTAATTTAATTGAACCACTTCAATTGGGAGGGAACCTCACTAGATTTCCAGTTCTGGAGGATTAAGGAGCGGACTACAGTACAAGATATAAATACAAACACTTCCTCAGCCTAATTTAACATCCTTCTATCTTTACATATACCAAATAGGGCCAACTCCGCCTCGGACTGGATTATCTTCCCAATTGCCTACTCAATATACGCAAGTATTCCTTCCCAGAAGGGTTCTAGCTGTAGGACCAGTAAAAAAAAAATATAGTGCCACCCTCCCTGACTGTTGGCTTGGCATCTGAAACATTTGTTTTCAACCTCCGGATACCTTTTCTCCAGGGCCTCCGGAGTCAAATAAGCGAGCCAACTTGATAGGAATGCCATCCTTTTAAAATTGGCCGTGCGTAGGGATGCACTTCCCAAATGACATAAGGTCTCGCAATCCTTACGTGAAAAAGCGCATTGTGTCTCGTGGCCTATTTTACCTAAATGGCTTTCTATCAATAAAGTTTGTCCAGGGCGGTGAAGCAACTTATACCAATTTTCTATGCCGTTAATTTTGACACCAAACAGGGCTACTACCAATTCATTTGGAGAATCAAAAAGGCTGCTAATGTTTTTTAAAAAGTGAATGATTTGAAGATATTAAAAAAAATTGGTCTCCTAGGGCTATTTGCCCGGATCATCATCTCTCGGCAAGTAATCACCTTATTTTGGATTACAAAGTGTCTCAGCTCATGTAGCCCACAAGTTTAACAATTTATTATATGACTTGACTTTAATTGAAGACCTAAACTGGTACATTCCCTCAAACTCAAATATTGTACGCCCGAGGAACCAGACCTTTTAATAAAAGACTGAAGTCTAAACAAATATTCCCTTAGAGTCTTGTATCTCGTCTTTTTTAGAAGCTTGGAGGTTTTTAAAAACACTTGAGTTTGAGAACCAATTTCTTGTAGCATTTTATCAAGGAAGAAGCTATCTCGAATGAATTGTAATCCCATCAATCCCGCCACTATATCTAAAAAGGCAGCCTCCTAATATGTTTTTAAATGGGGTAAAGCGAGGCCCCCCTGGTCGGTGGATAGTTGTAATACTGACAGCTTGACCCTAGATATTGTTTTCCCCGAAATAAAGCCTCTAAGCATAGTTTCCATTTCTTTAAAAAAGGACGAATTCATCCTTATAGGGACATTACTAAACAAAAAATATAAGCAACCATAGCATTGACATTTTATTTAATGATACCCTGCCTACTAATGAAAGAGGGAGTAGAAGCCACTGATCCAAAAGTCTCTTAATTTTATTTTTCATTCTTGTATAGTTCAGATGATATAGCTGATGGTACTGGCTAGTTACAAATATCCCAAGATATCTAACTGGATCTTGGTTGGCAGCTTGAACCCGTAAACAAGATGGAAAAAGATTTAGATCAGTGTTTAGGGCAAGGACCTCTGTTTTATTAGAATTTGTTTTGTAGCCCCCTGACTTGCTCAAAATCTCTAAATTCCCTCAGTATACTTTCCATATTTTCTTTGTTGGACAACAGATATAAAATGATGTTGTCCGCGAAAAGTTTAAGCTTCACCATCCGGGGGATAGGGGGTTTAATAGCAGCATTATTTCTGATTTTAATTGCTAAAGGCTAGATAAAAAATGTAAAAAGCAATGGTGAAAGTGGACAACCCTGTCTAGTCCCTCGGTTTATTTTTATCGATCCTGCCCGTTTTGAATTATTTATTACCTGGGCCGAAGCTTCCTGATAAATATTACGTAGCATATCGTTTACTTGAGCTGGAAATCCGAATTGCCCGAAAGAAAAAAACAGGGTCGTCCAGTTGACCAGGTCAAATGCTTTTTCAGCATCGACCATTAAAATACATGCCGGGGTTAAATTGATGTTAAAATAGTCCAAGGCCTGTATTAAAAACTCGGTATTAGCCATAGATCTTCCCGCTATAAAACCTGTCTGACCACTATGACTTACCTCCTGGGCAGCAGATACAAAATGTTCGGCCCAAACTTTCAGTAAAATCTTGTAATCTGAATTTAAAAGACTGATGGGCCTGTAAGAATTTACATCTTCTGGATTTTTGTCTTTTTGACAAAAGAAACTATTATTGCTTCCTTAAAAATTGCAGGCACCAGTCTTCCTTGCTTGATATAATTAAATAGTTTTTTCAAGGGTATCAGTAATTCATTGGAAAAGGTTTTATAAAATTCGATTGGGAAGCCATCCTGGCAACATGCTTTTGCCCCGGCAGTTGCTTTAATGGAATCCAATATTTCTGCAGAATTCATATCTAATCCTAATTGATTAATCTGGTTGTCTGGAATTTTGAAAATATCTATATTAGAAAAGTAATCCTGGATCTGTTCTTCCCCCACTAAATATTCCCTAAAATAAATACGATCGAAATGCTCTAAAAATATCTTTGGAATCTTATCACCATTAACCACTTCCTAGCCGGTCTGGGAATCCCGTATCTTTACTAGTATTGCCGACTCCTGTCTCTTTCTTACTGAATTTGCCAATAGTTTCCCTACCAACTGACTGTCTTCATACACCTTTGCTGGTATGATTTTGACCTGCATAGTTCTTCCAATATAACAAAGTCTCTCAGAACCGCTTTCGCCTGCCCAAGTTGAGTAGGATACTGCTGGAGCTGCAGGGCATATTCTTTCTTGACTACCATTTGTAGCTTGGCTATTTAATGCCTCTTATCATTTGCCTGGGCAGCTGTATAGGCGATGATCTGGCACGAGCTGCTGCTTTAAACCCACCCCACACAGAGAAAGGCTCTGCAGTATTATCATTAAACTTGAAATATTCAGAGATCCATTTTCCGAAACCCGCCACCCAATCCTGATTTTGGAGCAGAGTGCGGTCCAGCTGCTGTCGTAATTTGACGGTGATCGGGTTAGCGTTAAGCTTTACTACACGTATTTTCCTCTTATCTTGACTATAGTTGTCGGACGCCATTTTGTATGTATCGACGGCCATTTTAGAGAATGCGTTGCCTCGTGGACAGCATGTCCTTTTGTCCTTCCTCTGTACCACTGACCACTCGAGTTTGCCCAGCAACAGGCTATTTTTAGTAGTGGTCAAGCTCACACATGCGCAGTTTAGATTGACCAGTCATCACTTAGGAATGTTCCGCCAAACTGACCAGTGGTGTTATAGCTCCTCCCACGAGTTGGCTGTGTTCCAAAAATGACCATATATGTACCTAAAACTCTGTAACTGTGTACCGCCTACCTTTTTATTACTGTAAAACTGTATAAAAGAAGGACTTGCACCGATGTTCGGTGTGATACTTCTTGCAGTACCGAAGGGTGCTGTAGGAATGTACCACCACCCCATGGGGTCTTAATAAACTTGTCTTTTGCATTTTCTAGTTTCCGTGCCAACAGTTCTTATGGTGTAGAGGGTATTCTGCGGAGTATGTAGATCTGGAGAACCCAGTACCACAAATTGGCGACCACGAAGGGACTCATCGGCGACTCTGATGCCCGAAGGAGAGGTCGTGACGAAGGATTGGAAACTCGCCATGGACGCGTACGCTGCCTCTGAGTGACCCTAGTCTTGGCACCCACGGTGTTTTCTTCCTTTTCTTCTGATCTGACCTTCCAGGTGGCGCCGGTCCTCGACTGAGATCCTGCTCGTTCGAGTTGTCGTACAGTGCCGATTTGGCTGATTTGATCATAGACCTTGGCAGTTGGAACCTGGATATCTGAGATTTTGGTAAGCTTGTGATTGGTAAGGTAGTCTGCCGACGCTTACTGTGGTTCTATGAATATGTTTTGAGTTAGCTAACATTTGATCCTATGATTTGAACTATATGTGCAGTGCACTTCACATAGGCAGGCATGTAAAGATATTTCTCTAACTTTGTTTGTGTTTGACCGGCACATTTGTGTGAAGTATAGTAAGTGCCATTTTTGTGGTATCACGTTTCCGTGATACTTTTTGAACATGCCTGTTTTAAGCACACTTCGAGGAATGTGCTGTCTTGGAAATGGTACCACTTATCGATTAAATGAATCCCAGCCGGCTCCCCCAGAGGGGACTCCCAATCGAGAGATGTACATAAAATTTGGCCTTCCCCCTATATTGTACTGTAAATTATGGAATAAATACACTAAATCTGATCCCGAATTGCAATGGCCACTACATGGGTCATTTGATTTACGAAAGGTTCAGTTTGTGGAGTAATGTTTGTTTCAGCGCAGGTCTAGACAAGATATGTTTGATTGTGTACGAATGTGGGAGAAAGCAGTGCGTGAACGAATGAAGCGTGTGATAGCCTTGGCGGAAAAAGAACACCGCAAGGCTGCTCGAGATAAGGCTTTACAGCTGGGGGAGAAGGAGTTGCAGGAAAATAAAGAGAGGGAGGCACGGGAACGTAATTTGCAAACGAGCGGTCAATTTCCTATTCGGCGTCCGCTTTATCCTGTCCTTACTAATGAAGTTGATGATTTTTCATTACTAGATCGGTGCCCGCCTCCGTATGTTTCGCCTACGGCCCCGGACGTGGACTCGGACGATGATGGTCGAGGGAGTAAGAGTATGAGGTTAACTGCTGGTGAAGCTGCGGAGTTGCGCAGTTTTGCTCGCAAACTTAATTTGAATAAAATAACTATGTCAGAGATTAAAACTGAAAGGAATAAGTGGTCAGAGCGAGAACAGTTGTATTTTTTAAGCGTTTTCGGAGATGAAGTTGTAGAACGATTTAGGAAATATTCGACTGATCTAGAGCCTAAGGATATATCAGTTCATCGTGAGAATATGCGTAAAGGTTTATTTGTTATTTCAGATGCGGATGAGTTTTTCCAGAGGTTGGTCCAGCTACGGGATGAGGCGTCCAGATTGCGGGAAGCACAAAAAGAATCAGACGTGCCTGCGCCGGGGTCGACAGAGCAATCCAAAGAGTGTTCTATCTTTGGAGCAGATAAGAGTTCTAAAGTTCATGCTATGCCTATGCGTGAAGCCGCACCTTTGTATGTTCCCCCCAAAGGGCAAGGTACCAGTGATGATAAATCGTCCGGGGATGCAAAAGTGTATTTTATATATAATTGGGTGTATATGCCTTGGAATAGAGCAGATGTTATGGCATTGAAAAACGCTTTACCTGATCCCCGTAAAAATCCGGCAGCTTTCAATGAAGGACTGGAGGGGGCTATTTCTTCATGTGTTATGACACTAGTCGATATCGATCTTTTCTTTGGGTTAATACTGCCCCCTGATATGTGGAGAGCAATTCGTAAGTTTGATGACCAAGCAATTTTAGGAGCGGATTGGAAAGCTATAGCTCAAGCTGATTTAGACAGGGAGCCTGCATGTAAGCCTTGCCAGTTAATTCTAGATCTCCCAACAGCTATTTTGAATAAATTAAAAACGCTTGTTCCCCCTAAAAAGATTGATTGGACTATGTTAGCCTCTTGTAAACAGAAACAGGACGAGTCGGTATCTGACTTCTTTTCACGTTTCGAAGAAGCGATTCATGATTACAGTGGGCAATTATTAACGGATGATACGGGTAGGCATTTGTTTGTCGATAAGTATGTGGCTAATCTTCTGCCGGAGATTGCAAAACGATTGAAAACTAGTGAAAGTTCCTGGACCACGGCGACCCCTGCGTCCTTGTTAACTAAGGCTCAGTATTATGAGCAAAAACAACAAGTGATGGACCGAATGTGGATCAATGTCACACATTCCCCCAGTCAAAAGATCTGGGCCTAAATCCATCATTTTTTTGCACTCCACACCACCCTGGGTTAGACAATGGCGATATGCAAATCACCTCTGACCCTGTTGCCCCATGGGAACAGTCCAGTCCGAACTACAAAAGCCATGTCCTTCCCAGAACGGAATCAAGCATCCGAGGACCGGACCCGTTTCGAGGTAACACCTCTCGTCAGCCCGGCTAGCTTGACTCCAAGTGGTGTGGAGTGCCTGGGACCCACGTCTGGGCATCCCCAGCGCACTTAGGGCGGCAATTGCAAAAACAACAAGTGATGGACCGAATGTGGATCAATGTCACACATTCCCCCAGTCAAAAGATCTGGGCCTAAATCCATCATTTTTTTGCACTCCACACCACCCTGGGTTAGACAATGGCGATATGCAAATCAGCTCTGACCCTGTTGCCCCATGGGAACAGTCCAGTCCGAACTACAAAAGCCATGTCCTTCCCAGAACGGAATCAAGCATCCGAGGACCGGACCGGTTTCGAGGTAACACCTCTCGTCAGCCCGGCTAGCTTGACTCCAAGTGGTGTGGAGTGCCTGGGACCCACGTCTGGGCATCCCCAGCGCACTTAGGGCGGCAATTGCAAAAACAACAAGTGATGGACCGAATGTGGATCAATGTCACACATTCCCCCAGTCAAAAGATCTGGGCCTAAATCCATCATTTTTTTGCACTCCACACCACCCTGGGTTAGACAATGGCGATATGCAAATCAGCTCTGACCCTGTTGCCCCATGGGAACAGTCCAGTCCGAACTACAAAAGCCATGTCCTTCCCAGAACGGAATCAAGCATCCGAGGACCGGACCGGTTTCGAGGTAACACCTCTCGTCAGCCCGGCTAGCTTGACTCCAAGTGGTGTGGAGTGCCTGGGACCCACGTCTGGGCATCCCCAGCGCACTTAGGGCGGCAATTGCAAAAACAACAAGTGATGGACCGAATGTGGATCAATGTCACACATTCCCCCAGTCAAAAGATCTGGGCCTAAATCCATCATTTTTTTGCACTCCACACCACCCTGGGTTAGACAATGGCGATATGCAAATCAGCTCTGACCCTGTTGCCCCATGGGAACAGTCCAGTCCGAACTACAAAAGCCATGTCCTTCCCAGAACGGAATCAAGCATCCGAGGACCGGACCGGTTTCGAGGTAACACCTCTCGTCAGCCCGGCTAGCTTGACTCCAAGTGGTGTGGAGTGCCTGGGACCCACGTCTGGGCATCCCCAGCGCACTTAGGGCGGCAATTGCAAAAACAACAAGTGATGTACCGAATGTGGATCAATGTCACACATTCCCCCAGTCAAAAGATCTGGGCCTAAATCCATCATTTTTTTGCACTCCACACCACCCTGGGTTAGACAATGGCGATATGCAAATCAGCTCTGACCCTGTTGCCCCATGGGAACAGTCCAGTCCGAACTACAAAAGCCATGTCCTTCCCAGAACGGAATCAAGCATCCGAGGACCGGACCGGTTTCGAGGTAACACCTCTCGTCAGCCCGGCTAGCTTGACTCCAAGTGGTCCGGTCCTCGGATGCTTGATTCCGTTCTGGGAAGGACATGGCTTTTGTAGTTCGGACTGAACTGTTCCCATGGGGCACAGGGTCAGAGCTGATTTGCATATCGCCATTGTCTAACCCAGGGTGGTGTGGAGTGCAAAAAAACGATGGATTAGGACCCAGATCTTTTGACTGGGTTGAATGTGTGACATTGATCCTCATTCGGTCCATCACCTGTTGTTTTTGCAAATCCGCTATAAGTGTACTGGGGATGCCCAGACGTGGGTCCCAGGCACTCCACACCACTGGAGTCAAGCTAGCCGGGCTGATGAGAGGTGTTACCTCGAAACCGGTCCGGTCCTCGGATGCTTGATTCCGTTCTGGGAAGGACATGGCTTTTGTAGTTCGGACTGAACTGTTCCCATGGGGCACAGGGTCAGAGCTGATTTGCATATCGCCATTGTCTAACCCAGGGTGGTGTGGAGTGCAAAAAAACGATGGATTAGGACCCAGATCTTTTGACTGGGTTGAATGTGTGACATTGATCCTCATTCGGTCCATCACCTGTTGTTTTTGCAAATCCGCTATAAGTGTACTGGGGATGCCCAGACATGGGTCCCAGGCACTCCACACCACTGGAGTCAAGCTAGCCGGGCTGATGAGAGGTGTTACCTCGAAACCGGTCCGGTCCTCGGATGCTTGATTCCGTTCTGGGAAGGACATGGCTTTTGTAGTTCGGACTGAACTGTTCCCATGGGGCACAGGGTCAGAGCTGATTTGCATATCGCCATTGTCTAACCCAGGGTGGTGTGGAGTGCAAAAAAACGATGGATTAGGACCCAGATCTTTTGACTGGGTTGAATGTGTGACATTGATCCTCATTCGGTCCATCACCTGTTGTTTTTGCAAATCCGCTATAAGTGTACTGGGGATGCCCAGACGTGGGTCCCAGGCACTCCACACCACTGGAGTCAAGCTGATGAGAGGTGTTACCTCGAAACCGGTCCGGTCCTCGGATGCTTGATTCCGTTCTGGGAAGGACATGGCTTTTGTAGTTCGGACTGAACTGTTCCCATGGGGCACAGGGTCAGAGCTGATTTGCATATCGCCATTGTCTAACCCAGGGTGGTGTGGAGTGCAAAAAAACGATGGATTAGGACCCAGATCTTTTGACTGGGTTGAATGTGTGACATTGATCCTCATTCGGTCCATCACCTGTTGTTTTTGCAAATCCGCTATAAGTGTACTGGGGATGCCCAGACGTGGGTCCCAGGCACTCCACACCACTGGAGTCAAGCTAGCCGGGCTGATGAGAGGTGTTACCTCGAAACCGGTCCGGTCCTCGGATGCTTGATTCCGTTCTGGGAAGGACATGGCTTTTGTAGTTCGGACTGAACTGTTCCCATGGGGCACAGGGTCAGAGCTGATTTGCATATCGCCATTGTCTAACCCAGGGTGGTGTGGAGTGCAAAAAAACGATGGATTAGGACCCAGATCTTTTGACTGGGTTGAATGTGTGACATTGATCCTCATTCGGTCCATCACCTGTTGTTTTTGCAAATCAGTATTATGAGCGGCAGGAATTAGAGGCTAAAGAAAGTACCGATAAGAAAGCGAAGGAGTTAAAGACGAAGGTGATGTTGGCTCAGGTTTGTGCTACGCAGCCAAGAGGGAATGATAGAGGCAGGTGAGGAGGGTATGGTACGTCTTATGGTCGTACCGACATTGCTGAGGACCAATGTGCATACTGTAAAGAGTTTGGGCATTGGGCTGAAGATTGTCCGGTGCTTCGTGAGCAACGTAATCAGCGTGGTCGAGGAGGTTGAAGGACACGGAATAGTTATTCGGGGGCGAGAGGTGGAGCAAGTGATCGTGGTAGGTTTGAGGCGAGAGGTCGTGGTCAGGATGATCGTAATACTTTTGATCGACGGAATCAGTACCAGATATCGGAGGGTGAGAATGTGGAGTCTCAGGATTATGTGCACACATAGGATTGCGTAGGATGGGGTGTAGAATCGGTTGAAGTGCCAGTAGATCAAAGAGGTCCATATGTATCAGCGGGCGTTTTGGGTTCTACTGATCAGTTTTTGGTTGATACAGGAGCTACTCGCAGTCCTCTGTCTAAAAACTTGGTTCCAAGGCCTCCTCTGTCTGGCGAAACGATTACATGCATAGGGTTCGATGGCACACCCTCTCCAAGCCCACTGTCACAACCTCTTACATTTTGCATTGACAGATTCTTTGGTCGGTGCCCATTCTTATTGTCGCCACATACCCCAGACAATATTATGGGCATAGATTTGCTTAAATATTTTCGAGCAACAATACGCTGCGCTCCGGAAGGAGTGCGGGTTATTTTGAACGACAATTATCCGGATGTAGGAAGACTATGTACTATGCAAGAAATTGAAGCATTAGCCTCTCTCCCACACACGCTATGGGCTACATCAGACACGAATGTGGGACAGATGCTCATTCCGCCTATTCGAATAACTGTTAAGGAGGGAGTGTCTTTGCCACGTGTACCCCAGTATAAGATATCTAGAGAAGGTGAAATTGCCCTGACGCACATTGTTCAGGATTTGATTATTGCAGGAGTTGTGGAGGAAGTTCCCTACAATGTTTGTAACAGCCCGATTCTTCCGATCTTAAAGAAAGATACTGATGACAAAGTCTATCGATTTATTATTGATTTGAGAGAAATCAACAAAATTGTAGTGCCCCAGTACCCGGTGGTGTCTGATATCACCACCTTACTTACTTTGGTCCCCCCCACTGCTACTACGTTTTCTGTAATTGACCTTAAAAATGCCTTCTTTTCCATTCCCATCCATCCTGAAAGCAGATATCTATTTGGCTTCACGTTAAATAATAAATCGTATAGATTTTGTCGTGTTCCTCAAGGCTATACAGAAAGTCCTAGCATTTATAGCCAGGCTTTAAAAAGATAGCTTGATTCTTTTGATTTGCAATCTGGAGTAGCTCTTATCCAATATGTTGACGATATCTTACTGGCTCCAGACACATATGCACAGTGTGAGGAGAGTACTCTTGCTTTACTCTCTTTTCTTGCTCAGAACAATCACAAAGTTTCTAGGAAGAAATTACAATATTGTAGACCAAAGGTGACCTACCTCGGTCATCTTTTGTCTAAGGAGGGACATGCATTAACATCTGATCGAATTCAGGCAATTTTAGATACACCAGTCCCCCGCACTCAGAGAGATGTGCGTGCCTTTATAGGTTTAACGTCCTTTTGTAGACAGTGGATAATGGGGTTTTCACACATTATAAAACCCTTGTTAGCATTATTGTCCAAAACCACACCAATGCCTCTTGAATGGACAGATTAATGTCAGAATGCTTTCGAACAATTGAGACAAGCCCTTTGTTCTGCACCAGTGTTAGGTACACCAGATTACACAAAGATTTTCACGTTGTATGTGCACGAGAAAGATGGGTGTGCATTGTCGGTGTTAGTGCAGACACACGGGGATAAGCAGAGGCCCTGTGCATACTTTTCGGCAATACTTGATCCTGTGGCACGAGGTTTACCTGGGTGTTTTCGAGCAGTTGCAGCAATAGCAGTGGCTATACGGCAGAGTGAGGGAATAGTTTTGTCACACAAACTGTTGGTGTTAGTTCCTCATGCGGTAGATGCTTTGCTAAATCAAACGAAAACCCAGTATCTCACGAGTGCATGTTTAACAGGATATGAGCTCACACTGTTGGAGCCACACATCACACTAAAGAGATGTGCTACCCTGAACCCTGCCACTTTATTGCCGTATCCGGTTGCTGAGGGCCAGGAGGAAGAACACCATGATTGTGTTTTCCTGACTGAAGAACAAACAAAGGGTCGTGTCGACTTACAGGATACGCCACTTCCAGATGTGGATGGGGAACTGTGGGTTGATGGATCGTGTTTAAGGCTGCCATATGGCACACCTTCTGCAGCATATGCGATCACGACACTTAAGACAGTGGTAGAAACAGCACGAATACCACAGAAATCGGCCCAAGCAGCGGAGCTAATAGCTTTGACAAGAGCCTGCGAATTGAGTGCTGGCCTATGTGTGAACATCTACACAGACAGCCGGTACGCCTTCGTATTAGCGCATGATTTTGGCCTACTCTGGAGAGAGCGTGGGTTTTTGACTTCGCATGGAGTACACATCATGCACGGAGAACTAGTGCGTGATCTTTTGAATGCGTTACTTTGTCCAAAGAAAGTGGCGATAATCAAATGCAGTGCACATAAAAAGGTCACTGACAAAGTGGGACAAGGTAACGCTTTTGCAGACAGTATAGCAAGACAAACGGCTATGTTACGAAATGACTCACCAATGTATGTGGTG
The DNA here is from genome assembly GCF_964263255.1 of Lissotriton vulgaris. Taxonomy (NCBI): domain Eukaryota; kingdom Metazoa; phylum Chordata; class Amphibia; order Caudata; family Salamandridae; genus Lissotriton; species Lissotriton vulgaris. The sequence continues at coordinate 322,861,819 of NC_141699.1, read as the reverse complement.
AAATCACAGGCTGAGCGATGGCATGATGCTAGAGAGGAGATACTAGACATTCAGAAATCAGCGTCTGAAGCAGAACTCGCAACCTGGGCAGCAGAGGGAGTGCTGGATGATGAGGGTTGTTGGCAAAGTAATTATATGGAAAGATGGAAATTGCCTGCAGCTTACTTGCAAGCGATGGTCCAAATGACACATGGATTGGCACATGTTGGAGCTCTCGCAATTACTCGATTGCTAACACGAGTTTGGGAGCATCCTGAGATTGCCAATACGGCCAAGAGAGTAGTGCAGACCTGTCTGATATGTTTACAGCACAATCCCGCAAAAGGGACGCATACTCCGAAAGGAGGGTTTGTTCCACCTACTGCACCGTTTGAAGTACTCCAAATGGATTACATCCAGCTTGAGCGTTGTAATAACCTTACGTATGTCTTAGTGGTGGTGTGTGCTTTCAGTAAATGGATTGACGCCTTCCCCACGAAGGATAATACAGTGTTGACAACAGCTAAGGTTTTGCTCAAAGAGTACTTCCTTCGATACGGTGTTTGTAAATTTTTGTGGAGCGACAACGGTCCTCATTTTGTTGGGAAAATTGTGGAATATGTGATGAAGGGATTGGGAATTCAGCAGAAATTTCATGCTGTGTTCCATCCTCAGTCAGCAGGTCTTGTTGAACGATATAATGCTACTCTGAAATTAAAGCTAGCAAAGATTGTGGCATCCACGTCTTTGAAATGGCCAGATGCCCTGCCATTGGCATTACTATCTATCAGATCAGTGCTCCATTCCCAAATTGGCCTCACACCTTATGAAGTGGTGTTTGGAAGGCCTATGAATATATGGGGAGTTCCTTAGCCTCGATTGTTACATGATGTGCCTTGTATAATGATGAACGATTATTTGGCACGATTAACAAATGATTTACTTTCCATTCATCAACAGGTTCGAGAAGCGCTCCCCGACAATTCCATTGGAGCGGCTCCCAATCTTCGTCCTGGGGATCATGTTATGATCCGTTCTTTCGAGAGAACTAGCAGCCTGGAACCGAGGTGGCGTGGTCCTGAGCAGGTATTGCTTGCAACTCGTATGGCTGTGCGAGTCACCAACAGTAAGCGGTGGGTGCATTCTACTCACTGCCGCCATGTTTCTCCGGATCTGGTGAGCCCAACTGTGCTGTCTGATTATAGAGACATCTTGGACGAGGAGAAGAGCCCAGCTGTAACGTCGGCCGAATTGGAGGGAGCCTTCCCGGACCATACTGTTTCTGGAAAAGAGAGATACAACCTACGACCACGATAAGCAGGTTTTTTTTGTGCGTGACTGGTTGAGTTACCGCTCTGGGGTTTGTGAAACGGAAGCCGGGACTATCAAGGGGGGGGATCTGTTCTGCCAAGTGTAGCGGCACCCGTCTTGAATCTCGGAGAAGAAACCAACGGCTGCCTCGGAGCTCAGCACTCATATTTTTATTCTTTTAGTTGTGTTTTTGAGACATTTTGAACTTTGAACTATGGCGTCTTCTGCAGTGCGAGACAAGAGAATTCTTGGTGCATTATTATTTGTACTGATAATTGTTGTGATAGATGTGATAGCCTGGGTAGAGAAACTTGTGGTACCGGTACGAGAACATTTGTTGCCAACTACCCCAATTCCATCTCAACATTTCCATTTTACTCTGCCTTATCATGAAGAGTGACACCGACAAACTTATTTGAACAATAGTTTTATTCAGATTCTGCATCACACCCACAATATGACTAACACTTCGAACTGCTGGGTATGTGGGATGTTGCCTGGACATCAAAAGAAAGGAGGCACACCACTTATCCCACTCCCGTTTTCCCTTAATGGCTCTTGTAATGCCTGGTACACACTCCTATTCACTTTGCGATGGCCAACGAAAGGGGGGCTGCTCTTTCGACTCAACAAGATATGCTACAATGATCGAGATGGCTATCCGCAAGCTGAAGGAACTAAGTTTGAATGGGAGGAGTACCGCCCCGACAACATGTCAGCACCACGAGTTTATAATAACCAACGGAGTGTCAATATGTCTAGTTCACATGTAATTACTGTTATTGATACCAAAGCTGATCTCTGTGTTCGTAATAAAGGTACAATCCCAGTTGGCAGATGTGAATGTAACACCACTCTTACCTTTGACACTCCAAATGGCATTTCATTTGTGGCCTCCCGAAATACGTATTTTATATGTGGAAATAAAGGCTATCATCGTCTCCCTATAGGATGGTTAGGAAGTCTGGCTCCCCTCTGGATCCCTGTCCCCTTAAAATCCTTAAAAATTGCAGGGACACCCTACTTTCCCCTTTGCTGGAAGTTATGAATAGAGCCATCTCCAGTGGTGAATTCCAACCCCTTGGAAGACTGCCATCGTTAAGCCCCTTTTAAAAAAGTCCTCCTTGGATCCTGGGATTCTGAAGAACTTTCACCCCATTTCTCTTCTTCCCGCTCCAGCTAAGATGTTGGAGGCTCATTTAAACCACCATCTTAGCGCTTTTCTAGATAAGACCTGCCTGCTTGATCCATCTCAGCATGGCTTTCGAAAGGCACATAGTACAGAGTCAGCCCTTACAGTGGTGGTCAATAATATCCGCGCCAAGGTTGATAGTGGTCAGACCACTCTTCTGATCCTACTCGACCTTACGGCAGCATTTGACACCCTGTCCCCCACCATTCTGGCCGCCCGCCTCAGTGAGACGGGGGTGAAGGGGCTGGCTCTCAGCCTCCTCACTTCTTTTCTTAACCATCGGGAGCAAAGGGTCAAACTGGGTGACTTCCTTTCCAATGCCATGCCTTTGCAATGTGGGGTACCACAGGGCTCCGCTTTGAGCCCCACATTGTTCAACATCTACGTGGCCCCACTTGCTAGACTTGTAAGATCTTTTGGACTGGAAGTGCTTTCATATGCCGACGACACCCAGATTATGGTCTCCCTGTCCCACTCTGTTGAGACCACGGCCCTAAATTTCCGAAACTGTATGGAAGCTGTGGCAGGCTGGATGGCCTCGAATTTTCTTAAATTGAATGGGGAGAAAACGGAGATCTTGATCTTCGGGGAAATAAGGAGATCTGGTCAGATGATTGGTGGCCCCAGACACTTGGATCCTGTCCCCAGCCTTCCCTTTCTGCCCGTAACCTGGGAGTCATTTTTGACACCTCACTTGCTTTTGATAAGCAAGTAAGTAGAACTGTCGCAACCTGCTGTGGGGTCCTAAGAATCCTAAGAAAACTTACTCTTTACCTCTCTCCTGATGCCCGGAAACAGGTGGCAGTTGCCCTTCTATCCTCACGACTCGACTACTGCAATGCTCTTTACCTTGGCATGAGCGCTAAACTACTCCATCGCCTGCAGGTCATCCAGAACGCGGTAGCAAGATTCGTTGTCAATGCCCCCAGACGTTCCTCCGGGACCAGGATCAGGAGAAACCTTCACTGGCTCCCGGTGTATGCCAGAATAAAATTTAAAATTCTGACCATCACCCACAAGGCTCTTCACGGTGCTGGCGCTGAGGGCATCAGGACCTTAGTGTCGCCCTATATCCCAGGCAGGGCACTACGCTCCTCCGGTCAGTATCTGTTGTCTATTCCCCGAGTTGCCAAGGCGAGATGGGGTGGTAAGGCATTCTCCTCACTAGCTCCCAGACTTTGGAACGAGCTCCCCCTGGAACTCAGGGGCCAGGATTCCCTGCTGCTCTTCAGAAAGGGCCTCAAAACCCTGCTCTTTACTCAAGCCTACTCTTAGGCTTTTTCTCACCTCCTTTTCATTTCAGTACCTGGCTTTTTTATTCCATCTTTTGCGCCTTGACGCCTTTGGGCAAAGTAGCGCTTGTATAAATCGCCATTCATTCATTCATTCATTCATTCATTCATTCATTCATTCATTCATTCAGGAACATGTTATATATCTTTTGTATTACCCTCTGTGTTTATTGCCCCACCTATGTATCATGACAATTACATCCTTTATCACGATTTCATATTGAATAGGGTAAAGAGAGCATTAGTCCTTGAGGACATAGACCAAACCGACACTGCGTTGCAACAATATGTCCATTTTAATTTGGGTCTCTTTTCATTTGTTGGGGCTGCTCTGAATAGTTGAAAAATAAGACAGTTAACTCGTGTTGTAGAAGCTGTTGCTAATGACACCGCTTTTGCTCTAGGAGACTTAACTGAGGAGCTTCAGATAACTAGAATTGTAACGCTCCAAAACAGAATGGTATTAGATGTAGTATTAGCTGATCGTGGAGGAGCATGCCGCATTATCGGAAGTAGTTGTTGTGTATACGTGCCAGATAACTCACCTTCTGTGTATGATGCCATATCCAAATTACATAAAATTGCTGCTGAGATACATCCTGATAATGGTACATGGACATTTTCGGGGTGGTTTTGGTCAATACTTAGTACATGGGGTTGGAAGTTGCTGACGATTCTGTGTGTAATAATTGGGATATTATTCTTTTTATGCCTTTGTATCCAGTGTGGCCCTGTATTATGCTCCATGTGCCTTTCTGCTTGTATTGCATCCAAACGAGCTTTTGCTAAACATGAACAAATGATTCATAAAGAAGTAGCACAAATTATGTCTATTGATATTGAAGATGAGTACTCCGATTATGTTCACTATGAGGTAGCTTCAGCTAAACGCTAAAAGGGTCGTCTGTCGTAATTTGACGGTGATCGGGTTAGCGTTAAGCTTTGCTACACGTATTTTCCTCTTATCTTCACTATAGTTGTCGGACGCCATTTTGTATGTATCGGCGGCCATTTTAGAGAATGCGTTGCCTCATGGTCAGCTTGTCCTTTTGTCCTTCCTCTGTACCACTGACCACTCGAGTTTGCCCAGCAACAGGCTATTTTTAGTAATGGTCAAGCTCACACATGCGCAGTTTAGATTGACCAGTCATCACTTAGAAATGTTCCGCAAAACTGACCAGTGGTGTTATAGCTCCTCCCACGAGTTGGCTGTGTTCCAAAAATGACCATATATGTACCTAAAACTCTGTAACTGTGTACCGCCTACCTTTTTATTACTGTAAAACTGTATAAAAGAAGGACTTGCACCGATGTTCGGTGTGATACTTCTTGCATTACCAAAGGGTGCTGTAGGAATGTACCACCACCCCATGGGGTCTTAATAACCTTGTCTTTTGCATTTTCTAGTTTCCGTGCCAACAGTTCTTATGGTGTAGAGGGTATTCTGCGGAGTATGTAGATCTGGAGGACCCAGTACCACACTGCCACCTGGGTCGCTCTCTGTTTTCCATACCAAATACAATTTAGAGCTCAACTTTTTCATGGTCTTTAAAGGGATGACATCCACTATCTGTCTTAGAGACCCGGAGAGATCTGGATATAAGAAAAAAGTCAATTCTGGATGCTGTCCGGAACCGATGTGAATAACAAGTAAAACATTTTTTATCTGGGTTACTAAATACTTACTAGTAATCCAACCGATAATTGGGATAGGATTACTATACCCTCTTTCTGTTTCTATGTATTTTGAAAGATATATGATTGATACAGAATTATTGCTGCTGCTAATAAGTCTGTTTGATATGACATTACTACAATTTGTTGGTGCACTAAAACCAGATGGCTCTAAATTTAGTATTTTCAAATATACGGCAATTTACAGGATTTTTCACTTGATCTAGCATAGAGGGCACTGCGAGGTAAGGTCAAGAAATTGAAATGCCTCCCGTTTCAGTCTCTGAAGTAGTAAATCTTGTGCTGACATACTGTGACACATCTGTAAACATAACTTCAAGTCAAGTTTCTAACCCGATTTGTGAACAGTGTGACTGTGCTACAAGGTGTGGGGTCACCCGCTAACCAGCACAAACTGGTTTGTTAAAGTGGAGTAGGCAGCAGCAATTGCGAACAATATTGGCTTCAGTGAAAAGTGAAAAATAAATGGTTGTAGAAGGGAAGACAGCAGAAAAGGTATTAGGAACTGTGGGGCATATTATCAAGACAGGCGTTACAATCATCGCCGTTTTAGCGGCAGAAGACTGCCGCTAAAATGTCAATAATGGGCTTGATGTAATGCTCTATGGAATTCCAATTGAAGCCCATGCTAGATGGACTTCACATTTAACATGGGCTTGAATTGGAATTCCATAGAGCATATTATCACGCCCATAATTGTATTGCCTGTCTTGATAATATGCCTCTGTGTTAGACAATGGATCTATGAGTTAAAAGAGCCAATCCTGCATAGTCTCGCTAACTTTAAGAACACCCCTGCTGTCTGAAACCTACGTCTGTGTAAATTATTGCACATTTCAGATCTAGTTAACCTGAGGGGGGACTTAACTGTCTGAGGCCTGAGCATGAATAACAAATATTTGCTTAACCTAATAATTTGCTCTTATTTGACACAACCGGCAAATTACGAGTAGGATCTCAGTTATAAAATACAAAGGGGAATCTAATTTAAAAATAAGAAGAAGCCAAAAATAGAAGTGAAGGCAGATGCTTTATACATTCTAAAAAGAATTCAAGCCATATCAGTGTGTGCACCCAGTATGTTGAACTGCCAGATAAGAAAACTATAGGTCCGCTAGAGCTGGGAAGGGACATGATTGTTGGTATCACAAGTGTCCATCTGGAATACTGAGTTTTAAATGTCATCCTAACACAATATTGACAAGCAATTTTGACTGCAAAAACAATGTGAACATAAGTATGTATAGTAAGGATACATGTACTATTCTTAAATCCGCATCGATGTTACTTGACATTGTATCTCCAAGGTAAGTCTGTATTATCAACTACTTTTTAGACAATTTATTAGAAAATTGTGTTGTATTATTCGTTAATTGCCCCATTTTTATTCTCAGGGGACAAACCATCCAAATCCTAAAGAGAGAATTGGGTTCATTTAGTTTTCACCACACCCAATGTGATAAATGGAGCTGCCAGGTTCAAGTTCAAGTTGATCTTGAAGTGAAGCTGTCTACCTCAGGCGTAGTCAATCAAATCTTAAGCTAACACCATTAAAACACATTTGACACATCCTAAATATAGACCCTTACATGCATTTCTAGGTTGACACAAAGGGCCATATACACAAAACGTGTTTTATGTCACAAATGTCCCGATTTACATGATGGGGCCTTTTGCAACCTCAAAATAAGTTATTTTTTAAATGTACAAAAGCCAAATTGAGATTCAGTAACCTGTTACTAAATTTCAATTTGGGTTTGCGATTTGGTATTTGAAAGGGGCATGTTTAGGGTGTCCCTTCCTAACACCAATACCCAGTGGTATGTATGAATGATTTGTAAACTAAGCATGGTTATCAAACATTACATTTTTAATGACACGTCAGAGGGGGTGGTAACCATTTGCAAATAAGGAAGGGCTCCCCACTGCCTACTCCTATAAAATGAGACTTAAATGTTTCATTTATTTCTTTTGAAACGCATCCCATTTTCATTTAAGGGAAACAGGATGCATTTAATAAAAAGTTTGCTGTCTTAAAAAGCAATCACAGACATAGTGGACTGCTCACCCAAGCAGGCCACCCATCCCTGTGATACCTGCATTTCTTAATGGGTCGCCAACTACGTCTTACCTCAATAATATTCGTGAGGTAGGTCGGCTTTCGTACATTAGGAATTGCAATTTCCTAATTCGATTTATAAAAAGTCTCAGAGTCTGGAGAACATGTTATTAGCTGCAAAGACCAAGGATAATGTGAGTTTTTGGAAACTAGTGGCAAATGAGAATTCTGGAGGTAAAACACCAGACGATGTGTTCATTGACGAACAAACTTGGGTCAACCACTTTAACCACTTATACGAAGCCCCATAAAATATGGAGTTAGCTACTTAAGATTGCCCGTGGCTTGTATTAGGTACAAATACCATAGTCTTCAGTCTAGAAGAAACTGAGCAAGCTATTAGCTCAGTAAAAAATGGTAAAGCACCAGGACTAGACAAAATACCCTGGGACTTGTACAAGCACAAGATTAGAGTCTGGGCACCATACGTAAACTTACCTGATAGCTGGAGGGGAGCAGAAATTATTTTAATTTTTAAAAAGGGAGATAGAAATGATCCCTCTAACTATCGTCTCATTTGTCTTTTAGATAATTTACAAAAAATATTCTCAAGGCACCTTTTAACTCGTATGAATTTGTGGATCGATGAGAATGAGATCCTTACTAAATTCCAAGCAGGTTTCAGAAGCAATATTAGTATAATTGACCAAGTTTTCAGATTCTGTTGCATTTGTTGAAAGTATGTTCTTTTATTAAAGGGACCCATTTATGTAGCTTTTGGTGACCTTAGGGCAGCTTTTGATTTAGTTTTGCATGATTGTCTATGGGATTGTTTGTTTGCGCTGGGATTACCAGCTTGCTTACTCCAGCAGATTACAAGATTGCATGATAACAACTTTGCCAGAGTGCGTTGGGGTCCGAATGGGGAATTAACCAAACCGGTCCCAATAAAGCCGGGAGCCCGCCAAGGGTGTGTGTAGGCTCCCACTCTTTTCTCATAATTTGTTAATGACAATCCAGCTTATTTAGAAGAAAGTAATACTGATTCACCCGAGCTGAATGGAGAGAGGGTACCCGCACTCTTATTTGCGGATGATACAATCCTTATCTGTGATAAGAAAGGCCTAGAAATAAATACAAAAAAGACCAAATGTATGGCCCTTAATCCCCATAAATCCTTTAAGGGGAATTTTTTCTTGAACAGTCAAAAACTAGAACTTGTGTCAAACTTTTCTTATTTGGGTGTTTCTCTAGATTCTAAAAACTCATGGAGAACACAAATTGAAAAAAGTAAAACTATTTTTACTCAGAACACCCTACCTATTGTAAAGCGACATGGGGCAAGTCTAAATAATTCTAGCTTGCCATCACTTGGCGTGTTTAAATTTAAGGCTCAGTCTGGTGCTCTATATGGTGCAGAAATTTGGGGTATGAATGCTGGGAATCTTTTTATGAAAAATGAAAACAACTTTTAAAGAAGTATCTTGAGATTGCCCAAACGTACGCCACTTTTACCGCTATTTCTAGACTTAAACATGAAACGCACAGACCACCTTGCAATACTACGTCCACTCTTATATTGGGTTAGACTTTGGAGTACACCCGAACTTGCAGATTACAAAGATGGTCTTTTAGAAGTGAAGAACCTTGATGTTTATAATTCCAATCTTTGGTTGAAGCATGTTCAAACTTAGTTCTACAGAATAGGCCTCACTCATTTTTGGGAAGACCCGTCATATCTGACACAAAGTTGTAAGAAACATGGAAAGGCAAGATTTTGGGTTTACATAACTCATAACTCCCTAAATGACCATTCATGTGGATCTATCACAGGTAGTTTTCTTGCTTTTGAAGTCTCTTCACACTTTGAGGAATTTCTGGACGAGATACGACCTCCACTTGCAAAAAGTCTGTACTAAAATTTAGATATGGTATACTTAAAACAAATTTATTATTAGCAAGATGGGAAAGGCCCACAGGGCAACCGAAAAGTGTAAAATGTACGTGTTGCCAGTTAAATTTTAGAGAGGATGACAACCATATATTGTTTTTCTGCACTAAATGTAATTTAGCAAGGAGACGATGGATTAAGCCCTTGTGTAATGCTTTAGGTATACGATCGTATGTGGAAGCATATAGGGTAGTCAAAACGGATACTAGTCGTCTTACCGTGTTCTGTGTCAGCAGATTCTTACTGCTTGTAAGTTATTCTCGCAAAGAACTTGGCTTTGGACCTAAATGTAAATGTAAATGTACATGTATTTATATAGTGGAAATCACTGACCCGGTATTTAAGCACTTGCTTAAGGAACCCGTCCTGGTATTTCCCTGTGAGAAAACCCCAGCAGGGTATCCACAAGGTGAAAGCCAGGCATCCCACCGCGAGGGGCCATTGTGGAGATTAAGCAAGCTATTGCCCAGAGTCGCAGAGTGTGAACCCGTGAGTCAAGTAGGCACCGGAGCGAGAATTGTCGAGTCTGTGGAATTTTGAGCCCAAGACCTGCCGAGGCGGGGAATTGAACACTGGTCCAGGGCCGATCTCAGCTTCCGGGTCTGCCGCCTCTAACCCCTGAGCCACACTTCTCCACCTATAGATGCTCAGTTTAGGTGTATTACTATGTAGAGGTTAGGCTGTTCTGATTATCAGTGGTACATTGTTGAGCTGCTTCATTGGATCATTCTCTTTTGGTAGCACACAAAAAAACTTTCTTTTAGATTTGTATCAAGAACTAACAAGGGCATTATCGCCGCTTTAGCAGGAATTTTTCCCGCTAAAACGGCGATAATTGTATCGCTTTATTACCTAGCTGTCGCTAACACCAGTTAGCGACAGCTAGTAGGAGATAGCGGGCATTTAGGTGCCCACTTTGCAAGTCAGCGATAATTATCGCTAATGACATGCAAAGTGGGCGTGCCAAGATGTTAGCGACTGGAAACGGTCGCTAACATCGTTATCTCCTATTACAAACTTTTGGAAATATTCGCACTAAGCGCGATTATCTCCAAAAGCTAACGCCTGGCCTGAGCTGTTCTTAGCCATGTTATCCAATGGTAGGTGGATAACATGGCTAAGCGCATTTGCTCGGTAATGCATGAATATCGCTGCCTTTACAGCGATATTCATGCATTTCGGCCGATTTTTATCGCTTAGGAGATAAACCATGATAATATCAAGGCTCCTAAGCGATAAAAATAGGCGAAGCTCCGTGATATTATTTTACCCGCTAACCAAGCTTAGCGATAATTATCGCTATTGCTTGGTAATATGCCCTTGAATTAATATTTTATGTACCTTTTTTAACTGGATGAAATGTATTATATTTCTGCTATCCCAATGGCATATCATGTACACAATTTATATTCACTGTGTAAAATGTATTGCTATTTTACATGTATCTTTGATGGGCAGAATGTGCCGAAATAAAGATCAATGAATGAATAAAAAGTCTCAATTAGGTAATCGCTTTCCTAAAATTTGAACAAATGGCCCAAAATGTTGTGTTTGTTGCTTTTTACAAGACAGGAAACCCAAATCCATTTTCTACTGTGATTTACAACATATCTCTCAGCAGTGAAAGGCATACCCTGTTCATGTATAGGAAAAACAGCAGGAGAATCAGGATGCCTCTACGGTGCACTTCAGAAAGTCATCAACATACAATCATTTCCAACAGCGCAGCATAGGCTATGGTGTAGTTTAGAAGTTCTTTAATACCTCTCATACTTCATAATATTGTTCAACAGATAACCTTTTGCTACAGGAAGGCAAGGAGCGGATTTACTTTGTAGATATAGATCACCTTTGGTGTCTTAAAGGCCTTTTTTAGACAATATTTGTATTTGTAATTTTCACTGATCTTCTCCTTTCTCATAAAAATAATAAAGTTAAAAAAGTCTTGCGGTTCGGAGATGTTATTTGCTTTTTATATGTCTAAGTGCGGGGCTGCATCTCTTCTTCTTCTATAAATACAGTTCCTATGTGTCACTTGACAAATAGCTTGTCAATTAACTCAAATGAAGACAGGGCATGATTAAGTGGCTTTGGTTGGCCCATATCCTAGCCATCAGTACAATCTTTGCGCCTCATTAATAGCAGTCAGTTTTTCCAGTGCATACATGTTCCATGGTTTTCCCCATCAGACCTGTGGTGTAACACAGGCTCCTGCAGCCCCTGCAGTGCGGGGACCCTAAAGCTTTAGGGGGCCCCCTCAGCACAATACTCTGGAAGGAGAGTTCCTGTTTGAGTCTGGAGGGGGCCCCTCAACGAATCTTTAAGGGGGCCCCCTCAAGTTTTGTTATACCACTGCATCAGACTGAAAAAGGAGGGGCAACTGATTGCTTCCAGAATTCAGCTAATACCATCTCCGTTGCCATTTTGTACAATTTTAACCATATAGTGGTCTTGAACCACAACATATAGCCCCCTTGACATTGTTCCCCTTAGCCTCCTTGTGGTGAGTTTTTGAATGTACAATAATCAGAGTTTTATAGAGTGTGTGTATAGTCGTTCTTGAATTAGATAAATATTTCCTTTTACAATCCACTGACACAAGTTGCTGGCAACTTCTTTAGGGACATGCTGTGCGTAAACTTAAGACACTTGTCATTTTCTTCAATACCCAATTATTTCTATATTCAAATTTCAGTGATATGAGTATGTCTTTCATGCTTTTCCCAATTGTATATCAATCTTATCTAGTCCTGAATTCATAGAAAATCTCCAAGGAAGACATCCTTTATACCACTATTAAGTTTCTTAATCACACCTTGTATTACTATTTGTGGGTCCAGGAACTGCCATATACTATCACGATAGGGTACTGAATGACCTTCACTACTTCCTGTGCTTCAGTTTTGGCATCAAAATCTGTTACCTCACCCAAGTCTAACATCTCATTTCCTCTGTCCTGCATTGCCTTCTTCTTAACTGCTGGATGTGAACCACCTCTACAGGAGCCATTTTGAAGTAGCCTTTATGAAGGGGGTCTGACCTCACCAGAAAATATATCTGCAATTCATACAAAAATAAAAAGTTTGAAATCCCCACCTAGGTAAGGAGTCTGCAGCGCTCAGAAATGCAACTGGACCCTTCCTACTCCAGCTATACCTTTAATGGCTTTATAGACAAAGATAACATTGCTAATATTGCTAATGGTATGGTCAATGGTAATAATGTGAGCAGAAAATTCCATAAAAAGGTTGAAATAAACTTTATGCAATTGGCATATTTATCCAACAGTAAAATGGGGGTGGAACAAAACCCAGAAAAGAAAATGTGCTTGTTAAACCTGTCAGCTTTGGGGTGGTCTCCCCCAAACCTTTTGCCACTCCTTCTCCATGTTGCTGAACCTATTTTTGTTGGCACTAGGACTCTGGGCACTTTCCCCTTGCTAACCATTGCTAAAGTGCTTGTGCTCGCTGCTTCAAACATGGTAATATTGGCTTATACCAATTTGGCATATTTAATTTGCTTGCACGTCCTTAGTAAAGTGGCACTACGGGCATGTAAATTAAATGCTACTAGTAGGCCTGTGGCACTAATTGTGTCACCCACATAAGTAGCACTTTAAACATGTCCCAGGCGTGTCCTTGCAGAGCCTGTGTGTGCAGTTTTAAACTGCCAATTCGACTTGGCAAAATAAACCTTTTTCCAGACCCAGACCTGCCTTTTTTATAAATATAAGCCACCATAGGGTATGTACCGGACAGCTCAGAGGGCAGGGTGCAATGTATTTAATAAGTTGGACATGTAACTTTAAGCTTCACATGTCCTTGTAGTGAAAAACACTTGAATTTGCATTTTCACTACTGCAAGGCCTATCTCGCCCATAGAAAAACATTGGAGTTGCTTTATTACCTTTTGTAAGTGTAATTTCCATATTGGAAAGAGATAACCAGTTTGTTTGGTGTCTTTGGAATTGGGGTGAAAAGGCATATTCAGTGGTAAAGTCAGGGTTTCTATCACAAAAGACTCCCCAACAACTCCTGCAGTGAGTTCCTGATCCACAAGTGGTGTGTTTCAGATTCTACATCCTTGGTGTTGTTCATGGGCTCTTTCAATCCAGGCTTTTGGGCTCTTTGTGACTGCACACGGGCCCTTTTCACATCTGAAATGCGGCGTTCACATTGAAATTATGCATGAGCTACCTCCAGCCTGTCTCTTCGCATAGCAAGTATTGTTTGCCCACGGAGGCTAACCAGTGGTAAGCACCTGGCCGCTCGTCTGGCCTGCCCCTCCCACCATGCCAACCATCACTTGTGATGCTCTCCTTTTTATCCTGCAACCCTCTGCAATGCAAACGTAACATTAGGAACGTGAGATAAATGTTAGAGGAGGTCGGGAAATTCAGTTGGGCAGGGAAAAAGGTGTGGCCAGCCACTACATCGCATCCCAGAAAAGTTTGCTCCTTTGCATCATGTTACAATGTGTGCTGCCTTCAGTGTTGACTGTAGTGTTACACCAAGGTTTGGTGTAACACTACAGTCAACGCTGAGTGTGGTGTAATACTACAGTCAACACTGAGGGGAGTGCAAATTGTGGACTGCTTGCAACATGACCCAATTGAGCAGACTTTTCTGGGATGTGATGCAGTGTCTGGTAATACCTTTACAAGCTGATTTTCTTGACCTCCTGTACCATTTATTTCACATTCCTAATGTTACTTTTTGTAAAAACGGCATTCTGCCCCTTTGATTACACTACATCCTGCCCAAGCCGGAGAGTACGGCTTGAGACGGAGATTCCGGCATGACTGCAGACATAAAGATAGAGTTGTATATGACATCTGTAAATACCAAAAGTCGTGAAGTTAGACTTTTGCCTCAGATTACCTTTGTGAATTTGGCCCTACATTGAAACCTAATGGTCGACATGTTTCTTCCACTGAAAAGGCTGATATGCTAGATGCATACAAGCTGAACAGTATAGTTGCTTCCTTAACAAAATCCTGACAATTATGGCTTATTAGAGCCAACTGGAATGGGAAATAACCAAATGGCTTTCAAAAATACATATGATATTTAGGAATTTTGCAGGTATTAGTAGACATATGCTTGACCAGAAAACTGTGACACACCAGTGATATAGCTTTTAATGGATTTGAGTTATCTAAAGTCAAAATAAACAAAGGAAATAAGTGCAGAGTATAGAAGGGTTTGATAGCACTACCTAAGAAAGCAAGCTGAAGTTCGTGTAAGTTATTATCCGGAAGTCAACTTTCTGACCTTGCTATAATGATTAAAAATGAGAGAGAAGGTTGTTGAAATGCAGCTCATTTTCCATTAAATTTACTTTGCTCCAATTAAATCAGGGACAAGCACTCAAATATCCAGCCAAGCCTGACACAGGACTTTAACTGTAATTTATTTGGGGATGAAAGGAAGGAGAGCAATTTCATACTTCTAATAACTTATGAAGGATTTCTTCTGGTTTTCATAATGAAATACAAGTTAGTGGTAGGGCCACATAGTTATATTCATAGTTCATATCACTTCAATTTCAGGCGCTTAAAAGTAGGCTTAAGAGGGATCAACCTGCGAATGTTATGAGTCTTTTGCAATTTACACATAGGATTATTGTTAGTTACTTTACATTATCAGTATTTACTATATCATTGTATATTTACAAAGTGACAAGATCATCAAATCACTGAAACTGGGCTTTGAGAAAAACACATTTCATGTAAAAGTAGGGTCTTTTCTGGAGACACTAAGGGGGCTATTATGATGTTGGGTGGATTGCCAGCGCCCGGCCGGTGGTGGTGATCAGCCCGCCATCACATCACAATTTACCCCCGTCATATTACTACAGCGGGGGAAGGCAGCGGACGGAAAGTCCATCCGCCAGTTTTCCGCCTGCCGGCAATCATCACGAGTGCCGGCCAGGCAGAAAAATACCACAACATGGTGGGAATGCCTTTCCAAGGCAGAGACTCAGCCATGGAAAGGCATGCAGAAAATGACTTTGGGGGACCGTTGGGAGACCCCGGGTGGTGGCTGCACTGGAGGTACCATAGGTACCCTCCTTCTTTGCCATGTACAATGTGCATGGCAATGCACACAATGCCTCTTTGGCATTGCAGTGGGTGATGCCAGGTGCAATGTCAAAGATGCAGGATGCAACCGCCAGGGTGGCCGTCGTATCCTAAGTGGCAGTGCGGGGCCCACCGGATCACTGGCGGCTAGTCCCAGCACTGCTAGGGTGGCGGGCGGACTTCAGTTTTAATCCTAATCCTAATGGGGGCCTAAATATGATGGATCTGAAAGAGACACGTTAGTGATAGATTCCTTACCTTAGAATATCCCCAGGCGTCAGACTGGATCCGGAAATTTTTGCGTAGCTATACCCCTGCGCGTCGGTAGGCGTCGTCTGCGGCTCCGCGTCCGTCGTCGGCGTTGTAAGCGCCGGAATGACGTACCCAAATTAAGGAGGACTTGAGATGCAAAAATAAGCGGGTGCTCTCAAGCCAACCTAGGTGGTTTGATGATAATTGTGCAAAAACTCATAAGGAACTAATGTCAGCCTTAAAACAAATTCCCAGGAATCGCACGGTTGTAGCTGTGCGAAGAAAGAGCTACAAGATGGCGATGGTGAATCGGAGAAAGGCCATAAAGAGGGAGGCCTGGGAAAACCTTATGTCAACTGATGTTATTAAAATAGTAGTAAATTCTGGGCTATGATTAATCACTCATTCTTTACGGGGACTGATAATTTGGTCACGGACTGTGTGATCACTGACGAGTCATGGGTTGCTCACTTTAGCAAGATATATGACAGGGAGGAGGGTGTTACAGAAGAGCTTGGTTTTGCACCCACACACCCAATTACTCCATTATGTTTTAAAGAGGTGGAGGTCCTAAAGGCCATAGAGGAGATGACAAAAAGTAAGGCACCTGGCCCAGACGGCGTGCCTGCTGATTTATACAGGTCTCTGCCTAAGTTTTGGGCCACTATATTAACAAACGTTTTTAACTCTACATCTACAGCAGGGTTTCCTTTATCTTGGGCTACATCCATTATAATACCCATATACAAAAAAGGCCCAAGGAGTGACCCCTCCTGGTACAGGCCGATCTCTCTGATTGACTCTGCAGTTAAGATCTTAGGCAGAGTCATCCTACAGAGACTTGGTGAATGCCTGAAGGAGAAGGGGGTCCTCTCTGAACTACAATATGGGTTATGGACCAAGCGAGGTACACTTGATCAGTGCCTAAACCTTTACATGCTAATTGGTAAATATACCCAAGCTAAGGAGGCCCTGCTATACTTGGCCTTTATGGACCTGACATCGGCCTTTGACTTTGTTAATCGAGCCAAGCTGTGGTCCATTCTGCTTAGTTTAGGGATAGATCCACCATTGTTGAATTTTCTAGCTGCACTTCACCAAGGACTTTCAACTGCCATTAGAGTAACTAAGGAAGGGGGATGTACTAAGTCTTTTAGATCTAAACGTGGTGTCAGACAGCGGTGCATTCTCGCACCCCTTCTGTTCACATTATATATAAATTCTCTAGAAAAATCCTTGGAAAGGGTCACACCAGACATTCCGTGAGTACCAGCCCTTCTTTACGCGGACGACGCAGTGCTTTTAGCCCGCACAGGCCTGGGGTTGCAGAGACTCCTTGATGCTTTCGGGGAGTTTATGCAATCCATTGACCTTCAGGTAAACCACAAAAAATCTCATGTCATGGTGGTGGGTAAACAACCAAAGGCTGCTAAAATAAAACGCTTTACCTGTAATGGTGAGGAGGTATCCAGGGTCTCGGTATTCTCATACCTAGGTGTAATTTTTGATGAAAAGACTACCTGCCCCCCCCAACTTCAAGCAAAAGGTATAGCTGTTACTAGATCTTCCTCAGCGCTAATGAGCTTCGCCAAACGACTGGGGTCCCGTCCCACTGAGGCCCTTCTAACAGTCTATAAATCCAAATGCCTTTCAATATCATTATATGGTGCATCATTATGGGGCACTTTGCCACAAAATAAATTGCAGACAATAGTGAATAACATTTTAAGATCCCTTATAGCAGACCCCCAATCAACCCCTGTTTTCTCAATACATTCAGAATTAGGACTTGGTTACATCTCTGATAAGATACAATTAGCCCCATTAATTTGCTGGGCTAAAACATGGTTGAATAACGAAATCACTCTTAATCACACCATCCTTAGTGATTGCATGGCTCTAGATAGAGTAAATAAAATCCCCTGGTTAGTATACATTAAGAACACTCTATGTAGATTGGGTCGGCCAGATCTATACACTTCACCAAATCTGATGCTTAAGGGTGATGTTAACTGGATCAAGGAGAGCTTTCTGGGATTAACCATGCAAGAACGGGAAGCAGTGGAGGTTCTAAAACCCAACATCAGAGCAAACTACTTGCTTCTGACCACTCCAGCAATTGAACCCTACCTACGGATAGTTACTATCCCGTTCCATCGACACCTGCTGGTTTGCTGGTTAGATTCAGATTTAACATTATACAGTTCTCCCTGGGCAACTATCCAGTATTGGGAAAACCTGACCAGTCTATCCCCTGCAGCTGTGACAATTTTTCTAACCAATCACTAATGCATGTTATTATGTTTTGTGATCATTTTTCTAACATCAGAAAACAGTTTTTGCTTCCACTACTGAGAGAGGCGGGTTTCACACAAGTGCGTCCCGCATTATTGTATTTACAACTGTTGGGTAGTGTTAAGTTGATCTTTGGGGTCGCTAGTTTTCTGGTTGCTGCTATGCGTAACAAGGCAAAAAGGTCAGATGATGGACAATAACTTTTTATCCATTTGTATGAGGTGTCTTTTTAATATTGTGTGTAACACCGACAAACTATCCACCATAGACGAAGTGGTTAAGGCCACGCAAGCCGAAATTGGCTCTATTGATTTAACTAAAGCAGCAGACCAGGCCATCGCTATTTTTGAAGCTGCCGTAAAAACCATAGGGGACCTCTTCTGGGTACAGTTGCCCTCAGGGAAGGAGAAATCTTTATCTAAACCTAAAGGTAAACATGACTGGTATTCGGTAACATGCAGGAAGGCCAAATCTCGCCTAATAGAGGCAGTTAAAGGGAAGTCCCCCCCATTAATCCAAATTGCCAGACGAGATCATAAAAAGGCCCTACAGGTAGCTAAACGGGAGTGGGAGGATGCCTACTGGCTAACCCTTAAGGAAGCCAGTATGAAAAAAGACTCTAAATCCTTCTGGGACACCATAAGGGCACGAAACAGACCGGATAGTGACCTTGTAACCTGCAATATTCCGGGGCAGGTATGGGAGGCTCACTTTTCCAAACTTTACTCCTGTCATAATG
The DNA here is from genome assembly GCF_964263255.1 of Lissotriton vulgaris. NCBI lineage: Eukaryota > Metazoa > Chordata > Amphibia > Caudata > Salamandridae > Lissotriton > Lissotriton vulgaris. The sequence continues at coordinate 322,842,972 of NC_141699.1, read as the reverse complement.
GCCTGAATGAAAGAGGGTCTGTCCAATCCTCTCCTTATACTAATTACATTCTTCTTCCTAGTGATCCTGACTTTATATTGAAGGAAGTAGAATATGCTATTAACTCCATCATTCCACAAAAAGCTGCAGGACCAGATGGCATCCCCGGGGACTTGCTAAAATCCGATAGTGTTAAATGGGGCAAACTAATCCACTCCCTCCTTCTTGCCATCTGTAGGGGCGCCCCCATTCCTGTGTCATGGAAGGGGGCGGAGGTGGTTCCCATCCACAAGAAAGGCCCAAGGGATGATCCGTCCAATTATAGGCCGATTAGCTTGCTAGATGTAAGCCAAAAAGTTATCGGTAAAGTTATTTTACTCAGGATCCTCAACTGGGTGGATGAAAATAAAATACTTACCGATTTTCAGGCCGGTTTTAGAGTAGGCACTGGAACGATAGAGCAGGCCTTCAGGCTTATGATGATTTACTGGAAGGTGGTAGTGATAGGCAAGGGCAGTCTTTATCTCGCATTCATCGATTTAAAGACTGCCTTTGACCTTGTCCCCAGGGATTTGCTATGGGAGGTCCTGGCCAACATGGGGCTCCCACAGTATCTATTATCCTTACTAGTCAGGCTCCACCAGGACAGCTTTGCCCAAATTAGGTGGGGTTCTGGAAGGGAGAAAACGGGCTGTATTCCGGTCGAGAGAGGGGTCCGCCAGGGTTGTGTTCTGGCTCCCACCCTTTTTTCCTTGTACATCAATGGGGTGGTTGAGCACTTACTTAAATTTCCATCTGATGAACCATCCTTGGCGGGGGTCCGTATACCGACCCTCCTCTTCGTGGACGACACGCTCCTAATCTCTAAAACTCCAATGGGATTACAGAAACTCTTAGATAATTTCCAATCATTTTGTACCGATCGGGGCCTGGTTATAAATACCAACAAAACAAAATACCTCGTCCTTAATCCCCCTAAACAGCAAGTGCGTCCCCCTATTTTAAACACCGAGCCCCTGGAAAGGGTAAAAGTATTTGACTACTTAGGGATACGCATTTCAGACAAAATGAATTGGACTCCCCATCTAGACAAGATGCTGCTGAACCATAAAAGGATCACAGGTGCCCTATTGAGGGAGCAACGTTCCAGTTCGTTCAAACCAATAGGAACAGTCCTTGAGATCTACGCTGCCAAAGGTGTCAGCTCTGCCCTTTATGGAGCTGAACTTTGGGGCTCTGCATCTACTGAAGCTCTACAAAAATCTGAGAACAATTTCTGTAGACAAATAATGTCCCTCCCTCAAAGCACCCCACTTTTACCTTTATTTATGGACCTTGGCTGTTCCCAGATTGGCGAAATCGCAAAATTTCGTCCTCTCTTATTATGGGCCCGTATTTGGCGGGTAGAGGAACTTAGTGCCTACGCCAGAGGTCTGCAAGAAATAATGGCGTCACCACATTGGGCCAGAGTCAAATGGCTAAAAGACATGAAAACCTCATTGTCGAACTTGGGCCTATCGGATTCCTGGTCAAGCAGAACCTCCCCTCCAAAACAAATACTCAAAAACCTTTATCGGGATTGGATTTGCTCCCAAAGACATTCCAGCACATCCATTGGCAGGCTTACTGAGGATTTTTTGTTGTTTAAAGACTGCCCAAAGCGAGAACCTTACCTAGACATAATCGGGAAACCATTTGCCCGATCTTTGTATTTTAGATTTAGAACGGGTACTTTGCCACTGAATACCTTCACCAAAACATGGAAATCCTGCACAGGCAAAACTGACTTGTGTCCATCATGTTTAGCCCACCCAGAGACACTAGCCCATTTCTTATTTGTCTGCAATGAATATGCTAACCCAAGAAGGGTGTGGCTGAAGAATTTGTGCCGACAGCTGGGAACCAGGAGCCATGATGTGGCAATTAGGATTCTTGTTTCGGATAGCTATGTACCCTATGCCTGTGCCCTAGCTAAATTTTTATTCTGGGCCTGGGCTATTCGAGCCAGAATGCTTAAATACTCTGTTTAATTTCTTTTTAAACGATATTTATTATTGTAAATGTCATACTTTTTGCTACTAACTGGATATGTGTTACCACTTTTATAACTTGCTTTTATGATACTGAAATTTTATCGAAATAAAGCTTTTTGACTTTGACTTTGACTTTTTAATATTTTAATCATTTTTAATAGTACATTTATGAAAATGAACTGACTCTCTTTATATATGAATTGCCTGTTTTTTATGTAAAATGTTATGTGATTGCTTTTATGATTTTAATTAATCGAATAAAGCTGATTTGACTTGACTTGACATGCGCGCTGACGTCAGTTCTTCTTTTTTCCGCGCCAGCTAGCGCAGATCCGGAGAAGCTCTACCCCTAGTCCTTTTTTGACTAAACTTTTGATCTTTTTGATCATTCTCTTTCTTTGAATCTTCGACTCTATCGGTGCCGGTAGGATGCCCGGGTTCAAACCCTGCTCGAAGTGCGACCGACTAATGTCGGTCACGGACCCCCATCGCCAGTGCCTGAAGTGCCTAGGCCTTGATCACGATGACCGCACCTGCTCCGACTGTCGGGCCCTGACGTCGACGGCTAGGCGGGAGCGGTCGCACAAGCGGCTCGAGCTCCGGCAGTCGGCCCGTGCCACTCCAGGTCACGGTCCCGGTCCCACGGGAGGTCGAGGGACAGGTCGCGAGGTCGGAGCCATCGCAGCTCCGGGAGTGGACACCGGTCGTCAGGCTCCAAGTCCTCAGGTATGAGGCATAAGAGGTCAGAGAGACATCATCGTTTCTCCGACCCACCCCGACGCTCGCACGATGCGGCCGGGGGCTCGGGCGACACAGCCCACGCGTCTCCGCGGGAGTGGCAAGCATCGCCGCCTGCCCCACACCTTCGGGTCCCTGGGCACGGCGCGACGCCAGAGGAGATCGAGCGGTACCTCATGGCCATGAGGTCCCTCCCTCCTCAGTCGGGTTCCGTGGCGCCTTTGGGCCCAACGGTCCCGACTGAAAGCCCGAGCGGGTCGGGTGCTTCAGCCCCGACGCCGTCGGGTGCTTTGGCCCCGGCGCCGCTGGCGACTTCGGTTCCGGCGCCGCAGGACCTCACTGGATCCGCTTCCGGATCCGGGTCATCGCCGGTCGACCTCACTGGCGCCAGTCCCACCGGTGTTGCCCCCGGCGCCCACTGTGGACGCCGTCCCCAATGTTCCCTATGTGCCGCTGGGCGCCGCTTCCGACTGCCTTTGGAGATTTTTATTTCCATGAGGAGGCCCCGTCTACTAATCCTGTTTTACAGGTAACGGGTGACGAGGAAGATTGGGAGGGGTCTGAAGACCCTCTGGCACTCGAGTGCCAGTCTCAACAGGACTGGACATATGAGCTTAGGGCAGCATTGCGCTTTACAAGACACATTACATTACACATTACATTACAGCTTGGGGAGGCCAGTGGTCTTGACACATCACCAGACACTGGATTTGCCTCCCCTCCGACTGTAGCTTCGGAGGAGGGGTCTACATATAGCGTAGTGTTGACGAAGGCACCCAAGGCCTTACACCTTGAGCTCCCCGTCGCGGCCGTGAGGACTAACCTCCTCACTGAGGTCCTCAAACCGCAGTCAAGCTCCAGCGAGCCTCTGCTGTCGTTCAATGAGGCCTTATGTGACGTTCTTGTTGGCACTTGGTCCAAGCCCGCCTTAGGCCCACCTGTGGATAGGAATGTGGCCAGACGATACCGCCCGGCCCCGGGCGACCCATGCTTTTTGTCCACCCATCCCACCCCCGAGAGCCTGGTCATCCAGGCCTCCAATTCCCAGACCGCATTCCCGTCGGCCCCGCCCGACTGGGAATCCAAGAGATACGAACAGTCCAGGAAGAAGGTGTTCTCATCTGTAAGCTTAGGGCTGCGGTCTGTCAATACCGCCTGTCTCTTGGGCCGCTACACCCACACTCTGTGGGACGCGGTTGCGGACGTGCTGTCACAATGTCCGGAGGAGGTCCGGGCTAAACTCACCCAAACCCTTGCGGAGGGCCGAGATGCAGCGCGTTATTCCATCCGGTGTGGGCTGTATACAATGGACTCACTGGGCAGGGCAATGGCAACCACAGTGGTGGTTCGACGCCCTGCCTGGTTGAGGTCCGGTAACTTCTCGGCCGATGTCCAGGCCACACTTCTGGACATGCCGTGCGATGGCCGTCGCCTCGACGACAAGGCAGACCATGCTCTGGAACGTTTTAAGGACTCCAGGGCTACGACCAAGTCCTTGGGCCTCTCGGCCCCACGCCAGCAAACGGGTGCCTTTCGCTCCTTTCGTGGCCATGGGAGGGGCGCCCCTACACGTGCTGCCAGCCACATGCCGCAAAATGTTCAACAGCACGGCGGCGGCCGTGGAAACCGCCGTGGCGGCGGTCAGGGACAACGGCGAGGCCAGTCCACACCTCCCTCAACAGCACCCGCCTCAAAACCTTCCTAGTCCGAGTTTTCAGGCCCATGTGACGTCTGTGGGAGGCAGGGTTCGCCATCACCTCTCCCACTGGTGCACTATCACGTCGGACAGGTGGGTGCTGCAGATCATCAAAAGGGGCTACTCCCTCCCCTTCGAGGCGACCCCTCCATCCATGCCACCGCAATGCCACCGCGTGTCGGGGGCTCACTTGCAACTTCGGCAAGAGGAAGTCACGGCCCTCTTGGCCAAGGGGGCCATCGAGCGCGTTCCTGGGCCAGAAGTAGGGTGTGGATGTTACTCCCACTACTTTCTGGTACCCAAGAAGGGCAAAGGGGGCCTACGCCCTATCTTGGACCTGCGGAACGTCAACGGCTTCCTCCGGAAGGAGAAGTTCAAGATGCTGACTTTGGCTCAGGTCCTAGCTGCCCTATACCCAGAAGACTGGATGGTAGCGTTGGACTTGCAGGATGCTTATTTCCACATCCCCGTCCTGCCGGCCCACCGGCGTTACCTGCGGTTCACGGTAGGCCAAGAGCACTTTCAGTTTACTGTGCTCCCCTTCGGCCTTACCAGCGCCCCACGGGTGTTCACGAAGGTGATGGCGGTGGTCGCAGCTCAACTGGTTGTTGAAGGCGGGCTCACCCCAGACAGTTGTCAGCCACCTCCACACTACGGCCGACCTCCTGCATTTACTGGGGTTCTCCATCAATGTGCCGAAGTCTAACCTGTGTCCCTCTCAGAAGCTCCTCTTCATCGGAGCAGGTCTCTACTCGGCGCAGTTTCAGGTTTACCCTCCCGAACAGCGGGTTTGGGATATACAGGCTCTGATTCCCATCTTTCAGCCATTATCCCGAGTCTCGGTCAGGTTGATGCTGCGGCTTCTGGGGCTGATGGCCTACTGCATCCTTCTGGTGCATCACGCCAGGTGGTGGATGCGGGCTCTGCAGTGGGACTTGAAATTTCAGTGGGCCCAGCATCAATACCAGTCCGATCATGTCTTGATCTCAGAGGGCACAGCGAGACAACTGCAGTGGTGTCTCACGGACCGCGACTGGGTCAGTGGCAGATCCCTCTCCTTACCCTACTCGGAGCACATGGTTGTGACCGACGCGTCCCTCCAGGGCAGGGGAGGCCACATGGGAGAGGCGGAGATCAGAGGCCTCTGGTCTCCGGCGGGGTCCCGGCTCCGTATCAACCTGTTGGAGCTGCGGGCAATTCGTCTAGCACTGAAGGCATTCCTCCCCTCTGTCCAGGGGAGTGTAGTGCAAGTGTTCACGGACAACACTACTGCCATGTGGTACTGCAACAAACCAGGCAGTGGGGTCGTGGACCCTATGCCAGGAGGCTCCGCGCCTCTGGCAGTGGATGGAACATCAGGGCGTGACCCTGGTGGTTCAACACCTGGCAGGCTCTCTGAATGCCAGGGCGGACAAACTCAGCCGTCGGTGCATGATGGATCACGAATGGCGTCTGAACTCAGACGTGGCGCAAGGCATCTTTCAGCAATGGGGAGAGCCTTGGTTAGATCTATTCCCCACAGAAGAGAACGCGCAATGTCATCAGTTCTGCACGTTGGAATTTCCAAGGTGGCACTCGCTCGGAGACACTTTGCATCGCGAGTGGAGTTGCGGTCTATTGTACGCCTTTCCGCCTATACCACTTCTGCCCAGAGTGCTGAAGAAGATCAGGCGCGACCGGGCCCAGGTTATCCTTGTGGCTCCGGACTGGGCACGAAGATACTGGTATCCCGAGCTACTCAGCATGTCAGTCGATCCCCCGATTCGTCTGCCTCTTCGGGAGGACCTTCTGCCGCAGCAGCAGGGGACGGTCCTGCACCCAAACCTGTCCAATCTCCACTTACAAGCTTGGAGATTGAGCGGTGGCAGTTGAGGCCATTTGACTTGCCTCCTGAAGTCTGTGATATCATTCTGGCAGCCAGACGTCCCTCCACTAAGTCGGTATACGTCTGCAGGTGGAACAGATTTGTGGCATGGTGCACAGCAAAGGCTGTGGACCCTCTCTCTGCACCCCTTTCTGAAGTTCTACTCTTCCTTCTTTCCCTTGCCCAGCAGGGCTTTGCTCTGGGCACTCTTAAAGGGTACCTTTCTGCCCTTTCCGCCTTCTTATGGCTACCTGGTCAGCCTTCCTTATTCAAGTCCCCCATTGTAAATAGATTTCTGAAGGGCATCACACACATGTTCCCTCCTGTTCCCTTTATGATGCCCCAGTGGGACTTGAATCTTGTACTCACTTATCTGATGTGTGCTCCCTTTGAGCCGCTCCATAACTGTCCTCTCCGTCTTCTTACCCTGAAGGCTGCTTTCCTGGTTGCCATTACCTCTGCCAGGAGAGTGAGTGAGCTCCAGTCTCTTTCTTCTACTCCACCTTTCCTCTCTGTTCATCTGGATAAGGTGGTGTTGCGTACACAACCTTCCTTTCTGCCCAAGGTTGTCACGGCCTTCCACATCAGGCAGTCCATTACCTTGCCCACCTTCTTTCCGCCTCCGCATCCCTCGAAAGAGAAAGAGAGGCTCCAACGTCTGGACCCAAAACGTGCGCTCTCTTATTGCCTAGATCGCACACGCCAGTTCCGGGTGGATGACCAACTCTTTGTTGGTTATGTGGGCGCGAAGAAGGGAAAGGCGGTACACAAGAGGACCATTTCGCGGTGGATGATCTTGTGTATTCAGGCATGTTACTCCATAGCCAAAAAGGAGCCCCCTGCTGGATTGCGGGCCATTCCACTCGAGCCACGGCAACAACAACTGCCTTGGGCCGAGGAGTCCCCTTACAGGACATTTGCCAGGCAGCTACGTGGGCCTCGCTGCACACGTTCGCAAGACACTACTGCCTGGACAGTCAAGTCCGGAGGGATGGCTTCTTTGGCCGTTCTGTCCTCCAGGACTTTCTGGTGTGATATTGGTTCGCAGACCCACTACCAGGGTTGGTATTGCTGGGGTATCTATTGTAAGGTAAGGAATCTATCACTAACGTGTCTCTTTCAGATGCACAAGGTACTACTTGTGTAACGATATATCTGTAAGAGATATTAGTTAGTGATAGATTACTTACCGACCCACCCATCCTCCCCGTTCTGCGAACCAATATCTAGGGTTAAGGTCATCCCCTTTCAGGGCCCTAGTTTCATGGCACCAGTGTTGGTTCTATCATGGCTCTGCGTATCTGGCGCGGAAAAGCTGTATATCAGAACTGACATCAGCGCGCATGGGCGGCGTCTAAGTACTCCGACGAAGTCATTCCGGCGCTAACGACGCCGACAACGGACACGGAGCCTTAGACGACGCCTACCGACGCGCAGGGATATTGCTACGCAAAAATTTCCAGATCCAATCTGATGCCTGGGGATATTCTAAGGTAAGGAATCTATCACTAACTAATGTCTCTTACAGATATATTGTTACACAAGTAGTAACTTGTGCCTATAGAATAGACTAGGTAACTTAAAACCCCGGTAGGAGTTATATGACCCAACTTCTTTACCCGTAGCCAAAGAAGTTACACTGTGGTGAAACTTTGTGAAAAGGTTTGGGATATGGTGAGGACAACTAGCAACATTCACACTACACACAGCTATGTGAAGCACTATAGATCCCTGAATGTGAGACAATCATGTTTTAACTGTGAATGTAACTCCCTTAAAGGGGCTGTGTCAAGAGCCATTTGTGGGCTGAATAAAGATAAAAGAACAGGTCCAGTTTCATAAATAAAATCGGAAAAATGCAAACAAAGATTTCTTCCTCTACCTGGATGTAATCTATTATTCATCGGGAATTCACAAACATTCTTAGGAGGACACCGGGAGTACTGTGTCTGCTGTGAACATCCTGCAATATTCCCAACATAATACTATTCCTGTTGTGCTTAGAGCTCCGTGGGGGACTTTGCACATCTGGATTTAAATCCCCTGTGTACATTTCAAAAAAATTTCCATGGGAATAATATTTTCCCCAATAAAGTAACCTTTCCTGACACCTACAACCTCACCAAATCTGGAGCCCTTAAAGTAAAAACCCTACCATTTCCAGGATGGAAAGGGGAATGAGAGGAGTTGCACACAAACATACGTTTGTTGGTATTCGGTATTCACAGATATCCAAGCCTAACCACTCCTAGGAATGCCTATTCGTAGCACACATAAAAAACACCTGACAGGAATCCCTTTTATGAATGCCTGAAAGTCATAAAAAAGGTCAATCCAGTTGTAAATGTACATTTAAGAGCACATTAAACTTTGTCACTAGAGTCCAAAGTTTTGATGCACAAGAAAGAATTGGGAATACAACTGCTGATGTGAAGTAGCAGTATTCTGGCAAATTATCGTTTCAAAAATATCGAATGATACAAATATCATGTAAAAAATAATTCAAGAATATCTGGGAGAGACTTTTAAAAGTAAACTATTTTCATTTAAAGTATTTTATATCACTTAAAAAATATATATAGCTGCATATAATATTATTTGTTTATCATTTTGCTAAGCTTGATTAGTTGTTATGTTATTCTTATTATTTTAATGTTCAATAGGTGTAATTATTCTACAGTCTGCTTTTTTGATTTGGTAATATATTGAATAATTCTTTCACTTTATTTTTTATTAGCAGGTAGTTGGGCTTGTAGAAGAATAAAGTAGAAAAATAAGTAACATTTATTTTATAATCAAGTACAAAAATATTAGATAGCATGTAAATTGAGGGATGCAAATCCTTTTAGCAGTGTGTAGTATTATCTAAATCTTCCAGAGTGTAAAAATGGACAAATAACGCTATTCTAAAAATCAACATTTCAGATATATTTTGGAATGTTGGATTCGCCTGTACAATGTGTATAAACAGAATAATAAACACAGGTTTTGCCAAAGTTGTTCAATATCTGTCGAATTGAACCAAACATTTTAAACTCTTAAACTGCAACTGAAATCGATTTTCAAATTCTTTTTTATGTATAATGAATTTCATTTGTATGTCCCCGAAATTCAAAAAAGATTTATTTTGCCTTTTACATATACCCCAAAGACACATAACATGAAAGAGCAGCAACATGCTGATGCAGAAGGCAAGTGCACCCCCCGTGATGAGGAGCATATCACGCTGGTGCACTGAAGTTCAGCAGACAGACAGAACACGAGTGAACGAAAACAAACCTGAGGGGTGCAGGGATCTGACATATGCACACAAATTGAAAGGCTATAATGTATCTCGTCACCCACTGACAAAAATAACACCTTTTATGATGTATTGTATTTTTCTGCATTTTCTGAAAACACACATTTGACAACAACAACATTTTCATTGAACCGGTAGGTCCACCTTCAAGCACAAATGCTTCATGAAATGAGCCATTACATTCACCACATGTTTCTGATAATGGAACCACTATTATGACACTGGGTGGAAGGTCTGTTCTCAAAAGTGAAACATCATATTAGAATTTTCATCACTCATTGTAGTAGACTTCATTTGTCATCATAATGCTTGTGTGAGCATGGAGAATGGGTTAGCTTTCTCCATTATTTTTTAGGTGCCCTGGGCACTGTTCACACCCCTATAAGCTTTGTGCAGAGTGTTTTGTCCTATGGTTATGTGCATGTGGAGGCTAGTGGTCCTCGGCAGACTCCTTACAAGTATTATGTAATCTGATGGGTGTGGTTAACAAAGTTTGTGATGCAGTGCGTTGAGTTAGCCGTTGTATTCTGAAAAATAAAGAGGTGCAAACCAGAGCTAAGTGTATGGCATGGTCCGTTACATGCTCCTGGGCTCCAGAGCATGCCACTATTGGTGATGAGATAGGGGACACATGCACCCCACCAATACAAGACTTCTCTCCCTGAGAGTTTGCTGCAGTTCAGGAAACTGCTCATGCATGCCAAGTGTGCCTCAAGAAGCGGTCTACAGTTGGTTATGTAGAGTCAAAGCACAACTCCAGCTTTTGAGAGGCCCTTAAAGAAGGTGAATGCCCTGCAGAGGAGCACAGTTGGTAAGCCTGCCAAAAATCTACTTTTAAGGCTGAAAGAAGAGATACTGCACCACAGCATAACATAGAGCCAGCACTGTTACAAAGCACAAACACTAAATATAGTGACAACCAGGTACAAAGAAGTGCTGAAGGCAGCGACAGGTGCAAGAAAGTGTTAAAGGCAGAGATAAACAGGTACAAGAGAAGGGTAAAGCAGTGACAATCGGATTTATAAAGTACAAACATACTTACCAGCACAGCGAAGGAAGTACCACTCAACCTCGATTCTGGTGTGACAACCCAGTCCAGTTGAGCAGCCGATGAATTCAAAATAGCAAATGTCATCCAATTCACTGAAGGGCCTTCAGAATAGAGACATATTTCAATGGCTGCTGAGAAGAGCTCTAAATACGTTGCAGCCTCATTCCTGAAACTTCCAATTTCTTCTGATCCCACCAAAAGAAGAAAATTAGCTCCAAATGGACTGCCTGGAGTAATACATTCAGTGACTTCATAAATGCTATAGAAGAAGCAGATGACAAAAAGATCATCAAATACTTAAAGAACCTTGCAGGTGACAGAGTAAAAGAGGTGGTAAAGAAGATGTCTCAAACTGATGAAGTCTCATACCGTCAGATCAAGAAGACGCTGGAGGTCAAGCTCAATCTATTGCCAAAGCAAGTACAATTAATTCAACAAGAAAGAAGCAATACATCTTAGAGTTATTGATGATTGCATCACTGAGTCATTCCAACGACGCATGCTGACAGAAATGATCAGTTTGGAAAAGTACAAAAACAACAGTTGATGGACAGTATGCAGAACATTTCGGTTGTTTGCACTCCACACCACCCCAGTTCAGACATGGCCATATGCAAATCAGCCTTGACCCTGTGCCTCATGGGAACAGTCCAGCCCGAACAGCCAAGCCATGTCTTTCCTGGACCGTAATCAAGCATCCTAGGGCCGGATTCTGGCTATCAGCCGTCTTCAGCAAGGATAGCTTGACTCCAGTGGTGTGGAGAGCATGGGACTCACGTATGAGCATACCCATCCCACTCGGGGTTTTTTTTTGCACTCCACACCACCCCAGTTCAGACATGGCAAAATGCAAATCAGCCTTGACCTTGCGCCTCATGGGAACAGTCCAGCCCGAACTGCAAAAACAACAGTACAGAGATCTGGGCCTAAATCCAAAAGTGCAAAAAAACAATGGATTTAGGCCCTGATCTCTGTACTGGGGTGAATGTATGACATTGTTCTGCATTCTGTCCATCAACTGGTGTTTTTGCTGTTTGGAAAGTATGCATGGCTGCAAGAGGAGAGAAATGTTCTGATTGACAAGCTGCTGATATGGAAGCTGGAATAACCCAAAATGAATCAGAGAGTGATGTGTCCAAAAGAAGTTGAGTTTCTGCTGTGTATTCTCCTTTCCACATGAAGGTTATTTCCTGCCATCTGACAAATATGCAAAGGCTGCAGGACGAAAAACCAGTTCATAATGATTTACAAAGTGAAAGAGAAACTAAGTGTGTCACGAAGAGATGAGAAGACGGATGCCAGAAAGTTCTAGGAGCAGTCTAGCCACTCCCGCAATGTCAAATGTCAACATCGACAAAGGCAAGTGGAAGCTGAGCGAATTTGATCATTATCAAATTACTCTTCCAACGGTTCGTTGATTTCATCATGGAGTGACTGTGAGGAAAATTGATGTATGATGGTAATATAAGTCACAGACCAATGTGCACAAGTAGGATTTGCTGCTTGCAAATTGGAAAATTAATGTCACATAACGCAACAATGTTTATTCGGACATTGTCCTAAAATCACGTTTAAGGTGATAACTTTCATTATAGAAAGTGATGCGTCGATGAGCATCATGTTGGCAGAAAAGTACAAAGAACTGCCTCTGACATCACATCTCACACTGATGACAACAAAGATGTACACCAGGCAGCTTCTACATCCCTACAAAACAAGGGATCCTTTGTGGCGGCCATGCAGCACAAGAAAATGGCAGTGCAAGCACCAATTCATGTATTACCAGGTACCTTGTCGAGTGCATGCCTATTAAGTTTCAATACTGCTCTTGACATGGAACTGATCTCTCATAGCTGCAACATAAATACCCAATCTCAAATTGTGAGCCAATTCTCAACAATGTTTCATGGACTTTGCAAACTTAAGTCAATGAAGGTACAGCTTCACATTAACAAAGATATTCACCCTGATGCACAGTGACACCGTCAAATTGCTTTTCACTTCCAGGAATTGACTGAGAAATAACTAGAAATACTGCTAAAGAATGACATCATTGAGCACTCTACTTGTCCGACACCATGGGTTGTGCCCATTATGTTGGTGCCAAAAAAAGACGGTGGCGGTTCAGTGCCCATTTGTGTTGATATGCGACAGGCCAACAAAGCAATTGAAGTGAAAGACATACAGGTCCACTCACTGTGGATACGATCACGCAGCTGAATGTCACCGATTTTTTCTCCCACCTCGATCTGAACAAAAGTTACACATGACGGGCCATTTAACTGCACCAATAGCACATCCGTGCAGCTATGTGCGCAGAAAATGACTCACAGCTCTAAAGGATCTGTCATTAAGATTTGAGTTCCGTGTAGGCAGACTCCTGCTGCCATCTTTTGGGAGGTGCATGGCTGGTTAGGTGGTTCTCAGCTGCTATTAGTTCCATAGTTAGAAGGGCTGATGCCTTTTTTATGTTTATGTTAATTGTTTTAACTTTCTCACAGTTATTTTAACTTCATTTGCTTTACTAGTAGAGACTGTCTCTCAGGGGAGCTTGCAGAGAAGTCTCATGGGTCAATAGACCCCTTTTGTTTTCCCCTGTTTTCTGGCTTCACGCCACACTGCACGTTAACCACATTCACAGACATGCCTCTGGCCATTTAACTTGACCAATAGCATATCCATTCAGCTGACACGTGCAGCGTGCATTCTGCTGATGCATCGGAGGGACTCCAAAGACAAGTATGTCTGTGTCTGTCCGCGCCCGTAACATGCCTAGCGCCAGATCTCTTTGTCCTTTTAACCCAGAATCAATGTCATCCATCAGGTAGTCCAGGGAAGCGTTTTTTTCGCGCTTGACTCCACTGAGAAGTGTTCAGCTCCCATGCTTTCTAATACAAACAGTTCTTTAACCTACACTGTACCTGCTCCACTTTGTATCCAACTCTCACTAGGGGCCATCCCACTGATACTTTTAGAACCCTCCACACCTCCTTTGTAATACTAACCTGATGTGCATGCTTTCAAATGCTAGGTCGTTGGTTAACCATAACGCAGATTTTCCGTTTTTTAGGTATTTGCACGACATTTCCTTAGCTTTTATCACAGAAACATGGGCAGACGCAGCATCTGATCCCAATATTCTTGAATCTATCCCAAAGAGCTATGATATGTTCTAACTTGACAAAAGAGGTGATGGCCTTGCAGTAATTTATAAATATAACTTAGTAGTTCGCTGTGACGCCCTACAAGCTCTTCACTATGAGGCCTCTTCTTTAATATCATAGTTTCTAAATTGCAGTCTTTCAAAGGTACACTGGTCTACCATCCACCTGGCCCTCATGCCACTTTTCTTCAAAACCTCAGTAGCCTATTAGTGGTTAATATTCTTTGTAACAAAAAGGCAATGCTTGGTGACTTCAATTTCCACATAGAGGCTTTAGAAGCTCCAGATACCTCTGCATTTCTCCAGACACTGTCCACCTTAGGCTTGGTACAATTGGTTACTGGTCCCACCCACTCAGCAGGACACAGATTAGATGGCATTTTTACTAACAATGCCTCCATACGCTTCATAATGTACCTTCCATAAGCATAGTCAGATCATAATGCCAACACGTTCTACATCATAAGAAATGCAGCTTATCATCCTCTCAACCAACTCATAACCTTATAATGACAAGTGCATGGCATAAAATCAATGCGGGCTACCTAGCCTCCTATCTTACCACATTCTTTCTGATGATCCTGACACAGCCGTTGCTCAAGTTGCTCACCGGCTACAGTCATCCTCTTTATTATTGGCCCCTCACAAGTAAGCAGATTCCAAAAGGAATAAGGCTTCTCCCCCCTTATTTACAGCATATCTGAGACCTCTTAAGCAGAGCTGCAGAAGGCAAGAAAAAGGTGACACCAGCAATACAATAAAGCTACAAAGGTCAAGTACAAGACCTGCCTGGCCATTTACATAAACAAAATAATTACAGCAAAGACTGCCTATTTTACTCACAAAACTTACTCAACCAAGAATTCACCTAAAGAACCTTTCCTAACGGGTCCCTATACTTACATCGAATCTCAACACAAATCCAAGAACTCTAGTCAATCCTTTTTCAATGAGGTGGTTAGATTTTTCTTTAATAAAGTTGAAAAAAATCTTTAGCACCTTTGTTGTCAGACAGACTCCATCCTTGGCTACCAAATCTCTCCTAGACCTATCTTGGCTGATTCCGGCTTTGTGGCCTTCACTCCTCTGACCATTGAAACAGTTGTCAGATTTGTAAAAGCTGTAAGATCTGTCTCCCCTGATGACCCCTGTCCCCCCAGAATCACTATCATTTTCACAGGCACCATTAACAAATATCTTACAGCTCATACTTTATTCTGGTTTCTTTCCAACCAGGTGGAAGAAGGCCTCAGTTCTTCCTTTTCTTATAACGGATGTACGTTGTTACAACGCATGCTTTTACCACACATGCTGTAACAACGCAAGTTTTAAAACGCATTGCATTACAACACATTACACTGGGGAGTGCTGGATAGTGAATAGTTTAATTTACTATTCCAACACCAGTCCCCGTGGACACTAGGGAAGGTGTTGGATAGTAAATTAAAAATATTCCCTATCTTAGAGCGCCCCCCAGTGTAATGCGTTGTAATGGTTTTCGTTTTAAAGTCTGCGTTGTAATAGCACTGTGTGCTAAAAGTTGCGTTATAAAGGTTGTTCCCCTTAAAACATCTTTCTTGAACCCAGCTGATCCAAACCATTATGGCGAGATATCTTACCTTCCTTTGTTGGCAAAGATTATCGAAAAAATAATGAACTCTCAACTTATTGACTTCATTCACCTCAATAATATTTTAGACACCACACAATTCGGAATCCGTTCCAATCATAGTACACAACTGTTTTAATCAAGGCCATTGAAGAAATCCAAATGACTTTAGATGCCACAGATAATGGTTGTCTTGATTCTATTAAATGTGTTGGCAGCATTTGATACCGTACATCACGACAAATTGTTATTCTGCCTGACTGATATTGGCTTTACTGGCTCTGCCTGAAATCTACTTAACGTGTTTTTATAATCACAAGAACAATCAGTCTGACTAGACAACTATGTATTTCTAGCTTTCTCTCTTCCCTGCGGTGTTCCGCAGGGATCCGCACTTGGTCCAACACTGTTCAACATTTACATTACCCCTCTGGCTGAGCTAGTTAAATCTTTTTGCTTTGCAACTATCTCTTATGCAGACAACAAACAAATTGCGTCTCCATAGGTAAGGAGGTGCCTATCCAAGGCACTAGCTTTTTTAGCTGTATGCAGGGTTATTGGATGCTGGAAAACTGCCTCCAGTTAAATTCAGGTAAAACCTAGGTCCTGCTTTTCGGGGGCAATTCTTCATTCTGGACACAGGCCTGGTGGCCCCAAGAGCTCAGGGCCCTTCCCATGCCAGTCACTTAAGCCTGGAATCTGGGTCTTTTGATAAATGAAAACTCTCCCTCACTGATCAAACCAAAACACTTTCCTCTTAAGTTGTTTATACTTGGAAGATGATCAAAAAGCTTCTTCCTGTCATTTTATCACATGTGCAAAAATCATAGTTACTTCTCTGGCAATTTTCAGACTTGATTATTGCAACACACTTTATCTTAATGCTCATCAACACATGATTAATAAACTCCAAACACTACAAAATACTGTGGTCATCTTCTTCTTAACATCCGAAAACACCAATCGGTATCCACACACTTCAGGATGCTCTTATCTTCACTGCTGCTAAACCGGGGACCAGGACTATGGGTCCCAGTGCACTCAGCGGACCCTCAGCCTTCTGCCAACAAGGCTCACCTGGGTCAGGAGGCCCTTTAAACATCAAGCAGCTCTCCTGCAGTGCGAGACGCTCTTCCCTTCACTGCTGCTGAACCGGGGACCAGGACTACGGTTCCCAGTGCACTCTGCGGCCCCCTCAGCCTGCTGCCAACGAGGCTCACCTGGGTCAGGAAGCCCTTTAAACATACAGCAGCTCTACTGCAGCACAAGACGCTCTTTTCTTCACCTTTGTTGAACGGGGGACTGGGTCTACGGGTCCCAGTGCACTTTGCCGCCCCTCAGGCTGCCGCCAATAAGGCTCACCTGGGTCAGGAGGCCCGTTTAACATCCAGCAGCTCTCCCGCAGTTCAGGACACGTGCAGGCATGCCCGGGCCACACCCTGGCAAAGCTCAGGCCAAGGCTGGGCCCATCTTCACCCATCAGAGCCTGGAAGAGGCTGGGCTGGGCCACCCCCCTGACAATTGTGTCAATGCCCCTCATTGACTACACTCTTACTGGCCACCCGCCTAGGACTAAGAACTTTGGATTAAGGTACTGTTTGTCAATCTCCACTGTCCGAATCACAGGAACTGCTGTAGTTGTACTATCTGATGGGGTTTTGTCAACGTAAAGTGCCACACATTAGTACCCCCAATGAGAAAGCAAAAGGCCAAGGAGTAAGGCCCCAAACCTGCTAAACAAAAGAAGAGCAAAACTGTTATGGATCACCCTGAGTCATGTATAGCAGGGGGAAGTGGACGGGGTGGACTTGATTGTATTGATAATATCTTGTCTGAATGGAAATGTATCCTTGAATTTAATACTCCTGGTAATTTGGATCATAATATACAGACACAGGCAGGTCCCACATACAGCATATTCAATGGCCGCCATTCATTTTCCTATAGCGCAGGGAAAGTTAAGGCCCACGATTTTGCCGGAAATAGGAGTATCGCAGAGTTGGTGTGAACAAAATCACAGTGGAGGAGGCACCAATGGATGGCCTCTCAATCTTCCAGTGCAGCAATAGTTTTGCCACACTTTCTGATGCGACGGGTGCTTTAGATACGCCTGCCTTTACGAAATGTAAGGCACAAAAGAGGGGGGCAAAGGTCATAAAACAACATAAACGGAAAGTAAATCTAGCCACCAGATCAATAGCCAGCAATAGGGGAATTGAGGCCTATCAAAGTGACATAAATTACCCACACTCAAACTCAACTAGTAGCGAACAGTCGGTTTTAAACCCTTTAACAGCTCAAATCCAGAAATTGACAGAAGAAATTAAAACATTAAAACTACTAGTGAGCAGCTTTTCTGATTCCTTTAATAAGGTTCTTAATGAAGTTAAGCTTATAAATGACAGTCTAAGTACTAAATCAACCACACATGCCCATTACCAGGGTGGGATCGTTAATGATCAGCCTATGCAAAGAATGCTCCGCTCCACTGATAATAAAGAAGATAGTATCGCAGATAGGAGTAAAAACCCAGGATTGGTTAAGAGTGTTAATTTTCCATTTGATAGGGCAGTACCTCACACTTCATCTATATCACAAATAGCGACAGCACTCCCTCAAAGCCTCTCATGTCCTAGGGCCCCAAGATAACCGTCCGCTCGTGGAAATGGCCTTTATAGTTGTGATATGAACCCAACGCGAAGGCGGACTATTTATTTGATCAAGGTACCTAAGACAGCATCTTGACTAAAAATAGAGGATGGGGTCTCCCTGATTAACAAATCTATTTATTGGATAAGGCAAGTGCAGGGATGTAGATCTGTTAACGGGGAAGACATTGTTGGGGCTTGAAGCCTCTCTACCACAGGGAAAAATACAGACACCATAGTTCTCACTTTAATACATCATAATATGGTTGAGAGCCTGGTAGATTATGACTTGCGGACACAAAACTTCTTCAAAACAGGTATTCGCTTCAAATGTTGCCCCCTAGTGGTACAAGCGAACTCACCCCACAACATTCTGACGCTTCCCAGCTATCTGTATCCTCATTAAGTGAGGCAGATTGACAGTCGCCTTCGACATCTAGGAAAAGCATCCAGGCTATATTACTTGATCGTCCCAGTACAAATCCTATTCAACTTACACCAGTGATTCCATCAATAAAGATAGGATCCTATGATAGGGTTTCCGACTCAGCCACTTCAAGAGCCTGATCTTATAGCCCCCTACTCCTCCCAGGAAATAGGAACCATCCCAAAAGCTGAGGACCCTCTCCATGCTATCCTGGAATATTGTTGGGTTGAGGAATGAGAGTGATGACCACAAATGGAACAATTACATAGGGAAAAATGACTTCTGTGTTTTGAAGGAAAACTGGTCAATAGAGTCATTATATCACCCAGGATATCAAAACTATTTTATTCCAGCTACAATGGGTGACAGGGGGCAGTGGTCAGGGGGTCTTACAATCTGGGTTAGACAAGACCCAGGACTTAAGATCCGGGTCCTACCCACAAACTGCAGTGATATTCTGGAAATCAGGGTGGCGTTTGGGGTGGCGTTTGTACATTAACATCTTTAATTTATACGCTAGGGGTCGGAGAGGGGGGAAAAGTTCTGACACAGTCAATGTCCTGGGAGAGCTTTTATATAACATCACAGTGGTCGATAGAATCATAGTTGCCGGCGACCTAAGCACTACTTTTGAACGGCTCAACGGTGAGGATAGCGATTTAGCGAGGGAGGAGGACGAACAATGGGGTGTCCCACTCTTGGAATTACACCCAATCAAATGGTGGACTGAGTCCGCTATTCAGCTAAAAGCCTTTACCCTGGAGCATGGCCTTAGAGTTGCAAATGGGCATAATCCTTCTGACAGACAGGGCCCTAATACGTTTAACAATGGTTACCACGCTAGTCGCATTGACTATCTGCTAGTCAGTCTGAACCTCTGGTACACTCTTGAGGATATGTCTATTCAGGCATGCCTAGAGAGCGACCATCATCCCCTCTGCTCTCTGTTTACATTTAAGGAACTAAGGGCCAGATGTAGCTAATGAAGATTTACCGAATCTAAAATACCGAATTTTATTGATTCGGTATTTTAGAATCGGTAATTGGGATGTAGGTATTTATTTGGTAAGTATTACAGAATCTGTAAGATTCGATAATTACCTAATCGGTATTTACCGATTCGGTAATTCCCATTCATTCCTATGGGCCTGGAGGCCCATAGGAAAGAATGTGAATGACGAATCCGTAAATACCGATTCGGAAAAAGGGGGAACACTTTGAAGGGTGGCAGGGTGTCACTTTAACACCCTGTTGCACCCCATAATCGTGCTTGTGTGCACATGTGACACACATACATGCCCTAAGGGCATGTATATCTGCCACATGGCACAGTTGAAAATGCACAGATTTGCAATTTCAAAGGCATTCTGTATTTACCACCAACTTATAGTTGGTGGTAAATAACGAATCCTTAAAGCACATAATTACTCTTAAATGTGCTTCCTACATGCCATTTACCGATTCGGTAAATACCGAATCGGTAAATAATGATTCGGTAAATACAGAATCGGTAAATACCGATTCAGTATTTACTGAATCATCCCCTACATAGCAAATGGCTCAATAACGGTCGGTAAGCCTGAAATTTACCAAATTTTGGGTTTAACAACCGGTAATGAGCCACCTACATCAGGCCCTAAGTGAACAAGTTCAACCAGCCAGCCTACCCAAAACTAGCGGCCTTGTAGTTTCAAACAACACACGCCAAGTTAAGTGGTCCAGGATAAGCCTCCCCAGAAATATTAACTACTATAAGTAGTGAGCTCGAGTGCACAGTAAGACTGATGGAGATAAGACCCAACTCCCCTCAAACGGTGAATGATCTTACAATGTTGCACAATACACTATTCCTAAAAATTCAAGGGTACTTTCTGAAACAGAGTAGGCCCAGGGCGAAGGCTCCCATGCTCAACCAACATATTTCGTACAACCATAAATGCAGGCATACTCGTAAGGTGCTAGGAGAAGCAATAAAGACCGGAGCCGTGAAGAGAGTACGGTCTGCACGGATTATATACAAGGCCACTGTTCATAGGGCCAAAAAATCCTGGGATGAGAGTAGGGGTCAGGAATTAAAATGTGCCAGTGACAGTAACAACCCTATATGGTTCTGGAAAGTGGTAAAATAGGGTAGGGGTGGGATGGCACAGACACTGAAAAATCACGTTGAACCTGATGCATTGGTTAGTCATTTTTCGACTCAATGTGTTGATGACAAGGCTGATGATAATTTACCTTTTCCAATCCTTCCCTTCCCCGCTGGTGGGGTATTCAATGAGGCAGATGTCAGTGGTGCACTCACTGCCGTAACAGGGGGAAGGGCACACGGGCTACATTGCATCCCTGCTGACGTTTTTCTGTATGACAGACACAGATGGACCAATTATATATTGCTACTAGCTAATGCTATAGTCCAAGGTGCACCACTACCGACTACCTGATGTGGGGCGGAGATAATCTCCATATATAAAAAAGGTGACGAATCTATACCAGGTTACTATAGGCCAATAGGCCACACAGATTTTATACAGAAAGTGATCCCTAGGCTTGTTTTGGCCAAAGTCCAGACATGGATTGAGGCAAACTCTATCCTTACCCCATTCCAGGCAGCTTTCAGAGCCAACATCAGTACTATTGACCAGGTCTTCCACTTTGTTCGTATATATTGGCGTACCACTGTTCTCGGCAAAGGCAGCATGTATGCTGCCTTTGTCGACCTTAAATCCGCCTTTGACCTGGTCCCAAGAAATAAGTTGTGGGAGGTCCTTAAGGGGCTGGGGATGCCACTGGATTTTCTTTCCCAAATTGTCCATCTTCATGTTGATAATTTTGCGCAGATATGCTGGGGAATGGCGGGTAACAAGACCGATCCTTTTCCTGTACGAAAGGGTTGCCGCCAAGGGTGTGTGCTGGCTCCCACATTGTTCTCCCTTTCTATAAATGGAATTGCAAACTTTCTTGATGCTATTTACACTGATGCTCCTGTCTTAGCTGGTAGAAAAATCCCCATTTTAATGTTCGCTGACGACACGCTGATAATCTCGAAAACTCCATTGCAGCGTGCCCTCCAGCGTTTTGAAGAGTTTTTTCTTCTGAGGGGTCTTATAATCAATTCCG
This sequence comes from Lissotriton vulgaris, assembly GCF_964263255.1. Classification (NCBI taxonomy): domain Eukaryota; kingdom Metazoa; phylum Chordata; class Amphibia; order Caudata; family Salamandridae; genus Lissotriton; species Lissotriton vulgaris. The sequence goes on along the minus strand of NC_141699.1, from coordinate 322,821,346 downwards.
CTAAGACCAAGTTTATGGAATTTAATCAGCACAGATCGTTTAAAGGGAGAATGATGACAGGTGGGCTACCCCTGGAGCAGGTTGATGCTTTTATTTATCTTGGCATCAAACTGCAAAAGGGTATGGGGTAGAAGCCACACATTGAAGCCATGACACTAAAGCATAGGCAGATAGATGGAACGCTTAGGAAAGAATTTAAAACTTCTTTTACAAAACCCCTAATTCTGCTGCTACAAATGTATAACAGCAAAGTGGTGAGCTCAGTTCTGTATGGGGCTTAGCTGGGGGATTTTGGAAACCTGGCCCAGCTTACAATAGTGGAGAACGCGTTTCTCCGTGCAATTACTAGAATTTGAATTTAAAATATTTCTATAGCGCAACATACACCAGACGGTTTCTTGGCGCAAAGTACAACCATGCTCCCTCTAAGGATCGATTTGGGAAGAAAAGGCCTAAAGGACCTGGCCAGACTATTCCCAATAATATTCAGGCATAGAATCTGGTGCGCAAAGGAATTGGCCATGTTCACAGAGGGTCTAAGGGATATCGTAAACACAGATCGTTTCCATAAAATTAGTTGGCTGTGCGATTGAGAAGTTTGCTAAATTAAATGGGACTGCAACACCTGTGGGATTCACCCTCCTAAAGGACCTGGCCAGACTATTCCCAATACTATTGTGGCATAGAATCTGGTGCGCAAAAGAATTGGCCATGTTCACAGCGGGTCTAAGGGATATCGTAAACACAGATCGTTTCCATAAAATTAGTTGGCTGTGCGATTGAGAAGTTTGCTAAATAAAATGGGACTGCAACACCTGTGGGATTCACCCTCCACTGAAACGTTCCCAACAAAAAATTGTCTTAAAGAAGTTTATTGGGAAATGGTGCTGCATGATGAGTTTAGGCGCCATGATACGACTTCTCTTTCTTCAGTCTAAGCCATGTCCTGACCTTGAGCCGTATTGGGATCCTATCGAGAAGCCTCTGGATCTCAAACTGTGTTACCAGTTTAGATCTGGATCTCTCTCATTGAATTGTTTTACATCTAAATGGTCCGTTATTAGGGATAACAGATGTCACTTATGCACTACACAGGTAGAATCATTTGCATATGTGTTTTTTGTTTCCCCTGCGTATGTTAGGCCACGGAAGGTTGCTTGATTAAGCTATGTAAGAACCAGGGCACAAGATCACATGTTGTAGCCCTGCATATCCTTTGCACAGATCCATCTCCCAGGTATGCAATTCCGGTGGCAGGATTATTGAGGTGGATGTGGATTATACGTTCTAAACAAATTAACGAAGGATAAAGTGCTGGATGACATGTCCCATTAGTGTGTAGGATTGAGCTCTTATTTTAACAGTGTGTTTTTTTTATCTTGTTTTAATTACCTTATGTGTAAAATAATGACGGTCCTGATTGCTTATTTGCACAATTGTTTAATTCAGACCTAAAATGTTTGTAATCATTGTTCTTTTTTATTAATTGCCATATTTTTATGACTTGCATAGTCGAATAAAGTTTTCTTGACTTCAGGACATTTCATTGGTTGCCCATCACACCCAGAACTATTTTGAAGACTCTTTGTATCACATATAAGGCCCTACATGATCAAGGTCCTGCCTTTTTAAAGAACAGCTTTAACTGGTACACTCCTAAAAGGCTTCTCAGATCCTTCACAGCCAAATCAGGCATCATGGGGAAGCCACAGCTTTGTTCTGGGTGTCTCCACTTTCTGAAACAAGCTCCCCTGCACATTAAATCAGCGGCGAACCTCCTAGCTTTCAGGAAAGTCCTTAAAACATGGCTATTCAATTCTGTATAGCTATCTAATTCTCAACAAGTTTTTCACTCATGCTCGCAGTAGCCAGCGCCAAGACAACTATGGGTATTCATGAACTTAACAAGTTAATTTATCATAACAGAACATAACTTGAACTGGAAGGAAATTGAAGGTGCATTACTACTTTTTCAATGCATGTTGCTTTGTTCAGATATAAAAGACTCAATTTTAGCGTGTCATTAGCTGCAGAAATCTTTCAAGATGTCATGCGTCGAGTAATTCAGTCTGTCGCAGAAGCTTTTAACTACATTGATGATATCCTCGAGTTTGGAACTACAATAAAGGAACAGGATAAAGCACTCACACAAGTATGCCGCCTGCTTGCTAATGGAGGTCTCACACTAAATGCTGAGATGTGTGAATTTCACAAAAAGAAACGTACATTGTTCGGGCATATTTTCCCTGAAAAGGGGATGACTCCTGACCCCAAAAATGTACAAGCATTGTCATCTACTTGCCCTCCTGAAGATGTGGCCATGCTGCGATCTTTAAGTGGCATGACTAGCTCCTGCTTCAGGTATATACATGGTTTTGCCACTGTGAGTGCCCCTTTCGAAGAATTAACAAAGCCAGATGTTCTGTTTGAATGGTCATCTGAATGTTTCAAGAAAATAAAACACACAATTGCAAATGCAACTGATATGGCTTATTTTGATCCAAAATAGCAAACTGAGATCGTGTTGGATTACAGCCCCGTGGGATTTGGCGCAATCCTTACACAAAACAATGGACAGCCTGATCCTCAAAGACACATTGTGGCCTATGCTAGCCAGAGTCTACCCCAGACTAAATGTGCTTATTCTCAACCAGAGAAAGAATGCTTAGCTGTATTGTGGGCATGTGAACACTACCATGTGTTTCTGTGTGGAAAGCATTTCACCCTTGTCACACATCCTCAAGCATTGCTCAGCATCTTTGGAAAACTGAATGTCAAGAGTCACCCTCACATCAAGAGATCAGGTTTGCGTCTGCAGGACTATGATTATACTAGTGTGCACAAACTGAAGGATCAAAACCCAGCAGGCAACTTTTCATGAGTCCTGCTACAGCGTCACAGCAGAACGTCCAAAGTGGCTGAGACCTGCATCAATTTCATAGTAAAGACGAGTGTGCTTGCAGCTGTTTCTATTGAACAGATTCTGACACTTAATAATACTGACAAAGACATGCTAAGGCTCAAGAAAATAAATACATCTCAGTCATGGTGGAAGCATACTTGATCTATTACAGATGACATTGAGTCCCAGAAATTTAAAAACGTCTGTGAAGAATTTTCTGATACATATGATGGTGTCATACTAAGGGGCCGATTTCGACCGTTTCAACAGCAATGTAATGTCCCGTTCGGATTCCTTTCTGACCGACCAATTATGATGTGGTCGGTCGGAAAGGAATCAAAACGAGCTTTCCAAATGGCTTCTGACAGGCTCAGAGAGCCCGTCTACCATTCGTAAAGGGGTTAGTAAACTATTTCCACCCAAGGGATTACAATGGCGGATTACTACAGCCTTTCTGTGCCGGCCTTTTTGGCACAGAATGGTTGTCGGAATCTGACTTTGGGGCCCCCAGCAGGGCCCCCATTGGAGCAAGGCCTCCGGCTGACCACTGAGGGGGCACATATGGTGCCTCCCCTGTTGATCCCTGCACCCCGTGGCAGGCACATTGAGGTGCCTGCCATGTGGTGCAGGGATGAACTGCGCCTCAGCTCTTTACAATCAGAGTATGCATTCCAGTCACAATGCATGCTTCCATTGTAAAGAATAGGAGTGCGACTGAACATTGTTGGGTCACATCCTAATTGCTGATTCCGGACTGCGGACAGGAGGTCTGTCGCTCCCAGTTCTAGCTCGATGTCAGACGGACACATGTCTGTCCGACATCGAAATTGGCCCATAAGAGTGGTAAGAATCATCCTCCCTCAAAGCCTGAGGCAAGAAGTTATTGAACTGCCACACATAAAGAACATCATGACATAGCCTCAACTAAAAGAGCCCTCAGGTTTTGAGTGTGGTTCTAGCATCTCAACGAACAATTTGAAAGAGAGCTAAATGCTTGTCATCGGTGCAACTGCCTGTCTCCAAAAAAGACTCAGCACCCATTGAACATGTCTGATTTACCTCTGAAAGCTTGGGAGAGAATCGCAGTTTACTTCTTTTGGCACCTTAACAACAGACTCTCCAGGTAGTTGTCAATGATAACTCATGTTTTCATCTATTAGAAGACTTATCATCAACCACACTTAACAGAGCATTCAAGTGGCTGGATGACATTTTCACAACGTGGCTTTTCCCTCTATTCTCAAGTCCGACAATGGTCCACCATTAAGTAGCAGAGAGTTCAATGACTTTCTTAATCGTTTGAACATCAAATATTGGAAAGTTACACCTCTATGGCCATAGGCAAAGGGCATTGTTGAACAATATATGAGCATTTGAAAAGTTTGGTTCAACATGCTGCACTGAAAGACACAACCTCAAGTTTGCTTTATGTTCAGCCCTTCGTGCCTACCATTTCACTCCTCATTCCACAACAGGAGAAGGTCCTGCTACTTTAAACCAAGAGTCGGTCAACAGATCCTGACAGGAATGGTGTCACTGAACCGCTCATAAATGGAAAATGAAGGGTTCTGTCGATAAGTGACAATATGCTTGAGACACGATTTTCGAGAAAGAACGAGTTCTTGTTAGGCAAATGCTGACAGGCAAGATGGACACTCCATTTGATGCTGCACCACTTAGAGTTGTGGCGAGCAAAGGACATATGGTAACTGCCCAATGACCTGCAAAATCCATGCCTGGAGACTCGTCAGACCTTAAGCCTTTGCCTAGATGTTCATCACCTCCAGACCTCACAAGTAAGGCGCTATGAGACCTACCGGTGATATATGTGCCTAACAAATACCAAATACAAATGCAACATGTAACTCTTCTCTAGAGATGCCAGATGAAGGCACCCCTACTCTATCTTCTACAACTAGATCTGGAAGACTGGTGAGAGTACCTTGACTATTCATGGGGGAGTTATAATGTGTATATGCATATATATTTGATCATACTTTTTATTTAGCTAAGGGGAATATGACTTGTCCTGTGTTTATGTGCATGACTTGAGTGGTCCTTGGCAGACTCCTTACAAGCATTATGTAATCTGATGGCAGAGATTTGTAGTTGTTAATAAAGTGTGTGATGCAGTGTGTTCAGTTAACAGTCGTCTGCTGGCGAATAAAGACCTGCAAACCTGAGCTCCATGTGTGGTGTGGTCTGTTGCATGCTCCACAGCTAGGGGAGGGTGCTACAAAGTGCCGCAAGTACAGTCAACAAACCTGCATTAGATGTACTTTCTTCATCTAATTTCTCCTGACCGAGAAGTCTGCTATCCTAAGACTCCTCTAAATACTTACAATTAATTTGTGGGAGTTGGTATTATCAACAGTGGTACCAATTAAAATGTGTATTGTTCAAGTAAAAAAAAAATGTTTTCCTGTATAATCAATAGAAGAAAACTAGCATATACAATGAACACTTAATTTTACAATAGCTGGACACACCTCTGGTTGGTTTAGCTGAATTAGTACTTTGCTTCAATTATCGCTATGTTTTTTTTATTTTTACCTGTTTTTATTACCAATTGAAAATATAGCTAGGATCAAAAGTATTTCTACCAGCAACCCCAATTTAAAATACTATTTACAGCTAATTTAAAAATGTCTTTGTTATGTTAAAGCCTCAATTGAGGTAAATACAATACTAAATTTTTTTGAATTATTGATTTGCACATTTAATTAACATTTTCAGAAGAAACATAAGATTTTTTTGTGGCTTAAAAGTAGATATGAAATAAATAACACCTGCTGTGTAAGTCAAATATCTGTCCTAAAATATGCACCCACTCACAGAATGTTGTAGCCAGAAGCTGTTTTTTCTTGGTCATTTGCTTGTTCATCATTTTTGACTAAGGCCTTTTTTTATTAATATTTAGAAGGTGAAACATTTGTGTCTGTTGAGTGGTAAGTTCTTTCCGATTTTTAACACTTTTTTTATTTTTAAAAGGTGTCAACCAAGTCGTAATAATACTGTACTGCACAAGACGCATATGCCAATTAACCATAGATTTACACAATTAAATGAAGAAAAACAATCAGCAACACTGCATCCACATGTTTTTCCCCATTTAAAGCTAATTATGCATTAATGTTGTTGTTACCAAAACCCAGTCTTACTAGAGGAAGACCAGAAATAAAACTATCACATTCGGAAAATACAACTAGAGATGAGCACCCAGATGGACAGCTATAAATCCCAATCCAGGAATACAACTCATAAAGGCAACCCCTCTTTTTCCAGAAATCCCCAACTCAGTTAGGTGCTGTGTATTATTAGAGGCAGGTATATTAAGGCAATGACAGTTCCTGTCAAACAACTTGATAGAGTGCCTCCAGAATGCCCTATCACCTATTGGGGACATCAGACTTCTCAGTGGCACTGACATTGCTCTCATTAACAAGTCCATACAGTTTGCTCATGCTCACCTTTTCTCCTAATGACTGTGCTTTCCAGGAAACTGAACTATCACTTTATGGGCTGCTAATGATATTGTTCGGAAAGCCTCCCGACTGACAACTCTGGTTTCGTTTTTAACTGGCTAATAACAATATAGGAGATTGGAACTGAAATCAGCCGATCATTCCGGCTGGATTCCAACGGGCTCAAGGAGCCCGTTGGCTAGTCGGCTGCCCAAGCATAATCCCTGAAGATGGCATTTCCGTAGTCAGGATTATGTTGTCAGTTTCCGACAGACATTCCATGTCTGGCTTTCCCTATCATGGCTCTCATTCCTCCAAGGCATCCAGGTGGGGTCCGAGGGGGCGCCTATGGTGCCCCCCGTTAATCCCTGCACTATGTTGGAGGCACCTTGAGGTGCTTGCCTTGTGGTGCAAGGAATAATTGAATCTCCCATTTCTCCATGGGAGCTTGTGCTATGGCCAGTTTACAGCTGCAGAGCAAGCTCCAATAGAGAAATAGGAGTATGTAACTGCACCACATGCGGTGGCATTGTAATGGCAGTGTCGGGTCCGCTGACCTTTGGTTGGTCAGACCTGGGACCTCTGTGACGTCCGCTTGACTATGTGTGCAAAGTATGAGAGATTTAAATAAGGGCACCTAAGCTTCCAGTAAAATGTCTGTCTTGAATCGAATGTGGATACATCTTTTTATTTCAGTGGCTGTCCATGGTATTCTCCTACACTACAGTTCGAAGACATCTATGCTTTTCCTGTTGTACTTCCTCATCCACCACCAGAAAAACATTATGGGCCATATTTATCATCATTTTATTTAATGCAATGCAGCAAGACGCCTTGTTGTGCTGCACTGCAAGAAAGGAAGAGGTTAGGAATGTGCCACATCTATCAAGATTTATCACATTCCTGCACAGAAACTGCTTACTAGCACCAACACAGGCACTCTTGCACCACAGTGCAATTGGGCTTGCGTTACAGGCAGGATTCCTGCAGAAAACAAATCTCTAAGGATTTTTCCTCTTTCTATCAGTGCTGAAAATTCGGCACACACAGAAAAAAGGAACAAACTAGGAGAAATTACGATATTTCTCCTTGTTACACCTCCACTGCGAATGGAAAAGCATAGCATTCATACACCTTCCCAGGTCTACTAGTATTGGCAATTCTGGGAATTATTCAGAATCCATGGGTGGATGCATGGGAACACCTACGCTCACCCATGGAACACCTCCCTTGGGCAAAGTAATACAACGCAGTGACTTGTGCTGCCTTGCATTACTTCATATTTATCAAGCCATGCAGGACCACACAAGGTGGCTTTACATGGCTTGGTAAATCTCATTATAACATGACATAACGTATATTTGGAAGGCTCACGTTCACCAAAGGGTATCTTGGTGCTGAATAACAGATGTTTATTGTTACCCAACTCAATGGTAGTTATTTTATCCACCTCAGAAGGCTGAAAGGCTGGGTGGACCTGCTGGGATTTGAAACTGTGACCATGAGATCAAACACAGGCTCCTACAGTGGATGCACTAGTCCACTAAGCCACCAGACCCCGCTAGGTCTGGTGCATAAGGTTTTGCATCAAGCTAGGGCCCTTTAATGGAGCAAGGGTGATGCAAGACCCTTGATAAATATGCCCCCCTGGTCTCACTGATGTCACAGCAAACTTCCTCTGCTTCCATGCTTGAAAAGGAGAGAAAAAACATTCTAATGTTAGAGGGCATAACTTATCCTTCTGAAAAGTGATCATCATGTGCAGCAATTGATCGGAGGTCCAGAGGCGTGGCGGTGCAAAGAAAACAGGGGTGCCTGCGGAAGAGCAGAAAAAGAGGCATGGCACAAAGTAATATTACCCCAACTACCCAGCTATTCCAATCCACAAAGCACCCGCCTGTTGTTCCTAAATCCACTGGATGTACCACATTATTGGGATAAAGTGCCGAGAAATAGAGAGTCCTAAACGTGTTGCCTGTTCTGATCTTTGACAGTCTAACTTTGTTGTGTTATTAAAAATTGTCCTAAGAAATATCGACATACAAAAACATTAAGCTCAACATATCAACAACCAAAATATTATTTTTCTATACTTTTGCACAAAACTAATTAAATATTGAATTAAAAATATTAACATATAAAAATATAGAAAGTTTAAAACAACTACAAGGAAAATATTGTCAAGAAGAGAAATTACTTTTAAAATTGATATTACAATTAACAGAATATCAACTATCAAAATATAGTTTACTAAAATATTAATAATATAAATGTATGTGGTGATGTAAAAGTGAAGTAAAAACACGAAATCAAATTTTAAAAACTTTTTTCATCCACAAATAAAATTGTAATTTTAGATCTTTGTAAATGATTAAAATATTATATGTTAAAACAGTTAAAATATTTTTTTTAAAAATTGAGAAAAATAAAAAAGAATCATTTTAATACAGATAAATAAAGTGAAAGTGGTAAAAACATACTCTAAATTTGTCAAACAAAAATAAAATATATTAATTATATATAAACTCTCATTTAAAAAATGATATCAAAATATGACATTAACATTAATAACTTATTGCTAAAATCAAACAATAAAGACAATGAAAAGAAACATTAGGTAAAATATATATATCATTAAGTAAAATCTGAACAAATGTGAAAAATATCTGTTGATTTGGAGGTTCCATTTACTGTTCTAACTCTGATCTTATAAACATTAAGATAACAAATGAGGTTGCACATATAATATTATAACTCCATAATTCACACAGTGTGAGGGTGCTTATATTTTGAGGAAATATTTTGTATTCTAACTCCAGTTGTCCAAAAACTTAGTTAAGCGCATATAATTGAGTGGCATATTTTCCAATCAAACTCCAAACCTGCAAAAAGGAGTAACTGCATGTAATTGCCACACATAGTTACTATTTTAATTTCTGTCCTACTAACATTTGGGTAAATGCATATAATTGGGAAGGCAAATTTACTAGTCTAACAGATGTATAAACATTTATATATGTAGATATAATTGCAGGGGATACATTTACTATTCTAACTCAAAAACATACAAACATAAGGGTAAGTCTTGTTTACTATTCTAACTGCAGCCCTAAAAACATTGGGGTTGGTGCATATAATTGGGGGAATGTTTTATCTTCTACTTCCAGTCCTATAAACGAAGGGGCAAGTGTATATAATTGGAGGGGTATCAGATTTACTATTCTAACTCCAAACTTACAAACATTTGGGGCAAGTGCATATAACACAAACATTAGAGGAAGTGCATTACATGTGGGCACTGTGGGCATTTAATTTCGAATTCCAGTCCACAAAACATTGAGGTAAGTTTTTAAAATTTGGGGAATATTTTCAATTCTAGCTCCAAAACTTCACTGATAAACAAGTCAAAAAATAATTTAGTTTAAAAGTCTCTGTTTTTGCTCACAATGGCCACAATGACCAAAGTCCAATTTGTTTACATAATAAACTGGCAATATATCTTCCCTCTCACCTTCTCAGATCTTAGTCTGTTTTTCTTCTAAAAGTTCAAGTTGTTTGAAAGGTCAGTATGGGCGACACCGCTTTTTCTAAACCTATGACCAATACATGGACTCTAATTTCTCTCCTGATTAAAAAAGAATCCATTACCCCCAGGTCCCTTATGTCTAGTCCCATTCATTACCAACGTGGAGATAATCATCTCCCGACAAAAAAAAAGACCAGAGAAATGCTTGGACCTTAACCCGGCCCCTCCAACTGGGAGTACATAAGTAGTACTAACCTAGCATTCCCCCTGTTCTTTTTTCTGTCTATCAACAGAATGGATGTTGGATGCTGGTGCTACTCCTGCTCGGATGGTGTGGCTTTCTTCTCTCCTCTCCCCGCCCGGCTACCTAGCTGTGCGGGGGGGGGGGGTTCTTGACTGTCTTCTGGCCTGCCAGGCTTGCTGGGAGACTGTTAGTGTTCATAGGGAAGGCCCTGCTTGCTGGCCGGCCCTTTGCGGCTGGTGTGTGGCATCATGGTTGCTTCCTGGTCGCTGGCGTTCCTTCCTGAGGTTTGGACGGGTGGAAGAAGTGCTGCATTGGCAGTGTTCCTGGCCTTCCCGGACTTCCCTTGGCTGGCTCCTGGTGTGGGGTCTTTTTTTCCAGGATGGCCCCCCTCTCAAGGTGAGTGCGGCATTGTGTTTTTTCTTTCCTTTTGCAGTTTGGTGTCAGGCTCTGTAGCGCTGTGGCCGCGTCCTGTGTCTTTGGTGCAATGGCGCCTCCATTGCACAGGTTTGTGTCCCTCCAAGGTCTCATAGGACTGGAGCTGTGCCAAGGTGGGACTTCCCTTGGCTGGCTGCTTGTGTGGGGGCTTAGTTCGTGGATGGCCCGCTCCGGGTGAGTGCTGCATATCGGTTTCTTTTTTTTTCAGCCAGGTGTCAGACACTGTAGTGCAGTGGCCGCATCCTGTGTCTTTGGAGCAGCGAAGACTCCATTTTGCGGGTTCGTGCCCTCCTCCAGCTCCTGGATGTCAGCTACTTTTCTTTTGGGCGCTACGCCCTTGACTTTCTTGGTGCAATATGATCTTCTTCATGCTGACCTGTTCCCGCCGTTTGTGGCCTGCTCGCTTTGCCTAGGGGGGTCTCAGTTTTCTGCTGTGTGGTACTGCTTTCTGGGATGAAGTTTCCATTTGCGCTGTCTGCCTTGCTCTGTCACAGCAGTCTGAAGCTGTGCCGCTTTCCCCTGCTGTGCTTGCACCCGTATTTTCTCTGCAGCACAGCTTCCTCCCTGCAGTTTGTTCTGTTTGCAGGGTGTGGCGTTCGAGGCAGTACTGCCGGACTGGGTGCTGGGTGGCAGGGGTTAACACATCGGGGTAGCCTGCTCTTCCAGGTTCAGGGCGGGAGGCTTTGGAGGTGTGTGCGTCCGTTTGGGGCCTCTGGATCTGCTTCCTGCATTCGGTATTGTACTCCTTGTGGGACTTCCTGGTATTGCATGTCCCCTGTGGGAGCCTTGGTTCGGCTCCAGGCGCGTCCCCTCCACCTTTCATTCTTCTGGGGTTGGTGATTTGGGTTCAGTTGTTTTGGGTGCCAGTGCTCTTCTGTGGTTCGGTGGCCTTGCCATGGTTGTTTGTTGCTGCCTCGACTGGAGCGGCTGAGGAGTTTTTCCTACTTCTCTTTTGCGTTGTTGGTTTTGTGCTGTGCTGTCACTTGCTTTCTGCCCTGATGCGGCTTGGCAGCTGTGGTCGGCTGCTTTCTCTGAGACGGGTGATCTGGGCTCATGTCTTAGAGTCAGGCAGATTCCTCTGGTCTGGCTGTTCGATTCCTCTCCTGGCTTGGGCTGCACTTGGTTCCTCTCTGCTGTTTCCGGGTGTTGTGCCTGGTGCTCTGTGCGGCACTCTTTTCCTGGTGACTTCCTGGTCTTATTCGCGCTATACTGCGTCTTTCTTCCCTGCAGCCCTTCTGTGGTTGGTGGATTGGGTTTGGTTGTTTTGGATGCCAGTGCTCTTCTGTCGTTCGGTGGTTTTGCGATGGTTGTTTTTTGGTGCCTCGACTTGAGACGTTGAGGGGTTCTTCTTACTTCCTTTTGCGATGCTGGTTTTGTGCTGTGCTATCATTTGCTTTCTGCCCTGATGCTGCTTGGCGGCTGTGGTCATCTGCTCTCTGTGGGACTGGGGATCTGGGTTCATGTCTTGGAGTCGGGCGGATCCCTCTGGTCTGGCTGTTCGCTTCCTCTCCTGGCGTGGGCTGTGCCTGGTTCCTTTCTGCTGTTTCCGGGTGTTGTGCCTGGTGCTCTGTGCGGCGCTCTTTTCCCGGTGCCTTCTTGGTCTTATTCATGCTGTGCTTTCTCCCCTGCTGCCTCCTTCTGGCTGTGCTGTTCTCCTTTGCGTGCCTCCTTTTTGTATGTCTGCATTTTGGGGTCAGTGGGCTGGTGTCCTGTTCCTCACACTGACTCTGGTGGTTGGTGTTCAGATGCCTGTCCTCGTGGTGTAGTTCGCTCCTGTTTGTTGGGTTTTCTGACAACCTTGGGTGGGCCAGTCCGGGGCTGCCTTTGGCCTGGGTGGTTTTGTTCCACAGCCTCTGTTGTGGTTTGCTTTCCCTGCTGTGAACCGTGGGTGCTCTTGGTTTGGGTCTTGTGTGGTCTGGGGCTTATGGTGGCGTGGGGCTGCCGTTGTTTGTCTCTGGACCTCCGGTGTGGGTGGATTTCCCTCTCCCTTTGGGTTGCTTTATGGTGGCTGGCTGGTTCTGTCTCCGGCTGCTTGCCTCTTCCGTGCCGGGTGCTGCTGTCTTGGTTGCTCACTATTCCTGACTTCTGTGGTTTCCTTGGCATTGTCCTTGTGTTCCACTGCTTCTGCTGTGCTCCGCACCTTTAGCTGGCTTCAGTGGGTCCTCTCTGCCCCCTCCTGGTTCCACCGGCGGTGCTGCTCGGGCTGTGGCTGTGTGCTCCTTATGGGGCTCTCTGCCTGCTGGCTGCTCCCGCCTGGTGCCGGTCTCCTCCTTTGTGGTGGCTGGTGCTGGGCGTCGGCCCCCTGCTTCCTTCAGGTTGAGTTTCCTTCCTGTGCGCTTCCTTTTGGGTGTTGTGTCTCTAGTGCTGATTGTTGGTCCCGCTCCTGGCCTGGCTGTTGGCTGTGGGTTTGGGCTTTTTTCGGCCTCCGGTGTGCCTGGCGCCGGGGCTGTTTCATCCTCTTGACCTGGCATGGTGACGCACCTTGGGCTGGGGTGGTTGGGTGTTGTTTTTTCTCCCATCCCCAGAGGTCCGTTCCCTGAGGCGGTTCCCCTATTTGGTTTCCTGTCCTGGTTTTGTGCCGCTGCTGTTTCTGACTGGCTGTTTCGCTGGCGCTATTGTCTTGGTCGTTTGTGCTGGGTTTCCGCTCTTCCCTGGGTTCTCCCTGTTGGGAATCCGTCTGAGCTCCAGGGACGGTTGTTCCTTGGGGGCTGCTTTTCTATTCTGTTCTCCGTTGTTGGGCGGGGAAGGGCCTGGCTGGCACCTGTGTGTGGAGCCGCTTGGGCTTTCCTGCTCCTAAGGGCATCTTGGTGCCTGTTGGTCGCCTTCTTCAGCTATGCGTCCTGGCCTGTGTGCTCTATGGGTGTCCTGGAGTGGTGGTGTGGTGGGTTTGGCCTTTGCCTGGTGTGCACCTTCTGTCTCTGCTCCTGATGGCTGTTTTCTTCCCGGGCTTGGTTCGCCTCTGGTTGGGTGTTGATGTTTTCTGCCTGGCACCGGTGTCTTGGCTCGGTCTGTGTCTGTTGTTTGGCGTTCCCACCTGCCCCCCTTCTCCTGTTGGGGGTGCGGTTTGGTGGTGTTTGTCTTGCCGATGTGGGGGTCTGCCCTCCATGCTGCTGGCTGTCCAGGGTCTGGTGCTTCTTGGACCTCTGGCTTCTCTGCTTCCTCCTGTTTTTGCTTTGGTGGTTGCTTCTGTTTCTTTTCTTCCACCTTTTGGGGCGTCCAGCGGTTCTGCCCTGGGGGTCTCCCTGCTCTTTGCCTCGGCCTGTGCTGTAAGTGGCTTCATCCGGCTGCAGTTGGGTCTGGGTGTCCTCCTGCTTGACAGGTTGCTTGGCTTCGGTCCTGGCTTCCTGGTTCCTTTTACATTTGCTGCCCTGGTTGTGTGGGCTTTCTTGGCCTGCGGCCTTTCATCCCTTCCAGGTCCTGCCTCTCCGGCATGGTTTGGGTCGGGCCTGGTTGGTTCCTTGTCGAGGATGCTGTGTGCCCAGCTGCTCCTGCTCGCTCGTCCACGTGCTGGGCCTTGGTGTTTGTGTGCCAGTGGGGTTCCGAGGTGTTGGTCTCCGGTCATTGCTGGCCTCTCTGTTGTTTGATTGGCTGTCTGCCTGGTCTTCTGGGGCCGTCTTTGGCCTGTGGCCCTTTGGATTTGGCCTCCTCTGCTCCTGCTGCTCTGAGGTTTCTTCTCGGGCCCTGGTTCGGATTGAAGCCTCCTTCCTTGTGGGGCTTTTGGCCTTGTGGGTTTTCTGGTTTCTGGGGCTTTCCCTGTCCTTTTCTGTTTGGTTGTGGTCTGGTTCCTGGCTCTGCCTTCTGGGCTGGGTGCTTGCTGGTTGTCGCTTGGCGGCCCTGGTGGTGCTGGCCATTTTTTCCTGGGGCCTGGGCCTCCTCTGCATAGGTTTGGGGGCTTTGTCCTCTGGTCTCTCTGGTGGCCAGATCGTTCTGTTTAGGGGAGGGGGCCGCTGCCTGTCTGGTGCTTTCCTCCTTCCTGGTTGGTCGGGGAGGTTGTGCCTGCTCCCTTTTTGTTTTTTTATTTTGCTTTCTCCGGTGTGTCTGAGGTTTGCTCGCTGTCGGTGCTGCTGCCGGGTCCGGTGGCCCTTCCTGGTGGTTCTGGGTTTGTCGGCCTTGTCGTCCTTGTCCGGCTCCCTAGGCGGTGTCCTGTTGGCCTCTTTGTGGCTCTGGCCTTCTGTCCTCCTTGGCTCTGTTTCAGGTCCTTGTTGGTGTCCCTGCTGTCCTATTCTGGGTTGATGGGCAGTTTCTTCCTGTGGTTCTCCTCTTTTGCTTCCCTTGGTTTGCTGCGTTTGGTGTGGTTCCCTGGGTATGCTGGTGGGTTCGGAAGGCCGGTTTTATGCTTTCGTATTCTTCACGTTGTTAATGAATGGGATGAGGACATAAGGGACCTGGTGGTAATGCTCTATTACTTACCGGTAATCTTCATTACTCCGGGTCAGTTGTCCTCGTCCCATTCATACTCCCCTCCATCCCTCCCGGGTGGCCGGCCATCCTGTGTGGGCTTGGTTGTTCAGGGAAAATGCTGGGTTAGTACTGCTTATGTACTCCCAGTGGGAGGGGCAGGGTTAAGGTCCCAGCATTTCTCTGTTTTTTGTTTACCGTCGGGAGATGATTATCTCCACATTGTTAATGAATTGGAGGTTGATAACGGAGTAATGAAGATTACCGGTAAGTAATAGAGCAATCACCTAAGCTTTAGGAAGTTGCTTAAAACATAGCTGCTCTGTGATTCATCCCGATTTAGTTAGTTTTCATGTGCGCTCTGTATCTATATGTTTACCATGTTCATTCGGCCATCACTGAGATGCCTGATGGGGTTCCTGTTGCCCCTTATAAACACAACAACCACAACAACAACAATAATATTAATTACAATAATATACATCATCATCATCACATCTGACTGCGAGCGCGAGTTAGAGGACACCTATCTCCTGAGGCAGAAGCCGGGAGAAACGCTTAACAATATTTTAAAATTGAATGTGATATTGTGTTTTTACTTACTCACCCCCTTCTCCCTGGGCACTTATTGACTTGTATTCACGTGTTGGGCATCCCTGCGCAGCGGATCTTAGCTCTGCCGCGGGTTACAATTCTTCCAGCCGCCATTCCCCCAGAACCCACAGGCCACGCCCACTACCATCAGGCCACGCCCCTCCTGCACTGAAGGTACTTAAGGTGTGCTGACTGCGAGCGCGAGTTAGAGGATACCTTTCTCCTGAGGCGGAAGCAGGGAGAAACGCTTAACAATATTTTACAATTGAATGTGATATTGTGTTTTTACTTACTCACCCCCTTCTCCCTGGGCACTTATTGACTTGTATTCACGTGTTGGGCATCCGCGCGCAGCGGATTTTAGCGCTGCCCCGGGTTACAATTCTTCTTGCCGCCATTCCCCCAGAGCCCACAGGCCACGCCCACTACCGTCAGGCCACGCCCCTCCTGCACTGAAGGTACTGAAGGCGTGCTGACTGCGAGCGCGAGTTAGAGGACACCTATCTCCTGAGGCGGAAGCTGGGAGAAACGCTTAACAATATTTTAAAATTGAATGTGATATTGTGTTTTTACTTACTCACCCCCTTCTCCCTGGGCACTTATTGACTTGTATTCACGTGTTGGGCATCCCTGAGCAGCGGATCTTAGCGCTGCTGCGGGTTACAATTCTTCTTGCCGCCATTCCCCCAGAGCCCACAGGCCACGCCCACTACCATCAGGCCACGCCCTTCCCCTCTCCTATAACAAATGTGCATTTCCCGGACGCGCAGTGGACGAGCGCAGCGGGCGCGCCTAAGGCAAGCCCGTCCGCGCCCGTCCGCGCCAGGACGGGCCTAGGGACTAGGCAGAATGGCGAAAATTTCAGCTATACTCTCATGGAAATCCGCTCCCTACAACACTCTCGCCTCCCTAGCCTGGATCCTGCCACAAGATCCTGCCTAAGGCCAATAACATCTGCTGTACCCAGCCAGCCCAGACCTCCTCTGACAAAACTCCCCCTGGTTCTCTCTATACCAGCAAAACTTTAAGATCCAATGACCTTACCTTCCGCTGCCTATACTTGAACACACAGTCTATGGTAAAACATCAACTGGATATCTTTCTACTCCTTAACTCAGACAGACCGGATATGCTACTTATTACTGAAACCTGGCTTACCCAAGACTCCCTACCGGATGTCCTAGCAGCTCTCCCTGCTGATTATTACATACTATCAGTGACTAGAGAATCAGGAAAGCAAGGGGGTGGCGTTGCTGCCATCATCCACAAAGATCATGAATTCACCACATTACCTTCTCTGGACCTAACGGATACCGAAAACCTTTTAATCAAATCTGACACAGACAAGGGAACCATGGTATTGGCATTGATCTATCGACCCCCCAAGGTCATGCCTACCTTACCGGTCTCCCTGAGTGAGCAAATGGCTGGCTTAGTTGTCAACTACGATAAGGTAATGCTGATTAGGGATTTAAACTACTGGTTTAATGACCCAGCGGCAGGGCCCCAGGCCATCGAACTCTCTGAGCTCCTCCTCCATTTGGATTTCTCTCAATCAGTCCTGACCCCTACCCACGAAAAAGGATACATTCTGGACCAGATCTGGTCCCACAACATCCCGCTGTCTACCCCGATGACAACCCCCTGCATCTGGTCAGATCATCATCTACTCCAATTTTCCTGCACTCTACACGGCCACTTGACGGCCTCCATTCCTGTAGGAGGGGTAGTAAGGAAATGGAGATCACTAAACAATCAAGACTTTTTGTCTTCCCCGTCAAAGTCAATCCCAGCACCCACCCACGATATTAATCTCAAGGATAAAAATCTCACTGATTGGCTCTTGGCAGCCTGTAATGAGCACGTTCCGCTCTCCAAATTCTCCCTTGCCCGTCGCATGGATGCTCATTGGTAGTTTGGTCTGCCCTGTTGCCATGATGCACTGGGCCAGGGACAGACTAATTTGCATATATAGCCAGGTTCTGAGCTGGGATGGTGCAATGAGCTAAAAAACGGTGTTGGATCTAGCCCTGATCTTTTGACTGGGTGAGAGTATTCTGCTTAATTCAGAAACTCTGTCCATCACCACCCCTTGTTGTTAAATATTTTGTCCACCCCAAGCGTGGAAGGGTATACTCAGACGTGAGTCCCTTGCTCATTGCACCATCAGGATTCAAGCAAGCCGGGCCGACGACGGCTGGAATGCCAGAAACCGGTCCCCGGAAGCTTGTTTCCTTCCCAGTGAAAGAATTGGCTTCGTAGTTTGGTCTGCCCTGTTCCCATGATGCACTGGGCCAGGGACAGACTAATTTGCATATAGCCAGGTTCTGAGCTGGGATGGTGAAATGAGCTAAAAAATGGTGTTGGATCTAGCCCTGATCTCTTGACTGGGTGAGAGTATTCTGCTTAATTCAGAAACTCTGTCCATCACCACCCCTTGTTGTTAAATATTTTGTCCACCCCAAGCGTGGAAGGGTATACTCAGATGTGAGTCCCTTGCTCATTGCACCATCAGGATTCAAGCAAGCCGGGCCGACGATGGCTGAAATGCCAGAAACCGGTCCCCGGAAGCTTGTTTCCTTCCCAGTGAAAGAATTGGCTTGGTAGTTTGGTCTGCCCTGTTCCCATGATGCACTGGGCCAGGGACAGACTAATTTGCATATAGCCAGGTTCTGAGCTGGGATGGTGCAATGAGCTAAAAAAACGGTGTTGGATCTAGCCCTGATCTCTTGACTGGGTGAGAGTATTCTGCTTAATTCAGAAACTCTGTCCATCACCACCCCTTGTTGTTAAATATTTTGTCCACCCCAAGCGTGGAAAGGTATACTCAGACATGAGTCCCTTGCTCATTGCACCATCAGGATTCAAGCAAGCGGGGCCGACGACGGCTGAAGTGCCAGACACCGGTCCCCGGAAGCTTGTTTCCTTCCCAGTGAAAGAATTGGCTTTGTAGTTTGGTCTGCCCTGTTCCCATGATGCACTGGGCCAGGGACAGACTAATTTGCATATTGCCAGGTTCTGAGCTGGGATGGTGCAATGAGCTAAAAAACGGTGTTGGATCTAGCCCTGATCTCTTGACTGGGTGGGAGTATTCTGCATAATTCAGAAACTCTGTCCATCACCACCCCTTGTTGTTAAATATTTTGTCCACCCCAAGCGTGGAAGGGTATACTCAGACGTGAGTCCCTTGCTCATTGCACCATCAGGATTCAAGCAAGCTGGGCCAACAACGGCTGAAATGCCAGAAACCGGTCCCCGGAAGCTTGTTTCCTTCCCAGTGAAAGAATTGGCTTGGTAGTTTGGTCTGCCCTGTTCCCATGATGCACTGGGCAAGGGACAGACTAATTTGCATATAGCCAGGTTCTGAGCTGGGATGGTTCAATGAGCTAAAAAACGGTGTTGGATCTTGCCCTGATCTCTTGACTGGGTGAGAGTATTCTGCTTAATTCAGAAACTCTGTCCATCACCACCCCTTGTTGTTAAACATAGGTGGTTTACGGCAGATTTAAAAAAACAAAAACTGGAACTGCGCCAATTTGAGAGGAAATGGAGACACGGGTACTCAGTTGAGGACAGAGTGTCATACATAACTGCCCGGAGGAATTATAAGAACTCCATTTTAACTACTAAGGCAGCATTCTTCTCTGAGGAAATCTTGAATGCGCACAATAAATCTAGATACATTTTCAGAGTTGTGAACAATCTCTGCAATGATGTTAGAACCCCCCCCCCCCCCAAGTCCCCACGTAAGAGCTCTGCAATCAGCTCAATAATTTCTTTATGGACAAGATAGCCACCATAAAAGACAGCATTCCGGAAAGGTCTAGTATGGTGGCCATCGAGGACATCTGCAGAAATCCATCTGAATTCGAGATTTCCCCCCCGATTGATCAACCTAGGCTAATGGAACTGATGAATCGTGTGAAGTCCGGCTCACCTAATGACTGCTGCCCCCCGTACGTCTTAAGGGACGTCTACTCAGCACTCCCGCTAGGCATACTGCCCCTCTTGAATGAGTCCCTAGCTCAGGGAATAGTCCCAAACTTGTTTAAAAATGCAACGCTGGTCCCGTTAATCAAAAAAACGGGTGCCGATCCGACAAATCTTTCTAACTACCGGCTCATATCCCTCCTCCCTTTCGGAGCAAAGATCTTGGAGGCCCATGTGGCTAGCTGCATCTCCAATTTCATTAAAACATTGGATTATCTGGAGCCTAACCAAGCCGGCTTTCGCCAGGCGCACTCAACGAAGCAGTGATCCTCGCAGTTCTGGACACAGTGAGGTCCAACGCCGACAGGGGTATACATCAAGCCTTGGTGCTTCTGGACCTGTCGGCAGCGTTCGACACGGTGGACCATACCATCCTATTACACCGTGTCGAACAAGCATGTCTGCGAGGCGCGGCCCTCGGCTGGGTGAAGTCATTCCAGAGGAACCGGACCCAGGCAGTTAAACTTGGGAACTTGACCGCGCCCAAATTATCTACCACCTGTGGTGTCCCGCAAGACTCGTCACTGTCCCCCCTCCTGTTCAATCTATATCTTAAACCTCTTTTACATTCCTTAAAAAACAGGAGGGTCGCAATTTATAACTATGCTGACGACCTGCAGTTAATTTTCCCATTGACTCAACTGACTCCGCCGTGGAATTCTAGGCTACCATGCTGCACATTCAACATTGGATGGAGTTGAACCACCTAAAACTCAATCCTGGGAAGACCGAGCTGGTACTCCCGGGCAAAAGCTGGATTAGCTGGGGCCCTCATTTCTGGCCAACAACATTGGGATCCCCTCCCTCCCCCTCTCCCTCGGTGAAAAGCCTCGGGATTACCATCAACTCTGATCTCTCTCTGAAAGGCCAGGTGGAAGCTGTGATCTCGTCCAGCTTCCATCAATTGCGCAGAATCAGAAAAATTGCCCATCTACTTACTCACTCTGCCCTCATTCATGTGGTACTCGCCCTGGTCCTGTCCCGACTAGACTTTTCAAATTCTATATACTTAGGCCTCCCCCTGTTTTTGTCTAAACGCTTGCAAATTGTGCAAAACCAAGCGGCCAGGTTAATCTTCAAGAATCGCGGTCGGAGTTCGACGAAACCATTGCTGGCTACTCTTCACTGGCTACCCATAGCCCAACGGGTAATATTCACAGTAGGTTGTCTGGCCTTTAAGGCTCTTCACTTAAAAAGTCCCATGTTCATCAAAAACCTAATAATCAAACATGAGCCTACCCGCAATCTTCGCTCTGCCCATCAGTCCCTTCTTACTCTACCGTCCTTCAAACGGAAGCGTCAAGGCGGGTGTCGATTTGCTTTTCTTGCCCCAAAGGTGTGGAATTCTTTCCCCCTGTCGCTCAGGAAATGCACCAATCTTATGGAGTTTCGGAGAGCCTTGAAGACCTGGTTATTTAAGCAATCCTTGGGATAGGTTAACTGTTTTTCAATCTGTCCTCACTACCAGCGCCATGAAACCCCTGGGTGCCCGTGCGCTTAATAAATTCAGAATACCATAATATAACATCTTGATATGACAAACATTTGGGTAAGTATAATAATGGGGCTGTGTATTTTCTATTCTAACACCATGCCTAGAAGCATTGGAGCCGGTGCTTTCACATGGGGATGTTGCAATTAATAATAAAACTTCAGTGCGAAAAATCATTTTACAAAAATCAAATTTGTTTCATAAAACCAAACCGAACCACATTAATACATTCTAAGTAATTGACAATATAGCTCATTTAGTTAAAATATAGTAAATATTAATGAATTCATTATTTTATTTTATGACTGCCATTTAATTAAAATTAATTTAAAAACATGTTAATTCAAAGGAAATATATCTATAACAAAAAACAATTACCATTAATATAAAAAAACAGAAATACTTAACATTATTTTTTTAATGAAATATTAACTATGAATTCAAAAAAGTGAAGCAATGTTCATTTGTTTTAAATCATTATTAAATTTAATTAAAATATTTATATTAACAATTCCATTACTTAAGTTTTTTTAATTCTACCCACCCTGTTCCCTAATAAAGCCTGCAAACCTGCAACTCCCTAAATAAGACAATAATAAAGGTTAAGACAGTAATAACATATATGAACGTGTAATAATTACGATAAATAATTATTTAAGACATAATAAAATACAAAATAGGCTACTTGTTTATAAAGCACTAGCTACTCAGTATTCCAACAAAACTATCAACCCAAAAGAAATAAACGTTATTATTTTTATATTACAAGTTATACTATTAGTACAAATATAACTTTAACACAAATAACATGACAAAATTCGATACAAAAATGATACTAAATTCCAGCATTTTTTTTTATATTAACAATGTTAAACTTTGATATTACTTGGGTATTTTTGTAGTCATGACATTTTGACCTAGATAGTAAACACAATTGATATTCTTGAGCTGCACCTCTAACTTTCACGTGTAATGTCATAGTTAATACTATCACTTTGTTTTGGTACATACATGACAGAATTTGCAAATCTTTTCCATGTGATTAATCACGGCCCTGCCTATTCCTAACCTATGGTGTAGGACACCACAAATTTGAAATTGGAACATCAAAAGCCGGAGAGTCCAGGTTAACTTCTGATTTAGCGTTTAGTGGACAGTGTACGTGGCCACAAATGCGATGGAGTACCCAGTCTTTCAAACTCTCAGTCAACCATACTCATTTAGAGGTGGGCAGACCATGACTTTTCTATCAGAAGAGCCCTCTTTGGCTTTGTTGGTGGAAAGCTTACTCCCATGGCCTGAAGGACTAAGGGGTGTCTGAATAAAGCCATCACACAGCTCACATCATTTAGAACAGATGGTGTAATGTTTTATTGTTTTCCTGTCTGTCCTCACCAAGAAAAGGCTGTAAGTGAGGGATAGAATAAAAAAGTATATTCACCCCCATATCTTGGGGTGTGGAAGTCATTAGTTTAGCTTTTTTTGGACATAAAATACAGCTGTGGAGGTTTGTTTCTGAAAAACAAAACAAAAAATTGAATGTTTACTGTACAGCCTCCAAAATCGATGGTGGTCGCCCAACAAACCTTTTATACCTTGAAAGGAACTGCCATGCTGGCAGTTCCCATTCAAGTACAGAGATGACTACAGCCCTGGCAAATCACCTCTAAATGTGATGTCTGGTGTTCAGTTGGGGAGAGGTAATATCCTCCACCACTCTAATAGACGGTAGCCTGTCCATCAAACTCTAATTCAGGGCTTAAGTTTTATTGTAGAAGTGGAGAAATAGAAACTCTCAGTTATCACCTGTGCCATTCAACATACTGGAAATCTGAAAAACATACTTGTAGAAGTTGTATCAGGAGTAATAAAACACTCCGCAATAAGAGGTGAAGAAAAATGTCTGTCACATATTTTACTTCCTGTCAGAATACAAACAAAAGTAATCACAAGCATTTTGCCCTTACTCTATTGATGTTTATGTATAATAGAACGTGCTAGAACAGAAAAGTATCAATATATCAATCGCCAATTAGTTTTATGTAGGCCATGTCTTGCCAATTCAATATCTTTCAGTTGGAAATGAATTGGATATGAGCACCCGTGGCCAAACGGAAAAATACTTGTATGCACATCTATTCATAAATGTAAAAAAACCTGATCTTGAAGTATGAAGCAAAACAACAGGTTTCTGTCAATAATATCAAACAGAAGAATACATAAAGGCGTATAAAGCATAACAATGGATCCACTGCAGCTTTTCTTCAACAGAAACATAGCTGTAGGATTTATAAAATACGTTTTTACTTACAAAGGTTAGGTTCAATCAAAAGTCATTTTGATATTTTTAGTGTTTTAAGAAAATAGCAGTAAGACAAGCATACTGTTGCAGGTCAAAGAGTCTTCCTTTTGCTTTGTGGCATTGTTTTCTTTCTATCTTTCGAATTCCACGAACAAGATGAACTCGCGCTGAACTTTCCGTTTTAAAGACATGCTTTTTATGGCTAACAGTTATGGTCCTTCCTGAAGTTCTCCTCCGTCCCTTTCATGGCTGAGGCTGAGACTATGAGCTAAAATTATTTATATACATACGATGCTGTAGTACTCACAAGTGAGATTTATTTTCAAAATAATACCTCGAGGAACTGCATATGTGCTAAACCTAGTGACGAACCATTTAACGAAAGGATGTTTAAATTAATTTACGGATTTTTTTTGTAGTTAAAGTACTAAGACATCTCATAGATTTTCAAAATTTGAAAGAATCAGTTTACTGTAATGCCGGATTATTTGTCTTCTGAAAATCCTCTAGTTGTTTCTACATAATATATATTTAGTTGGCGACACCCACTTCCGAGAAAAAAGAAACAATGTAAACTTTTTCGAAAAACTTTACAATGTAGGTGACATTACCTCTTATGGATGCTTTCAAAAGAACTGTAATGGATATTCTTGAAGAAGCTACTTCTTCAATAGTTTAAATTGTGCCACTCTTCACCACTTCACAGGGGACTAGATGCAAACCTTGTTTGGAGATGTAAGATAACATTTCCATCATCGGGCCGGAGTCTACTGAGCCCACACCGAAATTACTAGTTAATTATTATTTAACAATTTTCAAAAGTGTACAACAGCTACAGGCATGAAAGAGCGTTTAATAACAAGATGCCTAGTCTACAAACAACCTCAGTTAACAAAAACAGACTAGCATGGTACAAAGCAATGAGCTGTTCTAGCAATATTGGAGAGGGGGGTAGCAGATGGGAAACATTTTTAGCTCGATAGTTACAGTCCAAAGAGACGGGTTTTCAGATGTTTTCATTAACCCATCAGAGTGGGTTTGAATCTTAAACCTGATGGAAGTGTGTTGCACACATTTTAGGGCTCACTTCACCATTCTAATAAAATGGCTAATAGTATGGGCAATATGTGGGCAAAGTGCATTTCAGAGCACTTTGGGTCATTATCATGCATCTGTCCATAACAAGGACTGCCGAACCCATGATGGTGGTCTGCGGACCAGAAGACTGGTAGTCCACCTGCAGCATTAGGTCTGTGGCGGTTGGACTGCCATGGGCGGTTGCTGTCTCGAGATGCTGAGCCTTCCCAGGAGCCTCTTTGCACCAATACCCGGGGAAACTGAGACCTTGCAAACACCAAGGCTTGTGGTGTGACCTGTCTGAATACCACCGATGCCAGCACAGAGCAGCTGACGAGGTACATCACAATCTCCAAGGTCATCACAGAGAGTGTAAATGTAAATTAATACTTGTATAGCGCACTATTCACCCGCAAGGGTCTCAAGGCGCTCATACGAATAGCGCTGTGGAACCCATCCTGGCTTTCCCTGTGAGGCGTCCACTCCTGGGCACCCCCAAGGTGGAGGCCAGGCATCCTTAGCGTTGTGGGGGCCGTTGTGGAGATTAAGCAAGCTATTGCCCAGAGTTGCAGAGTGGGACTCCATGATTGGAATAGGCATCGAGGCGAGAATTATCAGGTCCGTGGAATTTTTGAGCCCAAGACCCGCAGGGTCTGCCGCTCTAACCATTGAGCCACACTTCTCCACGAATGGCCATGCAGTCTCCCTGTCCCCACTTGCAGCCTTTATTTTTGCAGGTATTTCTCCATTGACTTTACAGCGTGGCGCTCTGGGCTACCAAGAACAACAGCATCGCTGCACCTGGGCACACCAGGGCAGGTAAAACTGAACTGCTGGTGATTTCTTGCACCTTAGTCATTAAGCCCCTTAATTCCAGGAGAAGGGATTTGAGAACCGGTTAGTCCTACATAATAAAATTACAGCATTTAAGGGTCATACCTCAAAAACCGTATTTGAACATTTTACAGTTTTACTGTAAAAATCCTATGTTTGAAAAAACTTACCTGATCCCGCTGGTCTTGGTGTCTAAAAATTATTTAAAAAGTCTGTGATTTTTTCTAAATTAGTCACAGATTTCTTTTTGAGCTTGTATCTTATTTATTTGTTTGTAAAAGAAATGCTCAACACACTCCTCTCATAAGCCTAAGCTGCTCGTTCACACTGCCACTAGAAGAGCTTATTATTAGGGATTATTAAAGTAAGCTCCTGTAAACCAATAAAATCTGTCTGGACTATCTGCATGGTGTACCCCTACAGTTGGTACACTACACAAATAGCCAGCTTCCTACACCCTGCTGCACTGCTGCTCTGGTAGAACTGCTTTTCTTCTGTGCTGCCCTGCTGATTGCTACCCTCTGCCTCTGCTGAGAAAGAAGTGGACTCCTGCTTGAACCCAGAGTGATCTCCTGGGGCATGTGGGCTTGCCTCCTGTTTTCAGACTCAAGGATATCAAATTCTCACTTCCTACTCCTTCGCCTGGTCAGATTGAAGTGGACCCATGTGCTTGCTCCAGTGGAATTGACATATCCTCTGCTGGGTGAAGCAGAATTGATGCATCACCTCTGTTGAGGGAACAGGTCCTGGTCCTAGCACTTGTAACCAGTGCACTACCACTATAGCCGACTCATCGGACCCACCGCATTGCAGCCGCAGCAGTAAGAGACAAACAAATTATCTCAGCGACTGCATGGAGAAGACCGGTGTGTTTGCTTTAAAACCAATGCAACTCAACTCGTCTGCCCTGTCTTCTGAACCAGAACATCACCAGCATTGCAGGGAGTAAATAGACAGATTACCTTGACTGCCGGCTTGACACAGATGCATCACTCAGCTTCACTCCACATTTCTCTGTTGCAACCAGTATCAAGGTAGTTTGCTCAAGGGGCCTTGTATAGCTCCTTTATGCAGCATGCACTCCATCATGGGCAACCTGAACTTTACCCTTTTCCCTGGTCCAGCACGACCAGATAACCCCCATAGGCGCTTATCACTTCTGAGCGCTATTGAGACATTTATTCTTTAAAAAATTCATATCTCGACTTCTACTTTTTAGATTTTCATTGTTTTGGACCCCTTTTTATGAATGAAATCAGAATCTTTTTTTCTAAAGTAGTATGGGTGTTTTCACAGTTTTACTTTACATGTTACCTCTTAAGTTATACTGTCCTGCTCTGTGGAAAACTACTAGAGGTGACTACAGATTCATTTATAATGTGCATCTGACTAGGATTGTGGTTCCTGCTTGGACTGGGGGCATACCTCTGCCAACCATAAACCCAAATTCTAACACAGTGTGAGTCTGGGATTTCAATTTCAATTTATTTTATTATGTTTTGGCTCTCAAAGAGGGCCACATAAGATACATAGTACAATTACAGACAAGAAATAAAATACAATAGAATATCAAAAGACAGTTTGCATCGATTAACAACAGACAAGAATAATCAACACCAGACACCTCCATATCTCATTAATAAATAGCTAAAAAACCTTTAAAAATATTTACATTAGAAATACCGAGTTGGAGACATATTGGCTTTAACCATTTCAACCGCAATGAGCGCAGTGCAGGGCATAACAACAGAACATGAGTTCGATCCTGAACACTCATATTGCAAAGGTTACACATCGGAGAAGATCCATACCATTTAGATAAAAGTAGATTTAAAGGTAATAAATCATATCTTAGGAGAAACCATAGTCTTCGGACTCCATGTGGAAAATTCCATGTGACATATGGTTGGGCAAACTTCAGAGAGTAAGAATTAAGAAGGAGATCACAACCCCCCTTTTCTTGTAATACATTCTTATCCGATTTATAGCAGAGTTCCCACGATGCCTGTTTCAGCAAGGTTTTTAGCTGAGTCGGGGAATGTATGAATAAAGCACTTTCGTCCAACTCTAGAAGTGTCACAGCTCTTCTAAAATTCCTTACTATTTGAGAGAACTCTTTAAAGTTGCCCAACAATTCTCCTTTAAGAAGAGCTCTCAGCGATCCCGGTTCTGCTCTGGCCAAACAGCGCATAGTCCCTGAACCCAGCTACTCCTAAGGCCGAAATCGAGCCTACATGCGGCCAGGGAGCAAGCGGTGTTGAGGGTGGATAAGGATCTTAAAAGTTTTCCTTCAACTGTGTGGCAGAAACCCCAGTGCTTTAGCTCTACAAGTTCTATTCCATATAAGAGCGTAGCAGGAATTTTTGCCCTAAACACCTCAAGTAGACAGGAAAAATGTCTTTTACCAGTGGCGAGGTAGAGGGAACTCAAACCTTTGCCGTGTGCAAGGGCTTTACATGAACTATGTTCGATATGAGGCTTCTCACTCAGATTGGCCGCAATTATTTTACCCAAAAAAGTATAGGATCTGACTACCTCTAATTTCTGGCCACCTATAGACCATCCAAAATTTTCAGATCTGCACTTCTTTTTCCCTGAAATGCACATAATTTTACTTTTGGATGTATTAATCTTCATAAAATGGGACTCAGCAAATGAATGTAAAGCCTGCAGACGATTAGCCAAACCCTTAGGTGTTGAATCTAGGACGAGGATATCGTCTGCGTACATCAAACAAGAGATAGGAAACCCCCCCAAAACCGGGGCAATGCCCGCGCAAGCAGACAGGGAAGCGGGGAGATCTGCAGTATACAGGGAGAACAATATTCGGGCCAGGAGGCAACCTTGTTTAAGTCCGTTCAAAGATGGGATTAATTGCGAGAGACCCCTTTCTCCACCTTGGAGCACACGACACCAGGTGTCCGTGTGAAGAGCATGTATAAGATCCAATAAGTAAGATGGTAAACATAGTGCTGCTAATTTTCTCCACAGCGTACGACGATCTACTTTGTCGAACGCTGTGGAGAAATCAATAAATGCAGCAAACACCACCCCCCCTCGAACATGTATGTATTTGTCCGAAATCACCTGTAGGGCGGTGAGATTATCTAATGTACCGTGCCCCCTGCGGAAACCAATTTGTTCCAGTGGTAAGATATTATTATCTTCGACCCATTCGTTAAGTAATGTTAAAATACACTTTGCAAAAACTTTTCCGATTGAGTCAAGGAGAGCTATCAGACGGTAATTCATAGGGTTGTCCCAAGCTCCCTTCTTAAAAATTGGGACCAGTATACTTCCTCTCCAAGAAGCAGGCACCATTTTAGAGACAAAACAAGATCTAAACAATGGATAAAGTATCTTACTCCATTAAGAAGGCTCCTGCTTCAGAACCGTCATAGGTAACTCATCAGGTCCCATTGCTCCGGAGGAGCGCATGTTCTTTATGGCCATTTCTATAGTTTTCTCTGATGGGAAGTCAATAGGACCATCAGCTGTTTGAACAAGCCCACTATCCTCAACCAATGTGCCATTCCCAGTATATAGCTTCAAAATAAAAGAGGTCCATACCTCTTCAGAGATGGGGATGGGAAGAGGACTAGTTCTGACACCACATCCCTTGCCAACTATAGACCAAAATTCTCTAGCCTTACCATGCACAACGGCTTCCCTTAAGCTTATCCACACAGAGTCTTCCTTCTCTTTTTTAAGTTTCATTTTCAATCTAGTTCTCCTTCTTTTTAGCATCGATATTTTATTTGCTAGTTCACCAGATCTACGTAGAAATTGCTCCTGCACTAATTTATTTATTTCCTTATTTAGGGGGAGCATTACACTTGAGTATAACAACTTTTTCCTAGAGAAACTAGACTCTTTTGCAACCAAGGTAATCTTCCTCATAAATTTTTCAAAGTGCATGATTTCGGAACCCCGCCAATCACTTAATTCTAATATGATTTTGCAAAGAATATCCTGCACACCCTTCATGGCAGTTGGATTCCAAAAACATCTACCCTAGAGTTTATGGAAATTAACACCTTTGTTATTAAAGGACCAGGTATCAGTGGGAGGAGGTTTTAAAGAAATACTTATACTGATCATACTGTGGTCACTCAAAGCTGTTGGGGATACCATTAGCTCCTGGACAAGCGGAAAAATACCATAATCAGAGATCACATAATCAAGTATTGAGTCGCTAAAAGGGGACCTATGGGTAAGTTTCGCGTGAATATCAGAGGGGAATCTCCCATTTAAAATAAGCCCCTCTACTACCACCAGTTCTTCCAGCAGAATCTTCCCTCTTTTATTTGTTTTTATTTTATCTGGGAAGAGAGATTGTGGGATGAGATAAGCCTCTTCTTTAGATTTATTTCTAAATAAATTTAAACTAGAATTAGAAATATTACAGTTCAAATCCCCGACAAGTATTACTTCGGGTGGGGGATATACCTCTTTAATCTGTCTAATATAGCGAAACACTTGCTTCAATAAAGTATTAAAACACTCTTCGGGAGGAATATAAGCGTTAATAATTACAACAGAAAACTTATTTGCAGAGCTAGAGAGATTAGCTATTGTTATGGTTAGGAAGAGATTACTTGAGTCAGTATATTGAGAAAATCTCCACTGCAATTTATTAGACAAAAAATAAGCAATTCCCCCTTTAGCGTGCCCTTTCTTGGAGGGGGAGGCCGGCACCTCCAGCACATAGTAGTCCTTCCCTGCACAAATGTTATTAACACACCATGTTTCCTGGATGCAGATCACATTTGCCTCCAGAGAGAGTAAGAACTCTAGTTTCTCTGGGCTACTATACATCCCGGCTGCATTCCAGGAAATAAATGTTCAAATTATTGTTAAAGATGTTGAAATAATTTGGGATTGTCTGTGATTTTGTTAGATAAGGCACTACGCAGCCAATTCCACCGTTGATTATCCTCTAAAGGAAAAGAATTCTGAATTAGCGGGGGAGGCAATACCTGGGAAACCGAACGTTTGCCCTTTGAAACCCAAATCTTTAAATCATTGAAAGAAGGAGGGGCCCCATCTTGTCCATCACCCCTTTGAGCCAACCCATGGGATGGATTAGCTTTTCCTAGAGAGAAGATAGGCAAGACGTCAATTCCTCTACATTGAAAGTTCTCAGCTTGTTGTAATATAAGATTTACAATAATTTTAGAATGGAATTTGACCCTTATGCGTGACACACTATCTCCACCTATCAGGGTAACTAACTCAATATCACTCGATTGTATAAGGTGAAGACTATCCAAGTCTTTGAAACAATTGAGTAACCATGACCTATTTAAGGGCAGGTCAGCATCAAATAGTGGCAAAAAGTCCAAAACCAAAGTGTCCGTATAAGTCATTGATACTTTTGTCAGGGAGGGGAGGTGGGGACGTACAACAACCTCTTCTGGAAATGAATAAGAAGAAGCCAGGGGGTTGAGAACCCCAGATTCAACCGGGATAGGTCTTATCACCTCTGCCACTGGGGGGGAAATCAACCCATCTCCACCGTTCGGGGGCAGGACCTCCACAGAAGTAAGAGGAGTGTTAAATATAACCTTTACTCCACAATCAGAGGGGAGGGTATCAACATCCAGACTCGCGGACACAGAATTAGTCTCACTAACATTATCATCGTTACCAGTTAAAGCAATAGGATCTTGAAAAATTATTCGCCTCTGTCTTTTCTTCCTGTATTTGCGCACAGGTTTCCTTTTTTTCCCTTTGTTATTTCTATGTTTACCATTTTTTTCCTCTTTCTCTTTTTCTTTCTCGTCATCATGATGCCCGTTTTTGTCAGGGACAAAAATTGGAAATAACTCTTTTACAGCTTTTGAGTCTGAAACTGTCAGGTTTTCTTCCTCTATTTCAAGTTCTGAGATCTTTACACAATTAGCTGCGGCAGTGATCGGAATTTCAGTGGCATCCCTTTCTTGGACTACCACTGAAGTATTTATACCCAAATTTCCTGCAGGAACATTGACACACACCGTTGCCTTCTGAGAACCCGCCTCAGAAGGAGGGTCAGGAATCTTTTCAGGAACTTTTAGCAACAACGTATTCAATATTTGTGTAACAGAATCCAGAATACAGTCAGAGCTTCCCACAAATTTGCCCAAAAGTAATAATATAGAGGCCAATAAATGTTCCAGGGCAATCAAAAAAGATTCAGATATAGGTTTTTCGCCTAAAGCAACAGAAGGACAAATGCCTGATAGATTAAGCACAGGGCTCCTGGAGGCATTTAGCAATGCGGACATGTCTTGCGCATTTATAGATGGACTACTACTATACAACAATAATCCAGAAGGAGTAGCACCCACCGGAGACTTGATAGCTTCTGGAGATTTCAGGCTACCACCATCCAAGTAACGACCACAAAGCTCTAGGTCAAAGGTTGACAATGAGGAATCACCTCCTGACCGAGCATTAGGTACAGAGACTTGTGGAGCTGGTAAATTATTGTATTGCTCTCCCTCAACAATTTGAACATGGTGCTTAATATCACCATCAAATTCAGAATGCACAAGACAGGTCCTCACAGCGGACCCTACTTGGGAGGAATCTCTCGCAATCAAATAGGAATCCGTATTGTCTACCATTCTTGCAGGTCCCGCAGGCGAAACTGTATCAGAGCCTTCAATTTCATCAACTGGCAACATCTTATCCATGGGTTTTTCCCACAGTTTAAAAAGCTGACATTGACCCTTCAGCAAGGGATTATTGACTGATTTATTTCTTAAGGGGATGGATATTCTTCCAGAACGAAGTTTCTTTGTCATCATCCCCAGCAATTATACAAATTAAGCAGTTTAAAACTTAAGCTCCACAAAGAGTAAAATTAAGAACGTAATTAGTCCATAAAATAAATGAAACAATGGAGGAAAATCTGGAGTTACATTCCAGTCAGAGTCAGAAGAGCAGTTCGTCGATTTTTATACCACACGGGGTGCCGCTTCACATTGAATCTTAACAAATAATTAAGAAGATAATGTTAATAACGTGGCCCAGCCCAGCCCAGTGTGAGTCTGGGAGATGGTTACCACTATCCAGATTCAAGAGTATGTGGGCTTTGGCAGCAGTTCAGAAGTCACTCTCCGGAAGAGTTAGTTTAACTTTTTTTAGAAGAGAGAGATTGTACCAATGTGTTCCTTGAGGGTATGATTTTAACCCATGGTGAATCCTAGTGACTTCTTGGCATTCAGTAAAAGTTGGGCTTCAATTCCATGAAGGTTCATATCATTGGGTCAGGTTTGTACTGTTCTGTGTTTGTTGTTCTTAGTAAACAACAAGAATTATATCTCAAGTAGGCACTAGACATGCTGGTCTGAAAGCTGTACAGGCAGTATTTGAGGCAGGTATGAGGCACTGGAGATTTTAAGCACAAGAGTTGGTTATCATTGCCATATTGGTGATTTTTTTATGCATATGCTGTGAGTTGGTCTCTAAGAGGCTCGATGTGGGTTTTAAGAGGACAGGGGACAGTAAAGTAATTATGCCTATAGAACTCCAAAGGTGAAGGGAAAATTCTGGAACCTGTGAGTACCTATTTGAACAGACTGGAGTTGGTTGCAAAGGTAGAGGAGAACCAGTGAAGAACATTACAGATGAACTGTATTTGAGGATCCAGGATGCGTATAAGAATAGGATGTTCAATTCTGTCGAACATCGCTGTATAGTCAATCAGTATCAGAAGGCAAAGATCATCTTCATCTGTGATCAGTAAGACCTTGTCTATGTTATGTAAGGTAGATGTTACAGTGTTGCAGGCTGATCTGAAGCCAGGCTGGCAGTCATGCAGGTGATGGGCATTATTAATGTGATCTTGGAGTTGAACACAACTTCTTTTTTATTCATTTTGCCAATAAATAGTAGGTGAGTGATGCTGCGCCATTGTAACGACCGGATTTTCAGACCAGATAGAATCAGCTCATCAGAGCACCACTAACCCAGCCGAAACGTAACCACCTCCCTCCTTAGGACCTATTTACAACAGGTATCTATGTTTCCTACCCAAGGATGGGGAATTAGCAATATACATGCTTGGATCTTCTACAATACCACACTCATACAATATAGTCTCGCGACCATATAGGCCCAGACTAATCTACCCTGGGGCAGTTCTGATTACTTACCATTACACACTGGCTACACCCAGTGCTCGCTCAAGATAGGCACTGTATCCCCCCAGTACTCTCAATATTACATACAAACACAAGCCACAATCCTGTGGGTATACACACTGACCTCAGTCAGTGCTCTCATTACCGCCGCCTTCTCTAGAGACGATCTCATTACACATCGGTATCCCTCACGATGCTCTCAATAACGCTTCTTTCTCTAGAGACGATCTCATTACACACCGGTGTCCCTCACGATGTTCTCTTTAACGCCACCTTACAACGACGATCACTTTCCTATGAATACCTTTATCTCTTCATGGTTGGGAAATCTCTCACTATCCACTAGAGGTACAATACTACAATATTATGGATACAAGAATGGCCAAATTACACGGTGTACAACTTATTCTCTATTTCAAGGGCTCCTCTCCCCCTAATTATTCAGTTACCATTTACCTGATCAGGGGTAGCATCCGTTCACGCAATAGCACCTGACTAGAAGAAAGGTTAACTTTACCGTATAAGAATAAGAGGTGTACACATTGGTTCAATAAGAACTGGGGTATCTTTATTATGATAAAAACAATAACAATATAATACTATACTATAACATATAGCCTGAAAAGGAAAATGAAAGGTTAAAATGTGTGCATGCTAATAAGAAAGGTTCGACGTCACCTTATTAATATGAAGTCTGGACTCAGCAGTCATCTGGGTTCCCTTCTCGTCTGTGCCTTGGCTCATCTTAGGATCACACCTCTGCAGTCACGGATACACATCTGCACTGCTATGCTCTGTCTCCTCTGTTTCCCTCCAAGTCACTGGAACCTTTTTCTTATCAGCTGCTTTCTCTCTGGCTGTTCTGCACTACTCCTCTCTCCTCTCAATCACGGACTGTCTCCACTTCTCAGCTTCAATCTTATAACTCAATTTCTATCACTCTGGTATTCGTTCTCTCAACTTAACTGCTTCACTCTGTATGCTCTGATCTTAATATCAAAGCTCGCCAGCTGCTCCAACTAAAATAACTTCAATCTTTCTAAGAGAGTATCAGCTTCTCGGTCTTTCTCGGACTTCAAGATGGCGACTGTCTGCCTTGAAATAATTAATTGCATTGATGCTAATGACTAGCTGCCGCCTACAGACTGACTGACTCACTGCCTCATGCCTTCGCTAATATGGAAGCTTGTCCCTTCATGGAAAGTTACGGCCAGTAACCTGCCGCCCACCAAATTCTTGTACCTCCCCGTACCAAGGACACGTTCTCAGCCAGCCGGCCTGATGTTATGTCTTCGGCATGGAGAAAAATACAGTCTTTCGATAAGGGCCAGCCTGAGCCGGTTCTCTCCAAGAGAACAACACCTCGTAACTAAAACATTACATTTGACCTAGAAGCATCTCAAGCTGCCGGGCCAGAAAGAAAGATGGAGTCTCTCCCTTTTGAGGCCTACAAGGCCCGAAATCAGCATAACTCCATGAAAAGTATACTAATACTTTTACAAAAGGACGGATTATCACTAATACTCATAAATCTATCCCTTAACATAGGTTTATAAGCCCTAATCTAAAGAAAGGGGTACGGGATTGTGTCAACACGCATTGAGAATAGGCTCTATTTACGGTTCTAATCCTTCTATTAGAATGATAGTAGACTAAAGTCACCTCCAATCACCTTCCCTCATGAAAGGGCCCAAAAAGTCAGTCAGAACAGCCATTTAAGGTCATTGATTGGTAGCCTTGTTACCATCCTCATGCTGCTTGGTTGATTGTGGCAGAACCTGGATCTGACATATTGTAATGTAGTGGCCTATCAGGGCTGCATCCTTGGTGTTCTACTGCCGAATGGAGGTGTGAGCTGCTGCAATCATCCTGTGAGAACTTCACCTGTCCATGACTGTGTATATAAGTAAAGCAGTATGTCTGACATATTAAGTGTTTTCAGGTCAAACTGAGCATGTACTGTCTGTTTATGCATTATTGTATTGGTCTTGTTTTTTTTGTTTTTTTTACAGCTTTTCTTCTTTTCCATACACATTTAAGGATGTTGACTATCTGCTTTTCACTGGAGATATTTTTAGGTGGTATTTTCCACTGGTTTTTAATGACCTCTCATACTTGTAATGGGGTGGTATTTAGCACATAAGTTATGTTTTGCTTGTGGTATAAATAAGATATGGTAAATAGTGCATGTGTTAAATAGAAGAGGTGGACTACAGACACGCTTTCTTTAAACTTGTGATCACATAATTTGTTAAAGCCATGCACTATTTACTGGTGCATGCGGTAATTACTACTTGGCCTAACTCATAATGAGGGCCATAATGTTGCACGCTATAAATTGTATCACAACACTATGGAATCAATGCAAGCACTGATATCATGTATGTTTTCATATTCCTCACAATTTTAATTTCATACAGTTTTTATTTGGAAAGAACACATGCAGCGGATGCGTGCAGTGGGTGTGCCGCCGGTGCTCTGAAGGGGTGCCAAAGGTATTGCCCGTCTGCGCCCGTCCACGCCCAGCCATCGCCAGGTGCCAGGACCCCTGCTCCTTTTAACCCAGATGATAGGCAAAACCCCAAATTCATGTACTCTAGCACTGAGCCCACAGCTCTAAGAGGAGTTAGTACCTCCAGATGTACTAGCAAGGTTCCTCTGGTGCTGGAAGGACCTTTTGCCTGCAGTAGCTGCTATTTCAGCAGTCTAGGACTACTACGGGACAATTCCATGAGCTACACCACAGATAAGGAATGCTCCCAGGTGATTACCAATGCTCACCTTCTCCCCACTAACCACCCTCCCTGCACTACTAACGGGACTGGCATTTCTTTTTGGTAAATGTCAGATCGCTTCCCAAACATGCCATTGAAATCTGGGAACTGCTTTCATCAGGACTTACAGATATCTGTTTCCTTAATACAACTTGGCTTAAGCCCAGCTCCACCCCTGCCATCATGGTGGCAATTACCGAAGGCTACCAAATTCACAAATCTGATAGGTAATTTCAGATGGGTGGAGGCATAGCTATAGTGCACAAGGACTCTATCAAGGTCACTGCTATAGAGCATAGCAGTGACAGTAAACTAGAAATCCTGAAATTCAGAATTGACTCCCAATCCCACCACTGTTGGAAAGGCGCACTTGTTTATCTGCGTCCTGGCCCCCTCCTGAATTTCTCACTTAGGCTCTTGGAGCTTATTGCCCCTCATATAATCTCCTCCAAGAATGTATTACTACTTGGAGAGTTTAAAGTCCATAGTGAAGTCTCCTCCAATGCAGATGCCACCATGATCATGACACATTTAGCCACCATAGGACTGTAGCATGTTAATACTGGCACTATCCAACTGGCAGGACTCACCTTAGACCTCATCCTGACTACCTCCTGAAAACATCTGCTGTGAGGCCCCCTGCCCTATCACTTGGGCTTAAAGCTCTGTACTTTGCTTTCACATAAAGGACGTTAGGGCCACCTCCACTCCTATTACACCCTCCTGCAGCTTTTGAAGATAATGGCATCAAATCACGCCAACGTTTTTGTTACTGCCCTACTCACTAATATCGATTTAACATCTAAAAACATCGAAGAGGATTCGGCCAACTATAACATTCTAATTAACTCCACATTAGATCAACTGGCCCCACTAAAACCCTTCCCCAAAAAATCCAACAGATCCCAAGTGACATGGTTCTCTCACAATCTAAGTGAAGAAAAAAGCCATTGCAAAAAGCTAGAAAAACGCTGGCATCTCTCACATCACACAATTGACAAAGAAGCCTATAAGAGCCTTCTGGCCCTCTACCATGAAAATCTAAAGAAAGCTTGTAAAACCCATATCGAGTCGCGACTGAATCAGGCAGGAAAATCCCCTAAAGAACTTTACTGCATTCTTAACTCTTTCACGGACCCTAAGGCTTGTCATAACGAAGTAACCTCAACACAAGACCTTTGTGATAAGGTGGCTAACCACTTAATTCAGAAGATTGAGAGCATTTAAGATAGTATCACCAAGGATAAGGACCCTCAGAAATACATCACCGCCCACTATCCCCACACTCCCACTTTGCTAATTCCTTGGACTGCTTCCCTCCTCTTACAACTGACACAGTGGAGTCCTTAATGAAATGAGTCAAATCTGGCTCCCCTCAGGATACCCTACCTGCTAAGGTATCCTTGTTACTCCACAAAAGGCAGGGACCCTCGATTTTCCATATTCTCAACTCCTCCCTGACTGAGGGCAAACTACCTTCTGAATGGAAGGCTGCCCAAATATTTCCTATTAGAAAGAAGCCCAATGCTGCTCCGTAAGATCTGTCTAACTACTGTCCCATCTCCCTGATAAACTATCTGAGTAAACTTCTGGAGAAACACGTTAATACATTTCTTCAGAATTCATTGAAGCTACTGGAGGCTTTAACCCTTCACAGTCTGGTTTTCGTCCCAAATTTAGTATGGAGTCAGCACTTATTGCAGTCAAAGATAACCTTAGGCACTTCCTGGACAATGGTCAGGCAGCATTGTTGATGCTGCTGGATATGTCAGTAGTAATTGACATGATATCCCATTCCATACTACTAACTAGATTAATAAATGCTGGTATCCATAAGCTTGCCTTTCAATGGCTGTCAAACTTCCTGACACATCATAACCAAACTGTCAATCTCTGGACCTTCCACTCCCCAACATCAGAGTTGACTAAAGGTGTGCCCCGGGGATCCTGCCTTAGTCCCACGCCATTTAACATTTATGTGGCATCCCTTGCAGGTCGCCTTAGGAATCTGGGCTTCATCCCCATTACAAACGCTGATTACACCCAGCTCCTAATGGCATTTGACTGAAATTCTATAAATGCTCAGTCTGCCTTCTCTGAAGGTATGACAGCCATCTCGGACTGGATGAGGAACAACTTCCTCCAGCTAAATGCTAATAAAACTGAAATT
The DNA here is from genome assembly GCF_964263255.1 of Lissotriton vulgaris. NCBI lineage: Eukaryota > Metazoa > Chordata > Amphibia > Caudata > Salamandridae > Lissotriton > Lissotriton vulgaris. The sequence goes on along the minus strand of NC_141699.1, from coordinate 322,783,012 downwards.
CTGCTCTTTGGAGAAGCGCTCCTACTCCGGTCTCCAGAGTGGTGGCCAACTAATCAAGGACCTGCACCGATTCCTAAATCTGTGGTGAAAAACTTAGGAGTACATTTAGACCAGAAACTCACTATGAAGGAGCAAGTCACTACCACCGTGAGCTCCTGTTTCCACACGTTAAGTCTTCTGAGGAAGGTTTTTCCTTTCCTCCCTATGAATATCCAGAAAACTCTACTTCATGCACTTGTAATGAGTCGCCTTGACTATTGCAATGCCCTCTTAATCTCAGCTAACGTATCCCCTCTTAACAGACACCAAGTGGTCCAAAGCACCGCGGCCCAACTAGTCTCTAACCTCCTTCCAGGACCGCTTCCTTGCATCTACTCCTGGGACTACACTGGTTGCCTACCCACAAGCGGATTAATTTTAAAATCTGCTGCATAGTATAAAAGGCACTAACCGGCAACGCCCTAAGCTATCTCGCCAAAAGACTCATACGATTCCAGCCTACCAGAACCCTCTGATCTGGATCCAAATTGCTCCTCTCAGTTCCTCTTGTAAAGAAATCACGCACAGGGGGGAAAGGCTTTTATCATTTGGCTCCCTCCTTCTGGAATCAACTTCCTTTACTCCTCCGCGAATGCACCAACTATCTCCAAATCCGCAGGTTTCTTAAAACCTATTTCTGTTGAATCCTCTTGCTGACTCTGTAGCACGTTCCGTAGCATGGAGATACCCCTTCAGGGGTAATTCAGGTGCTAAACAAGAGAAATAAATAAATAAAATCAACATTGAATGGTCTGAATTTCTCCACGATTTGTCCCTGGAATAAATTGACTCCCTCCTCTATATTTCCCATGGTGGTTCTATCCATACTTCTTGTTATTACTACATAGGAAAAATAACGGCCTTTACAATCCACTGGTCTCCCCACCATGCTTATGTTAACATTACTGGTGGCCTGAGTCCTAAACTCAGTTTTAAGTCTTCATGAAGTGAGATGTCTAAGACATCCCTCTGCCCACCAGTGTTACCCTAGAAGATTAGGTAAATAAAGTGCAATTCTAAGAATGGTGGACAAGGCTCTGATGTTTGGAGATGGTTTTTCACTAGTACACTGTATTTAAGTCTGTGTTTTTGTTATTACTGGTGTTGTATGCAGTATTTTTATGGCATATTTTCTGTGAATCAAAGTTGACATTAACCAATAGGGGTATGTGTGCATTAGGTATACTTACACTACTGATCAGAGTCACACAGCATAACCTACTTCTCATTAAGCACTTCGCAATATCTATAGAAGAAGCTGAAAGGCAAAAATATTAAAAAAGGACAGTAAGGGACTTGAGGTGTTTCTCAGTTATTTGTTGTAACAAGATCATAGCACCATCAGTTTCCTTTGGTAGCTGTCAGCACGCAATTGTTGTCTCTTGATGATGTTACTGCAGGATTCTATCTGACAAATGAAATGGTTCATCCACACAGAACTAATGGAAGGCTTCTACAAAAACAAATCCAAAGGAAACCTGGGATGGGAGGGGGTTTCTGTCTTTTTGGGTTTACTTAACATACTCACATATATACAACATCATGAAATGGTAATGACAAGTATTTTGTCCAGGAAATTCTTTGCAGTACCTCTTTGTCCCTGTACCTTTCATCAGACAACATAAACAGTAGAGTTGAGGCTGTGCATGCTATCTTTGGTTCCTGAGGTTACTTTGGATGAACACTGCTTCTGGTGCCTACTACTAGCATGGAGATTTTAAGTGACCCTTGTGAGCGAGCTATCTCCACAAGATTGCAACCCTCAAAACCTGAGCTAATATTATTTTATTGTATTTAAGGGCTTGTATCATGAAGTTGAATTAATTAATCTGAGTTAAAATGGTAGACTATCTAGTAGAGTCAGAAGGATATATTTGGTATACACCTGTTACAACGCAACTTTTACAACTACCTACCATTACAACGCAACTTTTACAACGCATACCATTACAACGCATTGCGCTGGGGGGCGCTCTAGGATAGGGAATAAGTTTAATTTACTATCCAACACCTTCCCTAGTGTCCACGGGGACTGGAGTTGGAATAGTAAATTATACTTACCACTATCCAGCACCTCTAAGCGCTATGCGTTGTAATGGTATGCGTTGTAATGGTCGCGTTGTAATGGTAGGTAGTTGTAATGGTATGCGTTATAACGTCATACATCCATATATTTTGTTATTAGAAGTTCATGACATGGTTTTCCTACCGAATTACATTCCACCGCCTGCACTGAAGAGAGTAAACCTACAATGTGGCAAAGGCAGGGGTAAATTGCCAAGTCAGTGTGGCAAAATAGAATAAAAGCCTGAGGAGGCAATCCAAAACAATTATAACACAGACCTGCCGCTCGGCCAGGTTGCTGTATACCTGTGGAGGGCAGCGTTTTCTCACTTTATTTTGAGAGCTTCTGAGACCATCCACAAAAAAACAACAACATGCTGTCCACCACTCTTCTACAACTACACAAAAGAGTGTTCAAATAAAAGAACAATGTACACAGTGAAAGGGAGGGGGGCAATACATAGGAAATAACCATAGGACAAATACCCATGACAAGAGTGCATGAGTGTAAGTCTCACAGTGAAATATCTACAAATCGTCATTGTTGGACTTGGCCCTTTCTGCAGGGCCATCCCCAAAGTTTTGCTTTCACTCCTCTTCTCTTCTGCTGAATCCGTTTTTGTTAGTCGTAGGACTCTGCGTACTTTACAAATTCTAACTAAGCATGGGTGTAAAATCCGTTCCGCTCGCGGAATTAGCTGATTTTCGGCAAATTCGCAATCCGCGAACTCTCGCGAATTTGCCGAAAATTCGCAAATTTGCACGCCGCTGATTTTTTTGCTTGGTGATACAATATTGCGGCGCGCGGCGTTCACTTACCGTCATTCAGCGTTTGCAGAGTTGTTTTTCTCCATATTTTGCGTGTGCTGGGCCATTTTGGATCTTGCTGCGGGATCCCGCGGGAGTTTGGCAACCGCAATTACGTCATCGCGGCTTGCCACCTTGCACAGCATGCATCGCGAGCTCGCAATTGCGAACACGTAGATGCGGCGGGCAGCAACAATCTCGCACTCTTCTGAAAGTGATGATTTTTATCAGAATAACTCCTCAGGTTGACATTTGCCTGCACTTTTTTTGCAAGGAGTCCATTTTTTGGGGGGGGGGGGTGGGAGGAAGGAAGTGCCCCACAGTCTCCAACTTCCTGTTCCTGTCCAGCAGGCTCCTCCCAGTGCTTTTTTCATGTGCTGGTCACTTTCATTTGGATCTTGACCTGGAAGGATTACTTTTTGTGGATGCTGCTGGATGTTTGGATTTGAGGCCTTTTTGACTTTCTTTGGATCACTTTTGGATTAGAAATTTCCCAAGTAAGTTTGTTTGAGGCATTACAGTTGCTGCAACTACAATTTGGGAATTTTCGATTTTTGGGCTGCTGTTGGGGCCTTTTTCCCAGGGGTAGTGAGTGGTGCATGGACTGAGTCTTTCCGTGGGGTCTCTTTAATGTAAACATCATGGAGGGCATGGCTGGCATGGGATTGTGCTGATTTTTGTGTGTTTTTCGATTTTTTGGGGTGTTGATAGGGATTGGCCATGTGAGTGGGGGCCATTTTGACTGCTGGTACAGGCTGGCCCTGGCCATGTGCTGAGGGGCAAGGGGCCATTTTGAAGGCAGGCAGTGTTCTCAGGCCTACACACATTTTGCCTAGCTTTCATCCATTATGCCCAGGGGTAGTGAGTGATGCATGGGTCTAGTCTTTCTGTGGAGTGTCTTGAATTTAAACATCATTGAGGGCATGGATGGCATGGGATTGTGCTGATTTTTGTGCGGTTTATGATTTTTTGGCTGCTGTTGGGGCCTTTTGCCCAGGGGTAGTGAGTGGTGCATGGACTGAATCTTTCTGTGGGGTCTCTTTAATGTAAACATCATATAGGGCATGGATGGCATGGGATTGTGCTGATTTTTGTGTGCTTTTCGATTGTTTGGGGTGTTGATGGGGACTGGCCATGTGGGTGGGGGCCATTTTGAGTGCTGGTATAGGCAGGCCCTGGCCATGTTCTGGGGGCAAGGGGCCATTTTGAGGGCAGGCAGTGTTCTCAGGCCTGCACCCATTTTGCCTAGCTTTCATCCTTTATGCCCAGGAGTAGTGAGTGGTGCATGGGCCTAGTCTTTCTGTGGGGTGTCTTGAATTTAAACATCATTGAGGGCATGGATGGCATGGGATTGTGCTGATTTTTGTGTGTTTTTCGATTTTATGGCTGCTGTTGGGGCCTTTTGCCCAGGGGTAGTGAGTGATGCATGGACCGAGTCTTTCTGTGGGGTCTCTTTAATGTAAACATCATGGAAGGCATGGATGGCATGGGATTGTGCTGATTTTTGTTTGTTTTCCGATTTTTTAGGGTGCTGGGGGGCAAGGGGCCATTTTGAAGGCAGGCAGTGTTCTCAGGCCTACACCCATTTTGCCTAGCTTTCATCCATTATGCCCAGGGGTAGTGAGTGATGCATGGGCCTAGTCTTTCTGTGGCGTGTCTTGAATTTAAACATCATTGAGGGCATGGATTTTCTAATTTCTAATTTCTAGGTTTGGTAAAGCGCAACAGCTACCCCAGCAATGGGGTGTCCCGGCGCTAGCAGACAAGCAAACTCCTACTGAACGGGGAGGGAAGGCTAAGAACTCTAGGGAGCGGGGAAGAGGTGGGTCTTGATAGCTTTGCGAAAAGCTGGGAGACAGTCTATGGAGCGGATGCTGAGGGGGAGATCGTTCCATAGTTTGGGCCCTAGGACGCTAAAGGAGCGGCCACAAGTGCGACTAAGTCTAATTCTGGGGACTGTCAGGAGAAGTTGATTAGAGGAGCGAAGGTCGCGGCCAGGGACATAGGGTCGGGCCAGATTTCGCAACCGAGGGGGATTTCCCTGTTTGACGATCTTAAAGATCGTGATAAGAGCTTTGAATTTCACTCTCTGTTCCACGGGCAGCCAGTGTAATTTGCGGATGGTGGCACTGGCTGAGCATCTACGTGGGAGACCGACCAGAGTTCTGGCCGCCGTGTTCTGGATACGTTGGAACCTAGCTGTTTCAGCTTTGTTTGCTCCCAGTAGAAGGACGTTGGCATAGTCCAGGCGGGACAAGATGGTTGCCTGGATAATTAGCTGGCGAGCTTTAGAGTCAAATAGCCCAAGTATAGGGCGGAGGTTTCTTAGGAGCCCTATGCAGGTGGCTGCCACCTTTTTAGTATGTGACTGGAAGCTGAGGTTGGCATCCATCCAGACTCCCAAATTTTTAACACAGTTTTTAGGGGATGGAGTGGTGCCAAGGGATGACGGCCACCAGTGCTCATTCCATAGGCAGGTGTTACGGCCGAGGAGTAGCACCTCGGTTTTCCCGGCATTAAGTTGGAGGTAGTTGTCCGTCATCCATTGAGCCACTGATGCCATGCCATCTCTAAACCTAGATGCCGCGGTGGACGGGCTTTCAGAGAGGGTGACGACCAGCTGGGTGTCGTCGGCGTATGAGACCAGCGTGAGCCCCCACTCTTTGGCCACATCCGCAAGCGGCTGGACATATAAGTTAAAGAGGGAGGGGCTCAGCGCTGAACCCTGGGGGACTCCTTGGGCAATGGGATGAGATTTAGAAAGAAATGGGGGGGCTGACACCTTGAAGGATCTGTCCTTAAGAAAGGATTGGAACCATGAAAGAGCATGGGCATGGCATGGGATTGTGCTGATGTTTGTGTGTTTTTCGATTTTTTGGGCTGCTGTTGGGGCCTTTTGCCCAGGGGTAGTGAGTGGTGCATGGACTGAATCTTTCTGTGGGGTCTCTTTAATGTAAACATCATGGAGGGCATGGATGGCATGGGATTGTGCTGATTTTTGTGTGCTTTTCGATTGTTTGGGGTGTTGATGGGGACTGGCCATGTGGGTGGGGGCCATTTTGAGTGCTGGTACAGGCAGGCCCTGTCCATGTTCTTGGGGGCAAGGGGGAATTTTGAGGGCAGGCAGTGTTCTCAGGCCTGCACCCATTTTGCCTAGCTTTCATCCTTTATGCCCAGGAGTAGTGAGTGGTGCATGGGCCTAGTCTTTTTGTGGGGTGTCTTGAATTTAAACATCATTGAGGGCATGGATGGCATGGGATTGTGCTGATTTTTGTGTGTTTTTCAACTTTTTGGGTGTATAACTGATGTTCCTCTGTCTTTCATTGCTTTTAGGTGCACAAGAGAACCACCAGTGCCAGGAAGAAGTCCTGCAGTGGTGTGTGCAGCATAACGTCACGCAACATCACTTGTGGCCACAGACAAGACAACTCTGCAACTTGTGCAACTGCGGCCTGCTGTTCTGACATCTGAAGAAGATGGCCCCAAAAAAAGTTCCCCGTAGCTCCTCTAGCAAGAAAGTTGCCAGAAACAAATTAGGGCAGAAAAAAAACTTACGAAGGAACATGGTGGCGGCAGGCTAGCGGCTGTCGCGGAGCTCTCCACCCGAGCGCATGGATGCGAAGACCCGATAGAATTTTTGCGGTGAGAATAGGTAGTCGGAGGCTTGTGAGCTTCTTTCTGATTGAAAAATGAGTGTTTTTGTTTTCCTTTTCATTGAGGAGAATTGAGGCAGCTGTAAGCGGAGGACAACGGAGTGCAGCGGTCGGCACTAGGACCCCGGGACCTAGGGGATGGTTGCAGCGAACGTGTGCCGGGAGGACGCAGATGAAGGGTGTACGCAAGACTCAGGAGGCAAGACTGTGAAAGCAGCAAAAGCCGATTTGGAAAATGCAGTGAAGGAATCTGTCACGAGCGCAGGAGCTTTTTCGATGCAACCCCATGAACAAAAGATAAGTGGTGAAATCCGAGAGGGGGTTACTTGGAAGTGGGGTAGATGTCAGTACTTGAGAAGCGTTTTCCCATTGCAGCAGTATAGAGGTCCAGTTTTTTGGGGACATTTTTCAATAAGTAGATACTTCTTCCCTGCTACTTCAACTACCGGTGCTAGAGGAAGAGCTCGCATGGAGGCAGCTTCATCTGTGGCAACAGTTGTAGCACCAGTTCTATTCTATCAGAGGGAAGGGTGCCTAGAAACCGAGTCTGATACTGGCACTCTTACACCAATAGACCCTTACTCAGCTAAAGCTACTCAAGCTCCAGAGCATAAGGGGAAGGACCAGGTAAACAGCAAGCAGGTTAAAAGCCGAGGAGAGGTAGTTAAGAATAGATATCAGTTGAGGTCTAAACAAGAGCTAAAGCAGCGGGGGGTTCTAGATTCAACCGAACTCGGCAACAAGGTGAGACCTTCACCTCTCATTCCACATAAAAGCAAGAGGAAACCAAGTTCCAAGAAACCTATTATTAGTAAACCTCCCCAGCAGATTTCAACGCTTAAAAATACTCCCTCCCTTAAAAGTTACTTTAAGGTGTTAGAGAAAATGAACTCCGTAAAAGAGGGAGTGGGCATGGAAGAGGCCCAGCAGTCTATTCAGAATTTGGCGCCTCCCTCCGCAACTGGTTTAGTTTTAACTAACAGGTATTCCCCGTTGACTGAGATTAGAACTGAGGAAGTTCTAGTTGATTTAGAGAGTCCAGTTAACACAGATAACACAGATAATGACATTCCAATAAGCGGTGGCAGTACCAATGCTCCCTCTGATAATTCTCCTCCTCAACACGACCCCTTGAACTTACAGACACCAGAGACAGCCATATGTGGTCATAGTGAGTCTGTGGAAACTCACATAAGCGTATCTACTTCAGCTTTTACAAATCGTGTTATACCAGAAAAAGAAAAAGAAATAGAGGTAGACACAGGTTTGTTCTCTACTTCCCCTCAGGAGTTTGATAAGATTGGGCTATTGCTTCATTCTCTGAGAAGTGACTTGTTGGAGAAGTTTGAAATCTCTGAGACCAATCAAAAAAGATTACATGATAGGTTCGATTTATTAGAAACCAGAATGGAAGGGATAGAAGCACGAACAGCCACTCTGGAGAAAAAGGTCTCTACCAACAGAAAACGGCGAGGAACTAAGCGCTTTAAAGAAACAGAATAAGGTGCTAATGATAGACATGGAAAGACTGGAGACTCATTCAAGACAGAACAACCTCCGTATCTTAAAGATACCCGAAGGAGAGGAAGTAGGGGATATAAAAGCCTTTGTCTGCAGACTCCTTAGAGAGGGGGTATTGAAAGATCGTACAGACATAGATCTTGAAGCGGAGATTCAGAGAGTGCATAGAGACCCTTTCAGGATACACCAAGACCGTAAAGGGCCCAGGAAAATATTGGTCTATTTTCAGACTTATACTGTTAAAGAGCTGATATTGAGTAAAGCTTTAGCCCATGCCTCTCTTCATTACCGGGCCAACCCATACCAAATCAGGTCTGACATAGGAGGTAGAACAGCTCAGAGACAATGGGAATTGGGGTCAAGAATGCCGGAGCTGAGATCATTTGGAGCAAAAGTGCAGATGAAATTCCCAGCCCTGCTTAAGGTCATGTGGAATAATTAAACATACACCTGCAATCAGCCGGAGGAGGTAGATGAACTACTACAGAGAATGAGGGAGTAGGCTAGGTCAGGCCGATGATTTTTAGCCCAAAAAATTTAACACATTTAATACCTGACCTTCATTCCTAAATACTTACATATATTTGTATATATTCCTGTGTTCAGACTATGCCTGTATGGCATGATATAACTTAGAGATTCAGGACAAATACTAAAACACGATATTAAACAATATATTAAACTACACGATGTGTAAAAAAAAAACATATTCACACAATAATAGGGTTCGCACACTAGTTATGATTAAATCCACTCAAAAGGAGAGAAATGAGGTAGGAAAGGATAGGAAAAAAGGGAAGAACTAAACTATATTAATTTATACTGATTTACTAACTCACGTTGTTAATAGCAGATGTAGTTACGGGACAAGGGATTCGAGAGATAGATAGGGCTCGGTGGAGAGCTCAACAAGGGCAGGACAAACGCCCAAGATGAAGGGAGGGTTCCTTGGGGGGGCGGTGCGGGGGGGAGAGGTGAAAAAAAAAGAAAAAAGTCCTCATCTACATATAGTAACTCTAAAACTACTATCCATACACACAGACAAATACAGACATATAAACACATAATTAGCCATCTAGACAATATCATAGAGCTTAACAGGGAGAGTAAAATTTGGTTATGGCCGTAAATCCCCATATAAGCAGCAAAATTATATCCTGGAATCTTAACGGAATAGGAAGTCTTAGGAAACAGCAGAGGATATGTGACTTCTTAAAGAATCTTGAAGCTAGTATATATTTACTTCAGGAGACCCATATCGAGGAAAAAGAGTGTAAGAAGGTTTTTGAGAAAAGGCAATGGGTACAGGACATTTTATGCTCAAGGCAAAAGGGAACAACCAGAGGAGTAGCAATAATTATTAGAGCAAGCAGGAGTATTAAAGTACAGAGATGGGATACAGATCAGACAGGGAGGTGGTTGGTAGCCGAGCTCTTAGTTGCAGGCTCACCATATAATTTTGCAGTGTATTATGGCCCAAACGAGGATAATGAAACTTTCTTGGGTAAACTTGAGAGGGTCTTAATTTCCAGTAGGACACCTCTGATCCTCGGGGGAGATTTCAATCTTGTTTTAGATACACAATTGGATCGTACCTCAAGAGCGAAATATATTTTGCCAAAGAAATCCCTCACTGTTCTCAAAAATATAATGAAAGAACATAACTTGCTGGATGCCTGGAGAACCAAAAATGGTAACCTTAGAGAATACTCTTTTTACAGTAAAAAATACAAACAATTTTCGAGAATTGATTTATTCTTGGTAGATCACTTTTTGGAATCAGTCCTGACTTCGGTTACTCACATTCCAGTCGGCCTTTCTGATCACTCAGTAGTACAACTTAAGATTAACCTTGCAAATGTTGCCATCGAACGCAGATGGACCCTAGATAGAACAATTCTCCTAGATGATAATATTAGAGCTAAAATCAGAAATAGTATAAGGGAATATTTTTTATTCAATGTGGGCTCAGCACTAGAACAGACTGTCTGGGAATATTAAAGACATAGAAGTTAAAGAACTGGATTCTATTAAATAGAAAGAGCTGGAGCTTCAGCATGCAGCCTTGGAGGAAAGGGAGAAGATTCCAGAATTAGAAAAGGAGCTCTTAGAGTTACAGTTGAGTCTCAAAGCTAGAGCCGACAAACAGATCCACAACAGATGGGAAATCAGCAAATTAAAAAACTTTGAATATGGAGAAAGATGTGGGGCACTTCTGGCATGGAAGGCAAGAGCAGACAGGACCAGAAATAATATTGATACCTTGATCCAAAGGATTTCTGGAAATCAGTTAATTAAGGAAGAAGAAATCAGGGATGAAGCCAGAGGATTTATGGAACAGTTATATCGAGAAAACATCAAGGTTGGAATAGAAGACTTGGAGAAGTGGTGGAACCAAAGGGCACTACCCCAATTGAATGAAGAAAACAAGAGGACCCTGTCGAGAGACATCACTGAGGGGGAAATAAGAGCTCAGTTAAAAAAGATGAGTAGGAATAAAGCCCCAGGCCCAGATGGCCTGCCAACGGAGATTTACAAGGATTATGAGGATGAGATTATTCCACACTTACTGTCCCTTTTTAATAACCTCTATCATCTCAGAGGGGATATCCCACTCTCCTGGTTTGAGGCCACCATCACCCTAATAGCAAAACCAAATAAAGATCCAAAGAACATAGAGTCATACAGACCTATATCTCTTTTAAATTCGGACCTTAAAATATTTTCTGGGATTCTGGCCGAGAGACTATCTAAAGTCATTAAAACTGTCATTCACTCTGACCAAAGGGGTTTTATTCCAGGACGACAACTGAATGAGTTGACCTTCCAGGTCATCGGCGCAATTGATTATGCTGTAATAAAGGGATTGCCACTCACCATCGTGGCAATAGATGCCGTGAAGGCTTTCAATCAAGTCAACTGGGTATTTCTGTGGTATACCCTAACAAGGTTTGGTTTTCCACCACTCTTCATTCAGGCTGTTAAAAACCTCTATAGACACCCACGAGCTAAGGTTTTAATTAACGGGGTCTTGTCAGATTGGTTTGAGATATCGAGAGGGACGAGGCAGGGTTGTCCCCTGTCTCCTCTCCTTTTTGATTTATATATAGAGCCTTTTGTAACGGTGATACGATCTGACCCAACAATATCTCCCTTTAATATGGGTGGGCTGGAGTTTAAGACAGCATTATATGCTGATGACTTGCTGCTATATACTACTAACCCATTAGAAGCGATCCCGAAGTTATTCAATCTTGCAGAGGAATATGGAGCAGTCTCAGGATACTGTATTAACAAAAATAAAACAGACATAATGAGTTGGAATAGTCCTGCCCCCATTCCAGATGCAAAGACTAAGATCAGATATTTAGGTATACATATCACTCAAGATCTACACCCAAAGTGTCCTGGCAGATCGTGGTAAAAGACATAACTAAACTTCTTCAAAGATGGTCCAATCTTCCTCTTAGCATTTACGGAAGAGTTAATTTAATTAAAATGGTAGTACTACCAAAAGTGACTTTCCTATTTAATAGTATTCCGTTGACATTCCATAACAAAGACATTTCAAACCTTCAGGGGAAAATCAGTTCATTTATTTGGGCATCCAAGTCACCAAGAATTGCTTGGAAGAAGTTGAGGAGGGGGCTAAAAATAGGAGGATTAGCTCTCCCAGATCTGCTTTCTTACTGTTACGCATTCCAGTTAAAACATTTTAGACTCCTGGCCAATAAACTAGACGCATCGTCACAAGGTCGTTTGTTTCAAGCTCTATTATCTGACCTACCTCAGGGTTTTGAATTCTTCTTGTTTAAATTTGGCGCCCAAAAATTTTACAAAAAAGTCCGCCTCAAAATTTTACTAACAACCCTAAAAGTATGGCAAACAGCCTGTAAAATTTGGAAAATCCCCTACTATAATTTTTTGGCACCAATTTGGGACTCCCCCGGAACACCGGAATGTTTATTAGATCGACTCTCATTTCCCCTGAGATAGGCGGGTTTAAAACGTTGGGGAGATCTCCTGGTCAATCAAGAACTAATAGGTTGGGCATCTTTATCTAATATAACAGGAGGGTCCCTCGCTAGGTTTAAATATTATCAGTTATCATCATGGTGGGGAAGCCAAAACTGGGTGTCAGAAACAGAGGGCTGTGATTTCTTAGACCTAGCGAACCGACAAGAAGGTTGGAAGGGTGAGGTCTCAGCATGGTATAATATACTAATCAGGGCAAAGGATAGACAGGAGGCAGAGATTTCAAAACTCTGGGGAGATATAATAGGAGGGGATCCGGAGAAACAATTGGAGGCTTGGTTAGATACATTTGCAATATCTAAAAAAACAGTAAAACCTGCTAATCTCAGAAGAAACCATCTTTACACGGCACACAGGGTATATTGGACCCCCTCCAAGCTCTCAAAAATATCCGGAACACCACACTTCTGCCCCAGATGTAAACACGCAGAGGCCGATGATTTACATATTTTTGTAGAGTGTATTGAGATCAAAAACTACTGGTTATCGGTCTGCATTTTTTGGGGGGAGGTACTGGTTAGAACAATTACCTGTAGCCCTAGACTGATCCTTATGGGTCTGTTAGAAGAATATGATATGATAGACAATATCACCCAGTTTATATTCTATGTGATTGTTATCGCCAGAAGGGAGATATGCAGAGAATGGAAATCCTCAACACCCCCTAGGTTTGCAGATTGCCTAAAGAACATCATGGCCATTAGTAAAATAGATCTCCAGTGTGGAGGATAAGAGGCGGAAAAGATTTGGGCCCCGTTGCTAAAATGGTCGGACAGTTAGACAACAAACGTCCAATGATTGTGCCAGGGGTTTGCGGTCTGGTCCTCCCCAGGACAAGGTACATCGACATCGAGCAGGGGAGTTGGACTAGTAGAAAACCTACCTTTGGGAGACTTCTCGAAGGCTATACATAAAATAAAATATTCCAGGGCGCACAGTAAGGTTTTATGTTGGCAGAGTTGAGAGTTTCCATCTGGAGTCATTCCATCTGGTATGAGGACACAACAAATTTTTAAAACTTAAAAAAAAGAAAGTTGCCTGTAAGGAGCAGAAGAAGCAAGTGGCGCCACTTACCAAGGAGACTGGTGTGCCGCCCGCCACATATTTTGGGAATAAAAATAAAAGTACGCCTGCAGCAGCAGCGGGATCTGTTGGGGACCAAGCTGGGAGCAGCACCCCCGCTCCATTGGGCTCAGTGCCACTACCACCACGCCAACTTAAGTCCAAGCCCTTGATTGCTTTAGAGGCAGCCAGTCTAGTTGTTCAATCACCATCGACCAGTGATGTTGGCTCATCGCAAGAAAGTAGCAGCATCCCTCAATCAACACAGGTTGTTGTAACTCATCTGATGAGTGTTCAACAACCACAGCCGCAACAGCAACCACATGTGCAAGTACAAGCCCAAGTACATGTGGAAGGAGAGGCAGCGCAAGGAGATGCGCAAGCAGAGGTGCATGGAGCGGCACAAGTGCCCACAATAGTTGCTCCTCCCAAAGTAGGGTCACATCAGGAAATCGACATTCAAGCCGAGGTATCATTTGAGGAAGCCACTCCTCCTGATCATTCATTGTCTCCCAGATCCCTAGCAAGTAAAAGATCAAGGATGGTGTCTACATCTTTTTCAAGCCCCCTTCCTTCTGATGATATGGATCTAAATTGGGAACCACCACAGCCGTCTGAGAGTGAGGCACACCATGATCTGACAAAGGTAGCTAAGCATAAAAGGAAGGCCCCTGAAATTCTCGTACTTATGGAGTGTGATGATGATGCTGAAGAAGAAGTGGTGTACACTCCTGCTGATGAAGACTCTCACGACGACGACGCAGTCATCATAAACTTCACTCCAGGCTCAGCGGGCATGCAGCAAACAGACATTTTTACCCCAGCCCGAAATGCTGCTGAGCGTGATGTTGGCGACGTGGGAATGGGACCACCACCAATGCAGGTAACTAGTACACCACCACCTACCGCTTCCATATTTTCTCGCCAGAAGGGACCTCCATCCACCTCGACCTCCATTTCCTCAATTAGTGGTGCTGCAAGTGCACAACGTAGTAAAGTTCGGCAACACACATCCTCCACTTCATCTGGCATTAGCATGACCAGTATCGCCTCCTCCGCCCCCCACAGACATTTGAAGTCCGCAGTTTGGGACTTCTTTAGTGTTAGCACAACAAGGGAAAACATAGCCATTTGTACCATTTGTAAGCTTGAAGTTAGTCGTGGTAAGCTTGGTACCAACTATGGCACCGGAGGCCAGAGAGGTCATCTTGAGAGACAGCACACTGTCAAATGGCATGCGCACCTAAAGGAGATCAAGGAAGCTTGAATTGCAAGTCAACAAACTGCATCCGTTGATGTTTCATCTGATGATGACGAGGAGGAAGAAGCGTCAAACATTCCATAAGTTACACCCAGTACCCCTATCAGCAGAACACCCTCTGCAAGATATATGAGCCACACTAAGAGTGTGGGAGAGAGTGAGACACCAATGCGAAAAAGTTCATCAACATCACCGAGCGTAACTGGGTCGAAGAAGTTATCATTATCATCATCATCATCATCATCATCATCATCATCCCGTAAAATGGTCCAGCCCATCATTAGAAGCATGTTGTTTTCAGATGCGCCATTTGAACACAACCACCCAATGACGCATCTGTATAACACTAAGCTGGCTAAAATGCTAGCTCTGGCCCTTCTCCCTTTTTCTTTTGTGGAAGGGGTTGCTTTTCTTGAATTAGTGGCAGCGCTCTGCCCTAAATGGAAGGTTCCTAGCCGGTTCTATTTTTCCAGAGTTGCGGTTCCAGCACTACATGAAGATGTGCTGGAGGTGATTGGGGCAGCTTTGCAGAAGAGTGCTGTTCACACTATACATCTGACAACAGACATGTGGACCAGTTGCGCAGCCACTGATTACATGTGCTTCACTGCACACTGGGTCTCTTTTTCAGGGGTTACAGCAAAGGTGTTGACCCGGACAACGTTTTTAAAGCTGCTCGGAAACATGCAACACTAGAAATGTTTCTCCAAAAGTGGTTTGGAGAAAATCCATGCTGACAAGCGTTTTGGCACATTAACTTAGGGCTCGTTAGGGTTAGCACTAGCAGCAGGATTGCATGTGTTTCGGGGTGTTCTAGATTTTTGCAACTGAGTTCTGGGGTCTTAGAGCACTCGTGGGAATGTGTAATTTTGGTTGCAAGTGGTTTGAAGAAAATCCATGGTGGGAAAGGGGGGATTTGGCCTAGTTAAAGAAAGCATTTGCCACTAATCTTAACTTAGGGCTCGTTAGGGTTAGCATTATTGTATTGCATGTGTTTGGGTGGGGGGCTGTTTGTGGGGGGGTTTGTGAGTCTTGGAGCGATGCTGGGTATGGATACTTTTGCTTGCTTGCAAGTGGGTTGAATACAATCCACGGTGGGTAAGGGGGGATTTGGGCCTACTTTACTTTCAAAGTACGTTTTGTCACCATTTTCTACTAGGCCTCGTTTTTTAGATCTGATTGGGGGTCTTCTACATTTTTGCGACTGGGTTTAGTAAGGGTCTGGGAGCACTGCTGGGAAGGTCTAATTTTGTTCTAAAACACAGTTTACAGTACACCTAGCTTGAGGGGAAAGATCCGCTAAATTAATTCGCCCATACTTATTTATCCTTCAAAAGGAGATTCAGACAGAGTACGCACTTTCAAAAATATTGTACTGCCTATTAGGAAACTCAAAGTGTGACTTTTTGCACTACACAGCGTACATACCCTATATTTATTTGTCAGTGGTATTCTAATATCACTTCCTGTTTTTCCATCTATAATTACAGGCCAGGTTTCAGCCTGTGCAATGGGAAAAGGATGAAGTCAGGCTTCACATTAGCGAGCGGCAATTCAGCATCCCCCAGGCAGGCAGTGGACGGGATGTCTTCTGGTCACCAACATTGATGGACGGAGCGTCAGATGGAATGGAGGAGTCACGCTAATAAGAGGAATGGTTGGATGCATCTTACAACTTCCCAAATTCAACAGGACAACTACAGCAACATACAGATACAGTATCCGTTCTTTTCTAATTATCTTTTAAGTAATGTTATTGCTGTGAACTTCAATGAGTTTGACTCTGCATTTCTTTGCTCTCTGCTTCTAAATTCATCCCTACAGCCATTGTATAGGTTTTACTTCTGCTATTTTTCAAACCTAATTTAATATACGAAGTGTTTCTCTGAGTGCAGAGATAGGCAAGTGAAAACGCATAATTATTACTGCAGCCCTGTACTGTCGCAGTTCTTTCATTCACGGTTGTCGAAAGTACTACTTACTTTTCAGTAACCATGCATGCAGTAGTGCATGCACTTCCTTTATGTCACTTAAAAGATTTATGGTTAGCTTTGCACCCAAAGATTTCTTTATCTTCAATTATTGTTTGTCCATGCTGTGCTTTTTTTTCTTCTCTCAACAAAACTTTCCCAAAATCCCCCATTCCCATCCATTTTTCAAACCCTAACCCTCTTCCCCCGGGCTCTGTGGTTTTGATTGATGTGTGACTACATGACAGCAACAATTCCACACACTTGCTGGGGAGGATAAGGTCATAGCAACAGGCTGGTGAAGGAATCCGAGGATGTATTCTATTCTTACTCAGCTTGACACTCAGTCACTATTGGCAAATTAAAGCAGATTTTCATGTGCGCCAACAACTTGATTGGTCATCAAGAACATCCTCCTCTTAGACGTGGCAAATTATTACGCTGCTGTGTCCTTCACCTTCAGTACTATTTCTTGTAGTAGTAGCCAATGTCAAAGAAATTTAACGCAAGTACTAGTTATACTTTCAATACTTTACCGTTTGTTAGGCTACACTGTGGCACTGTTCTAGTGTACTGTCACCTGCTATATTCTCTATTGTACCGTTCTAATGCTACGGTAAGGACAAACAAGGTTTCATTTTCTTTTTTTTCAGATGCTGCAACTGCCACTGTGTAACACCACAAGTACCACCGCAATGATGACATTTCATCCGCCAAGGATTGCTAACCTTAATCGCCATTTCGCGTGCAGCCAGCCCTGTGCCTAGCCCTATTTCCAAACACAAATTACAGGTAAGATAAGCGTTTGGGGGGACGTAGTATAATGGAGTATTAGGAGAGATGAGATACTGATGGTCCTAGGACTATTGAATTCACTTACTCTGTGAGAGGCACTTAGTTTTGAAAACATTTTGGACATTAGTACTTACACAACTTGAATCAAGATGCCACTTAAGTTTCTGGACTGTTAAACCCCCACCCACCAGCCTCAAAAGCAGTAAAAAACATGTATGCTATAATAAAGTTTAAAGTATATTTATATATCCCTAACATAAATAATCTCCCGCAAGACCCCCTCCTGAACCCCAACGAATGTCCCTGAAAACTAAGTCCAAAAAAGAAGAAAACCCAACTCCCATTTCCCACCCCCCAGAAGTCTTTATAAAAGGGGCAAGGGACAGTCTCCTCCTACTGCTGGCTGCAGTTGACTTTTCGGGCCAGGTCGGCATGCTCCTTGCGGAGCAGGATTTTGGCGTTGAGGAGCTCCTGCTCGAGGTAGGAAACCCTCGGGGAAAGGCGGTGCATCCTTTTTTTGCAACTGCTGTGGGGGGCAGCTGATTTCTTTGCTGCTCGGTGGTGGCGGGTGGCTGCGGTACCCCGGCTTCATACCGCTGGGGACCTGCTGCGCTGACTGGCTGACCCATGGAGCACGGAGGAGGATGCAGGTGTCGCCGTGGATGTTGTTGACGTACTAGTCTGCGTGTCCTCCTCCTCCTGGGCCACCAGCCGCAGCTATTGGGCAACAGTGGCCTCCAGCCTCCGTTGCCGGGCCCTTTTAGCCAGCTCCTTCCATGTTGGTTTGGAAGGAGCATCTATGTGAAGAAAGAAAGACATAGTCTGTAACCAATTCTCTTTAAGATTAACACAAAATGATTCAACAGAAAGTTGTGTCACAGTAGAACTAGCATCTTGCAAGCGCAGTACATAACTATTGTCGCCAGTATCTATCTAACCTCCCTTTTCTTCATCCTTGCTCTAACATTAGTGGGAGTTTAAGGAATCATTTCTACGAGCACTATGGACTCACTCCATTATAGTTGACTATGACAGTACACCAGTCTTATTCTTCTTCTTCTCTCTTGTTTAGCAAAATTGGTACGTTAAGTTCTGCAAGCCGGCATAATGCCAGCGCAGTCAACTTGCACCCGAGAAAAACAGACGCCTGGCATGATGAGTGAGACAGACTTGCGTTACTGTACCAGTCCAGTACATGCAGGTGGTGATGCTCTTACTTTTCTATTATGGGTGGCACTGAGAATACTCTGTGACAAGGGCTACTGCTTAATTAATTTAACTTTCACCCTACAGTGCCAATGAATACTAGAAAAGGAAAATGAAGAAGATAAATCATCTGATTATCTATCACTGCACATGGTATGCATTTGCTTACATATGGGATGACTTTAGGTGCTTTGCTTTTTATTGAGTGAACAGTGATACATCCACACATGAATGACTGAGTCTACTAAACTTATTAACAGAGGTAGTGAGTGGCCATGGTAATAGCCGGATATATGCTGTTCTTGCAATACAAACTACTGCTACTATTCATGGTAGTATTCAGACAAAATTACAACTTCTTTTCCTTGCCTTTCCTACACTGGGACGGACATGCAGGTGCGGTGTTACATGCTCTTCAAAGTAACACTTAGTTCATCCAGTGACCGTCTACTCTCTCTAGATACACATATGCTATCTAAGAGTCAGATAGTACCATGATCCAGGCATCCATCCATTCAAACTATATGTCAATCATTCTTCTTCATGTCTCTCATCTGGACAAACCTTACGTTTTCTCATGGGGAGCACACTATGCAGTGTGCAATCTCAATCAGTAAGGAATATAACAGCTTACCACTGCCCGCCACTACAGTGACAACCCGCATAGCAGGTCCGGCACTTGCACCGCTTCCTCCCCAGAGCTTTCCTCCTCCACCTCCGTGGTGGGCCCAGCACCAGGTGTTCCACCTACAAAGTACATTTAAGAATGTTAGATGTCATAGACATACACCACTCACTAGTATTTTGTCTAGGAATGAAGAAATATGAATACAGAAAGCAATCGAATAATTTGTGACTGTCTACTCTAAAGGAAAAATGTCCCTTTTTCCAGGGAAGGGTGTTGTCTTGCTGCACTTTTTGGCACAACTGATGAATGCTTGCTTTTTAACACGCACCATTTTTGTCATAAAAGACAGAAGCTTCACTTCTAAGAACAAATCATCATCACCACTAGGACAGAGGGACCAACGATTCAGCACCAAAAAGAAAAATTAAAGTTCAAACCAGGTGAGGGCTCGGTTCGCCCACAATAAATGTGTGAAATAAATCACTATAAGCACTTTTTCATTTTTAATCAACCGTTTATGTTCTATGACAAGCTTGATTTTAATAAATATTTTTACTTTTAATAAAGCTTTAGAACTTAAATAGACTCTGTGGTTTTTGGTCAATAGTGAATGAGCAAAAGGTTTAGCAATTTGCAAGCATGAGTCTGTGCCTCTGACACTTCTGGACTCTGACTCCGTACTCTTGTCCTGCATTAGATAATCATCATTGGGGATCAATCATCGATGAATTCGAGAGCTAAATGACTCTGCCACACTATCTAGTCAGTAAGGAGATTGGGGGTTCTTCAAAGACTGATATCACTGAGGTATGTGGAAAGTCTACCTGCGCCTATTATAATTGATAAACAATGCACTATTTAGTGTCCATAGTTCTGTTTGTGCAGATTTGTCTCTGCAACAGTAGTAGTATCAATTGTCCTCCTATCCAAACCAAAGGTAAAGTAGTATCGTATTCTTTCTTGGTGGTCATTCACCTTTTTATTGTTGGTAATTGTCAAAGCGTAAACATTTAGAAGACTTGAAAAGACATTATGGACAATCCCAGAGGACTGCACTCAGTGCATAGAGAGCTATTGCTGACTAGAATGGGAGTTTCGTTTAACACCTTTTGCCAAATGTGCAATCTTAATTAGCTACACAGACAGACTAATAAGAATAATCTAGTAATACCACAGGGAGTCATAGTCGAGACAGGATAAGAATTTAGATACAGTCTACAAGAAGATCAAAGACGATTTAGAAAAAATCGAATGAGGAAAGCTAGGAAAAAATAGGTACTCTATATTAAAATTCAAACTTACCGGGGCCAGCAAAGGAGCCCTCGCCTGACCGATCCTGGCCTTGTTCAGTAGCAGCAGCCTCCTCCAATGTCCTCTTGCCCCTGGGGGGAGCTGATGTACAACATGAAAGAAAGAAAGACCCAAAACATGGATGATTGTGTCAACTAAATCAAACATTACAAAAGAACAATAACAAAATATTTTGGCAAAAAAGCAAATAGACAACTATTCCACGGGATATATTGACCTATCTCATGTGGTCTACTACGATATTAGTACTGCTTGATTTGTGGACCGTCGACTTGGAAAGTTATGTAACTCACTAAACAAACTACTAAAAAGGTTCGCCTAGGACTGGTAGGCAGCAGTCAGCAGCACGCAAAGTGACAGACAAACTCCATTGTGATTGCAGATCAGCGACAACACTAAAAAGTTTCCTACTACATTAACCAGTCATTAAAATACTCAAACTATCAATCCACCACCACTATTTCTTCTTATTGCCAGGTGTACAAAGGAAGGACTGGACTTGAGTCTGTAGGGGCTGATTTACAAGCCCCCTGCGGCTATTTTGCTCCGTTGTTGCGCGACTTTTGTGACGCAGCGGCAGAACAAAAGAGGTGCCATGGTGCGGCGTACATTAACAACGTGACGCATATGGGAGATGCATCACGTTGTAAAGCCCTGCGCCATCAGGGGGCGTTCTGGCGCAAGGGAGGGCGTTCCTCTGCAGGAACGCATCCTAAAAGTGGCTTAAGGAAATCTACAAGATTTCAATCAGTCACTTTTAGGACAATGATGCGTGACTCAAACCCTGCGCCTGCTTGAAGCAGACGTACGGCTTGATGCAGAATTGGGGCGATAGGGCACCCCAGAGCATTGCTGGAGCTGCGCCATTGTTGGGAAACAACTCCAGCAATGCGCCGCCTTTACGGCACAGATGCGTAACGCTTCTGTGACGTTTTGGGCCCATGGTGCGCCGCATTGTAAATACGGCGCACCATGGGTGGTGGTGGCGTGGCGCACAATTACTGGCGCATCCCTGCTACTTTGCAGGGATGCGCTGGTAATTACAAGTCTGACCCTTAGTGTCTAGCATTACGCAGTTCTTTAAACTACACTCAAACATAATTTCTCAGGCCAATGAAATGAACACAAAATCGAAAACAAATACGCATAGTAGCAACGCTACTGAGAAGGAAAGCAGTGCACCTGAAATGCACAGAAGATTTTGAAATATAATTTACCTACAATGTAATCAGCAGCATTATTGCAGGACAAAACAGAGTAGTGAAGAAATAGCTACTACTACTCACCAAGCCCGGGGATCTCGAGGCCGAGCAGGTCGATCAAGTCGCGTTCCCGGTCCAGGAGATCCGTCCAACGGTGGGTGGCCTGGTTGCAGGTGCGCCGGACCCGAGAGTGTTGGTACATGGCCCGGCACACCTTCTCCCACTGCTTCCGGCGCTCCCGGATCCCGTAGCCGCTAGCGATCTTGATGCCTGCCATGATGGTCCTGGGGAGGCGGCGCTGGACATAAAAGACTAGTGCGGCCACCTCCTCCGCGCTAAAGATCTCCCGGGCTGTGACTGTCTCCCCCTCAAACGTCCCCACGGGAGCCAGGCACGGGGTGCGGGACCCTTCCCATTCTCAGGCTGCTTCCCGGCTCCCTTTACCATGGTCTGGGCAGAAAGGAAGGTAAATAATAAAGAAGAAATAGAATAGGGAATAAGAACAGAAAATAGTTTAAAAAAGTAGTTTAAAATTAACCAAAAGTAGCAGAAAACACAAAAATATAGAGCTAGAAAAAAAGAGGGATAGATAATAAGTTAAATAGATAAAAAAAACTTCAAACAAGCAAAGGATGGCAGAGATTGACAGAGGATACAGAAAGCATGCCCAGAACCATAGCAATGAATGAAAAACAAGATGGCCGCGCCCGTTCACGACCGCATGGGTAAGTTTGCGCGAGATTTTCCTCGCGATCACAAGCAAACTTGTACTAGCGAGCCGCACACTTTGCGAGATTACACATAGCGCCCGGAAATGGAAATACGTCACAGAAAAAAATGGCAGCGCCCGTGAACGACCGTGAGGGTAACTTTGCGGTGTTGCGCTACAAGCGGCTCGCTAAAACGCACAAAACCTTGCGAACTAACACGTCGCAAAAAAACAAAACGCATATTCGCACGAATTTGCGGATTCCGAATTCGATCTCGCGCAAATTCGCGCCCCGCGAAATTGCAGAAAAACCATTTTTGCAAAACTGAAAGCACTCAGCAGGTGCAAATGTTCAACCTCATCATTAGTAACCATTCCCTATAGTGCTTCCTGAGGGCCCCCTCAAGAGTTCAGTTGCCTACTTGCAACTATTCTATAACCTTGCTCTGACCCTCACAGCAGGCTCAGAGAATAGCAACAAGTAGACCACAAAGGTCCTGTGAAAAAAAAGTGCACTGCAACAGAAAGCAATGACAGATAAGGAAGCAAGTGCCAGAATCATTGACACATTAATCAGCCCCAAATTAATTCATGTCAGTTGAAGCAAGGCAGGTGTGCTGCCTTTTCCCCCCATAATCTACAGTGATGAACCAGAGGGTGGCAGTGATGTACCAGAGGGTGGCAGTGATGTACCAGAGGGTGGCATGGATGAACCAGAGGGTGGCAGTGGTGAAACAGAGGTTGCTGTGATGAACCAGACTTAGAAACAACATAGTCGCGACTGTTGCGACCCGACAAGTAAGTTCGCGTTTGCGAACTGGTACAAAACCCTTGCGAACTGGCAGAAACCCTTGCGAACACAAAAAAAGAAAAAATACGCAAATTCGCGAGAGTTCGCGGATTTTGCGGATTGCGAATTCGTGAATACACAAATTCGCGAACTGCGAATTCGCAAAATTCGCCTATGCTTACTACTAACCAGTGCTCAAATGCTTGTGCTCTTGCATTAAAACATGGTAGTATTAGCTTATACCCAATTGGCATATTTAATATACTTATACGTCCCTTGTATGCTGGTATACAATATACACAGGGCCAGTAAATTAAATGCTATCAGTGGGTCTCTAGCAGGTATTGTGCCACCCATTTAAAGTAGCACGTACATACATCCCAGGCATGCTATAACAGGCTGTGTTTGAAATTCAAACTTGCATTTCGATCTGGCAAAGTAACCCCTTTTGCCATGCCCAAACCTTCCATTTTAATACACATGTCACCCCTAGAGAAGGCTCTGGAAAGCCTAGATGGCATGGTGCAATGTATTTAAAACGTAGGACGTGCTTGTAAGTTTTACATGTCACTGTAGTGAAAATTTCTTTAAATCATTTTTCACCACTGCAAGGCCTACCTGTCCCATAAAATAACATTGAAGGTACCATATTAAATTTTTATAAGTGTACCTAGAATGCTAATTTAAAATACTAACTCATGGTGAAATCTGATTTTAAATTACAGTTTTGAAAATGCCACTTTCAGACAGATGGCGTTTTCCTATTTTAGTCATTTAGTGCCTGTAGCCTGCCTCTGGTCACAAAATTGGGTGTAGCTGACAGCTGCGCTTTGTGCATTCCACCTACGCAGCCATACACAACAGCGAGCTTAGGTGTGCTTGGATGGGCCATCACTTGCAGCATAAGAGAGAGGGACTGGGTACACTCTACCTAGAACCTAATAGGGTATGTCTTGCCTCCTCATATTGGACTGAATGCCCCCGTAGTTAGTCTGGAGCCAGGATAGAGATGGCAGGAGGGCACTACTGGGTATATATTCTGGACGCCAGACATCACCACTGCAAAAAACATGTGGATCTGTGGATACTCTGTCAGGAAGAAGGACTGCTGTGATGCTTAAGGACTGCCAGTCTCCTGGACTGCACTCAGCTGAACTGCTGCCTTGCTTTTCAGGTGCTGTGCTGTGTTGACCTGCAGCCTTCTTCCCTCCTGCCAGGATGCGGAGGAATGGATACACATCGCTTGAACCCAGCACCCTAGACTGACTCCAAGGGCCCGCTGGCAGGCATCCTGATTTGATCCTCAGGGACAGAAGGCTCTAACAACCTCACACAAGCCTGTGGACTTTGCCATCTTTGAGTCTACCCTGCAAAGTGATGCCACCCGAGTCCTGGACCCTTGGAAGTGAGCTTAAGGTGTTTGGCCAGCCTCTGCAAATCCAATAGAAACAACGCATCTTCTCTACTGCACAGCACAACCCCTAGCAGAACAGACACATCACCGCTGCTGCGTGGATCAGATCCACAGCAAGGACCTGCATCGTATCACAGCTTGTCATTGCATCGGAAACACATCTGCACTATACATCCTCGGTGCAGGGCCTTACATTCCTTATTGATAGCAGCCTGGACGATGACCCTAGTGTCTGCATCGCTGCCTCTCAGTTCCTCAGAACCAATGCATCTCACCAACTGCACAATGCATCCTCGCCTCCAGCCTTTGCATCACAAGCCCTTGTCGACGGGATCTTCAATGACGATGTAGCAGGACCATAGCCTCACCACATCTCGGAACATCACATAGCTTTGGCTGTGCACCACGTCTTTCCCACAGAATCTCGCAAGACTCCTGAAATTAGAATTGAAGGTACTATGTTCAGCTGGCCTAACTGAGTTCCTGTAGCTGGCCCAAACTTCATTGTGGTTGGCCTGACATTGTGACTTTGTTCCAGTCTGGCTCCGCACTTTACACATTTTGGCAATATTTTCACAAAATCTTTAAAATTGACAATCTCCTGTTCTACTGATTCCATTTTTGTCCTTTCGATCTTGTTTTATTAATTAAAAATTACTTTCTTTACACATTGCCTCTGAGTTAAGCTTGATTGCTCTGTGTGAAGCAACCCGAGGGTTGAGCACAGATTAATTTAGGGTTTGCTTGTAACTTCAGCCTGAGAAGAATTGGGTTTGCTGCTTAAGAAGGGTTTCACCCTCTCCAAACCAACAGACTACTTTCTTACTGTCAACAGACACAGGCATGGTTTGTGGAGTTACACTTATGCCTGGTTGTGGGATACTTGGACACTACTTGCTATGCCCGATTCGTCCATGATGGGAGCTTCACAAGTTTTGCCTAATTCTCTTATAAGACCTCTTAAAAGTGGCAAAGGTTTAACCATATGTTAAAAGTGACAGTTTGGCTTGTGTATGCTAACCAGTTTCTCTTATGAGTCCTCTCAACTTCTGATGTCATTTGTTGTGTGATACGTTAGAGAGCCCCATGAGAAGGGTTCCATAATAGGTAAAGAGTATATGCTGTAACTTAAGAAATCAGTTGAAGAGCCAGTTGAGGAGAAACAGTAAAAGATATCCTGAGATGATGCTGAGTTAAGGATATAAAACAAAAGTCAAATGCAAAGATCAAAGAAGGTGTATTTGGTAGTTTTTAGAAGTCAATGTCCTGAGGTGGGCAGTTTAAGGATTGTTTCCACTCTGAACATCTGCAAGATGCTAGTTTTGAGGTCCTCTACCATGGACCATTAAGGGGTCTAAAAAGATTGCATTCTAATTCTAATAGGAACAATTGCCTATTTATTGGCTATGTATGATTGCCCAGGTCCAAGTAGATGAAGCTCACAGGTAAAGTGATGATAACCTTGTTTAGGCTCATCTTATAAAGGAAAAAAACAATTCAGTGTATCTTCATGGAAAATTCTTCAAATTAGGTGAGCCACAAAGGTACTCAGAGTTCTAGATAAAATGTCCACAGATGCACTTTTGCCGGAGGAATGTTTCGTGAAATCTGGAACAGGGTATGGAAATCAAAGAGACATTTTGTGTTTTAAAGAAGTTCAAAATGAAGTCTCACACTATAGCTCTTAAGAAAAGAGGGAATTGCCATACTTAGGAACTGACTGCAAACATTAACTTAGCACGATGTGGTGTTAAAATGAGACTGTTGCTGGCCAGTACATATGATTTAGAAGAAACATGGCTAAGTGACTATGAATCAGGATGCCCTGTTTAAATCGCTTTTCTAAAAATAAACCATAAAACTTAGTTGAATATTAAGCAGTGCCCTGTACTGAAGCACTCCATTAATTATTATGCCTATATAATGACACGTATGATGTTTGTCATGCATTTGTGGCCTAGGTTGCATTGCTGCTCCATAAATATTATTTATTTATGATAATTGTATAGTGTAGACATTATAAACTCATCCAGTTATATTTTAGCTGGTGGAAATGATTTATCACCTATCCCACACATTATCCTTCATTCTTAAGGGCCTTAAAAACATCATGATATCAAAGAGGAGCACATGACCTTGATTCCCAAAATAATGGAGGTACAGTGGTCCCACTCATATCACAGCTCAGTTGCCTGAAAACAAATATTAAGCTGAACACTTTTTAGCACTTGTACTTTATACCTTTTTTGGAATGTGGTTTATTAGTAGGGGTAATTATTTACCTACCACCAGTATTTAGTCCACAATATAAGGTCCAGTCAAGGTCTCAATAAATGATTCCCTTGCTTAACCCTCTGTAGCTGACTGTGAGCAGACAGGTTTAACTTAGGAGACAGATGTGTGAAGCATTTAAAACCACCAATATATTAAAATGGTAGGATACAACACACAATAAAAATCCAACACCAATTCTAAAAAGAATACAAAATATTTTTATCATTAAAATGATACCAAAAAGACAGAAATCCAATGTAGGGAACCAGAGATATTCCATTTTAAAGAATAAACACTTTCTAGTGCCTTGAAGCCAAAAGCGCCACTTTGGGATATCTGGTCGCGCTTGACCGTGACAAAGTTTGAAGTGGACCGCAATGGAACGCTGGTCGTATATACTTAACGTTGGGCCCTGTAAAGATTTTACCTTCTAACTTAGTCACTTTTTTGAAGCTTCTTTCTCTCAACATCGGGTGAGGCTCCTCATTAGGCCAGCTTTGAGTTTGATTGTGGTGGCTTGGCTCAGTGCTATGCCTCAGTCAACCCCTGGAAGGCTTGTCGACAATGAAAACCGTGGAGCTTCAGTAGGGCAAAGCAATCACAAGGAGATGATGGACGGAGCGCTGAAACTTTTCAGACACTCAACCCCAGTCACAGATCTGGGTTGAATCTATCATCATTCTTTAGCTCACTTTGCCACCCCAGTTCAGACCCAGCCATATGCAAATCAGTCTTGACCCTGTGCTTCATGGGAACAGTCCGGACCAAATAGCCAAGCCAGGACTTCCCTGGACCAGAAACAAGCATCCTGGGACCGGTTTTGGGATAACACCCCTCATCAGTCAGGCTAGCTTGAATCCAGTAGCAAAGTGAGCAAGGGACCCAAGTCTGGGCATACCCTGCTAACTTAGGGCAAAAAAAGCAAACAGAAGGAGATAACGGATGGAGCACTGATCCTTTTCAGACACTCACCCCCAGCCACTGATCTGGGTTGGATCCAATCCATCATGGTTCTTCTATAGCTCACTTTAACAGCCCAGTTCAGACCCAGCCATATGCAAATCAGTCTTGTCCCTGTGCCTCATGAGAACAGACCAGGTCAAACTGCCAAGCCAGGTCCTTCCTGGACCAGAAACAAGCATCCTGGGACCGGTTTTGGGGTAACACCCCTCATCACCAGGGTAGCTTGAATCCAGTGGCAGGGAGAGCAAGGGACCCACACCTGGGCATACCCTGCCAATTTAGGGCAAACAAAGCAAACACAAAGAGATGATGGACGGAGCGCTGAAACTTTTCAGACACTCACCCCCAGTCCCAGATCTGGATTGAATCTATCATTGCTCTTTAGATCACTTTGCTACCCCAGTTCAGACCCAGCCATATGCAAATCAGCCTTGACCCTGTGCCTAATGGGAACAGTCCATACCGAACTGCTGAGCCAGGTCTTCCTTGGACCAGAAACAAGCATTCTGGGACCGGTTTCAGGATAACACCCCTCATCAGCCGGGCTAGCTTGAATCCAGTGGCAAAGTGAGCAAGGGACCTACGTCTGGGCATAGCCTACCAACTTAGGGTTGAATGAAGCAAACACAAGTTGATGATGGACGGAGTGCTGAAACTTTTCAGACACATACCCCAGTCACTGATCTAGGTGGAATCCATCATCGCTCTTTAGCTCACTTTAATACTCCAGTTCAGAACCAGCCATATGCAAATCAATCTTGACCCTGTGCCTCATTGGAACAGTCCACACCGGACTGCCAACCATGTCTTCCCTGGACCAGAAATAAGCATTCTGGGTCCGCTTTTGGGGTAACACCCCTCATCAGTCAGGCTAGCTTGGATCCAGTGGCAAAGTGAGCAAGGAACCCACGTCTGGGCATACCCTGCCAACATAGGGATGAACAAACCAAACACAAGGAGATGATGCGCGAAGGACTGAAACTTTTCAGACACTAACCCCAGTCACAGATCTGGCAGGAATCCATTGCCGTTCTTTAGCTCACTTCACCACCCCAGTTCAGACCAGTAGCGGTCGGTGGTGGGAGTAGCGATGCAGTGCATGCAACGAAATATGTTTTATTTATTTATATGTTTACTTACCTGTAATCGTCCGCAATCCATAGATTACTACCGCCCACCCTGCCCCTCCCCCTCACCACATCACTGGCCGGCAGCTACTATCACCACCGACCACAACTGGTTCAGACCCAGCCATATGCAAATCAATCTTGACCCTGTGCCTCATGGGATCAGTCCAGACCAAACTGCCAGGTCTTCCCTGGACCAGAAACAAGCATCCTGATGTTGTGTTTCGATTTAGATTCTGTATGAATTTCCCGATTCATGCCCTCATATAGGTACAACTAACATTCCCCTTATATAGGCCCAGAGATCCAGTCCTTATTTAGGCATAGTCCATGCTACCCAAATACAGGTATGGCTACTTACATCCATTCATCTACATCACAACAAATTCTTAGAAAACTAGCCTCTTACGCTTTAGGGACTTCCCCTTGCCTGGATATTGTTTTATCCAAGAACTCATTTATTATGCATGAACATATATTCCTTAGGGGTTCATTTCTGACGTTCATATGCCCGACTTTTACGTCAATACTGGCATTCCTAAACACCGTCAAGGTATAAATATACATTCACTTGCTATGGCAAGGCACAGTGTGGTTCGACTACCTATTTGCACAACGCGGCTCGCCACAGCAAGTCCCGAAGGAAGTCATCTCCCCAACTGACGCACTGACCAGACGCTGTCATCCTTCTCGCAGAGAATCCAGCTCCAGTGTTTTTGACTCCCCTTGCGGGCTGTTGGAGAGTCGAGTCGTGGGAAAGCGATACCAACCTCTCTCATTCTAAGGTATGGAGCTGATTAGAGTCTAGAGAAACCTTTGGCAATCCTTGGCAAAACTAAACCTCTGCTAAAGACAGCACCTACTTATTCCCTCTTACTAGACTTAGGTTAGGTTAGGTACACTGGGGTAGGATTGTTTTAGGAGCACCAGTTGAGTATTTTAGCCTGTGTTTTTTATGTGTGTATTTTTATATATGTCATAGCCTCAGACCATGCTATTACAGTATTATTTTATATTACTGTTAACGGTGTACTCATTATACTTCCAATTCTGTCTTACGATTGTAGCAGTTCATATCTCTTGCATGAGTAAGAAGACTGTTCAATAAACCCTTTTTATTGAAACGCCTATCTCTCTATTTCTGTGCAAAACTATGTAGAAACGAAGCATGCACGACTGACTCAGTGAAACGGTTATCTATTGTTTCTACGAATCTGAAGATATTGTTCCGACTCTAATGGAAACAAAGTTGTCATGTTTATGCAATTGTCAGAGACTAATCTCTTCTTGTTCATTTGAGAAAGTTACTGATGACCTCTGAGTTAGCTGGCACACACAAGTAATTAAGTTTATTGTACTCGATAGAGACATACTGACCTCAGTCCTATGTCAAAACTATAGTGTATATTATTCTAATGCACAGAGCCTATTAGAGATATCGGAACTGCACTACATGACGCCCAACGGTTTGGTAAGGCACTAATTTAATGCTAGCTACTGAAGTAACTCAGCCGTGCTTTTCTCAGAGACCCCTAATCATAATACTCCAATAGATGTCTTGTGGGGGTAGGGATAATATCCACCACAGCTGAGTAGGATGAAAATCCTATGTATTATCTTTTTGGTTTGTTCAACATTGAAGGCAACAGTGTTCCAAAATATTGTGCACCTTATCTTTGATCCCTTGAATCTTGCTCTGCAAACTTTCATTAAACAATGGCTGACAACGCCAATAACACCAAAACCGGTGGATCAGCGGCTGACCAAGCCAAAGTAGCTTTAATCCCTTAGCTGCGGTGGCTATTCCGCCGCAGAGCTAGGGGGAAGGGGGGCCGCGCGGCGCTCCCGTACTCATAACAGAGCGGTTCCTTCACGGCCCGCACGCTCAATAAAACGCGAAATCAACGCCGCGCAGGTGCCCCGAGCGGGCCTTGACGGAACCGCTCCGTCACCAGCACAGCCCACCCGAGGCTCGTGATGGAGCGGTTCCCATATGAGCATGGAACAGGTTAAAATATACAGGTTTTAATGAAACTAATGTGAATGCTATAATCATTCCTCCAAATTTAGGGAGAGTAAGTATGGGCAAAATTTGCGAATTCACGTTCCGCGAATTTGTGCGAAAGTGAATTCGCGATTCGCATAATCCGCAAATTCGTGCGAATTTGAGGATTTTCTTTTTTCCCAGTTCGCGAGGGGATTTTGCCAGTTCACAAGGGTTTTTTACAAGTTCAGGAACACAAACTTACTTGTGTGGTCGCAACGGTCGCGACCATGTTGTTTCTACATGTCCAGCCTGTTTGCGACCCTGTGGTTCATCGCGGCCACCCTCCGGTTCATCACTGCCACCCTCTGGTTCTCCACTGCCACCCTCTGGTTCATCACTATCACCCTCTGGTTCACCACTGCCACCCTCTGGTTCACCACTATCACCCTCTGGTTCACCACTGCCATCCTCTGGTTCATCACAGCACCTCGCGTTGTGTTCAGCGCAGTATTATGAGTTCGCGTGAGTTTTTGCGTACCGGCGGAGAAAATATCACGCAAACTTACCCACGTGGTCCTCAATGGGCGCGGCCATCTTGTTTTTCATTCATTGCTATTGTTCTAGGCATGCTTTTCCTATCCTTCTTCAATCTTTGCCATCCTTTGTTTGTTTGAAGGTTTTTTAAATCTTTTTTATTTATTATCTATCCATCTATTATTCTAGATCTATATTTTGTGTTTTCTTCTACTTTTGGTTACTATAAAACTACTTTTTTTGCCTCTTCTTTTATTAACTTTTTCCCTATTCTCTTACCTATTTATTATTTCCATTCCTGTCCAGGACCATGGCAAAGGGAGCCGGGAAGGAGAAGGGGAAGGGTCCCGCACCCCGTACCCGGATCCCATGCGAGCGATTGCGGGGGGAGCAAGTCACAGCACGGGAGATCTTTAGCGCGGAGGTGGTGGCCACACTGGTTTACTATGTGCAGCGCCACCTCCCCAAGTCCATCGCGGCAGGCGGCATAATCGCTAGTGGGTACGGGCTCCGGGAGCATCGGAAGCTGGGGGAGAAGGTGTGCCGGGCCATGTATAAACACTCTCGGGTCCGGCGCACCTACAACCAGGCCTCACACCGGTGGTCCGACCTCCTGGACCGTGAACATGACCTGCTCGACCTGCTAGGCGTCGAGATCCCCGGGCTTGGTGAGTAGTAGTAGCTATTTAATCACTACTCTGTTTTCTCCTGCTCTATGTGTTATCATATTGCAAATTTCTGTTTTTTCCGAAGATCAATAATGCTGCCGATTAGATTGTAGGTAAATTATGTTTCAAAATGTTCTGTGATTGCATTTCAGGTGCACTGCTCTCCTGCTCAGTGGCGGTGCTTCTATGCTTATTTGTTTTCGATTTTTTGTGCTCATTTCAGTAATTATGTATGAGTGTACTTTACAGAACTGCGTAATGCTAGACACTAAGGGGCAGATTTACAATTACTGGCGAATCCCTGCAAATTAGCAGGGATGCACCAGTAATTGTGCGCCACGCCTCCACCACCCATGGTGCGCCGTATTTACAATGCGGCGCACCATGGGGCAAAACGAAAAAACAGAAGCATCACGCATCTGTGCCCTAAAGGCAGTGCATTGCTGGAGTTCCGTCGCAACCACGACGCAGCTCCAGCAATGCTCTGGGGTGCCCTTTCTACCCAATGCTGCATCAAGCCGTATGGCTGCGTCAAGCAGGCGCAGGGTTTTGAGTGACGCAGCATTGGCCTAAAAGTGACTGAGTGAACTCTTGTAGATTTCACTCAGCCACTTTTAAGATGCGTTCCTGCGTAGGAACGCACTCCCTTGCGCCGGAACACCCCCTGATGGCGCAGGGCTTTACAACGTGATGCATCTCCCAAATGCGTCACGTTGTTAATATACCCCACACCATGGCGCCTCTTTAGCACTGCTGCTGCGTCACAAAAGTCACGCAACGACGGAGCAAAAGGGACTTATAAATCTGCCCCTAGAGACTCAAGTCCAGTCCTTCCTTTGTACACCTGCCACTAAGAAGAGATAGTGGTGGTGGATTGATGGTTTGAGTATTTTAATGACTGGTTATGTAGTAGGAAACTTACTTTTTAGTGTTCTCACTGGTCAGCAATCACGCTGGACTTTGTCTGTCACTTTGCGTGCTGCGTAGTGCTGCCTGCCAGTCCTAGTCTCACCTTTTTGTAGTTGGTTTAGTGAGTTACATAACTTTCAAAGTCGACGGTCCGTGAATCCAGCATTACTAATATCCTAGTATACCATATCAGATAGGTCAATAAATGTAGTGCAATTGTTGTCTATTTGCTATTTCCCCGAAATCTTTTGAAATGTTTGATTTGGTTGACAACAATCATCCATGTTTTGGTCTCTCTTTCATGTTGTACATCAGCTTCCCCCAGGGGCAAGAGGACAGAGGAGGAGGTAGCGGCGCCGGCGGAGAAGGACCAGGAAGGGTGTGATCGGTCCGGCAAGGGCTCCTCTGCTGGCCCCAGTAAGTTTTCATGTTAATATTAATAATTATACTTCCCTATCTTTTACAGTACCTATTTTTTACTAACGTTCCTCATTCGATTTTTCCTACATCGTCTTTGATCTTCTTGTAGACTGTTTCTAAATTCTTATCCTGCCTCTACTATGACTCCCTGTGGTACTACTAGATTATTATTATTAGTCTGTCTGTGTAGCTAACTAAGCTTGCACAGTTGGCAAAAGGTGTTAAACAAAACTCCCATTCTATTCAGCAATAGCTCTGTGCAGTCCTCTGGGTTGTCCATATTGTCTTTTGAAGTCTTCTAAATGTTTATGCTTTGACAATTCCCAACAATAAACTGTCAATGACCACCAAAAAAGAATAAGATACTAGTTTACTTTTTGATTGGATAGGAGGACAATCCATACTACCATTGTTGCATGGACAATTCTGCACAAACAGAACTATGGACACTAAATAGTGCATTGTTTATCACTTATAATAGGCGCAGTTAGACTTTCCACATACCTCAGTCATAACAGAATTTGAACCCCCAATCTCCTTACTGGCTAGCTAGTGTGACAGAGTCATTTAGCTCCCTAATTCATCGATGATTGATCCCCAATGATGATTATCGAACCCAGGACATAAGACTACGGAGTCAGAGTCCAGAACTGTCAGAACCACGGACTCATGCTTGCAAATTGCTCACTCACTCATGACTAAAAACAACAGAGTCTATGTAAGTTTTAAAGCTTTTTAAAAGTAAAAACATTTATTAAAATCAAGTTCATCATACAACATAAACGGTGGATTGAAAATGGAAAAGTGCTTAGTGATTTCATACATTAATTGTGGGCGAGCCCTCACCTGGTTGAAAGTTCAAATCTTTTTTGTGGTGCTGAATCATTGCTGACTCCGTCCTAGTGATGATGATCTGATATTGCTCTTGTTCTTAGAAGGGAAGCTTCTGTCTGTTATGAGAAAAACGGTGCATGTTAAAAAGCAAGCATTTATCAGTTGTGCCAAAAAGTGTAGCAAGACATCACCCTTCCCTGAAAAAAGTGCAATTTTTAGTTTTGGCTAGACAGTCACAAATTATTACATTTGTTTGTGTAGTCGTAGTGACATTTTTTCATTCCTAGACAAAATACAAGGGAGTGGTATATATGGCATCTAAGAATCTGAAATGTATTTTCTAGGCGGAACATCGGCACAACCATCCACCAGTGCCGGGGCCAGAGCGGAGGTGGGCACTCCTGGGGCGGAGGCGGTGCAACTGCCAGTGGAAGCTGCTGTGGGGAGATGCCACGGTAGTGGCAGACAGTGGTAAGCTAATATATTCCTTACTTATTGAGATTGCAGACTTCAGAGTGTGCTCTCTGCACGGGTGTATATGTTGTACAGTACAAGTATACTATACTGTTAAGAAGACTTACAAATTTAGAACTAAGTTTTTATCAACTAGGTAGTAGCCTCCTCTAAATTGACTTCAACTCAACCGTGAAAGATTTTTCGAGAATCCAAGTCAGATCAGAGATGAACTTAATGGATGGGATGAACAAAAAGGGAAAGAAGGGTGTAAGTAAGTGTGGAAGGACGAGCGAGTTAAAAGTAATGATGACTGGCAAAGAATGATACGTGTTTTTGAATGCTGCCCGAGGGGGCTGGGAATATGATGCATGGTCGGTTGAAGGATGAAGCAAGGATGGGTGGAAGGAGAAAGGAAAGAGGACTGCCTGGGTGGGTAAAACATAAACTGTATGTGTGCGCAATATATCCTTTGGTTGAAATTCAAATGCAAGTCAAGCATGGATACATGGTTTGCGGTTTCCAAAATAAAATGAAAATGTTGTTTTACCGTGAGAAAAAGTAAGGTTTGTCCACTTGAGACATTAAGAAGAATGATTGACATTTACTTGGAATGGATGGATGCCTGGATCATGGTACTATCTGACTCATAGATAGCATATGTGTATGTAGAGAGAGTAGACGGTCACTGGATGAAATAAGTGTTACTTTGAAGAGCATGTAACACCGCACCCGCACGTCCGTTCTAGTGTAGGAAAGGCAAGGAAAAGAAGTTGTAATTTTTCCGAATACTACCATAATTAGTAGCAGTAGTTTGTATTGCAAGCACAGCATATATCCGGCGATGATGGGGGCCACTCACTACCTCTGTTAATAACTTTAGTACAACTCTGTCATTCATGTGTGGCCTATCAGTGTTCACTCAATAAAAAACAAAGCACCTAAAGTCACCCCTTATATGTAATCAAAAATATATCCTGTGAAGGGGTAGATAATCATGGGGCATATTATCAAGGGGGTTTAGCTCCGCTTTTTTGGCTTTAAAAGCCAAGAAAGCGGAGATAAAATTATCTCCCTATTACCTAGCTGTCACTAAAACGAGTTAGCGACAGCTAGTAGGAGATAGCGACCATCTTGGGCCCCACTTTGCATGTCAGTGACATTTATCACTAATGACATGCAAAGTGGGCGTGCCAAGATGTTAGCGACTGGAAACAGTCGCTAACATCGCTATCTCCTATTACCAACTTTTGGAGATATTTGCACTAAGCGCGAATATCCCCAAAATCTAACACCTGTTCTGAGCAGTTCTTAGCCATGTTATTCAATGGGAGGTGGATAACATGGCTAAGAGCATTAGCTCGGTAATGCATGAATATCGCTGACTTTTCTGCGATATTCAAGCATTGCGGCCGATTTTTATCGCATTTGCGATAAACCTTGGTAATACCAAGGTTTATCTGCGATAAAAATCGCCGCAGCTCAGCGGTAAATTTTTGTCTCTAACTAAGCAATAGCGATAATTATCGCTATTGCTTGGTAATATGCCCCCATATTATTTATCTTCTTCATTTTCATTTTCTAGTAGTCATTGGCACTGTAGGGTGAAAGTTAAATTAATAAGCAGTAGCCCTTGTAACAGAGTATTCTAAGTGCCATCCGTAATAGAGAGGTAAGAGCTTCACCACCTGCATGTACTGGACTTGTACAGTAATGCAAGCCTGTGTCATCATGGCGTGCGTCTGTTTTTCTCGGGTGCAAGTTGACTGCGCTGGCATTATGCCGGCTTCCAGAAGTTTACGTACCAATTTTGCTAAACAAGAGAGAAGAAGAAGAATAAGACTGGTGTACTGTCATAGTCGACTCTAATGTAGTGAGTCCATAGTGCTCATAGAATTGATTACTGAAACTCCCACTAATGTTAGAGCAAGGCTGAAGAAGTGGGAGGTTAGATAGATACAGGCCACAAATGTTATGTACTGTGCTTGCAAGTTGCTAGTTCTAAAGTGACACAACTTTATTCTGAATTATTTTGTGTTAATCTTAAAGAGCATTGGTTACAGATTATGTTTTTCTTTCTTCATATAGATGCTCCTTCCAAACTGTCACGGAAGGAGCTGGCTAGACGGGCCTGGCAATGGAAACTTGAGGCGACTGTCGCCGAATATCAGCGGCTGGTGGCCCAGGAGGAGAAGGACACGCAGTCGACCTCCACAACATCCACAGCGACAGCTGCATCCTCCTCCACTCTCCCGGGGTCAGCCAGTAGGCCAGGCCTCCAGCGGTACATAGCTGTGGTACCGCAGCCACCCGCCACCGCCAAGCAGCCAAAAAGCAGCTTCCCCCCACAGTAGGTGCAAGGCACGCGTGCACCGCCTAACCCTCAGGGTGTCCTACCTTGAGCAGGAGCAGAAGAAAATGAGAATCTTGCTCAAGAACCTCCGCAAGGAGCATGACCGCCTGGCCCAAAAAGTACACCGCCGGCTGCATTAGAGGAGGAGAGACTGTCCCTTGCCCCTTTTTTTAAAGATTTTTGGGGTGGGAATAGGGAGTTGGGTTTTTTGGACTTTGGGGACTTTTCATTTCATGGACATTCTTTGGGGTTAGGTAGGGGGGTGGGTCGGGTCTTGCGGGATAGTGTATTT
Source organism: Lissotriton vulgaris (assembly GCF_964263255.1). NCBI lineage: Eukaryota > Metazoa > Chordata > Amphibia > Caudata > Salamandridae > Lissotriton > Lissotriton vulgaris. The sequence goes on along the minus strand of NC_141699.1, from coordinate 322,745,731 downwards.
TTGTTAGGGATATAAATAATTATTACTTTCAACTTAAACATAGCATACGTGTTTTTACTGCAGTTGAGGCTGGAGGGGGGGGGGGTTTAACAGTAAGTTTGTTTTCCTGAAACTTAAGTGGCTTCTTGATTCAAATTGTGTAAGTAATTGCCTAAATGTTTACAAAAGTAAGTGCCTCTCACAGAGTAAGTGAATTAAATTGTCCTAGGACTTTACTAGTACTACCGCCAGTCTCTTGTCTCTCATACTACTCCATTATTCTTCCTCCCCCCAAACGCTTATCTTACCTGTAATTTGTGGTTCAAAATAGGGCTAGGCACAGGGCTGGCTGCATGGCAAATGGCGATTAAGGTTGGCAATCCTGGGCGGTTGAAATGGCATCATTGCAGTAGTACTAGGGGTGGTACACAGTGGCAGTTGCAGCATATGAAAAAAAAGAAATTGAAACCTTGATTGGCCTGAGCGGAGCATTATAACGGTACAATAGATACTATAGCACGTGACAGTACACTAGAACGTGCCAAAATATAGCCTTACAAATGCTAAAGTATTGAAAGTATAACTACTACTTGCGTGGAATTTGACATTGGCTATTACTACAAGAAATAGTACTGAAGGTGAAGGACACAGCAGCGTAATCATTTGCCACGTGTAGGAGGAGGATGTTCTTCATGATCAATCCAGTTGATGGCGCCCATGAAAATTTGCTTTGATTTGCCAATAGTCATGGGTCTGTGTCAAGCTGAGTAAGAATATATCCTTCAAATCCTTCACCAGCCTTGAAATGTAATTCATTTTCAGTTGCTATGACCTCATCCTCCCCAGCAAGTGTGTGGAATTATTGCTGTCATTTACTCACACATCAATGAAAACCACACAGCCCGGGGGAAGAGGGTTAGGGTTTGGAAATTGGATGGGAATGGCGTTTTTTGGGAAAGTTTTGTTGAGAGAGGAAAAAAAAACACAGCATGGACAAACAACAAATGAAGATAAACAAATCTTTGGATACAAAGATATCCATAAATATTTTGAGGGACATAAAGGAATTGCATGCACTTCTGCAGGCATGAAGTTGATTGCTATATGGATGGCTAGGTTACTTAAACTAATTAGTACTTTCTAATGAATGAAAGAATGCGACAGTACAGGGCTGCAGTAATTATGCATTTTCACTTGCCTATCTTTGCACTAAGAGAAACACTTTGTTCATTAACTTAGTTTGAAAAATAGCAAAGTTAAACTATACAATGGCTGGAGGGATGAATTTAGAAGCAGAGAGCAAAGAAATGCAGAGTCACACTCATAGAAGTTCACAGCATTAACATTACTTAAAAGATAAGTAGAAATAATGGATACTCTTACTGTATGTTGTTGTACTTGTCCTGTTGAATTTGGGAAGTTGCACGCATCAAGTCATTCCTCTTACTTGCGGTACTCCTCCGTTCCATCTGACGCTCCGTCGATCAATGTTGGTGACCAGAAGACACCCTGTCCACTGCCTGCCTGGCGGATGCAGAATTGCGGGTCGCTAATGTGAAGCCTGACTTCATCCTTTTTTCCATTGCACAGGGTGAAAGACGCCCTGTAAATGTTGATGGAAAAACAGGAAGTGATATTAAAACACCACTGAGAAAAAACATATAAGGTACGCAGGCTGTGTAGTGCAAAAAGTCACACTTTCAGTTTCAGAACCGACAGTACAATAGTTTTGAAAGGGCGCACTCTGAGTCTCCTTTTGAAGGATAAATAAGTATGGGCGAATTTTGCGGATCTTTCCACTCAAGCTAGGTGTAGTGTAAACTACGGTTTTAGAACAACATTAGACCTTCCCAGCAGTGCTCCTAGACCCTTAAACACAGACGCTAAAATGTAGAATACCCCCAATCAGACCCCAAAAATCGTGCAATACTGCTACCTGTCTGAGACCTAGTGGAAAATGGTGACAAAACGTACTTTGAAAGTAAAGTAGGCCCAAATCCCCCCTTTCCCACCATGGATTTTCTTCAAACCACTTGCAACCAAAATTAGACATTTCTCGACAAGTGCTCCAAGAGTAGACCCCAGAACCCAGTTGCCAAAATCTCGAACAACCCCAAACACATACAATACTGCTAACCCTAACGAGCCCTAAGTTAAAAATAGTGTCAAACGCTTTCTTCAACTAGGCCCTAACTCCCCTTTGCCAGCATGGATTTTCTCCAAACCACTTGCAATCAAAAGTATCCATACCCAGCGTTGCTCCAAGACCCCAGAAAAACTAGGAACCCCCCCAAGCAGGCCCCCGAAAACATGAAAGTGAGCGAAAACTCTGAAAAGTTAAAAACTTTTTCACCATGGATTTTATCCAAAACGCTTTTGTCCGGTATAAGACCTTCCTAGCAATGCCCCCTGAGCCATAAACCTAGGCGAAAAAAAGTTTAACCCCCCCAAACGGCCAAAAAGCAAAAATGGAAAAATGGGGACTTTGACAAATTTCTGCCTAGTTCCCAGATCACTCCGTGCGCGCTCTGCAGCTAGGCCCTAACTCCCCTTTGCCCCCATGGATTTTCTCCAAACCACTTGCAATCAAAAGTATCCATACCCAGCATTGCTCCAAGACCCCCCAACCCCCCCCCCAAACACCAGGAACCCCCCAAACAGCCTCCCTCCGATTCTCTCCAAACCACTTTTATCCGGTATTAGACCTTCACAGCAATGCCCCCAGACCCGTCAACCCAGGCGGAAACAAGTTTTACACACCCAAACAGCCAAAAGGCAAAACCGCAAAAAGTGAGACTTAGCAAATTTCGGGCCTACCTGGAGGTCAGTCCAAATGCGCTGTGCAGCTAGGCCCTAACTCCCCTTTTCCACCATGGATTTACTGAAAAACAAATGCAATCAACATTAGACTGTGCCAGCAGTGCTCCCAGACCCCAAAACCCACCCATAAAAACCTAGAAGCCCCCCAAACAGCACCCCAAAGGCAGGCAAGTGAGCAAAAACGGAAAAACTTTTTCACCATGGATTTGGTCCAAAACACTTGATTGCGATATTAGACCTTCCGAGCTATGCCCCCAGACCCCTACAGCCACCCGCCAAAAAGCTGAAAATCCCCAAGCAGGCAAAAAGCAAAAATGGGCCTACGTTCAATTCAGTCCAAATACGCTCTGCAGCTAGGCCCTAACTCCCCTTTTCCACCATGAATTTTCTGAAAAAAAACATACAATCAAAATTAGACTGTGCAGCAGTGCTCCCAGACCCCAAAACCCACCGCAATAACCTAGAAGCCCCCCCAAACAGCACCCCAAAAACAGGCAAGTGAGCAAAAATGGAAAAACTTTTTCACCATGGATTTGGTCCAAAACACTTGATTCCGATATTAGACCTTCCGAGCTATGCCCCCAGACCCCTGCAGCCACCCGCAAAAACGCAGAACACCCCTAAACAGGCAAAAAGCAAAAATTTAAAAATTCATACTTAGAAAATTTTCAGCCAACCGGTCAACATCGGTCCAAACGCGCTCTGCAGCTAGACCCTAACTCCTCTTTCCCACCATGGATTTTCTTCAAATCACTTCCAATAAAAAATGATGCTATCCCAGCAGTGCTCCCAGGCCCCCACACCCTCCCCCACGAATCTAGAACACCCCCAAACAGCCCCCCAAAAACATGCAATACTGATATATTCAAAACATGGCAAATTGCGCTGTTCACAAACATTGCTGTTTTCAGCACTTCCACTACTTCGATCCTCTTGAAACTCACCTGGACAGTCACTTGTTCCAGTGATTCACAAGAATCTCAGCAAGGCAGAACAAAATCGAACCACTGCGCTCTTTGAAGAAGAAGAAGAAGAAGAAGGTCTATGACTAGTTTTCACCCAAACACACGCGCCCGTAAAAACACAGAAAAAAAGGCCAAAATTCTGCCAATTCTGAATCAACGAACACCAAACCCCCTAAAACATTGCCAACATCAAAGTGAACGAGCCTGCATCGGGCCCCGAGCCCTAGAATCAGCGTGAACCATACCAACTTAAACCCAAAAACCCTAGTAAATCGCACTGAACCCTAAACCGTAGATATGCTTTGTCTGTCTGTGTCACAGAGCCTAGGTATGCTACATCAGGAGGATGCTTCACTCAGTGGTGCCTGCCTTGACCGTCTGCTAGGCCCTGCCGCATGCATGGGCCAAAAATCCGTTCCGCTCAAGAATTTGCGATTTTTCGGTACTTTCGCGAGATTTACGAAATACAGAAAAACAGCAAATTTTGCAAACATAACGGATGTTTGGCCCAAGCTTGAGGCAGTGCCATGCAGAGGGTCAAGGTAAGGCACCACTGAGTGAAGCAACCTGAAGTAGCATACCAAGGCTCTTTGTCAGACAGACAAAGCATATCTAATTGTATGCAGCAAGCCACATAGCCCCAATTTTACATGAACTGCTGTCTGGAGTGGACTCTGCCTGGAATAACAACAACAGTACACTTCCTCGCCCTTGACCAATACATACCACGAATAGACAGACATGTAGTCCTGCCGTAGTAGTTGTTGTAGACTGGTTTACCTGTTTGCCACTCACGAATTGGCCATAGTTCTTCCGTAAACCGATGCTGATGATCCATTCCAGTGAGTGACTGTAAAGAAAAAAGATATATTATTTAATCAATCATCATGGTATATGGGCAAGTGAGTCCGCTCCAAGCATATTTTTCATATTTTGTGAAATGGAATTTAGTGGCCCCAGAATTTAAAGTACAATTTGAATTAAAAATGGTAAAAAAAACAGAGTTGTTGACATGAGTTACAATTACTGTGTGAAAGATTAAATAATAACTAAGACAAGACATATGAATCATCATTTCATGTACAAAAAACAAACAGCAATTGGTTTCTTCAGAGCCAGACAGCCATTGCTGTCCACTGCATGCCATCTTCTCAATTATTCATTACCTGTTCTACTTTTTGTCGGCATCTTCTTCGGAAAGTGAGGGCCCACAGAGTAGCCTCTCCTGTCAATATCAGATGTAACTCTGTCAGCAATCAGAAAACATGCAGTCAGTCAGTAATTTCAGTCCCACTTGAGGGGACTCGTCGTAATCCATCCATCTGCCTTGAGGGAAATGGATAGGGGAGTCTGGAGGAGGAGTATAAAGGAGCATGATTGAGTTGTGAACTTGTGAATCTCAGGAATGAAGACTGCGGCACCTTCAAATCAATAAGGAATATAAGATGAAGACAGTACTGCTGATGGACTTGTTGTGATTAGGTGATTAGAGTTTTGTTGTGGTAAAAGAAACAAAGAAAGACACACAGGAATAAAAGTGAATAAGGACGAAAAAAAGGAAGTCATTTTCAGGGCTCGGTGTCAGGGAAGTAGAGCTCGTCTTCAAACTCCATGAATTGAGACAGGAGTAGGTCAGGTTATAGAGAAGAACTTCCGTCACCTAAGTCAGTGTCCTCTTCTTCCTGCGTGCATTCATGTAATTTGTAATCTGGTGGTATCAAGTGCTGATTCATCTTGATCAGTGTTAACCTCTCCACATTTTGGCCAAGAGGCGGGTCCTTTTTGAATGGCACCAGCAGCACTGAAAACACATTCAGAAGACACACTTGCGAGTGGGCAAGACAAATAATTTATAGCCAGGTTGGTGATCAGTAGCCAAAGAGCCATTTTCCTGTACCAATACAGCAATGGGTTCGTATTAACAAAGACCTGTGTTGGGTCATCCAGATAGGCCTGCACCATCAACTCCACGGTTGATCCATTTTGGGTACCATCTGTGGCCTTCTCAGCACTGGAACGAGCAAACCCTTGATGAGTTAGCCAATCTGCTTCCGACAATATTATGGCTGGGCCTGGTGCAAGTGAGGATGATGATACATTTGCTGCTGGTGTCATTAACGGCTTTGAGGGAAAGTGACTGCCTTCGCCCACAGATTCAGAAGTGGAACTTAACCCTGGATGGCCTGCTGATTCAGTTGGACTTCCGACGGCTCCTTGAATTTTCTGCCGATCTTTTTCAAACCAACTGGCTGACACAGCTAGCCAATGTTTGTACTTTGAAACATCTGCTTCATCAAAAGGAATGAATCCTTTGCTGGCCACTGCCTTTTTGTGCTGTGGATGCAGAATAGGGGCACAAATGTAATGTTGTTCTGTATGTATGTTTTTAAGACTTTCATTGGCAACTGCGGCGGCCTAATAACCTCTCCGCCAATAGATATGCATCTTGCTTTCCAACATCATCTCTGAACGTTGAAGACACCGCCTTCAGTTGGTGCTCTAGCATGACCAACAATGGGATAGCTTTGCTCAAAGAACAGTCCTCCCTGTTGACTTCATGCGTAAAGACCTCAAAAAGACGAAGCATGTCTGTCAGGTTTTAAATTAGCTGCCATTCCTCCAACTCTAGCCTCATGTCTTTCATAGTAGAACCTAGTTGAAAGATATAGTCATTGATTGCCATGCACTGCTCAAACAGACGCTCAAGTATGTAAAAGGTTGGGTTCCAACGTGTCGCCACCTCCTGGATGAGTCATTTGACTGGCACTTTACGTTCATGTTGAATGCTCCTCAGCTCCGTCCGGGCCTTAAAAGAATGGCTGAAATGTGTGCAGATTCTTCGGCAGGTGGTCAGTAACTTCTTGACTGTGTTTTTATTTTTCAAGAAATCTTGAACAACCAGGTTTATACAGTGCACCAAACACGGCACTCTGAAATATTCACATTCCTGCATGGCCTTAAGTATATTACTGCTATTATCCATGGAAACATAACCAACTATGCAATTTCTTGGTTGCAGCCATTCAGAGACCTTACTGTTAAACTCCTCCAAAATGTTTTTTGCAGTATGAGTTTTCTCCATGGCAAACGTGGCTAATGTTGCATGTTTCCGAGTAGCTTGAAAAACTGTGTCCAGGTCAACAACTGCAACTTGTCTCTAACCCCTGCAAAAGACCCTGCAAAAGAGACCCAGTGTGCAGTGATGCACATGTAATCAAGGGCTTGGCAACTGGTCCACATGTCTATTGTCAAGTGGATAGTGTGAACAGCACTCTTCTGCAAAGCTGCCCCAATCACCTCCAGCACATCTTGATGCAGTGCTGGAACCGCAACTCTGGCAAAATAGGACCGGCTAGGAACCTTCCATTTTAGGGCAGACTGTTGCCACTAATTCTAGAAACCCCACCCCTTCCACGAAAGAAAAAGGGAGAAGGTCCAGCGCTAGCATTTTAGCCAGCTTTGCGTTATACAGACGTACCATTGGGTGGTTGCGTTCAAATGGCACCTATGACCACAACGTTCCGCGAATGGTGGGCTGGATCATTTTACGTGATGAGGATGAATATGACGTCTTCAAACCAGTTAGGCCCAGTGATGTAGTTTTTCGTATTGGTGTCTCTCCCACACTCTTAGTGTGCCTCATAGATGTTGCAGGGGTAGAGGGTGTGGGCGATACCACTGCAGTGCTGCTGCCAGCAGAACTGGGTGTACCAGAAAAAATGTCTGTCGCTTCTTCACTTCCCCCTGCTCGATCAGCCTCTCGTCATCATCAGATGCAATATCAAGGGATACATTTGGATTTGTTTTTCTTTTGCCTTCCTCGATCTTCCTCATGTGTGCTTCCCAAATGATAGTGTGGTGTTGCTTGAGATGACCTCTCTGGCCTCCGGTACCATAGTTGGTACCAAGCTTACCCCGACTAACGGATACTTTACAAATCAAACAAACGACCATGTTTTCTGCCTTTGCGCTAACAGTAAAGAAGTCCCAAACTCGGGACCGGTGATGTCTGCTGAAGGTGGAGGTGCTACTTTGACTTTTAATGCCAGATGAAGTGGAGGATGGGCGTGGCTAAATTCGTTTCTGTTGTTCACTTACAGCACCACTACTTGAGGTCGAGCTGGATGGAGGTCCATGCCGGCCTTTCTGACTAAAAAAGATGGAAGCTGTAGGTCGTGTTGGTGTTGTAGTTAACGGTGGTGGTACTAGTGCCATGCTGCCCACTTCCCGCTCAACAGGGATTCGGGATAGGGAAATGAGTGTCTGCTGCATGCCCGTCATCAGACTGTTCATCAGCAGCAGAAGACACCACTTCTTGTTCGTCGTCATCACCCATAAGTCGAAGCTTTGCGGGAGCCTTCCTTTTAGGCTTAGCTAACTTTGTCGGCTCATGGCGTGACTCACTCTCAGACTGCATGGCTGGGTTCCAATCACAATCAAGGTCATCAGAATGAAGGGGGCTTGAAGAAGAACTTGTAGTAGTAGTAGTATCCCTCCTTGACCTTTTTCTTGCTGGGGATCTGGAAGACAATGGATAATCATCATCAGGAGGAGTGGCTTCCTCGGATGATACCTCCTCTTGTATATCAATTTCCTGATGTGCCCCTACTTCTGGCAGAACAAGTTTTGTAGGCAGTTGTGCTGCTCCATGAACCTCTAGTTGCACCTCTCCATGCACCTGTCCATGAGCTTCTCCTTGCGGCTCTACTTGCGCCTCTCCATGCGGCTCTACTTGCGCCTCTCCTTGCGGCTCTACTTGCACCTCTCCTTGCGGCTCTACTTGCGCCTCTCCTTGACCATATACTTGCGCTTGTTCTAGTTGCACCTGTGTTAGTGGCTGTGGTTGTTGAACACTCGTCAGCTGAGTTACACCCGGAGTTGATTGGATGGTACTTTCTTGTGATGAGCCAAGATCACTGGTCGATGGTGATTGAACAACCAAGTGCCTGCCGCAGCAGCACTCATGTTCTTGGACCTAAGTTGGCGTGGTGGCACTGAGCCCAATGAAGCCGAGGTGCTGCTTCTAGCTTGGCCCCCGGCGGACACCGCTGCTGCTCCATTAGTAGTTTTTTTCCCAAAAAAGGTGTCGGTGGGCACACCAGTCTCCTTGGCAGGTGGTGCCACTTGCTTCTTCTGCTTCTTCTTACTTGCAGTGGCACTGGCATCCTTTTTCGCTGAGGCGCTGCGACCATCTCTCTTTGGCGCCATCTTCTTGAGATCTCAGAACAGCAGGCCGCGGTTGCACGAGTTGCAGTATTGTCTTGTCTGTTGCCACACGTGACTTCACGTGACGTTGTGCGGCACACACCGCTGCAGGACTTCTTCCTGGCACTGGTGGTTCTCTTGAGCACCTAAAAGCAATGAAGCCAGAGGAACATCAGTTATACACCCCAAAAAGTCGAAAAACACTCAAAAATCACCACAAACTCATGCCATCCATGCCCTCAATGATGTTTAAATTCAAGACACCCCACAGAAAGACTATGCCCATGCACCACTGAGTACCCCTGGGCATAATGGTTGAAAGCAAGGCAAACTGGGTGCAGGCCTGAGCACACTGCCTGGCTTCAAAATGGCCCCTTGACCTCCACCACATGGCCAGGCCCTGCCTGTATGAGGCCTCAAAATGGCCCCCACCCACATGGCCAGGCCCCAACAACACCCCAAAAAGTAAAATAACACGCAAAAATCACCACAATCCAATGCCATCCATGCCCTCAATGATGTTTAAATTCAAGACACCCCATAGAAAGACTAGGTCCATGCACCACTCACTACACCTGGGGCTACTAGCTAGTGAGGCTTTACAGGCACCCCAAAATGCAAAAAACAAACCAACATATAACAGTGAGCTAAAATTCCATGACATAAATGAGAATTAAGTTAAAAAATATTCACAGAAACAGTTGTATCATGCACCCAGTGATCCAAACTCCAAAGTCCAAAAAGTCCTCAAATACAAATATCCAGCAGCAGTCACAAAAAGTAATCCTTCCAGCTCCACAGCCAAATGAAAAGTGACCAAGACATGGACAAAGCACTGGGAGGAGCCTGCGGGACAGGAACAGGAAGTTGGAGACTCTGGGGCACTTCCTTCCTCCCACCCACACCAAAAAATGGACTCCTGCATCAAAAAGTGAAGCCAAATGTCAATCTGAGGAGTTATTCTGATCAAAATCATAATTTTCACAAGGTTTATGCTTCCTGCTGTGGATTTCTTGTGCAGAATTGCAATTTTTGCAATTTCGGGAACGCGAGCTGTTCAACTCCCGCCGGAAGGGAGCTGCGCGCCGCATCTACGTGTTCGGCATTGTTTACTCCAGCAATGCGTGATCGCGGGCCTTTATGACGTACTCGCGTTGTCAAACTCTCGCTGTGCAAGATGGCAAGCCGCGATAACGTAATTGCGTTCGAAAAACTCTCGCGCGATGACGTAACAAGATCGAAAATGGCGCAGCAACGCAAAACCAGGAGAAAAACAACTCGGCGGACTCAGAATATTGTATTTTTCAAGCGCGACCAAGCAAAATAATTTGTAGCTGTCGAATTTGTGGATAATTGGGTAAATTTGCGTGATTCACGGATCGCAAAATCGTCAGAAATTCGCAAATTCGCCAGCGAAACTGATTTTACGCCCACGCTAAGGGAGAGCCATCACTCTAAAACTTATAAAACATGGCCTAACATCAAGAGGTGGTAGAGCAGTTTTTGTGATAGAGGCACATGGATATCATCAGACAGAGGTATTCTATTCATGGATAGTATTCCCAGAATCAAATTCAGTTACTAAAATGTTTCACTTCTACAAAGAAGATGATCCACCGGAGGAGTATATTCCATTCGAGGATATTCAAATTCCACTCACATACCAGTAATATGAGTCCACTAGGTAGACCAGGAGCAACATGGCCGATTTTAGCCGGCTATATACCTCATCCTGACATTGAAGAAATGTCAGAGGTGAATTGCTCACTCAACTCAAAGAGTTAATCAGAATTTATAGACAATAGGTTTAATACGTCATGTGGATTCTCACAGTCCAATCACCATTATTTATTCCACAACAAACCTCTCACCAGGGGAGTACACTAAAAATCACACCACAGACTTTACACGCAGTCATGGGTAAACTACCCACAATACGTGAACAAATTCCGTTCTGGATAGTGAAAAACATTACTCAAATCGAAACAGTATTTCCTAATACCAGCCCTTATGAGTAACACAGAATTCTAACAATCTGTTTATCAATGGGAATAACACCACATCTGGAAGACTGCACCACTTGAGGCACAGTCTTTGCTGCTATCTACACTAAAACACATGGTGTTCCATCTATGGCAGTAATACCTGACTTCCTGAAAAATATTCAAAATGAATACGGGGCAGAGCCTGCTCTGAATTTAGGTATGAAGTTACTGAAAAATGTCAACCAGGTCTCTTCAATAATATTATCTCATTTTAAAGGAGAAGCAGCATCAGTAGCAATCCGCCAGAAATTAAGGGAGTTTGTTGTAACAGAACGACAAGAACTAGCCAGAATAATTGAAAAAACCTATGAAGAATTAGGCAGAGACAGTTTGGCTGGGAAACCAGTTAAACCACAACTGTCTGAAAGTCCTGAAAAGGTCTTTACAAAAAACATTCCTACCTCTTCAAAAAAGAATTGGAAAAAATAGCAAACAACATTCAAAAGAGAAAGATTCTTAACTCAAAGGTAGGTCTCCTCAAAAGGGGCCCTCTGAAAGGAGGTATAACCTCAGAAATAAGGATAATTTGAGAAAACCAGACAGGTATCAAGATACTGATACACATTCCTCTCATACCTTTCAGATATCGCCACAGACACCCAAAAAATAAAGGACGGTCAGAACACAAAGAAGAACGCGTGAAGTCCAAAGACGACCAACACGTTCAGAAAAGCAAACAAAAACCTCAATTCACCAAGAAGAAGGTAGCAGGTCTAAAAATCAGACATGCTGAGTATCTTGAGGACACAACTCAAGAACGGAGAATGGGCTCAGAGAATGTTGGACAGCGCAGCAGAAGTAACAATAGCTCTCCAGAACCTGAAGGGACTTCTGGAGACAGTGGACTTGAATGAGGACATTCAAGTTGAAACTGCAGACACCAGCGTTAGCTCTCCACATAGGTTATATGAAAGAACACTCCGGATGGAGGGAGTCATATCAAGAAAAGTGAAAGCATTCTTTTGGGAGCGACTTTCCAAGGGTTATGATATACTCCTAGTTGAACGGGATCGGCCACCAGAACAGGGAGTGCCCACATGGTCAATACATCATTATGCCAGCCTTCTTTAACCATGTTCCAGTACATTTAAAATATACTTATGCCAGGAAATGGCAAAGGGAAAGGTGGATACTTAAGCATCTAGAACTCCCCAGCTCCGGTTTGTCTTCTATAGGAGTCTCATTTGACTTCTACTGAATCACATACAATTTTTTCAAAAATCCTGTGGATAAATTGTTTTTGCTGTTCTCAGCAAACAATTAACAGCCGAGGGGTTCCAGGCTTGGTGATGAAAGGGACTCCCTGTGAAGACAGGGCTATCGATTGTGGCTCAGTCGGATTTTGGGGGAGCAGAAATTACTTGTTCCTCCTTTTATGGTCCAAATGTCGACAACCTTTCATATCTAAGTAAATTACAAGACAAATTAATGATGACAACCCCTCCCTTAATATTAGGAGGTGATTTCAATATCCATCTAGATCCATACAAGGATAGATCTGATTTCAGCCATGTGGCTGGGACCCCACAATCTTGGAGGGTTATGAAAAATCTTTTACTTGATATGACTTTGGTAGACCTTTGGAAAACTAAGAAGGGAGATGTCCAGATGTTTACCTTTTATAGTAAAAAACATCATCTTCCTTCTAGAATAGACTATGTTGTAGCTAATAGGGATGTTTTAGATAACCTATGCAACATATCTGTCTTACCTAGCCACCTCTGATCATGCCCCTCTTATATTTTCGTATTCTAGGGATGGCAACAGTCCACAAACTAGATGGACATTGAAAAGATCAATGTTGTTAGATCCTGGAATTGTTCAGTCTATCAGAGTCTCTTCTTTTGAATTGTTTTCATTTAATGTAGGTTCCAAGTCTTTAGATTATGTTTGGGACGCTTATAAAGCTAGTCTGAGAGGCATGCTACATGGTCTAAGAAGCTCACAAAAGGCTAAGGCCTTGGACCTACAGTCCATTGAGAGCAGGATAACAATTAGAAGTGGAAAAGAGTAATCTTAATCAGGAGAACTTATAAAAATTCACACAAGTGGAGAAAAGTCTGGAGGGGGTAAGGCAGGAGCTTAGGAGCTTGCAGGATCAGAAATGTAGGACACAATGGCCAGTGAAGAATATGGAAAACTTTGAATATGGGGAAAAAGCAGGTGCCCTAGTAGCGTGGAAGGCAAGGATCGATCGCTCGAAAAATAACATCAATGAACTAATTATTAATAGTAGTGGAGAAAATTCTAGTAAGGCTGAAGATTTACAAACATGTCTTCTTTCTCTCTTTTCAGATCTGTATAAGGAAAATCTGGCTCCTTCCCAGGATATAATATCTTCCTGGTTAAGGGACAAATCTTTACCTGCTCTAACTGAATTTAGTCGGGACGCCCTAGATGCCCCATAACAATTAAAGAAATTAGGGATCAAATAAAGAGGTCTAAAACCAATAAAGCTGCCGGTTTGGATGCTCTCCTGAATGAAGTATATGAACTTTTTCTGGATGAACAAACCCTGGTAATTTACACTCTATTTAATCAGTTTATAGGCCTATAAGAGTGGTTCCTAGATCCTGGAAAGAAGCTATGATCATTCTAATACTGAAAGCAATAATGATGGGACCCCCTCAAGACTTGACAAGCCAGGGAAGGAGGGGAATGAAATAATCTAACAAGAAAGAACAAATTTCCCTTACCTACCACATAATTAGAAAATACAACTACTCAGATATCGGTGACAAGGACTAAACCATGACTTACAAAATATATATTTTTATTTCATGTTTATAAATATATGTTCCATGAATTTGCTTCAAATAACATCGTTTCATGAATTAATCAAATATGATAAAATTTGCAATTTCTATAGAGACAAAATACTTTTATAAATACAGAAAAAAAGAACACAAGAAAATATCACAAAGTGTCAATGAATCAGACATTATTAACAAATCAAATGACTGAAAACTAATACATACTAGAAACAGCCCCTGGAAAGAAAAAGGTACCAACATCCAAACACATTCATAACAATCTCCACATTCTCACTCAAACTTCACACATTCTCATAACATATGAAATACGGAAGAAGAATCATGAGTACAGGTCTCCAAGGTTGATGAGAGAACCCGCACTTGGTCGATGCGTTTCGGCGGCTCAGGGCCACCTTCTTCAGGACCACTTCTGTTAAAACAACCCAGATATCCAGGGGGTACAGAGAAGCGAGGGTTGACAATACAGTTGAGGTTCTAATGGTATAATCCAATAATAAAGTTTCAGAAAGTAATTTATTATGTATCTTCCAAATAAAAATCCCAGTGTAGATAGATGTTGGATTAAATTGGGTATTCCGTGATTACTGCATGCAATATGATCCTTGACTTTCTATTTATTGAAATAATCCAATAATTGGTTCCCAGCTATATTAGGTGACAATAATGTCCACAAGATTTTATACATCCATTTTCTATTCAGAACATAGAGGGTATGGCATCCAGACTTTAAGCGTCCTAATCAAATGGGGGCCTCGATTCTAATGTTTCCGCATCTTTAAAAATCCTCCAATGCATGAAAAAGCATTGGAGGATTTTTAAAGATGCGGAAATCTTGTGGACATTACCAGGACGACCTAGGCAAATGCAGTTAGCCGAGAGGCACCCAGATGTAAAGTATTACGACTTGTTAAATCTGCAGACATGGGCGTCTGCAGGTGGGGTCGCTTGCCCCCCCTGAATCAGAAGCCTGTGTTCTGAGTAGGGAGGCCGTCAACATTCTTATTACTCCAACAAACATTCTTGCACAGGGCACTACCAGTGTTAAAGCCGGCCGGGAACATAGGCCAGACTTTAGTGAGCAGCTCTTAATCAGGGCCAGGGTGTTTTACTGAGGTAGAGAAGCGCTGCAGTGTAGGGTGCTGCTTTTAGGATCAAAAAGGTTTAGACCTGCGCCAGTTAGACATTGGTTTGCTCCTCCACACTGGAGTACCTGTATGAAGTGAGTTCATTGGAGCAGAGTATGTTTGAGGATTAGGAAAACTGCTGCTTCCAGGGTCATCACATCAATTATGTATTAATATGTGATACTTTGAATAAAAAAGAATCACATATTGATATGAGAGCACATCCCTGAATACATATTAGTGAGAACACTTTAGCGAAATGCTATTTAAATAGCTCAGTGAGCTAAACACTGACTGCAAAGATGAGTGTATCTCTGCAGGTTACACGCTTCAATCCTGGCAGGGCACGCTTAATTTTGTATGGTCGATGTGGCAAAAACTGTGGAGACGGCAATGGCAAAATGTGTTTTGGAAGCACTCCACTGTAACGTACAAAAAAAAGCGTTATTCATTTTTGAAATCCTGCTCATTCATAGGTTGCCTCACTTCTCTTTGAACTCTAGATGTACTCGGTTGCGGCTGTGTGTGGTGCCTGGGAAGCTGGGTTGAGGTGACAGAGGGTGACAGACAGAGGGTGACAGAGGGAGGGAGACAGAGACACCCTTATCTCCCAATCACCTAGTTCTACTGCCCCTCTCACCCCCTACACCCCACTGTCCCTTCCCCTCCCTCCTCCATCCTTGACTCCCAACCCTACTTCTCCGCTCCCCCACCCCTCAATCCCCCAGCACCACCCTCTTCCATCAATGACTCCCCAACCTACTTCTCCGCTCCCCCTCCCCTCAATCCCCCTGCACCACCCTCTTCCTTCCTTGCCCCCCACCCCTACACTCTACCTCTGCCTCTCTCAAATTAGGTCTACTGCACTCACTTCTCTTAAACCTTCAAACCTGTTTGATATTCCTGTTACCTGCATGCCCTCTCCTGCCTCCCCTACTACCCCACAGTCTCTAAGCTCTACCGAACACCACATTCCTTGTGATCTCCCACTGAACAAACCCCCTACTTCCTCCTCTTCTTACAACTCTCGCTCGCCTCCGCCAGCCTCTCTGACGGACCCCTCTACACTCCCTCTTCTCATCAATACACCTTTGTCCATCTAACTCTCTACTTCTGACTCCAGTAACACCCACCCCTTGGATGCTTTATATCCTCACCCCTCTCATGTAATCGCCCCTCATACTCCCACAGCATCTCTCACATCTCCTCCGCGGACCACTCCCTCTCACACGCCCCTGACCTCTCCTGCAACCCTTAATTCATCTACATCCACATCCTGTAATATCCCTCCCCCTCATTTAACTAACGATCTTACTGAACCCAAGGCCCCAACTACTCCTATCTCCTTGGTCCCTCCCCTCCCCAATATGACACCTCCCTCCCATCATAACCCCCTTCTCCTCCCCCCCTGGTTAACCCCCTTCCTCTCCCTAATCTTACTAATCTTAACACCTACTCCTCACTCCTCCCAAAAACGTTTGACCCACTCCACTCCTCCCTTCTTACACTGTCACTCCTTAATGTTGAACATCTCCTTTCGTCCCTTGTTTTAGAACTCTTCTCCCTCAGAACTGAAGTCTCCCTCCTTACTAAAGCCCACTCTTCTGATCACGCACGCACATCTGTTCCTTCATTCAACAACGTATCTTCACACATCAGCTCCCCCCCTACTTCCTACAGCAACAGCTCCCCTAGTAGTGGTAACACTGAGTACTCCTCTCTTGGCGCCCTCCTCCCTACAAACTCCCTGACCCCACCCAAACCCAGTGACCCTTCCAATACACCCCAACCCTACACGGCTTCCAAGATATCCTCTTCTTATCATGTTGCATACCCAATATCCCTGGAGGTTAACTTATCCCTGAACCCCCCTGCCTCCCCCCTTCCCTTTTCGTACTCTGGGCCCCCTTTCCCGCAGTCTACTATTCCTGTCCTCCTAGGAATGAGTCGGCTCCCCCTTTTCCCTACGTCACCTAGACCCCCTCAAAAACTAACCTCTAACCTCCCCGATCCCCCCACTCAATACCTTGACTCCTCACCCCTCTATTGCATGTTGATTAACTGCCGATCCGCATCTTGCCATGCGACTGATATTGCAGAAACCATTCTCAATGAAAACATAGACATTGCATTCCTTACGGAAACCTGGCTCAACCCCCACTTGACTCCTATCCTTGACTTGCTCATTCCTCCTGGATACTTCATCATTAGGAAAGACAGAGTTAAGCAAATAGGAGGTGGCCTTGCCATAATTTTTAAAAAGGAACTTAATCTCACGCTAGTTCATCTCCAGGATCATTCTTCCTTTGAATACCTTTGTGTTGATCTCACTGCCCCTGGCTCCCCTACCATCCGTTTATATACTATCTATCATCCCCCCGGCAATCCCATCCCCTTCACCGATGAGCTGTCTGATCTTATCACTCAATCTTTGTTCACTCACTCCAAGAACCTCTTTCTTGGCGACTATAAATCCACTGGAATAATAACGACGACCCGTCTGTCATCCGCCTTAAAGATATCATGGACATTACTGACCTTACTCAACTCTGCCAATCCCTGACTCCCTCTAAAGGCGCCACCCTTGATGCTATTATAACGAGCAAGGATCTGGCCTCTCTCTCAATGATTCTTCCAGTCGATTGGTCTTATCATCACCTTATCCTCTTCACTTTGAACTGCTCTATTACTCTCCCCACCCCTACCGGCACTTTACCTACCCTTGAAACATACTCGTAATCTTCACCTTATTTCCCCTGGCGAGTTGGAATCCTCTATCAAAACCTGTTTACTCTCCCCCCACCTCTCACAGCACCAATGACCTAACTGAACATTACAATAATTCTATCCGTCAAGCGCTTGACCAAATCGCCCCAATCAAACTTAAACAACAACAAAAAATACCTCCCAAATCCTGGTTTAATTCTGCCCTTAATAATGAAAGACGGGCCCTCAGACAGTCTGAACGCTCATGGAGAAATTATCCCTCTCCTGATAACCTGTTACTCCTTAGAAACACCAGATCAAAATACAAGAAGCACATCTTCGCTGAAAAAGCCCCCTTGCTCCGCTCACAAGTTGACCAGGCTAAAAACCATCCCAGAGAACTCTTCAGCATTGTTAAAAAACAAACTTCCTCTGGCCCCCCAAGAATAACAGCCACTGTTGAAAGAGGTGAAGAAATCGCCAGCTTCTTTTCGAATAAAGTAAACTCGATTGAACTATCCTTCTCTTCTCCTCCTCTCCCATCCCAATCTTCCCCTAGCCAACAATACCTCCCTAACATTCCTACTTCACCTTGCTCCTCTGCCCCTCCATGCCACGACCCCTTTCTTCCCCTCCCTACTCTACTCCACCCCTCTCTACCCCTCCCTACTCTCCTCCACCCTGACTCTATCTTTCAGGACACCCTTACAAAAAACAATGACTCCTGGAAGGAATTCTGCCCAGTATCTGAATCTACTGTCCTTAATATCATCTCTAAACTCAAACCATCTTCACACACCAATGACCCTCTCCCCGCCCAGTTGGTTCAGGAACTCAAACACATCATTGCCCCCACCTGGACCAAGATCATCAACTCCTCCCTTGCCACTGGTTGTGTCCCAGCATCCCTTCAACTAGGTCAAATCTCTCCCATCCTCAAAAGCCCCACGCTGATCCTAATGACTTGAACAACCTACGCCCTATCTCCAATCTTCCCTTCCTCTCCAAAGCACTTGAAAAATGTGTTCTTTCCCAGTTAGACAAACATATCACTTCCTTCAATCTCCTCGACGTTTTCCAATCTGGCTTTAGAAAAGGATGCAGCACTGAAACTGCCATGCTAAGTATCACTGATGATATTAATCGCTCTCTCGACAAAGGCGAATCCTCCCTCCTTATCCTCCTCGACCTCTCGGCTGCGTTTGATACTGTCCACCATCCCACCCTTCTTAATACTCTCAAAGAACGCTTTGGGTTCGAGGGAATTGTACACCAATGGTTCACCTCATATCTCCAAAACTGATTCCAACAAATTAACTCAGTCACTGCCTCTCCAAAGCCCAACCTGTCTCACTTGGGGTCCCACAAGGCTCTATCCTTTCCCCAACCGTATTTAATCTATTCATGGAATGTAACGGCCGGATTCTCGGACCAGATAGAATCAGCTCATCAGAGCACCACCAACCCAGCCGGAACGTAATCACCTCCCCCCTTAGGGCCTATTTACAACAGGTATCTATGTCTCCCACCCAAGGATGGGGAATTAGCAATGTACATGCCTAAGTTTTTCTACAATATCACACTCATACCAATTAGTCTCGCGGCAACTCAGGCCCAGACCATTCTACCCTGGGGCAGTCCTGATTATATACCATTACACACTGGCCACAACCAGTGCTCTCTCAAGCCACAATCCGGTGGGTATATACACCAGTATCCTCCCTGGTGCTCACTAAACAAGCCACAATCCGGTGGGTATACACACCAGTATCCTCCCTGGTGCTCACTAAAGAAGCCACAATCTGGTGGGTATAACTCCGCATCCCAACGACGATCACTTTCCTATGAATACCAGTTAGCTCTCCTTAGGGAATCTCTTGCAAAGTACTAAGGGTAGAATACTACAATATTATGAGTCACAACGATAACCAAATTAGATGATATGCGACTTATCCTCTACTTCCAGGGCTCCTCTCTCCCTCATTATTCGGTCACTACTTACCTGATCGGGAGTTGCGTCCGTTCACGTAATAGTAACTGACTAGAAGAACAGGTTACCTTTTTTGTATAAGAATAAGAGGCACATGCCGGTTCACTAAGAACTGGGGTACTTTATTACAATATAACAATAATATCAATATAACACTATACTATAACACATAGCCTGCAAAGGAAAATGAAAGGTTAGAATGTGCACATTACAAAGAAAAGGATCGATATCACCTTAGTCATGTGAAGTCTGGACTCAGCAGTCATCTGGGTTCCCTTCTCGTTTGTGTCTTGGCTCGTCTTTAGGGTTACACCTCTGCAGTCACGGATACACGTCTGCACCGCTATGCTCTGTCTCATTCGCCTCCCTCCAAGTCACTGGAAGCTTCCTCTCATCAGCTGCTTCCTCTCTGGCTGTTCTGCACTACTCCTCTCTCCTCTCAATCACGGACCATCTTCACCTCTCATCTTCGATCTTATAATTCAGTTTCAACCGCTCTGGTATTCGTTCTCTTAACTAACTGCTTCACTCGGAATGCTCTGATCTTAAAGGTCAAAGCTCGCCAGCTGCTCCAGCTAAAATAACTTCAATCTTTCGAAGAGAGTATCAGCTTCTCGATCTGTCTCAGACTTTTAAAATGGTGACTGTCTGCCCTGAAATAATTAATGGCATTGATGCTAACGGCTAGCTGCCGCCTACAGACTGACTAATTCACTGCCTCATGCTTTCACTAATATGGAAGATTGTCCCTTCATGGAAAGTTACGGCCAGTAACCTGCCGCCCACCAAATTCTTGCACCTCCCCGTACCAAGGACACGTTCCCAGACGGCCGGCCTGATGTTGTGTCTTCAGAATGGAGAAAAATACAGTCTTTCGATAAGGGCCAGCCTGAGCCGGTTGTCTCCAAGCGAACAACACCTCGTAACTAAAACATTACATTTGACCTAGAAGCATCTCAAGCTGCCGGGGCAGAAAGAAAGATGGAGTCTCTCCCGTTTGAGGCCTACAAGGCCGGAAATAAGCATAACTCCATGGAAGATATACTAACACTCTTACAGAAGGACGGATTATCACTAATATTAATGAATCTATCCCCTAATATAAGTTTATAAGCCCTGATCTAAGGAAAAGGGTACAGAACTAATCGGCACGCCTTGTGAATAGGCTCTATTTACGGTTCTAATCCTTTCACTAGAATGATAGAAGAATAAAGTCACCTCCAATCACCTTCTCTCATGAAAGGGCCCACAAAAAGTCAATCAGAACATGGAACCACTCACCATTATCCTTAAACAAGCTAACATCAGTTACCTCCTCTATGCTGACGACACACAACTATACTACAAGATCAAATCCCACCATGACATCCTTCTCCTCAATGATACCTTGAATAAAGTCCAAGCCTGGTTCCATCTTAATCATCTCAAACTGAATCCCCAGAAAACTGAAGTCATCCTTTTCACTCCCAAAAACAGTTCTCTGCCTATCCATCTCTGGATCAATGATATCAATGCTCTCAACTGCTCCCTCTCCACCTCTAACTCTGTCAAATCCTTGGGCATCAGGATTGATAAGAATCTAAGGGGCAGATGTATCAAAAAACCATTTTGCCAGTCCGTAATAGCGATTTGTTGCGAATCGCAATTTCGGAATCGCAAAATGGTATGTAACAAAAATATTGCGATAAAACAGCGATTCCTTAAAAGTCGCAGAAAATAATGCGAGAAATGTGCGATTCGCATAATTGCGATTTTCGCATTTAAGGAATTCGCAAAAACGGGAATCATGCAATGCTGGAACAAGTTGATGACATCACAAGCAGGAAGTACCAGTGATTGCTTGCACCTGCTACCCAGAGCCACACCCAGTGGCAGTTGGAAGAGTGTGCTGAGGCAGAGCAGACCTGTTTGTTCAGCTATGGAGGCACAGAAGGCACAGGAGGAGCAGCCAATTGAGAAGAAAAAAAGAAAGCAGAAGTTTTCAGAAAAGGAGCAAGAAGTGCTAATAGAAGAAATGGTGTGTAACCGTGAGGACCTCTTTGGGAAAAAAGCTTTAAAGGTACCTGACTCCAGGAAAAGAAAAATATAGCTGGAGATCCAGGAGAAAGTCAACTCTGTAGGAGTCACCACTCGCTCCATTGATGAAATAAAAAAAGGTGGTATGACATGAGACTCAGATCCAAGGAAAGACTTGCGGAGAGGATAAAAGATGCCAACCTGACAGGTGGTGGAACTTCCATGGTGGACAAACCCACACCCCATGAGGAACTGATAGAATCCACACTGACAACTGAAAGTGTGAGTGGAGTGACCAACATAGACAGCTCAGAACCCACAGCAACAGCACAAGGTAAGAGGATTTGAAAGTGCACCCATGGGTGTGTACAAAGAATGTGTGTGTGTGTGTGTGCACTGCATGTAAGATTACCATTAGTCCATTAATACTGTGAAACAAGACCACAGCAATGCATTATGGGAGTGGTAGTCCCATTGACATGGTAACACTCACAATCATAGTCACTTATATAACGTTTTAATGTGGGACTTCGTAATGCTGAAACAGTGCAGTACAAGTAATACTCTGCCATGAGAAGTTTTTATTTTGTCATGAACACAAATTCATATTTTGCACTCTACATTCACAGGACATACCAGTGAGGACAGGACTGACAATGATGTTGAATTGTCACCTCCCCATGTGATGTCAGATATAGACAATAAAATCACTAAAGCCCCTGTGACCATACAGAGGAAGCGCCGACGAGTTCTACCTCTACAACCAATGGGAGAGGATGAAAACTCAGATGTTGAAGCAGTGTCCAATGAGACAGTTACTGTGTCCACCCAAGATGCACAACAGCCTTCACAAAGTCCACGGAGGGCACGTGCATTCCCTATTGAGCCATCTGTAAATAACACATGACAGAGTGAAGTTGTGACAGTGTTTGCAGGCCTTGAGCACAACATGCTTGAGGTACAACACCTTCAACATAAGGCACTGAGATCCATCAATAGGCAGCTAGTCAAATCCAACAAGAACCAGGAACGCATGGCTGATGCCATAGATAAACTTTGCCTGACACTTGTCAACACAGAGGAGGCACGGAACAGGGCTGCACAGGCTGCGCAGGACACAATGCACACCTACACCAAAGCCATCAACAGGCTATGTGCAGTCACCAGCAACTTCACACGTCGCAGTGTGAACATGCAGCGTGAATTGAGTGATTGCACACGTTCAGTTGGACAGAGTGTGAACAATATGACATTGGTACTGGAAAGTATGCAAACAAACCAATCAGGTGCAAGGGCCCTCCTGTGCTCGGGAGAAAGCAAGGACAACTCCAGTAGGTGTAGCAACAACCCCACACCAACAAACATCATGGTGCAACGCAGGAGTGGAAGGCGTTCCACTACTGGAGCAGAGCAAGAGGCCATGCCTCCACTTGAGCAACATGCTGGCAGTCGCCAGCGGAAAAAATGACTTACCTTGTTGAAGTACCCATGCAGCAGTCATGCATAGATACTTTTTTTTGTTTGGTTTTAGTAGTATGGATATGTGAAATCACAATGATTACAAATAATTTAACATACATATAGCACTGTTTTCATGTTCTGAATAAAAGAACAATAGCAAAGTGAAAATGGTTTTTAGTATTTTTTTTGCACCTAAAAATAGTTACGTGTAATCTCTGCCCTCCTTTGACGACCAGCCATGGCTCCTACTCCTGCCACTGCCATTCTTGGGGGAGGGTTATCATCATCATCATCAGATGTGTCTGAGTCACTCACTTCTATTTCTGTGGCTTTGCGGATTGCAATGTTATGCAGCATTGCACATGCTGTCACTATTTTGCAACATGTCTCTGGATTGTATTGCAATGCACCTCCACTTTTGTGTATGCGTCTGAAACGGCTTTTCAGAATTCCAAATGTACGTTCTATTACCCCACGTGTGGACCGGTGTGCCCTGTTGTAGCGTCTTTCACTTGCATTTGCAGGATTCAAGTATGGGGTGAGTATGAAATCACGCACTGCGTAGGCACTATCACCTGCAAGTTAGAGAGGAAAAAGTGACTCAGAGTTCCATTACATTGGTAGGGTGGAAGGGAGGATGGATGAGTATTACTTACCCAGCAGGTATCCATCTCCAAACTGACCAGCACTGAGACGTCTATGTATTGCACTATGTCTGAAGATGTAAGAGTCATGTGTACTCCCTGGAAACTTTGCCACAATGTCCTGGATTATGTATTTAGCGTTGCATATGACCTGGATGTTCAGTGAGTGGTAGTTTTTTCTGTTGCGGAATACATATTCAATGGCTGCTGGTGGGGTGATGGCAATATGGGTTCCATCTATGCATCCAATCACATGTGGAAATCTTGCTATTTGATAGAAATCCAACTTGGCTTCCTGTATGGCTTGCTGTGTATTAGAAAAATATATATGATGTTGGAGTCTACTGATCATTGCATCCAAGAAGACATGGAAAAAACGTGATAGGGCACTCTGTGAGACTCCACCAACCTCTGCTATTACTGTTTGAAAGGAGCCAGAAGCCAAAAGGTGCAGTGAGCACAATACCTGCACATGTGTGGGTATGGATTGTGTTCTGGCAGTTGGGCGTGTCAAAAATGGTTTCAATTCAGTAATGAGGTCAAGAATGCTGTGAGGATGTAGCCTGTATTTTTCATATATCTCCTCCTGTGTCTGCTGGAACAGCGTAATGCGTAATCGGAATATCCTTTCCTGCCGTTGTCTTCTCTGGCCAAGAGCTTGGATGCGCATCCTCCTGGCAATCAGGTACAGTCCCGCCATTTTGGAAACAGTGAAAATGCATTCTGGGTGTTCATTTATAAAATTTTTTTTTTACCACCTGCTTCTACCTGGTGTTGATAGCGATTCCTTAATGTGCTAAATAGGCAAAATCGCAATTTGCAAATTTTTCTTACATATCCATGCGAATTTCGCACTTTTGCGACAATGCAAAATCGGGATTCGCAAAATATTCTGCGATTTATCCTTTCTCGCACATTAGGAATTCGCAAACATGCGAATTCCTAATGTGCAATGCGATTTCTTTCATACATGCCAATTTCTTTTTTGCATGTCGCAAACGCTGTAAAATAAAGAATTGCAGCTTTTGCGACATGCAAAACACTTGATACATCTGCCCCTTACTCTCATCCCTCACATTAAAAATGCTGCTAAAGGTGTCTTCTCCCTTCTCCACCTTAAAAAAATCAAACTTTTCATTCCAGCGGATGACTTGAAAATTGTTGTACTTTCCAGAATTGACTATGGCAACGCCACCCTTGTAGGCACCCCAAAAGTCCACCTTGCCCCGATCAAATCGGTCCACAGCCTAGCTGCCAGACTTATCTCTGATTGTAAGCGATTTGATCTCATTTCTCCTATCCTCAAAAATCTTAACTGGCTCCCAATTGAAGGTAGATCCACCCTGAAGATGGCATGTATTATTCACAAAGCCCTTCACCAAAACACTCCCTCTTACCTCTCTGACAAACTACAAAAAGCTGTTTGCTCCAGGTCCTTGAGAAGCACTAACCCCCTTGTCCTCATCCCCCCGAGACTCAAATGTACAAAGACACAATCACGTGCATTCTCTGGCAATGCCCCTAAGATTTGGAACTCTCTCCCCAAAGATCTTCGCTGCAACCCCTCCTACCCTCTCTACAAAAAAAGACTCAAGGTGCTTCTTCCCAACAAATATTGGGGTACCTAACGTCTCTATATTGATTCAGTCCTCATTTTCTCTCCTATCTCCTAACCGTCCCCATTTCCCTTACCCACCCCTTAATTACTGTCTTTCCTCAATTACCTCATCTAACTGAAATGCCTTATCCCATGCAAGTTTTTATTCACTCTGTAATTTTGTTTTATTTTGTTTCAAGATGTTTATCTTGTTTATCTGTCTGTCAAGCGCTCTGATACTCCTGGGTCCAGTAGCGCTATATAAAACCTTTTTAAATAAATACAAAAAATAAAAAAGGGTGACAGACAGAGGGAGACAGGCAAAGGGAAGGGGCGACAGAGGGAGGGAGACAGATAGACAGGGAGAAAGATAGAGGGAGATAGTGGGAGGGAGACAGAGAGAGAGGGAGACAGAGAGAGAGGGAGAGGGAGACAGAGAGAGGGAGACAGAGGGAGGGAGACAGAGGGAGTGAAACCGATGGAGGGAGACAGAAGGAGGGAGACAGGGAGGGTGACAGGGAGGGAGACATAGGAAGGGAGACCAAGGGTGGCAGGCAGAGGGAGACAGAGAGAGAGGGAGACACATAGGGTGGGAGACAAAGGGAGACAGAGGGAGAGAGAGAGTGGGAGGAAGACAGAGTGAGGGAGACAGAGGGCGACAGACAGAGGGAGGGGGGCGACAGAGGGAGGAAGACAGTCGACCGGGAGACAGATAGAGGGAGACTGAGGGACGGAGACAGACAGAGGGAGGGATACAGAGAGAGAGGGAAACAGAGAGAGAAGAAGACAGAGAGAGGGAGACAGAGAGAGGGAGACCGAGAGAGAGGGAGACAGAGGGAGACAGAGAGAGAGGGAGACAGAGGGAGGGAGGGAAAGGGAGGAAGAGGGAGACAGAGAGAGGGAGGGAGACAGAGAGGGAGGGAGACAGAGGGAGGAAGGCAGAGGGAGGCAAAAGGTGGGAGACAGAGGGAGGGAGTTAGACAGAGGGAGACAGAGGGTGACAGACAAAGGGCGACGGACAGAGGGTGACCGACAGAGGGAGGCAGACAGAGGGAGAGAGAGAGTGAGACAGAGAGAGAGAGGGAGACAGAGGGAGGGAGACAGAGAGAGAGAGGGAGACAGAGGGAGGGAGACAGAGAGAGAGAGGGAGACAGAGAGAGAGAGAAACAAAGCGAGGGAGATAGACAGAGGGAGAGAGACAGACAGAGGGCGACAGACAGACGGAGGCAGACAGAGGGAGAGAGACAGAGGGAGACAGACAGAGGGAGGAGGGCAACAGAAGGAGTTAGACAGACAGTGGGAGGGAGACAGAAGGAGGGAGACAGAGGGAGAGAGAGGGAGGGAGACAGAGGGAGAGAGGGAGAGAGAGAGAGGGAGACAGGGAGAGAGAGGGAGACAGATAGAGAGAGGGAGGGATAGAGAGAGAGACAGACAGAGTGAGTAAGACAGAGGGAGAGAGAGAGAGAGGGTGGGAGAGAGAGGAAGGGAGAACGAGATAGAGAGAGGGAGGGAGAGAGAGAGGAAGGGAGACCGAGAGGCAGAGAGAGAGAGAGACAGAGAGACAGAGGGAGGGAGACAGACAGAGGGAGAGAGACAGACAGAGGGTGACAGACAGAGGGAGACAGACAGAGGTAGACAGACAGAGGGAGACAGACAAGGGAGACAGACAGAGGGAGGACGGCGACAGAGAGAGTTAGACAGACAGTGGGAGGGAGACAGAGGGAGGGAGAGAGAGGGAGAGAGAGGGAGACAGAGGGAGAGAGAGGGAGGGAGACAGAGAGAGAGAGGGAGGGAGACAGAGAGAGAGGGAGGGAGAGAGAGAGAGAGACAGACAGAGTGAGTGAGACAGAGGGAGACAGAGAGAGAGAGGGAGGGAGAGAGAGGAAGGGAGACAGAGATAGAGAGAGGGAGGGAGACTGAGAGGGAGGAAGACAGAGAGAGAGGGAGGCAGAGAGAGAGAGAGAGAGAGAGAAAGAAAGATGTGTGTATGCCGGGTCTGGTGGCTCAGTGGATGAAGGCGTCTGCTGCAGGGGCATGTGTTCAACCTCATGGTCATAGTTTTTTTTGTTGCTCTAGCCCCACCCCCTCTCCCACTGTCCCCGCCCCCACTGGTGCGGCCCTTGGCCACATACCACACAGTAAATTTGGCCCGAGAGAAAGTTTGTGAGTATCCATGGTCTAGAACCATATCAACCTGATTTAGAATTGTTTTGTTTTTTTCCGGCTATTTTTTGTTTTTCCCTCTGTTTTATTATAGTTGCCAGGTCATCTGCTGTGGCGCCTCACAAGATTTTATTCTTCCCCCTATGGGTTTCTTTGTTTATTTAAGCTCTCTGTCTTATTAGATTTTTTTTAAATGTATTTAATACTTGTGCTCAATCATGTCGAAGGATGGTGATGAAGTTAAAATGTTGTCTCCCCCGGAAACATTTCTGCAGACGCCCATGGATGAAGATGATAATAATGATGATTAGTATTTGTAGTATTAGTAGTAGTGGTAATAGCAGTAGTATTGTTATCATTCATTTTCCACACCACAATTAGCCATATGAAAGTATTTGTCATTTTACTCTCCTGGTCACGGAGTTAGACAGCTAACCTCTATCAGCCTTTCAGACATTCTTCTCACATTCTTACTTCCCTCAAAACGTGCCCTGTCCCCCCATAACACTTTCTGCTTCAGCTAAATGAAATGAAGAGGTTTCATTTAAACCATCTTCTTCTAATTTCGTTTTTCCAGTTTCTTTCCCATAAACATGTTTGATTATTTGATGTCATATTGCGCACAAATTTTCTATGGGCACAGCAGATTTCTGAAATTGACTTCCATGAGTCACAGTGACTCGTTGCCATAATAGCAGAACAGTAAAAGAGTAATAAACCCCCAGGCACGAATTAAAAGCATTATGTAGTCTTCAGGGATTTTATGATCTCAATGAGCACAAGTTGCATTACAGCAAGCAGCACAAAGGCTGCAGAAGGGCTGGTTGAAGTCACCGAGTAGCATGGATGGACGCCTGGCAGGGGTGACAGGGACGACAAACTCCCTAATCCAATTTTCTGCAACTTTGTATAATTAGTAAAGTTTCCCCAGACTTTTTAGAGATTACAGCTTGGATTATTTCTGATTACTGGGCTATATTGTGATGTGTATTGTATTCACGGGGGTACTCAAAAGCATCTTCCCAGGGGCCACAAATTGTGGTCTGTGGTGTGCCTGAGGGCTGCATTGATGCCAGCAGGGTGGGACAGGGTCTTTTCAGGAATGGGGTAAGGTGGGCATAGAGGAAGCAAAGAATTCACATGGTGTGGTCAGTTAGAAAGGGTGGAGGCATGAATGTTTCTACATTCGTTTTTGAAAACAATCACTTTAAAAATGTTTCTTAATGCATTGGAATAATCTGATGTACTAAGGTGAACGCTTGAGCATGCTAATGAAATCCCCTTTTTATGAACTTTGAATAGGCTTTTATCATACTAGTAAGTTTGATGCTAGATATCCTAAAAGTAAATGTGTTGGTAAAGTTAGTGCTTCAGGACACATTTGCTTCTTTTCTTTTACTTCACTTAGGTGTACATAAATGCTTGACCATTTATTTAACTTCTTTTTGAATGTTAGTACTCTCTAATTACATCAGCCCAGTGCTGTACTTCAGCAGGAATGTGAAGATCAGGAGAGCTGCATGTGAAGGTCAGGAGGGCCGCTAGTAGCCCCTGGGCCGTACTTTGAGTTTTGCGTTTATAATACGGCACAGGCATATTGGCAAAGGGATTCCCTCATTTGCATGGGACCATGCTCCAATGAAAATGAAGGAATGATCTTTGAAGATAACGCTGATGCTTTATGTGCGCCAGCGCTATCGGTATTACAGAAGGTGTTGCACAAGTGTCTGTGGGCCATTTTGTAATATCAAAGTGCCCCAGAGGTGCACAAAGCGTGCGCAGATAGCCCCCAGGATTCCTTTTGTCACAGGGAACAGTGCAGCTTCCCCTATATTGGCTATCCCAGGACCTGGAGAGCCAAAGCAGCTGTCAGAACTTATGAACTAGTTACATTCCCTAAATTTGCATCTTGGAAATTGCAGAAATACGTTTGAATATGGAGGTTAAAAGAAAACAGACAAATTATGCATTCTCGACATTGATTCTATGCAGACGTTGGCACATACTGACCTATTTCATATCAGTTAATTGAGTTAATAGAGTGTAAATATTGAGGATAATTCCTATTTTAGCTGTGATACAGCATGCCTTGAAAAGAACCCCTTGTACACCAAAGAAGGTGCAGGCATTTTAACCATCTTGGTATCAATCCATTTCAAACATCTGAATACAGTGCTTTAATCACCCTCTCTGGCCTGAACATTCATCCTGCTAAGCTATGCACTACATTTTAGAAATACCTTAACTTTTTTGTTATTAAATTAGCTAAATTATTACCTAACTAAAGAAATAGCTAAGCAAATAAATACGTAAATAAATATGTTTAATGAAAATTAGATAATTAGATAAAGGTTAACAATGTTTATACTAGAGATGTGATCAACAGTGTAGCCTCCAATAAACTTGCCTGGAGGCGAACGTCTTTGACTCAGGCTATAAATAATAACCTCCTATTGGTCCAGAGTCTTGTACTGTTTTTGGAGAACAGAATCAGAAAAACGCAGCAAATACTGATCTAGCATAAATAGCTTTTTGACACAAAAGAGGTTGCAAATGTAAAATGCCTTTTTGTTCATTATCACGAGAGGCTGCTATTGGTTTATCAAATATAGGAATCAGTTCAAGTCCAAACTGATGAATATGCTGCCATGATAATTCATGCAAAAAGAACAATTGATGGACAGAATGCAGAACAATGTCATACATTTACACCAGTAACAGTCCAACCCGAACTGCCAGGCCAGGTCCTCCCTGGAATGGAAACAAGCATCATAGGACCGGTTTCGGGCTTTCAGCCCTCATTAGCCAGGATAGCTTGACTGTAGTATCATAGAGAGCACAGGACCCACGTCTAGGCATACCCGTCCTACTCGGTGTGACAAATGCAAAAAGAACAATTGGTGGACAGAATTCAGAAGAATGCCATACATTCACGCCAGTACAGAGATCTGGGCCTAAACCCTTTGTTTGTTTGCTCACCATGCTATTACAGTTTGGACCCAGCCATATGCAAATCAGTCTTGACCCTGTGCCCAATGGGAACAGTCCAGCCTGAACTCCAAGGCCAGGTCTCCCTGGACTGGAAACAAGCATCCTAGGGCTTGTTTTGGGCTTTCAGCCCTCATCAGCCAGGATAGCTTGACTCCAGTGGCATGGATAGCACGGGACCCAGGTCTAGGCATACCCATCCCACTCGGGGTGACAAATGCAAAAAGAACAATTGATGGACAGAATACAGAACAATGTTATACATTCACCCCAACAGTACAGAGAACTGTGCCTAAACCCCTTGTTTCTTTGCTCACCATTCCATTCCAGTTTGGACCCAGCCATATGCTAAAGAATGATGATGGATTAAAACCAGTTCAGTTGACTGGAGGTGAGTGCTTGCAATTTCCAACTCTCAGTCCATCATCCCTTTTGGTTTTGCTTTGTTTGCCCTAAGTTGGCAGGTTATGCCCATACGTGGGTCCCTTGCTCACTTTGCCACTGGATTCAAGCTAGCGTGGCTGATGACGGCTGATTAGCCAGAAACCGGTTCCAGGATGCTTGTTTCTGGTGCAGAGAAGCCATGGCTTGGCAGTTCAAGCTGTACTGTTCCTATGATGTTTTGTAAGTGTCCCGCCTAGTTTTCACGCTGTCACTTTTGATTAGATTTCCATAGTCATTGGACTATAATTATATCCATCTCCTCCCTTTAGGTGCCATCTAGGGGAGAAGCTTTGTACCCCAGCAGTCCTTCTACTCGGATGGACGCAATTTAACCTTATAAGTGGAAGATATATGTAAGTGAACCGTCTGTGAAGTTTACAAGTACCAATTTTGAATTGCCCCCTATACCTGTATCTTACTGATTCAAGTCCATTTTTTGCTCCCCTTTAGTCGGCTCGATAATTGAGCATTTTAACATCCGACTACATAGAAGGTGGTCTTACAGATTCCTGACATTCAGTGCCGGCTGGCCCGAAACCCATGGTAAAATTCTCTTAAGAATTCCTTTGCTAATACAATGTTGAGCTTCTTAATTTATTTACGTTTAGAATTTAGTGAGTCTCCTTTATCTTTTTAGAATCACATTGCCCCACTATAACACTCCCTGGCCTGATGAAGACCCCGCCTTAAGGGCTCAAGTAAACCCTCCATGTAGGGGTTGAAACGTCGACGGCTCTACTTGTCTCATCATCCGGCACTATCCCTGATTAAATTATTTATGATTGTGACCGTAGAATGATTTATACATCAATTTCATTGCAATATTGGCTTGAACAAGTAATAGCCTTTCTTAATGTATAAGGAATGTTTTGTATTGAATCTGAAATGTAATTCTTCTTTTCTGAACCACTTCACTTTTCTTCATTTAACACCCCACACTCCTTTTCCCTTCTCTACTATTGGGGCCCTGATATAATTTTTATGTTGCAAAATTGAAATGTTTCAAATAGCACATTGTGATTGAATGACAATGCTGGCTTCATTAAATATGATGAATTCTACATTCAACAATGTTTTGACTAAATATTTACGTGCTTCTTTGACTCGGTTGTTCTCTGGGACCCCCTGTATATGTAGGACTGTTCCTATGAGGCACAGGGTCAGACTGATTTGCATATGGCCATGTCTGAACTGGTGTGGCGGAGTGAGCTAAAGAATGATAATGGATTCAACCCAGATCAGTTTACTGGGGCGAGTGCTTGCAATGTTCAACACTCCTTCCAGCATCCCCTTTAGTTTAACCATGATAATTCAAGCACAAAATTACAACCAAGTTTTGGAGAAAATATCTGTATCCAAGAAACTACGCAAATCTGTGTTACCAGTATTTCAATTAATTCTTTCTATCACTGGGTTCTGTGTCAATGATCTGTTTGTGTTTCGTGACAAAGTCCAAGTGGGCAGATTTACAAGCCCCCTGTGCCAATTTTGCATCATTTTTAACATGGGAAAAGTGGTGCAAGAGGCTTGTAAATAGACCCTCTTGTGCTTAGCCTAGCTTAAGCAGATTAGGCAACATGTGATGTACAAGAACTCATTTCTATTACATTTATAACAAAGTAGTATGCAAACTCTAAATGAAAATTTGGAAGCTGACATTAAGGAACCGTCCCTTTCTCAACCTTGTCGAAGACAGGTGAAGTTTCCTGTCTTCGTCGGAGTGTAGGGACAATCTACTTCACCTTACAGCAGATAACAGGTTCCTGCCACAGCAGTGTTGTGTTGACAAGACATTGTGCAAATGACATTTTAGTGACCTGCAAATCCCTCTGTGGTCACGCCGTGCGCATGTGAA
This sequence comes from Lissotriton vulgaris, assembly GCF_964263255.1. Taxonomy (NCBI): domain Eukaryota; kingdom Metazoa; phylum Chordata; class Amphibia; order Caudata; family Salamandridae; genus Lissotriton; species Lissotriton vulgaris. The sequence continues at coordinate 322,712,955 of NC_141699.1, read as the reverse complement.
GTGGGAGAGATTCAGACAGTGCTTGATCTAGTCGCAGAACACAGACCACCATTGTCCTGAATGGCACGAAGCAGTGCTGGCAAAAGTTCCACGCTGTCGTAAAGGTGTACCGAAGCTGCTTTGTTTTTTTTTTAAACTTTGCAAGCTTTGCATTTTGCAAATCTTAGAATTAATTAAAAAAAATGTATGTAGCCTTATCTCCTAAGAAGGCACTCCATTACAAGAGTACCACGTTCTTCCTAGTGATGGCTTGCTTTTAAAGAGCTGGTCCAGTAGTCTATGATCAGAAGACAGGGGCTACTCTTGCTCACCAGCACTAGGAGAGATCTGTCATCCATGAGTGCGAACAAAACATCAATAGAAAAGTATGCAGTTAACATGAGAACAAATCTGTGAAATGTTGGCTGCCAACATTGCATCAGTGCTTTAAACACATTAAGGAAAAGCTGTGTCAATAAGAGAGGCTGTTTATTATAGGACCATCGAACTGAAATGAGATTTTTAATTCCTGAGTCTGAATTGCATCACCCAGGCAGACACTCAGGAAGAGGATTGCGAAAAGGGCATATAACATCAAGACATAGTAAACTCACAGACATGAGAATGACTTTTAATGCCCTTGGAATTACTGATAAGTCTCTGTTGGCCGCATGTGGCGGTACTCCAAGCTAGCCCTAAGGGTTCATTCACAAATTGGGAGAGTTGGAGATTCATCAACTGATTCCATAGCTATTCAGCATTTTGGGCAATTTACCACACAGAACTTTCATCAGGTTTTTGCTGGTGAAAAATCCCAGGGATAAAATTCTGAGATTTTAGCTAACTCTAAATGAAGGACTTATTGAATGTCTTTAGCAGTGGAGTGTAAAAGCTGCTGAATGGCTTCTTGAGTAATATTCACGTTCCTCAAGACTCAAATGGCGCCTTGAAGAGTGCACACCTTCAAAACATGTCCAGTCTATTTGATAGATTATGGCACATTACCAGAGCAGGATACAACATAGAATATTAGTACATTAATCCATGCAAAACGTTAAGAAAGAACACAATGGCCACAGTCCAACAGTACTTAGATTATACATGTGAAAAACCATGCATACGGCCTGCCACCCATCACTCCTGGTCCACTTACATTAACGAACTATGTAAGGTTGTTTAACTGACATAGTATTATAAGCAACTCAAAGAAGAGAAACCATTAATTTGAAATTGAAAGGCAACTGATCACTGACCATTCGTTGAGCATATTTCAGCATTTTACCGGGGTTGACACATTCTCCAGTATCAATCAATCAGGGGTTTTTAAAACGCGGCTACTCACCCGTGAGGGTCTCAAGGTGCTGGAGGAGTGGGGCAGGTGGCGGCTGCTGATCAGTCAGGTGTGGAGGTTCAGTCGAAGAGCCAGGTTTGAAGTCCTTCCTGAACTGGTTCAACAACGTGGATTGCCTGAGGTGGAAGGGTAGAGTGTTCCAGGTCTTTGTGGAAAGTTAAGTGAATGATCTTCATCCATTCCTGGTCTTGTGGCTTCATGAAGCATGAGGCCAGGGCTAGTTGGGTGGAGCAGAGTTGTCTAGCGGGTGTGTGGGAAGTGAGGCAGTGGTTCAGATATTGTAGTCCTGCATTGTGGAGAGCCTTGTAGGCATGTGTGAGGAGCTTGAAGGTGATGTATATGTTTTAAGAATATAAGTATAATTTATCAACACGTATGCATGCATGCCTCATTTAATCTCGATCTATGAGAGCTTAAATTTCATTAACAAGCAAGGCACACCCAGTGCTCTGGTGGAAGTGTTCCCATGCAACCATATTATAGGAAGGGGGCATTCATCATGGAAGAGAGCTGATTTCAAGTATATTCTGTGTTGGTTTTCTATCATGGATAGTTCACAGACAAGAACCAATTTTGGTTATTTGGACAACTCCCCTTTACCTGCAGTCGTCCCCTCATGCTCCCCTGCTCCTCTTCACTTTCCGTAAGGCACAGGCTCCCAGAATGTCCTGCAGCCTATCCTGAAGCTGCTCTCGACTGAGAGTAGCTGGTGGATTGTCCTGTACACTCTCGACTAAGAGTCTGTGCCTGCTCTGTTTAACCCAGCTGCATTGCAGGTTGCACTGAGATTGCCAGCCAAACCATCATGTGCAGTGATGGGAGTGCACTACCACTCCCCTCAGTACTTGCCACCACCAGGCCCACCTCCAAGACTTAGCAAGTAAGGAAGAATAAAACGAGCAATGTTTTATTTTTATTTTCCTGATGTTTTTGGGTGGCAATGCTCCTCCTCCATAGCGGGGGAGCCGACGCAGACAAATTCTGGTGCCAGAACAATGATATTCTGAAAAAGTAAAACACACTTCACTTGAGACCAAAATAAAACTGCTTAGTTATAAAAGCACCCTGGGCAAAGAGCAAAAATATTGAAACAACTAACTGGCAGTGAAAATATAGAAACATTACTGTGTTACACAAAGTAATAGACCCTGCTTTCTGCAGAACAGTAAATATAAGTTCTGCTTAGATATATAATTGCTTTGAGGAACTTGGTGAAGGAGTTCAGTGTGCTGTATTGGTTGTGTAGTTCTACTAGATATTTGAAGGAAAGGCTTGAGTGCATATTTGATGATTACTGCTTTAGTGTTGTATTGAGTGTCATTTTTAGCATATATTTTGTGATGTGAGTGGGAATATGGCGTTTCTCGAGTGATGTGTTGTGTCAATATTGAGAAAATTCGACTTATGTTCCATTGTGAGGTATGCATTGCCTAAATTAAGCCATTGGCTTATTTGGTTGCAACTCCGCAAACCATTGCATGGCAGAGTTTTTCTCACCACTTACCTACCAATGGTAAGTTGGTGAGTGCAAGTGATAGTTGGTGTCTCCAGCAGAATTTTCGGGTTCAAGAAGGCCACCTGGTGAGATTTTCCCAACACAGGCAGTTCTGGGCTGTCAGGGTGTTCATGATCGTTCTCGGTGAGAAAACTGCCACTCAAGTAGAAAATCCACGTGAACGAAAGCAAAACAAACTCAAGAAAAAGTGCCCTCTGGCATTTTTCAGCATGTAGCAAACTCTCACCACTAAAAATCAGTACTATGTGTCGATTTTCACCCGTTTGCCGGCTGAATCTTGCAGAGATTTTATGTAATTCAGCCGAATTTAACAGAGTGAAACCTTGCAAATTCACTCACCGCTCATTTTGAGTCTTGTTGTTGTAGTTGCATCAAATATCTGCCTCTCGATTGTATATACTTGCGCACTTTACTCACCCATATAACTATTCACCATACCATTTTTGTTGGAGCATCTATAGTATGAATTAATAATCATGGATTTGCTATATTGATGTAATGATTAGACAATAAACTGTGTCTATATACGGTACTAAATAACTTGCTTGTATATATGTTACTAGCCAAACAAGATAAGGCATTTTCCTCTCTCCAAGGGAATCATTGTTTTGCATACAGAATAATTACCCAGATGCCCAGGAATACCAGGTTACATCACAACTTTTGCACAGAAAAAAACATGAGGCAGCAAATGGATTTAAGTATATGTCACAAATATTAATCAGCTAGCTAGCTCCGTGATACGCTCTCCAGATGTGGGATTGCAATCTTTGTAACTCCCATCTAGGCCTAGGCAACCCACCCAGCGAATAAGGAGCATAGTTGCGGAAAGGTCCACCAGACACCAACTGGATATCACAGCAACTTCTGCTTACCTAGCAAGGAGGATCACAAGGACAACCCTAGACTGCACCTGACATCTTCTTCCCTGGGACTGATGAGACAACAGTGCCACTTCCATTCACAGCGATTGCCTCTGGATGCACACACATGCTCGACTCTGGGACTAATATAATCTACAGTGAGTTCTGTTGGGTAGAAAGCTATTGCTTAGCAAAGCTGTTTACTGATTAACAGAATTGTCAAAACAGAGATGGTGCCTATCTATGTATCTAATTTAAGTATATTTTGATTATCTTCTATAATTCACCTATGCACTAGATGCCACTTATTTCACCACAGTTACATTCTTCCTTTTTGTTGTTTGCTTTACCATTTTTGTACGTTACAAGCCATATATAGAAACTCAACCATTATAAATGATATATACAACTTTAAAAAAACTGATCTTTCACTTTCGGTGTGTTTTTTTAAGTCTGAGTTTATTAAAAGTATAAGAAGCAAAGACAGAGAGAGAAAGAACAGTCAATGATTACAATCCAATAAAAACTTCTCATATAAATAAGACAAAATTAAACATCATGAAGCAGCAAGAAAACATTCCAAGGCAGAATTATACAATAAAGAGGGAAACAATGAAAACAAGATAACTGAAATAGATAAGAAATATACATTCAATATAAATATCAGTACCAAAAGGCATTGGGGGAAATCATGGTGGTTTTCGAACTTCAGCATTTTCAACGTGGGAGGGGTGTGTCGAGGAAGCAACTAGAGAAAAATAAGTGGTCGAGGGAGCCATAGAAGATCACGTTTGATAGCTAGGGATGTGGGAGTGACGAAATTAGTGTCAAGTCTGTGATGAAAACAAACCGCATTCCACCAAGCACGAAAAGTGACGTCAGCAGCTTGCTTCCAATTGGAGGTAATGAGTTGAAAAGCAATATCTATCAAAAGATCTAATAGAGTATAATGTTGTGGGGATTGGGAATAGATAGGGGATAGGGAACCTAGAAAATAATTGACAATGGAGAAAGGGGATTTAAATTTAAAAATCTTTTGAAACTGAATCCATACTAGATTCTAGAAGCGGGAGATGGGTGGACATTCAAAAAGCATATGTTTCAAATCTGCAGAAGGACATGGACAGGACCAACAGGTGGTAGGAGTATCTGAGGAAAAGGTCAATAAAGCAAGGGGGGTAAATAAAATGTGGTTGTAAATAAAATAAAGAGTTTGAGTCGTGCTAGCAGCTCTAGAGGTTCTATGAATTTTCAACCAAATATTATCCCATAAGGGAATGGACCAATCTTGCAAGAAATCTTTTTCCCAAGCCAACTCAACTTTGCATTTAAGTCTATCCACTACACACTGAAAGGATTTATAAAGAAAGGAGGCAGATGGAAGGATATCCAAAGCAGAAGAAATGGGCCGAAAGTGAATGGGAATGTCACTAAAAGGGAGAAGCGAAAGAAGATAATGAGTAAGAACAGGACATAATGAAATATATTGAGAGCAAGAGGAGGAGGGGAGGGAAAACGTGATTGTAGGTCAGAAAAAGAAAGGGGTAGATTGGAGGAAACAAGTTGGGAAATCCATTTTATACCACAAGAGTGCCAAGACTTCCAAAAAATGGACCAATTTCGAATTTTAATGAGTTTATTGTGCCAAATAGGTTGTAAATGAGTGGAAAGAGCAGAAGGGTAGGAGGAGGACAAATAAGGGATACTAAGTTTACTAGAATGAGATGTGATGGTATTACGCAGGGAGGTCATATTGGAAGAAAAGGCTAGTATTTCATGGAAATCAAAAGGAGTAAGAAAGGAGGATTCTATTTGAAGCCATAGAGGAGGGTAGAAAGGAAGATCAGAAGAGAGCCATCCAGCAGCCTGTTTCAAGGAGACGGCTTTGTGATAAGACTTAAAGTCAGGAAATTTAGTCCACCAACAGATTTTTCTTTCTTCAAGGTAGCGATAGCAATACGAGAGCGTTTCCCCTTCCATAAAAATTTAAGAAGAATAGAGTCAATAGTTTTAAAATAATGGGAAGGAATGTGAATGGGGATCATAGAAATAGTATATAGTATAATTGGAGCTAGCATCATTTTAATAGAGTGGAGACGACCCCACCAAGAAAGAAAGAGAGGGTTCCATCGTGTGATGGCAGTATTTCATTTTTTAGAAATGCATTAAAAAATTATTTTAAGAGTGTTCAAAAGACGAGGAGCAAACCAAATCCCTAAGTATTTAATTTTCGATGGTTACCAAGAGAAACCTGAATGTTCGAAAAGATGTTTTTGACAGAGAAAGTTCAAAGGTAAAATTTCACACTTGTCAACATTTAAACGATAACCAGACTCTTTAGAAAAGGAGGAGACCTGTTGTAGAAAAAATGGAAGAGAAGATTGGGGGTCAGAGCAGTATAAAAGAATGTCATCGGCATAAACCGAGAGTTTGACTTGCTGAGAACCGAATTGAAAACCAGAAATGTTAGCATCATTTCTGATTTTAGTGAGAAACGGTTCTAAAGCTAAAACAAATAATAAAGGGGATAAAGGACACCCTTGTATCACACCTCTTTGTAACGGATAATAATCTGAGACCATACCATTTGCAAATATTGAAGCTTGAGGGCATGAATAGAGTAATGAGATAAGGGAGGTACATTTGAGAGGGAAGCCTGCCTATTTAAGGGCTTGAAACATAAAATCCCAGCCTATCCTATCAAATGCTTTTTCAGCATCTAAGGAGATGGCAGCCAAAGGGAGAAAGTGAAGGAGCTTTACCTAAAATATTAAAAAATACACATGAATTATCAGATGAAAGACGACCTTTAACAAACCCTGACTGTTCTGGACCAATTAAGTTAGGGAGAAGAGGATCCATCCTAAGGGCTAGAATTTTGGCAAAAATATTATAATCAGTATTCACCAATGAGATAGGGCGATAGTTCTTGCAAAGAGTGTGATCTTTATCATCTTTAGGAATCAAGCAAATCCAAACCTCCTGAAAGGATCCACAAGAAGAGCCTGAAGCAGAAAAGGACTGAAATAGTGTAAGTAATTTTGGAAGGAGAAGAGAGGCAAAGGAGTTATACAATTCAATAATGAAGCCGTCAGGACCAGGGGCCTTACCAAGCCTTAAGGACGAGACTGCGCGTGAAAGTTCTGTGAGAGAGATATCAGAGTCTAGGGGGTGAAAGTTAACGTGAGTAGAAGCGGGTGAGGGAATATTATAAAAATAAACAAATTTGTTTAAAATATCTTTATCTTTAAACAAAGACAAACCATTAGGGCCCTGAATAGAATCAATTTTCTGTCTGTTTTTCCGTATTTTAAGATAATTGGCTAGCAACTTCCCCATTTTATTCTGTCCGCCATAATAACAAGAATTGCATTTTAATAAAGAGTTGGAAGCAGCGGTTGTGGTAAACTTATTGAAAGCAAATTTAGCATAAATGAGTTTCTTAAGGGAAGGTTCAGTGTTAGACTGGTAATAGTTATATTCAAGATTTTTAATGTTATCCAAAAGTTGAGCTGATTTAGTTTGTGCTTGTTTCTTCTTTTGAGACACAAAATTTATAATAAAACCTCTAGCAGTCGCATTAAAGGGGAATCGGGAAGTTGATTAAGGTCAAAAAATTCTGTAGGAAAAGTAGTAAATTTGGTACAAAAGGAAGGGTCTAGGAGAAGAGAGTTATTGAATCTCCAGCGTCCAGGGTGGGGTGAAAGGGGAAGGAGATCAATATCTACAAAAATAGGAGCGTGATCTGAAATTAAAATGGAACCATTATCTGAGTGTAGGGTAAGTTGAGCTAGGGGCTTACTTAAAAATAAATAATCAATGCGAGATTGGGAGTGATGAGAGGGAGAGTAAAAACTGTATTCTCTAAGGTCAGGATTACATAGGCGCCAAATATCAACAAGAGCGTTATTGTGGATAGTAGCAGTGAATTGGGAATGCATTTTGGAAGCGGAAAATTTTACCTTTGAATTTCTGTCTAAAAAAAGGATCCAGGATTTTATTGCAATCACCACCAAAAATTATATAATCGTCAGTAATTGTAGCCAATTTTTCAGATATAGCAGGCAAAAACAATTTATCAATACCAGTAGGAGCATAAACATTATATAGAACCACAGGAATCTTATCAATATTTAACTTAACCAATACCCATCGACCCTCAACATCACATTCTTGAGAAACAAGAGAAACATTTAACTTTTTGAAGACAGCAATATAACACCATTTTTCTTACCCATAGCTGGCGATGAAAAACATGACCCCCCCAGCATCGTCTAAGTTTTAAGGCTTCAGCTTCAGAGAGATGGGATTCTTGTAGAAGAGCTATATCCGCCTTAAGTCTAGCTAATTGAGATAAAACCCATTGCCTTTTAATAGAGTTATTCAACCCTTTAATGTTCCATGTGACAACCCGGAACTTGAATCAACAAAATTATATACAGAAATATCATTAGATGAGAAGAAAGAAAAGGAGTGAGAATAATTAGGAGTAAAGAAGAAAAGAAGAAAAGAGCAAAGATGGAGAGAAAAGGAAAATGACACAGATATGTGAGGATGAAGGAAGGAAAGAGGGAGTAAGAGAGAGAGCGAAAAGAAGAGAAAAGAATAGAAGAGTGAGGAAGAGGGAATTGTTGGTGAAGTAGGTAAAGAATAGGAAAGTAAAGAAAACAAGAAGACAGTACAAGTCCAAAACAGACGACTGAAAGACATACTTACCAGAACAAACGAGAAACGGGGGTGGCGGCGCCAAAAGACGACGGTGACCACAACGAGAACAGGCGTAGGACCTCCGCCATAATAATTCCAAAAATTACACATCGGGAAGAAAATGGGAGGGAAGAAACGCCTGTAAAAAAGGGGAGAAAAAAGAATAATGTAAAACAGAGGAAACATGAATTCAGAAAATTCTGAACAAGAATTAAAAATAAGGCATATAGAGAAATAACAACAATCCGAATAAAAAGAACAACAACAAGATCTAGCCATTATGCGATGTAGGGTAACATAAGATAAGAAAGAACAAAGATTAAAATGACTCATGAGGAAGGAACTCAAGGAAGGAACAAAATGAGGTTTATGAAAAGCAGTGTACGTAGGAACAAATTGACAAGGGAAACAACACTATGGGACTAACTCTACGAGGAACCATTGAGACAATCAAAGGAACCAATCAAACATTTCTAGAGGTGTCCATAACATCAGCTCCATGGTGACGTAGGAAATCCTGTAGGGCCGCTGGATTTTCAAAAGTGGTAGTCTTGTCTTTATAGGTAACCTTGAAGAGGAAAGGATGAAGGAGGCCATATCTAGCATTCAGAGCTCGTAGTTGAGGACGCATATCCAAGAACTTTTTCCGGCGGTCAGCTGTTGTATTAGCCACATCTTGAGAAAGATATAGTCTAGACCTTCACACATAATTTGCTTTTTAGTTTTAGCCACTGATAGAACTTGTAGAAGGTCTGTGTATTGTAGAAATAGCATGATAACACCTCGGGGTTTGTTGGACATTCTGGGACCAAGTCTGTGAGCTCTTTGAATGTTAATAGTAACTGAGGCAGGTAAGTCCAAAATTTTGGGAAGAAAAGTTTGAGAAAAGGTAGTAGGGTTTGACCCTTCTGAAAGTTCTGGAAGGCCATAAAGACGAATGTTGTTCCTATGATTGCGATTTTCCAAATCTTCTGCTTGACGTTTGAGTTGAAGAATATCAGCTTCCATTGCAGGGATACGAGAACAAGAGGTTTGGAGAGATTCCGTTGACTGTTCTACAATCAAGACTTGAGAGTCTAAGGAAGACAATTTGTCATGTAAAGTTTGTAAAGTTTTGGTGATAACATCTATGAAAGGCCTCAGTGCATGTATTTCCTCGAGAATGAGATCCATAGAAGATGAGGCTGAGGTTGAGTTCGGAGAAGGAGGATCTTTCTTTAGGCGTTTAGAAGAAAGAGCCGTTGTCGGAAGGTTGCTAGTAGATTGCATTTTGGAAGATGTATCAGGATGTAAAACTGGTCTGGAAGTGGTGTTTTCTTCGATATCCTGAATGGTGGAGTCAGAGTCTGAGTGGGTGGATGATTTATGAGCCACAGAGAGCTAAAGATTGCGCAACCTCCCCATAAGAAAGAAGAGAAGAATGTAGAATGAGGCTCAAACTAATTATGCTGTGCTATAGGCCACAAAAGTAGTAATAATATGTTGTAATGACAGTCAAAATGGCGGCAAGTTCAGGTCATGAAGCATGTTGAGGAAGATATAGGCATTCCATACAAAAAGCGGTTCTAAAATTATCATATGGCCCAAAATTAGATAGTTAAAATCAAGAAGAGCAGAAATATGAGGAAGTCTGAGCATAAAAAACGCTTCAGAAAAAAAGCGCAATGCTGAGAGGATTCTTGCAAATAGGAAACAAAATGTGTCCAAAAACCACAATACCGAGTTGCGCCAGAATGAGTGATGAAGAGTCCTCCAAATGCTGTCAGTGTTAGAGCGCAATGTTCACCTCAAATTCAAACATCAAAATGGTCTCACGTGTCACAAAGCAAATCTTGAAATCAAGGCTACCTGGAATGGCAAGGGGAGGCCCTCGGGTGGTCTGGCGGTGTGGGTTGTGTGTCACATTGGTTGCACAGCGGAGATTATAGCCACTTCCTCGCAAGACATCCAGTGTGTTGTATTGAACTGGCCAGGTGCCCCCAAATTGGCAATCATAAATGTCTACTCCCGCCCTGTTGGCCCTACGGCGGAGTCCACCACACTGGATGATCTCTCGTCCTTTCTGGGACAGTTGTCGACTGATTATAAGGTGGTAATGGGTGGAGATTTCAACTGCCACTTCGAGCCCTTAGAGGGCCTGAGGGAAGGGGCTTTTACGGCAGAAGACGATTTCTGGGGTGTTCCAGTGTGCCAATCGCCCCACCCCAGATCCCGGTCCCCACTTGCGGTCCAAATTACGTCCCTGACCCTCAATTTTGCGCTAAGAGCCTGCAATGGACGAACAACTTCAGACACTCCCTCAAAATGCACATTCAATAGGAAGAACCAGGAGTCAAGACTAGACTACATTTTTGTTGACATTAGTCTCTGGTCAAAGGTAGAGGATTTCAAAATAATCCCCCGTACAGATAGTGACCACAATGCCCTCCTACTCTCCTTGGTTCATCCCCCAGTAAATCCCGGACCTCCACCCCTCGAGGATAGAGAAGATCTGGGTAATTTGGTATTAACCTCCAATAGGCGTCGGGTGAGATGGGAGAAGTTTTCAAATTCTGAAGAAAATATTAGGAAAATCTATGAGCTTGTGCTGCCAAAATTTGAGGCCCTGGGTGAGCTTGTTAGTCAATCCAGTTCCCAGGATTTTGACAAAACTTTAGCTCTTATCCATGAAGACCTAGTGGGAGCTCTAGGTGAGGTTCTCTACCCTGAGGTGGCGAAGCCCAAGCAAAAGACCCGTACCTCCTCCTGGTATAACTCTGAATGCAGAAAGGCCAAATCTGACCTAATCACCGCGGTTAAAGAAGGTGCTGCACGGACCACGGTGGCCGACTTGAGGCGCCGGTATAAGGCCACAATGGCCCGTGCTAGGTCGGATTGGGATTGGGATAGATGGCAAGACCTTTCAGCAGCCCTAAGAACCAGGGACTCCAGAAGATTCTGGTTACTAGTTAATACTGGCTCAGGAGAACCCAAAGCTGCAATTGAGCCCAATATTGCAGCATCCCTATGGGAAGATCACTTTAGTAAACTTTACGTGGATAGCTCAGAGAGTACCGATGATGTTGTTGCAGCACTCCTATCCCTCCCTGGAGACATCTTGGAGTTTAGCCTGGGGGAAGTGGCCTGTGCAATAGACGGCCTAGCGTTGGGAAAGGCCCCGGGTCTTGATAAATTACCAGGTGACCTTTTTAGGTCCCAACCTGAGATCTGGGCGCCATACTTTCACATCCTTTTCAATTCAATTGCACGTGGAATGGTGATCCCCTGTACTTGGATGGGGGCAGAGATAGTCCCCATCTTCAAGAAGGGCTGCCTCTCCTCCCATCCAATTACAGGCCGATCAGCCTCATAGATGTCCCCCAAAAGCTTTATTCTCGACTTCTATTGGACCAACTCCTGGACTGGATGGAGGAGAATGATATCCTAAGCCCCCTCCAGGCTGGCTTCAGGAAGAATACGTCCACCATGGACCAAATCTTCCGCCTCGTCCTCCTTTTCTGGAAATCGGTGAGGATTGAGGGAGGGAGATTGTACATGGTGTTCGTAGACCTGAAGTCAGCATTTGACTTGGTTCCACGAAAAAAACTCTGGGAAGTCCTCAAGGAGATGGGAGTCCCTATCCACCTACTACAGGCCATAATACGACTCCATGAGGGCAATTTTGCCCAGGTACGATGTGGGAGGGGTGGAGTCCTGTCAAAAAGGTTTCCTGTTTCCAGGGGGGTTAGGCAGGGATGCGTCCTGGCACCTACACTCTTTTGCCTTTACGTTAATAATGTCATCACACATTTAGTTAATGTTAGGGACAACGACGCCCCGGTTTTGGCGGGCAGGAGGGTGCCGGCAATCATGTTTGCTGACAACACTCTCCTGCTTTCCAAATCCCCTATGGGAATTCAGCGAATCCTAGATGGATTTGGTCTTTTCTGTAGGCAGTATGGTCTTGAGATCAATACGGGGAAGACCAAATTCATGATTTTCAACCCTTCCCCCACAACCAGACCCAATCCTTCCCTGAATTCCACAGAAATGGAGAGGGTAAAAATATTCCAGTACCTGGGCGTAACTTTGCATGAAAACTTATCCTGGGGACCACAGATCTCAAGTTCACGAATAAGGCTTTCCCAACTGACCGGGGCTATTTTAAGGGTTACGAACACCTCAACTTTTAAACCAATAGCTCCTGCAGTTGAAATGTATAAAACACAAGCGAAGTCGGCTGCATTATACGGCAGCGAACTATGGGGTCATCAAGCTGCAAACGAGTTAATGTGTGTGGAAAATAATTTCCTGAGACGCCTTTTGGCCCTTCCAGCTGCAACTCCTCTGTTTCCCTTACGTTTAGATCTGGGTCTACCGTCTATAAGGGAGGACCTTGAATCTAAACCATTAAGATTCTGGCATAGACTTTGGTCAACAAATGAGCTAAAACACTATAGGCAAGATCTCGTTCATGTGATAAGATCCCTTGGCTTTCCTTTGTTAAGCAAGAACTGTACCGGTTGGGCTTCCATGAGTTGTGGGAGGCACCGGAATTAGGTTGCATCAGGGTCCCCCGGTAAACACTCGTAGAGGCTTACAAGGAACAAAGTCTTGCCTCTTATGTTCTTGCACCCCGTACTGGTATTTTAACCCAACGTTTTATTGAATCCAAAAATTCTTACAAGTTTGAAACTTTTATGGACTACATTTTCCCGATTTTGGCAAGGAAGCTATTTATCCAGTGGCGGTTTGGCACTCTACCCATCAAATCCTTTACTTGCAAATGGACCGAAGGGGGGGACAAAATATGCCCTGGCTGTAATTCCAGCGATGAGGAGGAAATCCATGTTCTGTTCTTCTGCCCCTCCTACAAGACACCTAGGAAACATTGGCTTGTGCCTCTGTGTAGGAACATGGGTATAAGGAACTTTGTAATATCGTTCAGAATACTGAAAACTGATTCCTCCCCACACATTGTATTCGCAGTTGCAAAATATCTTTTGGCCATGTGGCGTATTAGGTCCAAGCTGCTCAAAGCAAGAACACCATAGGACTGTACTGCCTACCCCCCTCGCTGGCATTGTAACCTTTAGCTTTCGTGGTCAATGTGTCTCAAAACACTATGTTTTACTTTCACACCCAATGTTATCAAATGATTGTTCCTTGCATGCTTATGTATTTTACATTCCTCAAATCTTTAATCTTATAAAATGATTATATGTTTGTATGTTTTTATGCATCTTTTATGGCCTAAATGGCCGAAATAAAGAATTTTTGGATTGGATTGCAAATCAATCCGCCTGTTTAGACTGAGGAGACATGCGTTATCAAAAGACCTGTGTCGGCATTACTGGAGAAGCCGAGGAGTGGATGTGAGAATCACGGGCTTAGCGGCCAAAAAAAAGGTGGCCGCCCGCGATTCAGTCCCGGGAAACCAAAGTCACTGAATAGGGGAACAAACCCATCGAAAATCTGGTGGTCGAAGCAGTGCATCTTCCGTTTGGTTGTGCAAATGTTTTTCAGCTTTGCAGGTGTTGAAAAAAGCTCGGGAATATTAGAAGAGGTCCGCAGCACTGCGGAGCTCACGCAGGGTCCGCCATCTCTCGTCGGCGTGCTAGTCACACCCCCCCACTTTCAGTGTGTTTTGATATGTGTTTAGACGATTCTGTTATTCAGTAAATAGCTTTGATAAACAATTGTTGTCTACCCATTAAAGCTCTCTGCAGATTATATTTCCTATACCCATGTTCTGAGAGACACCGGATTTACCCCATTTTCTTTAATCGACTGTGGGACTGGGCATCATCTAGATTCTATTTCATGTGTAAGCCATCCAGATCACAGCATCTTCCCTCTTTTGGGTGTAGGGCAAGGGGCGAGCTGTTACTGTCCTCTTCGAACTGTGCCAATCAACTATCTCTCAACTGAGCAGCCTGCAGGAAGATGCTGAAGGATAGCACAGCAGTGTCCCTCTGTAACCACTCTACTCTACTTGGTACAGATCAGCACTTTCTCAAAATGCAGCTGCAGGTTGGAGCAATCCAGTGCAGTTGGACAGCACCTTGAAGCTGCAGGCTGCCATCTTCTTGATCTTACCTATTTCACCACAGACCAAACCAGGATTGGGCTGGCACATCTTTCTTCTACCCGTGCTGATGATTGATCAGGGGTGAGGTGCCAAAAGGAAAAATCTTTGGGACAGACACCTGGTACAGTTCTTCTTTCGGTGTAATGCTCCCAATGGGCTAACTCTCTGGGATTCCTAATGCTGGTCCTCATCAGAGGACATGACTGAAGCTTGGATATTCTCCCTGTTAGCCCCATCTCCCACAATTACAAGGAACTTGCAAGCACCTTCACTTCCATGGGAAGACAAAGTACAAAGAGAATAACTGCAGAGTAAAAAGCAAAGAAAGACTATATGGAAAGGCTAGAGAATACAGTGTATGAAGAGAAGAAAGACTACATAGAATAACCACATCTGGTCAAGGAAGCAGAAATCGGACCAGATCAGTGCAAGGAAAGTAAGACCATCATTCTTAACTGTGAGGTAGACAATGAAGAGTCTCCATTTATCTCAAGCCTCGAGAATTGAAAAAAGGCGTTGATCAATATGAACAACAATTACTCTCTTGCTACTGTGGGGCTTGGAAAAGGGGTAATGGAAATAAAGGTGTGTGCTTTGCATTAAAGTGCCATTCCTTTGTGAGGGACAAATGCATTAGACTGATGAAAGGACTGGATTCCTTCATTGATATATATATATATATATATATATATATATATATATATATATATATATATATGTGAACAAGGGCTGCAAAGCCCGAAACGCGTCATGTTTTGGTTGGAAATTGGGAAAAAGCTGGTGAAATAAAAACACTTACCCGAATGCTGTGGTCTGTCTCCTGCTTCGCTGGTCTTGCTGGACTGGAGGTGGTCGTTTGGAGTTACTGTCGATATATATATATATATATATATATATATATATATATATATATATATATATATATATATATATATATATATCTATACTACTATTATAAAGAGAGAACTTGCACCTTTGGGCAAGGTAATCTCGGGAACCACAGCACCAATCTACACACCCAAGACATCTTAGAAAACCTCAGGGCAAGCAGAAGGACATAGGCTACATAAAAATAAAAAATAAACGTTGTTTAAAATATTAATAAATTTAAAAAAGTAGTCCCTTGCAACTAGCGCCGGCCGCGACGTCTGCGTGAGGGGAGGAGCCGTGTTCACCAGAACCAGGAAGAGCAGACGACATGACATGAGCGACGTCTGCGTGTGGGGAGGAGCGGCGTTCACCAGAACCAGGAAGAGCGGAGGACAACAGCGCCGATAGGAGCTGCTGAGCGGCGAGAACCGGAGGAGCAGTGGCAGCTCGGGGAGGAGCGGCGGGAAGCGGAGGAGCAGTGAGAGGTACGTTGCTGGAGACGTTGCTGGGGCGGGATGCGGGAGGGAGTCGGCGGGTGCACCGCGCGGGCTGCTATTTAACTTAAATCGGATGTTGCTGGAGTCCGGGCGGGAGGCGGGGCTGGGTGGGCCGGGACGGGAGGCAGTCGGGGGGTGCACCGCTCGAGAACATGCTGCCCCAGCCACCTTCTGCCCCGGGGTAAAAATGCAGCCCCCAGCCCCCTTCTGCCCCAGGCAACGCTGGGGCGGGCTGCTAGTATATATATATATATATATATATATATATATATATATATATATATATATATATATATATATATATATATATATATATATATATATATTCACTGAAAAAGATAGGTTTCACACCAGTTATAGTTAGCTGGAAATTTTACTGACATAAAACCATTGAAATTCCCATGTTATAGTTAGTTGGACTCACTATAACTTGCGCGCCTGCAATGCACTGCTGATGACGTCACATATTACATCACTCATGACATGGTCAGTGATATCACTCATTACATCACTGATGACACCATCCAGTGAATGTGTGTCTTTCTGAAAAATAAATATGTTTTATATACGTATTTGTAAAGGTCGATGGAAGAATAAATGTTTAAATAAGGGTCTAAATGGATGTTTTAAAAAAAAAAAATGATTGGTTAACTGGCTTATTAAGTGTATCTTAGTGAATACATATATTAACGAGTAATGTTTAAATATTTAAATATATGTATCAGTGTTTCACTTTGTGTATAAGTGGCTGCATGGGTTGGTGAGGAGCTACATGTGTGTGTATATGGGTTATTATATTTTTTTTTTTGGTATCAGTATGAGTGTCTGCATGGTTTGGTGGAGGTATTACTTAGCACATAGATGCATCAATGACTGACTCACTGTTTGTATGTGTTTTGAAGACAGCATATGTGCAGAACTGTATGGGTGGATGAGTGTGTATATGTGTGTGTTAGTGAGTGAATGACTGTCTCACTAGTCTCTTTATCAGTAACGACATATGTTTTGATCTAGTATATGTGAGTATTGATGTATATAAGTGAGTATATATGAGAGTGAGATACTGTAAGAGTTCCTGTTTAAATAAGTATGTGTTTCTATAAGTGATTGTTTAAGAGAGTAAGTATTTGTAAGTTTCCTTAGAAGTAAGGTGGTAGTGTGTGTATAGCTGTATATGCAAATAAATGGATGTTCAAAAGTTTATTTGCATGTGTGAATAACTTTTGGATGACTGCCGGTGTGTAACAGGATGTATAGGTGTATTACTACATATGGTGAGTGAGTATATGTATGAGTGACTATATAGAACTGTTGGTGAAAGAGTGGATGTGTAGCGTAAGCGCGTCGGGTCATGTGACCTGAAAATAACACTTTTCATTGGTTCAAGACAGTTTTGGTTTCCAAATGATGAAAGCCCGGGTCATGTGACCTGAAAATAACACTTTTCATTGGTTCAGGACAGTTTTGTTTTCCAAATGATGAAAGCCCCCACCTTTTTTCCTCATTCTCACTTTTTACTTTGACTGAGGAAGACCTGTTTGCAGACCTATTTGTACCTATTTGTACTGAGAAATGGCTACAGTAGCAGCAGCAGCAAGAGCATCTCCACCACCACCACCACCACAAGGACCACCACAACACCACAGTGGTGGAGAAGAAGAAGAGGAGGAGGAGGAGGAGGAGGAGGAGGAGAGGCGGTACCTGCCTGAAGATACTACCACCTATAAGCCAAAGGAGCACATTGTCTGGGAGTTTTGTTTAAATCCCAAAGGGCCTCAAGAAAGTTAATGCCCCAAAGGTTACTTGTCTGATCTGTGGCACTGCACTTTCCAGGGGGAACCCCGCCAAAAAGTATTCTTTTGGCAACAACACCATGATTCGCCACATGCAACGCCGGCACCCAAACAACTATGCTGTGGCAAAGGTCAGAGAACTGACCAGAAACCCTCCCCAATCTTCTCCCAGCACCTCCCAAAGTAAGCAACCCACTCTATCGGTCCAGAGACAAGTGAGATGGTCCCAAACATCCAAACCCAGTTTGGAGATTTCAAAATAGTTTGCAAATTTTGTGGAAGGACAACTTGCTATGGAGAGCAAAGTATTAAACTGATTAACTGTGCTGGAGACAACCACAAGTACAAAAACAAACCTTATTTTTTTCCTGTTTTTTTTTTGCTCCAGTTGAACCGTTTACAATTCCCTGTTACTTGTTTGTCCCCATAACAATTACAAAAAAAATATAAAATTGTTCATAAAAGCCAAAAAAAGAAAAAAACTGTTCCAAAAAACAAAAAAAATATAAAACAACAAAAAGAATTAAAAAAAACTGTTCTTTTTAGAACTACCTCCAATTTATAAAAAATGCTACATTTTTGAAAAACTCTGTCATTCTTTTTTCCCCATGGTACGCTCCCAGGTACGCTCCCCAGTGCGCGTACCGGGCGCTCCCCCTGCGCAAGTCGAAAAAAAAACATTTTTTTGCCCCGTGGGGCCCTTTTATGGCCCCCACATCAAACCTAGGGGGTCAGTGGGGTCTACACTGCCGCCTTTTGGTCATTTCTCCCTTTGTTTTTTGCCACCTCTTGTGTCTCGATCCTACCGAGACACAAGATGGCGGCTGCTCCGGACTGTTTGGAATGTTGACAGACACCAGAGAGCCAATCAGCTTTCCGCTTGCGAACTCGCGTTGCGCGCTGGGGCGCGCCCCGGTGCGCGTAACGGGGTGCGCTTATAGATATATATTTTTATAGGAACCTAAATTACTCAAAATCCACTGGAGCACATATCTTGAGACATAGCAAAGGCACATCGGGCTACCAGTCCCTACAATTTTGCCAAGTTTGGTGGAAATCCATTCAGGCGTTCGGGCTAAAAGTGAGTCCAACCGCCCTATGGAAATTAACATGGGGAAAACACGTTTTGGGACCCCCCTTTCATCTCGGCTCCGCTCAACGAATCCCCCCCAAACTTTCAGGGAAGGGGCGGAGCGCAGCGAGGCACATTTAAGGAAAATTACAGCCAGATTCCTCAACCGGCGCCAAAGTTATTCCCAATAGAATGTTGCGGATTTCCTATGGAAAACAACCCTAACTATAACTACCTACTGGCGACCGCCAGTAGGTAATAAGGTAATATATATATATACATATATATATATATATTCCACAGCATTCTCCTTCGTGGGAAGTAGAAGAGGCGGCACAAAGGTACGTTTGAATTCCATTTATTCAACACATTTGCATGACGCGTTTCGGTTACTACCTTCTTCTGATGCTTTGTGTCGACATAGTTCCACTGGTGCCATTAGCTTCTGTCTCTAACTCAACCACTGAAGTAGTGTTGACGGTGTCTGCAAAACATGGCACGGATTGCACCGGAGTTCCTTTTCATAGAACTACGTTACCCAGCAGGCATTGTTCCACACCTACTGGTCGGTGGTCCGTTTACTCGCTTGCACTAATAGTCCCAACGTGCAGCCGAGTAGCAATGTTCGCTGACTTGATTTGAAGCCATGGCACTGAAAATTATCCTCGGAAACAGAGTTCATTTCCCTCGCTCTCATGCCTCACATTGTCAACGGCTCGCAGGCTCGGGGACCTCGATGAAGTAAGGAGACCCCTCCATGAAGTATGAACTGCGCTTGACAGCGTCCTCATGCGGCCATTGATATGTGCCGGCGGTCCGGGTCACTCCCATTATCACCCTTCCTTTAAGCATTCACTGCCTTAAGACGCTCGCTGAGAGGTGCCATCCCCGCGTGTAATGGGTTTCACGCATTGTATTCCACAGCATTCTCCTTCGTGGGAAGTAGAAGAGGCGGCACAAAGGTACGTTTGAATTCCATTTATTCAACACATTTGCATGACGCGTTTCGGTTACTACCTTCTTCTGATGCTTTGTGTCGACATAGTTCCACTGGTGCCATTAGCTTCTGTCTCTAACTCAACCACTGAAGTAGTGTTGACGGTGTCTGCAAAACATGGCACGGATTGCACCAGAGTTCCTTTTCATAGAACTACGTTACCCAGCAGGCATTGTTCCACACCTACTGGTCGGTGGTCCGTTTACTCGCTTGCACTAATAGTCCCAACGTGCAGCCGAGTAGCAATGTTCGCTGACTTGATTTGAAGCCATGGCACTGAAAATTATCCTCGGAAACAGAGTTCATTTCCCTCGCTCTCATGCCTCACATTGTCAACGGCTCGCAGGCTCGGGGACCTCGATGAAGTAAGGAGACCCCTCCATGAAGTATGAACTGCGCTTGACATATATATTCACAGAAAAAAACATAGGTTATAGACCATATATAGTTAGGAATTTGCATTTACAAAAACTTATTTTATTTGCACAAAACCATTGAAATTCCATATATAGTTAGTTGCACTAACTATATATCGCGGACCCGCAATCCACTGCTAATGATGTCACATATTACATCATTCATGACATGGTCAGTGACATCACTGATGACATCACTGATGACATCTCAAATGACATCACTGATGACATCTCAAATGACATCACTGATGACATCACTGATGACAACACCCAGTGACTGTATGTTTCTGTAAAGTTAAAATATGTCTTACATATTGAAGAATGAGTGGATGTATAAGTGTCTGGATGAAGGATTTAGTAGGTGCATGACTGACTGTATGAGAGAATGATTAAATGTGTCTCACTGAGTGCATGGGTTAGTGATTAAAGTGTCTTAATTTGGCAATCATTATTTATGTTGTTCTGTAAA
This sequence comes from Lissotriton vulgaris, assembly GCF_964263255.1. Classification (NCBI taxonomy): domain Eukaryota; kingdom Metazoa; phylum Chordata; class Amphibia; order Caudata; family Salamandridae; genus Lissotriton; species Lissotriton vulgaris. The sequence continues at coordinate 322,692,355 of NC_141699.1, read as the reverse complement.
CTGCTGCATGTTTAAATCAGTAGCTATATCAGAAACTATATGGGTTATTGAATGGTTGCCCAAGTATTTGTATGGGAGACTGAGTATGTGTGTGGGTGGCTGGGAGGTGTATAACTCTGTGCATAGATGTGTGAGCAGTTGATTCCCTAGGTGTATGGGTTCAAAAGTGCATGTAGAAACAGCTGTATGGACAGTTGACTGTGTGCATGAGTATATTGGTGAGTGAATGGATATCTCAGTGCTACATGTCAAAGTAAGTACATATGTAAAACACACTCCATGTGAGAGTTGACATATATAAATAACTGAACATAAGAGCCAGTGAATGTGAGAGTGGCTGTATGAATCATTGTGAACTTGTATCAAGGATTGTATAAGAGAGTAAATATGTGTTAGTATATGTTTGAATAAGTAAGGTGTGTATAACTGTATAGTTGAGGAAATGGAGATGTGATTGATTCTTTGCATGACAGACTAGGTGTGTGAGTAACTCCATGGATGTGTGACAGTCTGTGAGTGCCTGTTTACACTGAGTGTATCTATGGTTATATTAGAGTCTGAAGATGTATTATCACATAAATGATATCATCCGTGATGTAATCAGTAATGTCAAATGAGATGTCAGTGATGTCATCAGTGATGTCATTTGAGATGTCATCAGTGATGTCATCAGTGATGTCATTTGAGATGTCATCAGTGATGTCATCAGTGATGTCACTGACCATGTCATGAATGATGTAATATGTGACATCATTAGCAGTGGATTGCGGGTCCGCGATATATAGTTAGTGCAACTAACTATATATGGAATTTCAATGGTTTTGTGCAAATAAAATAAGGTTTTGTAAATGCAAATTCCTAACTATATATGGTCTATAACCTATGGTTTTTTCTGTGAATTTCATTGGTTTTTTAAAAGCTAATATCTATAGCTGTAAAATATATTCTTTATTAAGTGACGTATCACGTAGCCCGTGAGACGCCTCATGATGCATCGCATAACCGTGACGTATCGTCTCTGCAGCGCAAACCAAACCCAAAACGTAAGCGCGCCAGAACACGCTTAAAGATATATATATATTTTTTTAACCTTAATTAGACAAAATCCACACGTGCAGATATCACAAACGTTCAAAAAAGACAATATGTCGGACTCCCGTTACGCTGCCGGTTAACTGCCCGGTTAACGTACCAGGAAGCACCTTTACCGCGAAAAATCGCAATTTTTTTTTCTTTTGCCCCGCAGGGAACTTTAATAGCCCCCTCATCAATCCTAGGGGTTCAGGAGGGGTCTGCCTTACCCCTTTCATTCATTTACACCTTTTTTTTTTCCACCTCTTGTCTCTCGATCCCACAGAGAGACAAGATGGCGGCCGCTCCAGACTGTTTACAATGATAACAGCCAATCAGCTTCTCCTCAGACTCCCGTTACACTGCCGGTTAGCTTCCCGGTTAGCTGCCCGGTTAGCTGCCCGGTTTGCGTACCAAGACGCGTCTCTACGGCGAAAAAATCGGAATTTGTTTTTTTTTGTTTGGGCCCCGCGTGGCTCTATAAGATCCCCCTCATCAATCCTAGGGAGGGGTCTACCTTGCCCCCTTTCCTTCATTTCCCCGTTTGTTTTGGCCTCCTCTTGTCTCTCGATCCTACCGAGAGACAAGATGGCGGCCGCTCCGGACTGTTTAGAATGTTGACAGACACCGGAGAGCCAATCAGCTTCGCATCGCAAAGTTCCGTTACGCGAAAAGTACGCGAACCGGAGCGCTGCCCGGAGTGCTGTTACAGATATATATCTTATTTTAAACGTTAATTTCTCAAAATCCACTGAAGCACATATATTGAGACCTAGCAAAGGCACATCGGGCTAACAGTCCCTACAATTTTGCCAAGTTTCGTGCAAATCCATTCAGCCGTTCGAGCTAAAAGTGAGGCCAACCGCCCTATGGAAAAATGAATGGGAAAAACGCGTTTTGGGACCCCCCTTTTTCTCGGCCCCCCCTTGACGACCCCCCCCCAAATTTTCAGGGGCTGCTCAGAAACAAAATGTGCCATTTTTCTGAAAATTTCAGCCAATTCCGTCCACAAACGCCAAAGTTATTAGACATAGAATTTTCAAAAGTTCCATAGAGAAAAAATCCTAACTATATATACCTACTGGCTATCGCCAGTAGCTAATATATATATATATATATATATATATATATATATATATATATATATATATATATATATATATATATATATATATATATAACCTACTGGCGGTCTAGTTAGGACCTACTTTCCATAGGAAATCCACAACATTCTATTTGGAATAACTTTGGTGCCGGTGGACGAATCTTCGCACATTTCTCCAAGAAAATGGCCTGCTCCGCTCTGCTCCTTCCCTAAAAGATCGGGGGTGATTCGTCAAGTGGGGGCCGAGCAAAAAAGGGGGGTCCCATGCAATTTTCCATAGGGATCTTTAGCCAGGGCTACAGCCCGAACGGCTGAACGGAATTACACCAAATTTGGCAGAGAGGTAGAGTTCGGTTCGCAAATTGTGCTTTTTGTTAAATGGTGTAAATCCGTTCAGTAGTTCCTGAGAAAATGAAAAGTAAAATCATACTGATATCTAGAGACGAAGTACTGCACGCGTACGGAAATCTGTACAATTACGAGCACGAGCTGCATGCTGATTGTATGTCCACTGTCTGTCAACACTCCAAACCAGGAAGTGTTGGCAGCCATCTTGTGCCTCGGTAGAACCGAGTCACAAGAAAACAGTAAAACAAAGTTGAAAAACAAGGAAAGGGGGTAGTTTAGGCCCCCAATTATAATTAAAAAAAAAATAAGAAATCCGGGGAACGCGTATAGTACGCATTTGCGGTGGAAAAGGCAAAAAAAACTAGAAGTCTGTTTTATTTTTAATTAGCCTCCGGGGGGGCCAAATCTCTGGGGCATTTTTTTCCATAATGGGGGGCTTTTAAGGCCCCCCACAGCTCCGGGGACCGCCACCCACTCAGGCTTTTTTTAAAAGTATTGTTTCAGCTTTTCCGCCCCCCGTACACGCCCTGGGGACTGCCACATTCCTGGGGCAGTAAAATGACCTTTCAGTCCCGGGGACCTGCACCCCCGGGGCTTTTTATTGTTGAAAGGGGGTCGCGCAGCCCCCCTCCTGGAGCCCTTGATGGCCATGGGGACCACCGCCTCCCAGTGCCAGCTTCTGTAGTGTCTCGGGGTGCCTAACTCCGGGACACTGCTGTTTGTTATAGTAGGGCGGGAGCGTCGCTGTTCCCACTTTACCACAGCAAACCGCTTTCCTATTTGAAAGAGAGAGCAAGGTAATCTGCTCTCTCTTTCAAGTAGGAAAGCAGATTTTCGTTAGAGAGAGCAGCATGTAAGATGCTTTCTCTGACAAAGCAATGCCGGCTCTCGAAGGATGCGGGGAGGATCATGGGGGCATTGGGGCTAAAAAAAAAAACTGTTCTTTTTGAGAACTAACTTTACTGGTGAAAAAAAGAGCTATATTTCTATGATAGTATGTGAAACTTTCAATTTTTTGTGTGCACCACTTGTACTCTCTATGCATGAGCAGCCTCGTTTCCAAGCCCATGTTTCTTTCTTTTTCTTTAAGTTCGCCAAGCAAAGCTGTCCTCATTTCAGGTATTAAATTTGCCGCTTTCTTTCCAAGGGCAGTGTGTGTCTTCCGCTGCTATACTTTTGTAATATATTAAAAATCATATTGCCAAGGCGCCAAACGTTCATTACATACTCCGTCCTCCGCCATTTTAGTAGTTTTCCTCCGTTATTTTTATTATACCTGTTACTTTCATTTTACCCTCCGCCTATCTTCTCTGTGATTTCCTGCCACAGACACCACAGTGTTTGTCCTTGGACTCCGATGTTATCAGACTTGGTCACACACATACCTAAAAACTAATTTGAAGCATCTAAGCCACAGCCATTACAACATGTATCCATCACCAGAAAGCCATTATCATGCTTATGCCTTTATCATGGGTGGTAAATGTATATGGCTAAAGACATACTCCTGTTCCGATCATCATCATGGTAGGTTCTTCACCCGCTCAGTGCTTTTGCACCACTAACTCAGTGACCAAAGAGGCCACGCATGTTGTAGTGGGGCCGCTTGTTTGGTAGTTTGGGAACAACTGTAAAATGACGTACAACACGTGCGCTCTGTCTTTTTTATACATATGGTCATGTGTGTAGTGACGAATGTGCTGGATGGGTGTGGTGTGGCTGTATACCAGCCATGAGAGAGTGTGTGTCGATCTGACAACTAGACCTGCAACTAAAAAATCACCATAATGAAAATCTGGGCAATGTACTGTTGTTGGGTTTTCCTGGTACCTTAAGCACAGTAGGCTGTGCTAACGTATTCAGTCTCGATTAATTTACTATCTCCCCCAGTGGCTTTTAAATGTTGGGAGAGGGGTCAATAATTGTGCTGACTTTTCTATTTTAGCGTGCAGTACTATATTGTTTTATAAAATGGATTTATTGGATTTTCTCCCCCCTTTACCGCAATTTATAAAAACAAGTAGGATCACTTTAGTTTGTGACATATTAATGTTGGATGTCTAAAAGTAAAAGAAATAACTAAAAAAAAATTCTTCAAAAAATAAAAATATTTTTGAGATACCTTTCATGACTGAAAGAGTGGTCTATGAAGTTGAGAACGAGGTGCTAAGCTTTTCTGCTCTTTGAGAAAATATTTGAGTAGTATTGGCAATTGTTTCGTTGTACATGTATAAATCACAGCAAAAAAATGACAGTGTCTTGCGCTGTTATCTTTTATCAAGTTTGTAGGTGACATACTTCTTAGGACTACTATTTCTTATAATTTGGTGTTTACTTTCCTGATGGGGAGGTGTTGTTGAGCAGCAAAAAATTCAGTCTAGGTTTGAAACAGTTTTTATTAAGCAAATACAATTAAACTTTCTTAAGAAACTGTCGCTGTATATATGAAAGGGGTGACAATTAAAAATGGAATTTCATAAAATATCAGTTAAGCGTGGCTATATACTTCTTTTTTGGCCTACAGTTTGTAAAAGTGTTGCCCCACATTCTTGTTGATGTAAGAGGGGATCAGTTACTCCTGCACTACATTATCTCAGATCAAGAGAACAAATAAAACAGTTAAATACAAATTATTTCATATTACATATAAATGCATGCATTATTGTTTTTCAAATTTGTATTTTGTACAATTCAGAAACATGCTGTCGTAGTGCTTACAGGTTGCAGACTGTTCTGCTAATAAATCACATACTCACTAAAGAATATATGGAATGGTACTCTTATAATTAGGGCTCCCGGTTTTATGGTATTTTTTTTTTGCCATTTCCGTCTGTATTTATCCATATTTATTTTTTGGGCATTTTTTCAGTATTTATCCGCATTTATTTTTGCCACAAGCAAAAGACGCCGCTACAGCTAGTATTTTTCCGCATTTATTTAAATTGACAATGCGCACCAGCGCCCGGTTGTAATTGGTCAACACAATACATTCATCTGAAAACTTGCCATTGTAGCACAAGCACATGTGCATTTCAAGAGACTTTGCGGACATTGAGGCTCTTTCTGGTTTGTTAATGAAATGAAGACCACTGAAAACCCTTTCAATATTTGCTGATGACACTGGAATTGCCAAGAGATTCTGTCATACCACAATAAGAAATGATGCAAAAGGACACCATGACCAAACTATGAAAACGAATTTAAATGAGAGCTGTAGCTAAGCACACTTTTTAAGACATATTCAAAATTAGCTTAAAATTTGGCAGAGAGGGTAATCTGGTGGTCACAGGTTCGAATAATATCATTTCAGTTGTAAAGCATTAAAAAATAAAAATTTAATTCTCCAATAAATACGCAACAGATATACGTTTGTCACACAATATAAAAGTAGTATATTGAATATTCTCCTGCTTATGTAACTATAGAGAACTTGTGATGCCTTGACTGGGGGCCACAGCATGCATAGGGGGGAGTTGCAGCAGAGACAGCTCGCAGAACAGAGGAAAGGTACTTCTGGGGCAGCAGCAGCACAGACTATACTATCATCGATCGAATCACCAAACTCAAGGCATAACAAAGAATAAATAAAATGTATGCGAACATTGTTAATTCACGTTTAATCACTAGCGCGGAAGTGGGTGGGGGTTTGTCACAAGTCTGAGGGTTGTTGAGCAAATCGTATTTACAGAAAATACATGAAGGACATTAGGAGCATTGTCACGAAAGGATTTAGTAACACTCTGCTTTTCACAGGTACTTGGAAACCTTTTCAGGACAGTGGGGATTATGCCGGAGGCGATTATGGGAGGCGCAGAGTTTAGGCATAGAGAAGCCTGGGGCTGGCAGCAAGTCTCTCATTTAGGAGAGCATGGTACACAGTGACCAGCATGGCACAAAAATGTACTGAAGAAATTTTCAATAGCTGCCTATTAAAACAGCTAATCCCAAAAAAATGAATGAAGGCATTAGAGGGCATTTCAGTCACTCTACAGTTAGGACACCGATCACAATAAAAACAAAATGAAAACGAGTCCACAAGACGGGGGGAGCGAACACTTGGTGCTGCCTTCTTACTTGGGGTGGGGAGGGAGGGCAGTAGCCCGAGGCTGCAGAGGGACAGAGAGATGCATCATGTTCTGCATCTGCAGATAAGCAGCCAATGGGGGTTATCGGACACAGATGTGTTTGGGGCCAAGCTGCTATTTCCGACTCTACTAAAAATTACAAATGTTTCATTTGAAACACTGAGTTGCTGCGCTCCTCAGAGCTTTCCTGTGCAGTGAGGCTTATGCAGGCAGTAACAGAATGTTTTGAATGCATGCTGCAGTGCACACAATCAATTGTTTAATTCACGTTTAATCACTAGCGGGGAAGTGGGTGGGGGGTTGTCACAAGTCTGAGGGCTGGTGAGCAAATCATATTTACGGAAAATACATGAAGGACATTAGGAGCATTGTCACGAAAGGATTTAGTAACACTCTGCTTTTTACTGGTACTCGGAAGCCGTTTCAGGACAGTGGCGATAGCCTTTATGCCGGAGGGTGGGAGGCGCAGAGTTTAGGCATAGAGAAGCCTGGGGCTGGCAGCAAGTCTCTCATTTAGGACATAATTTTCAATAGCTGCCTATTAAAACAGCTATTCCCAAAAAGTCACTCTACAGTAAGGCACACCGATCACCATAAAAATGAAAACAAGACCACAAGACGGGGGTGGGGGGTGGGAGCGGACACCTGGTGCTGCCTTCATACGTGGGGTGGGGGAGGGAGGGCAGGCTGCAGAGGGACAGAGAGAGGCGGGAGCGGCTGGTGCAGAGATAATCCGAGCAGTGGAGTTCTGGATCCCTGGAGATACTGAACAGGAAGGCGTCTTCAAACGTCACTATTCCGTAGTGCAGGCAAAAGGAAAAACAGCCAGGTGAGCCCCCAAAATAAAGGGCAGAAATTCCCAGGGCGGGAATGGAGGTGATAGCACGCCCACACAGTGACGCTACGATCAGGATTAGCTCAGGGTCACAACCCTGAGCCAATAGGTTCACACCACAGCACGTCACTAAAAGGAATTCCCAGTATCAAAACAGGGGCGTGGCACGGCAACTCTGAACCACGGCAGCTCTGCAAGATTTACTCGTATTTTGCCGTTTTTAAATATAAATACAGACAAAGGAAAACTTGTTTTCCGTCTGTATTTATATGTAAAAAACCGTTTAAACGGAAAACCGGGAGCCCTACTTATAATATATAGTACAGGTCCTATATATTTTTTAGGGAGAAGATGAATAGGAATCGCAAATAAGAATAGAAATTAGAAAATAACATTCAGGAATTTAGGGTTTATTAAATATTTAAAGTAACACAGTATGCATGATAGTTATATTTTTATATATATAAAAATATCTGATCAAGTACGTCTTAATATTTGATAATTATATTACAGATGGCGCAGAAAAATCTCCCATTCCTCTTCTGTAGCAATAGGACAATTTATTAAAATATAAAGATTGATACCATTGTTACAGTAAAAAGTAAAGGAAAATAAAGTTATGTATTTAACAGAACATCCATAATGAAATACTGTTGAGCAGTAATTATTTACTGAACTTCTTTTTTCTCCGGGAGGTGAAAAAGTTTGATCTTCGTAGCAACGGGTCATAAACTTCTCTGAGATCATGACGGTGAGAATAATAATATGTATATATTCTCACAGCACATGATCACAAGGGGAAAATAGACTGAAAGCCGCAAGCCGGTAACATTGCTTACATATCGTTATTTTTTGTGACGACGGAATGTGAATTCCACTAAGATCACTAAGACTGTTAATGTTATAATATACATATTAACAGTATGTGATCTCTAGGGGAAAACACAATAATAAGTGTAAGATTGTGACGTTGATTCTAAATGTTTAGGGTTTGCGTCGACGGGTCAGCAATACCTCTCGAGCGAAGTACAGTATCAATATTATAATATAAAAAGTCAATATATATAAGGTGAAAGTAGCCAGAAAAGGAGTAATATTTGTTATAATCTATCTGTTTCTAAAAACAAGCTGCTGACGTTACAGAGAAAAAGTGAAAAACATGCAATAACATTTTTTCTAAATATAAATGTTTAAATATTGACAAATAGCCACAAATGATAACTAAGTACTATGCCTATGCCATATTGAAACAACTTAAACTCCAGCATATATTTGTTGACTTAAAAAGAGAATCCAATGCTAGAAAACGGGACCTGCAACAGAGATTGGCGATTCAGAAATAACTTGCGAAAACTAAACTAATTGCACAGTAGGTGTGGTTTATATACTTTTTGGTTGTTTAGTAGTCTATGGAAGGAAGATGTGGCTCCACCTATTTAGATGGCAGGTTTTACAGTTTACACGTGCTCATGTTTTAACTGTTTTTCTTCTGCACATGTTCGGAAAAGTTACAAACTGTGAAGCTGTAATGGTTTCGATTTCGATAGTAACACGTATAAGGTATTATTATCTACATACATTGGAGAGTTTAAAAAGTATTAGTCCGTAAACTGTGTTCTTTGCATTTTCATGATTAAAAGCATCTAAATAGAAGACGTATAGAAAAATTTCGTTATCATTAGAAAAAAAAATAAAGGATTAATATTTGTTATTTTTATGGTTTGTAATCCTATCCTCAGAAAGGTGTGCTGGCACTTGGGGCTTTGGGAAGGTTAATACATAATAAATGCCCTTTTCTATGCACCTGCAAACTTGGCTTTTAAACTTTCAATTGCCCAGTCTGTATCTCTACACTTTCTCCAAACATTTTGGTACTGCTATTTTACTATTGTAGTGAGCCATTCAGCAGTATGTGTTTATGTATACACTGTTCTAAAAGTGAAGCTGCTATACATTCTGCCAGACACTCTCCTTGCAGAATTGTAATAATTCAGCCAGCACCCAAGTAGTCCTGGTGCAAAGTGGGCCTTAGGGCATGGACTGCTTCAAACTCCTATACACTATGCATGCACTCTTCTATGCACAGGCAAACTTGTCTTTTATAGCTTTTATTACCCAGTCTATATTCTAACACTTCCAGCAAACTCTTTGTTAGACGGGACACCTGAGGGTCGGCCGAGCAAGGGGGAGAGGCCTCCTGGTGAGGGCCCTCGCCTCGGATCGTACGGACGAGCAACCACCCCCCTACAGATAGACGCCACACAAGAATAGGTTCTTAGCACTTTTATAGGTATTCTTAAGCAGGTTATGGCAGTAATACAGCAGGAACGGGATACGGGAATCCCTCTTAGGCTTAGTCTCTGTGGGAAGGGGGTAGCGGGACAGTCTTAGTACCGGTCTGGTACAGGGATGCCTGACGCACAGCTCTCTATCCGCGAGCTGGAGGGTTCTCTGGTATGGGCCGCGGAAGCGCCAGCAGGACTCCAAGGATGGTTCACGAAGATGAGCCACGGCAGCGCCAGCAGGACTCCAAGGATGGTTCACGAAGATGAGCCGCGGCAGCGCCAGCAGGGCTCCAAGGATGGTTCAAGAAGATGAGCCGCAGCAGCACCAGCAGGACTCCAAGGATGGTTCACGAAGATGAGCCGCGGCAGCGCCAGCAGGGCTCCAAGGATGGTTCACGAAGATGAGCCGCGGCAGCGCCAGCAGGACTCCAAGGATGGTTCACGAAGATGAGCTGTGACAGCGCCAGCAGGACTCCAAGGATGGTTCATGAAGATGAGCCGAGGCAGCGCCAGCAGGACTCCAAGGATGGTTCACGAAGATGAGCCGCGGCAGCGCCAGCAGGACTCCAAGGATGGTTCACGACGATGAGTTTGTCTCGGTGTCTCTCGACTTCAGGATACAACTGCCTTCCTGCTCTGGAGCTGCCCCAGTTATAGGGCTGGGGCCCTTTGATGTCCGGACCCTCGCACTTGGAGGTCGGAGGGTCCGGGATGGGCGAGTCCAGACACCCAGCAGGGGGGAGGAACCAGCACCCATGGAGGCTGGGGGCGATCGAAACCAGGCTGATGGGGGTCCATCGAAACGTCTCCCCCCATTGACTTGTCAAGCGGTCTCTTTACCCCCTGGTTGGCTTGTGGTGCCTCGATGTCGGGGTTTTGCTGGGCCTGCAGCTGGGGTCGGGCCGAGGCCACGAGGCCTGGTCGAGGAGGGTCCAAGATGGCGGCTGGGCCGGAGATGAGGTTCCGGGAAAGGGTCCGGACTAGCCGATAGGGTTGAGGAGAGGAGGTCGAGTTCTGTCGGGGGAGAACTGGGGGCGGCCCGGAGGGACGCTACTCGTGGCAGGTGGAAGGTGCCGTTCTTAGCCGGGGAACAGGGGTCGAGGTAGTCCGGGATCCGCCATGCGGGAGGAGTGGGACCACGCCACGAGGCCAGGTCCAACACTCTGTGATTGCTGATTCAGTATTGCAGTAAGCTATTCAGCAGAATGCCCTTATGTATGCACTGTGCTAAAAATGAAGCTCTTTTAAATTCAGACAGACACTCTCCTTGCAGAACTGTAATTATCCAGTCAGTGCTCAGGCAATCCTGGTGCAAAGTAGGCCTTAGGCCATGTACTGCTTTAAACCTGCATGCAGTCTTCTATGTAGCTGCACATTTGTTTTTTATACATTCAATTCCCCAGTCTGTATCAATATACTTTCACAATCACTCTCACTCTACTGTTTCAATATTGTAGTGAGCTATTCAGCAGTATTTCCTTATATATTTACTGTGGTAAAACTGAAGCTGTTATAAAATCAGTCAGGCACTGTCTTTGCTGAACTGTAATCATCCACTCACTATGTAAGTACTCATGCATTAAAATAGGGTTTAGGTCATAGACTGCTTCAAACTCCTATATACTTTGCATGGAGTCTTTTATGCACTGGTAAACTTATCTTTTATACCTTCCATTCCCCAGTCTATATCCTTACACTTCCAGCAAACACTTTCACACTACTGTTTCAGTATTATATTGAGCCATACAGGACTTGCGGCCACATGCATCAAAGTCCGGTTTTGCGATTCCTTATTTGCGATTGTTAGGGAATCGCAAATAAGGAATCGCAAAATGGGATGCATGATTTAAATCGCATAATATTTGTGATTTGGTAAAAATCGCAATTTCTACCGAATTGCAAATATTATGCGATTTCTTATTTGCGATTTCGCAATTCCCATTGATTCCTATGGGCCAAAAGGCCCTTAGGAATCAATGGGAAGGCATTGACATTTTGCGAATTTCAATTAGCGATTCGCAAAATGTTAATGCATTCCATGGGTGCAGGGGGGTTCAAAGGACCCCACCCCTGCACCCCTGAAATAAGGACATGTGTGTCTGTAACATGACAGTGTTTTGAAATGCAAATATGAGCATTTTAATACATTTTCGCAAATTACCACGAGGTTCACCCTCGTGTGCACCCCCTAATTATGAATTCGCAGTTATAAAAGTAATCATGCATTGCTTTTAAGGAATCGCAAATTTGCCGAAAATGTTTGATGCATCTCAAAAACCTATTTAGGAATCGCAAACGGCTGAATTTACCGATTCGCACCGTTTGCACTTCCTAAATAGGTTGATGCATGTGGCCGTATGTGCTTATCTATACACTGTTCTAAAAGTGAAGCTGCTATACATTCAGCCAGACAGTTTCCTTGTAGAATTGTAATCATTCAGCCAGTACCGAAGTACTCATGGGGTAAAGTGGGCCTTAGAACATGGATTGCTCAAGACCCTTTTGACTATGCATGGACTGTTCTATCCACTGGAAAACTTGTGTTGTATACCTTCAAAGCCCCAATCTCTATCCTTACACTTCCAGCAAACACTCTGTGATTACTGATTCAGTAATGTACCGAGGTATTCAGCAGAATGTCCTTATCTATGAACTGTGCTAAAAATGAAGCTCTTATAAATTCAGACATGCACTCTCTTTGCAGAACTGTAATCATGCAGTCAGTACCCAAGTAAGTATGGAGCAAAGTAGGCCTTAGTATATGGACTGCTTCAAAATCCTATTTACTATGCATGTACTGTTCTATGCACCTGCAAATTTACCTTTTATATTTTGAAATCCTCAGTCTTTATTTTTACACTTCCACCAAGCACTCTGTCATTCCTGTTATAGTTTTGTGATGACTCATTGATCATTGTGTAGTAATCCATTCACTACATTCAAACAGTAATCAGCAGATGTACAATAAGTGGTACATCCCCAGAGATATGCAAGTTATTGTGCACTGTGACATCACCACAATAGATGCACGGTATTTACAATGTGGTGTATTATAGAGCAAAATCGGCACAGATATGTGATGTATTTGTGTTGTGAAGGTGGTGCATTGCTTGACTTGCGTTCCAAGCGCAACGCAGCTCCAGCAATGCTCTTGGGACTCTATGCTCACAATTCTGAGTCAATCCTTACACCTGTTTCAAACAGGTGCAGGGTTTTGACGTAGCAGAGGCCTAAAAGTGACTGAATGAAATCATATAGATTTCACTCAGTCACTTTTGGAGCTGTTCCTATGCCAGAACACCTTCACCCCCCCTCCCCTCTCTGCGCAGGAAAGCCTCTTTCTGGCGCAGGGCTTTAGAATGTGATGCACCTTCCATATGCCTCACATTGTAAATATCAGATACCATGGCACATCTTTTGCACCACCACTGCATCACAAAAGAGATGGAGAAGATGTGTAAAAGAGGCACAAGGGGGTTGTAAATCCACTCCTAACACATACAAATTCACCCAGGCAGTTTCAGCAGCAATGCAAATTGAAGCATAGACTTGTAACATATTTATATGGCTGTGTTACATTGAAGTGCTTCGGAGGTACTACAGTATACTATAGGTAAACACCTTATACATTTATGCTGCAGCACTCCCTTATAGTTTTGCACTTTCACATTCAACATACACTACTAATTCATTCATTCATTTATGCACTACACATTCATTCTGACAAACCTTTACACACTAATATAGAAATATAGTTCTTTCTTAAGCCAGTGGAGGTAGTTCTGAAAAGAACAGTTTTTTTCTTTTTAGTTTTCTATTTATTTTTTATTTTTTCAACAAGTTTTTAGTTGTTTTTTCTAAAAAAACAAAAATTGAAACTGGAAACAAAAAAACCATGGAACAGGAACAAAAAAGAAAACAAATATATTATTGTTTTGGGCAACAGTGCTCTTCTTTCCTCTTCACAATGAGGTCAATAGACTGCTCACCGTAACAAAGGAGTTCTCTGCAAAATTTACAATGAATTGTAAGATCCGCAAACTGAGGCACAATATTAGGATGTGGACTGCTCGGAGGAGGTGGTGGTGCAGTTGAGGTAGAAGGAACTGCAGGTTGAGGATTCTCCTGGAACCTTTGTGTTGCCATCCTTGCATAATTATTTGGATGCAAATTTTTTACATGGTGAACCATTGAGGCTGTCCCGAAAGAGTAATTTTTAGTGGGGTCACCCCTGGAAAGTGTACCCTCACAGATCTTGCACGTTACTTTTGGTGCATTCACCATTTTCTGGATATAAAAAAAACTTCCAAATAAAAGCTTCTTTTCTCTTTTTCTGAGGTGGCTCATCAACAAAATCTTCCTCAGAGGAATATACTGATGAAGTCTCAAAAAGAGCAGCCATTGTAGAGTTTGGTTCTAAAAGACTACAGCTCCACAGAATAGATGTTTCTCCTGGGAAAGTCCAAGTAGGATGATCAAAATGAGAGGGGTCTTTCAACAGTTGGAATAGGAAGTGTTATGAACCAATCAAAACTCTCCTTCTATGGTCACATGACTTTGCGTACGCTTACAGTACTCTTATGGTGCTCTTACGGTGCTCTTAAGATCTGAGTACGTTCGACGTACCTCTGCGATTTGCGTAATTGCTTTTAAAAGTAATAATCGCTTATTAAAAGTTTAAAACAACTATTTTCATGATTGTCCCAGATAATGTCTTCCCTTAATATGTACATTACATACATAAATATATGTTTTTGAAAAATTAGAAACCTTTGCGCCGTACGCTTACGGGGCACCCTACATGACGTCATGCAGAAGAGTTGATGCAACACTTTACTGAACAAAGTGTGGTGCGATCACCATACGCGTACGGTGTGGTTACCAAAAGAAAAATGAAAAAGGAATTATACAGAATTTAATTGTAATACATTGAAAAAAAATTGTTTATGAAAAAAATTATTTGATTTAGTTTTGTTAATATTTTACATTAGGAATATGAAATATAATTAAAAAAATAAAATAAACAAACTATTTATAATAAAAATGTAAGAAATTAGTATAAAAAGGAAGAAATATAATAATTTATACATTTAAAAATTATCATTTACAAAACCTTTTAAATTCACTGAAAAAATCATAGGTTTCAGCCACGTTATAGTTAGGAATTAGCATTTAAAAACCCTTAGAAATTCATCGAAAAAACATAGGTTTCACACATGTTATAGTTAGCTGGACATTTCACTCATACAAAACCATTGAAATTCCCTTGTTGTAGTTACTTTAGCTAACTATAACCTGTGCGCCCGCAATGCACTGCTGATGACGTCACATACTACATCACTCATGACATGGTCAGTGATATTACTCATGACATCACTGATGACATCTCAAATGACATCACTGATGACATCATGCAGTGAATGTGTGTTTTTCTGACATTTAATACTACCAGCAGTGAGCAGACACACCTGACAGCCTCCCTCAATGCCAAGTAGAATACAGGAAGCATCACAGTCCCAATTGTTTTAAAAGTCCTGCTTCGTTGTGGTAGGACAACGGCAGCTCCGCCCCCAAATCAGGTGTGTCTGCTCACTGTTGGTAGTTCGTGAGTGTATAGCAAACTACAAGTCCCAAAATGCTGTTGGCTATTCAGGTAAGTGATGCAGGGGGGTCTTGTAACGCCATAGTGGTCATGCTGCATATTGATCTGTTAGCTGGTGCTGTTAATGCAAATATCCTGCTGCGATGTTTTGTGAAGGGTAACCCCGAGTCCCCAAACCACATCAACCTCCATGTCACCGGAATCCATCCTGCCGGGGGCAGGTATGGCCATGCATCACGCCCAGTGCGAAGTGAAGTCACTTCACAACCGCCTTCTTTCCATCTGATGTGAAAAGGTGGGCCACTGACTTTTCAATCCCTTGAAACACCACACAGCTGCTGGGGCAGCAGCCAGATTCAGTTGGGGCCAACTTGTGAAGTGGGGAACTCTGTAGCGCACTTCTGGCAAGAGCGAAAAATATTGCACAGAACTCCTTCCTCTCGGACAGAGCAAAGGCCACAAAGGGGAACATTGGGAAACCACTTTATTTACGGCAAATTCATTTCGGCCTGACGGCCTTCCTTAGTGCCAAGCAGTATACAGGAACCATCACAGTCCCAATTGTTTTAAAAGTCCTGCTTCATTGTGGTTGGACAACGGCAGCTCCGCCACCCAAATCAGGTGTGTCTGCTCACTGCTGGTAGTTCGCAAGTGTATAGCGAAATACAAGTCCCAAAATGTTGTTGGCTATTCAGGTAAGTGATGCAGGGGGGTCTTGTAACGCCATAGTGGTCAGGCTGCATATCGAACTGTTAGCTGGTGCTGGTAATGCAAATATCCTGCTGCAATGTTTTGTCAAGGGTAACCCGGAGTCCCCAAACCACATCAACCTCCGTGTCACCGGAATCCATCTAGCGGGGGCTGGTATGGCCATGCATCCCGCCCAGTGCGAAGTGAAGTCACTTTACAACCGCCTTCTTTCCATCCGATGTCAGAGGTGGGAAACCGACTTTTCAATCCCTTGAAACACCACGCAGCTGCCGCTGCAGCAGCCATATTCAGTTGGGGCCAGCCTATATACATATTGCTTGAGTTTTTCAGCAATTGACTCTGCTTTGAATGACTCACGGGGGCATATTATCAAGGACGGGCGTTAAAATTATCGCCGCTTTAGAGGCAGAAAACGACCGCTAAAGCGGCAATAAGCCCATTATCGCCGCTTTAGCTGCAGTTTTCTGCCACTAAAGCAGCAATAATTGTATCGCCGTGCTTGATAATATGCCCCACTGTTTTTTAAGGACAACAATCTAAAGACTAGGAACAGTAGAAGGACTCTCCTACCAATGTAAGTCTTGGCAAATGGGATATAGATTATGCTATTCATTAAAACTATTTGAGGAATAACATAAATCCTCACTATCAGCAGTAAGAATCTCTACAGATATCAAGTCCTGTAGTCCATAATGACATCCAGGCTAGAGAACAAAATTCCTCACTAGCCATGGCCTCCCATCTCTGGAGACAACAAAGCTCACCGACTAAATAGAGCACTCAACAATCTCTCAGAGAAGTCATTAACGTACAACTAAAATCGTATAACACAATTAGCATGACTCAGTCATTCATGAACTCTTCCAAAACCACAGTGATTAAGGGGGTCTAAGAAAGAAGCATAGGCTGCACTTACACGAGAAAAAGAAATTCCTAATAGACTCAGCCTTGTCCCAGTCAACTAAGAATAAACTTCGATAGCAGCCAAATTCTGCTTAAAATGCATGTTGTGCAGCTGGAGATCAACAGCTAAACATTGCACAGAGATCGCTGAGTTGATTATATCACATGACATTGACATATTCCTCCCTGAACCATGGCTGGATGGCCTATCTGCTTCATTGATCCTAATAGTGGTTCCCCCAAGATTCACTATCAGACTCTTAGACCATGGTGGTTGCTCGGGTAGTGGTATTGCACCTATATACAAGGAAGCTATATAACTCAATTGCTTCAATGTTGAGAAGCACTCTACCTTAGATGAAACCCAGGATGGGGTTTACACCGTGAAAAGCCTTTGGTGCAAATACAAGTACAAACTGCACTCAAGGGATGGACCTATATCTCAAATTGAGGTTTAACAAGAACAGCTGTGCAATATATCAATGACAGTGAAAGACATTGATAGGGAGTAGTAGATTTACGAATAATGAACTTTATTAGCAGATTAGCAAAGTTACATACTCAAATCAATTCGATTAGTCATAAATCAATTATCACATGGTTACAGCATGATTTGATATAATCCTAAACAGGTCAAAATAGCAAATGCAAAAACATGTTATTGAAAATCACCATATGCCAATTGAATATGATACAGTTCCTTTGAAGGGAAGTTACCTAAAGCTAAACTAGAGTTTCAGGGGTGATTGTGAAAAGTTAAGCAGCAGGTGCCAGAACCAGATGAAGGTTCAGGCAGAAAAATGGAGAAACAAACTTGCTTGAGTGTTAAACTCTGTGAGAAGGGCAACGCAGTTAGAAGGTCACAAGTGAGGCAGAGGGGCATCTGCCTTCTTAGATGTACAGGAGCATTATGCTGCTGCCTAACATAACTATATTTAGAACATAAGATACAGCAAATTGAAACACAGTCCACAGAGTCCGAGAGACACAAACCAATACAATTCCAACAATTTGTCAATAAGGTATTGCTGCCTCCTTTTCTCAGGCTTCACACAAGGGAGGCGCATAGCTGCATGACCTTCATATTATCTCCCTCTGGCTGGCTCCTTAGACAGCCCGTTCCCAAAGCAGGTGCAGAATACTCATGATATTAGTTTAACTGAGGCCTATATCGACTATGGCTAATTTAATGTGAACTCATTTCAACTATGGCTAATTATAACATAAGAATCGCAAACTACAAAAAACCTGAAAATCAAATGTCAACAATACGTGTATAATGTGTATTGGGAAAGTTATGAAGCAAAATGAAAAACAGTGATAACACATCACCACCCTCAAATGTTTCCGAATAGAACTCTCTATAGCATATGACCAAGAACCACAGCATTTACCATGAGGCCGGTGTCAAACAGCTCTTCATCAAGCAGTGACGGAACTCATCATGAATTATTTCTCTGGCCTACTCGCACTATCTTCTTGGGAGTATTCAACCTCTACTGGAATGACTCTAGAGACTCGTAGGTAACTTCAATAAGATTTTCTTAGCAACAACAACCTCATTTAAAGTTGTACTCAACCATGCCACATGAAAGATTCTATGATTTACCTCCTGATTGAGAAAGAAGTGTCCCTTTCCATTGACTTTATACTGCCAGTGGACTGACTGGACCAACATAATCTTCTTCTTCCATGTCACCACCAACAGACTGACCACCAAAGCCCAAACCTGCAGGACTACATTTTGGATCAGAGACACCAGACAAATCAATACCTATAAGATAGCTATGAAAATCTCTAGTGCCTCTATACGGGCCATTGAATTATTTGTTTCATGAAGAATATGATTATATCAAATAATGCCAGTTTGTGTTCATCACTCACATCATTTGTAGCGTTATTATCCTTTTTGACCCTTAGAGGAGGCCAACAAAGGCTACAATGGTGCAAATAAATATGGCAAATCAGATTACAATACTTTTTTTGCTAATCAAGCTTGAAAGAGGCTGATGCGACAAATGTTGCTTTGGTTTTTGTTTTTTGCCTAGGTTTTGAACACGTTGCTCAGAGTAATCAGAGGAAACCTGGACTAATCATGAATTATTGTAATACCACATGACCATTTGCCACCCTCAAAGGATTTCCAATCACTCAAAGAAATCAAAACTGGACGTGATCTGTTAATGTCATATAAATTGAGTTTATGGGTTTGACCTTTTGCCACCCTCTCAAATTGCAACATAATGCCCACCTGGTCACTGTGTGCCATGGATGGTATATAGGCTCTACAAACTACATTTTATCAGAAAGACAACAGCTCCAAATCAGTGCTCACCAAGATTAAGGGATGATATGGCAACCACTTCAATGGATCTCTCCCCACCTCAGATCTCTGATTAACATTCAAGGAATCAGGGTTTTGTAAAGCGCACTACTCATCCTTTAGGGTCTCAAGGCACTTGGGGGTGGGTATCAGCAGCTCCGTTGGGGTCATTTGAATAGCCAGGTCTTGAGGTCCTTCCTGAAATATTTCCAGGAAAATGTTTATGAAAAGAATCAGTTCAAATATGTCAGCTAGATGAGGGACAAATCAGCATCTTTGTCTTTACTAGTAGGATACTTTGAAACCATTACTCCATAGAGTCTTTCCCATCGGTATGCTTCTGATACTTTCACCAATCTCTTGTGTTGAGTGTGTCTGCAAAGATTCACAGCTGACCCTAGAGATTCTTGGAACATTCATTAACAAAATCACATCTTTTGCTATGCGCATAACTCTAGGAGGAATAATCATCTTTGAAATTCTTCGCAAATAATCTAGAAATCAACAGAAATTCCAATGTTATTTCCTGTAGTTCCAAATCTGAAGTTAGACTCATCCCAAGGCACACCACATCACTCCCAGTTCCCTGCTATTTAATAGAAAAATATTACCATATTTCAAATAGTTTAAAAAAAAGGAATGGAATGACAAAATGTTTAAAAAGTTACTGACATTTACATGTATTCTCCCAAGATAACCTAGAATAAGGCAATTTACTTTTGTTTTTCCTGTGATATATTAATTGAGAAAGTGCTTAATAAAGGAGGACAGGTGTGTTCTTTCTCATATACTGCCCTTAATCGTAACAGGTTCATATTGCTCATCTCCTGGACTCAACTATGTAGGAAAATAGGATCTGCTTTTATGATTACCCCCACTTTTTGCCTGGTGCTATGCTGTTTCTGACTAATCTGACTGGGATCCTGCTAATCAGGACCCCAGTTTCTCTGCTTTCTCCCCTAAATTGTTATGGTAAGTACTTAGGTACATCCCAGATTGGACACAGGGGCACCCTTATAAGTCCATAGTATATGGCACCAAGGTAGCCAGGGCATATGTACCCCCTTCAAACTATCACTACAGGCCTACCATTGCATCTTGTGTAAGTTGGTGCTAGCACAACTTACAAATGATATAGGTTTCCCTAAATCTAGGAACACTGCACTTGTCACCCCTACAGCAGGCCTTTTCAATACTGAAGGCTGATTGCTTGGTTCTAAGTGTGTGGGTGGCCCTGCATGAGCAGAGCATGCCCACAGCCTCCGGAATCCATTCTCCCAGGTTGTAAGTGATTCAGCCATATAACATATAGAGGGGCATCCCGTCATTGCACAATGACCATCTCAAAACTCGCTCTAACGAACTCTGTCGGGTTTGGTATCAAACATGTTGAAATCATACCACCAAACCGGGGAGGTATGATTCCAAGCACTGTAAAGGCCCTCTGTTTGGCCCTCAGTGCTCCCAGTACCAGTCTACTAGACCCGGTCAGCACAGCGTGGCTGTTGCTGACCAGAGACACAATTCTGCCCTCCTGCTGCTGAGCCAAGCTTGTGCAGGGGAAGACAGAACAATATAACTGCAACAAATGATGGACGGAATGCTGATGGGGACCTGGCTTGACAGTTCAGTCTGGACTGTTTCCATGAGGCACAGGTTCAAGACTGATTTGCATGTGGCCAGGTCCAAACTGGGATGGCATGGTGGCATGCTCCTTTTCTGGCAATACCCCCAAAATCTGAAACTCCCTACCAGCAGATCTCAGAACCAACCTGTCTTTTTTGACCTTCAAGAGAAAACTTAAGGATCTCCTCCTAGCTCTGCACGTTTAAACTTCTGAACAATACACAATAGTTACAATCAAGTAACTCTCAACTCTATTACCTGCTTTTTGAATGGCTGTCCATTTGTGCTATCTGTCTGTTTTTCTTATTGCTTGTGTACATGTTGTAAAGAGCTCTGATACCCCGGATCATGCCAGCACTATATAAAACTCTCTAAATAATTTTTTTTTTTAATACGGGTGAGCAAAAGAATGATGGATTTAACCCATATCTTTTGACTGGGGGTGAATGTTTTGATTTGTTCTGCATTCTGTCCATCAATTGTGTGTCATTTGAACGCATAACCATAGGCATCCTGTCACAGGGAGCTGTAACTGCCTCCCAGACAGGGTTTAGTTTATTGGGGCTGGATGAGAGCACTTGGCAGCACCACAAAGTATGTGCAGGGCACATTTGGCACGCTCCATGCATAGTCCAGTTCAAACCAGTTCAGGGAGCCAACCTCTCTGGTGTGAAACTGGACAAAGGACCTGCTCGTCTGCTGCTATGTCTGTGCCTGTTCTCCATACAGGAAACTTTCCAAGGCCTGTGGGCATCCAAGACCCCTGAAGGAATCTCCCTTGAAGTGAAGGAGTCCCTTCCCTGCATCTGCAGACACCACAACTAAGCTGACCTGTCTGCTGTTCCTGGGCTCTCACAGACTCTGAAAGGCTCTGCAACACAAGTGGTGGATCTCCACACCCTTTGAGGTTAGCCCTGTCCTCTCACCACGTTTGAGGCCAGTATCCCTATTCGGAGCCGCAGGAAAAGAACCCCTGTGCACCGTGTTGACTTGCAGATGTAAATACTTTTTGGCTTCCTTCCATCAAGATCTTCGGGCTCCAAGTAGCCCAAACTCAAGCATCTCCAGTGACAAGAATTTTTGACCAGACCACGTTGCTTGCACCATGGGCCTGCTTCTTTGGTAAGCTGCTGGAGGTCCTCTTGCAACTCAAGTGGCTCCAGCCTGTGGATCCTGTTGAGGGTCACATTTGAATTATTTGGGCTCCTCTGATTTCTTGGGGCCTGTCCTGCCTCCTCTGCTTGTGGTGAGTCTCCCAGACCTTGCTGGTTCTGGCATTGTACCTTCTTCATCTTCCACATTTGTTGCAGTTGCAAAGGCTTATTGGTGCTCCTGTAGGACAGTGACCCCTCAACTCTTAACATCCGACTTGCGACAGCTTGTGTACTGCTCCTGGTCTTCCACAGCATTGCCTGGTTAACACAGCTGAAGTTTAAAGGTCCCAGACAGTTCTCCTTCAACACCTGGCAAAAGTAGGCATTTGTCTTCCTGGTCACTCCTGGGTGGCATAGACTCTGTCCCCTTTGTTTGCAGATTGTTCACATCTTGATTCCACCTTTGTGTTCCATCACACACTTTAACCTTCTTCAGCAGCGACATATTCCTGAAGTCCTCCATTGGGTTTGACAGCGGTTTCTGACGCCATATCACACCTATGCACCCGGCTTCCCTGGTGCAGGTAACCTGGTCCTACTGTGTGCAAGGGTGGGGTGGCTCTCCAACCTCTTGTACTCCACTGGATTTCTTTAGGGTCCACTGGGAAGGGTCCTTTTTCTTTTATTTATTTATTTATTTATTTATTTATTTTATGCGATTTTTAAAGCGCGCAAATACCCAGACGGGTGTCTCGGCGCTAGTGTAACAGAAACTCTCACTGTGACAGGAAAAAAATAATAATTTATGCTGAGAACAACCAGGTCTTAAGTTTTTTTCTGAAGTTGATGAGCGTGGGAGCGGTTTTGATATGGAGGGGTAACGTATTCCAGAGTTTTGCTGTGGTAAAGCATCTGTCTCCCCAATTGGCCCTTCTTGTACGTGGAACCCTCAGCAGATGGGCTGATGATGAACGTAAAGTTCTTGAATGTTCGAGCGGGCGGAAGGCTTTTTTTAGAAATAGTGGGCCTTGGTTGTTGATGGCTTTGTAGGCTCTGCATAAAGCCTTAAATTTGGTCCGACTCCTCACTGGGAGCCAATGCAGCTGTCTAATGTACAGGGAGATGGATGTGAACTTGGGGATGGTTAGTAGGGTCCTGGCCGAGGCATTTTGGACCATCTGCAATCTGCTGAGGACCTTTTCTTGGGCATTCAATAGGAGGGCATTGCAGTAATCTGTTCTTGAGAAAACCAGAGTACTGTTTAAGGTTTTGCCCGCGGAAGGAGGTAGGTATGGAATTAGTTTTTTGATCCTCTTTAAGATATAGAAAGATGAGGAGACCACGGAGTTGCCATGTTGGTGGAAAGTCATTTTGTTGTCAAATACGACTCCTAGGTTACGTACCTTGGCTACCGGTTGGGGGGGGGGCGTCCCCATCTCAGGTGGCCACCATTGGGGGGACCAGATAGGTTCCAATTTCCCGAATGTCATCACCTCTGTCTTGTCAGAGTTTAATTTAAGACAGTTTGATGACATCCAGGAACTTATTACCCTCATTCCCTCTTGGAAGTTAGCCGCAACCGATATACCATCATTATATACAGATAACACCAGTTGGGTGTTGTCCGCATAGGTTGTGAGGGCGATTCCATAAGATTTTATAACTCTCGCTAAGTCCGAAACATAAATGTTCAAAAGTGTCGGACTTAGCGAGGAGCCCTGTGGTACTCCGCAAGGGAGAGAAAAGGTCTGGGAGATGTAATTGCCCATCTTCACTGTCTGAGGACGGTTAGCCAAAAATGAGGCAAGAAGTTCTTTGGCTTTGTTATTTATTCCTAAGGCAGAGACACGGTCGATCAAAGTGACATGATCGACCGTGTCAAACGCTGCAGAGAGGTCCAAAAGTATTAGTACCGCGGATCCTCCCTTATACATTGTAGTCCTTATCTCATCTGCTGCTTTTAGTAGCGCTGTCTCCGTTCCATGACCCTGTCTAAACCCGAATTGGGTGTCATCGAGTAGATTGTTGTCATTTATAAATTTCGAAAGTTGTGTATTCATGATTTTTTCGAAAATGTTTGCAGGGAAAGGAAGACAAGCAATGAGTCTGTAGCTGGCGGGAAGGAGAGGGTCTAAAGTGGGCTTTTTTAAAAGTGTCTTGATAATAGCCTCCTTCCAAACAGATGGATAAGTTCCTGTTGAGAACATTGCATTGCAAATGGTGGTCAGAGCGGGGGAAATGGCTTCTGGGATGAGATTAAGGATGACGGGTGGACAAGGGTCAAGTGGTGACCCCGATTTAGTGCAAGCAACAAGGTGTCGAATATGTTCCTGCGTAGTAGCTTCGAAGCCCGAAAAGTTTGGTGCCTTATTGGGAGGGTGTACCAAAGGGGTGGGGGAGAAGGGAGAGTGGGAAAAGGTTGAGAAAATGGCACTAACGTTGTCTTGGAAGAATTTGGCTAAAGAATCCGAGAGAGACTGTGATCCTTCTAAGCGCGGAGCAGGCGGGTTGGACAGATGAGTGACCACCTGAAATAATTCTCCTACAGAGTTTTTCGCCTGATTAATTTGGGAGGTATAATAGAAAGTTTTTTCCGATGCAATTAGTTTTTTATAATTGGAGAGAGCATTTTTGAAAGCAGTTTTGTCGATAGGACTGAAATGGCGACGCCAGTGCCTTTCCAGGTTCCTGCAGTATTGTCTCTGCAGTCGTAGGGGTCCCGTAAACCAAGGGGCCGAGGGGAGCTTTCTACTGCGGTAAGAGGTTTTGATCGGAGCTAACTTATTACAAGCTGTGTTTAGGTTGCTCAGATAGTTGACGGACGCTAATGTAAGATCCTGCTCATTAGGGATAGTACTGTCAAGCATCATCTCCGCAAGATGGTCGAGGTTGATATTTTTCCAGTCTCTGAAGGAGACAGGGGAAGAAGGTATAGAAGGAGATATGATGGAGTTGATTTTAATGGAAAACCAGACGGCTGCATGATCCGTCCAGATAAGGGAGATTACCTTAGAGACATATATATGCGGATTGCTGGTAAATAGTCCATCTAAGGTGTGTCCCGCTTTTAAACTGTGACTCACACATTGATTTGTATGTAGAATGCTGTAATTTTCCTACACTGCACACACCTAGTGGGGCTCCTAGATACTCACTTTGGGTGGTTCCTTGGGTCCCTGGCACTTGTACGTCCTCTGACTATTGTTTTGACTCAAGTCGTGGTTCGCATACCACTATTATAGCATATGGTTTGGTCTCCCCTGGGCACCACTGTGTATTCTTTGCTACTTACCTGTTTCTATTGCAAAGCATTGTGTGTATTGTATATATCGACAGTTCGGAGATATCTGTATGTGTTAGTGGGAGTCAATAAATAAAAAATATATATGAAAACACGGTGTGGTTCTTTTTCACTGAATCTATACCTTGATTATGTTCTGGTAAAACAAGCTGCTTTAAACTGCTTCTGGACTGAAGGCTGCTCCCCACAGCTACCACTTAGCGATCTTTCTAAGGTTGTCTAAGACCATTAAAATCACCATGAGGTTTGTCTGGATCAGTGCAAGGTATCCACTTACATAAGAGGACATCATATTCTGAGCCAGGATCTCACACACTATATCAGACATGTGGCCTGCCTTGTGACACTCATATCTCCATTTCTTCATTTTGATTCTCTTGAGCTGCAGTGCACCTCTTCTGTTTGCTGTATATGCCTTCAAATCCTATGACACTTTTCCCAACACCCTTACATATGCTGGTTCCATTCCCTCTCCTTCATTGATTCTAGATCCTCCCGTTCCCGTGTGAATCACTGACTGTTTGCCCAACATGTATTTTTTGCTGTCCTAAACAACAACCACTTCCCTTTACTGACCAAAGTGCTGACAATTCATTGTCTGCAATCCTACCAATTCATTAACTTGTCGCATCCCCCTCCCCTCACCCCCTAAACAAGAACAGAGTTGTTAGTAGAGTTGTTAGTCACACCATGTGGAAATACATTTAAATCCATACATGACATTAGATCCCTTAAACAGCATAATTGGCACACTTTCCTCAAATTACAGCAGATCAGCATCACAGCATCACAGAAATATCTAAAGAGTACTAATCAACTGTCTCATCCATATCTTCTACCGCTTCAGGGTCACCCATTTCCTATTGTATCCAGACTTCTACCTAAAAGTATTGCTTATGTGTGGGCAGTCACTTGGTCATCAATCTTAGTGCTACACACTTCTTTGCCACAGTGAAGCCTAGCTCTAATAACTTCTCCACATATTTAGTGTGTTTATTATAGGTGATTAGTCCCAGTAAGCACATCTGTATCATTGGCTGTATTTGCAATTCGGTTAGTATTCCTAAGGTCAGAATTATTTAACCCCGAAAGGCACTCACACCCTGGCATGTCCACCATATGTGAACATAGGTTCCCTCCGTTATTCTTCATTTGGGACACTGTTCTGATGTGGAGGAATCTAGTCTGTGCAGCCACTATGGCGTGACGTAATCCCTATGCGCGCATCTATAATGCAAACATTTCAGTCGTGTATTACGTGTAACTCTCCTGCAGTTACCCAACAGAGATGTGCAGTCCCCTTCCCTTAACTCCATGCCCATGTCACTTTCCCATTGTGTCTTCAGTATAGTAGTTACATGGGTAGATGTCAGTGGCATCAGCAATGAGTAAATCATGCCCATTTTTCTATCAATAATTCAGTGGAAACATTCTCCAAAGTCCAGAGTTGAAACTATCAGACTACTGGATGACATCTCTGCATACGAGAGGATAGGCAATAGGGCAAGTAAATATCAAGGGCAGATAATAGAAAACGGCGGTGGATTAATTCTGTAGTGATAACACAGGAATCCTGTTAGAGAAATGTGCAGAATAGTTGCAAACATTTACAGGGATCTGGGGAATCTTTGTACCCTTGTGAGTAAGTTTCTATTACATTTATCTACTCAGCAAACTCATGAAAAGCGCTAGCAAAAACGACCCCCCGTTACTGGAACCTAAGGTACACAGAAGAAAACAATGCTCAGAAGACAGCATACTGTATTGGTACAGGAGAAAATAGTATCTGTATGCACTGGAATTCAGCCAGCAATCCACTTTAAAAAAAAACAAAACAAACAACAAAATAAAGGAATGTGATGAGGGTGCCAATACTGATAGACTATTGGAGAAACCAGCAGCAACTCTCTTAACAACGGGATTTACATGTAGCATGTGTGATGACGAGATGGAACCGAAAATTGCAAGAAAGGAACAGAGCAGAAATATAAAGGACTACAATACAGACAGATAAAAAGAAGCACAACACGACTTAAATCACTGGACTAGTAAAGGCACTGCCACAAGCATTCTAGAGACACTATAACTACACAACTCAACTCACTATGAACTGTAGCACTAACGACTCATTAACATGAAGTGAAATTGGAGTACAAAATGAAGACAATGCAAGTTGAAGCCAAACTGGAGCTCTAAAGACATCAAAAACTAGAGGCTGGAAAGGGGGACATGCAGCATGCATCATGTATCTTGCTGCGTAGTCTTGAAAATGCTGCACGAAGTGTCAAGTACACAGTGGCAAGGGACAGCTGCAAGAGCTCTGAGAATGGGGAGCAGAAGCACTAATTGGAAGACGCTGGAGCACAGGAGCAGCGGAAGGAGTACAGAAGGCATTGGTGCCTTCTGTAATCCATCATCAAGAGCACTGAAACAAACAATGGGGAGTCAGCAAGGCTGTGCAAGTGAAAATGGTTCAAAATGAGTGACAAGTAGCACTCTACAAATCTACTGATTGATTTATGAAATGATTGAAAAAGGATAAGGAAAACTATCAAGGCAAGAGCAAGGATCTCTACTAAATACAATCGTACCTTGAGTGAAGGTATGATGAGAAGTTGCACCTGGAGGACAAAAGTTGCTTAATAGGATCCATGTCCTAGTTATGCTACAGATGGCATCCCCTTCCCAGTGCTAAACTGGCAGAGGAGTTACATGTTTCCTACTAGTTATCAGCTGCATTCAGCACTTCACTCTCCTTGCTCCCAGGAGCAACCATATTCTCTTCTTTGTTGGGTTTTGAATTCCACTAAAACCTTTCTAGCTACTTCATCCCATTAATCTTCAGTTAATTGTGCTTAAAACGGAGATGGATCATTAAAGTGCTGGATACAGTGTATTTCCATTTAGGAGAAAGTGCTTTCTTCTCTAACATAGGTAAGCTTCCACTATGTAATTGTATTGAGGTAAAAAAAGAATAAGTACAGTAAATTAGAATCCCCTCGCACTACAAATCTGATGCAATGGCATTGCTGTCTAGAGACTGAGGGGTTTATTTACGAGCCCCCTGCACCTCACTTTTTGTGATGATAGCAGATAACAAGATCATATTTATGAGACCGCGCATATCCACTATGAGCAACTTTGGATGTTATGTTATGTTATGTTATGTTATTGAGGTTTTGTATAGCGTACAGCTACTCACAGGGAGTGTCCCGACACTTTCCACCCTCAACTCATATTGAAATAACACAACACAGCTAAAAACAGACAACAGAACAAAACAAAAACAATGGGCAGTAAAACAGACTAGGAGTTAAAAAGCCAGGTCTTCAGGCCCCTCCTAAACTGGAGCAAATTAGCAGTACTCCGAAGAGAAAATGGAAGCAGATTCCAAAGCTGGGGGGCTCTGCAACCAAAAGACCGCCCTCCCGCGCGGGCCTTCCTCACCCGTGGAACCAGCGCTCTGCAAAGAGCATCCGAGCGGAGGGAACGAGCTGGACGATAAAAAGTCAGTCTCCGCTGCAGATATCCCGCTCCTGATCCATGCAGAGCTTTATGCATCAGGGTCAAGGATTTAAACTGGATCCTCTTCCTAATGGGGAGCCAATGAAGCGACTGGAGCAACCCGGACGCTCGAGCTCGTCTCCCTAGGCAAAAGATCGCCCGGGCAGCAGAGTTCTGCACCACCTGAAGGCGCTGGACCAGATAATCAGGAAGGCCGAGAAAAAGAGCATTGGCATAATCTAGCCTCGAATCCTCCTGTGCTCCTCAGATAACAAAGGCAAAAATTTGCGGAGCATTTTCAGTAATCCGTAGCAGGTGCCGGCCAGGCCAAGGATGTGAGTTCGGAGCGACAACTGATTGTCTAGCTTGACGCCCAAATTTTTGGCCACCACTGAGGACTGTGCAGGAGGACTCATGTCGGACGGCCACCAATGCTGCCACTCCGGATCGGCAACGCAACCAAAAAATAAAATCTCGGACTTGCCTGAGTTGGCCCTCAGACCGTTCCGCTGGAACCAGTCGAAGACCAGCGCAAGGCAGTCCCGGATTCTCTCTCCCACAAACTCTTGATCTTTCCCGCATGTGAAGAGGAGTTGCGTGTCGTCGGCATAGGAGACGATCTGGGCCTCCACCAAGGCCGCCAGAGGGGACATAAAGATGTTAAATAATGTGGGGCTCAACACAGAACCCTGTGGAACCCCAACTCCCAATGGCGGCATCTCGGCGGAGCTCTGGGAAACCCAGACCGTCTGGCGGCGGCCTTCCAGGAAAGAAGTAAACCACCTCAGCACCGTCCCCCTCAGGCCGATGTCATAAAGCCTAGTTAGAAGCGCCTTGTGGGGGACGGTGTCGAAAGCCGCCGAGAGATCTAACATGACCAGCATGGCCCTGCCGCCGGCATCCAGAGTCTCCCTGATGATCTCCGTCACCTCTATCAAAGCTGTTTCCGTACTAAAATTAGGTCGGAAGCCCGATTGAAATGGATGGAGCAGATTATTGGCTTCCAAAAAACTAGATAGAGCGCCGTGAGCATGTTTTTCCGTAAGCTTCTCTAGTGCTGGTAACAGCGAGATAGGCCTGTAGTTCGCCAAGACTTCGGTGTCAAGGCCCGTTTTTTTTAGGAGGGGGATCACCATCGCTCTTTTCCAAGAGCTAGGGACCCGTCCCTCCCTCAGGGAGGCATTAAGGATAGGGTTGACCAAAGGGTTCACCACTGCCGCCATCCCGGCCAAAAATTTGGCAGGGCAGGGGTCAAGTGGCGAACCAGATTTGAGGTTGGCCAACAACGTAAAAGAGGCCTTGCTGGAAACAGTAGGGAAGTCGGACAGCACTGCCACCGAAGTCTGCTGCAGTCCAAAGTCCAGCCTCGCACCACTCCCTCCATCCGGTTCCTCCACGAAGGTGGCCTGAATGGCCTTGATCTTATTTGTGAAGAAACCAGCGAGATCGCATGCCCAAGCATCCGCCGAAGCTGGAGGGGGCGGATGGGAGCTGGGGATCGTAAACTCCTTCACAATATTAAAGATCTCCTTACAGTAGTTCGCAGATGCCTCTATCCTCCTAGCCAGATAAACCCTCTTGGCACCGAGAATGTCCCGATGGTAAGCCTTCAACACCGCCTTGTAGGCAAGTTTAGCCTCCCCATCGTACACAAGGCGCCAGGCCCTCTCGGCCACCTTGCACTGCCTAATAGCCACACGGAGCGCCTCCGTAAACCACGGGGCAGAATGCCGAGCCACCGTGGACCGGGGGACAACCTTGGGAGCGAGATCTTCCAACCGATCGGTAAGCCAACGCTGCAGAGTCTCCGTGTCACTATCCAGATCACCCGAGAGAAGACAGGGGTGCTCCAGCAGCGCCTGCTCGAGCAAGTCAGGAGTTACTCTATGAAGCGCTCTCGAGGCCGGTCTAAGCAAGGTAGGCGCTCTGTAATCCGGACGCGCGCATTCCAGCACCAAAAAGCTGATCAACCAGTGATCGGTCCAGAGCATCTGCAGGGTAGCAACCTCCATAAGCGGAACGGATGAAAACACCTGATCCAGGGTATGCCCCTTCTCATGTTTTGGCCCTGATACGCAAGGAATAAGACCAAGCGGAGATGTAACATCCATCAATTTGGCCGCATCAGGGTCATCCGCCACATCCAGATGGAAATTGAAGTCGCCGGCCACAATGCAGTGCTGAGTGGACAGCGCCAACTCGGAGACAACTGTCTGTAGATCCTCTAAGAAGGAACCCACAGGACCTGGAGGTCTATAGACCAACAACCCCTTCAGGGCCTGACCCGGGGACAATCTGATCGTGAAGGCAAGCGACTCGGCATTCCCAATAGGGTTCAAGGGAAGTACTGAGCAGGAGACGCTCTTTTTCACCACCACGGCTACTCCCCCTCCCCTACCCTTCGCTCTGTCCTGCCGGAAGATGTTATATTCCGGCGGAATGGCGGAGAAGACGTCCGGGTGGGAAGCCTCTCCGAGCCAGGTTTCCGTCAGTAGCAGGCACAGAGGATTTTCCCTGACCAAAAGGTCATGAATATGCAGGGCATGACGACCTACCGACCTTGTGTTCAGCAGCATACAAAGATGCCTCGCATCAGCAATTACCTGGCGTGACACCGTAGCACAAGACAAGGCAGGCCTCCAGCCGCAGGACGGGCAGCAGCGTTTGCCCCTAAACCGCCCCGGAAAAACGGAGCGGCAAGAACTAGAATGGCCCCGCAAGTCCCGCAGTGACGCAGAAGAATAGCAGATCATCGCAGCCAGAGTAGAGCCGGTCAAGGTCCCCCGCCGCCCCGACACCTCCGGGACGCTGACGGGCACAGACGGGCAGGACTCCGGCACGACTCAGGCACAGCGGGGGCGACAACCTGCGCGTCACGCTGCGCGTACGAGAACGACTTTAAATAGGCTCTCACGTCACCCTGCGCGCGCGAAGTCCGCTCTAAGATGGCGGCCGCCGCAGGATGAAGTATCCCAACCCAAAATGGCGCCTAGAAAGATCCCCTGAGCCCGGACCCACCAAAGTGGTGGTGATTGGAGGCACAAAGTGCACTTTTTATATGCAGTGAGGGGGCAGGAGGCGAACGCTGAAGCTACTCGAAGCCACAATTAAAAACAAGGGTAAGTCCCAGAATGAAACACAAGCCCAAATAAAATACAACAAAGGCCTCATAGATGTACTTGCTTTTTTGCCCAGACTTGTTTTATTCCTCTGTGCCCGTACTTGCTTTCTTGCCCAGACTTGTTTTTATTCCTCTGCACCAATACTTGTTTTTTTGCCCAGGCTTGTTTTATTCCTCCATGCCTGTACTTGCTTTCTTGCCCAGACTTGTTTTTTTTCCTCTGTGCCTGTACTTGCTTTCTTGCCCTGAGTGGATGCGCTGCTGACCTGATTGTGGACATCGTCCTGTTTGACTTTGCCTCGTTGCTGTTGCCTGTTGTCCTGCCGCTGCTTCTAGCCGCGTCGCAGCTTGAAGACTCTGCCTGTGGCCAGGGGGGTGTGAGTAAGGAGACAAGCTGTTGCAGGGCGGAGCTCTGCAGGGACTCACTTGACCAGGAGTCCCTATGTGGCCTGTTCCACTTGGCCTGCGCCCCCTGCTAGCCCTGCCCCCTGGGAGGAAATCCCTTAAAAATTGTGGAATCACCTGCGGCAAGTGGGAACCCTGAGTGGATGCGCTGCTGACCTGATTGTGGACATCGTCCTGTTCGACTTTGCCTCGTTGCTGTTGCCTGTTGTCCTACCTCTGCTTCTAGCCACACCCGCATCCCGGGAGCCGCGTCGCAGATTGAAGTCTCTGCCTGTGGCCAGGGGGTTGTGTGTAAGGAGACAAGCTGTGTCAGGGCGGAGCGCTGCAGGGACTCACTTGACCAGGAGTCCCTGCGTGGCCTGTTCTACCTGGCCTGCGCCCCCTGCTAGCCACGCCCCCTGGGCGGAAATTCCTTAAAAATTGTGGAATCACCTGCGGCGAGTGGGAACCCTGAGTGGATGCGCTGCTGACCTGATTGTGGACATCGTCCTGTTCGACTTTGCCTCGTTGCTGTTGCCTGTTGTCCTGCCGCGTCGCAGCTTGAAGACTCTGCCTGTGGCCAGGGGTGTGTGTGTAAGGAGACGAAGCTGTTGCAGGGCTGAGCACTGCAGGGACTCACTTGACCAGGAGTCCCTGCGTGGCCGTTCCACCTGGCCTGCACCCCCTGCTAGCCCCGCCCCCTGGGAGGAAATCCCTTAAATATTGTGGAATCACCTGCGACGAGTGGGAACCTTGAGTGGATGCGCTGCTGACCTGATTGTGGACATCGTCCTGTTCGATTTTGCCTCGTTGCTGTTGCCTGTTTTCTTGCAGCTGCTTCTAGCCGCACCCGCTTCGCTGGTGCCGCTTCACAGATTGAAGACTCTGCCTGTGGCCAGGGGGGTGTGTTTAAGGAGACAAGCTGTTGCAGGGCGGACCACTGCAGGGACTCACTTAACCAGGAGTCCCTGCATGGCCTGTTCCACCTGGCCTGAGCCCCCTGCTAGCCCCGCCCCTCGAACATCAAGAACCTTACTTAAGCAGACGCTCTCGCCGCAGTGCGGGACGCGCGCGGGGAAGCACCTGGGGCTAAGCCCGGGCAAAGGGCGGGCCCTCTGAGGCCCTCAGAGGCACGAGGAGGCCGGGCTGGGCCCATACCCTAACACATTGCAAAGGATTATTTGGGTATACTCATTGGTTGCTTATCCGTCATGGCCACAACTCTTAATAAATCCACACCCGTAAACGCAGGGGGGAATTAGTAAGGGTACATTAGACAACTACTTTACTAAGGTTGCCTCAGATTTAGAAAGGGAGAGTGCTTTGGCCGAGCGTAGGGCTGAGCGATGTTGCTCTATTGAGTGTATGAAAAGTAGACCTTCCGTGGACTTTTTGCATCAAACCATTTCATTTGATGCAAGTTCCCACACTGAAAACGAGGACCCTTTATCCACAGATAGTGTCCCTATACTTTTGCGAGACACGCCCCCTCTACTTGATACTTCCAACACTTTGTACACGAATATTGTATCCCTCTCTAGCAATTCTATCATAGGAGTAGATGTGATAGTTGAGCCATCTTTACCAGTATTTGAGACAATTAAAAAAAAGAAGGTTAGGAAACCAGCCACACCCAAAGTTCATGGTCCGCCACCAAATAAAAGAAGAAAGAGGGGTGGCGAACCGCAAAGAAGCAAGATTAGCCACTCTGACTTTGGTAAAACCATAAAGGCTAGTGTAACAACTGCACCTACCTCAAAGGCCACTGTAACACCTGTCCCAACTCTAACGGCTCCCATGGAAACAGTACTAATTCCAAAAGCCCCTGTATTGACTGTACTAACTCCACCAGGTTTAGTTACTCTTCTACACTGTCCGCCTAAGGAAGCACTGTCTGCTGTCCCTCTTGAAAGTATTGAACACTTAATTAGGTTATTTATATTACCCATAATAGAGAGGTTGAAGAGGGTAGTGCAACGGCTGGGGAATTTAGAACTGGCTATAAGTAGCAATGCTGGGTTACTTAAGGACCTTGTGAAGCCAGTGCCACCCCCCGCAGTTATAGTGCCATCATCTACCCCTGTTGCCCATAAGGGTACAAACAAAATTAGCAAGCCTATGAACCCTAAACAACACAGGGTAATACCCCCTAAATCAGCTCAACAACCAGTACCACATGTTGCTAGTGAAGCTCTGAAGGCAGGGAATAAACCTTCCACAGGAAATATGCGAGATAAGAGGGGAACTACCTGCCCAGTTAGGGCAGAAAAGCATAGGGGGCACCAAGTTGAACTACCCCCAGAGGCGGTTCCTTTTGTGGTTGTGCTCATGGGAGTCCCGACATTAGAGGATGGCAGGAGGGAAGGGTTTCCTCAGCTAAAAAATAAAACCATGCACTGGCTTAGCCAAAACCGACTACTTCCTTTTAATATCAATGGAGAGATTCTGCATGTTAAGCGACTCCCCTGGTTGGGAAGTAGAGTGAAAGACATAAAGGGGGACCTAATTGTTATCAATTTTAGAGATCCTGGAGCTGCTAGACATATCCTAAACTGGACTCCAGGGAACGTTGGTAATTCCATCGTTCCATGTGACCTAACTTATTTTTATCCGAGATCTCTAGTGACCTCTATAATCTACCCTGGGGCTCTAGCTTGCCCGCATATCAAATCGTCTATACCATCTAACAACCGGTATATGATGCATGCACCTAATCCTATGACTGCTGAAAATGTATTTGGGTGGGATACCGTACCTTTCAGGAGCTAAAGAAACGGAAATAGGAGGATGGACCATTTGCTAGGAAATAGAAGGATGGACCATTTGTTACCATTTACCCAGCTAGAAGTTGCAAAGAGATTTGAGGCCTTCTCAGGCTTTGATGACTGCGATTGACAAACGGGGCACCCTATCACCATGCCAACTGCTACTGAGACCCAAGATGCAAATGCTAAACCAAGCCCCTTAGCGCAAGTCCTGGCACCAGAACATACTACTCATCCCACAATTGCCACTTCTTCTGATGACCGACATCTACTGAATTGTGAGCCTGAGCTGGGGACAGATCTTAGCCCTTTTGTTATAATTTACCTCTCTGGTTCTTTGGATTGTGAACCAATTAAGCAAGACTTGTTGGTTGCCCAGGCCAAAATCCTCTCTTGGAATGTGGCAGGTCTTAAGAGTAAATTGCCCATTCCAGAGTGGGGCTACTTTATGGCTTTACATGATATTTGTATGTTGCAGGAAACCTGGGCGTTAAAAGAAAGTAGGGTTCGGGTTTTGCAACATACAATGTCTTGGCAAGTATGGGTGAGAGGGGTAGGCCTTCGAGTGGGCTGTCCATATGGGTTGGCATGCACCTAGGAGTTAAGGCATCACAAATCCCAACTAATTCACTGGATGTCCAGTGTGTATTGCTGAGTATGTCAAATGGGCCAAACATTGCTTTGATCAATGTATACTCAAGGCCAGTTCGACGGGGCCTTGAGTCAGAGGCTATTGAAACCTTGTTAACCCTCATTCAGTCGATTGACTCCTCCACCATGTTAATCCTGGGTGGAGATTTTAACTGCCACTTTGAGCCACTCATGGATCCGAATTTGGGTGACCCGGATGAGGTTGATTTGCTGTGGGCTATCCCTGAGCCATTGACTACCCGGGTCAAGGCATGGACCCCTCTAGTTCTGCAATTGCAGTCATTTGCATCAGCGACATCATTACGAGCATGCAACGGGAGGGTGGAGCCTGATATACCAGGGAAAGACACGTTTAATCGATTAAAACTCAGTACCTCGGGGGGAGGAGCCTAGCCTGCGACCGAGATGGCCGCCTAAACCCTCGGCTCCGCTGGTCCGTCTGCTTTTCTTCCGAGCCGCTAACTATCCTGCAACTTTTCCTGATCTTCTTTAGCGGTTTCGGACTCGGCAGGCGATGCTGCATCCGATGGTGTGCTCCCCGTCGTGTTCCACGCGATAATGGTGGAGAGGCGTCCCAGTCTTCTTCCCGGTGATCGGAACTGCAGCCAGGTCTTTGTTCTTCTGGGAGGCCGGCCCCGGTGGGGTTAACAGCGGCCGAGGGCGGCAGGTCGGAGCTGGCTGGCGGCAGACGGCTGTGGTGCCGAGCTCCCAACAACATTGTGGCATTGGCTCTCCTTACAACTCCACGCTACCTTGCGACCGCGGACATCGGCAATACTTTTGTATCTCTTCCCTGGATACTCTCGTCAGCTTTCACTCTCCGATCACTTGGGGGCCATTTTGAGCCGAGCGCTCCGATCTTGCTGTTGCAGACCCGTCCTTCTGCCGAGTGTGCTAGAGACTGCCACCCCTTTACTGCTACAGAGTGTACGGCCAACATGGACAGTGCTGCCCTTGTCCCTGCGATCTGGTCGCACATGTTGGGGCACCGGAGGATTGATGGGCCACTGGACAGGGATCTGGGCAGAGGGGCTCGAGTATCGTCATACGGCTGTGGGACCCATGTACAATGGGAAGCAACGCTTTCTTCTCCTGAGCATTGGAGACATTCTCGGAGCCCTGGCTGGTTTGCGGGATGATCTGTGCGCTCAAGCCGTTAACCTGGGGAACCGACTAGATGCCATTGTGCCTGAGCTGCTCCCGACTGACCGAGCCAGCTTCCTTCTGCGGGGCGCTTCGCCACACCTTGAACTCGCCGGCGGTGAACTGCCTGGTCGGAGTTACATGGGGGCGCCGTTGGTACTGGAACTGGAGACCTCTAAGACCCCGTCTGCATTGACTGAGGAACACCATGGGACTTCTGTAATATCATATCGGCTGGGGAGTTGCCGATGGGCGCCATGTTCTGGACTTGCTTTGGGAGCTGCTGGTGGCACTAACTATTGTGGATTGGACATGCTGCAGACGCCTCGATGGGTCGCCATTGGTGAATTGTCGCATTGCACTGCTTCTCTCTGCAAGTTTGTGGAGCGCCTGATACTGGTCTGGTTGGACATTGGTGGTAAGCGCCTTATTCCGTGGTGGTTCCTGAGAATGCCTTCTCTGCGCCTGACTGCTGCTTTGACCCTATATCTTATTGGCGTGATGGATCGAAGGTAAGTAAGTAAAGTAAAGTAAAGTTTATTGCACAGTTAATTAAAACTCACAATTTCAAATACATTGTTTAAAAGAAAGGGTGGTTACTAGCAAGAATAAAAGAATAAATATCAAAATTTAAAATGTTTCAATGGTTCAACTTCTTCTGCAGTCTGACCAAAGGTTCAGAAGATACCCCAGAACATGTTTCCGGCTATTGGGCAGTTGCTTCTTTTTGTGCCTCCTTGATTCTCTTTGCCACTGCATCAAGAAATTTTGTGGTTCTGCAGTTTAGTTGGATCTCGCTTGGGTTGAAGCACAGTTTAACTGCCTGACGGCATGACCTGACCCCCTCCTGGTTCCATTTTGCACGTAATAGTGTTCTCCTTATGTCCATTAAACTGGGACAAATGCATATTATGTGGGTTATGTCTTCAGGTCCTGCCCCACAAAGACGGCAGGTTAGATCTTTATGGTTCCTTTCCCATGGCGCCAGATGGGGGAGGATCGGTAGTACGCCTAGTCGGAATTGTAAGAATTTTTCCTTTGTCTTCTGCTTGAAGCCTTGGTCTAGATATGCTTGTGGTTTGAGGGTTTTATAGTCGTTTAGTACTATCCAGCCGTGGGCTCTTTTCGCCAGGGTTACTTTATCTTCAAGTAGCGATACTATTTTCGTTGTTTTAGTTACTTGCTTTTTAAAGCTTTTATGATCTACTGAGCTATTCCAGAGGCCAGTCAGTTCTAGGCTTTCTAGCGATTGCATCAGGTACTCTCTAGCATGTGATCGTTCACGTCTTTGCAGTTCAATCCAGAGGTGTGTGTTTAGGGTGCCTGGCTCTCCGTTTCTGATCTTGTGCCAGCATTTTATGAAGCTGCCCCTTCTTTCCACCGTTTGCTTTTGTATCCCAAATTCCAGACGAATTTGTGCTGGTGATACGTATCTAGGAAGCTGAAAAATTGACCTGTAGGTTTTGCCGATCACATTGTCTAGTGTCTGTGCATCCTTTCCTAGGGTTGATTCACTCCCGTATGTTAGTCTTGGTTGGAGACGAGCTCTCAGTACTTGTAGAAAGGGATCGAGCGTATGGTCTGGCAGTATCTTTTTGAGGGGTTTCATTGCCAGGTAGCTCATGGTTCCTTTTTGGTAAAGTGTCTCCAGTTGGGGTTTGAATGACCCTCTGCTGTCCACCAGCACACCCAGGTACTTATAGCACGTCGCTTGGTCCAGTTTGTTACCATTCAAGAACCAGCTGTTCTTCCTGGTCTTATTATTGTTCACTGCCATGGTTCTTGTTTTTTTCAGGTTGATGGTTAGGCCGTTACGATGTGAAAATGAGCTGGTGGTGTTTATGAGATGTTGAAGGCCTGTTGGAGTGCGGCTTATTAGAACTAGGTCGTCGGCGTAAAGGAGGTTGGTCAGCGTGATATCACCCAACCGGGGCGCGTGCGAGTTGGTTTTATCCAACTCCTCTGGGAGGTCTGCCAGGTAAAGGTTGAATAAGGTGGGGGCTAAGATGCACCCTTGTTTCAGGCCATTATAGGTGTTAATTTGCCTTGAGAGGTGCGTCCCTTTGCCCAGCTTGATCCGGACCCAGGTGTTGGTGTGGAGTAGGATAAGTTGTTTCAACAGCAGTTCTGGAATCCCCCATTTTTTAAGCTTTTCCCATAGTTTTCCCCGGTCCACATGGTCAAACGCTGAACTGTAATCGATGAAACATAGGAACAGTGGGGTTTTTCCTAGTTTTGCAGCGTCTGTTAATAACGATAGAGCCATGGTGTTGGTGGTTGTTCCCTGCCCTCTACAGAATCCTGTTTGGGTGGAGGGAATTATGTGCTCTGTCTCTGCCCACTGTGTCAATTCTTCTAGTATTATGCCAGCATAGTACTTTGCCTCTATGTCTAAGAGGGCTATCAGCCGATAGTTGCCTGGGTTGCTCCTGTCTCCTTGCTTGTAAATTGGACTTATTATAGAGCCTTTCCAGGATTCCGGGCATGCTTCTAGTTCCAATATGCTTGTAGAAAGTGGAACTAGTGTGTTGCTCCAGAACTCGATATCGTGCTTAAATATTGACGGTGGAATCCCGTTAGGACCCGGGGCTCCCTCCATTTTCCCCTTCTTTATTTGAGTTTTTATCCGATTTGCGGTTATTTTGATGTCATATTCGGTGTTGAATATTGGGGTGCTGTTATCCTTCTCTCCCTCTGCCATCTTTTCGTTGACTAATGCTCTTTTGCCTTCTACTACGTTGCAGAGCCCTTTTTCTGCTTTTGTTACTGATCCGTCCTCTTTGCTATTGTCTCTTTTATTTGCTGACGAGCCTGTGGCTGTGTCTTCGTTTGGTTTGCTGAAATGATTGTGCAGGTAGTCTGCCCAGGCTGGCTCTGCTATGTATGAGCTTATCCCTTGGTGCCCTGGGTGTTGCAAGCTATGAATTGTTTTCCAAAAGTTGGCGCTGTTCTTTAGTTTGGAATCATGTTTTATTTTTGCCCATAGTTCGTCGTTCGCCTTCCTTTTGTTTTCCCAAATTGCTTTTTTTAAGCTTGTTTTTAGACCATGAAGGATGTGTTGTAGTGGTTCTTTTACAGGCTGTATTCGCAGTTGTTTCAGGGTGTGCTTTGTGTCCCTTTTAAGGCTTTTGATCTCCGGTGTGGGTGTCTTTCTTAGTGGGTTCTTCATGGGTTTGCCTTTCAATGTCCTTGGTTTGGTTGCGTATTTTGTCCCAAGGGCCTTGGTGAACCCTTCCCAGGCCTC
The DNA here is from genome assembly GCF_964263255.1 of Lissotriton vulgaris. Lineage (NCBI taxonomy): Eukaryota > Metazoa > Chordata > Amphibia > Caudata > Salamandridae > Lissotriton > Lissotriton vulgaris. The sequence continues at coordinate 322,652,254 of NC_141699.1, read as the reverse complement.
TATTTCGTTTACGGCCGTATGGCCTTGCTGTAATGTCTCCTGCACATCGGTGAACAGAGCTTCGATATTATTTTGTTTAAGTCTGATGCATTTGAAGTCTGTTGTGTATTCATTGCCTATAGTTACACAGGGTTCGTTGGGGTTCGTTGGATCGAAGGGGACAGGGCTGAGGACGTTTCTTTCCTTTTTGTTCTCTACTAGTGGACTGATTTGCCGGGACTGTGTTTGGTAGACGGGAGAGCCAGACGTTGGGTCTGTTTTCACTTGGGGTCGGAGGTGGAGTGGCCGCGGTTACACAGTTTGCATGTCCTTGGACACAATAGTTTGGCCCTCCTCCCGCGCCATAGGTACATCTTTTTCCTCCTTTTCTTTTCTTCTTTATTTCGGGTATTCTTTTTGTGGGCGACAGACACACTGCTAGGGGGGGGTAGGCCGTAGCCTCTGCATGCGTGTTGGGTGGGGGGATATCTTTTTTTTTTTTTTTTGGTTAGTTTCAGTTTCTATGGGCCTTAATTTTTTCTCTTTTTCTCCGATTCCTTTTCTTCACCTTTCTCTCTGGGTCAATGGACTGTGTCAAGTTGGGATGGGTGGCTTCTAGCACGTCACATGCTCTGTGGTTATTGCTCCTTATGCGAGGTCCTGGTGCTGCCATTTTGGTTCTGTATTATTGCTCGCTCTTCCTTGCAGGACGTCACCCATGTCAGTATTCAGACGGATCGATTGAACTCTGATCCTTTCTAACGTTTGATATTTCTTACGCTTAATGAAAACTGTAAAATTAAACCTTCAATTCTCCTTCTTCTCGGTAATGTATGTATTTCCAGTGTAACTTAACATGCTTGCATTCCACTCTATGACGATACCGAGTTGCTGTATTGTTTGCTACTACGCTTTACAAAGATATCGAGGCCGGCAGGATGGTTGTAGGCCCGTATTTGTTATCTGCTAATGTACAATAAAGGTTTTCCAAAAAAAAAAAAAAATAATAAAAAACTCAGTACCTCATTAATCGATTACATCTTCATAGAGGCCAGGCACTGGGACAGGCTGTATGAGTTCAGGGTCATTGAAAGATCTGACAGTGACCATAATGCCCTGGTCCTGTCTCTTAAGCCGGGGAGCTTTGGGTTGAAATGCCAAACTCCGGTTGAACATTGCGCCACTGTGCCTTTAATAATAACAAACTGTAGGCGTAGGGTTAAATGTCCAGACCTCCAGATGTCCACTAGTAAACTCGCCGAATTATATGAGACCATCATTCCACTCATTGAAGATATGGGGAAATTTGGCCATCTGGGTAGGTCATCTGAAATACACATTCAATTGGTTGCCATACTAAAAGATATTTTGTATCCAGTGAGAAGGGCAAACCAGCCCCGAACCACGACTTCTCGATGGTTCAATACCTCTTGTCGGAAGGCCAAAAAGGCCCTTCTTACAGCAATAAAAACCAATAATAGGGAGGCAATCAGGGTCCATCGCATCATGTATAAAATGGCAATCTGTGATGCCAAGAAGGAATGGGAGGCCACTATGTGGGAGGATATGGGATCTGCATTTAGATCCAAAGACTCCAAATTATTCTGGTCCATTGTCGCAACTGGACTTAGTGGGCATACCCCCGCACTTGCCCCTTCAATCTGGGAAAGCCACTTTTGTGTTCTCTATGGCACCTCTGAGTTTGATGGAATGCCTGTTAGTACTCTTGAACTCCAGCAACCTCAAAGTGTCAGTGGGGCTGAAGATCGGGGATGGTTAAATGCAGTCCCCTCATGCCTCGCCCCAGTTGAACTTTTCACCTTGACTGAGGTAGAGACAGCTATAGGTAAATTGCTTCCTAATAAGGCTCCAGGTTTGGATAAATTGCCAAGGGATTTGTTTAGGACACAACCAAATATCTGGACCCCCTATTTGGTTGTTTTATTCAATGGCATTCTGCAGGGACACGACCTGCCCCATACTTGGTTAGGAGCAGAAATCATGCCTATTTTAAAAAAGGGCTGCCCATTAACCCCCTCTAATTATAGACCCATCAGCCTAATTGATACATCTCAAAAGCTGATGGGGAGGGTTATCCTTGATAGGATTCTCGGGTGGATTGCCTGCAGGTCTTGTACTGAAAAACAGCAAAGGTGGAGGGTGGCAGCCTCTACCTTGTGTTCGTGGACCTGCGGGCAGCATTTGATCTAGTCCAGCGTGATAAATTGTGGAGAGTACTAGCAGACCTGGGCCTCCCGCCCTATTTGTTAGCCAGTCTTTCTAGGCTACATGTAAACAACTTTGCCCAGGTCAGGTGCGGTAGGCATGGCGAACTCACAGATCAATTCCCTGTCCAAAAAGGAGTTCGCCAAGGGTGCGTGTTGGCACCAACGTTATTTAGCCTCTACATATATGGCCTTGTGGAACATCTGAATGGTGTGGTAAACAATGATGTCCCTAAATTGGCTACAGGTAGAGTGCCCGCTCTGATGTTCGCAGACGACACTTTGTTGTTGTCTAGAACATCATCGGGCATTCAAAAAACACTTGATTGCTTTGTGGAGTTTTGTGACCTTGGGGGATTGGAAATCAATTTAGAAAAAACTAAGTTTATGATTTTGAACCCCCCTAAGGGCGTACGCCCAAACCCTGTTTTACATGGTACCCCCCTTGAAAGGGTTAAACCATTGTTTATTTGGGTGTCACTCTGACCGAGAATTTTGATTAGAACATGCAGATTGCTAAATCTACACTCAAGCTATCCCAGTTAGCGGGGGCATAAGTAAAGTCTTTAGGGAGTCTACTTTTAGTCCGGTGACCCCAGCCCTGGAGATATATTGTCACCAGGCTAGATTGGCAACAAATTATTGGGCTGAACACTGGGGGCACAAGCAGATAACGAATCTTAAAAAGGTGGAGCAGTCTTTTGTTAGAAACCTAGTTGGGTTACCATCTAGTACGCCTCTGATCCCTCTTAGATTTGATCTTGGCATACTGCCAATAGAGGAGATCACAAGTGCTAGACCAATTATGTACTGGAAGAGGTTGCGGTCAGTCCCTGAATTGGCCGCGTACAGAGCGGAATATTCTGAGATTTAGTCTCTTCTTAAAAACAAAAAGATCCCTTGGCTCCAGCACATTAGTGCTGTTAGCACTCGGCTAGGTTTTCTTGAATTGTGGGAAACCCCTGAGATCTTTTGCCTCGGGATATCTAAGAATTAACTCCTTTCTAAGATACGTATGTTAAACTACCAAACACTAATGAGCTCTGCATCACTGGGCAGGATGGCATCTGAGTTCCTCCTAGTTAAACCAGAATCTAAAGTTGAGGAATTCATGGACCTAATTGAACCCCCAGTTGCTCGAAAGCTATATCTACAGTTAAGGCATGGCACTCTTCCCATTAGGTTGTTTACATCTAAATGGTTAAAACCTAACAATGAAGTTTGCCCTGCATGTAGCTATAAAACTGAGAATGTAACCCATGTACTGTTCTTCTGCCCTGCCTATTCTGCAATCAGAAAATGCTGGTTGACACCTATTTGTAAGAACTTGGGACTTTTGCATTTCACACAGGCCTGTAGGATATTGACTCATTATACTCATCCTCCCATTGTGTTTGCGGTTTCTCGCTATTTATTTAACATGTGGCGTAGGAGACACACCTTTTTAACTTAATTGCTGTATATACTGTTTTTAATGTCTTGTATTGCGATAACTTCTAGTTTAATTCTTTCTTAAACATTTTATGATTATTTATTGTTTTAATGTTTGTGCTGATGTATTTTAAATGCACTTTTTATGGTCTTTTGACCGAAATAAAAGTTATCAAGCTTTCCTGCCCAGACTTGTTTTTATTCCTCAGTGCCTGTACTTGCTTTCTTGTTCAGACTTGTTTTTATTCCTCTGTGCCTGTACTCTCGTTCTTGACCAGACTTGTTTTTATTCCTCTGTGCCTGTACTTGTTTTCTTGCCTAAACTTGTTTTTCCTTCCTGTGCCCAGTTCTCCTGCGGACCTCGCTGGTTTTTCCTGCTGCTGCGTCCCTGTGGCCCCACCCCCCTGAAATCCCATTCACCGCCCCACTCCCACCTCCCAGCTGCTCCTCCCTCCCACATCCCCTCATATGGAAGCACTGCAACGGCCGTGCCGCTGGAGCGCTGAAGTTGCACCTAAGGCAAGCCCGTCTGCACGCGTTCGTGCCTAGACCGCGCCCGGCACCAGGACCCCTGGACCCCACGAACGCCACAACACCCGACACCGCTACGATGCCAGAACCCTCCACGCACTGAACACCGGATGTTCAAACACCTGTTTCCTGGCCGCCTCGAAGCGCACCCACTGAGCTTTCACCTGCCGGAACTGCAGCTTCACAAGCATCCGCCCCACCATGCTGTGGACCAGCTAAGAACCCAACCACCTCTGATGCATCCTTCTCAGCTCCTGCTCCGCCCGCAAACACACCGTTGAACTATGGGACCTACTCGACTCAACCTCCCCAGACGTTGCCTTCCTGACGGAGACCGGACTGAACCCCCACCTCGGCACCCGAGATAGCCATAGCGGTCCCGGTAGGCTACAAGATGACCCGCAGGGACCGCACCAATGGAGCAGTAGGAGGAATCACCATCATCCACAGGAACAATCTTAGAGTCTCGACCAACACTGATGACAACCTCAGTACCTCCAAACACCTGCACTTCTGGATCCACACCTACACCAACACGGCCCTCAGAGGAACCCTCATCTACAGAACCCCGGACCCTGACCACAGTTCAGCAAATCATGCCCTCGCCTCCATGGACTACATCCTCCTCGGGGACCTGAACTTCCACCTCGAGAACAACAACAACACCAACTCAACCACCCTGATCGACAACCTAGCCAACCTCAGACTCAGACAATTCATCACAACACCCACCCGCTCCGCCGGTCACATGCTTGACGATAAGGCCCCACGTCTCCTTCAACCACACCACCGAACTCCACTGGACCAACCATCGCTGCATCCACTTCACCTTCAAGAAACCCACCACGCACCACTGCACTAAAAAGATACCTTGCCGCTACCTCAGACAGTGAATCAGTGACTGTGCCAACACCCTCGCCCCAATCAAGAAACCCTCCAACAGTCACACCAACAAGAAAGCCAGCTGGTTCGCTCCGGGCCTCCAAGCAAACCTGCTGAAAGTTGGAGAAGATCTGGCTCCGTGAACAAGCACTGGACAGCCAGGCAGCCCACAAGAACGCCAACCGCAGACACCATCACCTCATCAGATCCGCCAAAAGGGCCTCTTTCAAAGACCGCCTCGACAACAACACGCAGAACAGCAAAGAGCTCTTCAACATCGGGAAGGAACTCTCCAACCCCAGCTCCAACACCAACGACGTCCCACCCTCGCAAGACCTGTGCAAATCCCTGACCACAATCTTCCACCACAAGATCGCAGACATCCACAACAACTTCAATGCCAAGACTGCCCGACAACCACTAAGACTTCTGTCCCCAGGACCACCATTCGCACCAACCGCCTGCTCTCCTGGACCAACATCAACAACGACGAAACCATCAAGATCATGAACACCATCCACTCCGGATCTCCGTCAGACCCATGCCCACACCGCATCTTCAACAAAGCTAGCACAGCCAGCGCACCCCATCTCCGGAAAGCCATCAACACCACCTTCGAGTCAGCAACCTTCCCGGAGAGCTGGAAGCATGCTGAGATCAACACCTTACTCAAGAAACCCAAGGCAGACCCCAAGGACTCAAAAACTTCCAGACCATCTCCCTACTGCCGTTCCCGGCAAAAGTAATTGAGAAGACCGTCAACCAACAACTGACCCGCTACCTCAAGGAAAACAACACCCAGGGCCCTTCCCAGTCTGGGCTCCGCAGCAACCACAGCACGAGACTGCCCTTATCGCCGCTAACGATGACATCAAGTCCCTGCTGGACTATGGAGAAACAGCGGCCCTCATCCCCCTGAACCTGTCAGCCGCCTTCGACACAGTCTGCCACCACACACTACGAACATGCCTCCACTGTGCCAGGATCCAAGAGAAGGCCACCTCCTTCCTCTCCGGCTGAACACAGAGTGTCCGCCTTCCCCCCTTCTGCTCCGAAGCCACCGAAATCATTTGCAGCGTACCTCAGGGCTCATTCCTCAGCCCAAATCTGTTTAACATCTACATGGCACCGCTCGCCCATGTCGCTCATCGGCATGATCTCAACATCATTGAGGAAAAAAACAGCCATTTACTGTTGAATGCCCAGGCTGTTGGCGCAAGGACACCTCTAATTTCCCATAGCAAATAGTTACCAAATAAAGAAACAGGCGCTGGAAGCTGGAACGCAAGAACAGGGTTTATTTCTCATGAGGAGAGCCAGTCATTTCGGACACGCACACAGAATGTCTTCGGGAGGTGCTCTAAGCACATCTCTGAGGCCTGGCCTCTTATACACAGGTTTATTGCTTTATTACATGTGACACATTCTTGTTAAGACTTTGATGTACGGAAAGACATCCTTGGAATCCCCACTTCAAGCTCGTTCCCACACATATCTACAGAAAGTGATGGCTATTCCACAGCAGGATACTCTGCCGATTCCTGGGGGTGGGAAGCCTTTGATTAGTCGGAGATCCTTTGAATCGGGGCAACTGTCTACAGGAAGGGGGCCAATAAATGGCAGCTGCAGGGCCAGGTGGCGGCTTGGGAGCGGGACAGGGCAGATGAAGGGGGTTCATCAAAGGCCGGGGAGGTGTTGGCCGGGGGGGGAGGAATCGCTTCCGAAGTCGGGTCGCGCTGGGGAGGGGTGTAAGGTCAATGCACGAGAGAGCGGGGGTGGTCAGAGAGTGCGGGGGGTGTTCGCAGCACCAGGGGGACGCACTGGTGATCGGCGAGGGGCAGAGGGGCCATGGCGCCTTCAAAATGGCTGCTGCTTACTAGAGCGTACGGGCCTGAGTGGGGACAAGGTGGCGCCGATTATGTTGACATCGCAAACCAGATTTTAACATCATCTCCTACACCGATGACACCCAGCTGATCCTCACACTCACCAAGAACCCCCACACCGCCAAAACCAACCTTCACAAAGGAGTGAAGGCCGTAGCTGAATGGATGAGGAACAGTCGACTGAAGCTGAAACTCGGACAAGATGGAGGCCCTCCTCCTCTGATCCACCCCTTTGGCCTGGGACAACTCCTGGTGGCCGACCTCACTGGGAAGCGCCCCAACACCCACCGACCACGCACACAACCTAGGGGTCATCCTCGACTCCACCCTCTCCATGACTAAACAGGTCAACGCCGTCGCCTCCTTCTGCTTCAACACCCTCCGCATGCTCCGCTGGATCTACAAGTGGATCCCCACTGAAACAAGAAGAACGGTCACCCAGGCCTTCGTCAGCAGCAGGATGGACTACGGAAACGCCCTCTACGCAGGAGCCTCAGCCAAACTCCTGAAACGGCTCCAACGCATCCAGAAAGCCTCTGCACGCCTGATCCTCGACATCCCTCGCCGAGCAGCCACATCACACCCCACCTGAGAGAACTAAACTGGCTCCTGGTCAACAAGAGGATAACCTTTAAGCTCCTCACCCACGCACACATGGCACTCCACAACACCGGACCAACGTACCACAACAGACAACTCAGCTTCTATACCCCCACCCGCCAGCTATGCTCCGCTGACCTCACCCCCGCCACAGTCCCCCGCTTCCGAAGAGCAACCTCCGGCAGCAGATCATTCTCCCACCTCACCGCCAAGACCTGGAACACCCTGCCTATCCACCTACGGCAGACCGAAGACCTGCTGACCTTCAGAAAACTCCTCAAGACCTGGCTTTTCGAGCAGTAGCAGCATTCCCCACCCCAGCGTCTTGAGACCCTCACGGGTGAGTAGTGCGCTTTAGAAATGACATGATTGATATGATTGATTGAAATCCTTATGCCTTATAGGCATAATGAGGAGAAATCTTTTTATTCCTCCTTGTTATTTCCTCTTTCTTTGTGTGCTTTATTCTGCAGCACACATCGAAAAAGAAAAACACATCTTAGGAATGTTTCTGTGAAGGACGGTACCCCTTCCTGCACAAAAATATAATCCTTCCAACAACACAGGCATCCCTGCATGATGGTGCAAGGGTGTCTGTATTGACACTAAGCAGCCAAAACGACATCAGGGGAGGAAGAAAGGAAAGTAATACAGCATATTGCATAAATACAGTGCATTCCTGACTTTTCACTTTGGCATTTGGCAGTGCAGCAAGAAGACATGATGCGCTGACCTATGCCAAATCCCCATAAATACGGGCCTAAGACAAATAAGTAAACTCACCTCGTTGTATGCTTCCACCAAGAACTTTCTCAATCTGGCTTTATTTGACAAAATGTATGCACCACATCTAAGATTATAGGGCATGATTTGTCTAAATGCTTTGTAACAAATGTGACAGATATCCCATCTGCCATATATAACACATGCCATTTAATATATTACACATGTAATAAGGCAACAGGATATCCGTTACATTTGTGAATGAGTGGCCCATCCAGCAAAAGCAAAAGCAGTGACCACCTTCGAGGGAGGAGGCTGGTGCTGGGTTTCCCACTGTTAGGACTCTAGAATCAAGGGGCGTGGCTTGCGCGCCGGCGATAGAGGACGTGTTCTCCGTGAGCTCCGCTACGGACTTTCCGCGGATGCCGTGAGAAATCAACAAAACCGCTTGTCGAGCGGTTTTCTTCACAACTATCAGCATCGGAAGGTGGGGACTCCGCAATGAAGCTATTTACCGACCGGAGAGACCTTGTTATCAGTGACAATTTGCTTGGGTAAATATTCCTTCACTGCGCAACGTGAATGGCCGCCATTTTGTATGCTGTCGATCCGGATATTTTCTCTGCAATGTTCCTGCTCTTTCCCCCTTCGCTCTGACGCTACTTTGGCAACATTTTTGTACATTACCCTACTTCATCATTGAGTTGCTGTGATCTATTTTTCACTATCGATGCTACTGCCGCTTTTCATTTTAAAAGCGCAATTTTTCCTCTGAGGTGGAACGACCGCCATTTTGTGCCTCTGGATGCCTGACCTCCTCCTCATGCTCGACGACTGTGATGAATGCCTCAGCGCCTCTACAGGTTTTTTGCTCTTCTCACCTCTAGTGACCACCAGTCTCCTTCAATTCTTTAATGCGCTATATATGTCTACATATGAATGTCTTGGCGCTGTGCTTCTTTTAATCTGATACTCCATATCGCCATGTCGGTTTGCCACAATATCAAGCCTCTGAATTAGTGGATGCTTCCTGTTTGTCCTCGTGTGGCTACTTCCTCACTCGCACACTGATAAATAGTGTGTCTCAGTACTTTCTTTTTTGCCACAAGGTGTGCCCCTTTTCACGTTTGGGCGTCCACGCTCTATTTCATAGTCAACAGCATTACTGGACAAACCTTTTTTGTTTCATCCAGCATCATGGCAAATATCTCCACTTCACCGAAGTTAGCGCAAACAGGTACAAAACCCAAAAGACATAAGAATAATCCACCCTCCCCCATAAACTCTTCGACTAATCCTGTTTTGGATTCCATCCTTGACGAGGTACGTGGTCTTCAACCGTTTATGTCTGCTACCAATGCTAAACTTCAGCAGATTGAGGAGCGCTGGGTGGTCATGGAAAATAAGGTTTTGAACTTAGAGCAACGTGTCAGCGATGTACAAGACCTCTCAAACAAGATTCCACTTTTGGAACAAGAAATCCACAAACTCAAATTACACACCGAGGATTTGGAAAATAGAAATAGACGCAACAACCTACGCGTTTATGGTGTTCCGGAAAATTTGGAGGGGTCTGACATGGTCTCTTTTATTCGGAAGCTTCTTCAAGAACTTTTGGAACTCTCCCCATCGACTCATCCTCTCAACATCCAGAGAGCGCATCGCCTTGGTCGTATCAATTCCAACGCATCCAAACCACGTGGAATCATTATGCTATTCTTGGAATTCACAGAACTCATGGCTGTTCTAAAAGCTGCCAGGACCAAACGTCGTCTACAGTGGTCTGGCCACAACATCTTCATTTCCCAAGATCTCTCTTCTGCTACAAATGCTCGACGTAAGGAATTCCTGAACCTTCGCCCCACGATGAGACAACTTAATATTCAATATGGAATTCTTCATCCCTGTTTCTGTAAGATCACACACAACGGTCGCACCAAGTCATATGATGATCCACAGAAACTTCGAGACTACCTGATGAGCATCACACCGTCCACCATGGAAACTGCCAGCTAATGCCTTTTCTCCTATCAATGTTTTTCCTCTTCCACCGTCATTGCTTTAATTTATCTATCTTCACTTATCATATCTCCTCCTTCTATTTTGTTCTACACTTTCCTCTCACATCCTTGTGTTTAGCCTTTCTAATATGTCCGTTTATGGTTTGCTCGTGGGTCCTGTCCTCTCTCTGGTGTACCCGCGTCTCATGAATTTTGGTTACTGTTCTCCTTTCAGATCAAGCCTTTGTGCCTTGACCTGTTTTCTAATCCTATCTCCTTCTTTTTTGTGTCTTTCCTCTCTCTTTCGCTTCTCTTTCTTTCCTTCCTTCCTTCTTCTCAAGCTAACTCTGCTGTTTTATTTACTTTTCCGTCTCTCTCTTCCATGCTATTTCATCTCTCATTCTCTTCTTGAAATGAGCGTTCTTCCACGTCAATGTTTAACCGTTATTTTTTGTCTTCCCCTATATAGTGATCTCCCTGCTGTGTGTTGCCTCCGCCCTTCGTCAATTCCCTTCTCCTTCCGACATGTGTAATTTTGTCTCTTGGAATGTTCGTGGTCTTGGTCATCCTGTCAAGCGTCAGAAGGTATTGTCTCATTTAACCAAATTTCATTCACAGGTTGTCTTTCTTCAAGAAACTCATTGCTCGGACATTGATTCTCTTAAATTGAAAAGACAATGGGTGGGTCAGGTTGTATTTTCTCCTGCGGTCAACAAAAAAGGAGGGGTTGCTATATTATTTCATAAGTCTTTAAATGCACAAATTATCTCCTCCCAAAATGATGATGAAGGTCGTTGGGCAATGGCAAAAGTGGTTATTCATGACAAAACAATGGTCCTATTGAATATTTATGGTCCTGTTCGTCCAGATCCCAAATTTTGGAAAGACATTAAACTGCTTATTGCATCCATTGACTGCCCTAATTTCATCGTTGCTGGTGATTTTAACCAGTGGTTAGACCCTTTTTCTGATCGTTTGTCTTCAAGTAAATTCCAACCTGACAAAACCCATAAGGCCTTCCAATCTGCCATTGCCTCTCGTCCTCTATATGACTCGTGGAAAGTGTGTAATCCTGATTTACTAGAATATACTTTTTTCTCTAATGTCCATCATACACGCTCAAGGATTGATTACATTATGCTTAGTAAATCTCTCCTTCCCTCCCTTCAAAAATCTGTTATTGGCTCTATTTTTATTTCTGACCATGCACCGGTTTATACTACCCTGGATCTATCCATTAGTCCCTCCAGTTTTAGTCGTTGGAAATTTAACTCTTTTCTTTTATCTGATGCCACTTTTGTGAAAAAATGTACTGAATTTTTTCATGAATATTTCTCCCTAAATGACCCTGTGGATACTTCCATTCCTAACACTTGGGATGCTTTTAAAGCTTCTTTTCGTGCTTTTACGATTTCATATGTCTCTGCCAAGAAGAAGCTTAATAAGCAAAAATATGAAGATCAACTCAAACACATTAAATCACTTGAACACACTTACTTTTCCTCCAAATCCCCATCTGCCCTTAAGGACTTGATCCATGCCAAATCAGACCTTAATAAAATTATAACTAATGAAGCTTGTCATACCCTCCTTAAAATAAAATCTAAATACCATGGGGGTCAGAACAAAGCAGGTAAAATGTTGGCCAACTACTTGAAAATCAAATCTGAACGCAAAGCCATCGGTCCAATTTTTAATGATTCACTCAACAAGTTAGTTACTTCCGATGAAGACATTGCCGAAGTTTTTCACAACTATTACCAAGCATTATATACTGATGATACTCACCCTTCTGATGCTAACTTAACGACTTTTTTTGACGGCCTCCCATCCCCACCAGTCCTCCCTGTTGAATTTTCACACCTAGAACGTGATATTACCCTCCAAGAGATTACCTCAGCTATTCAATCCCTTAAGAAATCAAAAGCTCCTGGTCCTGATGGCCTTCCGATTGAATTTTACTCCTCTTTTCATTCGTTTTTTGCTCCCAAACTCCTTCTTTTATTTAATTCTTTTATTTCTGAAGCGAAGGCTTCTGGGTCTTTTTTGGAAGCCCTCATTGTCATCATCCCGAAACCTGAAAAGGATCATTCCCAATGTAAGAATTTCCGCCCCATTTCCTTAATAAATTATGATTGTAAAATTTTCGCTAAAATCCTTGCCTCTCGCCTTGATTCCATTATCCCTCGCCTAATCAACACTGACCAAGTGGGATTTGTTAAGGGCAGACTTGCTGCGGACAATGCCCGTCTTTTTTCCAATGTCCTTTCTCACAGCAAAAATGTCAAAACCCCGTTAGCAGCCCTTTCCCTAGACGCTGAAAAAGCTTTTGATCGTATTAATTGGCAATACATGTTTCGAACTCTCACCTGGTTTGGCTTTGGACCAAAGTTTATTGCGTTAGTCAAACTCCTTTATTCCTCTCCCCGTGCCAGTATTTTTGTTAACAACCAATTCTCCAGATTTTTTTCTTTGACAAGAGGTACAAGACAAGGCTGTCCCCTTTCCCCGTTATTATTTATCCTTTGCCTTGAACCCTTTTTACAGCGTATTCGTTCTAACCCTCACATCACGGGTTTAAAATTCCCCTCTGTCGAAACCAAACTTTCAGCATACGCTGATGATGTCCTCATTTACATGTCCAATCCTGAATCTTCCCTCCCTCCCTTTCTAGATGAAGTTCAGTTATACTCCTCAATATCAGGATATAAGCTCAATTTATCTAAAACTGAAGTGCTTCCCCTTAATTCTTTGTGTTTTCAATATATGTTCAACAATACTGATTTTGCATGGTGCCCTTCTAAAATTAAATACCTCGGCATATGGTTTTCTTCCTCTCTAAAAGATACTCTCAAAATAACATTTGATTCGTTATTTAAGAAAATTCAATCCCTTCTGCAGATTTGGTCTCCCCTATTTCTTTCTTGGTGGGGTAGATTAGATACTATCAAAATGATGATTACCCCTCATGTTTTATATACAGTCTCTATGCTCCCCTTCAAAATCCCTAAATCCTATTTTTCCCGTATCAATTCAATATGCACAAAATTTTTGTGGAACAATAAACATCCCCGCATTGGATTACAAAAGTTGGTTCGCCCTAAAAATGAAGGTGGTGTTCGCTTCCCTGATTTTGGCTCCTATCATTCTGCCTTTCTTATCAAACAATCCTTCTCCTTGGCATATGATTTTCTTGATACTCCTGTTCCTAAATGGGTGCTCCTGGAACGCTCTTTTTTGAAAGATTTCTTATTTCAACACGTTCCTTTCATGTCCAATTGTACCTTTATATCCAAGTATCCTATTTTAAAACATTGCCAATCTACCTTGCAAAAAGTTTTTTCCTCTTCCCTTTCCCCACTACAATGTTTTCTATCATCTGTAGTTTGGTACAACAAATTTCTTAGATATAAAGGTAAATCATTTTACTTTAAACACTGGAAAGAAAAGAATATAATGTTTGTACATCAATTTTTTCTTGATTCTAATCTTCTTTCTTTTGTGGATCTACAAAATAAGTTCAACTTACCCTCCTCTTTTCTTGCTGAATACTCTATTATAATCTCTGCTATTCAATCTCATTTATCCTCGTTACCCTCTTCCTCTGACTCTTTTTCTTCTTTTACTCCTGTCACCCCACTTTATCCTCTTTTTTCCACCCAACAACCTAAAGCTGCCCTTGTATATTCACTCTTATTGTCTAATTGCTCTGTCCGTTTTAAGTCTATAGTGGAGACTGCTTGGGAAACTGATTTGGATGTCTCCTTTGACACTGCATTGTGGGATCGTATATGGTCTCGACTCTTTAAAGTTTCTATTGCTGCACGCATTACCCAATCCCTACTTTTTATTTATCACAGAGTTGTTATTACACCGGTTTCTATCCATAAATTTTCCCCATCCTCCTCTCCTTTATGTTGGTCCTGTTCTAAAGACCCTGGTACTCTACAACACCAACTTTATTATTGTTCACCAGTTTTATCCTTCTGGACTGAAGTTTGGAATATTTGTATGAAAATGTTATCTCTTTCTTCGCAATTGTCGTTTATACACATATTTTTAGGTTCTTTAGCTGATGATATAGATATTAGTACACCGTCCTCTGCTAAGTTGTTTGACCTTTTTATTGCACTTGCATTTAAAGTCATTTTATCGTGCTGGAAAGATAATTCTAAACTATCGGTCCACACATGGTGGAATTATATATGTGATGAACATAGAATTTCTATTGCCTCTTCTACCTCTATCCCTTTGAAAATTAAATCTGACTTACTATGGCTTCCCTTTACTTCCTATCTCTCTTCTAATCCTTCTCCCTTACCGCGTGCTCCTTGTCCCTTATGATCCCTTAGTTTTACTTCCTTATCTTCCTCTTTCCCTCCTCTTCTCTTTCCTTGTCTTCTGCTTTCCTCCTTTTCTTTTCTCCTTTTCACTCCTTTTCTTTCTTCTTTCTCCTTTCTCTCTTTTATGCCTTTCCTTTCTCTATATAAATTTCTGTAGATTGATGTCTTTCAATTATTATTATTACTCATATGTACTTTTTCTTAATTTTTCATGACATGTTTCTTGTATCATTGTTTTAATGCTTAATAAAAATTTCTTAAACAAAAAAAAGGACTCTAGAATCAACATAATGCCCTCAGCTTTCTTATTTAAGTAGCTATTTAAGCTACTGCTGATGAATAAAGGTTCTCCTCATTCATCAACAGTAACTTAAATAGTTTATTAATGTCTGTTCCAACAAGCATTGCTATTTTAAACAATATCTGTCAGCTATATTTTGCTGAGTTTGTAACACAGCCATTTGAGGAATTAATGTGATTCCCCTTAGCCGTTAGCAATCAGCACAAGATGCAATAACACAACTTTTTCACTTCTTCATCAGAATCTTCACCACTAGAAAAACATTTATCAACATCGTAGAATGCCTAAATAGGTCATGTGCACAACAACCTAATGCACACTTAGTTTTTTTTTACATGTGTATGTTTCTTTAATATGGACAGAAAGAATTAATTATTAAAGACCACAAGCATTTTCTTACATTGAGAGCGCTAGCGATGTAATGCCCCTCCAATTTCCTGTAACTAGACGATGGTCAGGCATCAAGGGCGTTTTAATGGGAGATGCTAATAACCACTGAATACTAAGAGCTTGTTTGTTTGCTTGCCAAAACTCATTTGTCAGGAATGAAAGCAACCTCCTGGACCTTGGGGAGGTATTTCCTTCTGTTTATGGCTCGACTGCTTTCTTTTCAATTGACCTTCTTAATGAAGCAGAAATGAACGTGTATTACCTGCAAGCTACGTAGTCTCTCGTTGGATATGATGAAGAGTGGATGTCTCTATATTCTGAACCCAATCAATGTGTACCCTCCAATTTTCAATCTCTACAGTAATTATGGTCCAAATACTTATTCGGATAATTTGTTACAATTATGTTCGTTGTCAAGAAGCTAAGTGAACGATGCAAATCCTAGCCATGGTCTAGGCAGAGAAACATCTTGGGGAATGTACACAAAAGCATTTGCAAAAAAAGACCAAGTGACATCCTTCTAAGTTGCCATGGAATGCCTGGTGTCCATTCACACAGCATCAGATGTAATATTTGACACTTTATGCTGTCCTGGCGAAGACAGTTGCCCTACAAACGACTGCAGGCACTTGTAGTGTCCTGCTGGACACGGTCTAGTTGTTCTAATGATGTCATCCATACATTACACCCACCCACCACTGGTGTCACGAGTCACGTGACCCAGTTAATAAAGGGGGCCGGGTCGTTCGTGCTCGAGGCCAGTTTTACTGCTCCGCAACCCCTGGTGTCTGTATCCTTCCTTGCCATCATGTGGGCCTGAGGCCCAACACCACATTGGCGATGAGGCGGGTAGCTAACCCCGCATGCTTTCCGTTTTGCTTTCATCGTTCCTCATGGGGAGAAAATAAGAGGCCATCCTGTGCATGAGCCAGCGTCACGAGGAAAACCCAGATAGACGGCCGTCCCTACAACCCTAATGCCGGCCAGCCCGACAGCAAAAGGTCAGTGGCCCAGAGATCAGAGGGACGGGGAAAAGATTGCCACAGCCAGCACTGCGCGAGAAGCTTCTGAGCCTCTGACCCTCGAAGCACCCCAGTCTGTACCCTGAGGCGGTCACAGGCTGTGTTCGCCTGTCGTGCCTACACTGAAAGCACAGGAAGAAAGGACGCAAAGTGACACAATTGCACCCAGACTTCAACAACAAGGCGACCGCATCCTTGAGTCTGCCACCGGCCCCTGTGAGCGAGCTGCACCCCACGCAAGACAGCCTCAGAGAAGCTACCCACTCCTGCCCCGGCCGTGCAGTTCAACCCACTTGACTATGCCCCAGGCCGCACCTCGGGTGGACTCACCTAGCAGATGGTAGGCACGGGGAGTGGAGCATGGGAGTACAGCCTGCTGACGGTGAAGCATGCACCTGATCATCGTCGAAGCCTGCTGCAGACACAACCGAGGCCGCACCGGCGGCTTACGTCTCGCGTGGAGTGCGAGTGAGCCAGGAAGCAGCCTGCAGCCTCAGGCAGCTGCCGTGGCCGGCAAAGGGAGCAGCGCACAGCACAGACCCCTGTGTGGCCAGTGATTCGAAGAGAAGTTGCTGTCTGGGGAAATAACAGGGACCACATCTACAGCGCCTCCTAGTGGCCACATGCCCGCACCGCAACGGGGATTGATATAAACAGAAGCCCACACAGCAGCAAGCTTCACTGCTGACCTGCATTAGCAACGGAGCCACAGCGCAAGTCAGCTGTGCCCCTACCTTCCGGTGAGTGAGCTTTCCGCTAACACCGCCGGCGGCCTTCAGCTCCCGACAAAGGCCCAGTGCCTCTCACCCACGCCGCTACACCCCCCACGGTCTCCAACCGGCAGCATCAGGTTGCAGCCCTGTAAAGCATTACAGCATCATCTGGGGCCAATTGGCCTCACTGCACTCACTGCGGGAGCACCTAGGTAACTCAAGCAGCCTCCCAGGCAAAGCGTCAAGAAAACCGGCCTTGCCTCCTGGCTATGTTTCACCTAAACTAACAGATGAAAACGGGGTCATCCACAACTCTCCACTGCCCTTGCGCAATGGAGACTGAAGCTGCAAAACACAGCCAGTAACAGAACTGACTGCACTCAGCCACCTCGCAAGAGAAGGGCACCTGAGAGGCCTACAGTGTCTCTGCCCCTATGCAGCCAGCCCAGGAGGCCTGATGAATGCACGCACGTCAAACTCGCACCTAGCAATAAGAAAACAGGAGGCCGAGATTGCCCCAGCACAGGAAGGTGCCAAGAAATGAAAGACAGCAAAGCCCGGCAGCCACGTGGTAACATCCCCAAAGTACGAGGCACTCTTCCAGGAGTCTACTGCCTTGAAAATGCAGCACTGCCATCTAGTGGACTGTATCAAGGACTGCCGCAGATGATGCAAACAAGCCTGTGACACACCAAGAAACCACAGCAAAAGCACAGCGGCGACCGACTGCGCAGGGAAATGCAAGGAGTGAAGGAACTCCACACACCAGGACAGCACAACACTGTGCAGCAACGCGCCAGGAACGCAAGGATCACGCCCAGATGGCGCCAAGTCGCCATCCAGCCCTTAAGGACAAAGAGGAACGGTGCACAAACCCGCCAGAAACTTGAGGAACGCGCCAGGAGTGAAGCAACTCCCCACAGAACACTTAAGGGTACTCGCAACAAGTGTGCCCAAGAATAGCAAGAATCACAGCCATCAGCACACAAAAAGAAAAGGTCAACAGAGCGGTGACGCAACCCTCCTGAAGCACCACACGTACACCAAATCCTGGAACCCCATACGGAAACACCAGCGAAAGTCACAGGAGTGGTGGCGCAACCCTCCGGGCACAGTGAAGCACATGAAGCCTGCAGACAAAAGCGTGCCAACGCAGAAGCACTGCAATGGAATCAAGTGAAAATCCCAGGGATCACGGACGGCATGAAGACGCAAGACACGAAAAGCCAGAAGCGCGCAGAAGGTCGCGCCTGTGAACCTGACTGCACAGTCAGCACCCAGAAAAACCTCTCCACACAGAAACACTGCTGAACGCAGGTCGGAGAGCACACACGTCTCCACCGCCACAGCGAAGCCTATAGTAGGCCGAAGACCACCCACTGTGTCCTCCCTCACACTGCCTTAAGACTGACTCGGCCACGACCCAAGACCGGCAAGAGAGGAGTCGCACACCCCACGTGGTTGGCCGCCACAGCACCATGTGTTCCAGCAACCAGCGACACCAGACCAAACGTCAGGTCGCCCAACCAGCGAGGGACACGTCACCGAATGACTAGTCCAGCCAAGCACACCAGAGCAAAAGCAGAAGCCGGCGCCACGACAGCACCGCCTCGAGGTCCAAACGCAACGCCCTTGAAGAAAAGAAGAGTGACAGCTTTGTCACCCCGAAGACCGGATGAGCACAGGTGGACTGAACAAGCCAACAAAGGGAGACTCACAGCCAGCCAAGAAGCACACCCTGACACGCCAGACAATCACCAAGGCGGACCGACGTCCCAGGATACAGCCTCACGGATGAACCAAACATAAGCCGCAGCAAGCGCAGTCCACGTCGCATCCCAACCCTTCCCCAGGTGACCGTCCATCCCCGAGCGTCAGCAGTCTGAGTCAATAGGCATCTCTGCTCCTGTCTGCAGATGCCACGGGCAAAGACCAGCACTGAGTTCCCGCCCTCTCACCGCCTCAAGATGGAGTCGGCAGTGGCCCCACAACAGGCAAGAGAGAAACCGTACACTCTACATGTCAAGCCACCACCTAAGGTCAACATCAGCAAAGCGGAGGCACATGGCTGCCAAGTCCCTCCTGACATCGAACTCTCCCAGCAAGTCACCTACGTCTATCATCCCGAGTCTCTACATGGCTGGCAACCACCATCACCCGAGCCATCAGCACCTGCGCCAGTCAACACCACTGCCAGAGGCCGGCAGTGTGGACTAACAAGGGGTTCAAGAAGTTCAAGTAAGACGTGGTCCGCGACCAAGAAACCAACGAACTTCAACACCCTCAAGAACAAGAAGTATAACCATTATCAGGAGAAAGTCGCTGCGACTGGTCCAGTCACAGAGTGGAAAAAAAGGCAGTGTCCTAGAGCCAGGACAAAACCAGAGGGAAAAGGGCGGAGTGCACGCCGCTCGGAGAAGCCTGGTCAGGAGGCCAAGAGCAGCGAGATGACCAGACCACGTCGCGAAAAGGAAAACAGAGAAGAAGGGCACGATGCCATGAAGAAAGAAGAAGAAAAGAGTCATGTGGCACAACGCCAGCAAGAGCAACAACATCCAGAAAGGTGAGGAGAGGTGTGACAAGTCCACACACCCACCAGAAGAAGAGGTGACACGCACCACAACACTGCGTACAGTGACCCACATGTCCAGGAGAACATTGGTGGCACTAGAAACAGAACAGGCATCTACTTACAAGTTCCCCGAACAACCTGTCGACTGCAGGAATGAACAGGCTGGACCATTGGCAACACCCACCTTTGGGATTGAGCGGAAGCCTGGATGCGGAGAATGTTCAGATGTCCGGCAGAAGGAGAACTGACCACTCCACATCAGCCCGTGGATATCCAAGGGGCAAAGGCCTCAGGGACACCGATGGTAGAGGGTCCCGACACAAGAGATGGATCAGTCGCCGTCTACTCTGCACGTCCCAGGAAGAAGAGGAACTTGTGCACAAAGGAAAGAGTCAACAACCACCCTCCAGGCGGAGCTACGGATGCATGGTAGTAATCTCATTGCCTCCACCATTCACACCGGCTTGTGGAGTTGGAGCAACGCTGCAGAGAACACCCTGCCCAGCGTAAACCTGAAGAAGATGGCCTCCGGGACATCTCGTGGCAGGAGAACACCCACGAGAGGGGCGTCCCAGTGAGAGGGATACCCTTCAACCACTCCCTCCTTTGCAATGTGAAGCCAAGCTGTCTACAGTGAAGAAATCCGACGGACTAGTAAAAAGACAACCTCCATCAAGTCTACCATCTGGTCATCCTGTTCGGCGTCACCCCAAAATCACGATCTCAATGGACTGAAGAAGACACTGCCATGGCGCCAGTCCAGAAGAGCACGCCCACCGAGGACTAGGACGTCGACCCCAAGAAAACTAACATTTCAGCGTCAAGTTCCACCGGCGTCATCTAGCAAGCAGCTGAAGAGACTTTTTCTAAAATTATGAGTTTGCATATTTTGTGTTTTTCCTCCCACAGGTTCGGACTTTGTTTTGTCTCCACTTTTATTGAAGTTTGGGAGGAATGTAGTATCCTGCTGGACAAGGTCTAGTTGTTCTAATGATGTCATCCACACTTTACACCCACCTACTACTGGTGTCACGAGTCACGTGACCCAGTTAATAAAGGGGGCTGGGCGCTCGTGCTTGAGGCCAGTTTTACTGCACCGCAACCCCTGGTGTCTGTGTCCTTCCTTGCCATCATGTGGGTCTGAGGCCCAACACCACAGCACTCCCCAATGTAAAATTCATTCACTGTTTGTGGCTCGGCTAATGCAGGTACATTGTAAATGAAAATGCGGGGATGGAGGTCTGTTTTGCCAGGTAGGCATGACTCCCAGCATTCAATCAGTTTAATGATCAGTATCAAGGAGAGTCCTACCCACTGAACAATAACCAGACGAGTGGATTGTAACATTTTGTAAAAATTTACTCTGCGCTGTGAATTATTTGAGAATGCCTCACACAGCAAAGGGTGAGAATGGTCATTGAGCAATGTCAAACACTGCAGCCACCCTCTTGGGGTATGAGGACTCCTATCTATAATTTCACCCTACACATACTAGCTATGATGCAAACCTTACAGAATGTACCTGACTTTGTCTAAAACTCCTACGTCATAACAAACTTCATAAAATAAGCTTATACCACTGTCTAATGTACATACAGTTCAGAATTCAACATCAATTGTAATGTGCTTATAGCAGCTAGGTCAAAGATAAAAAGCATACATTGTCAATGTTGTTACTGTTAGCTTGAAAATGCAATCAGTACTGTGAAATAATGAATTTGCATATCAGGCATACCTAATACGATATGCAATATTTGTATGCTAGAATGTAATCTAAATAACAGTGTGACATATCACAAGCATTACCATTATAGCTCTCATTACAAGTTGTCAGAGCAATTGCAAAATATATGGTGTCTTGGGTCCCAGAATTTCTGGGTTCCCAAACTTTGTACCCAATAATTCTGATCCCACTTACTCCGGACTCAGATACATGTGTGGATTTGGCGCCTACTGTGCCTGATCCTACTTGTCCTCATATTCCAGCAAGGGGGATCAGAAAAAGCTCCCCAAGGCTGAAGTAATACTAAGTCCACCTTCTTTCCACCCTGTAAATTCAACACACGTAAGACTAAGAAAATAAGAAAAAAAATATCCTGCAACATTCACTACCTTCTTGTAGCAGGCACAAAATGTTGCAGGATATGGGCTTGGCACTTCCCATAGATTTGGATAAAATATGTGGCATTAGAACTAGTATTCTTCAGTCTACCTGTTATTCCCCAATGAGGAAGAAACTAGGCCCAGGTGGAGTTTGCGGAGTTGCCATAAACAGAACTCTGTGGAGTGGCTAAAATACTCTGCCCTGCTACGTGGAGTTCCGTGAGTGGGCTCATGTTCCAAATCTGGCATGAATGGCACCACGTGGTTTGCATGGGTATGGCCATCTTGTTTTCTTCTCTGTTTTTGATGCTGGGCCTAATTTTCAATCCCTCTGTCATCTTGTAAATCTACGCCTCATTTTTACTTATTGTATTAGTGTGTTTTTGTGTTTGTGTATTTTGATTATTTTTTTGTGCTTTTTGTATTTTGTTTATTTTTTCCCTTATGTCCTTACTTCCTTATTTCCTCTTTACTTCCTTTTCCGGTTTCTTTTTGAATCTTGCTTTAACCCCCCCAGTGCCATGGCAGAGTTCAGTTGCCTACCTTGCAGGTGGCTCCACTGCCCAGATGTGCAGGCAAAGTAGATCAACAGTGAGGAGGAGGTGACAGCACTAGTTTGATTTTGGTGCGGTGCCACCTCCCCTACATGCTGACAGCAAGCGGCAGGCCTGGCAGTGGATACCCACTGTGACAGCGTCAGCTGTATTGGGGGAGGGTGCACCAGTATGTGGAGCACCAGCCAGGCTCAGCACACTGTGCAGCATCTGACCCAATAGCCTTGACTGGGGGCAGGACCTGCTCGACTTGCTCTATGTCGAGATACCTGGGCTCGGTGAGTATTAGTTATTTGTTGTATTTCTACAATGCCAAAAATAATTTAGAATCGCAGCTCACACTCAGAGGTAACTTTTGATTAGTATACGTTAAGAATATTATTACTATGTGATCCGGTTTCTGCTAGGCAGGTGCTCAGTGCTACATATTCGTACCCATCATTGGTGCTTGCTTTGGCTGATTAATTAGGAAGTCATTAAAGACTCTTCTGTCCTCCTACCACCATATTGAATCAGTGATATCAGTAAGTTAGTGTTCTCTGTGACTTTGTTTATGTAGCTCGCACAGTCCCAAGTAATTTCTCAGCAATGCGTTGTATACATCTATGCATTTGAAAAAAGGGAAACTGAGTTGGTCCATCAAGGAGGTTGAGAAATGAGAACAGAATTGTCATTGTATAGGACAGGTGTGAAGAGGGGGAGGCTGCACGCTGAACCGACGATCCGCAGAGTCACCGCTCTGCTGCCCGCGGGCCTCCTTTGCGGCCTCCCGCTGGACCCTGTTGACACCACCGATACTGCAGACCCCCACAAGACCTGGTAGTGGCGAGTGTGCCGCGGGGGGGTTACGGAGGTCTGATTGCACCTCCAGCTCTACGTGGCGAGAGGGAGCATGGACTGGAGGAGCTGAGGAGGAGGCAGCAGTGGTGTTTGGAAGGTAGAAGGTGTTTGGAAGTCCCAGGAAGGCCGGGTTGAAACAAAAGGTAGAGGACCATATGGAGGACAAGGAGCCGCAGCAGTAAGTGGACTGGAGAGTGAACTAGAAAAGCGTTTTGGCCATTTTAAATCCGATGCATCTGACACACACAAACTTCACCTGGTACAGTAAACCTAAAATTTTGAACTGAACCAACTCTGCATCTGCACGATTGAATAGCTGGCTGTGGCTGATTGTGCTGCTAAGTTCTGCTGGCTATTTTGTGCTGAAAGCTGTGCCAAAGAAAAAAAAAAAGGCAGCTAACAGCATGGGGCTGAGGGCTGCCTCGGAGGCGCTGAGGGGTCAGGGGATGTCAAGCTCGGAGGCAAAAACGAGTGGCAGCAAAGGAACCGCCTGACTACGAGGAAGCAGCTGGCCGGCGGTAGGCTTGTGGGTCTGAGCAACCACTTCAGTCTCTCCAGTCCACCTGCCTAGTCTGCTTTTTTGCTCTATCTTGCCTTGTTTCTACCTTCTTCTCCCCGTGGAAGGCACTCCTCTGAGAACAGTGTTGGAGGAAGAGCAAGGAGTAAGGAGCTGGTTTGGAGTGGGTGTGAAGCTGCAGAGCATTGAGTTGTGTGCCCTTGGGGGGGCTCCGATCTAGCCTGGTCTGTCCATCCTAGGTGCTGTATTTTGGCTCCATGGCTGGTATTGGAGGCATTGGGGGCCTCAGCTCATCCAACTAGACAAGCCTAAAGCGAGCCGAGTTGATCATAATCAAAGCATGTCAGTCTAAGAGCATTGTTTCGGTGCTGACCAAGGCTGTACAGGGGGGTCCTGTGGTCACTGCCTGACTTTCAGACTTTATAGACTTCGTTGAAGTGGTGGCCTGTGAACCAGAAATTCTGCAGTTCACTCTCCCGATTAAGGGATTATGGCCCACATGCATCAATGTCGTCTTTTGCGATTTCTAAATTGCGATAAATAGCGATTCGCAATTTAGAAATCGCAAAAGGCTATGCATGATTATTTTTATAATTTTTATGCAATTCGGTAGAAATCGCTATTTTTACCGAATCGCATAAAAAATGCGATTTTCAAATTGCGAATTTGCAATTCCCATTCATTCCTATGGGCCAAAAGACCCATAGGAATGAATGGGAATTGCGAATTCGCAATTTGAAAATCGCAAATCCTGATTGCATTTCAAGGGTGGTGAGGGGGGTTCAAATGAACCCCCCCAGCACCCATGAAATGCTGTTTTCGCATCATGTTGCACACACACATGTCCTAAGGACATGTGTGTCCGTAACATGAATGTTAAAAAAATGCATTTTCAGCGTTATTTTAATTTTTTGCAAATTTACAGAGTAGTTCAAGTACTCTGTAAATTTATCCCTCTAATTGCGAATTCGCAATTTAAAAAGTATTCATGCATTGCTTTTAAGAAATCGCAAATTTGCGATTTCTTAAAAGCAATCGCATTTTTAGAAATCGCAAAAATGTTGCGATTTCTAAAAATGCTTGATGCATTCCAACAAGCATTTTTGGAATCGCAAACGGCCGATTTTAAGGAATCGCACAGTTTGCAACTCCAAAAATGCTTGATGCATGTGGGCCTATGCGTTTAACTGTGTAGTGATAGGAATCAATCAGACAAGCCCGAAATCCAGAGCGAGATGACTTCTAGAAAATTGCGCTCAGGGAGTATACTCTCTTCCTCACCAAGTCATAAACTAAGAAGATTATTTAGTGGCACTAGACAATTGCAGCAGCTCTGCTATAAATCCCACCCTGTTATAACTGGATTTTTCTGTAAGAAGCCTCGGATTGATCCTGAGGGGGCAGCTGCGGTCCAAGAAGGCCAATCTTTTAATTTTCATCCTGCAATGCTGTTAACCTCTTCTTCACTGCCTCTTGTGGATTCACAGGAATTTCAAGGTAGCCTTGCTGGGTGCCAGGTGCAGACTACCGGAGGGCCCCGGTCTCTGGATCAGATTACTGAAAGAGTGGAGGATGGTTCCAGTGAGAAACCATGTGACTTACCGTCCGGTGCTCCTTTGGATTCTTATCTCCTTGCCATCCAGCCGAGTCAATCAATCATTTTAGTTAATAGGACAAAGCAGTTAAAGCATTCAAAGAATGACAGTTTGACTGAGGTTACACTGGTTGTCTAACCAGCTCAGGCGGACTTCCAAAATGGACCAGGCGGTGACAGCTGTCTGGATAATCGCCTTGGCGCTCCTATAGTTGAGAAGTCAAAGTTATGTGAAGACTCAACGCCAGGGGAAGATTTTACTTTCCCGGACATTGATATAGAAATTTTTAAAAAAAATTGGGGAGACCATTTTGCCAGTAGGCATAAGGACAATCAGTTAATGAGTGGATACAGGGGAGAAAACAGCTCCTTTCCCAGGCGTCTTTCAATGCCTTTCTTATACTGTAGTACAAGTCATTTGATTGGTACCTCTATGGAGTCTGCCCATGATGTATTCTTGCCTGATTCTCAACTAAAATGGGGAAAGGAGAGAGATGGTGTGCCCTCAGAATATCTTGTTTGTATTGAAAATATGTTACATTCTATTCTGTCCTTATTAGAGAAATCTGTATTGAGTTCTGACCACATACTGGAAATGATTTCTGTAATGCTTTTTGAAGTGCAAAAGCTAAATAAGTCTGCTATCACAAAACCTATCTCTGCGATACTCCCTCAGATGGGAGAACCGCCAAGTGATAGGCCAGCACCATACCTTCCCTCGGGAGAGTCGAAAGACGTCTCCGTACAGGCAGGAACTCCTCTCTTCCTGGTGGCCCCTGTGGCTCCCGTGTGTAATCTCGAAAAGGTAGAGTTATGTTTAGGCACATTATTTGAGGAGGCCGAAGTGAGTCCCCCTTTGGAGAAGTCTACCATGAAAATATTCCCTCTGTTTAAGACCAGTAGAATGGGGGACGCTGGAGAAATTGAGAAAATTGGGTGCCATACCAAGCAAACTAAGTAGTGGGGAGGGTGGGTGGAGAGGGGGAGGTGTTAATCTCTCCTTCTACTCAGGTGCACTCCCCCACAATGTCAGGGAAGGGAGGGCTGAAAGTATGTAAGAGGGATAGTCTAACTCCAAAACACAAGGGGGGAAATATTAAAAAGAAATATAAAAAATGACGACTTTCCAAAGGGAAAGTCTCAAAATAAGTGTCAAAATTGCACTATTCCCGGATTTTGGAAAGAGAGAGCGATACACGTATAATAGCAGAGAAGGAAGGCCCTAAAACACTGTTAGCAGTTGGCAACGCAAGGGAATGCCTTAGAGCACCCATGGCATCAACTGGGAGTCTGGGGGACTCTGGACCAGAAGTATACTCTCTAACCCGATTGTCACAGTCACTCCAGACAATCCATTCCTCTTCTAATGAGTTAGCGGATCCATCAGGAGGGGAAATGCAAATGGGCTATGGGGTCCCCTCGCTGCAGATAGGGACTGGGGCCATTGACTCCTGTGATCCCAGGGTGGACGGAGGGAGGGCCCCAGTTCCAATAATTTCACTGGTTGGGCCGAATAGAACCCATATAGGGACCTCATCTCGGTCCGATAGAAATATTTCTCCCCAACTCCCAATACTATTACATATTCTAATATCCAATATCATGGTGGTACACAAGTTGCCAGCTTTACGGATAGGCTCCCTTTATGGATTCCCTGGAGAGACGCTCAAAAGAAAACTAGCGGGGTACAGACCGGTCTATCTCCCATGGTGGATTTTACCTGATTATTTAGTAATTAATCCACTCCGGTAAACAGAGGATACATTTTCAGCTTATTCTCGTAACTAGAGGCATTAAAGCTAATAGCAAGTAAGGATATTTTAAATGTGATGATTAATGTACATGACACTGTCCAGTATTCTATGGACACTTTTTTCTCCCTGACAGTGGCTTCTTTGGTTTTGAAGAATTGTGAGCATTTTTTGAAACAAGGGCTTGTTAATAAATAGGAGGAATACCAAACTGCGGGCCCCAAAACCCATCATTTGAAAGTTTCTAGGGCTGCTAATTCAGTGGCGCTAGATGCATTGGGCCCTGATACTGAGTATCTGTGGGCAATTCTAAAGATATAGTGGTTCTGTGGACTGGAGGGGGCGTTCAGTTAATGTTGTGCCCAGTGTGACAGTTGCCCCTCAGACTACAGACATTGAAGAAGAATTTGACCAGTGGAGTTTGGTTGCAAGAGATTTCAATAACACACATCCGGAAGCAGTAAGGAGTGCTCCGTTGAGGTAGCCTGGGTGGGCTACTCTTGGATTGGAATATGGCTGGTCTGGGAACCAATGAAACAAAATTGAATTCCCTGAGAATTATGAATCCTTTCATTACATGCTTACAAGAAACATGGTCCTGTAAAGAGTTTGAATGTGATGGCCATTTTGTTTACTCTTGCTATGCTAAGCGTTCGGAAAGGGGACACTCTAGTGAGGGGTCTCTATTTTGCTTAAAAACTCCATTAACTGGAATCACAAGGTTTTTCAAACCTATGCATCTGTGTTAAGTTGGCGTGTCTGGAAGATTCGGGCAGCTCCACTTCCTTCCTTGTGGCAAACTTGTATACCCCCTGGGAAAAATTTTGATAATCTTTTGTGTGTATTTCTCTTATTTTCAGGCTATAGCTATCAGGGAAGAATGGCCCTAGTGACATTAGTGGGGGACTTAAATGCAAAAGTTTCGAACTCTGCTTCGTGGATTTATGACAATACTGACAAAGAGGAGATTTGGCACATACCTGAGATTTTATTACTGAATAAAGCAAAAACAGATAAGTGGGAGTTTCTTCAGAATTCTGGATCTTGTTACTCTAAATGGGAGAGTGCCCGCTGATAAAATAGCACATTTTACCTTTCACTCCCACACACTCAGAGCCTTTTAGACTATGTGATTGTTTCATTCCAAATGTTTGGGGCTTGTGATAACCTCTTTGTCAGGCTGTCGATATGGAGTGACCATAGTATAGTGGGTATGACAGTGGCTTTTGATCTACCAACATTTGATTCGGGAAATGCTGGTCAGGGCATGACCACTTTTAACAAAGCAAATGGTCAGTCCCTTTGGATGCAAAAAAACATCTTTGAAGTAGGCTCGATTGTGAAGATGGCTTATGTAGAAAAGCAGGGTTTTACTCACTCCAATATTATACCCTTCTATGAGGCTCAAATGGAGAAGATTTTTAATTTGAGCTCTACATCTTATGAACCATGCCTGTATTAACAGGAAACTTCCCATCTGATATCTTTAAAACAGGCAATTAACCATCTTGTCCAAAATCAGCATATACATTTCCTCACTGGTCTGCAGCAGGAAATCAATCACCTTAAGCGAGTGAGAAGACGCTTTATGCTCAGTGAAAAAAGAAGGGAAAGTGGATTGGGCTGAGGGAAGCCGCAAGGGCCAAAGATTCAAGAAAGTATTGGCATTTGATCACAGAATACTGCGATTCAAGGCAGAGGGCTCTACCCATACTGATTCTGGAAAAGGACTAGGTGAATTACATCTCCCTATTACATGGAAATAATAGTCCTGACGGATGGCGTTAAACCTGCGTCCACTGAATTTACTGAATTTGGCCCCTGTTGGGAGAGGAAGTTGTAACTTATATAAAGAATACTAGAACTTCTGACGCACAAGGGCCGTACGAATGCCAATTGCACTAATCAAAAAGAAGCCAGAATCATGGGGTGATTTTCTAGAGCCACATTTCAAATACTGTTTTTTTTCTATATAAAATCCCCCCCTCTTGGAAAGGGAGCATTATAGTCCCCCTGTATAAAAAAGGACCGAAAACAGTGCCGACTAGTTTTAGCCAGATTGCCCTCTTGGATGTCTCAGGCAAACTATTTGCAAAAAGCATATTGTTGGACCCGGCCCTTTGGCAGGTTCACCCCGAGACTTTTTGCTTTTTCCTAGCCTGTTTCTGGAACCTGGTGGTGGTGATTTTGGGCCTCTGCGCTCTTTTTCACTGTGGTACAGTGTAAAGTGCGTGAGCTCTCTGTGTATGTGTGGTGAGTGACCTGCCCTCCCATAGGAATGAATGGAGAATATGTATGCCCATGGTAGTTCCTGATGTGTGGGGAGTGCAGGGTCGAGTTTGGTATGTGCAAACTCGTGAGATTGAATGCTGCATAATGGTATATGATATGTTATGTTATGTTATCTGCACTTATACCGCGCTCAGCTGCCCCAGCAAAGGGGCGTCCCGGCGCTTTGCAAGGTACACAAAACACAACTCAGTCAATAAGCCAAAAAAATGAAACAACAGTAAAGCAGAATAATACAGGCTAAGCGAATAGAAAAGTCTTGATGGCGCGCGTGAACAGCAAGAGGTCATCAAGGGCCCGAATATAAGGGGGAGAGAGTTCCACAGATTCGCCGCCAGCACCCGGAAAGAGCGTCCACCGGCTCTGCTCAGCCTGAAGTGCGGAACAACTGCCAGATTTCGGACCAAGGATCTGAGGGTTCGCGAGGGTACATATGGCACCAGCAGATTCTCAAGTATTTGAGGAGATGAACCCTTGAGGATTTTAAAGGCAAGGCATAGTACTTTGAATTGTATCCCCTGGTTCACCGGAAGCCAGTGAAGAGAGCGCAGCGTGTTTGATACAGAGCACTGCCTCGGCAGACCAGTCACCACTCTGGCTGCAGCATCTTGAACTCGGTGCATCCGGATGACTTCTGCCTGATTGATCCCCACCAAAAGCGAACTAGCATAATCCAGCCGGGATAACACCAACGCCTGAACCACTAGCTGCCTGGTGGGCGCGTCGAAAAATTTCAGGATATGTCTTAGACCTCGGATAATGCCATAGCAAGTAGCCGCCACCTTCTTGGTGTGGCAGATGAAGCTAAGGGTCGGATCCAGCCATACCCCTAGATTTTTTATCTCCGACGCTGGGGTAGGAGTCACACCCAGTTCAGGAGGCCACCACATGTCACCCCATAGCTCCGCCTGCTTGCCGACCACCATGACCTCGGTCTTTTTGGCGTTTAACTGGAGACAGTTGGTATTCATCCAGTTGGCCACTGCCCGAAGTCCGTCACGGAACCTGGGAGCCTCCATGTCAGAGTCCCCACTCAACGTGACCGCCAGCTGCATATCGTCAGCGTATGGGACCATCGTCATACCCCACTGCTTGACGGCCGCAGCCAGCGGCCTCATGTAAAGGTTGAACAGAGTGGGGCTTAACGAGGAGCCATGTGGGACACCCAGTTCCAGCGGATATGATTTAAACTGGCAGGGCGGGATCGCAACCTTGAAAGACCATTCGGCAAGGAAGGAACTAAATCAGTGGAGGGCGGAGCACGTGATGCCTACTTCCTCCAGGCGCTGGAGCAAAATCCTGTGCGAGATCCTGTCGAACGCGGCACTAAGATCTAATAGCAATAGTGCCACCGTCTGACCTGAATCAAGCACAGAACGCAGGTGTTCAACCATAGAGAGCAAGGTTGTCTCCGTACTGTAACCAGAACGGAAGCCGTTCTGAGTGGGGTCAAGGATGTTAGCCCTCATGAGATGGTCTGAAAGAATAGCGTTCACATGGACCTCGGCTACTTTCGCGGCCCAAGGAAGAAGGGAAATAGGGCGGTAATTCTCGGGTTTGAGTGGGTCAAGGGTAGCCTTCTTCAAAATAGGTGTGACTACGGCCTGTTTCCACCTAGTGGGAACCACACCTGAAGATAATGACAAATTAATCAAAGAAAGCACCGGAGCACGGCATAAAGGGGACATGATCCTAAAATGAGCTGTTTTAAGCGGATCCACAGGAGATCCTGATTTGATTTTAAGGCTCAATGTGTTAAAGGCCTCAATTGATAGATAGGGCAGGGTAGTAAGAGACTCACATCCACACAGGCTACATCTGACCGGCTCCGGGATGTGAGTGCCACTCGGGAAGGTTCGATAAATGGCTTGAACCTTCTTGAGAAAGAAGGAAGCCAGATCCTCGCAGTGGGAATCCGAACAGATTTCCGCCGCCGTTGCCCTTTTAGCCATCAGGTCCTTTAGCACCTTAAATATGAGTTTTGACGGATTGGAGCTATTTTGGAATTCTTGGGCATAAAAGGCTGCTCGTGTTCTACACACAGCCCTATGGTAGATTTTTATTTGGCGAAGTAGCTTGCCTTTTTCCTAGGGTCAAACGATTTCCGCCACTCCCTCTCAGCCTGTCTACAGGCTTTTTTAAGAAGCGCTAGAGAGCTATCATACCAGGGGCGACACTTAGACCAAACCATGGAGATCAATAAATCAAGGGCACGGGTAACCCACTCACAGAAGAGATCGTAGCCGTGTTCCGCATTGATTATGGGACCCACCGGGGCCTCTTCCAGCAGATGGTAGAGATCCTCCAATCTCAGTTTGTTCCAGTGGCGCCTGAGTACTGTTCTGTCCTGAGGTTTAAAGGGGTGCTCATGAGAAGGGCATAGCATCTTCACCAACATATGGTATGTCCAAGCGATCTGAATAGGGCTTAAAGCCCTAGCCCCCGCAAGGTTGGTGAAAAAAGGGTCAAGGATATGCCCTCCAATGTGCGTAGGACATGTGACCAACTGGGTAAGTTGCAAGGCCTCTAAGTCATTTTGAATACTACTGATAGAAGAGGAGGTCAGGCAGTCAAAATGAAGATTGAGATCTCAGAGAATACTGAAATTAGCACATCCTAGTGCCAAGGTGCTAATTAAATCAGGGAGGGCTGCCCTAAAAGCAGAATCACAGCCAGGAGGGTGATAAATCAAAATGCCAGAGAAGGTGAAGTGATGACTAATTGAAACTTTGAAGAGGGCGCTCTCACAACCTGGGAGTTTTAAGACTTTCCATTCACACGGATAACATAACTTGATGGCCATCGCAATACCTCCACCCCTGGTAGCACGATTGAGCGTGAAGATGGAATATTCTGGGGGGAAAGCCAGGCTGAGGATGGAAGTATGCGTATCCTGCAACCAGGTTTATGTCAAGAAAAATAAGTCAGGAGACTCATCCTTGATGAGGTTTTGTATCTCGTGATGATGTTTTACCAGCGACCTTACATTTAGGTTCCAGATACTGAGCTCACGCAATTCTGTTGTGCTCTTATGCGAGAGTGGCTTCTCCACCGCTCAAATAGGGACAGGAGTGTCTAAGGACGAGCCTCCACATGCACACAGGTAAGGACCACATAGCGGGCTAACAGGGCTGTGGTCACAGTTAATGACCCCACCTCTGATGGCCAGCAATTCGTCCCTTTGATATATAATAGTAGGCGACGTCACGATGATGAGACTGGAGCTTAGAGTCCTGCCACGACCCGCGCCTTCTAAGCACTGACGGGCGCAGACGGGCAGGACACTGGCACGACTCAGGTGCAGAGAAGGCATGCCCGCTGCACAAAACCGCTGCACGTTGAGGAGAGCTTTAAATAAGCATCCTGCATGGCTGCCGGAGCGCTAGACCACTCGATAATGGCGCCCGCAAAGTGTCACTACTACACCTAAGATGGCGCCTGTAGTTCACCGCCCCAAGAACCGGACCCGCTAAGCAGCGGTGCTCAAACAATTATGGTGCAAGTGAGGGGGAGATTGTAGCCCAATTAAAAGCAAGTGAAACAAACTGAATTCAACACAAATAAGAAACAGGTAGGTTAAAATGTAAACAGCGCGCCTAATAGAGCGCAAAGCGCAGGAAGCCTAGTAACCAAAGCGGCGTGAGGGTACCTTGTCCAGGCTGCCCTCAGAAGTGGTCGCCTTAAATAAGCGTCCCGCGTGGCTGCCGGAGCGCTAGACCGCTCGATAATGGCGCCCGCAAAGTGTCACTACCACACCTAAGATATGCGGCATGATTGTGTCTAGTGTAGAAGTGCCACTTCTAGAAGTTGGCATATTTGTGTAATTTGTGTCTGGCGAGTGATTGGCTGAGGCTAGCTGGTGAGCCTGGCTCCAAGAGTCTGGGAGGGTCTGCCCCGGTGGTGAATCGAGTGTTTAGCATGCTGATGTGAGGGGAGGAGTGAGCCTGGGCCTGCTTGTGGATTGACCGTCTGGTTTGAGGGTCCTGAATGGGTCTGGGTTTTCCCCACACACTGCTGGCTCCAGCCCCTGGGGTGCGTCTGATGTCCCTAGCCTGGCCAGTGAAAGGAATTTCCTTATAACCAGTTCTAGCTAGTTCTCACACTGCCTGCACCCTGCTAGAAAAATGAATTTACAGTATAAAAAGGGGCTGTGTCCCCTTACAATTTATTCTTGTTTCTAACTGGAATCTGCCAGGGGTGTGCTGCTGCTTGGGCTCAGGGGAAGGCTTGCCTCCCTGATCCCTGCCCAGCCCCTGGATACCTGATGGACTGCTGCAGGTCAAGAGGGACTTTTTGCTGGACTTTTTGTGCCTTTAGCGCTGGGAGCGCTTTACTTTCACTGTTAAGCGCTGGGAGCGCTTTATTCCTGCTCTAAGCGCCTGGGAGCGCTTTTATTTCTACTAGGACCTTGTTGGTCCTCTAGCACTTGGTAGCGCTTTTATTCCCCGTTTATTTAGTTAATTTATGGTATGGGTGCCACCCCGTTTTTATTTAATTATTTGAAGCCGGTGCCCACCCGGCATTGCCCCGTGTTGAATTCACCACCGCCGGCCGGAGAGCGATTGGGAAGCGCTGTCCCGCCTCCCTACCCCAGGGCCGCACTGCAATTGGCCGCAGCCGCGACCCGGAAGTCAGGCGGCCGTGGTCGGGGCGAGGAGGACACCAGGAAGTGGCTGTGGCGAGCCTCTCGGTGTCCATTGTCGAAGTCCCGGTCCCGAGATGGGGGACCAGGTGAAGCCGGGCACTTTTGCAAAGGCAGGGCTCTCGTGAGGAGAGAGCCCCGCGGTGAGGGCAGAGAGCCCTGGGTCCCAGGAAGGGGCCCGGGTGAATCCAGACTGGCGGCCGACGCTGCCGATGGCAGTGCGGGGCTCCCAGGAGTCCATGGGAGCCCCGCAGGAGAAGCGCTGCTGCATCCAGAGGAGCCGGGAGACCGAAGTGCAGCACCAGCGAGGTCCCAGTGAGTGCGGGGGCGTCTTTCTCTTTGCCCTCAGAGCGGCCCCAGTTGGCAGAGGGCCGCTCCAACGATCACAGGGGCATTTGCAATTTAGAACCCTGAGAGGCTCCTTGCCCGCAATATTGTTTTAGGGCCCTGCGAGGGCTCCGGGGGCATTTGTTCTTTACACCGAAGGCACCAACATTTGTTGTAGAGCCCTGAGATGGCTTCAGGGGCCATTTTTAGTTAGAGGGGGCACCGGGGCACATTGTTGGTGCCCGCCCCCCTCCTGCCTGCGAGTGTTATGTTTAGAGCCCAGTGAGGCTCTTGGGGGACACAAGTGTTTACAGAGCCAGATGGCTCACAGGAGGCACATTGTCTATGTTCCTAGAGCCTAGAAGGCTCCAATGTGCCACAGTTTCAGAGCCTGTGTGGCTCCAACATTCTGCGCAGTGTTGTGGCAGAGCCTGTGTGGCTCCAACGATTTGGTGCAGTTCTGTCCTAGGGCCAGTGAGGGCCCTGTCGTAGTTTTGATGATTCTCAGCTGCCCAGCAATTATTGGGCAGCTGCACCGTTTAGGTCTTGTGATTGTTCTCAGGTGCCCAGCAAGTAGTGGGCACCTGCAACGTTTAGGTTTTGCGCCAGTGGCACACCCCTGACTGGCTATGCATTGGCAGCGCGCCCTGACATTCTGGACACAGAGCTCTTTTGTCCCTTTATTAGATGGGGGCTGGTATGTGATTTTATTTAGGCACAATGCGATTATCTATGTGATGGTAATTGCCTAATGTGAGTTTTGCGCAATGTGATCTGGTGCTAGGAAATGTAATGCATTTAATATGATTACGCACCTTGATCTTACACCTCTGAATGTTTTTAGGCATCATGTGCCTTGTTATGACACCGCTGAATGTATGTTTTATGCATCATGTGTTTTTCCTTCCCTACACCTCTGAATGTTTTTATGCATCATGTGTAATGTGTTCTTACCTATACACCTAAATGTATTTTATTCTTAGGTGGTTGTTCTTTCTAGTACAAGTGGTCCTAGTGAGGTCCTGGTTCCCTGCGTGACATTCTCCTAAGGTGTTTAGGGTTGCGTAGGTGGTACTTACCTGTTCCCAGTAGTTACTGGATGTGATTTATAACTGTTAAATTTGTGCTACAGTGATTTTATATCCTATATTCTATTTTCTACTAAGTGCTGATTCTGACAGGCGCCCATGTGGCCCTGTCCTGGTGTACATAATCCCTTGTGAATATTGCCCGTGCCAGTTGGCACCATGTATATTGTGTGATACTATCTGATGTGTTTTTACAATACAAAAGTTATTTTATAATAACCTTGTGTGGAGTTCCTTTTGGGGTGTGCCTAGGATGTTGTTGCTGTTGTGTGCTGGCGCAAATGCTTTACACATTGCCTCTGAGTTTAGCCTTACTGCTCGTGCCAAGCTACCAGGAGGTGAGCAGGGGTTATCTTGGCGTGTGACTCCCTTGCCCTGACTAGAATGGTGGTTTCTGCCTAGCTTTGGCGTCAGCCTTAGCTACCCAGAAATAGCAAGTTCCAACACATATTATGTAATCCGCAACACTGGGTTTATGATCGGAATATTCTTCTGCCCGAACAAGCTGGTTTTAGAAAGAACCATGGCACCCTGGAAAACATAGCGGTTGTTCAGACAATCATAGAGAGATATGTTTTCTCCAAAGGTATGCCAATATATTCAGCTTTTATTGATTTCTCCACGGCATTTGACAAAGGTGTTGTGGAGAAAGTAAGTATGGGCTGAAAATCGTTCCACTCGCAGAATTTGCTAATTTTTTACAATTTTGCGGTCCGCGAATCACGCAAAATTGTCAAAGAATTTGCAATTCGCGAGTTGGTGGATTTTTTTTGCTTGGTCACGCTTCAAAAATACAATCTCACATGCGCGGCGTTGACTTACCGTAATTCTGAGTTTGCCGAGTTGTTTTCCTCCCAGTTTGCGTGTGCTGCGCCATTTTTGATCTTGCTGCGTGATCGCGCTAGACTTTTAGACTGCGAGTACGTCATTGCGTGATCGCGCAAGACTTTTCGACCGCGAGTACGGCATAGCATCCCGCCATCTTGCACTGGGAGACTTTCAGAAAGCAAATACATCATAAGGACCCGCGATCACATAGATGCTCCGCGCAGCTGACATCCAGCGAGAGATTTGAACAGCTCACTTTCCCGAAATAGCAAAAATTGCAATTCTGCACAAGAAATCTATCGCTGGCAGCATAAACCTTCTGAAATTGATGATTTGGATCAGAATAACTCCTCAGATTGACATTTGGCTGCACACTTTTGTGCAAGGAGTCCATTTTTGGGGGCGGGTGGAGGGAGGAAGTGCCTTACAGTCTCCAACTTCCTGTTCCTATCCAGCAGGCTCCTCCCACTGCTTTGTCCATGTCCTGGTCACTTTTCATTTGGATCTGGAGCTGGAAGGATTACTCTTTGTGGCTGCTGCTGGATATTTGTATTTGAGGATTTTATTGGGGGATCACTTTTGGATTTGAGATTTTACAAGTAAGTTGGTGTTGTTTGTTTGGGGCATTGCAGTTGCTGCAACTATAATTTATAAACGTTTTCACAACTTTAAAAAATATATATTGTGGGTACCCACGGTATCCAGTAGGCCCAGGGTTAGTCATGGGTGCATGATAAACTGTTTCTGTGAGTTTTGTTGAACTTAAATATCATTTATGGCATGTTATTGAGAAACTCACTGTTATATGTGGATTTTTTTTTTAAATGTTGGGGTGCGTGTTAAAGCCACACTAGCCAGTAGGCCCAGGGGTAGTCAGTGGTGCATGTCTTTCTGTCGGGTCTCTTGAATTTAAACATCATTTAGGGCATGGATGCCATTAGATTGAGGTGATTTTTGTGTGTATTTTGATTTTTTTGGGTGTTGGTGGGGCCTGGTCCAGGGCCTGGCCATGTGGGTGGTGGCCATTTGAAGGCCTGGTCCAGGACCTGGCCATGTTGGTGGGGGTCTGGGGGTGCCATTTTGAAGCCAGGCAGTGGTCTTTGTTGTGCCATAGGCCTGCACCCAGTCTGCCTTGCTTTCATCCATTATGCCTAGGGGCAGGCAGTGGTGCATGTGCCAAGTCTTTCTGTGTGTTCTATTGATTTTAAACATCATTTAGGGCATGGATGTCATTGGATTGGGGTAATTTTTGTGTGTATTTTGATTTTTTAGGTGTTGTTGGGTCCTGGTCTAGGGCCTGTCCATGTGGGTGGGGTTCATTTTGAGGCCTGGTCCAGGGCCTGGCCATGTGGGTGGGGGTCTAGAGGGCCATTTTGAAGCCAGGCAGTATGCTTTGTTGTGCCATAGGCCTGCACACAGTCTGCCTTGCTTTCATCCATTATTCCCAGGGGCAGCCAGTGTTGCATGTGCCAAGTATTTCTGTGTGTTCTCTTGATTTTAAACATCATTTAGGGCATGGATGCCAATGGATTGGGGTGATTTTTGTGTGTATTTTGAATTTTTGGGTGTTGTTGGGGCCTTGTCCAGGGCCTGGCCATGAGGGTGGGGGCCATTTTGAGGCCTGGTCCAGGACCTGGCCATGTGGGTGGGGGCCATTTTGAGGCCTGGTCCAGGGCCTGGCCATGTGGTTGGGGGCCTAGGGGGGCATTTTGAAGCCAGGCAGTGTGCTTTCTTGTGCCATAGGCCTGCAGCCAGTCTGCCTTGCTTTTATCCATTATGCCCAGGGTGCATGTGCCAAGACTTTCTCTGTGTTCTCTTGATTTTAAACATCATGTAGGGCATGAATGCCATTGGATTGCAGTGATTTATGTGTGTATTTCGATTTTTTGGCTGTTGTTGGGGCCTGGTCCAGGGCCTGGCCATGTTGGTGAGGGTCTAGGGGGGCCATTTTGAAGCCAGGCAGTGTGCTTTGTTGTGCCATAGGTCTGCACCCAGTCTGCCCTGCTTCTATCCATTATGCCCAGGGGCAGCCAGTGGTGCTTGTGCCAATTCTTTTTGTGTGTTCGCTTGATTTTAAACGCCATTTAGGGCATGGATGCCATTTAATTGGGGGGATTTTTGTGTGTATTTCGATTTTTTGGGTGTTGTTGGGGCCTGGTCCATGGCCTGTCCATGTGGGTGGGGGCCATTTTGAGGCCTGGTCCAGGGCCTGGCCATGTGGGTAGGGGTCTAGAGGGGCCATTTTGAAGCCAGGCAGTGTGCTTTGTTGTGCCATAGGCCTGCACCCAGTCTGCCTTGCTTTCATCCATTATGCCCAGGGGCAGCCAGTGGTGCATGTGCCAAGTCTTTCTGTGTGTTCTCTTGATTTTAAACATCATTTAGGGCATGGATGCCATTAGATCGGGGTGATTTTTGTGTGTATTTCGATTTTTTGGGTGTTGTTGGGGCCTGGTCCAGGGCCTGGCCATGTTGGTGGTGGCCATTTTGAGGCGTGGTCCAGGGCCTGGCCATGTGGGTTGGGGTCTAGGGGGGCCATTTAGAGGTCAGGCAGGGTGCTTTGTTGTGCCATAGGCCTGCATCCAGTCTGCCTTGCTTTCATCCATTATGCCCAGGGGTACTCACTCAGTGGTGCATGAAACAACTCTTTCTGTGTTGTCTCTCTCTCTTCTATTAATTTAAACATCCATTTTAGATTAGAATTGCAATTTTTATTTTGGGTCTTTCCGTTTTTGGGTGTGTTGTGTTAATATTATTAATAATAAATGCCTAGTTGCAAATTCCAATTGAAGCACGACATATTCAACGTTTATTTAACTGATGTTCCTCTGGCTTCCTTTGCTTTAGGTGCAAAAAGACTGACAAAATCATCCTCATCATCATTATTTGCAGTAGCCAAGAAGAAGTCCTGCTGTGGTGTGTGCACAACGTCACGTGATGTCACGTGTGGTGGCCACAGACAACTCTGCAACTCGTGCAACTGCGGCCTGTTGTTCTGACATCTGAAGAAGATGGGCCCAAAGAAAGGTGGCCGTAGCTCCTCTACCAAGAAAGTTAACAGTGCCACTGCCAATAAGAAGGAGCAGAAGAAGCAAGCGGCACCACTTACCAAGGAGACTGGTGTGCCGACAGACACTTTTTTGGGGAAAAAAACTACGCCTGTAGCAGCGGTGTCTGCCGGGGACCAAGGGGGGAGCAGCTCCTCCGATTCATTTGTCTCAGTGCCACCACGCCAAGTTAGGCCCAAGTTCCTGAGTGCCGCAGATGCAGCCTCTTTAATTGTTCTTTCACCATCGACCAGTGATGTTGGCATTGACTCATCGCAAAGTATCATCCAATCAATGCAGGGTTTAACTCCTCTGACTAGTGTTCAACCACAGCCGCAATGACAACCACAGGTGCAACAAGGAGTGGCGCAAGGAGTGGAGCAAGGAGTGGAGCAAGGAGTGGCGCAAGTAGAGGCGCATGGAGAGGCGCAAGTAGAGGCACAAGCGGAGGCACATGGAGAGGCGCAAGTAGAGGCGCATGGAGAGGCTCATGGAGAGGCAGAACTGTCCTGAATGCTTTTTCCTCCAGAAGTAGGGGCACATCAGGAAATTGAGATTCAAGAGGAGGTATCATCTGAGCAAGCCACTCCTCCTGATGATCCATTGTCTTCCAAATCCCCAGCAAGAAAAAGTTAAAGGAGGGCTAGTACAAGTTCTTCTTCAAGTCCCCTTCCTTCTGATGATCTAGATCTTGATTGGAACGCTGCAATGCAGTCTGAGAGGCAGGCTGACAAAGGTAGCTAAAAGGAAGGTTCCTGCAAGGCTTTCACTTATGGATGATGACGATGAACAAGAAGTAGAAGTGGTGTATTCTGCTGCTGATGAACAGTCTGACGATGACGACCCAGTCGTCACTCAAGCCCCAGCGGGCATGCAGCAGACAGACATTTTTACCCTATCCAAAAATGCTGCTGTGCAGGATGTGTGTGGCGTGGCACCACTGGTGGTACCACCACCAACACAGGTAACTACTACACCAACATGACCTACAGCTTCCATATTTTCTAGTCAGAAGGGCCGTCAGGGACCTCCATCCAGCTCGACCTCCATTACCTCAAGTAGTGGTGCTGTAAGTGCACAACAGAGTCAAATTCAGC
Organism: Lissotriton vulgaris; assembly: GCF_964263255.1. Taxonomy (NCBI): domain Eukaryota; kingdom Metazoa; phylum Chordata; class Amphibia; order Caudata; family Salamandridae; genus Lissotriton; species Lissotriton vulgaris. The sequence goes on along the minus strand of NC_141699.1, from coordinate 322,611,982 downwards.
CACACCCATCCTCCACTTCAACTGGCATTGAAAGTAGCACGTTCACCACCACCAGAAATCTCCAGTCCCCAGTTTGGGACTTCTTTAGTATTAGCAAAAAGGTGGAAAACCTAGTAATTTGTTCAATTTGTATCAAGTAGTTTGTAGGGGTAAGCTTGGTACCAACTATGGTACCAGAGGCCAGAGAGGTCATCTCAAAAAACACCACATTATCCATTGGGCGGTGCACCTAAGTAAAATCCGAAAAAGCCAAAAGTACAAATCCAAATGTAGAAATTGATATTGCATCTGATGGCGAGGAGGAGCTGATCGTGCAGGGGGGAGGTGAACAACCGAGAGACATTTTTTCTGGTACACACAGTACCCCTGGCAGCAGCACTGCAGTGGTAGCGCCCACTCCCTCCTCTACCCCAACAACATCAAGGAGGCACAGTAGTCTGGTAGAGACACCAATACGAAAAAGTACATCAATGAGCCTAACTGGGTTGAAGAGGTCTGGATCCTCCTCATCACATATGAAAATGGTCCAGACCACCATTAAAAGCATGTTTTGGTCAAGGTGCCATTTGAACGTAACCACCCAACGGCACGTCTTTATAATGCAATGCTGGCTAAAATGTTAGCGCTGGACCGTCCCCCTTTTTCTTTTGTGGAAGGGGTGGGTTTTCTAGAATTTGTGGCAACAGTCTGCCCTAAATAGAAAGTTCCTAGCCAGTCCTATTTTGCCAGAGTTGCGGTTCCAGCACTACATCAAGATGTGCAGGCGGTGATTGGGTCAGCTTTGTAGAAGAGTGCTGTTAACACTATCCACCTGACAATAGACATGTGGACCAGTTGCCAAGCCCTTGATTACATGTGCATCACTCACACTGGGTCTCTTTTGCGGGGGTTAGAGACAAGATATCTGCAGGTGTTGACCGTGCCACAATTTTGCAAGCTAGTCGGAAACATGCAACAGTAGATATGTTTGCCATGGAGAAATCTCATACTGCAGTAAACATTTTTGAGGAGTTTAACAGTAAGATCTTTAAATGGCTGCAGCCAAGAAAGCACATGATTGGTTATGTTTCCACGGATAATGGCAGTAATATAGTTAGGGCCATGAATGATGGTGGCTATTTCAGAGTGCCGTGTTTGGCGCACAGTATTAACATTGTTATTCAAGATTTCTTGAAAAAAGAAAACAAATTCACCAGGTTACTGAACACCTGCCGAAGAATCTGCACACATTTCAGCCATTCTTTTAAGGCCCAGAAGCAGCTGAGGATCATTCAACATGTCTGTAGGGTGCCAGTCAGAGGATTCATCCAGGAAGTGGCAACACGTTGGAACTCAACCTTCTACATGCTCGAGCGTCTGTTTGAGCAGTGCTTGGTAATTAATGAGTATGTCTTTGCACAGGGTTCTTCTATGAAAGACATGAGGCTAGAGGTGGAGGAATGGGACCTAGTTAAAAGTCTGACAGACATGCTTCGTCCTTTTGAGGTCTTCACGCGTGAAGTCAGCAGGGAGGACTGTACTTTGGGCAAAGCTATCCCATTGTTGTGCAGAGCACCAACTGAAGGCTGTGTCTTCAATGTTCAAAGATGATACTGACAAGCAAGATGCATATCAGTTGGTGGAGAGCTTATTAACCCGCCTACTTGACAATGCAAGGCTTAAAGGAATACATTATGAACAACATTACATTTGTGCCACTGTTCTAGATCCATGGTACAAAAAGGCAGTGGCCAGCAATGCATTCATTCCTTTTAATGAAGCAGATGTTTCAAAGTACAAAGATTGGCTAGCTCTGTCAGCCACTCGGTTTGAAATAGAGCAGCAGGAAATTGAAGGAACCGGCTGAAGTACTACTGAATCAGCAGGCCATCCGGCGTCAAGGCCCACTTCTGTGGCCGAAGGCAGTCACTTTCCCTCACAGCCGTTACCGGCACCAGCAACCGTATCATCATCATCCTCACCTGCACCAGGCCCAGCCATAATATTATCGGAAGCGGATTGAATAACTCATCAAGGGTTTGCTAGTTCCAGTGTTGATGCAAAGGCCTCAGATGGTACGCAAAGTTCAGCACCCCTGGATGACCTTGAGTGGATGGTGCAGGCCTAGCTGGATGACCCAATAAAGGTCTTCATTGGTCACAACCCATTGCTGAATTGGTATAGGAAAAGGGGTCAATGGCCACTGATCACCAAGCTGGCTATAAATTATTTGTCTTGCCCACTCGCAAGTGTGTCTTCTGAACGTGTTTTCAGTGCTGCTGTTGCCATTGTAACTTCAAAAGGGACCCGCCTCTCGCCCAAAAATGTGTAGAGGTTAACAATGATCAAGATGAATCAGCAGGAAGAAGAGGACACCAACTTAGGTGACAGAAGTTCTTCTCTGTTACCTGACCTACTCCTGTCTCAATTCACAGAGTTTGAGGATGAGCTCTACTTCCCTGACACCTAGGCCTAAACTGACTTCCTTTTTTTGTCCTTATTCACTTTTATTCCTGTGTGTCTTTCTTTGTTTTGCAACTTTCACCACAACAAAACTCTAATCACAACAAATCCATCAGCAGCACCGTCTATGACTTATTTCCTTATTGAAAGTGCCGCTGTCTGCATTCCTGAAGTTCACAAGTTCACAACTCAGTCATCCTCTTCTATCCTCCTCCTCCAGACTCCCCCTATCCCTTTCCCTCAAGGCAGATGGTTGGATTACGTAGAATCAAGAAACTGACGCTTCGTAGAGGAGTCCCCCCAAAAGAAGTGGGACTGAAATTACTGACTATATGCTGATTGCTGACAGTTACTGTTCTGAAATTGACACGAGAGGCTGCCCTGTGGGCCTTCAATTTAAGACCGAAATGTGGACAAAAAGTGTATCAGGTAATGAATAATGAGATGGCATGCAGTGGACAACACTGACTGTCTGGCTCTGATGAAAGCAATTGCTGTTTGTTTGTTGTGCATGAAAGGAATCATGTCTTCTGTTATTATTTAATCTTTTACACACTCAAGTCTACTCTGTTTTTACCTTGTTTATTTCAAATTGTACTTCTACATTGCATTTTTTATTATGTAAAATGTCCTTGGACTCACTGTGTGTGTAGACTGTGGCTGCATGAACAACAGTGAGTTTGCCAATAGAAAAACGATTATCTCAGGCTCACCATTAGCGATCCGCAATTCTGCATCCGCCAGGCAGGCAGTGGACAGTGTGTCTGGTCACCAAGATTGATCGACTGAGCGTCAGATGGAATGGAGGAGTACCGCGAATAAGAGGAATAGCTGGATGCATACAACTTCCCAAATTGAACAGGACAACTACATCATACATTTACAGTATCCTCTTCACTTCTCCTTATCTTTTAAATAATGTTATTGTTGTGAACTTCTATGAGTGCGTTTTTTTGCTCTGTGCTTCAAATTCATCCCCCCAGCTATTTGATAAGTTTCTTTGCTATTTTTAAAAGTAATTTAATGTACTAATGTTAGAACTGGGGGTCTCTAGTTGGCAGAGGTAGGTACCACTGTCCAAATAGGGACCCTTGCTTCTAGTCAGGGTAAGGAGGAAATCCTCAGAGATAACCCGTGCTCACCCTCTAGGTAGCTTGGCACAAGCTGTCAAGGCTTATCAGAAGGCAATGTGTAAAGTATTTGTACCAACACTCACAGTAACACAGTGAAAACACAACAAACTTAAGCATGGGCGAATTTTGCGGATCTCGCGTTCGCGAATTTTGCGGATTTGCGGATTCGCAATCCGCAAAATCCGCGAATTTCCGCGAATTTGCGGATTTTTTTTTTTTTGTGTTCGCCCGTGTTTCTGCCAGTTCGCGAGGGTTTTTACAATTTCGCAATTTGCGAACTTACCTGTCGGGTCGCAAGTTTTGCGAACTTGTTGTTTCTACATGTCCAGCCTGTTTGGGACACTCTTCTTCATCACTGCCACTCTCTGTCACCACTGCCACTCTCTGACTACTCATGCCACCCTCTGGCCCACCAATGCCACCCTCTGTTTCATCACCACACCCTCTGGTTGTCCAGTGTACATTATTTTCGGCAAAGCAAAGCACACATTCCCTGCCTCAAGTGACCTGAATTAATTTGGGGCTGATTAATGTGTCACAGAATATTTTTTTAGCTGGCACCTGCTTCCTTAGTGCGCCCTGATTAGTGATCTTTTGCACTTGCTAAGTGCTTTCATTGTTGCAAAATTAGTTACAACACCTGCCCTGCCCCAACTGACAATAATGAATTAGGGGCTAATTAATGTGTCACTGAAAGAATTTAAAGTTCCAGCCTGGCACCTGCTTGTCTGCTCCTTTAGCTGTAAATCAGGACCTTTGTGGCATACAGTTAAGGTCAGAGCAGGGTCACACAATAGTTGCAAGCAGGCAACCGAATTCTGGAGGGCCCCCTCAGGAAGCACTACAAAGAATCGTTACAAATCATGAGGTTGACCTTTTGCACCTGCTCATTGCTTTTGCTTTTGCTGAAATCGTTTTTCGGTTTTTTTCGCGCTATTCGCGGGGCGCGGCGTCGTGCGAAACCGACCGCGGAAGCCGCCAATTCGTGCGAATGAGCATTTTATTTTTTTGCGGCTTGTTGTTTCGCGAGTTTTTTTGCAGTATTCGCGAGCCGCTTGCAGCGCAACACGCGAATTTACCCCAAGGTCGAGTACGGGCGCGGCCATTTTGTTTGCGTGACGTATTTCCGTTTCCGCCCGCTATGTATAATCTCGCGCAGTAAGCGCATTGCGAGTAGAGGTTCGCACGAGATCGCGCGGGAAATCTAGAGGTTCGCACGAGATCGCGAGGAAAATCTCGCGCGAACTTACTTTCGCGCTCGTGAACGGGCGCCGGCCATCTTGTTTTTCATTCATTTCCTGTGTCTGGGCATGGTGTTTAATCCTCTTGGTATCTTTGCCATCCTTTGCTTGTTTTCAGTTTTTTTTTTACGATTTTGCTTCTTATCTATCCCTCTCTTTTCCTAGCTGTATATTTTTGTCTTTTCTGCTATTTTTCTTTACTTTTAAACTACTTTTTTAAACTCTTTTCTTTTCTTCTTCCCTATCCTATTCTTTCTTAATTTTCTACTTCTTCCTACCTTACCTGCCCAGACCATGGTCAAGCCAGGCGCCGTGAAGCTGCCCAGGCACTTGAGGGCCGCAGCGGCGGCGGGGAGTAGTGCTGGACCCAGTGGCAGGACAGCATGCGGGAGATTGAGGGGGGAGCAGGTGACGCGACGGGAGATATTCAGCCCGGAGGAAGTGGGCGCGCTGGTCTACTTCGTCCAGCGCCGCCTGCCCAGGACCATCGCGGGAGGCGGCAGGATCGCGGCCGGCGGCTACAACATGCGGGAGCGCCAGAAGCGGTGGGAGAAGGTGTGCTGGGCCATATCCCACCTCTACGGGGTCCAGCGCACCTACAGCCAGGTCACCCATCGCTGGACGGACCTCCTGGACCGCGAGCGCGACCTGCTGGACCAGCTCGGCTTGGAGATCCCTGGGCTTGGTGAGTAGTAGTAGCCATTTAATCACTCACTACTATGATGTTTTCTCCTGCTCTGTGTTGTTGTATTGCAAATATTTGTTTTTTACATGGAGCAAGCCAATAATGCCGCTGATGACGATTACATTGTAGTTAAATTATATTTCAAAATCTTCTGTGCATTTCAGGTGCACTGCTCTCCTTCTCAGTGGCGTTGCTACTATGCTTATTTGTTTTCTATTTCGTGGTCTCATTGGCCTGAGTAACTATTATGTATGAGTGTACTTTACAGAACTGCGTAATGCTAGACACTAGGGGGCAGATTACATTTACAAGCCCCTTGCGCCACGTTTACGTTGCCTTGCGTGACGCAACAGCGGCGTAAACGTGCCGCATCCCTGCGAGTCATTTACAGCATGACGCATCTAGGGAGATGCGTCACGTTATAAAGCCATGGGCCTGCACCACAATGGGTGCGTTCCTAGTACGCAGGGTGGGCGGTCCAGCGGCTGTGCGCCTCGCAAAATTGCCTGCGTGAAATGTACAAGATTTAACGCAGGCACTTCTGCGACGCTGCTACGTCAATTCAATTCCTTATGTCTGCTCGAAGCAGGCGAAAGGACTGACACAGCATGTTAAGTATTGGGTGGCCCTGAGCATTACTGGAGTTGCATTGCGTTGGCGACGTGACTCCAGCGATGCGCCGCTCTTACGTGACGAGATGCGTCACGCAAGTGCCTACCCTTGCGCCAGGGCGCGCCGCATTGTAAATGAGGCACATCTGCCGTGTCGCAAGGGTAGTTTTGCGTGACGCATTTGATGATGATCTGGCGCATCTCTGGAGATGCGCCAGAACGCGTAAGTAAGTATGCCCCTAAGGGGCAGAATTGCAATTACCGTCGCATCCCTGCAAAGTAGCAGGGATGCGCCATTAATTGTGCGGCCCGCTACCACCACCAAACATGGTGCGCCGTATTTGCAATGCGGCGCACCATGGGCCCAAAACGTCACCGAAGCTTTACTGCTGGAGTTGCGTCGCAACGATGGCGCAGCTCCATCAATGCTCTGGGGTACCCTATCTCCCCAATGCTGGGTCAAGCCGTACGTCTGCTTCAAGCAGGTGCAGGGTTTGTGTGACGCATCATTGTCCTAAAGGTGACTGATTGATATTTTGTAGATTTCCCTCAGCCACTATTAGGATGTGTTCCAGCGCAGGAATGCCCTCCCTTGCGCCGGAACGCCCCCTGATGGCGCAGGGCTTTATAACGGGATGCATCTCCCAAATGCGTCACGTTGTTATAATATTATACGCCGCACCATGGCGCCCTTTTTTGTTTAGCTGCTGCGTCACAAAAGTCACGCAAGAACGGCGCAAAAGAGCCGCAAGGGCTTATATCTGCCCCTTCCTTTGTAACCCTGACAATAAGAAAAATAGTGGCGGTGGATTGATAGTTTGACTATTTAAATGACTGGTAATGTAGCAGGCAACTGTTAGTGTTGTCACTGATCTGACTGAAATCACAATGGAGTTTGTCTGTCACTTTGCGTCTTGCCTGCGGACTGCGGACTGCCAGTCCTAGGTGAACGTTTCAGTACTTTGTTTAGTGAGTTACGTGACTTTCGAAGTCACAGGTCCGCAAATAAATGAAAAGTAACCATAATCAATATAATTTCGCGGAAATATTTTGTTATTGTTCTTTTGAAATGTTTGATTTGGTTGACATTGACAAGCAACAATCATCCATGTTTTCTGTTCTTTCTTTCATGTTGTACGTCAGCTCCCCCCAGGGGCGAGAGGAGGACACAGGAGCAGCAGGCGGCGGATGCTGTTCAACAGGGCCAGGATCGGGCAGGCGAGGGCTCCTCTGCTGGCCCCAGTAAGTTTTCATTTTAGACTAGTACCTATTTTTCCTAGCGTTCCTCATTTGACTTTTTTCAAAATTGTCTTTGCTCTTCTTGTAGACTGTATCTAAATTCTTATCCTGCCTCTACTGTGACTCCCTGTGGTATTACTAGATTATTCTTATTAGTCTGTCTGTGTAGCTAACTAAGATTGCACGGTTGGCGAAACTCCCATGATTCTAGTCAGCAATAGCTCTATCAACTTAGTGCAGTCCTCTGGGATTGTCTATAATGTCTTTTGAAGTGTTCTATCTGGACTCATGCTTGCAAAAATTGCAAAACCTTTCGCTCAGTCACTCTAGTCTGGACCAAAAAACACAGATTGTATTTAAGTTTAAAAGCTTTATTAAAAGTAAACACATTTATTAAAATGAAGTCATAATAAAACTAAACGTTTAACTGATAATGGAAAAGTGGTTAGTGCTGACGATTAATTGAAGACATTTCTTGTGGTCGAGCCGAGCTCTCACCTGGTTTCAACTTGATCTTGTTGTTAGAAGTCCATCTTCTGTCTATGTGGAGAAAAATGGTGCGTGTTAAAAAAACAGCCTTCATCAGTTGTGCCAAAAAGTGCAGCAAGACAACCTACCCTGGAAAAAGGGACATTTTTTTTAACTTTAACGTAGACAGTCACAAATTACATTGTTTTCACATGTCTTCATTCCTAGACCAAATACTAGTGACTAGTGAGTGCTTTATTCTAACATTGTTACATGTACTTTGTAGGTGGAACATCTGGTGGCGGGGCCAGTGTGGAGGTGGTGGTGCTGGACACGGAGGCGGAGGCCGATTGTTCAGGGGAGGAGGCGGCGGCGGCGGCTGTGAGAGTTGAGACGGTGGTGGTGGCGGCCAGAGGTAAGCTCTTATATATTCCTTACTTATTGAGATTGAAGACTAGCTGGGAAGGCAAGAATATGAGATGCATGGCTGGGTGAATGATGAAGCAATGATGGGTGGAAGGACAACATCCTGGGTGGGTGACACAGAAACTGTATGTGTCCATATACCTGGATCATGCTACTATCTGACTCTTAGATAGCATATGTGTATCTAGAGCAGGGGTACTCCTAGTACGGCCCGCGGGCCGGTGGTGGCCCGGCAAGCCTTCCTTGGCGGTGCGCAGACCTTGCAGACAATCACTGCTCCCCCGGCCCCCACAGAGCAGAGGCTTTTTTGTATTTCACCTGTTAGCTCCCCTGCATCTCCACTCTGACAATCACTGCTCCCCCGGCCCCCACAGAGCAGAGTGGAGATGCAAGGCCACAAAGAGGTGAAATAGAACAAAGCCTCTGCTCTGTGGGGCCGGGCAAGCAGTGATTGTCAGGGTGGAGAAGCAGGGGCGCTAAAACAAACAAAGCCTCAATAATATGTTAATGGTCTTTTAAAGACCTGTTAAGTACTTTGGTGTTGTTGTCTGTGTGTGAGCGTTGAGGAAGCGGTCTCAACCCGGGCTGAAGGCTGACACAGATAGACACACACACAGTGAGATGACAGAGGGGGAGGGAGAGGGAGGGCAGGAGGGAGAGAGAGATGGAGGGAGGGCAGGAGGGAGAGCAGGAGGGAGAGAGATGTATGTAAATGCTGGGTCTGGTGGCTCAGTGGATGAGGGCATCTGCTGCAGGGACCTGTGTGCAACCTCATGGTCACAAGTTATCGTTTTGCTTTAGCCCCGCCCCCTCTGACTCCGCCCCCACCAGTGCGGCCCTCGGCCCCAAACTACACTGTAAATGTAGCCCCTGAGAGAAAGTTTGTGAGTACCCATGATCTAGAGAGAGTAGACGGTCAGTGGATGAACTAAGTGTAACTTTGAAGAGCATGTAACACTGCACCCGCACGTCCGTTCCAGTGTAGGAAAGGCAAGGAAAAGAACTTTTAATTGTGTCCAAATACTACCATAAATAGTAGCAGTAGTTTGTATTGCAAGCACTGCATAGATCCGGTTATTATGGTGGCCACTCCCTACCTCTCTTAATAAGTTTAGTAGTACTCAGTCATTCATGTGTGGATGTATCACTGGTCACTCAATAAAAAGCAAAGCACCTAAAGTCATCCCATATATAATCAAAAACATCCCATGTGAAGTGATAGATAATCAGATTATTTATCTTCTTCAATTTTCCATTTCTAGTACTCATTTCCACTGTAGGGTGAAAGTTAAATTAATTAAGCAGTAGCCCTTGAGTTGTAACAGAGTATTCTCAGTGCCACCCGTAATAGAAAAGTAAGAGCTTCACCACCTGCATGTACTGGACGGGTACAGTAACGCAACGGCAACGCAAGTCTAGGTCACTCCTCATGGCGTGCGTCTCTTTTTCTCGGGTGCAAGTTTACTGCGCTGGCATTATGCCGGCTTGCAGAAAATAACGTACCAATTTTCCAAAACAAGAGATAAGAAGAAGAATAAGACTGGTGTACTTTCATAGTCGACTCCAATGGAAGTCCACAGTGCTCGTAGAATTTGTTCCTTAAACTCCCACTAATGTTAGAGCAAGGATGAAGAAGTGTGAGGTTAGATAGATACTGGCCTCAATAGTTATGTAATGCGCTTGCAAGTTGCTAGTTGTACTGCAACACAAATCTCTGCTGAATGATTGAGTTAATCTTAAAGAGCATTGGTTACAGACTATGTCTTTCTTTCTTCATATAGGTTCTCCTTCCAAACGAACAAGGAGGAAGGAGCTGGCTAGAGCGGCCCGGCAACGGAGGATCGAGGCCACTGTTGCGGAATATCGGCGGCTGGTGGCCCTGGAGGACGTGGAAAGTGTGCAGTCGACAACTACAACAACGTCGTCTGCATCGGCCTCCGTGGCCCCACGGGCTGCCACCCAGCACAGTGGTCCACCCAGACTGAGCCGGGCTGCCAAAGGCAAACGCCACCGCCGAGCAGCAAGGCCAACAGCTGCCTCTCACAGGCATTGCACCTGCAAGGCAGTGAAGGCACGCCTGCGCCGCACTACCCTGATGGTGTCCCGCCTTCAGCAGGAGCTCGCCTTGCTCCGCGAGGAGCATGATGCCCTGGCCCAAAAAGTTAACAGCATCCACCCATAGTGTCCCTTGCCCCTTTTTTAGAGACTTTTGGGGGGTGGGAATTGGGAGTTGGGTTTTTGGGGACTTTTGAAGGACAATCGTTGGGGTTAGGGAGGGTCTTGCGGGAGATTATTTTGTTAGGGATATAAATATACTTTTTCAAACTTTATCTGAGCATACCTGTTTTTTACTGCTTGCCTGGTGGGTGGGGGTTTAACGTTGACTGTTTTCCTGAAAGTTTAGTTCCATTTTCTTCCTTTAAGTGTAAATGCCCAAATGTTTTCAACACTAAGTGCCTCTCACAGACTAAGTGAAGTGAATCCAAGAGTCCTAGGACTTTAGTAGTACTACCTTCAGTCTCTCGTCTCTCGTACTAATACTCCATTATACCCCCAAACCACCAAACGCTTATCTTACCTGTAATTTGTGTTTGAAAGTAGGGCTAGACCCAGGGCTGGCTCCACGGGAAACACAGAATAACGTTGGCAATCTTGGTCGGATAAAATTTCCTCATAGCGGTGGTACTAGTGGTGTGACACAGTGGCAGTTGCATGCCTATGAAAAAAAAGAAAATGAAATCTGGTTTGTCCTCCTGAGCAATTCAACGGTACAACTGAGAATATAGCAGGTGACAGAAGTACAGTAGAGCAGTGCCACATTGTAGCCTAACAAATGGTAAAGTATAACTACTAATTCGGTTGAAGTTCTTTCACATTAGCAATGGTTCTTTGTCAAGCAGAGTAAGAATATATCATCGACAACTGTGGAAAGAAAGAATGCGACAGTACAGGGCCTGTGTGGAATTATTGATAACGATATTCAACATAAGGTCTCTGTAGCCAGATACCCGAGAGCCTTGCTGGTCACTATAAATCCATTCACAACAACACTCAATGGGGTTGGTCTGGAAGGTGTCAGGTTTACTCCCCGTGATCCAGTCGATGCAAATATGGTTCCACCTCCAAATGTCACCAACACCCAGAAGTGTAAACACAGGGTGTTCGAGGCATTAGGCGGGGGAGAAAAATAACAAACTAAAATAAAAAATGTGGGATGGGTAAAGGTAGGGTCAGCAGGGAAAGGATACCTGTAACAGAAGACAAGACAGGCATCAGTGAAGTGCTGTCCTAACATACAAGGGTACTCTCATATAGTCTCACTAAATAACCAAGGAAGTAGACAAGTACCTGAGCACCAAGAAAACATGACCTTGGATAGGAAATACTATAGCCCTTCTGCCACAATCTGTGAGGAAGGCCTAAGAAACACATAAACATATAGTTAACGAACACACTCCTGTCGCACCAAACACACTCGCGTTATACTAAGACATCAAACCCACTACTCACAACATACCACAAACTTGGTAGAGGACTCAATGTACAAAGGGGGTTCCAAATAGTCAAAGCAAAGATGTATGGTCCAACAAAAAGGAAGAGGGAAACGGTAGTGTGTAGGAAGCAAGAACTACAACACTGCGCTCTCTAAGTAATGACCCAGTAGAGAATCTTTGGTGAAGGTCAAACAGAAAAACGTAGTTGCGACCACCACTGAATTCTGCCAACAACACACCCCACGGTGCACTACACAAAGAGAACTGGGGTAGCCTGTAGTTACCTCACTACATGCCCAGTTATGGAGGTCCTTTGAAATACACAGTTATACAACGGAGACGCGTAGTTGTCCTTACTACCGCGCTCCGTTTTAATAGTACAAAAACGATCCCCGATGTGAAGGCTAACACGTGGTATAGACCGCCACTGTGCTCCGCCACACACAATTCAACCAAACAGGAATTCATCAAAGGTAGAATTCTGTTAGAAAACAGTCACAGAACCTCCCTTAACAATCCGTTCAGGCAGTAATCAGCTGACCGCACGGGCGGCCGAAGAGTTTAGAGCGGCTTTACCTGAAGACGCGTGAAGTCCGTCTACCGCCAAGGACAGAACACGGAAGCGCTCCCCACTGAGCCTCAGGGGGGGGGGAAGGTGATAGTCCACAGGAGACACAAGAGAAAAGCATGCAGAGCGTCCGCTCTCATGCCGGTGCAGAACAGAAACCAGAATAACGCGCAACAGGAAGCGCGTCTGTTCCCCAGATAAACTTCCTGCAAGTCTCCCGCCTACTCATGGGAAATGTAGTTTCATAGTACGGTAGGCGCTTAGGGGCTGCGTAACCTGACAGAAGGTATAGTAGATAGAAAAGGAGAAATTGCTTTTTTTCTAGGTGTCCCCTCACTCACCAGGGTTGCCCCTTGGTGACATGCTTCATCATTGGGGCCATCCCAGTCCTCTACCGCCTGGGGCGTGCTGCGACTTGCGAATTACGTAGGAGCACTTACAAATGACTATGTGTGGTGCAGATGTGATAGTGGAGTGGACTAAGTGATGTGTTAAGGGATCAATTTAGAAGCCTAGAGAGAGCCAAGAAATGCAGTCACAGTCAGAGAAAAAGGCAAGGGATACTGTATCTATGTGGTTGTAGTGGTCCTGTTGGAAGTGGTAAGTAAGTTGCCTGCAGAAAAAAAATCCTCCTATTAGCGGCACTCCTCCATTGCAGCCGACGCTTCGTCCATCGATGTTGGTCACCAGAAGACACCCTGTAAAAAAAAGCACAGCATAGACAAACAATTGAACATAAACAATTCTTTGGGTACAAACCTATCCATCAATCTTTGAAAGTGCATGCACTACTGCATGCATGTCAGTGAAAAGTAAGTAGTACATTCGACAACTGTGGAAGAAAGAATGCAACAGAAAGGGCCTATGTGTAAATTATTGATAACGATATTCAACATAAGGTCTCTGTAGCCAGATACCCGAGAGCCTTGCTGGTCACTATAAATCCATTCACAACAACACTCAGTGGGGTTGGTCTGGAAGGTATAGTAGATAGAAAAGGAGAAATTGCTTTTTTTCTAGGTGTCCCCTCACTCACCAGGGTTGCCCCTTGGTGACATGCTTCATCATTGGGGCCATCCCAGTCCTCTACGGCCTGGGGCGTGCTGCGACTTGCGAATTACGTAGGAGCACTTACAAATGACTATGTGTGGTGCAGATGTGATAGTGGAGTGGACTAAGTGATGTGTTAAGGGATCAATGTAGAAGCCGAGAGAGAGCCAAGAAATGCAGTCACAGTCAGAGAAAAAGGCAAGGGATACTGTATCTATGTGGTTGTAGTGGTCCTGTTGGAAGTGGTAAGTAAGTTGCCTGCAGAAAAAAAATCCTCCTATTAGCGGCACTCCTCCATTGCAGCCGACGCTTCGTCCATCGATGTTGGTCACCAGAAGACACCCTGTCCACTGCCTGCCTGATGCTGAATTGTGGCTCGCTACTGTGAAGCCTGACTCCATCCTTTTTTCCCCATTGCAGAGACTGAAACCCGGCCTGTAATTATTCAACGAAAAACAGGAAGTGATATAATATTACAACACCACTGATAAATAAATATAAGGTATGTAGGCTGTGGAGTGCAAAAAGTCACAATTTGTTTTTCCTAGTAGACAGTACAATGTTTTTGAAAGTGCGTACTCTGAGTCACCTTTTGAAGGATAAATAAGTATGGGCAAATTAATGTAGCGGATCTTGCCCCTCAAGCTAGGTGTACTGTAAACTGTGTTTTAGAACAAAATTAGATCTTCCTAGCAGTGCTCCCACCCAGACCCTTACTAAAGCCAGTCGCAAAAATGTAGAAGACCCCCAATCAAATCTCAAAAAACGAGGCCTAGCAGAAAACTGGTGACAAAACTTACTTTGAAAGTAAAAGTAGGCCGAAGTACCCTAATTACCCATTACCCACCGTGGATTGCATTCAAACCACTCGCAAGCAACCAAGCAAAAGTAGCCATAGCCAGCATCGCTCCAAGACTCGAAATCCCCCCCACTCAAACACATGCAATAGAAATACTGCTAACCCTAACGAACCCTAAGTTAAGAATAGTGGCAAAGGCTTTCTTTAACTATGCCAAATCCCCCGTTTCCCACCATGGATTTTCTTCAAATGACTTGCAACCAAAATTACACATTCTCACGAGTGCTCTAAGACCCCAGAACTCAGTTTGAAAAATCTAGAACACCCCGAAACACATGCAATCCTGCTGCTAGGGCTAACCCTAACGAACCCTAAGTTACAAAAAGTGCCAAAACTAAAGGCTTTTCCGCGCGGATTTTGTCCCAACCACTTCTACCCGGTATTAGACCTTCCCAGGAATGCCCCAAGACCCGGCAACCCACCCGCCAAGAAGCGTAACACCCCCAAACAGGCCAAAAGCAAAATCTCATACTTGCAATATTTCTGGGCCTTCGGTCCAAACGCGCTGCGTAGCTAGGCCATAAGTCGGGGTTGGCACGACGGATTTCCTGAAAAGCAAATGCAATCAAGATTAGAGTGTCCCAGCAGTGCTCCCAGACCACGAAACTCACCCGCAAACAGACGGAACCCCCCCTAAGAGCACCTCAAAGGCAAGCAAGTCATCAAAAACACAAAAAAAATTCCGCCTGGGATTTGGTCCAAAACACTTTTATCCGGTATTAGAGCTTCCCAGCAATGGCCCCAGAGCCGTCAACCCAGGAGAAAACGAGTAGAAGACCCCCAAACAGCCAAAGAGCAAAAGTACAAAAATGGGGACTTAGTCAATTTTTCACAAATTTCCCAAATCACTCCGCGCGCGCTCTGCAGCTAGGCCCTAAGTCCCCTCTGCCACCATGGATTTGCTTCAAACCTCTTGCAAAGTAAAGTATATATAGCCAGCAGTGCTCCCAGACCACGAAACTCACCCACAAACACCAGGAAGCCCCCCAAACAGGCCCCCGAAAACGCTACATAGAGCAAAATGTCAGAAATAGCCAAAAAAAAAATCGGCCTGGATTTTGTTCCAACCACTTCTACCCGGTATTATACCTTCCCAGGAATGCCCCAAGACCCGGCAACCCACCCGCCAAGAAGCATAACACCCCCAAACAGGCCAAAAGCAAAATCTCATACTTGCAATATTTCTGGGCCTTCGGTCCAAACGCGCTGCGTAGCTAGGCCATAAGTCGGGGTTGGCACGACGGATTTCCTGAAAAGCAAATGCAATCAAGATTAGAGTGTCCCAGCAGTGCTCCCAGACCACGAAACTCACCCACAAACACCAGGAAGCCCCCCAAACAGGCCCCCGAAAACGCTACATAGAGCAAAATGTCAGAAATAGCCAAAAAAAAAATCGGCCTGGATTTTGTCCCAACCACTTCTACCCGGTATTAGACCTTCCCAGGAATGCCCCAAGACCCGTCAACCCACCCGCCAAGAAGCATAACACCCCCAAACAGGCCAAAAGCAAAATCTCATACTTGCAATATTTCTGGGCCTTCGGTCCAAACGCGCTGCGTAGCTAGGCCATAAGTCGGGGTTGGCACGACGGATTTCCTGAAAAGCAAATGCAATCAAGATTAGAGTGTCCCAGCAGTGCTCCCAGACCACGAAACTCACCCACAAACACCAGGAAGCCCCCGAAACAGGCCCCCGAAAACGCTACATAGAGCAAAATGTCAGAAATAGCCAAAAAAAAAATCGGCCTGGATTTTGTCCCAACCACTTCTACCCGGTATTAGACCTTCCCAGGAATGCCCCAAGACCCGTCAACCCACCCGCCAAGAAGCATAACACCCCCAAACAGGCCAAAAGCAAAATCTCATACTTGCAATATTTTTGGGCCTTCGGTCCAAACGCGCTGCGTAGCTAGGCCATAAGTCGGGGTTGGCACGACGGATTTCCTGAAAAGCAAATGCAATCAAGATTAGAGTGTCCCAGCAGTGCTCCCAGACCACGAAACTCACCCACAACCACCAGGAAGCCCCCGAAACAGGCCCCCGAAAACGCTACATAGAGCAAAATGTCAGAAATAGCCAAAAAAAAAAATCGGCCTGGATTTTGTCCCAACCACTTCTACCCGGTATTAGACCTTCCCAGGAATGCCCCAAGACCCGTCAACCCACCCGCCAAGAAGCATAACACCCCCAAACAGGCCAAAAGCAAAATCTCATACTTGCAATATTTCTGGGCCTTCGGTCCAAACGCGCTGCGTAGCTAGGCCATAAGTCGGGGTTGGCACGACGGATTTCCTGAAAAGCAAATGCAATCAAGATTAGAGTGTCCCAGCAGTGCTCCCAGACCACGAAACTCACCCACAAACACCAGGAAGCCCCCCAAAAAGGCCCCCGAAAACGCTACATAGAGCAAAATGTCAGAAATAGCCAGAAAAAATCGGCCTGGATTTTGTCCCAACCACTTCTACCCGGTATTAGACCTTCCCAGGAATGCCCCAAGACCCGTCAACCCACCCGCCAAGAAGCATAACACCCCCAAACAGGCCAAAAGCAAAATCTCATACTTGCAATATTTCTGGGCCTTCGGTCCAAACGCGCTGCGTAGCTAGGCCATAAGTCGGGGTTGGCACGACGGATTTCCTGAAAAGCAAATGCAATCAAGATTAGAGTGTCCCAGCAATGCTCCCAGACCACGAAACTCACCCACAAACAGACGGAACCCCCCCTAAGAGCACCTCAAAGGCAAGCAAGTCATCAAAAACACAAAAAAATTTCTGCCTCGGATTTGGTCCAAAACACTTTTAGTGCTTCCCAGCAATGGCCCCAGACCCGTCAACTCACCTGCAAAGAGGTAGAACAACACCCCCACAAGTGCTGAGTCTTTCTTCATTGGGCGTAAGCCGTAAACCAGCCCTCTGCTTTGATGGAAATAGGAGTCTGGAGGAGGAGGATAGAGGAGCATGTTCTTCTGAACTTGTGAACCTGAGGAATGCAGACTGCGGCACCTTCAAATAAATTAGCAAACAAGTGAAGACAGTTCTGCTGATGGGCTTGTTTTTGTGATTATCTGATTAAAGTTTGAATTATATTAACTGTGCACAACAAAGAAAGACAGACACACAGGAATAAAAGTGAATAAGGATGAAAAAGAAAGTTATTGATTCGTTGTCTCATTTTCAGGGCTCGAAGTCGGTATCACGGTCCAGGAATAAGAATAAGGCTTTGTCATCATACTCTGCAAATTCAGGCAGGGTGAGCTCAGTGTCACCTGACAGAGTAGAAATTCCCTCATCTATGTTGCTGTCCACCTCCTCTTCATCCGGCACGCTCTCTCGTACTCTGAAATCTGGTGGTATGAGGTGCTGATTCATCTTGATCATTGTTAACCTCTCCACATTTTTGGGCGAGAGGCGGCTCCGTTTGGGAGTTACAATCCCACCAGCCGCACTGAAAACCCGTTCAGAAGACACGCTTGCAAGTGGGCAAGACAAGTAGTTTAAAGCCAGGTTGGTGAGCTGTGGCCACAATTCTTTTTTCCCATGCCAATACGCCAATGGGTCAGAATTAACATAGACCTCTGTTGAGTCATTCAGATAGTCCTTCACCATCGACTCAAGGTCCTCATCCAAGGTTCCTCCACTTTGCTTAGCTCTTGCTGTGCCTCTGACCTTTTGAGAACCAAACCCACGCAGAGCTAGCCAATCCTCTTCAGCCTCCAATGTTTCTGTTGTCTTTCGTGCAGATGATCCGGTTGCCGGTGTCTTTAACGGCTGAGAGGTCACTTGTGCCACAGCCACAGGTGCAGAAGTGGATTGTTTTGACTGGGGATGGCCTGCTGATGTACTGCCATTTCCTTCAATTTCCAGCCGTTCTGTTTCAAACTTCTTGGCTGACAAGGCTAGCCAACGTTTGTACTTTAGAACATGTTCATCATCAAAAGGAAAGAATGCTTGGCCTGCCAGCGCCTTTTTGTAGCGTGGATCCAGAATAGTAGCACAAATGTAATGCTGTTCTGAGTGGATCTTTTTAAGACGTTCATCACCTTCTAGGAGCTCTAATAATTGCTCGGCCAGAAGCAAAGAGTCTTGGTTTTTATCTTTTCTAAACACAGAACACACCTCCTTCAGTTGGTCCTCCAGCATGTACAACAATGGGATAGCTTTTCCCAAATTAGAGTCCTCCTTGCTGACTGCACGCGTGAAGAACTCAAAAGGACGAAGCATGCGTGTCAGGCTTTCAACTATGTTCCATTGCGGCCCACCCATCCTCAGCTCCTCTGCACCCTCTTTAAGGAAATATTGATCGAGTTCCGTATACTGCTCATACAGACGCTCAAGCATGTAGAAGGTTGAGTTCCAACGTGTTACCACCTCCTGGATGAGTGCTTTCACTGGCATTTGATGTTGACATAGCAGGCTCCTCAGCTGCTTCCGGGCCTTAAAAGAATGGCTGAAATGCTTGCACATTTTTCGGCAGGTGTCCAATACACCGTACGCTGCACTGCCTTTATTACCCAAGAATTTTTGGACAACCAGGTTTATACAGTGCGCCAAACACGGCACTCTGAAATAGTAACCGTCCCTCATGGCCTTAACTATATTGGAGCCATTGTCCGTGGAAACATAACCAACCTTGCGTTTTAGTGGGGACAGACAGTTAAGGACCTTTGTGTTAAAGACATCCAAAATGTTTTCTGCTGTGTGACGTTTCTCCAAACCAAACATGGCTAGTGTTGCATGTTTCCGAGCACCTTTAAAAACAATGTTAGTGTCAACACCTGAGTTTAGCTTTGCTTTAACCCCTGAAAAAGAGACCCAGTGTGCAGTGATGCACATGTAATCAGCGCCTGCGCCACTGGTCCACATGTCTGTTGTCAGATGTATAGTGTGAACAGCACTCTTCTGCAAAGCTGCCCCAATCACCTTCAGAACATCTTCATGTAGTGCTGGAACCGCAACTCGTGCAAAATAGAACCGGCTAGGAACCTTCCATTTAGGGCAGAGCGCTGTCACTAATTCTAGAAAACCAACCCCTTCTACAAAAGAAAAAGGGAGAAGGTCCAGAGCTAGCATTTTAGCCAGCTTAGTGTTATACAGACGGGTCATTGGGTGGTTGCGTTCATATTGCGCTTCTGTAAACAACATCTTTTTAATGTTGCCCTGGACCAAGGATTTACGGGATGATGATGATCTCTTCGACCCAGTTACGCTCGCTGATGAACTTTTCCGCATTGATGTCTCACTCTCTCCCACACTCTTAGTGTGGCTCCCATGGGGTGTGCTGCTGACAGGGGAACTGGGTGTAAGTGAAGTGTTTGAATCGTCTTGTACCTCCTCGTCATCACCAGATGAAAAAACAACGTTTTCATTGCGTGCAATTGCGGCTTCCTTGATCGTGTGTAGGTGCGCAAACCATTGGACATCGTGCGTTCTCCTAAGATGACCTCTCTGGCCTCCGGTACCATAGTTGGAACCCAACTTACCACGACTAACTCGAAGCTTACAAATGCTACAAATGGCTATGTTTTCATTTTTTGGGCAAACACTAAAGAAGTCCCAAACTGGAGACTTGAAATGTCTTCGGGGGCCGGAGGAGGCGGCAATACTGGTGGTGGTGGTCCTGCTGCTAATGCCAGATGAAGTGGAGGATGTGGATTGCCGAACTTCAGTACGTTTTGCACTTTCACCACCACGAATTGAGGTCGAGGACGAGGTGGGTACCTTCTTGCGAAGAAATATGGAAGCGGTAGGTTTTGGTGTACTACTTAACTCCAAATCTAATGATTCCATTTCCATTGCCTCCTCGCCGACATCATCATCACGCTCAGCAGCTTCTCGGGATAGGGTCAAAATGTCTCTTTGCTGCATGCCCGGTGGGGCTGCAGTGACCTTTGTGATGACTGGCTCGTCGTCATCGTGAGAGGCTTCATCACCAGCAGTATCTGTCACTTCTTGTTGAGCCTCATCACACTCCATAGGTTTGAGTTTTTGGACGACCTTCCTTTTACGCTTAGGTACCGGTGTCAGATCATGGTGTGCCTCACTCTCAGGCTGCCGTGGTGGTACCCATTCGTCATCCAGATCATCAGAAGGCGGTGGGCTTGAAGAAGATGTAGACACCCCCCTTGATCTTTTCCTTGCTAGGGATGTGGAAGACAATGAATGATCATCAGGAAGAGTGGCTTCCAATGATACCTCGGCTTCATTGTCGATTTCCTGATGTGCCCCTACTTCGGGAGGAACAACTATTGTGGGCACTTGTGAACCTCCATGCACCTTTGCTTGCGCATCTCCTTTTGCTGCCTCTCCTTCCACATGTGCTTGGGCGTGTACTTGCACATGGTGTTGTTGTTGCGGCTGTGTTGATTCAGGGACATTGCTGCTACTTTCTTGCGATGAGCCAACATCACTGGTCGATGGTGATTGGAGAAGTACACTGACTGCCTCTGAAGCACTCAAGGGCTTTGACTTAAGTTGGCGTGGTGGTGGAGGCACTGAACCCAATGGAGCAGGGGTGCTGCTCCCAGCTTGGTCCCCAGCAGAACCTGCTGCAGCAGGCGTACTTTTTTTTTTGCTCCCAAAAAACGTGGCGGGTGGCACACCAGCCTCCTTGGTACCTTGCTTCTTCTGCTCCTTACTAGCAACTTTCTTGCTAGAGGAGCTACGGAGAACTTTCTTTGGGGGCGGGGCCATCTTCTTCAGAGCAGGTCAGACAGCAGGCCGCAGTTGCACGAATTGTAGAGTTGTCTGAGGCCAGACGTGACGTCGCGTGACGTTATGCTGCACACACACACCGCTGCAGTACTTCTTCCTGGCACTGGTGGTTCTCTTGAGTCTTGTGCACCTAAAAAAAATGGAAGACAGAGGAACATCAGTTCAGTTATAGAGCACAAAAAAAATCGAAAAACACTGCAAAATCAGCACAATCCCAATCCATCCATGCCCTCCATAATGTTTAAATTCAAGACAACCCACAGAAAGACTAGGCCCATGCAAGACTCACTAGTACCCCTGGGCATAAATAAAGGTTGAAAAGTAGGCAAAATGGTTGGAGGCCTAACAACAAAGCCTGCATTCAAAATGGCCACTTGCCTGCCAGCACATGGCCAGTGCCTGTAGCTGCACTCAAAATGGCCACCAGCCACATGGCATGTCCCTCCCCATGAACACCCCCAAAAATCGAAAAACACTGCAAAATCAGCACAATCCCATTCCATCCATGGCCTCCATGATGTTTAAATTCAAGACAACCCACAGAAAGACTAGGCCCATGCAAGACTCACTACCCCTGGGCATAAATAAAGGTTGAAAAGTAGGCAAAATGGTTGGAGGCCTAACAACAAAGCCTGCATTCAAAATGGCCACTTGCCTGCCAGCACATGGCCAGTGCCTGTAGCTGCACTCAAAATGGCCACCAGCCACATGGCATGTCCCTCCCCATGAACACCCCCAAAAATCGAAAAACACTGCAAAATCAGCACAATCCCATTCCATCCATGCCCTCCATGATGTTTAAATTCAAGACACCCCACAGAAAGACTAGGCCCATGCACCACTCACTACCCCTGGTCAAGGCCCCAACAACAGGTCAAAAATCGAAAAACACAGAAAAAATCAGCACAATCCCATTCAATCCATGCCCTCCATGATGTTTAAGTTGAAGACAGCCCACAGAAAGACTAGGCCCATGCTAGACTCAAATACCCCTGGTGAAAAGGCCACAAGTACGGGCCCAAAAAACGAAAATCACTGAAAAATCTGCACAATCCCATTCAATCCATGCCCTCCATGATGTTTAAGTTGAAGACAGCCCACAGAAAGACTAGGCCCATGCTAGACTCAAATACCCCTGGTGAAAAGGCCACAAGTACAGGCCCAAAAAACGAAAATCACTGAAAAATCTGCACAATCCCATTCAATCCATGCCCTCCATGATGTTTAAGTTGAAGACAGCTCACAGAAAGACTAGGCCCATGCTAGACTCAAATACCCCTGGTGAAAAGGCCACAAGTACAGGCCCAAAAAACGAAAATCACTGAAAAATCTGCACAATCCCATTCAATCCATGCCCTCCATGATGTTTAAGTTGAAGACAACCCACAGAAAGACTAGGCCCATGCAAGACTCACTAGTACCCCTGGGCATAAATAAAGGTTGAAAAGTAGGCAAAATGGTTGGAGGCCTAACAACAAAGCCTGCATTCAAAATGGCCACTTGCCTGCCAGCACATGGCCAGTGCCTGTAGCTGCACTCAAAATGGCCACCAGCCACATGGCATGTCCCTCCCCATGAACACCCCCAAAAATCGAAAAACACTGCAAAATCAGCACAATCCCATTCCATCCATGGCCTCCATGATGTTTAAATTCAAGACAACCCACAGAAAGACTAGGCCCATGCAAGACTCACTACCCCTGGGCATAAATGAAGGTTGAAAAGTAGGCAAAATGGTTGGAGGCCTAACAACAAAGCCTGCATTCAAAATGGCCACTTGCCTGCCAGCACATGGCCAGTGCCTGTAGCTGCACTCAAAATGGCCACCAGCCACATGGCATGTCCCTCCCCATGAACACCCCCAAAAATCGAAAAACACTGCAAAATCAGCACAATCCCATTCCATCCATGCCCTCCATGATGTTTAAATTCAAGACACCCCACAGAAAGACTAGGCCCATGCACCACTCACTACCCCTGGTCAAGGCCCCAACAACAGGTCAAAAATCGAAAAACACAGAAAAATCAGCACAATCCCATTCAATCCATGCCCTCCATGATGTTTAAGTTGAAGACAGCCCACAGAAAGACTAGGCCCATGCTAGACTCAAATACCCCTGGTGAAAAGGCCACAAGTACAGGCCCAAAAAACGAAAATCACTGAAAAATCTGCACAATCCCATTCCATCCATGGCCTCCATGATGTTTAAATTCAAGACAACCCACAGAAAGACTAGGCCCATGCAAGACTCACTACCCCTGGGCATAAATAAAGGTTGAAAAGTAGGCAAAATGGTTGGAGGCCTAACAACAAAGCCTGCATTCAAAATGGCCACTTGCCTGCCAGCACATGGCCAGTGCCTGTAGCTGCACTCAAAATGGCCACCAGCCACATGGCATGTCCCTCCCCATGAACACCCCCAAAAATCGAAAAACACTGCAAAATCAGCACAATCCCATTCCATCCATGGCCTACATGATGTTTAAATTCAAGACAGCCCACAGAAAGACTAGGCCCATGCACCACTCACTACCCCTGGTCAAGGCCCCAACAACAGGTCAAAAATCGAAAAACACAGAAAAATCAGCACAATCCCATTCCATCCATGCCCTCCATGATGTTTAAATTCAAGACACCCCACAGAAAGACTAGGCCCATGCAACACTCACTACCCCTGGTGAAAAGGCCACAAGTACAGCCCAAAAAAACGAAAATCACTGAAAAATAAGCACAATCCCAAGCCATCCAGCCCCTCCATGATGTTTAAATTCAAGACACCCCACAGAAAGACTCAGTCCACCCACCACTGAGTACCCCTGGGAAAAAGGCCCCAAAACAGCCCAAAAATCGAAAATTCCAAAATTTTAATTGCAGCAACTGTATTGCCCCAAACAAACTTACTTGTAAAATTTCTAATCCAACAGTGATCCAAAGAAAGTCAAAAAGGCCTCAAATCCAAAGATCCAGCAGCATCCACAAAAAGTAATCCTTCCAGCTGCACATCCAAATGAAAAGTGACCAGGAGATGGACAAAGCACTGGGAGGAGCCTGCTGAACAGGAACAGGAAGTTGAAGACTGTGGGGCACTTCCTTCCTCCCACCCCCCTGCACCCCTCCCCAAAATGGACTCCTCGCTAAAAAAGTGCAGGCAAATGTCAAACTAAGGAGTTATTCACATAAAAATCATCATTTCTAGAAGGTTTATGCTGCTTGCTGGTGGATTTCTTGTGCAGAATTGCAAATTTATATTTTCGCTCGCCGCATCTCAAATCTCGCAATTGCGAAGTACCGCGAGACGTGATCTCGCCGTACTCGCGTTGACAAACTATCGCTGGCAAGCCGCGATGACGTAATCGCGCTCGCCAATTCCCGCGGGATCACACAGCAAGATCCAAAATGGCGCAGCACTCGCAAACTATCGAAAAAAACAACTCGGCAAACGATGATAAACGCCGCGCGCCGCAAAAATTGTATCACCAACGCCGCGCGCCGCCAAAAAAATCCGCTGCGTGCGAATTTGCGGATTTTGCGGGAAATCCGCAAATCTCGCGGATTGCGGATTTCCCGAAAATCCGCAAAATCCGCGAGCGTAACGGATTTTCCGCCCATGCTTAAACAAACTGACTCCACAAAAGTTTAGAAAAATAAAGGTATTTAATCTAGATTGCACAAAGTTGCGATAAAAATAATCCACAGTTGCGTGAAAAGTTCACAGTTGTGTCATGTTTAATCAACAGTACCTTTAGGTGCGACAAAGTTCCAAAAAGCAGAAGCTGATGTGGTGGAAAACAAGCAATGTGCTGCTCCTGAGACCTTGGGGAGGAGTTTGCGACAGCCCCGCTGCAGCAGCGGGCGTGTTACAACGAATCCGGTCTGTATGGGGAGGAAGGCCACTTGTATGGATTCCGGTGCTTAGGTTCCGTAGGAAGTTTGTTCTCGCAAAGGCACGATGTGACGATCTCGTAGGGGCTGCGGCGATCTCCGGGGCAACGATGCGCGATCCAGCGGTGATCTCTATCTTGCAGCTCTTCGATGTGATGGCTCTGCGACGATGTTCGCAGCGACGTGATGCGGTCTGCAAGCAAGCGGTGCAGCGATCTCACCCAGCGATGACAGGCTCTGCGACGACACTCGCTGCGATGATAGTCTTCCCGCACCGGTCGGGTGCGTCCCACAAATGAAGGATGCGACAGCTCTGGCAGCGGCAACAGGCGCTGCGACAATCTCAGCCTTCGTAGCGGCGGGAATTTCCTCACACTGTCGGGGATGCGCTCCGCTGCGAGCGATGCAATAACTTTTCTGTAGCAAAGTTTTTAAATCTTGGTATCCAGCTTCCCAGCACAGGTACAACCTCCAGAGGCACCACACATGGTCCACACACTCCAGGAAGGACAAAACTCTCTCAGTAGAGCTCAGGGCAAGCTGGGGGTGAAGTCCTTTTGTTCCTGGGACTTCAAAACAGGAAGCCAGCTCTTCTCAGGCCCTTGGAGATTCCTTCAAGCAAGGGGACACAACACAAAGCAAAGTCCTTCCCATCTCCTTGGCAGCAAAGCAACAGCAGGGCAATCCTGCATAGCAACAGCAGGACAATCTTCCTTCTTCAGTTTCAGCTTTCTCCTTGGCAGAGGTTCCTTCTTGATTCCAGGATGATCTAATTTTCTGTTGTCAGGGGTCCTGTACTTATACCCTTAAAAGTCTTTGTTCTCTTTGTACAAGTGGGCCCTGAGCCCGGTCTGAACCAGTTCTGGGTGTTCCTTGAGCACTTTGTTTTCCTGGCTTCTCCTTTCCTTTCAGAGTGAGGGGCAGGGTCGTAAGCCACCCAGCAGGAGGTGGAGCCAGCATTGTGGAAGGCAGGCACAGCCCTATTCAGGCCCAGGTGCTAACTCCTCCCACTACTCAGGTTGCAATGCAATCATTCAGCCTAGGGCTGACTCAGCCAGCCTCCTGGGGAATCCCCAGCCCCTGTCACTCTCAAACCAGACAGTCAATACACAAACAGGCCAAGGCACACAGAAAGGGCAGACAAGAGAACAGCAACTTTCTAAAAGTGCTGTTCTCGCACACAGGATTCAAAAACAACCTTTCCTAAAAGGTGTATTATTAAGTTCAGGGATACTAGGCTTTTATGTCCTATCTTGTTCCTATGGGAAGATATGATGGTAGCCACTGTAGCCAGCATCCCCCATGATAGCCTATGGAGCAAGATAGCCTGAAGCAGTGAAAAACAAAAATGGTTGTAATTCACTACGAGAGCATGCCACCTGCACAAGTACATGCTCTAACTTTCACATACATTGCACCCTGCCCAAGGGGGTACCTCGGGCCTTCCATAGAGGTGACCAATGTTCACAAAAAAGGAAGGGTTAGGCCTGGTCAGTGGGGACACTGACCAGGAGGACATGGCAGTTCACAGACTGCACACAGGCACTGTGGTGGCAGGCCCGAGACACCATTTTGGGGCTACTCCTGTTGGTGGCACAATCAGTGCTGCAGGCCCACTAGGAACATTTGTCATCACCGGCCCGGGCACACCCCATGCACTTTACTAGAGACTTCTTGGTGATGCAAATATGCCAATCATGTATATCCAATCATAATAACAATTTACACAGGGAGCACTTACACTCTGACACTGATCAGCAGAGGCAGAGTGTCCAAAGCATCTAAACCAGCAAAAACGAAATCCAGCACAGCATCAAAAATACAGGAGGTAGAGGCCAAAAAGACAGGGGAAACCATGCCAAAGATGCCAGGTCTAACAACTATTAACTAAGTGTTTATTCCCGCTGAGTGCAGATAGGCAAGTGGAATTGCGTAATTACTGCAGCCCTGTACTGTCAAATAGTTTCTTCGTAGTTAGTAAGTTGTAGTAAGTACTACTTTTCAGTAACCTAACCATCCATTTAGCAAACAACTGCATGCATGTAGTAGTGCACTTCCTTTATGTCCCTTAAAAGATTTATTGATATCTTCGTATCCAAAGATTTTCTTCATTTGTTGTTTGTCCATGCTGTGTTTTTTTTCTTCTCTCCACAAAAATTTCCCAAAAACCCCATTCCCATCCAATTTTCAAATCCTAACCCTCTTCCCCCCTGGGCTGTGTGGTTTTCATTGAGGTGTGACTAAATGACAACAATAATTCCACACACTTGCTGGGGAGGATAAGGTCAAAGCAACAGAAAATCAATTTCAACGCTGGTGAAGGAATTCGAGGATATATTCTTATTTTTATTCTGCTTGACACACACTCATGAGTATTTGCAAATCAAATCAGAATTTCATGTGTGCCATCAAGTGGATTGATCATCAACAACATCCTCCTCCTACACGTGACGAATGCTTACGCTGCTGTGTCCTTCACCTTCAGTACTATTTCTTGTAGTAGCCATACTCCGCGCAGCTACTACTTATATTTTGAATACTTTAGCATTGCTTAGGCTACCATTTATGGCACTGTTCTTGTGTACTGTACTATCTATCGTACTGTTCTAATGCTACGCTCAGGCCACTCAATGTTTAATTTCCTTTTTTTTCATGTGCTGCTACTGCCAGTGTGTACCACTACTACTACCACCACAGCAATGACATTTGATCCAACCAATATTCCATAGCCAACCTTAATCGCCATTTGCCATGCAGCAAGCCCTGTGCCTAGCCCTATTCTCAAACACGAATCACAGGTAAGATAAGCATTTTGAGGGAGGAAGAATAACAGAGTAGGAGGAGAGGAGAGACTGGCGGTAGTACTAGTAAAGTAGTAGGACAATTGAATTCACTAACTCTGTCAGTGGCATTTTTGTACAAATTTGGGAGATTAGACAATTTGAATCAACCAGGATGCTATGTTTAAGTTGAAATAAATAAATATTGGAGCCCTAACAAAAATAAGTTATCCAACAAGCAAACCCCACCCACCCCCTCCCTAAACCCAACCAATGTCCATGAAATCAATGTCCCCAGTCCAAAAATCCCAATGCCCAGTTCCCATCCCCCCAAAAGTCTTTAAAAAAGGGGCAAGAGACAGTCTCTCTTCTTCTGCCGGCGGTGTCCTTTGGCCAGGTGGTCATGCTGCTCTCTCTGGAGGTCCTTGAGCAGGGCTTTCAGCCTCGCCACCTCCTGCTCAAGGTTGGACACTCTCAGGGTCAAGCGGTGCACACGACCCTTGCACTTGCAGGTACTATGGGGGGCAGCTGTTGTTTTTGCTGCTCGACGGCGGGTGGCTGCCGGACCGCGGCTCCGTACCGCTGGAGGTTTGCGCTGACTGTATGACCGAGGGTCAGTGGAGGAGGATGCAGCTGTCATGGATGTTGGTGACTGCGACTGCGTGTCCTCCTCCTCCTGGGCCACCAGCTGCCGATATTCGATGACAATTGTCTCCAGCTTCCGCTGCTGGGCCTGTCTAGCCAACTCCTTCCTTGTTAGTTTGGAAGGAGTATCTATATGAAGAAAGAAAACATACTGTAACCAATGCTCTTTAAGATTAACACAAAATAATTAAGCAGAAAAGTGTGCCACAGTAGCATTAGCAATTTGCAAGCACAGTACACAACATTTGTGGCACATATCTATCTAACCTCCCACTTTGGAGGCCTCTGCCCTAACATTAGTGGGAGTTTCAGGAATAATACCAGCACTATATGGACTCACTATATTAGACTCAAACAGTGCACCAGTCTTCTTCTTCTCTCTTGTTTAGCGAAATTGGTATGTAAACTTGTGGAAGCCGGCATAATGCCAGCGCAGTCAACTTGCACCCGAGAAAAACAGACACAAGCCATGATGACACAGACTTGCGTTACTGTTACCAGTCCAGTACATGCAGGTGGTGAAGCTCTTACTTTTCTATTACGGGTAGCACTGGCCATACTCTGTTACAAGGGCTACTGCTTAATTAATTTAACTTTCACCCTGCCCTGCCCCTGACTACTACAAAAGGAAAAGGAAGAAGATAAACAATATGATCATCTATCCCTTCACAGGATATTTGCTTACATATGGGATGACATTTAGGTGCTTTGTTTTTGATTGAGTGAACACCGATAGGGCACACATGAATGACAGAGTTGTAAAAAAAATATTAACAGAGGTAGTGAGTGAGTGGTCACCATAATCGCCGGATATATGCTGTGCTTGCAAACTACTGTTACTAGTCATGGTAGTATTCTGAAAAATTGCAACTTCCCTTTCCTCAGCATGCTACTCTGGCACGGACGTGCAGTGTTACATGCTCTTCAAAGTAACACTCTTCATCCAGTGACCGTCTACTCTGTCTACATACACCTATGCTAAATATGAGGAAGATACCATCCAAGCATCCATCCATTCAAAGTAAATGTCAATCATTCTTCTTAATGTCTGACTCTCAACTGGACAAACCTTACTTTTTCTCATCGAAAAACAACCTTTTTATTTTATTTTGTAAACCTCCAGCCATGCAACCGTGCTTGACTTGCATTTGAATTTGAACCAAAGGATATATTGCGCACACATACAGTTTCTGTTTCACCCACCCAGGCAGTCCTCTTTTCTTTCTCCGTCCACCCATCCTTGCTTCAGCCTTTAACCGGCCATGCATCAGATTCCCAGCCACCTCGGGCAGCATTCAAAAACAAGTATTATTCTTTGCCTGTCATTAATTTTCACTTGCTTGTCCTTCCTTACACCCTTCTTTCCCTTTTCGTTCATCTCATCCATCAAGTTCATCTCTGATCTGACTTGACTTCTCGATAAAACTTTCACAGCTGAGTTGAAGTCAAATTTAGAGGAGGCCATTGGTTACTCGTCAACTCCCGCTGCTATTGCTAATGAGAAGCCAAGGGTGACTGTATTCTACCAGGTTGACAAAATGTAGTTCTAAATTTGTAAGTCTTCTCAATAGTAAAGTGTACTTGTACTGTACAAAATATACACCCCTGCAGAGAGTCCACTCTGCAATCTCAATAAGTAAGTAAGGAATATAATAGCTTACCACTGCCCGCCACTATCTTGGCATCTCCCAGAGCAGTTCTTTCTGGCTGTGGCACCGCATCCGCCCCTGGAGTGCCCACCTCCACGCTGGCTCCGCCACTGGTGGTTGGCTGTGCCGATGGTGTTACGCCTAGAAAATACATTTAATATTTTTAGATGCCATATACACTACTCCCTATTTTCTATAATAATGAAAAAAAGTTACTAGTACTACATAAACAAATTTAATAACTTGTGAATCTCTAGTCTAAACAAACAATTTCCCTTTCTTCAGGGAAGGGTGTTTTTATTTATGCTTAGCCATAACATGTGATGCTACACTTTTTGACACAACTGATGAATGCTTCCTTTTTAACACGCACCATTTTTCTCATAACAGACAGAAGCTTCCCTTCTACGAACAAGAGCAAGATCATCATCATATGTTAGTTGGAGTCGTCAGCGATTCATCCCCACCAAGACTTTAAGTTCCAACCAGGTGAGGGCTCTCCCACAATTAATGTGTGAAACCAGCCACTTTTCAGTTGTTCACTGTTTATCTTATGACATTGATTTTAATACAGGTTTTTATATAATTCACAATTTAAATTTTTACAGATTACACACAGAGCTAGATGTTTTACTTTTAATAAATCTTTAAAACTTACATAGACTCTGTGGTTTTTGGTCATGAGTGAGTGAGCGAAAGGGTTTGCAATTTGCAAGCATGAGTCCATGACTCTGAGAGGTCGGGACTCTGACTCCATAGTCTTATGTTCTGGGTTGTATAATCATTGGGGATCATCGCTGCATTCAGGAGCTAAATAATGACTCCGACACACTAGCTAGTCAGTAAGGAGATTGGGGTTCAACTTTTGTTATGACTGAGGTATGTGGAAAATCTAACTGTGCCTATTATAATTTATAACCAATGCCCTATTTCCTGTCCATAGTGCAGAATAGTCCCTGCAACAGTAGTAGTATGTCCTCCTATCCAATCAAAAAGTAAACTAGTATCTTATTCTTGGTGGCCATTGACATTTTATTGCTTGGAATTGTCAAAGCATAAACATTTAGAAGACTTCATTAGACATTATGTGTTAGGAATTAAACACCTTGACATGCGAGATTGCTGGGATGTGGTCTTTTGCCCATTTCCCTAAAACAAAACAAACAGCTATTTTTAGACGCTCCCTTAACAGAGAAAAGAGGCACGGCAGATCGTAGCCTTTGCTTGGCTTACTGTTCCGGTACCACGCCCCCTCTTCACTTACTGGTTCCTTGCTGGAGTTCTCCGTGGCGTCCTTCGGATTTCTTTGAGGCTCCTTGGACCCTTTCCCTCCTTGATTCCTTCATTCCCTGACCCTGCAGCAGCTAGCGAGGCTGTTACTTTTTGAGAGTGTTTTTGCCGAGCTTCGGCTTTTCTTAGTTTGTACGCGAGTGTGTTTATCGCGACTACCCTTACTTTGCTCACGCATTTTGCGGGCGTTAGTTCGCTCGTTTTCTTTTCTTGACTTCTGCTGTATGAATGGTACAGACCTTGCAAATTATTAGTTGTTTAAGTGCCTCCTGTGAGAGTGAGCCCTCCGCCCTTACCTTCTTTTAGGGCCGGGTGTCTCTCCTCGTGAGTGTGTGCTGCTCCGCTGTTTCCACCCACAACAGCCGGCCGGTGCTCCTCACATCCCCTCATTTTTGTTTTCGTTTGTGTCTGGTGTGAATGTCCTTCAAGAGTTATACTCCCCATACCCCGATACTGAGTATCCTGCTTACCTTTACTGAACTCTTCGATAAAGTCCACCTGACCTACACTTGGGGTAAGCACACCTGGAGAATCACGCATGTCAATGTCTCCTGTATGAAGGTTAGTGAATTAAGGAAATATTATGTGTATTGCCTATTTTGTTGTCTAGCCTGGACATACGCCTGTGACTCCTGCTGTATCCTGCCGACCCCCTCGTATGCGGAGGGTGGTGGACACTCCTTGGGTAATTCCCTCATACTTTTAGGGGACAGTAGACAGGAGTGTGTATCTATTCGCATTCTTGCTTCTGTGTCCTGGAGGTGTAGGGATTCTTCTTCGCTCCCGTGGAAATTGGTTATTCGCCTGACATTATGGACAACCCAGAGGACTGCACTCAGTGCCTACACCTATTGCTGAATAGAATAGGAGTTTTGTTTAACACCTTTTGCCAACTGTGCAAGCTTAGCTAGCTATACAGACAGACTAATAACAATCTAGTAGTACCACAGAGAGTCATAGTAGAGGCAGGATAAGAATTTAGATGCCAAGCCGGTCGAGCAGGTCTTGTTCCCGGTCCGGGATGTCGCACCACTGGTGTGTCGCCTGGTTGTAGGTGCGCCGGACCACAGACTTCCAATATATGGCCCGGCGCACCTTCCCCAATAGCTGGCGATGCTCCCGGAGCTCGTACCCGTACTGCCGCAACGGTCTTGGGAAGGTAGCGCTGTACAAAGAACACTAGTGCGGCCACCTCCACCGCGCTGAAGATCTCCCTGGGACTTACTGATTCCCCCCTTAACCTCCGGCAAGGGAGCCGGCTACGGGGTGCGGGAGTTTTCCCCTTTGACTTGCCGGCTGCCTTTGCCATGGTCCTGGGTAAAAGAGAAGGAAAGAATATGGAAAAAAAGTAAATGAAAGAAAAAAGAGATAGCTAAACAAAAAAGTAGTTGTTAAAGTAACAAAAAGTTGAAAAAAACACAAAATACAGATATAGAAAAATAGAGAGATAGATAATGAGTAAAAAAGATTTAAAAAAAGTTCAAAGAAACAAAGCATTGCAAAGATTAAAGCAGGATAGAAAAAGCATGCCCAGAACCATAGCAATGAATGAAAAACAAGATGGCCGTGCCCTTTGCCCACGTGGGTACGTTCGCTCAACATTTCCCCCGCGAGCACGCAAAAACGGACGCGAACACGTAATTCGCAAATTTCACCCATACTTAGGAGAAAGCTTGTCCTCCTTGGCATACCATACCATCTTTTGCGTCTGATTATAGAATTGCATACAGACACCTGGTGCCAGGTTCTGATGGGAGGGGTTATCTTGTAAAATTAGAACGCCTAATGGGCTTAAGCAGGGTTGCCTACTAGCACCCCTTTTATTTTCCTTGTGTATTGCAGATCTCCCGCTCAGAATTCTGTAAGGGGGATGCCCCCAAAATTGGTACAATGCCCTTTGGTTCTCTATTTTATGCAGAGGATGTTGCAATATTCGATCTGACGCCTATTGGCCTGCAACGTCGGCTGGATGCCCTAAGTAAATATGCAGAGGCTCACTTCTTCAAAATTATTATTTCAAAAAACAAGATTTTGGTTTTTTCAATAGAAGCGGCTTAGAATAAAGAGATGTCTAAAATAGATGCTTGGCTCTGAAAAACTAGAACTGGTTGACTCCTGTATCAAGGAAAAGGTTTTTTTCTAAAACAGGCCGAGATTTGGATCATATTAAACACTGTGTTAGTAAAGCTGTCTCCCAAGCCAGTGCATTAAACAGATTCTATAAAACTTGTTTTTAAAGTCAAAATCCCTCCGTCTTTAATATTTGCTGCTGAGGTGTTGGACATGAATTATTAGCTCTCTTTCGATAAGGCGGAAGAACTTATCCGGCCCCAAATCTGCAATTGAAAATCTTTGCCTGCCCCACATGTTTTGCACCTTAAATTTTGATTAGTCTTGTCCTTCATTTTATCCCTGGCAGCGGTTCTTAGGTGGGGTAACTCCCTCTTTTGGGAGGAGGAGTGTACACTCAGGGTTTCCCTGAGAATAGAAATGGTTTGCAAGCTAAAAGAACAATCACGTTTTTAAGGTCTTTTGTATGTAGAAGTGACACATTCAGTCTTAGTCTGAACCCCGCTTCTCCTATGCCTAAATCTGTACTGAAACAGCTTTTAAAGAAGTCTAGATCCCCTATTAGTTTGGCAAGAGATGCTGCCTCAAGTCAGTCCAGGTCCAATAATGAGGCGGCCAGTGGGAGTAACTTGGAATATTCCACATTGGATTAGAAATCTGATACCCCTACTGAGATTTAATGTGCTGCCTCTAAGAGAAGTCACTGGTATCTGGGATAAAACTCCAAGAGAGAAGAGAATTTACAAATTGTGCCAGTTGCAAATCCAAGATCTGATTCATGTTTTATTTGTTTGTCTAAGGTTGCAAAGTGCTAGGCGAGTGTTTTTATAGCCACTTTTTATTAAATGTAATATTCACTCTGCCCAGGAGGCACGATCTCTGGTTTTGTCCCTTCCAAATGAAATGGTTTGTTTTAAGATATATCCATATTTTAAAACATTTCTGTCTATTTACTAGGACATTTTTTCACAGTAATTCTATTTTCATGACATAATATTGAGTGGTTGGTTATTTGATCGCTTCATGTATTTAGAGCACTATTTGTACATTTCTCAGTATGTTTGATATAAAAATCTTACAGCGGTGTATAAGGAAGAATGTTGTATTGTATGTAAAGTTTGTCTTTTTTTAATCTGTGAATGTGTTTTGTTGACCTGCGTAGGAGATCCATAGCACAATAAATTGGAAATTGGAGAATAGAATCAAAGATTATTTATTGCAATGCATTAGTTCCAAATGTAGTTTTTCTTAAGGACATTTGGAATAGGTATTTTAGGACTGGTATGGGCAACTCAGTTATAGTTGCTAGAATCAAAACTAGAACTATAGGTAATCTGTTTTAGAGAAGTACAATATGACTGTGTTTGCCTGTCATAATAATTTTGTGAAGGTTAATTGAATCACAAACCTATTTTTTTTCCTTCTTCATTTCTTACATCAACATCCAACAGGCAAGAAGAGGGACGTTGCAGGGACAAGTTCGGGTGTAGCTGATCAGCAGGTGGCGCTGACTTCTAGTGCCACTGCCGAAGCCCCTGCTAAGCCCGGTAAGTCCTAATATTTATTATTATCTATTAAAAATAGCCCCTTTTGATGGTTTATTCCCAAACCTTTTGCTTCTTCCTCCTATTTTTTCCTGACTTGTCTTTGTTGATTTTAGGACTCTGGACACTTTACCAGAGCTGATCAATGCTAAAGTGCATATGCTCTCTGTGTAAATGTGTATTCTGTATTGGTGTTTCAATGATTGGCATATTTGATTTACTAGTAACCCCCTAGTAAAGTGCACTGATTGTGCCAGGGCCTGTAAATCAAATGCTACTAGTGGGCATTCAGCACTGATTGTGCCACTCACAGAAGTAGCACTGTAAAGGTAATTCAGACCTGCCACTGCAGAGTCTGCATGCAGTTTGTAACTGCCATGTCGACCTGGCAAGTGCACCAACTTGCCAGGCCCTAACCTTCCCATTTCTTACATATTAGCCACCCCTAAGGTAGGCACAAGGTACCCCTGTGGGCAGGGTACTGTGCATGTTAAAGGTAGGATATGTACTTGTGTGTGTGACATGTCCTGGTAGTGAATTACAGTGCATTATGTTTTTCACTATGGAAAGGCTATCTGTCCCATGGGGCAAAATGGGAGTTATTTATAACATCTTATAAATATACCTTGCAAGTGGGGCAAGATAGGAAAGTAAAGTTTAGTATGCCTGAACTCAGAATATAAAGAGGCATCTTTTAGTACAGAACCTTTTTATATTCTGCATTTGAAAATTAGCACCTTTAGAAAGTAGTTATTTTCTTGTTTAGCCATTCTATGTGCCTCTGCAGGTTTGTGTATCTACTGTCTGTCTTTCGAGTGACAGGGGCTATAGAGGTCCATTCTCTCAGATGGCCACCGGGGGTGGGGGGGGTTGATGCCTGTCCTGCCTTCCCTGAATCAGTCAGGGCTGGGCTGAATAGACCTGGGCTGCATTCAGAGTAGTGGGTGGAGTTTTTACTAGCCCCTGAATAGGCCTGGTCTGCATTTAGGGCGGTGGGATGAGATTTCCCTTGCGCCTGAATAGGCCCTGTCTACCTTGGACAATGCTGTCTCCACCTCTGGCCAGGAAGCTGGGCCATTGAGGACAGAACTGGTTTTGGGTGCGCACAGACATTCTCTGCCTCAGACCACAAAGGATTTTGCTGTATAAATATTGGGGTCCAGACCCCAGAGATTCAGACTACTGCTGAACTAAGGAACCTGCCAGTTAGAAGGGCTGGAAAAGCTGTCAGGAGAAGCTGCGTGCTCTGCTGTGTTGGCCTGCTGCTTGCTGCTTCTATCTGGGCAGGGAGAGGACTGTAGTGTACTTTCATCATCGTGCTGTTAGAGTTTTCTCCAAGGCCTTGAAGTAGAGCTAACCTCCGTTGGAAGTCTCAGAGATAAACTTCAGAGAACTCTTTTGGAGCCAAGAAGACAGCCAAGAAGACGAGCTGGAGAAGCTATGAGGAGGGACTACCACTTTGCTGTGTCCTTTCCTGTGTTGGCCTGCAGTGGCTGCTTCTGTCTTGGGGAGTGAAAGGACTGGATTGAACTTTCTGCAACTTCCTTTTGTGAGTTTCTCCAAGGACTTGAGGTAGAGCATGTCTCCTGTCCAAGAAGTCTCAGGAACAGCAAAGACTTCAAGTTCATCTGTAACCAGCACTGGGGACTTTGTGTTTTGTGCTGCAACTGAAAAAAAAACAACCAGATACAGTCAACAATGCCATTGCCGACTCCATGTCCTGAAGGCACCGCCGCACTTTGCACCGCAACCCTGGTCTCACTAACGCCACCACCTGACACCGCCACTGAGCCACTGCTTGAACCGAGACCTGTTGGCACCTCACACCGCACTGCCTCGCTTCATGCCGTTGCCCTGGGTATCCCCCACAACACTGCTCCATGCCAATCGACACAGCTGCTTGCACTGTGGTTTGAAGGCACCGCTTGCCATTTACACGGCGCACCGTCCTCATCCCGCACTGCAGCCATGGCCTACTGATGCCAGCGCCATCAGCACCAGTTCGTGAGCTGACGACAGCCCTTCAGCAATGACTGATGCTTGTACAGTGATGTGCCAACAACATGACGAGCACCACATCACTTTGCACCGCAGCCTTGGTCTCACTAATGCTGCTGGATGACCGTCACTGAGCCACTGCCTGCACGCAACCTGAGGGCACCGCACGCCACACTGCTGCACTTCGCACCATAGCACCAACGACTGCTGTCACCAGTGCTCCCAACTTTAACTGCAAGTTGTTTGATCTGCAAAGAGTGTGACTTCAGTGGTCTGACAACTCCTGCATTGACCTCCCGAACCAACGCCTGCTGACGCCAGCCCTTCGGGTCTCATGGAGAGGTTACCAACACCCTGTATTTCTAATACTGTTTTGTGGGTCTTCCTGACACCGTAGCTGAACCCCGACTCTGCAGTCAGCCAGAATTGTTTGCATTTGTTGTTCACAATGCCATGATTGCCCCAGACTGAGCTATCAACTTCAAGGAAATGTATTTCAAGTCTATTTTTTTATTATTGAAGATTTCTGAGAACTGTATGGTGGATTATTATCATTTTTGGTCTTGTTTCAGATATATAAAAATATTGGATTTTTTTCTAAACTGATCTGGTGTCCTTTTGTAGTGCTTTGAGTGTATCACTGTTGGTTATGTTCAAATTCTTTACACACTGCCTCTAAGATAAGCCTAAATGCTCATGCCAAGCTACCAAAGGGGTGAGCCGGGGTTATTTTAGGAATGTAACTCCCTTATCCGCCCTAGGGATTACAATTCGGGTTTCGACAGCCTTTCTGTGCCAGCCTTTCCAACACGAAAAGTCTGTTGAAACTTGACTTTGAGGGTCCCCAGCTGAGCCGCCTTGGGTGCCTGGCTCCAGTTGGAGGCTGATGGGTTACCTATGGTGCCCCCCTGTTGATCCCAGCACACTGTGCCAGGCATATTTTAGGTGCCTGTCACGAGGTGCAGGGATTAACTGCACCTCCTATTTTACAATGTGAGCATGCATTCCATCCAGAATACATTCTCACATTGTAAAGTATAGGAATGCGACCAAACAGTGTTTTGTTGCATCCTATTAGTCAGTCGGGACCACCGACCATGTGTCGTTCCGTCCCATGACCGAGACGATGTTGGGCAGAGGAATCTCCACCTGACATCGTAACAGGGCCCTTAGTGTGAACAGTGGTTTTGTTTGCAGTTTTAGTTAGTAAAGACAAAGGCAATATTAGTGTGTTTGTTCACTTAGGTAATAACTTAACCACTTTTAAGTCAAGCCACAACACCATACCATAACATATAATCCTCCTTCAGAATAATACACAATATACAGAATGACAGAGCTCCTTCCTTTATGTCCATTTATTCTAAAAGAGACATCTGTGGCACTGAGGGAACAGCATGACTTTCTTGCCCTAAGTGGGCTGGGGATACCCAG
Source organism: Lissotriton vulgaris (assembly GCF_964263255.1). Taxonomy (NCBI): domain Eukaryota; kingdom Metazoa; phylum Chordata; class Amphibia; order Caudata; family Salamandridae; genus Lissotriton; species Lissotriton vulgaris. The sequence goes on along the minus strand of NC_141699.1, from coordinate 322,573,764 downwards.
ATGTAGGTCCCAGGCTCACTGTGCCACTGGATTCAACCTAACGATGCTGATAAGGGGTGTTACCCAGAAAGCGGTCCCAGGATGCTTGTTTCCCGTCCAGGAAGAACCTGGCTTGGCACTTCAGGCTGGACTGTTCCCATGAGGAGCAGGGTCAAGACTGGTTTGCATATGGCTAGGTCCAAACTGAGTTGGCATGGTAAGCAAAAGAATACTGGATTAAACTCATACCTTTGTGACTGGGGCAAACGTTTGCATTTTTCAGCAATTAGTCCATCATGTGTTCCTTTTGCTTTTGTGACCGTAAGTGAGAAGGGTATACCCAGACATGGCTCCTGTGCTCACTTTGCCACTGGAGTCACTGGATTAAAACTACCCTGGCTAATGAGGGGTGATACCCAGAAACCAGTCCCAGGATGCTTGTTTCTGGGCCCGGAGGGCTGGCTTGGCTGTTCGGGCTGGACTGTTACCATGGGAAGCAAGGTCAACATTGATTTGCATATGGCTGGGTCTAAACTGGGGTGGCATGGGGAGTAAAAGAACGATGGATTTAACCGAGATATCTTGACTGGGAATCAATGTTTGATTTGATCGGCATTCCATCCATCATTTGTCTCTTTTGCTTTCTTATCCTAAGTGCGCCTTGTATGCCGCAACATGGTCCCAGGCTCACTGTGCCACTGGATTCAAGTTAGCCCGGCTGATGAGGGGTCATACCGAGAAACCAGTCGCATAATGCTTGTTTCTGGCCCAGGGAGGACCCAGCTTAGCAGTTCAGGCTGGACTGTTTCCACGAGGGGCAGGGTCAAGACTGATTTGCAAAAACTGGGGGGGCATGGTGAACAAAATAACAATGGATTTAACTTAGATCTCTTGACCGGGGGATGAATGTTTGATTTGTTCCCTCTTCTGTCCTTCATTTGTATATCACCAGGGGCTTTGCCTCATTTCCAGGGAGGTAAGGAATTGGCATCTCTCCATTGCGTGTGACCAGAATTGTCTGGTGCAACTCAGCTCAAGGTGCACCAGATGTTCTATCTCATTTCCAGGGAGGTACTACATTTGTGAGTGTGTATTGCATGTGACTGGAACTGTCTGGTGTGACGCGTACCAATGCTAACCAGACATTGTGGCTCATTTCCAGGGAGGCATGGAGGAGCGAATTGCCTGGGCATTACTTTGATCAACTTTTTGCGGTATAGAGACAAAATATCGACTCCAAAATATCGACTGGACATAATATCGAGTTTTAAATATAGACTGGACAAAATATCGACTGGACATAATATCGACTACAAAAATATTGTTTTTCAGGTAAGTGAAGTAATATCGACTGTGTAAAATATAGATAGCAAAAATATCGATTTTTTAATAATATATAATATTTTATAGTGTATTTTTATGTAATAATATGTGTGAATAGTGTGTATTAATGTTATAAAATATTTTATTACATGAATTTTGTTTTGTTAATAATTGCGTAATGTAATTCTGTAGCGGGTTGTGGGTTTATAGGGGAATAGGGTGGGAAGTAATTTAATAATAATTAATTAATTTATATATGTGTGTTAATATTTTGAATTAATAATTAATTGATAATTAATTAATATTAATTAGTTAATTAATTAATATAATTTTGAATATATTTTGTATTAGTAAATAATTGTTAATTAATTAATTGTAATTAGTTAATTACATTAATTAGAGTACATTTTTAATATATATAATTTTGTGTTATTTTTAAGTAATTAATTTTGAAAAAATAATATTAATTATTAAAATAATTACACCTAATGTTCTAATATATTTATTTTATTGTTATTGTTAATTAATAATTAATTGGTAATTAAATAATATTGATAAATTTTGGGTAAAGGAGCATTTTTAGGGTTCAGGGTCAGTTTTCAGTTCATGGGTAAAGGGGTATTTTTAGGGTTCAGGGTCAGTTTTCAGTTCATGGGTAAAGGGGTATTTTTAGGGTTCAGGGTCAGTTTTCAGTTCATGGGTAAAGGGGTATTTTTAGGGTTCAGGGTCAGTTTTCAGTTCATGGGTAAAGGGGTATTTTTAGGGTTCAGGGTCAGTCTTCAGTTCATGGGTAAAGGGGTATTTTTAGGGTTCAGGGTCAGTTTTCAGTTCATGGGTAAAGGGGTATTTTTAGGGTTCAGGGTCAGTTTTCAGTTTTTGGGTAAAGGGGTATTTTTAGGGTTCAGGGTCAGTTTTCAGTTTTTGGGTAAAGGGGTATTTTTAGGGTTCAGGGTCAGTTTTCAGTTTTTGGGTAAAGGGGCATTTTTAGGGTTCAGGGTCAGTTTTCAGTTTTTGGGTAAAGGGGTATTTTTAGGGTTCAGGGTCAGTTTTGGGTTTTTGGGTAAAGGGGTATTTTTAGGGTTCAGGGTCAGTTTTGGGTTTTGGGGTAAAGGGGTATTTTTAGGGTTCAGGGTCAACAAATAAGATTTAAAAAAAATATTTTTATTATTTTCATTTATTATTTAATTATTATAATTTAATTTAAGTCGCTTTAAGTATATTTTAGTAATTAAAATTTAATATTAATTTAATTTAACACTGTTTTTAATAAAGTCGATATTTTTTACATCTATATTTTTGTTAACGATATTTTGTACTCGATATTTTTGTACTTACCTGTTTGTAGATACAAACTCGATATTTTGACTGTCGATATTTTGTCCACGATATTTTGGCAAGTCGATATTTTGTCAGTCGATATTATTTCAGTGATCCACTTTTTGCTTATGGGGTGACTCATTTTTTCTTGAGGCTCCCCTGCTTCATTCTCCATTTATGGATTGCTCCTTTTTGGGCCCTCAGTACGGTGGGCCAACTGCCCTCTCCTCACCGAACATCCACAACTTTGTGTTGCCAGGTAGTATTGCCTGGGTGTTGGGAGTAATTGACTGGGCTGAAGAACACTTAAGAGAGATATTGGAAGCTGGTCAAGAGACAGCGTGAATCCTCCCTCCCCTGAGCTTTGTAGAACTGGGCTGGTGCCAGAAGGCACAGTGTGGAATCCAGTGACTGAACGACTATTGTCCTCAGTCTGCTTGTGCTCCACATACCATGGATGGACTTCCTGAGTAGTGGCCAGACCCCCATTTGTCGACTGCCGCCTAATTCTTATTATTGTTATAATTTGTCCTGCTGCCTACCCACACATTCATCCCTGGAAACCTGACTAAGTGTGACTCTGGCCGCGATCTTCCTAGTATAAAGTGGAAGGCTTTCTTTATCTCTAGCTTGTGGGTGTAGGGTAGTCAGGGTTAGCTGGGGGGTGGAGGAGGGCTTGGGGCCAAAAGTCAGCATGTGCATTATCAACTGACCTGTCGGATATCTGTTGCACTGCATTATAGTGCTGTGTGTGTATGTGTATGAATGCACTTCAAACAGTCTTGCCTGATATCTGTGGCACCGTGTATTGATGCTGAGTGAGAGCCTGGGGGTGCCTGCCTGTTAAATAAATGACACCACATGACAGTGTTGCTTTACCTGTTTGATTCCTTTCCAAAAGAATACTACATTTGACATTGTTTTTTACCCATGCAGCCTTGGACCACGGTACTACCTGACTCCTTCAGACCTGCCCCTATGTCGGCTTCACATATGTATCATTCTGAATTATTATGCATTATTTGGTACTACTCTACTCTTCTATACTATTGTAAGGTATTATTTGTATTATTATTTGATTCTGAAACTCCCAATAACATATTTTGAAATGAAAAGTATTGTAATTATAGGGGGTGCACACATTTCCAAAATCGTTGTGATCAGTGGTGCACCCTATAACTATATGGTATTAAACTATAATAATTTCCAGGATGGGCCTTGTTCTGACAATGTTTTGCTCTGCTTGAGGGGCTACAATAGGATCTTTCCCAGTGAGCATGTTACTGGTGTCATTTTAACAAGGTTGGGCCAAGTACTGCTAGTGATATTTCCGAATACGATTTATGTCCTGAACTAAATGAAGTTAATGTGAGTGTTAAAAACAAACTGTATTTACAAAAACCACATGTGAAGTTTCTTTTATGATGCTCAGATGCACAGTGCTGTGCCAATTCTCTACACATTGCCTCTGTATGTAATTTTTGACCACATATTATTTTCTTTATACTCCATCTGTCCTTTAGGCTTCGAGTAAGGGCAGGAGTGTAGCTGGTGGTAGGGAAGGCGCTGTTTTTGTGTTCGAAGGTAGTCATGTCTGCGTTGACTACCACCATCCCGAGAACAAGTCATTCGTAGGCTGTCACCCTGAACCCCCTCCCCCCACCCTCCAGCACCGGTTTGCAAACTTAGGGACTGCCCCGGTGCCAGTACGTCTAGCTACGCCACTGAGTATAGGTAGTTTGTACAGCTACCAAATTGTCAGCTGCAAAAACTATTGAAAATCAAGTCGGGATTGCTTTTTAAAAAAATACTTTCTTAGAGATGAGAAAACCTGCATGTTTTGCAAATGACCGCTCTGGCCAGGCAAGTGCGGCGCTTGTTCTTTTAATAAAATTTTCACCACCGCCACTGATTAAAGATGTTCCTTGATCGGGATCCCAAGCTCCTCTTTCATTCCTATGGCCACTGGAACAGATCAGAGGATTTCTTCCTGCGCCTGTGTCATATCACCTTCATGAGCTGTTCTTATTCATGCTATAATTTGATTCAGCCTATTTCAAAGTATGCCTCATGGTTAAAAATGTCCTTAACTGAATCAAGGCTTTTGAAGAGGCTGGTTTTATCCAGCACTCTGCTGATCTGAAAGCCATTAACTTCTGATTATTTATTCAGCATTGAGTTTCAAGTGCAAGATCTTTGTAGAGCAACACTGACCTTGTAATTCAAACAAATGGCTCGGAAGAAGAGTTTTAGCAGCCGCCATCCTCCCTGCGAGATCAATCACAGACTGTAAATATTGTGTTTGCAAATATACCTTCAGCAGCGTAACTGCGCATGTGCTTGTTGCAGCGGCGGCCTCGTTGCGTTCCCGCGTCGCTCTCAAAGTAACCTTTCAATCTGCGCTTCTTCTTGTAGTTAATGTTGTGTTATCAAGTAGGTCATAAAGTATTATCATGCCAGACTCTGAGCATCAGCAGCGTGTGTCTTTGCATGTTACCGTATGTTTATTGTGTAAAACTACTTGAAATAACTTCTAATATATTTGTATCCTAAGGATGGTAACCGAGCAACATAAAAACTTGAGATTGCCTCAAAAGTCGTTTGAAGGAAAGTAATGGCTTCAATCCAAAAGCTTTAAAACCCTACAAGTGCTACAGTCACGGTAATCCACTTATTCATTAGGTCCCTCGATGCACCTCTCACAGCCTCAGTGCTTAATATGAACCGGTGGTCGCCGTTGGGGGTCACAGACACTTATTTTTGGAGACTTGCACTTATTTTTACTTATTCAGATATCTCCGGATAGCACGAGAGGGACAATACATACATTGGAAAGACAAAGAAGGCAACGAGGAAAAACCTGTCATGAAGGGAAAAAGCAGGAACATGCAAAAGTGGGATAATGGTGCATGGAGAGCCTGTTAGTAAATTGCACAAGCATAAGGTGGAGTCTAGATGCGCAGGGGTGGCACTGTTTAATTACACAGGCAGCGGGCATCGGAGCAGGAGTTTCCAGCATCAGCAAACATTGTTTTACAAGTTAGGCACAGCGTAGCCAAACAAGTCATCATCGATGACATAGCATACGACATCATTAAAGATGAAGTTACAGATTTGTATTACATCGACCTGAATGGCTACTGCAGCCTAGCTCAGAAGTAATGCATATGCTGCAATATATGAAACCCTTTTGACCAGAGGTATAAACACTTTGTAGCAGGTTTATGGCACAAAAGTGGCAACACCTATTGCAGTATTGAATTTGGAGTATTGTCCAGCGCAAAACTTCCACTGAAAATGAATCCTAAGGTAATAGAAATTAGCAATATGCACTACTTCATGCATGCGTCAAAGGAGGCGAATCAAGTGTGGGACAATAGGATTCCCATGTAATCATCCCTGGACTTTGTTGCAAATCGATATCTACTAACACTGGTAGACAGGGATTTTCATTAAAAAAAACTATGCCTCTCGAACCAGGAGTAACTTGGGAGAAAAGTATTATTTTCTCCAACCCTTCCTAACTTTAATGAATCACACATTTTTTTATTGATTGTTTATGTGCAGGAAGGGTCACCTTCTTGCACATATACAATCAATGGCCTTTTGCTGTTTCTATGTGTGCTGCACAACTCAGCACACATAGAATGGGATATTCACAAGGACTTATCTCCGATTTATTCCCACCTTAACGCATCACAATTGGAGATAGATTTAACACCCCATTCAAAAGCTGGTGCAAACTGTAAACATCGCCAGTATTCCCGCCATAACTGCCCTGAAATGCATCTCCACAGTGGACAGGCGATAAGCTGCAATAGCACCACGGATCCATGGATTTAACACCTGCCTTTTGCTGGAACTAAGCAGGACGACTACCCACAGCATGAACGGGAGCCCAGCCAAGATCCACACCTGAAGACCCACAGATGCCATGGAGACAATGAACATGCAACACCGATACCCATGAGGGCCACAACGTCCCCCACCATTAACCCTGCTCCCCCCGGACATACACATACCGTGCACAACACAAGAGCCACAAAAAACGCATGATGACTCACATTGCCAAAATAAATACACATATGTGCGGCCAGAAGAATGAGAAACAGTCACACAGCACTGAAGTAACAACAAAAAACGTTATTGAAATACAACATAAAACACCAATGCGGAAGACACCAGTCGGGTCCGTCAGGGTCAATCTCAACATCACAGCCTGGAAAAAAAAGCACAAAATCAGGACGTGTGTCATGTGCACATCAAAGAAGAGACACACAGGGAAAGAGAGAAGGAAGATGAGCCAGAGAGAGAAAGAGAGGGAAGGAAAGGAAAGGAAAGGAAGGGAGAGAGAGAGAGAGAGTGAGAGAGGGAAGGGTGAGAGAGAGAGAATGAAAGGAAGGGAGAGAGAGAGAGAGAGAGAGAGAGAGATGGAAGGGAGAGAGAGTGAGAGAGAGAGAAGGAAAGGAAGGGAGAGAGAGAGAGACACCGCTGCCCCTGAGCACACAGGCTCCACTGTTCACCTGCTGCCATCAGTAGACACACCACGTGCCAGTGCAAGCTCCAGGCCCTGGTCCCGCCACCATGGCATGGTCCACATCATGCGGGCCCATACATGACGCTAAGTCCTGAGTCATCAATGGTGGAGACCAATCAGTGCACACGTCATCAACGCAGGCTGTACACCCCCTCAGCTATTTTGGGGCCACTAACCCTGTGCAACGCCAGTCAACAGCATGTGGTGGTAGGCCTGTGACGGCCGCAAGGCCTCGGGTGCCACTAACCCTGTGCAACGCCAGTCAGTGCCACATGGTGGTAGGCCTATGACATACGCAAGGACTCGGGTGCCACTGGCCCCGTGCGCAACAACTAATGGAGCCTTTATGATTGGGAACCGTGGAGCGTCCATCATCCAGTCACCACCGGCAGAGGAGAATGTGAGGTTGTCGGCCCCTTATATTTGCGGGGTCATATGGCCTGTGCCGCCTGTGCCGGATTGGTGTGGTATGTGTGCAAACCTGCCATAAGGGAGCGGCCTTGACATGCTGACAACTAGACCAGTGACATGCACACCACCAGCGAGTACGCCTGCGACAGGTAGCTATGTGGGCCCCCACTTGGAGCGTAAGCGGAGTGGTCTGAACAAAACACTGTGATCCAGCACTCCACACAATATTTATCAAATACAATATTAAATGAAAGAAGATATTCAAACCATTCAGCAGGTCTGGTTTCAGATTTCTTTATTTAATTTTTTATTTTCAAATGACCGTAGCCAACGCATTTCGTCCCTAAGGAATTCTTCAGGGCAATAATGCGATATAGGGAGCTTTTCTTTGTGTATCTCCAATGTTAGATCCTATAGTAATTGCTCCCTTTAAAAACAGACTTGCATGTAACCTTATGTGCTTTCGCAGATCTATAGCGATAATCGTGCATTGTCTATCCCTGTAAGGTTCTTTAGGTTGACCTATCGCAATTTGTATTCAGCAAAGCAATCCTCCCATTGTGTGGTCCATACGATAAGCAGAGTTATCTGGCCTGGCGAACGCTGGACCGTGAAAATTAAAATTAAAACAGCATATCCGGACTCAGAACACCAAATCATCTATCGGAGTGCACATTGCGGAAGCTCATCACAACATTTCCCAATTGAAGTTTCTCGTATTGGAATGTGTAGAGAAACGAGAAGGAAGAGACAATAACAGACACTTGTTACAACGTGAAAATATTTGGATTCAAAAACTATGTTCGAGTAAGCCAAATGGGCTCAATGATCGGATTGAGTAGGCATGTTATTTATAATCCATTTAACCTAAAACAAACCCAATAGGGTTATTTTGTTTCCTGATGTGATACTGTGAAATGCTTGTGCCATTTCAATAATTCATGCTTACTATTAATAGTGCCTATACCAACACATGCTGTTTTAATTTTAATTTTCACGGATATATGTGTTTACTTGATTTAATTTCTTTTATTATTGACATCATTTAGAAAATAGTTAATATTTTCACTGTAATATTTTCGCCGGAATATGTTTTGCCATGAGAGTCTTTTCTTTATGGCCATAGACCAGGTGATCGCGAGGCGGTCCAATCAGAAGAGACCTAGCTTAAAATACGGAAGCGCGATACGAGCGCCACGAACGCCTTGTGAAGCAGTTAGCTGCAGTAGTTGAACATCGAATATGAACGTCTAAAGGTTAGTGTGGATATAGTTAGAATACTGGTCGGTCAAGACTCGATATAGGAACAGATGCATTTTTAAACATATGGCATTCATGATATTTACAGGTGGAGTATACTGGCTGAAAGCAACTCATGTGAGTTTAAGTTTTTTTACCCAGGCTTGGGATAACGGTGAATTGAGACACTTTAATCACTTTTGATGGCATGTAGCACTTGTAGAATACCTAGGAAATTGTAAGCATTGCTATATGGGAATGTTATATTTACTGTTGTATTATATATGTTTTTGATTTCTAGTGCCTCTCCCTGAAGAAGGGTGTTTTTCACCCGAAATGCATAGGAGGATGAGTAGTAATGACGTTCAGTGAAAAACATGTCAAAGAATGTAATTTGACTAAAGTGATTTAATGAGCGAACACGAAAGAATTGAATAAAACTTTTCTGAAACATTCAAATTAATTTCACAATTGAAATACTTTCTCAAGAGGATAGGAGTGTGTGCCTTAGAGGGATGTCGTCAGTGTTCCATTGACGGCACGTATTGTTACTTTGTTTAATTGACACCACCTGGCGGAAGACGTCACCTCGAGAGCACCCGTAAACCCATGGTTTAACACAAACAAACAAAGCATAAACCAAAAAGAAACAGGCTGTGCACCTAGAGCGCAATTTCCAATCCAGCCAGAGTCCATCCAGGTATGAAAAGTGCTGCGGAAGAGGAAGGGTACAGTCCGCAGTCTGGTCACAGTGTCATTGCTCATCAAACTGGATATGGCAGTCGATGTCACGGTCCAAGGTGAGTGCAGCTGAGTGTATGGGGGTCAGTGGAAGGTCATGGGGCCATGCGCGGCACCAAGCAGAAACAGGCCAGGTGGTGGAAATGAATGCTAGTGCCGCCTTCTGAACACAATCCCATCCACGTTCTCATCCTCAGATGTGTGCTCTGCACCACCTGTGGGTGTTGCTGTACCCGCTGTGGCGCTGTGTGCCTCTGACACATCAGGGGCCGGAGGAGGATTGTTGGCCGCACTTTGTGGCAGTGACACATCAGGTGCCGGAGTGGATACGCCTGCCGCACTGTGAGGCTCTGACACACCAGAGGGTGGAGATGTGGATGGTGTGGGTCAGCAGCATTCATCAGCGCCACACCTTGTAGTAGCAATGCCATGATGAGGATCTGCAGGGCATGGTAGATCCCAGCTACATTTTGCTGACGTGCAGCGGTGGCTGCCATCCTTTCTGCCTCCATCAGCACCATGTTCTCCATGAGCCTCCGCATGTGTGGAATCGCTGGAGCCACTCTGAGTGAACATGTGTTCTTCTCTCCATGCCATGACTCCAGCGATGTCAGTCAGGGCTCGTTGGAGACCATGGAGTAAGCGGTGGGTGTCCGTTAGGGACTGGAGCTTGTCCCTGATGGGACCTAGACACCCATGGATCGGGTCCAGTTTGATAGTCACAAGGCCAGACCCCACATGCACCTGCTCAGCCGTCTCCCTCTGGCCCTCCAACAGACAGCTTTGGAAGGCAATGATTTTTTCCTGGGGGTCTTGGGAGACTGCCGGGGCTGTGGGTGCCTCTTGCTGGGTGTGTGGGTAGTGGGTGGGGTCTCCTCGATGCAGCTTGGCTGCCCTGACCCTGGAGGTGAGTTGCGTATCATGTCGATGATGTGTTGGAGGGCTTGGGACTGCTGAGTAGGAAGTGTTGACGGTGCCTCTGCAATGTGAAGGGGAGATGGTGTATCACAATCTGTCCATATGTATGTAGCCACATGGTACATGTTGACATTCAGACAGCATGGCATTGTAGATTGTGGCAGTCTGTTGATCAGGGCCATGACCCCGTCATTGTGGGTGTGCACTGTGCTCTGCTTGATTGTGCATGTGTGCCATTGTGGTCATCTCCAACCGTGCCCCCAGTACCTGGCGGTCACTCACCCTGTTGCGGTTGTTTTATGTCCTGTCGAGCAGTGTCCGTTCCCCCGACTCCAGCCACAGTCTCCACACTGATGACTGTCGACACCAGCTCCTCCATGTTATCCAGCACAAGCTGTGGCGCTGGGATCCCACCTCTAGTCTGCACTGCTGCCTTTTGGTTGGCTGCAAGTTTCTCCTTGGTCTTGCGCTTGATGTCAATCCAGTGCCTCTTGGCCTCGTCTATTGGCCTCTTGTGCTCTCCGACGGCATTCATCTTGTCCACGATGTCCCGCCATTTCCTATTTTTGAGTGCCCAATGACACGTTGGAGGTGGCAAACAGTTGTTGATGATGTTCCATCACCTCCGTGATTGGGATCCTGTTTCCTGAGGACTGAACTTCGTCTTCCTCTGCTTCTTGTCCTTGCCCTTCCATGTCCCTGATGTCTCAGGCCGTTCGTCCGGGGTGCTTGTGGGATTGCGCTCGTCCTCTGGGCCTGCCCCAGCTGCCTCCATGGTGCTTGGGTGTTGGTCAGTTTGTGTTTGAGTGTTTTTTCTACTTTTATAGTGATTTTTCCCACCTGCATTGTGTGTATTGCAGGCCTGGCGCTGATTTACTCATCCCGGTTTGGCCCATTGCACGTTTTTTGGTGTTGTGGATTGTGTTTATATCTCCGTCAAGGTGGTTGTTTCGCAGACATTGACTGTGGTTTCAGCAGACTATCACATTGTACCGCCTTGTTGTGAATTCCATGCTGACGCAGGGTTATTTTCCCACGATGGGCTGCAATGTGTAAAGTTGCATCAGCACACGTTCTTGTGAATAAACCCCAGAAACAGCAAAAACAAGGAGAAATTATACATGTCTCCCTGTTGGGCCTGTTTAAGACCAGGTTTTCCCTGGTCTTAATTTTGGTGCTACCCCTTATCTATGCTACCTTTGTAAATATGAGGCAGCGTCAAAATCAGTGAGTGTTACGGTGAAACACCCTCCGCAACACCCAGAGCCCACCTCTGTCCCACTAAGTATAGCGTGAAAGGGGGCATTATTCACATGGCAGAGTTAAGTCTTGTTAAGTGGTTTAACACTGCCTTGTGAATAAGGCGATGCCCCTATCACCACCACAACGTCAGGAAAAGTGACGTTGTGATGGTAATAGAGGCTTGTAAATATGCCCCTATTTTTTAGGACAGAGGAATAGAACCCTTTAGATTTAGGATAAAATTAAGATTGTTCTTTTGTCATCCATACCAAAACATATAGGTGAACTAAAACCTAAGGTGTATAAATAATTCAAACTTAAATCAACATTTGATTATCTTGTCTCCTACAACGTACAGAACATATTTGAAACAAGGATTGATTACACAACATAGCACAAACAGATCAGGACAACTGATGAAATAGAAATCCTGAATTGCCTTACAAATAACAAAAAGATCGCTATTAACGCTGCAGGCAAGGTGGCACGATTGCAAATGTGGACACTACATATTACAATAAATTGGAGAATACGTTAAAAAAATATGTACAAACAACTTTGCGGATTTCAGTGGTAGACTCAGTGAAATTTTGGGAAAAATCCTGCAAAGTACATGGATCACAGAAAACATGAAACAATACCCAGTGCAAGCCCACCCTGGGATACCAGTGCTACATGCTGTCAAAGATACAAACCATCTTGCACTTCTCTTACTCTCTGCTCAGAACTATAGGCAGCATTTCCAGCCGATGCAAACATTTTTTGAAGAACAACTTATTTTAGAAAACTGAAATTGGAAAAGAATCATAAAAACTTTTTTTTTAAATTTATTGATGATCTGTTTGTGGTTTGCCCCTCAAGTGAAGCTTACCTTCATTTAAAAGAAAACTTTGTTTTTTTGGTTTGTTTAAGAGTTGACAGCAGTTCCGTGGACCACTGCATACTCTTCAACAAACTTTTCTTTTTTCTTTTCACAAAGGGGAAGTGGTCTCAAGGGAGCCCCTTCCCCTTAAAGAATGCATTACCATCTTATCTGAGGTGTTGGTAAAATGTTAATAGTTTGCGACCAAATTTTAGTCGCCAAACATGTATACGTTTCCTATTTGGTATTTAAAAGGCATTCCTACACCAAGCTTCTTCCATATACAAAACCAATATCCATTTGTATTCCTATTTAAGGAATCAGTAAAATATTTCTGACTCAGATAAAGGGATCAGCTTGTCAAAAAAATCACTTTAATGATCGCAAGCACCAAATTGGAGCATTTGCAACCATTAACATGCCTAGAGTATCTGGCCCTTAGTCCCATTAGGTGGATCTCTAACAGCTCAGACAAACTGTGTTTTCTGATTATGTTTTTTTAAATTAAGCAAGTGAACTCCCACACACGAAACTTGGCGGAATGCTTCATCATTGAGTTGCTCCTTATTCAGACTCCATTACTACTCAGCCTGTCCTTGGAGGAAAATAATGTAATCGGAGATGGGGTGGTGCTTCCTCCAAGTATAGCCAATCCTAAATGTTTTTTGAATGATTAGTGCTTGTTATCAATACAGTGAACTATGCATGCCAATTTAATTCTTGAATATTTAGAAGAAGAATACCTGTAATATTTCAATACAGTATTGGCATCGTACTGCTCTACAATATTACTCTAATCGGAAATGCTTAGTTTTGAATCTAAAAATACATTAAAGTTGATAATCTCCCATATTTACATATTCAGGCTTTCAAGGGAATTGATTGCTCGTTCAATTACAATTTTGTGAAAAACAAATATTTTAGTTTGTTTTGCTCTCAAGATTGTCATCACATTTCCCTATAAATGTGAAGTGTTTAATTCAATGAGTCATTGTAATTAGAACATGAGGATATAAAATGCAAATCACATTGAAAGCCATGTCTTAATTCATTTTGGGGATGATGTGCTTAAACAGAATACTAAGGTATATGAGGCTTTTTGCTTACACCCCACCACAGAAACCCCCTGGTAGAGTGGTTTGAGTAACCATCTCTGGACCGCCAAGCAATCAATATGTCAAAATATTTTAAGAAAAGGGCACAGACTATCAGGGATTGGACTAGTTAAGGCGTGTCTCTCCCACTCTCCAAGCCCGTGGGCTACCCAGCTTCCTCTGCAGCACAGAGGCCGTATTTGAGCACTGATTGCTGCAGTGGGACACCCGTGTATCCCCTCTGCAAACTGGGGGAGTGGCTATTTTGTCATTCAGCCTCAGTGACAGCATCACAGCCTCTTAGCAGCACTCTAGTGACCCCTAGTCTTACTAGACCCACGCCTCGACCTGCAGTGACAGAGGCAGGGGCCGGAGGCTGCCTTGCTGGGACAGTCCTAATGAGTGAACACGTCTGAGAAGCTCCCTGGCAGCAGCTCCTTTGTGACCTGGCTTCCGTGGCATTCTTGTAAGAACCCGAGGGCCCATCGAAGCAGCCCAAAATTTAGGATCCACCACCTCGTAAGCAGGGGAGCCGCAACCTGCTTCGGCGGAGGCGGTGGCGCAGCAACATCTCTGCTGGGCATTAAATTGATGGGGTATGTAACTGAGCAGATCTCTCACGTTCTGTAGCTATGGTGCATTGAGGGCTTGCTGGGTGCTCTATACAAGGCAGTGAAGTTGCAGGATTGTGGGACACTTCAGAGGCTGTGCAGTTACACCCCATCAACTCCAGAGTGCCTGCAAGGGGGACCGGGGCATATTGGTGGGCACCCCCTTCTACACTGCACTCTGGACTGGGTGCGAGTGGCAATTCGAGGTGACTACAGCGCCCGAACAGCAGCTTCTCTGCTGAAGGTCTAGGGACAAGACGTGCCGTCAGACTGACTGAATGAGTTCAGATGTTTTGGCTCAGAACCCTGGGGTCTGTTTTCCCACAAGCAGCTGTCCGGAGCTTACTGCCCAGAGACCGGAGAGTGTTTAGGGGCAGTGACGAGTTTCCCTTCTTGTGTCACCAACTACAGCCAGTACCACTCTTGTGGAGCTCATGCCGTAGTGCTCCACAGCCCTCGCTGAGGCTGCAGCACCTGGTGGCCTCGCCTACACCTGCTGAGCATTAGCCCTTGGGCCTTCTCATCTACTGCTTGCCACAATCCCTGTAAACAAGATGGATAATCAGCCTGCCTGGTACTTGTGGGGACCTCTGACCAGCCCCTCCCTGATCATCATTAACTGTGAGTTGTTGCGGGCTGGCATTGGGGACTCAGGTGTGAGGTTTTATTAACGCTCTTTGCTGCCCTTGAGGGTGCGCCGTATGTTGGGGGACGAACACAGAGATTACATTACTGAAGACTTGCAAGAATGATTGCATGGAGACCCAACACCATGCCAATGAGCCCGACTGCCCTCTTCGGTTAGATTGGACTCCTGAAGGGCCTGCCCTTCTCTTATCTTGCCACAGGCACTTTGCCTCTCCACCCACAACATACATGGGAGACTGTCTCTTTCTCCTCTGGGACACGTTTGCCTGCGACGAGTCGGGGTAAAGGGCTGGGTGACTTTGGACTTTCCACACTGGATCTCATGCCCTTGACCACCATGGTGTGCCCCAAATCTGTGAACGACAGTCCTCCCTATAGAACAAAATCCCTCTAGTTATCCTTAGACTCGAACCAATTCTTCTTTTAAATTATTTGACGGGGCATGGACATGTATTGAAAAGGACGGTATGGATACCAATCTCAGTAACGATCTTTAATATGCATGGGTACCCCTCAGAGTGTTCCTGTGATGATCCTGGAGTTTTCAGTTCTCCTTTAACTCTTATTTCCTGGACGTTCACAGGGAAAGTGAATGTCCAGAAATAAGAGTTAAAGGAGAACTGAAAACTCCAGGATCATCCAAATTTCAGATTGATCACCCGAACTCCGTGAAATAAATCCTGTGTGACAAAAACATGTAAGTACCCCCTAAACTGCTCATTAATGAATAGAACACTCCGAGGGGTACCCATGCATATTAAAGATCGTTACTGAGATTGGTATCCATACCGTCCTTTTCAATACAGGTCCATGCCCCGTCGAATAATTTAAAAGAAGAATTGGTTCGAGTCTAAGGATAACTAGTAGAACCACAAATATATATGCTTTTTAAGTAAGACCAACTTGACCTTAACAAATCTACCTAAAACCTAGATTAAATATAGGAGAAATATATAACCTCTGAGTAATATTAACTGTATGTATTTGTTTGCAGATTTGAAATGTTATAGATTTTATGTACCTGTCCTGAAGAAGGTGTTTACAAAAATATCAAGACACCGAAACGCGTAGACAAAAGGACTATTGTATCAATTTATATGTATATTGTGTATTCTATGTAATAAGAACATTTTTTTTAACTTCGTATTTTGTACTGTATATGTTAAATGATCATGACATTTTTTGGCATTTAATGCCGGTTTTTAATAAAATCGATACAAATATTTTAATAGTTTTGTGTTTGAGGTATATATTTCAGGTTCCACTTTAAATGTTTTGATAAGGTTTAGATTCTAACAGTATTGGTTTGCACAGAAAGGAAACTCTTTTTGTTTACGGCGGATGGGTGAGGCCAGTTTGTATGAGCAATTGGGACAACGTGTAGACACTAAATTGATGAAGGAGTCAAGATTGAAATGGGGACAGCGAGGGGCACTAGTGGTGTTTCTGATGTCCATAAGTTGGGAGCTGGTATAGGATAGCACCTTGTCTCCAGTTAAGGGTCTCGGAGGGCTAGGGGGCATGGCCCTGGGCCCTGTTCAGGCGCGGACGGGCGCAGACGGGCTTGACTTTGGCGCGCCATCAGCATGGTTCTTTTATGTTGGTGCAACGAACAGCTAGATTGCTGACCTCCGCTTGTCACCGGAGTGTATGGGGAACACATCCGGATCTTGCGATCGATCCCTTCACACAATCTGAAAAATTAGTGGTGGGCCGGGGAACACGCAGGAGGACACAGTGGCAAGATAAAAACAAAACAGTGCTTTAAATGTTAAAAGGACAAGCAAACAATAAAAAGTTGAGAGCGAAGAAGCCCTTTTCCAGGTGCTTTGATTGGCAGTGGCAGGCGTGCGGCTTTAAAGTTTAGGAGGGACTGCTACGCGGCAATTAGTGCAGGATAAAAATGATTGTTTCAAATTTAAAAAGTTTTAGTAAGAGCTAAGAAGCCCTTTTTCAGGCGCGGAGTATGGCAGTGGCAGCGTGCTGCTTGATGGGCTGGCGTGGCGATTGAAGCAAGATAGGAAGCGTAGCTAAGTGTTTTTTAAGTTAAAGCTGAGAAGCCCTTTCCCAGGTGCTCCTGTTGGCAGTAGCGTGCATGCTGCTATCGTACCTTAGAGTGAATTTGCATCCAATGGTCATAGACAAATGCAATGTTTAACTTGACCTTCTGTCTTGCTGTGATGTATTTGGCGACCCTGACGTACTCTGTTGTATTGAATAGGAATTTTCAATAAAGAGATTCTGAGTAAAAAAATAATTAAATAAGCACTAGTCCAAACTCAGAACATGTAGCCTAAAGACAGTTTCTCATGTGTGTGCTTAAGAAAGACTGTAATTGAACAGATCAGTCAGCTTCTAACAGCATCCAGTGGCCAAGGAGCCATCATTTCTCAGACATTTGGGACTTGGAAAAACTGGTGTGATATTTTTACAACAGTGTGAGAAAGTAGATTATTACTTGGGGTGAATAGTAGTCCACCACAAATAATGTTGTCACCTATTATTCTTGTTAGGCTCATTAAAGGTTTCAGTAATGTAACCCTTAATTCAACCCCTGGTATATCTGGCACAGAGCAGATAGGTGTAGCTTTGGAAAATGCGTAAAGCATTTAGAAGTACCAAAACAAAAAAATGTCAGAAACACAACACAATAAATATCCCACTCAAATTTATGACAATAAAGAAAAATGTAATGACCAATATGACACTTAAATGTTAAAAATCCAATAGGAGGAGCTGGTGATATGAATTTTTAAAGTTTTTAATGAAAAAAGAAACAAAAAGTGCAAACCACCAACCACGGGCAACTGGTTGCACTAAAGCTAAGATTTGATATACAAGATGGATTTCTCACAGTTGGAGAATTACCTTCACATTTAGAAAATTTCAGAGAAGGTAGAGTCTTCAGCGGGCCATGGATGCAAGCTGAATCCAATGAGGGCTTGTTAATGACAGCCCATCAAAGAAGGTGGGAAAAAGCTTAGAGGGCGAAAACTACAGATTTTATGCCCGGGAAGTCATCAGCTTCACTTGGATGCTGCTCAAAATTAGACCTGGTAAAACTTTTTTATTTTCGTACTTTGACTCATTTCTGGGAGTTGGAATTCTCACTGGAGCAAGGCTGCAGGGTGCAGCTGAGGAGGGTTCCTCATCATCAAACCCTTATCTGCATCTATCCCACTGAAATGGATTTGCTGCTGCTAAGGACGAGGCTGGACCTTTGCTGCTAGGCCTTCCCCCGTGCCATGCCTTTTTTGTGCTATTGGGGCAGTTCTTGATTAGGTCCCATAACTATTTGTCCACATAAGGTATCCATGCCAAATGTGCGTCCTTTTCCTCCAACATCATCAGGATTCTGAAGGTATCCATGGCTTGTGAATGCTCCTGGAGGGGATGGAGAAATGTGGCAAAATACATCTATGTTTAGTGCTTTTTGGGAAAAAAGTGCTGCAGAAGACAGCATCTGTATTTTTCCCAGCAATTGATATTAACAAAGTGCTTGTGGTGCTGAAATGACCTTCTTCCCAACTTACAGGAACAATAAGCCTTTTGTCACAAAACCAAAATTTTCTAAACAGTTTTGGAATTTTACTGGGACATAGCCTATTTTTCCTATTTTTTGTGCTTTTAACCTCTTTTCAGTTAGTGGGTGTAAAACCAATAATGAATCACAGAAAGCTATACATTTCTGAAAAGAAGATAACATTCAAAATTCAGCAAGGGGTCATTTGTGGAGATGCTTCAAGGTTCTCCTATAGAAAGTAATAGTTCAAATAATCAAATATTGAAATTTAGTTAAAAAAACACCTTCTGTGCCTACATTTTCACCTAAAACCTCTTGAAACTATGCTATATTTTTAAAGGAATATACCGTTACGTCCGTGGGATACTTGTCGATCTTGTTGGTTCACAAAGAAACCCAGGTTCCCAAAGCCAATAACTAAGCATGGGCAGAAAATCCGTTCCGCTTGTGGATTTTGCGGATTTTCGGTAAATTCGCAATCCGCGAGATTCGCGAATTTCCCGCAAAATCCGCTAGCGGAACGGATTGGGTCAAAAGTTCAAGCTGACTTTTTGTAACTATTTTAGAATGGGCCGGCAAGCTGCCAGAGCCTCTAAAATAGTTACAAAAGTCAGCTTCAACAGGAAGCACAAATAAAGTAAAGCAGGTGCTAGAGTTGAATCTCAAATTCAGTTACAAAATCATTAATCTTCCCAAACTTGGGGTGATTAATGGATGTGTAACTTAATTTGACCTTCAACTCAAGCACCTGCTTTACTTTATCTATTAGTGCTTCCTGTTGAAGCTGACTTATGGCTGAGGGCAGAAGGGCACAAAGTGGGACAGAGAGCATGAGTTAGGCAGAGGGCAGAAGGGCACGGAAACCAGTGGGGCAGAGGGCAAAAGAGCACAAACAAGAGTGGGGCAGAGGGCAGAAAGGCACAAAAACAGGTGGGACAGAGGGCAGAAGGGCATAAAAAACGAGAGGGTGGCAGTGATGAACCAGGTAAAAAATAACCTGCGAACATGCAAAGCGCCCCGCGAATACGCAAAGTTCCCCGCGAACATGCAAAAATAAAAAATCCACAAATTCGCGCGAATTAGCGAATTTTGTGGATTGCGAATTCGCAAATCCGCAAATTCGCGGATCGCAAATTTGCAAAATTTGCCCATGCTTACCAATACCTGAGCTGTAACTTGCAATGGTTTTTCATTGTGTACCGGGTATACAGCAATTCCTTTATCTACGTATAAAGAGTGAAAAATAGGTATCATGGAAACCTTTGTATTTCAGAAATGGGAATAAGATATGGAGTTTAGAAGCAGTGGATATTTGCACATCCCTGAATTTTGTGGGTAGCCATACCGGCATGTGAATTAGTGGGCAATTTTTGAGATTGTCTTCTTTTTTACACACTGTCTTGGAAGGCACAAATGCATAGAAAGACAAGTGATATTAACACTTGTTCTGCTATTTTGCATTCCTTCAGGTCTCCTGATAAAAATGGTTACTTGTGCCTCGCTGTGGATTTTGGACCCTAGCTTTGCCGGCGCCTGAGGAAACCTAGCAAACCTATACATTTTTCAAAACACAGACATCCAGAAAAATCTAGGATGGGGTGACTTGTGTGGCTCTCACCAGGTTCTGTTACCCAGAATCCATTGCAAACCTCAAACTTTGTAAAAAAACAAACATTTTCTTCACTCTTTGTGATGGAAAGTTCTGGAATCTGTGGGAAACCACAAACTTCCACCCACCAATCTTCCAAAAACCCCAATTAAAACGGTACCTCACTTGTGCTTAAGCAAGCACCTAAAGACACCTAGCAAACTTGCGCATTTTTCAAAACATGACACCCAGAGGAATGTAGGAGTGACTTGTGACTCCCACCAGGTTCTGTTACCCAGAATCCCTTGCGAACCTGAAACTTTGTAAAGAAAAAATAACACATTGTTCTCATATTTCTGTGTTGGAATGTTCTGGAATCTGTGGGGGGGCCTTAAACTTCCACCCAACCGGAATTTCCCCAAGTCACCTGAAATAAATGCAAACCCACTTGTGTGGGTAGGCCTCATGCCCACAACAGGAATAGGCTGAAACTGCAACATGGACACATCACATTTTTCAACAAAAAATTGACTCTTTTTTGCAGTGTTTCTAGCTGTGGATTTTGGGCCACAGCTCAGATGTCAATCAGGGAAACCTAGCAAATTTGTACCTTTTTTAAAGATAGACATCCAGGGGAATCCAGGATTGGATGACTAGTGTGTGCCATTCACCAGGTTCTGTTACCCAGAATCCCTTGCAAACCCCAAACTTTGTCATAAAACAAATTAGCCTCACATTTCTGTGATAGAAAGGTATGGAGACTGTGGGGATCCACAAACTTCTACCCACACAGCAAGCCCCCAAGTCTCTTAATAAAAATGTTACCTCACTTGTGTGGCTAGGCCTAATGCCTGTGACAGGAACTGGCCCAATACCTACTGTGGAGACTTGAAAATGATCGATCACAAAAAATACCTAGTCTTGCAGCCATGTAGGGAAACCTACCAAACCCAGAAATTTCTGAAAACTAGACATATAGTGGAGTCCAAGGATATGTGGCTTGCATGGATCCCCCAACATTTCCTTACCCAAAATCCCCTGCAAACCTCTAAGTAATCACATTTTCCTTACATTACTGTCTAGGATCATCGTAATGGCACACATTTCCTTCCACTCTGCCTTCCCCATGGTCTTCCAATCAAAATTATACTTCCCTTTTGTGGGTCTCTAATGCAGAGTCAACCTAAATACAAATAATTTGCTTAGAACTCGCTGTGCTATCCCTCAATCTCTATGTTTTTTTACCTTTCCCAGTCACAGGCCGTTAGCCCACCCACACAAGTGAGGTATCATTTTAATCCAGAGATCAAGGGGAAGGCTGGGTAGCAGGAAATGTGTGCCAGCACAACAATATTCCCACTGAAATGTGAGAACAATGTGATTTTTTTATTAGCAAAATTTGAGGTTTATATGGGATTTTGAATATGAAAACATTGGGGGATCCATTCAAGCCACACATCCTTGGATTTCCCCGGGTGTCTAGTTTTTAGAAATGTCTGGGTTTGGTAGGTTTCTCTACATAGCTGTCGATTGCAGGACCAAAAATACAGGTGACCCCCTTGCAAAGCCAGGTTATTTTGTGATGCCTCCAGAATACATTTTGTGCCCATCCCTGTGGCAGTCCTTTGTTCCACCCACACAAGTGACAAACCACTTCTATCAGGAGAAATGGGGAAACGCTAGGCAGAAGGAAATTTATGTCCGTACAGTGATACCGCAACATTTCCATACAGAAAGGTGAGGAAAATTTGATTATGTTTTAGCGAAATTTGAGATTTGCAGGGGATTCTGGGTAGGAACACTTTAGGTGATCCATGCAAGCCACACATTCTTGGTCTCCTCATGTTTGTAGTTTCAAAAATGTCTCTGTTTGGGTAGGTTTCCCAATATGGCCACCGATCCCGGACCAAAAACACAAGTGACCGCCTTGCAAAACCAGGGCATGTTGTGATTGATCATTTTGATGCCGCCACGACATGTTTTGGGCACTTGCCTGTGGCGGGCACTTAACCCAACCACACAATGAGGTACCATTTTTATTGGAAGACCTGGGGAAATGTTGGGAAGTAGGAACATTTGTCTTGGTCAGGTGATCCCACAACATTCCCACACATAAATGTGAGGAAAATGAGATTTGTTTTAGCAAAATCAGAGGTTTGCAGGGCATTCTGGGTAGGAAAACATAGGAGGATCCATGCAAGCCACACATTCTTCGACTCCCCCGAGTGTATAATTTTCAGAAATTTCTGGGAATGGTAGGTTTCCCTACAGAGTCGACGAGCCCACAACCAGAAATTCAGGTGAACTCATTGCAAAGCCAGGTTGTTTTATGATTGGTTATTTTTTATTTCCTATAATATGTTCTGGGCCATTCCCTGTGGCCTACCCATACATGTGAGATATCATTTTTATCGGAAGACCCGCAGAAATGCTGGACAGTACGATATTTGTGTAAGACCGGTGTTTCCACAACTTTTCATGAGGGGGTCTGGTCAGACATTATCATATAAGCGAGTCAGTATTATATCTATGACGACTGCCCATCTGTATACAAACTGGTCAGTCCATATAATTTCATTAATTTAACCCAATACAGTTGGCTCTTACCAGGACGAGTCACTGCGAGACACGTGATCACGTGACTCAGTGTCATTTTGATGGTTACCGGTACATAATGGCTGGGCATCCACAAGGTAAATAAAGAGTTTTCACACAAACTCGTGCGTGTAATTTGGGACGTCCTAAACTGCACTCTCTTACCACAGAGGTGCAGCATGATCAGTACAATCACTGCAATGCTCTGGTTTTTATTTACACCGGTCCTTGTTCAATCAAATTTTGACGTGAAGTTCGAGAACCCCCTTTTACGCCCTGAAGAAGTTGCTAAATTACAGCAACAAAACATGTTGGCTTGATAAAGAAGAGGATATGGTATACAATTAAACCATTTTTAATGGAAGGTCTTGCAGCATCAGAATAAAGAAAAAAGACGACCAGCAAGACTTTTCCAGGTTTTATTTACCTGTTTGTTTTGGTTGTCTTGGGGTCGTAGTATGGATACATGTTGTCACAGTATTGTCTGAATCCACTCACTGTGTTCTGTGTGTTTTCTTGTCACTATTCTCACTGTGTGTACTAGTATTTTTGTGTGCACGTTTCTTACTTCACGTAGAGAGAGTAACCGATGATGAGAAGTGAATATACCGGATATTGCTAAACCGGCAACCCCCTCGGGTGTTACGACCGTGAGGTACTCTCTCTACTCCCCACACTTTTTCTAGTAAGTGTTGGCCTGTGTTTTTTTTATTTGGTTCATGTTGATTTACTGAGACATCCTTGCCTAAGGAGTAGTGTGAACACACACACCTAGGGTATAGAAACAGACACTGTGGTCATTTACCCTGGTTGTGGTCAAGAAAGTGGATGGTGTGTTAACTGAGGTAGGGCAACAGTTTGATTATTTTTGATTGAGTGGGGGGCAGCCTTACCTCTCCTCCCCCTACACCCCTTGAGATTAGTAACCCCCTTGTAAAACCAAGTTGTTTTGTGCTTGATAAATTTGATGCCTCCACAATACGTTTTGGGCTCTTCCTTGTGGCAGGCAATTGGCCCACCCACACAAATGAGGTAGCATTTTTATCAGGTTTTGGGGAGCACTGGTTGGTAGGAAATGTGTGGCTTATTTCTAAAAAGCAGAAGAACATGTTTATTTAATTATTATTTATTTAGAAGTTTTGTATAGCGCTAGCTGGACCATAGGGTAACAGAGCGCTTCACAACAAGTACAAATATGAGCATTTTTGGTAAAGACAAAATCCGAAACTCACAAACTTAACAGCATTGTAGACATAATTACAATACAGATCTTGTGGTCGAACAAGAGGGGTGAGGCTGAGAGGTTTCATGAAGAGGAGTTAGTTTGCTGATAGCTAGTGAGGTGTCTATCAAAGAAAAAGTGGTACACCGGGAAATCCCATCGATTTTAGTTTTAAGACAACTGTTTTAGTCCGCATTGAGGTTATGGTGTGGTGTCGAACACTTTCCGGAGTATCTTGTGGTTTTCTCGTTACGTTCGAGAGCGCTCTAGGAAGAGGGCTTTGAGTAGGATCTTGAATTTCAGGAAGGAGGTGGTCGTTCTGATGTGGGGGGCATGGAGTTCCAGATCTTAGGTGCATTTCCTTGAGTGCTGGAGAGAAGTGGTTGAATTTCTTAGTTCCTGTGACCATTCTTGCTGCGGCATTGAAGGAAGTTATCAGGGGACCTAGGTGAGATTTTGTTGTCCTGGTCAGGGCTGTGATTTCATAGTCAATTCTAGAGAGCACCAGTGCCTGGATGGCCTGTTAAAGATCTTTTGGGGGAAGGTACGGTTTTATTTTGTATAGAAGTTTCAGATTGAGAAATGCACTTTTGGCGGATTTTGAGAAGTGTTTTTTCATGTCCAATTTGGGGTCTAGGGTAATACCTAGAGATTTCACTGAGTCCGTTGGCGTGAGGGCACCATTGCGGGCGTCAATGGCTTTGAGCCATCCCTCGATTTGGGGTTTTTCATCTATGTTGGAGATGAGGAGAACTTCTGTTTTCTCTTGATTGAGTTTAAAGTGGTTCACTGTGAGCCAATGTTGGACCTTTTTGAGCATGACATTTAGTCTGTATGTCATCAATCAAGGTGGTTTCCAGATAATGTTGTGTGTCATCCGCACAGAGGTGGAAGGGGATGTTGGAGTTCCTGAGAAGTGTGGTGAGGGGTTCCATGTAGATATTGAAAAGTTGGGGAGAGAATACTAACCCTTGCGGAACTCCTCTGTTGACGGGTAGGGGGTCGGATTCAAAGTTATTAATTTTTATTCTTTCCGAGTGGAGAAAAGAGGAGAACCAGTTTAGTTCTTTCATTTCAATGCCCGCTCTTTCGTGGAGGACTTTTAGGGTAGGGTGTGATCAATTGTATCGAAAGCGGCCGATAAGTCTAGAAGAATGAGAAGGCTTCATTGGTCTGAGTCAAGTGACTTGTGTAGATCGTCTATGACATTTACGATTGCCGTTTCGGTGCTGCATCCCTTTCTGAATCCCGATTGATGTGGGTCTAGGAGCTTGATATTCTCCAAGTGTTGGGTTAGCTGCAGAAGAACACATCTTTCGAGAAATTTAAATAAAAGAGGTAGGTTCAATACAGGTCTAAAGTTGTTCATATCCTCAGTGTCTAGCCCCGTTCTTTTTAGTAGCGGTGTGACTTGACCTACTTTGAGGCAGTTTGGAATGATTCCCTAGCTCAGTGAGCTATTAATGATCTTGCACCAAATTGGTGCTAAGATAAACTTCGCGTCTTTAGCCAGGCTCGTGGGAAGAGGGTTTGGCGGAGGCGATCAGATTGACTATCTCTGCTTCTTGGATGGGGGTGAAGGAGGACCAGGGAATAGGTGCATTCACTGGGGTGCTGTCCTTGATTGCTGGTGTCTTGATCTCCGTGTGAAGGGAGGGATTTTTGCTGAGAGAGAGAGA
Organism: Lissotriton vulgaris; assembly: GCF_964263255.1. NCBI lineage: Eukaryota > Metazoa > Chordata > Amphibia > Caudata > Salamandridae > Lissotriton > Lissotriton vulgaris. The sequence continues at coordinate 322,548,235 of NC_141699.1, read as the reverse complement.
TCGGTTTTGGTGATTTTTTCATTGAAAAAGCTGGCAAAGTTATCGCATAGTACTTTGGATGCTACTATGTTGGATGTCATTGGTTTGGATGTTTGGCTCCTAATGATATGAAAGATTTCCTTGGGGCGTTTTTTTGCATTGTCTAAAGCGGAGCAGTAGAAAGTTGTCTTTTTGTTCTTGATGTTCTTATTGTATTTTCTGTGTGCTGCCTTGAGTTGATCACATTGGAGGGAGGAGGGATTGTTTCTCCAGATTCTTTCTAAGGTTCTGAGCTGTCTTCTTTCATCATTGATGTTGGTGTAGAACCAGGACCTGGAGGGGGTGCTTCTGGGTTTTGTTAGATACAAGGCACAGTATTGCAAGGAAAATGTGTGACTGTAGTCACATTTTGAGGTTTGAATGGCATTTTGGGTAGGAAAACTTGTTGGTATCCACAAGAGGGACACTGCCATGTACTCTCATGGGTTTATAGCTTTCAAAAATATTGAGAATTGGTAGATTGCTCCTACAATGTAAACCTTGGCTGAGAAAGACAAAACAGACAAATATACCTCACAGCTAACTATCCCTATACACACACACACACACACACATACTAGTTGGATTTGGGAGTGAAGATTTTGAGCTTTACATTTTATTAACAACAGATTTCACAAAAAGGAAATGCACTGTTAATATTTAAAAGGTTAAAAACCTGAACCAATGACTCACAGCTCGTGAGCTGTAAAGTCATGGCAAGGCACTAATCTCTTTACAGGCTATTCATACACCTTTCATTCTTGACCCATACAAGAACATTTATACTGCCGGCCATGGGCCCAGTACATTACAACACTCACATCAACAGGCAGCGACATTCAATTGCCCATCACTTTTATATGCCCACATGCCTGACATAGAAACCACATCGGCTGGCTGAGTGTATAGGCTGGCTTTTTTGCTAGCTGTGTGTATAGTGACCAGCAGCAAGTCACTACTCACACACTGTCAGCAAAGCACCAGTCTATGCACACCCAGCCAAGTGCCAGTCCACCCACACCGCCAGCCAAGCGCCTGTCCATACACACCACCAGCCAAGCACCAGTCCATGCACACTGCCAGCCAAATGCCAGTCTATATACAGTGCCAGCCAAGTGCGAGTCCATGCTCACCACCAGCCAGGCACCAGTCCATGCACAGTGCCAGACCATTACTAATCCATGCACTCTACCTGCCCGGCACCAGTCCACGCACAGTTCCAGCCTGGTGTCAGTCCATGCACACCACCAGAAGGTGCCAGTCTACATACATCATTAGCCAATCACCAGTCCAAATACACTGCTAGCCAAGCGCCAGTCCACACACTGCCAGCCAAGCACCAGTCCATACACCACCAGCCAAGCACCAGTCAATGCACACCACCAGCCAAGCACCAATCCATGCACACTGTCAGCCAAGCACCAATCAATGCACATCATCAGCCAAGGATCAGTATGCGCACACCGCCATCACATTTGTTATGCAAAAAGGAAAACCGAAATCAGTTGGCAATAGATACAAAACTATAACTACAAACACAACAGCTCTAACTAAATACATGGCACTAATGCCAACCTTGAAATCTGAACAAAAAATATAAAATGATACAGATCAGTCAGTTTTGTGCGGTACAATTTAAAACATGTGAGCATATATGGCCCAGGATTAAAAGAACAATAGGGGCAGTATATACGACTCTTCTTCCACATACATGTTTTGGCACAGACTCTACAACTCTTAGGGGGAAAGTCTTTTTGGGAAGTTGGAAGAAGGTGATCAGGAAAGTGGTGATCTTTCAATTTAGCCACATCCTCCACCACTAAAACAAGGCTGCCTATCAGAGACTGCTATAATAATCATTAGATACAACAAAGGCATTGCAGATTTCCAAATGGAACAGATGGACAGCCAACTTCTTATACCAAACGTCCAACTTACGAACAGTAGTGTAAGTTTCCCACATCTGATCTACTCAATCAACACCACCCATGTGCTTATTGTAGTCTAAAATACACACAGGTTTGCACACTTTAGGAACATGACCCCAAACAGTCACAAGTGAAGTACTTTTATCATGGATGGTAGTCCTCATATAAGCATCTCTCCTGTCAGAAATGTTCAGAGCTAGAAGTTCATCACTTCGCAAGGCACTGCACAGTCCCTTCTGAAGTCTTTTACAGTTAGAGTGGATTGTGCCACAAGCAACAGTGTCCACTTTGAACAATTCCCTGATCAAAGGCACACCACTGTAACAGTTATCTACATATAAATGGTGACCTTCATTAAAAAGTCTTCTAACAGGTTCCCACACAATTTTCTCTGTAACTCCAAAAGTAGACAGACAACCAGGGGGGTCAATACTAGAATCCCTACCAGTATAGACTCTGAAATTATAGACTTATCTAGTACTACTCTCAGACAGCATATGCATCTTAATTCCATAACATGACCTCTTGCTAGGAATGTACTGCCTAAAAACCAAACAGCTCTTGAACAGGATCAAAGACTCATCCACAGTTATTTCTTTCTCTGGCACAAAGATCTCTGAAAATCGATCTACGAAGTGATCAAGGACAGCCAAACTTTAAATAGACGATCACAATCAGGGTGATCTTATAACAATGTTAAAGAATTATCAACAAAATGCAACATCCAAAGAAGAAGCAAATACCGATTACAACCCAAGGATGCAGGAAATATAGCCATTACCATCAAGGGATTAGTAGACCAATATGACAACAGTGGCAGCTTCCTTATCAAGCCCATCAAAATACGTTAAATCCAAGAACTTCTTCAGCTCATCCAAATTTGTGGGAGTCCACGGGGTAGCTTAGAGTGGGGCGCACATCTGGCACTGTTGTTCCTAAAATTACTGTTCAGCATTCAAATTAGTCTGCTACACAATATCAGCCAAAAATACATCTTCCATAAACAAATGAAAGAAATTAATAGGTAAAATGTTTTCACAATTCCCTCTACACCCTGCAACACTACCTCAGGCAGGCAACACTTCCTGCTCCATGACTGGATCAACCATGAGTCCAACACTTCCAATGGGAAACGTTGTAGCCATGGGCTACAATCCAGATACCTCTTCCTGCACGATAGGCACACCAGTGTCTTCCTCTAACAGCAGCACTTCATCCGCACTGACAGTGGCTTCATCATCAGATGATTCTTCTCAGACTGAAAATTCACAGTAGGAATCCTAGCCAACCTCCTCTGTTTCAGAAGCATAGTCAGTCTCATAATCACGGTCAGACGAAGTCTCAAAAAGCAGACAAAGAACCTGCTGAGCGGTCATCCTGTAGCTAAGCATAATCCTTAGATATACAAGTAACTTGACAAACAAATCAACAGTACCCAACACTATGTAAAAAAGTAATAAACAAAGTGCAGATTTATAAAACAAAAAGAAAAACTACCTGCATATATTAGTTGCAAGGTAAAGTCAATCAATACAAAGCACACAAAGACCTATATACCAATACCACTCACTTGCTAGGCCCTACCCTTCCCTTTTCTTACATGTGAATCACCCCAAAGGTAGGCCTAAGGTACCCTGGTGGACAGGGTGCAGTATATGTGAAAGATTGGACATGCCCTGGTGTGTGTGGCATGTCCTTATAGTGAAATACTGCCAATTTCACTTTTCCTTAACACACACTTGCAATTACACAAACTACAGCTCTACCAGATTGGGAGTCTGTGGGCGATTCAGACGTCCTCTGGAGTCTGGGAGCGCCGCTTGTTTTAATCAGGCTGAGATCACACAGCCCTGCCGCCTCATTGCGCGCTTACTCGCGCTGGACCTATGCGCCTGTATTTTAAAACTGCTTTTATGCTGTGCAACACTAACCCCTCTTTTGTTGTGCAGGTCCCCTGGAGCTGTCTTATTTTTATTTGCGCCGCCTGTCTTTAATTCACCTTCGTCTTTGGAGTGCGCGCTGGGACCCGTCCGGTCGCGCTGCACTTCCACCAGCTGATTCCGCCTCCCGGCCCGCCCACTGCAGCCGAGCAAGGTGCTGCCTGGGTCGTGACCTGGTGAGCCGCCATCTTGGGTGAGGGAGTAGGCGAGCGGTGCAGCGCTCGGCCCCTCCCGCCCTCGGCCTCATAAATACCCTGGCCTGGCAACTGTCCCATTGATTGGGAGTCTGTGGGCGATTCAGACGTCCTCTGGAGTCTGGGAGCGCCGCTTGTTTTAATCAGGCTGAGATCACACAGCCCTGCCGCCTCATTGCGCGCTTACTCGCGCTGGACCTATGCGCCTGTATTTTAAAACTGCTTTTATGCTGTGCAACACTAACCCCTCTTTTGTTGTGCAGGTCCCCTGGAGCTGTCTTATTTTTATTTGCGCCGCCTGTCTTTAATTCACCTTCGTCTTTGGAGTGCGCGCTGGGACCCGTCCGGTCGCGCTGCACTTCCACCAGCTGATTCCGCCTCCCGGCCCGCCCACTGCAGCCGAGCAAGGTGCTGCCTGGGTCGTGACCTGGTGAGCCGGCATCTTGGGTGAGGGAGTAGGCGAGCGGTGCAGCGCTCGGCCCCTCCCGCCCTCGGCCTCATAAAATGGTCCCTCTTCATAGGGAGCGCAGCGGACGGGCGCAGCGGGCGCGCCGTCATCGCGCCGAAGTCGCGCCTAAGTCCCGCCCGTCTGTGCCCGTCCATGCCCAGACGGGCGCAGGGGCCAAGGACGCTGCCGCACCCATTACTTACAGCAACGCGGCACTTAAAGCTCTTCAGTTCCCCCCCTGCCCCCTCCACCCCATCACTTGGGCTCGTATTACCTCTTTGGAAATCATGGGAAGCTCACCCCCTCTATTAGGGGCTGTCACACCTGCTACCCACGAGTCAAGCCTCCGCGTTCTGTACCTCAACACTCGCTCCTTCATTAGGCACCAGATCGACATTTTCCTCTTACTGACTACCGAGAGTCCGGATATACTCCTACTCTCGGAGACATGGCTTTCGGAAGACTCGCTCCCAGACATTCTGGCAGCGTTACCTCCAGACTACTACATGCTGAATGCCAATCGATCAGGTGGCCGTCAGGGAGGGGCTGTCGCAGCAGTAATCCAGAAAAACCTGCAAATCATCTCTACCTCCTCGCTCATTCTCCCAGCAGTTGATAACCTTGTGATCAACCTGGGCACGAAAGAAGGCGCTGTCACGCTCGTGGTGCTATACCGCCCCCCGTACCCTATGCCTCTTTTTCCCCCTTCTTTTGTTGAACAAATAGCCAATCTCACCACCTCCTCCCCTCGTGTAGCCATTTTTGGGGACTTCAACTACTGGTATTCAGGCCACTGAGCTCTTCGAGGCCCTATCGTCCCTTACCCTAAAACAACACATTGACGTCCCCACTCACACTGGAGGTCACATTCTCGATCACATCTGGACCCATGGGGTCAAGCTCTCCCACTCGGTGATTACTCCCTGTATTTGGTCCGACCATTTTCTGGTCAACGCCACCCTCACCATTACTGGCCATATCAGAGCCCCTCCCTCAGAGGGCGGCATGGCACGAAAATGGAGGGCTGTAGACACTCAGGTCCTTCTTGACCTCCTCTCGAAATCCCGCCCTTCCCTCACGTCTGACCTCAGCACTGACAAGCTAGCCCATGACATCTCTCACTGGCTTGTCTCGGCTAGCGACATCTTAGCCCCCCTCACCAAATTCCCTCGGTCACGGCACAATCACTCCCATAAGTGGTATAACCCCGATCTTAAAAAGCAACACCTTGAACTTCGCCAACTGGAGCGCAGGTGGAGAAGGGACTATCACACCTCAAGCAGGGAGATTTACTTGGTCGCACGCAACAAGTATAAGAAAGCCATCATCGCGGCCAAATCTGCATATATCGCGGAAAGAATTCTCTCTGCACCCATTCAATCCAAAGAAATTTTCAAAGTGATTGGGGAACTCACCACTGACACCAGGACTCTCCCCATCCAGGCCCCTACCCAGGAATCTTGCAATGCCCTTAGCTCCTTTTTTGTTGAAAACATTGTTATGATTAAGGACTCTATCACCACCCCCTCTCCTGACGCTGTTACTACTCCGGTCCCCCATAACTCTTCCTCACTTCTGCACTTCCCTACCCTTGACTCGACCACCCTAGCAAAACTAGCTACCCGGGTCAAGTCTGGTTCCCCGGACGACTGTTGCCCCCCATCTATACTGCGAGACATCTGCCTCTCTCTTCCCGAAAGCATTCTTCCGTTGCTGAACTTGTCTCTTTCTTCGGGCACGGTGCCTGGCTCTTTTAAGGAGGCCGTGTTAGTTCCTCTCTTGAAGAAGCCGGGGGCCGACCCATCGGTCCCAGCCAATTACCGACCTATTTCCCTCCTTCCCTATCTCTCCAAAATCCTGGAAGCCCATGTTACGGCTAGCCTCTCACAGTTTGTCGAAAATTCGAACTTCCTGGAGTCTAACCAAGCCGGTTTCCGACCCGGCCACTCCACGGAGGCAGTCATCTTAGCCGTGCTCGACACTCTGAGAGGCAATGCCGACAAGGGCATCCCCCAGGCCCTGGTCTTGTTAGATCTGTCGGCCGCATTCGACGCAGTGGATCATGACATTCTCATCCGCCGTGTCGAGCAGGCCGGCCTCCAGGGCCCGGCGCTGGCCTGGATCCACTCCTTTCTATCTGGTAGGTCTCAGACGGTCAGTCTAGGGACCTTTCGTGGACCCAAAGTCTCCTCCACTTGCGGTGTCCCCCAGGGTTCTTCTCTGTCCCCCCTCCTTTTCAACCTCTATCTTCGCCCCCTTCTTCTTTCTCTGAGGCAGTGGGACGTCACCGTCTTTAACTACGCTGACGACCTACAACTCATCTTTCCTCTCTCCACCCCTTCTGCTGTCTCTAATTTTCATTCTGTTATGTCTCATATTCTTCTCTGGATGAGCCAAAATCAGCTTAAGCTGAATCCTGGAAAGACAGAGCTCCTTCTTCCTGGCAGGAGCTCCATCTATTGGGGTCCACACTTTTGGCCTTCTGGACTCGGCCCTCCCCCTGTCCCTGTGACATCCGTGAAGAGCTTGGGTGTCATCATTGACTCCGAACTCTCCCTCAAGGCCCAGGTGGGGGCAGTGGTCTCTTCCTGCATGGACCAGATCCGCAGGATCAGGAAGGTCGCCTACCTCCTGTCCCCCGCAGTCCTACTTCAAGTCACTCTGGCCTTAGTCCTTTCCCGTTTGGACTTTTTCAATTCTCTATATCATGGCCTGCCAAAAACCTTGCTCTACAGGCTACAGGTCGTGCAGAACCAAGCGGCGCGTCTTGTATTTAGGACCCCTAAATGGCAGTCGGCCAAGCCCCTCCTTGCTAAACTGCATTGGCTCCCTATCAATCTCAGGGCAGCCTTCAAGACCGGCTGCCTAGTATTCAAGTCCCTCACTGGCCCTTCTCCTAGTTTTCTGAAATCTTTTATCACCCCGTACTGCCCCCCCGCACTCTCAGATCCTCTCATCTTCACCTCCTGGTCATCCCACCCTTTAAGCTTACGAGGATGGGTGGCCGAAGTTTCTCATATCTTGCCCCCACATTCTGGAATTCTCTCCCCCTTTCTCTCAAATCTGTCACATCACTCATCCTTTTCCGTAAGTCCCTTAAAACCTGGCTTTTCCCCCAATCTGGATAAACTCTAATCTGCCACTTTCAGTATCCCAATCAGCGCCAGGAAACCTACGGTGATAGTGCGCTCTACAAAAACCTCCTAACATAACATAACATAACCAGTGCTGAAACCACAAGCACATGTTACACTAAAGTAAAACAAATGTTTGTACTAAAATAAAAAGGAGAAAACAAAAGTTACGATCACAAATAATGGCAAAACACATAGACCATCAGCCATAGTACATTTAATACACACATTTTCCCTGGTGGTCTAGGGGCTTATTCTCCCTTAGGGGGCACATAGGCTTTGATATCCAAGGCCTATCTGCCACCAATAGGACAACAACAGCCAAAATATTCACCTCCAAATGGGGAGCGACTTGTGCCCAGGTGCCACTCCCCAAACCAATTTGCACAATACATAATAAAATACCTGGTGGTCTACTGGCTTCTGCCCCCCTTGGGGGCAGATTGGCCTACAAATATAAGGCAGATCTGTCTCCAAGGGGGACAGAAATCGTCAAAACATTCACCCCCAAAAGGAGAGTGACCCTTGCCCAAGGGGCCACTCCCCAAAACATGTTTTAACACTACATACAGACGAAATCCCTGGTGGCCTAGTGATTCTGCCCCACTTGGGAGCAGATGGGCAGAAAAATATAAGGCTGATCTGCCCCCAAGGGGGGAAAAATGGCATAAACATTCATCCACAAAAGTGGAGTGACCCTTGCCCAAGGGGGCACTCCCCAAAACAATTTTCTGTACATACAAATAAAACCCCTGGTGGGCTAGTGGCTTCTACCCATTGGGGGCATATGGGCCTAAATTATAAGGCCAATCTGCCCTTATAGTGACCAATAATTTCTTACCAAAAGGGGAGTGATCCTTGCCCAAGGGATCACTCCTCGTAATATAAAAAAATAATCCTCGGTGTTTAGTGGCTTTTGACCCCCCCCCCCACCCCCTTCATCAGGATGTACCTGATACACGTCCTCTCTCTGGACGCGCTGGAACCAAATGGTTTCTAGGACGTCCCCGGCAGCCTATATTGATGTCTGCATGCCATGAGCGTACTGTACTCATCTGATTGCTGAGGGGAGGTTGGGGATTGCAGCAGAAGCACTTCCACTGCCATCCCCAGTGGGGGCATGTAGGTGAGTGGCTCATGGGGGGAGAGCCAGTGTCATGATGTAATGGTTCCATCCTTGGCACAGCATCACCGCTGCAGAGGATGTAACCAATACGTCCTTGGCACCCAAAGGGTTAAATCAGGCCCACAGAGGGTGTAGCTAGGTGGATTGACTGGTAGGTAGGTCCCAGTATGCCAACGGTTCTCCAGGCAAATCTTAGCAAAATATTTCTGTTAGACCTGGCACAATTTTTAACCCTTGTATTTTTGCCTTTGCCTTCTGTGTTTTTGCTGTGTGTTGGACTTTGTTGTTGCTGGTCTAGATGCTTTGGGCACTTTGCCACTGCTGTTCCGGGCCAAAGTGCAAGTGCAAATTGTTGTTATGATGGTTTGGTGATTCCATGATTGGATTATTTGATTTACTGGTAGGTCCCTAGTACAGTGCACTGTGTGTGCCCAGGGTCTGTAAATCAACCGCTGCTTGTGGGCCTGCAGCAATGATTGTGCCATCCACATAGGCAGCATGTAAATGTGATTCAGATCTGTCACTGCAGTATCTGTGTGCAGTCTAGTACTGCCATGTTGACTTGGCAGGTACACCCACTTGCCAGCCCCTCCCCTTCCCTTTTCTCACATGTTAGTCATCTCTAAGGTAGGGACCCTTGTGGGCAGGGTGCAGTGTATGTCTAATGTAATGTAAGACATCCCCAGGTGTGTGCAGCATGTCCTGATAGTGAAATACTGCCGAGTTTTGTTTTTCGATATTGCAAGGCTACCTGTTCCCATAGGATAGAAAAGGGAGTTTGCTTATAACTTCTTATGAACATAAATTCCCCTGGTAACAAGGTAGGAAAAAAAGTTTAGGGTGCCTGAACTCAGCATGCTAAAATGCATCTTTTAGTGAGGGTTATTTTTACATTTTAGAAAGTAGGTATTTTCTTGCTTAACCATCCAGTGTGCCTCAGCTAAGATGTGTATTGACTGTCTGGCTTCGGAGTGACAAAGGCAGGGGATTTACAGTGGCTCCAGAAACTCTAAATGAGTCAGGGCTAGGCTGAATAGACCTGGGCTGCATTTAGAGTAGGGAGAGGAGATTTTCCTTTCACCTGAGTGGACCTGATCTGCCTTCCAAAATGCTGTCTCCACCTCCTGCCAAGAAAGTGCACCAGAGAGGACAGAACCGGTTTTGACTGAGCAAAGGGCTGCTCTGCCACCAGAGAACAAAGGACCTTGCTTTATGAATATTGGGGCCCAGACTCTAGAACTTTTGATTACTTTTGGACTTCAAAATGAACCTTTGACAAGGAGAAGTTCTGGAGAAACTGGAGGAGGAGTACTGCCCCTTTGATGTGTGCTGTCAGGGGTTGGCCTGCAGTGGCTATGTCTGCCAAGGAGATAGACTGTGTGTGCATACTGCTTGAGAATGTATCTCCAAAGGCTTGAAGTGGAGCTTGCCCCCTGTTCAAGAGATCTCAGGAACAGCCAAGACCTCACCACCCTTTCTGGCATCGTCTTTGATTCCGCTGGTTCCAGTCGCCGCAGAAGAAAAGAGCTGCTGGTTGCCCCGCATACTGTGGGCACCACACTCCGCACCGCTTCACTACACGTTGTACAGAAGTCACCGACTCTGTCGCTGCCCGCCTCAAACATCAACCATATCTGTCACCGCACCATGACTTGCCAGCACAGCATCGAGCACTGTCTCACCCTCCAATACAAGCCTTGGTCTCTCCAACTCCATCAACGAGCCGCTGCCTGCACCGAGCCATGAGGACACTGCATGCTTCCATCTCACATCGCAACCACAACGGTTGCCCGACCGACTTGCATCTACACGTTGGCTGCAATAAGAAAGGTACCATCCTCGAGTCTGTAGAACCTTTAGCTAACCCATACCCACGCTGTTGGCTGGAATTGTTAGACTCTGTTGTGTTCAGTATCGAGGTAGGCCCAGAAGGAGATGCCGATCAGAGGAACTGTGTTTTCACATTATTCCTGCAATATAAAGGTTGTTTTGCACAGTACCTATTTTTACAAGTATTGTGTGTTCGATTTTTGTCGTTTTTGTTCTAGTTGGTTTAGATAAAGTTTTGCTTACTTTTTCTAAACTGGTGTGGTGTTCATTTGTGGTGTTTTCACTGTGTTACTGTATGCATGCACAAATGCTTTACACACTGCCTCTGAGATAAGCCTTTCTGCTCATGCCAAGCAACCAAGGGGGTGAGCAGGGGTTGTTTTAGAAGTGTATCCCTCTTACCCTTACTAGGAAGAAGGGTCACTACTTGGACAAAGGTACCTACCTCTGCCAACAAGAGAGCCCCATTTCTAACAGTTTCTATGTCACAGTTTTTGGGTTAGGCAGGAGTAGTACACTCTGACATAAGCTAGAGGTGACAGGACCTCAAGAACAGTACTTGGAGTTAAGACTCACTTCAACAGAATCCACCAGAAGATTACAAGGCAGGTCCCCTTGAAATGGATCAGCTGGATCATTCCAGGAAAGTGGGTTTCACCAAGCTTGTGTGTCTCTGTAGCTTACAGGAGGTCACCCTACTTAGTCTGGGAGTCCATTTCTTTGTCCCGGGTACCAGGTCCAACTTTTCAGATCTCCCCACAGATCTTAACAGCAAATGTAGTCCTTCTTCGGTCTTCCAGAGGTCCTGTAGTGTTCTAAAGATGGTGCCCAGGGGTGCCACATTTATGTCTCACACTAGCCTGTGAAGAGATGACTCTACACCACTCCCTAACCTGTAGGAAAAAAGTTACCAAAGGTAACGCTACCCACTTCTGCAGCAGGTCCTGTGTACCTTACTTCATACAATGCTACAATGCCACTAAGTACCTAAATCCAACATGTCAGAACCTTTCTCCTCATGCCAGGGGCTCTTGTGTCCACACTAAAGTTGTGGCCATGGTGGGCCCTCGCCTGGCAGTTCGGGCTGGACAGTTCCCATTGGAAAAGCGACAAGACAGTATTTGCATATGGCTGGGTCCAATGGGAGGTGGCATGGTGTGAAAAATAATGATGGTCTGGGATGTGGTCTCAAGTAATTAGCAGTGTCTGGGATTAACTAAAGCATTCTATCCATCACTTTTTGTATTGTTAACACTTGTGGTGTGGTTAGGGAGTTAGGCAACTCCTCCTCTACGGTAATTCAAAACCAGTTCAGGTGGTAGCTCCTCTCCCACTGAGTTCAATCCATGGCTGGCTAGGGAGATAAAGGCTGTGGTGTTAGCTAAGTCTTCCTATGACAGTGTAGAGCTCTTTGAAATTAATGAAGTTATTGGACAAAGCTCAGATTACCACCCTGCCAGAGGACCAAAATGCCACCCCACAACCAATACCTTTGTCTCAGTTCTGAGAGCAAGTTTACCCCTTGTAAAGTTGCCTGTTCAGCTCCTGGGTGGCAGTTGGAAGCTCATGCGAATAGACCTCTTGAGGCTTTTAAGCAGGAAACAGATGGAATTTTAAAAATCACTGTTCTGAAATATTTCCTACACATTCGACTTTACCATTGTATTGGGCTTGTAAATATATTTAAAATATCAAATAATGATCTTTGTAGCTTCTTGACTGCTGTAGATCACATCATTAAATGTAATATTGTATCCTGATGATTTCCTGTGGAACAGCTAATCATTCTACAGTCGAAGTAGCTTTTAGGGCCTTGTCAGTGTAAGGACATGTTTAACATTAAACTTTTACATGTCCTACTTTTAAATAGCACAATCCCTGCCTTCTGGGCATTTAAGGCCTACATGCGGGTGACTTAGTAATATTTAAATGGAGCTGTAAGTAGATAATTTGAAAGGTTGAATTTGCGGTTTTCAAACTGCACACACAGGATACAGTGATAGGCCTGCAGTCATGTGTTGCAGCTAGTGATGTTTAGCTTATAGGGCCAGGGTTTCTTTGTATCATCTGCTAGGGCCTTATAGGTAAGTTATACATGCTAATTAGAAGTATAGACAATTTCACCATGTTTTAGTTATCACAATACATGCGCTCTTCACTGCAGAGCAATGTCCTAAAATCTAGCAAAAAATCGGGGTGACCACACAAAAAAGTGGCATTCTCCTCCATGCAACAACTGTGCAGTGTGCCTATTTATGAAGAGAACAAATGAACGCCAAATACACTCAAACAATTACATTTTTCCTGTGTGATGCTCGCAATTTGATGTCTTTGCTGTCTATTGCATACCAGCAGAGAAGTAGGATCAGTTGATAATAGCCACAGCGCCCTCAGTTAATGATTCGGTAAACATGAATAACCTAGAAAATGACACAGTTGGTAGTTAAACGTGGAGAAACACCAAAAAGCGGAGCCAGCATGCACCTAAGCACGAGGGTATGAAAGTGTAATGTTTGCAATTTATTTGAAAATTATTGAAACACTCTTGAATAATGCGAAAGTGGTATTTTCACAAAATATTTTTTGTAGTCCATTCTCACTGTTCCTGGCCTCATTAAAAGTAGCACTGTTATGCCTATAAAAACTACATTTTTCATACCCCTCTCTTTTCCTGGATATTCTATGAGGTTACTCATCATACATTTGACATCTTGGAAGCTTTTACATAGGGTAAACCGTTATATAGGATAAAAAATGACATTTCTTTCACTCCTCCTCTTCTTTGTATATCTCAAAGACCTGAAATGGCGATACTGTGTGAGTGACAATGTCTCGTTGCTGCATTGCAACTTTAGCGTTTGCACTCAAAAAGCTTGTAATTCTGTGCGCCAAAGGCCTAACATGTGCAAATACTTTTCTACATCTAGCGACAAATGCTTTCAAACTGGCACATGTACAGCAAATATGCGCTCTTCATTGTGCACAGTGAATTCCAGGAACAGAGAGTTGGGAGGTGTGTGACTATGACTCTCTAACTAGTAGTCAGTGTTCACTGTTCATTGGATGCTTGGGACAGATTTTCCAAATGATAGCGCAATGCAGCGTGGTTACCACATTTTATGTGCTGTATTGCACTGGGGGAGAGAGGTGGGCATAGCCATGCTACTCCTCTCTTCCCTCACTCAGGGCCCGATTCACAGAACTAACTTAAGACAAAATCCTAAACTTACTACCAGTTTGGTATTCACAGAAGGCACTTACTCATTTTAGTATTCACAGAAGGCACTTACTCATTTCGGTATTCACAGAAGTTAGGAGTCCTAACTTTAGGACTCCTAAATGCCTTCTGTGAATAGCGAAAGTCTTAAAGTTAGGTTTTTTCACAGTTTAGTAGTAGTAAAGTTAGGACTCCTAGGATAATCAACATACTCACAAAGAGATAATTTGACTAAGGTGCGTGGCTACGCCAGCAATGGAGACGGACGTGCTCAAATTGATCTCTGTCACCGGCTACCCTCTATGGCCACATATCTCCGTAAGCAGACATACCGCTAGGGCTGCTAACTCCCATGAGTGCACTGGGAGCTGGCCTGCTGCTCCGGTGAGGCGAGTACCTGTAGTGTATGGGAGAGTCTGCGGCACACTTCTCCGACCCTGAAGCTGCCCAACAGATCCCCATCATCCTGGGGTACGGCGTCTGTGCTGAGCTGAGGATTGGCTCCACCCGCCAGGCCCTGAATCGTAGCGCAGTTCCAAACAGGAACCCTGTTTGCTCCTTTTGCCGCTGGGACCGGCTGACACCAAACTGCTGCTGGCTGTTGGGACTAAAAAAGAGAATGGCACCCATTAGGATAGGCACCTGGAATGTGAGAGGTATACATAGCCCATCGCGCAGGTACCTCATTGATTCATATCTAAAACAACATTGCATACAAATAGCTCTCCTCCAAGAGACACACTTGCCCAAACCAGAGGTGACACAACTGCACAGAAGGTGGAGGGGCAATTATATGCCACAGGCTATTGAGCATACGCAAGGGGAGTTTTGATATGGGTAAGGTCAGGGACTCCCTTCCGGGCAGTAGACTCTTTAATAGATATGGAATGCAGATACGTAATAGTAAAGGACGCCCTGGACGGAAGACCAGTGGATATTGCGTCATTGAATGCTCCTAATTCCGATCACGCCTCCTTTCTTGAAATGCTATTTCACAAACTGGCCATATGTCCTGATACCCCCATGGGGTGAGGAGGTGACTACAACAGTGTCTTAGATGTCTCATTAGACCACTCCTTTCCCCCCTGCCTGGCACAGCCACACATACTGCAATTAAAGCGTTAAATTACTGGGCGACACAGTGGCACCTTACAGACACCGGGAGGCATAGAAACCCGCAAGACAGAATGTATTCCTATTATTTGGGTGCACATGGTCTCCATGTATGCTTAGACTGATTTATGTTATCCAGGGATCTCTTGCCATGTGTTTCTGGGTCACACTACATGGGGCGGACACACTCAGACCAAACCCGCATGTGTTGGAGCTAGAGTGGGAAGGCAATGTGCCGCGGATACCTGTCTGGCGCCTCCAACCAAAAACTTTACTTGACGCACCATTTTGTGACTTGTTAGCCACCACCGTAGCACAATACTTTGACGAAAATGCAGGCACAGTCTCATCTCGCTATTGGAGAGGGACGCCCTTAAGGTGGTCGTGAGGGAGCATTGTCTGGGAGCACAAGCAGGCATACAAATACAGTTAGAGAAAGATCTCACTACTATAGAGAGAAAGCTGGCACCCACTGAGGAAGAGGCAGCTGAGGGATCCCCTAGACACCTTACTTACTTACCATAGGGAGGAGCACACTTGGTTACTAGAATGGCTCCGATGCCTTAATTATGAAGCACATTCGGCACAAACACATCACATGGGGGACAAAGCAGTAGAACTGCTAACATGGTTGATCCATCAAGACGAGATGATGACTCCTGTGTCATCTGTACGCAAGGCACAAGGGGTTACAGTATACACACAATAGGACATACATTGCGAGTTCGTGGCGCATTATCAGGAATTATACAAATCCCACATGCAAGCTACCACAAAGGAGATGCAGCTCTATCTTGAGGGGATCACCCTGCCACATCCCACGTGTCATCAGAGAGCAGAATTGAATGACCCTATCCTTCTAGATTAGGTCTGGGACAGCATATTCTCGTCTAATGGCAAGTTAATGGGACCTGATGGTCTGTCGACAGAAGTTTACAAGGCCTACGCACACATACTAGCGCCACAGCTGTTAAAAGTGTATGAGACTGCTGTAGACTACTCCACACTCACTGACACACAAAATAAAGCACAACTGATCTCTCTCCTCAAACCCGGCAGAAACCTGAAGCCTTAGGTTCTTATCGTCTACTAGCACTCCTAAACGCAGATTACAAGATCTTCGCTAAGCACTTAGCACCATTGGTTAAAACACTAGTGCACCCTGATCAGAATGGTTTTGTCCCCGCCAGAAGCAACTCACTTAACACAAGCAGGTTCTTCAGTGTACAGAAATAGGCATTGCGCAGATGGCCACTCTCTGGCTGCCTAGTGCTAGATCTGGAGAAGGCCTTCGGCTCCCTGGAATGGCCCTATTTGGTGGCAGGATTACATAAATACGAACTAGGGAACCATTACATGAGTATGGTCCAACTGCTTTACCAACAACCTATTGTTCGAGCTAAGACTGGTCAGATAATTTCGGACCCCATCCATGTGAGAAGAGGCATGCGTCAGGGATGCCCCCTGTTCCTGTTACTCTTCTCCCTAGCTATGGAACCACTAGCGATGCTACTTCGCAGAGATGGAGATACGTGGGGCATACAATTAGGTGATGGGATGCATGCCATTTCTTTATATGCCGACGATCTGCCACTGTATGTGCGTGATTTACATGATATTCACACGATCATAGGGGACACGCTCAGGGTCTTTGATAAAGTTTCTGGACTTCGGGTGAACTGTGCAAAATCGGGAGTCTACCCCTTTAGGGAAAATACGGTGAAGACGGATGTGCTTATAAATGGCTCCACTCTCAAGTGGTACCCCACTACGTTGCATTATCTTGATGTCTTCATATATCGATTACCCGCCGACATGCTGGAAGAAAACCTAACCAGAGCTATTTCAGCTGTTAGGGCCTAAGTGCAATTTTGGAAGACACTCCCACTAAATGTTATGAGCCGCAACACTTTGAAAAAGATGATAATCCTACCAAAACTATTATACTATATTTCAAAACTCCTGATCTATGTCCTGACTAAAATCATCCGTGAGCTGGAACGTATGTACCATGACTTAATCTGGAACAAAGGCAGTCCCCGGGTTGCATTGTGGAAACTATATGCCCCCACCAGCCAAGGAGGACTGGCAGTCCCAAATATGGAGTTATACTATTTAGCGGCCCAGTTACAATGGGTGACAAGGTGGTTAAGTGGCAGGGGATTAGAAGATACAGCAACCCTGCAACAGCCATGGACACAATCTCAGATTTACTATATGTTCCACCCCATCGCTAAACCTACAACGTTAAAAAACGTACAACACTACACAACGAGGAAGCTGCAGGACTCTGCAAGTGCCCAATAGCGCAACACTGGGTCACCATCCTTAAGGCATTTCCGCATGGGAATAATAGCAACGATGGCAGCACCCGCCTCTCAAAGGCAGCTAACACAAACACCAAAGCCCCAAGTCAATGGGCGCACATCATCTAATATCTAAGCTGTGACCTATAACCAAATACGCTTATGGCCTAAACCCGCAGCTATGAACTTACAGGGGTTCCCAACCTACCACCTAATGCGCCCGGCTTTTAACAGTATGCATGAGCCAAAGTGCCACCCTGGCGAGCCAATATAATATACATATACACGATGTACATATCCAGGCCCAGCTGCGATACGTTCTTGATGGCAGTTTGTATAACAGGTTCCTAGTTTAGAGGATTAAAATATATGTCTCTTATTAGCATATCTCATAGACTTATTAATATTATACAGAGGTGATCATACATGCATAGTCCCCATGTGCTAAACTATTGTACATTCTACGTGACAATTGAACGCAACCATGCTCATGCGATTGTATATCTCACAGGTGCTATTATTTGTAAACAAAAGAAAGAAGTGACACAGAACAAGAACGAGGTGGTGTACAACAGTTCGCTTTAATATTACAAATGTAGAGGCATATACATACATGATCTGTAAATGTGCTTATGCTAAGAACCTCAGCTGCATGTGCTCTTTCACAATACTTGTCTGTGTATGTATGTATACTGGTTTGAACGACCTTAGAATGTGATATTTAAAAAAAAAGAGATCATTTGACTAAAATGAGAGCCCCTTACAATGGTTGTAAATGACTCTGACGAACATCTTGCCATGGTGTGCTACTCGAGAAAGTAATTCAGATAGCAAAACAATGGGAAATGCATGGCTGGTAGCAGAAATTTATTGCATAAAGATGGGTCCAGAAAATAGTTTAGTAATTCAGTTCCTGAGGAGCTTGCTGGAAATTCCTTGCTAAGTCAAATGAAATCCTTTAGAGGACAAACCCAGAGTCAAGAGAATTTTCTTGGACCAGGTAGCCTCAAGTAGAGCAGCAGTGGAAGGAGGCAAACCCACAGTCTGCGCTCATAGTATGGTAAAGACAGAGGAGGTCATGGAACCTTATGTCGCTCTTATGTTTAATGCGCAGGATAGATTTTTAATCACTCGTTTTAGGCTCAACCTTTTACATCACCTACTGGCTGATCCACCAGGTTTTACTTTAAATGTTGAGCAGAAGGTTTCCTGCGGCTGTGATAATCGGTCTCCGCAGTACACCCTTCATTTTGTATTATTATATCCGTTTTATGGAATACCCAGGCGCAGTTTTTTAGTAGGCATTTTAAAACAGGCCATGTTTAGACATGCCAAGGTCGCTCTATTATTCTTGCAAAGGGCCAATGATTCTCAAATATTGTTTTGTATTATGAATTTTATTAAGGTCGCTCTAAGGCTAAGGAACACAAGAGGGTTGTGTTGAATGAATTTTCCGTCAAGTGTTTCCAATTAACTTTGGCAGGTGATGGCCACAAATTGTATTTTAATTGTTTTTTAACTGCATAAACATGTACATTTATGGTATTTTTTTAAATACCGAATAAAGGATTATTGTATTGTATTGTTATTGAACAGCTCATGCTCTGCAGCTGTGTACCATGGGAATCAATTATAGTATATGGTATCAGAGGATATGCAGACTCTGCTGTTATTCTGCATACTAAGTCAGCCAACACACACTCTTACTGCCTTCTACAGGGCTCTTGCAGTGTAGTATTTGAGAGTTTTTCTCTCATCCACTGAGTGAGAAGATCACAATGGCTTCAAAGATAAGTACAGGATGTAATATGCATCAGTCCCTACAATGGAGGAGACACTGTAAGAAATTGGGTTATTAGTTGAGGGAGTGAAAGCCCCACTCAAATAATAAACACAACCCTTGTCAGGAGGAACCACAGAAAGTCACTACATTAACCTGTCCTTAACCCTCTGGAAGCTTGACACAAAACAGTCAGGCTTAACTTAGGACAATGTGTAAAGTATTTATGCAGCACTCAAACAGGAATGTAATAAACACAACACAAAAAAATCTCCAATTCATTTTCAAAAATAGACCACATTTTAATTAATAAAATGAGTTAAATTCAATCTGTAGAACTGCATTACTACATTTTTTAAGTTTTCAGTGAAAAAAAGCGCAATGAAAACAAAGCACCAAATGCAGGTATATGGTCATGCAAGACTTGGACAAAGTCACAAGTTAAGGCTGACTGTGATGAGCGCAGGTCCGATGCAGGAACCACGTTCACCCTGGCCTGAAAGCTACCTCTGGTCTTAAAACATTTCTTGAAAAGTTCTTAGGGAAAGTAGATTCCTCAGCAGGGCCAGCAGTAGTCTGTAGCCGATAACAATGTTGTCGGCAACGGGAGCCACTGGACAAAGTGATGCACCAGCGGTGCAAGGAGCTTATAAATAAATCTCCAAGTTTCTTTGGCCCATTTTTTGATTTTGGGTAGGGGGAGTACACTCAGGCTCCACACCAAGGGTCCAGGTACCTAGAGGGCACCACCTGGGTGCTAGGACCCACTCCAGCATGTCCTGCAGTGGCAGTCAGGTAGGTCCAGTTAGTACTGGTCAGCTGGATACGTGAAGGGTCTCTGAAGCTTGCTTTGTCCCTGTAACTCACAGAGAAGGCCAGACAGCTAGCCCTTGGAGTCATTCCATTAGTCATGGGTTCAAGGAGCCGGTCCTTCATAGGGCAGCAGCACAGCAGGTAGTCCTTCTAAGGGCAATGGCAGTTCTTCTGAGTCTTCTTAAAGTCCAGGAGTGGTCTGATTTGGGGTCTGAGAGTGCCACCTTTTAATCTCCAGTGCCAGCCTTTGCGTGGGGAGAGACCACTAGCCTCCTCCCAAACTAGTTCTGATCAGGTCCTTGTACTTACTGGGTTTGGCTCCCAAATGTATTGGGTGGCAAAAGGCTGGTGTTCAGTTTCTTCGTGTGTGCTGCATACAAGGCCCTTTGAAATGTAATCAGGGCTGGATACAACTCCTCCCCCAGTTATCCTGCCAGGATGGCCCAGGCTCTCCTAATCCCATTTGTACCCATGCCTGGAAGGAATCAACAACCCATCACAGGAGGGACAGCCACAGTAAAATGACCTGGTTTACTGGCAGGAAGACACTGTTGATGTGGGTACAGAAATTACAACTTTCCAAACAAAAAAGGCATTTCTATAATTGTAATTTAAAACCTGGCTTTACCATTAAAGAGGATTTAAAATTACAAGTCAAAAGAGTCTAAGAAGAAGTTTTGTATCTGTTCTGAATTTGAAGGTAACACTTTATTAAATGTAATAAGGTAACCAGTGATGGTCTATGGGAGAGATAGTCTTACAACAGTGAAAGATGACATGAGAAGCTTTCCTCTGCCAGGACACATAAAACTTAAACCTTATTTTTTAACTACTGTGCACCTTGCTTTAGGAACTGAGAAGGCCTACTTTAGGGTTGACTTATATGTTTTAAAAAGGAAAGTTTGGACCTGGCAAAAGGAATATTTGCCAGGTCAAAAAACAACTTAAACTGCACTACAGGCGGCAATGGCAGGTAAGAGACATGTTATAAAACTGCTACTTTAGTTGGTGGTACAATGGGTGCTGCAGACCCCATTACAAGCCTGGGGTACATGTAGTACCATTAACTAGGTACCTATAAGAAATTCAATGTGTTAGTTAGACGTGAGGCAATTTTACAATGTTTTAGGAAGAGGGCACAATCACTTTAACACTACTGAGCAGTGGCAAAGTGCATATAGTCCTAAATCCAACAATAACAAATTCAGCTAGCAGTAGGGGGACAATCTAAATTGTTTGGGGGCCTACCACCCAAGGGTGTCAGATCTAACAAAAATGTACATATTCCTTGATATGTATGCAGGTGTAGGGCAAGCAGAAGAAGCATTCCTAAACCATAGTTTGGGGACAGGTAGTGCAAGATTCTCTAAACGAACAGTTAAGTAAGGCATTACTACACAATAGCTGCAGAACAAGTAATGCATGTTTCTCTATAACCTACACGTGGAGGCCTCAAGTACACACTGTCCACCAACAAAGAATCCATTCCCTTTTTAGATCTTGAAATAAAACACACAGAAGGCCGACTTACCACCAGCCTTCATCGCAAATCTACAGACAGAAATACTCTACTAAACTACAATAGTCACCATCCACGGGCATTGAGAGACTCCCTTTTTCACAGTTTTTACGCATTAGGAGAAACTGCTACTTTAAAGAGGATTACTTTACGGAGGCCAAAGTCCTAAGCCATAAACTTAGAAGTAGGGGATATCCACGTAAACTTGTGCGCCGCTCTTTAAAACGAGCGTGGTATTGCCCAAGGGAGTCCCTCCTGGAACCAAAAACCAAAAGAGATCAAGATAGGCTTATCTGTGTCACTACCTTTTCTCCAGCTTCTAATACCATCAGGAAAATCATGTTAAAACACTGGCCCGTACTTAATGCTGGGCTACTAATCTGGAACGCCTAATGTTCGCCTCTAAAAGGGCAAAAAATATAAAGGGCCATTTGGTGCGTGCCTCTCTCCCCCAACAACCACAAAAAACAACACTTAATGATGCATGGGGTCTCCCTACCCTGACAGGTCATGCCAAATGTGGCAGCTGTGTGTGTTGTGAATCAACTATAGATTGAAACGGTTTTGAATTTGGTACAATCAAATTTGACAGGAAATACTTCTCAAATTGTAATTCAACAAACATGCTATACACTATTTTCTGTCCCTGTATGTTAATTTACATAGGTCAAACCAGTCAGAAGATAAAACTCAGGATTGGACAACACCGCAGCAGGATCCGCTGCAAAACAGCCAACGCCCCCCTCGTGGATCATTTCACAGAGAAAGGACATACTGAAAAAGTTCTGATTTGGACTATAATAACACTGATCAAACCCCCACCTAGGGGAGCGGACGTTTCTATGCTACTTAACAAAGAAGAACTGCATTAGATTTTAAAGACTAACAGTTTCCGCAGTGGTTTAAATTGCCTTGAAGATTGGACCTCCCTGCTTTAATGTGTAATTCTGTATAAAAGTCAATAATTAATTGTACTGCCTTTTCTAGTCACCTGCGTCGTTTTCACTTTCACTATCGACAAGACTATCACTATCACCTTTTACCACACTAATATGCCAGGTGCACTCCTTTTTAAAATGGCCACTTCATTTTCACCCCATTCAGTGTATTCTTAGAACCCCAGTCCTTCCTCTCTTGCTACGCCCATCTAATGCTACAACAAGGCTTCCCCAGATGGCTGCAATTCTCCACCATAAAGCCGGACCAGCCATTGAGCTCCTGCCCTTGAAGTAAGTTACTCTCAGGTTTCAATCTTGAAAGACCATGCGCTGCCACCGCATTTGCAACCTGCGATATAACACACTTTTAAAACCCCTCTTTTTCAGATTGTGCGATCTTGCACTCGTAAGGAATTATTATCTCTACAATTCTTTTGGATTCCCCCACTAGCACGGTAACTATAGCCTTTCTGAAATTCGGAACACCCGTGTGCTCCGCCTCCTCACAATGGATCTAGCGTTATTAATTTTGCCCTCCCTATCCCCCATTAGGTCTCCCTAGTTGGCTCACTGTCAATTTCTGACCGCGAGCTACCGCGCCCGCCCCTGATCCTTATTACAGGTACCGCTTCATTCACGACCCCGATTTAAGACCCAATTCAAGCCATGGCACTGAAATAATGCATAAATCCTTCTCTTGTGGCCTGTCGGATTCTCTGCCCGCCCGAAATAATGCATGAATCCTTTAATTGTGCTCCCGCCCACTGTCTTATTACACTGACCACTGCGCCGTAATTACGAGTGTTCACGTTCCGGCATGATACTGCATCAGCTCTGAACTAATGCATGAATCCTTTGAATGTGCTTTCTCCTCTGGGTTACCATACCGATCACTGCGCCATTGTTATGGGTATTCCCCCCTCATGTTTACATAATCAGCATCAAACACTTTGCTTCCTCCACTGCAGCACAATACCTTCTTGTGTGCCTTTAATTAATCGGCCACACTTTCAACCCTCGTACCGTGCCATCATTGTCAATAATGGAAACCATCTGTAATGAGTAGGCTCACCTCTCCCTGCCTGCACACCACAACAATTTTGAGCTCTTTCAAGCATGCGCTCCTCTGAACAAAAAGCACTCAGTCACGCTATTCGTCGTTTTTAATCCTTTCTCACTCACTTGTTGCCCTACACTTCTCGCAAATTTTTAAACCCACGACAGTCATCAATTTTACATGCCTAGCAGCATTCATGTTTATCAATTTATGTTCTTTTTGTTTCCTCCCCATTTTCTTTCCCTGTTTCATTTATATGTACAGTAATGCAATAAAGGCATAGTGTAATTGTAATTCTTAAAGACAACAATGAATCATTAAGTTGTTCTGAGGATGATGCCCAGTATCTAGTGTTGGCCTTGAAACGTCGTCGACACCTAAAACGCCATATGCAATATGATCAAACAATATTGTAATGTGCAATGGTGTACAAAAAAATGATTTAAGTCTGTTAAAATTTCCAAATACGAGTGTACAGACGTATTTCAACTTGCCCTTTGGCCATTCTGTGTTTCGTTGTTTTGTCTCATTTTTCCGTGGGTCACGGCTGTGCCCACTTGTCATTAAGTGTTTCTAACAAGTCAATCCCTTATATATATATATATATGTAAAATAAATTCTTGTCCGGCTGGGCAAAAGACATACTACCTATTTAGAGTATGATTATTGTATAAATGTGATTCTTCTTGTGAAAATAGGGACCAATGTTCTCTATAACATGATACTGCCCAAGGTCCCTATACTATACCTTTTGGGTTCCCTTGTTTTTTTGTAACAGAAACAGTCAATCAGTCAGTAAGAAACATAGCCAGTTTATAAAAATAGCATACATTTTTTATCTTTAAAGAGACACCAAAAGACAAAAATCAGATGAAGGGAACAGGAGTTGATGATTTTTGCAATGTTTTCATGAATCATTGCTTCACGCAGTTTTAAAATTCCAATTTTTTTTGTAAATCACTGCTTTTCACTTTTAGCAGTAGTCTCTGAGCTATGAAGGCGAAGGCCTCTGGAAATGTCAAATTTCAGGCTGATCGCGATGGAAGTTGAGGTCAAGATTCTTACTTTGCACTTAGAAACTTGTTTGGTGCCTTTTCTCATTCATGATGAGTTGTTCTGGTGTTGCACTCAACACTGATGGACAGGCGAAGTCCAGCACTCTGGTGAAGTATTGCTTTTTTAAAATAATGTTTTTATTAGGCATTTGCAAATCATGAAAGCATACAGTCACATCATGAATTCTGGTGAGATTAATTATAATCGTAGGAAGCTACAACAACACTTTCAGATGTTTAAAAAAAAAGGATGAGAAATTTTTCTTTTTTCTTTACAAAACAGTGGAAACAGAAACAAAGGTGTTTGTCAGTATAAACTTCAACAAAAAAAACCAATACTGGTAATAGTCATATAGAGAAGCATAAATACATTAGTGCGTTAATGGGGGTCCGGAATGGCAAGCAGACGTCTACGTGCAATCAGTGGTAACAATCGACAAGTGGACAGTGACTCAATATGCATATCAACTTCTGGGGTATGCGCATAATACATCAGGGGCTGTTGGCCCCTGCCACAGCACTGCTCTTGGTGTAGACGGGCAGATCCAAGCAAACAGCAATTAAGGCTCGTTAACAGGTCAGGTTGGCGCAGCCAGGCCCTACTGAGACGCCTCAGAGGGAGATAATCTATTGCGGGACCACTGCAGGAACGGCTCCCAAATGTCTCTCGGGCGGGCTGCAGCCGGCATCAATTCCCAATAGGAACCAAGTTGTGCATGACCATATGTCACATCAGACAGCCAGTCATCGAATTTCGGTTTGGTCTTATGCCCCCAGGTGATAGCCACCCTCCTTTTAGCATACAACAGCAGCAGCGCGTGAAGTTTCCGACTCGCAGGTGCAGTACCCGCAACCCAGCCAAGGATCCCCAGCAGCGGCGATGGGTCGTCCCTCCTGCCTAGAATTTGGTTTGTGGCTTCAAATACCTCAGTCCAGTACTCAGAGAGCGCCGGACAATGCCAGGCCGCGTGCAGAAAGGTAGCTCCCTCCGCCCCACATTTCCAGCATCTATCGTCTTCTCTAAGACCCATGCGGTGAAGAGAGATTGGGGTGCGATAGTATCTATGTATGAACTTGAAGTGAACCAGTCGGAGTTTACAATTCGGGGATAATGCTAGCAGCTGCCCACAACAGAACGCCCACTGCTCATCCGTCAGTGGCGTCTCCAGTTCATCACCCCACAGCTGCTGCGACTTGGGCACCACCAGGGGGGCCTGTTCCTGCATGGAATTATATATCCTGGAGACAAGTTTTTTGCGGGACGCCCTGGCCAGTACGTTTTGTAACGCTAGTAATTGTGGTGGCTCCTCAGGAAAGCGATCCCCCATAGCCCTGCACGCAGCTCTGAGTTTGTGATATGTGAACTTGTCAGAGAAAGTCAACGGGCCTTCAGGTGTATCTTCAGGTAGATCCAGAAATGTGCCCTCGGGATAGATGTCAGCAAATGTGCCTAATGTAACGCCAGCTATGGACACGTCGCTGCTGTTGGACTCCAGGCATGGAAACATTGGATTCTGTGTGAGGGGCATCGTGGGCGCATATAGCATAGGGACGGGGGATCTCTTCAACAGTTCTCTCCAGACCCAGCGGAGCATATCAGCTGTGTTCACATCCTGCGAGGGACGCAGCACCCTGTGATACAGGGCCACCCTAAGAGGCAGTGGTGACATCATATCCATCTCCACCGCCACGTGCGGTTGATAGGGCGTGGGATAAGCCCAAAAGTGTAGGTATTGTGCCTGTGCACAAAGTGCGTATAAGTGCATGTCTGGTGCACCTAGCCCCCCCTGTCTCAGTGGAAGTGTCAGCAGCGCGCAGGATACTCTGGCCTGACCACCTGCCCAGGCCAGTGTCAGCAGATTCGAGCGTAATCTTGTAAAAAAGGATTGAGTCAATGGGATCGGCACATTAGCGAATAAATAAAGGAATTTAGGGAGCACAATCATTTTTGCCAAAGCAATCCTGCCCGCCAACGAAAGAGGCAGCCTGGACCAGAGCGCCACCTTCCCTTCCAGCCACGCGACTGCACTGCCAAAATTCAGGTTCCAGAGTTCCTGTATACTCTGGCTTATCCAGATTCCCAGATACTTCACTTCATCTGCTTCCCACCTAAGGGGGTAGTCAGAGTGCACCTCTGTGGTCTTGTCAGTGAGAGGGAATATAACAGATTTGGACCAGTTTATGGATACCCCAGAGAGGCCACCAAATCTGACAAACTCGCGCAGCAGTGGGTTAAGGTTTTCGTTTGGGTTATTAACATACAGGGTCACATCATCCGCATATAGTGATATAAGCAAACTGCGGGAACTGAACGCAATGCCTCTCGCCGTGTGGTGCTGCAGAATACAGGCAGCGAGCGGCTCCATAGCGATGGCAAATAGGAGGGGGGACAACGGGCAGCCCTGTCGTGTCCCCCTGGAAATGGAAAATGAGTCCGAGATCATCCCATTCAGTCGCATCCTGGCTCTAGGGGCAGTATACAGTAATCGTATTAGGTTTATGAACAGTGGACTAAATCCCATTCACGTTAGTATGGCGAAGAGAAACGGCCACTCCAGAGAGTCGAAGGCTTTGGTCGCGTCCAGGAATGTCACAGCCGCCTGCGAGTCTGGGTGTAGGTAGTGTAGTGCGGAGAAAACTGTTCTGAGATTGTGTGTGGTGGAGCGTCCGGGTATGAACCCCGATTGGTCCGGGAGAGCTACATAAGGGAGTAGGGGTTGCAGGCTGTCAGCTATAATTTTAGCATAGATCTTGACATCCACATTAATGAGGGACAGAGGGCGGTAGGAGTCAATTTGTTTATCATCTTTGTCCGGTTTAAGTAGTGTGACGATCAGGGCCTCTCTCATCGAGTCCGGCAGCACTCCGAGTTCCTGCGCTTCAACAAACACAGCGTGCAGGCGGGGGGCTAGTTCCTCTGCATATGTTTTGTAGAAGGCTGCCGTCAGCCCATCTGGGCCTGGCGCCTTATTTAGTGGCAGTGCTTTAATTGTCGTTGTGATATCCTGTACAGTTATAGGTAGGTCCATGTATTGCCTGTGGGAATTATTGAACCATACCAGCGCTACGGATTCTAAAAAGGCCTCCAGTGCCTCTTCAGACAGAGCATGTGTAGTCGTGTACAATGTGTCATAGTAGGTGGTAAAGGCTTGCAGTATGTCTCTCTGATCCATCAATGTCCGTCCTCTTCCGTCGATTATAGTGTGTACGTGCGTGGGTGTCGGGATGGACTTGATCATTCGAGCCAGCGTGCGCCTCAGTCGATCTCCCTCGCCATATCTGTGCGCTTCAGCCTGTTTCCCAAGGAACTTCAGTTCTCTCTGCGCCTCTTCCACAAAACTCAGTAGCTTATCTTTAATTTGACCTGCCAGTGCAGGTGATGGGGACTCACAAAAAGCGCGCTCTAGCAGTTTCAGTTCTCTCTCCAGCTTAGCAAGTGTATCCCTGATGGCTCGCAATACCCCAGCTCTACGTGCAATACATTGCCCCCGGACAACCACCTTGAACGCATCCCATAGGACTGCCTCTGTCTTTACCGAGCCTGTATTTGTAGCAAAGTAATCGGCAATGTCCTGCCTGATTTCCTCCGTGAAGGCATCATCCTGGAACGTGTCCGGCGGAAGTCGCCAGGAGAAGGCACCACACCGGTTTCCAGGCATGGCCAGTTCCAAGAGACAGGGGGAGTGATCAGATAAAGACCTGACCAGTATATCCACCCGTGTGGCCCAGGTGGCCACCCCAGCAGAGATCAGCCAGAAGTCCAGCCGGGACCAGGTCGCATGATGAGCTGATATACATGTGCCCATACGTGCATCCGGGTTACGAGCTCGCCACACATCTATCAGCGAGCCCTCACTCACTATGTCCGTAAGCGCTGTGCGCGCCCGTGGGTGCATTTGCCTAGCCACACCCTTTCTATCTAGCACGTCATCAGGCACTACATTGAAGTCTCCCCCCAAATGACATTTGCGCATAATGGCAACTAGTACCACCTCAGAACCCAACAAAGCACCATGCGAGATAATGAACCTCCCAGCTTCGTCCAGTAACACAGATTGCTCTCTCCAATCCACCCCACGCCGCAGAAGTATAGCGACACCCCTGGCATAGTTAGAGTATATTGCCGAGTATACATGACCCCACCTAGAGTGTTTTAGTCTGGGGGAGCTGGATGAATTAACATGCGTCTCTTGCAGGAAGCATACATCTATTTTATGGCGCAGCAGATAACTGTGCATTAATCTAGATTTCCTGTGGTCGCCCAATCCTCTAATGTTCCATGTCAAGAATCTGGTCACCTCCATTTAACTGTAGCGGCGAGCACATGTCCCTCCACCATCCGACCCATCCCGTGTTCTCCATCGCGCAATTACACATGTTGACTTTCATACATCTGACTATACACCAACGAACTCCCGGCCCAACACCACCGGCCACCCACACCAACCCCCCAATCAGGTTGTGTCAAAACCCCCCCTATAGCGCCGAAGTAAACTAAACATAGGGCGCCAAAACAGGAAAACATTAGATTCACGGGAGACACCCCTGGGAGGCGTGGCATCTCAAGCGTACACCCCTGTTTACACAGGGTGGCTGCATTAGTGGAGCTATTTCTACAAGTACAATCCAGAATATTCGACACTGCGCAGCCGCACCGCAAGTCGCATGAGGCAGCTCACAGTGTCAACATTTGAATCCAATTGCATCAGTAGGTTTTTTAAACTATGCAGACATCAAGTTCAGAGCGCATGTGATTAAAGAATATCACTAGTGTGGGCCAGCCATTCAGTCATTATCACTCATCAGGCCTGCAGACTCAGTTTCAGTGTCTAGTCGCTTCCCAGTTCGCGACTTGCTGATGTGTTTAGAAAATTTTAAAGCGGATTTTGCGTCCAGAAAATGGTGTGTCGTGCCCTCGTGCACCACAAGAAGTTTAGCAGGGTACATGAGAGAGTAAGGGATCTGTGCCTGGAGCAGCATCTTCTTAGCAGGGATAAACTCTTTACGTGCGGCCTGCACCAACGGAGTGAAATCCGGAAAAAAGGATATTGCGTTGCCCTTGTGGACAATCTTCCCCTTCTCCCTAGCTAATTGCAGGATTAGATCCCTGTCTTGGTAGTTTAACAGCTTGGCCAGTATCGGTCTCGGCGGGGTCCCAAGTGGCGTTTTTTTCCCCAGTGTCTTGTGGGCTCTTTCCACAGTGAAGACGGATGACAAATTAGGGTCAAACAGTTAGTGCAATAGATCGGTCACAAAGGTTTCCATCTTCCCCATTGCCATTGTCTCCGGAATGCCCGTGATTTGGACGTTGCATCTGCGCGAGCGCGCTTCAAGATCATCCGCCTTGGTGCAGAGAACCTCAATTTTCTTCTCTAGGTTGACAATATGCGCCTTCGTCTCCTGCCGAAACTCACAGCATTCCGTGTTTCTGTTCTCCAGACCATCCATGCGCGTTTCATGCGTGGCCACTTGCGCCCTCACAGTGTCTAGTTGGGCCGCCATGCCATCTAACTTTGTAGCAATGCTCTTCAGGCTGGATCTCACCTCCATGAGCAGCGCCCCCACATCTATGTCCTGAGCCGCATCTGCAGTGGACCCTCCTGCGGCTCCCGCGTCTTGCTCGGCCTGCTTCGTGTTTTTCTTTTGCTCAAATGTGAGCCTCGGTTGGCGCGGATCTCCTTTCCCCATGGCTGGCGCGCAGTCGTCTGCCGGGTTTATGTAGTGGCCAAGGCTTGAGTTTTTTGCGGTCGCGCACCACAGCTGGGGCCTCGAGGGTAAGCAGGTGGTGTGCCAAACCTGTACTCGGCTTAGTCCAGTCACCAGGCTGCATCCACCCGGCCCCTCATAGATCACTCGGCTGCTGTATCAGGCACGGGACGCACCCCGCCAGAAGAGAGCTCCAGAGAGCCAGGGATGCAGGGCAGCGCGCTGCTCTGACCTACTGGGTGCAGGCGGTAACAGCGTTGGATATGACCCCCTTCGTGTTTTATGGTCAGTCCCCCTAATGTCTCAGGGCCCACCTCGGCGGCAGCGCGCCGTCCTCCAGGGCGCCTATGTCTCCGCTGGAAGTGCAAGTCTTGTGGCGATTGTATGCACCTCAGTGTCGCCAGCGTTTTCCCTGATTTCCGCAATGCCACTGGCAATGGAGGCGTGGGGTGTTGCAACTTGTGTCCGGTGCCTGATTGTGGCCCAGCCCAGCCGCGCCTGCCCTGGAAGGAGATGCGTCGCTGTAGACTTAAAATGGCGGCCGCCTCCCAGTGTCCGGAGCCCGGGACCCCGGAGGCACTACTGAGGAGCTCAGATTCAGGGCCGCTCTCGCCCTGGCCCTCGCCGCAGCCTTGCCTTACCCCTGGAGAAGCTGGTCACCCGGCAGGTATCTCTCCGGTCCAGGAAGCGCCCAGCCGGCCAGACCCACTGCGCCCCGTCCTCGATTGGTCCGCTACTGCCGCACAGACCTCCAGGGGCGGCGGGTCACGCAGCGCGCCTCTCCCGGCAGAATCGCCGAAGCCTCCAGTCGAGCAAATCTTTCGTTCAAAACCGCCGATTTTCGGGTCAGGTCTGCCCCAGCTCACGCAGCACCACTGCGCACCTTCCAGGTATGCGAGTGATCGCGAAATAGCAGGATTTTGCAAGGATTATGAATGCAGCCGGCGGAGCTCGCTGTTTAGGCGACCATCTCGCTGCTCGTCCGGCCACGCCCCCTGGTGAAGTATTGCTTCACGACAACGTTTGAGACAACGCACGAACCGGCAAGTAGCGGTAGTACATGGGCCTCAGACCCTGTGTACAAAAATGTTTATTGTTTGCCTTTGCTTGCAAGTTACATTTCTTTAGGGACAAAGAGTACACTCTAGCCCCAGCCAATGGTCTATCACCTAAGAAGGCAGTTCTCGAGCTCACAGGCTACACATGCAGAATGCTGGGAATGCCCAGTGGCCAAAGGTCAGCCGGGCACTTAGCAGCTACATTCTCATTTATCTTTTGTGTCCCTGACGCTTAACAGGAGGCTAGCAATCTAGTCATTGGAGTCCACTTAATGGCCCTTAGTGCAATTAGGAACAGGTGCACCCTTGGGATCTATTGCCACAAAGTCGACAGTGGCAGCAGCACTTCTCCTTCTGAAGTCCTTTGCTGAAGAAGCTGGTTTATCTTCCTTGGTACAACCTTTCTTTCTAAGATTCATGGGGCCAGAAGGGTCAATCCTTCTTCTATCCTTTCTGAGTCCAACAGTGTTCTGTGGTTGAATGCCAGTGGTGCTACTTTTATGACAATTTTGAGTTTGTGGGTGGGTAAGACTCCCTTGCCATTGGGGCTAGATTTTCTATGGGGCATCCCTACTCCTTCTGACATATGTTCCTGTGTGGTTGGCACAATCCCAGAGAACATTTCTCTGCCCGAATCCAAAATGTTTGGACCTCTCTTCCCTGGGTAAGATCTATGGGCACAGCCCTGTTGTATGTCAAGTACAATTAGCCGTCTCCAATGGGTTTTCCCCTCTGGAGGAGATGCCAGCCTGTCTACCTTCACAACGGATCAGCCACGTTAATGTGTGACTTGGATTTACTTCTCAAACACGATCACCCCTTTAAAGGTTTGCCATAAACTTCTGCCCATCCTGCTGAATGTGGGCACACTTCTTCTCATCATTAGTCCCTTTTATTACCTGTTCCTGGAAGCATTTCACTGCTCCCAGCAGGAGAGCAGCAGGTGTTATCGGGTGACAACTGTTTTGGTGGAGCAAAAAAGTCTACCAGACTTTTGGGCAACAAAGCAGTGACTTTCTAAAGTGACCCTTATATTAAAAGTTGCTTTAAATCTGGCTTCAGCTGTAAGTTGGGTTTAATGCAACAAACAATTTGGTACCTTACAATTAGCTCGTCGGCTAGTGTATCTCCATATTAGCCAATGGAACTGCCAGCCTTCTTACAGTGAAAACAACAATTTTGAGATTTCACTGTCAGGGGTATGCAACTTTTACAATGCAAATTTTACCACACAGTGCTGTTACAACGCATGTATTACAACGAAAACCATTAAAACGCATTACACTGGGGGGCGCTCTAGGATAAGGAATAGTTTTAATTTGCTATCCAACACCTTCCCTAGTGTCCATGGAGACTGGAGTTGGAATAGTAAATTAAACTTTTCACTAACCAGCACCCCCAAGTGTAATGCGTTGTAATGGTTTTCGTTGTAATACTTGCGTTGTAACAGCATGCGTGGTAAAAGCATGCGTTGTAACGTCATATATCCCTGTTAGGACATGTCCAATGTAGAATAAGCATGTCCTCCTTTTAATATTAAGTACCCCGCCTTGTGGTCTAAGTCATTTCCAAGGGGTGACTTATAAAAGGGTTTATTTTACCAAGTTGTGTTGGCAGTTTAATGATGTCTTGCTAGACTGCAGGGCGGACCTAGGGCTATATTTTCACCTTAACACTGTAGTGGTGGAACATTAAGTGCTGTAGTACACTAGTGACATTTAACTTACTAGCTCTTGGCACATAATGTACAACATACACTGAACTTATAGGTGAGGTAAGTAAGTGAATCAAGGTTAGCCATTTGTGCATCCACATTTGAGGGGTCAGAGTACATGGACTGGGGCCTGGTCAGTAGGCTCCAATGCACTTCGAAATCAATAAGCCAGTAACATCAGTCAATATTTGGGGGGATGACCATGCAGACAATTTATGTTCTTTCAATCTAGATTTCGAACAACACTGTAAAGTTTTCTTCATTTTGCACACTGTCTTGCAGTGCTTGAAATTTGTTCAGAAAAAAATTGAAAAATGTAAGCCGCACATGTAGTAATCCTAAAGGACTTTTATTATTATTCAATTTTTCAGACTGCCTTTTCAGTGATTTCCCCCCACCAGATTACGAGATTATGAAACACGCTAATTTACTTTTAGTGCTTCAGGAAATTCCTAATCAAAGTCTTCTATAAGTTACATCTATGAGCCAGAAGTCTTGGGAATCCAGTTTTCTCAACATCCTTTAATTTCCTCTTTAGAATAGTAGAATGTACTGGAACGTTATCTGATGGGGCCTGTTCTTGAAAGCTGACAAAAACCATCTTGAATATTTACTTTAGGAACCACAAATCCGAGTTTTTCTCTAATAGACTGTATCACGTCAGATTTTTGTGGCCCTTGAACCTATTTTCCTTCATGTGGCTCAAATTGTTTCTTGACAATCTCATGTAAAATCAATAGATGCCTGTTTTGTAGGTGAGCGCTCAACACACAGAATAAGATCTAAGAAGCAAGGACTTTGACAAGGTTGACTTGAGGAGGGCATATTATGATATATGCTATGCTATGCATGACCCAATTGTGTTACATTTGTATTGCTTAACAAAATAGATGGGGACCCCTCGAAAACCAAGGAGACAGGGTCTAATAGACAAGAAAACCTAACAAACCCCCCAATCACTATAAAAACATGAATAACTCAGGTGTTCCTGTGATTTTTGGACCTGGGCGGTATATAGGTACAACGCGCCCCACTTTCAGATGCTGCTTGATCCTTACTGGGACCGGCGCTCCACTCACTGCCGGATTACCACCCCAAGCATTCTGCTCGCGGCAAGCACGCCCCTGACGCACCAACGACGCGCCAGGAGGTGCTTAAAGGACTCCTTGGGACCAAGTTCCCTGTGTTCCTGTGATATTTGGACCTGGGCAGTATATAGGCACTATGCGCCCCACTTTCAGACGCTGCTTGACCCTTACCGGGGCCCGGGACCGGCGCTTCACTCACTGCCGGATTACCACTCCCAGCATTCCGCTCGCGACAGGCACGCCGCTGACCCGGCAACGACGCGCCAGGAGGCGCTTACAGGGCTCCTTGGATCCTCGTCCTGCGGGAGGCACGCGCGGGCGTGCCAGGCGAAGCCCAGGCAGAGGGCGGGCTGTCAGTGGCAGTCCGAGGCCGGAGGAGGTCGGGCCGGGCCCTCCCTCTTAATTCCTGCTTCAATAAAGGTACTTTTTTGATCAAATATACCCTGAAGTAATCCGCGTGCTATCCCTTGCTGACTTTGATTGACTACCTAACCTGGTTGTTCAGTACTATTGACTGCCCCTGAACTCTCCCATTGATTGACTTTTGTTGCAGATACTCATTGGATACTGTGTGGCAAATAAGAGGCACTTCACTTCATTCAAGACTGACTTAAAGCACAATTGCAAATAGTTTTCTTTCTGCTATATTTCTCTCATATTGCGCCATACTTTAGTTTGGTTGGTTTACCCTTCAGAGTACAAGAATATACAAGTCCCTAATTGGATCATATTGAACTATTGGTTTCAATTCTTGTTGTCATTTTACTAGTGTTTTCTCCTTGATAATGTCTAATCTAACAATGAGCAAAAGGAAGGGAATGACAGGGACATTGGATGATTTCATAACACAAGCTGAATCCGTATTATGCCATGAAATTGAACTTGCATAAAGAAGACTCTCGGTAGATCCTTCTAAACTGCCTACATACACAGCGACTATAGCACAGTCTCCAATAAATACATTGCTTTCAAATTCAGGCATAGATAACCAACATGATAGTATTAACATCCAACCGGTCTTGAATAATTCATTAATAGATTCAATGGAATTGCTTGATGTAAACGCGCAGGCAAGCCCGGGGATCTCAAGTAGATTACGAGCACAAAAAACAGTGGGGACAATGAGAATATCCAATGAGGAGAAAAATGAAAAATCCCAGAAGGGGAAGAAATCTAGTCAAAAAAAAGGGAAAGCAGGGTGGAAAGGGAATCTATGTAATGGGGATTCAACTACATTGGAAAATAAAGGCAATAGGTTTAGAACAATAGGGATACAAACTGATGCTAATGATAATTTTGGATTAGCCAGGGAAAATGAGGTAATAGGAGCGCTAGAACAAACTGTAGCAGATATTTTTAAAACTGCCCTGCATTCCATCCAGATAAAAATAAATGAGTTGTTGGATGGTAAGCTAAGGGCCATAGATGACAAGATTGCCCAGCTAAATGATGCAGCTCACCATCTAAGCAAGAGCATTGGAGAAGGAAATGGACTAATCACAGAAGGGGCAAGCATAATAGCTGATTTAAAATTGCTCACAAGGGATAAGAGGGTCTGTGATGATGCGGACAGAACATTGAAAATTCTAAACCAATCAGGCGCAGGACTTTCAAGTAGAGCCCAGTTAAGAAACAGTGCAGAGGTTATAGGGGCATATGAGCAAAGGGGGAAGGTTACTGTCAGTCCACACAACATCACATCAGGCTCGGAGTGTGCTAACTGTAGGGCAACAATGTATAGCCCCAAGGGGACGGACTTGATTCCTAACCCAGACAATTTGAACTTACCACTGGCAATGTGTCCCTATGTTTTAGTTCTGGCCGGTGTCCCGGCATAGAAAAGGGATCAGAATGAATCTATAACTTGAGGAACAAAGTTGTAGACTGGTTATCCAAATATAAAAGGTTTAACTCAAACAAAACAAATGAAATTCTGATGGTGTGTAGGGTAGGGTGGGTGGGAAGTTCCCCTAAAGACATACAGGGAGATTGAATTGTTGTAAATTTTAGCCACCCCCTTATAGTCTGTACCCTACTAAAAGCACATGAGGAAACACTAACCTGGAAGACTAATATCCATGCATTACCATTAGGATATTTTTATAAACCTTTGGAAACTGGAGTGAATAATAATCAAGTCAATTTACTATTCCCAGAGACCTCTTTTAGATTCTGTTGGAAGCAGTAGACTGACTGCATCAGCCAAAACCTATTGCAAATGTATCCATTGCATTAGATAGGGAAGTAGGGCCAGATGCATCAACCAAAAATGCGATCGCAACTGGTGCGAAGTACCAATTGCGATCGCAAAGTAAAGAAACGGCATGCATGAAGTGAAATCGCAAGAAAATGCGAATTCGCAAACGCAAAATTGCGAAATCGCAATAAAATCGCAGAAACAAGGCCAAACCCCATTAGCGACTCGCAAGTAGCGAGAAACCAATGAAATGCGAATCATATTGCGAAATCGCTATATCCAAATAGCGATTTCGCAATAAAATCGCTGTTCCCATGCATGTAAATTCGCATATTGCGATTCTGTCAATAATCGCTATTTTGCAAGAGCAGTTTACAGGGAATCACAATCAGGTGGTAAAAAAAAAAAAATTCCTACTCACCTGCCTGACATCAGAGGTGTATTTAAACAGACCCATGAGGGCCCAGTGGCCTTCCACAATGGCAGGACTCTACATATTTGCGAGGAGGAGGAGGATACTTGCAGCAGGCCAGGCCAGAAGGAGAATCCAGGATAGAATCTTCCGTCTGCGCATCACATTGTTAGGACAGACAGCTGAGCAAATTTATGATAAGTACAGGATGAATGCTGCAATGATACTGGACTTAATAGATGAATTGGACCCACTATTGCAGCGCCAAACACATAGGAGCCAGGCTATACCTACTCATGTCCAGGTGCTATGTAGCCTCCACCTCCTTGCCTCAGGTAGCTTCCCGGACATAGTGGCAGAAGCAGGAGGGGTATCACAGAGCTCCCTTTCGCGGTTCTTCAAATCCTTCCTGGCCGCCATGATGACTGTGATCAACAACCACATCACCTTCCCCACCACCCCACAGGAATTGAGCCAAACAAAACAGGATTTCTACCAAGTAGCAAGGTTCCCACACGTGATTGGATGCATTGATTGCACCCACGTAGCCATATGTCCCCCTGCCGTGAATGAGTATATATTCCGCAACCGGTAAGCATATCACTCAATCAATGTTCAAGCAGTGTGCAATGCTGAAAACATCATCACCGACCTTGTCGCACAATACCCAGGAAGCACTCACGATTCATACATCTTCCGCCATAGCGGCTTGCACACACGTCTGCTCAGGGGAGATTTTGGTAATGGACACCTGCTAGGTAAGTGCAATACTATACACATCACTGACTTAGTCATGGCAATGCATACGTGACTCTGACATCTTGCCTCTTACTCTGTAGGTGACAGTGCATACGCGGTGAGGCATTACATCTTGACTCCCTACCTGAACCCAGCCAGCCCACAACAACAGAGGTACAATGCAGCCCACATCAGGACACGTAACGTAATAGAACGGACATTTGGATTGCTCAAGAGTCGCTTTCGCATCCTGCATAAAACTGGAGGAGCAATGCTGTACCAACCGGAAACCTGCTGCAGGATAATTGCGGCATGTGCAATGTTGCACAACATAGCAACAAGGAGAGGCATCCCCATTGAGGAATCCGACACAGAGGGCAACCAGCCCCCAGCACAACCACGCCGTGCACATCTTGGTAGTTCAGCGGAGGGACAGAGAAAACGTGCTGACATCACCCAGCATTATTTCTAAGGTATGTAACAATGACACACAACACTCATTTGCATTTGAAGGTGAACTATTTATTATCACGGCTGGCGGTATGGGGTGTCAATACAACCTGAAATGGTGTCCATTAGCACATTTACTTCATGCACCAATGGACAGAGGAGACACACTAAGGACTTGTAATGCAGTCACAAAGATAGTCTTGTACATGGTTACGTCACCATGAGGTCTAACACCCCTCCAATTTGGTTTACCGTCTCCTCCCTCTCACACCCAAATGTCTTTCTCCTGCTTCAGCATCTGCATTCCCAGATGCTGCAGGAGGTGCCTGTCTACGGCTACTGCTCCTCCTGACAGTGTTGAGTGGCGCAGTGATGCTGCTGAGGCTGGAAGCCTCACTACCCTCTTCCCCTGTAACGTCGCCCTGAACACCAGTGCTAGCCTGCATCAGTTCAACGGCTGTTGTAATTTGCCCCAGTGCCTTGGACACATCCCCACAACAATGGGCCATATCAATCTGCATTCCCACAGACCGACGTGCCAGGTGTGACACGCTAGTGCTGATCTTGTTGTTTGACCTGGTATAGGCGTCCATGCATGTGAGAAACTGGCGATGCCTCTTCCTCTGTGTGGTGTGTCCCTCGTGCATCACAAGCGCAACCTCCAGCAGGGCGTTGTTGGATTCCCTGTGAGCCTCCACTAGTGCAGTTGTGAGCTCCCTCACACTGTCAGCCATTGCAGTAATGTTAGTGTTCATTTTTGTCATCTGCAGGTTGATTGCTCCCATGTGCCTCGCTTGCACGCGCTGCACCCGCACCATCTGTGACTCCACGCCACCCCACTGATTGGGACTTCCTGCTTCCTGTGCCCAAGTAGGGCTCCTTGGTCTGCGTCGTGTTCCTGGCCGGACATGTGCCTGCAGTGTTGGTGTGTGTCTGGCACTTTCACGGCTTGTACTAGGTGCGGTAGATGTATCCTGTTCTATCTCCATTGGCTGTAGTGGTGCAACTGTGGCCCTGCGTTTTGCTGGTGCCTTGTCTTTGGGTGGTGGTGACACAGGTTTTGACACCGCAGACTCTTGATTGGGCTGTGTGCTGTCTCCATCATCACTGTCATCAGTGTTTGCTTCAGCTGCATCTGTGATGTGAAACAGTGCAATGTTATTTAAATATGTTTCAATAGTTCAGCAAATTATACTTTTATGTTATAACTGTCTCTCATCTGTCACTGTACTGCTTATTGTTAGCATTTGGGCTTACTGTGTTGGATTCTAACAGGCAAATGGGTACTACTGACTACAAGTCCCATGATGCATTGGTCTCCCTATGTTAAATGTGTGCTGGACTATTTTTGCTGTTCTTTTGCAGGTTAAATCACATTTGGGCACTATCAGTATGTACTTTGTGCTGTTGATAGTCATGCATCTTACCTTGTGTGCTACAGGCTGCCCCAGATGTGTCCAGGTTCGCCACTCCAACCACTGCTTCTGGCTCAATTGTGGCCTCTACCATGTCCTCCTGGGGTGTGTTGTCTGGGACTGTTGGGCCTCCTCCTCCAGTCCCCTTTGCCTCCTTCAGCCTTTCAGCAACCCGCTCCTTGGCACGACTGTGCAGGTCGTACCAGCGTTTCTTCAGGTCATCTATGCTGCGGTGTGTGACCCCCACAGCATTCACC
The DNA here is from genome assembly GCF_964263255.1 of Lissotriton vulgaris. Taxonomy (NCBI): domain Eukaryota; kingdom Metazoa; phylum Chordata; class Amphibia; order Caudata; family Salamandridae; genus Lissotriton; species Lissotriton vulgaris. The sequence continues at coordinate 322,508,784 of NC_141699.1, read as the reverse complement.
TTGTCCCTGATCCTGTTCCAGATCCTTCTCTTGTCTGCCTCTGGCACTTTAAGAGAGAGCTTGCCAAATAGCTTTTCATGGTTGTTTGCGACCTCCTAAATGAGGAGGTCAAGTTCACCCTCACTGAACTTGATTTTGCACTTCCTGCCCACTGCTCCCTCCTCTGTGGCTGTTTGGGACATGGCTGTCTCCACCAGTGAGCAACCTGCAGTTTGTTTTCTTCTGCTCTCACTCCCTGCACTCAGCTTCTGCCTCAGTGTTCCTCTGTGCACAGGTGGCAGCATGGGCTGATTGACTTCCTGGTTGTGATGTCATCAGCCTGCTCCCAATGCGACTCTGTAGTTTTCACGCTCCCGCTTTTTGCGATCTCGCAATTTGCGATCTCGCAATTTGCGATTTCGCAAATAGCGGGATCGCAAATTGCGAGATAGGAGTTATTTTACTATTGCGATTACTTTACATGGAATCGCTATAGTATTTAGCGATTTTTAGCGATTCCTTGTTTTTTCGCATTCCACATCATGCTGAGAGAGCGCAATTTGAATAAAACGTATATCCGAGCCATATTTACAAGCACATTGTATAACGTAGGAATGAAATGCATATCGTAACGTGAAGTTGACACTTATAGCATAAAGCTAACCGATATAATCAAAAGTAATATAGGAAATGTAACTGTATTCACTTTAGAACATGCATTAGATTTAGAAGGCCCGTATACGTAGTGGGCTAATGTAGAAAATGTGTAGAAATGCTTATGAAATGTAGAACGTGCAAAGTAGAATTCGTGTACGTGTGTAACTTTCAATGAAGAAACGGCGTGAAATATAACGTGGAGAAATGTGCAGAGAGCATACACGGCGATGTAACAAATGAGAATATAAAAGTTATACTCTACGTAGTTTATATTCCATGTACAATGTATTCACTTATACGTAAAGGATTTGCTAAAATGCGATTGTATATAAATGTGTGTTAAAGGTTACACTGTGTAGGAGAAGTTTGTAAGAATGTTAGAAGGGTTTAGGTCATTTGTGATTTTAACCTGACTGACCAAGGGTTCGCAGGAGTGTAGTCCGCTGTTTGTAATTTAGTGGGCTCACAGGAGTCGTGAATAGCCTTGTTTTGAACGTGAGAGCCAAGGAGTCTAGTTCTTGTTAGATTTAAGGTGACAATGCTGGACAAAGTTTATGGCCTAAACGTGAGAGGAGACGCTTGGAATTTGAGTCTTGTTTTGAAATGACCATTCACAGGACCTAGAAGGGTTACATACATAGTCCTAAAGTTTAAAGTTCTGCTGATGTTATAGACTTTTGATCTGAAAGTGTCAAATGAAGTCACCAACGAGAAGACGAAGATGGCGTCTAAAGAAGAAAGGTCAACTTAACGGACGACGCGAAGAGACGAAGCAAGGAAAAAGCTAGAAGATGACCTCACGGGGAAAGTCCGTGGTGGGCGTCGAAGGGGCGTTCCACCCACACTGTGATTGTGTATTTTAGGGACAACACCCCGGGGAGAAGATAGCGATTAGAGGGAACAGCTCAGAGCGAAGGGCGAAGGGTAGATGACTTGAGCAGATGCGCTGAGAGAGATCAGAGCGCAAGAGAGCAGTAGGCCGAGGACCCTTAGAGAGCGGATGGGTAGGCAGCAAGGGTACTGCTTCTTAAACTTAAGTTACCTTTAGAGGCTAAGAGAGTTTGAACTTCTTTGGGAGTCAAACTGCTGACACCTTTTTTAGGTTAGGAACTTGCGAAGTAGGGATGTCACTTAGTATAGAGTAGGGACAGATTTAACTTGCTTATTTTTCTCTTTCTGTAGATGACGCAAAGGAACCAATTCATACAGATGCTTTTAATTTGCTGATTCTTGAACTGACTTTAATTGTATTCGTTTGTAGACTGAGGTTCTTTTAGGGAATATATCTTCCTTCTAGTTCCTGTATATTTGTTGAATTTGATCCTGAGAGGATTGTATATGCAAGTTTTCTTAATTTTATATTAAACCTTTTAAACGTTATCAGTTGTAAGTGGTTCTTCAGAGTGGCGTCAGTTTATGGGGTTTATCTAACCTATGCGGGGTTTGTCTTTTACTCAATGACAGATAAAAATCGATCCAAAATTTACGAATGAGATAAGTTATTAAATTGATCATAAATTGATATCAAAATCTCATTCCCCGCAGTTGGTAGCAGAGAAAGATGGTTTTCTTCTTGAGGAAGACAACCTAGGTTAGGTTTAGTTTACTCCAAGGTCCCTAGTCATCGACGACCAGAAGAAGAATCCCAGCCGAAGAAGGTGCTGACGGTGTGTCGAGAGGAAAGCAGCAGAGTCGGTCGAGAGTGAGTATAAGGGTCATGCGTTGTAAGATTGCGGTATTTTATGTTGTACTTGTGTTGTAATGTCAAGCGGAGTTGAATGCCTGTAGTGTGATTGAGGGAAGGTTGTGAGCGCGCGCAACCGGATGAAATCTTAAGCTCCAGGGAAGGACTTAAGTGGTTCGGGTGTATCGAACACCCAGAGTAATTTGTCTACCATTGAAGGGGGTCATGAGGTACCATTGATCGCCCGACAGACCGATGATAGGGGGAGCGTAAGAGTGAGTGTATGAGTAACGGACGCTGGTCGTACGTTTACTGTGTGTAAGTAACCTATCAGTTGAGGCGATCGTCTGACCGTAAGAGGGAAGACGTTTCGCCAGTTAAGGTAGCAATTACAGTTAGACTGTGGCCGTACAGTCAGAGAAAAGTGATCGCTTGGACGGAAGTAGTCATTTTTCGGTGTACGAATGAAACGCATGCAAGACCGCGAGACGAGTTGAGAACGGAGGGGAACCGCTGCAGAGTGGACGAGTGACGTCAGCGTAGAACCGCACTGGGATAGGCCGATTTAGCGAGAGCCGCGTAGGGATTGGTTGGTTTATCATTGGGACGTAAACAAGGAAGAGAAAGAGGAAAATAGTAGAGTATCGAAAATGAAGTGTTTTAAGAGTTTAAGAGCAATCTTTAGGAGGAATAGAAGAAACTTATATGCCGGAGAAGAAGCTCCACCAGAAGGCACACCAGCTTATCATATGGCAGTAAATGTAGGCTTACACTCGATACTGTGGATCTCCGAGTGGAATAAGCTAACTGAAGGGAATAAGGAACTGACGTTTCCGAGATTCGGAACGTTTAAGCTAGACGTGTTGAACGAACTGAAAGCGGTAATGCTTGCAACGGGACCTCTACCGAGGCCAACACAGTTTGAAGCCCTTAGTGCATGGTTTAGAGCAGCACACGAAAAGAGCGTAAAGAGGCGCCAAGAAAGAGTGAGACGATCAGTAAAGGCAGTACAGGATGCCAAATGGGATGAGGAAGCTAAAAAGTGGAGAGTGCAAAAGATAGGAGCGGACAAACTGTTCACAATGATAGAAGCCACGGGAGAAAAGAAACCTCTAGAGGAAGATGAGGAAAGCGAGACAGAAGAGGATCTGATAGAGATGCTATTAACAGATAGACCACCTCCGTACAGCGGAGGGGCCGCAAGTCCCATATTACAACAAGGGGACGGAGCTAGATGGGGGGAATATAAATCGATCCCAGTAGCAGAGTGGGATACCAAGAAAGATGAGGAAATACCTCAATCTAGTTCCGAACAGAGAGTAGTGGGAAGATTCGTGGTCCAGAAAATGCCAGAAACGCAATATGCAAGGTCGTACCAAATGCCAGACGCTTTACAGGTACCTGTTACCATAGGGCCTATTGTGTCAATCTACAACCCAGAAGGGGTCCAGCAGATGGAACAGGCACGATGGGACAGGGAAAGGACAGAGATGGAAAATAGGAACAGCACGATGAATCCTCAGAGACAGATACTAGCACCGATGAGTCGGAGTACCCCATTAGATGCCGCAACAGGTCCCTGGGTAGAACAGGGGGGTCAAAGAGGGCCAATGGACTTAGGGGACCAAAACCGAAATCCCATAAGGAATTAAGGGAATACCTGAAAGAATGGGATACTGCCGAAGAGATTCGGAATAAAAGTTTAGAAACAGGAGCAGAGTGGAGAGACCAGGATAACAGGATCCTCTCTCATTGTGGAGCTGGCGAAAGCATCCCGGAGTGGGAGAGAGGGAGCCAGGAAAGCAGAAGAAACAATTGTCCTACTATCAGCGGCAATAGGCAAATGTGCGACGACAGGAGTGCAGGGTGTGGCGAAGTGCCTCGCGTCACCTTTAGTGAGGGGGAACGAAGGACGCAGGAGTACCGAAATACTTTCAGATGCACTCACCATACCCCGGGTGAAACAGTGCAACATTGGAATCACGGGAACATGGAGAGTCGCGAAGGGTCTCGCCATGCATCCGGTGATCGCGAGCGAAGTCACGAGAATATAGGGAGTCGCGAAACGTCTCGCCATACTTCTGGTGAACAGGATCGAGATCACGGGAGCATGGAGGGCCATGAAGGACCTTATCGTTTATTGAGCGACACCAGACAGCAAGCGAGTTACAGTGGTTTTGAACAGAACGGTGGATCCTATCTCGTATCTGGAGAAACCGAGCCGAAAAGACGGAACCTAGGGATGGGGGATGGAGCATTGTTCCACCACACCCCACGGGAAGATGGAAAGGCTTGGGATCTAGAGAGGTGGGAACAAAGAGATGGAAGGAAAACTCCTCATAACTCACCTGTGTTTAGGCATAGGGCGCATAGTGGAGGTGAGAGGGGTGTGAGCGAACCACCTAGGACTGACATACTGAGAGCTGAAATAAAAGCAAGACGGATTGATGTAATGAGTTTAAAATCAGACTTGGACGAAATAATTGACGGCACAGTGGCAATAGAGAGGTTAGAGCTGTACGCACCAGATGAAATATTGTTCTTATCCAAGGATGTTACTCGGAAAGCAAGGGCAGCTCATGAAAAACTATCCGAATTAGCAGAAAAGTATATGATAGACATGTCACGAACTAAAGCTTTACAGCCCAATCATAGGCTAAATTGCACAGATCAAGATCTAGATGAACGTAGAACGATTGGACTAAGAGTACACATAAGGGAACTAGTCATGTGTATTAGAATATGGAGAGATCTGGATAGATGGGAGGAAAAATGGTCTAAGAGGGGATCTGTCAGAAGAAGTACAATTGTGAAGTACCAGGATACAGACCTAATGCGAATGGAAGCTTTCCCTTTGCGAGAAATCGCGAACGGAAACTACGTTCATGTACCTTGGAGTAGGGGGGATTTAGCGGCATTCACTAACTCTTTCCCCAAGTTAAGAGAAAACCCCGTAGAGTGGTACAAGCAGGTAGAGAGGTTCGTGAAGATCTCTAAGGTGCTGTGGATCGATTTGAACACATTGTTCGATATCGTAGTACCCGGAGATTTGTGGACGGCATGCAAGCTTAGTGTTGAATGGCCCGCTTGCGAGCCTCCGAGAGATACCCGGACAAATGGTCCATCAGATAGAGTCATGGAAAAATACGAAAGAGTAATAACATGGCTAAAAGAGAAAGTGTCAGTGCAGGACATAGACTGGGTTAAGATAGATCGAACAACTCAGGAGCCTAAAGAGACAGTTCACGAGTTCTATGAGAGGTTACTGAAAGCATTTAAACAATACAGTGGGTTGGATGTAATGGATCCTAAGGACATAGGACAGTTTGTGTCGAAGTTCGTTCTAGGATTAAGACCAGACATAAGCTTGATGATACAACAGCATTTGATCTGTTGGCAGAACAAACCTTTAGATGAGATTCTAAGGTATGCAAGGTACTGTAGCGATGAAATAGATTCAAAGGCAAAGAAGCTCAAGGAAAAACTAATGCTGGTACAAATGCAAGCAGCTGGAAAGGGTGGACAGCGGCAACAGGGAACAGGAACGCAAGCAAAGAAACAGAATAATCAGAGCAGAGATGAGGAGGAAAGACCGAGGCCAAGAATGGATATTGCGACACTGAAAAAGACAACGAGGTGCCATCAGTGTAATGAGGTGGGACATTGGCGACGCGAGTGTCCTTACAATGTTGAGACAGGGGAATTAGAACAAGAGGAGGAAGAGGTACAGAACAACGTGGTTAAGGGAGCCGCAGTCCCGAAGGGAAAGTTTATCAAAGGGGGGACTCAGACTCCTCGAGCCCCAATTCCTCAACCGCCTCGCATCACAAACGGAGGGAAAACCTATAGACAAATGCCATTGTTCGTAGGAGGAGAAGAATGCTACTACGTTGATCCTCTTACAGGGCAACGAGTGAATAGGGAAGAAGACTGTACTCTAGGTGCAGCCCTGGAAGTAGATCAGAGAGGACCATACGTAGAGGCTGAAGTAGCTGGATGTCCTACAACCTTTTTGGTGGATACGGGGGCTACTCGATCCACGCTGAGATCAGCGGTAGTCCCAGGTCTGCCAATATCGGGAGAGACGATTCAGGTGGTAGGAGTCGCAAACAAGAGGATGACGAATCCTCTGACCGAACCAGTGTCAGTAAAGATAGGGAATTACAGCGACGAACATCAGTTTGTGATCTGTGATTCTAGCCCTGTGTGTTTGCTAGGAAGAGATCTGTTGTGTAAACTGAATTGCACAATACATTGCACACCTGAAGGAGTAGAAGTGCAGACCAATGATGAGGATGCCGATTTTAAGGTTGTAAACTCGCAGGAGTGCGTGGAACTATATCCTACCTTAACAGTGGAAGAGCTTCCACAGGATTTGAGGGAGAAAGTGTCAGCTGAGGTGTGGGATTTTACTGGAGAGGAAATAGGACTGATCAAAGGAGTAGAACCAGTAAAGATCTTGGTAAGACTTAATGCCGAATATCCAAGAACGCCACAATACAAGTTGACACCAGAGACGATTGCAGGCATAAAGCCTGTGATCGAATCCATGATTAAACAGGGAATACTGAAGGAGATCGTGGGTAGTCCATGTAACTCCCCGATTATGGGTTTGCAGAAGCCTAGTGGAAAATACAGAATAGTGCAGGATCTTCGAAAGATTAATAATATTGTTGTCTCATGTTGTCCAGTGGTACCGAATCCATCAGTGATATTATTTCAGATACCGTTCCAAGCTGAATGGTTTACCGTGATAGATTTGTGCCAGGCTTTCTTTTCGATTCCTTTAGATGAAGAGAGTCAGTATCTTTTCGCTTTTAAGCTGGAAGATCGCGTTTTAACATGGTGTCGTATCCCTCAGGGGTATACAGAAAGCCCATCGATCTTTAACCAGCTACTGAAGAGAAATCTTGAAAGTCTAGTACTGCCCAAGAATTCGGTTCTAGTCCAGTACATAGACGACCTCCTAGTTGCGTCAGAAACTGAGGAAGCTTGCAGAGTAGACACCATAACCTTGCTGAATCACTTGGCCGAGAATGGACACAAGGTGTCTCCAAGGAAATTGCAGTATTGTAAGACTGAAGTGCAATACTTGGGCCATAGGATCGAAAAGGGAAAGCGGAAGGTGTCTCCAGACAGAATAGAGGCGATCATGAAAATGAACGCGCCTACAACACAAAGAGAAGTCAGGATGTTTCTAGGCATGGTCGGTTATTGTCGGCAGTGGATAGCTAACTTCTCACTGAAGGCAAAACCGTTATTACAACTGACGCACAAAGGAGTAAGCGATCCGGTACCATGGGACAAAGATTGTTTGATGGCGTTTTTGCAGCTGAGGGAGGACTTATGTCGCGCCCCGGCTTTAGGAATGCCAGATTACACAAAACCATTTTTGCTTTACTGCTGCGAAAGAGAGGGATGCGCTTTAGCAGTTTTGGCCCAGATACATGGAGATGCGCGTAGGCCAGTTGCGTATTTTTCGGCTACATTAGATCCAGTAGCCGCAGCGTTGCCCGGATGTCTCAAATCCGTAGCTGCAACGGGTGTCAGCTTTGAACGTTCTGAAAGCGTGGTAATGGGACATCAGTTAGTGGTGTACGTACCGCATTCTGTAGAATTGTTAATGACCAGGACTAAGACTCAGCATCTGACAAATAGCAGGCTCACACGCTACGAGCAAGTCATACTGGCTGCCGAGAATGTGACCCTAAAAAGATGCTCCGTCTTGAATCCTGCAACTTTGATGCCACTTCCAAATGAGATCGATGATGAAATTTGTACAGATCATGACTGCCTTGATGTGACTGAACTATGCACCAAACCGAGACCCGATATCGTAGATGAGCCATTGACTGACCCCGATGAAATATTCTTTGTTGATGGTTCATGTGTAAGAGACGGTATCGGTCAGCTGAGAGCAGCTTATGCAGTTTGCACAATTACGAGAGTAATAGAAGCCGCTTGCCTGGAAGGAGTACACTCCGCTCAGGTAGCTGAAATTGTTGCTTTGACGCGTGCTTGTTTAGCAGGCGACAAACTTCGAGTCACCATATACACCGATAGCTAGTATGGTTTCGGGGTAGTTCATGATTACGGGCAGTTATGGTCTCAAAGAGGTTACATGACCTCCTCGGGTTCTCCCATTAGGAATGGAGAATTCGTGAGACTTTTGTTAGAGGCATTGCAAGGCCCGACAGCCATTGCAGTTGTCAAATGTGCTGCGCATACAAAAAATGTAGACTTTGTGTCACAAGGTAACCGCTATGCGGATGAAGTAGCGCGTTACTGCGCAGAACAGGGATATTCTCACACTAATGTAAAAGTGGGGGGAATCCAAGAAAGAACTGAATTGACAATGTTGTTAGATACTGTAGATATGTGGGATGAGCTAAGGAGTGTTCAGGAAAATGCACCAGATGATGAGAAAAAGAGTTGGGAAACAGCGGGTTGTACTAGAAGTGAGATGAACTTTTGGATCTCTGCAGATGGGAGAGCAGTTTTACCAAATGAACTTGTTAGTCCAATGGCAAGGAAATTGCATGGATCAGCACACATAGGTAGAGATGCTATGGTGAGAGTATTCAGACAAACGTGGTTCAACCCGAAGGTCAGAGTAGCGGCAGAAGCAGTGTGTCAGCGATGTGCGATCTGTCAGCAGCTAAACGTGGGAAAGAGAACACCAGTCACATTGAGTCACATTGGGAGGTCTGGGGGGCCTTTCAATAGAATGCAGCTTGACTTCATAGAAATGCCTAAATGCAATAGACTCAGATACGTTTTAGTGATTGTTTGCATATTTTCTAGATGGGTTGAGGCTTACCCTACACGTAGGTGCGATACACTTACAGTAGCAAAATTGTTACTTAGAGAGTTAATACCGAGGTTTGGGGTGCCATCCTCTTTGGAATCGGACAGAGGAACTCATTTTAACAGCGAAATAGTGAAGATGCTATGTTCAGCTTTGGGTATCGATCAGAAACTTCATTGCAGTTATCGACCAGAAGCTTCAGGGATTGTAGAGCAAATCAACAGTACAATCAAGTCCAGACTTGCCAAAGTTTGTTCATCAACATCCCTGAGTTGGCCAGACGCACTTCCAGTGGTTCTTATGAGCATACGTAGCACACCAGATAGAAAAACAGGTCTCTCTCCTCATGAAGTGCTAATGGGGAGAGCCATGAGATTGCCATCGGTTCCGACTGCAGCCCTAGTGAACATCACAGACGATTTGATCTTGGACTACTGTAAGGGACTATCTGATGCCGTTAATTCTGTGTCCCTCCAGGTCCAGGCTGCAGAGGTTCCATCAGCACAAGATTTGTGCCATGACCTGAGTCCGGGGGACTGGGTTTTGGTGAAAAAACACGTCAGGAAGAACTGCTTAGACGTGCGCTGGAGAGGACCGTTTCAAGTCATACTTGTGACGAATACTGCTGTAAAGTGTGGAGGCCTGCCAAACTGGATACATGCCTCACACACCCGAAGAGTGCCAACACCTCTAGAAGAAACAGCTCCTCTCTCGGATGAGAATCCAGCGGAAAGCGGAGAAGCCACAGAGGGGGAAAGCCAAGCTGTGGAGGTGATCGAAGAGGCTGAGACTGAGACGGAACAGGTCGACGAAGGTCAGGACACCAGTGGGACCGAAGTCGCCTCAGGAGAAGAGAGTAATTGGGAGATCGAATCAGATACTGAACAAGCAGAGAGTGACCAAGAGACAAGTCCAAGAACAAGGAGCGGGAGGACAAGGAGTGACGAAGCTAGTTGGCCGGAGAGAAGGAGAAGGCCAAGCTTAAAAGCAGATCAAGAAAGAGCTCTTGTCCCGATCGCTGAAGAATCGGATCAGGAAGAGGAAACTACAGACTCAGGAACTGAAAGTCCAAGAAGATCGAGAAGGGTACGTGTGCCCTGCAGAAGGTACGCCACCCCAGAGTGGACTTATCTAGCAGATGTCTTGGGGACAGAAATCTGGGAGAGTGAAGAAAGTGAAAGTAATCGATCACGATCCATTTGTGGCAGTGGAGATATGGATGTTGACGCCTGGACTCGAGACTGAGGGGTTACTGACTTTCACACTTCCCATACCCCCATATTTGAGTCAAATTCAAGATCTAGTGCTAAATAGATTACAGTTTCCGACTTTTGGTCATCAAATTCCAGAGGAAGAAGAAAAAGTCATTCGTTTTGAATTATTGGAAATTGTTGTGAAAGCTGCAGGTACGAGAATGATTGTTGATGCATAAAAGACTTTTGTATATAAGCTATAAAGAAGAAGATAACCTAGCGCCGAGTGGAAAGAAGAATAAAATTAGGGATTACATTTAGAGGACGGAGAAGGGTTAGGGTTGTCTGTTGCTAAAGAGAGAAGGACATTGGTTGCGAAAAAGAGACTTTTGTTGATAAAGAGCACTTTACAGACTGAGAAAGCAAATAAAGCAAACAAAGACTGGAAAAGAAAAACTTTTTCGCAAAAGAAGGAGCTACGCTGTTTGATAACATGGAGAACGGCAACCCAAACCGAAAAGCTAAATGTATAGTAGGTACACTTATAACGGTAGTAATTTTTCTCATAATTACAGTAGTGACAATATCATACATAATAGGACATGAAAGCGATAAAGAAACAGCAGATGTAAAGCCTGTAACGACTTTGAGACCTGCTCTTGTGGGGAAGAAGGAGGAGAGCAATGTAATACGTGAAAAGGCGTTACTGGCAGAAGAAGCTCGTAGGTTACACATAGACGAGTCACAGGGAAACTTTAGGTCAAACGCTTATGCTAAACTATTGTACGAGTATATCGATGCCATGGAGGCCAAAGATTGCTATGTTTGCATGCAATTGCCGGCTTCTGTAGACGAAGGCATTAGATATCATCATCTCCCACTGACTTATGGGATAACATGTAGTTTACTGCTTAGTATATTTTATGGTAGGGAAGGATTTGAGTACTACTTTTCAAATTATGATTCGGTACTGCCTGAAGTTCCGAATTATAAACAAATGAATAAGCGGGACTATTACAAAAAAGAGGATAGACTAGCCAAGTTCTTTCTTCCTTGGGATACATTAGATACATCATATGCACGCAGAAATAATCTAACTTGCAAAGTGTCAGAGGTTGAGAAAAGGTTCATAGGACAAGTAGACGACAGATACAGAAGGCAGAAGATTCTAAAAATGTCAGGACAGTTTAAAACTGATTGGACCGAAGAAGAGAAGGCGCATAAAAAGAAAGGTAGCAATGGTTCAATAGCTTTGGATAGAACGCAGAAAGGAAAGTTATGTTTAACTCGAAGCAAGACGTATTATGAGAGTGTATTTGTAGGTGAAGTAAATTGCGAACATGCTTTTAGATTAGAGTACTATACGAAAGATTTCATGAAAGGGATGCAAGCTATTCCGAATGTGTATTTTGTATGTAGAAGAAAGGCCTATGTAAAACTACCTGACAATTGGTATGGTTCGTGTTACTTGGCAATTGTCTTCCCCAAAATATATAATGCAAAGGATTTAGCGATCATAGAAGGAAAGGCTTCGACGAGAGCGAAAAGGGAAGTAGGAGATGCAGAAGTAGTAGGAGATGTATTTGGAGCGATGTTTCCTATGTTAGGTTTAATACTTAACGATGTTAAGATCAGGAGACTGGCTACAGTTGTAGATAGATTATCTGCAAGTACTGCAAGGTCATTAATGCTAGTAGAAGGCGAGATGCAGTCGATTAGAGCAATGGTTCTTCAGAACAGACTTGCTTTAGATGTACTCCTAGCAAAAGAGGGCGGAGTTTGCAAGGCTTTGAAGGTTCAGGAATGTTGTACTTATATTCCTGATAATTCAAAACCACTTGAGAAAGTCATAAGCAACATTACACAGATTCATCAAGAAATCGAAGATTTATCAAAAATAAATGTTTGGGAAAAAGTAGGTCATGGAGTAGGAAAGGTTGGGAGTTGGTTTGCCAACCTTGGTAAAAGCATAGTATGGTATATATTAAAACCTGTATTGATAGTATTAATTTGCATAATCACAATATTAGGGTTAGTGAAACTATATAAATGGTATAGGTCGAACCGGTTACAAAGATCCATGAGAGAGCAAGAAAGGAGACTAGCTGCGTTACAAGATCAACAGTACAAAAGCTTAAGAGCTCTCGAAACGATGAAAAGAGGGAATATTGTAACTAGTTCTGTGTAAGGGTGCTATTCAAATTGCATTTAGTGATGACTCCCAGAAGTCATCAAAGGGGGGAACTGAGAGAGCGCAATTTGAATAAAACGTATATCCGAGCCATATTTGCAAGCACATTGTATAACGTAGGAATGAAATGCATATCGTTACGTGAAGTTGACACTTATAGCATAAAGCTAACCGATATAATCAAAAGTAATATAGGAAATGTAACTGTATTCACTTTAGAACATGCATTAGATTTAGAAGGCCCGTATACGTAGTGGGCTAATGTAGAAAATGTGTAGAAATGCTTATGAAATGTAGAACGTGCAAAGTAGAATTTGTGTACGTGTGTAACTTTCAATGAAGAAACGGCGTGAAATATAACGTGGAGAAATGTGCAGAGAGCATACACGGCGATGTAACAAATGAGAATATAAAAGTTATACTCTACGTAGTTTATATTCCATGTACAATGTATTCACTTATACGTAAAGGATTTGCTAAAATGCGATTGTATATAAATGTGTGTTAAAGGTTACACTGTGTAGGAGAAGTTTGTAAGAATGTTAGAAGGGTTTAGGTCATTTGTGATTTTAACCTGACTGACCAAGGGTTCGCAGGAGTGTAGTCCGCTGTTTGTAATTTAGTGGGCTCACAGGAGTCGTGAATAGCCTTGCTGTGAACGTGAGAGCCAAGGAGTCTAGTTCTTGTTAGATTTAAGGTGACAATGCTGGACAAAGTTTATGGCCTAAACGTGAGAGGAGACGCTTGGAATTTGAGTCTTGTTTTGAAATGACCATTCACAGGACCTAGAAGGATTACATACATAGTCGTAAAGTTTAAAGTTCTGCTGATGTTATAGACTTTTGATCTGAAAGTGTCAAATGAAGTCACCAACGAGAAGACGAAGAAGGCGTCTAAAGAAGAAAGTCAACTTAACGGACGACGCGAAGAGACGAAGCAAGGAAAAAGCTAGAAGATGACCTCACGGGGAAAGTCCGTGGTGGGCGTCGAAGGGGCGTTCCACCCACACTGTGATTGTGTATTTTAGGGACAGCACCCCGGGGAGAAGATAGCGATTAGAGGGAACAGCTCAGAGCGAAGGGCGAAGGGTAGATGACTTGAGCAGATGCGCTGAAAGAGATCAGAGCGCAAGAGAGCAGTAGGCCGAGGACCCTTAGAGAGCGGATGGGTAGGCAGCAAGGGTACTGCTTCTTAAACTTAAGTTACCTTTAGAGGCTAAGAGAGTTTGAACTTCTTTGGGAGTCAAACTGCTGACACCTTTTTTAGGTTAGGAACTTGCGAAGTAGGGATGTCACTTAGTATAGAGTAGGGACAGATTTAACTTGCTTATTTTTCTCTTTCTGTAGATGACGCAAAGGAACCACTTCATACCGATGCTTTTAATTTGCTGATTCTTGAACTGACTTTAATTGTATTTGTTTGTAGACTGAGGTTCTTTTAGGGAATATATCTTCCTTCTAGTTCCTGTATATTTGTTGAATTTGATCCTGAGAGGATTGTATATGCAAGTTTTCTTAATTTTATATTAAACCTTTTAAACTTTTTCAGTTGTAAGTGGTTCTTCAGAGTGGCGTCAGTTTATGGGGTTTATCTAACCTATGCGGGGTTTGTCTTTTACTCAATGACAGATAAAAATCGATCCAAAATTTACGAATGAGATAAGTTATTAAATTGATCATAAATTGATATCAAAATCTCATTCCCCGCAATGCATAGCCAATAGCGAGTCCTTATTTGCGATTCCTTAACAATCGCAATTAAGGAATCGCTATTTCTTTGCATGATGCATCTGGCCCGTAGAGAGGATAAGGACAGCACGCATTGGGAACTTGGGTGAGAAGAGAAGGGAGGAAGTAAAATGCTGTGCGAGTAAGGATGAGTTATTGCTCTTAAACGGCATTGACATAATAACTAGTGAAGAACCTATACGGGATGTAAACTATAAAGCCTGCCCCAAATTAAAAATTATTTTCTAGAACATTGCAGGTCTTAAAAAGAACATGCAGGATCCTGAGTGGAATAGGTTTATTGAAACAAGTGATATTTGCTTGTTACAGGAGACATGGGCATCTAAGATCACACACAGGATGGGATACAAAAGTTTCCACATAGCGGCTGTTCCATCTATAAGAGGCAGAGCCTCTGGTGGTTTAGTTATCTGGGTCAAGGTGACCCTTGACATTTTAGTGTAACACAATTAGTGATGGACTCATTAGATATACTAGGGATCAAAATAGTGACTAAGGATGAAAGGGGGCTGCATATATATATTATCTATAACCGACCAGGTCTGGCATCAAAGGAGTCGACAACAATTGATCAAATGGACCCCTTTTTAAATTTAGTGGACCCTAGTGCAAGTATAGCAATTGGTGGCGACCTTAATTGCAACTATGAACCCATTACGGGGCTTGGAATGATTTTAGAAGATGAAGATCTGGCAAATAAGATCCCTGTTCTATCTAACTGCAAACCGGTCTTGTGCATGGACCTAACACTCTAAATAATGACTTTAACAGTGAGTCATGGCTTGAGGGCATGTAGTGGTTGACTCCCATCAGATTTACTAAAGTCACCAAATTTTTGCAGAAGTACTACTCAGAGTAAAATAGATGACCTTATTTTATCATTTGATATTTGGCACTTTTTCTGCAGATCTAAAAATTATAACAAGAGTGGAGAGCGATCACCATCCGCTTGAACTAGTTGTAAAAAGTAGTATGTTGACTAATTTAGCGAAGAACAGAAGTAACTCTAGTAATTGTATGGATAATATCATAGTAATAATCGCCACTCTGTTAAATGGGCACATATGTTGGAGCATGGCGAGAAGTTGGCAAGCATTTACAGCATTTTTGCAAACACCTTTTCTAATTATACTACTATGAAAATGGATAAGAACACATTTTTAGATTGACATGAGGGCCTTTTTAAGGTATTAGTCCCATTGGTAACAAAAAAAGCTAGAGCGAATAAGGAAAATGTAAAACAAAAACCGATGGGTAAACCTTGGTGCAATAAAGATTGCCGGGGTGCCAAAACTGAGTTACTACTAGCTATTAAAAGTAATAACAGCTCGATAGTTAAGGGAGCCAGATCAAAATATAAGAGTGTGTTAGAGAATGCCAAAATACTATGGGATGACAAAATTTGGCTTGATTTGCTGATAGCAGCAAAAAGCAGGGACCAAATGGCATTTTGGAAAATCATTGCAAATGGAAACAGAAATGAAAAGGGCTCCAGAGATGTTTATCTCGATGAAGCAACTTGGATAGACCACTTTGCAAAATTGTATGCTGCCCCTGAGATTGGCCGTTCCTCAGATGACGGGCTTCTATTATGCTCGAGTGAAGGAACTCTAGAATTTGATGTACATGAAACAATTTTGGCTATTAACGCAGTTAAAACTAGTAAAGCCCCAGGTCTAGACAAGATCCCTGGAGATCTATACAAACGCGATACCGATGGCTGGGGTTCTTACAATAATTATCTGTGTAATTTTATAGTCGCAGCAGCTGACATACCAGAGACATGGAGGGGGGCAGAAATTATTTGCATTTTTAAAAAGGGCAATAGGAGTGATCCCTCAAACTATCGCCCATTTAGTTTAATCGACGTTTTACAAAAAATCTACGCAAGGCATATTTTAAATCGCAATCATTCTTGGATTGACAAAAGGGCAATTCTCTCAAAATTCTAGCACCTCTCAAAAACAAGCACCTTAGACCTGGTGTTTAGGTTCTGCTGTATGTGTTGGAAGTACGTAAATCTGAGGAAAGGCCATTTATTTGAGGCATTTGTTGATTTAAGGGCTGCGTTTGATCTCATCCCTAGACATTTTTTATGGACAACACTTAATAGCCAAGGACTCCCGGCCAACTTCCTGGAACAAATTGTTAGATTGCATCAAAATAACTATGCAAAGGTGAGGTGGGGTCTGGGTGGCGAACTAACTAGTTCAATCCCCATAAAAAGGGGGGTTCGCCAAGGATGTGTCCTGGCACCAACTTTGTTTTCCTTATTTGTTAATGACATTCCTAGCTTTTAATAAGGTTGTAACAATGATGCACCAAAGCTGGGAGGTGAGTCAGTACCGGCCCTATTATTTGCGGATGATAACATTCTTATATCGCAAACACCTAAGGGCCTACAAACTTTACTTAGTACTTTCCAAACCTACTGCAGTAAAAAAGGCTTACAGATAACTACTAACAAGACAAAGTATATGGCATTGAATCCTCATACGTTTTTCAGAGAAAATTTGGTTTTAAATGGACAAAAACTGGAATACGTTCAAATTTTTAGTTACTTGGGAGTTTCACTGGATTCTAAAACAACATGGAAAACCCAAATTGCATCATAATTATTTATTTATTGTTCAGTTAATTAAAACCGTAACAAAAATTTCCATTATCGGTCTCAAGCATGATTAAAATATGATCATTGAATAAGGTCAGCCACAACAACATTTCCGTTATCATCTCAACCTTGAATTGAAATTGTGATTATTGGGTATAGTCGTCTATTTAAAACCTAATAATTATGGTTAAACGAATAACTGAAATTAATAAAAGAGTAAAACAAAAACTAAGTATTTACATTGCGTTCACAAGTTTTTCGAAAGTCAGCAAGAACTTTACACTCTTGCAGTTTGTTTGTGGTGATGTTGTGTCCATGCATCCAATTACTGCAGTCCTACAAGTACGTAGTTTCCTTACCAGGAATATGTTCCTTAGAAAAAGCCTTTGCTCCGTTGTCAACTGTTTGCAGATACATATTATGTGAACAAGGTCTTCTTTTACATACCCGCAGAGGCGGCAAGAGACGGATTCTGTTTGTTTGGAGGCTGGCTCGTCGGCCAAAGTTGGAAATTTACCGAACCTCAGTGCCATCAGCTTTCTTTTAATAAAGACAGAGTATGTTGCGTCCAGATAAGCTGCTGGGGTTAGAGATCTGTAACTATTAATCAAAGCCCAGGAATGTGAGCGGTGTGAGAAAATATCTTTGTCCATGATCAGAGAATGAAATTTTGCGGCCGTATTTAGTACCAGTTTGAATGATGAGAATGGCAAGTTTTTGTCCCAAAGATTAGCGGTGCATGTTATCTCCAATGCACTAGTCAGATATTTATTTGCTTCTGATTTTTTTTGAGTTTCTAGTTCCTGCAATAGGTATTTGTTAAAATTATTATCAGCTGCTCTCTTTTTGATCCGATACCACTCCTTTAAGCATGAGTAAAGCCGTCCCAAGCTTTCATTCTTTAGTCCAAACTCTAGGCAGATTTGCGCTGGTTAAGCAGAGTTCGGCAATTGTAGTACCTGTTTATACATTTTGGTGATTAAACTGTTTAGGAGAACGGAGTCCTTGCCATTCATTGCAATACTGGCGTAGGCTAGGGTTGGAAGAGCTTTGTTGGCAATCACCGTAAGTAAAGGTTTTAAAGAAGGACCTTCCAGCTTTTTCAATAGAGTGCTAAGTGCAAATGTTAATGCTCTTGATCTGTGAGTTAAATACGTTTTCTGGGCCTTTAAGGTGAGCTTATCATCAATGTAGTATCCCAAGTATTTATAACTTGTCACCCTTTCCAGCTGTTGTCCTTCTAGCCACACATTGTGTGATGTTATATGCCGATTGGTAATTAACATTGCTTTAGATTTTGAGAAGTTTAGAGCCAAGTTGTTTGCAGACAAAAAAGCTGAAAGGACCGATAGCTGTCTTGACAGGCCAACCTTTGTCTGGCTCATGAGGACGATATCATCAGCATAAGCCAGGTGTGTCAATTGTAAGTCGCCTAGTTTTGGCAGGTGGACGTTACATCTGTTTAACTTTCCTGAAAGGTCCGAAATGAATAGATTAAACAGATGCGGAGCCAGGACACATCCCTGTTTTAAGCCTGATGTTGTGGGCACTTTTCTCGATAATCGCGACCCGTCCCCTAGCTTTACTTGCGTCCAGGTATCAGAGTAAAACAGCAGCAGGCCACTTAGTATGTTCTCTGGAATCATCCAAGCTCTCAGTTTCGCCCATATTAGGTTCCGATCCACACTGTCGAATGCTGCTTGGAGGTAAATGAAGCACAAGTTCAAATCCTGTTTGATGAGCTTACATTTATCCTCGATCATTGAGATGGATAAAATACTTGTTATAGTTCGGATCCCTTTTGTGAATCCTGTTTGGTTAAGTGGAATAAAATCCCTCTCTCCTGACCACTTTACCAAGTCAACTTATAATAGCGATGCAAAGTATTTAGCTTCGACGTCCTGCAGGGCAATTAATCTGTAGTTAGCAGGGTTGGATCTCTCACCGCCCTTGTATATTGGCGTTGTGATGGAACCGTGCCAGCTTTACGGCACTAGGTTGTGTGTTTGGATGTCTTCAAAGAGTTTCTCAAGCAATGGGCTCCAATTTTCCGGTGCATGTTTGAAAGCAGCTGCCGGTATGCCGTTTGACTCAGGGGCCCCGTTACTTTTGCCCTTTTTGATTATTTTCGTTATATCCTCAGCGGATTTTTTTCCATGTAATGCAACAGGAGTTGGGTATTTGGACTGGCTAGTAATTGGTGATTGGCTGATGCAAGCTTCTTCCATTGTCCTTATTTGTTGACGCAATGAAAGCTGTGTGTTCCAGGTAGCTATTACTCGGTGTACTTTAAATTTAGAGGAGAGAAAGGCGACCCATTCAGATTCCTGCACATTTGAGGTCAATACATTGCGCGGTCTTGTTAATTCGTTTACTATTTTCCAGAATGTGTTTGAGTTCGGAAGCTTTGAGCTAAACAGCAATTTGGTCCAAAAAATTTCATTAGACCTCCTTTTATGTTCCCAGGCCATCTTTTTGTATAAGCGTCTTTGCGCATAAAAAGTGTCCCAAAGCTGCGCATCTTTATCATGCATATGTAGCTTCTTTTGAATTCTTCGCAAGTTCCTCTTTAGTTCTAGGAGTGATTTTGGTAGTTTGCTGTTGGTCCTTACTGTTTAAGCCTGTTTTCCCGATAATTTCATTTTTGACTTCAATTTCTCCAGAAAAAGATTCCATGCTTGGATATTATTCATTGGCTTGTCACCCACACCTCTCATTGAGGCATCTATTATTGAAAACCAGACCGTTTTATTTGCATCAGACCAATTAATGCGCTTTTGGTTAATTGTGCTTAGGTGACCATCCAGTATATGTGATGGTTGGAATCTTTCCGTACGGAGGTTAAATTTAATGTGTTACATCGCATGGTCACTCAAGGGCGTATATTCAATATAGAAGGATTCTACTAAAAGAATTAGTGGTAGGCTTACAACGTTGATTGAGAATGCGGACCGTAGTAGGTTTTTTTCGGTGGACGATCTTCGTTGGTCCTGCCATTCAGGACGCGCATGCCGAGATACTCCAGTTCTGTCACAAGGAATAATCCAAGCGGATCCTTACGAGCTCTAGTCACACTGCATGTTTTGCTGTGGGACGCTCCAGTACATGTTGTCTCCAGTTAATATTTCCTCTTCCTCAAGGGAGTGTATCATGTTGGAATTAAAATCGCCAGTTAATATTATGTTCCATGAGGGCTCAGTGGAGCGAAGTCCCATTATTGCATTGCACAGCGCAGCATTTTTTTTCTTTTTAGCTTCTAAGTTCGGTTGCGTGTAATAATTAATCAGGATTATTGTCTTGTTGTCGGTTGCCTTTTGTCCTGATAGTTTAATTAATTGTTGGCTTGGGTGGGAGGAATTGAGCTGCTCAGAATTAATGTTTAGGGCGGTTGACACGTAAACTGCTAGGCCTCCGATGGCTCGTCCATGGGTTTTGGATTTTTCAGCAGCTACAGTGTAGTGAGTGAAATCTACCAATGCGATATCTGCTTGCAACCAGGTTTCATGCAAGGCGATGATATCACAATTTGCCCATTCTTCTAATGCTTGTCCTTCCTCCAACAGTCTTTTTGCACCCGCAATGTTCCATGATATTACGTGTATTCCCCCGTGTGCATCTTGGTTCGACATGTCTTTATTTGGTCAGTACCCTTGCTTGTCGTTTAGCATACTGGGAAGCCACTTCCAAAGATCCATTGAGTGTTGAGATTCCTCAACATTTTCCTCTTCCATTACTCCCTGAGTAAGCGTTAGGTTGCTTCTACCTTTGGCATTGTGTAAGATTGAGTAGACTGGTTTCTGCAGAGCAAGGTCAGTTAATTTCCTGGTAGACCGTGTTCCATTTTGTTTTTTTAACGGCAACAGATAACGAGGGCAGTTGGCTGTGATAATTGTATGCCCCATGATAGAAACCGGTCTGAGCACCCTAGTATTAATTGGACAATCCCTGGGGTTTTCCAAGTGGTCAATGTTTGCTCATTACTTGTATCCTTTGACTCTCTCTGAAATTGTATCTGTTCCAAGTCTGTGGATTTTATGTTACTTAGTTCTTTAATTTCTGCCATAAGTTTCAAGATGTTACTCCTGTTTAGTGTATCATGCCTGCCCTGTGTCATATATTCAGGAGTAAAAATTAGTTGACAGTGAACTTCAACAGGCTCGTTTGGGTCTTTCCTTATGTTCTTGCTCATTTCTCCATTTGATTGTTTAATGTCCTTATTCGTTATACTTATACTTAGTTTGCCTTGATTTAAGGCAACCGGGGTTTCGAGTATCAATCTTTGAGAATCATGGCAAATTTTAACTGCTAAAATATGTGTTCCGGTTTCTGACGATGCTTGAAGAGTAGAAGCGAATAAGCCCTTTTTCCTTTGGTTCTGATCGGGCAACTGTTTGTACTCGATTGGTAACATCATTTACTGCCCCATTATCTCCAGCTGGGAGGTTTACGTCTCGCTGGTTAGGAAGATTGAAATTTCCTTTTGATTCTGGACCTTGTAGATGACCATACTTGTTATTATTCGCCCAAACTGAGATGGTGACTTGCGATGTAGTGATATCTTTGTTGGTTTTTTGGTGAGGGTTCTGTTCTAATTGGGATTCTTTGTCTTTTCCACAGTGAGGTGATTTTTCAGAAATATTTTCAGTTCCTGTGGTTGGCCCATTGTTTGCTGTTTGCAGTATATTATGGTGTTTTTCAGTCATATGTTTCAAACTGGTCAGGCTGTCAGCTGGCTGTTGGCCTTTGAGAGCCTTTGTCGTCATCTGTGATGTATTGATGGACATGTCAGCATTGACCCTTGCGTCTGTGCAAGATTTCATAATGCTGTCCTCTGTTAATGCCTTTGTATTAGAGTTTGCAAAAATAGGATATATGCTGAGGCTTAACTGTGAGCCAACTTCGCTTTTTTTGTTCCTTGCTTTCCGTTCTTTTTTCCTTTGTCGCTTTGTCATTATTAGCTTTGTAGGAACTAAGTTGGTTACATCAGTTTTAGTTACTTTATGGATTTCTTCATTAATTGAAATTTTTCCGGACTTGGGGGGTCCTTCTTTACTGGCATTCCCTAAGGAGGAGTTGTCCTCATTAAGTTTGTGGCTCTCTGTAATAACTTTGCCGGACTGGTCAGACTCTATGGCTGGATGAATGAAGCGCTTGTTTAATGTAAGAATCTGGTCTAAAACTGTAGGTAATGTGCTTAACTTATCAAGTACTGGACCACAGGTGCATGACGATTCGGATTGGAAGGCTTTAGCTTGTGCTTGTGCTATAATAATCAGATTATTTAAGTTATCCAATTTTCTGTTAATGCCAGCTATGTAGGAAGCTATTACGTTCATTAGATCTATTTGAATGTCCAGCTTATCGGATTGCATTATTAATGTTGTTGTAGATGTTTGAAGTGCTTGTAGTAAAGGCGGGCGAAGGCCAAAGGTCCATTGTCTTTGTTAAGCTGTTGATTGGTATCTGTATTTGCTGAATTAACGTTTCTCTCATTTGATGTAGACGTGTGGTTTTCGCTGTGTCCCAGTTGCCTCGATTGATTCTCTATACTACACAAGCTGGGAAATTGCAGGTCCAGTTCGCTACTTTTAATTTCAGCTGGAGTGTCTTCCTCCACCTGAATATTCTTTATATTGGCCGACCGATCATTCTCTTTGCCATTAAAATCTATCTGGCTAAGTTCAGGCCATAGGTGAGAGAGCTCGTCGAGGCTCGAATGCGTAACTTGCATGTGATCCTGGCTTGGTCTTGGATCCATTGCTTTTATGAATGGTGTTGGTTGTATGGTGGTGGTGGTGAGATCCCCGGTGGCTAAATGAACCATTGCTGATGTGGTAACTTTTCTATCTGCATTAGATGAGATTTTATTGTTGTCTGTGTTGACTTGTTGATCCGGGCCATTTGTGGATGCTGATGTGTCGCTATGATGGAGGTGTGATTTCCCTGCAAAGGGTGCATCTCTAGCGTCTGCCTCGCTTTGATCTTTCACTACTAATATTACTACAGGGGCTAAGGGGGACGATAGTGCTGATCCTTGGTCCTTTAGAAATTGAAATCGCAAACTCATTGCTGTGTCTTTTCTCAAGGCAGATTTTTCAAATAAGGATGCGATTGGCGAGATTAGTGGATTTTTTGGGGCATTGTTTGCCTTGTTATCATTAGTTTTATCAATCCTCCTTCACTTTGCAGGCCCCTTTGGGACATTGGTTTTATCTCCTTGGGCCCTTCTGACTTTGCCGGATCGCATGATAGCTTATAGATGCAGCTCAGTTTAAGCCTGGCTTGCGCCGCGGTATCTAGCGATGTCTAGCGCCGAGCCTGCCCCCGCCAGTTGTTTGTATTCGACGTTCGTGTTCTCTGTGCTCTCTGTGCTCCGTCCGTGCTTCCTCCCAACTAAATGCTCGTTGGGGTATTGCCGCTCAACCGTGGATTACAAGTGATGGGAACAAAAGCGCTGGGAATGGGAGGACTATGACAGGTGGAACACTCATCTGAACATTTTGATGCTGCTCTCGAGTACTCCTGTCCTGTCCCTGGGTTTTCGCGGGTCGTCAGCGGTAGAGCTGGTGGGGGGCCAGGCACTGTAGTACAAAACTGCAGTGGTGTTGTTATTGCAGCACTTGGCGCTTAGCTTAGCGCTATGCGCTCAGCATACTCAGCGCTCACACTCACCTGCAGTTGCTGCAATTGCTGCTCCTCTCGCATGTGGCCTGTGGCCAATTGTCTGTACTGCTGCAGAGGCAGTTTCTGCTGCTCCAACGAGCTGGTAGGTCTGATAGATCTGGTGAAGAGACCAGGCAAGGCGAGGCGTGACTCCGGCGGTGTTGTTTTCACTGCGCTTTACTCAGCTTGCTCAGCGCTCACGCCCGCCTGTGATGACTACTCCTCCTCGGCTGCTCCTAGCACGCTCTGCTGCACAAGGGGTCCTAACAGTCCCAACTGCCCCATCGACAGCCCCGCCAGCACAGATTGCAAGCCGACAACCAAGCCAACAAACAGCGAATGGAAAAACAGGGACTGGGCCGCCAACAATCCGCTCACTTTTTCGCTCAGCAGCAGCGGCGGCGACGGTAAGGACTGCGTCCACCTTGAATCAATGGCGTTCTGGCATTCTGTTCAGTTCGCTGCTCTCGAGCTACCCTCTAGCGATATCTCAGCAGCCTGCATTTGGATTACAAAACGGGAATCCAGAGTGAGTTCCTTCCTTGAAAGGGATGACTCAGAAGTAACATTTGCGAATGAAATTACAGCTTTCACCTGTATCTCTTGCTGCTGAAAAAGATCCTTTCAGTGCTCCTGGTACAACACTGCATCAAATAGACCAGGAACAATCTTTGGCTCCTGCCGCATTTTAAGAACTCTTGCAGCGTTCGTAACTTTCACCGGGTGCTTTGCTGAGATCCGCGGCCCCCGCCCCGCCACGTTAAACAAGCTTTTACGGCTCGCGCGGCGACAGGCAGGCTGGCAGGCAGGCCGTTGAACGTACTCCGCCCCGGGCAGCATGCAGTGAAACCGGTCGCCTCAATAAGGCCAGGAGGAGGGAAAGATCGGGCTGAGCCAACCCCAGCTCACCGTGCACCCTGCGGCTATCCGACGGTTATTCCGATGGAGGCGGCAGTGGTGACGTTTTTTGCAGCTCTCCGCGCTCCCCGCTTACTCGCCCACTGCGCTCCGCTCTGCTGCTCAGTTCCTCTGCTCGTCTGCAAAACGCGGACTGGATCGGCATGTACTGCGGTATTCCTCTTTGTATAAGATAAACCCAAATTGAAAAGAGCAAGCTGTTACTAACTCAAAACACCCTACCGATCTTGCAAAGGCACGGAAATAGCCTCAATAAAGCGGTATTTCCAGCACCTGAGGTATTCCGGTCTAAAGCTCAATCGGCAGCACTATATGGTGCTGAATTATGGGGCCCCTCATGCAAAAAGGTGTTTGAGGTTAACAAGAACAAGTTTGTAAGAGCTTTGCTAAAAATCCCAGTACAAACACCGTTAACACCGTTAATGCTTGACCTTAACATGAAACGTATGGATCACCATGTAATTATTAGACCATTGATGTTTTGGGTCAGGCTCTGGACAACACCTGAGCTGCTCGACTATAAGGCGCCTTTAACAGATATTCAGGATCTGGATGAAAATAACTGTATTACATGGTTTAAACATGTTAGCACTTGGTTCAAGTAGTTTGGCTTGGCACACTTTTGGAGTAGTCCATCTACATTAACGTCAGATTCAAGAAAGATACTAAAAGCATCCTTCTGGGCCTTCATGGACCATAATAGATTGAATGATGGAGCAAATGGATCCTTGACTAGTGAGTTTCTCATGTTTAAAGATAGTGCTTGCTTCGAATCCTTTTTGGATGAAGTAAATCCACTGTTGGCTAAAACACTATACTTGAAGTATAGATATGGTGTACTGATGATAAAATCAAGTACAGCAATGTGGACAAATCATAGTAATGACACATGCATGTTGTGCTCAGGAAAAGCTAAAGAAGACATTACACATGTTCTATTTTTGTGTCCGGCCTATTCGATCCCAAGAAAAAGATGGATTAAACCTCTTTGCATAAATATGGGGGTGAGATTGTATAGGAAAGCAGAAAGGATTCTAAAAACTGACACTCGCCAGGTTATCATCTTTGGTATTAGCAGGTTTCTGCCAGCTGTAAATTTCCACAGAATAAAGGCTGGTGAGAAGCTCTAGGAATATTTAGGGAACCGTTACCGAAATGCATGAATTATCTGGGAGCTAATGCAATGAAATAAAATAACAAAAGATGAAATGTCTGCATAACGATTTGATATATGTGCTGTGTAATTAGTTGTATATCAGCTTACCAGAAATCATGCTTGTAAATAGAATGATTTTATTCTTATATATGCCGTTTTTAAACTATTTATATAGTTTTTAGCATAATGATTGATCCCCTGAATCAATTTTTTTCATTAATTATTGAATTATATCTATCCATGGTAGTTGTAATATTGTGATACATTTCTGTGTGAACTTGTATTTTAAAGTATCTTTTATGATACTGTGGCATCGAAATAAAGATTATGATGATGAATAACTCAGTAGGCCACATGCAAATTATACATTATGCAGAAAACTAAAATGTACTGCAAATATGCATCAAAATAATATTTATCAAAATGTAATGGCATATTTCTCATATACTATAACAACACATAATACAACACATCATAAACTACATAGACAGAAATAAAAAATACAAGCAGGCTTATTTCCCGTCACGTCTTTTTTTTAATAAAAAAAATATGTGTATTTAACAGCATAGAATTTGTTTGAAAGAGCCTGATATATACCTGAATTTCAACATATGGATTTTGAATGGAATCTTTTGTTTCTTTAATTTATATTTGTAGTACTTTGAGTTTTTTTGTGCAGTTTGCACATCGCTAACTTAGTTATTTATTTTATTATAGCGCATTGGAAAGTTGTTAGTTTTTCTTAAATATTTATGTTGCTATACAAACTATTTAAAAGGAGGAGATAGAAGGGTCCTTCACAAACTGTAAACTTCTAGTGTAAATATAAGCAGAACTATGCTAAGGCAAACTCATGTTAACAACCTCAAAACAGTTTCTTAGGTAAGAAAGGAAAAGTTAACACTTTGAAATCTTTCCTGCAACATCTGAGTCATTTATTAGTACAACTGTCAGTGGGTGAGTGGGTGTGTGAGTGAAAACGTATTACCATTACAAGGGAAAATAAAACAAAGGTGTACATATAGTACGCATTTCTCTCCTTCTCCATACACAGGTTAAAAATGTTGCCATGGGCTCTGCCCAGGGAAGGAGAATTGTCCCTTTGACTGCTGATTTGTGTATTGGGAAGCATTATAGCACATTCCGAAGATTAGAACACTGGTTTTACATAGGTCTTGCACGTTCAAATTTAGAAGTGAAGGGAACGTTGTGAATGGGGTACATTAGAAACTGGATTTCAGGTGTGCAGAAGAATGCACATTGTCCAAGCAGGAACCGCAATCCTAGTCAGCGTAAGTCAGATACGCACCATAAATTAACCTGTTTTTTCCCTCTGCAGGTAAGGCACAGAGCAGTCAGGCTTAACTTAAGAGGCAATGCGTAAAGTATTTGTGCAACACTTCAAACAGTAACACAGTGAAAACACCACAAATAGATGACACATCAGTTTAGGAAAATAGATTACAATGTTAAAAATAAAACAAGACTGAAATGACAAAAATCCATTCACAAGAATTCGAGATACCAAATTTTTAATATTAAATGTTAAAAGAGTGCCCAGAAGCAAAAAACACCTATTGGTATATCTAATCATTTTGAACCAGAATAAAGTCAAAGCTTCAAGCTGACCGCAATGGAGTGCGAGCCAGATACAGGACTCACGCATGGTCCATTGAGCAAAAGTACTTTAATCCTGGCTGCAACAAGAGATGCATCAATTTGCTTCACACAACAAAGGTGATGCATTGGTTCCGAAGACGAAGAGCCAGACCAGAAATGCTTTGGATGGGAAGCTGATGCGCCAGGTTTCTTAATGCAAATGTAGGGATATGTTGATTGTCCTTTAGCAGTGGTGGTGATGCTGCAGGTCTGATGTGGTGGTTTCGATGGTGATGCGGCCATACCGGGCAATGCCCTGGTTATGTTCCCGCAAAAGTAGTGATTCTTCGACTCTGATCTCACAGCAGAAGATGCGTCTGTCTACTGGAGCAATAGCCTGGGTTCACTACAGGGAGTCAGGCACAGGAGCAGGTTAAAAGACTTTGACGTCCCTGAGTCTGTAAAAAACGGGAGGCTAGTTTGCTTGCCCTTAGAGTCACTCTGGGTCAAGTGATGAATGGATGTCAAGTCAGAGAGAGCAACAGGCAGCAGAGAACACAGCAAGACAGCAGTCTTCCAGAGAAGCACTGCAGCAGTAAAGCATTCCTAAGCACAGCAGTTCTTCTTGGGAAGTTGGTTTCTGGTCCAGAAATGTTCTGAGTTGGTAGGGTCAGTATCCAGTTGTGCCTTTGAAATTAGGGTGATTTCAAGAAGTGTCTTTGAAGTGCCCAGGGGTCCTTTCTTGCTGTCCTGGCACTAGAATTACTACAGTGGCATATGTATCCATGTGTGTGTGTGTAGACACGGCCCAGACACGGCCCAGACTATTAAGGTGTAAATATGAGGCTGTGTCAAGCTCCTTGCTCTCAGCCTCCAAGGAAGATGCATGAAGTGACACCTCAGTCTTCCTTTG
The DNA here is from genome assembly GCF_964263255.1 of Lissotriton vulgaris. Taxonomy (NCBI): domain Eukaryota; kingdom Metazoa; phylum Chordata; class Amphibia; order Caudata; family Salamandridae; genus Lissotriton; species Lissotriton vulgaris. Next base: position 322,480,664 of record NC_141699.1, on the reverse strand, counting down.
TGTGGGACTATCTAGAGAAAACACATACATTGAACTATCTCCCAGCCCAGCCAGTGAAAAAAGATATGATTCAAAATGGCTAAGAGTAGGAAAATGTCCAGCTTTCTAAAAGAGGCATTTTCAAAATGGTAACTACAAATCCAACTTTACCATTGAAGAGCATTTTTCATTACCATTCCGGAGGTATTAAACATGACAAGTCTATCTTCTTGCAGTTAGAAAATACAGCGTATTAAATATATTAAGGAATCCCCAATGTTAACCTATGAGAGGGGTAGGGCTCTCAGAAGTGAAAAACAAGCTTTGGCGTTTTTCACATCCACAAAATGTAAATGGCAAAAGCACATGATTACACAGCACCCTGCCCCATGGGCTACCTAGGGCATATCATAGAGGGAGGTGGCTAATGTGTAATAAAAGGGAGCTTAAAATTTGGCAAGGGGTTATATGCCAAGTTTCCATGACAGTGTAAACTGCACACACAGGCTCTAGGGCCTTGACTCAAAACTCAGCAAGGCTGAGCCAATCTTAAATAATCAAACAACACAATTGCCAGCTCTGAGAACCTAAATTGAAAGCTCCAAACTTGAAAGAAATGGTTAGTATGAATATTTCATAAAAACCTGCTTTTTGAATTGCAACAAATACATTTTTAATACTTCTTTATCAATTCTTCAATTTTTTATACAAGATTATTGCGTGCATGGAAATACAAAAATATTATGTACATGCTATATGCAAAAACATTTTTACACAATGAATACACACATTGACAATTCAGACACTCTTGGCCGCTCAATCATCCAACACAATTCAAACACACTCACACAGAAATATACAAAAATATATACTGGTCTCGGTGTCAATAACACTTTGAACACATGACATGGAAAGAAATCATCCTTGTTATTATCCAGTGCAAAGTTCTTTTCAAAGTTCAAATATTGAGAAGAGAATCCTCTTGCTATTTACAAACACCTCTGTGGTGACAAATGTTTTAAATGACCCGAGACCGGGTTGGTCGACGCGTTTCAAACCCCGCCAAATGCCGGGGTTCTGCTCAGCACCATTATTGTCACTTAATTCTTGGGACAAGGCTCCAATCTCAAAAAAGTTGTATTTCCAATCGAAAGAACGCAAAGAGGCCGCCCTGTATGAGTGTGGTAATTATACTGCCTCAATCTCCAATTGTATCGTGTCCGGCCGGCTTTGTGGTCACTGCCGGTGATCAACACCGCATCCGAATCTGTTTTCCGGCGTCATCCGTTGTAGTAGCGCTCCTCACGGGAAGACTCGCTGCTTCTCCCTCAGTCACTCGATCGTAGTGATTGACAGGCTCTAGTGGCAGGCCTCAGAGATTTTTGAAGTGCTACTTGTGTGGATGGCACAATCAGAGCTGCAGGCCAACTAGTAGCATTTAGTCTACAGGCCCAGACCACATGTATTTTACTGTACTAGGGATGTACACGTAAATTAAATGTGCTAATTGTGGATATGTCAATCAAACCATGTGTGTGGGTGAAGCACATGCACTTAAGCACTAGTTGGCAGTGGTCCTAAGGCCAACAAAACAAATGAGAAAAAATGAGGAAAGCAGGCAAAACGTTTTAGGGAAGACCACCCTAAGACTGTTAGGTCTAACAGCATAGTAAATGTTTGTGTCACCCACAAAGTTATGACTTACATAGACAACGTCCGTGATGGATGATGGTGCGGGGAGAACTGGCCCTTTTTTGTTGTCCTGGTTTGTGCCAATCGCTCACAACCGTGCACACTTCTTTATGAAAATGTCCAAAAATGTGCACTTTTAACGCCTTAACCACAGCGGTTTTTCCACCACGGTGGGGGCTTTCTAAACGGTGGGAGCACAGAATGGAAAGGGGCGACCACTCGGTCCCCCCGCACGTATGGCAGAGTACCACGATCCCCCCGCGCTTTTTCCCCCCCTAGGGTGGGCTGGCCTAGACACGGACGCGGCTGGCCACGCCCTCGGGGCAGGCAGGGGCGGGTTTACGCCCGCCCTGAAGACGGATAAAAGGGGACGCAAGACCGGAAGGCATCCTCTTGTTCCTGTGCTCTGAAGCTGCACCTCCTCGCTGCACATGAGCTCGAGACGGAACGAAGAGCCAATTTTGAGCGTTGTAATCCTTCTTTTTGTCTTGCAGATACTCTGTCGGAGAAATGCCCAAGAAAGGCGGAAAGAGAATGACGACTGAACAGATGCTTCGGGTACTCATGAAGGAGATGACCGAGCTGAAGAAGCGGGTGGCGGAGAGAGAGGGGGAAGGGGGGCCGGAACGTCCTTCGGCTGGAGCAGCCCCAGGAGGGAGAGCCAAGAGGCCAAGAAGGGGGCCAGCTGGGGGAGACGTCCCGGTTCCCTGTACCCCGCTTGAAGCGCCAACCCCAGTACCCGTGGAGGGGAATCCGATTCCCGTGGTGGTCACCCCGGTGTCCAATGAGGATATGCCGCCCGAGCTGGCAGCACAACTTGCAGCGTGGTTGGGCGAAGGTAGTGAGGGCGCCACGGCTGTCGACGCGCAGGCGCTGATGAAGCAACTGCGTGAGAAACGGGAGGCAGCCAAGGTGTCCGCGCCGGCTGCAGTAATTGACAAGCCACAAGGGACGATTGCGACCGCAGAGGCAGCGTCCGGTGCAGGTAAGCGGCCATTGCCGATTGCGAGGGATGAGTCAGCACCCTCTCGTAGAGAAAGGTTGGGTCAACATGTGCCTTTGGCAATTAAAGAGAAGATTTGGGCGGGGGAATATGTGAACATCTTCTCGTTGCTTGTTGATCATTATGAGGTGGAGCATGTTAAGGGCCAGAAAGACCTCATGCATCCGAGTGTTTGGCGCGCAAAAATGGCCGCCTTTAAGGTGAATGAAAATATTGGCAATTGGGGCAATGCATGGGGAATCTTTACGTCGATCTTAGGGGAACGTAGGCCCGAGTTGCTTGCCGAGTTGCCGACCTATCAGTCGCGAATCATGGGGTACTCGACATCATACCAGGGTAACCATTGGTTTTGCTACGATAATCTTTTTAGAAAGGCGAAAGAGCATAATAAAAGCTTAACCTGGGATTGTTACGATTCTTTGACATGGGATAAAATGAAGGAGACAGGAATGTTGAAAATGCCATTGGTAGGAAGTAATGTTGGCGAATCCTCCCGCCAATATGGGGGGACGCCCTTTCGTTCAGGTACGGGTACCGACGATTACTCGAGGCCTGCCGGCAATACAGGAAAAAAGGGGTTATGCTTTAATTTCAACAGAGGTAAATGTACTAGGCCCCAGGGATCGTGCAAATTTAAACATGAATGTAGTGGGTGCGGGTCGCCCCATCCTGAGTCCACGTGCAGAGCCAAAACGGGTGATAACGGGGGGAGAGGAGGCGCCAAACAGGTCTAACATAGTCCGAGGGGCGCCTTTACCTACCCCGATTGATACCTTGGCGATGATTCCCTGGCTCAGTGAATACCCGGATCGTACTTCTGCTGGGGTGCTGCGGAACGGATTTTCGTATGGTTTCCGCATCCCGGTAGGGGACTTTCAGGGTGTGGAGAAGTGTAAAAATCAACTGTCGGTCCTGCAGCATACGACCGTGGTACAAGATAAGATCCGGAAAGAGGTTACTCGAGGTCGGGTCGCCGGCCCGTTTAGTGTACCCCCGGTGCAGGATTTTGTTTGTTCTCCTTTAGGGGTGGTCCCCAAGAAGGACCCGGGTGAGTTCCGATTGATTCACAATTTATCAGCTCCACGTGGTTTTTCTGTAAACGATGCAATAGATCCGGAAGTATGTTCGGTGCGGTATGCATCCTTCGATGAGGCCGTAGTCATTTTGAATCGCCTGGGGCCCGGGGTGCTGATGGCGAAGTCAGATATCGAATCAGCGTTCCGATTGCTCCCGGTACACTCAGACGACCAGCGTCTCCTGGGTTTCATGTTTCAGGGTTATTATTACATGGATAGGTGTATGCCGATGGGGTGCTCTATATCTTGTGCCTATTTCGAGAAATTCAGTAGTTTTCTACAATGGGTCTTCACAAAGAAGACGGGTTTCCAACATGTAATGCATTACCTGGATGATTTTCTGTTCCTTGGGGCAGCCGGGGATCTTGAATGTGGCCGGGCCTTGGCCGAGTTTTGTATGTTAATGAAGCACTTTGGTGTGCCATTGGCACCAGGTAAGACGGTGGGTCCTGCGACCTGCCTCGAGTTTCTGGGGATCGAGTTAGACTCCAGTGAGGGTTGTTTTCGTTTGCCAGCTGACAAAGTGTTGAAGTTCAGGGCAGCCCTGCGAGTGTGTATAAATGGATCTAAAGTTACGCTGCATCAATTACAGCAGTTGGTGGGACAGTTAAATTTTGCCCTGAGGGTTATACCAAAGGCCCGCCCCTTCTCCCGTTCAATTGCCCAAGCTATGGTCGGCTTAAAGGAGGGCCATCATCGCACGAGACTATCGGCTGAGGTCCGCCAGGACATGCGCATTTGGCTAGCATTCCTGGCGGACTTTAATGGTCGAGTCGTCTGGAACAAACCAGCCGTGTCCTCGGAAGAGCTGGGGCTATGGACAGATTCAGCAGGTAGCATAGGTTTTGGTGCCATCTTCGGCACAAAATGGTCGGCACCAAGGTGGCCGACATGGTGGCATGACAATGGTCTGACAAGTAATATTGCTTTCCTTGAACTTTTCCCCATTTTGGTGGCCCTGAGAACCTGGCCAGAAGGGTTCAAAGATCACTCTGTGATATTTTGGTCTGACAATATGACCGTGGTCGAGTGCATCAATAGCCAGGCTGCACGATGTAAACTGATTTTAAGACTGCTCAAAGAAATTGTGTTACTGTGTATGCAACTGAATGTGCTATTCAGAGCAAAACATGTCCCGGGGGTAATGAATCAGGCGGCTGATGCACTGTCTCGTTTTCATATGCAGGCTTTCTCGGGTTTCCTTCCCACAGCGGACCCAGAGCCGGCACCCTTTCCCGAAGCTCTCTGGTCTCTCGGTGCCCCGAACTTCGTCACCTCGTGGGAGAGAGTCTAGCACCAAGGACGAGGAAGGCATATGAAGGGGCGTTTCGGTCCTATTTAGCCTTTTTGGGGACCGATAGAGAGGGGCTTTGGGGCCACGAGGAATGGGTAGTGAATTTTCTGATGTCCTTACGTAGGGCTGGGAAATCAGTGGCTACGGCCCAGAGGCATTGTGCTGCCATTTCCTTTGTTGCCAGGGCTCATGGTATCCAGGACCCGACAGCGTCTTTCGTGGTACAGAAAGCGCTGCGTGGGTGGCAACGCCTTGAGGGTCGCAGAGTAGATGAGAGGCGCCCAATAGGTTTGGATAGGTTGGCCCAGTTGTTGGCCACACTCCCTTCCACATGTTCATCTCAGTTTGAGACAGTGTTGTTCCGAGCCGCTTTTACGCTGGCATTTCATGGGGCGATGCGGGTAAGTGAACTAGTGGCAAGGAACAAACAGGATGTGACAGGGGGTTTGTGCCAGGAACATGTTCAGATCAGAGGAGAGACGATGACTGTCTCCTTTGTCAGGTCCAAGACCGATCAGGGTGGGATGGGTGACTGCATAATTATACGCAGGATTCCCGGGTCCTCCATGTGTCCGGTAAAGTGTTTAGATGATTACCTAGCACGAAGGGTGGCATCATGGGGGGGGACCTTGTTGAGACACGCGGACGCCACCCCACTGACGAAATTTCAGTTTCAGCGGGTGCTTGCGATGTCAATTGCCGCTGCGGGCTTGAACCCGGGCGAGTTTGGGACCCATTCCTTTCGGATAGGGGCTGCTACAGAAGCTACAGCTAGGGGTCTTAATGTTGAGCAAGTAAAACGTGTGGGGCGTTGGTCCTCCAATTGTTATAAGAGGTATGTGCGGTTGCACATGTTGTGAAGCTGTAATGATGTACTCACGCCTCTTGTTTTTGTTTGATTTTCAGTTGCGCAAGCCTACGAGGCGGGGCGGACTATGCAGTCGACCCAACACCGGGCCAGCGGTCAGACATCACCGGCTGTGACAAAGGAGGTGTGGGTCGTGGGCCACTCATACGTGAGGCGTGCCGCGGACGTATTCAAAGCAGGTGACATGATTCACGTAGCTGGGGAGTACGGGTACAGGGTGTCCTTCTACGGAAGGGGCGGTCTCTGTATTGACCAGTTTCAAACATTTTTCGAGGGTTTGTTAGGGCGGACGAGGTCACCGCCGTCTATAGTCATAGTACATCTAGGGGGCAATGATTTAGTCACCACCGGTAGACGACTTTTCCTGGAGGCAATGCTTTCCACTGTAAGTTGGTTGGCGAGGAGAGTTCCGGGGTGCATAATTGCGTGGTCCCATGTGATCCCACGAAAGGTATGGCGAGGGGCTATTTCTATTCCTGCTTTGAATCATTCTGTTAGAAAGCTTAATAACAAAGTGAGTAGGTTGTTCCGTTCCAGGACATTGCATTCTATTTCGTATGGCTGTATTAATGATGACAGTATGTATTTGGGGGATGGTGTGCATTTGTCTCGGGTGGGGAATGAGTTACTCATAGGAGACTTTTTAGCATGGTTAAAAACGTTAAAACATGACCTTTAGGTAGGAGCTTTGTGGGGGGTCCGGATAGCCGGTCAACTATCCGGCCTGTGGCGGTAAGGTCATGATCGGTGAGCACTAATTGGAAGATCCCTATGAGTGGGCGTCACCCAACACGGATGGGAGCGCTCGGGAGAGGTGGCCATTGGCCCCTCAACAGGGAGGCGGTCCCTTCTAAGGATGGGTCGCCGAAAGAAAAGGAAAGGCGGTCAAGGCCCCTTCCTGTGTAGGAGGGGTTACAGCCCCCTCCTGGGGAATTTCCCGGGGCCAGTGACGTCTGCGACGGCAGATGTGGTAAGTTGTGCGGGGTTTTTGGGGGGGGGTCTACGCTACCTTCTAGATACCTCACACGAGTCCTCAAACGACCTTTAAGTGGCGTCGAGTTTTATTGGTGCCCCCGTCAAGTCAAAGGGAAATTGGTAGTTGCACTTGAGGTACGCCTCAGTGCTGTCGCCCCTCACAAGTGGGGGGGGTATTTTTGGTTAGGGATCTTGACACCGGTTACGACCTTGCCGTTGGCCCTTAAACGTTAGGATGTACAATTTCATAATTTCAAGTAAATGTGTGTAGGATGTTAGTTCGGCTAGGAGAACCTCTGTATTAGAGAATCTGTTAAGGTTAGCCAAACATCGCAATGTGGTAATGAAATTGTACATAATATAAAATGTTGATTTAATGTTTTAATTTTGTTTTAATAAATACGGCCGGGAGGGTTACTCCCTCCCTCTTCCAAAAACTTCAAGAACTGTTTCCGGTTTCCCTCTTTGGGGATTGTGTTGAGAGGGGGTGGCGGGTATCTCAGCCATATGGAAAGGGGCGACCACTCGGTCCCCCCGCACGTATGGCAGAGTACCACGATCCCCCCGGGAAGCCATCTTGGGCGGGAGGCGTGTCTCGGCTGGTATGCCCGAAGCGGCGTAGCCGGGGCGCGCTTTTTCCCCCCCTAGGGTGGGCTGGCCTAGACACGGACGCGGCTGGCCACGCCCTCGGGGCAGGCAGGGGCGGGTTTACGCCCGCCCTGAAGACGGATAAAAGGGAACGCAAGACCGGAAGGCATCCTCTTGTTCCTGTGCTCTGAAGCTGCACCTCCTCGCTGCACGTGAGCTCGAGACGGAACGAAGAGCCAATTTTGACCCACCCACCAGCCCCTGATGACAGCAAGTAGTTTTGAATAAAGTTGATAGATAACTCTGATTTTCGTTTACAGGTTGTGGTATTATTCGTGATGATTTTGAGTATGTAATAAAGAATGTCGATTTGTGTTACGTTTTGCAAATAAAGAAATTCTGCTTTAGTGTTCATTGGTAGCATGCTTTTAATGAAGGTATAGTTGCTACTGTAATTTTAGTTTAGTCATTTAGTTAGCATTGTCGTATTTATTTTGGTCGGGCGGTAAGGTCATGATCGGTGAGCACTAATTGGAAGATCCCTATGAGTGGGCGTCACCCAACACGGATGGGAGCGCTCGGGAGAGGTGGCCATTGGCCCCTCAACGGGGAGGCGGTCCCTTCTAAGGATGGGTCGCCGAAAGAAAAGGAAAGGCGGTCAAGGCCCCTTCCTGTGTAGGAGGGGTTACAGCCCCCTCCTGGGGAATTTCCCGGGGCCAGTGACGTCTGCGACGGCAGATGTGGTAAGTTGTGCGGGGTTTTTGGGGGGGGGTCTACGCTACCTTCTAGATACCTCACACGAGTCCTCGAACGACCTTTAAGTGGCGTCGAGTTTTATTGGTGCCCCCGTCAAGTCAAAGGGAAATTGGTAGTTGCACTTGAGGTACGCCTCAGTGCTGTCGCCCCTCACAAGTGGGGGGGGGTATTTTTGGTTAGGGATCTTGACACCGGTTACGACCTTGCCGTTGGCCCTTAAACGTTAGGATGTACAATTTCATAATTTCAAGTAAATGTGTGTAGGATGTTAGTTCGGCTAGGAGAACCTCTGTATTAGAGAATCTGTTAAGGTTAGCCAAACATCGCAATGTGGTAATGAAATTGTACATAATATAAAATGTTGATTTAATGTTTTAATTTTGTTTTAATAAATACGGCCGGGAGGGTTACTCCCTCCCTCTTCCAAAAACTTCAAGAACTGTTTCCGGTTTCCCTCTTTGGGGATTGTGTTGAGAGGGGGTGGCGGGTATCTCAGCCATAGGGGTTAAGACACATTATTTTATTACGGAAACATTAATACCACTGAATACAGAGAACAGATCATCACATTTCCTCTTGGATCTCTGCAGAGCACGACACTGACTGCGAAAGCACAGCAGTTTGTGTTGTTGTTCCATTAAAGGGTAATGTGACATCTAATTGCATCCCTACCGCAACAGACACCCCTCATATTTGTGTGTCACAGTATATAAACCATGAAGGATCGATATAAAAAGAGCAGAGTTTTGCTGCATACTCATCCGTGACTATGCAGTATTAATGCTCAAATCCCATTAATGATCCGATATGGACAACAACTAAAGCTGACATTGAATAAAGCAATCCTAGAGGAAGGGAGCGAAGGTTCACAGAACTAAAAGCACTTATGAGGCAATTAAATAGCGGATGCAAAGCATGCTGAGCGCCTTGGGTCTTAACAGACAGATCACAATGAGAGCTTTTAAATAAACAAGCATCCTGCAACATCAAAAAGTAAATGCAGCTCATCCTTTAGACAGTGAATATCAAAAACTGAAAGGGTAGCCAGAGTCAGAACGTTTGTTGTACTGTTTACTAACAGCTTAACAGAACACAGCTGGTAATATGAAGCAGCTGCAAACTGCAAAGCTAAATCGGACGTTTTCAAAATGAGGCAGGAGGAAGCTACATTCATGGAGATTGAAGTGACCTATGTTCATACAGTGTCGAATAACACAAAGTTTGACTGGCACTTTTACACCTTTTACCACGGTATTATCTAAGCAAAATTGTGGAGTTGGTATGTGTGGCAAGAATATTTGTGCACATTTTTGTGTTGCATTTTGATGTGGTGGTCATTTGTGTGCTATTGTGTTTTTGTGTTTCAATAGCATAGTATGTTGTTATGGAGCGTTTTGAAAGGTGCTTTATCGTGTGCCTTGTTAGGGGTTTGCTGGGTTGTTATTTTGCTTTGTGTCATGTTATTGTGTTATTTTATGTAAAAACAAATGCAGCTATTTTTCTTGCTAAGAGCAGCACATTCCTTAAGAGTGCAAGTGACAAAGAATCACATACTGCTGTCTCTGCAGTAGAAATATCTCTTCAACTATTGAAGACAAAACTATGGGCCCGATTATCATGGCAGAAGGCCCGCCACCGCAAGCCATGAGGTGGGGTGTCCTCCGCCCTCTGTCAATTTTTCCCCGCCACATTATGATGCAGAGGTAATCGTTACCCAGGTGTGATGGGCGCCATGACCGCCCGCCATGCGTCCCCCATAGGCAATTACGATTTCCTGGAGGAGCAGACCAGAACTGTAAGCTGGTGGCAGTGCCTATTAGGCACTGTCCACCAGAATACAATGCTGGCTTCAGCCAGCCTTTTCATGGTGGGGAATTGGATTGGATTGGATTCGGGGGCCATTACAGGCTTCCTCTGTGTTGGGGTGAGTTGGTGCACTGGGGTACCAATGGTACCCCCCAACGTTTCCCTGCACTAAGTGGCAGGCACCCCATGGTGCCTGCCACGTAGTGCAGCGAAATGCACTGCATGTCATTTTAACATTCAACATATCAACCAGCAGCACCGTCTGCAATGTTAAAGCCCCGCAATGCTCCCGCCATACTGGAAGGCGCATCATAATTTGATCGATGGGACCGCCGCATGACTGGCGGGCGGACCCAACCACCGCAATGATGGCGGACGGACTCAGTCCACCTGCCATTGTAATGATCCCCTATGTTTGGGAAAAGTCAGTTAGCACTTCCACTACATTACGTGATACATCCCACAGACCACAGCTCACTGTAACTGTCCCGGGCCCTGTTCAGATTTCAGAAATGGTTTAGTCATTCCTCAAATATGCTTCGACAACTGATATTTGATGCTAAAATATGCAAAAATCTACAAACTATTAATGAATGCATTGTCAAAATAAGTAAAATATGAGGTCAGTGGCATCTTGTATTATAAATAGGGCTCTCGGTTTTATGGTATTTTTTTTATTCTTTCTGTATTTATACATATTCATTTTGTGCCCATCTTATTGGTATTTTTCTATATTAATTTTGTGATTTGAGGATAAACATTGAAGTAAAATGTACATTTCTACATGTATTTACCTGATAAGCATGCACTCATACTTTGATGCCTGTTGAGTTTTAGCAAATAAACAAGCACTACTCCCACAGGTAAATATTGCATTATATACAAATATATGTTAACTAATGCCTGTATTTAAGGAAAGCTCATTGTGTTTTTTTTTAATCTCACTATGCTTTGTATCTGCTCAGTTTTAGGCCTGGAATTCATGAGGAACAGCCTGGAGAGTCACTCACAAGAAATACACGTTATTGTATTTTTCCACTTTTAAAAATAAATTCAGACAGAAAACACATTCTTTTCGGTTTATATTTATTTGTAACAATGGAATACTGGGAACCTTAAATATAATTCTGTGAGGAATACTGTTGCAAAATTAGTTAGATACAACATATTGCAAATACAACAAAGATTACAACAGCGGACTGTTACTGTTGCACCTCAACCTCCAGTTGCATCGAAGTAAGTGTCCTGTGCACCACTCTTCCAGCACTCACCGCTGTTGCGTGCTACTAAAAATGAGATCAAACTATTTTTCTACCAGTAGGAAGGTGCACCAGGAAAGAAGTCCATATTCAGTTTGGGTTTTGCTTCATCTTCTTTATTGATCACAAGAAATACATAAATTAAAATTCAGCCAACGTGATTTCTTCCAAGTTACCAACAAACTTTATCAGGGCTGAAAATAATCACATAAAAACAAAATAACATACCATATATAACATAAATCAACATGACATAATAAAACAAACCAGTCCAAACAAATCACAAACAATCATATTATTACAAAGAAAAGGACATTAGACTACACTCCAATTTCCATTAAAACAATGGAAATAAGCTATCACATGGGTAGGCACACAAAAGGAAAAGAAGAAAAAGACAATGAAATGAAAGAAGACGAAAACAAATTCTATATCTTTTTGACAATAACATCCACATGATAAGCCCAAATCCTATAGAAAAGAAGACTAAGTACAAGAGAAGAAAATAAACATCATACATTGCAAAACATCTTCCACACATTACAAAACGTATTGAAATTCCAATTCATGAGCATACATTTATCAACAAAGAGGGATGGTTAAGTGATAGCGCCTCTCTGCCCCTTATCTCAAGCTCAGTTCGTATACAGTATTGTTCTCACGTCAAAAAGATGTGTTGAGGTAGTATGCACAATTTGTGGTATGGTATCACCACGTATTCAGAATGATTCTCCTCTTTAAGTTTGATATATATCCCAAATCACAAAATATACCAGAGGGTAGTGTCACACACTATAAAGGATACATATACAAAAGGAATTCCAAACATATTTTTTAGCCATATTTAAAAGCCATATGGCAAGACCCCAGGACCAAGCTCTATTAATGCAATTGGAATATCAAGCGTAAAGTTTTAGCCGGATTATCAAATCAGATAACAGCTCCCGACAGGCGATAATTCCACTGTGCACGCCACTCTACGTTGCAGGCAATTACATAAACTAGCAAATATGATAGACATTACTGACTGTATGCATTTATAAATCATCACACTTCTACTCATTTGTCCCACTGAGGCATGTCCAAAAAATGATGAACTGGACCTCTTACAGAGGGACCCATCAATGAGGGGATACATATGTGTCATGAGCCTCCAATGCCATATCCATAACCCTCTTCATATCCATGACATAACCCAGACTTCCACAAGGTGCACTTTAACACCACCGCAGTCCATTTAACTAAACTTAAATGAATAAGGTACAGACCTCACAATAACGGTTCTAAGAAAGTGTTTCACAGTCGTCAATGAATCTGTATAGATCATATCCCAATGTGGATCATCCTGACAGGTCAGGTGCACTATCCCATAGTCCATTTGTCACCCCGACCTTAGTTAATGTACTCCTCGCACCATCATCAAGTTTTAGTATAGATATACTGCCAACCACCATGTATATCAAAAACTGCAAAAATGGCTCAAATACTCCAGCCATTTTTGCCCACACACACCCTCCTCCCTACAGACTTAAGCTGCTGACCCGAGAGCAGAGGACGGCCCGGGACCAGGGTTCGATTCCCGGCGCGGCAGGTTTCTGGACCGGGGTCAGCGGACTCGATAATTCTCTCGCCTCGGTGCCCACTCTGATCAGCGATCACACTCGGCAACTCTGGGCATTAGCTTGCCTCATCTTCACTAACGGCCCCACCAGACCGCCGGGGATGCCTGGTCTCACCCTGGAGATACCCATTAAGGGACCATCTCTCAGGGAAGCCAGGAAGGGTTTCGCAGCGGTCGAAGCGCCTTGGGACCCTACGGGTAAGTAGTGCGCTATATAAATGCCTATACATTTACATATACATTTACATACACTTACTGAAGTCAGTGTGTGTCATCAATGATGGTGTGTGGTCTGTAGTTGAGAAATCTGCACCATCTCAATCTCATTTAAAAAGGTAGCCTCAGCATGTACTTCCAGCTATGTGTTTTGCCCAAAAATGTGTTCATGACCAACGTCACGTGCTCTCTACACCTCAACTAATTGCCACATTGGTATTCCTATTGGTTGTGCTGAATGCGGAGCCTCATATTAATACAATATAGGAAGGGGAATATAGTGTATTGTGACAGAACCCTCTCATTCAAAAAGGAGCCCAAATGCCAAAATCATAATTTACCTAGTTTGAAAAAGAGGTAGTGCTGATTCCGTTTTTTGTTTGATGACAAACTCATGAACAAATCACGTGTTTTCTTATCCCATGTGGCTTATTAATATGGCAAAAAATACTTTTGGAATTCCTTTTGTATAGGTATCCATTATAGGACGTGATACTGTCCTGTGGTACCTTTTGTGATTGAGGAGACTCACTCTGAATACGTGGTGATACCATACCACAAATTGTACATACGACCTCAACACATCTTTCTGAGGTGAAAACAATACTATATACTCACTGATAAGGGATTCAGAGGGGCCGGATCCCTTTACCATCCCTCTTTGTTTATAAATGTAAGCTTATGGCTCACCATGAATTGGGATTTCAATACTGTTTGCAATGTGTGCAAGCCTTTTTTGCAATGTATGATGTTTATTTTCTTCTCTCCTGTTGTACATATCCTTCTTTTCTATATGATTTGCACATATTATGTGGATGTTATTGTCAAAAATATATAGAAAAATGGTTTTGTCCTTTTTCATTAGGTAGTCGTTCTCTTCATTTCTTTTTTTCTGCCTACCAATGTGATAAGTCTAATTTCCATTGTATTAATGGAAATTGGAGTTTAGTCTATCGTCCTTATCTTTGTAATAATATGATTATTTGTGGGCAGGAGATTTTAACATCAAATCATGTACTTATGCACTCAAGGGGGCATGCGGCCATAGGGAGGAGTACTCGGGAAGGGAAACAACATGTGTACACAATCACTTCCCTCATAACAACCTTGGCAGCGCTCTGAATAACTTATTGGCTAAATACGACCTGGAACTCCTTGAATGCAATAAGAATGCAAACAACGCCAGATGTCCGACATTCCATGGAAGGAACAGCCAATCTTTTATTGATCATATCATGGTATGTTGCTCTGTAACCTATATCAATGTTTGGGTGATTGAACAAACGGTCAGTGATCACAACAGTGTATCTGTCGAACTGCTGGGTTGGGGGACCAAAAGGAATACCTATGGTCAACCAATCCAGGACATCGCTGTAGGAAGACCGAACGGGACAAGGGTGAAGTGGACAAAAGTTGATCCCGTTAAATTTGTTACCAATGTAATCACTAACTGCAGCGGAGAGGTGGAGTACTGCCTATCCCCGACACCACGCCCACAAACCCTGCTATCTAAATTTTTAACCATAACAAAGACTATTGAGAAATCACTGACACGCAATAACCGGAAACCAAGAAAAGTTAAGACGGCGTGGTTTGATGACAATTGTGCTCAGTCATTAAAAAGGTTAAAAATTTCGCTTGATGCCACACCAAGAGACTCTTGCAAGATTAGGGAAGAGCGTCACAACTATAAAATTGCACTATCCACCCGGAAGAAAGAACTACAGGACGAGGCCCGGGCAAAATTAGATCAGGCTGCAGAAACCAAAGATCATAAACTTTTTTGGGACACTGTAAATAGTCCGTTCTTGAAGAACGACAATATTCCTGAACTAACCTCACACGTCAGTTGTCAGGCCTGGATTGTGCACTTTACTGAGATTTTTAACTCTGATTTTACTCATGATTTTATTCCTGTTTCAAATCTTAATGTCTTAACTGATATGCCAACCTGTTTTAAATGGGAGAAATTATTGTTTTGGGTGTCTTTAAATGAGGTGATTGAGGCAATTGAGAAGAGTAAGGGGGGGAAAGCCCCGGGCCCAGACGGGGTCCCTGTGGACTTCTTCAAATCCGAGATCGCTTTATGG
This sequence comes from Lissotriton vulgaris, assembly GCF_964263255.1. NCBI lineage: Eukaryota > Metazoa > Chordata > Amphibia > Caudata > Salamandridae > Lissotriton > Lissotriton vulgaris. The sequence goes on along the minus strand of NC_141699.1, from coordinate 322,465,441 downwards.
GCCCCTATTTTAACACGCTACTTTAATGCTGCTATCGAGGATGAGTTACCAACCTCATGGGGTCAATCCATCTTGGTGCCACTCTTCAAAAAGGGTTCAAGGGCTGAAGCACGAAACTATCGCCCAATTTCTCTCTTAGACTCGTCGCTAAAGATACTGAGTCGCGTGCTTCTGGTAAGACTAGAATCCTGGGTTGAAGATAAAAATGTCCTTTCACCTATTCAGTATGGGTTCCGAAGAGGTATAGGAACCATGGAGCAGTGCGTGAACCTTGAACTTATTATCGGCAAGTACACAAGAGCCAAGGAGGGGAATTTGTTTATGTGCTTTGCCGATCTAAGTTCTGCATTCGATCTAGTGGAACATGCACTGCTCTGGCCAACACTACTCGCTATGGGCGCACCCCCAGAGATCATTCACCTACTGGCCAGAATGTATAGCAGCCTTTCAAGCAAAGTCAGATTCGGATCAGACGGAGAATGCACCCCCTTTTTTAAAATCGGTAGAGGGATCCGACAAGGGTGTGTGCTAGCTCCCTTGTTATTCTCCCTTTTTATAAATCAGGTTGACCAATCCCTACAAGAATCTTTTGCTGATGCCCCCCTTATTAATGGGAAACAAATACCCGTCCTCTTATATGCGGACGACGCGGTCCTGATTTCCAGGACCGCGAATGGGCTCCAAAAGCTAATTGAGAAATTTCCCATTTTTATTAAGGGCAGAAAGCTTAAAATTAACAAGGGCAAGACTATGACCATGACCTGTGGAAAGAAACCAAAGAAAAGCAAGTCATTCTTTTTAGATGGGGACAAACTAGAGTCTGTTCAACATTTTTGCTATTTAGGTATTACCTTCTCAGGAGACGGGAGATGGGTAAACGAGCAATCCTGTGTAGGCATGAAGATGACTAGAAACACAAATTGTATCTTCAGATTCGCTTCTAAATTGGGGGGTCGCAGAATAAGAGAGATGATTTCTATCTACAACTCAAGGTGCATGTCCTCTGCCCTATATGGAGCAGGGATATGGGGATATAATCCCCAGATTGCCCAATCCATCCAGCAAGAGGAAAACAGGTACCTGAAACTCTTACTATGTCTCCCTGTTTCAGCGTCAAATGAGATCACTCATAGAGAGCTAGGTTTAAATCATGCCACAGATCTGATTGCACTGCGTCCTCTTTCCCTTTGGCGATCCATATGGGCTAAAGAAGAAACTAAGTTCACCCAGGAAGTAATTTTAGACTGTATTAAACTGGATCAGCATTCGAAAATCCCCTGGTTAAAACACATTTTCTCCTGGTACAAGATCCTTTTTGATCAGGACATTTTTAAAGATATTTTAACAGAATCAGTTTTAACGAAGCGTGACCTTAAAACCACCTTTATGGATCAACCAAAAGGGACCAGAATGAAGAAGTATGCTATGCAAAGTACGTTTAAACTGTATCTGGAGTATAATCTAAGCATAGGATTCTCATTCTATCTCACATTTGTTAATATTAACTCCCATCGCTTTGTTTTTTCGCACGCCTGAGGTTGGGTATAGTCCACCATCTGGTGGCTTTCCCTACTGTAAAAAAACCCGGGTTATGTCCGTGCCCATGTGACGGGAAATCTAAACAGAGTATCTGCCACTTTTTTCTATTTTGTAATTTTTATACTGGTTTTAGAAAGTTTTGTTTGAAGCAACTATTTTTGGAATAAAGTACGTGCAATATAAGAGCTGCAATGCAATTGTTGTTTGACTTGTCCTCCCCGAATGTGTGTTACCGTGTAGCCATCTATATTCTTAAATGTATTGGGCATAGGAAATCAATTATTATATGAGCCCCCTTCTTTCCTTTTGGTAAACACATCCAATGAACAACTGTGAGTTACTGTTAAACTATGTGCATTTCTCTTATATGAATTTTATCCACTCTGTATTTTTAATTGTTGATTGTATCCTTGATAATGATTATCTTCCGGCTTTGCACTTTTTCTTGCACTAACGTCTTTTTCAAATTCTTTGTAAACAAACCGCTGCTAAAATACCTAAGAGACCAAACAGACGTTGCACTTTACTTATAACTTTGCATATTTTGCACATGCTAACTGCACTTTATGCTCATCATAGGTCTTTGCTGATTTGCACTATTTTACTTGGCGTGTTTTGCACTAAACCTTAATTGCTGCTAAATAATATACAGTGACCAAATTTAATTCTGTATATCAATGAGATATATCTTATGGACTTAACAAGACTGGCATGGATATTGATGTAATTTTAATAAGTTTCATTATTCAACTTACACAAATATGTTTTCAAACTGTATTGATGTATGTTGCTATATGGTTGTACTTGTACAAACCGAATAAAGCATTTTGAAACTGATTTTTTTTTAAACTGATTATTTGTGATTTGTTTGGACTGGTTTGTCTAAATATGTCATATGGATTTATGTTATATATATGTATATGTATTTAATTATGTTGTTTTCATGATTGTATTCAGCACTGATGAAGTTCCATGGTAGCTTGGAACGAAACGCGTTGGCTGAATTTTAATTTATATATTTCTTGTGATCAATAAAGAAGATGATGCAACACCCAAACTGAACATCGACTTCCTTCCTGGTGCACCCTCATATTGGTAGAAAAACATATTGCTAAAATACTATTGTCAGATTCAAACAGCACATATTACATTTTAGTCACTGCCGTCATTTGCTTGCCTCACAATCAGGCATTGCAACATGCTCCTTTTAAGAGTGGACTGCTCATGCTCAAAAGACTTTGCTCAGCAGGCCAGTGGAACAGTATGCAAAGTTGCATTTTGCAATGTACATAATTAGCTTTGTAAATACCACTACTGATCATAATTAATGAATTATGAATCCACAGAGTTTCAAGGGAAAGCAGGTGGTCAAGGCGAGGCCCACTACCCCTGGTGGTTTACAACTATTTTCACAAATACTTGTGTTTAAAAGGAAGTGGTAAATTATAGCAAAGTGTAAGCTTTCTATGTATGATGAATTCACTGTGTATATGTAGGTTAAGTAGACCAGAAGTAGCAGCCAGAGCATGCATTCCTCAATGTCAAATTCAACATTTTCAAGTTTTTTGACACTATGACTCTCTAAGCAGCTGTATATCAGTGGAGGTCTATGTTGTGTCTTAAGGCTATGAGTGATAGGACACCTTTATTCTGGGCAGGGTCAATGAAAGACTTATGTAACAATTTGTGACATGTTAATGTGTGGTGTTTATTGGTTATGAGATAACAAGATAACAAGAATTTCAGTTGAATTTTGTACACTGATGAATAAAGATGTTGGTTACAAGCTCTGTGTGTGGGGTGTTCATTTTGCATGCTCCTGAGCTGGGGAGTACGTGCCATCTGGTGACGAGTAGGGGATACGTTTCCCAAAGAAACAATACTGCTCTCCTTGAGAGTTTATAAATGTACAAAGCCTGTCACACCAACAAGAATTATTAATAGAAACATTTTTCAACAATATTTCAATTTCACAGATATAATACAAGTTCGATAGAGATTCAACTTCATTTAATCTTTAGAGGTTTTCCTCCAGTCCAGCCAACACGTGTTTCGTCGATTGGGATGGAACCCACGACTTCATCAGGGCTGGGAAAAATACAATACAAAGATTGTTCGGGTTATGAGATGTGGGACATGTAAGCTATGTCCCATGGCAATGAACAGAACCAAAACCTTCCATAATTATAGGGGCAAGGAATTTATGATCAAACAACTACTTAACTGCAATAGTTGCTTTGTAATCTATATGATTAATTGCAAATGTGGGAGCTTCTATATAGGCAGCACAATAAGACCTCTCAAAGAGAGAATTTTTGAGCACATAAGAGCAATAAAATACCAGGACACAAGATACAACACTGCTACACATGTATACCAATGTCCCAAACAAGGTAAACAGAAAATCATTAGCTTTTGTGCTATAGATCAGGTAAAGAATGACCCGAGAGGAGGTAACAGAGAATTAGCCTTGAGACGCAGGGAAGCATCATGGATACTTACCATGCATGCGGTCGAGTACGGCATGAATGCTGATCAGGAACTACATTACTTTTTGGGTAACTGAGATATATCAGTGGACACAACAATAACACTACCTCCATATTCATGAATGCTAACAAACACAGTATTGCACATAAGAGACAAATATCTTATATGTAAATGTACCCTTGAATGATGTTCTTTGTCTCTTCTGCATATTATATATGATATCCTGATAATCTGAAACAATGTTCGACATGCCCTATGAATGTAAAGATCACTATACCGGTCGATTATGACAGGCAATGCTATGTATACTCACAATTGAATTAATGTATATGTCAATGAATACTAATTGTCTTCATGCTTATGTTTGATGACACATATTGATATTTATGACTCGAGACCCCACAGGTCAAATTCACGAATTTTGAGATAAATTTTACTCTCTCTCACTATTAGATTCACTCACATATTAGATTGCACGGAATATGGCTATTTTTAAGTGCACTACCGTACACGCTATCATTAGAGTAAGGGGATTACATTAAGATAGACACCGCTTAATGATGGCGGCAGTCGCGACCTAAATAACTGGAGCGCGAGCTCAAACAGACTCGAGCGCGAGTTCAAACAGAAACCGGAAGTATATTAACTACTTCTGGGTGACAGACGCGGACTTCCAAAATACGGAAGACCGCGCTATGGATAGTCTCGCAGCCCCTGGACTTCGAAATTAAGGAGGTAAGCTCGAATGAAGGACCCGATCTGGGGAAAAGCATAGAGGGAGTAAGTGCTCGTCCCTGATGTAGTTTGACACTATAATAGTGCCGTCTTTCTCTAATTCTTAACAGCAGGGAGCGTCTTGGCTTCAAATTGACTTGGGGAAAAGAACAGATTTAATACGATCTGGATTCCAGTGAAGAGTTGATATAAATAACGGAATACAATATTTTTTAAGGTAAGCCCTTTACCTAAATATTTGGTGGTATAAGAGGAATATATATCCTCCTAATTTAAACATAGTACTAAGTAAGGTCCTTTTGTAAATTTTAGATTCGACCAATACAAGATTCAAAGGCATACTACTACCCATGCCACATAAGGCTGGGTCGGAATTATCACCAGTCAGAAGGTACGCTTTTCATACTGGTAATCCAAGAATGATGACTGTATTAAGCTTGGACAATGTGATATCATGACAAGCTGAGAGTTTGAATATATCCCATATACTTGATATTTTCAGGCGCGAAGTGCATGAACTTCGAGTAGCAGGTAAGCCTGAGTAGCATATACTCAGCAACCCAAATAGGTTTCACAGAGCACAAATAATACACTGTGGCTGATTGACTATTCAGAACTGACACAACTCCTCACGGGAGATAGCACACTACGCTATCACAATAAGTCTGGGATGAGCACAGTAAATTAATCTACTATAGAGTATAGCACTATGATAATTTTGAATGCCACGAACTGTGGGGACCCGCACCATCTCTCGACAATGAGAGAGCCTCTTCTTCCTCTTTACATGGGAGAGTACCGATACTCCCTTCGCATCTTTCCTCTCCTAATGCATGATCCCGCGTGGCTAAGTGACTTATATGGTAATGATGATTGCCCACTTGCTACTGTACCAACTCAATGCCTCATGTATAATGAATGTGGATGGGGTATCTTATCTCATAACCCGAACAATCTTTGTATTGTATTTTTCCCAGCCCTGATGAAGTCGTGGGTTCCATCCCAATCGACGAAACACGTGTTGGCTGGACTGGAGGAAAACCTCTAAAGATTAAATGAAGTTGAATCTCTATCGAACTTGTATTATATCTGTGAAATTGAAATATTGTTGAAAAATTTTTCTATTAATAATTCTTGTTGGTGTGACAGGCTTTGTACATTTATATACCTAATCTGAGGATTACTTGGGGGTAAGGATGACAACCCATGCCTAGGCACCCAATTATATATACACTTAGTGGTGTGAATAGCAATAAGAGCCTACATATTGTAAAGCGCCAATACCACCAAGATTGGTCATCCTTCTATCTCTGCTCCTTGAGAGTTTGTCAGGATTCAGCAAACTGCTTGTGCGTGACACATGTACACCAAGCAGGTTCAAAGGAGTCTGCAGTTAGTATATGTGGAGGTCAAGCCCCACTCCAGCCCATACCAAGACTTGTGAAGAAGATGAAGGCCTATCGAGGAGCACTGTTGGAAATGCCTGCTAAGCCTTGCAGGCTAGGCTGAAGAAGGAATACTGTGCTGCACCAGAATGCGGAGCAATCATTTCGACAACGCAAATGCTAAATACAGTGACAACCAGGTATCATGCTTTAGGCAGCGACAACCATGTATGAGAAACAAAAACGTACTCACCAGCGAAGTAAAATCTCTATGATTGCAACATGGGATGTGACTGCCTGGAAGTGGAGAAGAGGTAAATCTGTGGAACTTAGCAAGTAGCATCCACCGCAGTCCGAGTCGCAATTCAAGTGAGGTGACTCAAACTCATGGTCAGTCGTTCTTGAAGTTGCAGGGTGGGCTGAGAGAATAAAACAAGACTACATCATGCCAGAAATGGAAAACTCACTTACCGTCAAAGATTAAAAAGGCGGTGCACAACCTGTCAGTGGGCCAGGCAACTCGACCTGAAGCACAAAGTCGGAACTTCCAGAAGGTGCAGATTCCGGTGCACAAGAGCTGTCTGAACAGCATATACTCTTAATGGTGGTAGAAAGAAGTGCAAAGTACACAGCAGCTGCTTTCCCATAGCCTCTGCCACCATTCAATATCAACAAAAAACAGAATATTGGCTCCAGAAGACCACATGGATCAAGAGTTTCGATGACTTCATAAATGCCAAAGGAGAATTAAATGATGAGAAATTCATTAAATATTTAAAGAATCCTGCTGGTGTGGAGTAAAAGAAGTGATAAAGAAGATCTCAGACTGGGACAATCTCATTCCGTCAAATCAAAAAAGCATTAGGAGCCAAGTTCAATCTAATGCCAAACATCGACTATGAAAGGTATATTGTCACGTAAGCAAGACAACAAGATGGTGAAACGATGGATGAGGTTGTTGAGAGACTTGACATGCTTATCAAACATTGTAAATGCAGTTAATTTAATTATGCAAAAGCCATGAACTTGAGAGTCATTGATGACTATCTTTTAAGCTCATTTAGAAGACTCATGTTGAGAGGAACACTCAGTTTAGAAAAAGTACTAAGGGCTTCAAGAGTTGAAGAAAGAGCAGATCAGCAAGCTGCAGACATGGAAGCTTGAATAGCAAAGAGTAAATCAGCACTAATCCTGAAAAGCAAACATAAGCACAAAGTAGATGCACCTGATTCAACATCCTCAACGTAAGGAAAACTGTGTTTCAATGTGGATTTTCATTTCCACATGACAGTTAATGTATGGCATAGGCCCCATAATCACTGTGTTACCAGACTTCAGCTTTACATCACAAACAAGGCCAAACTAGGCAGAACCTAGTCTTGGGTTGCTTTAGTTTTCATTCAGAGGCAATCTAGCTTGAGTGTTCAGGCTGAGATATTATATCAGAGCAGGACAGAGGCAGATTTGCATATGGCTGTTTCCTCTCTGAGCTAGTATAATGGTCAAAAACTGTTTACAGGGATGCAGCACTGTGTAACTACCAGGGACTGAGATTAATTCAAAAATTCCATACAGCAACTTTTTCTTCTCATTGGTGCATTGCTCAAGCTGTAACACGTATGTCCAGACATGGATCTCATTCTCTCCATCTACAGGAATCAAGCTACGCCTCACTGACAAGGCCTATCTAGGCTGCAACCCGGCTGGGGCTGCTTAGATTTCCATTGAAAGAGGGCCTGACTGGGGAATTTAGGTTGGATTGTTACTTTTGGAGAAGGACAAGGCGTTTTTACAAATAGTTGGTTCTATGTTAGGGTAGCTTTATGGGTAAAAGCAATGATGGATGGGGATGCCCTCTGACTAATTACAAAATGCTGATATTAATTCATACATTCCACCCATTAGGTTTTTTACTACCTAAGTATGATGGGTATGCCCAGATGTTGGTTTTTTGCCCACTGTATCCAAGAACTCAAGCTATAGCTCACTGATGCAGAATAACAAGTTTCACATTGGTCTGTGGTTCCATGTGTTCCTATTAGGAGGTGACAAGATCTTGAAATTCAGGCTATATTGTTCCTTTTGGGATAGCACAAAGGCTGAGTTGCATATAGCTGGCTCCAGTCTGAGGGGGCATTGTGCCCCCCCCCAAAAGAAAATCAATGGATTGGGATTACATGTGCTGAGAATAATTCAAGCATTCTATTCATCTCTTTTTTGTTTTACTCAGTTTGATGTTTAATGTGCAACAGGCATGCCCAGTATGCTTCCGCTGATCAATGTGATACAGGATTCAAGGTATACTTCTCTAATGAGCTACACCAAGTTCAAAACAGTTCAGCATTTCCTGAGCCCGGACGAGCTGGGTGCAGAGCAGATAGGTCAGCCGGGCTCTGTGCGTCAAGGTGGTCTTCCTGATCAGGGGCAAGGAGCTTGAAGGGATGAATCCTTGTCAGCTAGACCACTTACAAAGTGGGTCTCAGGTAGACCGATGTCCCTCAACAGGTGCTTGCATCCTGGGCAGTTGGGATTGGACTCTTCGTCTCAGTGTCAGTTGCAGGTGGTCTGGTCCCTTGGGTATTGCTAGTGCATGGCTCGGGTAGGTCCTGGTGTCCTCTCATTTGGTGGGGTGACAAATCTGACCCTACGGAGCTGGTGTACTGCTTCTGGTTGAGCTGCTGCATCAGCGTCGCCGGGGAGCAGCAAGTAGGTAAGTCAGACTCTGCAGGTTTGGTGCCTGCGTCTGCAACGGTGCAGTTCCTCTACGCCAAGGGAGTTCTCTGAAGATTGCTAAGGGCTGGATCTGCTTCAGGGTTCCTGGAGGCCTCACAGCAAAGGGCCAAATCAGCACACCACGATGGTCGAGTCATTTGAGGCAGCAGGCAGAGTTCTGCACCATAAATCTGCAGCAGGTACTCAGTTCTTGGGTAAGCAGCTCTTCTCTCTCTGGTTTCCAATTAGGTCAGTTGAGTCAGACATTCAGGGCCTAGGGGTGCCACCTAAATAATAAATATATGTGCATTAAAGAGGGTGAGAGATAGTACCCAATCGGGTACCTACCTTTAGGCTATGTATACCCTAAATGTAGCCACTTCCTGTGGGAAAGGCACTACCCTGACCCTGATAGCCTAATTCTCTCAATCACAAGATAGATGAATTGGAAAGGTGGGGTCCCCATCACCTGCCCTACCTTAGAGGTGGTAGTGGCTGAATGTGGGCACAACCCCTAATCTAACTAATTTTCGCACCTAAGTAAGTAAGTAATTGCTTTATTTGATGATTAATAAAAATCATTTCAAACAGAGATAAAAACACAGTATGTAAAAAAAACATAATTTTTATATAAATTGGGCAACAATAAATAAGATGCATTTGTGCAAAGTTGCTAGAAGACAATTTCCAATCGCTATCATAACATTTTATAAAACGCTTTATGTTCACTCTTAAAATTGATAAATCCTGTAACAGTTATAATATAGAATGTGTGCATGGCTTATTAAAAGTAGATTTTAAAAACAAGCTTTTCATTTTCATCACCATTTTGCATGAACAGCATATTACAGAACTAACAATTAGAATCAGTTTTGGCTAGCAGTTTGTTTTCGGCTATAAAGATGTACTTTACAAATTGGGAGATCTGGCAAAGCGTTGACCGAGTGAGACAAGTAATAATGGCGTGTTGACATGTTCTCACCCCCAATTCGTTTAAAATAGGTCTTAACAGAGTCTTCCGCTCTTCTAGCAAATGGGAGTATGTAGTCACAATGTGTATTAAAGTTTCATCATAGGAACCACATAACCTACAGAGGTTAGAGGACCACATTTTTTTCCCATTTAGGTATTCCGTCCTTAGTGGGGTATCTCCCAAACCGCAATAACATACATTTTTCCTGTAAGAATGATTTTAGGTGGGTCAACAAATAAAATTGAGGTTCTAATTTAGTAAATGAGTTTGTAATTGACCAAGAGTGATGCTTTATTCTGAGCTCATCTTTATCTAAGACAATCGATGATAGGTTAACTGATCTATTTAATGTTTGTTTATAAACAGATTTGCTCCTCCCCTCTTCTTCAAATGATGGGCAATTGAATTATTTAAACTATCGCTTAAAAAGGATCTCCAGCTGCAAGCATGCTCATACCTTGTTATCTCCTGCCAACATTGGTTGGCAAGGGTATCTTGTTCTGAGCAATATAATGAGAAAAGTATTTTTAAAATGGCAGATTGTCGTACCAGTGATTGCCTTTTAAAACCAAATTCTAATCTAATCTAAATAGCATCTCCTATGTGCTTGGGAATCCTAAAAACTGATTTAAAGACTTTTATTTGCAGGGCCTCAAGAATGTTTGCGTCTTTACCACAAAAAATCATTGAGCCATAAGTCAAGGATGGATTCAACTTAGCTTTCATGACCTTCAATAGATGTTCATGATTTGGGCTTGACAACTTGTCCCTCAACTTTCTAAAAGCAGGACAGGGGAGTTGGTATCCTCCACTAACTGGAGATACATGGGTTGCATTTCAAATGCAGCATCGCCTTTGAAGCTTCCCACTTTGGAATGCCATTCCAGCCTGGGGAGGTGTAAAGCACCTCCCCTCAGAGCAGGCATTGTTCCTCACCTCTGAGAGCACAGACGCTCACCCATTGAGATCTAAAACATGTCTGGTGGTAGCAGGCTGACTAAGAAGACTAATCAAAGACCACACCATTGTTTGGTAGGTGTTCACGGGGCACCACTGTGTGCATTTCTTAATAAATCCAACACTGCCATCAGGGTGGATTTATCAAGACAATATGTTTGGTTTCAAACATCCCTGGGTACAGTGAAGCCATCAAGGTGCTGGGGAACCCTTAATGACTGTTGCCCAGCCCTTGTACTCAATATGGTTTCACTGTGCACAAACAATATTCAAGAATGGACTTAGATATTGTAGGGTCATATCTTCTCAGGAAGATAGGACCACAAATGTGATGTAGTTCACCCTGCCTTATAATAGTAAGGCCTTTAGTAGGGGTAACTTACCTATACCTCATGCAGTGTCTGTGGGCATGGCACAACAGAATGTGTACCACATCAACTTTTCAGTTTTCTCTGCACCAAGACACGCAGGCTGCAATGGCATTTTGCATGGTCGTGTTGAGTGGTCTCTACATTGGCACAATTCGTGGGGCAGCCCTAATGGACCCTCTTCAGTCCGAATGCCATAGGTACCAGGGTACCGTTTATTAGGGACTTACAGGGGTTGCTGGCGTTGTGCCAATCGTGGTACACTTTTAGGAAATTGCTCTGGCACTAGGTTAGCAGGCACCCAGGGCACTTTCATTCAAAATAACATCATGTTCCAGGGAAAAAGTAGGGGCTAACCATGTCAAAAGAGGCACTTTCCTACAATAAGCTAGGGTTTCAGCGCTGTCCTGCTCCTGTTGATACTTGCCTACAAGGTTGATGTGCACTGTTGAATATGTGATTAGTGTTCTTTCTAATGGTTTCTGTTAGCTACTGGGTATAGTTGTTCTTCAACTTTAAGTGTCCACCAACTGTGTCTGTAGACCCCCATTACTTCCTTCACTACTTCATTTTAAAAAGACAAGATCAAAAGAAGGATACAAAGCATGGACGGCAGGTTTGAAATAGTTTAAACAACTATGACAGTTGCCAGTGACCCTAAAACGCACAATACATTATGCATGTCATCTCTGTCTTCATGTATAATTTCAACAACGCAGTAGTATGCAAAATAGTAAGCATGGGCGGAAAATCCGTTCCTCTTGCGGATTTTGCGGATTTTCGGTAAATTTGCAATCTGCCAGATTTGCGAATTTCCCGCAAAATCCACAAACGGAACGGATTGGGTCAAAAGTTCAAGCTGACTTTTTGTAACTATTTTAGAATGGCGCCGGCATGCTGCCAGAGCCTCTAAAATAGTTACAAAAGTCAGCTTCAACAGGAAGCACTAATAGGTAAAGTAAAGCAGGAGCTAGAGATGAATCTCAAATTCAGTTACACAATCATTAATCACCCCAAACTTGGGGTGATTAATGACTGTGTAACTTAATTTGACCTTCAACTCGAGCACCTGCTTTACTTTATCTATTAGTGCTTCCTGTTGAAGCTGACTTATGGCTGAGAGCAGAAGGGCACAAAGTGGGACAGAGGGCATGAGTTAGGCAGAGGGCAGAAGGGCTCAGAAACCAGTGGGGCAGAGGGCAAAAGGGCACAAACAAGAGTGGGGCAGAGGGCAGAAAGGCACAAAAACAAGTGGTACAGAGGGCAGAAGGGCATAAAAAACGAGAGGGTGACAGTGATGAACCAGGCAAAAAAAACCCGCGAACACGCAAAGCGCCCCGCGAACACGCAAAGCTCACGTGAACACCTGTGAACACGCAAAAATAAAAATCCGCAAATTCGCACGAACTCGCAAATTTTACGGATTGCGAATTCGCAAATCCGCAAATTTGCAAATTCGCGGATCGCGAGTTCGCAAAATTCGCCCATACTTACAAAATAGCATTGCAAGTATAAATATATAATAGACAATAGCCTTGACGTCTTTCACAATGTTGTTGTATAGGCTTATTGGGTAATACATCAATTTGGGAAGAGCAATGAAGACCATATATTCCAGCTAATACTTTGATGCGAACCACTATAACTATCCTGGCTGCCACACAGTCTCCGTATGTAAGGATACAATGGCTTGGTGGCTTTCTAGAGAATTTTATGCAATGACAATCCACCATGGGAAAAAAAAAGAAGATCTTGAGGAGACCAGTGAAAAATGCTTACGACATTGGCCTGCAAAAACCATTATGAAAATTAAAGGAAGGCACTCTGCCCCTGAAACCCCAAACACCTGGTGAAATGTCAGAACCCACCACCATTCTAGTGACACATCTCATTCTCTATTGGATCCATTATTTGATTTGGATAATAACCTCAGCATCTGTATCTATTCTTCCATAATTCTCACCATGATAATAACAAAAATGCACTAGAGAGCCCAAAAACGCATGCAAGACTGAACAGTCCATTCTCCTAATTGTGCCCAGAGGCCAGTCACCGTGAAGAAAGACCTCCCAATAGCCCTTGTGACAAAAACACTTAAAGGCACCCCAGACAGTAAATACACAGACCCATTGTCCTCCAGAATCAGCAACAGCAAACCTGATCCATCAGATCCTGATGCCTCTTCCCGATTAGCAGGTAGGAGAGACCAGGCAGAACACAACAAGAATGATAGCGTGGGAGCAGCTGAGAGGATGGGTTTGTGTCCAGCGCATGATGGAGAAAATTTTGCTTCTCAAGATTATCAAAGGAATGAAATGAGACTCCTGAGCCAGAAAACACAAGGTTGCATATTGAGGGGATCTTGCTTTTAATTTGATCATATGTTGACAAGAGAGCTTTTAAGGTCCCTAGCTGGGTGACTGAGTGGCCCGACCCCTTGAGATGGTTTCTCCCCCCTTTAAATGGTAGACTCCTTAATGGTTGAAAGGAAAGTGGAAACTTCCTTCTTATTTTAACATTGTTCAAGTGAGTCCAAGTTCTTTGCAGGGGCCGGAGCCCTGAGGACTCGCAGGTGCTTGTGATGGGGTAAAAGGATCCATTGGTCTCAGAACAGTGCAATGACAAGGCCTTTATCCTGGACTTGAGTGGTGAGTAATAGGTACTTCCTGGTCTGATATGGTCCTACCAGATTAGACTGGATCTGCACATATCTCCCAGTTTCATTAGACACTTTGTATCCCCATTGGCATAGCTTCCATATTTTTCTCCATCGACAGGTGACCCAGACCTGACACAGCATTTGTTCTCCCAGTCACAGCATGATCCAGCCATTCTTCTCAGCCTGTTCTTTATCACTCACCAGCTCACCCCTGGACTCTCATCCTGCTAACCACCTTCAGACATCCATTGGATATCTGAGATGATATTTTCCTGCAACTCACTTGGTTGTTCAGTCTTGTTTGAAAGCTAAACCGTCAGAAGAGCTAAGCTTGACACTTCTGAGATCAACCTCTACCACAAGTGCCAACAGTTTCAGCAGTAAGCTGCCTCCATTATTACATTTCACAGCTAGTGGGAAAGTGACATTGAGGCATTGTACTAACTTCATGAGCAGAATGCTCCACAATGAATGATTCACTCAGGAAAACTGCAGAATGACAACCAATGTGGCCGAATTACAAAGAGACCAATCTGAGCAGTTATAGGTGTTCAAACAGATTGAATAAAATACCTGTAGAATTATTGAAGTTCCTGCCAATATGAGTAGCCATCATGGAAGCACACACATGGAGTAGGAGGCTCAAAATTGCATTGTACTAAAATCCAGCAGTTTGCCATTCATAGACATCTGGGGCCTCATTTGCTCCCAGAAAACAGTGATGCGTTACTTTTAATTGCGCGCTCCTTGCGACACCAATGATGCATCATATTTACAGTATGACGTATCAGGTCGCAAGGCATTACAGATACTTCAGTTTTTCTGACGTATCTGTAGGCAGAAAAATGACGCATTGCTGGAGTGTGTCACAAAAGTGACACAACTCCAGCAATGGGTTATTACACATGGACAAGTCCCATGTGAAATGTGCCAGCGTCAGTATTTACCAATTTGCGTCCTAGAAGTTACGCAGTGAAATCTTGTAGATTACACTGTGTCACTTCTACAACCCTTTCTTGTGCCGGAACGCTCCCCCCCCCTCAAACAATAAACCTGGCAGAGGTATAATGTGATGCAGGGGTTTACATTTTACACATCTAGGTAGACGCGCCATTTTGTAAATATGGTGCAACAAGGCTCAATTTTTACTCCACTCTTGCGTCACAAAAAGTGACACACCAGCGGCGCAAAAGTGACGCTAGGGCTCATAAATAAGCCCCCTGATATTTAGATCTCTGCAGAGGCTGTAGAGTGGTTTAGTAGGCATCCAAACCATGTGTTCTCTTTAAAAGGATTGCCATTTTTATTTTCAAATTGCTGCACCTATTACAATAGTAAAGCAACTCTCTGCATGCAAGACCCCTTATAAAAGTTTGACTTACTTATAAAAACATATCATGTAGTTGTCAGTGACATTTATACTAGCAACCCACACTAAAGAATATATCTCTCTTCTATTAAATTCAAAAAATTGTCACATCTGTAAGATTTGATACATGGGAAGCATATGGGTCATGTGGGGTAAAAAGACCAGAAATTGAGATACATTTTGCCAGAGCTAAAAAAAAGTGCATTCCAAAAGGCACACGTGTTTCTATCTGTAAACAAATTGTATTCACAACTCTTTGAGCTTTGGCCTGCCAGCTGCAATTTCAATGGACTGGATACACAGTACTCTGGATGATAGAAAGACCTTTGATGTTCCCAAAAGAGGTATCTCTAGAAGTACAGATTTTGGTAAAGCCTTCCAACTTTAGTGTAAGGGAACAAGGAAACTGAGTGTAGCAAAGTTCTACAGGCATAGACAAGGTATTGACTCTCAGAAGGAGCTTCTCTTTGCAGTTTATTGAACCATATGTGAAAGAAAGACATTTTGGTCAATTGGTAGACAAGGCAGTGATTCACTATGTTGGAGTTTGGGTGCATGGAAGTTACGGTTTTAATGCCATAAAGCACATGCCCAGGAAAGGAAACATGTCACTTTATTATTGCTATAACGTTGTAAATAAATATTGTTTTGAATGCTTTTTTTGTTCATATATATTTATATTAATGACATCAGTTGGTTTTAGAATTTTCATTTGTGAATATGCCCCATAGTGCCTTTAGAATGATTAAGCTGTGATAGTTAAAGAAAAAGAGATAACCAACCTTTATTACACTTTCCACAATGTTGGTCGAAATGGAATTATAATAGTAGATAGATTTCAGTGCAAAATGCATACATTGTATACAATGTTTTAGGATTGGAGAGAGAATAGTAAAATATGTCTTAACCAATGATATACATTAACCCAAATGTTACTGTAACTGGAGTTAGAGTGGTAAATCTCAACCTCCCTCCAACTATATGCACTTTCCACAATTTTAGTGGTACTGGAGTTAGAATAAATAATCTTTCCTCACTATTATGTTCTTCTCCTAATGATAGTGAGACTAGATTTAGAAAACAATGGACCTCATTATGATGGAGGTTGGACTTTCATCCAACCACCATCCTGTCGGCCTTGACTAGCTGATGGTTCCGACATCGGTATTAGGATCTGACCACCTTCAAGGCTGTCGTATTGTGTAATTATTGAATTGCGGCTTGTGCTGCGGGCTACAGCACACACCTCAAGACACAAAAACACATATCAAACATCCCTGCACTATGCGACAGGCACCATGTGATGCCTGCCACATGGTGCAGGGATGTTTAGGGGCCCCCGGCTGAGGTCCTGGGTGAAAGGGGGCGGCAGCTATCAGCCCACAAGTCACTGCATTGGAGTTGGAAGTAAACCTGACCCCGCCCACAATGTTTTGAACTTCCCCCAATGCAGGATTTAGAATATTAAATCTGCTCTACTTCCTCAAATATATATCAAACAATCAATCAAACTTAATTTAATCTATTAAAACAAAGTTAATCATAAAAGTACAAATATACATCACAGATAAAAAACTTACAGAATAAAACTGGAAAGAAGCAGTTCATAAATGTCAGTCAAAACACAATTTCCTCGTTTTCAAACACATGCATAAAAAGAAGGCAACAGTATTACAGGTAAAGGATCAGACAACATACATAAAACATACAAGGCCAGGAGACATTGTCTAAAATAGTTCTTATGTAAAAGCGGAATTAAAAACCTTTTCCTTTGTTTACAACAAAATTTACAAATGAAGAAAATGTGCAAATCAGATTGTTGGGAAGTGTCATCACATGGGCAACATGGGAGTTCTTTCAGGGAGAAGATACCAGCAGGATGGCCCAACATGCAGGTAATAATTATTATTATTTTTTTTAATATATTTTTTATTTTCACCATTGCACAGTTAGCACCTTACGACGCACATTCTCCAATAGTACAATTAATTTCTTACAGCACATTACATATCAAATCATTTTCATCATAAACAAAATTCATCAAAGCATCTTACTAAGTTCAGTAAGCTGATATCATTTCAAATTTCTACAACACATGCCGCAAAGACTCTCCTAACTTAATCAGTCAATCCCAGGCCCTCTCTCCATCTTATAATAGGGTCCCATATCCTTAACCCCAAGCTCCTCCCTTTTCTACCTTTCCGGGCATATATATTTTTTTACAAATTGTCAGTTGACAAAAAGTTGGACAGCCAGACTTGCATTGCTGGGGGATTTTTATCAAGCCAGGCCCTGGCTATGCAGAGCCTATAAACTGCCATTGCGACAAAAATAAACTCCCTCTGATTAATGTTTCTTTCTGTGGCTATCCCTAACAATATTTCTGCTGGTTTTAAGGTAATCTGGATATCCAGAGAGGCATCGAGAAACTTCTCTATCTCTTTTATCGCTGTTTGCAATTGCGGACATGCAGCGAATACATGTATTAGATCTGCATCGGGGGAACTACATCTTGGACATGTGATACCTACGCTACCCCCCCATTTTGCTATCTTTGCTGGGGTGAAGTACAGCGAGTAGAGGGTTTTATACTGCTGCGACTGCAGCGGCGCTGAGCAGAGCAGAGTGCGACCTAAATCCAGTGACTCTTTAAACCAACTAACCTCGCCTTCCAGCTTGTCTGCCCACTTATCACTATACTTATCCATATCATCTGGTTTTTCTGCTATCAGGCTTGTGTAAAAGCTCCGAATAGAGCAATCCCCCCTAACCTTATTTTCTCCAGTATTTCTACCTTACCGAACCCCACACGCCCACCCTGCTTATTTCCAAGAAAACTTCTTAACTGCAGAAATTTAAAAAAATCCCTCCTGTCTAATCCAAATCTGCTCATTAAATCTGTAAATTGGAACACCCCCTTCGTACTCCTCACATCCCCAATCTGCACGATCCCCTTCTCCGTCCAGCCCGCCATTGTAATATCCCCAAATATCTGCATCGGAAAGGAGACATTTTTAAACAACCTGGTATACCAATTGTATCGGCCCAGGCCAATTTTCTTCATCACAGCATTCCAAATCTTAATTGCGGCTTGGACTGTCTTGAATCTGGTTCTTTTATAATATGCGAAATCAATACATTTAAGCAAAGAGTTCTCAACCTCCGGTCCCAACACTACAGAGTATATCCTAGATTAATCATTTGTTGTTCTGACGTCCAAACCGCCCCCTCCTATCAGCCCCCGCATATATTGCAGTGCAGATGCCCAGTAATATAATCTGAAATCAGGCGCCCCCCAACCTCCTCTTTCTCTAGGCAGCGACATAAAATGATATGCCCTACGAGTCTTGCCATGAGCCCAAATAAATCTATTCAAAATGCTTTCCAGATCTTTAAACCATTTCGCCTCAAAAAATAACGGTATTGTCCTATAGAAATACAAAAATGTTGGCAATAATAACATTTTTATGACATTGGTGCAGCCCACTAATGACAAATGCAAATTGTTCATTCGATCCAGATCCGTCTTGACCTTTAGCATCAGGGGCACAAGGTTATTCTGTACCAGTGAGTCTAGATCAGCTGTGATTGCAACCCCCAAATATACCGCTGAGTCCACAACTCTTTGATCATTAAAAACAGTATGGTGGTTACATACTATTTGAGTTTTGGAGCTATTTGGACTGTACCCCGATATTTGCCCAAATCTTTGTGCTTCGGACTCAATTTCCCCTATGGCCATGCTGGGATTGGGTGTCAAAATGGCCACGTAGTCGGCATAGGCCAGCGTCTTTACCTCACACCCATTCAGCCTTATTGGCGGAATACTTGCATTGCCCTCCATTTTCCTTATCAATGGGTCCAGATAAAGAGCGAAGAGCAAAGGGGAAGATGGGCAGCCCTGTCTAGTCCCTCTCCCAATCCTAACTGCTGCCGATTGTCCTCTATTAACTCTGATCCTTCCTGACGGATTCTTATACAGAGTCTGCATCGCAGTTATAAAACTGTTCCCCATTCCATTCCACTTTAATGTTTGCCACAAGTATTCCCAGGAGACTCTATCGAACGCCTTTTCAGCATCCAATAAGAGCGCCGCGATAGGGTCCCCCAGGACACCCGCCGCATCAAAGGTTGTGATCACCTGCCTGATATGTTGTGTGGTACTTTTGCCTGGAATAAACCCATGCTGAGTGTGGCTTACTAATCCCTCTATCACCTCTGCCAGTCTTCTTGCTAGTATCTTTGAGTACACCTTAGTATCTGCGTTCATCAGTGTAATAGGTCTATATGACCCTGGGAGTGTCGAATTTTTACCTTTTTTTAAGATGACAATGATATCGGCTTCCCCCCATGAATCAGGTATCATGTCCCCCTTCTGCGCCTTCAACATGACATTAAACATATCAACTCCCATAACTTGGTGAAACACTTTGTAAAACTCCACCGGGAGTTGGTCTGGGACGGCTGCTTTACCTGATGGTAACATGCTTAATGCCGTAAGAAATTCCTCCAGGCTAAAGGGGGAGTCCAACCTAACCTTTTCTTCCATAGATATACCTGGAGGGGTAATATCCCTAAGATAGCTTTCAACCTCGCTTCTAGTTCCTACCCTGCCCCTGGTATATAGTTCTTCATAAAACTGCCTGAACACTTCCCTTACTTTAGTTGTTTCAGTGACCATAATTCCGTTCCCATCCATAATCTCCACAATGTCTGATGCTGCTAGCCTCTGTCTAGTACGCACTGCTAATAAGTGGCCCACCTTCTCACTTAGCTCATAAGCAGCTTCCCTCTTAGTTAAATAATTCTCTGCTGCTTGTTTTTGAAATACTTTCTGCAGCTTCCGCTCTAAGAGCCACTATTTTAAGCAGATGTTCTTCTATTGGTGCCTTATCTCGCAAATCCTGTGCCAGTTCCTCCTCAACCCTTATCAACTTTTGATAAACTTCCTTAATTTTAAGTTGTGTCCTTTTCTGGGCTGAAAACACATAGCTCATTGTCTCACCCCTTACCCCGGACTTAAAGGCATCCCATACCACTCCCGAGGGAGCCGTACCTTTATTGATTTCCCAATAAGCCCTAATCCATTCTGTCATATAATCCCTGTATCCTTCATCCTTCAAAAGGGCTCTATCGAATGTCCACTGTGTATCTTTTCGCCGTGCCTGGCCCATTCTAATAGTTAAAATCAATGGGCTATGATCCGAAACAATTCGAGGCTGTTTTTCTATTTGTGCCTCTGCCAGCAAGGGGGTTGATATCAGAAAGTAATCCAGCCTAACAAGTATCTTATGGGGGGCCGAGTAGAATGTACTACCATCTATTCCTGGGTACAACTTAACCCATGGATCCACTAAAGAGTTATTTGTCACCATATCTGTCAGTGCCCTATGGGTTCTCTTTTTTCTCCCTGCATATACCCTCCCCTTCTGTACAAATGAGCTACTGGGATCATGAACATTAAAGTCCCCACAGCATATATTTGGCTCGGGCCACAGTGCCAACTCAATGTCCAGAAATTGGAATATCTCAGGATCATCTTCTGTGGAACCATACACGGAAACTATGGTACATTTTTCCCCCTTAAATCTTATTTCCAATATTACCCACCTTCCCCATTGATCCTTTTTTTTCTTTATCACCTCTACGTTAGTGGATCTCCCTAATACTGCCACCCCCCTATGCTTCGTACCTTGCTTAGTGTTTGCCAGTACGGCGAACCCTAGGTGCTCCAAAAGATAGCCCTTAGAGGCTTCAACGTGTGTCTCCTGGAGGCAAACCAAATCCAACTGAAGTGTCCTAAGTAATGCCGCAACCCTAAGTCTTTTACCAGAATCGTTCAGTCCGCAGATATTAATAGTAGTAATCCTGCAACTCATTAAAATACATTGTAAGTTTTGTCCAACCCTGCATACCTTACCCGGGCGAACGCTTTGCTTTGATAATATATCTGATAGTAATCGTGTATCCACCACCTTATATCTACTGCGTACTGTAAAATGTGAACTCCCTGCGCGCTGGACTGTGCTTTCCTGTGCTGCTTCTTACACCCTACCTCTTCTTTTTTTAAATGTTTTTAGCCCTCTTTTTACCCCCTAATCCCACCCTGCCCCCCCTCAGTCTCCCACCCCCCTAGCCCCCTTACTGGCAAATAGGTCAATGAGACCTATGTGTAGCGGCAATAGCTTGTGGGGATCGCTCCTCTCTCCCCCTCCACCCATCACCCAGTGTATAGTATACCCCTCCTCTGTG
The DNA here is from genome assembly GCF_964263255.1 of Lissotriton vulgaris. Taxonomy (NCBI): domain Eukaryota; kingdom Metazoa; phylum Chordata; class Amphibia; order Caudata; family Salamandridae; genus Lissotriton; species Lissotriton vulgaris. The sequence continues at coordinate 322,444,002 of NC_141699.1, read as the reverse complement.
TCTTTATCTTAATCATTTCGCTATTTTGTATATGGTGCCCCCTCGGTAAAAGTCTGGACAGCGACATACCAAATTATAGAACCTTCCTCTACCAGTGCATATTCCCCACTTCATCTCATTCCGGATCCTTGGAGTTTAACAGCTCTATGTTTCTCAGCCCCCTTTCTGTGATTTAATCTCCTCCAAGAACTGTTGTGCCTTAATCTCGGACAGGAAGATGTTTGTTCTGCCCCTTGTAACTACCTTTAGCCTTGCAGGGAACAGGAGAAACGCCTCGGAGCCTAAGGCCTGGAATGGTTTAATGAGCTGCCTAAGTCTCCACCTTCTCTCAACTGTTACGTGGCAAAAATTGGGCCTAGCCAAGAAGGTGGTTCCCTCAAAGGATCTTTTCCTGTCATGTCTAGCCTTATCCATTATTTCCTCTATGAGTAGGTAATTACCGACATATATCAAGATGGCTCTAGGCAGCGCATGTTGTCCTGCCTGCCCCTCACCCCCTCGGCCTTTTCTGATGGTGAAGGGGAATCTGTGAGCTCGTTGTATCTCCCTTTCCCACTCCCACTGTGGTTCAGGGAAGGCTCCTCTTAGCAAATTAACCATAAAGTGCATAATGTCCTCCCCCTCTGCTCCTTCCGCCACGCCCAAAATGCGAATGTTATTCCGCCTCTGTCGGTTTTCGAAATCCTCCAACTTCCATTGTAAATCGTTTGCCAATTTTTCCTGCTCCAGCTTGAAGTCCTGCCATGCCCCAACATCATCTTCTAGCTTCCCAGTCCGCTCCTCCACCTCAGTCACTCTCTCGGCGATACCTTCATAGAGTTTATTAGCCTTCCTGAGGGTGTTATGGATCTTTTTTTGTGGCTTGCCTAGCCCTTCGACTTTCTGACCTTGCTTCCCCTTGCATCTGCTTAAGTGTGGTACAAATCATGTCAAAGGGGGCTAGATACTGCGCCGGAATAGGGGTATTACCAGAGGCCTGGGAGTTACTCTCCTCTAAGTCCTCTAAGTCCCAGTCTAGCTTCTTACCCCCTACTGTGGGTTATTCCGTGCCTCCACCATGCCTCCTCCCCTTCACCCGTCTCTTTTTCTGCTTGCTTTCTTTCGTTGATATGCTTGATCCTGAGCTTGTCCCTCCATCTAACTCCCCCTCCTCTGAGGTGTCGTCGCTTGTATGAGTAGTATCGGTGTCCTCATTCACTGAGTAAAAGCATTCTCCTTCCAGTGAAGCTCCCTCTCTTTTCTCCAGTCCCAAAGTCCTACTATCAGCAGCTAGTGGTGCACTTTTCCCTGCTAGGCTAAGATTACTGCCCCCATTGTTTATTTCTTTTTTCTTTTTGTTGCCCATTTCAGCCTCCAGTTGTATTAGCGCCTCCATCATATCTGCGCTTCCAGCAGACCCGGGTACATAGGCCCCCTGATCGTGTCAGGTTATAAGTCATTTCTAGACCCCTTGGCCTCCTTCAGCCCGCTGTTACTTGGGCATGTAGTCTGCGTTACCTGAGGTGCTGTGTTTACTGCATTACCTCCATCTCCGGTGCCACTGCAGCTACTGACGGGTGCTGCGGCCAAATCTCGGGGTTGCCTAGCAACCGCTGACTCCTGCACCGGGAGCGTCTGCCGTTGTGTCCTCGAGGACGCTTCTGTGTGCGGTCTGCTCCGTGTCCGGCTGGGAGCTCGATCTGGATGTAAATGCCTCCAGCAAGGTAGGCTGCCTTAATGCCGCTTCTTTTCCTTTACTTGAGCCTTGCCTTGCATCTGTTAGAGTGTCTTCGGTGGGGTGGTCCGGGTCCTGCCCAGGCCGAGGCCGATCGATCCTCTCCGCTGCTGCTGCGTCCGGCTTCAGACGAGTCTCCGCTTTCTTCCCCTTTTGAGCCGGGGAGAGAGGTCTGGAGCGACTTCTCACCACAACCTCACGGCGGCCACCCGCAGGTAATAAATTTAAGCTGAAATCTTAACAGAATGAACATGTGCCGTGGGATTGTTACAAATTCCAAATAGGAAGATAAACTCTCAATCTGCAATGGACCTTCAACATATTCTTGGACTGTAGGTTTATAACGGTAGACAGCCAATCTGCCATCATTGGAAATGGTTATTAAGCAGGCCTTTAATGCTCTTTTAGAGACAGAGGCACATGTTCCTGGGGATACAATTAAGCTTCCTAGATCGAGAGTATAAAGTATCTTTCACATACTTTAACCATAAAAAGTTATCCTTATGCTCGAGGGATAAGCAATCCCGTATTATTTGTTGTGTTAGTGACACTGTGTATATATTTATTATCCCAAGGTAGTGGGACTGTAGTTAGAATAATAAATTGTCTCTCTCCAATGTTTCCCAGTTTTAGTGAGACTAGTTTAAGAAATGTAAAGCTGCCCTGAATCAATGTTTTGCATTATTTTCATTGTTAGAAGAACTAGAGTTTGAAATGTAAATGTGTCTATTCAATGTTAAGCACTTCCGCCGTACTAGTAGATTTTGAGTTAGAATAGCAAAGCTGACCTCCTCATGAATATGCACTTTTACCATTCATATTAAATCTGACCTTCTCAATTGTACACAATTTCTCAACTTTAGTATTACTGAAGTTCGAATATTAAATTTGCTCTCCCCAATGTTTTGCATTTAATGGAACTGGGGTTAGAATAGTAAATCTTATCACTACATCCCCAATTTCATGCACATTCCCCAACGTTAATGCACTGTAGATACAATCTGTAGGCCTTTCCCCAATTATTTGTGGTACTTGAGACAGAATAATAAATCCCACAATCTAAATTATAGGCACTTTCACCAATGTTAGTGGGACTGCAGGCTTATTGCAGAGTAAATCTGACCTCTCAAAATATATACACTTTCATAAGTGCTATGAAAACGTTTCTATTTTGTTCTTTGTTTAGCTTTGTTGATTATTGGCAGTGGACATTCTACTGCAACAGAATTTAAGGACATATTTTGTTTAATAATGTGTGACATGATGTCACCATTAAAAATGTCTTGTACTATATAAAATGTTTATTCCAAACGATTGTGGTTTGCAAGGTTTTTATTTAGAAATGTGTTTTTATACTTTGTAGTTATTTTGTTACTTTCGGATCATTTTAAGATATGTTTTCTTTTTTTTCTTTTTTTTTTACTTTTATTGTTTTATGCAAGGATATACAGAAATGGTTAATCACATATTAGCACGAAAGGAAAAATAAAATAAAAAGATAAATGGGAAGCATAAAGCAGCAAACTAAAAAAGAAGAATCACAACAGCATATCACTTCTATTATAAGCAGCATCAAATAGTGTCTAAATCCATTCAGTTATAAACTCCCAAATTTTTTCGCCCAGAGCTCTTCTTTTGACCCCCTTGAGTTTATATATAGCAGATTCGATATTATACATATATAATAATCTTTCCCTCCAACTAAAAAAAGAAGGGGGTCTAAATTAATCCATTCCCTGGTAATACATGCTCGAGCTACCGCCATACAAATAAAAAGAAAGAAAGCAGGTTAAAGGTTTAGGTCTTGACACTCCTGCCTCTAAACCAATTAATACCATCTCAGCCGTTACTTTAATATTAGACTTTACCACGGCACCCAGAAAATTATCGATTTGTTTAAAGAACTCTCCCAATTTAGGGCAGCCCAAAAACATATGTTCAGCATCTGCAGCGTACAAACAACAGCGATTACATTTTGTCCCAGTTGTGGTACTCCATTTCGTAACTTTGCTAGGGGTATAATAAAGATCATGTAAACACATAAAATGTTGAGATTTCATCATCCCGGTTATTAAACATTCGGAGGCAAGTTTAACTGAATCAAAAACCCTAGTATCGGGTATCCCCAATTTGCCGGCCCACCTCCCCTGACATTCAGTTAAGTCATCCCCAAATTCCAGCATCAAGCAAGAATAGAGAATGCCTATTGGTGTTTTTTTTTTGCAAAAGATCCAGAAGGGGAATTTTATTCATTTTAGTAACTGAGACAAGTAATGAATTTTGAAAAAAACTGCGGATTTGAAGAAACTTAAAAAAATTGTTTTTACTTAAAGAGTACTTGCTCTGTAATTTTTGAAAAGAGGCCAACTGGCTTCCACAGAACAAGTCGCCCAAATAGCAGACACCTTTCGAGTTCCATCTAATTGCCACTAAGTCACAAAAGATTACAGATGGTAATAAACCAGATGCTTCAAAAGGTGTGTATGCATTCAATTTAGTTAACCCCAAATGTTTCCGAATTTTTTGCCAAACCGGAAAAGCTGCTTCCAGTGTCTTAAATTTCGTCTTCTTGTAATAACTTGGCTCTGTCATCTTAAGAAAATGGGATTTTGCTCCTTCTCCTAAAGTCAGCTCATATATAGAGGGAGAGCTACAAGTAGGTATTCGAACTCGCTCCCCCATTATCAACGGACTAATAAAGTTGCTGCAAAATAATAAAACAAAAAATATGGAACATTCCATCCTCCAAAGTCTTTGCTAAGAATCATTTTTTTAAGGGCCTTCCGATGTCGTCTATACCCCCATGAAAATCTGGATGTTGCACTTTCTAAATTTCTAATACAACTAGGGGAAAATTCCAGGGGTATAGAGCGAAAAAGGTATAAGACCTTAGGTAGGATCAGCATTTTTGGAACATTGGCCCTATCATGCAATGATAGATGTAAATGATCTAGCCGTTGCAATGTGGAAATAATCTTAGCAAGCACTGGATTCATATTTAGATCCAGGGTACCAGATACAGGTAGCAAGATTTTGATCTCAAGATACGTAACCTCAGAAACAGTCGGGAAATTAGTCTGCATGTTATGCCCTGCACATAAAATCTGGGTTTTCGACAAATTTAATCTATACCCGGAAAAAATGCCGAACTCTGACGCCAGATCATTAATGGCGGGAACCGCATTTTGGACGTCATTTGTGATGACAACAATATCATCAGCGTAAGCTAATGCCAGATAGTTTACATTGGCCAAACAAACTGGTTTAATCCTCTCTTCCAAGTCAAGGTAATTAAGTAAAGGATCAATATAAAGTGCAAAAAGTAAAGGAGAACAAGGGCACCCCTGTCTGGTGCCCCTGGTAATTGAAAAAATAGAAGATACCTGTGAATTTATTCGAATACGTGCTTTGGGGGTGACATATATAGTCTTAAGTGCAGTTATAAAACCCTCGCCGAATCCCTTTCTACCTAAAATATCCCACAAGTAAGCTTTTGCAACCCTATCAAAAGCTTTTTCAGCATCTAACAAAATTATTCCAATATTCGATCGGGTTGCCTGGGCCCAGTCTAGGAAAGTGATAAGTCGCTGAATATGGTCGGTCGTGTCACGTGCAGGGATAAAACCATGTTGGAATCTAAAAACTAATGGAGTTATGACTGCAGAGAGTCGAGAAGCCAGGATTTTAGAAAAAAAATTGCTATCTGCATTTATTAATGAGATAGGATGAAAGGAAGATGGTTGAAGAGGAGGTTTATCCTTTTTTACAAAAACCGTAATAATTGATTCTTGCCACGACGAAGGAGGAGTACCCTGCTGTGCTGCTGTGAATAAAGAGACCAATTCAGGCTTTAAAATGAATCGAAAAACCCTATAGAATTCAAGAGAGATAGCATCGGGCCCTACTGCCTTCCCCTGCGCTAAGGATAGAAGAGAGGACTCTATTTCCTCCCAAGAGATAGGAAGGTCTAATTGTTCTTTTTCCTCCTCTGTCATAGTGCCATTAATAGTTAATTCCATAAATTTCAATATCCTATCTTCAAGGTCCGAGCCACCATCCTCTGTGTAAAGCCTAGAATAAAATCCACGAAACACCTCCAGTATTTTTGAGGTATCATTGACAATTTTCCCTGTATCGTCCATTATTTTGTCTATAGAGGAAAGTACAGCCTTCTGCCGCAGCCTTTTAGCCAGGTGTTTCCCAGAGTTTTCCCCGACTTTGTAAACTTCCTCACGAAATGCAGCAAGTTGTTGTGCAAATTTCTTAGTGTAGCATTGATGACCCTAACCTTGTGTACCAGTAAATCTCTTAAAATGCTGTTGGTATCCAATCCTGTATTACACGTATGCATCTCAGCTTCCCCCTTCTTTCTAATCTCCCTCTGTTTTCTAAGCGAGTAGCTCAAGGTTTCCCCACGAACCCCACACTTGAAGGCATCCCATATTATTGCAAAAGCAGCGGACCCTTTATTATTCTCAAAAAATTCAGGGATCCATTTACTCATATGTTCAATATAGGATGAGTCATACAAGAGTTTACCGTGAAAAGACCATGGTCTAAGGGTTGGTGAAAAAATCCAATCAAAACTAAAAACAATAGGATTATGGTCAGAAATAACCTTAGGTAGAATCCTATATGATAGATTTGCAGAGATATTAATAAGGGCTGTAGCAACAAAAAAATAATCAAGCCTAAAATGCTTCTGGTGAGGGGCGGAGAAGAATGTGTGCCCAGGCAACCCTCCAGCCTTGGCATATCATATATCCATCAACCCGAATTCCTGGACCAATCCTTTAACAGCTCTACATACATTTTTCTTTCTACCCACATAAGGATTGCCACTACATAAGTCAAAAGTCTTGTCTAGATGTAAATTAAAATCACCACACATAATTAACAAAGGCGGCCATAAGGCCAATTCAATACTTAGTTGATGTAAAACAGAGGGATCATCAGCATTTGGCCCGTAAACTGAGCAAATAGTCAGAATTATTTCACCTATTTTCAGTGCAGCTATAGCCCATCGGCCCAATGGGTCCTCTTTGATATTTTTAACCTGTCCCAGCCCAAATCTTTTTAATATTGCCACTCCTCTTACAGTAGAGGTCTGTTGGGAGCAGCTGACAATCTCTAGCCCAAGGTCTTTAAGCCACCCTCTATTTTTCCACACTAAATGACTTTCTTGAATACATAGAATGTCGACAGCCATGGTTTTCAACATCTGTCCAATTATGTCTCTTTTTTTTTGTTAGCCCACACACGTTCCATGAACATATGGATATTTTACCCATTGTCATGTCTATTTGAGTATTTATCACAGACCTCAGATGTGTTGCTTAATATATCAAATATATTAAGATGAGAAAACACTAAAACGTGCCCAATTTGAAATTTAGTTGACAATAATTGACCATTTACTGTTTTTCCTTGCCCCCAGAACCCCTCTCCACCCCCTCCCCTCCCCTTCCACACACTCCCCCTGCCCCCCCACCCTTGCGACACCCTCCCAAAAGAGGTGTAAGGACAAAGGTCCTCATTGATGGTGGGTGGCGTGGAGTAGTCTCCCTACCCGTGCGGACCAAACCTGGCCTTATCTGATTAACACCCTAGACAAAAATACCCCATCCTAACAAAAGAAAAAAAAAGGGAAGTAAGTCTTTCCCTAGATAGCCTTACATTGTGTCTATAAACTGCTGAGTTTTAATCTCAAATACAAAAAAGGTTGTCTTCCCCTTATAGACAATTTTTAATTTTAATAAGAACACCTGGCCCCCCTTTGCTTGAATAGGTGTCATTAACTGCCTAAGCCTCCAGCGTTGCTGAACAGTTGTCCCAGTCCTTTCCTAGTTTTTGTAGGTCTGGCTAAATCATACACAATCTCACGGAGGAGATAATTATGCAGACAAATAAGAATTGCCCTGGGTTGAGTCGTTGCCCTTCCCGCATCTCATCTTTGAGTAAAGGGAAAGCGATGAGCCCTTATGATCTCTTTATCCCAATCCCAGTCTTTAAGGTCCGTGAAAGCTGCAGCAAAGAGATATCGGCGAACATCTTTTCCCTCAGAAAGTTCTGGGATCCCCAAAATATGCAGGTTGTTCTGACGTGCCCGATTTTCCAGGTCAGTGAGTTTCCAGTCTATATCTAGATCATGTTTTTGCATCTGACTAATTGATGTTTTCTGGCTGGATAGCTCATTCTCAACAGTTGAAACTCGGGTTTCCACTTCTTGAACTCTCGTGGTTGTTTCAGTGCAGTTTTTAGCCAGTCGACGAACCACATTCTGCAGCTTACGGACAGCTCCCTGTGTCCGTAACCCCTCTGCTTTAGTTTCCTCTCTGTGGGCCATAATGATTTTATACATGGATGTTTGTAGATTATAGATTGATTTTAACATAATCTCCCCTTCTCCTTCCTCTTCTCCTCCGAAATCATGCGCATTAACCCTGAGTTTCTTCAGCTTCTGCCAGTCCCCGCCATTGTGGTTGACTGATCATGTTAATATTGCTACTGGCAAAGGAATTTCTGTGTTTCGGTGATTTTCCTAACTGTAGCATTCGGGGAGTCCGGTGATAAAACATCTTCTTCCAAGCTTATATTAGCATTAATATCCTCTCCCCAATCACCAGAAGAAGAAAGTTGTTCACCATCCTTTCCATCCCCGTCCTCTTCCTCTCCCTCTGACATGGAGAAGAACGGGCCCCCTGAGTCAACAGATTCCACGTCATTTACGGCTGAGGGCAAGATATAATTTTCCTTCTCAAAGATATTCCTGGTCTGAGGTGAAACTCTGACCTCCCCAACTGCCTGGCATAGAGCCGCCAGCTCCCCTTCCAGGTCTTACTCTCGCTCTTGCTATCGCCCTTGCTCTTGCTCTCAAGGAACTTCCACTAGAGGCGTTGCAACTGAAGGTAAATGGTTCAGAATAATCCTCTGTTTGGGGACTGCACCTGAGGGATCAGCGAGGCCATGTCCGTTATTAGGCTTAGTTGTGGGAGGTATTTGCGCAGAACTGATATGTTTTCTTATGTAATTTCACATTTTTTTCTTTTAGTATGTAGAATAGTATTTTTTGTTGCTTTTTTTGTTGCTTTAAACTTTTCATAATTCATGATTATGGTTATTTTTTATATATATTAGAATATGTATGTAAATGTACCAATATGCAATAAGAAAATGTGTTTCTTTTTCTTGGTTATTTTTACAAGCCATTATTCTGAAGAAGTTTTCTTTTCATGAAATTCATTGCAGATGGAAAATAGGTCAAACTTAGGTTGTTTTAAAGAAGGCAGTAAGCTAGGGATGTGAGTAATCGAGGCATGCTGTTCTCAGTAGAGTTGAAATTCAGTAATTAGCATATCATGAGTGTGCTGTGTTTGTTCGGAAGGTTTTAGGGTCTGTGTAATTTAGTAATTTATAGCTCTTGATAGCTATGCTACATTTGTAGGATTCCTATGAACTGATAGAGTGTTGGGTGGGTCATTCCACATGCGGCTTAAAAAGGAACTGTACCACCCTTTGCGGACTATTTTTAATAAAAATAAATTGTGGGATATATTTCACCCTTCTATATGGAATCTTGCTTGGAGTCTGTGTTCAGATTTGTGCGGATGGCCAATCCAGATATTCTCAAAGTAGTCTTTGAGCGGGATAAGTTTTTTCTTCATTACTTTTTAGAGAATGTGAATCTATCAGTAAATCAATATTTCTTGTACTGCTGGGGGAAGAAAGTTTAGGACAAACAGATGTTTTGTTTACATTTAGATTTCACTACTGGCTGAATATTTCATGTTGAGTGTAGATTTATTGAGATGTGCCTAATATTTCGATTGTAATGAAATTAACATCCTCAGATGTGTGCATTTGGGAAAATATTGGCAATAGTCTGAATCATAGCTTGCTCAAAAACAATGATAACTTGCTGGTGAATATTTGTTAATATTGTACTGGCTTGTGGTTTATAGTTCATTGTAGGCAGTGATGTATTTATCAGGAAGTAATGTAAAGATGAGTGGAACGTTATAGTTTTGGTATTAGCAATGTATAAATGTTACATAGAAGGGTGGTAGGAATATTTTGAAGAATGACCCACCCATCAGCCAAATGGATGACTGAGTGAGAGTTAGTAGATTTTGGGCTGCAGCCGCAAAATAAATACTTTCTTTTTTTTCTACATGAATTTAAAATAAAATCTTCTTTAGTACAGTTAAGTGTGAGGTTTGGAGGTGTCTATTTTGTAAAAGGTCTTTGGTTTATTGTCCATTATTGTCTTGCATTGCAAGACACTGTGTGCCTCAAATTCAGACCAGATGGGCGTTGCTTGTCATATGAAATGGCTAGGAATTCTATAGACACAGTCTTTTCAATGGTTCCACTTGAATAAGTGAAAATTGTCTATGTACCTTTTCAACCTTGAATGATGTTATTACACTTGGTATTGCCATATTTTTTTGTAGGCTGATTTTGTTTTCTTACATTTTGTGATCTATTCTTTATGATTGTGGTCCTTTCATTAGAGAAATACATGGTACATTTACAGTGGCAATGTTGGTTATTGGTGTCTTCTCTACTGTCGTTGTAACTCAAGTAAGTCAGCGTTCATACTTTTTGAGATGGTGTAATAATTGGATCACTAGATATATTGGGCTTTATATTTAATTTATAAAATGGGTTTTAGTTATATGTGAAATATGTGCTCAATTTAAATGATAATGTTACTTTTTTACACTTACTTTTCCCATTTTATTTCATGGTTTTCATGTAGATGATTTATGTTATAGCTGTTGCTTCTTTTCTCCCTTCCTTCTTTTTTTCAGCAAGATAAGTTGACAAAGTCTTTGTTCTGGAAATATAAAATGGGGGATAGACATATGTTTGGGTTTGTTTCCTAATTAGGGCATTTAAGTTGATTTGAAATCATTACATCTTTTTTCACACAGGGAGTATATTTTGTAAGGCAAAATGACAGGATTTAATCTTCTTTTACTGAACAGCATGTGCATTGAGGAAATTGTATGTTTATTTTAATTTCTATAACCATTTTTTTATGATGTGATTGATGTTCTTGTTTCTTTTGACCCTAAATTTATTGTGGTCTTGATTGTATGCTGTAATGTGTAGCATGAATGACATGCTTTTCTCATACATATATATATATGCTTTGTACTGGTGGGAGACATTTTTGTGTTATTTAAGATTAAATAATATTACAGGGCACAATGTATTGCTTTCCAATATGTTTCCTTCTTTCCCTTATGTTGCTTAAAAGCCGATATGACTATTTATGTTTCTCAATAATTTGTTATACTCAAAAAAATATTGTGTTCCCTATGTATCTGTATTGTATATATATAAATCATTAAGGGTTTCATTATGATGTTTGTTGGAGTTGCTTATGACACCATTTCATGGATGTTCGGAGGTTCAGCACACCGAATTATAATCCTGTAGTGTGGTCTGAAACAGCCCGCAGCACAAGCTCCCATTGAAAAATGGGAGTTTGTGAACATCACTGCACCGTGTGGCAGGCATTTTATTTTTGCCTGCCACACTGTGCAGGTGCAGGGATGTTCAGGGTGGCACCATAGGTGTCTCCCAGGCTAAAATGTGGGGGGCCAGGGGGGAAGGGTGCCCTGCTAGGGCCTCCAATGTCCCATTGTGACAGCCTTCCCATGTCGGAAAGGCCGACATGGAAAGGCTGTCAGAAACCGACATCATAATCCCGATAGCGGAAACACAATCTTTAAGGGATAATGTCATTTTTTCGACTCATGGGCTCTGTGAGCCTGTCGGAAAGCATTGGTTGGTCTCTCTGACTGCTGCCTCCAACCACACGCATCCTAATGCGTTGGTCGGACCACCGCAGTATCAATCAATCAATCAATCAATCAATCATCGCATTTATATAGCGCACTACTTACCCAGTGGGTCTCAAGGCGCTGGGGGAGGGGGATCGAAGCTGGCGTTTGGGAGCGTAGAGGTTGAGGCGGCTGTTGAGGTATCCTGGGCCTTGGCTGTGTAGGGCTTTTTGTGCGTGGGTGAGGAGACGGAAGGTGATTCTCTTGTTGACCGGGAGCCAGTGCAGGTCTCTCAGGTGTCCGGAGATGTGGCTGCGGCGGGGGATGTCCAGGATGAGTCATGCTGAGGCGTTCTGGATCCGCTGGAGTCTCTTCTGGAGTTTGGCGGTGGTTCCGGCGTAGAGGGTGTTTCCGTAGTCCAGACGGCTGGTGACGAGGGCCTGGGTGACCGTCTTCCTGGTCTCGGTGGGGATCCACCGGAAGATCTTACGTAGCATGCGCAGAATGTTGACAGCAGTAGATGCCGTTTAGACCGCAACCGACAAGCTGTCCGTTTCGGTCCGAACCGCATTATAAAGAGGCAAATGTTTTTGTATGATGATAATTCTGTGGTTGCTTTTTTATAGACCAGACTACCCTGTTTCTTGCACTGAAGCATGCCTGCCTGCTAAAGCCCTAGAGTGTTGTATAAGAGAATATAGAGGAGGAAAATGTTTTGTGACAAATATTTGTTGCAAAAATACAGTGGAAGAAAATATTAAGAAGGCAAGTTCAAACAGATAAGTATAGATTTACTCTCCTTAACTCCACATTTGCAGACCTTATATATCATGAAGGTATACAGAGGTGGTTTTAGCAACAGTAAAACCTTGCTTACCCACAGAAACATTCCTACCAATGTTTTTGTCCTCTATATTTCTGCAACAATATGTGTCACACAAAATTTTTCCTTTGATATTCTGATAAAATATCTAATACAGAGAGATGTCACCTGCTCTATCTTCAATTTGCTCTTGAGCACTTTCTTGCAGACTTCAAATCCATGTGGCTAATGGGGGTGCATGTCTTGCCTGCCAGTCCTTCTTGCCTTGTGGAACTTCCCTCTGAGGTGGTGGATGCCTAATGGTCTGGGGAAAAGAAATAGGTTGCCTAGAAATGGACAAAGTGGAACTATAGAAAAATGAGGGAGTGTTTCAGCAAATTATAAAAATAGACTGAAGGACGAACAACCAGTCATTAAGATTTGAGGATTTTTCAGTATGGGAGTGTCGTCAGAATCAGAACACAAGAAAATCAACACTCCTGGGCAACACTAACTACTTATGAAATCTACCCAAATAAGGCTACATGAACTATTTTTCCATCTAAGAGTGTTTGAAGGGAAGCACTGGGATTCTGTGGAAGTACGTAACCAATCTATCTGGGTTTGTGGCACTGTGACACGCTAAAGCTTTCATGATTTTCGAGATAAAGTTTTATTGCCCTAATCAAAGTGTCTAAATCAAGAGGTGAAAATCTTTTTTTTTTTTTTTTTTTTTAAGTTTGCAAAGTGCTTTTATTAAGTATTGTGTATATTTGTGTCTTTGTCAACACAATCTTAAAAAAAATAATAAATAGAAGAACAATTACCATCTTTTCTTTCAAGCACACTGCAATGTATTTTTTAGGGAAATTGAAGGAAGCTAGTGTGACCAGCGATATGAAAGAAAGGAGCAAAGCCTAGATCCAGGGCCACAAATCTTTCATACAGAGAATGGTCATGAAGCTACATTAGGATAATTGAATGTCATGAATATTATCTTTATCCAACACTCGAAAAGTCACACTGGCTGTTTTGTAAATCTGAATGCATTTTGCCTTGCAATCTTTGTGCTAATAAATGGCATTACGTATTGCCTATTGGCTGAGAGTCACAAACAGATTTTAATAATGAGTATTAAGTAGGGAGGTATCAATTTACGACCCTCTGTGAATGGTTGTCAGTGCAGGGATGTAGGACTGCAGGGTGAAGCAAACCTTTATCCCTGCATTTGCTTTCGGAAATGGGAAACATTTATTTTAAGAGGTGAAAATCTTCATTGGGTCCATATATCAATTTCAATCACAACATGATGACGCTCCGGACAATTGCCCAGGGTGCCTATATCCTGGTCAACCTCATAGAGGACTTTTCTTTTTTTCAAATTCAATGAAAATAAAACACAATGTTATCTTTGCATGTGGTTGTCCTCTTTTTCTACCCTTTTGCTTTTTAGGTTCTTGTTTTGTCTGCATTGTGGTGTTCGCTACTTGTGGGCCAGCTTATTTGGACCTTGTGGGAAATCCGTCACAACTTACATCAAGACTGTGACCCAGTCCATCCTATTTTCATACAATTATGGTTCCCTTCTGCAAAAATTGCAAAGAATAGGAAAATTATTTCTTTTTAATTTTCTGACAGGATATTTTGCATATACCTTCTGCTGTAGAGCACTTTACTTTCCTCTTCTTAGAAACTTTGGGCCGATTACGAGTTTCAGAGGTGCGGGCGGTGCTCCACCGCCATGCCCCTGCACTGAAGAGATTCACAGCTGCCAGATTATAAGTTATTCATAGTCTGGCAGAGGGGAAGTGTGGTGTTCTTAGCATTGCATCTTTTATGGGCTAATGGTTCCTTTGAAAAAGGCACCACTATTGGAACGCCTCACAGGGTTCCTGCATGGCATGGACTCAAACGTCCTTGTTATGTCCCTCTGTGTGCATGCACAAGGGGAGGAGTTACTTTATCCCCCCCTCAAGGTTTACCTGGCGCAGAGGAAACTCTTAATATGCAACACAGTGGTCCTGTCAAGCATATTGCTGCCTCTTACTGCCACTCCACCTCTAGGGAACTGCAGCTCCCTGGCGGTGTTGGCAGTCCCAGGGTGATCCGACCACCCAACCCATAATTGGGTGGTCCGTCCAGCAGTGTGGTGGTGGATGGACCGCTACTTTCACTCCGTCACAAGTCTGGCAGCCCTCGGACCACCAGACTTGTAATCAGAGCCTTAATGTGGCGTGGACAAGGGCTTAAAGTGAAAATGTGAAAAATTTCAACAGGGCCCTGCTTTCCATGAAATTGTAAGTGGAATATTAAGTTGCATGCTATTCCTCCTCCCTGTTAGAAAGTTCCGGAGTATTCCATAAAGATTTCAGAGACACGAATAAAGAAGTGTATGCTCTGAAGGGGTTCAAAAAGAAGGGGATCCAAAGAGAATATGTGGTACATATCCTATTTTATTTAACCACCTCCGTAGAGGAGAGAAGAGCACTGCAAGATATAATTGGCAACTTTTTATGCTGAATTTATTGACTCTCTGCTTTTGTATTCCACCTTTCAAGAATTGGTTGCTAAACAAAGTGTTTTTTTAGCATAATCACGCCTGTATAATGTGCTGAGTATAAAACGAATAAAAATGTTCCCCCCCCCGAAAAAGTTTTTCCTTATTGACTGGTGATTTCTGGTGATCTAACTCTTTATAGTCAAAGTGTTTTTTTTCTAGTGTTATAATCCTTACTACCAAAATCAATTAAAAGATTATTATGAAAGATGACCCATTCAGTAGGACTGGAAACAGGCTTATTCCCTAGACAGTAGAATCAGACTATGAAAAAACTACTGAAGATATAATTATGGGTCTTAGAGTCAAATAAACCATTCCATTACAGCACTTTTCAGTGTCGGTTAAAGGTTATTTGTGGTGTCTAATTCTATGTGAACAACCAACTTTTATGTTGTTAGAAAAATCAAGAAAATCAGAGACAGCCTTGTGCTAGAGAAACAAGCAGTGGGCAATTTCTGCATCCCCTTTAATCAACCTCAAGCCTTACTTACAAATATTTTAGAGAATATGCAGTAGTGGATATCAAGCTTTTCACCTTATTGATCACTGAGTAACCACATTGTATCCTTTACCTCCCCAACCATATAAAATAACTTGCACCATTTCTTATTGGTGGGTCACTGTACACTTGTAAGGATACATCATCAATATGAGTTATTCCAAACTGTAGCTTTAGCACAGAGAAAATCTAAAATTTTATTAGAGATAATGAAGAGAAGGTAACATGCAAATTCCCTATATTACTGTATCAGCAGCAGCAATAAATAAATGATAACAAGCACAATATGATGTCACTGCAGTGTGCCTATATGAGCCATCCACATGCAGCAATTAACTCTTTTAATTTCAGACAATTAAAAGACCAATTAACTTTCAGCTAATGACATTTTATTTGAATTAGGTGACCAATGTGAATAAGGCATTCCAAATAAGAAACATTCATAAAGAAAAGAGAGGAAAAAGGCAGCTTGGAAAAGGCAGGCAGATATGTGCTGCCAATGATTGGTTCAGGGGAGGAAACAGCTTGGACAGAAAGCACAACAAAGGAAAACACATTCTATATAACAGTGAAAATAAAAACAAAAAAATATTTAGACCGGGGAGATGGTACCTACACTTGTCCCATTATCTGTAATAACAATGTGGATTCCTTCGCACTACAGCATGAAAAATCCTAATTTTAATACATGACAATGATGCAGTGAAACATACATGCTCAAAGCCTTTTCAGAGCTCTGGGAGTCATGTACTCCACCAGCTTCAGGCAGTAGGTCCTGCAGGTAGTTTCAAAAGACCAATCCACAGCCCTGATGATATACTTTAATTGTGAAACAGAAAAGGAGGCTTTAAATATTATAGTACAAGAGTGGAATGAACTCTGAAGGAAGATACATTAATCGAATAATCTCTTGAATCCAGCAAGTAAGGGGTGGACAGGAAATTGTGTTATTTATTCACCTCCTAATGGAGATAAGGAATTTGTTTGCGTAATTTGACAGAAAGCGGCTGGTGTTAAATCTATGGTCACTTAAACAGGGCAAAATCGTACAAATAAGGATAGCAAAAGAACAAGGGCTATAGGATAGCGCAAGAGGTGGGCCTCCGTTTGCAGGAACATGAACACCAGAGTTGGAAATGGCATGAAGATTGAGACTTCTACAGCTGATGAAACCCTTCCATTGGAGTCCTTTTTTTGCAAAAAAAGAGGACCAGGAATACTCCCAGGTCAGACAGTGGAAAGGAAGAAGAGGCCTCTTAAAACCAAATCTGTCCATCGGGCAACACACAAAATATCTATAGATAGAAATGGAATTAAGAGGAGAAGATGAACAGATATTGTTACAAAATATACATTTATATTCCTGCAGGGCTTGCCTCTAAAGAAAAAAATGAAAGGACGATGAATAAGGAGGTAGGAAAAGGAGGCAGGAGGTGAACATTCTGCATCAACCACCAGCAAAGTCAAGTTGACCATGCAGGTCAGTGGATGTGTCAGGTCTCTAGAGCCCAGAAGCGGTCAAAAAAATCTACAGCGATTCCTAAAAGGTCTACCACGACATGGATCTCTAGAAATTGTTCACACTGTTAGTCACATGCAACCCTGAAGCATTACAACATGGGTTAGGTCTGCTGAGTTCAGAAACATCAGAGTATGGGAGGTGGAGAAGGCTTAGAAAGTGTGTTGCAATGTCTGGGTCATGAAGGAACTAGAGGCCTGATGCATCATTCTCATCTGCAAATTAGGGATTTGCAATTGCCACACTGGCTGTTTTGTAAATCTGAATGCATTTTGCCTTGCAATCTTTGTGCTAATAAATGGCATTACGTATTGCCTATTGGCAGAGAGTCACAAACAGATTTTAATAATGAGTATTAAGTAGGGAGGTAGCAATTTACGACCCTCTGTGAATGGTTGTCAGTGCAGGGATGTAGGACTGCAGGGTGAAGCAAACCTTTATCCCTGCATTTGCTTTCGGAAATGGGAAACATTTATTTTAAGCAGCCCATGCCCATAAAAGGGGCAGATCCTGTTTTTAAAACATCAAGGGAGAGAAGGTAGTTGTCTTCTGGAACAGACACTACTCCCCGTGAGTTCAAAGACATGTCCTTGAGACACTTACCTCATTTCGGATCTGTTACCAGACCAAAATGGGGGTTGGTAGCTCATCAATGGCTGGTGCTGCAGTTGCATTCACAAACCATTAAAAAATTCCTTTCAAAATTGCAAATAGGAGGAGGAAACCCCTGTCACGTCCACTCCAATTTGCAATTCAGAAAGGATTTTAAAAGCCCTAGTATGAGGAAGAATTTACATTTTTGTAAATCGCAGTGTTTGCAACTGAAAAAGTGCTTTGTCGATCAGGCCCCCTAACATGTAAAGTCCAGTCTGGAACCACCAGCATGAATTTAGGTGCAAAATACCTCGTAAAGTAGATGTCCCTTGGAATAAAGGTGAAAGGATGAAAAACCTCTGGAGAGAACTAAAACTACACCATGGGGGTTACATCAATTTCCCATGCTGTTAGATTTCATTAGGGCCAATTCACAAAGGTAAAAGTCAAAGTTTAACTTTACGATTTTTGGTATTCACAGAAGTCATTTCTGACTCGCATCTTTATGCCTGCACTCGGGCTGTAATCTCCGTGCTCGGCGGAATCTCCACACCTGGGCTGGAATCTCCGTACCCTGGCCGGAATCCCCGCATCTGGGCCGTAAACTCCACATCTAGGCTGGAATCTCTGTATCAGGGATGGATGGTCATTGTATTCAATGCTAAACACCTGTGAAAGTGCTTGTCATCCTCTCCCCCCTGCTCCAGCTGAAACACTGAAGTACTACAACCAAACCCAGCCCTGAAGCAAACTTAAAAGCAGAGTTAACACATACAAACCTTCCAACATGTCGTTGAATTTGTTTGTTGCTTTGCCCCTTGCCATGCGGCAAGAAAAGTTGAGGATGAGGAGAAGGAGATTAGAGAGGATTTTCAGACAAAGGATTAACCTATTTGAGATGTCCAGCGAAGATGTCAGGGCCAGATAACGTTTCCCCCCGGATATCATCTTAGATAGATGGTTTGTGAGTGGCAGCAGGAACTTGTCTCTGCGACCTGTCACTCTCATGCCAATCCCAGCCTATCTCAAGATCCTTGCTGCTCTCCATTTTTTTGCTACAGGGTCATTACAGAGTGTTTCCTGTGACCTTGTGGGCATCTCTCAGGCAAACTAGTCTTGGTGCTTGCATCAGGTACTTAGATGCATTATAATGAGAGCCTACCTCCACATACGAATGCCCCATACACTGGACAGGAAACAAAGGGTAGCTAGGGATTTCTTCCTCATTTCCCGCTTCCCACATGGGCTGGGTGCAATTGCTTGTATCCATGTGGCCCTTCAGCCACCCCACCGCATTGCACACATCTTGTGCAACAGACACCAATGGTATTCAATCAATGTGCAGGGTGTCTGTGATGCCAGTGGTAGATTCATTGATGTGCATGCAGTCTTTCCAGGCCGTACCCACCATGAACGCTTTGTATTCCGCATGTCACCTCTTGCCCAGTGAAAGTACCAAGCACAAAACATGCGTGATATGTATAAATGTAATGTATAAATGTCACGTCTCAAAAACAACCATTTTGAAAAATGAGGTTCCCCATACCACATACACGTCCTCAACAG
The DNA here is from genome assembly GCF_964263255.1 of Lissotriton vulgaris. Classification (NCBI taxonomy): domain Eukaryota; kingdom Metazoa; phylum Chordata; class Amphibia; order Caudata; family Salamandridae; genus Lissotriton; species Lissotriton vulgaris. The sequence continues at coordinate 322,424,954 of NC_141699.1, read as the reverse complement.
ACACTGCATGTACCAAAATATAGATCATGTTCTGTACAGATGGAAGAGGGACATGTAGTCAAGTGCCTTATTTTCCCTCCTCAGGTGATGCTGGGTATGCACTCTCCCCTCAACTCCTCACAGCATACCGACATGCAGCCACTGTACCTCAGCGCAGGTACAATAGAGCACAAATACAAACTCAAAACATCATAGAGCTCACTTTTGGTGTCCTGAAGTTGCCATTCAGATATCTTGGCCGTACAGACGGGGTACCGATGTATTCCCCTGAAATTGTGTGAAGGATCATATTAGCCTGTTGTGCTTTGCACAGCATAGCTTTAAGTCATGGCTTACACATACCTCTCGCCCATCAGCTAGGTCTGAATCCAGTCAACAGGGCCATTGCACAGAATAGAGGGAAGGGTATACTAGTCTGATCAGCTGGTTGGCATGTTTTTCACCTGAGCAACCTGTTGTTTAATGGACAAAATGAGATTTGCAGTCTGTTGTCAATAATGAAAGCTGAATATTTATGATTCAGTCCAAAACTTCCATCCTGAGACTACTTTGCAAGCCGCTCTCAATGTATTTAAACCACAGCTATTGACAGGAGTCAAAAGATTGGTCATGCAATAGGTCATGTGCAGATGTCAGCAATCAGTGCTGTCAATGTCTCTAAGGAATCCATTGCATCCGAGGATTAAATGTATGTGCATGTGTGAGACCTCCCAGGAACTTTTGACAATGGGTGCCTGATTCACAAATGGACCTAACTATTGCATTATGGAGTATTTTGCACCAAATGAAACAACTCACCCACAACTGAGGGGCCCCCACAGTTAGCAATGATGAGCTTTGGGAATCCTGCCCTACAGTCTGGTATACACAGCACTGCTCCCTCTGAATTTAGCGAAACACTACAGTCAACTTTTGAGCTGCACACAAAATATGGACTGTATTTATCATAATGCAAAGGAGAATACTTTGCTGGGATGTGATGTTGTATCTGGCCACACCCGTTCTTCCCTGCCCAAACATAATTTATTGGTCTGTTCTACCTTTTGTCTCACGTCTCTAATGTTCCTTTCATGTGTAAAACTGTCAAGGCTCATTTTTGGAATCACCCATACAGAGCAGCAGGATAGCAGAGGATCTGATCTGTGACAAAGGATGACTCAGAATGAACAGAAAATGGCTGCCGGAAAGGTCCTGTGATGAATTTCTTGCCTACCAGTTCCTGTGTGTCATTTCCTGTATGAACAGATTGGGTTCCGGCCTGTTCACGAAATCTCCAGGCCGACAGCATACTCTCCATATGCGGAACTTAAGTGCCACATAAGGAACACAGGCATCCTCTGTCACAGATCATATCCTCTGCCATCCTGCGGCTCAGTACAACCCCAGTACCCTGGATATCTTAGCAGAAGGGTGCTAGATAAGTTCCCTCAGCCATATGGGGGGCCCGAGGACCAGTTGAGGAATGCAGCATGTGCCAGCCTCTGGTTCACCATTCTGAAGTGCTGCAGTGCAGTGGGAGGCTATGCCAGACGGGGCATGGCATGCCGTAAGCACTGGGAGGACCTAAGACGCTGGGCTAGAATCAAGGCTCAGTAAATCTTGGGCCAGTCCTCCCAGCACCAAGTGCACTGGCCCGCCTCTCACCACTGTACAGGAGGGTCTTGAGGGAAGCCCGGCTGACCCTCTATGCTCAGATGGAGGAGCACGAGCAGCAGATAGATGGTAAGTGAATTAACTGCAATATGTGTCTGAAAGTATGATGTAATTGATGACCAAACTGTACCTTTTTCTTGTAGGGATAAATACCCAGGCAGACTGAAAGAATACAAAAGCTGGCTGACTGTACAGATAGTGTTAAAAATAGCAACAAAAATTAATATACAAAAATGATTTAAGCAATGGACTGAAATGATATCAAAATATACACTTTAATATAAATATAGGGTAGACGTATACACAAATGATAAACAAATTACACAATAGACATTTCATGAAGTTCATTTGTTTGTTATTAAAACATCTTCATAAAGTAGTTCTTTTTGAAATTCTTTTCTTTCAAAACATGGCTGTATATCATGTGTCAACGCGTTTCGACAAACTTGGTTGTCTTCGTCAGGACAGAAACGGATGTTCAGCCAATCTCTCAAAATAGATAAAATTTTATCTATTTTGAGAGATTGGCTGAACATCCGTTTCTGTCCTGACGAAGACAACCAAGTTTGTCGAAACGCGTTGACACATGATATACAGCCATGTTTTGAAAGAAAAGAATTTTAAAAAGAACTACTTTATGAAGATGTTTTAATAACAAACAAATGAACTTCATGAAATGTCTATTGTGTAATTTGTTTATCATTTGTGTATACGTCTACCCTATATTTATATTAAAGTGTATATTTTGATATCATTTCAGTCCATTGCTTAAATCATTTTTGTATATTAATTTTTGTTGCTATTTTTAACACTCTCTGTACAGTCAGCCAGCTTTTGTATTCTTTCAGTCTGCCTGGGTATTTATCCCTACAAGAAATTGTTGTCCCTGACCCAGGAGTCGTATCCTCATCAGGGGGTCCTTGATATTTACAAGACAAAACTGTACCATCAGGTGTCCCATGCCTTCATGTACCTATTCTGTGCAAATGCAGCAGTCATCATAAGGCCAAAGGCTCGCTTAGCACATAGAATGCACTGAACACAATGCATTCTGGAAGCAGAAGTTTTTTTATGTCACTGGGGGAATTGAGCTACACACACGCATATGTATATAGATTTGCACTGCCAGCGCCATTACCAGTGAACCAAGGGCCTTATAACTGTTGTGTGCATTGGGTGAGGAACGGTACAGAAACTGTCCAGTATGTGGATGGGTGTTGGATGCTGTTACTTGCATTGCCTTTGGTCTGTGTCTCAGGTTTCCATTTACCTAATCTGTGCAAATGCATTAGTCATTGCCTTTGGTGATTTTGGGTTCCGATTAAGACAGATCATCATGTGCCATGGAGTTGAGACAGACTTTGAGGAACTCCCAACACGCCTTCCCAACAGTGGCTTGTTTGTCATTTGTTCAGTCAAGGTAGCTGTAACTTCTAGCCACAACTGTTCACCAGTGTAAGGCACTACCTGAGCAGTCCTTGAAGGCAAAATGTTGCACTAGACTGTCTGATGTTGTAAGGGGATATCAAAATGCTAGACTGCCTACTTAGCAAAGCTAATAATGCATCCCCTATTTGGATATGTACACCCAAATCTGCATGTGTGTTGTCTCATACAATGCTACACTGCAGATGACATTTGTTAGAAGGCGTAAGAGTATGGAGACTCCATATCCCATGATCATTCCAGTAACACCTGGACTGTCTCTGATCTCCTTTTGTAGACTGGCTTTAGAAGATGCCGATGTAGCAGTGACAGGAACGCAAATTACAAGAATGCAGATGGTGGGAGTTGGTCAGTACAGAAGTGTAAGCCATCATAATTCAAGTAAGAGTTCTATGTGTGAGTCACATCAGGACATCACAGTGAACATACATGTATTATACTCCATGTCACCTATATTTGTATAGTGAGATCATAGGAGAACAAAGTATGCCCTTGATTCAGGTAGTTATGTGTGTCATTCTGATGTGTACAACCACTGCATTATGATTTGTCTTCCATTTCAGGGGTCGAAGATGGCCAAGAGGACCAGGTCAGAGCTGGACATTGTTGGGGAATTGACAGCCACAACCTCTCTCTACAACTGAAAACGAAGAGTAGGAGGGACCTTCAACATCAGAAGGCAGGGGAATTGCGCCCAATCAGACAGAGCAAGACCACACCTCAAGTGCTATGGACCGGGTGGAGGCTGAGGACATTGTACGGGGCGTGAAGAACCGGACACCTCTGGCCTGGGGGAGAGATCGACTCACTCACTGACAAGTCACTACTTTCATTTGGCAAGGTATCCCTGGGGCAATCCCTACCATTACCTGGGCCTGCCATCAGCCCTCCCTGCCTCTAGAGACCACCGCACCCCTCATGTTCAACCCAAACCCCTTCTTGTATTGTATCTCCTGTGCCTGTAGCCCAGGAAGTGATGTGGGCATGTGAGGGTCAGCCATACATGTCCTCTTCCATCATACTGCAGACCTGTGATGAGATGGGTTTGATGCAAGAGGAACTTGCAAGATCTATGGCACTCCCCCTGCCAATGTCACCTCCTTGGATGCAGCCATGTTTTCTGTCCTAGCACAACATCCCTCGCAAACAACCCTAAATGTTTCCCCCTGTATGTTGCCTTACACCACTCTTCTCCATCTCTCTTAATTGCCATTTCTTTAAAGGCATGATTAGCTCCTGCTAACATCCCTTGGCCGTACGCTTTATTCTGATCAGAGACAAAGTCATGTGGGGGAAATGATGAGACCTCATTCCTATTTTATCCTCTCAGAGAGAGAATAAAATAGGAGAGGAGCAGAAGACAGATCAAAGCACACATTGAAAGCTTTGCTCCACGTTTGGGTCCATCACTGATATGTTAGTAAAAAAATAATAATTAGTATTTATTGTGGGGTCTTACCTGACCATTCAGTTACTCAGAACAAGTGTTTCTCTTAGAAGTTCGAGCGCTCTATTTAAAAATGTTAACAGACCACCCAGTGATTGAGTAAAGTAAGGATTAATAATGATATGAAGGCATTTTCTTTCTTATTCACTGGGAAGAGGGAATTGAGGAATCAACCCAACAAGGAGGTGGGAACAGAGAAGTCGTTCTTGAACATCTCCTTGACCTCCTGGCATGCATGGCTGTTCTCCTCAAGGGAAATCATGCTTCCTCAATATAACCCAGCCCTCTAAGTCTAACAGGGTCTGTTGTTTTTGGAAAAAGAAGTGGTTTGGGATCCTTGGAGCATGAAGGTTAGCAAGGATCAGTGAGTCAAATAAGAATTTTCTTCATCTGCAGAAGGAGGGAAAATATAAATTGACCTCTTCAAACTAGGCTTAGGAATGTAAATAGTGGCACTCAAGCACTGATTAGTGAATCGTCTGGTTGATGATATTTCTATTTCCCCAAAACCGTACAAATGACTTGCACCTTTCTTTAAGGATGACTTGCTATGTACTTGTAAGGCTACCATTCCAATGGCAAATAGTTCCAACTATATTCAAAGACACACCACTTCTGCTAATGTTCACCACATCTTCCCTCTTTATTATCCAACAAATGTATAATTCTTTAAGAAGACAACATTTTAGATCTTGCAAGATTGGCTGAAAATGTGATAATTGTAAAAAGGTAATGGGTATGCCCAAACCAAACTTATAGGGGTGGGGAAAGAACAAATACATTAGGAATAATGATGCCCAGTTAGTTGAGAATGGTCCCCCATTTTTATGACTAGACAAATGTGACTTGTGGCCTGTTCACAACAAGAGCAAACGGAGCGTCCTCACTGAGCAAACTCCACTGGTTACCGGTGAGGCAGAGAGTCCAATTCAAAGCCCTATGTATAGCGTTCAGGGTGCTTCATGGAATTGGTCCTGCCTCCCTCCAATCCAAATTTGCTTGGTACACTCCAGCCAGGCAGCTTCGTTCTTCTGAAGCCAAGCTGGTAGTGGTTCCCAGATTTAAGAAGGTCAGATCCGGAGGTAGATCCTTCGAGGTAGCAGCCGCCAAGCTCTTGAATACGCTCCCAGCCGAAATTAGGCACATCTCTGAACTTCTCCCCTTTAGGAGAAGGATTAAAACTTGGCTATTCCCCAAGACAATTGTCTGATAACTCCCGTCCCTGCTGTTTTCACTTTCCTGCCCCCATCGGATCCAGTCAGCGCCAGGATGCCTGGTGATAGTGCGCTTAACAAATGCCTAAAATAAATAAATAAATAAATATTAAACAGCTATTCTTCCTTCTTTTGATTCAAAATATACACTTTTACTAAGTATAATGTGAAAGCTTTTCTTTGAAATCATAGAGCAGGAGCCAGATTACAGAAAATGCCTTGGGGTGACATGGGTATTTATGCACTCTTTTTGTGCCGTTGGAGCACTTTGGCATTACAGACACTTGTGCAGCCCCTTCTGTAAAGCATATAACGCTGGTGCATAGGTAACACTGATACTGTCCTAACGGTGTGTTCCCTCATTTGCATTGTGACAGACTCCGTCGAAATTAGAGAGATACACTGGGGCAGACTTATGAGACCCTTGCGCCACGTTTACGCCGCTGTTGCGTCACGCAAGGCGGCGTAAACGTGGCGCATCCCTACGAACGATTTACAACGTGACGCATCTAGGCAGATGCGTCACGTTGTAAAGCCCTGCGCCGCTTGTGGGCGTTCCGGCGCAGGGTGGGCGTTCTGGGGCAGGTGCGCCTCGCAAAAGTGGCTGAGTGAAATCTATGAGATTTCACTCAGTCACTTTTAAGCCAATGCTGCGTCAAAAGCCTGCGCCTGCTTGAAGCACTCGTAGGTCTTGACGCAGCATTGTTAAAATGGGGCACCCCCGAGCCTTGCTGGAGCTGTGCCGTGCTTGTGACGCAACTCCAGCAATGCGCCACATTTCCGGCACAGGCGCGTCACGCATCTGTGCCGTTTTTGCACCATGGTGCGCCGCATTATAAATGCGGCGCACCATGGCTGGCGGAGCTGTGGCGCACTGTGGCACATGTTAACTGGCGCATCCCTGGGGATGCGCCAGTTAACATAAATCTGCCCCTTTGTCTTTGCACCCAAGCTGTATTATGAATGAGAACAACTTGCCAGTACTGATATATCATTTGAGAGCTAATCAAATGGGTACAGGAAATTTCTTCATTGTCACCGAAGTCCGTTTTTATCAAAAATACTCATTATTCAATTTGATAAAAAGATTAGCATTCATCATTCATAAGAATGCAACTATCTTATTTAGACTAATACGCAAAACACCACTTGATCAAAGTTGGGACCCTAAACATTGAATGAATTCGGGACTAAATCACATTCTTAATGATAACAACTGATACACATGACTAGGACAAGGACAAAACATATAAATTAAGGACCATTTTTTCAAACAAGTGTGATTAAAATAAACGTTTTATCTGCCTGAACAGATAAATCATATAAATTAAGTTCAATGTTTGAAACAGTGCACAATGCAGAAATTCTGTTTTTGAAAAAATCCACACTGTTTGGCTTTGTTGTAATGCGTTGTTTTGGTAAAAATGGTCTAAATCGAAAGATACCCTATTTTGAACAAAAGTCTTCTTGTTTCATGTTATACGTTATATATTTTGTCTTTGTCCTAGTCATGTGTATGACTTTGACAAATTTATCACCATAGGTATAACATTTGTAACGCACGTCGACCCTATTTTCAGACCTGTGAACTTATGATGCACTATTGATCATGGAGACGTTGTAACCTGGAGTCTCCATTCTTTTCAGACATGTTTCAATGTGAATGTAGTATGAGTCTGTATGAGTTGTGGTGTGTATGGTTTGATATATGTGAAGATTTGGTTCCCCTGGGGGGGATTTGTTTAACAATTATTGGCGTGTACAAATTTTATACCTAAGGTGATAAATCTGTCAAAAAAAATGCAAATGGTTCAAACTTTTTTTTTTTAAACAGAGTAAAGTTTTGAACTCATCTAATATGTTTATATAAGAAAATAAATGACAATGAATAAGTTGATATTGTTAAGTGTTGTTCACATGATTGCACCTCTGTCAATTCCATCCTGTAGATAAAAGTACGTAAATAGAAAAAAAAAACGTAGGTCCTGGGGGAGGTTACTCATTGAAAATACGACACAGTTCTGCACTTCTGAAGTGACAGAGCATGCCAATAGCCTTCTTAGCTTAATGCTTTGCTCCACCACTTTAGATGTAAATATGCCCCAGTGTCTGATATACATTGAGTGCTAAATTAAGTGAACCACAACATTATTGAATAGGTAATGTGCTCACAGAGTGTATGGAAAAACAGTCCATCAAAAAACTATCATGTCAAAACGTGGTAACCAGTGAAAACATCTCATTGGGGTGACAGGCAAATGACAAAGACAACTATATCAGCACATAAAGTTTTTTTGTTTTTTTGTTTACTTAAAAAAAATATATATATATTATTTTACATTCTAAACAAGTACTAAAACATCGACCCCCACCCAAACGAAAAGGAAACGTAACCAAATCATTATAGTAAATCTAAACTACATTAAACACTATCTACACCTAATACTATGCTAAACCTACTCTAACTATAACATTACCCAACAATTTAAAACATAGTATCAATGATTAAATGTAACACATGGGAACTGTACAAGAGCTAAAGTCATACAGAATTGCAGAAAGGGACCCCCAGGGCTCTAATTATGTCCTCAAGATGTATAAGCACCAGCTTTATTTGCTGCTCCTAATTAGCACCCTCACATTGAGGTCCAATAGCATCCTATTGTCCTCCCTCCTTAGAGCTGCTTGATGTTGGTGTGTGGCAGGTGGGGATGGTGCAGCAGGTTGGCCAGCTGTGAATGGTGCGGCTGATGGGGCAGGTGAGGTTTGTGTAACAGGTTGGCCAGCTGTGGATGGTGCGGCTGGTGGGGCAGGTGGGGCCCGTGAAGCAGGTTGGTCAGATGCGAATGGTGCACCTGGTGGTTATCAGTGTTGGGCACCAGCACTTCTGGACCACATGGTGCCGTGCATTGGCTGACACTATTCCACTTGGTGTGGCTGCTCTTGAGTCAGCCTGAGGAAATACTTTCCAGTGGCCTGCAGCCTTCTCGTCATTGTAGTGATGCTCCATTGCCCAGTAGCCCTTGGCAACCCTTCTGACATTGCAGTATCTGTCCTTTCGAAGTTTGAAAACCTTACCTGCCTCAGCTGACATGTAGTCTGTAAGAAAAAAACACACATGACAAGATGGAAGAAACAGAGCAAACAACAATGGCTAACATGTATTTAAAACACACAAGTTTATACCAGCTGGAAGGTCACAGTCTGATAAAACCTTTTACAATGTGAAGCTTCATGGAGCCACTCACGTGTGTAGTCAAGGTCAACTCACAACATCAAACTTAGACCTTTAGAGTAATGATCGGAATAGCATACAAATGGCAGAGTTAACATAAACTCAACTGAGTGGGCCCGATTCACAGAATGAACTTAAGACTCAATCCTAAACGTACTACTTTTTTGGTATTCACAGAATGCACTTACTACTTTTGGCATTCACAGAATGAACTTACTACTTTAGGTATTCACAGAAGTTAGGATTTTGTCTTAAGTTTGTCTTAAGACAAACTTAAGACAGACTTAAGACAAAATCCTAAGTTCTGTGAATACCAAAAGTAGTAAGTTCATTCTGTGAATGGCAAAAGTAGTAAGAACATTCTGTGAATACCAAAATAGTAGTAAGTTTAGGATTGAGTCTTAAGTTCATTCTGTGAATCGGACCCCCGATATCTGGGAATGTATACAAGGAGACTATGTTACATGCCCATTGTGGTCCCAGGGCATGACATTTACCCATACTTATAGGATGCACTGGGTGTAGTAGTGGCATACTACTGAGCACCAACGTTTTTTACTTACACAAAGGTCACTCACCTGTCAACTGCAATGCACAACATAGTCTGATGTGTCTCCACAACTTCATATCCGGGGTTCATGCTTTATTCATCTACTTGAAGCATGGGAGTACTTGTATGTCACAAGGCACCTTCCCATACCACAATGCTACAAAAACTGAGCACATGAGAAGTCATTCAGGGAACAATGATGGAAAGTATAGATGTCCACATCACATTGTCCAAATATAGAACTTTCAATTCCAGCCTTTTGTAGGTCAGGTGTAGACCAGTCATCCAACATTCTGCTATACAACAGGTCCCAACATGTGTATGAGACAGTCTCATTGTATGAGTAAGTGCCACTGACATATGTTGCTGCAATTCTCTGATCCTCAGTGATTGCCATATCATGCCAGTGTATACAAGGAAATCCTGTCCGGTCATACACATCACCAAAATCCCATTTTTATATTGTTGCTTTTATCTACACTGTGAAACACAGATGCAGAGGCAGATGTCAGAAAGAACTGGTGCACATAAGTACAAGGTGACAGTGCTACAGGAACTTCACAAGATTACCATACACCAGTCACAATGGCCTACACCATGCATAGTATATCATCTCTAGCCATCCACTGTGGACAAATGCTGCCATGTACACATGCAAGACTACCAAGAAGGCATATTTCCTTAGGGAGATGCTATATATGTTGCTGTTGACTTCACAACACTACTCCCATTGCAGGTACATGGTACATCAAGTATGCAAGGATCCAAGATCTGTAGCTACACCATTAGTTTACAGCATCAATTGTAATGTTGAAGAATGGGGCAAATGTGTACCATATTACTTAAGATCTATATCAAACATGTATAGGGGCATCCTTTCAGAAGAATGATGGAGAGCGGTGTCATGGCAAAATTGATGATGATGTGCTACAACATGTCGAAAATACATAGGAGCAAGAAATTAGCAATAATAAGGGGCATCCCTTCATTTTGCCAAGCACTGGTGAAATCTTTTGCTGCCTATCACCAATGCATACACAATTGCACCATAGTCCAAGGATGTCTGTGTTGGTGCTAGGAAGCTAACTATGGGACAGGTGCTTGGGAAAATACATTGTACAATGGAACATCCCTGCATTCTGAAAATGTTGGGGTGCAGTGCAGCAGATTCTCCTGCAGCTCAATGCTACAACATCAACTCATATGTCTCTTTGTGAGAGAGGTAACATCCATGTCATGCACACCCAGAGTGGGATCCACAGCCTACAGGACCAGTCATCACATTTGGGGATCAATCATTCAAGGACTCACCACTAAAACCTCATATAGCAAGCCTGCTACCACATACAAACTGCTGGAGATGCACAAACACAAGATGCAGCATGACCCATATCATATTTGAATGTCCATAGGTGCAACACTTCTGGTCCTACATAGGTCGAGTCCTGAACACCAGTATGCCTCTACACTTACCACTCACCACCACTGCCATTCTCCTGCATGACCTGCAGCAGTCTCTAGAGCTTTCAAAGCCCCAACACTGTCTCTTTCACACAACGCTGGACACAGCTAGGAACTCTATCCTGCAGCAATGGAGGTTGCCTACTCCCCTCAAAGTATACCTGGCTAGTGGCTATGAAAAAATCTCCCATGAGCATGTCATTTACACTCTCCAGGACCAATCCGACCTGTTCCTAGAGGAATGGGCACCCTTTCTGCACACTGAGGGTTGTGACGATGGGAATACTAAAATAGAGAACAGGTCCCGACAACTGCAACGACGACCGTTGACAACATGTAAACCACAACACCTGAGGCCACCCCATACACTCGATCTACTACCCAGTCCAGGTGCTCTTATCACAGTACATGCCATCACAATCCCCCACCTTTCCTAAGGGTATCTAGAACAGACTACATATGTAAAACATACTTTACCCCACCGGTGCCCCATCTTCAATTACTCTGTCACCTTTTATGCACGGCTATTGCTAAAGCCTCCCCCCACCTCTGTGTCACCCCTCCCTCTTCCACCTACACCTCCGTCCTCCTGCCCCCTTCCCCTGCGCTCCCCTGTGATAACATTTCTCCTATAACCTGTACCTGCCCCTTCCTTCATGATAACATTTCTCCTATAACCTGTACCTGCCCCTTTCATCTCGCTCCATGCCCCGTTACCCCTTCTCCATCTCCTTTACACCTCTCCCACCTCCGGACCGCAGCATCACAGGCGACCAGCCTTACAGGCCTCTAGATAAAAAAAAACACGTCTCACCCAAGCACCGACAAGTGAGTCTATAAAAAATATCAGAGAACATTGCATTCCCCCTTGCCCTTCCTGCACCTCTGCCCGCCCTCCTCTGAAGTCCACACTACTCCAGACCTTGGCGTATCCTCCGAGTGAAAGCAACAGACATATATGGACCTTGGCGTATATATCTCATAAATGCATTACCCTACAACTGAGGGCCACCTCAACTCCAAACTCCTAAACACTACCATAGCCCTCAGGGCCCACTGCTATTCCGCCCACACTTTAGGACTAGTCCCCAGCCCATTAGCCAGTCAGGTGATGGCTACCACCGAAATATGCCCACCTCTATGCTTTCCTGGATATGGGCAAACCCCCTACCATCTCCCCCTTCCCTTCCCCCATACTGGCACACTTACTCTTGTTCACAGCACACACATGCAAGCCAAGCTGTATCTCTCTCTCTGGTCATTATATTTGTGTGGCAGACAAAGGTTTTCCTTTTCAAGATGCACATCTAAGAAATGTTAATAAAGGGTTACACCACAAAAAAACATACATGGACATAAATGGACTAAGGCACTCACCAGTGGCATGGGGTCCTTGAAGGCATCAACGTCTCCTTGCGTGAACAATGGCCATCCAGCTGTAACACAGGAAATATGTAATGATCAGTCATCATGTGGCACATGTATCATGTGCAGGTTCATGTTTACTGACTCACACAAAACACATACTCAATGCAGGATTGTGTAGTACAAGACAATCCGGAAACAGCAGGTGCTTCTCTTGTGACTACAATTTGAAAGTGGCAGTCACATCCAACCTTGCTGAGCTACCTCTTGACAACTGAGTGTCAGAAGGCACAAAACCTACATCACTTTTACATCAGAGACTACAAGTTGTTGTTGTTTTCTCACGAAAGGTGAAGGTGACTGGACCACGGAATGCTGGTATTTTTAATTCATCAAGGCGCCAAGTGGGTGGTATCCTGAAGTACTGTGAATTGGAACGACGACTATATGGCAGTAATTTCCTGCGCTTCGTCTCGTATCCAGGACGTTGTGGGTTGCATATCGTGTGTCCTTGGAGAGTTTTAAACATTGAGAGATGCTTACCGTGTATTCGCTCGGTGCATCGGCAGCTGTTCAAGGCACCGTTTGAGGCTGATCACCTTAACATTTTAAACAGACCGTTATAAATACATACAAAGATTGTCGAGTCCGTGAAGTTTTTTAACTCACCTGATGAGAGAAGGTGGTTTATTTACGTATGAACCACGTTTGAGAAGCTATTGTGGCTTAGAAGTTTCGAGAACTTTGTGGGGAAGAAACTATGTTTAAACCTGTTGAAGGTGGTCTGACCATATGATCCACCGAAACGCGTCGCATGATAAAAGGAGGATTGTGTACTGTAGTGTTTAGAAAATATTTCTGACGGTTTTTTCGCTGAATTTAATTTTCCTTTTATACCTCCTTTTTTACTAATAGGAATTTATGTTTCCTTTCTTTCTAATCTCTCTTCCCCGTTGTTTTAATTGTTGAATTATTGTATTTTTACATTGCATTGTATAATAAATTGTACCACAATTTTTCATAATTGTATCTGTGTTTTGCCTCATGAGTACAGTATTGTGTTTATTTATTTGTTGTTATAATTTACTGTTTGTTGAACGTTGTGTCATTATTAAAAGGTGTCCCAAAGGGATCTCTTGCCTGACCTAATAGTTTTCCACTTCACGAGCACATCAGACTCTGAGACATACGTCTACTGTTGAGCTTACATACTTGGGTGCATGTCAACAATCACCATATTGCCAAGGGTAGACTATTTTTTGTTTGCTCTACTGTTGATGCTGCATGTCCATTATTGAAAAGGTGGCACAGTTCCACTTAGCGTCACTTTGGCCACCATGTAAATATGGCCCTTACCACTGCAGTCCACTACAGGATAGGGGCATGCAATAGGTTTTGGGGTGGGCATATAAACACAAGACCCATATCATTTTATGCTGGTCCAGATTAGGAAGTCTGTGGCTAACTCAGTTCAAATAACTCCAAGTAGGAGGACCTACAAGGGCTAACATTTACATACCTACATGTAATGTGCTTTACCTATGCATACTTCATTCTGCACCACAGATAGAAAGCATGAATTTGCAGTGAATCAAACACTCAAATTGCAATCAATCAAACACTCAGGGATTTGTGGAGCGCGATACTCACCCGTTAGGTTCTCAATGCGCTAGGGGGGAGGAAAGCAGCTCTGTTCAGTCGAAGTGTCAGGTCTTGAGTGTTTTCCTGAATATGTTCAAAAAGGGGGCACGTCGTATGTCAATCGGGAGCTGGTTCCAGGTCTTGGCCTTGTAGGAGAAGCCCATTCTGCCTTTCTGGCTCTGCAGATGCGTGGTGTTTCGGCAAGGTCGGTGGATGGGAGGTTTCTTTTGGGTACATAGAAGGAAATTTTCTTGTTGAGGTATCTGAGTCCGGTGTTGTGGAGGCATTTGAAGGCGGGAGTGAATATCTTCAAGGTTGCTCTCTTCTCGATTGGGAGCCAATGGAGGTCTTGCAGGTGTTGGGTGATGTGTTCTTGTTGAGGGATGCCAAGGACGAGTCTGGCTGCAGTTTTCTGTATGGTCTTGAGTTTACCGAGCAGAGACTGGTTGATTCCGGCATAGAGGGCACTTCCGTAGTACAGTCTGCTAGTTATGAATGTGTGGGTGATGGTTTTTCTTGATTCAGGGGGATCAATTCCCATTTAAAGGTTTTGCGGAGGATGCGGAGGGTGTTGAAGCAGGAGGAGACAGAGGCTTTGACCTGACAGGTCAAGGAGAGGGAGTAGTCGAGTACGATGTTGAGGTTTTGGGCATGGTCTGTATGGGTAGGGGGGCTGCAGAGGGTCACCTGGTATTGTCCCATGCAGATGGGGAGGGTCCGAGGATGATAACTTCTGTCTTCTCTGTATTTAGCTACAGGCGTCTGCTGCTCATCCAGCATGCAACGTCCTTCATTCCTTCCTGGAAGTTGAATCTGGTGGTGAGGGGGTCCTTGGTGAGAGAAAGGATGAGCTGGGTGTCGTCAGCATAGGATACTATGCTGAGTCCATGATGTTTGACGATTGCGATAAGGGGGGCCAGGTAGATGTTGAAGAGTGTAGGGCAGAGTGACGGCCTGTGAGGCACTCCACAGTTGATCTCTGTGTGTTCGGAGAGGAAGGGTGGCAGTCTGATTCTTTGGGTTCTGCTGGTAAGGAAGGAGCTGAGCCATTCGAGGGCGGCTCCCCTTATGCTTACGTCGTGGAGTTGGCAACAAGTGTGTGTTGGGGGACGGTGTTGAAGTCTGCGGAGAGGTCGAGTAGGATCAAGGCTGCAGTGTGGCCTTGGTTGAGGAGGGTGCAAATGTCATCTCTGGCGGCAAGTAGAGTGGTCTTGGAGCTGTGGTTGTTGCAAAATCCAGATTGGGAGGGGTCCAAGATGGAGTTCT
This sequence comes from Lissotriton vulgaris, assembly GCF_964263255.1. Taxonomy (NCBI): domain Eukaryota; kingdom Metazoa; phylum Chordata; class Amphibia; order Caudata; family Salamandridae; genus Lissotriton; species Lissotriton vulgaris. The sequence goes on along the minus strand of NC_141699.1, from coordinate 322,409,676 downwards.
CTTCAATGAATTTTGTTAGTTGGCCGTTGATGGACTTTTGCAGCGAAGGGAAGGAGGGAGACGGGCCGGTAGTTATTGAGGTCCGAAGGGTCTGCAGAGGGCTTTTTGAGCAGGGGATTGACTTCTGGGCACTTTCAGTCATCAGGGAAGGTGCCTGTCTCAAAGGTGGTGTTGATGGTGCGTTGTAGTTCTGGTGCGATGGCAGCGGCAGCTCTGTGGAAGATGTGCTTATGGCAGGGGTACATGGGAGCTCCTGAGTGGTGCCTCTCATGGTTGATTCACTGTATTTCGTGGTAGCTGGGGTCCAGGCAGATATGGTGGGTTGGCTGGCATTGTTGGAGGGGGTAGTGGTTTTGAAGTCTGGAGTTTGTTTGTTGATGTTGTAGAGGGACTTGATTTTCAGATGGAAGTAGGAGCTGAGCTTGTTGCAGAGGTCCTGGGAAGGGGTGATGTCTGTGGTCTCGCAGAGGGGCTTGGTAAATTCTTGAATGATGCTGAAGAGTTCCTTCGAGTTGCCAGTGATGGAGGAGATCTTGTTCTGGATGAAGGTTCATTTGGTGGATCTGATGAGATAATGGTATTCTGTCATGGCGTCCGTGTATGTTGTGCGGTCTTCCGGTGTTTTGCAGTTTCGCCAATTCTTCTCCGAACATCTGCTTGTGCGCCTGGATTCTTGGAGCTCGGCAGTGAACCAGGTGGACTCCCTGGGGTGTTGTCTGTCAGGGTTGTGGAGGGGTGTGAGTTTGTCTGCGCAGTTGGGGCTATGCCAACTTTTACAGCTCCGAAAATGCAACATTGACAGGCAAGACTAGGATACATGTAATGAGTACTTGTGCGTTTCAAACACTTCCATGTGTGCTGCATTCTGCAGAACACATGGATGAGGTATTTCCACTGTCTAGATTATTTTCTGTTTTGGAATGTGTCCCTTCATGCACACAAAAATACGACCATGCAGAGAATTCACCCATTCTACTTTGCAAAAGTGTGCCTGCACTGGCACTGCCCAGATGTTTTGCACCACTGCAGGGGTACGCACAGGGAGACCTCATAAATATGGCACATATGCCTCATCCCTATGTGTTGAGACAAGACAAAGCCCCATGTTATACATTTTTGCACAACACCTGCCTCAGACCTTTCTTCATAGGCTAGCCCTAACAATTCTTCACATTTGATGAGCAAACGCAGAGGAACATGAAATGCTTTAGACTCGTATTACCCTTCCTAAGCCTCCTTTTCAGAGAGAATAAATATTTTGGCACAGCCTCAGATTAAACATTTGGTTCTGCATCACAAGGCCAAGTATGTTGTAGCAAAAGACCCATGCAAAACCCTTTGAACCCACCTTTTAAACTATGTGGAGCACGTGCAGGTGCCTAACTTTCAATGCAACATTCAGTCACATTACATGGCTTGACACCACTTTGTAAAATAGGAGTAGGGGAGTTTGGCAACAGTACATCACTAAAAGTGACGTTCTGTAGATGGTATCCCCTAGTACATGTGGCCCTAAGTACTTTCAACACAGTAGATGTGTCCTTTAACATATGACCATTTGTAGATTTGTGCCATGCATGCTGTAGCAAAATTTGCTTATGTCCCACTATGTGTTGGGCCCATATGTGAGGAGATGGTAGCATAGGATGATTTGACAACCATATGATAATTTTGTGTGCTCGTGAGTGTTTTGCAAACTTCTGGTGACATACCACAGTATGTGGCATGGCCATTTACTGGGAGTGCATGCATTTATTTGTGTGCAAATAGAGTGGCATGTTGACAGGTGTAGTGCTAACCAATACCTAGATCAAATCCATTAATCTATCAATGTTTCAATTGGTTCTGTAGCATTTCCTATGTAGGTGATGGCTCTTCATTGTGGTACCGTTTATTTTTAGAACTTTCTGAGCACCTTGGATTTGCCTTTGAGGGTGTATGTCATCTTGCATGTATTGGCCATACTTTTGTGGCATCCCTAACACACTCTACTCATGAGACTGGCATAAATTTTTGGGAGGATTTGGACGCACAGTAAGTTTTATGTGATGAGGATACCAGCTGTTGTCTTAATTGATTGCCATGGCACAATCATGGTGGTGGGCATGGGACATCCACACATTGTTATCATTGCATTCTTCCTCTATTTAGTCTATGTATACATTAGTGAACGCATCTGCTTTCTCTGTTATCACATAGCTAACCTATGTGTCAGTGTTTGTGTTGGATGTTGTAGGTCAATTTTAGGTTTGTACAGTGTGGACAGATGAGTCATATATGGTTTTTGCATTTTGGAACATTTACCAAACTATAGTTACATCAACACATGTCTGAGGTATTGGTATCACCTGCAAGACCGGACCTTATGTGTATCTTTGATGTGAGATGCATTGTATTGATGCAAAAGTTGGCATTGGGACCTTATTCTTTTTGTCTCCATCCTCTCCACCTTCCAGGTGATCCTGCTCATCATTGTAGTGTAGCAATGGGACTTTTGTCTGCACACATATTTTCTGTGTGATAAAGCTCACCAAGTTGCTATCAGACACCGTTGGCAGTGAGAAGAGCAGTTTGCCCCCAAATACAAATGACTCAAAAACTCAGATGCATGATGGACCTGGTGCTCCCTAGGGCACAACAAACCATGCATGTAGTATTTCCCAATGGTACTCCATTTGCATTTTGTAACTGACATGCACTAAATATTAAATGATACCAGGTTAGGCCATAGGAAGTGTCACATACTCTGCTAGGTGATTGGTCTGTGTGACTGAATTAAGGGGGTTGGCCTACTGTATGCCAGTAGTGTAATCTTCAAGTCTGATAAACACACTTACAATACATTGGTTAAGTGATTCATTCTTTAAGGACTTCATCATGAAATTAATAAGTCCATATTTATAGATGGACATTGACTTGTTGTGTCATTATGTGAAGAAATTATTTATGATAGCATCCCTCCTTTGGGTTGCTGCTGCTGTACTTGCAGGCTGGCTTTGGTCCTCCTCTTTTTCCCCTCCATCCTCAAGATTTTCCACATCCACATCCACATTGTCATCAGTCAAAGGTGTATCAATCCTAACACATATGTTGTGCTGTATACAACATACCAGGATAACTTTGCTCACCAGGGGTGGCAAATAAAATAGTCTCCCGTCAGATATGTCAAGGCACCAAAAATGTGATTGAGGACACCAAAGGACTTTTCATTTATGGACCTGGTACAGCCAGTGAAAATTAAAATCCCTCTGTGCCTGCATCTGAAGATTTTTTAATGGTGTCACCACCCATGGCATGAGTGCATGGCCTTGGTCAGCTGAAAATGAAAATAGAGATGAGAAGCTGGTTTTTGGTGGGGACTCAAAGTCCCAAGTTTATTCACTGTCTAGAGGGGTGGTTTCTGCTGGTCCTCACACTGATAAGTGTGCTACACCTCCTGCTGTGCGGGACACAGAGAGGCTGGTTTTTGGTGGGGACTCCTAGACCCGGGATTATTCACTGCTCAGAGGATGGGATTGGTTGTTCCTCATGCTGATAAGCGCGCTACACCTCCTGCTGGCCCATCATTGCCAAGAAGAGGCAGGGCAGGGAAACCTCCATTTCGTCCATACACGGGAAAATACTTTGGACATGCTTCCCTAAAGCAAGGTACTGTGTCCATGTGTTTACTTCTATCTTTCTGTGACTTATGAGACTGGATAGCATCACTCATATACCTGAAGCATGCCGGTGCAGGATGCTAACAGACTTTTAATTGTTTCCATAATCACACACTTGCCTAGCCTCTCAGACGTTTTGCCTATACGCCCATAGACGCATCTGTGCTACCCACTGTCATTGACATTATTTGTTCTTATCCTCCTGTCGATCGAAGATCAATAGTGCATTGGGTATAGTCAGAGGGTGTGAATAAAAGGTGATGTCATCTAAGGCGGGGGCCCCAGGCAGCAAGGGGCAATCAGCTCTTTAACGTGTTATGGGGCAATAACTCCTGATAGCCCTGTTCCTCTTTTAACTGACAAAGCAACCTATGGGGAAAAGAAAATCTGTGTTGGGGGAGCCTCAAGTAAATGTAAATTAAGCCATAATCGCCAAGCTGCTGGGAACATCTACTAGCTAGACGGTATTGATAATCTATTGGTCGAGTGAGAGGAGCTACTATCCCCTCCTGGGTCTGTTCCAATTCGCATCCGTGAAGTTATTCCAACTGGCTCCAAACACAAGGCTCGTAAACATATTCCTTAAATGTTTAGGAAGCCAACCCCATGTAGTACCAAACCGACCCATACAACCCCTAGAGTTACCGCCAAGGATTTTGATAGCGAGTCCGTCCACCCAGCACAGTCGACACTGTAGGGACACTACACATGAGTTAGTGACTATGGGCCGGATGTACGACCCTTACATTTTGCGAGTTGCATATTGTGTCACTTTGCAACTTGCAATTCGTGACTCACAAAATGCAATGCACAACAGTGTCACAGACACTGTTAGTGATTCCTAATGGCGTCTCAATTAATATTCATGAGGCAGGTGCTATTTAGTACCCCATTAGGAATAGCTATCACTCCCAGGGATGGTGGCCTGCTGGGATCAGCAGACCAGCATGTCTTTGACTGCTTTTTAAATAAAGCAGTTTTTTTTAAATGCAGCCCATTTTCCTTAAAGGAAAATAGGATGCGTTTAAAAAAGAAAAATTAAATGTTTCTGTTTCATTTTTTAAGAGTAGGCAGTGGTCCCCGGGCCCACTGCCTGCTCTTAAAAAATATTTACGCACACACTCACAAAAGGGAAGGGGTCCCGTGGGGACCCTTTCTGGTTTGTGAGTGGCGCACCACCTACCTGAAGTAGGTGGTAAACAGTGCGTGTTTTGCGACTGCAAATGCAGTTGCAAAACAATCATACATTGCAGTTAAACTCGCTATTAGGAAGGGACGCCCTTAGCACGGCCCTTCCTAATAGTGAGTTGCAAACCATATTTTGCAATATGGTAATAGGTTACCGGCTTGCAAAATAGGGTTTATACATGGGGCAGACCGACTGGCCGAATTCCCGTTTGCAACTGAAAAACTGTCGTACATCTGCCCCTATATGTTGTACTTTTGCATTATATGGTTCTCATTTAAGAGCACTTTTGCCTGCCGGAACATCACTTTTTTGATGCTCCGGTTGCGCAATGTGCCTTTGCATATTTACAAGGCCAAGTAATCCACTTTATGGCAGAGAATCGCGCCACTGCAATGCTGCAATTATGCAGACAGAGACTTCATACACATGAGATGAGATTGCACCTTGCTGTGTTCCTTTTGGGAGGGGGGTCATGTCTGACCTAGATTCCACACTGGGGCATGCCATTGAGACCTCTCTAGAGATTTGTATGTTGGGGCTTTTTCCGGGACCCCCTAAAAGAAAAGTGTGAACTAGGTTTGTAGAACTTGTGCTGATATTGGCCAAAAGGAGGATAGCTATGGCCTAGAATTCTGGAGATGGGCCTGCGGTGGGGACCTGGATGAAAGATGTAACACAGTGCGGAAGGTAGAGCCCTTCTCAGGGAGGAATCACAAGGATTATGGCAACGCCCCATGGCGGAACGGTGGTAGTCCTCAACACCTGGGAACATCCAGAGGGAGACCTGTTTGGGAACAATGATGCCCAAAAGATAGTCAATGAAGCATGCTGATCAGTTACCAGTGTAAAAGCTTTCCATACAGGAATGCATGGAGATGTTCACAAGCCCATACCATGGGCAAACCTTCTTCCTCAGGTTGGGAGTAAGCACGCTCTGTTGGGACAAACCTGTACTGGCATATGCCACAATATGTCTTAGAGCATTGGGTTGTCCACTGTGATGTGCCAGGTTAGCGCCTAACCCATCCGGGTCAGCATCAACAACAACCTTTTCATGAATTTTTAGATTGAAATAAGCGATTTCAGTAGCAGTTTCAATGGCTTGTTTGATTTTCTTGAAACTTCTCTCAAATTCCTGTCACCATTTGAATGAAACATTTCTATTCATTAACTCTCATAAGGGAGCAATTATGTTTGCAAATTCTTGTATGTATCTTGAACAGTAACTGGCCATGCCAAGAAATTAACGTATCATAGAAACATATTGTGAGTGATAACAATGAGACTGAGCTTACATTTTTGCAGGATCGAGTGTCAGAAAAGATATGGTTAAAGAAATTGCATTTAGTCTTGTGGAACTCACACTTGTCTGCCTTCAAAGTCAGGCCTGCATTAGTCAGTAAGGAACACACTTAAGTGAGAGCTTTGTCATGCTATTTTTGTGTAGCTCCGAAAATCAGTATGTCATCTCAATAGTTGAAAGCATTCACAATCGGCTGTATGACATATGAAATTACGTCTTGGAAAAGTTCTTCAGCCGATGACACACCAAAGATGAGTCTTTTATTTCGGAACAGACCTGCATGTGTGGAAAATATTCTAATATACCTGCAAACTTCTTCGAATTTCAACTGATGATATCCTTTATTTAAATCAAGGCGAGAGAAAAACTTGACACAATTTAGTTGCTTTCTCATGTCATCAATATGTGGACCTAGATGTTTTTCTCGTTCAATTGCCTTGTTTGCTTGGTGCATATCAACTCATATGCATACAGCTCCTTCAGTGTCCTTTGTGGGCACTACTACTATGGGAGAGACCCATGGCATCACACCTTTGAACTCTCAATTAGGTCACATTTAAGTAATTATTCTGTTTCTTTTTCAACAGCTTCTTGTCAATGAAAAGCAAATCTTATGTGTGTCTGAGCAAGGGGACGGACATCATTATTAATATCTAACTTTATTTTCATAGTCTTTAGCTTTCCTAAACCATGGAAAAATGAAGGAAATTGACTTAGTATTTCGTGGTGAGCATTCAGGTTGCGATTTACAGAAATGAGTCCCATATCTGCAGCATTACTGAAACTTAGCAAAGAGGCATTGGCTGCTGTACCTGGGAGCACATGTTTGGATTTTTGCACCAGTTTTAAGTTTCAATGTTGCTACAAAGGAACCTTGACTTTATATGGGTGTTGGTGCAGTCTGAGGGCACACTTTAGTTTTCAATGTTATAAGTCAAGGTTATGGAGACAATTCAAGATATTTCCCATCAGGCATTATATTCATCGATGCACCACTGTCGATGATGAAAGGTATTGAGCAGTGATCTATTTTTAATGTTATTTTCGAACAATGTTGCATAACTTTGATGCTTTGGCATGTTGACTTTTCTTTCACCAAATTTGCCTCACAAGAGACCAGTTTGACATGTGCTTTTTCTTGGATGTAAAAAGTGTGTTGGTGCAACCGACTTCCTCACCTTCACTGGATACTGAGGTGAATCATCTGTTTGATGATGACAATCGACTTCATTCAGTGTCGATTTGTCTCAATTGATGTTGCTGCTTGGTCTTCTGTGTTGCTTCGAATGTTGCCTCTGGAATGTTTTAGCAGTCCTTTTTTCTTTGCCCCATGATGCATCTGTTTTTTCCTTCACTTTACAAACTGTCATAAAATGTTTCTCTTTCCCAAAACTTTTACATATCTGTCCAATGGCGGGACATTTAACTTCATGTGGAAATGAAATTTACTTTTTAAACATAAGTTTTTTTTACTTGTAGAAAGCACTGTCTGTTCTTCGGTGTTTTGCTTAGGCCTACTTTTTATGCTTATGACTAGTTCACTCTATGCACCTCCGGCCTCCATGTCAGTGACTTGTCCTTCAGCACGCTTAACAGCTCTCACAGCCATTAACACTTGCTCCAGACTCTGAGTTTCTCTCAGCATTTGTCATCTGCATGAATCTAACAAACCTCCACCAATAACTCCATGTTGCATAGCTTCCCAATCATTAAATTCATTGAAGTTAAAGTGATTGATGAGCAAATTAAGTCTCTTCACAAATTCTTCAATGGTTTCACCAACTCTTTGAAGTACTTGACTGTGATGATATATTTTCTAATAAAAATTTGGTGACGGAATGAAATTTAAATTCTGCATTACCTTAATATTACAATATGTAATTTCTTTGTCGGTTCACTGTATATTCTTTAGAACTGCTTTCACTCCATCAACAGCAAGATTTTCGAAATATTTGATCATCTTTTGGTTATTAGTCTCTTCAAGAATATCAATTCCAGACCATCTATCACCAATATTTAGCTTTTTGGCAGTTTCGAAATGTGGTGATGGTTTCAAGAATGCGGCGGCATTGTAGACCAGTGTAGAACATACTGACAATGCAGATGGTTCCTTAGGACTTGGGGTATGCATTAAACCTGTGAGACTGTGCGACATGCTGGCCTCAGACTCATCTTTAAAGAGAGCTGGAAATGTTATTCTTCCGAAAGTAGTTCTCCTTTCTTTATTCTTCGGGGACCTTGTCAGAGGGATGGGCGAAAAACAAATCTGGGAGGCTGGATGTGTTAATCAATATTGGCATTTTTATTCTGTTTCTTACAGAGATTCAATCAACAGTATTATCGGAGCAACGTGAAACGAGGATACTGTAATTGATATGCGAGATTGATGAGGAATGCTATGGCTCTTCTTTCTTCTTAAGGCTGTTCTTCTTCCCTTAGTTTTGCGTTCAAGCTTCCTTAGGGGGTTCACTCCCAGGAAGCATGAGAGAAGACAAGGAGAAAGAGCGGTACGTGTCATGCCCCCAATATGCCTTTGCAGAGGAAAGGATCAGTCACCACACCCAAGAGTGCTTGGTAGGACTCTTTTTCTGATGAGAACTGCAAATCCCTGGAAATGGCAGTTTAAGTTGGTAGAGAAGGGAGTGTGTATAGGGAGGTAAGTGAAGTAGTCCCAATCACCACTCCTTCCTATTTAGGTAGTTTTATGCCATCTGCTCCCCACTCACCCTTTTTGTTATTGTTTACTATCTCCTATCTCCTATTGAGCTATAAGTTCACTATATCTCTTCTCACTCACTTTATAGCTTGTGACAAACCTTACTCTTCCATCCATCCCAAAACCATACCATCGCAGAAGAAAAGGTGAGGAGAACAAAGAACAGCAAAAAAATAAGTAATCCAATAAATAACAGTCCTGGTTTGCTGCTTCTATCCTTGAGCTTTTTTTTCAAGGTTTTCTCCCTCACCTCCGTTTGCTTTGCCCCAAACCTTCCTCTCCCCCTCCCTCCTCTGACACATACCGTAGAAGCCACAACTCTCTCTGGAGTTGCGTCGGGTGTTTACACCTCCCCGGGGTACCACCACTTGTCACTCCAAGCTTTTAGGGTCTCGTCTCCCTCTGCTGCTTCTGGTGCAGCCATCGGTGTCCTCTCTGGCTTGCCCTTCCTGACAGCGTCTCCGTCATCCTACCAGGTGACAGATCAGGCTGGTGCTTCCTCCTCCCAACGCTGTCGTCCGCCGTGCTCCACTCCTCAACGTCTTCCGACTACTGCCTCCTGTATTCCTCCTCCAATCCGTTTCTTCCCTCTTTACCTTCTGCCTCTTGCTTTGATTGCTCCCTGATGCTCATGTGCCCGCTTCCTTCTATCATCAGCGGATCTACGGTGGCAGACTTAACTCTGTTCTCTCTTGTTTTAGAGGAAGGGAGCTGCTCATCGTGCTGGGGCAAAAAAGGTAAGTTGGGGGGCATAAGGATGTAGGGTTGGGGGTGCTCTGGGGTGCTACTATTACATTCACAAAGTGAGGTATGATCTTCCTTACAAGCCTGTAAAGATGTTCTGAGCCCCACCCAGCAACTTTGAGACTGAGCCATTTTAGGTATGGGCGGCTTTGACTTGCGTTGGAGGGCGGTGGATTGAGGATTAATATGATTTTCGTTTCCAACTCCAGCCCACGTTACAGTAGGGAAGGTGTTGGAATAGAAAATCACACTAGTCCTTAACCAAGAGCACCATCCTGCGCAAGTCATAGTAATGACTTGCATTGTAATGGCTGCGTGGTAAAGGTTGTGCGGTGTAAACACTGACTGTAAACAATGTTTTCCTTCGTAAGCACACCCCAAACACCTCTCCTAGATCCACCTTCACCAAGTGTATGGCTTGACCATCAGGTTCTTGACCATCAACGTATAAATTCTTTGGACTTCTTCCATTGTCTTTATGTCCTTTACATCAGCTGGAATTGCGCTTTCACTCCACATGCATGAAGCATCAACTTTGATCTTTGACAGCAAAACATGTGGCACATATGAGAAGTTTGCTTGGACCACTGAAAACGGCCTGGGAGAATATAACAGTTCTTTGAGTTACTTATCCCCTGTCTCCTTGCCATTTGTAGTGTCTCCCCAGCTGGGGTATCTGCCAATAACCACGCCACACATGCAGCTTAGTGTAATACATATGTATATTGTTGCGTGCAACTACAAACTCAACATCCTAAAACAAGCTTTCATGGCATTGCACTCTGACAACTATGCCACAACTCTATGGAGTCTAAAATATTGCAAGACACTACAGAAGGTAGTGTTGGGGAAAATCATGAAGCATTATAACTTACTAATTATTTTGACTCATCCAATAATTGTAGAAACACAATGTTTCATAGTACTTTCTAATCTCCCATCTGCAGTTACTCTTTATGTGCACAACCACCACCTTAGCATGTAATTTTGGAAAGACAGGCAGTAAATGTATATACATTATCTCTGAGTGTGGTTTAGCATCCCTTGTTACCATCTTCACTGTGTTTCTATAGCACCACTTCACCAAATAGTATTTGCGAACTTTACACAGAACTGTAACTACATATGCACTAAAAGCACACACAGTAGGATAAAGCCAAAACAGGAGTATATCATAGCGGAATGAGGCTCTCAGAGGGAGATGGAGCTAGAATAGAGGGAAAGGGTAGAAGGCTGGAATTGCAAAGGGGTAAAATGTCATGACAATGTCTTTCGAGAAAAAAGGTATAAAATATAGTAAGAACTCATGTAATATGGCAAAAAATGACACCACATGAGTCTTATGTCAACGTCAACAACCTCTTCAGTCTATATGAATAGTTGCTCGATGAGGGGAGGTAGTCATTTAGGTATTTTGTAAACAGATCAATCTTGAGACTCTTCATAAATGAGAGGATGAGTGACACCATTCTTTTGTATCTTTATTATTGTTAAAAAATACAAAGAACAAAGTTACAGATCACATTTATAAAATCACTTTATGATTATGCAACTGCAATATATATAACGGTTAGGAATATCTAGAACACATTGGTAATCAGTTACATTGAGCTGGCTGTGCTTAACGACCAGAAGACCAATACAGAATCCTACAAACCCCACCCATCACACAGGCAACATATTCCAGTTTTGCAGGTGTTATCAGCAATTAGCTGAATTCACAGGGCAGGTAAATCTTCACCATGTGACATCATTACCAATAAGTCTTGCACTGGATTCTGGCTATCCGTTGGAGACAGTTCAGGCAGTGCCAGCAGCAGGTTATGTCCTGGGACCGAGGGCTGTAGTCGAAGCCTGCATATGTATGCCCTCAGCGGTCCCCAACAAACCTTAAGTTGTGAAGCGGGTGGATGAAACTCAGCATTTGCTCCACGCAGTAAACAAGATCAGAGAACTATATCAATGAGTCAGTGCTCTTCTTCCGCCCCATTATTTAGACATTTTCTGTTTGGCCAGTAGTAGTGCAAGTGACATCAATCGTCTGTTCGCCTTACAGACCCCCTGCACCCGCATTTCACAAAATCATCATTGGGTCACACCGAGATCCACCCCACCATTTCTGACAGGGTGACACCAATCTCTGTAATTTGGTACCATGTTCAATTGGATTGAAAGGGAGTTCCAATTTGTAGGAAACCTGAAAAGGCAAGAGAGGTTCTGGTTAGGTGAGTATGTTTTAATTCCAAACTGTCTAAAACGTTTGACTGGTGTTCAGTATTTGTGTACTCTGCATGGAGTTAACTTATGTTACATGCCTTCTAGTATTTGTTTAGCAGTACCATTCATGAAGACAAATACATGTGACTGCACAACATAATTCTGCTGGGTTTGCAAGTGGAACCGTTGCGGTCAAATTATTTGACTGGTTATTGATTCCTATGATTTAAGAGTGAGTCAAAGACATCTCTTGCATGATGGTTTCTGTAATCAACCAAATGGCCACTTGATGGTTGATCATGGAATGTAGACTATTTTTCTCATTATATAATTACTATTATAGACGCAGGCCATCTTCAGTTTAAAAATGAGCTGTGTTTCTTTGGAGAAGCAATGCATCCAAGTTTCTTCCTTCTTTAGTATTATATGTAGAGTTGTCCATTTTAAATCACCCTCTGCTTGCACTACTGAAATGAAGTGGTTTAGTTGTAGGACCTTCTGTTGGTTGTTGATTTGTGCTTGAAAATAAGTGTTTCATTATCACATTGGTTTAGTCTGTTGCCAAGTCACAAGAGTGTGTTAAAAAGGGCATGTTATGTATTATAAATGCTGAACGCATTATGGGCCATTCTAACTCTTCTAACTCTGTAATCGTTTTGTGGCCTACCATGCAATTTACACACTTAGGATGACCAATTATTGGTAAAACGGCCAAGCTGGTCGTAATGTTTCTGTCATTTTTAGGAACTTCAGATGAAGTCAATATTCATCAGTACAAACAAGCAGTTGTTTAGGATCTCAGAATACAGCAATTCCAATTGTGATGCAGGTCTTTCTCATTCATTGCTCCTAAATTGTGTTATAACTATGTGGAAATGAAGATAATGAAGGATCATTTGCTTTATCATTGGCATCTTGTTTTCTCTTAAAACCATAGGGCAGGCCATATGTCTCAAGTCTCAAGTCTTGGACCAAGATTCACTTTCGGGGAAATAATTCTCAATAAAATGTTCTTCATTTAATAACTTATGATTTTTTTCATTCTTTCTTTGGTTTCAACCAGGGTAGTAGCTCCATCCACCATGTGTTGTTCCTTGCAGCAGTTGGGGGAAAATTCATGTGATGGCTTGTTTTTGAAAAACAAGTTAACAGGAATGCACACTTGAATTTCAGCACCAAATTGGGTATCCATAAACAGTGTATGTATTGCAGTAAAGGTCCAAAGCATGGCTGTGGGTGACATCACTTATCATAATGCATAGGGTGGATAAGGGTCGACTGGTGGTGATGGCAATGACAGTTTTGATGCAGGTGATCATGCTGCTTCCAACGTTATCTCCTCTTCAATACTGGGAGTGATGTTCCAGCCTCTGAAGGTTTCTATTGATTGCAGAAACTCCGTTCAATGCCCTTGAATGATCATGTCTAATATTCACTCTGGTAATAGATAAAAGAAAATATGAGAAATAAGACTAAAACAAGAGAATGCACCTTAATTCTAAACATGGTGTGACAATTAGGATTAAAGGTAACGTTTCACAAAGGCATTTTGGCAAAGCAACGGGCAAAAAAATTGATTTTACGGTGAGCATGACAAATATATAGAGGTGGATGGAACAACAGCATAAATGAAGAAGTATGGAAATGTCAGTAGAGAGGGTTGTTGCTTGTTACGAATTATTGATGTTTTTATATTCTTTTCTGCTTTCTCATGCTGTCCTACTGCTGCTTGCTTCACCTCTATTTGCTACTAGTACTGGCTCCTCTTTGACACTCTTTTCAAATGGGAAATACATTGTAGGTCAAAGGCAATTGCAATGGTATGGTACACATTCAGGAGTCAACAACTTCTACCCCATGAGTAATTCTAAATATGAACTTTACTGCAGGAAGTTCAACCTCCGATTTTAGTAGGGGAAGGAAGAGAAAGAAGATGTGCTGTATTAGGCATCATATATGGTATACTCTGCACACTTGATACGGAAACAGTGTAATTTTGGGGCTTTTCTTTGTATTAAGGGGCATGTGAAATTTCTGCACTACCGTTCATATTTAGGATTACCCACGGGGTAGAATTTGTTGACCTCTAATAAACAGAGACACAATACGTTTTAAAGTTAGGGCCCTAAATGGCCTGAGCACCATGCTGAAATATATACTTTGCCACAGAAAATCATGAAACCAACCCTTTCCGCATTTTAATGTTCCATAAACAGTGTCCCTAGCAGCACAAAGCCCTGAGGAAGACCTTCATTAAAGCGTAGGCATACCCAGAAGATTGAAACACGTCGGCATACCTAAAGTTCTGAGGGCCCATATATCTGCATGAGGCTAAAAACCACCACAAAATAGTCTGAAAGGATTCATACCTCCGAGACGTATGAACTTTGAAGTATCATGTGCCCTACTACATAGGGCCCCTTGGAACCTATAGGACCATACACCTGAAGGGAAATAATATATACAGCAGTGATATCAATCCACTGTGGGATTGAAAAATACACCACCTGTGAGGCACTCTGTTTAATTTCTAGTTTAAAAAGAGCACTGTACATGTTGTACACATGTATGCTTTTTTGTTGATAACACATGCAAAAAAGTATAAATACATTCAAAGAGAAGTCGTGTCATCTATGTGAGTTTTACGTTTTTTGTTTTGGTATGAAGTTATCATTTATGTAAGATTTGTCTTGTATTATTTTATTAATACATTTAGGGCATGTGTGAGAAAGTGCCCTCTTTCTGCATAGTTGCCCCCACTTTTTGCTGAACTGCTGATGTACTTTGACTGAGTGTGCTGTGGGCTCCTACCAATCAGGTGCCCAGGGCCTATATTCTTTCCCTAAAACTGCATTGAAGACCAAACCTAATTGGCTCTCTCTGGACACAGGCCAGTCCCTGGTAAATAGAACCACTGGAACCCAGGGCACTGTGACCAGGGAAGGCCTCTAAGGGCTGCAGTACTTATTGTGCCACCCTTAGAGGCCTTGTACCTTTACACTCACACACTGCCTTTGCAGGCTGTGTGTTTTGGTGCCGAACAAAGTGAAGAGTCAACATGGCACACATCCCGGTGTGCCATGCTTACAACCCTAGCTTAGATCAGTCACCCCTCCAGCTGGCTGCACTATACTAGTAGTGAGGGTACAGATAGAGGCGCCCTGTACCCCTGCAGTATCTAAGTCAATTTTTAGGCATCGTAAGTGCAGTGCTGCCATTAAGAGTATATGGTGCTGGGAGTTTGTCGTTACTAACTCCCCAGTACCATAAAGGCTGCACTGAAAACTGAGAAGTTTGGTATCAAACTTCTCAGCACATTAAAACCACACTGATTCCAGTGTGGATTTAATGAAAAATGTGCAAGGAGGGCATCTTAGAGATGCCCCTGAAAACCGACCTAACACTAGTGTTTAGGCAGAGTGGCTGGCTGAGTGGCTGCTTTCAACTGTTATGTTATGTTATGTTATTTTTATACTTCTATAGCGTGCGGCCACTCCACGGAGTATCCCGGCGCTTTATCGAAGGAAACCCAACCGAAGAAGGGAGAACATAACACTGAAAGGACGTGCAGACACAGGAAGCAACATCAAATTAGGGGAAAAGCCATGTCTTCAGGGCCTTTCGGAAGGACAGAAGGCTAGTGGTCTGTCTCAAAGAAATTGGGAGGTCATTCCAAGCATGAGGAGCTAAGTAACGAAAAGACCGCCCTCCTGCTCTAGCACGTTTGATAATGGGAACACTCATTTTTGATAGGGACGAAGATCTGAGAGATCTGGAGGGGTGATACCAGGACAATCGTTTGGAAATATATTTGGGGCCTATGCCATGTAGGGCCTTAAAAGTTGTGGTCAAAGTTTTAAACAAAATCCTTTTAGCAATAGGTAGCCAGTGTAGGGTTGAGAGAAGATCAGTGGCTCTGGCTTTTCTTGGAAGACCAAAGATGGCTCGGGCTGCAGAATTCTGGGCGATTTGTAGACGCCTAACCAGATATTTGGGAAGTCCCAGAAACAAAACATTCGCATAATCCAGTCTAGAGCCGACCAGTGCCTGGACAATGATTTTCCTGTGCTGGATGGAGACTAAAGGGAGAAATTTACGAAGCATCCGAAGGATGCCGAAACATTTCCCAGTAAGAGATGAAATATGCGGTCTGAAGGATAACTCATTGTCAATCATAACTCCCAAATTTTTGGCCTTCAAAGATGAACTAGTGGGAGGAAACATATCCTGCGGCCACCAGGGTTTCCAATCAGGCTCAGAGGTACAGCCAAAGAAGAGCAACTCCGACTTGTCGGAGTTGCACTTCAGTCCATGACGTCCAAACCACTCAAAAACAGCGCTCAAACAGCCCCTAACCTGGGCATCGTCAAACAGGCCATCCTTGTTGCTTACAAAGAGGAGCTGGGTGTCGTCAGCATAGGTGACAATCCGGGCGCCGAAAGACTCCGCCGTCACCGCCAGGGGGGCCATAAAGATGTTAAAAAGGAGTGGGCTCAGGATGGAACCTTGGGGAACCCCCACTTCTAGCAGTGACATCTCGGCAGAGTAGGGAGGCGCCCAGATTGTCTGTCGGCGGTCGGCTAAGAAGGATTTAAGCCAATTCCACACCGTTCCCCGCAAACCAAAGTCCCAGAGTCTGGAAAGAAGAAGTGCGTGGGGAACGGTGTCGAAAGCCGCCGACAGGTCTAGCATAATCAGTACAACTTTTCTTCCAACATCCAACTCCTCCCTGATGGCATCTGTGACTTCAAGGAGCGCAGTCTCCATGCTGAAATTTGCACGGAAGCCAGATTGAGTACTATGCAACAGACCCTTTTCCTCGATGAAATTAGAAATAGATCTGTGAACAAACCTCTCAGTCACTTTCGCCAGAGCAGGGAGAAGGGAAATGGGTCTGTAATTGGCATGGGCTGAAGGGTCGAGTGCAGGTTTCTTAATGAGTGGCAGGATCATGGCGCTCTTCCAAGCCTTAGGAACTACCCCGGAAGAGAGCGACAGATTCAGGATGGGATTAACCAGGTCATTTAGAACAGGTGCCATATTTGCTAGACACTTGGCAGGGCAAGGATCCTGTGGAGATCCGGATTTAAGACTTGCCAAGATGTCAAGAGAACTCTCCTGATCTAATGAGGGAAAGTCACACAAGAAGGGACCATGGTCTGGCAAGGGACACCCCAGACTCATCGTATGCTGCTGAAAAGTGGACTGGAGAGATTCTTGAATAGTGGTAATTTTCTGTACAAAATAGACAGCCAATTCCTTCAGCCAAGCTTCTGAATGAGCATGGGTCGGAGTATAAGCAGGAGAGGTGAAATCTTTTACCACCCTGAAAATTTACTTGCAAGAATGCTCCGCCTCATTTATTCTAAATTCCAAATAGGATTTTTTACCTGCCCAAATTAATTTATGGTAGGCTCGAGTCAGCGCCTTAAAATTCAGCCTCTCAGTATGATCGTAAGATCGTCTCCATGCTCTTTCAGCTTTCTTAAGATCTTGTAGTGCTTTTTTTAAATGAGGGGTAAACCATGGGGCAGATATCCTCTTATCGGCAGAATTTTGTTTCTTGGCCGGAACCAAGCTCTCCAGTCGATCTGCGAGCCAATTATGGAAGAGAGCAATGTAATCCTCAACATTGTCTGAGGTAGGACACGGGAAATTTGTTAAAGCATTTGATAACTGTCACCACCAGACATGATTCTGGATCCCTGGGTCGGGTCCCTGCTGCTCTCGGGCGCCTGAAACAATGCACATCCTGGGGGACGAGGGGCCAAGCCTCCTCCCCCAGGATGGGCAGTGTCCACAAAGGGGAATCTTCAAATGCTTGCCACCTTTGTGAGCTTCCCCAGGCCTTTTGCTGCTCCCAGCAACTGGTCCCCACCAGTTCTGACTCCCACTTTGGGTGGGTGAACCAGCAGTAAAAAAACAACTGAGGAAGGGAGGTGAAGAACAACTTTCAGTCCCCACCATCTTGCAGATGGGGGAACCCAGCCAACCAGAGTGAGGCCTATGCCCCTTCCCACTGGAGGGTGGCATAGTAGGAGGTGTACCCGCCCCAGGGAAGAGAGACCCATTGGTCCCAACATTTTACCTACCTGTAACACCCTTAAATCTAGTATTTAGTGCACCCCTGAACCTTGCTTCCTCAGACAAGAAACTACAAGAAGAGAAAAAGGACCGAACAGCCGTGCCAAAGCTAAAAAGGGGAGGACGCCCACTGACTTGGCCCCAGCCCTACTAGCCAGTCCCCATCTCGAACCTGCTAAAGCGAAACTCCAGTGTGTCTTGCAGCCAGCAGCCTAAAGAACCCAGAGGACCTGCCCTGCCTTCAAAAGAAAAGACTCTGTCTCCCATGATTTTTTCACCAACAGACTCCAGCTCTGGCTAGATCTGCGAGTCTACACCACACTGCAACCGATGCCCTCTGCCCGAGGGCGTCGGGTGAAGTTTGAGTGGCCCCACACCACGAGGAGGCTTCCCGGCAATCCAGACCCGAGATACAGTGATCCCTGACCTGCCTCAAGCCTCCCGCTGATGCCTGCACCCTCAATCCGGAAGGTCCCCCCAACCGTGACCAAGAGCTGGTAAGAAGATCCGACCCTAAAAAGAACCCCTGCACACAACGCCTCGCGGTCTTGGCGGCCCAATCAAATGTGCCTAACCAACCTTCAGCATCCCAACTGACCTCTCCAAGTGGGGCTTGCACCCAGAAAACATTTGTCCCCAAGCCTGCAGTGTGTTTGCAAACCGGAGACTATTTTGAAAACTACAGGGCGCCCGATGTTAAAACAGCACTCTGCCGCCCCAGTGCCGCTTAGTGTGCACCTTTTGTGCTGGCTTGAACCCCATTTGCCCTGAACTTAAGTCCAGAAGCTTTGCTCCCACAACCTTGTTTCCCACTTGTAAGCAGCCAACAACCAGAGGCCCTCTATCCCCCATTGAATAACATTGGCCCTCAGCACCCTGCACCTGGCCACCCTAATGCCACTGAGGGTGTAACAAGAGTGCATCCTTCACCTTGGGATCCCCTGAGTCTACCCCCAGAATACCAACTCCCACAACCGAATACTTACCTTTGAACCTGTACCCCTATTTACCTCCATAGGATAACATTGACTGTTTTTCTGTGAAAAGTGTGGAGTTGGGAAATCTTTAAAAGTCTCTAAAACTGTAACAAAATAACAAAAACGCTTTTACCTACCTGTTTACAATAATTGTCCCAGTGCAGCATCCATGTATAATGCACTGTGTCAGAAAAGTAATCTGTAAAGTAATCTATAAATGTAAACAGGAGTAGCGCCAAAAAGTCTCAATATGTGCAATAATCCATAATTTGTAAGTCTTCCAATAACAAGTCCGTAGGCAGAAGATTCTGTTCAAAAACATTCTTATTTCTTTATTCTTTATTCTTTATTTTAATAATCACAGTTAAATTTTGAAAAATCAAATCAGCCAAGATCTTCTTCTCTAAAACACATCAATTCAATCACAAATCATTTCAACATATTAGATCAGCTGAAGCGTTTCGTCCTCAATGGAAATCTGTATCTTTATCCGTACAAGTCCTTAAGGAATTTACCATGGAAGGATTTATCTGGCTGTGCCGAACGGGGAATGTAACATCGTAGATAGAATACCGTCATTAAAATTGAGAACATAGGAGATAAAGATACTGAGCGTTTGTAGAATCTTGAAGTAGAGCGAGGTATTACTAGGCAAGAAATTTGCAGGATATAATGAGTGGAATAAGTGAAACTAAGAATATACTAAGTACACTTCACTAAGGGAATCTTCTGAGATTTTTTCTAGAACAGAGTTTAAATTCCATAAAGACTCGTACGGATAAAGATACAGATTGAGCAGTGTAGTATTTAAGCCCTGATGATGTCCCTTGAGGACATAACGCGTCAGCTGACCTATGAAATGATTTGTGATTGAATTGATATAACAGAAAAGAAGATCTTGGCTGATTTGATTTTTTGAAATTGAACTGTGATTATTAAAATAAAGAAGAAAGAATTTTCTTGAATAGAATCTACTGTGGATACAAGACACATCCTATTCAAGGGTAAGTAGGGCTAGACCCTACTTCTCCCTTCCATCCTGCCAGTGATGGCACATACAGTCACAACGCTCTCCGTTGTGTGTAAATGGCTCAGAGGAATACCCAAAGCCCATCTGTCACCCATACCCAGTTATGTTACCCAGAGACTGGCTGCAGGCACCAAATAAATAAGACAAGAAATTGCCAGCTTTCAAAAAGTCACATTTTCAGAATTGACATAAAAAATTTGACTTTATCATAAGTTAGGATTTTAAATTGTGATTCCAGAGACACCAAACATGAGATGGTCACCATACCCCTTTTGAAAAATACATAATAAGGTAACTCCAAATGTTATCCTATGGGAGAGGTAGGCAGTGAAAACATAATTTAAGAGTTTGTCACTACCTGGACATGTAAAACTTCAAAGTACATGTCCTGCTTTTTAAGTACATTGCACCATGGCTTCTGGGCTGTACAAGGCCTACCCTAGGGGTGACTTATATGTATTAAAATAGGAAGGTTGGAGCCTGAAATAAGTTTTTCCTAAGGTTGAAATGACAGTTAATTTTACCTTGTATACAGGAGAGACCACAAGCTCTTTATCACTTGTTAGCAGTGGTAAAGTGTACAGAGTCCAAACCGGTCAAACACAAATTCAGTAAAACAAGAGGTGTAAAGACATAGAGAGGGCCAAATCCAACAGCTGTTAGTTGATATTTATAATGTGCCAGAAACATTCTGTAATGTACTTTGCAAAACAAGATTACAAAATTGAATGAACCATATATTTATTACCTTTCATATGCCGAAACGTTCAAGAGTTCCCCTACTAATCATGGAGACACTCTTGCCATTAATTGGCATCTAAATCAGCAAATTAAAGCTGTGCATTGATTTTCAGAGTGCTTTGTCAATGGAACCTGGCTGAGAATCTGAAGAAGAAAGCATGTCAGATCCCCATCCCAGTTTATGCCTCAAAACTACTATGTTTCATTCAGTCTCAAAGATTAGCAACTTTTTGATGGTGAATGTGACATCTAACAGTAAATTACTAACCTAATTCAAAAAGGAATATCATCATGGATTCATTCTGAAGTCATCCTATGCTGGGCAATTCCTCTAATTATCTGCTGAAGTTGTAAATTCCTACGAGTGACCAACATAAACACCTCACAAAATGTAACATCAGCATGGTGGTATCAATGCATCCATGATGATGCCCTTCACTTCATTTTTTCCTCCAGAACTTTAATGAAAACTGCAGTTGACTGCCTTCGGTAGAATGCTTGGCCACTGCTAGGGCTCAGCAAATGCCTAAATGCCATCATCTCAATTATGCAGAATATTACTGTTGTATTTCGGAGAAATAAGTCACAGAGTCTCAGGTTAGAGAACATATTTTATTTATCAATGTGTTGGTAGGCATCTCACAGACTATTCTTACCATTCTCCTTGGAATATCAAGCACCAAACGAGGAACAAAGAGACCACAGCAAAAACAGGAAAGAGGAAAACAGGAAAAGCATTCATAATGGTACAACAGCAATTTCATGAACGACATACATATCTGGAAGGAAAGAAAATTAGATGGGGATCTGTTACAAGAGTTGAATTTTATTCTTCCTGCTGTAATGGCAGAATTAGTCCGCAAATCTCTAATGTCTGATGCTGCCAGAGGCTGTGCATCTCTAGCTACATAATCTGGACAAAACACCTTATTGGCAGAACCTAGGTTTGTATTCATTGCCGATTCTTGTGGGATTTGATAATGAAATGATTAATCTCCATCATTTTCCCATAGGGTCACTGAATCTATAACACATTTCAATACTCTCTGTCAAGAAGGTACCTGAATTCCTCTGATTCCGTGGGAGCAGCAGACGTGAAGGATGAATATCTTCAGAAGAGTATTTCCCAACTCCCCCACACCCCTAGACCCAGAGAACTCTAAGTCCAGGAATGAAAGGAAAAGGGGAAGTGGATAGACAAAAAGAGAGACTGCCACACTGGTGCCTTCTAGCCTCTTCTAAACTGGTCAAGTCGCACCTAGAACAGTAAGCACAACATTACTACAGTTCTACACATGCTTGGCTTCTCATACTACTCTTGTTTTATTCCCAGACTCTGCCTACCTTATTAATGTGTGGGATTTGCTGCTCTCTAATATAATTTTCTTGTGTTGAATAATAGTCTCTTTTCAGGAATGAAGCTACACAAGTGGATTTCCAGGGCTAGTACTCCAGACTGGAATGTTACAGGTGGTATACAACTGTATCTATTTTATGCATAGAATAAGATACCCCTATATACTTGGCATCAGTTGACTGGAGGCTGGGTTGAAGTTATGGAAGAATAACCATACTGAATATGTCCTCAGCATAAGCTTCTTTGCATTTGCCCAGTATGGAAAACCAATTACTCAAACTGTTCTCCATAGACAGAGTTCAAATACAGTTCAGCTCCGCAATGAATGTTGACAGTTCAAAGAGTAAGAAGACTGGAATGCAGAATCTCAGACATTAGTTCTCAGACGATATTCACAGGAAACGAAGTCTCTTACCGCAGAAGCTGGGTCAATGATAACGAGGACAGAAACTCCTACCAGGTGCTGACTGAGAGAGAGGATACTCTCAAGCGCTGTCTTCTGAATTCCTCAGCAAGCCGCAGAGAAAATATGCAGACGATACTAAAGCTGCTACGAAAGATTATCAGGTTCTGCAGGACTGAAGAATAGGAGCGGTAAACAGTTCCAAAGCTCCTAAGTCTTGCGGAGGAAAATTATCAAACAGATTGCGGAATTACCAGACGCGTGCGGCAGAGCGCGTCTAACCGCCAGAAAATCACAGTTGAAGTGCGCAGAAGATTGCGCGAGCGGTCACGAAATGGCCGCCTGCAATAACCACTAGAGCGCTGACCTAATGAAGTAGCGGCACAACCAGGAACCACTAAGGGAATGACCTTGCCCCAGTTCGCACTTCCCTTTGTAACCAACTCCAGATAGGAAACGTGGTATTTACAGCATGATGCAGAGTAAATCTAGGACCAGAAGGAACAGTCTTGGTTTGGGCTAATCGGGGTCTGACACTCTTCTCCTATTCCATCATTTACCATCCTTTGTAATGGCACTTTCCTCATTAACCTTGACTATTTTTATGGGTTTAGAGAACTTTCTCTTGGCCTTTACTATTTTTTTTAGAATATGAATCCTGACCTGATCTCCCATGTGGAAGTCTGCTTTAGTAGATTATTACAGAGCATCATACCTAGACTTGGATTTTTCCTGGTATTTGAGAAATCATCCTTGAATGGAAGATGATTTCTGATTGGTACAATAGTTACTCTTGTCAAGAAATCTAGTTTTTAACCACCAAGACAAAGATCTGAAGAAAGGTGTCTTCCCTTTCACAACCAAAATGGGGATACTCCCATAGGTCTAGCTGAACACACTCCTTAAGTTATCTACTGAATTGTTCTACCTGGATTGGGGGTTGCATAAGGCAGTTCTGGTGTTTCTTATGTGTTGGTGTGGTAGAAATTCTTTCATCTTTCTGGAACAGAGTTGGACCCCATTGTCTGTAACAAGAGTTTCCAGGAAACTATTTCTGCTAAACACTTTCTTCAGGAATTCTAGCACCACAGTTGTAACCTTGTTTAGTAATTTAACCTTAGGCCATTTGGAATGATAATCCACAAGCAGTAAGGCATATTGTATATTGAAAGTTAGACTTTTAAATGGGCATGGAATATCTAAACCTAATTGCTGCCAAGCTGTGGTAGGCCAGATCACATAATTCACAGGAAGGAAAATTGCTATTTTTATCATATGTGGCACAGACTTTGCATGCTCTCATGCTCTGTATCAATATCCATACCTTGTTACCAATAAACTTTTCTTAACAAATTTCTCAATGCAGATATGCCCATTTGACCTTGGTGACCTTCCTTCAACAGCTTCTCACATATACCTCTTGGAGGAATGCACTTCTCACTTCTAAAAACAAAATTATTGACTAATCTCGGTTCAGAAGAAATTTTGGAAAATGAATGAAATAGACCTTTTAAAGTTTTTGAAGAGAACCACTCCATGAGCCTCACAAGTTTTAGTTCTTCTGCTTTTGCATTTTCTAAAATACATTTACTCTCCTTCACTCCCTCCCCATATTCTTTGCATTCATCATTGATACATGCTACTACTTCAAATTCATCAGTAGAGGTCTTTCGAGAGGACCCGAACTCTAGGCAAACAGTAGGTGGGTCGGTTACATTTACCTGGCACATGGGCAACTTCAAAATTGAAACACAATCTGGCAACTGGTGTTGTAGATTTCAACCCTCCACCAGGTGACAGTATCTATACTATAGTTTTGTGGGTAGTATGTAAAACAAACCCCTTGCTTCACGTGCAATCTGTAAAGTGATTAATAGCCCACACACACCTGAGCAGTTCTCTTTCAATGACTGAGTACTTTCTTTCTGTTTCTCTAAGTGCTCTGAAATGCATAGTCTACTGTCCATGCACTATTCCCTGACTTTTGGGAGAGCACCTTGCCTAGTCCATAGGCACTAGCATCTGTTGAAATGATGTACAATTTCCCTTCATCAAATGGTTGCAATGTAGGAGCCTTTAATCTGGCTTTTAATATTGAGAAAATCTGTATGTTATTGTTCTTCCGACTTAATGTTAAGCACATTTTTTTAGTTACTTGCAAAGGTGTTCCCTCACGGTGGTGAAATTCATAACAAATTTGCTTGAAAAGA
The DNA here is from genome assembly GCF_964263255.1 of Lissotriton vulgaris. Classification (NCBI taxonomy): domain Eukaryota; kingdom Metazoa; phylum Chordata; class Amphibia; order Caudata; family Salamandridae; genus Lissotriton; species Lissotriton vulgaris. The sequence continues at coordinate 322,385,046 of NC_141699.1, read as the reverse complement.
CTTGAATTTTACTGTATCATTAGGTGGTAGGTCTTGGCTAATATCATCCATTAGGGTCACTTTGGACTTGGCTTGTCTTTTTGATATTAGGTGTTTTAAGTATTTTACTTACTGATGAAAGATGACAACATCCAAGATGGCCACTGAGTTGGAGCTCTCCCAAGGAGCTCCCGGGTCCAGGATTACCAAACCGGTAAATTTACCCTTGTTTACCCATCCATCCGCCTCCAATCTACTTACATCTAACACCCTTGTGCATCAGACTTGGTATTGCAATGTGGCTTACCTTTAGGAACGAACAATCAGGGACCCGACGTTCCGCTCACCTCGCCCACCTCGCCGCTCTACACCAGGATCAAGCCCTCTGAACCGGACACGTTGCGACTCCTCCTCCCATAGTTGCACTGTCTCGGGCTGTACCACCATCAGACTCGCCGCTCCATAGCTGGACTGATTGCCTCTGGATGGGGCGTACTTCTGCTTGTCACCTTTTCTTCATTGGCGCCGATGCTGAGGAGGCCCAAAGTGGTGTTTTTCCTTGGTCCACCACTACTGGGACTGCTTGCTCCTGCTGGCTTACCATGTGGGGAGCGCTTTGACTCAAACCGACACTGGAGCTCGCCGCGTCTTCTGCCAACCCCGTTGTTGTGCGATTGACGAGCCTCCTGAATTTCATCTGATCTACTGCTTGAGCACCTTGAACAGATCTGCGCCCTACCCCCCACTGTCCCGGTCTCGCAGGTCCAGTGGCTGTCACTTCTGCTCGATCGACGAGTCCTCCAGAGAATTGCTCCACAAGTTGGCGATGATCCTCATGAACTTGCACCACAAGATGGCAATCGACTGGGTCCACCAATGAGGCTGTGGTGAGTGATTTCTGTCTCCATCGTCGTCCATCCTGCTGGGTCACCTGATCGGTGATCCTCCTTTGAGTTACAACCCCAGATGGTGTCCAATCTAACCCCCCGTGAGGACACATTCTATCGTATATTTTGGACATGGTGTGGCCTTTTCGAAGATCCCCCCAGGATGATGATGGACAGTATTACTAGTAAGGCCACAGAAGTGCGCTGTTGTGGACACACCTGAGGCATTTCTTGTTTACTACCAGAGTGGCCCCAAGAGATCTAGGGCTGGAGCTGCTACCTTATGCTGCGCAGCCTTTGTCGTCGTTGGCCACTGTGAGTGGTTTCTTCATCGCGACTCCTGATTCCCTGTGAGGCCACAGTCGAGCGATGCTTTGACCGTGTTGGTGGCCTTTCATGTTTTTCAACCAGCGGCCGCCGTTGCCCGATCCCAGGATCCTGGGACTGCTCCTTTCTCTGCTGAAAATCTTATTGCTGAGTTCACCTCTCAATGGCACTGCCTGGAGGTAGGGCTGCTGTCTCCTGCTTGTCGGCTGAGTGGGGCCGCCTCTGTTTGATCGTATTTTTCCCTGACTGGTCTGAGGCTGAGACATCGACCGATGACTGTCCTGGAGACCTGCCCTGCTAGGAAAACTCAGGGGCACAATAAAAATGACTATCTTGAGGTGCCCTGCCCGGGCAGTCAGAATCACTCAGGGAAATGCCAAAGCATGAATCACTGGCACCTGTTATATGATCACAGGGTTTGAATTTTTACATGAACTCCTAAGCGCAAATTGAGTTGCTAAATGAAAGACAGAAAGAAAGCCTCATCTGAACAAAATAGTCAACAAATTTAACAATACAAACACTTATCCATGTATGTATGAGACTGAGCAACATTACTGATGCCAGGTGGAGCTGCCCAAACAGCTCTAGAGGAGATCGGTTCTGGTTCACCCCCTCGGCTGTCACCTACCCAGCCGGACATTAGACACATTGCTCCTAGTCTCCCCACGGTTACCTCCTTTCCCCCTGCCTTCTGATGAATTACAGATGATCTTCCAAACATCAGAGCTAATCTCAGCCCTGAACCTATGTACAAAGATCTGCATTCTCCTGCCCTCCTCCCTACTTGCTCCTTTAGCTGCCTTCCATTCTGATTGTTCTCCTCTCCATAGTTGGGCTGACCCGAGCTACGTTCCTTATTCCCTTTTCTTTCCCTCATTACCTTCTTTGCCCCAAATGGCAAGTGTCTCCATGATGCTATGCTCTTTTTACTCATGGGACCGTGGAACATTGTTTCTGTATATGTTGATGTTATTCTGTGCTCTTGTAACACTCGTTTTACTGTGTTACATTGTTTCTCCTTTTCCTACGTTTTTATATGCTCCTGTAAGTGATGTAATTTTGTAACTTGTTATCTTACCGATACTCATGTAAAGTGCTCTGATGCCTCCGGGTCTAGCTAGCGCTATATAAAATTCTTCAAATAAATAAACAAATAAATAAAGAGTTTGCATTCATCTGTACTGTTCTCTAATCCGGCCTTATCCAATCTCTTATATAATTCCCTTTGTTTCATTGGTTTCTGTTCTGACCTTGTGAAAAAAAACATGCCACCTTATATTGGTTTCCATGTCCTTGAATAAATAGTATTTCATCCTTCGGAACACTGATGCTGAAGACAATAAACTGAATGGCATCCTTTTGTCCTGGTATACCCCCAATGGGGTATTAAATGCGGTACAGTCTCATGAATGTTTTGATAGTTTTATCTGGTGGTACGTAATAGGCAGATACAGAGTAGTGAATACTGTTGCTCCATTCAGGATGGACAAACCATCATTAATTTTAGGCAAAAAAAGGCTATCTGCAATTATGCTCGCATGAACTGCTCTTAAGTCCACTAGCAGTCTAACATTTTCATCAGATTTTTTTGAAAAGACAACAGGAGAAATCCAATCTGAAGATTCTTTTAATAGTTTTTTTAACTCATTCCTGACACTGAAAGGTACATTTTCTATCTTCTATCTTACTGGTATGAAGCTCTCCTTCACTTAGATGAGATGGGTAAACCCATTCAATTTCCTTCCCAATTTCGTCACTGAACACCTTTGTGAACTGTCATTAATGGCTCTGCTGGTAGTAGAAAAAGGAGGTACCCCTGTAGTGTATGTCAGGGAGGGGGATAGTGACATCAGCAAGTAAAAAGTCCCTGTTTAAACCGTGGCAGGCTAGAATGGCTGAGCAAAATTTGCTAAACGGGGTGAGGGATAGGTGGAAGAGTAAGTATCCCTATTTTTTTAAAACAATAAAACATATAGAAGCAAGGCAAAGTGGACCTAGACACAAAGTTATATCAACATGAAAATATACTCAGTAGGGCAGTTTTTTTCGATTAAAAAATATCATGAAATTTATTTATAACCTCCCAGCATGGGTTACATTCTAAAACTTGATAAAAACATTTGATTTAAAAACCACAAGCGGTGGTAAAGCAATGAATCTATATAGAGTCAAAAAGTGAACAAAAACAGTCGACGCAGCGTTTCGGTGTCTCCTAGATCTTGACACCTTCTTCAGGACATTTGCAACATTTTGACACAGTATCTATAAAAATTAAAACAATATATTTTTATTTTCTTGAAAGAATATTTTGAGAAAAACCCACAACTACCTTGTATTGCCACTGAGAAAGGATATACACTTCTTTCCACATAGATTTTAAACTTCTTGTACGATTGATATTTCTTAGGCTGTTATGAAACAAACATACAATACTTGTTAGTCAGCTAACCGATTTTGACAAGGTAAAACTTTTTATCTACACTTGTGCCATTTAACAAATTGATTACCTTAACTGTCAATGGAATAAGCCTCTGCGTGCACGGAGGGGCCACCGTCAATTGCAGTAATAGGTACTCGGTTTCTTTAGACCTAAAAGTATATCATATATAGTCTGATTTTCTAGATATGTATACATGGAGGCTGTTGTTTACTATTTAGCCGTAAAATGACCCAGTTTACTAACCTGTTTTTAATGTTAGGTAGGTCTTGACGATATCGTTCAGTAGGTAATAATATCTTTATCCAAATCTTCACTTTCTTAATTAGATGAAGAAATCTGTACATGGGCAACACAAAAATATTGTGCTCAGAGTCCCTCAACCACTATATCTCTGTGTGCTAGACTATTTTTATGAGTTTATGATTTAGTGTCTAATTATGGGCATGTGGTCGCAGTCTGATTAGTACTTATAATGCCGACTCGCCCTTGGTGACGTAATTAATTTGGTCACAAAAAACGGAGTATGAATTAAGACTTGGCTCTGGGTAAATTAAACTTGTAACCCCATTTGTAAATAAGCCACGCTTGTATCCCAATAGAAGATAATTCTATAGCAAATCTCGAGAAAAAATCAATAGTGTCGTTTTCAAAAAACAAAGCTAATGATAACTTGGACATTTTGACTCAAGAGTACTTTGGTAATGGGCGAGGGTGTACTCATGTTCTCCATGAAGGAGTGACTCGAGTAACCATATGGACGGTCAATGGATGGTCCATCAGACATTCCGATATGTCTAAGGGTTAGAGAGGAGCTATCGTATGTCTCTTTTTCTTCGGAGCCTTTTGCCTACCTTTAGGTTAAAATGCGGCCTCCCTGCTCCTCCGTGCTTCAGTCTTCTGGGCGATTCGGAGTAGATAAAGCGTATAATGGGACAGCGTTTTTATGCTGACGCCGCTTGGATAGACCCGGAAGTAATAAAAGCGACTGATCGCGAATCTATATCTGGGTTTTCTAAAAAGAACCGCTAACTAAATATCACATCTAGATCTTTTCTATTCCACTTACTGCATCTCCAAGAATCATTACTTATATGATAATTTGTATTGTTTTCATTCTCGGTATTAAGGTCGTCTCCTGAATTCCTGACCCGGAAGAGCATGAACTCAATACACAATTCCGCATAATGCGAGCCCCTAAATTTCGAGAATATAAGCATTTACACATAGATTAGTAAAGAAAATAAGATTTTGGGATAGATTGGAGTTTAGTAATTTTCCAATACCCAAGTTATTTTATTTCTTGTTGGGAAGTTCCGTTTTGCGTGGGTCGCCCATATTAGATTGGGATAACTTTAAATCAAAATACGAGCCCCTGAATTTCAAGAATGTAAGTATTATACATAGTTTGGAAATTAACTTGATACGTTGGAATTAGTGATGTGCATTTTGTATTTTTTGTTAAGAAGTTCTGTTATTACGTGGGTCGGCCATCTTGGATTGGGGTAACTTTGGAACCAAAATAAAGTATAACCACAATCAATTGCGACTTTGTTTACCTTAACACAAATAACGGTACATTTTGGAACATGCATCCATAAGACCACGTTATATTGTTATTTGTATATCCTTTGACTATACAATATATTGGCTCACTCCATATGAATAAAACATCCTCATTACTGCTCGAAAGACCTTGCTTCAGCATTGGTTCTAGTCACCAAGCTAAATTTAGGTAACACCCTGATGACATATTCATGTTCCAAATATATATGTATTACAAAACCACTCCTACCCGACAGTTACATAACAATGCAATATATCTCACAGTGGATTATTCTACAGTCATATAAATCATAGTATTCTATCCTTGATACATATGGCTGAGATACCCGCCACCCCCTCTCAACACAATCCCCAAGAATGGGAATACGGAAACAGTTCTGAACTTTTGGAAGGCGGGAGGGAGTTACCCTCCCGGCCGTATTTATTAAAATATGAAACAAAATTAAAACATTAAAATAACAGTTTCATATCATGTACAATTTCATTTCCACATTACGATGTTTTGGGTGACCTTAACACATTTCTAATACAAAGGTTCTCCTAGCCGATACGAACATCCTACAAATGCATTTTCAAATTGAAATTGTACATCCTAACGTTAAGGGCCAACGGCAAGGTCGTAACCGGTGTCAGATCCCTAAACCAAAACTCCCCCCTCACTTGTGAGGGGCGGCCGCACAGAGGACTGCACCTCATGTGCACATACCAATTTCCCTTGTCTTGACGGGGGTTCCAATTAACTCGACGCCATCTTACTGGTCGTCCGAGGACTCGTGTGAGGTGTCTAGAAGGTAGCGTAGACCCCCCTCCCCACCCCACACAACTTACCACATCTGCCGTCGCAGATGTCCTGGCCCCGGGAAATTCCCAGGAGGGGCCCGTAGCCCCTCCTATCCAGGGAGGGGCCTTGACCGCCTTCCCTTTCCTTTCGGCGTCCCATCCTTAGAAGGGACCGCCTCCCCGTTGAGGGGCCAATGGCCACCTCCCCCCGGGCGCTCCCATACGTAATGGGTGACGCCCCCCCCTAGGGATCTTCCAATTACTGCTCACCGATCATGACCTTACCGCCCGACCAAATAATAAATACGACAAACTAAAAAAGAGGCTAATTACTAAAGAGGAGAAAGACAAAAGATATTCAAAGTATGAACTGTCTAAAACATCACTGATCAACTCTGGTGCGAATACTTTTATTCAATAAAGCATACCGTAAAGAATTATCCATTTTATTGCATACTGAATCACAACTTTATTCAGAACAACCTGTAAGAAAAAATTAATTACCACGTCAAATGACTTTATTTCAAAACAACTTGCTGTCCTCAGGGGCTGGTGGGTGGGTCAAAATTGGCTCTTCGTTCCGTCTCGAGCTCATGTGCAGCGGGGAGGTGCAGCTTCAGAGCACAGGAACAAGAGGATGCTTCCTTGGCTTGTCGCTCCTTTTATCCTTCTTCGGGCGGGCGTAAACCCGCCTCCACCCGCCTCCGGGGGCGTGGCTGGCGGCTTCAGTGTCTAGGACAACCCACTCTTGGGCGGGAAAAAGCGCGCCCCGGCTACGCCGCTTTGGGCATACCAGCCGAGACTCGCCTCCCGCCCAAGATGGCTTCCCGGGGGGATCGGGGTACTCCACCATACGTTCGGGGGGACCGGGTGGTCGCCCCTTTCCATATGGCTGAGATACCCGCCACCCCCTCTCAACACAATCCCCAAGAATGGGAATACGGAAACAGTTCTGAACTTTTGGAAGGCGGGAGGGAGTTACCCTCCCGGCCGTATTTATTAAAATATGAAACAAAATTAAAACATTAAAATAACAGTTTCATATCATGTACAATTTCATTTCCACATTACGATGTTTTGGCTGACCTTAACACATTTCTAATACAAAGGTTCTCCTAGCCGATACTAACATCCTACAAATGCATTTTCAAATTGAAATTGTACATCCTAACGTTAAGGGCCAACGGCAAGGTCGTAACCGGTGTCAGATCCCTAAACCAAAACTCCCCCCTCACTTGTGAGGGGCGGCCGCACAGAGGACTGCACCTCATGTGCACATACCAATTTCCCTTGTCTTGACGGGGGCCCCAATTAACTTGACGCCATCTTACTGGTCGTCCGAGGACTCGTGTGAGGTGTCTAGAAGGTAGCGTAGACCCCCCTCCCCACCCCACACAACTTACCACATCTGCCGTCGCAGATGTCCCGGCCCCCGGAAATTCCCAGGAGGGGCCTTGACCTCCTTCCCTTTCCTTTCGGCGTCCCATCCTTAGAAGGGACCGCCTCCCCATTGAGGGGCCAATGGCCACCTCCCCCCGGGCGCTCCCATCCGTAATGGGTGACGCCCCCCCCTAGGGATCTTCCAATTACTGCTCACCGATCATGACCTTACCGCCACAGGTCGGATAGTTGACCGGCTATCCGGACCCCCCACAAAACTCCTACCTAAAGGTCATGCTGTAAACTCTTTAACCAAGCTACGAGGTCTCCTATGAGTAAAGAATTCCCCACCCGGGACAAATGGACCCCATCTTCCAGATACATATGGTCCCCCCTGATACACCCATGAGGAATCGAATGCAATGTACTTGTACAGAACAGTCTACCCAGTTTGTTATTTACCTTCTTCACAGAATGATTTATAGCAGACACTGAATTAGCCCCCCGCCACACCTTTCGTGGAATCATATGGGACCATGCAATCGTGCACCCTGGAACCCTTCTCGCCAACCAACTTACTGTGGATAGTATCGCCTCGAGAAGTAGTCGTCTATCAGTGGTCACCAAATCATTACCCCCAAGATGCACTATGATTATAGATGGCGGTGACCTTGTCCGCCCTAACAAACCCTCGAAAAAAGTTTGAAACTGGTCAATACAGAGCCCGCCCCTTCCGTATAAGGTCACCCTGTACCCGTATTCCCCAGCCATGTGAATCATGTCACCTGCTTTGAATACGTCCGCGGCACGCCTCACGTATGAGTGGCCCACGACCCACACCACTTTTTCCTCAGCCTGTGATCTTTGACCGCTGGTTCCCAGGTGTCGGGTCGACTGCACAGTCCGCCCCGCCTCGTAAGCTTGCGAAACTGTAAACCAAACAAAAACAAGAAGCGTGAGTACATGATATCAGCTTCACAACATGTGCAACCGCACATACCTTTTGTAACAATTCGAGGACCAACGCCCCAACTGTTTCACCTTTTCCAAACTCAGACCCCTGGCTGTAGCCTCTGTAGCAGCCCCTATCCGGAAGGAATGGGTCCCAAACTCGCCCGGGTTCAAGCCCGCGGCCGAAATTGCCATTGCAAGCACCCGCTGGAACTGAAACCTCGTCAGTGGGGTGGCGTCAGCGTGTCTCAGCAAGGTCCCCCCCATGATGCCGCCCTCTGCGCCAAATATTCCTCAACGCATACGACAGGGCACATGGGAGATCCGGGAATCCGATGGACTACTACACTGTCCCCGATCGCACCCTGATCGGTCTTGGACCTGGCAAACGAGACAATCATCGTCTCCCCCTTTACTTGAATGTGCTCTCGGCACAGTCCCCCCCCCCCCGTATCCTGCTTGTTCTTTGCCACCAGTTCGCTTACCCGCATAGCCCCATGGAATGCTAATGCAAAAGCGGCCCGGAATAACACTGTTTCTGACTGGGATGAACATGTCGCAGGGAGTACGGACAGTAACAGGGCCAACTTTTCCAGACCTATCGGGTGCCTTTCATCTACTCTGCGACCCTCAAGGCGTTGCCACCCACGCAGCGCTTTCTGTACTTCAAAAGACGCTGTAGGGTCCTGGATACCATAAGCCCGTGCCATGAAGGAAATGGCGGCCCGATGCCTCTGGGCCGTGGCTACCGATTTGCCTGCCTGATGTAATGACAGCAAAAACTTTACGACAAACTCTTCCTGGCCCCACAGCTCCCTCCTAGCAGAACCCAAAAAGGATCAATATGAACGGAACGCCCCTTCATATGCCTTCCTTGTCCTGGGTGCTAAACTCTCTCCCACGAGGTTTTGTAGTTCGGGGCACCGAGAGACCAGAGAGCTTCGGGAAATGGTGCCGCCACCTGGTCCGCTGTGGGCAGAAAACCCCAGAAGGCCTGCATACGGAAATGAGAAAGCGCATCAGCAGCCTGATTCAGCACCCCTGGCACATGTCTCGCCCTAAAGAGCACGTTCAATTGCATACATAGTAAGATAATTTCCTTGAGCAATCTCAGAATCCATTTGCATCGTGCAGCCTGACTATTGATACACTCAACCACGGTCATGTTATCAGACCAGAACACCACAGAGTGATCCCGAAACCCCTCAGGCCATGTTTTCAAGGCCACCAGAATAGGGAACAGTTCGAGAAAAGCAATGTTACTTGTAAGCCCGCACTCGTGCCACCATGACGGCCAGGTTTGAGCCGACCAGTGATTACCAAATATGGCGCCAAAGCCTATACTCCCCGCCGAATCTGTCCACAGCCCCAACTCCTCGGAGGACACCGCCAGCTTGTTCCAGACAACCCGACCATTGAAATCCGCCAGGAATGCCAACCAAATGCGCATGTCCTGGCGAATCTCTGCCGAGAGCCTCGTGCGGTGGTGCCCCTCTTTAAGACCGACCATGGCTTGTGCAATCGAGCGGGAAAAAGGGCGGGCCATTGGCATTACTCTAAGGGCAAAATTCAACTGACCCACAGTCTGCTGCAATTGATGCAAATTCACCTTAGTCTCCTTAATACATGTTTCAAGGGAGGCCCTGAATTTCCTCACCTTTTCTTTGGGCAACCGGAAGCAACCCTCTTCGGAATCGAGCTCTATTCCAAGAAACTCGAGTGAAGTAGATGGCCCCACAGTCTTACCTGGCGCCAATGGCACACCAAACTGACTCATCAGACCACAAAATTCTTTTAAAGCCTGTGCACATTCTGGGTCCCCGGCTGCCCCCAGGAACAGAAAATCGTCAAGATAATGCATAACATGCTGAAACCCCGTCATTCTTGTGAATGCCCATTGCAGAAAACAACTGAATTTCTCAAAATAAGCACAAGATATGGAGCATCCCATTGGCATACATTTATCCATGTAGTAGCGCCCCTGAAACATGAAACCAAGGAGACGCTGATCGTCTGAGTGTACCGGGAGCAACCGGAACGCTGACTCGATGTCTGATTTGGCCATCAGCGCTCCGGGCCCCAGGCGATTCAACATGGCGACGGCATCATCGAAAGATGCGTACCGCACCGAACAAACCTCCGGGTCTATCGCATCGTTCACCGAAAGACCTCTCGGGGCTGACAAGTTATGTATCAATCTAAACTCACCCGGGTCCTTCTTGGGGACCACTCCCAAGGGTGAACAAACAAAATTAGCAACTGGTGGCATGTCGAATGGTCCAGCAACCCGACCCCGGGTCACCTCCTTCCCAATCTTCGCTTGTACCACCGCCGTATTCTGCAGGACCGACAGTTGGTTCCTACAATGTGCTTTACCCTGAAAATTCCCCACTGGGATGCGGAAACCATACGAAAAACCGTCTCGCAACACCCCAGCGGAGACATGATCCGGGTATTCATTGAGCCAAGGAATCATTGCCATGGTATCAACCGGGGTAGGTAAAGGCGCCCCTCGGACTATTTCAGACCTGTTTGGCGCTTCCCCTACTTCCGTTATCACCCGTTTTGGCTCTGCACATGGTCTTGGGATGCGAGGACTGTCCACACCCGCCACAGTCGTGCCTAAACTTGCATGACCCCTGGGGCCTTGTACACTTTCCCCTGTTAAAATTCCAGCAGACCCCTTTTTTACCTGTATTGCCATTCGACCTTGAATGATGCTCGTTACTTGAACCCGCCCGAAAGGGCGCCCCAGATGAATGGCGGGAAAACTCGCCCCCGTTTCCCCCCAACAATGGCGCCTTTGTCATGCCTGATTTCTCCATTTTTTGCCAGGAAATGGAGTCGTAACAATCCCACGTCAGAGATGTGTCGAACTCCTTGGCCTTACGAAAAATATTATCGTAACAAAACCACTGATTGCCCTCATATGTCTGAGAATACTCCATAATGCGTGTCTGGTACACGGGTAACTCGGCCAACAGTTCAGGCCTCCGTTCCCCCATAATTGCAGTGAATATGCCAAATGCTCTGCCCCAATTACCTATCGTCTCATCGACTCTGAAAGCGGCCATCTTGGCGCGCCAAACACTCGAGTGCATAAACTCTTTTTGAACTTTCACGTGCTCAATCTCATAATGATCAGTTAATAAAGAAAACATGTTTATATATTTCTCAGCCCATATCCTCTCCTTGATTTCCATCGGAATATGCTGAGCCACTTTCTCCCTTCTCGAGGGTACTGACCCCTCCCCCGCAATCGGCAGTAGTTGCTTACCTGAACCGGAAGCTGTAACCGTAGTCGCTGCCGAACTCATGCCCGCTGCGGGTTGTCCCACTGGAGCCTGCGGGGGAACAAAAGGACATGGAGCCTTTGCAGCCTCTCTTGATTGCCGCAACTGCCTCATTACTGCCCTGGCGTCATCTGCCGTAGCCCCCTCACTCTCTTTCCCCAACCATGCTGCCAGCTGTGCAGCCAACTCGGGAGGCATATCCTCCCCATTCACAGGGGTGACTACAACGGGAATTGGTTGCCCCTCCTTCGGGACCGGGATCGGCGCCTCAGTCGGTGTATCAGGGTGCGCCGGCGGCGCCTCGGGAACCGGGGCCTCTTCCCCAGTTGCTCCCTTCTTGGCCCTTCTACCTCTCCCGTTAGGGACTACACCCGGCAATGCTGGTCCGACGACTCGCTTAGGGCCTCCTACACCGTTCATTGCCGCCATCTGTTTCTTCATCTCGGCCATGTCTTTTACGAGCATGCGGAGCATCTGATCGGTTCCGGCCCGCTTCCCGGCCTTCTTGCCCGGCATTGTCCAACGCTGATTTCTGAAGGGACAAAGACAAGAATTAAAACGCTCAAAATTGGCTCTTCGTTCCGTCTCGAGCTCACGTGCAGCGGGGAGGTGCAGCTTCAGAGCACAGGAACAAGAGGATGCTTCCTTGGCTTGTCGCTCCTTTTATCCTTCTTCGGGCGGGCGTAAACCTGCCTCCACCCGCCTCCGGGGGCGTGGCTGGTGGCTTCAGTGTCTAGGACAACCCACTCTTGGGCGGGAAAAAGCGCGCCCCGGCTACGCCGCTTTGGGCATACCAGCCGAGACTCGCCTCCCGCCCAAGATGGCTTCCCGGGGGGATCGGGGTACTCCACCATACGTTCGGGGGGACCGAGTGGTCGCCCCTTTCCATTAATACAGGAACATTTAAGAAATACACATATAGACCTGCCGTCATACTTGAAGTATTCCCACAGCTGTAGTTCTTTATTCTGATTAGACTGGCAGAAATTTAGCGAATATTTCTTATTGTAATCACCCGGTCATTGTTCTATACAGGCTGGAGTAGTATTTTCATCACACTAGATACCGGGAGTAGTTCCCATGCGGGGAAAACTTGACACATGTTTTATGTACAAGGAAGGGAACTTCTTAGTTGTTTATATTATTTTCAGATTTATCTATAAATAAGGAGAAAATATTGGGTTACAGGATTAGTCTTTCCCACTCTTCTCTATTATTTAGGCCGGTCCCAAAGGTGTCAAATAGAGACATATAAAATTGTTCTCTCTTTTTTCTTTTATTATTGAAATTTCCCCCTCTAGAGCTATGAGATATAACTTCAACAACACACCACTTAAGGTCTTCTAGTTTGTGGTTGTGTGATGCCCAATGTTCCACTAACGGGGCAGATTTCTTTTGTGTCCTGATGGCAGACTTGTGTTCCGTTATTCTCGTTTTTATCTCTCTCGCTGTTTCACCTATGTAGGCCTTATTGCAAGGACATTTTATCATGTAAATAAGATCTTTGGTTTTACAGTTTGCAAAGTTTTTAACATTATGTATTATACCATTATATGATATCAAGTTTCCTTTAATCATTGATAAACAGTTGGAACATGTATTACAAATGAAGTTTCCTGTCGGAAGTGGAGTTCTATTGATTGTATTAGGGGTGCTCCAAGTCTTTTCTTTAAAAGTATGAACCAGACAATTTTTAATTGTTCTGTTCCGACGAAAGCTAAACATTGGTTTTGGGATATTTTCACCTGGTCTGTTATTTAGTAAAGACCAATTGCGGTTTATAATGTTTTTTATTTTGTTGCTCGCTGCACTAAAATTAGTTACAAAAATTAATCTATCATTGCTTTTGTGATTTTTTGCTTTATTCTTATCAAACAGTGCCTCTCTGTTGTAATATTTCGCACGTTTGTATGCACGTTTGATTAATTTATTCGGGTATCCCCGGTCCTTCAGTTTAATGGAAAGGGCATCTGCATGTTTGTTAAAATCTTGTATATTGGTACAATTATGTCTAATGCGTAAATATTGTCCAAATGGTATATTGTCCTTTTGACTGTTGGGGTGATTGCTTTTATAGTGTAACAATGTGATACGGTCACTTGGTTTGGTGTAAAGATCTACCCCCGAAGTTGTGTTGTCTACTCTTATTTTGATGTCCAAGAATTCAATTGCCTCTTTATTAAAATTAGAAGTGAATTTGAGATTTTTATCTCCCAAATTCAACCAAAGAATAAATTCATTGAGTAACTCTAATGTGCCCGTCCACATGAAAAAAATGTCGCCGATATATCTCGACCAACATGTGATGTTTTCACTGAATGGTGCTATACTGTTAAAAATATGTTTGTCCTCAAAGGCCGCTACGTATAAACAGGCCAGATTGGGGGCACAGGTCGCCCCCATGCTGGTCCCTTTTATCTGCTTGAAAAAATTATTCTTGAATAGAAAGAGGTTGTTTTTCAAAATGATTTCTGCACAATCAAGAATAAACGTTGCGTGCTGGCTCAAATCTTCAAAACCCATTTTTTAGGAGGCCCTCTAACATAGTGATGGTGTCATCCTGTGGGATGTTAGTATAGAGGGCCTCTATATCCAAAGTAACCAACCATTGGGTGGTGATGTCATATGGTAAACCCTCTATTTTTTCAATCATGCATGTGGTATCTTTTATATATGCTTTTTGGTTTATTACTATCGGTTGTAAGAACCTGTCTATATATTTACTGAGGGGTTCTGTGATTGAATTAATTGAAGATACAATGGGCCGCATAGGTGGGTCCGCTATATTCTTGTGGACTTTAGGAAGTCCATAAAGGGCAGGAATGATGGGTGCCTCATTTTAAAAAAAATTATATTCATCCTGACAGATTATTTCATCTTCATGAGCAAAGTTAAGGAGCACATGCACTCTTTGGATCAGGGCATTCCATTCTAGTCTACTAGAGGAACAGTAATGTTCAGAAATATTTAACAGTAACATCATTCTTCTGTCATATTCTTCAGTCTTCATTAAAACTATACTCCCCCCTTATCTCCAGGTTTAATGGTTAGAAGCTCATTTTTTTCTAGGTTTTTTAAGGCAATTCTTTCTTCTCCGGTTAAGTTATTTATACCTCTCAAGGGATGCGTTAATAGTTCTGCGATGTTACTTTCTACCTCTTTTTCAAATAGGTCTATTTGTTATTAACCATACCAACATGGGGTGTCCAAGTCGATTTTGGTTTAAGACCCGATTTATTCGTGGGGCCCTCTCTGGGAGGCTTATCTTTAAAGAAGTCTTGCAACCTGATTTTCCTAAAAAATCCCTGTAGGTCCCTTTCTAAATTATATTTATCGACCCGGGTGCTGATGGCAAAACCCAAGCCCTTTTCTAAAACTTCTTTTTCTGTTTTGTTAAGGATAATGTCAGAGAGATTTATGATTGCTGCTTTTTGATTTAATCCCATTTCGGTTGGCTCCTTGTGTAATATCTCCTCTGTTGTTGAGGTTGAGGGAAAAATTTCCCTCTCCCATTGCCTCTCGGGTGGTTGTAATGGCTTTGATGGTTTCCCCGGCCCGTTGGCCTAAAAAAGGCAGTGACTCTCTATTGGGGGTAGATGTAGCTTCACCTGCTCTATTTTTATCCGTTGTTTTATCTTGTTCAGAATCAGTGCTTGTGTACGAGGAGTCCGAGAAGGTCATTCGTTTTTTGGGGTATGTACGCCAAGGTTGTTGCCACTGGTTTCTATTGGGAAAATTGTCTCTAGGGCGATCAAAAAAATCCTTTTGAGTATAGGGGTAAACTGTCTCAGTGTTGTAATTGGTTACGTCTTTATTGAAATTGTTCGTTTTTTTACCAAAAAGGTAGTCCCTATAACCAGAGACATCCCTTTGGATGTCTTCTAATTTTTTCTTTGCGTCTTCCAGTATTGAACTATCTAACTTAGTTTCCAGTTCAGCTATTTCTTTTCTGTCTATAATTAGGATGGAGTTGGCCGTTTCAATTATTAGCAACATCCAATCCCTGCTGCATCTATTGGCAATGAGGGTCCAATTCTCTATAAATCCCGCATGTCGTATGAAGACCCCACGTTCGTTTTTTACCTGTAAGCCACTAGGGATTATGCCTTTTTTAAGATAATCAATTAGGAAGTCCGCATGCAATTCTGTGCGAACTAGTTTCTTTTTATTGTTCCATAGTTCGCGCCATTTATTTTCATCTTTATTAGTATTCGTAATTGAAGTATAATTTTTAGAAGTGCCATTTACAATTTTATTAAATTCTTCTTCGGAAAAACCTTTGGTTTCTAAAGTGTCCATTATTAATTAGGTACACTGTATGGGTAAATCCCCTTAACAAATTTGTTACGACAAAGGACGTCTCCCAGCTAACAAGCTGTGCAATTACTGGTAGTAGAAAAAGGAGGTACCCCTGTAGTGTATGTCAGGGAGGGGGATAGTGACATCAGCAAGTAAAAAGTCCCTGTTTAAACCGTGGCAGGCTAGAATGGCTGAGCAAAATTTGCTAAACGGGGTGAGGGATAGGTGGAAGAGTAATTATCCCTATTTTTTTAAAACAATAAAACATATAGAAGCAAGGCAAATTGGACCTAGACACAAAGTTATATCAACATGAAAATATACTCAGTAGGGCAGTTTTTGTCGATTAAAAAATATCATTACATTTATTTATAACCTCCCAGCATGGGTTACATTCTAAAACTTGATAAAAACATTTGATTTAAAAACCACAAGCGGTGGTAAAGCAATGAATCTATATACAGTCAAAAAGTGAACAAAAACAGTCGACGCAGCGTTTCGGTGTTTCCTAGATCTTGACACCTTCTTCAGGACATTTGCAACATTTTGACTCAGTATCTATAAAAATTAAAACAATATATTTTTATTTTCTTGAAAGAATATTTTGAGAAAAACCCACAACTACCTTGTATTGCCACTGCCTTACTCAAGTTTGTACATAGCTAGTATTTCAAATTAATACATCATAGACAACCCCTTAGTCTCTAAATACACATCTCATCAGGGAGGCCGCATTTTAACCTAAATGTAGGGAAAAGGCTCCGAAGAAAAAGACACATACGATAGCTCCTCTCTAACCCTTAGACATATTGGAATGTCTGATGGACCGTCCATTGACCGTCCATATGGTTACTCGAGTCACTCCTTCATGGAGAACATGAGTACACCCTCGCCCATTACCAAAGTACTCTTGGGTCAAAATGTCCAAGTTATCATTAGCTTTGTTTTTTGAAAACGACACTATTGATTTTTTCTCGAGATTTGCTATAGAATTATCTTCTATTGGGATACAAGCGTGGCTTATTTACAAATGGGGTTACAAGTTTAATTTACCCAGAGCCAAGTCTTAATTCATACTCCGTTTTTTTGTGACCAAATTAATTACGTCACCAAGGGCGAGTCGGAATTATAAGTACTAATCAGACTGCGACCACATGCCCATAATTAGACACTAAATCATAAACTCATGAACTCATAAAAATAGTCTAGCACACAGAGATATAGTGGTTGAGGGACTCTGAGTACAATATTTTTTTGTTGCCCATGTACAGATTTCTTCATCTAATTAAGAAGGTGAAGACTTGGATAAAGATATTATTACCCACTGAACGATATCGTCAAGACCTACCTAACATTAAAAACAGGTAAGTAAACTGGGTCATTTTACGGCTAAATAGTAAACAACAGCCTCCATGTATACATATCTAGAAAATCAGACTATATATGATATACTTTTAGGTCTAAAGAAACTGAGTACCTATTACTGCAATTGACGGTGGCCCCTTCGTGCACACAGAGGCTTATTCCATTGACAGTTAAGGTAATCAATTTGTTAAAGGGCACAAGTATAGATTAAAAGTTTTACCTTGTCCAAATCGGTTAGCTGACTAAGACGTATTGTATGTTTGTTTCATAACAGCCTAAGAAATATCAATCGTACAAGAAGTTTAAAATCTATGTGGAAAGAAATTTATATCCTTTCTCACAAAATACCAGGTAGGAATGAACAATCTATACATGCATAAACATTTGGGAGTATAGTCAAAATACCCATATGGAAGACAGCTTCAATAATAACATCAATTGTAATATGTGGTTTTTCAGTTTTAGATGCTTGTTTTTCTCCATGATGTAATGTGTATTTAGAGACTAAGGGGTTGTCTATGATGTATTAATTTGAAATACTAGCTATGTACAAACTTGAGTAAGGCAGTGGCAATACAAGGTAGTTGTGGGTTTTTCTCAAAATATTCTTTCAAGAAAATAAAAATATATTGTTTTAATTTTTATAGATACTGAGTCAAAATGTTGCAAATGTCCTGAAGAAGGTGTCAAGATCTAGGAAACACCGAAACGCTGCGTCAACTGTTTTTGTTCACTTTTTGACTGTATATAGATTCATTGCTTTACCACCGCTTGTGGTTTTTAAATCAAATGTTTTTATCAAGTTTTAGAATGTAACCCATGCTGGGAGGTTATAAATAAATTTCATGATAGTTTTTAATCGACAAAAACTGCCCTACTGAGTATATTTTCATGTTGATATAACTTTGTGTCTAGGTCAACTTTGCCTTGCTTCTAGGGATACTTACTCTTCCACCTATCCCTCACCCAGTTTAGCAAATTTTGCTCAGCCATTCTAGCCTGCCACGGTTTAAACAGGGACTTTTTACTTGCTGATTAATGGCTCTGCAGCACAAGAATTGAATTGAGGCTTATCTTCAACTGTTTTTGGTCTTTCCATCCTTAAATGCAAAGACCTGAGTTAGCATTGTAAATTGTAATCTCTGAAGATCCGCCCTTGAAAGACACCTTGTTGCGGACGTACCTCAACAAGTTGATTATATTAGCATTGAACATCACCACATTGTTATCTGCAGACTTCTGCTAAATCTGTACTGATGGCAGCGTTGTTTCAAGTATCATTCTGGGTATTATAGTGAATGATGATTCAGAATCTGTTAAAAAATACAATTCCTTCTGCAATAACCTACATTTAGGGAGTTTCAACTTCTTGCTGTTGTCATCCTCCTGTTGAATCATAAGTTGGTGTTCTCTTCCACATGTCATGTAACACCCTCATTATCTCTTGTAACGTCCTCTGTTATTTGGGCTACTTTTACATTGCCGCTGTGTTTGTTATCTCAACATGATTTAGCAAAATGCCCCCGTCAATGAGATATGCTGCATTCCTTGTTTAGAGTTGGGCACCCTCTGAAATTAGTAATGTAAGATGTGATTCCACATATGTAACATTCTACTCTAGTCTCGAGCTTCTTATCTTTACTCATGCAATTTTTAATTGTAGACTTCTTAATCTCCACATCGCATACTTCCACTTCCTTCTTTTGGTCTTTGACTTCATTGACGTACTTTACCCAGGTGATAGATTGTTTTTATGGCCCTGGCAGATTTTATCAGTTCTTCTAAGGGTAGGTCCATTATGACCCACAAGTGCGCTTGTATCCTTTTCACATTAGCATTGACTATTAGTTGTCCATGATCATTTCATCCGTATTGAAACCACAATTGCTAGAATTGGAGATACTTTGCAGGGCTGTTGGGAACTAATCAAACCTTTAGTGTTCTCCTTGTCTCCTTGTATAGATGTGATATCTCTCAAGTGTTTTACTTAAAACGGGGTTAAATCTGAGTTTCAATCTTCATATAGCTTCCTCCAATCATCTAAGTCCTACTCGTCTTCAGCTAGAAAATCTTTTGACCATCTGACCGCAACAGACAAAGTAATATACAAATGTTCCTCTCCACAGGCATCCTAATAGCATCAATAGCTATCAGGTAAGTTATATACACCTCTTTCCACCTTTTCCATTCTACCGGTGGATCTCCTTTCACTTGTATGAACTTGTGGGGTGATCAAATTGCATTTAGAAAAACAGTAGTTACAGAATTGATTAACCGTAACCAACAGGAGAGCTGGTTATGAAAAGTAAACATTAAATTGCTTTTACTGAAAGGTTTTACAGCTTGTGACTCTCACCATGTAAATAATACTCTTGACAGGCTCATAGGCAATGGAAAACAATTTTTTTTAACAATTTCTGAGCATGCATATTCTATTAATAAACAATTTTTATTCAGCAGTAAACACAGCGATAAAATGTACAATACATTAAAAACAGTATCCAGTTTATTATAGAAATAAAAATGCATTTCATTATAATAAACAACTGTCAGATTGCATCAGACAATGTACTCTTGTCTTAAAAGACCTCTTACATAAACATGATTATAAATGCCAGCTCCTACCCAAAGTCCTGTGCATACATGAAACCATTCATGCACGCCCCTCTCTGTCTCAATCAAATCTGGATTTCCTCAATCTTATAATTGCTCAAAAAAAGTGGAAAACCACAAACAAAGTGCGTTCGTTCTGCAAAAGTTGCATGTGCAAAAGTGCAATTTGGGTCTCTCTAAATCCCATTAATTTTAAATAGGGTTTGAGGTACAGCCCCCTCGGATATGTATAAAATTTGCATAAAAAGACAAAGTGTATAATATCCTGTGGAGACCTATTGTCGCAGACACAGGGCCCTCTATCCTCGACTCGAGCTACATATCCGGGAGGAGAGGCCACTAAATGATGGAACATGTTAAACCTGAAATGGGTAATAAAAAACAATTGTCAGCGCTGATTAAAATAGTGAGGTAATGCTCTATTCCCAACCCTGATTTAACTAAGACCTGTGCTATAACTGTCGACTTGGTCAGTTCCTTTCCTTCTCACTCAGCACTCGCTTTCTTATCTACCTAGGGCACAGAATGTTTCCATGATATATCTTAACCAGGCAATTTTAAAGTCAATGAAAGGCAATCCATAATTACAGCTTAGTTAAAGGAGGCCTCCTCAATGGACCAAATATTCACCCAACAAAGCAGGGGCTTGACTGCAACTAGGTCAGTGATATACCGTACCCCAAGTACTTCATGAACCGAGTATGCAGGATTACCTTGAGGGACTTTTAGCATCTGTCTCAAAGTCATTTGTTTTGGTTAGTCTGTAGTTCAGCCACTGCCTTGTAACCCCATATCTCACTCCCTTGAAGTACCTTACAGATACAGATTGCTTTAGATAATTTTAACATCACACCAGGCGACCATATACCTAATCTATATGCGTAATTTGCAATTGCTCCATAGCGTTCTTCATATACATTACCTTCTCTTCCTTTAGGTTATTCCAATTTAATTTGGTGTCAAATAGAGCACCAAGATATTTGAATGCTGGGACTTAGGCTATGGTAAAGTAACCTACCTTATAAGATTTTGTGCTGTTCCTTTGACAGCTAACTTCTATCAGAAATGACTTAGTGTACTTGGGGGACAGATCCAGCCTGTTCATATAGGAGACAAACACATCAATTAAGACGTGCAATGCTCTTGGTGTGCGTGCTATGAGCACAGCATCATCTGCACACAGCAGAATGGGCCCTGGTCTACTGCCTATTCTCGGGGTATTGGCCTGCAGGGATATCAAGGCAGATTCTAGCCCATTTATATAAGTGTAAATAAAAAAGGGGCAAGATTACAGCCGTGGCGCATACCTCTTGTGCATTTAAAGTTATCAGTAAATCCCCCTCTTGTGTGAATTTAACTGCAACTGAAGTGTTGGTATGTAAGTCATCAAAACATTGATTATTGCTTGTTCCACACCTAATTCATCTAACAGCACCCACAGTTTGCTACGGTTCACCCTATGAAATGCTGCAGTGAGATCCACAAAACCCAGATAAATGGATTCTGCCTTGGCAGCTGTACATTTTGATATCAATAAATAGAGGTTTAAGCATTGGCCCACTGTTGATTTGCCTGTTTGGAAGCCATATTGTACCATCGAAATGACTCGATTTTTGTCTGCCCACTCCACCAACCTATTTAGTAGAACCTGACCCATAAGCTTGACAGTAGAATCTATAAGGGATATGTGTCAGTAGCAATGGGGTTTATCGCTATCTCGCTTCTTATAGATAGGTACGATAATTACAGAGGACCAAGACTGGGGCATATCAGTTAACACTGAGGTGATCTCCTGTCCTGAGATTATAAACCACTTGGAAATGACTCTTCCACTGGTCTTTTGTTTGATGTGATGCCCTATGGATGGTTTATCAGGTTCTGAAAAACAAGGTCTGTTAATAACTTTCCAAAACAAGGAGCTATCTTTAAGTTCACTAGCCTGCACTAGTTCATCCCAGGCCTGTTTTTGTAATGAAGACCTGCGTTCATTGACTCCTTTTTTTTAATACCAGAGAGCTATTTCGAGTAACTGCTTTTAAAGCTATTTTTAAGTTCCTCAGTGCCTGAGATCACCCTCTGTCAAACCACCTTGGGCTATCTGAGTGCGGAGTGGCCGCCGGGGCAGGTAAAAGAGCTGCCAATTCCTTTGCAATGGCCTTAATGGAGCTAGTTATATCTTCCAATGAGGATGATATATGATCTCCTTTTGCCTCTATTTGAACAGGGAAGAATTAAAAGCATTAGTGTCCACCTGCGGCCACCGCAGGCGCCTCCCCTGATTGGTTGGCAACACAACCCCACTATCCTACTACTTTGCACTACTTGGGACCCTGTACCTCAAGCCCCATAGTCAAAGGGTTATGATCGCTGTAGGGACTATCTAAAGAACAAAATGGAGGAACCCAGCTATGATGAAATACAAATAAAATCAATTGTGGTAGCACATCCCCCTTCCTTTATAAGTAGGGGGTAGAGACTATTAGGGGGCATTACTGCATTTTGGAAAGTGAACATTAGATTGTTAGTATTTAAGAGAACATTCACATTGTGTCCATCTGTAGTATTCTCTGTGTGTCAATCTTCAGCTGCCAGACATATAGGGGTAACTCTTGGGCTTTGTCCATTGTCTGGGCACAAATGACAATTGAAATCACCTAGCTGGATAAGGCTAGCCTGTGACAGATCATCCCCTGTAACTGTTCCAGGAGACCAGTTAACTCCTTCATACTTGGTGGGCCAGAATTCCTATTTTCAGCATTGTAAAAGTCGATTATTGTAAACTGTAAAGTTCTACCCAACAAAAGCACTAGACCTTGTGCCACTGCAGAGTTCCACGCCAGTTGTTTCACAGACTCACAAAGCTCCAGTGCAATGACTATAATTAGGCTGACTTTAGCACAGCCACAGGTCAAGCCTGACTTATACCGTCCTAGGAAAAAAAAATGTCACCTCCCAGGTCTCCTGTAGGCAGATGTTCTTGTAAGAGGTTATAAATTGGAACCATCGGTTATCTTCGAATGTGAATGCTAATCCTGCCAAGTTCCATTGAACTCTCTCCCCCTTGGGTTCTGGCTAAAGTAGTTAGTGTTATCTTATCCCCCTGATTACCTATGTGACAGTTCTGGTAAGGATAACCCAAAGGGTTGGCTACAGTCTCTCTCCACTGATACTCACTAGGTTTGACAGCCTGCGTTTGGGGGTCAGTCACTATTGTCTGCACTAGGCTGTATTTAGTGCCCACAACCTGTCACTCCAGGTAATTAGGATCTGACAGGGGGGCATAAGTATTTGGTGACACCTCCATTCCCTCCCAGGTGAATGCACCCCCCTTCCAACTCAAGGGTATTGTTATTTGGTGCAGCAGGGGCCATGGTCTGTAGAAAAAACCTAGTGGCAGTGGTTTCATTTCTGATGCATAGAGAGGGAACTCATTGGAGTGCCTCAGGATATTATATGCCAATTTAGTGAATCTAAAAGTGACAATTACAGCATCATTTTTAAAGGTTGTCTTGGGTTGCCCAAATCAGGCGACCCTTCTTGCCATCAGAATATGTAAGTGATCCCTTACATTAAAACTGCTATGTTTCCCCAGCCATATGAGACACTTTGTTGAACAAATTGCCTGTGGAATCATTTGCGCCTGCTTCCACGTTTTGAACGCCAACCAGAACCAAAGTATAGGGGCAATATTCTGGGGGCAAATCGATTACCTGGTAGGCCTGTTCTATTTGTAATCTTAGGTCTAGCCCTCTCTTTGTCATAATCACGCGGGGAGGGATGTAAGCCCCCACAACCCCCAACTTCTCTCTCCAGACCATGTGTTTGAGAGTTAGGCGTACTACCAGGCGCCTCGCCCTGATCTATTGCATGGCTCACAGGCCCGTAACCCGTTGAACTATTAAAGTTTGATGTTTGACTTTCAGGCTCATTTGGCCTAAGCAAACTAGAACATGTTGCCTGATACTGGTCACCGGTTGGGGGGTACTTTTATAGCTGTATTTAACATATTTTCCACTTTCCCTATTTTTTCTCTGGAGTCTGCTAACAATTTGTCCAATTTGTCAAAGTACTGAGAAAACAAGTCTGTCATCAAATTTGTAACTATTTCCCTCAGAGTGTTCCAAAATACCCCCATGTACATCAGGCTAATGGCTGAATTTGGCTCCTCCACTCTTCCTAAAGGCTCATTTCTCTTCCTTGCTTTATGCAGTCTCCTGGGTGCCGGAGAGTCCTCTTACCCCCTGCCCTTATTATTAATGACTGGTGGTGCATCACAACCCTTTCCTGAGGTGTGTGGTGAAGTGGAGCTAACACATTGCTCGCCTACCCCTGCCGGCACTGCACTTGTGGCCTCCGCACTATGGATAGTAACCACCTGCGGACTCAAAGTAGCAGCTTCCGGTAAATCAACATTTGAGAGTTCCGGCGCTGGGGGACCAATCAAGCCCATGGATAGTCTCCTCTCTGCTTTGTCAATCTCCTTAGTAATCGCCCCTACTGCTTTTGCTAAAAACAATTCAATAGTATCCCTTTAATTGTTAGTCAGATGATCCGTATTGGCAGCTTTTCTTTTCCCCACAGTTAATCAATGAGGGGGGCTTCCTGTCAGTATTGAAAGGCCTAACAAAGCAAAGGCAGTAACTACTGAAAATAATCAAACTAGTGCTCACCACGCTACTGGATCTTCCCGGACTTCTTGTGGCTTGTGGGGTTTATATAGTAGTTCCTAGTAGGTAAAGGCGAGTACTATGTCGTGCTTCCACTTCCCTGAACAGCCACCCAAGAGGGTAGACCCCGCCAAGCCTTGAACAGCCATGGACGGATGCAGACCGGCCCTACCACATGTGTCCCACGCTGCGGGTGCCCCGAGCTGTGGGTGCCCCGAGCTGCAGGTGCCCCGAGCTGCGGGTGGCCTGAGCTGGCTTTGTGCACCTCTTGGCAAGGGTGGAACACGTTGGCACCTCCTGGTGCAAAGACTGTTTGGGGATGGAGATACCAGACAAAGCGCAGCATGCACGGGTGGCAATTCTGAGCTGGTTTTATGCACTTCCTGGCGTGGGTTGAACATGTTGGCACCTCCTGGCGCAAAGACTGTTGGGGGATGGAGTCCCCAGACAAAGTGCAGCATGTATGGGCGGCAATGAAGGGCTCCCATGCTGCGGGAGCCCCGAATTTGCTTTAAGCACCTTCGGACACTGGGGTACACGTTGGCGCCTCCTGGTGCAAATACTGTTGGGGATGGAGTCCCCATACAAAGTGCAGCCGCAATGAAGGGCTCTGGTTTCTCAATGTTAATTTGTTATTTTCCAAAATGGCTGCATTACGCTGGTTGGAACGCATACTTTCTATCAAAGTCAATGCAAAACAAAATAGCAGTCTTGAAGTTCAAGCAAAGCTTGGACTGCCACCCCTCACCAAAATGGAAGCTCTTCATTTAGTGTGATTTCAGTGTTTACAGTGGTATTCATTTACTAATAAAATGTTGTATTCATGAAGACTAAGTAGTATGCCCACAAGCTGAAATATGCAAATGAGGGAATACTAGTTCTACTCCTTCAAATACTTGATGAACACTTCACTTGATTGCTAAAAGAAGACTAGTAGTATTCTAGAAGAATAGTATTTGAAGCTTAGTAGTATTGTGTTAGGGTCTATTTGCAGCTCTTGTGCTATTTCAAGAGCAAAATGAAGGCTAACTTCATTGATTATGCCCATTGTTTGAAGACGAATGGTATTCTTTGTGAGCAATATCTGAATACTAACGGCAATGATTGTGAAGACTCAAGTAAGACTAGCAGAATTTAAAGTGAATGTTAAATGAACACTATTGTGCTATTTCAAGAGTAAAATTAAGGCTGGTCCCATTTATTGTGACCGCTAATTAAAGATTAGAGGTATCTTTGTGAGCAATAGCTGAAGGCTAATGGCAATGACTGTTAAAAGTAAAGTAAGTTTAGCAGAATTCAACCTGAATGTTAATTGAACGCTATTCGCATTCATTCTGAATAATTTATAGCAATTTTATTCATTTGGTTGCTTGCACAAGTCTTCTTTTAATGAAGGCTTTTGGACTTAATTTTATGTGTTACAATTCTTGGGAGTCAATGATTTTATTATGTCTGTTACAAACTGTTAGAAATTTGATTTCTGGCTAGCTCAGATTTTGCGTCAAAGCGAGGCAAAAACCACCACTCTAGTCAGGATAAGGGAGTTACACCTCTAAAATAACCCCTGCTCACCCCCTTGGTAGGTTGGCATGAGCGGCCAGGCTTATCTTAGAGGGAATGTGTAAAGCATTTGCACAGAAGCAACAGTAAAACAGTGTACGCACTACAGAAGGACACCTCGCCAGTTTAGAAAAATATCCAATTTATATATACTTAAGACAAGACCAAATACAATACAAATCAACAATACTATACTTCAAAATCATCACTTATCAAAATATGCTTTAAAAATAGTGCCTTGATGTCCATAGCTCCGTCCAGGGCTATCACCATGTCATGAACAACAAATCCAAAAACAGTTCTGGCGAACCACGGAGTCGCAGGCCAACTACGGGGTCAGGAAGACAAGCAAACAGTACCTTTCAGAGATGCAGGGCGATGGTCCCTTGAAGTTACTTGCGTTGCAGGTCGAGCTTCTGATGGGATCCAGAGCGCTGGCGCCAACAGGCGTCGGGTGCTGCGGTGTGAAGCGCAGTGGTGCGGCGTGCAGTGCTCCCAGGTCGTGGTGCGAGTAGCGGCTCGGTGACAGCATCAGATGGCATAGTTGGTAAGACCAGGGTTGCGGTGCGAGATGGAGGTGGTACTCATCATGGTGCTAGCAGGTTACGGTGCAAGCAGCAGCATTGTCATTGTGTACCTCACGAGCGGTGCCCCCAAACCATGGTGCAGGCAATGGCGTCAATTTTGGCAGGAAGTTGCGGCGTCAGGAAGGTCCTGGCATCGTCGTGTAGCGAGACAGTGCAGAGTGCGGGCTCACAGGTCACGTTGCGAGCAGCGGCTCGGTGATGGCAGCAGCAGGCGTCGTCGGTGAGTCCAGGGTCGCGGTGCGGCGTGGCAGCAGTGCCCTCTCAGGTGCCAAAGCTTCGGCGTGAAGCAAGGCAGTGCAGAGTGCGATGCCCACAAGTAGCGGTGTGAGCAGTGGCTCGGTAATGGCATAAGCAGGCGTCGGCGGTGAGACCAGGTTTGCGGTGCGGCAGTGCCTTCAGGACACAGGTTCGGCAGGGTCATCCTAGACGTCGTCCTTTGGCATTCTTTGGGTGGCAGCACAAAACACACAGTCCCCAGTGCTGCGGGTCATAGAACCTGAAGTCTTTGCTGTTCCTGAGACTTCGTGAACAGGGGGCAAGCTCTACCTCAAGCCCTTAGAGAGTTTCACCAATTCAGTTGCAGAAAGTCCAGTCCAGGCCTTTCACTGCCCCAGACAGAAGCAACCACTACAGGTCAGCCCAGCAAAGCACGCAGCAAAGCGGTCGGTCCTTTCAGAAGTTTCTCCGGCTCTCCGTCTGTGTAGTCTTCTTGATCCAGATGAGTTCTAAAGTTCAGGGGTCTGGGACCCAGCATTTGTACACAAAAATCCATTTATCTGCCAGGCAGAGGGTGTCGGTGTCCGGCCAGAACCAATTCGGCCATCTTTGGTGTGAATTCCTGGCAAGGGGTGGAGACTGCTTTGTCAGAGGCAGACCAGGCCCTTTGAGGTGCAAGGCAATCTCCTCCCTATTCGACCGTCGTAACCCTGGTCTATTTAGCCCTTTCCTGACATACCTAGACTATTTGGAGCCACCCTGCTTCCTAGCCATCTGTCGTCCAAAAACCTGACAGGCAATCCACATTCCGAAAGAGGCACACGGGATGACTGAGCAAAATAATACCCACTTTCGAAAAAGGGCCTTTATGAATTCAGAATGAAAATGGCACCCTCGCTAAAGGCTGCATCTTTAGATGCTGTTTTCAGGCCTACCAAACTTCCTTCACTTATACCTTTCTTGGGCCACATACGTGGGTGGCACAATCCTTGTCAACCATCAGCTGTACCACCATTTGCACCTATTCCCTGCCTCCTCCTGTTACCTGTTCCCACCTGTGACCCATCGCCTGGTTCCCTTGTGCTTATGCCTTGAATTCACAGACCTATCATTTCTTAGGGACATCTTTTCCCACCAAGAAATGTCAACTCCAGTGTTCTCATCCATAATTTACCTCTGCTGTTGCCCATCCTAGCTGCATTCTATTTACATTTCTCCAACATCAAGCAATAATGCAGTAGGAGGGCTTGAGGGTAAAGGCAAGCAACAACACAGAGGGAGTGGGAAAGACAGGGCAAGCAACAACGCAAGGGATGGCTCAAGGAATGGAATGGAAGGAACAGAGCAAGAAATGACAGGACAAGCAAAAACCCGGAAGTTGGCAGGAGTAAGCAAAAACACAGGAGAGGGCAAAGAACGAACAGTGGTAAGGGGGTGGCCTGGACATACATGCACTCCTATGTGCTACAAATAAAAGTAGATAAAAGCATAAGCTGTGGAAGGACACTCAGCAAGAAAGCAATGTGTGGGTCATGCTCCAGGGAAGACCCAACACACAAAGAGGAAGAGAAGCCAGCCTATGCTAACTAAAAAGAAGCACAGAAACAGGAGTGATCATGAAGCTAACGAACAGTAAGCAGCTGGCAGGCTCCAAGCCCCTTGTAAACAATAAGTCATAGGTATCAACACATTTCCCCATAGACACAAAATGGGCAAAACTCTTTGATACTTCTGACCCGATATGTCTTACAAGCAACAGGGCAAGCGATGTCTCACGCAAGTGTTAAACATAAGTCTATATCTCCAGGAAAATATCAATGCTAACCATCTCCTGCACAACTTCCAGTTTGGCTTTGGATAATGCTGCAGCATAAATACTGCTAATTTACACATAGGTGATGCTTTCTCAATCATAGATGAAAATGACCCCTGACAGAAATTGCTGGACCTCTCAGCTGTCTTTGACAGCCGACGATTCCACCCTCGCATGCACCCTGGAGTCTCAAATGTGATACAATGTCAATGTCTTTCACAGGTTCTCTTTCTTCCTTTCCAACCAAACACCCGTTTGTTCATCTGGGCACAACCAGGTCACAAATATTCCTATCACCAGTGGCCCACAACTCCATACGGTCTGTAGTTGTTTTCAATCTTTAGATACAACAGCTTTATGCTCTACTCACAGATAACAGAAATACGATTCACCCATAGGCTTATGAGACACAACTTTACTTGAAAGTCTTCTCTGCTTTAAGCCATCCACTGCTTGAAACTTTGATTGTGCATCATATTAGACCTGGATGCCTAGCTCCTTCCACAAGCTCAGCCCGACCAAGACAGAATCATTTTTATTTGCCAGGAATGCTAAACAAAATTCAGTACAGACCTGACTCAATGACAAAACCCTGGAAGGCTATGAACCCCCACATTTCCCAGAATGCCAAGTCACTTGAAATTGCCCTAGACGCCAACCGCATCCTCAAGGAACACATTGCCATAAAATCAGACTCGTACCAGCTCTCTCTTCTATTGAAAGTCAAACTGTTACATTCATTCACCAGGACCTGTACCAACATCCCAATATTCACCAGGACCACCCATATGCTGCTCCAATTTAGGAAAGAACTGAGGTCTCAGCGATTTAAAGAACACTTAACAATGCATTTATCAGCCACAGCCGGCTTACTCATTGACTTTATGCTTGTCTTTGAGCATGTATAGCACTCAGCTGCCTTTTGGCTAGAAATACAATATAAAAAACATACACCTGTTTGGCCCACGGTTTGACACCTGCAATTTAGTTCCAAAATCCTCCAATCCCACCCTCCTCTACGACGTCCATACCTGTCGTCTTCTGTCATAATCCCCTCTCATTGTCCTGTTGCCATGTCACACTCATTATGCTGTCCCAACAGTTTTGCTGCCTTCTGTTTGCCCACCTTCTCTTCTGACATCCGCAAAATGGCTTAGTGAGGTAAATAATCCTATGGCCTTCTAGGAATCTCCAACGCTTAAATTGCAATCCCTCGAAATCAAACTTAGTCTTCCATCCTTATGAGATTTATAAATAGAATAAGATGAAAGAATGTAATAGTAAGAACTGTAATTTTCAACACTTAAAAGAAAAAGTATAGCATTAAAAAAAACATGTCATCACCTGCTATTGTGAATGATGGATCCCCATCACCAACAATAATCAAATGTTACTCATTTACGGTACTAGCATCACATGATAATATTTGGAGAGCAAGCCACCCCATCACTTTTTTATGCTGATCCCATTTTATGTGATTTGTGGGACATAATTGTTGGGTCAAAAGTT
Organism: Lissotriton vulgaris; assembly: GCF_964263255.1. Classification (NCBI taxonomy): domain Eukaryota; kingdom Metazoa; phylum Chordata; class Amphibia; order Caudata; family Salamandridae; genus Lissotriton; species Lissotriton vulgaris. Next base: position 322,354,814 of record NC_141699.1, on the reverse strand, counting down.
ATGGAGGAATTTCAAATAATGCCAACTGAGTGCCATTTAACTGAAACCTGACAAAATCTCTTAAAATGGTCTTTATATTTAAGAAAAAGGCTTTGGGACAGCTGATTGAATGACAACCAGTCTTTAAGTGCTGTGCTTGGTGATAGACATTTACTTTAAGAAATGTCACCAACATAAGGCCCCCTAATTTCACAGCAAGACCATTTGCATTCATGACAGCGTCCTAGACTCATTTGGACTCACTGCATATCACACTATGTTCTCAGTGCACCTGGGGAGTCTCCATGACATATAGCTCTAAATATATATGCAGTATACTTACTTATCAATGCTTTCCCTCAGCCCTCGACATCCATACGTCCGCCATTTCCAACGAATCCACTACAGCATACAGCATTCACACGTTGGCTGACTTCGGTTTCAGTGGCGGCAATCTTTCCTTTCACAAGAAACACATCTGCAAAGAATTTTCCTTAAAGAACCTCGACTAATATGGCAACGTAGGCTTTTTAAGACCAAAAACATTTTTGCTTTTAACCAATTGTTTAGATTCCCACGGGCCTGGCAGGTTTCCTAACCATGTTTTGCAAACTTCTAGGATAAAATAAAAACAGTGGCAAAGCCAAAAGGCAGGCTGTCAGTGCCAGCCCTTGTAGCTCAGCATCAGTTCTTTCACACAGTGACTGATTTATTTACTTACCGAGTGTGTGCATAGGGTATGTCTTTTTATCAGTTCTTTCTATATTTTAGAACATTCAACCTCAGTCCTGTCCATTTATGGCCTAGCTGTGACCATTGCCGAGCAGTAGCATCATCGCAAGAGAGTGATTCTGAGTTTTGGCCTACGCTGGCTGAGACCTGCAATTTAGTGATCAAGTAGTCCCAGGTAAGAGGGCTGGCAAGAGGCATGTGAGTACTATACTGACCAATAGTGCTTTTGTGAGGTAGTCAGGTCAGCCTACCTACATACGTTACGTACACAAGCAAAACAGCAACCAATCAGGATGAACACAGCACAGCAGAACTCACATTGACTGCTCTGCGCTGCCTGCTTTGTTTCTTTAACCATACGAAATATCGTACTCTACAAACCATGAAAAACGGTAATACACTCAGCTTTTAAGTAAGCTGACTTGCGTGACAATCGTTTTACATGCGGCAATGCTGTAATCTAACTGTGACACTTGGAAGGGCATAGCTGCCAATGTTTCAGATTGCCATGTGTGACATTTTCATAATTTTAGTGTGAATATGAGTGACATTTGACGACTATGAGTGACACTTTCTGGCAAGCAAAATCAAGCAAAGAAGATAAGCCAAACATATAAATATCAGAAATTACATCCTTTTGAGCAACGAGAAACTCATAGCTTCTAACTTTTCAGATTAACATTTCCATAGTATCATACGACCCCCCCAGCACTACCTTAAACCACCACCCTACACTACACAAACACCACAACACTACCCTAAACCCTAAAACACTACCCCCAGCACGACCCTCCCCAACCCCCAGTCCAGTCCCTACAATCAATCACTACCCTGCACGATCCCCCAGCACTACCCAAAAACACTACCATACACTACATAAACATCACAATAGTATAATAAATAAGGCATAAAAATAGTATAATAAATAAGGCACCGATCTACCATTCAGCATGCAGCTTGAATAGAATGAAAATAGTTGTCTGGGCAAAGTCCATTAGTATTCAAATTGTTTGCATTCATTAAATGGTCTGCATTGTAAATGAAGACTATGCGATTACAAATAAGTATGTGTTTAGTATTCTGTTAGTATTTGTTAGACCTGACATCATTGGCCTGAGTCTCTCCTCCATTTTTTAGGTTTGCCTCCTCTGTTTACGATGTTTTTGCTGGTATATTGCTTCGGGCACTGTGCCACTGCTGATTAGTGCCACAGTGCAAGTGCTCCCTATGTGAAATTACTGTATTGATTGAATTCCATGTTTGGCTCATTTGGTTTACTGTCAGTCCCTAGTCTAGTGCACCAGGAGTGCCAGGGCTTGTAAATACAAATGCTGCTCGTGGGCTGCAGCACATGTTGTGCCACCCACACGAGCGGCCTAGTAAAAGTATGTCTAAAGGTCTGCCATTGCTAGACCTACGTGCAGTCTGGTACTGTCACGCAGACTGCGCAAGTACACCTACTTGCCAGTCCCTAATCCTTCCCTTAACTTCATGTTAGTCACCCCTATGGTAGGCCCAAGGGCAGGGTGCATTGTAAGCATAAGGTTGGACAAGCCTGATGAAGTTGGCATGTCCTAATAGTGAATTACCGCCATATTCGTTTTTCACTATTGTAAGGTTACCTGCTCCCCATAAGTTAGAATGGGCTGCCAGGATTATTAATGGTATAATCCTAGCGGGCTCGGGGAGCATGGTACAATGTGGAGTTCGGTATCCCTGAACTCAGGGTTTAATAACGCATCCGTTTGGGAGGATGGTTTTTGGACTCTGGGTTTGAAAATAGCACTTTTAGAAAGTGGATATTTTCTTGTCTAACTATTACTGGTTTCTGCTGGTTTGGTGTGTGTGTGACAGGGCCTGGGTGGCTCCAGAGTTCTGAATGAGTCAGTGTGGGGTGAGTGAGGCATTTGCATTGAAAGTAGGGGAAGAGTAGCTCCTGATAGCCTGCCCTGCCTGACACAATGCTGGCTCCACCTCCTGCCGGGCGACTGATGGCTCTGCTCCTGCCAGTGACAATACTGGCTCCACCTCCTGCTGGGCGTCTGAGGACCCTGCCCTGCACAGTGAATAGGCCAGGAGCCTCGGCCTGGCTACACCCACAACACACCCAGGATGAGAGGAATTCCCCTGCATGGACAAAGGGATCAAAGCAGAAAAGGGGCATAAGAGAAGTACCCCTGAACCAAAGAATTTAGATCACTTCTGACAAGGAAACCTGAACCAAGGACAAGAAGCCTGCTGATCCAAGACTAGCCTACCCCTTCTGCCAGTGTGCTGTTTGCTGGGGGGAATCCTGCAGTCACTTCTTTATTTTTGCCAAGGAACCAGGAGAAAGGAACTGTGTGTGTACTTTCAAACTTTGCAAAGGAAAATCTCCAAGGGTTGGAATAGTGCCAGCCTCCTGTTGAAGTCACAGGGTCAAAGGACTTCATCTATTTGCTAAAAGTGCTTGTTGCTGGAACCTGAAAATCCAGCACCTCTGAAGAATCCAGCAATCTCGACGCCGACGGACGCCGCCGAATCCAGCTCGACATCGTGAGTGCAGCTCCCTTGTCCTGCTTCCTCGACGCCGGCCGCCGGGCCCGATCGACGCCAGTAGCGATGCCAGTGAGTAGCGAGTTCGGCTCCAGCTCCAAGTGACCCTGTGTCGAGGACGCCGCTGATCGCATCGACCCCGAGCCCTCTCGACGCCGTGAGCGCTGCTCACTCTTGCAACATCATCATCGACATTGACGACGACGCCGTATCCTGTTTCGCCTCATGAGCGCTGCTCCTGCCTGACATCTGTCGACGCCGCTCCAGGTCTCCCTGACTCCGAGGCCCGATCGACGCAGAAGACGCAACGCCTGACATCTCGACGCCGCTGATCACCGTGGGCTTCGCTTTTCCAAGGTACTGTGTTGTGGGGGTCTGTGAGACTCCGGGCTCGACGTAGCGCTCCTCGCGGTCGATGCCGAACCTTTTGATTAACTTTGCCCCGATGTTGTGTGACTCCCGGGTGGGTTACATTGTTGCCAAGAACTGTGATTTAAAGAAGAAGAGTTGCTTTTGTTACTAAAGACGTTGTGCTAAGAAGAAACTACACTTGAACTATTATTTTTCCTTCCAAGAGTATTTATTAAGATTGTGGTATATTTTTGTCGTTATTTGGTCTTGTGCTAGGCCTTATATAAACATCCTTATTTTTATAATACTACTGTGTCATGTCCATTTGTAGTGTATTCACTTTATTACTGTGTGTGGTCATAAATGCTTAACGCACTGCCTCTGAGATAAGCCTGTCTGCTTTGCCAAGCTACCAAGGGGGTGAGCAGGGGTGATCTAAGTGTGTGATCCCCTTGCCCTGTCTAGAGGAGGTGAGTCCCTATTTGTCAGAAGTGTATACCTCTGCCAACTAGAGACATCCAAGTCTAACAGTATTCAAGAAGTACCACTCACATATCAGTAGTATTCTTGCACTAGCCTTCCCAAAAAACCCACTATTGAATTTTAAAATTGGCATAAAATAGTCTTTGAAAGCTATAAAAAGACAGGTTAACCACTAAATGTAGTATTCAACTTCAGTAATGGAGTGCTCTGATTTCTGTGGAGACATCTTTGTGCATGAACGCTAGGGCTGGCACAGCTCAAAAGTAAATTTTAACTAGCGTGCAACTCGTACCTTCTCTGTCATCCAGTGCTTCCAATGCGGTCTGTGGATAGGGACTCAGGAGGAAGGGTCTTGCCACAGAAAGTAATGAGCTCAGGGAGGCATGCAGAATGGAACACTGCTGCAGGTCTCCCGACCAGATAAAGATGGCAGCAGTTGCTTCCGATCCCTTCTATCATTGCCAAAGTGACATATCCCGGACAAATGAGTCACAGGCTCCAGAGGTAAGAAGACATATTTATTTGTCTATGTGTTGGTCGGCATCTCATAGATTATGCTAACCATTTCTCTTGTAATGTCAAGAACCAAACGTTCAGTGAGGAACCAAAGGCTAGATGTAGGTAAATAGGATTTACCGAATCTAAAATACAGAATTTTACCGATTCAGTATTTTAGATTCGGTAAATCCTATGTAGGTAATAATTCGGTAACTAATAGTTGGTGGTAAATAACAAATTCTTAAAGCCCAGAAGCACTGTTTACAGTGCTCTCGACATATCATTTACCGATTCGGTAAATACTGAATCGGTTAATTATGATTCAATAAATACCGAATATGTAAATACCGATTCGTTATTTACAGAATCGGTAAAATAGCCTCCTACATAGGAAAAGGCTTTTACCGGTCGGTAACGGCCGATTTCGGCCGTTACCGACCGGTAAAAGCCTACCTACATCTGGCCCCAAGAGAGCACAGCAAAAAGGGGACAGAGGAATAGGAAAAGCATCCATAACAGTACAACCACAATGTTATGAATGAGAAATACAACAATGACCCATTGTTAAGTCTTGTTCTCTTGCTGTTTACAGTTCAGGTTGATTATTTGATCGACTGAGAACACCGTCTTTTGAATTGGGTCAGCATGTTAGGGTCTGCGTTCCCTTAATGGTTCCCAGGAATTGATTTGCTTCTTACAAGTTGGCTGCTGCTTGTTTCTGTTTCAAGCTGAAATAGGCCTGTTCTTTTCTGCTTTCTGCTGTCCTAGGCATGTTTCCTGTCCCCATTACTGGATGATTTAAATTTTTATTTCCTTATCGTGGTGCCTTATTTTGATTTCATGGCGAAAGAAAATACATGCTGATGCTCTTTCTTCAATGGTTGGCAGTTGTTTCTTTTTTGCCATTCCACTTATAGAATGGTACAGAGGGGTCCTTTCTCTTTCAGGTTACACATTTCAGTGGTATTCCTTCTTTTTTAGGATGTTACAGGCATGTCCTTTCTAAAACAGGCTGGAAGCAAGAAGTCTGTCCTAGCTCCATGTGTGCTAAACTTGGAGCAATGAACATAAAACCATAAAAAAAAACACAGGCCTCATTTACAAGGTTTTGGCAAAGAGCAGCGGTGCCAGGAGTCCTGCTGCACTTCCCTGTGTTAAAAGAAAAGGGCAGGAATGTGCCACATGGATGAGATACGTTGCATTTCTGTTCTTTTTCCCTGTACTTGCGCACAATGGGCTGGTGGGTGCCAACACAGGCACCCTTGCTCCATGCGCAAGGGTGCCTGATTTGCAGGGATAATTGTTTTTGTGCAGGAAACGGACATATTCTTGCCCAAATCAATCACAAGATGTGTTTTCCTATTGCTATGTATGCTGCAGAATGCAATAGAAAAAGGAAAAATAAGGTAAAAAAAGGTATTTCTCCTTGTTGCGACTCCCTTAAGCCTCCCCTGGGAGGCGTAGGCTGTTGACGCATTCCCATGTTTAAAAAATCTCGTAAATCTGGGAACGCTCGTTGCATGCCTCCCTATTGCATGGTGAGGCAACGCAGCATCTTGCACTGCCCTGCCTCAGTCCATATTTACAAGGCCATGAAAAGCCATGTAGGGGGGCTTTACGTGGCCTTGTAGATATGACCCTGCAGTGTGCGCCACAGGACTGGCACTAAAGTCCAGCGGCTTAGACGGGCTTCTAACTAAGCTCAGGGCCATCTCTAGGGTGGTGCGGCCGGTGCCACAGCACCGGATGCTGACTTCAGGGGCACAGAGTTTGCAAGGTAATTTTGATTTAAAAAGCACCTCCTGGTGCATTCCTTGCCTCCAGCAATTTCAAGACAACAATACAAATGTCAAGATAATTCCGGTACTTGTTGTTCTTCCTGGAAGGAGATCAGAGTTTTGTCCAATTGAGGCTTTGACTGATCATATAACTGAACAGAGGGTTTATATGCTTGCTGCAATGTAATTTTACCATGCAGATCACAGTGTGCATATAAAGTAAATAGGTCAGTGGGTTTCTGCTTTTCTAAGAGACAATCGTTTGTTACTTGCAGTTTATAAGTTAAAATCCTAGTGTTGAACAGTGAATTGTTAACTGTCATCAAAGAACTGCATGCATACTGCAAAGTATAGATTAGCGTACAGATTAATGTTGCAAAAAGGGTTCATTTGGGTAGCAATAGATTCTACTATGGCGTTCTGTTTTCAATTTCGTTTGTGCTTATCCAAGCCAAGTACTCCTAAACTACACTTCCGGCCTGTATGGATGATTTGTCACTCCGACACCTAATAGTCCTCTGCCATATGTAACATTTCCTGATTTACACATGCATGATTGATTGTCTCTGTGTAATGTGTGTGTGTGATGCAAAGTGCTCTGACACCCTACACTAGTATGTGTGATGCTATATAACTAATTAAACGCATCTGAAAGAGTGGTTACGTAAACTTGAGGGGCACTGTTAAAAGGTGGCGGTGAGGAAACCCGTGGTGGAGGTGGTCACCACCTACACCACTGGTGAGGTGTGCCAACAAACATTGTAGCACTGGGCGCCACCTGCGCCAAAGCCGGCCTTGGATAATGGTCTCCATTGTGGAGGCATGCCTACATGCAAATTAGGCCTTCCCCAGTCATCAGTGGACCATAATATATGCAGTTGTTTCCAACAAATGGAAAGTGACCAGCCCCGTTCTATTTACATAAAATAGCCAAGTTGTTCCTCGAAGTTGTGAGGTGATCTAATATTTACTGAAAGTCGATTTCTGAGAACGATGCCGATGCCATTAAAGGGCTGGTGACACCGTCTCCATCAGTTTATTGGCCATATGGTGCTGGACGGACACACAAGGAAGACCACTCCTGGAAAATAACAGCAGACCTTCTGTTTAATATTAGTCAAGTTGTGGGCCCATTCAAGATTAAGAAACCAGTCTCTTTATCCCTTAAATACATGGGTTTACACTTAAGCATCCCTAACAGTCTGAGAGCCGCAGTTATCACACGTGTCAGCCATTTTGTATGGTGCAGCTTTCATTACGGGAATAGCTCTCTTGTTCAAACATTTGTGCAACATGGCACACGTTTGTACCGTGTATAACTATATACCTTCATAGATGGTGAGATGAATTGACTGTAATTGAAAGAAGCAGGGATATTCGAAGAATATCAATCCGAAGGGAACAAGCAAAATACTTTAATTCCACAAAATAGTCAATCCAATGGATTAGCATTTACCAATCCCCTGTAGATAATTCACCTTTGATCATTGGACAAACTCCTGTTTCCAGCATTGATTTCCCAGAGACGTTTATCTCTGGCATAATACCTTTATATTGAGGTGAGTCAGAAAGCAACTAGGTCACCTTTTCAGAATATTGTATTAACTATAGGAAAGTGTTTAACAGGCAATATGGACCTTCCTGAATTTTTCAAATAAATTCGTCGTAGGTACTGAGTCATGAGAATGAGCTATGCCCAAATGGAAATGTAATATGCCTTGCCATTTTTTATTGAGGAGCCTGACAGGTGTCATTCTGGATAAGCTGATGATCATTGAAAACACAGCGTATCCAATTTTAAAGTGGTCCGCAGTTCCACCGACTGTCCAGGCGGCTATGTGAAATCTTGTATTAGGGAAGCATGACTAATACAATGTCTCCTTTTTCTGAAAAAGGTCATGAAGCACTGAAGTGGGAGGAAAATATGACAGTTTGCTGAAAATATGTTTATGAAAGTACATTAAAAACCTGGGGCCCACTGTACGAAGAAATGTACCTGTTGCAAATGGCCTGTAATTGCATTTTGCCATGTACAGAAGGCAGAATGTGAAGGAGGGCCAGATGTATGACCGTACCAATTTGCCAGTCGGAAATTGCGTCGTTTTGCGACTCACAATTTGGGACTCACAAATAGGAATATACAACAGTGTCTCTGACACTGTTTGCGATTCCAAATGGGGTCGCAAATTGCCTGCTGCATTAATCTTCATGAGGCAGGTTCAAATTGCGACCCCATTAGGAATTGCTAGCCCTCCCAGGGATGGTTGATTGCTGGGGTCAGCAAACCACCATGTTTGTGACTGATTTTTATATAAAGCATATTTTTTTTTAATGCGGCCGTTTTCCTTAACGGAAAACGGGATGCATTTAAAAACAAGAAAAATCTTTTTTTAAGAGTAGGCAGTGAGTGGACTATTGGGCAACTGCCTGCACTTAAAAAATATTTTCAGTGCCTGTCACAAAGGGGAAGGGGTTCTCTAGGGGGCCCTTCCTGTTTGCGAGTGGCTTACCACCCATTTGAAATGGGTGGTAAACAGCGAGTGTTTTGCAAAACAATGGTACATACCATAGGGACTCTCTATTAGGAAGGGATGCCCTTGGCACGCTCCTTCCTAATAGCGAGCCGCAAACCCTATTTTGTGAGTCGGTAATAGGATATTGACTCACAAAATAGTTTTTGTACATTGGGCAGGCAGAATTTGCCAGTCGTACATCTGGCACTAGGAAGCTTGTTAACAAATCGTATTTTTGCTTTTGCTATTCGGTATTAGGAAGGTATGTCTTTAGAGTGTCTCTTCCCAATACTGAATAACACTTGTATGTATGTATGTTTTGCAACTGGGAATGCGGTTGCCAGCAACTTCAAGTTGATGGTAACCCATTCACAAACAGAAACGACCCCTTCCACTTTGTGAATGTGGGCAACAACATTTTTTAAGAGCAGGCAGTAGTCCCACAGACCACTGCCTACTAATGGAAAAATGAAAAGGTAGATTTTTATATATTTTTTTAAATGCATTCCATTTTCCTTCAGGGAAAACGGGCTGCATTACAAAAATAAATATTGCTTTATTTTAAAGTCAATCACTAACATGGTTAAATGCTGACACAAGCAGGCCACCATTCCTATGATTGTAGCAATTCACAATGGGTCGCAAATTGAAAACTACCTCATGAATATTAATGAGGCATGTCCATTTGTGACCCACTGCGAATCGCTTACAGTGTCAAACACACTGTTGTATATCGCAGTTTGCAATTTCCTAATAGCGAATCACTAACATTTGCTAATAGTCAATGAAACATGTGATTTCGTACATCTGGCCCCTGGTTTCTGAAGTATCAAATATTATTAAGTATATTGAGTGAAAATAGATGAAAATTCAAGTAACCATATTTCCTACCTAAAACTACTAGACTTCAGAGTTACCATGAAGAGCAGTTCTAAAAAATGCTTCATTGGTCTTTCAGTTATTGAGTAAAAGACAGGTGGGTCCAAGGGAACATACAATGATAGGATCAGGGATCAAAGTGCCAATGGGAGGGTCCAACATTAATAAATTGCCAACCCTGTTCTGCATTAGAATTAATTAAATACAATTTCGAATGTTTAAGTGTGCAAAAGAAAGTTTTATGAACTGCATATAGTTCAGTTTGGATCTCAATATTGGACAAAAGGTGTTCCTGAATCCTTTCCCTGAATCCATTCCCTTCATGGCTAGTAACTTTTTTCCATGTTTCATCCTCTTGAATCAATATTGATTGATCTAGTAGGCAGACATTGCACAAAGGACTCTAGCTGTTGCATAGTGAGGGAGAATTTGTACAGGTATGCAGAGTCTTTTCATCAGTCATTTGCATTTGATTGTGCACAAGTGCTAAAATTGTACCATTTGTTTGTATATGTGACATACGTCCTTCCTTTGTTTATTTTGCATGTAAATACACCTCTTAAACCCTTCCGTGCTTCCGTCGGCCAACAGCCGACGGGAGCACTCCCTCCCTGGTGCTGCGCACGACCATTGGCTGTCGCAGCCCCGCCCACCCATTAGAACGCCTGCACCGCGGCGTTATTGCTGCCGCGGTTAAGGCGTTAAAGCACAATGCCTTATGGTGAACAAGACCGTGTTTAAGGTTGACACGCAGCAAGAGCCATTTTCCTTAATAAATCATAGAAGAAACATCTGCAAAACAGCCACTCACACACCAACTCACTTAATCAAACAAGCACTCAAACAGCCACCAATTTACCCATGCAGCAACTCATACACCCACTCACCCACAAATACAGCCCCTCACACATCCACAGAGCCACTCACAAACTGAGACAGCCACTTACACCCATACATCCACCCATGCTGCCACGCACTCACCCATACAGACTCTACCAACCCCACTTATTCACCCATATTGTCACATACACACCTAATCACACACCCATAGAGCCACTCAGACAGCCACTCACACATGAATTCAGACACTCACACACCCACTCAGATGACATGTTAGAAATAGTATCACTCTTTAGTCTACCTATGCAGTAGCGTAGTATATATGTTTAAGTCTCAGAAACATATTCAAAGCTCTTACACTCAGTGGATGATATCATCAGTGATGTCATTAGTGAGGTCATTTGAGATATCATCAGTGATATCATCAGTGATGTTGCTGATCTTGTCATGAGCGATGTAAAATGTGAGACAATAAGCAGTGCATTGTGGGGGCATAAGTTATAGTTAGCTCAGGAAATTATAATTGCTGAATTTCAATAGCTTTGTACTAGTGAAGTCTAAACCTAACTATAATGTCCCTGTAACATTTGGGTTTTCAGTAAATTCCTAAGGTTTCTTAAAATTCTATTTCCTAAGTATGACATCCCTGTAATTCTGTGAATTTCAAAGGTTTTATAAATGATAATTTCAAAATGTATTAATTATTATATTTCTGTCTTGTTATAGTAATTTCCTACATTTTTATTATAAATACTTATATTTATTTTATTTTTAAAGTTACATTTCATATTTTTAATGTAAAATAATAACAAAAATAAATTCAAAAATAATACACTGCTACTGAAACTGCCTGGGTGAATTTGTAAGCGTTTGTTAGGGGCAGATTTACAACACCCTTGTGCCTCTTTTACACCGCCGTTGCATCACTTTTCTGATGAAGCAGTGGTGCAAACGATGCACCATGGTATGTGGTATTAAGAATGCAACGTCTCTGGGAGGTGCGTCACATTGTAAATCCCTGTACCAGAAGTAGACATTCCTACATAGGGGGGGGGGGGCTCATGCTGTGTCAAAACACTGTACTAGCTTGAAGCAGGTTAAAGGATTGACACAGCATTCTCAGCATAGGGCCCCCAGAGCATTGCTGGAGATGCGTTCCACTTGCAACATAACTCAAGCAATACACCACCTTTAAAGCACAGATACATCACATATATGTGCCATTTTTGTCCCATGGTACACCGCATTGTAAATACGGCACATCCATGATGGTGGTATCACGGAGCACAATACGTAACACATTCCTTGGGATATGCCAGTTATGATATATGTGTGCATTAGTGTTTTAATGTAGTGAATGCATTACTACATACCGATAAATGACTCACTACAAAACTAAAACAACAGTGACAGAGTGTTTGGAGGAAATCTAAGGATACAGACTGGGAAATTGAAGGCATAAAACACAAGTTTGCAGGTGCATACAAGACATCATGTATACTCCATAAGAATTTTAAGCAATCCATACCCTCGGACCCACTTTGCATATTTTAGATCAAAACAAGCATTTAAGAATATATAACTGAATCTATAACTGCTTCACTTTTAGTACAATAAATACATTAGTAGATAGTGCTGAAACCTTTTATTTTTAAACAATAAATTTATTTTTGTAACATCTCATAGTTGAACAGACATTCCAACACAAGTTCGTCAGATATGTAATTCAGATCAATTGCCTCGTTAGCAGTTTCTGAATTAATTTGTTCTAAAATTTCAACATAATTTATTACTTCCAGATAATCTCCATCAAAGCTTTCATCTTCGAAATGACACCTCATTTCTCCAGCACTAATTTCCCCTTCTTCACTCTCATTGCCTATGACAGATACGATTAATTCTTCAATTATACTCAAGATAATATCCAAAATCTCCTCAGTACGAGCCTCTTCTCTTTCCATAATTTTTCTTTTATGTTCTTGCTCCTTCTATAAAAATATAACATTAATTTTATCACTTTTCATAAGATATAATACAAAACTACAGTTTTCGCCTATTTTGGCCTTCAAAAAATACTATATACATACTATTATCTAATAACATTCCATTACTAGAGTTTTACTCCTTTGCAAAGCTATATAAATATAATTACTTATAAGAATATTCAGTTCTTAGCTTTTCTTAAATTTCGAAACCAGTCACTCCTTATGACTATACGAAAAGACTCAGGCTATTATACTAAAATACACTACTAAAAATTGTTGAATATATCTATTCACCTTACCCATTCCAAAATAACAAATGTATTCTAGTAAAATGCAAAAGATACTATTCATTGTCCAGAATAACACTGTGTATCTGTGTATATTTAGACATCTTTATCACACTACTTTTTGAATACTTCATGTCTTTACTCTATCTCTATTCCTCATCTATAACTTAGTCTAACCCTACTAACTACCTGCCTCTTCAACTTTTGAACTAGCTTCTCCTCTAGTATTTATCTGCAACCTTGAAGCTTGCGGTTCTTTTTTTTTCTCACTGCTTGTAACCTACAATTACGTAACATTCATTAACCTAGGCCTCTCAGTTTATCATCTAATTTGTATAATATTAATTTTGTTGTGTTCTTCTACTCACCTTTCTTTATGCTGTTGCCTGTTATCTATTCTGTCAATCCTTGAATATCTTGTGTTTTTCACTAACATTCCTTCTAAATTCAACAGTGTTCCTAGTATTCCTTACTCAATGTGTTCTTTTCCCTTAAGACCTAGCTTATCACAAATGTTATCGTTTCTCATTTTACGTTACAGAAAATACATTGAGTGAATATATACAATATTCTCTATAATGTCAGGTACGTTTACTCACTCAGTAACTTGTGTACGATTATTTTCCAAGAATATACCTTTGTCAACTATAAGGTATCATTTAGGTTTCTTGTATGGTTTCTTATTCTCTCTATGCTCTTCAGATCTGAACACGACTGAGTCCGTCTGCCCTGAAGCAGCCACGACAAGAAAATCAACTGCTGTGTAATGTGTGGGCTTCTTCCAACTCCGAAGCTGAATTCTAGTTGCGGGCATGATAACTAAGGTAAGTTTAACCGAGAACCTTCTTTAACTCTCTCAGAAATATTTGTGCTTTCTCTTCTGGAATATTTGAAAACGGGTCTGATTTCAGGAACGTCATACGTTAAGTGCGCACTCGTTAGAGATCCCGCGCCTCACCAAGGATTCCCCACAGGTGTGTGCTAAATGACTAGACCACCACTGTGTCTTGCCTCGAGGCGACCATCTTAGAATTCCTGTGTTCCACTAAAGCACTCCAAGTATGTTTCTTTGCGGATTCTTCATCTCTCCTGCATCAGCTAGGGGTTAGATGAGTCATTATCATATCCACTGATTGATGAGGGGTTCTGACAGGTACACCCAGTATATAATTTTTTGAAATGTCTTTAAAAGATACAAAACATCTTTACACACTTACCTTCTCGTCAAGGTTTTGTTACTTGAGCTCAATTGAAGCACATTACATCGACCATTTTTGGCAGTTACTTGTACTTACCTTAAGCATATTAAATAATAAAAAAAATATATATTATAAAAATACCATCTGTGGAAGACACAAAAAAATACAGTTACAATATATCTTTTACAACACAAAATAATTTGTAAAGTATTACATTTGCCTTTTTTGCTGTTCTCAGAAAATATTGAATTTCACTAGAAACAGTGAGTTCAATAGTACTCATCAAATAACAGCGGGCAAAAAAAAGACAATAAATACGATTATCTTAAAAAAAACATTCAACAATCTCAATAACAATCTAAAAAACTAGAAATGAAACATATCTTAAATGTTTTTCTCTAAAAGCAATTTCTTATGTAAATATGACACATCTCAAACAATCATAACAAAACATTATGATTAATTTTCATACACTGTAAAATAAATTACTTACAAATATATGCTGACAAAATATATAACAACAAGACCTTTGTGGTTTCACATACTATTCCACACGGCCAAATAGTATGCGTCAAATTCTTAGTTTGCTAATTGTTCAATAGTAATCCTGAGCGTCTGCCTCCCTACCTTCTGATCCAAAACCACCAACACCATTTGCTCCGTCTCCCAGAGCTCATCCCTCAGCCCAACGCTATTCAATATCTACATGGCCACCCTCTCACAAGTGACCCGCCATCACAACCTCAACATCATCTCCTACATCGACAACACCAAGCTCATCCTCTTCCTCACAAAGAATCCACATACCACCAAAAGCAACCTCCATGACACAATGAAGGACATCACCAACTACATAAAGAGCAGCTCTCTAAACATGAAAACGCAAAAAACGAAAGTACTCATCCTCAGACCCACCCCCTCAGCCTCGGAAGACTCCTGCTAGCTCACTACACTGTGGACACTACCAACACCTACCAACCATATCCACAACTGAGGATTCATCCTAAACTCCTCCCTCTTCATGTGTAGGCAAGTCTATACCGTCTCCTCCTTCTGCCATAACACCCTCCACATGCTCCGCAACATTTACAAGTGGATCCTTACCAAAAGAAGAAGAACAGTAACACAGTCACTCATTAGCAGCAGACTACACTGTAGCAAAACACTCTACACATGAATTCCAGCCAAACATCTACAACAACTACAACAAACCCAAAACACCACCAACTGACTGATTATCAATGTTCCCTGCTGCAGCCATATCAGTCACCACCTAATACACGTACACTGCCTCAATATCAACAAGAGGGTCCCCTTCAACCTCCTCACCCTCACTTACAAAATACTCTACAACACCAGACTAATGTACCTTAACAGCAGTAATCCTAAAAAGGCGAAATTTTGAACTTAAAATGTTGGTTTTAAAAATATCAGGTAAGAATTTCGTAACTCTTCAGGCAAACGTTGCTTAAAAACTAATTGACTATCATTAAAATGTATCCAACCTTTCAGACATTTTAAATAAACAGTGTAATGTCCAGATGTTGTAGAAGGTCGATCATGAAAAATAATTGCAACAGCTACAAAAGTTCTTCCTGATATTGAAACTTGCCCAGCTGCAAAATTTTTAATTAAAGTCTCCAATTTTTTTTCATCAGCTCTACAACGTTGCAGCATTAAAAAAACATACTGTCCATATCTTTGTACAACAATGTTGATCACATTTCTGATTTACATTGGCTACACTCCATGTTTTGAGTTGCTCCTCTAATTAGATTGTTAAAAAGACACTGATTCACAGTCAGGTAAAGTCAAATATATGAATCTTTCAGTGTGTATGTTAGTGCTACATATAAACAAACAATGTTGACAATCATGTTGCCATTTATAAGAAAGGCCAAAATGGTTTTCAATATCTATACTTTAATCTTCCAATACACCAAGCATAAACATTAAAAATTCCTGACAATCTTGCTCAATATTCTGACTAGAACCAGAACATATGTCCAAAACATTTTGAATATCAGAAACACTTTGTATTTTACTTTTATCACTACTACATTTCTCATAAACAGAATACAACAATGAACAGAATCTTTTGTCCTGATTTTAAACAATTTGCTGTTGCAAACTTTCAAGAACAAAAACAACATTAACAACTACATTAGCATAGCAGTTGACATCAGAACTATTTTCAAATCAACAACCAACATTCTCTTCAACACTGTCCTTTTTCTTTTTGCTTGAAGGCGCAACTTCATCTTGTTTTTTTCTTTCTCTACAGCTTCACTACAGATATTCTCAAATCTCCTTTTTCTACCTACCACACGCTTTTCAAATACTGGATATTGACCTAAATTGGGTGCATATTCTCTTCTTAACCTATTATACTCTTTCACAAAATTTGCATCTGCACTAACCTTTGTCTCATCAAAATCAATCAAGTACAATCCAGATAAAGTTCTGACTCGAGACAAAGCAACATATGTCATCCCCTCTTTAAACACAGTACTTCCAATATTCACTAAAGCACTATCTACACTTATACCTTGAGATTTATGAATGGTCACCGCATATGTCAAACAAACAGGAAACTGTTTTCTGCGTACATACAAATCTGTTACAAGCAAAAACCGAGAAGAACAACAACTAAATTGTTGTACTTCAGCAATTTCATCAAATTTGATTTTCAAAAATTCAATCCCATCTCTATTTACATAATTAACAAAATCAATAATTTTACCCATTGCTCGATTTAATAAACCTTTTTCCACATTCAAATTACGTCGTAAAATTACCCTACAGTTTACACATGCATACACATTCTTTTCTAAACCTGCAGTTTTACTTATCGATTTCTCTAAAGAATCCAATTTCCTCTTCAACTTTTCATTCAAAATAATAGTGATTCCCTCATGTTCCTTTTTATCAATAGCTTCCAATTTTATAATTTCTTCATTTTCCAACTTTAACATTTCTTCATTCAATATGGAACATTCACGTAGTGTTGGCATTAAGCAGATTACAGATTGCTTTTCTGCAATTCTCATGTATATTTTCTCTGGGACAATATTTTCATTTGGAAACAAATTCGAAAGTAATAGTCTCTGTAAAGCTTCTTTGCCATGTTCAGTCATTTTTCCAATTCTTATATCTTGAAGAATAGTTCCATAATCAGCATCATTTGCCTGTCGCATATTTGTAATAAGTTCCTTATACTCAAAATATGACCAAATGTTTACATTTCCAATGCTCCCCAAAGACTTTCTGGTATCTTCATCCGACAGTGTTTTAAACACTGGCTGTCCCTTTACAGGAGTAAGTTGTAGAAGATCTCCAAAAACTATGACATGTTTTCCTCCAAATAATACGTCATACTCTGTTTTAAGAATTTGCTGCATTCTTAAATGCACAAAAGCAAGCATTAAGTTTGATACCATGCTTACCTCATCAATAATGAGAAGTTTCATTTTCCTCAAGACTCTTGAAACTTCATAAGATGCTTCTCCAGATAGCTTATGGTACTCTAATTTATTATCATGCTCTACTGGTAGCATTAATAAACAATGTAAAGTAATTCCTTAAATAATGTGGGCTGCTAATCCAGTTGGAGCAATGACAACACAAGACAAATGCGACTCAGTTGTTTTCTGTAGAAAAGTTGTGATTACTTTAATTAAAAAACGTTTGCCTGTTCAAGCTTGTCCACTCACGTACATTCGGATAGGTTCAAATGATGAGCACTCTTTCTTCTCATGAAGTAATCCATGGTCAATCTGTTCTCTCACTTGCTCATATATTTCTTTCTGCTCCAGATTTAGTTGTTCTTCCAAGTTTCCTAAGTTTGTTACATCTTCTTGACCTTGATACATTGCTGTTTCCACCTCTTCCATAGCAGTTGCTGCCTCATTTTGAACAATTGGTTCTCCTAGTGGGTCCTGATTCAACAGAGCAGAAGTTTGACTGTCTTGAGAACTATCTCTAGTAATCTCAGCTGCACTTGTAGCTTCTTGCTCAATTTAGTCGTTCAACATTTTCACATAATTAGCAAAAACAGGACATTCTATAGTATCTTTAGTAAGCATGGGCGGAAAATCCGTTCCGCTAGCGGATTTTGCGGATTTTCGGTAAATTCCGGATCCGCGAACGCTCGCAAATTTGCCGAAAATCCGCAAATTCGCACGCAGCGGATTTTTTTTCTTGGTGATACAATTTTGCGGCGTGCAGCGTAAGTTCGCAATTGCGAACATGTAGGTGCGGCGGGCAGCAACAATCTCGCACTCGCGAAATTACAAAATTTGCAATTCTGCACAAGAAATCCACTAGCAAGCAGCATAGACCTTCTGAAAATGATGATTTTTATCAGAATAACTCCTCAGGTTGACATTTGCCTACCCTTTTTTGGATTTGAGGCCTTTTGACTTTCTTTGGATCACTTTTGGATTAGAAATCAACTTTCACAAGTAAGTTTGTTTGGGGCATTACATTTGCTGTTCTGCAGAAAAACGAGTTTTGCTAAACTGAAAGCACTAAGCAGGTGCGAAAGTTCAAATTCATCATTAGTAACCATTCCCTTTAGTTCTTCCTGACTGGGGCCCCTCCAGAGTTCAGTTGCTAGTTGCAACAATTGTATGACCCTGCTCTGACCCTCACAGCCGGATCATAGAATAGCTACAAGTAGGCCAGAAAGGTCCTGGAAAAAAAAATTGCACTGCAACAGAAAGCAAATGACAGATAAGGAAGCAGGTGCTAGACTGGCCTTTTAAAAAAGTGACACATTAATAAATCAACCCCAAATTAATTCATGTCAGTTGAAGCAGGGTAGGTGTGCCTGCTTTTTCCCCCATAATCTACAGTGATGATGATGAACCAGAGGGTGGCATTGATGTACCAGAGGGTGGCATGGGTGAAACAGAGGGTGGCAGTGTTGAAACAGAGGGTGCTGTAAACCTGTGATGATGAACCAGACGTAGAAACAACATAGTCGCGACATTTGCATGCCGACAAGTAAGTTCGCAATTGCGAACTGGTACAAAATCCTCGCGAACTGGCAGAAATCCTTGCCAACACTATAAAAACAAAAAAAATCTGCAAATTTGCAAGAATTCGCGTATTTTGCGGATTGCGAGTTCGCAAATACGCAAATTCGCGAACGCCAAATTCTCAAAATTCGCCCATGCTTAATCTTTAGTTGCATTGAAGGAATCTTCATAGCTCTCAAAATCTCCAAGTAATTCCAATTCTGAACGCCATGGCTTGAAAAGTTGCAAAAGAGCTAAATAGTAAAATTCCCTTTTGTCAGGTGTTTCGCAACTCAGTTTACGGTGATTAATCAAATGTCCTTTTCTTTCTTTCACCAGACAACCTTCAGAACCAATCACGGCATATATACCATTATTGATGTTTTCTGTAATATTCTGTTTAAAAATATAGTTTTGCAGTACTTCATAGAGACAAATGTTCTCAAGATGATGACTTCTGTTTGGATAATATGTATACAACATATTTGTTTTCACAATATCTGTACTTTCTGGCTCTTTTTCAGATTTAAGAATGGAAAGGGGCGACCACTCGGTCCCCCCGAACGTATGGTAGGGGGCCCGGATCCCCCCGGGAAACCATTTTGGGCGGGGGGCGTGTCTCGGCTGGTATGCCCGAAGCGGCGTAGCCGGGCGTGCCTTTTTCCCGCCCAAGGAGGGTTGTCCTAGACACCTACACCGTTGGCCACGCCCTGTAGGCGTACCTGAGGAGGGTACACGCCCTCCCGAAGAAGAATAAAAGGAGCAACAATCCAAAGAAGCATCCTCTTGTTCCTGTGCTTGGAAGCTGCACCGTCTCGTTGTACGTGAGCCCTCGACGGAACAAGGAGCAATTTTTGAGAACTTGTAATTCTTGTGTTTCTCTTTCAGCGACTCCGTACTTTTGGATCCAGGACTTCCAGGACCTCGTACGCAGCAAGGATCGAATATCCGACAACGATGCCGGGCAAGAATCCCGGAAAGAAGGCAGAGACTGACCAGATGCTCCGCATGTTAATGAAGGAAATGGCGAGCATGAAAAAACAAATGGCGGCAATGAACAACTCAGGCAGACCAAAAAAGGTAATCGGCCCAGCATTGCCGGGAGTAGTCCCCGCTGGGAGAGGTAAAAGGGCCAGGAACAGGGCAGCAGGGGGGGGAGGCCCCAGTTCCCGAGTCACCCCCGGCAAGTCCGGTTACTCCAGTAGAGACCCCGGTCCCGATCCCCGACCCCCGACGCAGGCCAACCGATTCCGGTTGTAGTGACGCCCACTAACGAGGAGGATGTGCCTCCGGAGTTAGCCGCCCAGTTAGCCGCATGGCTCGGCAGAAATACCGAAGGTGCTACGGCGCCAGGAGACACGGCCGAAGAGGCCAGATTACTAATAAAGCAGTTGCGGCAATCGAGAGATGCTGCAAAGGCGAATCTCCCTGTTGTCCCCCCACAGGTTCCCTCGGAACGACCGGCGTCTGGCGTTGGAAAGACGGTGGGACCAGGTACGGATTCCGGTACGCAGCCATTACCAATGGCGAGGGAGGGTTCGATACCCTCAAGAAGGGAAAAAGTGGTCCAGCATATTCCGCTGGCCACGAAAGAGTTGATTTGGGCAGATAAATATGTAAATATGTTTTCTCTGTTAACCGACCACCACGAGGTGGAGTATGTTAAAAGTCAGAAAGATTTGTGGCACCCGAATGTATATCGTGCAAAAATGGCGGGATTCAGGGTTGATGAGACAATCTCAAATTGGGCCAGGGCATTTGCGATGTTTACCGCTATCACGGGGGAACGTAGGCCCAAAGTGTTGACCGAATTAGCCTGCTATCAGACGCGTATAATGGATTTCTATGAATCATATGAAGGCAATGAATGGTTGAGTTATGATAGTAAGTTTCGTAAGGCCAAGGAGCACGATTCATCTCTGACGTGGGATTGTCTCGACTCCGTCTCTTGGCAGAAGCAGCTCCTGCCGGGCCCGACCAAGTCATCTTCACTTGGCGGGAACGGGTCGGCGCCCTCCCGCCAACATTCGGCGGCGCCCTTTCGAGCAGGCGCCAATGGTGACCACCAGCCAAGGAGTGGTTGGAACGGAGGTAAAAAGGGGGTTTGTTGGAACTTTAACAGAGGCAAGTGCACGAGGCCACAAGGGACATTTAAGTTCAGGCATGAGTGTGCAGGGTGCTGACACTCTTCGCACCCTGAGAGTTCGTGCAGAGCCAAGAATGGTGATACAGGGGGTAGAGGAGGGACCAAACAGGTCTAATATCGACCGAGGGGTACCGCTACCTACCCCCGTAGATATCATGGCAATGATCCCCTGGCTAAATGAATACCCTAATCATGTCTCCGCTGGGGTGTTGCGGGATGGCTTCTCGTATGGTTTCCACATCCCGGCGGGGGATTTTCGGGGGGAATCACTATGTAAAAACCAACTGTCGGTACAGCAGAATACGGCAGTGGTGGAAAGTAAGATTGCAAATGAGGTTGCCCGGGGCCGGGTTGCTGGCCCATTTGGGCACCCGCCAGTCCCTAATTTTGTTTGTTCACCATTGGGAGTAGTCCCCAAAAAGGACCCAGGTGAGTTTAGGTTAATTCATAATCTATCGGCCCCAAGGGGTCTTTCGGTGAACGATGCGATTGATCCAGGAATTTGTTCGGTGCGGTATGCATCCTTCGACGAGGCCGTCGCCATGTTGAATCGCCTGGGGCCCGGAGCGCTGATGGCTAAAGCGGATATTGAGTCAGCGTTCCGGTTGCTCCCGGTACACCCACAGGATCAGCGTCTGTTAGGCTTTGTGTTTCAGGGACGCTACTTCATGGATAAATGTATGCCAATGGGTTGTTCTATCTCTTGTGCCTACTTTGAAAAATTCAGTTGTTTTCTGCAATGGGCGTTCACCAAAGCCACGGGCTATACCCAGGTTATGCATTACCTAGATGATTTTTTGTTCCTGGGGGCTGCTGGCGACACAAAATGTGCACTGGCGTTACAGGAATTTTGCACTCTCATGAAGAGGTTCGGGGTGCCATTGGCACCCGGTAAAACGGTCGGACCATCCACTTCACTCGAGTTTCTTGGAATTGAGCTTGATTCAGTGGAAGGATGTTTCCGTTTGCCGGTGGAGAAGGTAGCGAAGTTCAGGGCTTCACTGGAACTGTGCATTAGCAAAGAGAAGGTTACTCTCCATCAGTTGCAACAAACAGTGGGCCAGCTTAACTTTGCCCTACGAGTGATACCAATGGGCCGCCCCTTTTCCCGCTCTATTGCTCAAGCCATGGTCGGTCTCAAAGAAGGACACCATCGCACCAGACTGTCTGCAGAGGTTCGCCAGGACATGCGCATATGGTTGGCATTTCTGGTGGACTTCAACGGTCGGGTGGTGTGGGGCAAGGCACCAGCGTCCTCGGACGAGCTGGGTTTGTGGACCGACTCAGCAGGGAGCGTGGGATTTGGCGCCATCTTCGGTAATCGATGGTCGGCACAAACATGGCTGACGTGGTGGCACACCAGTGGGCTCACAGGTAACATTGGGTTTCTTGAGCTGTTCCCTATTTTTGTGGCTCTGAAGGCATGGCCGGATGAGTTCCGTGATCGCACAGTGGTGTTTTGGTCTGACAACATGACCGTTGTTGAATGTATAAATATTCAGGCAGCACGCTGCAAGTGGATATTGAGATTGCTAAAAGAAATTGTACTACTTTGCATGAGACTGAACGTACAGTTTAGGGCGAGGCACGTGCCGGGTGTGTTGAACCAAGCGGCTGATGCACTCTCTCGTTCCCATATGCAGGCCTTCAGGGGTTATCTACCTTCCGCGGACCTAGTGGCAGCACCATTTCCCGAAGCTCTCTGGTTACTCGGTGCCCCGGATTACAGGACCTCGTGGGAGCAAGCCTAGCCCCCAGGACAAGGAAGGCATACGAAGGAGCGTTTCGTTCCTATTGTGCATTTTTGGGTCCAGCGGGGGGGATAATTGGGGCCAGGAGGAGTATGTTCTAAAGTTTTTAGTGGCACTCCACAAGGCAGGCCGATCTATGGCAACGGCCAATAGGCACCGGGCCGCCATTGCATTCATGGCACAGGCGCATGGCATCAAGGACCCCACATCGCCCTTTCTGGTAAAGAAGGCACTACGTGGGTGGCAACGCCTCGAGGGTCATAGAGCTGACGAGAGGCGCCCGATTGGGTTAGAAAGATTGTCCATGTTGATGTCAGTACTCCCTGCAACATGTTCCTCCCAGTCCGAGGCAGTGCTGTTCCGGGCCGCTTTCGCATTAGCATTCCATGGGGCTATGCGGGTGAGCGAGCTGGTGGCAAAAAATAAGCAGGATGTGGGGGGAGGACTGTGTCGGGAACACATTATGATCAAGGGTGATTCAATGGTAATCACAATAGCCATGTCCAAGACCGATCAAGGTGCTACGGGGGACAGTATTGTTGTCCAGCGCATGCGAGGGTCCCCCATGTGCCCAGTGAAATGCGTTGAGGAATATTTAGCGCAAAGGGCTGTAACATGGAGGGGAAGCTTGCTGAGACACACCGACGCCACTCCACTGACTAGGTTTCAGTTTCAGCGGGTGCTTACAATGGCAATCGCGGCAGCGGGCCTGGACCCGGGCGATTTTGGGACCCATTCCTTTAGGATCGGGGCTGCTACAGAGGCTACAGCCAGGGGTCAAAGTGTGGAACAGGTGAAACAATTGGGGCGTTGGTCCTCGAACTGTTATAGAAGGTATGTGCGGTTGCACATGTTGTGAAGCCAATGTCATGCACTCACGCTTCTTGTCTTCTGTTTGGTTTACAGTTTCGCAAGCATACGATGTGGGGCATACTGTGCAGTCGACCCGACACCTGGGGACCAGCGGTCAAAGATCACCGACTGAGGAGAGAGTGGTGTGGGTCGTGGGCCACTCATACGTGAGGCGTGCCGCGGACGTATTCAAAGCAGGTGACATGATTCACGCAGCTGGGGAATACGGGTACAGGGTGACCTTCTACGGAAGGGGCGGGCTCTGTATTGACCAGTTTCAACGTTTTGTCGAGGGACTGTTAGGGCGGACAAGGTCACCGCCGTCTGTAATCATAGTACACCTGGGGGGCAATGATTTGGTGACACTCGGTAGGCGAGTACTACTCGAGAGAATTCTATCCACTGTTAGCTGGTTGGCAAGAAGGGTCCCGGGGTGCACGATAGCATGGTCCCACATGATTCCCAGGAAGGTGTGGCGGGGGGCCCTTTCAGTATCAGCTTTGAATCATTCTGTAAAGAAAGTCAATAACAAGCTTGGTTGGTTGTTTCGCTCGGCACAGTTGCACTGTATTCCGCATGGATGTATTCGGGGGAATCACATGTATCTCGAGGATGGGGTACATTTGTCCCGGGAGGGGAATGTCTTACTCGTAGGAGACTTCGTAGCATGGTTAATGGGTTTATGAAAGCATGACCTTTAGTAGGAGTGTGGGGGGCCGGATAGCCGGTCAACTATCCGGCCTGTGGCGGTAAGGTCATGATCGGTGAGCAGTAATTTCAAGGTCCCTACAGGGGTGCGCCACCCATTATGGATGGGAGCGCCCGGGGGGAGGCGGCCATTGGCCCCTCACACGGGGAGGCGGCACCTACTAAGTATGGGGTCGCCGAAGGGAAGGCGGTCATAGGCCCCTCCCGGGGGAGGAGGCGGCGAGATGCCCCTCCTACGAATTTCCCGGGGCCAGGATATCCGCGACGGCGGATGTGAGAAGCAGTGTGGGGTGGGAGGGGGGTCCACGCTACCTTCTAGACACCTCACACAAGTCCTCGGACGACCATTAAGATGGCGTCGAGTTAAATAAGGGGCCCCCGCTAAGACAAGGGAAATTGGAAGTTGGCACAGAGGTACAGTCCTCTGTGCGCCCGCCCCTCACACCGTGAGGGGGGAATGTTGGTAGTGGGGACCTGACACCGGTTACGACCTTGCCGTTGGCCCGTAATGTTAGGATGTACAATTTTATGTTAGAAAGTATGCATTTGCAGGATGCTTAGACTCGAGAACCTTTGTATTAGAGATTTGTTAAGGTTAGCCAATGAACATGTCTGCATCGTAATGTCATAAATATAAAATTGTACATAATATGAAACTGTTATTTTAATGTTTTAATTTTGTTTCATATTTTAATAAATACGTCCGGAAGGGTAACTCCCTCCCGCCTTCCAAAAAGTTCAGAACTGCGTCCGTCTTCCCATCCTTGGGAATTGTGTTGGGAGGGGGTGACAGGCATCCCGGCCATATGGAAAAGGGCGACCACTCGGTCCCCCCGAACGTATGGTAGGGGGTCCGGATCCCCCCGGGAAACCATTTTGGGCGGGGGGCGTGTCTCGGCTGGTATGCCCGAAGTGGCGTAGCCGGGGCGTGCCTTTTTCCCGCCCAAGGAGGGTTGTCCTAGACACCTACACCGTTGGCCACGCCCCGTAGGCGTACCTGAGGAGGGTACACGCCCTCCCGAAGAAGAATAAAAGGAGCAACAATCCAAAGAAGCATCCTCTTGTTCCTGTGCTTGGAAGCTGCACCGTCTCGTTGCACGTGAGCCCTCGACGGAACAAGGAGCAATTTTTGACCCACCCACCAGCCCCTTATGGCAACGTTAGTATTGCAATAAAATTGGTTTTGCTTTGATAATATCCTTTTCTCCTGATGTAGTGGTTAATAAAGATGTCGATGTCTGTACTGCAATAAAATGATTTGCTGCATAACAAGTTTTTTCCCCAGTGAGGCATAGTATCACAGTCTAATTGAAAGATGTGTGGAATGTTTAGATTAAAGACGATAAATATTGCAACGTAAACAGTAATTTTCTTTCTTCGATAGGTAGTTAAAACGTCGTATTTATTTTGGTCGGGCGGTAAGGTCATGATCGGTGAGCAGTAATTTCAAGGTCCCTACAGGGGGGCGCCACCCATTATGGATGGGAGCGCCCGGGAGGAGGCGGCCATTGGCCCCTCAAACGGGGAGGCGGCACCTACTAAGTATGGGGTCGCCGAAGGGAAGGCGGTCATAGGCTCCTCCCAGGGGAGGAGGCGGCGAGATGCCCCTCCTATGAATTTCCCGGGGCCAGGATATCCGCGACGGCGGATGTGAGAAGCAGTGTGGGGTGGGAGGGGGGTCCACGCTACCTTCTAGACACCTCACACGAGTCCTCGGACGACCATTAAGATGGCGTCGAGGTAAATAAGGGGCCCCCGCTAAGACAAGGGAAATTGGAAGTTGGCACAGAGGTACAGTCCTCTGTGCGCCCGCCCCTCACACTGTGAGGGGGGAATGTTGGTAGTGGGGACTTGACACCGGTTACGATCTTGCCGTTGGCCCGTAATGTTAGGATGTACAATTTTATGTTAGAAAGTATGCATTTGCAGGATGCTTAGACTCGGCTAGGAGAACCTTTGTATTAGAGATTTGTTAAGGTTAACCAATGAACATGTCTGCATCGTAATGTCATAAATATAAAATTGTACATAATATGAAACTGTTATTTTAATGTTTTAATTTTGTTTCATATTTTAATAAATACGGCCGGGAGGGTAACTCCCTCCCGCCTTCCAAAAAGTTCAGAACTGCGTCCGTCTTCCCATCCTTGGGGATTGTGTTGGGAGGGGGTGACAGGCATCCCGGCCATACTCAGTTTTCGTGTTGCAGCAAGACCTAGACTCACCCAAATTATTCTTCTAGATTTGAAATAAAGTCTTGCAGATGGTAACTGATCCGAGCATTCATACGCTCCAATTTCTCGATGAGATAACATCTTCAAACTGTAAGTATATAACTTCTTACTTAGACTCTTCTCGTGGGAAATCTCTTCCCAAATTTCCTTCAATTCCGTCTTTTCTGATTTTGTTATGTAGGATGTTACATATCAAGCTACAGCAATGGAATTGTCCGCAACATATTGAATATCCATATTAGCATTCCACATGGACAAAATGACTGAATTATAGTCATTTATATATTTTGACTTTTCAATTCTTCTTAAGTTGTAGATATTTTTTGGAGACTTTCTTGTGATAGTATGTCGCAAAGATGACATAAAACAGTTCACTCTTCCTTTTGATTTTACAGGTCGTGGAAATACAAAATTGCATTTGGTGTAGAATTTGTCCTTAGATTTGTACTTTTGACTACAGTATTTCCCACAACGATGGCTTTGGAATCGTAAGACTTGTTGTCTTAAGTCCTTATCTTGTGTACTTTTGGGTATATCACATGGAGCATATTGTTCAATAAAAGACAACACAGTATCATCTGTGTCTGTTCCAAATTTGGGAGCATCTTTGATCCATATTAGACTGTGTAAGTGAGGAGCACCTCTTGCTTGATACTCCTTTCTCCAAAAGAAGTCCAGAACCTCTCCAAGAGGCGGATTTTTTTCATTGGTGATAAAAGACATCATAGCTTCAAATCAATGATTGAAATACCTGCATACATTAACTGGATCCAAACAGCACAATTCTCCAGGTGTCTTGTATTCAATATTTAGTATATTTGGATTTGCCACTCGTAGAAATTGAAGTAAATCCTCCCAAGCCTATTCAGCACAGCTTAGAGTAAGGAACCATTTAGGAGTTCCTAAGTTCCTTAGCATACATTTCAGTTCTCCATGACAATGGTACCAGTACTCATTAGTACCATGCTGACACGCCATGAGATTATTTAGCTGAGATTCCAAAACATTATCTTTCTGCAGTACTTTATCCATAAATTACTTTGCCGAAAAATTTTGCAGATGTACACCTGTTTTCAATATATGGTTTACTGCATAAGAAAGTCCAGACAAATCACTCTCAAACAAAAGATGAAACAAATAAGCATGGGCGCAAAATCCATTCCGCTCGCGGATTTTTGGCAAATTCGCAATCCGCGAACTCCCGCGAATTTGCCGAAAATCCGCGAATCCGCCAGTGGAACGGATCCGGGGGGGCAAAAGTTCAAGCTTCAAGCTTGTAACTATTTTAGAATGGCGCCGGCAAGCTGCCAGCGCCATTCTAAAATAGTTACTAAGTTAGCTTCAACAGGAAGCACTAATTGAAGCAGGTGCTCGAGTTTAACTGAATTCGAGCACCTGCTTTATTTTATCTATTAGTGCTTCCTGATGAAGCTAACTTAGTAACTATTTTAGAATGGCGCTGGCAGCTTGCCGGCGCCCTTCTAAAATAAAACAGGAGAGGGCAGAGGGCAGAAGGGCACAACGACGAGTCAGGCAGAGGGTAGAAGGGCACAAAAATGAGTGGGCAGACGGCAGAATGGCACAAAAACAAGTGGGGCAGAGGGCAGAAGGGCACAAAAACGAGTGGGGCAGAGGGCAGAATGGCACAAAAATGAGTGGGGCAGAGGGCAGAAGGGCACAACAACGAGCTGTCTCGCAAAAAAAAACCCCGCAAACACGCAAAGCGCCCGCGAACACACAAAGCACCCCGCGAACATGCCAAAAAAGAAAAATCTGCAAATTCGCACATATTTGCGAATTTTGCAGATTGCGAATTCGCAAATACGCAAATTCGCGAATTGTGAATTTGCAAAATTCGCCCATGCTTAGAAACAAATACGGAATACATTGTCGAAATCTTGGATCTTCTGCAAATAATCCTGACGTCCGATATTCAGATGCAGGAATCTGCACAGGTCCGTCATCATATCGTCCTCCTTTTCCTGTGGGAAACAATTGAGGGAAACAACAAACTTCCAAGCTTCTTTCCCATACACTAATGGGATTTCCTTTTGCTTCTTTCATTTGGAATAACTCTATAGTATTCCCCATCACTTCTTTAGAATGCAGTGGATGAACACTGTAATGTTCGTAGATTTCTTCAGTTCTGGACACATCCACTTTTTCAATTTGTCCACATGGCAATTCACTATCTTCTTCTACAGTTATTTCTTCTTCTCTCACATACACATTTCTGTAATATTGATTATTTTTTACCAGATACAACGTTGCCTTTTTCACTTTCCTAACATCCACTAATTCTTGCCAGATTTTTTTACTCTTAGTAGGAATGCCATTAACAAGATTAACTAAAGGTTCATCCTCTACATTTTCTACACCAATAGTTTCAATATCTTTCTTTAAATCTAGAGGCAAATATACAACTCTTCCCTTTAATCCTCTCTGTAAATCTGAAGGAGGCAATTTTCCCTTCTTAGGCTCCATACGAACAATAGCTCGAAATGGATGCACACATTGAATAAGAATAGACTCATAGGTATTTAAATCCATCAGTTCAGAAGAAATATTTACCAACTCGAGATTATTCTGCACAGCTCTAGCAGGCATTTTGTTCTCGTCTAATTTGTTATAACAATATTTACAAATACGCTGATCAGAACCCAAATCAAAACAATTCTCAACCAACAAATAAGTTGCAAAATCCTTCCACTCATTATTATTTTCCTTTTCACTTTTTAAATACAAATCAACACTCCTGGTCTGATTTTTATAATGAGTTCGTCGACAACAGATGCAAGAATAATTTGGCCTTTCACCTGAAATCACCTTAAACTTTATAATTTCTTCCTAAAAGTTTTCTACACCGCAATATTCTACATTCTCTTCCACATTTTCTTCTATTAATGTCTCAGTTTCTGCACTGTCTTCCTGAGGACCAAAGTAACTAACCTGAATTTCATCACAAACATTTGTTACATCTGATACAGATCCACGCAAAAGAGCACTGTTCAACTTTTTTAACATTAGTGCGGGACTTTTTGCATAATACAATATTCTCACTAATTTCCTCATTTCAGAATGATGTACTGCTAACACCCTGAAATGGTGAAAAACACTTCGACATACTTTTTTAGAAAGACAAGCCAAAGAATGACCTTGCAAACCAGTATTTTCGCTCACTCTGCAAGGGTCTAGTCCTTGCAACATCTTAATCTTTTGTTTAACACTTTTCTTAGTATAGTTACGTAAGGAATTGCGTAAAAAATCAATAGATTCTTGCCGCACACTGCAAATACTACTAAAATTCCAAGTGTACACTGGAGCTTTAGGACATCTCCCTAAAACTTCACCAGCTAACACCTCTTCTGCATTTCTAGGAACAATCTTCTCTTTCTCAATGGGACAACCATTTCTAATGTCATAAGCATGACCACTAGTGTCAACTGCATGCAACAAATCATTACTCTGAAGATAACTTTCTTCATTAATAAAAGGGTCAGAACTTGAACTGTTTCCATTCACCCAAAAAACTCCCAAAAATTACTTCTGTTAATTAATCTTCTCCACTTACTTTAGGCCTTCTTTAAATGGATTGGCTTATCTAGTGATCTAACTCTATTGATTTCTAAAATAATCAATTTTCTTTTCAATTCCAAAGCTTTCTCAACTACATTTTCTATAGCTTTCTTCTTCTTATACAATACTGTTTTTTCTTACATACCTTAATTTCTTTAATTAAATTTGTCACAAATCTATTATAAAACATTTGTTTCCTAATTTCCATAAATTGATTTTTCCTCCTTTTACTATACACAGTTTTCTCTGCACTTGATTTTCCATGATTGTTCTCTTTATTTTTCGTTGCAGATACACTAATAACATTTTTCTGTTTCTGCACACTACTCTTAGTCTTCAATATTTTCCTCAAAAAAGTGTTCCTTGTCTTACCAGCACTTGTTTTCTCTTTGTTAACACATTCTTCTTCATGTAAATCTTGTTGATGACTTCTCTTCAAATAAACACCTTTCTTTCGTTGTTTCTGCTTTTGAAACTTAGTCGGCATCATACAGTTTTTTCAGTATCGATAAACAGAATCTATAATAAAAAAAATATATAACATTACAACTATAAATATATCAAATATTCTATTATATTACTTACAAGAACAGAGGGAGGATTATGAGGACAAACGTGGGACTATAAAAATAAAAGCTCTTAAAACAAAAGAGGAAGGAGTTTGAAACAAGGGAAAATATAACCAAAAAGGGGAGTATAAACAGACACTGCAATATAACGAAATAAAGGAAGTATGAATAAACTAGTAAGTATGAATAGCTAAGGGAGAGTATGAAGAGAAAAATTGAACTATGAGGAGAAGAAAGAGTATAACAAGAAAAAGAAGAGAATAAGTGGACAGAGGGGGCACTATAAGAAGAGAGAGAAAGACTTTAATGAAAAAAAGAAGGAATATGTGAAAAGCTACGCAACTATAAGAACAAAAAAGGAATACTAGAAAAGGGCAGTATGTATAAGCACAGAGAGAACAGTACCAGAAGAAAGCACAAGGAATGTGAAGAAAACTGGAGCAAAAGGAAAAAAATGGTAAACAAGAACAGATGATACAGTCTGAGGTGAAAAGAAGAAGTATAAACAGGATTATAAAGAGTGAAAAGTGTATGACGAAAGAGGCAGAAGTATGACAAGACAAATAAAGATAAAGAGAGAGGTTAGCATGAAAAGACAGAGAATATGGAAAGGGGCGACCACTCGGTCCCCCCGAACGTATGGCGGAGTGCCTCGATCCCCCCGGGAAGCCATTTTTGGGCGGGAGGCGCGTCTCGGCTGGTATGCCCGAAGCGGCGTAGCCGGGGCGCGCCTTTTCCCGCCCTAGAGTGGGCTGGCCTAGACACCGACGCAGCCAGCCACGCCCTCGGGGCGGGCAGGGGCGGGTTCTCGCCCGCCCTGAAGACGGATAAAAAGAGACGCAAGACCAGAAGACGTCCTCTTGTTCTTGTGCTCCGAAGCTGCACCTCCTCGCTACACGTGAGCTCGGGACGGAACGAAGAGCCAATTTTGAGCGTTTTGATCTTTTTCTTTGTCTTCTAGATACTTCGTCGGAGAAATGCCAAAGAAAGTCGCAAAGAGAATGACGACCGACCAGATGGTGCGGGCCCTTTGCAAAGAGATGTCCGACATCAAGAAACGGTTGACGAAACGGGACGAGGAGGAGGGTTCGGGCCCTGCGCCGGCTGGAGGGAGACCTAAGAGGCCGAAAAGGGTCCCAGCCGGTGGAGACGTCCCGGTCCCCTCTGTACCGCTCGAGGCGCCGACCCCAGTACCAGTGGAGGGGAATCCAATCCCCGTTGTCGTCACCCCGACATCCAAAGAAGACATGCCCCCCGAGCTGGCAGCACAGCTAGCAGCTTGGTTGGGGGATAGTAGTGATGGCGCCACGGCTGCCGAGGCACAGGCGCTGATAAAAGGGCTTCGTGAGAAGAGAGATGCAGCTAAAGTGACTGCGCCGTTGGCGGGAATAGACAAGCCGCAAGCGGCCGAAGTTGCGTCCGTTGCAGGTAAGCGGCCATTGCCGATTGCAAGGGACGAGTCAGCACCCTCTCGTAGAGAGAGATTGGGACAACATGTGCCTTTAGCTATAAAGGAAAAGATCTGGGCAGGGGAGTACGTGAATATTTTTTCCTTGCTTGTTGATCATTATGATGTGGAGCATGTAAAAAGTCAGAAGGACCTAATGCATCCGAGTGTTTGGCGCGCAAAAATGGCCGCCTTTAAGGTAAATGAGAACATTGGCAACTGGGGCAATGCATGGGGTATTTTCACATCGATTTTGGGGGAGCGTAGGCCCGAGTTGCTTCCTGAGTTTCCCGTTTATCAATCACGAATTATGGGTTACTCGACAGCGTATCAGGGTAACCATTGGTTTTGTTATGACAATCTGTTCAGGAAAGAAAAGGAACATAACAAGAGTTTGACTTGGGATTGTTACGATTCTTTAACATGGGATAAAATGAAAGAATCGGGAATGTTAAGAATGCCATTGGTCGGGAGCAATGTTGTTGATTACTCCCGCCAAAATGTCGGGACGCCCTTTCGACCAAGTACGAGCACCGACGACCAGTCGAGGCCCGCAGGCAATACAGGGAGAAAGGGTTTCTGTTTTAATTTCAACAAGGGGAAATGTACCAGGCCTCCGGGATCGTGTAAATTCAAACACGAATGTAGTACGTGTGGGTCATCCCATCCTGAGTCATCGTGCAGAGCCAGAACGAGTGAGAATGGGGGTAAAGGAGGCGCCAAACAGGTCTAAGTTAGGCCGAGGGGCGCCTTTACCAACCCCGATTGATACCTTGGCAATGATCCCCTGGCTCAGCGAATACCCGGATCGTGCTTCTGCCGGGGTGCTGCGGAACGGTTTTACACGTGGTTTCCGCATCCCGGTAGGGGACTTTCAGGGTGTAGGGATGTGCAAAAATCAACTTTCCGTTTTACAACATACGTCTGTGGTTCAAGAGAAAATTCAGAAAGAGGTTAGCCGGGGACGGGTCGCCGGCCCGTTTAGTGTACCCCCGGTACCGGATTTTGTATGTTCTCCGTTAGGGGTGGTCCCCAAGAAGGACCCAGGTGAGTTTCGTTTGATCCACAATTTGTCTGCTCCACACGGCCTTTCGGTGAACGACGCAATTGATCCAGAAGTTTGTTCGGTGCGATACGCATCGTTTGATGAGGCAGTAGCCATCTTGAATCGCCTGGGGCCCGGGACGTTGATGGCGAAATCAGATATCGAGTCAGCGTTCCGGTTGCTCCCGGTACACCCAGACGATCAGCGTCTTTTGGGATTCGGGTTCCAGGGGTCATTTTACATGGATAGGTGTATGCCAATGGGATGCTCTATATCATGTGCTTACTTTGAGCAATTCAGTACTTTCCTGCAATGGGTGTTCATGAAGAAAACGGGTTTCCGGAATGTAATGCACTACCTTGATGATTTTTTGTTCCTTGGTCCCGCCGGAAATCCCGAATGTGCTCAGGCCTTAGCCGAATTCTGTGTGTTGATGGGTCATTTTGGCGTGCCATTGGCACCAGGTAAAACTATGGGTCCCACGACTTGCCTCGAGTTTTTGGGGATCGAGTTGGACTCAGAGGAGGGGTGTTTCCGTTTGCCAGCCAGCAAAGTGTTAAAATTCAGGGCAGCCCTCCAAGTATGTTTGAATGCATCTAAGGTTACACTGCATCAGTTGCAACAGTTAGTGGGGAAGTTGAACTTTGCCTTGAGGGTGATCCCAATGGCTCGCCCTTTTTCCCGCTCAATTGCCCAAGCGATGGTTGGCCTAAAAGAGGGTCATCATCGCACGAGGTTATCGGCTGAGGTCCGCCAGGACATGCGGATTTGGTTAGCATTTTTGGCGGACTTCAATGGCCGAGTAGTCTGGAACAAGCCAGCCGTGTCCTCAGAAGAGCTCGGGCTATGGACAGATTCAGCAGGAAGCATAGGCTTTGGCGCCATCTTCGGCACAAAGTGGTCTGCTCAAAGGTGGCCCCTATGGTGGCACGAGAAGGGGCTAACGAGTAATATTGCTTTCCTCGAATTATTTCCCATTCTGGTGGCCCTGAGAACTTGGCCAGAAGGGTTCAGAGATCATTCTGTCGTGTTCTGGTCCGACAATATGACCGTGGTAGAATGCATCAATAGTCAGGCAGCCCATTGTAAATTGATTTTGAGGCTGCTCAAAGAAATCGTCCTACTGTGTATGCAACTGAACGTGGTATTCAGAGCAAAACATGTCCCAGGGGTGATGAATCAGGCTGCTGATGCACTGTCTCGTTTTCACATGCAGGCTTTCTCGGGTTTCCTTCCTTCAGCGGACCCGGAGCCGGCACCCTTCCCCGAAGCTCTCTGGTCTCTCGGTGCCCCGAACTTCGTCACCTCGTGGGAGAGAGTCTAGCACCCAGGACAAGGAAGGCATATGACGGGGCGTTCCGGGCCTATTTAGCCTTTTTGGGGGCAGAGAGAGGGGGACTTTGGGGTCAGGATGAGTGGGTTGTACTTTTTCTGATGTCCTTACGTAGGGCTGGGAAATCGGTGGCTACGGCACAAAGGCATCGTGCCGCCATTTCTTTTGTTGCCAGGGCCCATGGCATCCTGGACCCAACAGCATCTTTTACAGTACAGAAAGCGCTGCGTGGGTGGCAACGCCTAGAGGGTCGCAGAGTAGACGTAAGACGACCGATAGGTTTAGACAGGTTGTCCCAGTTACTGGCCACACTCCCTAACACATGCTCGTCCCCCTTCGAGACCTGTTTGTTCCGGACTGCATTTACGCTGGCATTTCACGGGGCTATGAGAGTTAGTGAGCTAGTTGCAAGGAACAAACAGGATGTGACGGGGGGCTTGTGCAGGGAACATGTTCAGATCAGGGGTGATGCGGTGATTGTCTCCTTTCTCAGGTCCAAGACTGACCAAGATGGGAGAGGGGACTGCACGATCATTCGCAGGAGCCCCGAGTCATCCATGTGTCCGGTACAGTGCTTAGAAGATTACCTAGCACGAAGGGTGGCATCATGGGGGGGGACATTGTTGAGGCATGCAGACGCCACCCCGCTGACGAGGTTTCAGTTTCAGCGGGTGCTTGCAATGGCCATTGCCGCAGCGGGCTTGGACCCGGGCGAATTCGGGACCCATTCCTTTCGAATAGGGGCTGCCACTGAAGCTACAGCCAGGGGTCTTAATGTAGAACAAGTGAAACGTGTGGGGCGCTGGTCCTCCAATTGTTATAAGAGGTATGTGCGATTGCACATGTTGTGAAGCAGTAATCATGTACTCACGCTTCTTGTCTTTTGTTTGTTTTCAGTTGCGCAAGCCTACGCGGCAGGGCGGACTGTGCAGTCGACCCAACACCAGGCCAGCGGTCGCACGTCACCGGCTGTGAGGAAGGAGGTGTGGGTCGTGGGCCACTCATACGTGAGACGGGCCGCAGACGTATTCAAAGCAGGTGACATGATTGACGTACCTGGGGAATACGGGTACAGAGTGTCCTTCTACGGAAGGGGCGGTCTCTGTATTGACCAGTTTCAGGAATTTTTTGAGGGTTTGTTAGAGCGGATGAGGTCACCGCCGTCCATAGTCATAGTACATTTGGGGGGCAATGATTTGGTCACCACCGGTAGACGACTTCTCCTGGAGGCTATGCTTTCCACGGTAAGTTGGTTAGCGAGGAGAGTTCCGGGGTGCGTAATTGCGTGGTCTCATATGATCCCACGTAAAGTGTGGCGGGGGGCTATCTCGATCCCTGCTTTGAATCATTCTGTTAGAAAATTGAATAATAAAGTGAGTAGGTTGTTCCGTTCCAAGACATTGCATTCGATCTCGCATAGTTGTATTAATGATGATAGTATGTATCTGGGGGATGGTGTGCATTTGTCGAGGGTGGGGAATGAGTTACTCATAGGTGACTTCCTAGCTTGGTTAAAATCGTTAAAACATGACCTTTAGGTAGGAGTTTTGTGGGGGGTCCGGATAGCCGGTCAACTATCCGGACCTGTGGCGGTAAGGTCATGATCGGTGAGCACTAATTGGTAGATCCCTATGAGTGGGCGTCACCCAACACGGATGGGAGCGCTCGGGAGAGGTGGCCATTGGCCCCTCAAGGGGGAGGCGGTCCCGTCTAAGGGCGGGTCGCCGGAAGTAAAGGAAAGGCGGTCAAGGCCCCTTCCTTTGTAGGAGGGGTTACAGCCCCCTCCTGGGGAATTTCCCGGGGCCAGGGTCATCTGCGACGGCAGATGCGGTAAGTTGTGTGGGGTGGGGAGAGGTCAACGATACCTTCTAGATACCACACACAAGTGTTCGAACGACCTTTAAATGGCGTCGAGTCTTAAGTGCCCCCGTCAAGTCAAGGGAAATTGTTAGTAGTTGCACTTGAGGTAAGCCTCTGTGCTGTCGCCCCTCCCAAGTGGGAGGGGTAAGTCTGGTTAGGGATCTTGACACCGGTTATGACCTTGCCGTTGGCCCTTAAACGTTAGGATGTACAATTTCAGTGTTCTTAGAGAATGTTTTGTAGGATGCTAGTTCGGCTAGGAGAACCTCTGTATTAGAGATTATGTTAAGGTTAGCCAAACATCGTAATGTGGTAATGAAATTGTACATAACATGAAAACGTTTAATGTTTTAATTTTTTGTTTTAATAAATACGGCCGGGATGGTCACTCCATCCCACATCCAAAAACTTTAAGAACTGTTTCCGGTTTCCCTCCTTTTGGGGATTGTGTTGAGAGGGGGTGGCGGGTATCTCAGCCATATGGAAAGGGGCGACCACTCGGTCCCCCCGAACGTATGGCGGAGTGCCTCGATCCCCCCGGGAAGCCATTTTTGGGCGGGAGGCGCGTCTCGGCTGGTATGCCCGAAGCGGCGTAGCCGGGGCGCGCCTTTTCCCGCCCTAGAGTGGGCTGGCCTAGACACCGACGCAGCCAGCCACGCCCTCGGGGCGGGCAGGGGCGGGTTCTCGCCCGCCCTGAAGACGGATAAAAAGAGACGCAAGACCAGAAGACGTCCTCTTGTTCTTGTGCTCCGAAGCTGCACCTCCTCGCTACACGTGAGCTCGGGACGGAACGAAGAGCCAATTTTGACCCACCCACCAGCCCCTGAGGACAGCAAGTAGTTGTGCAATAAAGTGATTTATAAGTTTGTTTTTTCCATTTCGTCTACAGGCTGTGACAGTATCAGTTTGTTGTGATTCATATTAAAGTATGGTGAATCTCGTTTAGGTTGTTACGATTAAAATGATTTGATGTAGTGTTGCAATTTTGCATGTTCTTTCGGTCGTAGCGACCAATGTTTCATAGGTTTGAGTAAGAATTGTCGTATTTATTTTTTGGTAGGCGGTAAGGTCATGATCGGTGAGCACTAATTGGTAGATCCCTATGAGTGGGCGTCACCCAACACGGATGGGAGCGCTCGGGAGAGGTGGCCATTGGCCCCTCAAGGGGGAGGCGGTCCCGTCTAAGGGCGGGTCGCCGGAAGTAAAGGAAAGGCGGTCAAGGCCCCTTCCTTTGTAGGAGGGGTTACAGCCCCCTCCTGGGGAATTTCCCGGGGCCAGGGTCATCTGCGACGGCAGATGCGGTAAGTTGTGTGGGGTGGGGAGAGGTCAACGATACCTTCTAGATACCACACACAAGTGTTCGAACGACCTTTAAATGGCGTCGAGTCTTAAGTGCCCCCGTCAAGTCAAGGGAAATTGTTAGTAGTTGCACTTGAGGTAAGCCTCTGTGCTGTCGCCCCTCCCAAGTGGGAGGGGTAAGTCTGGTTAGGGATCTTGACACCGGTTATGACCTTGCCGTTGGCCCTTAAACGTTAGGATGTACAATTTCAGTGTTCTTAGAGAATGTTTTGTAGGATGCTAGTTCGGCTAGGAGAACCTCTGTATTAGAGATTATGTTAAGGTTAGCCAAACATCGTAATGTGGTAATGAAATTGTACATAACATGAAAACGTTTAATGTTTTAATTTTTTGTTTTAATAAATACGGCCGGGATGGTCACTCCATCCCACATCCAAAAACTTTAAGAACTGTTTCCGGTTTCCCTCCTTTTGGGGATTGTGTTGAGAGGGGGTGGCGGGTATCTCAGCCATATGAGGAAAGTGCTTCAGAGTGTATACAGTGAATTAAGAATCAGTAACAGATGTGAGCAAACAATATGAACAGATTTAAGAAGTATAAACAGAGAGGACAGAACATGAATATAGAAAACAAATATGAAGAAACAGTGGAAAATATAAACACAGAAAGAAGGAATATAGGACAAAAGGCAATATAAGAAAAACTCAGTAGTAAGAGGACACATTGAGAAGTAAGAGAAGAGAGAGGAGAATATGAAAACAGAGGGCAGTATAACAACAGGGGGTAAAATGATGATAGGAATGTCACAATAAGAAAACACAACAATATTAGTAGAGAGTGCAACGTATAAGAAAAGACAGAAGAAATGTGAGAACAGACACACAAGTATTAGAAGAAAAAGAAAAGTATGAGAAAACAATAGGGAGTACCTGGAAAGAACAGCAAGAATGAGAAGAAACAAAGAATATAACAACAGATGAGTATATATGAAGAAAGGCGAAGAAATGTAAAAAGACACAGAAACAAAAATATGGAGAAAAGACAAATATAAATGAAGACTGACCGTATAAGCAGAGAGGGAGTACTACAAGAAGACAGTAACAACTATGACAACAGTAGTGAATATAAAGACAAGGGACAATGTAAACAGTAGCACAAATATGCAAAAATAGGACCAAGTATAAAAAAAGGATAAAAAGAGACCAGAATATAAGAAAAAGAAGAGAGTATAATGAGAGAGGAAGGACTAAGACAAGAGAGGAGGAAGTATGACAAGACAGTGTAGAAGATATGCAAAAAGGGGCGAATATAGGGGCATAATATCAAGCCTGGGTGATACAATTATCACAACTTTATTGTCAGGAAACTTCCTCTAAAGTGGCGATAATGGGCTTGATAATATGCTCTATGAAATTCCAATCGAAGCTCATGTTGGATGTGAAGAACATCTAACATCAGCTTCGATTAGAATTCCATAGAGCATATTATAAAGCCCATTATCAATACTTCCCCAGAGCATCAGACAAATTGACACCCTACTGGGTTTCAGAAAGAGCCTGAAAACCTGGCTGTTCGCCAAAGTATAATCCCCCTGACTCTATTTAATAGCTTTGGCGGCTGGTTTTTATGTCATGACAGCTAGTGTATTGTATACCATCTGATTACCATCTGACTACTTCCTGTTGGGCGCCAGGATACCCGTAGGGTGACAGTTGCGCATTACAAATAATAAATACAATACAATACAATTATCGCAACTTCATCAGCAGTTTCCTGTCGATAAAGTGGCGATAATTTTAACGCCCAGCCTAGATGATATGCCCCATAGGAGCATATTATCAAGGACTGATGTTAAAATTATCGCCGTTTATCGGCAAGATACTGCCGATAAAACGGCGATAATGGCCTTAATAATATGCCCTGATTAGTTCCCATAAAAGCCCATGTTCTAGTTTTAACATGGGCTTGTATGGAAATTAACAAGGTCGTATTATCAAACCCATTGCCACTGTTTTATCGGCACTTTCCTGCCGATAAAACGCACTAAATTTAACACCGGTCCTTGATAATATGCCCCATAATTCCTTAATGTACACATATGCACAGTGTGATATTACACAAAAAAATTAGACCATGTATTTTACCATTTACTACCGGAAAACGTTTAACTGATTATACATATTCCATGTATATAATTACTACATATCAATGAACAACACTGACTCATTTTCCAAATACATATGCATTTTTCTACATTATTTCTGCCACTATTACATCAAAAAACAACAAAGACCCACAAGAGGCTTGTAAATATGCCCAGACTATATACAGAGGGAGAGAAACGAGAAGAAGACAGAACAGGCAGTATAAAAAAAAAATGAAATAAGAAGAGAGAGAAGAAAATGAACAGACAGAAGGAATAAGAGGAGAGACAAGAAAATTTAAACACAAAGAACGACAATATGAGCACAGAGGACAATATAGGAAAAACACAGTAGTACCGAGAGACAGAAAGAAGTAAGAGGAGAGAGAGGGAAGTATAAAAACAGAGGCTACAAATTATTGAAAAAAGGGACAAATATAGGGGCATATTATCAAGACCAGTGTTAAAATTATTGCCGTTTTATCAGCAGGAAAATGCTGAGAAAACGGCGATAATGAATCAGCCGCTGCCCGTGGAGGTGTTGCAGGTATTCCGTTCTCATACAGAACTGTGCATAGAGACTTGGAACCTCAGTGAATTAGGGTGTACCAAAACTCACCTCAGTACCCAAAATCCCCTACCAGACTAGCTGCAGTGTCTCATTGGTTATCACAGACTCCCAATGCTTAGACAAACCAGAACATGGACTTAGTACACCTCATGTAACGTGGAACACATGAACACCCTTTTGTTATACAATCATTTCAATCCAGAACAAGGAGTAAATGAGGACGCATGCATATTTGAAATGTTTATTCACTAATGCAGTGTTCTCAAATGCAGTATCTTAGCTAATACAAGCAAACATATTATAAGAAACAAAGTAATCAGCATAGTCACTAGTCCATAGAATACAAAAGGTGAAAGCATGGTAAAGTGCTAAAACGAATAAAGTTCAGTAACACCTAATTCTCACCCTCCCTAGCTAGTATATTATATTATATCTAAGAAGGTCTCTTTGGGTTTTTAGCAGGGTGGCCCCATACCTCAAGATCCTAGTGGTAAGGGATCACATCATCTTCCACCAGCTCTCTGCATGCGAAGCACCATCAAGTGTGTTTGTATGCTCTTGTGCAAAGCAATATAAAACGTGCCTGAAGCCAGAACGTGCAAAGATCATACCTTACAACAACCACTGTGATGAGATATCCTTGAAGGTTTCAGCACTCACTGTACAGACACAGCTCACCAAGCAAGGCTGATATCAGAGTAACACCATATTATTCACGCATGAAGCAAAACACTACACTAGGCTCAAAGTTAAGGCAACAGATATGTGTTGTGTGCAGAAGCAGCAGAAAGGTAAAATGGCGTTTAAACTCTTAATAAGCTCATGCTTACTTAACACAGCATATAGGCAAAGCATATCTATATGACACCCTCCCATGATCCGAGCACGGATAAGATAATTTAAGATAAAGGACTCATTTTTGAAAGGCAGAGCTCAAAAAAATAGTCAGGTCAAATTCAAGAAGGCGAAGAAAAAATATTTTGTCGGCCAAAAAAACAAAATCTCACCAGCATGACAATTTAGTGTTCATTTTTGACAAAGTCAATAGGTCCAAAATTTAAAAGGTTCATCAATAATTTAAAAAAAATTAACAAAAAGCCCATGATACCAAGGGCCTCGATAGGTCTCAGCCCAATACTGAGTATGCAAAATAAGCAGCAACAGCTTCCAAAAGGAAGTGACTGTTATCATCCGAAAACAACTCAGCCATCTAATTTAATAGCGAGAAAGAACATACATGCTCTTCAATTACCGGAGCCTCTTGTACCATCAATGGACAACTCGGTGGGTTCTCAATGAAGCTGTGTGCCAAGAAATCTTGCGCTGCTGCGAATATATTCCGACGACCCAGTATTCCATGCATCGCTGCAAAGGCCATAATCCCTCCATCGGAAGAAAGCAATTCATGAGCAACTAAGGGGATCATGAGCCGATTAAAATCCACTTCAGGAGACACCATATTGCAGAGACACAAATCCAGGGCCCAGTCGAAATCGCAGCTCAGGCAATGAAAGACAGGCTGGACACATGTGAAATAGGAAAATCGAACTGATAATCCATATGCTGCACTTAAGGTGACGAGTGGTAGCGTTCCATAGTATTCAAGCATCCTGTTGCGAAACAGTGCTAACCGCGACAGCTCGTCTTGGAACACAGGACGTGCATCCATTATTAATAAAACAAAACAGCACCAGAAAGCGGATTGGTGTCAGTACAACGCGGATTTTTACATCGCATTCCGTTACAACGGAAATTTTACAACGCAGGATCCATTACAATGGATGCCATTACAACGCATGGCATTACATAGCAGATGGTATTACAACGCATGGCATTACATCGTAAGTATAGGTAAGTATACCTTTTTTTTAAAAATGTTATTAAGTTAATTTAATTAATTTAATTTAATTAATTTAAATAAAATAAATTTTAAAATAGCCATTAATTTAATTTAATAAAATAATATCTATTTAATAAATGTAATTTCAATAAAAAAATGGGAATAATTTAATTTAATTAAAATAATAAAATTAACTTAATGTACATATTTTTATAATTGAAATTAAATTAAATTAATTGAAATAATTTATTTAATTTAATTAATTTAATTTAAAAATGTAATTAATTAAATAACATTTATTTAATTCATTAAATATATTTTAATTAATTTAAAAATGGTAAATATAATTTAATTAACCCAAAACACAAACCCCTGTACCCCAAAACCCAAAACCCTGCCCTAAAACCTAAAAACACCCCTGTACCCCAAAACCCAAACCCTGCCCTAAAACCTAAAAACACCCCTGTACCCCAAAACCCAAACCCTGCCCTAAAACCTAAAAACACCCCTGTACCCCAAAACCCAAACCCTGCCCTAAAACCTAAAAACACCCCTGTACCCCAAAACCCAAACCCTGCCCTAAAACCTAAAAACACCCCTGTACCCCAAAACCCAAACCCTGCCCTAAAACCTAAAAACACCCCGTACCCCAAAACCCAAAACCCTGCCCTAAAACCTAAAAACACCCCTGTACCCCAAAACCCAAACCTTGCCCTAAAACCTAAACACACCCCTGTACCCCAAAACCCAAAACCCTGCCCTAAAACCTAAAAACACCCCTGTACCCCAAAACCCCAAACCCTGCCCTAAAACCTAAAAACACCCCTGTACCCCAAAACCCAAACCCTGCCCTAAAACCTAAAAACACCCCTGTACCCCAAAACCCAAAACCCTGCCCTAAAACCTAAAAACACCCCTGTACCCCAAAACCCAAAACCCTGCCCTAAAACCTAAAAACACCCCTGTACCCCAAAACCCAAAACCCTGCCCTAAAACCTAAAAACACCCCTGTACCCCAAAACCCAAACCCTGCCCTAAAACCTAAAAACACCCCTGTACCCCAAAACCCAAACCCTGCCCTAAAACCTAAAAACACCCCTGTACCCCAAAACCCAAACCCTGCCCTAAAACCTAAAAACACCCCTGTACCCCAAAACGCAAACCCTGCCCTTAAACCTAAAAATACCCAAACACCCCAAAACATATACCTCAGTACCCCAAAACATATACTCCTATACTCATACTTATTTAAAAAATTACTTAAATTAATATATTTAATTTATAATATTTAAAAACATAAATAAATATTTTTATTTATTTTTATTTATAATTAATAATAATTAAATCAATTATATAATATTAAATAAAATAAAAAAAATTATATACTTACCAATACTTACGATGTAATGGTATGCGTTGTAATACCATCTGCTATGTAATGCCATGCGTTGTAATGGCATCCGATGTAATGGATCCTGCGTTGTAATAGCTGCGTTGTAACAGCATTACGACGTAAAAGTTGCGTTGTAAGTGATACACACCCCAGAAAGCCTGCT
Source organism: Lissotriton vulgaris (assembly GCF_964263255.1). Taxonomy (NCBI): domain Eukaryota; kingdom Metazoa; phylum Chordata; class Amphibia; order Caudata; family Salamandridae; genus Lissotriton; species Lissotriton vulgaris. The sequence continues at coordinate 322,310,804 of NC_141699.1, read as the reverse complement.
GCCAGCGCCAGCAGAATGGGAAATCCACCAAAAAGGCTGGAAAAAATCGAATGGAAAAAAGCAGGAATGACTCCAAATATCTTTTGGAAAGAAGTCACAAGACCACTGCTTACTACTTTAAAAAAGTGTGCCAGCCCCGATGTGGAGGATGCGTTAAAGATTGTATGAATCAGTTCACCAAAAACGCGATGGTAGGTCAGTATTTATTAAAGCATGCACCTCTGTGCGGGTGTTAGCTACGTGAAGGACAAATGTTTCACGAGCAGATGTCAGGGCAACTTCTTTTTGTGACAATAGGGCTCTTATTTGACTCATCTTATTGAACTCTGCTTTCAAGGTCAGAATCCTCGGCCAGATGGAAACATCCAGGTTCCCATGCGTGGGTGGATACAACACATTTTTACAGCAAAGCACACGTTCACTGACTGTAACTACATAAGCTATGCCTTTTAATAGCCCACAGCAATCTTCATTATTTAAAAGTAAATAACTACCGTTTGCCAGTAAAGTGAATGTGGGTACGATAGCGGGCACAGGTGTACCTTTTAAAACACATGCTAAATTAGGCCGTTCCTGATTACAAGAGCTGTGTCACTGAATATGTCTACACATTAATGAATGATCTGGTGTTTCGGTGCACTCTTCACCTTTCAGATAAACCTCCTTTCCTTCCCTAAGGCATCTGTAAGTAAAAGGAAGCGACCAGGCTTCATGTAAATAGGAGCTACCAAGAGGCTTGTATCTACCAATGGCAAAATATTTCATACAATTTGTAAATTGAAAAAGTGCAAATGGTAAAGTTATCAATCCGTGGATAAGCCACGTTGCAGTAGTGACCTCTGCCACTGAGAAAGGTAAAGACTCTAATTGTTCAATGTGTAACATGGAAAAAGATGCATTTCTCATTCAAAGCAAACGTTGCTTATCAGTCAAATTAAACGGGGCAAAAAGAGATGACACATTCATGTAATTCCAAGGCACCTTCCCGGCCTTTAGCGTCTGCAGGGTCCACGCAAACTGCATAATTGAACGCAATTGATTTTGACCATGGTATAATACAGACACATCATCTTGCACAATTTCAACAACAGATGGCACAATATTATCCAATGTGTAAATGCGGGAGGAAAGCGTGTTAATGCTATTATCCACTACTGCAAGCACTTTTTCCAAATTAGCTTGATCAATAGCCCTAAGGCGGGTAGCCGCCTCAATCTGGGATGTTTTCCAGATTTCATTATAAACGGCATATATCCATCTTCTAGATCTACCTCTTGCCGGGCCTTTTATGAAATTATTCAAATCAACATCGTCAGTCAGTTTAGACAAATGCAGTTTGACTGACGCCAATGTAGAATGTTTGAGCCAATTCTGACATAACTTGCCTACTGAATAAGTGGTTACAGAATGGTAGCTTTCAAAACTGGGATTGACCCTGACCTGTGTAAATCCATCAGCCAGACCCAGAAAATGATGCTGGCACGCATCAGCACTTCTGTGCCACATCAACCAACCCTTGGGATCTAACCTTGATATGTTAAAGGACGAATTTTGCAAGAATATTTGCAACTCTCTTATCAAAAGTTTTGTAGTATTATCCCACCCTGAATATTCTTCCAAATCAGGGAAAGAAGGAGTATTCAATTTTTTAGAAGTAGCCTATCCAAAGCATGTTGTGTGTGAGATGGTGGAATTCAAAAACAACATATGTTTCGGGATGAGACATGCATGGTGCAAAGCCTCAGTGCCTTGTACCTGCCAACTTTTAGAACCCCAAACAGATTTAAGGTCAACTGTTTCCTTCCACAACTCGTAGCCTCCAACAGCTAGCTGGTCTAGAAAGGACTTTGAGTACAATAACTTAGTATCGGTAACTTTAACTTTGGACAAGGATTTTTCTGTCATTCTAAAAGAAAATGAAGCAGGATTGGACTGATTAAAAATCAGTAAAATAAGTGTACTTTTTCAAAAATGTACTCGAGCTGCCTCGCAAAGGAGCTGGACAATGCTCCCACTGTGTATAATTTACAGTATTCCTCCTGGAATTAGTTTTATGCAGGTAGTGATTGCCAAAATGTTGGAAACAAAATAAATCACCATAATTAGCAGATTCTGAATATAAATCTTCAGCATCAAAGGCAGCATAATATTTCAAATCAGCAAACAAAGCCTCTATGGCCTGAACATCCCAATCATCAGAACGTATGTTTTGTTTAACCACATCCCCCATGTTAACTCTAAGCACATTAGGGACATTTATAACTTCAGTGGGCCCATGGATTTGAAATTTAACAGCATCCCAGACTATCCCATCCAGGACAGGCCAAGCAGTGATGTTAACAAAAGTCAAGTCTCTCTTCAATCAGTGGGCAGAATGAGATGAGGAATGGGGTGCCAATGTTCCATTCAGATGTCTAATGCAGGTTCTCTCCTCGACATAGTGTCCATTAATGAATCGCAAAAAAATAAAACACAAAACCAATTGACATATAAAGGTAAAGTGAAAAAAGCCCAAGCCAAATATAAGTCCAAGGGGGAATCAAAAAATGTTTTTTAAATAATGTTGCATAGACTCTAATCCTTGTTGGCTTTCCTGAAGTATGTGAAACAGTGTCAAATGAAAATCTGGATTCTGTGGCCAAACAAGTTTGCAAATCAGCCATCGATAAGTCAGTTGGGTAAGTGTAGTCAGTTTCATCAAGTTGAGTACCAGGCAATGCACTCAATAAAGGACTTGAAATTGCAGGCATCTCGAGGGCCACCTCCGGCTCAGGATTCGAAGCTGTGGCCAATACAGAATTTCTCACCATCGAAGGACATGAGACTGCCGGTGTCATACTAAGAAGAATCGGCCTCTCTGTGTATCTTGACATTGTCAATGAAGATATACCTGTTTTCTTTACGACTTGGAAGTGGTGGTAAAATGACTGTTCTTGTGCCCTTCACACCAAGTACAGGAACTGGAGCACGGTATGAGGGACCAAATTCTTTCTTGTTATCGATCTTCTCCCAAACCAATTCTCCAACTTGGGGTAGCCGGCCAACTACAGGGATCTGCAACGCATCATCCGAACTTGAGGGCAAATGTTCCTTTGCAAGACTGTTTTTTGTCTTTTGTAGAGTCTGCAAAACATTGCAATGTTCATCTACGTCAAAGGAGGAAGCAACAGCCACCGAGTCTAGACCGTCAAGGTCCGGTACATACATCTTGATACCAAATAGCATATGGGCCGGGATACCCGCCACCCCTCCCAACACTAATTCCCCATGGGAGGAGACAGACACCGATTTGAACTTTTGGAAGGCGGGAGGGCCTCACGACCCCCCCAGCCGTATTTATTAAAATATAAAACAAAATTTAAAACTTTAAATTAAAACATTTCATGAATCATGTACAAATTCAACTTCAATTACATCTTGATGAAGACAGGTTTTTCAGGCTAACCTTAACAAATATCTAATACAAAGGTTTCCTAGCCGAGTATAGTATCCTGATAAATGCATTACATTTGAATTTGTACAACCTAACATTAAGGGCCAACGGCAAGGTCTTAACCGGTGTCAGATCCCTATCACCAAATTCCCGCCCTCACGGTGTGAGTGGTGCATGCGCAGAAGACTTTACCCTCGCTGCCAATTGTAACTTCCCTTGTCGTGGGGGCCCCCTTTCACTCGACGCCATCTTAAGGTCGTCTGAGTTCTTGTGCGAGGTCTCCGTATGAAGGACAGCGTGGACTCCCCCCCCTTCCCGATACTCTCTTCCGCCGGAGCGGATATCCGGCCCCCGGGAAATTCGTGGGAGGGGGATATAGCTGTCTCCCCCTGGGCGACCCATCGGTAGTAGGTGCCGCCCCCCGTGGGAGGGGCCAATGGCCGCCTCCCCCTGGGCGCTTCCATCCATAATGGGTGGCGCCCCCCTAGGGACCTTGAAATCACTGCTCACCGATCATGACCTTACCGCCCGACCAAAGAATAAATACGGCAATTGTTTTACCTATTAAGGAAAGAAAAACTATGACTAAACTTGCAACAGCTTGATTATTTACCGACTTCAACATTGCTACAAAGGGAAAAAAGGTCCTACAGCAAAGCACAATCTTTATTGAATCCATTCCTTTACGTTTCTACAAAGGAAAAAATGGCCTACAAGCAAGTATTTAATTACATGCATACTCTCGTCATACATTTATGATGCAAGAAATCATTGCCATACCTGTTTTATTACATCAAATAACACCATTCGATATTTCTTTACTTCACAAACTCTGCAACAAGGGGCTGGTGGGTGGGTCAAAAAAGTGCAGCTTGTTCCCTTGAGGGCTCAAGAGCGACGAGTGGTGCAGCCTTCAGAGTGCAGGAACAAGAGGAAGCTTCGTTGGATTCCCGTGCTTTTATCCAGCTGCGGAAGGGCGGGGCCCCGCCTCAAGCACGCCCATCAGTGCACGGACTTCCGGGCGGGTGTTTAGGACAACCTCTTTTGGGCGGGAGGAGCGTGTTCCGGCCACGCCGCTTCGGGGATACCAGCCGGGACACGCTTCCCACCCACAATGGTTTCCCGAGGGATCAGGGCACCCATCCATACGTTCGGGGGGACCGAGTGGTCTCCCCTTTCCATATGGCCAGGATGACCGCCACCCCTCCCAACACCAATTCCCCATGGGAGGAGACAGACACCGATTTGAACTTTTGGATGGCGGGGGGGCCTCACGACCCCCCCGGCCGTATTTATTAAAATATGAAACAAAATGTAAAACTTTAAATTAAAACTTTTCATGAATCATGTACAAATTCAACTTCAATTACATCTTGATGAAGACAGGTTTTTCAGGCTAACCTTAACAAATCTCTAATACAAAGGTTTCCTAGCTGAGTCTAGCATCCTGATAAATGCATTACATTTGAATTTGTACAACCTAACATTAAGGGCCAACGGCAAGGTCTTAACCGGTGTCAGATCCCTATCACCAACTTCCCGCCCTCACGGTGTGAGCGGCGCATGCGCAGAGGACTTTACCCTCGCTGCCAATTGTAACATCCCTTGTCGTGGGGGCCCCCTTTCACTCGACGCCATCTTAAGGTCGTCTGAGGTCGTGTGCGAGGTCTCTGTAAGAAGGACAGCATGGACTCCCCCCCTTCCCCATACTCTCTTCCGCCGGAGCGGATATCCGGCCCCCGGGAAATTCGTGGGAGGGGCATATAGCCGTCTCCCCCTGGGAGGGCCATATGGCCCTCTCCCCCTGGGCGACCCATCCGTAGTGGGTGCCGCCCCCCGTGGGAGGGGCCAATGGCCACCTCCCCCCGGGCGTTCCCATCCATAATGGGTGGCGCCCCCCCTAGGGACCTTGAAATCACTGCTCACCGATCATGACCTTACCGCCACAGGCCAGATAGTTGACCGACTATCTAGCCCCCCCACACCTCCTAAAGGTCATGTCTCCTCAAGCCCACTAGCCAAGCTATGATGTCTCCTATCAGTAAGTCATTACCAGTCCTGGACAGGTATACCCCTATCATTCGAATAACAGTGATCACCCCTGATACACCCATGAGAAATGCTTTGGAGATGAGCAGAGCGAAACAGTTTCTCAATTTTATTGTTGACCCTCTTTACCGAATGGTTCAACGCTGTCATAGACAAACCCCCCCGCCATATCCTCCTGGGAATCATGTGGGACCAGGCAATTGTACTACCCGGGAGCCTTTTGGCTAACCAGCTAACTACAGACAGTATGTGCTCAACTAACACCCGTCTTCTCAGTCTCATCAAGTCATTGCCCCCTACGTGCACTATGACTACAGATGGCGGTGACCTGTGCCGCCCTAATAGTTCCTCCACAAAACTTTGCAATCGGTCAATACAGAGGCCACCCTTCCCATGGAAGGTCACTCTGAACCCATATTCCTCAGATGTGTGGATGGCTGTGGCTTACATCCTTCAAATTAGTATTTACGTATACGTGTGACCAAGTCTGATAACATCAGACGCCAAGGACAAACACTGTGGTGTCTGTGGCAGGAAATCTCATTGATCACAGATAAAATAGTTGGATGGTAAAATGAAAGTGACAGATATAATAAAAAGAACGGAGGAAAACTACTAAAATGGCAGTAGACGGAGTATAACATCAGAGGCCAAGGACCAACACTGTGGTGTCTGTGACAGAAAATCTCATTGATCACAGAGAAAATAGGAGGACGGTAAAATGAAAGTAACAAATACAATAAAAATAACTGTGAAAAACTACTAAAATGGCGGTGGACGGAGTACGGAATCAACGTTTGACGCCTCAGCACTAGGTTTCAAATAAATATAGATAAAGTATGATTATTAATATATTACAAAAGTACAGCAGCGGATGACACACACGACCCAGAAAAAGAAAGCGGCAAATTGAATACCTGAAATAAAGAAAGGTTTGCTTGTTGAACTTGAAGAAAAAGAAAAAAACGTGGGCTTCGAAACGAGGCTACGCATGCGTAGAGAGTACAACTGCTGGACAAAAAAACAGAAAGTTGTACATACTATCATAGAACTATACCTCTTTTTTTAACCAGTAAACTTAGGTGCATATTATCAAGGACCGGTGTTAAAATCTGCAGTTTCTTGACGATAAAACGGCGATAATGAGCTTGATATTACAGTCTTGTTATTTCCCATAGAAACCAGAACACAAGCTTCTATGGGAATTAACAAGGCCATATTATCAAGCCCATTATCGCCGCTTTAGCAGCAGTTTCCTACAGATAAAAGCGGTGATAATGTATCGCCCTTGCTTGATAATATAGCCCTCTATCTTTTTTTTCTTTTAGCCCCAATGCCCCCACGATCCCAGACGGCTCACCACGTCCTACCAATCTCCTTTCCTACTTGAAAGAGAGAGCAGATTAACTTGCTCTCTCTTTGAAATTGAAAAAAAATTGCTGTGCTAAAGTGGGAGTGGCAACGGTACCCCCCTACCATACCAACAGCAGTGTCCCGGGAGTACGCACCCCGACACACTGCAAAAGCCGTCCCTGAGAAATGGTGCTCCCCAGGACCATCAATGGTTCCACTAAGAGGACCATGCAACGCCCTCCCACCATTAATAAAAAAACCCAGACAGTGCAGGTACCCGGAGCTGGAAGGTCATTTTACATATTACTGCCCCAGAAAGGTGGCATTCCCCGCAACGTGCATGGGGAGAGAGGGAGGGAGAGCTCAAAACATATTTTATTCAGTAGTGGTCATCAGGAATGTCATTTGAGCTGTCATCAGTGATGTCACTGACCATGTCATGAGTGATGTAATATGTGACATCACCAGCAGTGCATTGCGGGCGCGCGAGTTATAGTTAGCTGAACTAACAATAACGGGGGCATTTCAATGGTTTTGTATGAGTAAAATGTCCAGCCAACTATAACATGTGTGAAACCTATGTTTTTTTCAGTGAATTTCTAAGGTTTTTTAAATGCTAATTCCTAACTATAACGTGACTAAAACCTATGTTTTTTTCAGTGAATTTCCAAGGATTTTTAAATGCTAATTCCTAACTATAACGTGGCTAAAACCTATGGTTTTTTCAGTGAATTTCAAGGGTTTTGTTAATGATAGTTTTTGAATGTATTAATTGTTATATTTTGTTATACTGATTTACTACATTGTTTTAAACTATTTATTTTTAAATATTTTATTTTTGAAATTACATAAAAAAAATGTTTTTAAAAATATTGAAATTGTAATTTGTTTTTAATTTTATATATTTTTTAATGTATTTATATATTATATAGCAGGCAACGAAATTCAAGTTACTGTAAGTATGGTCAGAATTACTTTTCAGGATCAGTATTGGGCTGAAAGACGCAGCACTGAGATCTCTCCTGATAACAGGTGAGTAAATCGGAATTCGTAGTTCGGCTGATTTTAGAGAAATTTTTTCAAGTTCCAAAACTCCACACTTAGAATAATTTCCAAGTGTAACCAGTCAATGTTAGCCTATGGAAGGAAATTCAAGTTACTGTAAGTACGGTTAGAATTACTTTTCATGATCAGTACTGGGCTATTTGGCCCTCAGGGACCATCAATATTGAAAGAAAATGAAGGTAGCTGGTAGGCTAGTTGTGGGTGTGTTTGCACACATGTGAACTCAGGCCTCGCCCCCTCCCTTCACCACTGTGTAAACACACCCCGTGGTGCATTTCAAGTTGGGGGATTACCTCCCCTTGAATCCTGAGGGTGCCTGGGGCACAACTAGCCTACCAGCTACCTCTCGTAAGCGCCACGCAGCTGTGTTGCAGAAAGATGTAAAAAGGGGCGTGGCCTCAGAACACCACTCTGCTACGTAGCCCCTTGGCGCATACTGGAGGATCCTGGTGGGCTAGTTGGCCCCCAGGGACCCTCAGTGTTCAAGGGCAATTCATTCCCGCTCTGCAAACACACCAGGTGTGCGTTTGCAGAGTGCTGCATGAAGGGGGCGTGGCATCCAGCACGATGCTGGTGTTTTTCTTTTTATTTTTTAAGAAAGGGGGCTTTGTAGCCCCCCCTTCTTTTTCAATTTTTTGGGCCCTGGGGACCCCATCCCCCAGGGCCTGCCCTCTAATTTTTTTTAATATAAAAAAATGAGGAAGGGGGCCGTGTGGCCCCTCTCCCAAGGCCGTAATCACCACTGGAACCCCATCCCCCGGGGCACGGCCTTTTCATTTGAAAATAAATATTAATATTGGGGAGGGGGGCCTTGTGGCCCCCCTCCTGGACCACTTCTCGCCCCGGGGACCCCACCCCCTGGGGCTGGCCCTCTTTGTTGGGGACCGTGGGGGGGTCCACAATCCCCCCACAGTCCCTGCTGGCTCCCTGCCTCCTGCTGGAGCCGACATTACTTTTCTACATGGGGAGCAGCTAACATGCTGCTCCCCATATAGAAAAGCATTAGTCTTTGGTTTTTGAAAGCTGCTCTCTCTCCAAAAACCAAAGCAGTTTGCTATGGTAGGGTGGGAGCCGCGAGGCTCCTACCCTACCATAGCAAACTACAGCGTCCTGAGGGTGGGCACCCCAGGACACTGCAGGAGCTGGCCCTGGGAGGTGGCGGTCCCCAGAGCCACCATAAGGCTCCAGGAGGGGGGCTGCAAGGCCTCCCTAACAACATTTTAAAGTCCCAGGGTGTGGTGGTCCTGGGGATGGGGAGTCCATCACAGACCCTCAAATTTAAAAATGTAGTGCCCCGGGGAGGTGGCGGTCCCCGGGGCATGTGTGGGGGCTTGAGCCCCCCACACAGGTTTTTTTTTTTTTTTTTTAAAAGAAGCCCCGGGGGAGGTGGTCCCCGGGGCTGCAAGGGGCTGTGAGCCCCTCCGCATACATAACATTAAAGCCCCGGGGGTTGCAGTCCTCTGGGTTGGGGCTAATTACAAATCAATCAGGCTTTGGGTTTTTTTTTTACGGGATACGTGTATTCTAGGCGCATCCCATGATTTTTAAAAAAAATAATTCTTTTTTTTTGGCCAGGGGCTCCTTGTGGGACCCCCTGAGCAGGCCTAAGGGGTCAGGGTGCTTCTATCTTACCCCCTTTGCATCTTTTACGCACTTGTTTTTCAGTTTTGTTGTGCCTAGATTCTACCGAGATACAAGATGGCTGCCAAGACTTCCTGGTTTGGGTTGTTAACAGACAGTTGACAGCCAATTAGCATGCAGCTCATGCTCATAAGGGTACTTGTACCCTACTCGCCCATATATATATCTATGATTTTACTTTTGATTTTCTCAGGAACTACTGCACAGATTTACACCATTTAACAAAAAGCGTGATCTGTGAACCAAACTCTACATTTTTGCCAAATTTGGTGTAATTCCGTTCAGCAGTTCGGGCTGTTGCCGTGCTTAAAGGTCTATGGAAAATTGCATGGTGAAAACACGTTTTGGGACCCCCTTTTTTCTCGGCCCCTGCTTGACGAATTACCCAGAAACTTTCAGGATAGGAGCAGAGCGATGATCTGTCGACAGGCGCCAAAGTTACTTCAAATAGAATGTTGCCGCTACCACTGAGCGGTAGCGGCGGGCTTTCGAATTTTGGGAACGTCGCGGTGTCGGCTTATTTGGCCAACAGACTAGGTTACTACCTTGGAAATATTATTCGCTTTAGATTTTGAACATTTATCCATATCTCACAATATACAGAACTGAAATCTAAGTCAGATTCATGCCATAATATAAGGACACAATATTGAGAAAACTTTTGTTTACGTACACAATTACTATATAATGGATAACTCCTCGGATTGGGTGCATAACTCTTAATATGGAGTGTGTCTCAGATTGTTTGATATAAAGGACCTTTTTGGATTAGACCGCGTTTGACACAACTTTTGCCCTGAAGAAGTTCTGTTTCAGAACGAAGCGCGTCGGCTGGCTATCATTGATTTTTTCTAAAAGGAACATTAAACAAGCATTGAAATACTTACCAAGACTCAGCGCATATATAAGGACATTAAGAGAGTTACCTATTCCTCTCATTAACTGGATTTATTTACCAAGCGGTGCTATTCCAAATCAAAAGCAAAATTGACTGGATATGTATGTAGATTTTGGAATTACTGAATAGGTTGTTCTAACTGGAATTGGTATCTCCATTTTTTTGAAAATGTTACTTTCTTTTTTTGATCGTGTGTATCAAAGGTTATATTACAGTGAGAGGAGGTCTGCCACAAGGATGATGTCATCAGTTATGTCATCAGGGATGTCATTTGAGATGTCATCAGTGATGTCATGAGTGATGTCACTGACTATATCATGAGTGATGTAATATGTGACGTCATCAGCAGTGCATTGCGGGCGTGCGAGTTATAGTTAGCTGAACTAACTATAACAGGGTAATTTCATAGTTTTTGTATGAGTAAAATCACCAGCTAAATATAACTGGTGTGAAACCTATGTTTTTTTCAGTGAATTTGCAAGGTTTTTTAAATGCTAATCCCTAACTATAACGTGCTTGAAACCTATGGTTTTTTCAGTGAATTTCAAAGGTTTTTTAAATGATAATTTTCAAATGTAATAAATGTTATATTTTTATACTGATTTACTACATTATTATAAATTATTTATTTTTAGATATATTATTTTTTAAATTACATTACATATTTTTAATATGAATTAAAAAACATTTTGTACACCTCTCTGCAACACAGCCCCCTGGCGTGTTTGCAGAGGGGGAACTAATTCCCCTTGCATACTGGGGGTCCCTGTGGGCCAACTAGCCCACCTGGAACCTCCAGTATGCGCCAGTGAGCTGCATTGCTTTGCCCCGGTGGGCAGTGGTCCCCGGGGCAGTGTGGGCAGGATTGGGGAACCCCCCACACTTCTTTATCATTATGCCCTCACGATTTGATCCCCCCGGGGGGGTAAATTTGAAAAAAACAGACCGTGTTTTTAAAAAAAAAATTGGAGCCATTTTTGTCCTTGTGGGACCACCTGGGCAGACCTAGAGGGTCATGGTGTGTCTACCCTGCCCCCTTTTTTTCTACACGTTTGTTTTTCTGCTATCTTGTGCCTCGGTCTACCTAGCAGAAGATGGATGCCAACACTCCCTAGTTAGAGTGTTGACAGCCAATGAGCATGCTGCTTTCTCGGGAAGGCATGCTGATTGGCTGCCACTGTCTGTCAACACTCCAAACCAGGAAGTGTTAGCAGCCATCTTGTGCCTTGGTAGAACCAAGACACAAGAAAGCAGTGAAACAAAGGTGGAAAACACACAACGGGGGCAGGGTAGAAGCACCCTGACCCCCTTGGCCTGCTCAGGGGGTCCCACAAGGAGCCCCAAGGCCCCCCCAAAAAATATATATATTTTTTAAATCACGGGGTGCGCGCACCGCACGCGTACCTAAGGGAGGTACGCGCACAGTACGTGCATGGTATGCGTACCCCACGATTTAAAAAAAATAAATAAATGTGGAGGGCCTTGGGGGTTCTCGTGGGACCCCGTGAGCAGGCCTAGGGGGTCAGGGTGCTTCTACCCTGCCCCCTTTTTGAGTTCTACACCTTTGTTTTTCTGCTTTCCTGTGCCTCAGTCTACTGAGGCACAAGATGGCTGCCAACAGACATTGGCAGCCAATCAGCATGCAGCTCGCGCATGCGAAGGTCCGCACACGTACGCTTATTGACATATACATTTTTTTAAATTCGATTTTCTTAACAACTACTGGAGGGATTTACACCATTTAAACAAAAGGGCGATCTGCGAATCAGACTCTCCCATATTGCAAAATTTGGTGTAATTCCGTTCAGCGGTTCGGGCTGTAGCCGTGTCTAATTGTCCTATGGAAATTAACATGGGGAAAATACGTTTTGGGACCCACCTTTTTTTTCGGCCACAGCATGACGAATCTTCCCGAGACTTTCAGGGAAGGAGCGGAGCAGAGCGGGTCATCTTCTTTGAGAAATTCAACAACCGGCACCAAAGTTATTCCCAATAGAATGTTGTGGATTTCCTATGGAAACTAGGTCCTAACTATAACTACCTACTGGCGACCGCCAGTAGGTAATATATATATATATATATATATATATATATATATATAACTATAACTACCTACTGGCGACCGCCAGTAGGTGATATATATATATATATATATATATATATATATATATATATATATATATATATATATATATATATATATATATATATATATATATATATATATATATATATATATATATATATATATCACCTACTGGCGGTCGCCAGTAGGTAGTTATAGTTATATATATATATATATATATATATATATATATATATTACCTACTGGCGGTATATATATATATATATATATATATATTACCTACTGGCGGTCGCCAGTAGGTAGTTATAGTTAGGATTGTTTTCCATAGGAAATCCTCAACATTCTATTTGGAATAACTTTGGCCCTGGTGGATGAGTCTTTGCGAATTTCTTAAAGAAGATGGCTAGGTTCGCTGCACTCCTTCCCTGAAAGTTTGGGGGGGATTGGTCAAGTGGGGGCTGAGATATAAGGGGGGTCCCAAAACGTGTTTTCTCAATGTTATTTTCCATAGGACCTTTAGACTCGGCTACAGTTCGAACGGGTGAATGAATTTATAAGAAATTTGCCAAAACTGTAGAGTCTTGTTCGCAGATTACGCTTTTTTTGGAATGGTGTAAATCCGTTCAGTAGTTGTTGAGAAAATTAAAGTTAAAGTCAATTATATATCTATAGGCGCGCACACGTGCGCGCACCCAAGCGGCTGCGCGCGCGAGCGGAATTTTGCTGCGTGACGTCTGTTAACGTTCGATTCGAAGGAAATCAGGAAGTTTTGTCCGCCATTTTGTCACTGCGAGTAAATATATTGTTCATTTCAAAGCGTTGAAACATGGAAAGGGGAGAAGGTAGAGATTGTCCTCCTGCGTAGGTTTTCTCGGGGTGTGCAGTAAGGCCCTTAAACGCAAAAAGATATAATTTTTCCCCGAAAAAAAAAAACGGGGTGCGCGCACCCGGTCGCGCACACCTATTCACAAGAGTGTGGAAAAGGAGGTAAATCAGAAGTTTGAGTGCTTAGATATAAGGTGGCTCTGAAAAGAGCCCTTGTGTTAAATGAGTGTTTTCTGCATTTATAAGTAAGTACCGATGCAGAGCCTGATGTTGCAGAGGAAGATTCTGTTTCCCTCATTCGTGAAATGAACACCGTCTCTCCTATAGACGTCTTGCATGTGGTAGCGCAAGTTGTTGTGGTAAATAGAACCCATGCTATAATCTCTGAGGAACGCAGAAACAGATTTATTTATATGTCTCCTTGCTTTCTCAAATTGTGCACAATGGTGATTGGACCAATTCCATTTCTGTCTTTGGCATATATTGGAATATACCAAGGCAGATCGAGGAAAAAGTGTCATCAATTGTCGAAAGGTGTCTTTTAGAAGCATTTCCAGACCTACCCCAGTGATTGTGCCTAGATCGTTCCCACCACAGTGCACAATTATAAGGTCTGGTTCTGGGAGATGCATAAAAGTTTTCACCAATTGAATCAATTGGTGAGATTTCAATCCTCTTTTGGAAATCCATGTTATGTGTACATTTGGTAAGCTGAGGTTGCAAATTCGTCTGCTTACTGCATATTTTTCACTCCAGTGAATATAACTGTGTCCTATTAGCCAGACCTTCATTTTCAAGGGATTTGTAGTCGTCCTCCGATCGGTTCTGGAAGTGGAATGGTAGTTAGAAGTTGAAATTTTAAATAAAGAAAAAGGAAGAGGCTGGGTGTGGTTAAAAAAATAAAAATGATTAGTTGATTGTAACAAGTGGAGAGTGAACAGGTCAATGTTTATGTTAAACAAAAAGTACTATTGGGTGTGAAAAAACAAGACATGTAACAGAGTTGTGGATTGGCAGGTGTTTCTGGAGGGAAAATAGTCTTCTTAGTTAGCTGTAGAATGTTGAGACATGAACTTTTGACCTGTGCCTTCAGCAAGGTGCAGAATGAGGTGTAACCATGGAAACAGCCGGAGATGGCAGTTGGTGATGGGTTCACTCTTTGGTGCCTCTGCATCTGAGTCTGTTCTCTGGTGGCTTGCGGACAACTGTTTGTTATTGTGGAGATGAAAGGGTGATAAGGAGAGAAATACGACATAGCGTCTGGCCTGTAGAAGCGTGGGAGCAGTGATTAACTCTGAGTGAAGCGGAACTGTGTCAGTGCTTAGTAACAGTAAAAAAAAAATGTTAACAGTGGTATAACTGTCTTTACGGTGCGCGACCTACTAAGAAAGAGTTCACGGGCCGTAATTGGTTTGCAGGTTCTAGTATCAGTAAGTGAGGTCGAGAAAAGAAAACATTCAGGACTTTATTTATGAAGGCCTTGCGCCACCGGTGCGTTACTTTTTCCCATTTTAAAAAATGAGGCACTGGCGGCGGAAGGTCTTCATAAATAAGGTCCTCAGTGACTACAGTTAAGGTTATGTGGAACCCATGAATAGTTTTTCAATATGAAATCATTTCAGTTGAGATTATGGATTAAAAGAGAAACCGTGAATATTTGAAATGTTTATTTAGAAATGTACTGTTTTAAAGGCAAATCATTATGTAATATGAGTACAGAAATTGCAAAAAACACAGTAATTGGTATTGTCAGTAGTACATGGAATACAAACGCTATAGTTGAAGAAAAATGAATATAGTTGGAAAAAAACATTGTACACTCTTATAAGGGAGTATATTATATTTTAATAAATGGAAGAAGGTCTCTGGCCTTTCAGTTTGGGAACGATATATGAAAATGCAAGTGGTTATACATCATTACTTTATGAATCAGCTGTCAAACAACACAAAATTATAATGTCCACTGTTAGTAAAGCAAATAGGTCTGTTCTTCAAAAGAAAATATGGAAAAGAACGTGAAGAATATAGAAAACCAAAAGGAAATGAGGAGGTCAATGGCTTGTTTGAGAGTTATTGAAGCATTGTTTAGGGAAAATAGGTAGCTTCTGCTTGTAACAGGAAATCAGTTTTATTATTTGAAAACATGTCAGCCATCCAATTGAGAAGATGAAAGGAGCATTCATTATCTGTCATTATTGGAGCGTCTTTTACCATCATAGGGCAGCTCAGTGGGTTTTCGATGTAGCTCTCTGTTAGGAAATCTTGCGCCGCTGCAAATATATTCCAATGACCCAGAACTTCTTGTATCGCTGCAAAGGCCATAAACCCTCCGGAAAGTATGTCAGCTATCCAATGGAAAAGAGTAAAGCAGTACTGATGATCTGTTATAATCGGAGCGTCTTTTACCATCAGAGGGAGCTCGGTGGGTTTTCGATGTAGCTCGCTGTTAGGAAAGAGTTAAGTGTCCATTGTGTAGGCAAAGTATGCAGCAAGTGCCTCTAACATGAAATCATTGTTATCATCTGAAAACATGTCAGCCATCCAATTGAGAAGATGAAAGGAGCATTCATGATCTGTCATTATTGGAGTGTCTTTTACCATCATTGGGCAGCTCGGTGGGTTTTCGATGTAGCTCTCTGTTAGGAAATCTTGCGCCGCTGCGAATATATTCCAATGACCCAGAACTCCTTGTATCGCTGCAAAGGCCATAAACCCTCCGTTGTAACAAAGCTGTTCATGATCAAGTAACGGATTCATGAGGTGATTGTAATTCGGTTCAGGAGGTACCAAATTGCAGAGACATAAATCCAGGGCCCACGTGAAATCACAGCTCAGGCAATGAAATACAGGCTGCACACAGGTGAAATGCGAATATCGAAATGATAATCGATATGAAGTATTCAAAGTCGAGAGTGCTAAGATGCCGTAGTAGTCAAGCATCCTCTGGCGAAATAGTTCTAAGTGGCCCGGCTCTTTTGCGAAGGCAGGAGGGACATCCATTTTGAATTTCCCAAGATGGTACAGAAAACGGCGCAGCACCGCTGGTTGTATAGCAACTCCACAGAATTAGGTCGCCGGCTATGCAGTGGAGAGGAGCAGAATGACTTGATACATTTTCTAGGAGTCTAGTCACTTATATATTGCTTAGTGGTTATTAAAAAAGTAGCTTTTTTTGAACTGGAGGATGCGTTAAAAAATAAGGGAGTGATTTGAGGGAGTTGTAAAGCAAGGTCAATTTTTTTTACATCAATGCTGTTTTCTGTGAATGTTAGCTTAGTGAAAGATATGTGTGTGAGCAGATGCAACGTTCAGTTTTAAATGTGACAATGGCGCTCTTGTTCATGTCTTCCGATTCAAGGTCGGTATTCGCTGCCAAATACAAAGATTAAGAAACGCATGCGTGGGGTACATAGTGTGCATTCTTAAAGGAAAGTAAATGAAGGGTTATTTTTACCGCGTTAGCATTGTCGTTTAAAAAGTTATAGTGATTTCTATTGTATGTGAAGAAAGTGTCACTGATGAAGACTGAAAATAAATCCTTATAAATGATACGGACTGGTGTATTTTAGAAAAGGTTTGTAACATTACATGAATTGTGGAAAAAAAATAATGTAATTGAAAGTGTATGGTTTGAAAATGAAAAGTAGAGGTTTATAGTTCATGTTTTGAAAGCAGTTCTAGAGGGTCAGAAGAAAGTGTATGGTTTGAAAATGAAAGGTAGAGGTTTATAGTTCACGTTTTGAAAGCAGTTCTAGAGGGTCAGATGCATGATAGATTTATTAAAAATAGAACATGTTTTTAAATAGTATTTTGGAAAAAATATGTGTCTTTATGTACTATTTACATTATGTGCCTGTTGCGTATTCTTTGAGTTTTAGTAATCCTGTGCCTTATAAGTTTTCTAGGGGCGGTTTGAGGTTCATGGTGGGTTTGGGCAGGGAGGGTAGGTTGGGGGTTTGTAATAGGGGGTTTGGCTGGGGTGGAGTGCGGAGTTTAGTGAAAAGTGAGGGGGCGGGGAGTTACGGTGTTTGGTAATAGAGCAGAGTCAAAGGACGCCACATTTGTGTTATGGGCTGCCACGGAAATATGTATTTATTCTCAGAGATTTATTATATTAAGGATATATATTAGCATGGTGGCTCTTGTTGTTTTGTTGTTTTGTGTATGTTTATAATGCTGGCTCTGTAGTTTTTGTTTATGGACCTTATTGCGACACACAGGGGATTTATGTTGCACAGTTGGCGATCAGAGACTTAGGAAATAAAACTTTATAATTGTAAGGGCTGTAAGCGATAGAAATCGCCCGTTCTCGGTGTAAAAAATATCACCGCTATTGGTGGTATTTTCTACGGTGTTAGTACTCGAAGGAGACTAGTAACATATATGTGTAATAAAATTATGTAATAGGCTCAGCATTTTACATTATCTTTGAGAGCAAAAGTTGATTTTACATAGCAATAAGTCTCTTATAATTAAGGGACGGAGTGTATATAGTGCTATTTAGTACTCTGCTATGTGATTGATGTGGAATATTTCATAAGAGGAGGCTTTAAAAGATTTACGATAAACTGGTTTTCTAGGGAAGTGGGTGGAGTGTTCCGTGTAAATTGCAGAATAGAAACTAGTAAGAACCAATTGGAAGTGTTGTTTTAAAGTCACATGACTGCACATGTGTGTCTCGACGCCTGTACGCGATAGGTGGGTGCGCGCACCCGGTCGCGCACTATAAGAAAGCGGCGAGAAAATATCAGCTAATATGCTCTTCAAGCTTGTTTTGGTACAAAGAGTTAGTTCTGAAAAGAACTTTTTTTTTTTTTTTTTTTTTTTGGAAACAAGTGTTATGATGCTTTTTATTTCTTAAAGTTGCGACAACATTTTTCAGTATGTCATACTATCCAAATAAAGTGAAGAAATTTAACTTTTCTTCGAGCATTTATGACTCTCAATTATTTGTTTAATTAGAGTAAAGCTTTGCTCTCCGTATACAAGAAGTTCTCCACAGTTCGTGCATTTCATGTGCACGTTCGCCAGATATGGTCTCAAGTCCATTTTAACACTCGATGGAGATACAGGTCGTACACCGGAAGATGTGGTGATTACTTCTGATGGTAATAGCGTGGCCTCCGTTTTTCTTGTCAAAGGTGGTCGCTCATTTTCATCAGATTCGGAAGATGAATGCGGAACGGTAGTCATTGTACCGAAGTCTTCGGGAAGATGTTCCACGTTGTTGTCTCTTGAGAGTAGAAAAGAAAGTGATGGAAGTGGGTGGAGTGCTGCGTGTAAATTCCAGAATAGAAACTACCAAGAACCAATTAGAAGTGTTGTTTAGAAGTCACATGACTTCATATGCAAGTGTCAGGTCCTGTACGCGATAGGAGGGTGCGCGCACCCGGTCTCGCACTAAAATAAAGCGGCAAAAAAATATCTCATAATATGCTCTTGGAGCACGTTTTGGTAGAAAGAGTTAGTTCTGAAAAGAACTTTTTTTTTTGGGGGGGAAAGAAGTGTTATAATGCTTTCGATTTCTTAAAGTTGCTACTACATTTTTCAATATGTAATAGTTTGAAAATGAAGTGAAGAAATGTATCTTTTCTTGGGGCATTTGTGACTGTCAATTTTGAGTTTAATAAGAACGAGGCTCTGCTCTCCATATAAAAGAATTTCTCCACACTTGTTGCATTTCATATGCACCTTCGCAAGATATGGTCTCAAGTCCATTTCAGCACTCGATGGAGATACAGGTCGTACACCAGAAGATGTGCTGGCCACCTCTGATGGTAATAGCGTGGCCAGGGCTCTTGTCGATGCTTTTGCATAATGCTCAGGATGCCTTTGTTTAACATGCCGCTGCATGGTGTGTGCAGAAAAGGAATATTTTTTATTTGGATTTCCCCTTGAGAGCTCCGAATTGCATATCGTGCAGGTTACTTTTGGCGCATTCACTTTCTTTTGATCTTCAGGATAAGTGAAAAATTGCCAAATGAAAGATTCCTTTTTTCTTCTTAACGGTGGTCGCTCATTTCCTTCAGATTCGGAAGATGAATCTGGTAGGGAAGCCATTTCAGCAAAGACTTCCGGAAGATGCTCGACGTTGTTGTCTCTTGAGAGTAGAAAAGATTGTGGGGAAAGTGGGTGGAGTGCTTCGTGTATATTCCAGAACAGAAACTACTAATAACCAATTGGAAGTTTTGTTTTCAAGTCACGTGACTTTACATGCGCTTCTCAGGACGTGTAGGCGGTGACACTATGTAGTTACGAACGTGATTACATACTTAGAAACTAGCATTCAAAAAAACTATGAAATTCACTGAAAAAACCATAGGTTTTACACACGTTATAGTTAGGATGTAGCATTTGAAAAACCTATGAAATTCACTGAAAAAACCATAGGTTTGACACCAGTTATAGTTAGCTGGAAATTTTACTGACATAAAACCAATGAAATTCCACGTTATAGTTAGTTGGACTCACTATAACTTGCGCGTGTAATGCACTGCTGATGACATTACATATTACATCACTCATGACATGGTCAGTGACATCACTTATGACAATAGAATTCAAGGGTCCCCCTACTGGGAGGGGAACACTCTAGTGCACAACACAAGGACCGTAGTCTTATTCCATAAACAGATTAGTCAATGGTCTGAAAATATATTTTCATGAATTTTTTATTCTCTTGATGTGAATATTTTTCTTGTGTTCATATTCATCTTTTATGATTCAAAACAAACTAGTGTTATGGCACACTAGGTACATCCACATTAGTAGTCCTCAACAAAGATCCCGATGCATTTCGGGCCAGAGCCCTTTCTCAAGGGAATACTCTACAATGAAAACATAGAATGGAACCAGAATCAATAAGTGGGCTTGAAAATAGCCCTAGATAAATCAGACTGATGCATGCAAAAAATGGTGAAAAGATGGTACGAAAATAGAAACCAAGTCACAGAAAACCGTGTAAAAATAGTGCAGGGAAAGAAGCTAAGCCACTCGAAAAATTAAAAAGGTGAGTCAGGTGAAAAGCGGTAATCTGAAGTGATGAGGTAGTACACGAGACCGTATTCAGAGTGAAATGGAGGATTTCTGAGTGTGCACAAACCCAAAAGTGAATAAAACATTACGGCACGCGTGTCCAAAGTCTAATAGTCGAATTCAAACGCGGGTGAAAACCTCGTGCATTTAAACCAAGAAGCGGGACAAGAACTCCCCGAATGTTACTTACTTAGTGAATGGGAAAGAAGTGCCTCGCGATGTACCGACGAGACGGAGGTGCAGCCATCCAATGTACGCGTGTGTGGTTAGATATCGAAAATGGTAAACATAGAAGAGGGGTGGTAAAGCGCGAGTGGTGAGAGAAACTATAGAAATAAATAATGGACCAAGCAGTGCAAAGGATAGACAAAAAATATCAGCCTCCATGATGGATTAGTCAAAAGGACATGATAAAACATGAGAAAAATGTAAACAAAGGTTCTTAGAGTGTCATTACAAAGAAACAATTATAAATAACATAAAAATTCAATGCGATCATTCAACCCGTTGGGCGCCATCGTGGCAAGGAATCGGATCCAGTAATTTTCTCGCTTTAGTAAATTGTTCTTGTTGTTCTGGGTGATTTGAACTTGTTCCAAAACCTGGAATTTTAGTTGAGCCACAGTGTGTCGGAATTCGGTGAAATGGGAAGCCACACTTGATTTGATGTTGTGAGTACGGATGTTACTTTTATGTTCTAGAATCCTGGTGCGGATTTTTCTCTCCGTGTGACCTACATAACATTTGCCGCATGGACATTTGAGAAGGTAAATGACATTTTTTGAGTTGCAGGTGGCATTCACTTTGAGTCTAATGGAGTGTCCTTTCATGGGGTGGCATATGGTGTTACCAGTAATGCAAATGTTGCAATTCGAACAGTTATGACAAGGTTTCAATCCCTTATATACAGTGATTTTGTCTTCCTGGTCACGTTTGCACAACAGATCTTTCAGGTTTCTACCTCTTGTGTAGGCGAAGATAGGTGGTTGTTTGAAAAGACCCATGAAGTCTGGTTCTAGTGTCAGAATAGACCAATGTTTTCGAATGATGGCTTGAAATCGATTTGAAGTGTTGGAATACTTGGATACCACGACCATCCGGTCAGATTGGACTTTGGGTTTTTGGTTGCAGCAAGGCAGACCTACTTTTGTTCTCACTTCTAGTTAATGCCAGATCCAAGATAGGTGGAGGGTATCCTCTAGCTTTTAATCGTTCAAGTGTGTGCTTCATTTGTATTTTGCATTGATCTTCCTTAGAAACTATACGTTTGATGCGAAGTAGTTGTGCATAAGGGAGATTATTCTTCAAACCAGGGCGGTGAAAACTCTTATAATGGAGGGTAGAGTTTCTATCCGTAGATTTTCGGTATACTGTGGTGAACCATTCTCCTGCATTCCTGTGTATTTCCACATCTAGGTAATGGACTTGTCTTTCACTGTGTTCCCATGTGAACTGTATTCTGGGATTGAAATGATTCCATGTGTCTAGAAAAATGTTTAGAGACTCAATGGTGCCCTCCCATAGGAGGAAAATGTCATCGATAAAGCGCAGAAATAATCTGCCATGTTCAAGCCAACTCGTTTGGCTTAAAATGTAAGACTCCTCAAATTGCTGCATGTAGAGATTGGCATAGCAAGGAGCTGCCGAATTTCCCATGGCGGTACCGTTGAGTTGTAGAATCCCCTTGTCTTTAACTGAGAAGTAGCTGTGATAGAGTGTGAATATTGTGAGTTGCATGAGGAAAACTTTGAGATCAGCGTCTAGCTCAGAAGCAGATAAGGTGTTCTCAATGGATTCTATACCTCCGTCATGAGGGATGGAGGTGTATAGTGAACAAACGTCCACCGTACACATTATGAGCTGAGTGTTTTTGAATTCATTCATGATAGGTTCAATTTTTAGGAGGAAATCTGTTGTGTCTTTCACATGTGATCTGGTGGCTTGAACGAAAGGTTGTAAGTATCTGTCCAAGAATTTACCTATATTCTCATGTAGGCTGCCTCTGGTCGACACTATGGGTCGAAATGGGGGATGGGTAGGATGCTTGTGCATTTTAGGAAGCATGTATAGAGTAGGTGGTTTAGGATTGAATGGTGTCAAAAATCTCCGAGTTTTTTTGTTGATTGTTCCTTGATCAAAGGCATTCTTGATGATGAGTGTCAGGTCTTGTGAATACTCTTTAGTGGGATCACCTGGTAAGGGATCGTACGTAGCTCTGTCATTGATGTGTAGATCAATTTCTTGGTCGTAAAAAGTGGTGTCCATAACGACCAGGGCACCACCTTTATCGGCATTTTAGAATGTGATGGATTTGTTGTTGGCCAATTTTTGCAAGATGTTTCTCTCCTTACGGGTTAGGTTTCCTCTTTTTATGGTCGATTGGAACAGTAGTTTCAATATATCTTGTTTGATAAGATTTTCGAAGGCATCAATGATTTTGTGGCTTTGAGGTGCCAGGAATACACTGTGAGGTCTTAATCCTCTAAGCATGTCCTCTTCTTCACTGGGAGTGGAGATGATGTTCGTAAAATAGTGTCTTAAGCGGATGTTGCGAATGAGTTTGAATGCGCTAACCTCCAGCCCCAATGTGTTAATGGTAGTGGTAGGGACGAAAGATTGACCCTTTTGTAGGATGTCGATTTCTTCATTGGTTAGAATAGTTGAAGAGATGTTGAACACAAGATTGTCTTGAGTGTTCAGCGTCTGCCTTTGGGTTTCTTCTTGGTTTGAGGAGGTGTTTTTTCGATGTCCTCTGCGGGTTTTTCCCCCCCGGGATCTTTCTGTTGATCCAGACCTGATTCTAAAAAATCCTCAAACCAAGAAGAAACCCAAAGGCAGACGCTGAACACTCAAGACAATCTTGTGATCAACATCTCTTCAACTATTCTAACCAATGAAGAAATCGACATCCTACAAAAGGGTCAATCTTTCGTCCCTACCACTACCATTAACACATTGGAGCTGGAGGTTAGCGCATTCAAACTCATTCGCAACATCCGCTTAAGACACTATTTTACGAACATCATCTCCACTCCCAGTGAAGAAGAGGACATGCTTAGAGGATTAAGACCACACAGTGTTTTCCTGGCACCTCAAAGCCACAAAATCATTGATGCCTTCGAAAATCTTATCAAACAAGATATCTTGAAACTACCGTTCCAATCGACCATAAAAAGAGGAAACCTAACCCGTAAGGAGAGAAACATCTTGCAAAAATTGGCCAACAACAAATCCATCACATTCCAAAATGCCGATAAAGGTGGTGCCCTGGTTGTTATGGACACCACTTTTTACGACCAAGAAATTGATCTACACATCAATGACAGAGCTACGTACGATCCCTTACCAGGTGATCCCACTAAAGAGTATTCACAAGACCTGACACTCATCATCAAGAATGCCTTTGATCAAGGAACAATCAACGAAAAAACTCGGAGATTTTTGACACCATTCAATCCTAAACCACCTACTCTATACATGCTTCCTAAAATGCACAAGCATCCTACGCATCCCCCATTTCGACCCATAGTGTCGACCAGAGGCAGCCTACATGAGAATATAGGTAAATTCTTGGACAGATACTTACAACCTTTCGTTCAAGCCACCAGATCACATGTGAAAGACACAACAGATTTCCTCCTAAAAATTGAACCTATCATGAATGAATTCAAAAACACTCAGTTCATAATGTGTTCGGTGGACGTTTGTTCACTATACACCTCCATCCCTCATGACGGAGGTATAGAATCCATTGAGAACACCTTATCTGCTTCTGAGCTAGACGCTGATCTCAAAGTTTTCCTCATGCAACTCACAATATTCACACTCTATCACAGCTACTTCTCAGTTAAAGACAAGTGGATTCTACAACTCAACGGTACCGCCATGGGAAATTCGGCAGCTCCTTGCTATGCCAATCTCTACATGCAGCAATTTGAGGAGTCTTACATTTTAAGCCAAACGAGTTGGCTTGAACATGGCAGATTATTTCTGCGCTTTATCGATGACATTTTCCTCCTATGGGAGGGCACCATTGAGTCCCTAAACATTTTTCTAGACACATGGAATCATTTCAATCCCAGAATACAGTTCACATGGGAACACAGTGAAAGACAAGTCCATTACCTAGATGTGGAAATACACAGGAATGCAGGAGAATGGTTCACCACAGTATACCGAAAATCTACGGATAGAAACTCTAGCCTCCATTATAAGAGTTTTCACCGCCCTGGTTTGAAGAATAATCTCCCTTATGCACAACTACTTCGCATCAAACGTATAGTTTCTAAGGAAGATCAATGCAAAATACAAATGAAGCACACACTTGAACGATTAAAAGCTAGAGGATACCCTCCACCTATCTTGGATCTGGCATTAACTAGAAGTGAGAACAAAAGTAGGTCTGCCTTGCTGCAACCAAAACCCAAAGTCCAATCTGACCGGATGGTCGTGGTATCCAAGTATTCCAACACTTCAAATCGATTTCAAGCCATCATTCGAAAACATTGGTCTATTCTGACACTAGAACCAGACTTCATGGGTCTTTTCAAACAACCACCTATCTTCGCCTACACAAGAGGTAGAAACCTGAAAGATCTGTTGTGCAAACGTGACCAGGAAGACAAAATCACGGTATATAAGGGATTGAAACCTTGTCATAACTGTTCGAATTGCAACAATTGCATTACTGGTAACACCATATGCCACCCCATGAAAGGACACTCCATTAGACTCAAAGTGAATGCCACCTGCAACTCAAAAAATGTCATTTACCTTCTCAAATGTCCATGCGGCAAATGTTATGTAGGTCACACGGAGAGAAAAATCCGCACCAGGATTCTAGAACATAAAAGTAACATCCGTACTCACAACATCAAATCAAGTGTGGCTTCCCATTTCACCGAATTCCGACACACTGTGGCTCAACTAAAATTCCAGGTTTTGGAACAAGTTCAAATCACCCAGAACAACAAGAACAATTTACTAAAGCGAGAAAATTACTGGATCCGATTCCTTGCCACGATGGCGCCCAACGGGTTGAATGATCGCATTGAATTTTTATGTTATTTATAATTGTTTCTTTGTAATGACACTCTAAGAACCTTTGTTTACATTTTTCTCATGTTTTATCATGTCCTTTTGAATATTCCATCATGGAGGCTGATATTTTTTGTCTATCCTTTGCACTGCTTGGTTCCGTTATTTATTTCTATAGTTTCTCTCACCACTCGCGCTTTACCACCCCTCTTCTATGTTTACCATTTTCGATATCTAACCACACACGCGTACATTGGATGGCTGCACCTCCGTCTCGCCGGTACATCGCGAGGCACTTCTTTCCCATTCACTAAGTAAGTAACATTCGGGGAGTTCTTGTCCCGCTTCTTGGTTTAAATGCACAAGGTTTTCACCCGCGTTTGAATTCGACTATTAGACTTTGGACACGCGTGCCGTAATGTTTTATTCACTTTTGGGTTTGAGCACACTCAGAAATCCTCCATTTCACTCTGAATACGGTCTCATGTACTACCTCATCACTTCAGATTACCGCTTTTCACCTGACTCACCTTTTTAATTTTTCGAGTGGCTTAGCTTCTTTCCCTGCACTATTTTTACACGGTTTTCTGTGACTTGGTTTCTATTTTCGCACCATCTTTTCACCATTTTTTGCATGCATCAGTCTGATTTATCTAGGGTTATTTTCAAGCCCACTTATTGATTCTGGTTCCATTCTATGTTTTCATTGTAGAGTATTCCCTTGAGAAAGGCTCTGGCCCGAAATGCATCAGGATCTTTGTTGAGGACTACTAATGTGGATGTACCTAGTGTGCCATAACACTAGTTTGTTTTGAAACATAAAAGATGAATATGAACACAAGAAAAATATTCACATCAAGAGAATAAAAAATTCAGGAAAATATATTTTCAGACCATTGACTAATCTGTTTATGGAATAAGACTACGGTCCTTGTGTTGTGCACTAGAGTGTTCCCCTCCCAGTAGGGGGACCCTTGAATTCTATTGTTGACTTTCTTCACTGCTTCGCCAGACGGTGTCAACTCTGGTTGCACACAACAACCTTTTACCTTTACGCTACCATTTGGAACATTTACGCTGTGCGAGCTCCCACTCATCATTGAACATCACTTATGACACCATCCAGTGAATGTGTGTCTTTTTAAAAAATAAATATGTTTTATATATGTATATGTAAAGGTCGAGGAAAGAATAAATGTTTAAATTATTGTCTTAATGAATGTTTTTTTCAAAAAGAAATGATTGGATAACTGGCTTATTAAGTGTACCTTAGTGAATAAATATATTAGCGAGTAATGTTTAAATATTTAAATATATGTATCAGTGTTTCACTTTGTGAATAACTGGCTGCATGGGTTGATGAGTACCTACATGTGTAGGTATTTGGGTTCTTAGATGTTTTTTTATTATTTTATTTATTTATTTATTTTTTATTTTTTATTCACATAGATGCATGAATGACTAACTCTCTCTTTGTATGTGTTTAGAAGACACCATATGTGCAGGACTGTATGGGTGGTTGAGTGTGTATAGTTTTATATGCAAATAAATGGATGTTCAATAGTTTATTTGCATGTGTGAGTATGTGTGTGAGTAACTTTTGGATGATTGTCGGTGTGTAACAGGATGTATAGGTGTATCACTACATATGATGAGTGAGTATATGTATGAGTGACTATATAGAACTGTTGGTGAATGAGAGAATGTGTATATAGATGGTGGAATTACTGAATTGGTTGTTGTAACTGGTATGGGTATGTCCATTTTTTTGAAAATGTTAATTTCTATTTTCCAATATGTGTTTTAAGGGTTACATTACACTTAAAGGAGGTCTGTCATCAGTGATGTCATAAGTGATGTCACTGACCATGTCATGAGTGATGTAATATGTAATGTCATCAGCAGTGCATTACACGCGCAAGTTATAGTGAGTCCAACTAACTATAACGTGGAATTTCATTGGTTTTATGTCAGTAAAATTTCCAGCTAACTATAACTGGTGTCAAACCTATAGTTTTTTCAGTGAATTTCATAGGTTTTTCAAATGCTACATCCTAACTATAACGTGTGTAAAACCTATGTTTTTTTCAGTGAATATATATATATATATATATATATATATATATATATATATATATATATATATTCACTGAAAAAACCATAGGTTTCACACCAGTTATAGTTAGCTGGAAATTTTACTGATATAAAACCATTGAAATTCCCACGTTATAGTTAGTCGGACTCACTATAACTTGCGCGTGCAATGCACTGCTGATGACATCACATATTACATCACTCATGACATGGTGAGTGACATCACTCATGACATCACTGATGACACCATCCAGTGAATATGTGTCTTTCTGAAAAATAAATATTAGTGAGTTATGTTTAAATATTTAAATACATATATTAGTGTTTCACTTTGTGTATAAGTGGCTACATGTGTTGATAAGTAGCTACATGCGTATGTATATGGGTTATTTGATATTTTTATTAGTATCAGTTTGAGTGTCTATATGGTTTGGTGGGGGTATTACTTAGCACATAGATGCATGAGTGACTGACTCTTTGTTTGTATTTGTTTTGAAGACAGCATATGTACAGGACTGTATGGGTGGATGAGTGTCTATATGTGTTCGTTAGTGAGTGAATGACTGTCTCACTAGTGTCTTTATCAGTAACTACATATGTTTTAATCTAGTATATATGAATATTGATGTATATAAGTGAGTATATGTGAGAGTAAGAGATTGTAAGAGTTCCTGTTTAAATAACTATGTGTTTCTATAAGTGATTGTTTAAGAGAATAAATATGTGTAATTTTCAATAGAAGTAAGGTGGAAGTGTGTGTATAACTCTATATTCAAATAAATGGTTGTTCAATAGTTTATTTGCACGTGTGAATATGTGTGTGAGTAACTTTTGGATGAATGTCGGTGTGTAACAGGATGTATAGGTGTATCTCTTCATATGATGAGTGGGTATATGTATGAGTGACTATATAGAACTGTTGGTGAATGAGTGGATGTGTATATAGATAGTGGAAGTACAGAATTGCTTGTTGTAACTGATATAGGTATGTCCATTTTTAAAAAATTTCAGTTTCTATTTTTGAATATGTGTCTCAAGGGTTACTTTACACTGAGAGGAGGTCTGTCACTGTGTCACAAGGATGGTGTCATCAGTGATGTCATGAGTGATGTCACTCACCATGTCATGAGTGATGGAATATGTGATGTCATCAGCAGTGCATTGCACGCGCAAGTTATAGTGAGTCCGACTAACTATAACGTGGGAATTTCAATGGTTTTATATCAGTAAAATTTCCAGCTAACTATAACTGGTGTGAAACCTATGGTTTTTTCAGTGAATTTAATAGGTTTTTTAAATGCTAATTCCTAACTATAACCGGTGTGAAACCTATGGTTTTTTCAGTGAATTTCATAGGTTTTTTAAATGCTAATTCCTAACTATAACTGGTGTGAAACCTATGGTTTTTTCAGTGAATTTCATAGGTTTTGTTAATACTAATTCCTAACTATAAGTTTCACTTTATAAATAAGACTGTTAGCACTCTAGTTGTTTTTTTTAACACTCTGGTACATTCTGTCATTGGGCTACAGTTGGGCTACATCTAGTTGAAATTTGGGCTACATTTACAATTTTTGGTCTCTGGTGGCCATCTTTGGGCTACATTGGGCTACTTTGGGTTACATTTGGGCTACATTTTGGCTCTAACATATATTAAGCCCAATGTAGCACAATACATATTTTTATAAAGTTAATTTTTTTACAAACCACTTCAGAATAGGGCTACCTGTCCCTACAATTATGTACCGGTGCTATGTCTCAAGATATGTGCTCCAGTAGAATTTGAGTAATTTAAGTTTTAAAAAATATATATATCTGTAAGCGCGCACCGGTGCGCGCGCCGGCGAGCGCTCCGGTCGCGTCACGTGAGGTGCGCACTGAAAGCTGATTGGCTGTCGGGTGTCTGAAAACATTCGAAACAGACCGGAGCGGCCGCCATCTTGTGTCTCGGTAAAATCGAGACACAAGAGGTGTCAAAAACAAAGGGGGGAATTGACCATAAGGGGGCAGGGTAGACCCCCCCTGACCCCCTAGGTTTAATGTGGGGGCCATAAAAGGGCCCCGCGGGGTAAAAAAAAAATAATATTTTTTTTGATTATCGCGGGGGGCGCGCATGGTACGCGCACCGGAAAGCGCTCCTGGGAGAAAAGAGAATGGCAGAATTTTAAAATTTAAGTCATTTTATATAAATGGGAGGTAGTTCTGAAAAGAACTGTTTTTTTATTCTTTTTGTTGTTTTATATTTTTTTGGGGAGTTTTTAAACTTTTTTTGCTTTTTTTGGTTTTTCTGAACATTTTTTGTTTTTTTTGTATTTTTTAAGGAGAGAAACAAAAACCAAGCATTTCAAACGGGCTCAACAGGAGAAAAAAAAAGGGCAACAAATTAATATTTCCTTAGGCACTTGTGGTTTTCCCAAGCACGATTAATAAGAGTGATGCATTGCTCACCATAGCAAATCATTTGACCACAAAATTTACAAACCATTTTAAAATTTGAAAAGTTGGTTTGTATGATGGAGCATGTCTCCCTAACTTCCAGTCCTGATGGGGTGGGAACAGTAGTTTTGGAGGTGCTGGCATAAGATTGTACAGGGTTTTTGGCCAGTTCCCTGACCTCTGCCCTAGAATAGTTTTTGGGATGTTTTCTTAGCATATGCCTAATCATTGTGTGGTTGCCGAAGGAGTACTTCTTGTTGGGATTCCCCCTTGACATCTCCTGATGACAGATAAGGCAGGTTGCTTTAGGTGCATTCACTTTTTTTTTGTCACTCGGGATAGAAAAAAATTGCCAAATGATGTGCTCTTTTGGTTTGTATGTTATGTTGTCCTCTGGGACGAATCTACTGTCCTCTTCGTCCTCATCTTCCTCCTGTTCTGGATCTGCACCACTGTGAAGTTGAGGAGGTCCTTGTGGTGGTGGTGGTGGTGGTGGTGGTGGTCCAGAAGATCCAGCAGCTGCAGCTAATGTAGCCATTTTCTATAGATAAAAGTAAAGGTCTTCCTCTCTCAAAGCAAAAAGGTAGAATAAGGAAAAAAGGTGGGGGCTTTCCTCATTTTGAAAAAAAAATATCCTGAACCAATGAGAAGTGTTAACATTTTTTTTTTAAACAGCTACTTTTAAAACTGTCATTCTTTTTCCCCATGGTACGCTCCCCGGTACGCTTACCGGTGCGCGTACCGGGCGCTCACCCCGCGAAAATCAAATTTTTTTTTTATTTTTTTTTGCTCCGCGGGGCCCTTTTATGGCCCCCACATCAAACCTAGGGGGTCAAGGGGGGTCTACTCTGCCCCCTTATGGTCATTTCCCTCTTTGTTTTGGCCACCTCTCGTGTCTCGATCCTACCGAGACACAAGATGGCGGCCACTCCGGACTGTTTAGAATGTTTACAGACACCCCAGAGCCAATTAGCTTTCTGCGCGCAAGTCGCGGTAAGCGCCCGGTGCGCGTACCGGTGCGCGTACCGGAGCGCGGCTATAGATATATATATTTTTTTGAACCTTAATTACTCAAAATCCACTGGAGCACATATCTTGAGACATAGTAAAGGCACATCGGGCTACCAGTCCCTACAATTTTGCCAAGTTTGGTGGAAATCCATTCAGCCGTTCGGGCTAAAAGTGAAATCGACCGCCCTATGGAAATTAACATGGGGAAAACGCGTTTTGGGACCCCCCTTTTATCTCGGCCCCCGCTTGACGAATCCCCCCCAAACTTTCTGGGAAGGACCGGAGCTCGACGAGGCCATTTTGTGGAAATTTTCAGGCAGATTCGTCAACCGGCTCCAAAGTTATTCCAAATAGAATTTTGAGATTTAACATTGAAAAAAATCCTAACTATAACTACCTACTGGCGACCGCCAGTAGGTAATAGATATAGATATAGATATAGATATATATATATATATAGATATATATATATATATATATATATATATATATATATATATATATATATATATATATATATATATATATATATATATATATATATATATATATATATATATATATATATATATATATCGGAATTAGCCTTTACACAACCTTTGAAATGCACTGAAAAAAACATAGGTTTCAGACATGTTATAGTTAGGAATTAGCATTTAAAAAACCTTTGAAATTCACTGAATAAACATAGGTTTTAGGGGTATTATAGTTAGCTGAACATTTCACTCATACAAAACCACTGATGACACCATCCTTGTGACAGAGTGACTGACCTCCTTTCACTGTAAAGTAACCCTTGAAACACATATTCAAAAATAGAAACTAACATTTTCAAAAAAGTGGAGATACCTATACCAGTTACAACAACCAATTCAGTAATTCCACCATTTATATACACATCCACTCATTTACCCACAGTTCTATATAGTCAGTCATACATTTACTCACTCATCATATGTAGTGAGACACCTATACATCCCTTAACACACCGTAAGTCTTCCAAAAGTTGCTCACACACATACTCACACATGCAAATAAACTATTGAATCCATTTTTTTGCATATACAGCTATACACACACTACCACCTTACTTCTAAGGAAACCTACACATACTTACTCTCTTAAACAATCACTTATAGAAACGCATACTTATTAAAACAAGAACTCTTTCAATCTCTCACTCTCACATATACTCACTTATATACATCAATACTCACATATACTAGATTAAAACATATGTAGTTACTGATAAAGACAATAGTGAGACAGTCATTCACTCACTAACACACACATATACACACTCATCCACACTTACAATCCTACACATATGCTGTCTTCAAAACACATACAAACAGTGAGTCAGTCATTGATGCATCTATGTGCTAAGTAATACCCCCACCAAACCATACAGACACTCATACTGATACTAAAAAAAAATCTAATAACCCATATACACACACATGTAGCTACTCACCAACCCATGCAGCCACTTATACACAAAGTGAAACACTGATACAAACATTTAAATATTTAAACAATACTCGCTAATATATGTATTCACTATGATACACTTAATAAGCCAGTTAACCAATCATTTTTTTTTTAAAACATCCATTAGGACACTTATTGAAACATTTATTCTTCCATCGACCTTTACATATACATATAAAAAACATGTTTATTTTTCAGAAAGACACACATTCACTGGATGGTGTCATCAGTGATGTCATGAGTGATGTCACTGACCATGTCATGAGTGATGTAATATGTGATGTCATCAGCAGTGCATTGCAGGCGCGCAAGTTATAGTGAGTCTAGCTAACTATAAGGTGGGAATTTCAATGGTTTTATGTCAGTAAAATTTCCAGGTAACTATAACTGGTGTGAAACCTATGGTTTTTTCAGTAAATTTATTAGGTTTTTTAAATGCTAATTCCTAACTATAACTGGTGTGAAACCTATGGTTTTTTCAGTGAATTTCATAGGTTTTTTAAATGCTAATTCCTTTCTATATCGAGTTTGTAACCTACGATTTTTTTTAATTTGCTGATTTGTGTGAGTATTAATTAGTATTATTTTTTTTTATAATAATATATATATATTTTTTTAAATGTTATCATTTTTTGGGGGGGCGCTCTGGTTCCGCGCATCGGTAAGCTCTCCGGAAAGCGCACCCAGAGCGCTACTTGCGTTTGTGTAAACAAATATGAATGAAAAGTTAATAATAACGCAAGACATTTAGTACCATACATATAAAAGCAGTTTTTTTGAATAAGGAAATGAAAATAATTTTGCATTTCCGTGAAACTATCAAAACGTCACTTCGGCGTGCCGCGTAAGCGCCCCCGGAAGCGCCTACGTTCGCGCCGCGTATGCGCCTCGGAAGCGCCTACGTTCGCGCCGCGTATGCGCCCCGGAAGCGCCTACGTTCACGCCGCGTATGCGCCTATGTTCGCCCCGCGTATGCGCCTCGGAAGCACCAACGTTCACGCTGCGTATGCGCCCCCGGAAGCGCTCCGGTGCACGCAGCGTCAGCGCGTCAAGTCATGAGACCTTAAAATAACACTTTTCATTGGTTGCTAACAGTTTTTTTTACAAAGAATGAAATCCCCGCCCATTTTCTTCACTTCTTCTTTCACTTTTGTGACTGAAAGACCTGCCTTTTTGCTATTGCATATTTCTTGGTTAATCATGGCTGCCAGACCATCCAGCAGTGAAGATGAGCCTGAATTCATCGATGAAGAGCCTCCTCAACCAAAGGTGAAAGAGCATTTCATCTGGAATTTTTTTTCCATACCAGAAGTACTGAAAAAGGTGAATGCTCCAAAAGTGGGGTGCAGGATCTGCAAAAAAGTCCTGTCACGGGGTGACCCCAAAAAGAAATATTCTTTTGGGAACTTCACAATGATACGCCATGTGGAGAGGAGGCACCCCCAGAATTTTGCCCGGGAAAGTGTCAGGGCTCTGGCACAAGAGGTTCCCAGTGATGGGGCCTCTACATCCACCGGAGGAGCAACTACTTCTGTGAGGGGGCAATCGTAGGAGCTGGTTCCAAATATTCAACCTGCATGAAACAAAGGTGTCCTGAAATGCAGATGCAGGCGATCAACTCCTTACCTTTGGGGAGCAAAGTGTCCTGCTCATGGTTCGAGCATTGGAGAACCATCGCTGCCGTTCCCAGCCCTAATTTATTTGGGGTTTTTTGCTCCTGTTGAGCAGTTTCCATTCCCTGTTTTTGTTTCTGTTTTTTAAAAAGAAAAAAGAAGAAAAAAAAAGTTCTTTTCAGAACTACCTCCAATTCTCATCAAAGAGCTATATTCTAAAAAAAATGAAAAAGAGTAAGTGAAGTGGAGTGCATTGATAATGGAAAGGAAGATGAGTAAGAAAGAACAGAAAGGTATGAGAGGAGAAAGGAAGTGAAGTAGGGGTACTGAAAGAAGGTGAGTGTTGGGAAGGAAAGTAAGGAGAAGGAGAGTGAATATGGGGAATGTGGATATTCAAAGAAAATGTTTAAAAGTAACTGGAGTGTGGAAGGGTAAGAAAAGATGCATTGCTGGAGTTGCATCATTTTTGAGACACACTCCAGCAATGCATCACTTTTGCGCTTACAGATACATCTGAAATACTGACGTATCTGTAAGTACTTCCGACATAATATGTCATATATTTAATATGACCCATGAGTAGAAGACTGAAGGCCTCATTTATGAGGCCATGCGTCACTTTAACGCCACCGGTGCGTCAATTTTTGTGACGCACCTGTGCTGTAAATAATGCACCTTATTCAGTCATATTTACAAAGTGACGCATCTAGGTAGATGTGTCACTTTGTTAGCCCCTGCGACACATTATACCTACGTCAGGTGTAATGTATGCAAAAGGGACGTATTGACGCAAGAAAGGGTCGTAGAGGTGACGCAGTGAAATCTATGAGATATCACTGCGTCAATTTTATGACGCTGTTGCGTCCAAATCTTACACCTGTTTCACAGCAGGCGCGCAGGCCCTTTCACATGGGGCCTGGCCCCATGTGAAAGGATGCATTGCTGGAGTTGCATCATTTTTGAGACACACTCCAGCAATGCATCACTTTTGCACATAATATGTCATATATTTAATATGACCCATGAGTAGAAGACTGAAGGCCTCATTTATGAGGCCATGCATCACTTTAACGCCACCAGTGCGTCACTTTTTGTGACGCACCAGTGCTGTAAATAATGCACCTTATTCAGTCATATTTACAAAGTGACGCATCTAGGTAGATGTGTCACTTTGTTAGCCCCTGCGCCACATTATACCTACGTCAGGTGTAATGTATGCAAAAGGGACGTATTGATGCAAGAAAGGGTCGTAGAGGTGACGCAGTGAAATCTATGAGATATCACTGCGTCACTTTTATGACGCTGTTGCTAGGTAGATGCGTCACTTTGTAAGCCCCTGCGCCACATTATACCTATACCAGGTGTAAAGTATGCAAAAGGGACGTATTGACGCAAGAAAGGGTCGTAGAGGTGACGCAGTGAAATCTATGAGATATCACTGCGTCAATTTTATGACGCTGTTGCGTCCAAATCTTACGCCTGTATCACAGCAATCGTGTAGGCCCTTTCACATGGGGCCTGGCCCCATGTGAAAGGATGCATTGCTGGAGTTGCATCATTTTTGAGACACACTCCAGCAATGCATCACTTTTGCGCTTACAGATACATCTGAAATACTGACGTATCTGTAAGAACTTCGACATAATACGTCATATATTTATTATGACGCATGACTAGAAGACTGAAGGCCTCATTTATCAGGCCATGCGTCACTTTAACGCCACCAGTGCGTCACTTTTTGTGACGCACCAGTGCTGTAAATAATGCACCTTATTCAGTCATATTTACAAAGTGACGCATCTAGGTAGATGTGTCACTTTGTTAGCCCCTGCGCCACATTATACCTACGTCAGGTGTAATATATGCAAAAGGGACGTATTGATGCAAGAAAGGGTAGTAGAGGTGACGCAGTGAAATCTATGAGATATCACTGCGTCACTTATATGACGCTGTTGCGTCCAAATCTTACGCCTGTTTCACAGCAGGCGTGCAGGCCCTTTCACATGGGGCCTGGCCCCATGTGAAAGGATGCATTGCTGGAGTTGCATCATTTTTGAGAAACACTCCAGTAATGCATCACTTTTGCGCTTACAGATACGTCTGAGTACTGACGTATCTGTAAGAACTTCCGACATAATACATCATATATTTAATATGACGCATGACTAGAAGACTGAAGGCCTCATTTATGAGGCCATGCGTCACTTTAACGCCACTGGTGCGTCACTTTTTGTGACGCACCAGTGCTGTAAATAATGCACCTTATTCAGTCATATTTACAAAGGGACGCATCTAGGTAGATGCGTCACTTTGTAAGCCCCTGCGCCACATTATACCCACGTCAGGAGTAATGTATGCAAAAGGGACGTATTGACGCAAGAAAGGGTCGTAGAGGTGACACAGTGAATAAACTGGGTTTTCCCAATGCTATGCCCCCCAGTCCGCTCCCCGGAGCGTGTACCGGGTGCTCCCCACGCGCAAATGTTTTGCCCCGCGGGACCCTATTGTAGCCCCCACATCAAACCTAGGGGGTCAAGGGGGGTCTACCCTGCCCCCTTATGGTCATTTCCCCCTTTTTTTTTGGCCACCTCTTGTGTCTCGATCCTACCGAGACACAAGATGGCGGCCGCTGCGGACTGTTTTGAATGTTTACAGACACCCGTGAGCCAATCAGCTTTCCGCGCGCAAGTCGCGTGTCGCGCCCGGTGCGCGCACTGGGGCACGCCTATAGATATATAAAAATGTTTTAACCTAAATTACTCAAAATCCACTGGAGCACATATCTTGAGACATAGCAAAGGCACATTGGGCTACCAGTCCCTACAATTTTGCCAAGTTTGGTGGAAAACCATTCAGCCGTTCGGGCTAAAAGTGAGTTTGACCGCCCTATGGAAATTAACATAGGGAAAACACGTTTTGGGACCCCCCTTTTATCTTGGTCCCCGCTTGACGAATCCCCCCGAAACTTTCAAGGAAGGACCGGAACTCCGCGAGGCAAATTTGAGGAAATATTCGGGCAGATTCGTCAACCGGCGCCAAAGTTATTCCAAATAGAATTTTGAGATTTTGCATTGAAAAAAATCCTAACTATAACTACCTACTGTATAACTACCTACTGGCGACCGCCAGTAGGTAATATATATATATATAGACCCACGAGCAAGGTAAGTTTTGGCTTCAAATCTTTATTGGGAGCAGCAGCGAAATAGATGCAAATACAGCAACAGCATGTTCAGTCCAGCCTTACGCGTTTCGTGCATATCACTTCCTCAGAGGAACGGACTTCAAATCAAACACACAGCAGTTTGTTGGCTTTTACATAGCAATTAAGCCCCTGCCTCAGTGAGCGTGGCCACCTCGGTGGCCTGATGGTATCTGTAGTGCCATCTCTTCCTTCAGTGAGTTGTGTGCCTTTAAGAGTCTTAGTCGATGGTGGGCTGACACAGCCCCAGGGCTGACTCCGCGGCTCATGGGGGGGGCAAACATCCAAAGCACAGTTTGCCTACAATGGAGAACCCACGAGCAGGGTAAGTTTTGGCTTCAAATCTTTATTGGGAGCAGCAGCGAAATGGATGCAAATACAGCAACAGCATGTTCAGTCCAGCCCGTACGCGTTTCGTGCATATCACTTTCTCAGAGGCACGGACTTCAAATCAAAGACACAGCAGTTTGTTAGCTTTTACATAGCAATTAA
Source organism: Lissotriton vulgaris (assembly GCF_964263255.1). Classification (NCBI taxonomy): domain Eukaryota; kingdom Metazoa; phylum Chordata; class Amphibia; order Caudata; family Salamandridae; genus Lissotriton; species Lissotriton vulgaris. The sequence goes on along the minus strand of NC_141699.1, from coordinate 322,273,043 downwards.
GCCCCTGTCCTATATCTATGCACAAATGTATCTTGAGACTCTTGACACTCAAACACCCTTCCTAGGGTGTCAAAGCTCATCTAAGGGCATCATCATATATTATATCCAACCAAAACAAGCTCTTGTGTTTGCGAGAAACAAGCCTAGCACGGTATCCTGCAACAAACTTTTTACTCCAGCAGATGGGTCATAATAACACGTTTCGACACATTGTGACCAAGACCCATGTGGGGTCAAAATGTGTTATTATGGGTTATCTACTGGATTAAAATGTTTGTTGCAGAATACCGCCGGTGGGCTCATTTTTTGCTCAGGAACCCATACAGCCACTTAGACACCATGTGACAGATAGATACAGACATTCACACAACCAGTCACTCACCCATACATTCACTGAGACACCTAATCACTCACTTATACAGTCAGTCATGAACCCACTGAATTGTCAAAATAGGCACTCTTACACCCACTGATTCACCAATAGATCTTAGTATGTATATTTAATACTCCTAAACATTTTTAAAACACTCACAATCACTGGGTGATTTCATCAGTGATGTCACTAACCATGTCATGAGTGATATAATATGTGAGGTCAAAAGCAGTGCATTGTGGCAGCATGAGTTATAGTTCGCTTAGCTAAGTATAATGGCTGAATTTCACTAATTTCATATGAGAGAAGTCTGACCCTAATATAACATACATTTAACCTTCGGGTTTTTCAGTGATTTTCTTTGTTTTTTTTAAATTACTAACTCCTAACTATAACATCCCTGCAACCTTTGGCTTTTTCAGTGAATTTCTAAGATTTTCTTAACTAGCAGTTGCATTTGCAGAGTGGTGAAGAAATGGGGTTGGGCTTCTCACCAGCTCTCAGTAATCCTGCTGTGTAGGACTTACAGGAGGTACCAGGAGGGATTCTTGGCCTCCAAACGTCTCTCAGGAGTAAAGTGGACTTTATGCCCCAATCAGTAGTACACCACGAGCCGTAATGCAGAGTGGTGGAGAAAGGGGGTATGGCCTCCAAAGACCTCTTAGCAATCCCGCTGTGTGGGACTTATAAGAGATAACAGGAGGGGTAGTTTGCCCCGAAGGATGTCCTTGGGGACCTACCCCCCTGTTACTTCCAGTAAGTCCAACACATCAGGATTGCTGACACTGGTAGAAGGCCATGCCCCTTTCTCCACCACTCTGCTAACATGTCTCCTGGAGCACTAATAGTTGTGTGAAGTACCCTTGGCTATTGAGGTTCCTTGAGGGCCAATTAGCCCTCTGGTTACCGCCAGTGAGACCCACACAGCTAGATTGCTGAGAGTTCATCAAAGACCACGCCCCCTTACTTCACTACTCTGCAAATGTGTCTCCTTGTTTCTATGGTTTTTTGAGCAGAAGTTAGCAGGATTGTGGAGAAAGTGTGCTGGGCCTCAGACCAGCTTTCAGGAATCTCTCTGTGTAGGACTTACAGGAAGTATTGGAGGGCTTCTTGACCTCTGATATCCCTCAGGAGTAAAGTGGACTTCACCCCCAACCAGTAGTGTACCAGGAGGTACGTTTGCAGAGTGGTGGAAAAAGGGTGCAGGCCTCCGAAGACCTCCTAGCAGTCCTGCTGTGTGGGACTTACTGGAGATAACATGCACTTACTGGAGGTAACATGCAAAAACAAAGGTGAAAGTGACATTATAGTTAGGAATTGCAATTAACTTAACTCGCACAGCTGCCTTGTTCAGTGTTGTCATCAGTGATGTCATTTCAAATGTTGTAGTGATCAGGTATGTCATAGAACACGTCATGAGTGATATCATATGTAAGGTATTTAGCAGTGCATGGCAAGGGTGGGTGTTACTTTAAGAGGCTTTAAGCTGTATGTGTCGGGATGTCCGTCACTCGTGAGGAGCTGAATAAGGTAATAAGATCCTAAAATTTCACACAAAAAACAAAGGTGAAAGTGATGTTATAGTTACGTATGGTAATACAATCTTAATTTACATAACAAGAACCTCAGAAATTCACTGAAACAAAACAGTGGTTAAAGTGACATTATAGTTAGGTGAAAATCCTAATTTACATATCAAGAACTTCAGAAATTCACTGAAACAAAATAGAGGTTAAAGTGACATTATAGTTAGGTGAAAATGTTATCAAAAACATAGCTAAAACATAATATTTAATTCTATAAAACCACTGAAATTAATCAGTTTTAGTTTACTGAGATACCTAGAACTTGTGCCCCTACCATGCTCTTTTGTGACCTCACAGACTTCATCACTTGTGACATGTTCATTGACATTATTGATGAAAACTCTGATATAGGACATCATTGATGACAACACTGGGAAGCTCAGTAAACTATAATTGAGTAATTTCAGTCTATTGTTAGTTTAAAATGGTTTGTGCTGACTGATGTTTTCACCTAACTAGTGCCTGATGGTCAGCGGTGCTCTGACATAGTGCTGCCACCATAACTCCTTAAGCTCCTTACTATCCTCCTTCAAATTCAAAAAGAGTTCAGCACTCCAAACTTCAAATTAAATCTTTAATCTCAGAGTGCTGGGAAAAAACATCAATACGTTTCGGTTTAAACAAGCCTTCTTCACAGCTTCTTTAAGGCAATATGCCTTGACAATTTGCAAATTACAATATTGCAAATGAAAACATCAGAATTTTCTAAACATACACATTTAAGGTGCAGGACTATAAACCTATGAGTAAACTACAGTGCCAACAGCAGTATATCTCCTCATTGTGGCAATTTAACAAAAAAAGAAACATGAGAACGCACTCACTTGAGACAATGATGCTGTTTTACACTCAATCCCTCTGAACTATGGTCATCCATCAGGAGCTCCATCCATCCACTTAATGGTCATTAATATAATTAGGGAATGTTGTTTTTGAGGTTGTAGAAGGAGTGAATATTCTGCTTGATACATTTTCTAGTTGAATCAGAATGCATCGGATCTCTCCTGGGAATGAATAGAGTGAGCTACTATGTATCAAAGTGGCATCTTTGAGGGTTAGGTTTCAGGTTGTTAATGAGATCTAATGGCATCTCACGACAATCCTTGCATGTAAGAGGCAGAGCAGGCCAAACAAACATGATGCCAGTTTGCCATTCATCTGTACTTCCAGTGCCTACACCCCTGTAGTTGGAGTGGACGCAAGGGTCTTCGCTGACATGGCACTCTTGTTAGCTACCCACCAAAAATGAAATAAGGCCTTTCCATTGAGATGCTTCAAATGTAGCGCAGATGTGGCAGCTGGCACGATCTCTAAAGTCAATAGGAAGGTTGAATTCTGAATTAACGTTATAGACTTTTGTTCTGAAATTGTAATCATATTATGGTGCTTTGAAATGTTCATAAATGTTTTCATATTGTTAGGGCCTCTTAATTGTTCTCAAAGTGTCAACACAGAGGTTCTGATTCTGGTCATATGCATCTAAAGAATCCCATACTAGCTTCTCCTCTGGTGCAGTCTAAGATGGTAACCTTTCTCAAACAAACGTAAAGCTCATGTGTGGCATACTGAAGAGAGAGCTGTAGAGATGGTTACAGCACATGCATCAGAGGCAGGTCTCTGGAAACCCCAGAATTCTGATGCTGTCCGAGGGTTGGAAATCCCTAAGAATATCTATCATTTACAGCAACTCGCTGGGTATAGGGATCTCCTGGGAATCGAAAAAGACTTAGAGGGAAAACAAAGACAACTATTGACATCAGGTTGACCCTTTGCCTCTTGCCCTGTCCAGGAGACATTTTGAAAATTATGTGGCGTGTACAGGGATGTATGTGATTCTGGGAAGAAAACAGTTCTGGAGAAACTTTCTCAACAAAGTTTATTTCTTCAGTTTTTGTTAAAATGACTTGCATTCTGAGGAATCCAAAACCAACCTGGTGAATGTCTTTCTTGTCAAAATAATTCCCCACTGTCTATTTTGTATACGGGTGGGTGAAACTCATGGAGATTCATTTTTTTAAATGTTGTATTTATTTTAGTCCTCATTTAAAGATAATATGCTCCAAGAAATCAAGACAAAAGGTTTCTCTGACCCTTTCAAGTGTCTGAAGGGTAGATTTTGAAATACCGGTCTGGTTTCACCCCCACAGAGGAGAAAGGATACTATGTATCTCCAGACCCACACCTTCAACTACTTGTATGGGTTTCAACCTCAGTCTTGAAAGTCATGTGCCCAATATAGTCCTACTTTACAGTGAGTAGCCTATTAGACCAGTCCCCTGGACTTTGTCTAAAGCATATTATTAATCATAGGACCCATAAACATGTATGTCTAAAATAAAATAAAAACATAGACAGAGAGATTTAAAACCCATTGCATTATAGAATAATTTATATTTCTCTCGCCCCTGTCTCAACCCACTTTTCCGAAATTTCCCAGTATTTAGTCTTTTTTGTAAAATTGCCTGCTTGATCCAAAAGGGCTACTGTCTGAATGGAGTGAATACATTCATTCTCCGTAGGGGGACATGGTAATATCCATTTAATACAAAGTTCCCTGCGGGCTAGGAGAATCAAGGTAAAAAATAGAGCTTTATGATTTTTTGTTAGTTCTCGTATATCAACTTCACTAGGGGGTAACCCAAAAATTACAGTTAAAGTTGTTAGTTTAATTTCTAGACCCATAATTTCCTATATGGTCTTACCCACTTTATTCAAATATGAAGATATTGTAGGGCAGCTCCCGAACATGTGAACCTCATTAGCTCTATCTCCTCCGCATTTGCGACATTTCTTGATCTCCCGTTTTCCCATCTTTAATATTTTCTGGGAGGGTCCAATAGGCCGCATGAGCTGTAAAGAGGTGATTCTTTTTTTAATCGTGCAGCATTTATACAGGACAAAAAAAGAGACATAGATACTTACCCAATAGTTTCGAGTTCTTCATCTGGCAGGTCATTATTCCAAATCTCCATAAGTGAGGCCTGCTCCTCTTCTTCATTTTGGGCAGGTAACCAATACCAGTCTGCCCCCTCTTTTCCCTTAATGCCACAAGAGCAAGTATTTAGTGCTAAGTTCGGGTTCCCTTTCAGTTCTTTTTCCGAAGCTTTTGTCTAACTTATCAATTGATAATATTTAAACTTTGAACTCAAGTTTCTGGTGATAGCTGATAACTGTGGCCAAGAAATGAGTTCTGCCTCAAATAAAAGTTCCCCCCAAGTGTTAATCCTGCATCTTCTCAGAGGTGTCGCCAAGGCATCTGTCAAACACAATGGTATCCCAGGAGAGTCCCAGATCGGAGTAATGTCATTATAGTATGGGATTTTTAGAAGACGACTCACTTGTGAGCAAAGTTTTACTGTTGATATCAGAATCTTCAATTTTAAATTTTTGAAAAATTTAGGATGGACAAATTTTAAAAGAAAACCCGGCTTGTTGAGAAAAATCCCTTGTAAGAGCTTTAAAAAGAGGTGAGAACATACAGTCTTCCAACATCAATTGTCGGACGTTTTTTAACTGAAATGCACACATATACAGATATAAATCGGGGCTTGCAATCCCTCCGCATTCCTTTTTCTTTCTAAGTTTTTTCTGAGCAATCCTTGGGCACTTATTTCCCCATATAAACCTTGAAAAGAGCCCCTTGACCTTCCCAAATCAGATTTTTGGGAACTCCAAGGGAATAGTGTTGACCAAAATAGTATATTTTGGAAGAAGTGACATTTTTACATTGGATTTGCCCAAAAAGGAGAGAGACAGAGCCCCCCAAGATTGTAATTGGGAGCTTACTTCTTATGTTACTTTTTCAAAATTGACTTGTGCGATTTTGTCGATGTTCTGGACTATCTGGATTCCCAAGTATCTTATCTCCTTCTTTTCATAGATGCTCTCGAAGTCCGTGATCCACTTCATTACCTCTGTTTTTTGTTGGTTGAGGTGATATCCTGAAACCTTTCCAAAGTTCTGTATTTCTAACCATATTTCTGAATAGGATTTTTCTAGATTCCCTGTAAACACAACAAGATTGTTTGCATACAACCCTATTTTATTCTCCTATCCATTACATTTAAAAGGGATAATTTTCTGTGATGCTCTTAAATTATAGGCTATGGGTTCGATATACATATTAAAAAGTATCGGAGAGAGGGAACACCCTTGTCTGGTCCCTCTTTTGCTCTGTATTGCTCTTGCTAAGTTCCCATCAACCAACATCTTAGCTGAGGGGTTTTTATAGATGGCTTTAATTGTTGCTATGCATTTTTCACCCAGATCAAAACAATGTATTACTTTTAATAAAAAAGCCCAGTTAACTCAGTCGAATGCCGTGGCGGCATCGGATGTCATTACCGCCAAGGAGGACTTATACATCTGTGCCATATCTCTAGCTCCAATAGGATCATGAGTTAATTCACTTAGCTGTCTCCCCTTCATAAATCCTTTTTGATCAGGGTGAATGAGTGAGCCTATTACTTTGTCCAATTGTCTGGTGATTAAGCATGGGTGAATTTAGCGAATCTGGCGTTCGTGAATTTGCGTATTTGCGAATTCACAATCCGCAAAATCCGCAAACTCCTGCGAATTTGCGGATTTTTTTTTTGTGTTTGCAAGGCTTTTTGCCAGTTCGCAAGGGTTTTGTACCAGTTCGCAATTGCGAACTTACTTGTCGGCTCGCAACGGTCGCGATTTTGTTGTTTCTACGTCTGGTTCATCATCACAGGTTCACAGCACCCTCTGTTTCACCACTGCCACCCTCTGGTTGACCCATGCCACCCTCTGGTACATCACTGCCACCCTCTGATTCATCACTGTAGATTATGGGGGGGAAAGCAAGCACACCTGCCCTGCTTCAACTGACATGAATTAATTTCTGGTTCATGACTGTAGATTATGGGGGGGAAAAGCAAGCACACCTGCCCTGCTTCAACTGGCATGAATTAATTTGGGGTTGAACTCGCAATCCGCAAAATCCGCGAATTCTAGCGAATTTGCAGATTTTTTTTTTGTGTTCGCAAGTATTTCTGCCAGTTCGCGAGGGTTTCCTACCAGTTCGCAATTGCGAACTTACATTTCGGCACGCAACGGTCGCGATTATGTTGTTTCTAGGTCTGGTTCATCATCACAGGTTCCCAGCACCCTCTGTTTCACCACTGCAACCCTCTGTTACATCAATGCCACCCTCTGGTTCATCATCACTTTAGATTATGGGGGGGAAAAGCAAGCACACCAGCCCCTCTTCAACTGACATGAATTAATTTGGGGTTAGTTTATTAATGTGTCACTGTTTTAAAATTCCAGTCTGGCACCTGCTTCCTTATCTGTAATTTGCTTTCTGTTGCAGTGCATTTTTTTTCCCAGGACCTTTGTGGCCTACTTGTAGCTATTCTATGAGCCTGCTGTAAGGGTCAGAGCAGGGTCATATAATTGTTGCAACTAGCAACTGAATTCTGGAGGGGCCCCAGTCAGGAAGCACTACAGGGAATTGTTACTAATGATGAGTTTGAACTCTTGCCCCTGCCGAGTGCTTTCAGTTTTGAAAAACTCGTTTTTCTGCAATTTCGCGGGATTCGCGGGGCGCGAACACGCGCGAGATCGGATTCGGAAGCCGCAAATTCGTGCGAATATGCAATTTGTTTTTTTGTGGCGTGTTAGTTGGCAAGGTTTTGTGTGTTTTTGCGAGCCGCTCGTAGCGCAAGGCGCGAAGTTACCCTCGCGGTCGTTTAAGGGCGCGGCCATCTTGTTTGCCTGACGTATTTCCGTTTCCGGGCGCGAAGTGTAATCTCGCAAAGTCTGTGGCTTGCCAGTACAGTTTTGCGCGTGTTCGCAAGGAAAATCTCGCACGAACTTACCCGCGCGGTCGTGAACGGGCGCGCCCATCTTGTTTCTCATTCATTGCTATGGTTCTGGGCATGGTCTTTGTATCCTCTCTAAATCTCTGCCATCCTTTGCTTGTTTGTAGTTTTTTTTTATCTATTTTACTTATTATCTGTCCCTCTATTTTTCTAGCCCTATATTTTTGTGTTTACTGCTACTTTTGGTTAATTTTAAACTACTTTTTAAAACTCTTTTCTTTTCTTCTCTTCCCTATTCTATTTTCTTTATTCCTTTCCGCCCAGACCATGGTGAAGGGAGCTGGGAAGCATCCCGAGAAGGGGAAGGGTCCCGCACCCCGTGTCCGGCTCCCGTGCGGGCATTTGAGGGGGGAGGAGGTCGTACCCAGGGAGATCTTTACCCCGGAGGAGGTGGGCCAACTCATTTTTTATGTTCAGCGCCGCCTCCCCAGGACCATCATGGGAGGTGGCAAGAACAGTGCCGGGTACGGGGTCCGGGAGCGCCGGAAGCGGTGGGAGAAGGTGTGCCAGGCCATTTACCACCACTCTCGGGTCTGGCGCACCTACAACCAGGCCACCCACTGCTGGACGGATGTCCTGACCCGTGAGCGAGATCTGCTCAACCTCCTTGGCCTTGAGATCCCCGGGCTTGGTGAGTAGTAGTAGCTATTTCTTTACTACTATGTTTTCTCCTGCTGTGTTATTATATTGCAAATTTTTGATTTTTACCAAGAGCAATAATGCTGCTCATTACATTGTAGGTAAATTATATTTCAAAATCTTCTGTGCATTTCAGGTACACTGCTCTCTTTCTTCTCAGTAGTGTTGCTACTATGCTTATTTGTTTTAGATTTTGTGTTCATTTGATTGGCCTGTGAAATTATGTATGAGTGTAGTTTAAAGAACTGCGTAATGCTAGACACTAAGGTTCAGATTTTTAATTACCGGCGCATCCCTGCAAAGTAACAGGGATGCGCCAGTAATTGTGCGTCACGCCACCATCACCCATGGTGCGCCGTATTTACAATGCGGCGCACCATGGGCCCAAAACGTCACCAAAGCGTTACGCATCTGTGCCGTAAAGGCGGCGCATTGCTGGAGTTGCGTCGCAACGATGGTGCAGCTCCATCAATGCTCTGGGGTGCCCTATCTACCCAATGCTGCGTCAAGCCGTACGTCTGCTTCAAGCAGGCGCAGGGTTTGAGTCACGCATCATTGTCCTCAAAGTGACTGATTGAAATCTTGTAGATTTCCCTCAGCCACTTTTAGGATTCTTTCCTGCGAAGGAACGCCCTCCCTTGCGCCGGACCGCCCCCTATTGGCGCAGGGCTTTACGACGTGATGCATCTCCCATATGCGTCACGTTGTTAATATACACCGCACCATTGCGCCTCTTTTGTGCTGTCGCTGCGTCACAAAAGTCACGCAACAATGGAGCAAAAGAGCCGCAAGGGGCTTCTAAATCAGCCCCTACAGACTCAAGTCCAGTCCTTCCTTTGTACACATGGCGATAAGAAGAAATAGTGGTGGTGGATTAATAGTTTGAGTATTTTAATAACTGGTTAATGTAGTAGGAAACTTTAGTGTTGTCGCTGATCTTCAATCACGATGGACTTTGGCTGTCACTACTCGTGCTGCGGACTGCTGCCTGCCAATCCTAGGCAAACCTTTTTAGTACTTTGTTTAGTGAGTTACATAAGGTAATTTCCAATTCGACGGTCCGCAAATCAAGCAATACTAAAGTAATAACGTAGTCGACCACATAGGATTGGTCAATAATATATCCCGTGGAGTAGTTGTCTATTTGCTATTTCGCAAAAATATTTTGTTAGTTCTTTTGAAATGTTTGATTTGGTTGACAAATATCATCCATGTTTTCTGTTTTTCTTTCTTTCATGTTGTACATCAGCTTCCCCCAGGGGCAAGAGGAGGACACAGGAGGAGGAGGAGGGTGCTGTTGACGATGCAGGCCAGGACCGGGCAGGTGAGGGCTCCTTTGCTGGCCCAGTAAGTTTTAATTTTAATATAGAGTACTTATTTTTTCCTAGCGTTCCTCATTCGATTTTTTCTAAATTGTCTTTGATCTTCTTGTAGACAGGATCTAAATTCTTATCCTGCCTCGACTATGACTCCGTGTAGTATTACTAGATTATTCTTATTAGTCTGTCTGTGTAGCTAACTAAGATTGCACATTTGGCATTTCCATTGGACTCCCATTCTAGTCAGCAATAGCTCTATGCACTGAGTGCAGCCCTCTGAGATTGTCCATAATGTCTTTTCAAGTATTCTAAATGTTTATGCTTTGACAATTGCCAACAATAAAAAGGTGAATGACCACCAAGAAAGAATAAGATACTACTTTACTTTTGGTTTGGATAGGAGGACAATCCATTCTACTACTGTTGCCTGGACAAATCTGCACAAACAGAACTATGGACACTAAAAAATGCATTGCTTAGCTTATCAATTATAATCAGTGCTGTTAGACTTTCCACATACCTCAGTGATAACAGACTTTGTAGTTGAACCCCCAATCTCCTTACTGACTAGATAGTGTGGCAGAGTCATTTAGCTCCCAAAGTCACCGATGGCAGAGGCACGGACTTATGCTTGCAAAAATTCCAAAACCTTTAGCTCATCCACTCTAGTCTGGAGGACCAAAAACTACAGAGTCTATTTGAGTTTAAAAGCTTTATTAAAAGTAAACACATCTATTGAAATCAAGTTTGTCATAAAAGTAAACGTTTAACTGGAAATGGAAAAGTGCTTAGTGCTGACGATTAATTGGACACATTTCTTGTGGTCGAGCCGCGCTCTCACCTGGTTTGAACTTGATCCTGCTCGTGTTCTTAGAAGTCAAGCTTCTGTCTCTTAGGAGAAAAAGTGGTGCGTGTTAAAAATAAAAAGCAAGCATTCATCAGTTGTGCCAAAAAGTGCAGCAAGACAACAGACTTCCATGGAAAAAGGGACATTTTTACTTTACAGTAGACAGTCACAAATTATTAAATTGTATACAGTTTTTTTCACATTTCTTTCTTCCTCCTAGACCAAATATTATATAGTAGTGAGTGGTGTATTCTAACATTATTAAATGTACTTTGTAGGTGGAACATCTGCAGGCGGGGCCAGCGTCGAGGTGGTGGTGGCATTGGACGAGGAGGACAACTCTGGGGAGGAGGCGGTGCAAGTGCCGGACAAATCTGTGGGGGATGACACGGTGGTGGCGGGCAGAGGTAAGCTATACATTCCTTACTCATTTGAGATTGAAGACTGCAGAATGTGCTTTCTGCACGGGTGTATTATATAAATAAACCAGGTAGTAGGCTCCTCTAAATGTACTTCGACTTAGCTGTGAAGTTTTTGGCGAGAAGAATCCCAATCAGATCTGAGGTGAACTTGATGGAAGGGCTGAACGAAAAGCGAAAGAAGGGTGTAAGTAAGTGTGGAAGGACGAGAAATGTAATGATGACTGGCAAAGAAGAATGATATGTGTTTGCTTGGTCCCCGAGGTGGCTGGGCAGGAAAGAATATGGTATGGTGCATGGCTGGGTGAATGATGAAGCAAGGATGGGTGTAAGGAGAACAGTCTGGGTGGGTGAAACAGAAACTGTATGTGTGCATATACTTTGAATGGATGGATGCCTGGATCATTCATGGTACTATCTGACTCTTAGATAGCATATGTGTATCTAGAGAGAGTAGACGGTCACTGGATGAACTAAGTGTTACTTTGAAGAGCATGTAACACCGCACCCGCACGTCCGTTCCAGTGTAGGAAAGGCAAGGAAAAGAAGTTGTAATTTTGTCCAAATACTACCATGAAAAGTAGCAGTAGTTTGTATTGCAACTGCAAGCACAGCATATATCCAGTTATTACGGTGGACACTCCCTACCTCTCTTAATAACTTTAGTTTAGTAGTAGTACGTCATTCATGTGTGGGGGTATCACTGTTCACTCCATAATAAGCAAAGCACCTAAAGTCATCCCATATGTCATCAAATACATCCCATGTGAAGTGATAGATAATCAGATTATTTAGCTTCTTTATTTTCCTTTTCTAATACTCATTTGCACTGTAGGGTGAAAGCTAAATTAATTAAGCAGTAGCCCTTTTAACAGAGCATTCTCAGTGCCACCCGTAATAGAAAAGTAAGAGCTTCACCACCTGCATGTACTGGACCGGTACAGTAACGCAAGTCTGTCTCACTCACCATGGTGTGCGTCTGTTTTTCTCGGGTGCAAGTTCACTGCGCTGGCATTATGCCGGCTTGCATAAGATAACGTACCAATTTTCCTAAACAAGAGAGAAGAAGAGGAATAAGACTGGTGTACTGTCATAGTCGACTGTAATGGAAGTCCATAGTGCTTGTAGAATTTGTCCCTTAAACTCCCACTAATGTTAGAGCAAGGATGAAGAAGTCGGAGGTTACATAGATACTGTCCTCAATAGTTATGTACTGTGCTTTCAATTTGCTACTTGTACTGTGACAACTTTCTGCTCAATCATTTTGTGTTAATCTTAAGGAGCATTGGTTACAGACTATGTCTTTCTTTCTTCATGTAGTTGCTCCTTCCAAATCCAAGACACCATCAAGGAGGAAGGAGCTGGCTCGAATTGCCCGGCAACGGAGGCTGGATGCCACTGTTGCTGAATATCGGCGGCTGGTGGCCCTGGAGGAGGAGGAGACGCAGTCTGGTACAACAACAACGTCCACGGGGACAGCTGCATCCTCCTCCGTGCGGTCTGCCAGGCAGCGCAGTGCTCCAGCGATACGGAGCCGGGCTACCAAAGCCCAACGCCAACGCCGAGCAGCAAAGACAGCAGCTGCCCCCCACAGGATTTGCAAGGCACACCGGTGCCGCTTATCCCTCAGACTGTCCTACCTGGAGCAGGAGGTCCTGAACTATAAGAACTTGGTGGAGGGCCTCCGCTTCGAACTTGCCACCCTCCGCAAGGAGCATGATGCCCTGGCTGCTAAAGGCAACAGCACCCTGCCATACTGTCCCTTGCCCCTTTTTTAGAGACTTTTGGGGGGTGGGAATTGGGAGTTGGGTTTTTTGGGAACTTTTGAAGGACAATCGTTGGGGTTAGGGAGGGTCTTGCGGGAGATTATTTTGTTAGGGCTATAAAAATATAATTTTTTTAACTTTATCTGACCATACCTGTTTTTTACAGCTTTTGAGTCTGGTGGGTGGGGGTTTAACAGTAAGTTTGTTTTCCTGAATAGTCCTGTGACTTTAGTAGTACTACCGTCAATCTCTCGTCTCTCCTAATACTCCATTATACTACCTCCAACCAAACGCCTATCTTACCTGTAATTTCTGTTTGCAAGTAGGGCTAGGCCCAGGGCTGGCTCCACGGGAAACAGCGAATAAGGTTGGCAATCCTGGGCGGATAAAATTTCCTCATAGCGGTGGTACTAGTGGTGTGACACAGTGGCAGTTGCATGCCTATGAAAAAAAAGAAAATGAAATCTAGTTTGTCCTCCTGAGCAATACAACGGTACAATAGAGAATATAGCAGGTGACAGTACACTAGAACAGTGCCACATTGTAGCCTAACAAATGGTAAAGTATAACTACTAATTCGGTTGAAGTTCTTTGACATTAGCCATGGGTCTTTGTCAAGCAGAGTAAGAATATATCCTCGGATTTCTTCACCAGCCTGTTGGTATCACCTTATCCTCCCCAGCAATTGTGTGGATTTATTGCTGTAATTTAGTCACACATCAATCAAAACCACACAGCTCGGGGGAAGAGGGTTAGGGTTTGAAAAATGGATGGGTACAGGGGTTTTTGGGAAAGGTTTTGTGAGACAAGAAAAAAAAGCACAGCATGGACAAACAATTGTGAACATAAACAAATCTTTTTTTACAAACCTATCCATCAATCTTTGAATGTGCATGCACCACTGCATGCATGTCAGTGAAAAGTCAGTAGTACTTTCGACAACTGTGGAAGAAAGAATGCTACAGTACAGGGCGTGTGTGGAAATATTGATAACTATATTCAATATAAGGTCTCTATTGCCAGATACCTGAGAGCCTTGCTGGTCACTATAAATCCATTCACAACACTCAATGGGGTTGGTCTGGAAGGCGTAGTAGATAGAAAAGGAGAAATTGCTCTTTTTCTAGGTGTCCCCTCACTCACCAGGGTTGCCCCTTGGTGACATGCTTCATCATTGGGGCCATCCCAGTCCTCTACGGGCTGGGGCGTGCTGCGACTTGCGAATTACGTAGGAGCACTTACAAATGACTATGTGTGGTGCAGATGTGATAGTGGGGTGGACTAATTGATGTGTTAAAGGATCAATTTAGAAGCAGAGAGAGATCCAAGAAATGCAGTCACAGTCCTAGAAAAACACAATGGATACTGTATCTGTATGTTGTTGTAGTTGGCCTGTTGAATTTGGTAAGTAAGTTGCGTGCAGAAAAAAAATCCTCTTATTAGCGGCACTCCTCCATTGCAGCTGATGCTTCGTCCATTGATGTTGGTCACCACCAGAAGACACCCTGTAAAAAAAGCACAGCATGGACAAACAATTGAACATAAACAAATCTTTGGGTACAAACCTATCCATCAATCTTTGAAAGTGCATACACTACTGCATGCATGTCAGTGAAAAGTCAGTAGTACTTTCAACAAGTATGGAAGAAAGAATGCGACAGTACAGGGCGTGTGTGGAATTATTGATAACTATATTCAACATAAGGTCTCTGTTGCCAGATACCTGAGAGCCTTGCTGGTCACTATAAATCCATTCACAACACTCAATGGGGTTGGTCTGGAAGGCGTAGTAGATAGAAAAGGAGAAATTGCTCTTTTTCTAGGTGTCCCCTCACTCACCAGGGTTGCCCCTTGGTGACATGCTTCATCATTGGGGCCATCCCAGTCCTCTACGGGCTGGGGCGTGCTGCGAATTACGTAGGAGTACTTACAAATGACTATGTGTGGTGCAGATGTGATAGAGGAGTGGACTAAGTGATGTGTTAAGGGATCAATTTAGAAGCAGAGAGAGATCCAAGAAATGCAGTCACAGTCATAGAAAAACACAATGGATACTGTATCTGTATGTTGTTGTAGTTGTCCTGTTGAATTTGGTAAGTAAGTTGCATGCAAAAAAAAAATCCTCTTATTAGCGGCACTCCTCCATTCCATCTGACGCTTCGTCCATCAATGTTGGTGACCAGAAGACGCCCTGTCCACTGCCTGCCTGGCGGATGCTGAATTGCGGCTCGCTAATGTGAAGCCTGACTCCATCCTTTTTTCCCCATTGCACAGACTGAAACCCGGCCTGTAATTATTCAACGAAAAACAGGAAGTGATATAATATTACAACACCACTGATAAAAAAATATAAGGTATGTAGGCTGTGGAGTGCAAAAAGTCACACTTTGCTTTTCCTAGTAGACAGTACAATATTTTTGACAGTGCGTACTCTGTCAGAGTCACCTTTTGAAGGATAAATAACTATGGGCAAATTAATGTAGCGGATCTTTCCCCTCAAGCTAGGTGTACTGTGAACTGTGTTTTAGAACAAAATTAGATCTTCCTAGCAGTGCTCCCACCCAGACCCTTACTAAAGCCAGTCGCAAAAATGTAGAAGACCCCCAATCAAATCTCAAAAAACGAGGCCTAGCAGAAAACTGGTGACAAAACTTACTTTGAAAGTAAAAGTAGGCCGAAATACCCCCTTACCCACCGTGGATTGCATTCAAACCACTTACAAGCAACCAAGCAAAAGTATCCATAGCCAGCATCGCTCCAAGACTCGAAAACCCCCCCACCCAAACACATTCAATAGAAATACTGCTAACCCTAACGAACCCTAAGTTAAGAATAGTGGCAAAGGCTTTCTTTAACTATGCCAAATCCCCCCTTTCCCACCCAGGATTTTCTTCAAACGACTTGCAACCAAAATTACACATTCTCACGAGTGCTCTAAGACCCCAGAACTCAGTTGCAAAAATGTAGAACACCCCGAAACACATGCAATCCTGCTGCTAGGGCTAACGAACCCTAAGTTACAAAAAGTGCCAAAAGGCTTTTTGGCGTGGATTTTGTCCCAACCACTTCCACCCGGTATTAGACCTTCCAAGGAATGGTCCAAGACCCGCCAACCCACCCGCCAAAAAGCATAACACCCCCAAACAGGCCAAAAGCAACATCTCCTACTTACAATATTTCTCGGCCTTCGGTCCAAACGCACTGCATAGCAAGGCCATAAGTCGGGGTTGCCACCACGGATTTACTGAAAAGCAAATGCAATCAAGATTAGAGTGTCCCAGCAGTGCTGACAGACCCGGAAACTCACCCACAAACAGACGGAACCCCCCCTAAGAGCACCTTTAAGGCAAGCAAGTCAGCAAAAACACTAAAAAATGTGCGCCTCGGATTTGGTCCAAACCACTTTTATCCGGTATTAGAGCTTCCCAACAATGGCCCCAGAGCCGTCAACCCAAGAGAAAACGAGTAGAAGACCCCCAAACAGCCAAAGAGCAAAAGTACAAAAATGGGGACTTAGTCATTTTTTCCCAATTTACCAAATCACTCCGCGCGCGCTCTGCAGCTAGGCCCTAACTCCCCTCTGCCACCATGGATCTGCTTCAAACCTCTTGCAATGTAAAGTATCCATAGCCAGCAGTGCTCCCAGACCCCGAAACCCACCCACAAACACCAGGAAGCCCCCCAAACCGGCCCCCGAAAACGCTACATTGAGCAAAATATCAGAAATAGCAACAAAAAAAATCGGCCTGGATTTTGTCCCAACCACTTCTACCCGGTATTAGACCTTCCCAGGAATGGCCCAAGACCCGCCAACCCACCCGCCAAAAAGCATAACGCCCCCAAACAGGCCAAAAGCAACATCTCCTACTTACAATATTTCTCCGTCTTCGGTCCAAACGCGCTTCGTAGCTAGGCCATAAGTCGGGGTTGCCACCACGGATTTACTGAAAAGCAAATGCAATCAAGATTAGAGTGTCCCAGCAGTGCTGACAGACCCCGAAACTCACCCACAAACAGACGGAACCCCCCCTAAGAGCACCTCAAAGGCAAGCAAGTCAGCAAAAACACTAAAAAATTTGCGCCTCGGATTTGGTCCAACAACTTTTAGAGCTTCCCAGCAATGGCCCCAGAGCCGTCAACTCACCTGCAAAGAGGTAGAATGACACCCCCACAAGTGCTGAGTCTTTCTTCATTGGGCGTAAACCAGCCCTCTGCTTTGATGGAAATAGGAGTCTGGAGGAGGACAATAGAGGAGCATGTTCTTCTGAACTTGTGAACCTGAGGAATGCAGACTGCGGCACCTTCAAATCAATTAGCAAACAAGTGAAGACAGTTCTGCTGATGGGCTTGTTTTTGTGATTATCTGATTAAAGTTTGAATTATATTAACTGTGCACAACAAAGAAAGACAGACACACAGGAATAAAAGTGAATAAGGACGAAAAAGAAAGTTAGTGATTCGTTGTCTCATTTTCATGGCTCGGTATCTTGGTCCGTGAATAAGAATAAGGCTTGGGTCCGTGAATAAGAATAAGGCTTCGTCATCATACTCTGCGAATTCAGGCAGGGTGAAGTCAGTGTCACCTGACAGAGTAGAAATTCCCTCATCTATGTTGCTGTCCACCTCGTCTTCATCCGGCGCGCTTTCTCGTACTCTGAAATCTGGTGGTATGAGGTGCTGATTCATCTTGATCATTGTTAACCTCTCCACATTTTTGGGCGAGAGGCGGCTCCGTTTGGAAGTTACAATGCCACCAGCAGCACTGAAAACACGTTCAGAAGACACACTTGCGAGTGGGCAAGACAAGTAGTTTAAAGCCAGGTTGGTGAGCTGTGGCCACAATTCTTTTTTCCCATGCCAATACGCCAATGGGTCAGCATTAACATAGACCTCTGTTGAGTCATTCAGATAGTCCTTGACCATCGAATCAAGGTTCTCCTCAAAGGTTCCTCCTCTTTGCTTAGCTGTTGCTGTGACCTTTTGAGAACCAAACCCAAGCCGAGCTAGCCAATCCTCTTCAGCCTCCAATGTTACTGTTGCGTCTGGTGGTGCAGATGATCCGGTTGCCGGTCTCTTTAACGGCTGAGAGGTCACTTGTGCCGCAGCCACAGGTGCAGAAGAGGATTGTTGTGACTGGGGATGGCCTGCTGATGCTGATGTACTGCCTTCTCCTTCAATTTGCTGCCGTTCTCTTTCAAACCTCTTGGCTGAGGAGGCTATCCACCGTTTGTAACTTGTAACATCTTCATCAGCAAAAGGAAAGAATGCTTGGCCTGCCAGCGCCTTTTTGTAGCGTGGATCCAGAATAGTAGCACAAATGTAATGCTGTTCTGAGTGGATCATTTTAAGACGTTCATCACCTTGTAGGTGCTCTAATAATTTCTGAGCCAGAACAAAAGAGTCTAGGTTTTTTACATCTTTTTCAAACACAGAACACAACTCCTTCAGTTGGTGCTCCAGCATGTAAAACAATGGGATAGCTTTTCCCAAATTACAGTCCTCCTTGCTGACTGCACGCGTGAAGAACTCAAAAGGACGAAGCATGCTTGTCAGGCTTTTAACTATGTTCCATTGCGCCGCACCCATCCTCAGGTCCTCCTTCTGAGCTGTACCCTCTGTTAAGAAATAGTGATCGAGTACCGTATACTGCTCATACAGACGCTCAAGCATGTAGAAGGTTGAGTTCCAACGTGTTACCACCTCCTGGATGAGTGCTTTCACTCGCATTTGACGTTGATATAGCAGGCTCCTCAGCTGCTTCCGGGCCTTAAAAGAATGGCTGAGGAGGAGGAGCCAAGATGGCGACCGGGACGGACGTGTAAGCTACAGGCTCCGCGAGCCGTCCGATCCTGCACCGAAATCCTGCCACACATCCTGATTATCCCGTGTCTAACCACAGACACGCGAATGCTTATGCCATCGGTGCTCTTTTGAGACCTTTGCCGATCGCCTACGCGGTGAACTCGCGCTGTTTACCGGCCCCTGCAGCCGACCCGGGACCTGGAGCCGATCGCCGCCCTGGAAATGGCCGGGCGCCGTCAGCCGATCTCGCTCACAGGACACTAGTTTGGACAAGAGCGCTCCTGATCGCGGAGAGGAGCCACATCGCCCCTTCCGAACTGGTAAGGCTCCTGGCCGGATCGCCCTGCTGCCACGATACATGTGAATCCGACCCGCATTGTCTTCCCCCCGGGGAGCCTGGGGACTGCACGGAGTCCATCTTGGGGTGCCCGCCCTGCCGCAACTCGTCCACTTCGCTGGTTGGTTTAACAGCGTTTGTTCTGCCTCGGCCCGATCCTGTGTGCTGCTTGCTAGTCGGTGGCTCCCACTCTTCTACCTCCCGCCTGGGTAGTCGCCCCCCTGCCTTTACCGTTGACTTGCTGTGGAGGTGACCATGCCGTCCCCTCCCGTGTAGAGGGAAGATGGCGGATTCCTCGTCCTCAACGGGAAGGATCCTGCCTAAGCCTGACCAGGTGGTCACCGGGGGGGAGCGCCCATTCTGTGCGAGTCAGCCAGCGATGGGACGGGAACCGACCTACGGCGATATCCTTACTGCCTTTCTTGATTTGCGGGCGCAATGGCGGCGACAAACCTACATCTTGGAACGGCGGATAGTGGGAGCTACGGACGGTCCGCTACAACTTTGTTTGCCTGGCCCCTTGCTGTCGCTGACTAACCCTGTTCAGGAGACAGTGTTGCACTGCGGGGCTGTGAAGAAGCGATCAGACCTTGGAAACACAGTTGACTGTATCACTTCTGGAGAGGCTACTGTTGCGAAGCCGCCCTTCGACTCACTGCCTGATACTGTTGCCACCGGCTTAACACTGTTGCACCCCTCAGAGACTCTCCGGGCGATGGATTCCCTCCCTGCCCTCACTGTGACTTTTTCTCCGCGCCTGCAATGTGTGAGTCGCCTAACGAAGGGGAGGGCGCCCCACCATTTGCGCGCTGCTGGTGAGGTCGACTGGGGGCGCTCACATCTTCCTCCTTTTCGCCTCCCTTGCTGGAGGAGGCCATTTTGTTCCTTTGTCTGGCCGATGCAGAGTGTATGGCGGTGGACATGTTTGGAGGTGTTTCGGCGCTCTGGCCAGGGCTGAGGATGCTCACACGCTACCTTGCCGACTGACTGGTGATGACCTGGCCTGGATTGTTATTTGTTGTGAATTGCGCACTGGGGGGGGGATGCTTTCCTTCTTTCACGACCGCTGTTCTAGTATCCTCTTGTTAGTCTACGTGGTTAAGATCTTGGTCCTGGGCGAAAAGGGGGTCTGGTAGTGGACTACTTGCTTATAACTGCTGCGAGGTCTTCCAATTTTTAAGCTCCGTTTGGGGTAGTAACCGTTGAATTGCTCGCGAGCCTGAGAGCTTGATAATTGTTGGCTCCTCCCCATCTTCTTCATTTTTGGGGGGTCATAGACTTGTTTGTATACTCGTCTTCCTCCCTATATGTCAAATGTGATGCTTTTTCTTTTCTGCCTTTCTTACGATCCTCGGATCTTACTTTCTCTTTCTTTTTCTTTTTCCCTTTTTTCTTTCTTGCTACATTTCGGGTTTATGGGGCGACAGACACTCTGCTGGGGGGGGGGGGCAGGCCATAGCCTCTGTATGTGTGTAGGGTGGGGGGTTATATTTTAGTTTTCGTTAGTTTCTATGGTGCCTATTTATGATCTCTTTATAATTTTCTCTTTTTCTGTTCTGAGTCTGTAATGGGGGTTCGTAAGGAGTGGGTGGCGCTGTGGGTGGTATGCCAATGCAGACTGACGCTCCTGTTGTTTAGCGCTGTGCCGCCATATTTCTGGGGGGTTTATCGTTATTGCCATGTTTATTGCTGCCTACATGTGTTGCGAAGCGGATTGTATGGACTCAGTTCTCCTTGATTCAATTTTTACCGATTTATGTTTAGATCAAAACTTTAAAATTAACCTTCACTGCTCCTTCTCCTTGGCGGCATGATTCACCTTAGTGTAACTGCTGTTATTTGTTGCAATATTGCTTGATACCGCTGGGGGACCTGGATTGTCTGCATTTGTGCTTAACTGTTTCGTGGCCGGCCTGACGGTTGTAGGCCCGTATTTGTTCCCTTTTTCATGCACAATAAAGGTTTTCAAAAATTTAAAAAAAAAAAAAAAAAGAATGGCTGAAATGGTTGCACATTTTTCGGCAGGTGTCCAATACTCTGTACACTGCACTGTCTTTATTACCCAAGAATTTTTGGACAACCAGGTTTATACAGTGCGCCAAACACGGCACTCTGAAATACTCACCCAGCTTCATGGCCTTAACTATATTGGCGCCATTGTCCATTGAAACATAACCAACCTGGCGTATTTTTGGGGACAGCCAGTTAGGGACCTTTGTGTTAAAGACATCCAAAATGTTTTCTGCTGTGTGACGTTTCTCCAAACCAAACATGGCTAGTGTTGCATGTTTCTGAGCAGCTTTAAAAACAATGTCCTGGTCAACACCTGCGTTTAGCTTTGCTTTAGCCCCTGAAAAAGAGACCCAGTGTGCAGTGATGCACATGTAATCAGCGCCTGCGCCACTGGTCCACATGTCTGTTGTCAGATGTATAGTGTGAACAGCACTCTTCTGCAAAGCTGCCCCAATCACCTCCAGAACATCTTCATGTAGTATTGTAACCGCAACTCGGGCAAAATAGAACCGGCTAGGAACCTTCCATTTAGGGCAGAGCGCTGCCACTAATTCTAGAAAACCAACCCCTTCTACAAAAGAAAAAGGGAGAAGGTCCAGAGCTAGCATTTTAGCCAGCTTAGTGTTATACAGACGTGTCAGTGGGTGGTTGCGTTCATATTGCGCTTCTGTAAACAACATCTTTTTAATGTTGCCCTGGACCAAAGATTTACGGGATGATGATGATATCTTCAACCCAGTTACGCTCGCTGATGAACTTTTTCGCATTGGTGTATCACTCTCTCCCACACTCTTAGTGTGGCTCACATGGGGTGTGCTGCTGACAGGGGTACTGGGTGTAAGTGAAGGGTTTGACATGTCTTCTTCCTCCTCGTCATCATCAGATGAAACAGCATTACGTGCAATTCGGGCTTCCTTGATCGCCTGTAGGTGCGCAAACCATTTGACAGCGTGCTTTCTTTCAAGATGACCTCTCTGGCCTCCGGTACCATAGTTGGAACCAAACTTACCACGACTAACTCGAAGCTTACACATGCTACAAATGGCTACGTTTTCATTTTTTGGGCAAACACTAAAGAAGTCCCAAACTGCAGACTTGAAATGTCTTTGGGGGCCGGAGGAGGCGGCGATACTGGTGGTGGTGGTCCTGCTGCTAATGCCAGATGAAGTGGAGGATGTGGATTGCCGAACTTCAGTACGTTTTGCACTTTCACCACCACTAATTGAGGTCGAGGTGGATGGAGGTCCCTTCTGGCGACTAAGAAATATGGAAGCGGTAGGTGTTGGTGTACTAGTTAACTCCAATGATTGTGGTGTTTCTTCCATTGCCTCCTCGTCGACATCATCATCACGCTCAGCAGCTTCTCGGGATAGGGTCAAAATGTCTCTTTGCTGCATGCCCGCTGGGGCTGCAGTGACCTTTATGATGACTGCCTCATCGTCGTCATCGTGACAGGCTTCACCAGCAGCAGTATCCGTTACTTCTTGTTGAGCCTCATCACACTCCATAGCTATGAGTTTTTCGACGACCTTCCTTTTACGCTTAGGTACCTTTGTCAGATCATGGTGTGCCTCACTCTCAGATGGCAGTGGTGCTGGTTCCCAATTGGGATCCGTATCATCAGAAGGAGGTGGGCTTGAAGAAGATGTAGACACCAACCTTGATCTTTTCCTTGCTAGGGATGTGGAAGACAATGAATGATCATCAGGAGGAGTGGCTTCCAATGATACCTCGGCTTGATTGTCGATTTCCTGAAGTGCCCCTACTTCGGGAGGAACAACTATTGTGGGCACTTGTGACCCTCCATGCACCTCTGCTTGTGCATCTCCTTGCGCTGCCTCTCCTTCCACATGTACTTGGGCTTGTACTTACACATGGTGTTGTTGTTGCGGCTGTGGTTGTTCAACACTTTTCAGATGAGTTACAACAACCTGTGTTGATTCAGGGACATTGCTGCTACTTTCTTGCGATGAGCCAACATCACTGGTCGATGGTGATTGGAGAAGTACACTGACTGCCTCTGAAGCACTCAAGGGCTTTGACTTAAGTTGGCGTGGTGGTGGTGGCACTGAAACCAATGGAGCGGGGTGCTGCTCCCAGCTTAGTCACCAGCAGATCCTGCTGCTGCTGCAGGCGTACTTTTTTTTTTGCTCCCAAAAAACGTGGCGGTCGGCACACCAGCCTCCTTGGTAACTTGCTTCTTCTGCTCGTTACTAGCAACTTTCTTGCTAGAGGAGCTGCGGGGACCTTTTTTTGGGGCCATCTTCTTCAGAGCAGGTCAGACAGCAGGCCGCAGTTGCACGAATTGTAGAGTTTTCTGAGGCCAGACGGGACGTCGCGTGACGTTATGCTGCACACACACACCGCTGCAGGACTTCTTCCTGGCACTGGTGGTTCTCTTGAGTCTTGTGCACCTAAAAACAATGGAAGACAGAGGAACATCATTTCAGTAATACACCCCCCAAAAAATGGGGAAAAAAACAGAAAAATCAGCACAATCCCATTCCATCCATGCCCTCCATGATGTTTAAGTTCAAGACACCCCACAGAAAGACTAGGCCCATGCAAGACTCAATACCCCTGGTGAAAAGGCCACAAGTACAGCCCCAAAAAACGAAAATCACTGAAAAATCTGCACAATCCCATTCCATCCATGCCCTCCATGATGTTTAAGTTCAAGACACCCCACAAAAAGACTAGGCCCATGCTAGACTCAAATACCCCTGGTGAAAAGGCCACAAGTACAGCCCCCAAAAACGAAAATCACTGAAAAATCAGCACAATCCCATTCCATCCATGCCCTCCATGGTGTTTAAATTCAAGACACCCCACAGAAAGACTAGGCCCATGCAAGACTCACTACCCCTGGGCATAAAGGTTGAAAAGTAGGCAAAATGGTTGCAGGCCTAACAACAATGCCTGCATTCAAAATGGCTACTTGCCTCCCAGCACATGGCCAGGGCCTGTAGCAGCGCTCAAAATGGCCCCCAGCCACATGGCCTGTCCCTCCCCATGAACACCCCCAAAAATCGAAAAACACTGCAAAATCAGCACAATCCCATTGTATCCATGCACTCCATGATGTTTAAGTTCAAGACACCCCACAGAAAGACAAGGCCCATGCTAGACTCAATACCCCTGGTGAAAAGGCCACAAGTACAGCCCCAAAAAACGAAAATCACTGAAAAATCAGCACAATCCCATTCCATCCATGCCCTCCATGATGTTTAAGTTCAAGACACCCCACAGAAAGACTAGGCCCATGCAAGACTCACTACCCCTGGGCATAAAGGTTGAAAAGTAGGCAAAATGGTTGCAGGCCTAACAACAATGCCTACATTCAAAATGGCCACTTGCCTCCCAGCACATGGCCAGGGCACTCAAAATGGCCCCCAGCCACAAGGCCTGTCCCTCCCCATGAACACCCCCAAAAATCGAAAAACACTGCATAATCAGCACAATTCCATTCCATCCATGCCCTCCATGATGTTTAAGTTCAAGACACCCCACAGAAAGACTAGGCCCATGCAAGACTCACTACCCCTGGTGAAAAGGCCACAAGTACAGCCCCCAAAAACGAAAATCACTGAAAAATCAGCACAATCCCATGCCATCCATGCCCTCCATGATGTTTAAATTCAAGACACCCCACAGAAAGACTAGGCCCATGCTAGAGTCATATACCCCTGGTGAAAAGGCCACAAGTACAGCCCCCAAAAACGAAAATCAATGAAAAATCAGCACAATCCCATTCCATCCATGCCCTCCATGATGTTTAAATTCAAGACACCCCACAGAAAGACTAGGCCCATGCAAGACTCACTACCCCTGGGCATAAAGGTTGAAAAGTAGGCAAAATGGTTGCAGGCCTAACACCAATGCCTGCATTCAAAATGGCCACTTGCCTCCCAGCACATGGCCAGGGCCTGTAGCAGCACTCAAAATGGCCCCCAGCCACATGGCCTGTCCCTCCCCATGAACACCCCCAAAAATCGAAAAACACAGCAAAATCAGCACAATCCCATTCCATCCATGCCCTCCATGATGTTTAAGTTCAAGACACCCCACAGAAAGACTAGGCCCATGCAAGACTCAATACCCCTGGTGAAAAGGCCACAAGTACACCCCCAAAAAACGAAAATCACTGAAAAATCAGCACAATCCCATTCCATCCATGCCCTCCATGATGTTTAAGTTCAAGACACCCCACAGAAAGACTAAGCCCATGCAAGACTCACTACCCCTGGGCATCAAGGTTGAAAAGTAGGCAAAATGGTTGCAGGCCTAACAACAATTCCTGCATTCAAAATGGCCACTTGCCTCACAGCACATGGCCGGGGCCTGTAGCAGCACTCAAAATGGCCCCCAGCCACATGGCCTGTCCCTCCCCATGAACACCTCCAAAAATCGAAAAACACTGAAAAATCAGCACAATCCCATTCCATCCATGCCCTCCATGATGTTTAAGTTCAAGACACCCCACAGAAAGACTAGACCCATGCAAGACTCAATACCCCTGGTGAAAAGGCCACAAGTACAGCCCCTAAAAACGAAAATCACTAAAAAATCAGCGCAATCACAATCCATCCATGCCCTCCATGATGTTTAAGTTCAAGACACCCCACAGAAAGACTCAGTCCACCCACCACTGAGTACCCCTGGGCAAAAGGCCCCAAAACAGCCCAAAAATCGAAAATTCCAAAATTGTAGTTGCAGCAACTGTAATGCCCCAAACAAACTTACTTGTAAAATTTCTAATCCAAAAGTGATCCAAAGAAAGTCAAAAAAGCCTCAAATCCAAATATCCAGCAGCATCCACAAAAAGTAATCCTTCCAGCTCCAGATCCAAATGAAAAGTGACCAGGAGATGGACAAAGCACTGGGAGGAGCCTGCTGGACAGGAACAGGAAGTTGAGGACTGTGGGGCACTTCCTTCCTCCCACCCCCCCTACCCCCCTCCCCAAAATGGACTCCTCGCAAAAAAAGTGCCGGCAAATTTCAACCTAAGGAGTTATTCAGATAAAAATCATCATTTCAAGAAGGTTTATGCTGCTTGCTGGTGGATTTCTTGTGCAGAATTGCAAATTTTATATTTTCGCGTGTGCAAGATTGTTGCTGCTCGCCGCATCTCAAAGCTCGCAATTGCGAAGTAACGCGAGACGTGATCTCGGCGTACTCGCGTTGACAAACGCTCGCTGTAAAAGTTGGCAAGCCGCGATTACGTAATCGCGCTTGCCAAATTCCCGCGGGATCCCGCAGCAAGATCCAAAATGGCGCAGCACTCGCAAAATATCGAGAAAAACAACTCGGCAAACGATGATAAACGCCGCGCGCCGCAAAATTGTGTCACCAAGAAAAAAAAAATCCGCTGCGTGCGAATTTGCGGATTTTGCGGGAAATTCGCAAATCTCGCGGATTGCGAATTTACCGAAAATCCGCAAAATCCGCGAGCGTAACGGATTTTCCGCCCATGCTTAGGGTTGATTAATGTGTCACTGAATTTAAACTTCCTGTCTGGCACCTGCTTCCTTATCTGTAATTTGCTTTCTGTTGCAGTGCAATTTTTTTTCCCAGGACCTTTGTGGCCTACTTGTAGCTATTCTATGAGCCTGCTGTGAGGGTCAGAGCAGAGTCATATAATAGTTGCAAGTAGGCAACTGAACTCTGGAGGGGCCCCTCAGGAAGCATTACAGGAAATGGTTACTAAAGATGAGTTTGTACTTTTGCACCTGCTGAGTGCTTTCAGTTTTGCAAAACTTGTTTTTCTGTGGGGCACTTCCTTCCTCCCCCCCCCCCAAATGGACTCCTTGCAAAAAAAAGTGCAGGCAAATGTCAACCTGAGGAGTTATTCTGATAAAAATCATCATTTTCAGAAGGTTTATGCTGCTTGCTGGTGGATGTCTTGTGCAGAATTGCAAATTTTGTAATTTCGCGAGTGCAAGATTGTTGCTGCCCGCCGCATCTACATGTTCGCGATTGCGAACTCTCGCGATGTGTCGCCAAACTCCCGCGGGATACCGCAGCAAGATCCAAAACGCGCAGCACTCGCAAAATATCGAGAAAAACAACTCCGCAAACGCTGAATGACGGTAAGTGAACGCCGCACGCCGCAATATTGTATCACCAAGCAAAAAAATCCGCTGCGTGCGAATTTGCAGATTTTTGGTAAATTCGCGAGAGTTTGCGGATTGCGAATTTAACGAAAATCCTCGAGCAGAACAGATTTTACGCCCATGCTTACTGGTGATAATCTGTGTGTAAATTTTATGATCACAGTTTAAAAGCGAGATTGGATGATAAGACTCACAATTGCGTGGATTTTTATTGGGCTTTAGAAGAATTGTGATTGTTTCATCTTCCCAAGAAACTGGGGGGCAGTCACCCTCTATAAAAGAGGAGTTGAATAATTGTAAAACAATAGGTGTTAATTCATCTTTTAATATGTTGTAAATCTCATTTGGAATAGAGTCGGGCCAGCTGCTTTTCCTTTTTTTAAAGAGTTAATTACTTGGGCTACTTCCTCTGGTAGTATAGGACAATTTATGTGTTCTTTATCCTCTTGTCGAAGAGTGGGAAAATCTATCTCTGATAAAAAATCTCCCATGCAACTATCATCAATTATCTTCTCTTCTGTGTAAGGTTTTTTGAATAACTGAACAAAGGCTTGCTCAATTTCAGCGCCCTCTGTAGCTATACTACCATTGTTTGGGGATCGTATAGCTTTTATCCAATTTCTCGTCTGGTTTGTCTTTATTTCCCAGGCGAGGAGTTTACTGCACCCCTTCCCATATTCATGGTGTGCAAGTTTACTGGCGCCCCAATTTTTTTTATTATAGATTCTAAAAAGTCAGCCAGTTTACATTTAGCAGATGTTAAGTTACTTAAAATGATCACGTTCGCCCGATTCCTCTCAAGACTTTCATGCAATCTATGTATCTCATTTTCAAGCTTTTTAGTCTCCTCCTTTATTTTCCTTGCTTGTGTACAAGATATGCTCGTTAACACCCCCCTCAGGAATGCTTTATACGTATCCCACACCGTTTGAATTGAGGCAGAGTTTAAATTGATATCGAAAAACTCTTTAGTTTCTACTTTTGATTTTCAATTATGGTGTGTTCCAATAATAGTGTTAGATTGATAGTACACCTTCCAGAAGATTGGGCATAATGGACAACTAATTTCGAGATAACTGCCAAGTCATCTGACATATGTTCAGGGGCATGACTTACTTGCTTAGTGTTCCATCTAGCTATAGCCCCAACCAGAAAGAAGTCAATCCTCGACCTATGTCCGCATTTTTTATTGTGGAAGGTAAATTTCCCAACTTTAGTTTTAGATTTAGTGGCCATATCACTCCAAATATCTGTTAGACTTATATCCAACATTAGTTGTCTTAAGGCCCTTCACATTTTTTGTGTGTTAGATACAGCTCTAAGAGAAGTCGAGTCTCTGCTTGGATTTAAGACCAGATTGAAATCGACCCCTAAAATTGTATAATTGTTAGCTTCTATTAAGTGAGGAAGTAATGCATACAGAGGAGCCGGGTCATCCATATTCGGACCGTAATAACTTGCTAAAGTGATTCCAACCCCGCTAAACTTTAATTTAGCAACTGCCCACCTTCCCGCTGGATCACCCATACCTTCATTCAACACTGCTGATGCCTTTTTTTTTATTAATATAGCAACTCCTTTTGTTATACAGGATTGATTTGTACAGATACATGGTTCAATCCATCTCTGGTGCTTTAAAATCGATACCCATTCTTCTTTAAGTAGATGAGATTCTTGAATGAGGAAAATCTTACTCTCCGATAATATTAGATATTCAAAAATCTTATTTCTTCTCAGAGGAACCCTCAATCCATTTATTAATTTAGCAACTCTATACAGGATTGATTTGTACAGATACAGTGTTCAATCCATCTCTGGTGCTTTAAAATCGATACCCATTCTTCTTTAAGTAGATGGGATTCTTGAATGAGGAAAATCTTACTCTCAGATAATCTTAGATATTCAAAATTCTTATTTCTTCTCAGGGGAACCCTCAATCCATTTTCATTACATGTCATTATTTCTAGGTCATTTACTCTGACATTAGACATAAAAAATGTATTGGTCTTTGTAAACTATATTTAGTGAAAATGGCGGAGATTTTTTTAAATTTACATTTTCAATTGAGGATTTTTTTTTTACTTGTCTCCCACATGCTCCCCACCCTGTGTAAAACTAAGAAAGATTTTTTTTACATTTTAAAGGGAAGGACCACCACCCATCCCATGGAAAACCTCCCTTTCTACTATTTGAGGAACTCTTCTAGTTTCAGGCTCTGTCTCTATCCAGGGTTTTCAATTGCGCTTATTTGGATGAAGAACTCTTTATTTGACTTATCAAGGCATTCGCTTTGTCAGGGTCTTTAAAGGTATACATTTTATTATTCCACATAACTTTAAGTGAAGCGGGGAAACGTAAATTTGCCGTTGCGCCTGGGGTTTTTTAATTCTTGCATTGATTTCCCTAGCTTCCATTGTTTTTCTTGAGTGATGTGGGATATATCTGATCTAATGCAAAATGACCAGTCAGAATTCTTATAAACCTCTGCTTTCAGGCCTCCTGCTAATATCTTTCCCTTCAACATATATGACTTAAAGTTAACCAAGATCTTCCTAGGGTTTTTCTTCCCAGGTTATTTAAAGTAAGGATCTCAATAAACTCTTTGTATTTCTTCCTCCAAGGTCTTCTTATCAATATCGACATGTAATATGGCTGAGATACCCGCCACCCCCTCTCAACACAATCCCCAAGAATGGGAAACCGGAAACGGTTCTGAACTTTTGGAAGACGGGAGGGAGTGACCCTCCCGGCCGTATTTATTAAAATATGAAACAAAATAAAACATTAAAATAACAGTTTCATATTAATGTACAATTTCATTTCCACATTGCGATGTTTGGCTAACCTTAACATATTCTCTAATTCAAAGGTTCTCCTAGCCGAACTAACATCCTACAAAACGTTTAACTTGAAATTGTACATCCTAACGTTTAAGGGCCAACGGCAAGGTCGTAACCGGTGTCAAGATCCCTAAACCAGACATATCCCCCCCACTTGTGAGGGGCGACCGCACAGAGGTGTACCTCAAGTGCATTTACCAATTTCCCTTGACTTGACGGGGGCCCCAATAAACTCGACGCCATTTAAAGGTCGTCCGAGGACTCGTATGAGGTATCTAGAAGGTAGCGTAGACCCCCTCCCAAACCCCACACAACTTACCACATCTGCCGTCGCAGATGTCCAGGCCCCGGGAAATTCCCCAGGAGGGGGCTGTAGCCCCTCCTACCCAGGAAGGGGCCTTGACCGCCTTTCCTTTCCTTTCGGCGGCCCATCCTTAGAAGGGACCGCCTCCCCGTTGAGGGGCCAATGGCCACCTCCCTCGAGCGCTCCCATCCGTAATGGGTGACGCCCACCCATAGGGATCTTCCAATTACTGCTCACCGATCATGACCTTACCGCCCGACCAAAATAAATACGACAATTCTAACTAAATTACTAAATGACTAAATTACTAAAAGACAGTAATAATTACAACTTATTAAAAGGCATGATTACTGATCAACACTAGTGCATAATTACTTTATTTGCAAAACAAATTACAATTTGACCATTCTTTATTGCATATTCAAAGTTATCACGATAGTCATCACAACCTGCAAAAATTAGTGTTACCACATCAAACTTTATTCAAAACCACTTGCTGTCCTCAGGGGCTGGTGGGTGGGTCAAAATTGGCTCTTCGTTCCGTCTCGAGCTCACGTGCAGCGAGGAGGTGCAGCTTCAGAGCACAGGAACAAGAGGATGCTTTCTTGGCTTGTTGCTCCTTTTATCCGTCTTCAGGGCGGGCGTAAACCCGCCCCTGCCTGCCCCAAAGGGCGTGGCCGGCCGCGTCAGTGTCTAGGCCAGCCCACTCCAGGGCGGGAAAAAGCGCGCCCTGGCTACGCCGCTTCGGGCATACCAGCCAAGACTCGCCTCCCGCCCAAGATGGCTTCCCGGGGGGATCGTGGTACTCCGCCATACGTTCGGGGGGACCGAATGGTCGCCCCTTTCCATATGGCTGAGATACCCGCCACCCCCTCTCAACACAATCCCCAAGAATGGGAAAACGGAAACGGTTCTGAACTTTTGGAAGACGGGAGGGAGTGACCCTCCCGGCCGTATTTATTAAAATATGAAACAAAATAAAACATTAAAATAACAGTTTCATATTAATGTACAATTTCATTTCCACATTGCGATGTTTGGCTAACCTTAACATATTCTCTAATACAAAGGTTCTCCTAGCCGAACTAACATCCTACAAAACGTTTAACTTGAAATTGTACATCCTAACGTTTAAGGGCCAACGGCAAGGTCATAACCGGTGTCAAGATCCCTAAACCAGACATATCCCCCCCACTTGTGAGGGGCGACCGCACAGAGGTGTACCTCAAGTGCATTTACCAATTTCCCTTGACTTGACGGGGGCCCCAATAAACTCGACGCCATTTAAAGGTCGTCCGAGGACTCGTGTGAGGTATCTAGAAGGTAGCGTAGACCCCCTCCCAAACCCCACACAACTTACCACATCTGCCGTCGCAGATGTCCAGGCCCCGGGAAATTCCCCAGGAGGGGGCTGTAGCCCCTCCTACCCAGGAAGGGGCCTTGACCGCCTTTCCTTTCCTTTCGGCGGCCCATCCTTAGAAGGGACCGCCTCCCCGTTGAGGGGCCAATGGCCACCTCCCTCGAGCGCTCCCATCCGTAATGGGTGACGCCCACCCATAGGGATCTTCCAATTACTGCTCACCGATCATGACCTTACCACCACAGGCCGGATAGTTGACCGGCTATCCGGACCCCCCCACAACACTCCTGCCTAAAGGTCATGTCATAAAGTCTTTAGCCAAGCTATCAGGTCTCCTATGAGTAATTCGTTCCCCATCCGGGATAAATGAACACCATCCCCCAAATACATACTGTCCCCTTTAATACAACCATGCGAAATAGAATGCAGTGTACTTGAACGGAACAATCTACTCACTTTATTATTAATTTTCCTTACTGAATGATTCAGAGCAGGAACCGAAATAGCCCCCCGCCACACTTTCCGTGGGATCATATGGGACCATGCAATTGTGCACCCTGGAACTCTTCTTGCCAACCAACTTACCGTGGAAAGCATCGCCTCAAGAAGAAGTCGTCTACCAGTGGTCACCAAATCATTGCCCCCAAGATGTACTATGACTACAGATGGCGGTGACCTCGTCCGCCCTAACAGACCCTCAAAAAATGATTGAAACTGGTCAATACAGAGCCCGCCCTTTCCGTAGAAGGACACACTGTACCCGTATTCCCCAGCCACGTGAATCATGTCACCTGCTTTGAAAACGTCCCCGGCACGCCTCACGTATGAGTGGCCCACGACCCACACCTCCTTTTTCACAGCCGGTGATGTCTGACCGCTGGCACCCCGGTGTCGGGTCGACTGCACAGTCCGCCCCGCCTCGTAGGCTTGCGCAACTGAAAACCAAACAAAAACAAGAAGCGTGAGTACATCATTACAGCTTCACAACATGTGCAACCGCACATACCTCTTATAACAGTTTGAGGACCAACGTCCCACACGTTTTACTTGTTCAACATTCAGACCCCTGGCTGTAGCCTCCGTAGCAGCCCCTATCCGAAAGGAATGGGTCCCAAACTCGCCGGGGTTCAAGCCCGCGGCTGAAATCGACATCGCAAGCACCCGCTGAAACTGAAACCTCGTCAGTGGGGTAGCGTCAGCGTGTCTCAACAAGGTCCCCCCCCATGATGCCACCCTTTGCGTTAAATATTCCCCTACGCACATCACAGGGCACATGGAAGACCCGGGAATCCTTTGTATGATTATTCCGTCCCCAATCGCACCCTGATCGGTCTTGGACCTGACAAACGAGACAGTCATTGTCTCCCCCTTGACCTGAACGTGCTCTCGGCACAGTCCCCCCATGGTATCCTGCTTGTTCTTTGCCACTAGTTCGCTTACCCGCATAGCCCCATGGAATGCTAGCATAAAAGCGGCTCGGAATAACACTGATTCATACTGGGATGAACACGTTGCAGGAAGTACAGATAACAACAGAGCCAACCTATCCAGACCTATCGGGCGCCTTTCATCTACTCTGCGACCCTCAAGGCGTTGCCACCTACGTAGCGCTTTTTGCACAACAAAAGACGCCGTCGGGTCCTGGATCCCATGAGCCCCTGCCATAAAGGAAATGGCGGCCCGATGCCTCTGGGCCGTAGCCACTGATTTGCCTGCCTGATGTAAAGACAGCAGAAATTTTACTACTAGCTCTTCCTGGCCCCAAAGCTCTCCCCTAGCAGTCCCCAAAAAGGCCCAATAGGATCGGAACGCCCCTTCATATGCCTTCCTTGTCCTGGGTGCTAAACTCTCTCCCACGAGGTTCTGTAGTTCGGGGCACCGAGAGACCAGAGAACTTCGGGAAAGGGTGCCGCCACCGGGTCCGCTGTGGGCAGAAAACCCCAGAAGGCCTGCATACGAAAACGAGAAAGCGAATCAGCCGCTTGATTCATTACCCCCGGTACATGTCTTGCCCTAAATAGCACGTTCAATTGCATACACAATAACACAATTTCTTTGAGCAATCTCAGAATCCATTTGCATCGTGCTGCCTGGCTATTGATACACTCAACCACGGTCATGTTATCAGACCAAAACACCACAGAGTGATCTCTGAATCCCTCAGGCCAAGTTTTCAGGGCCACCAGAATGGGAAAAAGTTCAAGAAAGGCAATGTTACTTGTCAGCCCACACTCATGCCACCATAACGGCCATTTTTGAGCCGACCATTGTGTGCCGAATATGGCACCGAAACCAATGCTCCCAGCCGAATCTGTCCACAGCCCCAGCTCTTCGGAGGACACCGCCGGTTTATTCCAGACAATTCGACCATTGAACTCCGCCAGAAATGCCAACCAAATGCGCATGTCCTGGCGAACCTCTGCCGATAGCCTCGTGCGATGATGACCCTCCTTCAGTCCGACCATGGCTTGAGCGATCGAGCGGGAAAAGGGGCGGGCCATCGGCATTACTCTCAGGGCAAAATTCACCAGTTGTTGTAATTGATGCAATCTGACTTTAGACTCACTAATACACGTTTCCAGGGAAGCCCTGAATCTTAACACCTTTTCTCTTGGTAATCGAAAACAACCTTCCTCTGAATCGAGCTCGATCCCCAGGAACTCGAGGCAAGTCGAGGGACCCACAGTCTTACCTGGTGCCAGTGGCACACCAAAATGCTTCATTAAGACACAAAATTCATTCAAAGCCTGTCCACATTCCGGATCCCCGGCCGCCCCCAGAAACAAAAAGTCATCAAGATAATGCATGACATGTTGAAAACCCGTCCTCTTTGTGAAGACCCATTGCAGAAAACAACTGAACTTTTCAAAATAGGCACAAGATATAGAGCATCCCATCGGCATACATCTATCCATGTAATAGTGACCCTGAAACATGAAACCAAGGAGACGCTGATCGTCTGGGTGTACCGGGAGCAACCGGAACGCTGACTCAATATCTGATTTTGCCATCAGCGCACCGGGCCCTAGGCGATTCAACATGGCGACGGCCTCATCGAAAGATGCGTACCGCACCGAACACACTTCCGGGTCTATCGCATCATTCACGGAAAAACCACGTGGGGCTGATAAATTATGTATCAGTCGGAACTCACCCGGGTCCTTCTTAGGGACCACCCCCAAAGGGGAACAAACAAAGTTAGCACATGGTGGCTCATCAAATGGACCGGCGACTCGACCTCGAGTAACCTCCTTCCCAATCTTCTCCTGTACCACGGTCGTATGTTGCAAGACCGACAGTTGGTTTTTACATTTTGCTACACCCTGAAAATCCCCCACTGGGATGCGGAAACCATATGAAAACCCGTTCCGCAACACCCCAGCGGAAACATGATCCGGGTAGTCGCTGAGCCAAGGAATCATTGCCATGGTATCAATCGGAGTAGGTAAAGGCGCCCCTCGGACTATTTCAGACCTGTTTGGCGCCTCCCCTACCGCCGTTATCACCCGTTTTGGCTCTGCACATGGACTCAGGATGGGATGGCTGCCCACACCCTCCACATTCATGTCTAAACTTGCATGACCCCTGGGGCCTCGTACATTTACCCCTGTTAAAGTTCCAACAAATCCCCCTTTTACCTGCGTTGCCGTTCGGCTTCGAGTGGTAGTCATTACCCGTACTTGATCGAAAGGGTGTCCCAGCTTATTGGCGGGAGGATTCACCCGCGCTACTCCCTACCAATGGTAACTTCAACATACCAGTACTCTCCATTTTTGACCATGAAACAGAGTCGTAACAATCCCAAGTCAAGTTTTTGTCGTGTTCTTTCGCTTTTCTAAAAATATTATCGTAACAGAACCACTGATTGCCCCCATATGATCCATAATATTCCATGATCCGTGACTGATAAATAGGCAATTTGGTCAGCAACTCGGGCCTACGTTCGCCCATGATGGAGGTAAAGATTCCCCATGCCCTGCCCCAAGTGCCAATGTTTTTGTCAACCTTAAAGGCGGCCATCTTTGCGCGCCAAACACTTGGATGCATGAGCTCCTTTTGGCTCTTAACATGCTCCATCTCATAATGGTCGGTAAGCAACGAAAAAATGTTTACATACTCGCCCGCCCACATCTTTTCCTTAATTGCCAGAGGGACATGCTGACCCAACTTTTCCCTTCGTGAAGGTGCAGACTCCTCCCTCGCAATCGGCAATGGCCGCTTACCTGAACCAGAAGCTGCATCCGCCGCTGGACCTGCTCCTGTTGCTTTATCCACCGCCGGAGACAGCGGGGTAACTGGCGATGGTGCCTTCGCCGCCTCCCTAGTTTCACGCAGTTGCTTCATCAACACCCGTGCGTCGTCAGCCGTGGCGCCCTCGCTATCTTTCCCCAACCACGCTGCCAATTGTGCTGCTAACTCAGGCGGCATGTCCTCTCCGGACACGGGAGTGACCACCACGGGAATCGGATTCCCCTCCCTCGGCACCGGAGTTGGCTCCTCGAGTGGGGTATCGGGAACCGGGATGTCCCCCCCAGATGCCCCCCTTCTGGGCCTCTTGCCTTTTCCTACAGGAGCTGCTCCCGCCAAAGGTCGTTTCGGTCCCCCTTCCCCGTCTTTAGCCGCCATCTGCTTCTTCAGATCGGTAACTTCTTTCATGAGCATACGGAGCATCTGATCGGTAGTAACTCGCTTTCCAACTTTCTTAGGCATTCTCAGACAGAGTATCTGTAAGACAAAAAAGAAAGATTACCACGCTCAAAATTGGCTCTTCGTTCCGTCTCGAGCTCACGTGCAGCGAGGAGGTGCAGCTTCAAAGCACAGGAACAAGAGGATGCTTTCTTGGCTTGTTGCTCCTTTTATCCGTCTTCAGGGCGGGCGTAAACCCGCCCCTGCCTGCCCCAAAGGGCGTGGCCGGCCGCGTCAGTGTCTAGGCCAGCCCACTCCAGGGCGGGAAAAAGCGCGCCCTGGCTACGCCGCTTCGGGCATACCAGCCGAGACTCGCCTCCCGCCCAAGATGGCTTCCCGGGGGGATCGTGGTACTCCGCCATACGTTCGGGGGGACCGAATGGTCGCCCCTTTCCATTCTAGTTGGAGATTAATAATGAATGATCTTATATCTTCACCTTCTGCATCTTCCGGTACATTTAGGAATCTGAGGTTATTCCTTCTTGCAGGATTTTCTAAACATTCCAATTTTTCTTTTAGAGTTCTATCCTCCCCTCTTAATGCCTGTATTTCTTCCGTATTTTTGTCCACTTGCTTTGTTAAGCTTTTAACTGCTACTTCCATTGCGCCAACTCTGTCAGAGATGGCGTTCATTTTAGTTTCGAGGGTTTCACAGACTGTTTGTATTTTTAATTGATTATTTTCAGAGACTGCAAACTTGTCTTTGATTTCTGTAAGCAGTATAGTTAATAGCCCCTCAGTAAGATAAGTTGCTCCCTTGTCGCTTGTTGTGCTTATGGCATCAGATGGATTAATTCATCCGATGTAGCTCCTTTTTCACTCACAATGTTTTTTTCTGTATTAAGCGGGGTAGAGGCAAGTGACAGAGCATCTGTATCTTCATTAATCTCCTGTCTCAGGAGTTCGTACATGTTCTCTAAAAGTAGAGGCTCCATTTCCCCCTTATTAACTTTATTAAAGCACAGTGGTTGAGTATGTTTAAATACAGAAGTGCTACTTTCCACTACTATGAGGTCTGAGTTAGTGCCTAGAGGGGGATTTATTGTGTCCTTTACTGGAGACTGGAGACTCTGGACCTTAAAGAAAGAACTTAATAATGGGGTGACTCTTATACTGCTTGTTTTATTTTTAGAGGTTTTTTCTGTTCTTTGTTAGAGGGAGTATTAGTATTCTGGGCTTTTGCCTTTCAGGTGGAATTATTTGCTTTTACGTCTTTTGCATTCTGTTGCTTCCCCAGCCGCCACCTCCACATACTAGACGCTAAGCGCTGAGTACGCCACACCACGGACGCCAACCAACGCGCCTCAACTCCTCCCCTGAACTTGTCGAAGAAGCAGCAAAACCAGCACTAGGAAAACACCGAGCACCACGCTGCAGCCAGTGAGACGTCCGACGAGGAGGAGCCCAGGCCCGCCCCCGACTCCCAGAAGCAACCGCACACCAAGCCCCAAACACGCCAGCGGCTCACCCAAAAATCCACGGACCCCGGACTGGCACAAACCCAGAAAGTGAAATGATGCAAAAGACCGGTCAGTTCATTCTTAGAAGTCCAGGGGATTTTCCTTTCCTGCCCTCAATAGCGTTTTCGGTTGAGTTTCATTCCTTTCATTTCCCTAACAACACATTCCCTGGAGTAGACAGCTGAGCCTGCGACTGCTACTAACTATCGGGCGCCATTTTTCCCCTCAAATTCATTAGAGATTCTTTTTGTGGACTTCCGTGGAGTTACAGAAAAACTCAGCAAGATGCTGCGGAATTCCACCATCGGGTAGAAATATGCATGTTACAATGATTGTGCTGCAATTTAGCCCCTGTAGCATGGACAAAAAAGCGCAAATGGTACTATTGGA
The DNA here is from genome assembly GCF_964263255.1 of Lissotriton vulgaris. NCBI lineage: Eukaryota > Metazoa > Chordata > Amphibia > Caudata > Salamandridae > Lissotriton > Lissotriton vulgaris. The sequence goes on along the minus strand of NC_141699.1, from coordinate 322,234,943 downwards.
TGCGCGAGAGCTTGACTTGTTTTTGAAGATGTTGGAGTAGAAAATCTGCACGAGCAGCAGCAGATCTAATGAGAAGCAACCCTCTCATCATGACCGCTCGTAACCACCCATGACAGCCCGAGGAATGCCAAATCTCACATTTGCATTACTAGAGCATTGTGGGAAAAATTGGCGAAATATGGCCAGAAATTCGGATTACTCTTGCCAAATTCTGCCAATTCTGTGGAACCCCTAATTTTTACCCTGATCAAAGAAATAATTGTTTCTTTTTTAACTCCCTGCTAACCCTAGTTGTTCAAGCGTTCTCTTTTCCTCTCTTCTATTTCTTCCTCTCTTTAACACTCTTCATGTATCCTTTGCTGGTCCTCCCTTCTCCGCCCTTTACGTTTTTTTGCTTATCCTCTATCCCCTATTTCTATCAAACCTCTTATACATCTACCCCTACTACTACCTAAACCCGTCTATAGCTACCATACATATTTCAAGTCCTGCATACTGCCTTTTACATCTACCCATATGATTACCTACTATTTCTTTCCAGACCTATGCTCCCCTGTTTCTACAACTTCAAAATAAAACCTTGAACCTTTACCCTTCCTACCTCCTTTTACATCTCAATCTTCCTATACAGCCCTTATTTCTGCATCCCTACTAGTACCATCACATCTTTAGTCTTAACCTACTTAATTTACACATGTTTATCCTATGACATATACCCCTACGTATACTCCAGTACTCTACTCCTACCTATACCATGGTACATTTAAACCTGTCTATGCCCTACTACACTTAGCTCTACCCACAACCTTTCAGTACTTCCCTAACCCATGACAATGTACCTCTACCAGTGATAAGACCTTAATTCTTCCACAGCAGTTTGTACCCTAGTACCTCTATTTTACATGCACACTTGTAACTCCCCGATCTATACACTTGTACCTCTGACACAAATACATCTAAGCGTCACTAGGACATATATGCCTTCCTACCTCATCCCTACCTGAGAATCTCTACCCCTACCTTTTCTCTAATAACCCTACATTACCTATTACCTAGTTCCTTTTATACTACCTAAACCATACCACCTCAACACTCACCTAAATCCTAGTACCCGTACTTCTACTCAAACACTTTTACTAAAAGAGCTGCCAATAACCATGTGTTAGACCTGTCATCCTACTGATGGTCTTCCCCTAACTTTACCTGCCTGCCTCCACTTTTTTGGCTGTATATTTTTGTTGTCCTTAGAGCTCCGAGCCCCTTACAACTGCTTCCCAGGACTAAAGTGCATTTGGTCCTCTCCTAAAACGTGATGACATTGGTATATGCCTGATTGACACAATTAGGGCCTCATTACGATGTCAGGCGAGAGCCTCCTTCCGACATTCGGAATCTGCTTGACCATGTCAGAACCAATTACAATGTTTGCGGTTGGATTGTAACCCGCACTCTCATTCCGAATCGGTTCAGCTCTTGAAGTATTTGTTGGTAGAATCGTATCGTACTGTTCTATGTACGGTGTTTCCGAACAAGCGTTTACGATGCCAATTTACAACAGCTTTTCCGAGTCAGCCTGTCTGACACAAAAAGGCTGTTGGAAACTGACTTTTGAGACATCATGTAGGCCCCCATTTACCCTGTGGCCTCTGGTTGGGGGCCCAGGGGGTACCTAAGGCACCCCCCTGTAGAACCCCGCACAGTGAGGCAAGCACAATGGGGGGCCTGCAACAGGGTGCAGGGTTTTCTGCACACATCCCATTTCCCCATAGGGGCCAATGTTGGCGGGCGGAACATGGGCTCCCATAGAAGTCAATGGGACTCTAACCGAACAGTAATCGGTAGCATCGTAATCGGTCGGGCGGAACCACCGACCGTGAGTGGCTCAATCCAGATTATGAGACGTGTCGGTGAAAAGTTTCCACCCGACATCGTAATGAGGCTCTTACTTTTACTGTAAGTCACTTTTAAGGTGGTATACCTGCAATATAAATGCTACTGGATTCAACCTAGCCTGACTGATGAGGGGTGTTACCCCGAAACCGGTTCCTGGATGCTTGTTTCTGGTCCAGGTAAGACCTGGCTTGGCAGTTCAGGTAGGACAGGTCCCATGAGGCACAGGGTTAAATTGTGTTAGATTTTGGTGTCTCTAGTTGGCAGAGGTAGGTACTTTTGACCAAATAGGGACCCTTGCGTCTAGTCAGGGTACGGGGCTACACTCCTAAAATAACCCCTGCTCACCCCCTTGGTAGCTTGGCATGAGCAGGCAGGCTTATCTCAGAGGCAGTGTGTAAAGCATTTGTGAACACATACAGTAATACAGTGACAGCACTACAGATGGACACTACTCAGGTTATATTATAAAAATAAGTATTTTTATATAGACTTAACACAAGACCAAACAACAAAAATCCACAATACTGTACTCAAGATATACTTAAAAATAGGTTGTTCACTTAAAGTCAGTCTCTAGCAATGCAGAACTCCAACGTGAGTTATCACAACGTCGTGACAGGAGAAATCCCAAAGTATGGCACCGACAGCAAGGTGCGCAGCGTGGGGCCCAGAGTCAAACAGACCCCCAAAGAACAGTACCTTGGTAAAGCAATGAAAAACAAAAGACAGCTCAAGGCGTCGGGGAGGTGCAGCTTCGTTAGCGCTGCGCGGCATCGGTTCCTTACTACCCCACCGAAGGTGTAGACTCAGTTCCTTACTACAGGGAGGTGAGACAACGGTTCCTTACTGCATCAGGGAGGTGACATTGCGATGGTGCAGAAACCACGGTTCCTTCCGATGTCATGCGGTCAATGGATTCTCGGTCACCCACATCGAGGATCGGCTCTGCGATGTCGATGTCAGGACTACGATACAAGTCGGAGAAGCACTCACGGCTTCAGGCAGGTTACAGCACCACTCGCTGGCGTCGATGTGGCTCAGAGGCCGGCGTTGGGTCTATGGTGCAAGTCAGGGCATTGCTCACGGCTTCGGTGCAGAGGACGGCGTCGCTCACCGGCATCTGTGTTGTAATTTCCTTCTCCAGCAGATAAAACCGTGGCTCTAGATGCAGGCAAGCAGAAGGGGTGAAGTCTTGTGTCCCTGAGACTTCAGGCACGAGGCAAGCTCAAGTTCAAGCCCATGGAGATATTCCTCAAGATGATGAAAGCACACTCAGTCCTTTTTCTCCTTTCTTTGGCAATGAAGCAGCCACTGCAGGCCAACTCCACTAACAAGCAGCATAGGGATAGTCTCCTCCTTCAGTTTCCTGGTTCTTCACCTCAGCAAAGGTTCTTCTTGATACCCAGAAGTGATCTAAAGTTCTGGGGTCCCCTCTTTTATAAACCAAAATCCTTTGTCAGAGAGTGTCTGTGCTTAGTCCAAACCAGTTCTGTGCAGTCCTGGAGCACTTTGCTTACAGGACTCCTTCTCTTCCTTTGACAGTGTAGGCCTGGGACATCAGAAGCACCACAGGAGGGGGAGCCAGCATTGTGGAAGGCAGGCACAGTTCTATTCAGGTGCCAGGTGCTCCCCTACCACCACCTTACATGCAGATGGGTCTATTCAGCCCTGTCCTCCCTCACCCGGTCTCATTCTGCGTTCAGGCATACTAAACTTTAATTTCTACCTAGTTCCCTGAGTCAGTTAGGATTAGAAGATGTTATAATCAAACTGCCCATTCTGTCCTATGGGGAACAGGTAGCCTTGTAATACTGAAAAACGAAAATGGCTGTAATTCACTATCAGGACATGCCACACACATCAGGGCATGTCCTACCTTTTACCTGCAACGCACCCTGCCCTTGGGCCTACCTTAGGGGTGATTAATATGTAGAAAAGGGAAGGGTTGGGGACTGGCAAAGGGTGCACTTGCCCAGTCAACATGGCAGTACCAGACTGCACACAGACTCTGCAATGGCAGGCCTGAGACACACTTTACAAGCTGCTCTGGTAGGTAGCACAATCAATGCTGCAAGCTCACTAGCAGCATTCGATTTACAAGCCCTGGGCACACGCAGTGCACCGTACTAGGGTCTGACAAGTAAACCAAACAAGCCAATCATGGAGTCACTAATCCATACATCAATTTACCATAGAAAGCACTTGCACTGTGGCACTAAATAGCAGTGGCACAGTGCCCAAAAGCATCTAAAACCAGCAAAAACCTAGGACGCAAGAGAAAACAATAGAAGAGAGACCCACGCCAAAGGTGCCAAGTCTAACGCGTGTCCCCTCCAGCTGATATGTGGGGAGAACTACCCTACCTCTTGGGAATTTTCATCACTAAGGCAGAAAAATCTGGACAGACCATCAGTATTGGTGTGTTCTGTTCCAGGGCGGTGTTCCACCGTGAAGTTCATTCCCTGTAGGAAAATGGACCACCTCAAAGGCTTTGGATTCTCACCCCTCACCTGCATCAACCATCAGAGGTGCCTGTGGTCTGTCTGAACCCGGAAGTGAGTCCCAAACAAGTATGGTCTCAACTTCTTCAGTGCTCAGACCACAGCAAATGCCTCACGCTCAATTGCACTTCACCTCTTTTCCTATGGAAGTAACCACCGACTGATGAAGGCTACAGGTTGGTCTAGGCCCTCCTCAATCTGTGACAGAACATCCCTCAAACCATGCTCTGAAGTGTCTGTTTGAACAATAAACTCTTTTGAGAAGTTGGGTGCCAGGAGCACGAGCACCGTCACATGGCAGTCTTCAGGAGATCAAAAGCTCACTGACAGGTGTCAGTCCAAATCACTCGCTTGGGCTGCTTCCTAAAAGTCAGCTCTGACAAGAGGACAACAATGCTGCCATACCCCTTGACAAACCTCCTGTAATACCCGGTGGGTCCTAAAAAGGCTCTCACCTCTGTCTGGGTCTTAAGGGGTTCCCAAGCCAGGATGGTCTCAATCTTGGGCTGTTTGGGTGCCACCTGGCCGCTCCCAACCTGGTGTCCCAAGTACACCACTGAACCCTGCCCGATCTGGCACTTACTCGCCTTGATCCTGAGGCCTGCTCTCCGCAGCACCATCAACACTTTCCAGAGGTGGCGAAGATGTTCTTCCCAACATGCGCTGAACACTGCAATGTCATCTAGGTAGGCATCACTGAACTCTTCCAGTCCAGTCAACACCTGGTGGACCAACCTCTGAAAGGTGGCAGGGGCATTCTTCATCCCAAAGGGCATAACCAGGAATTGGTAGTGCCCATCTGGTGTGGAGAATGCTGACCTCTCTCTTGCCTCACCAGTCAAGGCGATCTGTGAGTACCCAGACGTTAAGTCAAACATGCTGAGGTACCGGGCAGCCCCTAACTGATCAATGAGCTTATCAGCTCTGGGGATGGGGTGTGCATCAGTCCTGGTGACTGAATTGACCCCTCGGTAGTCCACACAGAACCCCAGTTCTGGCGTGACACCCAGTGCGGCAGCCTTTGGGCCCAAGACCACTGGGCTGGCCCAAGGACTGTTAGAGGACTCAATCACCCCCAACGCAAGCATCTTGGAGACCTCCTCCCTGATGCAAGCTCTCACCCTGTCAATCACCCTGTAAGTTTTGTGCTTGACAGGAGGACTGTCCCCAGTGTCCACATCATGGACGCAGCAATCAACGACACTGGGAATCAGAGAGAACAGTTCAGAAAACTGTCCCAGCAACTGGTGACAGTCATTCTGTTGCTCTGGGGTCAGGGTGGAAGAGAGGTTCACACCATCCACTGACTCATCTCTCTCTGTTGCAGACAAGAGGTAAGGAAGAGGCTCAGTCTCCTCCTCCATTCCAGCATCTGTTGCTAGGAGGATGGCCACTTCGTACCTCTCTAAGTGGGGCTTCAGGCAGTTGACATGCAGGACCCGTAAAGCGTTCCTTGGAGACCGCATGTCCACCAAGTAGGTAACCGGACTTTTGCACTCACCCACCTCAAATGGTCCGGTCCACTTATCATGGAGCACACAGGGCTCCACTGGAGCCATGACCCACACTTTCTGACCAGGCTGAAGCTCAACCTGAGTGGCATTCTGGTCGTACCACCGCTTCATCTCCTCCTGGCTGGCTTCCAGATTCCCCTCAGCAAGTTGTCTGAATTGCCTAGTTTGGTTCCCGAAGACCAGCATTTAGCTAAATACATCCTGGGGAGGTTTCCTAGGAGATTGCTCCCAGCCTTCCTTGACCAAACTCAAAGGTCCTCTCACCGGGTGACCATAGAGAAGTTCAAAGGGGCTGAACCCTAGGGACATCTGTGGCACCTCATGGTATGCAAAGAGATGGCATGGTAAGAGGATGTCCCAATTACGCCTCATGGGCTCCTCAAGACCCATAATCATGCCTTTGAGGGTCCGGTTGAATCTCTCAACCAGCCCATTACTTTGGGGCTGGTAAGGAGCGGAAAACTTTTATGTTACACCATACTCCTGCAGCAGGGACTTCATATACTTAGAAATGAAGTTGGTACCTCGTTCTGACACCACCTCTCTGAGAAACCCCACACGGGAGAAAATCCCAATCAGTCCACGTCCCACCACGGGGGCCATCACTGTTGTGAGAGGAATGGCTTCCGGGTACCGGGTTGCATGGTCCACCAAGACCAGGGTGAACCTGTTGCCCATGGCTGTCTTGGGATCCAGAGGCCCCACAATGTCAATGCTCTCCCTTTCAAAGGGGGTGCTGTCCACAGGGAATGGCTGGAGAGGAGCCTTGTGCTTCCTCCCACTCTTTCCACTTGCCTGGCAAGTCTGACAGGTCCTGCTTTGAGTGTCTGAACTCTTGCACATTTGGGGCCAATAAACGTGGGTGACAAGCCTCTCAAAGGTATTGTCCTGCCTCAAATGTCCTGCTAAAGGCACATCTTGAGCCAGCCCCAGTAGTAGGAAGGCTCTGAAGTGCTAGGGTACCACCAGCACACAGGCTGACCCAGGCTCAGCAACCTTAGGCTCACTATACAGGAGACCATTCTCCCCTGGTTTGCAGCCTGTTGCTGCAAAACCACAAGAGAAGGCCACTTGTTCTGCTCCTCACAGAACTCTTCCCTGGAGGGACCTCCTTCTTGCTGCCAATGAGTCAGCTCAGGCAGGTCTACCAGTAAAGTCTTCTTTTCCCCTGTAGGCTACAGGGAATCCCCCTCAGGGTCTGCCTCCTCCTGGACCGTGGGAATCTCAGATGCCTGTTTCCCATGTCTCCTACCTCTACTCTTTAAGGTAGGCACCTGTGCCATTTTCTCAGTCTCCAGGTCCTCTTGAATACCCATTCTGGCTGCCATAGACCGAGTGGTCATGCAGGCCGACTCAGGCAACCCCTACATCTCTAAATTTGCTTTCCGCTCCACCTTAGCCCAATGGGAGATGTCCAAATTGTTACCCAACAGACAATCAACAGGCATGGCTGGCCTCACAGCTACCTGAAGAGTCCCTGAGACCCACCCCCACTCAAAAAGAACCTATGCAACCTTGCAGTGGCTCTCTGTGTTGTCAGCGGTGACAACTGGGTAAAATGCATCGGGGACTACCTGCTTTTTAGACACCAGCTGACTACTGACAGCTGTCACACTGGCTCCGGTGTTTCTAAGAGCTTCTACCCTCTTGACATTGATGGTCACCCACTGCCTGTACTTTTAATGTTATCAGGCAGCTGGGTCCTGAGGACCACCTCACAGTCTCCTAAAGAGACTAGGGACATCTCTGCGGGACCCCACCCAATCTCCTTCCCCAGGACTACACTAGCCAACTGCCAGGGTGGAGCAGCCCTGGGTGCTGTATTCCCATACAAGGGACATCTAACATCATGAGAACAGTGGCCTACTAGACCACACTAAAAACAGGTCTTGGGCCCCTTGTGAACAGGGTTATCTGTCGGGCCACAGCCTTCTTCTCAGGGGGAGGCTGGGAACCTTTCCTTTGGTTTCCTTGTGGATTACTTTTGGGTCCTTTCTGGAACTCCCTCTGCTTACCCTTGCCCCCCCCCACTCTGCTGGGGACCCTGCCCACCTTTGGCGAAGGCTTCCACATGACCCTTCTGGACCCGGGTACTGACCTAGCGGTCCGCCTCCTCAGCAAGCTTCCTGGGGTTAGTCAGCTTGCCATCAATAAGGTGCTGGCGTAGCTCTGAAAAACAATTATTTGACAAGTGTTCCCATGCAAACAAACCATAGAGCGCCTCAAAAAAATCCACTTTGCTTCCCTTCATCCAACCATCCAATGCTCTGCAAAAGAAAGACTCCAGTTTTTTGCAATTCCTAAACCTTGGTGTGTACAACTCTGGGGTCAAAACAAATCTGGACATTAGGGCTCCCTTCATGTGGGTATAGGACACCTTCTCCTCTGTAGGTAAATCTAACAAAGTGTCCAGCCCATCACTAACAAAGCGGCCCCACAACCTTGTTCCCAAATCCTTCTCAGGTACCCGGTGGGACAACATTGCAGCTTCATAAGCCCTAAACCTTTGACCAATATCCTCATTGTTGTGGAAAATGTTAACTACTTCTTTGGGGATGTAGGCTCTTGCTTCTACAGGTACTGGAGGTGCGCTGCCACCAGAGGGAGGAACCTCTAAACTTTTGGCCTTGAGATCCAATTCCCTCAATCCTCTCCCATGCTCAAAATGCATTCTCTTTTCCTCTAACGCTAACTTCTTCATCTTGAATTCCATCCCAAGCTCTATTTTCTTGCTCTCTATTGCTCTCTATTTATTTCTGACCATACATTTTGAGCCTAGCTAGCTATACATCCTCTCCTTTGCTCTGTACTCCAGCTCTCTTGAGGACAAACCCTTGGAAGAAACACTGCTGCCTGCCCCGGAAGGTGCTTTCTCCCTAGTTGGGTCCTTTGGCACCTCAAGCTACTCATCTAAATTATCTGCATCCATCACTGGCTCCTCAGAATGCTCATGTTTGGTATTCCTCTTTCCTGGTGAGGCCTTTCACAGAGATTTTAAATTTCTTGCACAAAGCTTTGAGATGAGGCAAAGTGTAAGTATCAATTCTCTCTTCTTCCAATATGATGGCTATGGATGCTGACTTGCTCATGGTTGAAAAGACTGGCAGTTCTCAGGAATCAAAAATCGAAAATAAGTTCCAAGGAAAAACTCTACCAAAATGTATGTGGTTGCGTTATCGTCTTCACTCACTAGTAGTGTACACCAATTACTGTATATGAGTCACAAATGCAAGTCCAAATCCTCACCACTTACCACCAATGTTAGATTTGGGGGTCTCTAGTTGGCAGAGGTAGGTACCTTTGATTAAATAGGGACCCTTGCTTCTAGTCAGGGTACAGGGCTACAATCCTAAAATAAACCCTGCTCACCCCCTTGTTAGCTTAGCACGAGCAGACAGGCTTAACTCAGAGGCAATGTGAACACACACAGTAATACAGTGACAACACTACAGATGGACACCACACAGGTTGTATTAAAAAATAAGTATTTTTATATAGATTTAACACAAAACCAAATGACAAAAATCCCCAATACTGTACTCAATATATGCTTAAAAATAGGTTGCTCACCTCGAATCTGTTTGTAGCCACAGATAACTCCAACGTGAGTTATCACGACATGACAGGATAAATCCCAAAGTACGGTGCCGACCAAGAAGTATGGGGCATCGGGTACGGAGTCAAACAGACCCCCAAAACACAGTACCTTGGAAAAGCGAATAAAAACAAAAGACAGCTCACGGCGTCGGGGAGCTTCGTTGACACTGAGCGGTGTCGGTTCCTTACTACCCCAGGGGAGGTGTGGACTTGGTTCCTTACTGCAGCACAGGGGAGGTGAGACGATGGTTCCTTACTGCGTTGGGGAGGTGATGTTGCGATGGGGTAGAAACCACAGTTCCTTACGATGTTGTGCTGTCAATGGATTCTCAGTCACCCACGTCGAGAATCAGCTCCGTGATGTGGATATCAGCTTCGGAGTCGAGGCGGCCCAGCAGCCGGCGTTGGGACCATGGCACAAATTGGTGCTGCACTCACGGTTTCGCGTAGGTTACGGCATCGCTCGCTGGCATCGATGTGGCACGGCGGGCTGCGGCAGGTCTACGGTGCAAGTCGGAGCAGCGCTCACGGCTTCGGTGCAGAGGACGGCGTCGCTCGCCGGCGCCGGTGTTGCAATTTCCTTCTGCAGCAGCTAAAACTGCGGTTCTCGATGCAGGCAAGCAGAAGGGGTGAAGTCTTGTATCCCTGAGACTTCAGTCAGGATGTTAACTCAAGAACAAGCCGTTGGAGATCTTCCTCAAGATGATGAAAGCACACTTAGTCCTTTTTCTCCTTTCTTTGGCAATGGAGCAACAACTGGAGGCTAACCTCAACAATACGCAGCATAGGGTATTCTCCTCCTTCAGTTTCCCGGTTCTTCTCCTCAGCAAAGGTATGTCTTGATTCCCAGGAGGTGATCTAAGGTTCTGGTGTCTGGGCCCCCTCTTTTATACACCAAAATCCTTTGTCTCTGAAGGCAAAGAGTGTTTGTGCCTAGTTCAAACCAGTTCTGTGCAATCCTGGAGCACTTTGTTCACAGGACTCCTTTTCTTTCTTTGACAGTGTAGGCCAGGGTCATCAGACGCACCACATGAGGGGGAGCCAGCATTGTGGAAGGCAGGCACAGCCCTATTCAGGTCCCAGGTGCTCCCCTCCCACCACTCTACATGCAGATGGATCTATTCAGCCCTTTGCTGACTCACCCTGTCTCCTGGAATCCTCCAGCCCCTGTCACTCACAAACCAGACAAGGAAAACACAACCTAGCAGAGGCAGGCTTGGACAGCTAAGCAATAAAATACCTACTTTCTAAAAGTGGTATTTTCAAACACAGAATGTGAAAAACAACTTCACTAAAAGATGTGTTTTATCATTCTGAGTTCAGGCATGCTAAACTCAAATTTATACCTAGTTCCCTGAGTCAGTTAGGATTATAAGATGCTATAATCAAACTGCCCATTCTGGCTTATGGGGAACAGGTAGCCTTGCAATAGTGAAAAACGAAATTGGCAGTAATTCACTATCAGAACACGCCACACATATCAGGGCAGGTCCTACCTTTTACCTACAATGCACCCTGCCTTTGGGCCTACCTTAGGGGTGACTGATATATAGACAAGGGAAGGTTTGGGGACTGGCAAGTGGGTGCATTAGCCCAGTCAACATGGCAGTACCAGACGGCACACAGCTCTGCAATGGCAGGTCTGAGACACACTGTACAAGCTGCTCCAGTGGGTGGCACAATCAGTGCTGCAAGCCCACCAGCAGCATTCGATTTACAAGCCCTGGGCACACACAGTGCACTGTACTAGGGTCTGACAAGTAAACCAAACAAGCCAATCATGAAGTCACTAATCCATACATCAATTTACCATAGGGAGCACTTGCACTGTGGCACTGAATAGCAGTGGCACAGTGCCCAACAACACCTAAAACCAGCAAAAACATAGGAGGCAACAGCAAAAAAAGGAAGAGAGGCTCACGCCAATGGTGCCAGGTCTAACAATTTGCATATAGCTGGGTCTAAACTGGGGAGGAGAAGTGAGTTAAAGAATGATGATGGATTCAACCAGATCTGTGACTGGAGATGAGTGTCTGAAAAGATTCAGCGCTCCATCCATCATCTCCTTGTGTTTACTTTGTTCACCCTAAGTTGGCAGGCTATGCCCAGACGTGGGTCCCTTGTGCACTTTGCCAATGGATTCAAGCTATCCTGGCTGATGAGGGGTGTTACCCCAAAACCAGTCCATCCAACATCTCCTTGTGTTTACGAGTGGGCCTACAGCATTGATTTTGCCACCCATTCAAGTCACCTTTCAAACCTATCTCAGGCCTGCTATTGCAAGTCCAGTGTGTGCAGTTTACTGCCACTTCGACTTGGTATTTAAAACTTATTGCCAAGCCTTAATATCCCCTTTTTTTAAACTTTGGCCAACCCTAACTTACGATCTAGGTAGCCCAACATCATGGGTGATGTGCAGCTAAAAGGTAGAACATGCAATTTTAAGTTTTACATGTCCTGGTAGTGACAAACATCTAAATTCATATTTCACTACAGAGAGGCTAGCATTGGGAATTCCTTAAAACACTTTTATGCCATAATTCCGGATTAGAAAGGAGTAGCTAAATCATGTTTCATATCTTTGGAATGGTAGTGATAAATCTTCTTTAGTGGTAAAAGTTGGATTTGACCTTACAATTTTAGAAATGTCACTTTTAGAAAGGCTGAGCAGGGTGACAGCTACACTTTGTGCATCTGCTTTCTGAGCACTCATCTGCATTCATCTGCATTCTGATGGGTCTTCCTGGGCAGGGAGGAATGTTAGGAGCTGACACTAGACTGGGTTGAAAGGGATCTTTGTGCACTTCAGAGACCTCCTTTGAAGTCACCCCCTCCATCAAAGTCACTTTGGGGTATAAGTACTGGGGATCTGACCCTACCAAATCAGTACACTACTCAACCTGGAAAGAACTCTGCTGGAGTAAAGACTGCTGTTCTGCAAGGATTGCCACTTAGCCTTGACTGATTGTTCAGAGGAACTGCTTCTTTGCTTTGCTGAGCAGCCCTGCTGCTTGCTGATCTCTGCCCTGCTGAGAGTAAGGACTGGACCCATCCTATTTGAACCCAGAGTGATGCTAAGGGTTTGAATCCTATTTCCTGAACTCTCATGGACACAAAAGACTCCCTTCAATTCTGCTTGTGCTGCTGGACTCTGCTATCTGTGAGTCCTACACCTTGCCTTTGGTGCCCCTTCCAGTTATAGGCTTCAGAAGTTGGTTCTGTAGTGGATTTCTGTAACACCCAACACTGTGCCTCAAGAGTGTGAAAAGATTTTGCCACATCACCCTTTGAGGCCAATGCAGAGGCGTCTTGATGACATCAGTTCCACAACTTGAGTGTCCCGATGACAATGCTTCGCATGGCTCGACGACTACACATTGTATTCACTCCAACGGAGCTCAATGACAACACGGACCCCCTTTGAGTGGCTTGACAACTAAGCAGTAGGCTCTCAACGTCAACACTTGCCCCAGCCAAGGTATTTCATCAGTGTGACCTGCCATGTTCCTGTAGCAAGCCTATCCTCTATCACAGTCAGTCTGAACTTTGGATTTGTACCAGTCATTCGTGACCTCAAGTAACCTTTGTGGTGTTTTCATTGTGTTACTGCGTGTGTGTGAGTTGTACAAATACTTTAAACATTGCCTCTTAAGTTAAGCCTGCCTGCCCTTAGCTAAGCTACCAGAGAGTGAGCACAGATTAATTTTGAAGTGTATATCCAGATCACTCTGACTAGGATGGCGGTCCCTATATAGACAGTGTGCAAAACTCTGCCAACAAGAGACCCAATTTCCAACATTGGTGATCAGTGGCAAGGTTAGGACTTGTGTTTGTCCAATATCATATAGTAATTCAGTGTTCATTAAAACCCTGTAATTAATACCAAATCAAGTCTTTTTCAATTCTCCCTGATTGGTCTTTGTGATTTTTCTGACAAATTATGTCTCTCTCTGGAGAAGGCCGACCTGCAGGAATTGAGTTTGAGCTGGCCAGGATAAAATGCTACTCTGTACAGCAGCTGAACAAATTCTGCAAGGACTTCCAAGTTTCTACAGGATGTTTCACCAGGAAGGTGCGTTTAAAGAGCGTTTTGAGTGCCTGGGCAGAGATACAGGATGCAATTGGGATGACATCCCAAAGGAGGAGCAGGAGATCCCTAATGAGGTGGGTGACCTGAATCTGGAGTCTGAAGTAGTTCTGGATCTTCCTGTGGATTGGGCCAATGACCTTCTAAGAGCAGTAGTGGTTCCAGAGCAAGGAGCAGTGTTTCTTCAAAACACCTGTCACCTGAGGAGCTGGTAAAAGTTGAAGCAGGCTCATGATGTAAGGGTACATCTAGTTTAATGGGGTAACCAAGTACCCCTCAGATCCTAGGTGTGAGAAGGAAAGTTGGTTCTATAGGGTATACAATTGCTTTGAATTGAATAGGAAGCATTAGTGAAAGAAGCAGTTATTCAAACATTTGTGTCAGAACAATTAATGCGGAAATTTGGGAAAGACACACCTATCATGTATCAATCAAAGAATTGTATTGAAGAAAAAGAATCACTTTTTTAACATCGTGTACATGATACTAAGGGGCTGTCACAAGCAATAAACCAAAAACGGCGCAAGTGTTGAAGTGACAAAGTGCTAAAAAGTTCTGGTTGTGAACAAGATATATACAGTGTAGTATTGCTGGTAAAAAGGTCATTCAAATGTTATCCATCCCTAGATACATGAATCTCTGATCCGCTGGGGAGTTGAATTTCCTTTTTGGTGTGGAGCAGAGAGAATAGGGTCAGCATTGTTATGTTATGTTATGTTATGTTATATTTGTCTTTTATAGCGCGCGGCTACTCCAAGGAGTGTCCCGGCGCTTTATTGCAAACCTGTAACAGAAAAACATAACAAGAGAAATAGCAGAAAATAAAAAGACCAAAACAACAGAAAGCCAAGACTCATATCTAAAGAGTAAAGAGCCAAGTTTTAAGGCCCTTCCTAAATGCCAGCAAATCGGAAGCACTGCGCAGTGCCACTGGCAGCGTATTCCAAAGCTGTGGTGCCAGCAACCTGAAGGATCAGCGCCCAGTGCGTGCTCTTTTTACTTGAGGGACCACAGCGAGGAACAGAGACTCAGATCTCAGGGAACGGGCAGGACGATAAAAGGCTAACCTCTTTTGGAGATATTTAGCTACAGAAGCATGAAGAGCCTTATGGGCCAGGGTCAAGGCCTTAAAAACTATCCGCTTCCGGATAGGCAGCCAATGAAGTGAATGCAGGAGGCCAGAAGTTCTAGCTCGCCCGGGAAGGCCAAAAATGGCCCGTGCTGCCGAATTCTGGACCACCTGCAGCCGTTGCAAAAGATACTGCGGCAGGCCGAGATAAAGGACGTTAGAATAGTCCATTCTCGAGCCAATTAGGGCCTGAACCGTGATCTTCCTATGATCCTCCGGGAGCAAAGGGAGAAACTTGCAGAGCATCCTAAGGAGGCCGAAGCAAGTACCAGTGAGGGCCAGGATCTGTGATCTCAACGTCAGACCATTATCGATCTTGATCCCCAGATTCTTGGCTAGCTGGGAAGAGCTTGCTGGAGGAAACATATTGACAGGCCACCATTCCTACCAATCTGGGTCCGATCGGCAGCCGATCTGGTACTGGTAAAACAAATATGCCAATCATGGATAACCAATCACAATTTACTCAGAGAGCATATGCACTTAAGCACTGATCAGCAGCGCTAAAGTGCCCAGAGTCCTATTGCCAACAACCACAAGTCAGGAAAAACAAGGGAGGAAGAAGCAAAAAGTTTGGGGATAACCCTGCAAAAAGGGCCATTTCCAGCAAAGATTTAGAAACCAAGACAGATTTGTCTACGAATGTGAAGAATCACATCAAAGGTGGGCACGTGGGGCAAGCTGCAGTGAATAATCAGCAGAATGAAAGATGCCTGAAAATGTGTTAGCCGTATAGATACCTAAAGCGATGAGGGTATGTGTTGCGCTGTGACAAGGTCAAGCAGCAGGGGGTAGGTTGCTGGATGTGAAAGCTCAGTGTCTGGGTGTCGCTCTAAACCTAGCCCATGAGTGCGATGCGCCCCCGAGACTGTGCTGGAGTGAGGCCTTCAGCCAGCCCTGTCTCGTGTTCAAAAGTGGCCTCATGCAAGCTTACGATTAATCAAGCAGCAGGCTAAAAAGTGAACGTGTGACGGCCATGCGAGAATGTTCAATTGGAGGGCCAACGCGGGGTGGAGGCTCACCATATGTTGTGATGCTGGCTATGACAAAATTGATAAGGTGTATGAGTAAACTCTCAGATTTGATCAAGGACGTGAGAAGGTGGCTTATCTAATGGCTTGAATAAAGCGTGTGAGTAAATCCTACGGTTAGGTGAGGGACGGACAATAACATCTCAACTAGTGAGTGGGCCTAATCTTGACCGAACAGCTCGATAATCGAAGTACAGGTAAAATGGAGTGTACCGCTGTGAGTGCCGAAATACAGACAAATTACCAGAAAGCAAGTGGGCGTGCTACGTCACATCCGGTCACCTGGCAGGGCGAGGGGTACATAAGGCTCCCTCGCCATGTTTTCTGCATTTTGATGCACCGGACACGCCGTGGACGTCTGGGTGGTGGACACGCTGTCTGCTTCGCCACCTTGGGGGCCTGCTTTTTCGCTATTGAGTTCGTGGACCACGAGGTTAGTTAAAGCGTGCCTGGTCTTTGGACCTCAAACTCCCCCACCCTCACACTCTCCCCGACCTGGCAGGGTTCCCCTCACCCAGGGTTCTGGCCCCAAGTGGCACCGTTCCAGCTCCTGCCCTGGCCCTGCGCAATATCGTGTATTTTAGAGGCCGAGGGTGTTTATAGGTGGGGGAGCTGGAATTGGGTTGGGGAGGGTAGGGTTGGGGCCCGTGGTCGACAGCAGCCTCTTGTTTACATAACGTTGTATGTAATAAACCTGCAGCAGTTTTTCCCAAGTTAATACTTGTGTGGCGTGTATTTATTTGCAGGATGCATGCTAAGATGGGGGAGGTCCTGTTGCCATGATGGTACTATGGACGATGTCAATGAGACCAAACAAGGTGAGCGCAAAAAGAACACACGCGGAAAAATACAGCAGGGTTCAAACAGTTCAACTAGTGAGTGGGCCTAATCCTGACAGAGCGGCTCGAATTACCGAAACACTAGTGAAATGAAGTGAATGGCTGTGAATGCTGAAGTACAGGCAAATTACCGAACAGCAAAGCAACTGACTGTATTAAACAGACCCAGACAAGATGAGCACAAAAGGAACACAGGCGGCAAAGTATTCCACAAGGTTCAAACACGTCTTACCTCTCCCATCGCTGCTTTGCAATTGAGATGAAAGCGCACGAGAAAGAAAGCCTGGTTAAGTAAAGGACGCTTCAGCTGTGGCGGGATTCGCGCAAGCGCAGCGGATTGGGAAATGATTGCCAGCTGTCAGCGAGACTAGCGTTAGCTCTAAGGGAGTGAGGTAACGTTTTCCTCATACTGAAGCAACAACCAATGACAGGAGCTGCGAATGAATTCTGGGCACAAGCGAAAAATAAGCAGCTGCCAGCAGGGCTCATACCGGCTATGGGGAAGTGTGGTGTTGAGTTCCTCATGTCAACCGAATCCAAACGTTGGGGACAGAGAAATAATAGGTTCAAAAAGTTAAATTAACATTATGCAATGTGCTCAGGCCACAGGTATTTGAGTGGGTGCACAAAGAGCGCTGACATAGAGTCTTGCATATTAAATAGGCCTGTGCGCTGTGCCACCGCCTGTGGTGGATGGTCCAAACATCTGCCTCGGAACAGGGCAGAGGCAAGACCCCCATTGATGCGCCACCGCAAACACGGCGGTAAAAGACCATGATTTCACTGTGCGGTGTCTCTACAGAGAGCTGATATAATCTACAACCATAACACAACTGTAGTTACGTAGTCATCAAGCAGTGGAAGCTCCATGCTGAGGTTTAAAAGAGGTTCAATGGCCCATGTAACAACAGAAGGTTGACAAGACCACCTCAGTCCTCAAAATGGAAAGCTGGTACTAGTGTCAGTGTATTTTCTTAGAGCATCCAAACTTGAGAGCTGCTTGCCTCTGTAAGTTCTTTCTGGTTCTTTCTGAAGGCAATGGAATCG
Organism: Lissotriton vulgaris; assembly: GCF_964263255.1. Taxonomy (NCBI): domain Eukaryota; kingdom Metazoa; phylum Chordata; class Amphibia; order Caudata; family Salamandridae; genus Lissotriton; species Lissotriton vulgaris. The sequence continues at coordinate 322,217,305 of NC_141699.1, read as the reverse complement.
TTTCTCTATACACCAACTGCAGAATACAACACTCTTCTGTGTTCCAAGTATGAAGCGCCAAGTGGCCAGTTAGCTTTTCTAAGAGCTGATACGGAACTTCTCTACTCACTCTATAAACCAGTTTCATGTTGCAGTACTGGGTGATTCAGGTCTGAAGCCAGAAAAGGCCACATGAGGGTTGCATGACTTTTTCGCAGGTTTAAGCAATTTCATGGTTGTTTTATTCTCAGAATGCACCGAACCTCAAACACAGTTAGATCAACAACATTGTTGCTTAAGCTGAAATTAAACTAGTGTATCTCTTTAGACATGATATCTGGACTACACAAGTGTATTTTAGTTATACTGGATGACAATACCTTCACCGACGAAGAGGCATCCATTCCCATGGGACTTTACCTCTCTATCACAAGTATGCTAAAGTTGTACCTTCAGTGATACCTTTCGCCAGACCATTGTAAATTCAAGAGGATCCAGATTTATCAGAGCTCTGCGCTGGTGTAGCATATGAACTAGTAATACAATCCAGTGCATAGTCTTGAATTAGGGTTTCGTTTGATTTGTGGAACAAAGTATCAGTAAATTATCACATAGTAGTGGCTTGTGCTACTCTGCATTAAGGGGGCGCCCAACAGGTGGCAGATGGGCGTTTCCATGCAGCCACCCATGAAGACTGACTTAAAACCTTATCTACTAAAAAGGTAGAAATGGCTTTGTACCAAAAATTCACAACTCATCGGGCACTTGACAAAAGTTTTCTTTCCTCAAATCTTTTCTTACTTTGCTTGTGTGCTCTACTGTACAGCGCAAATGCAAAGTTAGACAAGTTGCAAAATATGTCAAAGCATAGTATTTTGTACAGTTCAAAACCTTTACGAGACTTTACCACACACCCTTGCGCTATTGGTAGAAAAGGTGAGCGGATGGGGCTAGGTAGGCAGCCTGAAAGAGTGCACGCGATGGGAAGGAGAGAATCAGCCCCATATTTTATTTTAGTTGACCTGGTCCTGCTGTCTCCCTTCCACTCAATTCGGTGCAGCCTCTCTGGTTGCCACGCCACATTTCGTGCATTTTCTAGCAAATTTCCCGAGATTCATTATTATAATGGTTGAGGCTACATTTATGCTCAGTGTAGTTGAAGTATATATTAAGTTGGCATGTTTGCCATGCTGTTGACTCACTCCTTGTTCAGCACCTACATTATGAATGAAGAAAAAAACCTAGGACGGAGCGCATGAATTCTTTGGGAACCGTTTGATCATCGATAAAACTCCTATATTTCCCTGTCTCCTTGACATCTTTCTGTAAAGTATGGAAAACGTCGGAATTTCTAACACATTTGTGCACAAAAACCGCCCAGGAGAGAGTTTTCATTCCTCCTTTTGCCGGTGCTGCTGGATGCAGATCTGAAAACCGTCCCCTGCAGGGAGACCTCGCCATAGATGACAGCAGTCCTTATTTTTGCCTCTTTCCTTTCGGCTGCGTGACAGGTACCAGTGTAAAGGGCATTGCTCAGGATGTCATATTTTAGTTCACACGAATATTGCCGGATGACAGTACACTCCTGGGTGTCTCTTGTGTCAGGTTTTTTTTTTATGATCAAAGAGTCCTTTCGACGTTTTTCAATGTTTCTGGGTAAAATCTAGGGGGCCCTGGTGCACAGGCCAGGAAAGGCATGTAAAGCGCACACAGAATGCTGCTCCATGGAATATTTTTATGAAAATGCAACTTTATGCACAAGTCAGGCTTATATTTTTGCTTTTAGCAGGGGTGACCACAACTGCTATGAAGGACTGACCCACAGCAAAGAAAAAGTTTATTATTTTCCATTATGATCTTTTTGATGAATCCATACTCTTCCTGCAGATTCCTCACTTTATGATTATCCCTCCAGGCACCAGACTGATGCAGAAACTTATCCCAACAATAGCTCTGCATGCTGCAGGTGCTGGCTCCATCGTAAGAAGATTATTCAAGAAGACACAGGTCCTGAACTCATAGAATTAAAGTTAAGAGCAATAAACATAGACTTAGATAAGAACAGAGGGGCAGATTTATGTTAACTGGCGCAGCCCCAGGGATGCGCCAGTTAACGTGCGCCACAGTGCGCCACAGCTCCGCCACCCATGGTGCGCCGCATTTATAATGCGGCGCACCATGGTGCAAAAACGGCACAGATGCGTGACGCATCTGTGCCGGAAATGTGGCGCATTGCTGGAGTTGCGTCGCAAGCGCGACGCAGCTCCAGCAAGGCTCGGGGGTGCCCCATCTGCACAATGCTGCGTCAAGACCTACGCCTGCTTCAAGCAGGCGCAGGGTTTTGACGCAGCATTGCCCTGAAAGTGACTGAGTGAAATCTCATAGATTTCACTCAGCCACTTTCAGGAGGCGTTCCTGCGCAGGAACGCCCCCCCAACCCCCTCTGCGCAGGAACGCCTCCTTATGGCGCAGTGCTTTACAACGTGACGCATCTCCTAAATGCGTTACGTTGTAAATAGGGCGCATTGTTTGCGCCGCAGTTGCGTCAAATAAAGTGATGCAATTGCGGCGCAAAGAGGCGCAACGGCCTCATAAATCTGCCCCTATGTCTTTTTAATCCAATGTCCAGCCAGACAGAGGAATTTTTATTATCGGAATAAAGCCAAGATAAACATATAAGTAAGGCACAACACAGATCAAAAACCGGGCACAAGCCTGTACCAAGTGAGAAAGGGGTGAAAACAATACATGGGGAGAATGACAGTCAAACAGAGTGGAGCAAAAGGTGGCTTACAAAACAATGCAATCTTGTGTAAGCTCAACCTAACAGTATCTGCAACACATAATGCACAAGGAAAAATGCAGTAGTGTTAAAGCAGTCGACGTGACGTTTTGATCTCTATCTCCAACAATAAACTGGGATCATCTTCAGGACTACATTAGTTACTATTGCCTGAGTATTGAAAAGAGGCCTGTGGGAATAAACAGGAAAAAGGGGAAGAAAGGGGGAGAAAAAACAATTTTGTCTCAGGAAAAATTCACGTTTAAAAATAAGCATGTCAGGCATATTAGAGTGATTTCAATTCTGTGACATTGTGCTCAGAAGCAACCGTTTCCAGTGGAAAATTGCAAAAACAATACACGAAGGTGCAAGGTGCAGTTGTGGTGACTGGTGTATGCCGACGTGTTTTCTGTACAAATCAACTGGGACGTCCAAGGAGTGAATGCTAGAAAGGGCATAGGCGTAATTGTGCTCATTTTTCTGGCAGCATCAACAGTGTGTTAAGTGCCTGTGTTGATAAAACGGGCTCTTGGCGGGGTGCCGGAGATGGTGGGTGTTTTCGCCGGTTGACGCAAGAACGGTGACTAGTGTGCCGTTTAGGTGAGGCACTTTGCGGGGAATCATCGCGACGGATTCCGGGTGGCGGCGGTAAAATATAAGCAGGAAGCAGTGCTGATCTGCTCACCGAGGAAAACTGAACTATCGGCATCTATTGGGGAGCCTCGTAGATGGTCTGATACACCTAAGGGCAGAGGTGACTTGATTAGGTGATTCGAAAAGACTCGAGTGGTCTCTAGCTAGTAGGAGACTGTAGTGTCCTGGCAATCAATCAGACAGACACTACAGATGATATATGGTGGTGCTTTATTATTCACGTCTTGCTCCTTCAGGGTCCCTACTCTAACTGCCCTCATCCTGTCCTGACTCCTCCTCTTCCCCTCAGCCCACCTAGCTCCGCCCACCCCAGCTACTAGACTGTCAACTATATTACATCTCCCCCCTTCTTAACAAAATGAGCTTAATGTCTTCAGTGTTCGCAATTCTTCAATCCACCACACGGTTCGGCGGACAGCCTGTTCTTCAAGCCTCAGTAGTGTTGAATCAGTGGTGGGCTTGGTTTTGGTCAATCTTTCCGTTGTCTTAATCAGGGCATTATTGACCACGTTGCGTGTGAACTGTTTACTCTCACACTCCGCAGTCCTCATGTTTCCTTCCTGTGGTGTAACAGCTGTTGGTTCAGATGCTCGGTCTCTTTCATGAGTGGATAATGTTCTGGTCCTCTTCTGAGCACCCGCATCTACTTTTACTTCCTTTTTCTTTTCCGGTCGAGGGCAACACTGTCCTCCAATTCCGAGTCATGTATACCAGACAGTACGGTACTATCTGACGAGACTGTCTTGGTTTGGTTCGATAACTCATTTGCGGCCTCGGGTTGTCTGACGAACCCGTGGGCCATCTGTGCATAGGCATGTCTCTCTCTCATCCGATGATGATCTCTCTCTACTGACACGTCCAGTTTTCCTTGTGGAGTGACTGGCTGGTCCCTTCCCATCCGGTGACTAAGGTCTACTGTCTCTGTTTTCCTTTTGTAGGTCCTTTGAGTCAGCCTCGCGGACCCCTTCAGGGGTGATGGTGTCTGATCTATGTCCGGATATACTTGTGACTGACATGACAGGTTGTCTTGTGGCGTGACTGAGTATTCAGAGTCCTTAGTGTGTGACGTGTTGCTCTTGACGGGAAGTATGTCCTTTGGTTCCATGGTGCGTTCGGGTGGTTGACGCCATGGCTGTTGTCGGGACCATGACTCGGTCGACTCACGGGATTGAACAGATGGGCCCTCTGGGTCAGAGAAGTCTCTTGTCGACTTCCAGGATCGGACAGACGCGCTCAATGAATCAGAGGAGTTCCTGGCCATACTCCTTTTGAAGCGTTCCTTTGAGACTGTATCGAGTAATGGATGTCTGAAATGAGTAGGCCGTGACACGTTGTTCGTTGACTCAGGGTTGTCTTTAAAACGCTTCTCCGGGCGCCTTCGTCGACTTGTCTTTGGCGCTGTTTCATTTGAGAAGTTGTTCAACAACCACGTGCTTGTTCTTTGTGTTTGATCTTGAGGTTTTCCATCTTTGCCTTTCTCACATGTCAACGACTTCTTCTCAGTTTCTTCGTTGTCCCAGGTGCCATTGATGCGTTGGTCTTTTCCTGTTCGTTGTTGGGGAGGGTCAGTTCGTCTTATGCAACCTATTTCTTCTTCCCACTTATTTGGTGCTCGGACACCCATGATATGGGTGTGATGTGTTCTCCTGCTGGATGTTCCTTCAGACTCATCTTCACAACTTGGCGAAGAATGTTCCTGCGCCAACTTCCAGTTTTGACCATTTTGATTTCTTCTTCTATAGTTTGTCTTCCTTACTCTCTTGTTGTGCAGGTTGCCTTCTTGTCCAGGAGTGCAATCTGTCCCACTTGACGCTCCCTCCTCATCAGACTTTGAATGACACCTTGAGGGTGAAGAACTCCTTGAGGTTGTTCTTTGACTGATTGACTCGGAGTGCTCCTTATCACTTTATCTCTCTCGTTGTCTTTTCACTGGTCTGCCTTCCCTCTCTCTCCTTTTTGTTTTGTGCATTTTCCGAGTTTCATCCGTCCAGCCATCTTGATATGTTCCTTTCAAAGGCAAGTCCTTTGATCTGTCTTTTGCCTTGACGTGTGTTCCAATTTCAGCCGTCCTAATGATTTCTTCTAACGACCAATTTCCTTGCAGGATCTTGAGCTTTGTGTCGGGGTTTGCACAGCCTTCAATTATCCGGAGTCGAACTGCGTCCTCATTCGTAAAGGTATTAAAGTGGCAGCCTTGTACCAGGTTTTGCAACCGAATGATGAAACTTGGCAATGGTTCACCTGGTTCCTGCCGAGCTGTGTTGAAAGCGATGCGCTCATGATCCACTTCCATTTGTGCAGAGAGACGGGCACATAGCTTCTCTTGGAGTCTTTCATAGATTTCTGTGTCTTCTTTGGAAGATGTTTTGATTGGGCATCGGCTGCTCCTCCACCAAATGGAGGAGCAGCATTAGACATTTCCTCTCTCTTTGTTCACGATTGGCATCCAGGAAGTCACCCAATGTTGCCAGCCATTGGTTCTGTTTGAGACACAGACTCCAGGTATCCATCTGCACCCCTGGGGGTGGTGCTTCAATGCAGGGATTGAACCGTTGTGCTACTTCTTCCCCCGCCATGAGAGAGGATTTTGATGGATTATATTTGCAGGGCACGGGCTGTTCACTCGTCTTCTCGTCTTCTTAGCTGATCCTCTTTAGTCGGAACCTGTGGTATGGTCATGTGCTGGGACGTTGATAATCTTTGCAATCATCACAGTATGTTTCAGTGAATCACTTAGATTTCGTGCGTTCCGAAGTGTCCACCACCCAGCTGCACTGTGCTAGACACAAGGTTCCTTTTCTTTTGAGTCGCATGCTAGTGGCAGGTGGTTACCAACTTTTCTGCGGTGATGTTGGGCAAGTTTGACATCTTTGTTCGTTCGGGCTTTCCCTGTGTACTGGCACAAGTCCTCCAGTCACTTCAGTGAGTATTGTGCTTGTTTCTCGGACTGTCTTTCACAGTCTTGCCCTCTTCTGAACTTCGTGCATTTCTGTCCAGCAGCTCCTCTCTTTTGCGCTCTTCGGTGTGTGTTCACCATCACCTTTACCCGTTGTTTGCATTTGCTTGCGCTTGTTTTCTTATTATACTTCTTGCATTTGCTCATGATTATTGATGTCCACTTGTCGTTTTTACCGGGCTCTTGCATGCATCTGTGCTTGTTTCTTTTCCTCACTTGCGTTGGCCAATGTTTGTTGTATCACCTTTGTAGGTGCTCGTGCTGGTTTGCTGTTTCTCGCCAATGTTTGTTTATTCGCTTTTCCAATGCTTGTTTGTTTCTTTTCACCACTGCTTGTTGGTGTCTACTCGCCACTGCTGGTTGGTTTCTACTCGCCAATGCTTGTTTGTTGGCTCTTGACAGTGCTTGTTTGTTCTTCGCCAATGCTTGTTTGGCCTTCACCAATGCTTGTTTGGTCTTCACCAATGCTTATTTGGTCTTTGCCAATGCTTGTTTGGCCTTCGCCAATGCTTGTTTGTTCTTCGCCAATGCTTGTTTGGCCTTCGCCAATGCTTGTTTGGTCTTCGCCAATGCTTGTTTGGTCTTCGCCAATGCTTGTTTGATCTTCACCAATGCTTGTTTGGCCTTCGCCAATGCTTGTTTGACCTTCGCCAATGCTTGTTTGACCTTCGCCAATGCTTGTTTGGTCTTCACCAATGCTTGTTTCTATTATGTTCACCAATGCTTGTTGCTAAACTCGGCTCGCCTGACCTCAAAATGGCCGCCAACCGTTTACACAGGGAGGATGTCCCAAAAGTTGCCTGACTCAAAGATGGCCGCCGTAGTTGTCTGCAGGCACTACTTTCTCTCTCTGCACTCGACCCGATTATTCACACAGGACTCACCGGCAGTTGCTTCCAGGATCAGCATACTCCAGATTTGGCTCCCTCTGGTCACTGTTACTGTCTGGTGATGTTGGGGTGGGCTCCCGCCTTACTTTGCAGGGTCCTTCGGCGGCGGCGTGCCAAAACCCGCGCATCCGGCGTGAGGTTTTCCGACGTCGGAGCTCACTCGGGCTCCAATTTCACCGCGCTCAGCAGCGCTTGGCAGGAGACCTTCTTGGGGGCAGTAGACCTTCGTGGAGCGATGTCCTTCACCCTGAGGCACTTTCCTTCCACCTTTGGGGCTTGGCAGAGTCTGAGTGGGCTCCCGACTTCTGTTTCGTTGGGGCATGCCAAATCACACGCATCGGGTGTGAGTTTTTTTTTCGATCACGGGCATTCGAGCCCCGGTTTTCAGGCACTCAGTCGCGCTCCTCAGCCGGTCCTTCAGGGACAGATTCTCCCACCGCTGGGCACTTTTTCCAGTTCTCTGCAGCACGGCAGGGTCGGGGTTGGGCTCCCGATCCCTGGCTCAGTCCATTTCAGCCCTCACCTCACTCGGGCACTTCCAGTTTCTTTTGGCGCGAACAGCGCTCGGTTCAAAATTTGCTCCGACACCCTGGCAGCAATTACCTCAGCTGCACCAGGGGAACTCCACATAATTCACTGATCGCGGAGCACACATTTTGATCGCTGATCTTCTGACGGCGATCATGCTGGGGCTCACGTGTCGCTTCGGCGACCTCTTCGACGCGACGCCCAGGGACCAGACAATGTTCCTTTCTGGGTTTCAGGATAGCAAGCTGCTAATCCCACCCTCGTCGCCAGTTGTAGTGTCCTGGCAATCAATCAGACAGACACTACAGATGATATATGGTGGTGCTTTATTATTCACGTCTTGCTCCTTCAGGGTCCCTACTTTAACTGCCCTCATCCTGTCCTGACTCCTCCTCTTCCCCTCAGCCCACCTAGCTCCGCCCACCCCAGCTACTAGACTGTCAACTATATTACAGAGACGATTAACAAGGAAGGGAGATTACCTGATATTGTGCACAGAGATAGCCTGTTGAGGCTTCTGTGAAGACAAGGCGGCACAACAGGACGTCTATGGAGCGTTCCTGTCCCAATGCAAATGGCCTGCGGGAAGGAAACATGCTTAAGTAGGGGGTGGCCATTATGCGTGAAACCATGAAAAGTCAATGGGCGAGGTAGTTTACCTATCAAAAGTGGTGGAGTGCCTCGTGCGAAAAAACTGGACGGCTTGCGGCACGGCTCGGCTGCTAATTGATGCAGTCCGGGTACTAGTTGGTCCTGTGAAGAATAATTACAGGGATCAGGGCCAATGTAAACCCACTTTTGCCTGCCATTGAAGCCTGTAGTGTAGTTCAAAGCTGCTATTTCTTCCTTGCAAAATAAACATTTTAGTAGGTCTAAACCGGACTTTTTAACACCTATAATTCACCCAAAGATAGGCCCTAAAGGCCCACTGGCGTGGCTCAACGTATTTTAAAAGTACTGAACGTAAGTTCAATGCTTTACATGCACTCACAGTGAAAAATCTCCATTTTGTTTACTGTGGCAAGCTGGGTAGCCGTGAGAAAACACTGGGGTACAGTAGACAGATAACCTGGGTGTGGGTCTTTCTGACAGGTTGGCTGTGGACTATATGTGCCCCTGCTCTGAGTGTACTTCAAAGATTGGACTGAGGGCTGTAGCCAGCCCTTCCTGACTCCAGGAGAAGTCTACCCGGTCACTGACAGATGCAACTCACACCAACCCTGCCAGCCCTTTGTTTCTGCATCCAGGCTGGAGTCAAACTCAAGGGAAAGAGAGGAACTAACCAGAACCAGTTTTAGAGTTAGACACAATGTGTCCCCACTCACAGGCGTGCACTGGGCATAAAAGTGATATCCACAGAAGCTGAAATCAGATCATTCCTGTATATGTGACAAATCAAAAGAAGGACTGCCCTGCTGACTGACGACTAAAGGAAGACTGTGCCTGATGGCGAGACCCAGGAACACAGATGTCACTCCAAGGGTCAACTTCCTGATCCTTTGGTTCAAGTCAGACTGCACTTCTCACTGCCAAACTGAAGATTTTACCAGATCTGATGTAGAGACGCGAAGAGCCATGCAGCTCCTAACTAGAGACTTTACTGTATCCAATGCGGAGGGATGCAGAGCCCCACATCTCTTGACTGGAAGCCTCACTAGATCCAACGCAGCACAATGCAGGAAGATGAGGAGCCATGTAGAGCCATACTATACAGTTCCTCAGCAAAGGCTTCACCAGATCTGGCACCAAACAGTGAAGAGCCCTACAGAGCTATGCAGTTCTTAACTGAAAGCCTCACTGGATCCAGAAAAGAGTGATGCAGGCCTGACTGAGCCAAACCACACTGACCGTACAGCAAAGCCAGAAGGTGAAACTTTCCAACGGGCAGGCCTAGTTCTGTATCTGGCCCACGTTCCATCGTAGTCAGCCTGAACTTATGAATTTGCCCCATGCAGGTATGACCATATACCTGCAGTTGATGCTCTGTGCCTCTTTGTGTTATTTTTAATCGTAAACTTTAAAATCTCAAAACTCCAGTTCTACTGATTGGATTTTTGTCATTTTGGTGTCATTTAATTTTTTTAAATGTTACTCTGTTCTTCTAAATTCATCTGGAATTTTTCGTTGTTGAATTTTTACTTTATTACTGTTTGGATGCTACAGAATTATTTTACACATTGCCTATAATTTAAACCTGACTGCTTCTGTGCTGTCCTTTTTAAGTAGAGGTTTATTCAGTTTCTTGTCTGGTCCGCCTGATAAGGCTTGTGATTAATATTTGAAGAGGGTACTTCATTCCTTCAAACAATATTCCAGTTTCTTACAAGGGTGGTAAGGAATCTCTTGAAAATTATGTGTCGAGGAGAAATATTGGTGTTTAGTCTAAGTTTGTTGGGTTTATGTGTAGAGCAATTAGGTTGGGCACCTTACAGTTGTGTGCTGAATGTGTTCCTTTTTTCTACACTATAGAGCGGGGCCTCATACTCCCGAGCGGTCGCCGGGTGAGGTGAGGCCTTCACCCACACAAAGCTGGGTGAGTATCACTAAGAGGAAATGCCTCCATGTGATTTAGCTAATATGCTTTTTAATATGCAGAATGCAAATTATTCATGCAGGTGTGTTGTTTGTACGAGTTCTTGTGTATTCATGCGGCTGTATGTGTGTATTTAGGTGTTGTTGCAAGTAACAAGACTCTTTATCGTTACACTAGGAAGAAGATTTGCTTCTCTCCCTTCAGTGGACATAACTAAGCGTTCAAGGTCCCTGGTAGATATGTAACTTTTTTGAGTACATCTTTTGATCATGTTTTCACACATTATTTATTTAACTTTTCACCTAATAGATTACGTGTATTTGCAGTAGCTATTCTAAGTTTAAAGGTCCTGAAGAAAGCCGGGGCAATTGCCCCTATGGCTGAAACATGTCGACCGTTCTGCATAGCGCTACAGGGTAGTCTCACTACTCAGCGTGTTTTTAATTTTGACACATAGATTTCTGCCTCAATGTTTTAAGAATCCATGTAGTCAATTTTAACTTTCACTTTTTATTTGAGCACTGCACATTATTTACATCAACCTAGGATGAACACCTAAGCTAGATCACTGACGTACATTCCCGCAGCGGCACTATAAGGTCGGATGCGTTTTTGTATGTTCAGTAATTCCCACATGACGTAACTTCCACCACAAGGGTGGTCTGATGGGAATCATTCTAACTTGTGTTCTTAACAACATTGTGTTTTGAACTGCATCTTGTTTTCAACAGCACTTTTCACGCATTCATCCAACTGTGTCGCAGTCCGGTATAGTCACACACCATCTTCAGACCTGGTCTGCTCTTCTGTGTGTTGTGTTTAGTCTAAGTAACATTTTCTGATGGATACATCTGCTCTTAGATTCCACACCAAGTGAGTGTGCTTCAAAACAATACCTCCTATGGAGATGGGATTTAATAGTGGTGATCCAAGGATGTCATGCAACAGAGCCCTTCTAAATTATGTGTTACTGTGTGTTTGGCTTTAGAGGTAGTAATGTTGAGCAAAAGAAGGCAAGGATCACCTCATGACCACCTGGCAGATATTAGCCACAGAACGGCTTCAGTTAGAGCCATGAATACAACCATGGTCACAGAGAATGGCCATAATTGGCCTCTGCAGGATTCTTATGACTAGGGGTAGTAGAACCTGATAGGGGGATTGTCTCAACAAGGTATTACGCATTTGGTGACCACCTTGTTCTTCTTGGCTCCAGCAGAGCCCACACAAATCTACTCATCCACTCTGTCCTGAGAGGTGCGATTGATGTATTATAACCTTGCATATCTGGGAGTCAGACAATAAAACTTGTCTTTTTCATTGGTTGGGTGAGGAGCGACAAAGAAAGATGGAGTAGTAATAGATTGACCCTTATGAAAGGCAGGTATCTATGTGGGTAAGGATGTGCAAGTGCAAAAGGTTCATTTAATCTGGGTAGGAAACTTTGAAAAGTAGACAGAGAGGGAATGAAAATGGTCCAAACTAAGATTGCCACTAAAATACCATGGAACTATGCAACTACACATTGGCTTGAATGAAGACACCATCAGGTAAGTAAACATAAAATTCCAATTCCACAGGGAAACAATTAATGCAGTGAACACATGGAGTGGGAAAGCTTATAGAAAATAAGAATTGGTGGTCAGAAAGACAAATGAAAGGGGACAAGGCAGCCAAACAGCCGCTTCCAGTCCCATTAGTGCAAAAGACAGGGCAAATTGAAAATAATAGAAATGCAGGGCGAAGTTTAAATTTGTTCTAGAAACCCATATAAATGTATTTCATAGCAGTTTTCTTAGCAGCTAAGATGCCATCTATCACTTTATGAGGAAGGCTTCAATCTCTAAATGTGCACTTACATTGGTTGGAGTTTGGGGCAGAACACCTGACAATCCTGCTGTGAGAGCAAGTCCACCCTGTGTAAGATAGTGGTGGATGGCCCAATGTTGAGTGCCAACACATCAAAATACCAGATCTTCCTTGTCTTGTCTGGGGCAATCAAAACTAACTGTACTGAATACCCTGCAACTTCTGCAACACTTTGAACAGAAGCAGAAGCAGTGGAAAATGTACAGCAGGTCATGAGACTAGCTGAACCTGAAGGTATCTCCTATGGAACCATGTGAGGACACTTCCTGCCATAATGAAAATAACCAGGAATGAACCACCCTAAATGGAAAGGTTCACCTCCATCAATTCAGGGTAAAGCATTTTCTTCCAGTGAGAAACGTCTGGGAGTGTATACTATCACAGCAAGGGAACATGAAAGATGAAGCATTACCAAGAAAATTCCCCTTCCTGTTCCCTTTGCAAGAGGCAAAAAGCCTTGCCACACTTGGTCCATGACACACAGCCCCCCTGTTTGTTCGTGTAATAGAGAATAGTGGCATTGTCTGACAAAGTCTGAATGGCGTTTATTCAGACTTTAGTAAGACATGTCATCATGGCATTGTGGGCCATATGTAATTTTAGTATATTTATAAGCAGATTCTGTTCTGACATGTACCAAAAGCCTTCCACCATCATATCACCTAGTGGGATACCCCAGGCCATCAAGGAGGGATCTGTGGCTACAATAGCTTTCACTTGTGGAGTGCTCAAGGGACTACCTTTCACAAGGGGGAGATGTCTTTACACCAGTTCAGATATGGATGAATTGATTAGAAAATCTACAACTGACCTGAGATACCCCTTGAAGCAAGAGCCACTGCAGTTGCAGGTACCTCTGGGGTCGTTGATCTTCTATCTGGTGTACATCAATGTTAGACAGAAATAAATAAATGTAGAGGTGGTTGGTAGATCACTACGAATAATAAAGTTTCCAACATATTACGTGCAGTCAAAGGTTTCAGTAACTTAAACCCAAGCTCAACTCCTGGTATCGATGGCACAGAGCAGATAGGCTTAATTTAAGGATAATGAGTAATTCATTTAAAAGCAACACAGCAGTTAAAAAATGGTATATATTTTTAACTGCACAATAGTGATACGAGGCACACACACGCCATCAACCCCATGTGGCCAACAGTATGGGGGTGGGTGGATCTGACTCCCAGCAGTGCCCAGACATATGAGGGGTGGGTGGATATGACTCCCAGCAGTGCCCAGACATATGAGTGGTGGGTGGATATGACTCCTAGCAGTGCCCAGCAGTATGGGGGTGGGTGGATATGACTCCCAGCAGTGCCCAGACATATGAGGGGTGGGTGAAGAGGACTCCAGCAGTGGCCAGACATATGAGGGGTGGGTGCAGAGGACTCCCAGCAGTGCCCAGACATATGAGGGGTGGGTGGATATGACTCCCAGCAGTGCCCAACAGTATAGGGGTGGGTGCAGAAGACTCCCAGCAGTGCCCAGACATATGAGGGGTGGGTGGATATGACTCCTAGCAGTACCCAACAGTATGTGGGTGGGTGGATCTGACTCCCAGCAGTGCCCAGACATATGTGGGGTGGGTGTATATGACTCACAGCAGTGCCCAACAGTATGGGGGTGGGTGCAGAGGACTCCAGCAGTGGCCAGACATATGAGGGGTGGGTGCAGAGGATGCCCAGCAGAGGCCAGACATATGAGTGGTGGGTGGATATGATTCTCAGCAGTGCCCAACAGTATGGGGCTGGGTGGATCTGACTCCCAGCAGTGCCCAGACATATGAGGGCTGGGTGGATATGACTCCCCACAGTGCTCAACAGTATGGGGGGTGGGTGGATATGACTCCCAGCGGTTCCCAACAGTATGGGGGGTACATCATCATCAGCATACCACAACTACATGGGGGTATGTGCACATCCCTAACTTGTGACCATAATGATAGTGCCATAGCAACACATCACTAACAGCAGTGTCCCACTCCCTGGAGGATGGATTACCTTTACACACTGCATGACACACCACATGTGGGTGATGATGTCAAATTACACATGCATACCCACACATGGAGGCTGCTGGCGAAATACACACCCTACCATCATGACACAATAGTGTATAGTGATGTAACAGCCTACCAAACAAAGAGAGCGAAAGGGAAGACACACTGTAACGCACATCCCAGGACTGATATGAATGTCCAGGTGGTGGTTAGACCACCAAGATGTAGTCTCCCATGGTAGAAATAGGGTTGAAACCCCTCAGATACAAGAAACAAAATTGTGAATCAAGTGCCCAAATACCCTGCATAACAATTCCCAACATAGGGGTAGGCTGTGATTACACACATGCATAGTGGTGAAAAGGATGAATGTGAACATGAAGGCATTTGTACAGGGAAACATCCAAAACAACGAAGTTGAAATTATGACTTACCTGAACTGCGAAGTCCAAACAACGACGAATCCCGAACAGCGAAGTCCTAAACTACGAATTTTCAGAATAACGAAAGCCCTAAACCACAATTTGTTTTCTGAACGAAGTCCAGACATTACGTCACTCCTCTCCGCCTCCCCCCCAACCCCTTCAAACTGCAAAGCAGTGCAACTGTAAAATGGGAGCTAAGGCCTGACATTACATCACTCCTCTCCTCTCCGCCCCTCCCACCCCTCATTGGTACAATGAAGACAGCAAACTATGCGTGGCATTTCTCAGACCCTTGAACATACATTCTCTGGCCCTGGCACAATGCATAGCACGTCACTCTTCTAGGCCCCTCACCCCTCTTCGAACCTTGGAAACAGCAGTGCCACCATCTGGCTGGCAGGCAACGAGGTCTGCCAAGGCTTGACATTGCGTTTTGTTTGCCCCCTGGCACAATTTGTGGCATGTCACTCCTCTCCGCCCCCCTACTGCTCATCTACACATGATCAGCTCTCCCTGAATCAGGCTCTGGAAACTTGAGTTACACAGTGACCTTTCGCGCTCCTTGTTTATTTCTAGTACCAAACGGTGGACTGTGAATATTATGCGGTATTACTTGTGCTTTTTGTGAGTGTCTGCTTTCATTTGGTGCTAGGATTAATTGGAAAACCAGGCAGTGGTACTTTCATTTATCTGGCTTTGAGTAAAATCCAAAGGATGCTCCCAGTACGTTCCTCTTACTTTGAATAAAATATGAGGATGGCACTATGTTTCACAATGGCATGATAAACACATTTCTCTTATTTCATAAAGACCTGTGTTCAAAAGAGTGGCAGCGGGCGAGAGAGACATGGCACACGGTGTAAGCTCTCTCACCGCGTCTATCGCACTTCTGCAATTGTAGGAGCTCAGTTACTTCACTAGTAGCCTGTAATGGTTTGTTAAAGAAAGAACTCCGATATCATCTAAACAGGACAAGTTTCTCTATCACGATTTTGAGCCGAGCGGATTTAATGTACTTTTATTTACAACAACACCCACCTCAGATTAACTACTTTTCCTATTTGCTTGCACTGCTGAATGGACTACGCTTACACATGCCAGTTCGCACTGGAGACAGTTCTTTACAGTTGGCAAAGTCGGCTCACTGAAGCACATCCCTTGTTGTTGTGCAGAGTAAAGGGACATGTGTGGTTTTTAAATAGTACAGGAAAGCACTAAGTGGTATAATAGGGTAATTAGCCATTAGTATATTTTTCGTGGTTAAGGAAGTCATAGTTAAAAATGTAGTCATTTAGCATTGTTCGTGGTTCAGCATTCGTGGTTTAGGAATTCGTTGTTTAGGAAGTGGTTTAATCATAGAACCATTTGTACATACTCAAAAGACAAGTACAGTGAGTTGCAAGCATGGCACAGACGAATGAGCTGTAGACATCTGTGAGCAGGCATGGCCATTGTTGAAGGGAACCGTCACCAAAAAAGGGAATGTGCACACATGTCAGCACAACAATTGTGCAACTGTCTGCAGTGAAGATGTAAGGTGCCACAGAGGAAGGAACACTCCGTGGGTCAATGTCTCTAGACAAACTGAACACATACAACCAATGATTAATTGCAGAGACATTGTGATGGCACACAGATACCATGGTCCACCTCATGACCATTACCAAAAAACATCTTTCAGAACCCCAAAACATTACCATGACACCAACTCCAGGTCCCTCATCACCAACATCAAGTACCTGAAATGCAATAGTGTTGAACGTAAAATAAAAGGCTTTATTCAGCACAAACAAAAAAGATGTCCAAAAATGAGTCTCTGCTCAAATAAGGCCAATGGCCAGTCCAGAAATTAGTCCATGTAGGGGGACACTAGGTAGGCCATCTACCCCAACTTGCATGCACATGGAGTACTCAATGTGTTGTGGACCCTTGGGGGGCATGATCGGGGGCAGGACTAGACACCGCAGGGACAGGAGTGGTAAGGGTAGGTGTGGTGGGTGCAGGTGTGGACGTATCCTCCTCAGTGCAGCGTGCAGTGCCGAAGGTGGACTCAGTGCTGCACACTGCAGTCAGTTCGGCCAGCCCAACCCCTACACCCGAGGACACAATTGGAGTAGAGGGAGAGGGCTGTGAGGGTTGCACTGTGACTCTGGCTGCTTGTCTGCAGTCTAACTCCAGTCCCTGTGGGTGTGCCTGCAGCCCCCTGAGTGTGCATGCCAGGAGGTGTGCGCTTCGACTTTTGTGGGGGTGTGCTGCGTGTGTCCGTTGGTGTGCATGATCTGTCTTCCTGTGTGTGCCTTGGACAGGTATGGGAGATGTAGTGACAATGTTTGACTTTATTAAATATGATATACTTGAAAAGTAATTGATTCAGTAATCTACATACCTTTTTGTGGTACATTCCATCTCTGGGACCCTCCTATGCTGTATCGTTTAGCACCCAGGTCCCAGCGACTTGTTGGGTAAAACCCCCCCTTGGTAATATTCTACCACAGTACAGCAAGCTGTATGGGAGAGCAGGGGAGCAGGTGAGTGCTGACTCCACAACCTTTGACTGTGCACCTGTTCTGTGAGTGTCGCAACAGGCATTGTGTATTGGTGGGACATACATGCAATGTGGTTTGGAATGAATCACAGGGGGTGTACATGTTGCTGTCTCTCATGCAGAGCATGATGTAGTTCATGTGTGCTCACTCCTCTCTTGCATTGTGCTTACTGTGACATTCACTGCATATTGAATGACACATTCAGCCATGCCAGACCTTGGTGGCTTTATTTCCAAATGTCCTGAGGTGGAACAGTGGTCCCCCCTGAGTGACAGCTGACTGTACTCACATATGTTTATGACTTGAGGGGACCTGTGGTGCGATTGTCCAAAGGATGTGTACACCCCTCATGGACATTTATGTGTGTGAATGTGCCTTGTCATGTGGGTGATTGTGTATGCGATGTATTGCACCACTACTGCATGGCGTATGCAGCAGCTCTCGACATCCGATGTGACAAGTAAGCAGTGCTGTGTGCCTGACTTGCAAAGCTAGCATGGCACCTGTGACACCCCAGTGCCATGTGGTACATGTGCAAAGTGAGGGTTGTATCCGCTGTTGTCAGTGACAGGCGAGTGCTCTGTGCCAGGGTGTGTCTGTCTGGTCTGCTGAGGACATCGTTAGGGCCATCAGGTCTGCGGGGGACACTCGCCGGCGCCTGCAGAATGTGCAGACGAGGTGGCAGGACATCGGCTGCTGGGCCCGGCGTATCGCCCGGGTCCAGCTGAAGATGTCACCTCCACACCGACATGGTGGACACCTTCACCTGACCCCCCACATGCTCCGTATCCTGGTGGTGGTGTTTCCAGACCTCCATGGGCAGTTGGAGGAGAGACAGGAGCAAGGAGGGCATAGGTACCTAGCTGTTTGTTGTGTTGTGTGTCACCTTCTTTTTGAAGTGCTTTGAAGCCTGGCTACACTCCCACAGGTGTGGTGTCAGCTCAGACAGGTTATTTGTGCAGTGCCTTTTCAGCTCCCCATAGTCACCTGGTGCTCATTTTCATCCCTTTCCCTCCTTAACATGTGTCCTCTGGTCTGTGTGTAATCACATTTGCACATGTTCATCTAGGGTGCAAGAAAATCAGACTGCACATTGATTTCCGCATCATGTGGGAGGGTGGTCTGTGACATGTGTTGGGACCTTGCCTGTGCCATGACCTGTGCACTGTGTTGGGGCTCCATATTTGTTGGCAGTGATGTTGACTATCAACATAGGAGTGTAAGGTTTCAACTGCACACTCTTGCAGCATGCATGACGTATGTAGTGTCCTTAGACATGATGTACATCACTTGGAGATATGCATGGTGCCATGACGGTTGCTCATGGTACAGTCAGCTCATTCTAGACCCACGGATCAGTGTGCCCCCTACAGTCCCCTGAGACACCCTGGCCTCCTAATCATGTGTGTCATCCAACACTGTGCCCATTCTATGTGGGTTCAGCATGGCTCTGCCTCTGTGGCATTGGTCCCTGGCATAGTTTGTATTTTTCTTTGTCTGCTATGGACAGAGATACAACATTTGGTGTGTGCGTACTCACACTGGCCAGTGCCTGTGTGCCTATTCACAACAATCTGTTGATGGTTGTTTGTCACAAATATGTTTTGCCAGCCCCACGAGTTGATGTTGGGTTACTTTTGGAATTGTTGCTGCACAGTTTTTGTTACCCCGATTCAGAGGTCTCACTTCTTGAGCTGTATCAATCACATTGACTGAGGTATGGGGGTGTTGTGTGGGCGAGGTCTACATAGGCCCGCCTGATTTAGCCTTGCCAGGTCTGACCTGTGGGTGAGAATTGACTGAACAGTGATTCACCATGCACTGCCCCTGTGATGGTGGCCAGTGATTTCATTTTGAGCTTTGCAGCCTATGTTGTTTTTTTCCAGACATGATTCAGACTCATACATTTTAGCCACATGTATGTAGTTCAGATGCAACGCTGTTTTGTGTGTGTGCATACATCTGTCTCAACATTTTGCCTGGGGATAAGGGTGTGTCCACAATGCAGCAACAATTTTCTTCATCACAATTGCAAACCCATTAGCTTAAGCATTGTCCTGAGTTGGGACATGTGTGCCACTCCACATGACAGCCAGTATGTTTTATTTGCAAGCAATTGTGTCATCAGGGAATGGATACCCATGTGAGGACTGACATAATTCAGGTTGTGTCACATAAATGATTGTACCTTGTCACTCACAACACTTTTTAAGAGTTGATCATGTTTAGAATGTGTTAATATGACAAATTATGTAAGTGACACTTATGTGCCTGCATGATAGATGTCTCAATGTAGTGCACACAAAATTACATTTTCTCTCTAATGTAAGACGCTGGCACCTTTTCAAAGAGGCCAGTGTTAGCGATAAATGGTGTGCCTTGATCTCCATATACATGTTCCCACAGTGATCTTGGGGTCTTAAAAGTCCTTTGTAGTCGATTATACAAACTAAGGAGTGTCAAGACATCAAGACCTCCGTTGGACCATGTATATGGACAATCTGCCACGCCATTTGTTTCTATGAGTTTTATTTAGAAGTGTGCCAGCTTTTTCAATGAATGTGAAAAGGTTTTTTGTGTGCATTTCCTTGTGAGACATCTTTCATGCAGGCACATAAGTGTTCTTTTCACAAAAAGGCAAATTACCACTTTCAATTCATGTTGATTGTGTGAAGTTTTGTGAGTCCCAGGGTACCAACATTTATTTGAATTACATTTTTGACCAATGCACTTACAGGGCTCTGAGTGTGGTTACACCTTGGTGAGTGAGGTGGGTTAGATTGCCGTGAGGGGCACCACTACTGTCTATTTCTTGGTGAACAAGAGGTGGCATCACTTCATTGTATTGATCTGCTCTCCTGTAAACAAACACTAGCTTCTCTGGGTATTTCTCATTCAAGTTGTGGCCTGCTGTGTTCTTTGTATCCTTGAGTCCAAGTAGCATTGTGTCTATACCAACTGGGCAGTACAAGGCTCAAAGATGTGCAGAGTTATCCGGCTGTTACTCATGATGCATGGCATGATTTGCACTGTGACCTATTGATTTTGTGCCCATGTGTCAGATGTATACAGGTGCCTGATGCATTTCTGTTTTTTCTCCTTGCCCACAGCATCATCACCCGAAACAGGAGGAGACAGCTGCACGGACCTAGAGGAGGGACCCAGCCACAGTGCCACCAGCGCTGAGGAGTCGAAGGGAGTCAGTGGCATGGAGGCTGAGGAGAGTCAGTCTGCGGACCTGTTGAAAGGAAACAAATCCTACCATGCCGATGGATCCGATTCTGACTCCCAGGAGGAGGGGGAATATGCCGCAACACCTGGCAGCATCACTGTGACTGCCCCGCCTCCTCCAGAACCATCTCCACCCTCCCAGTTGCACCGGTCCCTTCTGCCTGTGCAGCCCCCATGTCTCCTTTGGCCCTGGAACCGCAGCCCCTGCCCTGTCTCCCCTGCTGCCCTCAGTGCAGAGTCTGTGGACTTCGCCATATTCAGGTGGGTCATACATCAATGCTGAATGTCCTCCATGGCCACACTCGAATCCTGACCAAGTTGCTGTCGTTCATGGAGGGCATGTCAGCTACGTTGTCTGACAAACGTTGGATTATGCAGTCCATGGACTTATCACTGACGGCAGCAGTTTCCCTCCTGCAACGGTCTGACTCATCCATACCCTCTCTCCCATAAGGACTTCTCATCTATTGTAATTGACGTTTACACCCCCATGCTTGAGAGGTGCACGTGTTTACGAGTTGCTGCTAATGTAGATTGAATATTGGGAATCAGTACGTATTCCATGCCCAGTATATTCTCGTGTTTACACCCCCATGTCTTGTGAGGTGCACGTCTGTTAATAACTGTGTATTTATTTACCTTCATTATCATGTTTCATCTATTGTAATTGACGTTTACACCCCCATGCTTGAGAGGTGCACGTGTCTACAAATTGCTGCCAATGTAAACTGAATATTAGGAATCAGTACGCATTCAATGCCCAGTATATGCTTGTGTTTTATTGTGATCTGTGAGCAACGGTAAAGGCATTTTCACCAACATTTAAACAAAACTGTTAATATGTAATGGTTCTCGGCTCTTATTATGAGACACGCATGGTTGTGCTTATTGTAGTTTCAAATGGAGGGCAATATGACAATACACATTTACGCACTGTGTATTTATTTACCTTCATTATCATGTTTCATCTATTGTAATTGACGTTTACACCCCCATGCTTGAGAGGTGCACGTGTCTACAAATTGCTGCCAATGTAAACTGAATATTAGGAATCAGTACGCATTCAATGCCCAGTATATGATTGTGTTTTATTGTGATCTGTGAGCAACGGTAAAGGCATTTTCACCAATATTTAAACAAAACTGTTAATATCTAATGGTTCTCTGCTCTTAATATGAGACACGCATGGTTGTGCTTATTGTAGTTTCAAATGGAGGGCAATATGACAATACACATTTACGCACTGGCCCGAGCTTCAGAGTAGTATTTCCTCTATGTTAGTCACTCACGTGACTTGACGACGAGGTGATACAAACACGGAAGTAGTTTGCCTCTTTGACTCGTAACAGCGAGGCGCTGTGGAGTTACAGACCGCGGCTGCGGCTATGCTCACAAGTAAGTCGACCATTGTAAAAACCTGGCGTCTATCTGTCCGATTTTACCGCGGGATGGACCATAATATATTATATTGACTCATGTTTTGTTCCTTTGTAGATTGGAGCGAATTCAAACCACTACAACCCACAGGGATTTATGTAGCGCTGATGGCATAATCGTTACTAAAACTACTCATTGATAGCGCGTTTACTACTTGGGACATGTAAGTACTTTAACCTCGTCCCTCAGTTCTAAATGTTTTTTTCGACTGGCGAGCGTCTTTATAATACTGACAATCGCTCCTCTTACTTAAAGCTTGCAGGGACCTGGATATACTGCCGACTGACCCCACATCACCTTCGACTAACATACCAGTACTAATCATATGATATCTGTGAGTACATGATTAGTGATTAGTGATTAGGAGGCCTGCCTTGTTTTAGATTTAGTTTAATTTGATTTAATCTAATCCAATTCGAGTCATGTGAACTAACCCTTCCCCTCTTTCCCTCTAGTGACAGCTGAGGAAGTCCTCTCTACCCCATTAATCTACCAAATAAGAAGGCCGGATATTCAGACCCAAGTAATTAAAGAAAATATGTAAGCGAAAATTCAATTTTCACTCTTGACTCCTGTAATTCAACTACATAGCTGTACTGATTAGACTCCATCTTGTTCCTCTGTAGTCGGCTTCATCATTTGCTGACTTCGTGGGAGTTGCTATTCAGATTCCATGGATTCGGTGCCGGCTGGCCCGTTTTTCAATGGTAAATTTTGAACCCTCCACCTTTAATAAACGACCTAAATTTGATAATTAATTTATGACTTGAAATTTATTGAAATATATTTTTATTTTATAGAATTGTCTTGCCCCAAAATCCTTTTCCTCCTGATGAAGACCCCGTTGTAAGGGTTCAAGTTAACCTTCTGTGTAGGGGTCGAAACGTCGATGGCTCTATTTACCAAATCATCCGGCACTATCCAAGATTAAATGATTCATAATTGTGACCGTAGAGTGATTTCTTTATTTGTTTCTTGTATGATATTGGCTTGAATAAGTTACAGCCTTTTATAAGTGACAATGAATGTATTGTATTTGAATATATAATTTACTTTTTTCTCTCAATCACCTTACTCTTCTCATTTCACACATCCCTCCCTTTCCTTTTTCCTTATTTGGGGCTCTAATATTTTTACACTGCTAAATTGCATTGAACATATGGCACATTGTGATGTAGTGACAATGTTTGACTTTATTAACTATGATATACTTGAAATGTAACTGATTCAGTAATTTTGTGGTACGTTCCGTCTCTGGGACCCTCCTGTACTGTGGTAGAAGGCTGTCCAGCAGGGACTGGTTTTCCTCATCAGTGAAGGCTGGGGCCCTCTCTATAGTAAAAGCCATGAAATGCCAGGGGATGCAGAGACAGCAGCAGTGTGGTCCACTCCAATGTTGTGCAGGCAAGTGCCCTCTCAGGGCTTCATGCTGCCTTAAATTAGTGCTGCCGAGGGGCTTTCAGTTCGGGGAGCACAGAGTGGTAGGTCAGATTCATTTGCATCGTACATTTCCTCCAATCCCTTTAAACATACGCTCTGACACGCATTCGCAAATTTGAGCTTCAGCTCGACAATCATTTTGCAAAATTGAATATTTTGGGCCAACTGACTTTTGCAGGGCACCTGTAGCACACTCAAATCTCAGTATCCAGGACACCCAGGATGGATTCAGGGCCTACTACTCGTCCCCTATGTATCCCCTAAGTGTACGGTGCATTTCACGTGCTCGCGTGTAGCACCATTGCAATAATGATACGATGTGCACATATGCCCGGAATGTAGGGGTACGGTGCGTTTGCGTATGGCACGATATAATAGTGATACGATGTGCACATATGCACGGAATGTAGGGGTGGGGAGCGCTCACGTATGGCACGATTACAATAGTGATACGATGCGAACACACGCCCGGAATGTAGAGGTACGGTGTTAGTTCCACGGTGCATTTCACACGCTGATGCCAATGCTGGGGTACAATGTGTTTCCCACGGTGCATTTCACACGCAGGGGTACGGTGCTAGTCCCACAGTGCATTTCACCTGCTGATGCTAATGCAGGGGTATAGTGCGTTTCACACTGTGTGTTTCACTCACAGGGGTACGGTGTGTTTCACACGGTGCGTCTCACACGCTGATGCCAATGCAGGGGTACGGTGCTAGTCCCATGGTGCGTTTCACATGCTGATGCCAATGCAGGGGTACGGTGCGTTTCACATGGTGCGTTTCACACGCTGATGCAAATGCAGGGGTATGGTCTTTTTCCCACGGTGTGTTTCACATGCAGGGGTGCGGTGATAGTCCCACGGTGTGTTTCACACGCTGATGCCAATGCAGGGGCACGGTGCATTTCACATGGTGCGTTTCACACGCAGGGGGTACGGTGCGTTTCACACGGTGCGTCTCACACGCTGATGCCAATGCAGGGGTACGTTGCATTTCCCACAGTGCGTTTCACACGCAGGGGTATGGTGCTAGTATCACGGTGTGTTTCACATGCTGATGTCAATGCAGGGGTATGGTGCTAGTCCCATGGTGCATTTCATACGCTGATGCCAATGCAGGGGTACGGTGCTAGTCCCACGGTGCATTTCACACGCTGATGCCAATGCAGGGGTACGGTTCGCACAAGGATGTCTATCAAGTACTTGTCATAGCATACTTTCATGTGAAGGCCCTAGGTGTGGCAGCCAGTGACATAGCACAGGGCATCAAATCTTGTTGCACAATAGATGTGTGATTACCTTTGGACACATGTCATGTGTGATAGGGTAGTATGTGGCACACATCACCTTGATACTTGTCACATGTGTATCATTTGTCCGATTTTGTCATGCACAGGAACACTGGGTTGGCACAGTCATCACTACCGGCACCTGTCTCCTAATGCCAAAGACTGGGGCACTTTGTCAACTGACATGTCACGCTCAGCATGACCCTATGTGACTATGTCAGGGGTGTGTCATGTGAAACATTGAGCTTGCTGTTTGTGTTCCGTGAACTGCATCTGCTGTTGGTGCATATTACATAGGTCTGTGTTGAGATGGCAATGGTTTCCCATATACGCACACAATGCCACATGTGTATTCCCATGGCTGTTGGGTCTGATGGCATCAGACATCATATTTCCCCCCCCAGGCATACATGTCTGTGTTGTGACAATGGCTGTGTTGTTTTGTAGTAACGTGTACACCTTAATCCCAATGTGTTTGATATGTACATTTGACATTCCAGGTGACCTGTGTGTGTGCCTTGCAGTCAGCTGTCTGGATGGGATGACAACCTTCCACTGCAGGTATTGTGATGTGCGTCACTCCAGTGATATCTCGGGCTGTTACATCAGACCAGACCAGCAGCTCATTTCAGGGCATGTCATGTTGATTTGTCAATCAACAAGTGTATCTGGCTTTTCGTAGGAGTGCCAGCAAGCTGGCATATGTGTCCTGGATGTATTGCACACACCAGACTCCATAGTGACCTGATGTCTAGTAGCAGTTTTGCATGTGCTAAATACATTGCCATTGACGTTGGCTGACTGGTAATCTAAATTTTTCCTAAATATGTCCTGCAGGGCACCGCCTCTACCAAGGCCATTCCCAGACTTGGCTACCATGAGGGAACGTGCCTGCATCCGACTTTATAGATTTACTCAACAGTTGATTCAGGAGTTGACAAACAAGCTGGCACCACATCTCCAACCGCAACACAGGTATCCTACTGCGCTCACCCCCAAGATAAATGTGATGGCAGCCCTCTATTTTTTTGCTAACGGTACGTTTCAATTAACCATAGCTGATGACGGTGGAATGTCACAGACGATGTTCAGCTGTGTCCTGCGTGATGTTTTGGCAGCCATGTTGGGGCACATTGATGAATTCATCAAATTTCCGACTCCTGAAGAGTTGAGAGATGGCAAGAGTGATTTCTATGCCCTGGGAGGGATGCCACATGTCATTGGGTGCATTGATGGGACACATGTGGCTTTGGTGCCACCACAGGCACAGGAGCAGGCATACTGCAACCGTAAACATTATCATTCAATAAATGCCCTTGTGGTGTGTCTTGCTAACATGCTGATTTCCCACGTTGGTGCATGTTTTCCAGGATCGGCACACGATGCATTCATCATGAGGCGTAGCATGGTGCCACAAATGATGCTGCAGCTGCGCAACGAGCGGGCATGTCGTGTTCGTGGGTTAACTCTGTTTGTCCTGTGTGTTTCAGTATCTTTTGCTCTGACGGCATCTCCTGACCCACTGATTTCCATGATTTCTCTATGTAGGGGACTCGGGATATCCCAACATGCCATGACACCTCTCTGCAACCCAAGAACAGCTGCAGATCAGCGGTACAATAATGCACACGGCAGACCAGGCGAGTGATTGAGAGGACGTTTGGCCTTCTGAAGAGCCGATTCCGGTACCTCGATAAGACCGGCGGATCCCTCCCATATGCACTGGACAAGGTCTGTATGATCTTCATCATGTGCTGCATGCTGTACAACAAGGCAGTTGAGAAGGCAGTGCCACTCATCCTCGATCCTGAGGAGCAGGAACATCAACCCGTTGAGGATCAAGGGCTTGGTCACAATGCAAGTGATGAGGAGGAGGAGGAGTATGATATACGGAGTCAGCTCATACGCAACTTCTTCTCATAATAGTGATTCACTGTGAATGGGTGGGCAAGCTTGGAGCATTGAGTGGCATGTGTTGCAATGTGTGTGTCCAGCTGACTGTATGGAAAGTGACTTTGATGTGTGTTCTGATGTGTCACGCAAGTGCTGATGTCATGCCACACAGTAATGCGCAATGACTTTCCTCGAAATTTACATGTGCCCTACATTGTTCGTGTTTCGTAACTGACCATGCCTTTTGCAAAGATTTTTACCGGTGAACTCTTGTGTGTCTGTCATTCCCATTTGTGCCAGTAGGTCATGTCACTGTCACGTCGCTTACTCTGGGCCAGTGGAGAGCACTGCTTTGCAAGCCTTCTCAGTAAGTGGCAGAGAAATTTCTATTCCCATGTAGCCAAGAACGTTGCGTTGATGACGTCACAACGTTGTGCTGTAGCAAATGTAAACGCTTCCGTGGTACCACTCAGGTCCCGTTAATTCCAGGATTCTCTTGTGGCATACTGCATTTTCTGGTCACGGTGGGGGCGTTTTTGTGCCATCGCTCATCATTACTCTCTGTTGAGTTCAGGCCCAGCAGCATGTTCTGTTTGGCATTTCAAAGCCCAGCTGGACGAGCCGATGACTGGCTCTTGTGGGGCTTCCTTGTGTTTCCCAAATTCCCTCCCTCGTTGGACAAGCTTCTTAAGGCTCTTGCGGGGGATGCTCAATTTCTCTTCTTGAGGCTCACTGATTTCCTGGGGTAACTACAGATTGTTGGCTTTGTGTGAGTGGCGCTGCAGTGCATTAGGATTTCGGTTTATTGGACCTTATTCATACACTGTGATTTTCAGGATTAACGCATGGCTTTAATTGCCTTGAGGCAGCTTGCAGAGCGTTATCCCCTCTTCATATCGCTGCAATACTCTGCTACGTTTTATGTGTCTTCTGTGATCCCTGTGCTAGTTGCACAATCCTTGAAACAGGATCATAATTTGGGCCATTTCTTTTGCAACTCGTATAACATAATCTTTGGTGTGTTATGGTGTTTCATCACCTTTCCATGTGCTATGAATTCATGGGGATTGTTCATCTCTGTTTTCACAGCAGGGGCTTGTAGTGCTCGTCCTGAAGTGAACTCAAATGTCCCAGTTACGTGGCTGTTAAGACTTTTTTGGGTATGCTGAAAACCTCTGGATAAATACATCTAAACTTATGGAACAGCCTTTTTTGTAAGTGTGTAGTAATGTCCTTGTTCGATCCTCAGATCTAGTAGCATTTCATTACTGTGAACCCAACTAGGAAACAGTGGCTGTTGTTTTAGTTTACAGGTGTAACTGTTACAGTATAGGTCCTGTGGTATTCAGTGATTCAGTGACAAGAAGTGTTGAATCCTTATGCTTGTTTACCTTTGTTTCAGATCTCCCTCCCTGCTGTTCCCTTCCCTTCCTTCCCTCGCCTGATCACCCTTTTCAGTCTGTCATTTCTACTCAGACCAAGGGGCTATCTGGAAATGGACCACTTTTAGCATCACACGTTTCAGAGGATTCAAGGCCCTGACAGTCACAGGCAGTCCTGTGCACATTGGTTCACCAGCAGTACAGGTATACTCATTACATGGCTGTTCATTTCTTCTGAGCAATGGCACTGGCCATGGACAATGGCTCATGCTGCATGGCCTCAACACATACTTGATCCATTTGTGTAGTAAATGTGTTCACCACAGTACAATGTACCTCATCACTGTCACCTCAGATCTCTTGCCATTTTGCATGCATCATCTATTTCATAATTGACGAAGATTGTGCATATGGGAGTATGTGTACTTTGCCAACATGTATGCAGTTATTCATGGCTAATGATCCGTATTGTGCATGCATTACTTGGTTGTGTATGTATTTGTGCAGGTTGCTACCCACAACAGGCAGGCAACACCTGCTGACGCTGTGTGTCCTGGGTGCAGCTTGACCTTTTGGTGCCTGAGTCTGTGCCCCTCAGTTTTGGTGATTGTTCATCCATTTTCTTTGAGTGACCCATGAGTAACCAGACACTCCTTCTTTTCCATACACCTGTTACACTGTGCCTTTCTAACCTCCTTGTCTTTGTGTGCTAATTTTTGCCTGGTGTCTCACCCCTTCCGCCATCAGGTGTCACTCATTCCTGCTGTTGCCTCCCTCCCCCACCCATTCTTAATGCAGGTAGTAGCTTGTCTGTGCCACTGTAGCGCCACCTCCGTGCCAAAGGCAGGACCGTCAGCGCACATCAGCACCTGCAACGTGCACAGTGCAAGACCCTCTGGTCCTTGCATGACCCACGTAACACAACAGACTCATGCTCCAGCCACCCACCAAACAACGGACAACAGACAAGCAACCACCTGCTATCAGGCAACCCCTAAGCGCACACACGACAGCTTCACATGCTGTGTGTCAACTCCTACTGCCTATACCGCGCTGCCATGCCTCACAGACCATGTCCGTACAACCAGGTCATGTGCCTCATACTGCACACCAGCTCCATATACCAGCACGTCATTGGACTCTGTTACCTCCTCAACACAACAGCCCCGCACATTGCCTTCATTACAGTAACCTGGTTGAACGCATCCTCAGCACACAACTTCAACATTGCCATCACAGACTGATACAAGATCCCCCGCAGGGACCGCACCAACAATCCAGGAGGATGAATTGCAATTCATTCTGAAGTACACCCTCAGAGTCACATACAACAACAGGGACATACTCAGCATTGCAAATCACCTGCACTTCATGTTTCACACCAACACCCTGACCACCCTCAGTCTAAGACTCATCTACAGATCTCCAGGCCTACACCAACAATTTCGCTAAGCCATCAACAACTACATCAGCACGCAGGCCCTCACCTACACAGAGTACATGTGGCAGGAGGACAGCATCTTCTGGCAGGAGGACACCACACCACCATCCTTCATTGGTACATCAACATTTGCATCCAGTTCTCCGACAAAAAACACACTGCCCCACACTCCAATACAGATGCCCCAGAGATGCTTGACCTAAGTGCCCACAGACATGCTGTGTGGCACCTTCGCCCAGGACCCTCCATCCAATGCCAACGCCACTCCCTGCAACCTCACACACTGGATCAGCGACTGATCCACCACTCTTGCCACATTGGCGGACTTTCCTGTGAAGTATAAAAACAGTTAAGCCACCTGGGAAATGGCAGACCTACTGAACTTATACAGGTCTAGCTGGACTCTTGTGCAAACCTTGCGAAACAAACAACCATAAGTTACCTTTCAGCCCTGAAACTCGCCACACACAGACATCACCATTTCACCAGCACGGACAAGAGGACATCCTTCAGGTAGGGCATAGGCACCAATACACACAACATCAAGGAGCTCATAAGCATTGTGTGTGAACTATCTAACCCTCAGCTCTCCATCCAAAAGACATCCCACCCTTGCAAGGCCAAGGGGATCGCTCGCATCATTCTACCCCTGCAAGCTCATGGACATACACGACAGCTTCGCCACACAGAGGCAGACAGCGCTATTATCCACAGGACATACCTCCCTCAGTTCCTGGACTCCCGTCAGCAAAAAAGACACCACCCGGCTCATGTACACAATCCACTCCGGCTACCCTTCAGGACCCTTCCCACACAACATCTCAATCACAGCATACCCCATCCTTGCAGCCCACCTCCGGCACGTCATGAATGTCTCCTTTGAGTATGCCACATTCCATGGGAGCTGGAGGCATGCAGACACACAGGCCCTTCTTTAACAATGGACGGCAGTACCACAGGATCGCCAGGAACATCATCCTGCTTCCCTACCTGGCAAATGTCATGAATAAGACAGTCAACGAGCAACTGACCATCTCCCTCCAAGCAAATACCTCCAGGCAACCTGCCCCAGTTCATCTTCCACAGTCATCACCCCACTGCAACAGCCCTCATTGCTACCACCAACGACATCTTGGACCCTGCTCAACAATGGTGAGACCACCATCCTCTCCCCCTCGACCTCTCAACGGCATTCTACACCATGTGCATCCACACTGTCAGATCACACATCTCCAACACTGGGATTAGGAGGAGGGCCCAGGATGAACTCGCAAAGTACCTCACCATCAAGGCCCAGGGAGTCCGCCTCCCCCCTTTAGCATGTAGAACACTGGGGTCAACGGGCCCATGCCCTAGGGCTCATCTCTCAGCATCACAATCTTCAATCTCTCCATAACCCCCCTCTCCACCATCACATGCGCACATGACCTCATCATCATGTCCTATGCTATTTACACCCAGCTGCTCCTCACCCTCACCAGAGACCCAGCCACTCCCAGATCCAACCTTCAAGAGGGCATGAGGTGCCTTGACGAATGGATGAACATCATCCACCTGGGGCTGGACATAGACAAGACTGAGGTCATCATCTGAGGATTGTCCCCTTACAGCTGGGACAACTCCTTGTGTCACACCAGCCTGGGCAGCGAACCAGCACACAGTGCTGACACACGTAAGCAGGTGTTCATCGTACACTCCTCGCTCACAATAACCATGCAAATCAACACAATATCTACCTCATGCTGCAACTCCCTCCGCATGCAGCAAATGATCTTCAGATAGATCCACAACTAAGCAAGAGAGACATTCACCCAGGTCCACGACACCAGCCGACTCAACTACAGCAACGCCCTCTACGCAGGAAGAACAGCCAGACTCCAGGAGGACATCCAGAGTGCATCCGCACACCTCATCCTCAACATCCGCTGCCACAGCCTCATGACCGTCCACCTGAGATACCTACAATAGGCTCACTGTCAACTGCGGGATCACCTTCAAACTCCTCAGCCACACTCAGGAGGCACTCCACAGCCTGAGCCCCAAAAGTGAACATGGACGTCTCCCATCCAACACCCCATTGCCCCAAATCCGTCCAGCCAACCTTGCCCTGGGCACCATTCATCACATCCACAATACAACTGCATGCGGGAGATAGTTCTCCAACCTCACCAAACATACCTGGTACTCCTTCCCTGGGCACCTCCACATGACCCATGACCTCTACGCCTTCATAAAACTCTTCCAAAAATGTCTTTCTGAGCAGTATGGCAAGCCCACCCCCGTCAGCAGCTTGAAACCATGACAGGTGAGTGTTGCACTCCATGTATGTATTTTATGATACATTGTGACCTATGTGTGTCCTCGACCAGATTCAAATCCCAGTGTAGGGATGGCTTGAATTTCTTCCACACTCTGGCATACTTTGACATATCCCCACACATATGTTGTTGACTCATGCTAAATGACAGCAACACCAATTTCACTTGTGATTGTGTTTTTTATTTGTCGTTCTTGTGCGTGAAACGTGAGTGAGTGATAGGTGCTGTACAAAAATGACGGGAATCCAAAGTTCACAGAGGGAGATGTGATGCCTTGCAGTTTGAGTCAACAGAGTCCAGACCCCAGTGCTTGTCATCATTGTTCAGACAGCAACCAGCAAGTCCATGTGGGAGAGTAGGACAGTCAATGAGGTGATGCTGTTGCACACAAGGTCAAGGTGCGAGACCAGGTGACCTGGGAGATGGGCATGGCCCGCTGCCTCTCACTGTCTTTTCCGTGGACGACCCACCTTCCTTGGGGGACCCTCATATGCAGGCCTTGACGATGCATGGGACGCTCCGTCGGACGATTCCTCCTCCTCCTCCCTCCCTGTGCTTGGTGGCGGTCTTCGCCTAGAGGTTTCTTGCCTGATGATACAGGGAGGATGCTCCATGTTGTCTGTGATCCGACGGAGTGAATGACTTATGTCCCTGTGCACCGCCAGGAGCTCAGCCATGCTAGCCTCCATCTGTCCTTGGTGTTTTTGTGAACTGGCGTGTTGCTCGGCCTGCAGGTTTTTCATCTCTGTGAGGGTCCCCACTACCTGGCTGATCTCCCTGGTGTCCCACCGGTATGCCTCAATGATGTTGCGAAGTTGAGACACACTGACCCTCCAGCTGGCTGGTCAGGTTCCCGCCTCCGCCTGGAGCCACTCCCACCACCCCTGCCCACACGAGCCTGGCCTGCCTTGTGGGCACATCTGGTTGACGGAACCCTTGAGGGATGGCAGTGGTGGTGTTGTCTGCCACCTCCTGGGTGCCCGGCAAACCTTGTCCCTCATTGTCAGACTGGCTCTGTTGTTGACTGTAGGCAGGACTCCAAGATGTCTGCTGGGATGTGGCAGGAATTGTGGTGGTGGTTGGCGCAGATGTCCCTGATCCAGCTGCTGCATTGGTTTGGGCACCAGAGGTGCCAGGTTGGTCGGGATCATCCGTGGAGTAGTGAGAGGCGTGGCTGTCGGTGGGATGAGGGTCCTGCGGAGCCTGGGACTGTGATTCATCTCCCCCATTGTTGGGTGTAGATTCTGCATGGTGCACTGTGGGTGTGAGAGACAGACAATGTTAATGTCATTTAATGCAACATCCATTTTTCATACACATTGTAGTTGGCGCTGTTCTACCTGGTAGTTGTCTATGCTTTGGATTGTCCTCAATATTCACTTGTGGATGGGTATGTTGTGGGATCAGATTGATCTGTGCTCAGGAGTCATTGACATGTGGGGGCATATTTACAATACCTGGCACAGCTTTGCATATTAGCAGGAATTTGCCAGTCATTGTGCACTACAGCTATGCCAGCATGGATGCGACACATTTACAATGCGGAGTACCAAGGGGGAAAAACAGCACAGCAGCGTCACGCATCTGTGCCGTAGAAGTGGCGCATTGCTGGAGTTGCGTCATCGGCCCAACGCAGCTCCAGCAATGCTCTGTGGGGCCCTATATGTACAATGCTGCATCAATCTTTGTGCCTGCTTCAGGCATGCACTGGGTTTTGATGCAGCATGGGCTTAAAAGTGACAGAGTGAAATCTTGTAGGTTTCACAGAGCCACTTTTGTGAGGCGTTGCTGCGCTGGAATGCCCACCAACTCCCGCGCCAGTACAGTTACTTCTGGCGCAGGGCTTTAGAACGTGACACATCTCCCAGATGCGTCATCTTGTAAATACACAGCACCATGGCGCCACCTTTGTGCGACCGCTGCATCACAAAGGTGGTGCTCGGGTGGCGTGGAAGAAGCGCAAGGGGCTTGTGAATCTGCACCTTGCATTTTTTGCTTGGACGCTTCTGCAAATCTGTATTGGTTTTGTTGTGTTACATGACCATTGTGACAGTGGGGCACTTAATTGACTGTCCCATGAGGTTATGTTTGTGTAAGGGTTGTGTGACAGGCCGTGCTGGTAGTTGCAGTTTTATTTGGAACTGGGCCTCCTTTGTGGTGTGGCTTCCCCCCATGGAGCATGCTTCCATGACAGTGGTTTTGAGTTCCTGTCAAATATATCTGACCTTGTTGTCCTGGTGTTTGTGTTTGCACTGGTCCCAGGGGGCCTTGTGCTGCCTACACCAGGGCCCAGTGTCAGCTATCTTTCTCAGTATTTTTCCACTCTCTGTGCATTGAGCATGGTGCATGGGTGTGTACCTGGGCCACATGGGATGAGGGCAATTGGGCATGGGCATCCACAGAAATATTTCTAGTGGTGGGGAAATTTTTAACTTCATCACCATCCCCCTTGTACCCTTATCACCACTGCCTTGCACCCTTCCCCTCCCCCTTGCACCCTTCTCCCCCTCCCCTTACACCATTCTCCCCCTCCCCCTTGTACCCTTCTCAACCTCCCCCTTGTACCTTTCTTTCCCTCCCCCTTGCACCCTTCTCTCCCTCCCCCTTGCAGCATGCTCCCCCTTCCACTTGCACCCTTCTCCCCCTCCCGCTTGCACCCTTCTCCACCTCCGCCTTGAACCCTTTTCTACCTTGCACCCTTCTCCCCTCTGCCTTGCACCCTTCTTACCCTCCCCCTTGCACCCTTCTCACCCTCTCTCTTACACACCTTCTTGCCCAGCCCCTTGCATCCTTCTCCCCCTCCCCTTTGCACCCTTCTTCCCCTCCTCCTTGCACGCTTCTCCCCCTCTCCCTTGTACCCTGCTGCACCTCCGCCTTGAACACTTTTCTGCCTTGCACCCTTCTTCCCTCTGCCTTGTACCCTTCTCGCCCTCCCCCTTGCACCCTTCTCACCCTCCCCTTTGAACCATTCTCACCCTCCCCCTTGCACCCTTCTCCCCCTCCCCCTTGCACTCTTCTCCTCTCCTCCTTGCATGCTTCTCCCCCTCCCCCTTGTACCCTGCTCCACCTCCACCTTAAACCCTTTTCTACCTTGCACCCTTCTCCCCTCTGCCTTGCACTCTTCTTGCCCTCGTGCTTGCACTCTTCTCACCCTCCCCCTTGCACCCTTCTTGCCCTCCCCTTGCACCCTTCTCCCCTCCCCCTTGCACCGTTTCCCCCTCCCCCTTGCACCCTGCTCCCCCTCCCTGTGCACCCTTCTCCCCCTTCCCTTTGCACACTTCTCCCCCTCCCCCTGCACGCTTCTCCCCCTCCCCCTTGTACCCTGCTCCACCTCTGCCTTGAACCCTTTTCTACCTTGCACCATTCTCCCCTCTGCCTTGCACACTTCTCCCCCCCCCTTGCACCCTTCTCACACTCTGCCTTGCACCCTACACGTAGTGAGTTAACAATGGGGTATACCCTAAGAACTCTCTGACCTGGGTCAGTGAACATAAGTACGTATAAAGTGTTCAGGTTCTATGGATTCTTGGTCAGGAATTAATCATAAATTACTTTTTACAAAACGGAATTATTTAACATGAAGTCCCAAGGTGTAGTACACAAAACAAATTTATTTCAACATTGTTGTAGCGTTATGATTAACAAAAAAGCATTAGAAAACATAAAAGCTAAAGAAGGACCAATTACTTCATTGGGTCAGAAGAGGACTAAAGGACGTAAGTCTCAAATATTTTCTTCTATAGCAACGTTATATGAGGACAAATGTTAAACATACAGTATATATAATGAATATTTACATAGTGCGCTCAAAGTGACATGGAAAAAGAGACAGTTAGGTAGGTTGGGGGTGAATGGGTAGAAGTGAGGACTGGGTAAAGGGTGTTGTGATCTTGAAACAATCACAGTGGTTAGAAATGCAACCTTTACAGACTAATTTAGTTCATTAGTTCCGTTCTTTTCTTTAACATAGGGTACGTATTACTCAATGGGTTGCTTCCTATGTTAAGAAGATCAGATGTAATCAAGTCTACGTTTCGACCCCTGGATTAAGGGTTGATTGGAACCTCAGGCTGGGGTCTTCATCAGGACGAGTAGGAGCAGGAGCGCTTCATATAGGGCCGTCCAGTGGCCTATTGAGGATGGACCTGCGTCGGTTCCATAGTGGTGTAGGAAGCTGGGGCGTCGATGGTTATCCAATCAAAACTACACAATTTCAGATCAAGTTGCGTCCGGGTATAATGGATTAATCTTCTCTGTACTTAGAATATCGGTTGTCCTCGGAGCTGCCTCGGGAAAGTTGCTTGTTTCAGCCCTGCCCGGTCGCGAGGCTTACGTCCTTTAGTCCTCTTCTGACCCAATGAAGTAATTGGTCCTTCTTTAGCTTTTATGTTTTCTAATGCTTTTTTGTTAATCATAACGCTACAACAATGTTGAAATAAATTTGTTTTGTGTACTACACCTTGGGACTTCATGTTAAATAATTCCGTTTTGTAAAAAGTAATTTATGATTAATTCCTGACCAAGAATCCATAGAACCTGACCACTTTATACGTACTTATGTTGCACCCTACACGGCCACCCCCTTGCACCCTTCCCACCCAATGGAGGGGGCTGCCACCTGGAACAATGTCACCATTTCAAAAGCATGATGGACTAGGTCTGGCCCTGACTGGGCCCACACCAGACGCACTGGCGATACAGGGGGGGCAAGAGCCCCCCTTATCCCCCATGTGGACGCCCATGGGTCTGATTTGGAGTCCCACAATGCATTTTTGACACCCACCCTCCCAGCATCCATTTGGGTCTGTGCTTCCTGTAGCATGGGACATGGCATGGCCTTGCTTTCTCAATGGGGCATACACATGTTTGTGGCATTAGCGTTGTTCTTGGATGTAGTTGTGGGTCGGTGGGCGCTTGGGGGTTGGTGCAGGCATATTTTGTACATGGGGTGTGGATGCCATTACCCCCATGTTACCTGAGTTGTTTGTGTACTCACCAGGCTCTATGACTCCTTCAATTCTATGTACTCCCACCGGTGGTAGCAGGGCCATCACCTTCTCCTCCCAGGGCGGGTACTGTACTGGTCTGCGGGGACCACCACCTTCAGTGTGCTGGCTCTGTTGGTAGTCCTCGTCCATCTTCCGCTTGATCATCCTCCGTAGATCGTACCACCTGGCCTGGCAATCCTTCCTTGTGCATCTGATGGGTGCAACAGCATTCACCCTATTGACTATCCTCTCCCACAGCTGTGCTTTCTCGGCTATGCAGGTCCGTCTGACCAATGCGCCAAACAACTGTGGATCGACTCTGATGACTTAATCTACAAGGATCTCCATATCCTCCTTTGTGAACTTTTGATTCTTCTGTGCGGACATGGTGTGGGGTGACGGTGTGTATGGATGTGAGTGTGTGGGTCTGAATGTGAAGGGGAGGGTGTGGGTCAGAATGTGAATGGGGGTATGTGTGAAGGTGGATATGTGCAGTTGGTGGTGCGTTGTCAGTGTGTCTTGCTAATTGTGTCTGTTGCAAAGGATCATGGTTTGTGTGTGTGGGCCCTTTTTTTTGGTCCATTTATGGGTGGGGCTTAGTTTACATTTTTGGTGGGTGTGTTATAAATGGTGTTTCTGAGTAAGCCCCTCTGTTTGCCTGTTTGGATCTGGCCAGGACATTCATTTCCATGGTTTGTACACTGGAGACGTGTACTGTGGTATTGTGCGAGTTGTTTTCACCCTCCTTGTGCTGTTTTACAGTGTCCGCGTGGTTCAGTACGGCTCGTTCACTTGTATTTGCTGCTGTTTATTTGTGTGTGCGACGCGACGTTGTCGCGGTACAAATCATTTTCTACATCCGGTACTGTTTTTAGGGGTTTGCGTGCGCTTTGTTCCGGGGGGTTCGTTTCGTATCGGATTTTGTGGGTTGCTCATACACAACACTTTTACGGGGTTCGCGTGCGCTTCTTTCAGGGGGGGTTCGTCTCGTATTTGATTTTCTGGCTCGCTCATACGTGAAGTTTCCGTGCGAATCGCAGCTCATACACAACGTTTTCTGTACAAATCGAGTTCTGTTTCCCGGGTCTGGATCGTACTCGTTGGGTCGTACGTTATGTTTACGATTCGTATGGTTCTCTTTCAGGGTCCGTTCGCAAAGATTCCGACGCAATTTTTACGTACGGATCGTAATACTCGATTTGGACGAATTTGGACAAAACGGCTATGAATACTAATCATCGCACGGATTTGTTTCCCGAATCAGAATCAACCCCTATGTATTAATAATTAATATCTAATTAATTACTATTTAATAAAAAATAACACAATTAACATAATTAACAATTAGTTAATAATTGTTATTAATCACTGTATAATAAATTAATAATACATTAATTAACTTAATTAGCAATATAAATGATTAAATACTATATTATTAATGAATAAAATAATTAATCTATTTCAATTAAATTACTTCCAAAATGATTCCCCTATAAAACCACAACCCGCTACAGAAAAAAATTGCGCAAAACATAATTAACATATAATTAATTATTTCTAAATATTTCTAAAAAAATTATTATAATTAAATTACTTCCCACCCTATTCCCCTAGAAAACCCACAAGCCAACACAGGTTTAGATGATGCAAAAATGTATTTAATTAAAATTCATTACTTTTAAAAAATTCAAACATACATTACAAAAATAATACCTACTTTTAAACACATATACTAACACTTAAAACACTATAAAAAATCGATATTTTTAACAACTATATTATGTGACTGATTACATAAGCAAAGTGTTTCCACACTTTCAGTCAGATGTTCAAAAAGTAGAAACAGCAATTTCTTTAATTGTGATTCTTACCGAATCAGAATTAGGAAATCGCAATTCTCATGTAAGAAAATGCGCACCTAGTGATTGCTGGTGGGTCATAAATCGACCTACCTCACGGATATTAATAATGTAGGTTTCAGTTTTTGGATGGACATCACAGGGGAGGTTGCCTGCTGGAATCAGCAGACCACCATCCCTGTGAAAGCTTTTCATTAAGGCATTTTTTTTTTAATGGAGCTCCTTTTCCCTAAAGGAAAACGGGATACATTGCCAAAATGAATATGAGATATTTAAGTTTCATTTCTGAGGCCTGGGCAGGAGGGCAGGAAATTCCAAACACATCTAGGGTGGAATCTTCCAAAACCTTCACCTACTGAACACCACTGAACCAGTGGAAGACTGTGCTACTCTGCCAGAAGGAATGTTGCTTTGTTGACTTGCTTCCCTGCTGCCATGCGGGGTGAGTAAGAAGGAATGGACCTGCATATTGATCCTAGAACCAAAAGAGTGATATAATTCAATTCATAATCTTTATTCAATTTTTTAAGTAAAATCATAAAAGTCAAGTCATTAAAGAAATAACATACACATTTTTAGTACCAAACAAATTTTTGTTTTAAAACCCCAATCAAAAAGCGTACAAGAGTGACTAGAAGGACTAGTTGGTTGGTACCTGATCAGAACCTGAGGGATAGAAAATGCTCCAACCACCTTGAACAGCTCCCTGATAAAATATCGAACCTGAAAATATTGTTATACAAAAATATGATTACATAAATATCTATGTGAAAAATAGTGTCATCCTATAGTTATCAAATAAATAACAAAAAATATCAGAAGTTTGCAGAGGGGGAACTAATTCCCCTTGAATACCGGGGGTCCCTGGGGGCCAACTAGCCACCAGGAACCTTCAGTATGCACCATGGGGCTGCCTTGCAGTGAGGTGTAAAAAGGGGTGTGGCATCTTTGCACGTCTCTGCAAGGCAGCCCTCTGGCACGTTTGCGGAGTATAACATAATTATAAGGTAATTTAAAAAAATAAAATATCTAAAAATAAATTGTATAAAAAATGTAAAAAATCAGTATAAAAAATTAAAATAACAATTAATACATTTGAAAATGGTCATTTACTAAATCTTTGATATTTAATGAAAAAAACATAGGTTTCAGATAAGTTATAGTTAGGAATTAGCATTTAAAAAACCTTTGAAATTCACTGAAAAAAAAACATGGGTTTCAGATAAGTTATAGTTAGGAATTAGCATTTAAAAAACCTTTGAAATTCACTGAAAAAACCATAGGTTTCAGGGGTGTTATAGTTGACTGGACATTTCACTCATACAAAACCATTGAAATTCCCCTGTTATAGTTAGTTCAGCTAACTATAACTTGCGCACCAGCATTGCACTGCTGATGACGTCACATATTATATCACTTATGATATGGTCAGTGACATCACTCATGACAGCACTGATAACATCACTGATGCCATCATCCTTGTGAAAGAGTGGCATACCTCCTCTCACCCTAATATAACCTTTGATACACACATTGAAAAATAGAAATACAAATTTTCAAAACAATGGAGATACCATTGCCAGTCAGAACAACCTATTCAGTAATTCCAAAATCTACATACACATCCACTCATTCACCAATAGTTCTATATAGTCACTCATACATGTGCTCACTCATCATATGTACTCATACACCCATACATCCTGTTACACACACACACACCTACACTCATACATAGTTAGTCACACACATACTCACACATGCAAATAAAATATCAAACATCCATTTACTTGCATATACAGCTATACACACACCACTATACTTACTTCTACAGAAACTTACACATACTTACTCTCTTAAACAATCACTTATACTAACACATACTTATTTATACAGGAACTCTTCCAATCTCTCACTTTCATATATAGTCACTTATATACATCAATACTCACATATACTAGTTTAAAACATATGTACTTACTCACAAAGACACTATTGAGATAGTCATCCACTCACTAACATACCCATACACACACTAATCCACCCATACAGTCCTGAAGACATGCTGTCTTCAAAATACATACAAACAGTGAGTCACTTATTCATGCATCTATGCGCTAAGTAATATCCCCCACCGAACCATACAGACACTCATAATGATACTCAAAAAAACAACTAATAGCCGGTATACTCACTCATGTAGCTACTCACCAACCCATGCAGCCACTTATACACAAAGTGAGACACTGATACAGATATTTACATATTCAAACATTACTCGCTAATACATGTATTCACTAAGATACACTTAATAAGTCAGTTATACGATCAATTTTACAAAATAAATCATCCATTTAGACAATTATTTACCCATTTAGTCTTCCATCGACCTTTTGATATACATATATAAAAATATTTATTTTTCAGAAAGACACACATTCACTGGATTATGTCATCAATGATGTCATTTGAGATGTCATCAGTAATGGCATGAGTGATGTCACTGACCATGTCATGAGTGATGTAATATGTGACATCATCAGCAGTGCATTGCAGGCGCATGAGTTATAGTTAGCTGAACTAACTATAACAGGGGCATTTCAATGGTTTTGTAAGAGTGAAATGTCCAGCTAACGCCCCTGAAACCTATGGTTTTTCAGTGAATTTCTAAGGTTTTTTAAATGCTTATTTCTAACTATAACATGCCTGAAACCTATGTTTTATATATATATATATTTTCATAGGAAAAAACTATAAGTTTCAGGGGTGTTATAGTTAGCTGGACATTTCACTCATACAAAGCCATTGAAATTCCTCTGTTATAGTAAGTTGTACTAACTGTAATTCTCGCTCCCGCAATCCACTGGTGATGATTCACATATTACATCATTCATGACATGGTCAGTGACATTGAGCTAATAGAAATTTTCAGGTGGATAATGTGTCCCCCACTCGCACCCTATCCATGCACCCATGTTCCATGTATGTCGTGTAACTTTTGTTCTGTACATGCTAGAAAGACGCAAATACATTTGCGTCCATCCTTAACATGTTAGCTATCCAGTCATGCAAAGAAATCCTGTTAATTAGGCTTCTAGGCATACAGTGCCAACGTCTTTACTTGGTGCACTTCTGAAATTCGCACACATTTTCTTCATGTTTCCTGGCCCAGTCGAGCTAGGCCCTTAAACGAGGCCTCTCTGCCTCATCTCTCCTGTCTCCGAAAGCTGTACGCATCCCTGACCCCTGCCTTACTTCCTTCCAGCGCAGCGGTGCCCGGCTCGGCCTGGACTACCTGCCAAATTCATGTTTTGCCTACAGTTATCTGCTCAGCCTCCTCGAAAACACATTCCAGTCTAGTGAAATAGGTAAACATATTCTCAGCTGCAGAGCAAAGGGCCCGGTTTTCTGTCCTCCTTGCAAGTGATTTACTGAATCCGTTACCATGGTAGGCCCATGGCTCCGCACGTTGCACCAAGACACGTATGCACGCATTAGTTTTCAGCATTGGATGGCCCCTGCCCGAGAGACCTTTCACTTCAGACACTCCATCCTCCAAACATAAGATACTAGATATGTTATAGGTACAGGTTGCCCTGACACTCCAGACACCAGTCTACTCCACTAGTGCTAAAGTCAAAGCCCCGGTTATACGTCATGCTAGTTGCGCGCGCATGCAGGCCAAGGGTTTCTGCTGATTCTGCAACTTTCCCTATGCATCCACCCACATGTGACGTTTCTTGTGACGTTTCCTTGACATGTACAGTGCACGCCCATGTGTACGCCCTTTTTCACACCTCCTATTACTCACATGTGCTCTTATCTCTCTCTTTTCACCTGTTACGCGTACTGTATTGGATTCAATTGTGTCGTTTTACTATATATAATGTGTAATGCTAATAAAATGTTGAATGTCCCTTCCTGAACCTTAGAGGTGATGGAACATGATATCCCATCCTCGAGGATCATTGTCCATTAAAGCCCGTATGACTCAGATACCACGGACTCTGCCTCTCATTTGAATGAGCTGTCATGTATTGATAATTATACGGAAAAATGCATAGGTA
Source organism: Lissotriton vulgaris (assembly GCF_964263255.1). Classification (NCBI taxonomy): domain Eukaryota; kingdom Metazoa; phylum Chordata; class Amphibia; order Caudata; family Salamandridae; genus Lissotriton; species Lissotriton vulgaris. The sequence goes on along the minus strand of NC_141699.1, from coordinate 322,174,798 downwards.
AATTTATTTACCACATAATTTGGTGCCCGAACAGGGACCCCCCCCTTCCCCACTCGCCGGTGAAGTCACGCGGCTTTTGGCCCCTTCTACAGCCCCGACGGAAACCGTGCACGTTTGCGGGTTTTCCCGCTATCTTCCCTCGGGTCCACGAGGGAGACGGAGACTGCGGTCCGGCGTCCAGACGAGGCGGTGAGGAATGCGGAGGATCCCGACCAGAGCCCTAGTCGAGAGAGCAAGGTCCGAGGTGTCCGGAGGCCCACTTGTTCCGAAGCGCATGCGTGGTCGCGTGATGCGTGCCAGTCAGATGTCGTAGCAGTCCAGTCCAGTCCAGTTTCCGAGGCCTTCAGTTTCTTGCTTCCCGGTGAGTACCATTGTTGGGAACGCATCTAGACGGGTTCATTAATTTGTGCCCTGTAAAGACAGATTTGGGTACACAATTCTGGTCCTGACGTGTTCACTTAGGTGGATACGGTCCGACGTGTCTCTTTATGAGACCGGTCTGTACTGTTTTAGCAGTGCATCTAGTTATTCAGTTTTATCCAGAGAGTTTTTCAGAATATGTATTTTCTGTTTTCCAGGTAATTTCAGTCCGACATGTTTTAATGTGTTTCAATGTTGTGGTATGAATGATTGTTTACTGTTTATTACTGTGTTTATTGTGTTCACTTCCGAATCACTCCAGCCACGTCGCTGTTTTCAAAATTACGTCAGATAGGTACTAGGAAAGGGATACTTGAAGAAGCAGTTCCTGTCCCGCCTAGGGACACTCCAGGATATTTTATGTACCACAAACATGGCTTAGATGCTGTGTTGTATTTAGATTTATGGGTGGATTACACTAAGAATCTGGAAGAGAAGTTTAGATGGCCTGTCTCAGGGACATGGGATGCCGAATGCATCATGAGAGTAGAAGAAGAAGCGTTATGGAAAAAGAAAGCCAGACAATCGCAGAAAGATGCTATAGAATTATGGCGTAAAGAATCGCATAGAAGAACAGAAAAAGCAATCAGAAAAACAGAGAAAAGTAGAGAAGAATCCGAAAAAGCCAGAGAAAAAGAGTTACTAGAAGAAGGAGAACTGGTCAGATTAGAACAATTAGACCGCCAAAGAAATGCACTCATTACAGGCATGTATCCAGTTCTTGCCGAGGGCCTGCCCAAGGCGACCCCGGAAGTACCCCGTAACTTGCCACCACCATTGGTTCCGACTAAACTCCGTCACAAACAGACCGCAGCAGACATTTTCCTTTCTTCTTATTTAGATGACGTAGCTCCAGCATATACCAATGCACCCGTACCACCCGCTAATAATGTACAGCAGCATGTTCCGGCTGATCAACCCACGACCCCTCCACGCCAAGACTCGCTTCCCGCACCTACTGTCACTTCCCCTTCTACTGCTGCTGCTACTGGTCCCCCTAATATTGGTCCTCACAATCCTTTTGCGACAGATACAACCCAGAGTCAGTCCCCGTTACATGTACCATTCCCTCACGCCATGACGTCAGGTCATGCCCACGGTTCTGCCTCAGGAGGTGCCACAGGAGGTCACTTTCACACCCCGCCACAGTTACAACGAGTGACAATGAGAGAATTAGCAACACAGCGTACTCCGAAAGCGATGACACATGAAAAACTTAGACAGTATCTTACGGATTGTAGATATGATCCAGTACCTGGCAAGAAAGGAGACATGATGTTAGCCTCGTTACGTCTACGACGTGTTACAGATTATTTGATGATATTACCAGAAATGCCAGAACATCTAGACAAGATATATCATTTTATTAGAACTGGAGAGAAACCAGAATGTATTTGTGAAGCCATGGCATATCAGAAAGTGGAGACACAAGGTTTACTATTACGATTCTTGATTAATTGTTTGATAAGGGAACAAGACCAGCCAGATGTTGTTCAAGAAGAGATGGATGTCCTGATAAAATGGGGTCAAAATATTGCAGATTGTAAACATGACAAACAGAATTGTATAGATGCCATGTCCAGAAAGATCCGTAAAGAAATAATAGCAATACATAACAGACGGAAGGCTGAAAAAGAAGCTGAGTCACACAAGAATGACTCCTCGGAGGAGGAGGAAGAAGCAGAGACTCCAGCAGAGATTGAGGATAAAATAGCGTATGTAGGTAGAGTGAAACTCCCTAAACAGTATTCTTTTGATAGACCTTTCGACAGACCCATTCGTCTAGAAAACAAGAAACGTTTCCTTTCCCCGATACCAGAGCAATGTTCTCTTGAACATATATTCCAAGTTACTGATAAGATACTGAAAGAAAGAATAGTTTATCATGAACTTAATACCTTACGTGATCAGGAACTAGCCCGGTCAACAGTCCAATGGGCCGGGGACGACAGTATATATAAAGATGATTTAGTAGTGCAAACATTTTTGAGCCTTACTCCAGAAGAACAGCGACTAGCTGGTATATACATGACTCAACATCTCATTACACTATATGAAAATCAGCAATCTGATCCAGGTCCATTGTATAATTTATTGCAAGATTTACTCCTGAGAAGATGGAGAGGTCTAGGTACCGATTTAATTGATATCATTCTAGAACAACGTCATAAGTACAGAACTTTCCTAACTCCACATCTTGTTTCCGTTCCACCCCCAGTAAGACAGCCATATCACCTAGATAGACAGAACCCCTTACGAGAAGTACATCCAATCCGGAAGCCAGATGATACGCTTGAACGCGTATTCGTATACACTCCTTTGACTAAAATGGAATTATTGGAAATGAAGAAAATTGTACCTTGTCACGATAAAGATCCTGCAGGTTTCCACCGTGAATTAAAAGACATGTTACTTATGGGAGATTACACGTATTCCGACATTCTTAAAATGCTAAAAGTATTATTGCCAGCAGGGATTTACGAAAAACTGAAAGAAAAAGAATGGGAGGTGGCAGATAAAAAGATTATTTGGGCTGAATTAGAAGACGAGGAAAATAGACGTACCCCAGGTTTAGGTCTTGGGGAGAAAACTAAAGCATTACCAGGATTATTAGTACAGGTTTTGCCTAGATTATTGACAGTTAAAAAGGAAGACTGGGATGCAATCTCAGCCTGCAAACAGAAACAAGACGAAGACACTAGTGATTTTTATTCAAGATTCGAGAAGGGTTTCATTATTAATAGTGGCCTGAAAACAAGTAGCGAGTCATTCCCACATCTTTTTGTGACCAATTTAGTAGAGAATTCCTTACCACAGGTTAAGAACAGAGTATTGAAAGTCGAAAGTACATGGCAAGCTAATACGCCTTCCCAAATGTTGCAAATGTTACAGTACCACCAGAACAGAATTAGAGAGGAACACGATCACGAGCAGAGACGTATGAAAGACACGAAAATGAAAGTACTAGTTGCCCAGTCTGTTCCAGCAGATGGTCAGAAGAGGGGTAACACGCAGAACTCACAGACTAGTCATTCTGCAGCTCCTGTTAAAGGGAATTGCAATTACTGCAAGCAGCCAGGTCACTTTATAAATGAATGTGCCGTTCTCAGACACAATATTGCTACAGGCAAAACGAAAGAAAGACCACGTCCACCTAGAACAGACCATGTTCAACAGAATATTCCACAGAACCCGCAACCTCCACAGAATGCACAGCAACAGACAGTAGCTGTACCCCAACCCCAACCCATTGCTGCAACACAACACGTTACACAGCAAATGTACCAGTATGCACAATCCGATTACCCAGATTATCAGCAGTACACATGAAACAGCCTAGAGAGGGAGGTTGGCTTGCCCCTTATTGAGGTTCCTGTAGATCAAGATGGTCCCATGTACATAGTCAGGTATTAGGGAAAGACAGAACATTTTTGATTGACACGGGGGTGAGCAGAACTACCATTAGTCATGACCAGGTCCCAGGGGCACCCCTCTCAGGCTCACAGAATGTTTCCCTTGGATTTTCAGGAAAGCCTATTGTTAACGAAGTATCACAGCCAGTTCCCCTTGCAGTTGGTCCATTGTCCCGTACTACAGATCTATTGCTTACGAAATCATGTCCTGAAAACCTGCTTGGTATTAAAACACTGAAAGCTCTAGGAGCTGTTATATGTTGTTCCCCGGAAGGAGTGAGATTATTCCTTCGTGATTTTGATGTAAGATTGAAAATTGTTCCACAGCATTTATGGGCGCCAGGTCCAACTGATGTAGGTTGTATGCACATTACTCCTTATCGTGCCACACTCAAGCAAGGTGTTGTACTGCCCCGAATCCGACAATACAAATTGCCCCCCGAGGCTGTAGCAGCCTTACTGAAAATTATTGACGAACTCATTGCCCTAGGAGTAGTTGTAGAAACTGACTCCAATGTATGTAATTCTCCTATCATTCCGATTCTTAAACGAACTGACCCAAATGCACCTCCGGTCTATCGACTGGTGATCGATCTTCGAGAACTCAATAAATGTATAGTACCACAGTATCCAGTGGTCCCAGATATTTCATCACTATTGACTGCCATTGATTCCGAAGTTGCGTTCTTTACTGTAATTGATCTGAAGAACGCCTTCTTTAGCATCCCCATTCATCCTGAAAGCCAATACCTTTTCGGATTCTGTTTAAATGGCCGAAGCTTTAAATTTGCACGTGCACCTCAAGGGTTCACGGAAAGTCCGAGTATTTACAGCCAAGCATTGAAATGACAACTGGACAGTATTCACATGCCTACTGACACTGCTCTACTACAGTATGTTGATGATCTGCTGATCACGGCACGGACCGAACGTGACTGCGAGCGCGCGTCACTGACAGTCCTGTATTTTCTGGCCGAAAAAGGGCACAAAGTATCCCCTTCGAAGCTCCAATTCTGTGCCCAGCAAGTGGTATACCTTGGGCACTTGCTGTCCAAGAGGGGTAGACAGTTGACACCAGATCGTATTCAGTTAATTGCACATCTGCCACAACCCAAGACACAAAAGGAAGTACGGGCCTTTATTGGCCTCACTTCGTACTGCAGACAATGGATTCCCCAGTATGCATTTCTAGCCAAGCCACTCATACAGTTGACAACACAGGAGGCAGCTACTTCGACTGTCCTCCCTTGGACTCAGGAACATACACAAGCTTTTAATGACTTGAAGAAAGCATTATGTCAAGCACCAGTTTTAGCGACACCATGTTACAGTAAACCTTTTACACTTTTCGTCACAGAACGTGATGGCACAGCATTATCTGTTCTCACACAAGATCAAGCAGGACACCATAAGCCTTGTGCTTATTTTTCTAGTACATTGGATCCAGTAGCCCAGGCTCTGCCTGCGTGCTTGAAATCAGTTGCAGCAACAGCTCTAGCTATCAGACAAAGCGATTCAATAGTGTTAGGACATCCCTTGACAGTACAGGTTCCACATTCCGTGGAAGTACTTCTGAACCATACCCAGACTCAGCACTTGACCATAGCACGACTGACAGGTTATGAATTGACACTGTTCCAGCCACATATAGATATCAGACGCTGCAACATACTTAATCCTGCCACATTGTTACCCTCGAGTACAACATATCCAGCACCACATGACTGTGTAGAAGTCATTAATACAGTGACAAAGTCCTGACAAGACTTGACAGATATTGCATTGGCCGATCCAGACCTGACACTTTACGTGGATGGTTCATGTATGAGAACAAGTACAGGAGAATTAGTGGCCGCATATGCAGTGACCACTGAAACTGAAGTCATAGAAACACACCGTATTGACACCCTATCTGCTCAAGCTGCAGAGCTCATTGCTCTGACTCAAGCCTGTATATTAGCCAAGAACAAGAAAGTTAACATATACACAGACTCACAGTATGCATTCGGAGTCGTTCACGACTTCGGAGTCCTTTGGGAAGAGAGAGGTTTTTTAACTTCTCACGGTAACAAGATCCAGCATGGTCCCCTTATTCAAGCCCTGTTAGAAGCAATACACTTGCCTACAGCCATAGCCATTATGAAATGCAAAGCACATACCAAAGTCACCGACACTGTTTCCCAGGGTAACGACCTGGCAGATCGTACAGCCAAACTAACAGCTCAGACAGACATTCCGACTGACATGACAAAGACCGATCCGACTACACTGACACATTGCCTGACAGTTAAGGATCCCACTCTAGATGTACTCGACATACAGACACATGCCACACCAGACGAAATCAAGAAATGGACTGAACAAGGAGGGATCCAAACAGATCAGGGATGAATGATGAAACAAAGGGCCACATGGTTCCTCCCCGACTCTATGGTTCAAGTCATAATTAACACAGCACATAGTCTGGAGGAGCTTCGCGGGCGACCAAGATGGCCGCCTAAGCTCGGAGCTCCGTGGACCGTCCGACCCACCGCAAATATCCTGCCTGAAATCCTGATCCACGTTGGTGGAATTGTATTGCTGGTGGCCTGCTGAGGCGAGGACTGCAATCGGCTTCCAAATCGGTGGTTCCTGTGCAAAGTTACGTCGAGCTGAACTCCGCTCCGTGACGGTGCCATTGTCCCTCCGGACTTCGCCACTTCGCACGATCGGCCTGCGTAGTGCCCGCCTGCCGCCCTCGTTGGTGGAGTGATTGTGTTCCTGCTTGTGCCTTCTACACCCTGGTCTTGCCTCCTTGGCCCCACCTGCCTTCCGGCTGCGGACCCGGACTTGTGGACACCTTGCCTTTGTTCTCTCGTACCCATCATGGCGGGCAGAGGTGACCCGGACAGGACATCGAACAAAGGTGGCCGGGGCAAGTCGCAAACGCAGCAGAATCGCATTGAGCGATATGTGAATCTCAAGTCGCCACCTACATCTGGGGCCGTTTCTAAAGGGACCCCATCGACGAGCCCGCCGGATGGATCGGACCCCACCCTCGTGGACATCATGGGTGCCATCACGAGCCTCCGGGCCGACATGCAGCAACAGCACGAGACCCTGAACCATAAAGTAGACTCTATGGCCGTTGATATTACCCTTATAAGGGCCGACTTGGGCAAGACCAACGAGCGTGTGAAGGCGCTCGACATCAAGACCTCCAGCCTAACCTCCGACGTTTCCGAGTTACAGACTGAGGTCCGCAACCTGCGGATGACCACTGATCTATTCTCAAGGCGGCTGGAGGACTTTGAGGGGCGAGCCAGGCGGCAGAACGTCCGCATAGTTGGTGTACCGGAGGGGTCCGAGAATGCCGCGGCGGACCTATTTGTGGAGGACTTGGTTAAAACCCATTTGGCGCCCTCTGGACTGAGCAACTTTTTCTCAGTGGAACGTGCCCACCGGGTACCGGGTGGCCCTCCGAAAACGGGAGCGACGCCGCGACCGATTGTGGCGCGCCTCCTCAACTTCAGGGACCGTGATGCAATCCTTCAAGCTTCCAGATCGCATGGGCCACTCCAATACCAGAATGCGGAGGTGCACTTTTATCCGGACTTCACCAGGCTGGTACAGCGCCAACGCTTGAGCTACGCGGGAGTGAAGAGGCGCCTCAGGGACTTGGGTCTCAAGTATTCAATGATGTTCCCCGCGAAACTCCGTGTTGAACATAAGGGACGTGCCCTTTTCTTTGACTATCCTGGAAATGTCAGTGAATGGTTGGACACGGTTTCGCCACATCGGGATGAACAGGAGGATGAAGTTGGGGGCGCCTCGGGCGGAGCGGAACGGCGAGACTGAACAAGGAGCTGATGCTACCCCTGCCTCGAATGACTGCCGGAATTGTGACTCGTTAATTAATGGTCTCTCCTTCATTTACATGGTGGGTGGCGGGACGTTTTCATGGAGATTCCTTACTCCTCTGGGTCTTTCGTAGAGTAGTTAATGGGGCGACAGGCACACTGCTGGTTGGGGGGGCTTTTTAGTCTGATGCAGGGGTGCAGGGTGGGGGGTATGTTGGGGAGAGTTATCTTGTTTGTTGGTTTTTCCTTTCTTTCTTTTGTGTGGCAATGGGTCATTTGTGCTCCTGAACTGTATTTGATGCGGGTGTCTTGTGGGACTGGGTGGGGCGGGCAGTGGGGGGATGGGGGGTAGAAAGTTACGAATTCTCAGTTGGAATGTTAACGGGTTGGGTGACTGAATTAAGAGAGGGGTGGTGATACAACTGATCAAACGTCACATGCCTGATGTTGTCCTCCTTCAAGAGACACACCTGGTGGGCAACGCTTGTAAAGCTTTGAATCGCAAAGGCTACAAAATGGTGGCACATTCGGGGTTCTCTTCCGGTTCCCGGGGGGCGGGTATCCTCGTGCGCGCGTCCCTTCCCCTAGAGATAGATGTCACCTTGATTGATGACAGGGGGCGTTACGCTGCCGTGGCTGGTAGATGGGAAGGGCGTTCCCTCACGTTGTTTTCTGTATACGTCCCCCCGGGGCTTCAATCCGGTACCTTTCAGGACCTTGGTGGTGCCATCTTGTCTATGCCGGCTGGCCGGTTAATAGTGGGGGGTGACTTTAACTCGGTTTGCTCTGGTCTGCTTGATCGCCAACCGCCCCGGGACCTACGTAACCCACAGATGTGGCTGTCCTCCTTTCTCGAGTCTATGGGCCTGGTAGATGGCTGGCGTCTTCTACATCCTACGCTCCGTCAATTTTTCTTTCTTTCGGGTGCACATGGGAGCCTTTCCCGCATCGATTATGTCCTCACATTGGCGTCGGACGCATTGGCCGTTTCCGAAGCCCGCTTCTTGGCGCGGGGCATTTCTGATCACTCCCCGTTATGGGTCTCTTTCGACTTTGGGGTGGTCTTGTCGGAGCGACCGGCCGCGGTCAATCCGTGGTATTTTCGTAACATCAAGACCCGCTCTCTCCTGGCCAAAGCCATTGATCTTTATTTTTCCGAAAACGTGGGCTCGGTTAGGTCGGCCGTTACGTTGTGGGAGGCCTTTAAGACGGTGCTCCGAGGTGAGGCCCAGGCGCTCATCGCCGAGGCCCGCCGGACTAGAGATTCTGACTTGCTGTTTGTTGAGCAGGAGGTCCTGCGTCTCGAGTCCCAGTTGGGGCCCGAGCCGGACCCCTCTGTCTTGCATACCCTCTCGCTGAAACAAGCGGAATACCACGATTTGGCAGCGAATGCCGCACTCACTCTGGCCAAGGAACAGCAGGGCCGCGTGTATGATGTGGGCGATAAGGCTGGGAAGTTGCTGGCTTGGTTAGACAGGAGGGAGATGGCCAGTCGCGTGGTACCTGAACTTCTGGGAGACGACGGTTTGGTCCTTACGGACCCGAGTGCCATTGTTGACTCATTCGCTGATTATTTTCGGGGAGTCTATGAGTCTGCTTCGGACTTTTCGGAGGCGGATTCGTCGGCTTTCATTACGGAGATTGACCTTTCCTGCCTTTCTGAGGACGAGAGAGCGGACTTGGATAGGGACATCACCGCTGACGAGATTGCTTTGGCGATCCGCTCCCTACGGACCGGAAAGGCCTCTGGGCCTAACGGCATACCGGTTGAACTGTATAAAATCCGCCCGGATGCGGTGTCTCCGCACTTGCAGAAAATGTTCCTGGAATCCTTTGAGAGGGGCTGTCTCCCCCTGGATCAGCGGCTGGCTACCATTGTGGTCATCCACAAGGAGGGTAAACCACGTGACGTCTGTCGATCGTACCGTCCCATCTCTCTCCTTAACGTGGAACCCAAGGTCCTCGCCAAGTTGCTCGCCAACCGGCTGATTGGTGTTATTGGCGACCTCATACACCCTGACCAGTCGGGATTCATCCCCCACCGAAACACCACTCTCAATCTGCGTCTCCTCCACGGTGTCATGGCTAGAGCCCACACCCTCGAAGAGCCGGCTGTCCTCGCGTCCCTCGATGCCACGATGGCTTTCGATTCTCTCGAGTGGCCATACCTCTGGGCAGTGCTGTCCAAACTTGGATTTGGGCCGATCTTTGTGAGCTGGGTGAAGCTACTGTATGCGGATCCGATGGCTAATGTCACGGTCAACGGCCGCCTGTCGACGCCATTCCCCCTACATCGGGGTACTAGACAAGGCTGCCCCCTGTCGCCCCTTTTGTTCGCCTTGGCCCTTGAACCGCTAGCAGCCCTACTGCGTGTGCATCCTGACTTACGCGGCATTACGTGGGCCCCTGGCTTCGAAGACAGGGTATCCTTGTACGCCGATGATATCTTGCTTTATTTGACTTCCCCCTGCAGGTCCCTCATTGTGGCCTGTGATGTGATCAGACTTTTCGGACGGTACTCTGGTCTGATTATAAACTGGGCCAAATCGTCCTTATATGTCCTTAAAGGAGATACTCCACGACTTCCCAGAGGCTGCAACATTCAGATTGCCACACGGGGCTTCAAATACTTGGGCATCTACATCTCTGGTAACCCCAAGTTGCGATACGACCACAACTTACTCCCTCCTCTCCAGCGTCTGCAGCGTGATGTAGACAGCTGGCGTAAGCTACCGCTCTCCCTCCTTGGCCGTGCCGCTCTGTTTAAGATGATGTCCCTGCCCAGGTCCTTGTACGCCCTGCAAAACGCCCAGGACCCTGTCCCGGCGCGCTACTTTCGAGAACTTGAAGGCCTCCTTCGGACCCTCCTCTGGGATGGTCGACCCCGCGTTGCCATCCACAAACTCACGCTCCCCTGGTACGATGGTGGCATTGCTCTCCCAGATGTGCGCTGCTACTATTGGTCTTCTCAATTTGCTGCCCTCAACCACGGGTTCTATGGCCCTGTGGGTAGTCCCGGTTATGCCATGGATAGATGGCTGATGGGCGATGGTAACTATTATCGGGCCCTATACTCGAAGTCTTTCGACCGGCGGTTGACGGGCCCTACTCGGACGGCGGTCCACACTTGGCGGGCGGTCACTAAGGCACAAGCTTGGCAAGGCAGACTCACAAGGTTCACTCCCCTCTTTGATTCGGACATCCTGGGTAGACTATGGCACACCAAGGGGTTTGATAAGTGGGACCTCATCGGCATCAGCAGGGTTTAAGACATGCTCTCCAGAGGCTCGATTAAGACCTTCCCCCAGTTACAAACCGAATACCAGCTGGGCGCGACGGAGTTTTTCCGTTACGCTCAACTGAGACATGCGCTGCTCTCGGCCTCACCGCCGGACGGCGTCATTCCTGAGAGTTCCCCTCTGGAGGACAGGGTACTGGATGGGCACATGCCGGACAGCGCGATCTCCCTTTCATATAAAAAATTGATTAACGTGCGCACAGATCTCCTCCTTAGCTTGCGGGACCAGTGGGTGGCGGATGGCCTTGAACTTGATGATGAAGATTGGCAGAGTGCGGTTTCCTCCCCTAAGGAGGTTGCAATCTCCTCCCGTCTTCGCCTCGTGCAATTTAAGATCCTGCACCGGGTGTATATGACAGGGCCTCGATTAATGCGCATGGGATTCTCGCCTGACGGTCTCTGTCATAGAGGCTGCGGAGCTCTCGCCACTTTCCTGCACATCCTTTGGGAATGCCCAGTCAATCAATCAATCAGTGACACTTATAGAGCGCGCTACATACCCGTAGGGTCTCAAGGCGCTGGGGGGAGGGGGGTGCCGCTACTGCTCGAACAGCCAGGTCTTCAGCTTCTTCCTGAAGGAGAGGTGGTCTTGGGTCAGGCGCAGGTCGGTCGGGAGGGAGTTCCAGGTCTTGGCGGCCAGGTAGGAGAAGGACCTTCCTCCTGTAGTCGCTCTTCGGATGCGGGGGACGGCGGCGAGGGCGTGGTTGGCTGATCGGAGGTGGCGTTTGGGAGCGTAGAAGTTGATCCGGCTGTTGAGGTAGCTCGAGCCTTGGTCGTTTAGGGCTTTGTGTGCGTGGGTGAGGAGGCGGAAGGTGATTCTTTTGTTGACGGGGAGCCAGTGAAGGTCTCTCAGATGTCTGGTGATGTGGCTGGTTCGTGGGATGTCGAGGATGAGTCTGGCTGAGGCGTTCTGGATCCGCTGGAGTCTCTTCTGGAGCTTGACGGTGGTACCGGCGTAGAGGGCGTTGCCGTAGTCCAGTCGGCTGGTGACGAGGGCCTGGGTGACGGTCTTCCTGGTCTCGGTGGGGATCCACCAGAAGATCTTCCGTAGCATGCGTAGGGTGTTGAAGCACGCCGAGGAGACGTTGTTGACTTGCCTGGTCATGGAGAGGGAGGAGTCCAGGATGAAGCCCAGGTTGCGTGCATGGTCTGTGGGTTTGGGTGCGGTGCCCAGGGCAGGAGGCCACCAGGAGTCGTCCCAGGCGGAGGGTGAGGAGCCCAGGATGAGGACCTCCGTCTTGTCCGAGTTCAGTTTCAGGCGGCTGGTCGTCATCCACTCGGCTACCTCTTTCATCCCTTCGTGCAGGTTGGCTCTGGCGTAGGCGGGGTCGTTGGTCAGGGAGAGGATCAGCTGGGTGTCGTTGGCGTAGGAGATTATGCTGAGGTTGTGTTTGCGTACGATGGCCGCGAGGGGGCTCATGTAGACGTTGAAGAGGGTGGGGCTCAGAGATGATCCTTGAGGGACGCCGCAGATGACTTCGGAGGCCTCTGATTTGTACGGTGGTAGGCGGACTCTCTGTGTTCTTCCGTCGAGGAAGGAGATGATCCATTCCAGCGCCTTGTCCTGGATTCCGATGTTGCTGAGGCGCTGTACTAGGGTGCGGTGGCAGACCGTGTCGAATGCCGCGGAGAGGTCTAGGAGGATGAGGGCCGCTGTTTCTCCATTGTCCATCAGGGCTCAGATGTCATCGGTGGCGGCGATGAGGGCGGTCTCGGTGCTGTGATTGGCTCGGAAGCCGGACTGTGAGGGGTCGAGGGATCCGTTCGTCTCGAGGAAGGCGGCCATCTGCTTGTTGACGGTCTTCTCGATGACTTTGGCTGGAAACGGGAGGAGCGAGATGGGGCGGTAGTTCTTGAGTTCGGTGGGGTCCGCTGTTGGTTTCTTGAGTAGAGCGCTGAGTTCGGCGTGTTTCCAGCTCTCAGGGAAGGTGGCGGTGTCGAAGGATGTGTTGATGATGTCTCGCAGGTGAGGTGCGATGACAGCGTCGGCCTTGTTGAAGACGTGGTGAGGGCAGGGGCCGGTCGGTGATCCGGAGTGGATGGAGTTCATCGTGCGGATGGTGTCATCGGTGCTGATCGGGGTCCAGGCGTGGAGGGTGGTGGTTGGGGGTGGTTGTTCGGTCGTGGTGTGCGTTGGTTGGTTGTTGAAGCTGTTGTGTATGTCCGCGATCTTGTTGTGGAAGTATGAAGCGAGGGAGTTGCAGAGGTCTTGCGATGGGGTGATGTCGTTGTTTCCTGCGCTGGGGTTGGAAAGCTCTTTAACGATGTTGAAGAGTTCCTTGCAGTTGTGTGCGTTGTTGTCCAACCGGTCCTTGAATGCTGTTTTCTTGGCGGCGCGGATCAGCTGGTGGTGCTTCCGGGTGGCGAGCTTGAGGGAGGTCCTGTTGTCCGGTGTAGGTTCCCTTCTCCAGGCTTTCTCGAGGGCTCGGCAGTTCTTCTTGGAGCTCTTGAGTTCGTCGGTGAACCACGGGGCTCTCTTGCTGCCGGGTCTGCTGGGCGGGGTCCTCAGCGGGGCGAGCTCGTCCGCGCAGATGCTGATCCACTTCGTGAGGTTGTCAGCGGCCTGGCTGGGGTTCGCTGAGCTGGCAGGAGGGTGCTGGCTCAGGGAGGTGGCGAGCTGGTCTGCTGTGATCTTGTTCCAGCTTCTGCGGGCGGCCTGTTGCTGGTGGTGGTGGGTCGTCGTTCTCTTGAAGGTGAAGTGGACGCAGCTGTGGTCCGTCCATTGAAGCTCTGTGGCGTGGCTGAAGTTGATGTCTGTGCTGGAAGAGAAGACTGCGTCGAGTGTGTGTCCGGCGAGGTGGGTGGGGGTGGACACCAGCTGCTTGAGTCCAAGATTGGCGAGGTTGTCGAGCAGGGTGCTGGTGTTGCAGTCGTTGTTGTTCTCCAGATGGAAGTTGAGGTCTCCCAGGAGGATGTAGTCAGCGGAGGGGAGGGCATGCGGGCTGACGAAGTCGGCGATGTCCTCGCTGAATTGTGTGCGTGGTCCAGGGGGTCGGTAGATCAGGGTGCCTCTGAGGGTGGTGTTCGGGTTGGTGTGGATCTGGAAATGCAGGTGTTCGGCGCTGGTCAGGGTGTTGTCGGTGCTGGTCGTGAGACGGATGGTGTTCCTGTGGATGATGGCGATGCCTCCTCCCATCTGGTTGGCGTTGCGGTCCCTCCGGACGATCTTGTAGCCCTCTGGGATAGCGATGGCGATGTCGGGAGCTGAAGAGGCGTTCATCCAGGTCTCCGTGAGGAAGGCAACGTCAGGGGCTGTGGCGTCTAGGAGGTTCCAGAGTTCGATGGCGTGTCTGTGGACGGAGCGGGTGTTGAGCAGGATGCACTTGAGGTGGGTGCTGCTGGTGTTCGATTTGGCGGGTGCTGGTGCGAGGCAGGTCCGGATGCAGGTGAACTTGCAGGCGTGGCAGCTGAAGGGTCCGTGGGTGCGTCGTGGTGTGGCTTGGTGGCATTCTGGGAGTCGGCCGGTGTTGAGTGCGATGAGGGTGGCGGCGGAGTACGTCAGGCGGGTCGGTCGGGGTCTTCGGGGGCCAGGGGTCCTGGCGCTGGTCGCAATCCGGTCGCGGACGGGCGCAGACGGGCTTACCTTTGGCGCGCCTTCGGCGCACGAACGGCGCGCCCGCTGCGCGTGACCGCTGCGCGTTCGCACGGTCGCCATATAAGGCGAAGTGCGCGGGTGGGCGGAGCAGCTGGGAGGCGGGAGCGGGGAGGGAACAGAAGGATAGTCTCCTACTGGAGGAGAGTGCATCGAGTCATGGAGGAGGTTACTGGCGTGGCTGCCCACGCGGAAGCTCGTAGATGCCTCCTGAACGTATGGGAGCCTTCCGACCACAGCGCTGCGTAGACTAGGTGGGTGACCCTTGGGAACATGGTGGCCAAGAGGGACATAGCTCAGAAGTGGGGTGCGTCCGTGGCCCCCCTGCTGGTACAGTGGAAAGCCAACATGGACTGGTGCGTGTTCCGGGAGAAGACAGTCTATGTGGCAAGAGGGAGACCTCAAACCTGGAATAAAATTTGGGGGGCATGGAATGAGTACAGGGGAGACGTGTGCTTGCCGCCTGAATCAGTCAGCCTGCATGACAATGTGACACCCTGACCTGTGACGCCAACTGAGCTCTGATGTACTGTATTCTCCTGGTTCTTCCCCCCCTCCTCCTTCCCATTCTGGAATCTTATCCTTGTGTTCACTTCCCTGCCTTCCCTCCCCTACCCATCCCTGACGCCCAGCTTCACATTGCCTCTATTGCCATTTTCGCGCCCTCGGGCGCCCTTTTGTTGTACCTTCATCTTAATATAAAAAATACCTTCGATGATTATGTCTAAATCGTTTGGCACTATTTCTCTCCTGTTACCCCTGCTGCCTTGCCTCCGGGATGTCAGGCTGAATAGCTGTGTGCTCTGTTTTAAAATAAAGGTTTTCAAAAATTTAAAAAAAAAAAAAAACACAGCACATAGTCCAGCAAACTTAGGAGAGAAAGACATGTTAGACAGTTTACAGAATCTCTGGTACAACAAACATTTACGAGCAGCAGCGAAACAGAAAGTGCGTACTTGCATGATCTGTTGTCAGTTCAATCCAGGAAAAGGTGTCCCCGTGGAACAGGGTGGATTTCATCCTCCTGACCATCCTTTTGAAGTCCTCCAGATGGATTATATCCAGATGGACCGATGTCGAGGATTCAAGTATGTCCTCGTAGTCGTATGTGCTCTTTCCCGATGGACAGAAGCATATCCAGTCCCCGATTACACTGCTGTAACCACTGCCAAACAGCTGGTACGTGAGTTTTTCCCGCGGTACGGTTTGCCCCGTGTCGTGTACTCTGATAACGGACAGCCATTCTCGTCCGAGCTTATGAAGCAGGTATCACTCCTGTTAGGTTACCAGTGGAAGTTCCATTGTGTCCGACATCCTGAAGCCGCAGGTCTCGTAGAGAGACATAATCAGACCCTGAAAACACGCCTAGCCAAAATATGTGCAGAGAAAGGTGTAGATTGGATAGTTGCCTTGCCAGTTGCACTCTTTTACATGGGAATGGTAGCTCATTCTAGGACAGGGCTATCCCCGTATGAGGTGGTCTTCGGTAGGCCTCCGAATATGTGGGGGACGCCTATGCCCCGTAGAATTACTGATGTTGACAGTTGTATGCTGACAGATTACCTGGCCTCCTTGATGTCTGCACTACAATCTTGTCGTTCACAGGTCGCGGCTGCCTTTCCGGACAACACCCAAGTAAAACCGCATGAAGTCCGCCCTGGTGATTTGGTCCTCGTGAGGAACTTCGACCGGAAGAGTCCGCTGGAACCCAGATGGAAACAGCCGAAATTGGTTCTATTATCAACAAGGACTGCAGTCAAATTGGAGGGGAGGAAGGGATGGCTGCATTCGAGCCATGTAAAAAAAGTTCACGGACTGTGTCCAGACTCTCCCATTAAGGACTGCCCACTTTCAGAGACTGATTCTAAACTCCCCCTGCTAGAGAAAACTCCCCAAGAGGAGTACCGTGCTAAGTTAAGGTCTAGTAAGTCAGACAGCGTTTAATTGTTTAAGTCCCCCTCGGGTGAAGCGGTTAGACAGGTTTCTGACATGTATAGAATAGACCCAAGTAGTCAGAGAGATAGGCGTATCGAGAAAAGAAGAATGTATTGTAAAGTTTTGCACAGCAGATGTATAATTGCCTTGATCTCGACGTTTCTTCTAAGTCTTACGGTTATATGCATTAGTCTAATCTTACACGTTTTTTTTCCTCTTGATTCACATGTACATGCTTCCTCTAATGACACTGTGGAACACACTTTTAGTGATTTGCCCCCACATGAATTGTCCTATCGTTTAGCCATGCGCAACAATACATTCATCCATATGTTACATCATTCACACCAGACCAGCAATGCCACTAATTGCTGGGTATGTGGCCGACTCCCTCCCTATCAGAAATACAAGGGAGCTCTGCCCCTCTTTCCTTATGCGTTCACACATAATGGTTCGTGTGGTGCATGGTTTACTTTACTGTCCTTCCTAGATAGTAAGTCCAAGGTTTCCCAAGGCAATTGGATATGGGGGAACCTGAATACAGTCATGAATAAAATATGTTTCCCAGACAAAGAAGGTCTTCCCCAGAGGACAGGGACCAATCTAGAAAACGAAGTGTATGGATTAGGTAATTTTACACTTAACCTCATGATTCTGAATGTGCAGTCTGAGACTAATTCGGACTTGCCGTTTATTACAGTTTTACCAGTAAAAGGTGAATTATGCGTCAGAAAGAATGGTTCAGTACATCTAGGACACAGTGATTGTAATACTGTTGTCGAATTCAGTGATAAAGGAAAGTCTACTTTCAGAGCTTCTCGCCATTCTTATTTCATATGTGGTCAGACAGCCTATGTCCGTCTGCCATTGGATTGGGATGGGACGTGCTATATTGCGTTCCTATTGCCACCTGTTTTTCTAGCCCCGCCTGATTATCACAGAAATACACATCTCGTTCATGTAAGACAAAGAAGGGAGATCAAGACCCCGATTGTCGACCAGACTGAAACCACATGGGAACAATATACAGATTTCAATAAAGGATTCTTTTTCTTTGTAGGTCCTGTCCAGAATAGTAAATTGATACGCAAATTGACTAGGACCTTGGAAGCAGTAGTGAACGAAACTACTTCTGCTTTAGGCAACCTGACCGAGGAGCAGTCTGCTATGAGACTTGTTGTTCTTCAAAATCGCCTTGTCCTTGACGTCATCCTGGCAGATAGGGGCGGGGCTTGTAGAGTCATCGGATCCAGTTGTTGCATGTTTATTCCAAATTACGCACCATCCGTGTATAAGGCCATAACTCGGCTTCATGAAATAGCTCACCTGATACACCAGAATCCAGGCTCCTGGACCTGGTCCGGTTGGTTCTGGAGTGTAATATCCACCTGGGGATGGAAGTTGTTGTCATTCCTAGGAATAATATTGGTCATAGTATTCAGTTGTTGTCTCTGTCTGCAATGTAGGCCAGCGATTTGCGGCTTGTGCGCCACAGCTTGTATTCCCCGTCCAAGTACACGTTCCCGTTCCCGAATAAAGAAAGAAGAACAAATGATGCTTTATGAACAGATAGATGGTCTCATGAATATAGATATATCCTGAAGGGTGTAGTAGGGTCCAAGGAGGGAATGAGGTAATAGAAATTTTCAGGTGGATAATGTGTCCCCCACTCGCACCCTATCCATGCACCCATGTTCCATGTATGTCGTGTAACTTTTGTTCTGTACATGCTAGAAAGACGCAAATACATTTGCGTCCATCCTTAACATGTTAGCTATCCAGTCATGCAAAGAAATACTGTTAATTAGGCTTCTAGGCATACGGTGCCAATGTCTTTACTTGGTGCACTTCTGAAATTCGCACACGTTTTCTTCATGTTTCCTGGCCCAGTCGAGCTAGGCCCTTAAACGAGGCCTCTCTGCCTCATCTCTCCTGTCTCCGAAAGCTGTACGCATCCCTGACTCCTGCCTTACTTCCTTCCAGCGCAGCGGTGCCCGGCTCGGCCTGGACTACCTGCCAAATTCATGTTTTGCCTACAGTTATCTGCTCAGCCTCCTCGAAAACACATTCCAGTCTAGCGAAATAGGTAAACATATTCTCGGCTGCAGAGCAAAGGGCCCGGTTTTCTGTCCTCCTTGCAAGTGATTTACTGAATCCGTTACCATGGTAGGCCCATGGCTCCGCACGTTGCACCAAGACACGTATGCACGCATTAGTTTTCAGCATTGGATGGCCCCTGCCCGAGAGACCTTTCACTTCAGACATTACATCCTCCAAACATAAGATACTAGATATGTTATAGGTACGGTTGCCCTGACACTCCAGACACCAGTCTACTCCACTAGTGCTAAAGTCAAAGCCCCGGTTATACGTCATGCTAGTTGCGCGCGCATGCAGGCCAAGGGTTTCTGCTGATTCTGCAACTTTCCCTATGCATCCACCCATATATGACGTTTCTTGTGACGTTTCCTTGACATGTACAGTGCACGCCCATGTGTACGCCCTTTTTCACGCCTCCTATTATGCACATGTGCTCTTATCTCTCTCTTTTCACCTGTTACGCCTACTGTATTGGATTCAATTGTGTCGTTTTACTATATATAATGTGTAATGCTAATAAAACGTTGAATGTCCCTTCCTGAACCTTAGAGGTGATGGAACATGATATCCCATCCTCGAGGATCATTGTCCATTAAAGCCCGTATGACTCAGATACCACGGACTCTGCCTCTCATTTGAATGAGCTGTCATGTATTGATAATTATACGGAAAAATGCATAGGTAAATTTATTTACCACAACATCACTGATGGCATCACTGATGACATCTCAAATGACATCCCTGATGACATCATCTAGTGAATGTGGTTTGGTTTGTTATTTAAATATTTATTATATATATATAGCAATCTAAATTTAAGAATCAGGGGATGTATACCTATCTTGAGGGAGGATTTAGTAGCAGTGTGATTGACTGTTTACTTGACTAATTTATAGTGTCTCATTAAATATATTGTGTGTGTGAATATCTGTATTACTTTGTCAGTTGTTGTGTAAACTGCTGCACCAGTTAGTTACTAGCTATGTGAAAGTCTGTATTAGTTATTGATTAGTTAACTGACTATTTGTATGGGAGAGTGAATGTGTGTGTGGTTCCGTGGGGGATCTGTGACTGCCCAAAGATATGTGAATAGTTAATTTAGTAGATATATGATGTTAAAACTGTGTGTTATAATAGTTGTTTGGGTGAGTGAATATCTTTATGGGTGTGGTGATGAGCATATATATTTCTCAATGGTACATGTCCAAGAAAGTCGAAAAAATAAAAGGCAGTGTATGTGACAGTTGTATACAAATAAGTATACATAAGTGTCATTAATTGCATGAGTGATATTTGATAGTGTTCTATTGATCATTGACAACATGTACAAGTGAATCTATAGGTAATTGATTAGATGTGTGTGTAGATCTAGGAATCACTGAGTCGGTTATTGGATTCAAATATGGTACTCTGTATTTTACAGTGAGTGATGAAATGTTATACTAGTGTTTGATGAGGTGTATCTGATTGTCACATGGATGATGTCCTCAGTGATGACATCAGTGATGTCATTTGAGATGTCATCAGTGATGTCATCAGTGATGTCACTGACCATGTTATGAATTATGTAATTTATAACATCATCACCAGTGGATTGCGGGTGCAAGAGTTACAGTTAGTACAACTAACTCCTAACAGATCCTTTAGAGTATCTGCTCCTCCGTTTCTTTCCCAAGCCTATCCCATTGATCAGGGAGTTCCCCAGGGCTCTGCGTTGATCCCGGTGTTGTTCAACCTTTACATCCAACCCTTGGCTGCGGTCGCCAGGCAATGGGACCTTGCTATGGTCTCATATGCCGACGATACACAGCTGGTGGTCTCCCTGGCAGAGGGCTCTGCTCCTAATGCCTCTAGGTTCAGAGACGGGATGGCGGCTGTGGCTCACTGGAAGGCTTCCAATTACTTGCAACTCAATGCCAACAAAACTTAGGTTCTGTTGGTTGGGAAGAACGCTAATCTTTGGAATGAGCAATGGTGGTCATCCATTCTGGGTATAGCTCCCACTCCAACAACCCTGGTCAAAAATCTTGGGGTCTGGATGGATTCCTCCCTGAACTTCCAGGATCATATCAGGAAAGTCGCTGGTACCTGTCTTGGCTTGCTGCGGGGTTTCAAGCCCCTTCTGAAATTCGTTGATCCCACTACTCGTCAGCTGGTTATACAGGCTACTATTCTTTCACGCCTCGACTATGCCAGCTCGCTCCTACTCAGGGCCAATCAGGCCAAAATATGTCACCTACAACGTGTTCAAAATGCTGCCGCAAAAGCGCTGATGATAGGCCTTCCACTATATTGCCCTGCCTCTGACACCATTCGTGAACTGCACTGGCTCCCGATGAAGAGGAGAACACAATTTAAGGTGCTGTCCCTTTATTTTAAAATTGTGAATTCTGCCCACCCCAGTCTGTTGAGCAATCTGCTCACTCTTTATGTTCCTAAACATAGGCTACGATCGGCAGGCCGGCAGTTGGTCGCTTTTCCCGGTTCAAGCGCAGCCTGGCAGGAGGGCGTTCCTTCTGCTACCTGGTGGGCAGGCTGTGGAACTCTTTGCCGGAGCAGATCTGTGGTCTGGACTCCTTACTTGCGTTTAGGAAAGCTGTCAAAACTTTTCTTTTTCCATTAGTTTAACCCACTGTAGTTCCGTTGGTGTTTTGTTTTCTGATCACTGTGCGTCTCTTACCCTGCAGCTGAAAGCTCCGGGACGCCCCATCGCTGGGGCAGCTGCGTGCTATACAAGCGATGCTAACATAACATAACATAACTATAACATAGGAATTTCAATGGTTTTGTATGAGTGGAATGTCCAGCTAACTATAACACCTGTGAAACCTATGTTTGTTTCAGTGAATTTCTAAGGTTTTTTTAAATGCTAATTCCTAACTTTACCCTGCCTGAAACCTATGGTTTTTTCAGTGAATTTCAAAGGTTTTTTAAATGATAATTCCTAATTATATTGTTCATTAAGCATATCTGTTTTTTCTATCCTTTTTAATTATCATCCTGTTCTCAATGTAGTAAAAACTGCTAATATTATCACTCTTAAATGTATTCCTTCCTCCGAGAAAATTGCTACAAACCAGAACCACAACTAACATTAATAATATACAAACTAGGCGTTCTCGTAGGAAAAGAAACAAAAAAACACCACTTCCCATACTTTCACCAACAAACCAAATCTACAATGCTACCTAAAAAAACAGGCAATAGTTCCATTTACCACTACCAAATGAATATCAACATTTAACTAGGGAAGGACGTCGACTATGTACTGTGTGAATTACATCCAACTCACACCCATATTGAAAGACACATATGTAAAAGAGGTACTAATTATGCACTTCTAACACCCAACAGTGCCACCACCACTACAACCACCCCTCCTGACCCCTCCCCCTCTACTACCTCACAGGCAGCGCAAAACAGGACAACAGACCTTCCCAAAAAAATATATCCCCTCAACAGCACACTAGCTCAATGTTCGGAGATGTGGCAATCAACTATGTATAAGGGAAGCAACTTGCACATCAATAATAATAAAACAATGCTAACACTACCGGTGATATGCTATACACAACTCCCACTATACATACCAAAAATTTTTCTGTGTGAAGATATACTAGTGATACATGTAGGGAACTGCACAGTGGACATAACCATATTATCTCAGACTCTGGGGAATATCTCGGTCATGTAGTTGTGTTGTCTCCCCCCTCATGAAGCAGAAGCGGAATGGGCTGGTCCAATGAGCGCAATTCAAATGTAAGAGTATAAATAATTAGCCTACGCCTTGGGCGTGGTTCACTTCTGCAAAGAGAAAAGACTCTGCCACAGCGAATGTCCTCACTCTGCCACATAGCAGCTGGCATGACCACGGGCCTTCTCGATACAGGCCCATTGCGAACTCAGTGCCACAGTACCGCAGACAACTGCCTTCGATCTACACTGCGGACAGCAGGCTTCACAACTTGCATTCAGCTTTGGATCTACACTACAGACAGCATTGAAGTTAGCCTTGATTTATGTAGGGCAGAGACAATTGTACTATACGTCCTCAGACTTTGCTAAAATAAGTGACAAAAATTCTTCATCGATATCTGTGCTGACTACTGCCTTCGATCTACAGTGCGGTCAGTAGAGTTTACAACTTGATACCAGTTTTGCATCAGGACTGCAGACAAAATTGAATTCAGTCTCGATTTATTTACGATAGAGACAATTGTACTCAGTTCCCAGATTTTCTTAAAGTATGTGACAAAAAGCATTCCTCGATGTTTGTGTCAACTACTGCCAATAAACTACACTGCGGACAGCAGGGTTCACAACTTGAATTCAGCTTTGCATCTACACTACGGATAGTAGGGAATTCAGCCTTGATTTATTTAATGCAGAGACAAGTGTACTGTATGTGTTCAGATTTTGATAAAATAAGTGACAAAAATCATTCATCGATATCTGTGCTAACTGCTGCCTTCGATCTACAGTGCGGACAGCAGGGTTCACAACTTGAACTCAGCTTTGGATCTATACTAAGGACAACATGAAATGTAGCCTTGATTTTGTTAAGGTAGAGATAATCGTACTTTATGTACTCGGATTTTGGTAAATGATACGACAAAAAGAAGTTCTTGATGTCTGTGCTGACGACTGCCCTCGATCTACATTGTGGGGCTCACGATTCAGGTGGAATGGCGATTGCACATGACGCATTCCAGTAGGCAAGAGACATTGTACCAGTGCGACCCGCCCTAACCATAAATCATCGCAGGGTGCGCACACACTGAGTTCTTCAGGTACACCTAACTCACTGCACCACAAGTCGTCTCCCCGTGGCCTTATTAAGGCAGAATTCACTAGGCAAAAACATTGCTCCCAGTGTGGCCCGCCCAGACCATGCATCATTGCAGGTTGAGTACACGCTCGGTACCAAAGGTACTACTAACTCAGGGCACCATAATTCATTGCCATGTGACCGTATTCAGGAAGAATTCAACAGACAAAAGACATTGGTCCGAATGCAGCCCCCATGGACATTGCATTATCGCATGGTACGAACAAGCTTAGCGACAAAGATACTACTAACTCAGTGGACCATAAATCATCGCAAAGAAGAGTGAACAGTTTTATGTCAGCAATGAGGCATACTACCACTTTTAAATGGAATTGCAGAATTCAATCAACAAAAGACATTACTCCAATTACTTTGCTTCCCCTACCATGCATCATCGCAGGGTACGCACACGCTAAGCGCCAAAGGTACTATTAACTTAGTGTACCAAAAATAATCGCCACATGGCCTTACTAAGGCAGAATTCACAAGACAAAAAGCATTAGTATAAGTACGGCCTGCCCGGACCACGCATCATTGCAGGCTCCACAGAACCTTGTTGTTTCAGGTTCCACTAACTCAGTGCAAACCAAACTAAGTATAACACCTATCAAACCGACACAATATTCTGTTAGTAGCCTTCCTTAAAAAACTTCTTTTATATCACTTATGTATTTAGTTGAATAATAAAATTCACACTGCAAGTGCAAAGGCACACTTAATGACAGTCTGCACTGCGGAAACACAGGTCACAATTTGAACTATAATGTCCCTGAAACATACATATTTCCACAATGTATTCCATACATGTTTCATCTGTTGTTTCAAATGTGATTACACTTGATGAGGTCCAGCCTAAGATCTACACTGCGGACCTCAGGGTTTACAACTTGAATTCAGCTTTGCATCTACACTACAGACAGTAGGGAATTCAGCCTTGATTTACTTATTGCAGGGACAATTATACTGCATGTATACAGATTTTGTTAAAATAAGTGAAAAAAGCATTCTTCTATAACTGTGCTAGCTACTGCCTTCCATGTACACTGCAGACAGTAGAGTTCACAACTTCAATTCAGCTTTGGATCTATACTACAGACAGCATTGAATTCAGCCAAGATTTATTTAAGGCAGAGACAAAAAATACTCCTGTGGCACTGCTAGTATGTGCGAGCACCTTCAATCCTTGCATCCTGTTGAACTATGCTCACAAAGAATTTAGAAAACTGCGCCAAAATGTACCCCCACCACCGGCAATACCAAGTACCTCTGGGGCATCACCTTCAACATCTCCACCAGACATAGGTCCCCATTTTGAGAAAGTAATAATGCAATGCTTGAAGTGCAATCGTTTAATTTGTTATGGGGAGTAATCAGTAGAGCTAGTTTGCAGAGCAATTGATAATCATCGATGGTAGATTTTTTTCCCCTCAAAGTTCATGCAGTCCAGTATGCAACAGTCAATGCTTTGAGTGTAGCCCATTCAGACCACGCATCATCTCATCTTGAGCGTCGTCGAGGCAGGTGTGCCTTCTTCACAAATCTACAGTGGAAAATCAGCTGTGATGCTGGATAGAGGCTTTTGCATCTGTGACTTTCACGAGCGCAATACCCGTGCTGTTTCTGTGACCAGGAACTTATTTCTCTTCATCTGCTGAACTGATCTTTCTCTGACCTTTTATACACACTAGAAGCATGTGTGAACTCGCATGGTAGCCCTGCCCGTTTGGCCCCGCCCACACACTCGCGGTTTGCACCGTCTTCCCGCCATTCACCCACTATGATGGACAGCTCACTCAAGGGACCCCTGCGCCCTTCAGGGCTATTGCATAGTAACACACACATGGTCGCTCGAACTAGTTGATGCTCAAATTCAGTGACTCATTCATTAGCCCCAAAACAATCGTGAGTGTCGTCGAGGCTGGACAGGTGTGCCTTCTTTCCAACTCTACCGTGGAAAATCAGCTGTGATGTTGGATAGAGGCTTTTGCATCCGTGACTTTCACGAGCGCAATACCCGTGCTGTTTCTGTGACCAGGAGCTTATTTCTCTTCATCTGCTGAACTGATCTTTCTCTGACCTTTTATACACACAAGAAGCATGTGCACTCGCATGGAAGGCCCGCCCCAAATCCGCGGATCCACAAATCCGCAAAATGCGCGGATCGTGGATCCGCAAAATCCGCCCATGCTTACCTACCACATTATATGGTGCTGTAAATAGCATATGTGTCGTAATTGGCCCGCTTGGATTAGCGATTAGCTGAACCTACACGTTGTCCTCCTTAACTTGGCTATATACGATAAACGCCATTTTGAATGTTGCAGCGGCCATCTTAGACCATGAGCGGCCTCGTGGCCGATGTGCCCTTTAGTCCTTTGTCCGTTCCACTGACCACTCTCATCTGCCCAGCAACAGGCTATTTTTAGTACTGGTCAAGCCACACATGCGCAGTTCTTACTGACCCGTAAACCCTCAGGAATGTGCCGCTAACTGACCAGCGGGTTTGAAACCCACCAATGAGCTGGCAGTGTTCTAAAACATGACCATATATGTCTCTAAAACTGTGTCTTAACTTGTGCCGCCTATCTTTTATTGCCCCAAAATTGTATATAAATGGGGTCACACCGGTGTTCGGGGTGATACCTCTTGCATTACCGAAGGGTGCTGTTTGAGTGTACCACCACCCCATGGGGTCTTAATAAACTTGTTCTTTGCATTTTACAGTTTCCGTGCCAACAGTTCTTGTGTGAAAGTGGGTAATCTCTGGAGCGTGTAGGCCTTGGGAACCCCGAAATACTTCAATTGGCGACCACGAAGGGACTCATCGGCGACTCGGATGCCCGAAGGAGAGGTCGTGACGAAGGCTTGGAAATCCGCCATGGGCGCGCGCTGCCACGAGTGACTCGAGTCTTGGCTGCCACGGTGTTTTTTCCTTTCCTTCCGATCTGCCCTTTCAGGTGGCGCCGGTCTCCGACTGAGTTTTCGAAGTGTCTGCATCGCTGAGAAAGTGCCGTTTGGCTGATTTGGCTTACAAGACCTTGGCAGTTGGAACCTGGACATTTGAGTATTTGGTAAGCTTTGTGTTCGGTAAGGTAGTCTTCGGACGCTTACTGAAGTCCTAAGATTTGTGTTCGGTAAGGTAGTCTTCGGACGCTTACTGAAGTCCTAAGATTTGTGTTCGGTAAGGTAGTCTTCGGACGCTTACTGAAAATCTGTGCTTTGTGATCGGTGAGGACGCTTGCCGAATTCTATGAACTTTGATTTGAGTTAGCTAACATTTTGAATTTGTGATCTTTGAACTTATATGTGTAGTGCACTTCACATAGGCAGGCATGTAGAGATGTTTCTCTAACTCTGTTTTTTCCTTTGAGCGGCACCATCGTGAGAAGAACTGTAAGTGCCATTTGGTCCGGTGTCACGCTTTCGTGATACTCTTTGAACATGCCTGTTTTCAGCACACTCCGGGGAATGTGTTGTTTAGGAGATGGTACCTCAATTAGGTTAGCGGAATCACAGCCGGCTCCCCCAGAGGGGACTCCAAATAGGGAAATGTATATTAAGTTTGGCCTCCCCCCTATTATGTACGGTAAATTATGGCATAAGTACACTAAGGCCGATCCCGAATTGCAATGGCCCCTACACGGGTCGTACGATTTGAGTAAAATCCAATTTGTAGAGCAATGTATGTTTCAACGCAGGTCTAGACAAAACATGTTTGATTGTGTGCGAATGTGGGAGAAAGCGGCGCGTGAACGAATGAAGCGTGAGGTTGCCTTGGCGGACAAAGAGCAGCGCAAGGCTGCTCGGGATAAGGCTTTACAGCTGGAGGAGAAGGAGGCTCAGGAGAAGAAAGAAAGGGAGGAACGGGAGCGTAAATTGCAAACGACTGGTCAATTCCCTATTCGCCGACCACTTTATCCTGTCCTTAATAATGAAATTGATGATTTCTCTTTGTTAGATCGGTCACCGCCTCCGTACGTTACGCCGACGGCTCCAGCTGTGGATTCTGATGATGACGGACGGGATAAGTTGGGCAAGAAGGGGGTATCGGCTCTCAGGTTTACTGCGGAGAGGTCCGCTCATTTACGTAGTTGGGCTCGCAAAGTGAATAAGCATAGTGTTACTCAGGATCAATTGATATCAGAGAAAAAAGGGTGGACGGATCTTGAAGTAATGTATTTTCTGTCTTCCCTGGCTGATGAGGTTGTAAGCGCATATCGAGATCTTTCTGATACGTTAGAGCCAAAAGTGTTGTCAGTGTACCGTGAAAATTTAGCTAAAGGCGATTTTGATCTTTCAGATGTTGACGACCTATTCAAGCATTTGATCGCGCTGCGGGATGAGACAACCCATTTGCGACAGGAACGGAAACGGAGGCAAAAGGAATCTGAGCCGGGAAATGATGAGGCGGTTAAGGAGTGTTCTCTTCGTGGTTCAGATAAGAGCTCTGCGTTGCATGTTATGCCTATGCGTGAAGCTGCGCCTTTGTATGTTCCACCAAAAGGGGAAGGTACGGATGATGATAAGTTGTCGAAGGATGCAAAAGGATATTTTGTGTACAATTGGGTATATACGCCATGGAATAGGGCAGATGTTATGGCACTGAAAAACTCTTTACCTGATCTCCGAAAGAACCCAGCGGCATTCTATGAGGGGGTGGAGGGGGCTATATCGTCTTGTGTGATGACTCTTGTAGATATAGATTTGTTTTTTGGGCTAATTTTACCACCTGATATGTGGAGGCAAATTCGTAAAACTAATGACGAAACGATTTTGGGGGGGACCTGGAAAGAGATAAATGCTGCAGATTTAGATAGAGAACCAGCATGTAAGCCTTGTCAGCTAATTCTAGATCTTCCGGCAGCTATTTTGCATAAATTGAAAACGCTCGTTCCTGCCAAAAAGATAGATTGGACCATGTTAACCAGATGAAACAGTCTCAGATTTCTTTACACGCTTCGAGGAGGCATTTCATGATTACAGTGGACAATCTTTAACTGACGATACGGGTCGGCATTTGTTTGTAGATAAGTATGTGGCTAATCTCCTACCAGAGATTGCTAAGCGATTGAAATTGAGTGAAAGTTCCTGGGCCACGGCGACCCCTGCGTCTTTGTTAACTATGGCTCAGTATTACGAGCGGCAGGAAGTGGAGGCTAAAGAAAGTGTAGAGAAAAAGACGAAGGAATTGAAAACGAAGGTGATGTTGGCGCAGGTTCGGGGAACACAGGGTAGAGGGAACGAGAGAGGTAGACGAGGTGGAGGTAACGCATCGTATGGTCGTACGGACATTGCGGAGGATCAGTGTGCTTATTGTAAGGAGTTTGGGCATTGGGCCGACGATTGTCCGGTACTTCGTGAACAGCGTAGTCAGCGTGGGCGAGGTAGTGGAAGGTCAAGAGGAGGTTATACTGGAATGAGAGGTGGCGGAGGTGATCGTAGACAGGTTGAGGAGAGGGGCTGTGGCCAGGACGAACGAAATACGTTTGATAGACGGAACCAATACCAGATTTTGGAAGGAGAGAATGTGGAACATCAGGATTATGTGCATGCATAGGATTGCGTAGGATGGGGTAAGGAATCAGTTGAAGTGCCAGTAGATCAGCAAGGTCCATATGTAACAGCGGGTATTTTGGGTTCTACTGATCAATTTCTTGTCGACACTGGAGCTACTCGTAGCGCTCTGTCGAAAAACTTGGTTCCGAGGGCTCCCCTGTCTGGCGAAATGATTACGTGTGTAGGGTTTGATGGCACACCCTCCCCCAGCCCATTGTCCAAGCCCCTTGCACTATGCATTGACAAGTACTTTAGTTTTGGTCAATTTTTGTTATCGCCCCATACCCCAGATAATATCTTGGGCATTGACTTGCTTAAATATTTTCGAGCAACAATACGCTGTGCTCCAGAGGGAGTGCGGGTTATTCTGAATGACAACTACCCTGACCCTGATGATTGCCCTGAACCTGACAGATTTTGTGTCATTTTAGATATTCCCGCTTTGGCCTCTCTGCCGCACACGTTGTGGGCGACATCAGATACGGATGTGGGAGAGATGCGTATTCCACCAATACACATTACTGTTAAGGAGGGGGCCCCTCTACCACGAGTGCCACAGTATAAGATCTCGAAGGAAGGTGAAATTGCACTGACGCATATTGTTCAGGATTTGATTTCTGCAGGGGTGGTGGAGGAGGTCCCTTATAATGTTTGTAACAGCCCTATTCTACCGATTCTTAAAAGAGACTCAGATGGCAAGATCTATCGATTTATTATTGATTTGCGTGAAATAAATAAAATTGTCATTCCCCAATACCCAGTGGTGTCTGATATCACGACTTTGCTTACTTTGGTTCCACCGACAGCCACCACTTTTAGCGTTATCGATCTAAAGAATGCGTTCTTTTCTATCCCTGTTCACCCAGATAGCAGATATCTGTTTGGTTTTACGCTCAATAATAAATCGTATAGATTTTGTCGTGTTCCCCAAGGCTATACTGAGAGCCCTAGCATCTACAGCCAGGCTTTGAAACGTCAACTAGATTCCTTTAAATTGCAGTCTGGTGTGGCACTCATCCAGTACGTGGATGACCTTCTGCTCACCGCCGACTCCTATGCACAATGTGAACAGAGTACGCTTGCGTTGCTTTCCTTTTTGGCACAAAACAATCACAAGGTCTCTAAGAAAAAGCTTCAATACTGTAGACCCCAGGTGACCTACCTCGGTCATCTGTTGTCTAAGGAGGGGAGGGCATTAACATCTGATCGAATTCAAGCAATTTTAGACACACCAGTCCCCCGCACGCAGAGAGATGTGCGTGCTTTTATAGGGTTGACATCTTTTTGTAGACAATGGATTATGGGTTTCTCACATATCATAAAACCTCTGCTAGCATTATTGTCCAAAACTACACCGATGCCTCTTGAGTGGACAGACGAATGTCAGAAAGCCTTTGAACAGTTGAGACAGGCCCTTTGTTCTGCACCCGTGTTAGGAACACCAGACTACACGAAACTTTTCACATTGTACGTGCATGAGAATGATGGGTGCGCGTTGTCAGTGTTAGTGCAGTTACACGGGGATAAGCAGAGACCATGTGCATACTTCTCTGCCATTTTGGATCCTGTAGCACGAGGGCTGCCTGGGTGTTTTCGGGCAGTAGCGGCAACAGCAGTAGCCATACGACAGAGTGAGGGCATAGTGTTATCACACAAATTGTTGGTGTTGGTTCCTCATGCAGTAGATACCCTGTTAAACCAAACAAAGACCCAATACCTCACGAGTGCACGACTTACAGGATATGAGCTGACACTTTTAGCGCCACACATAACATTGAAAAGATGCGCTACTTTGAACCCCGCGACTTTATTGCCCTATCCGGCCGAGGAGGGTCAGGAAGAAAAACATCATGATTGTGTTTTCCTGACTGAGGAACAGACAAAGGGTCGTGTTGATTTACAGGATGTGCCACTTCCAGATGTGGATGGGGAACTGTGGGTTGATGGATCGTGTTTGAGGCTGCCAGATGGTACGACTTCTGCAGCATATGCGATCACGACTCTTAAGACGGTGGTTGAAACAGCTAGAATACCACAAAAATCGGCTCAGGCAGCAGAGCTGATAGCTTTAACAAGAGCCTGCGAATTGAGTGCTGGCCTATGTGTGAACATATACACGGACAGCCGGTATGCCTTTGGAGTGGCCCATGACTTCGGACTTCTCTGGAGGGAACGTGGGTTTCTGACATCACACGGAGAGCACATTATGCACGGAGAGTTAGTGCGTGATCTCCTAAACGCGTTGCTTTGTCCCAAGAAAGTAGCGATAGTGAAGTGCAGTGCCCATAAGAAGATCACGGATAAAGTAGGTCAAGGAAATGCCTTTGCAGACAGCATAGCAAGGCAAACGGCTATGTCCCGAACTAGTTCCCCTATGTACGTGGTACAATCACAGGCAGAGAGATGGAGTGATGCTAGAGCAGAGATACGGGATATTCAAAAATCAGCTACAGAATCTGAGCTTGCGGCTTGGGCAGCAGATGGGGTGCTAGATGACGAAGGTTGTTGGAGAAGCAAAGACATGGAGAAGTGGAAATTGCCTGCGGCTTATTTACAGGCGATGGTCCAGATGACTCATGGACTGGCCCATGTCGGAGCTCTTGCAATCACCCGGCTTTTAACACGAGTTTGGGAACATTCTGAGATTGCGAATACTGCAAAGAGAGTAGTGCAGACCTGCCTGGTATGCTTGCAACACAATCCTGGGAAGGGGACCCATACTCCGAAAGGAGGGTTTGTTCCACCTTCAGCACCGTTTACAGTGCTTCAAATGGATTACATCCAACTCGAGCGCTGCAACAACCTGAAGTACGTCCTAGTGGTGGTGTGTGCTTTTAGCAAATGGGTTGAGGCCTACCCCACGAAAGACAATACAGCTTTGACAACAGCTAAGGTGTTGCTTAAGGAGTTCTTTCCTCGCTTTGGAGTTTGCAAATTTCTGTGGAGCGATAATGGGCCCCATTTTGTTGGAAAGATTGTGGAATATGTACTGAAGGGATTGGGGATTCAGCAAAAGTTCCACGCTGTATTCCACCCTCAGTCAGCAGGTT
Organism: Lissotriton vulgaris; assembly: GCF_964263255.1. Taxonomy (NCBI): domain Eukaryota; kingdom Metazoa; phylum Chordata; class Amphibia; order Caudata; family Salamandridae; genus Lissotriton; species Lissotriton vulgaris. The sequence goes on along the minus strand of NC_141699.1, from coordinate 322,142,767 downwards.
TGGTCGAACGGTACAATGCCACCTTGAAGCTTAAGCTGGCCAAAATAGTGGCGTCTACATCGTTGAAGTGGCCAGACGCATTGCCGTTAGCACTACTATCTCTCAGATCAGTACCCCACTCACGAACTGGCCTTACGCCCTATGAGGTGGTGTTTGGCCGCCCAATGAATATCTGGGGGGTGCCCAAGCCGCGATTAATACATGATGTGCCTTGTGTTCTGATGAATGATTTTTTGGCACGATTAACAAATGATTTGCTCTCCATTCATCAACAGGTTCGAGAAGCGCTCCCTGACAACTCTACTGGAGAGGGCCACGATCTTCGTCCTGGGGATCATGTGATGATCCGTTCGTTTGAAAGAGCAAGCAGTCTGGAGCCCAGGTGGAAGGGCCCCGAGCAGGTCCTTCTGGCGACCCGCACCGCCGTACGAGTGACCAACAGGAAACGGTGGGTGCATTCGACACATTGTCGCCGAGTCTCTCCGGATCTGGTGACTCCTGCTGTGCTGACTGATTATAAAGAGATCTTGGAGAAAGAAAAGAGCCCAGCTGTGACGTCGGCCGAAGTAGAGGGAGCCTTCCCGGACCAATCTGCTGCTGGAAGAGAGCGCTACAATCTACGACCGCGATAAAGAGAATTTTTTTGTTCCTTTTTTAGACTGGTTGGTAACCGCTCCAGGTTTGTGAAACGGAAACCGGGAATTCCAAGGGGGGGGGATCAGTTCTGCCAGAGTAGCGACACCCGTCTTGGCCCGGAGAAGAAAACAACGGCTACCTCGGAGTTCAGCACCGCATTTTCCTTTTTTTAGGTATACACGTACGTGTATCTGAGACTATTTGTGAAAACTTGTGAACAATTTGTGTCATTTGAGACTTTGCACAGACTTCCTTGGACTATGGCATCAACGGCATCTCGTGACAAGAAACTATTGGGTGCCTTTCTTTTTGTCCTAACCATTGTGGTGATAGCTGTTATAGCCTGGGTAGTCGAACTTGTGGTGCCTGTACGTGAACATTTGCTGCCGACTACCCCGGCACCGTCTGAACATTTCCATTTTACATTGCCCTTTCATGAAGAACGTCATCGTCAAACGTATTTAAATAACAGCTTCATTCAGATTCTTCACCACACGCATAACATGACCAATACCTCTAACTGCTGGGTGTGTGGAATGTTGCCTGGGCACCAGAAGAGAGGGGGCACCCCACTTATTCCGCTCCCGTTTTCGCACAATGGGTCTTGCAATGCCTGGTACACTCTCCTCTTTACTTTGAGATGGCCAACAAAAGGGGGGGTGCTTTTTCGTCTAAATAAAGAATGTCCCCATGACAAGGATGGGTTTCCACGGGCAGAGGGTACACGTTTTGAATGGGAAGAATACAGGCCTGATAATGTGTCTGCTCCACGAATATATAGCAATCAGCGAAACGTGAATGTATCCAGTGCTCATGTCATAAATGTCATTGCCACCAAAGCCGATTTATGCATCAGAAACAAGGGCACGATTGCAGTGGGGAAAAGTGAATGTAATATTACTCTCACGTTTGATAGCCCGAATGGCATTTCATTTGTTGCATCTCGAAACACCTACTTCATCTGAGGAACGAAGGGGTACCATCAGCTTCCAGTGGGGTGGTTGGGCACATGTTATGTATCGTTTGTGCTACCTCCTGTATTCATTGCCCCTCCGATGTATCACAACGACTATACTCTGTACCACGATTTTGTTTTGAACAGAGTTAAGCGAACTGTTGCTTTAGAGGACATTGATCAAACGGACACTGCATTACAACAGTATGTGGATTTCAATCTGGGACTATTCTCCTTTGTGGGGGCTGCATTGAACAGCCGGAAAATCAGACGGCTGACTCGCGTTGTCGAGGCTGTTGCGAATGACACTGCTATTGCCCTGGGGAATATTACCGAAGAACTGCAGATTTCCAGAATTGTCACCCTCCAAAACAGGATGGTGCTGGATGTTGTTTTGGCTGATCGTGGGGGGGCATGAAGAATCATCGGAAGCAGCTGTTGTGTTTACGTGCCTGATAATTCTCCATCTGTGTATGATGCGATTTCCAAGCTGCATAAGATAGCTGCCGAAATACACCCGGACAATGGAACTTGGACACTTTCTGGATGGTTCTGGTCCATGATTGCAACTTGGGGCTGGAAACTGTTGACAATTCTCTGCATACTTGTGGGAGCAATGTTCTTTATATGCTAGTGTATCCAATGTGGCCCTGCCTTATGTTCAATGTGTCTATCAGCTTGCTTACCATCGAGGCGAGCTCTTGCCCGTGACAAAATAATGCTACACAAAGAGGTGACACAAATTATGTTAATAGACATCGAGGACGAACATCCAGACTATGTTCATTATGAGGTAGATTCAGCTAAACGCTAAAAGGGTCGTCTGTCGTAATTGGCCCGCTTGGATTAGCGATTAGCTGAACCTACACGTTGTCCTCCTTAACTTGGCTATATACGATAAACGCCATTTTGAATGTTGCAGCGGCCATCTTAGACCATGAGCGGCCTCGTGGCCGATGTGCCCTTTAGTCCTTTGTCCGTTCCACTGACCACTCTCATCTGCCCAGCAACAGGCTATTTTTAGTACTGGTCAAGCCACACATGCGCAGTTCTTACTGAGCCGTAAACCCTCAGGAATGTGCCGCTAACTGACCAGCGGGTTTGAAACCCACCAATGAGCTGGCAGTGTTCTAAAACATGACCATATATGTCTCTAAAACTGTGTCTTAACTTGTGCCGCCTATCTTTTATTGCCCCAAAATTGTATATAAATGGGGTCACACCGGTGTTCGGGGTGATACCTCTTGCATTACCGAAGGGTGCTGTTTGAGTGTACCACCACCCCATGGGGTCTTAATAAACTTGTTCTTTGCATTTTACAGTTTCCGTGCCAACAGTTCTTGTGTGAAAGTGGGTAATCTCTGGAGCGTGTAGGCCTTGGGAACCCCGAAATACTTCATATGCAACCATCTTGCCTCTGCCAGTAACAAAAACTTCGATTATATAACTTTCTTTCACTCATTCTAGAAATACGAACGTACAAACTGTATCATTACAATACTGCAAACAAAGTGTATAGTTAATTTTTAAGTGTGTGCTAATGCTCAATTTTTTTTTAGCATAGTTATATCGCGCAAACTTGACCCAAAACTATATCAGCAATTTACATGAGCACCGTATTTACAGTACATTTTCAGGCAAGCGTAGGTTACGTCCTTTCTCTACAATAACAGGATGTGGATGCGGCTCAGAGCGTCAAACACTGATTCCCAGCACCAAGTTTGACAGTATACCCGAATGACCACATATGTATTTATATTAGCTGCCCTTCATTAGCCAAAATTGCAATCTAAAGCTTTCACAGCCCTGTATTACTACAGCTACAACACTCCACAATGTACAACAAACATTCATATTCGTGGAAATGTGTTATGTCCACCATCTTTTATGTGTGCAACTATGGATGAATGTAGGATAAGTGATTCCCCATAACTTCCATGTTGGCCATGTTGTGGGACTTTACAGACATAATGACACATTTACGTGTAAGACCCGGGTGATGGCAGCACTACAACACAGACACCCGAATCAGTTGATTTCTCATATAGCTCACGACGGAACAATGCCCATAGCTCCTGAGTCATCATTCACAGCCTCGTGCAGCATTGTCATTCGTCAGTCCAGCCCACTCCGCTTACGCTTCCATGAAAACACAACAACGCTACATGGCCCAGATTTCCATTGTAGTGATTTCTTAGTTCTAGGTCTAGTTGTCAGAACGGCACACACACATACACCCTCATGGCTGGTATACACCCACACCACACCCATCCAGCACATGCATCACAGTACACTTGACCTTACCAATAAAAAAAATGGGGCGCATGTGCTCTACACCATTTTTAGAGTTGCTCCCATCCCAAGCATTGTGATGGCCCGTCCTGGTTGTTCGGACGCTGCATGTAGGCCCGAACTACCAAACAGGGCGCACCACCACGTGCGTGGCCTCTTTGATCACCTAGTTAGTGGTACCGCAAGGACTGAGCGGGTGAGAAACCTGAGATGAAGATATGTGCACGAGTATGTCCTTTGCTACAGTGATATCAAGACTCAGCATCAACTGTGAGACTTATTGGTGGCAGAGTGGGACTGCATGATGTAGAACGTACCTTGTCCGGGAAAAAGTGAGCAGTGAGGCCTGGTTGCGCAGCGGATGGAGTATATGGGGTGTAGCAGACTGGATACGAAAAGACACCGCAGCGATTTAGGCGTACGTAGTCCTACATACCGTATCTTATTGCATTTGTATATTTTTTTCCTATAGCAGGAAAGTTTTTATAGTCGGTCAAAAATCCATCGCTCGTAATGATTGAAACCACGTGGATCACTGTGTACCACTTGTTTTCTATAACCAGATAGAAAATATTACTACTCCACTAATTCTTCATAAATTGAAGCCCATTAAACAAGTTGGAACTGTACAAATAGTTGTATTTTTTATGCGGGAGGGAAAGGGCGATGTTATTCTACTCCACATTAAGATAGGAACAATTACCAATCATAACATCTTTCTTTTACTATCTTTTAGATGTAGAGCTTCAAGGTGCACTATGTGCCGGCATGTGGTGTGAGACATACCGGTGACAGAAAGGTGAGCTGCTAATATTCCTTTCAGTCACTCTCTCACTTCCTCTCTCCTTTGATGAAGAAATGACGCACAGTACTCTGGGAGAAAAAGAGCGCACAGACACCGCCTTGCAGTGGAAGTTGCTTTAATTCAATATCCTGAGTGTCCAAAGGCTTAACACAGCAGAAATATATGTGTGCAGTTGTATGTACTCTGCTATTACTAACTCTATACTATCTTTCAGATCACTAAACTTGAGGGTGCACTATGAACCGGCACATGCTTGGTTACACACCAGAGGCAAAAAGGTGAGCTACGAAGATTTTCTCCAGTATCAACACTACCTCTCCTGCTCCATCTATTACTTTCTCTCTCTCACACTTTCAATGTCATTTTTTCTCTCTTTCTCTCTTTCCCTCTCTCTCACATTGTTTCTCTTTCTCTTTCAAGTTATGGACACTGCTGTCCACTCTGCACATACAAAAATCAAGGCTGAATTTAATACAGTCTGCAGTATAGAACCAAAGCATATTTCAAAATGTGAGCGCTGCTGAAAACAGTGTTTCCAAAAGATAAGCAGAGCGGCCTAGGTACACAATGCCTCCAATTAAACGTGCTGCAAATAAACGATATGTCCTGCATAATGACGTGATCTCTCACCTAAATCTGTCTCATCTCTGAATCATTTTAAAGACCTGCTGGACCATACTGTAGATCTGACCCAGCAGGCACTTCCCTACAGACATCTCTTCAGCGAGGGCCTATGAGAGTGGTGGGATATATCAGGCACACTGCACATGTGTGAATAAGCAATTTTGCCAAGTGTTATGTTAATTTGTGATCTTTGACCTCATTCAGTCACATCTCTGTCTCATTTTAAATACCATCTATACTATAAGATAGGCCTAAAACTACAAGCAGCGCTGCTCTACAGAGTGTGCATGTGAGAAAAAACTATCCTGCCTTTCGTAAAGATGTAATCTCTCACCTCATTTAATCACATCGATCTAATTTTAAAGACTTATTTTCATTTTTGTTTTGCAGGTTACCCACTCTCCTACCATTGGAGTCTATCTCACATTTTGTTCATTATACTGTTATGTTAAAGTTACGTTTCTATTTATTTGTATTTGTCTTAATGAAAGTTAATTTAAAAGTGTATATGTCTTCTTTTTCTGACAACATTTTACTAATATTTAGTGTGATAATCATATGTTTAGAGAAGATTTAAAAATTAAAAAGTAGAAATTATGTTTATAACTAGAACTATAATACTGAGGCTAACTCTTTACCAACTCTTTACCAGAGTCTGTAGCTGCGATTAACGGTTTATATGGAAAATTTTAAAAAGTCCAGCACACTTGCTGTTTGGATTAGCAACATTATATGGTGAACTTGTGACCTGTGTGCTCCGTTAAGTGTTCCATAAATTGTTACTATGGTAACAGGCAGTAAACAGTTTGGGGTATAGGGTTGAAAGGACCTTGCTGTAGAGAAGCCGTTATATTTACCCAGGATCCTCTACATGACAGAGGGGAAAGTAAACTGAGATGACAGAACACTATGGGCCCGATTCACTGAACTAACTTGAGACAAAATCCTAAACTTACTGCTTTTGGTATTCACAGAATGCATTTACTACTTTTGCCATTCACCGAATGCACTTACTACTTTTGCTATTCACAGAATGGATTTACGAGTACTAACTTTATGTCCACATTCGGGCCGGAGCTTACGGCCCCGGGGCTGAGCTTCTGGCCCGGAGGCGGAGCTTCCGGCCCAGAGGTGGAAATTTCGGCCATGGCTAAATCTCAGCCACCGTCCGGAATCCACACCACTGGGCCGGAAGCTCCTCCTCCAGGCCGGAAGCTCCGCCTCTGGGCCAGAAGCTCAGCCTCCGGGCCGGAAGCTGTGCCTCTGGGCCCGAATCTCCGGCCGAGTGCGGACAGAAAGTTAGTAGTCGTAAATCTATTCTGTGAATACCAAAAGTAGTAAGTGCATTCTGATAATACCAAAAGTAGTAAGTTTAGGATTTTGTCTTAAGTTATTTCTGTGAATTGGGCCCTCCGTACATTATGAGCAAAAGAAGTACTTAACTCTTCGAATTAACCTCAAGAGAAGGCTTGAGGAATAGCCACTGACGTTACAAAATCCCATGTACAATATGCCTACACTGTACTCATTAATGGGCAATAATTTATCAATCACAATCAGACACTGTTGCTTCACGAGTCACAGTGTGCACTTCACTAAATACTTCATGCCTATTTAAATGGGAGACGGGATTGTCAACATTCCAAAACTATGGGACATATTTACAAGGACGGCGTTAAATTATCGTCGCTTTAACGGCAGCAAACTACAGCTAAAACGGCAATAATGGACTTCAAAATTCTTTGTTGTCTTACCGAAAGATTTTTTCAACACTGCAGTTTGCTAGGGCAAGGTGAGAGCCGAGGCTCCCACCCTGCCATAGCAAACTTGGTTTGCATTTTGAAAGAGAGAACATGAAAACCTACTCTCTATTTTAAAATGCAAAGCAAAATGCTTTTCGACACGGGGAGCTGCATATTAGCAGGTCCCTGTGTGGAAAAGTAATGGTGGCTTCCGAAGGACGCAGGGAGCTGACTGGCACCATAGGGACATTGGGCGTCCGCCCACAGTCCCCAACGTTGAATATATGTCCATGGGATGGGATCCCGAGGAAGAATAAAAATTTGTAGTAGGTGATATTTTTTTTACTGTAAAATTAGGAGTCTGTAATGGGCATATTTACAAGGACACCGTTAAAATGTTCTGGTGTACACCTGGGTTTCTATTGGAATTATCAGGAAAGCCTATTATTAAGCCTACAACGGCCGCTTTAACAGCACTTTCCTAACACTAAAGCAACGATAATTTTAACACTGTCCTTGTAAATATGCCCCTAATATCGCTAGAAATACAGCGATAATTCATGTTTGCACGTGAAAAGCTTGTTCATGTAAGACTGTGGACTTAACATATCAATGCACCTTGCATATTAAACATGCTTAAGTCTACTTCAGAATGTTAGGATACGACATAAACTGCAATTACCAAGACTTTTGCTATCGGTCCTCAAATCCAGGGCCACCTTGTAAATACAACGCTGTTGTCATACCTCCCTCTTCCATGTTATATTGTCATAGGAACACCTACCTTGCCAATGGGAATGCCTACATTGCAACCCATCTCTTTTCTCTTGTAATGTATTGTTTGCTACCTCTTGCATTTTGTTTTGCTTTTGATAATTGCACAAGTGCCACCATTGCCTAAGTACGTTTTGAGTATCTGCAATTTATTGCAGTATTTTACCTCTACTTGTACTTTGTACGCTTTTGTACACTTGTCACCTATTTCTTCTGTAATGTACCATTTGCTACCTCTTGTATTTAGTTTGCTCACACTTGTCACTATTGCCTCATGTAATATTACGTTTGCTTTTGTAATTTGTTCACTTGTAACTGCTCATGTATCATTACTGTCCCTATTGTGAAGTGCTCTGACATCTTCGGGTAAAGTCTGTGCTATATAAAAAAAATTATATAAATTAAAAAATAAAATAAAAACCTAATTGGAGATATAAGGCGAGCCGCAAGCAAACCGGCTGCTAACATGGATTAATGCATCTTAGCGCTGCCTAGTAAATAGGGCGATATAATTTTCACCGTATTTTTGGCTTTTTAAAAAAAGTTGCAGTGAGATGCCACTTGATAATATGTCCTCAAGTTTGCTGTGACAGAGGGGGAACCTCGGATCCCGCCCTGCCATATCAAACAGCAGTGTTCCAGGGGTAGGAACACTCTACCCTAATGGGTGAACGTGAATATTACTGTTGCCAAAAAGTTCAGAGCCTACAGATGGCCATCCGCATGTGGGAGCCGTGCAGTTTTGGCAACAGCAATATTCACGTGCACCCATTAGGGTAGAATTCGTTGATCCAGACTACAACACCCACAAGTCAATACGCTCAACAGAGTAGCCCATTGAAGGGGGACAGTTTTCCTTGTGTGTGTATGGGTCAGAACAGCACAAAAGACTGTTGAAGCCTCTGATGAAGTGCAGCAGCACAGAAACGCGTCAGGCATGCATAACTCGACACAAAAGCTGTTATTTGCATCGGCATGCCGGTTCCGTTCTTACCCTTTAAAAGCCTGGTGCTAGCGGATGTCTGAGTGCGTCTTTGTTCTGGAGGGGAACTTTGGCGCTTTCATTTGACGCGGCGTCCCCGGCCGCAAAAGAAGCACCACCCTACAAAGGTTGGGGGCCACAGGCTCTGTAGTTCACAGAGCCATTATGTGGGACATTTGCTTGGGATATTGAACAGCACCCACATGGGGAGGCCCGTCTGTGGGCTCGGAACTTTTTGGCAACAGCAATATTCACGTGCACCCATTAGGGTAGAGTTCGTTGATCCAGACTACAACACCCAGAAGTCAATAAGCTCAACGGGGCAGCCCATTGAAGGGTGACATTTTTCCTTGTGTGTGTATGGGTCAGAACAGCACAAAAGACTGTCGAAGCCTCTGATGAGCTGCGGCAGCACAAAAACGCGCCAGGCATGCATAACTCAACAGGAAAGCTGTTATTTGCATCGGCATGCCAGTTCCGTTTGTACCCTTAAAAAGCCTGGTGCTAGCGGATGTCTGAGTGCGTCTTTGTTACAGTGGGGAAATTTGGAGCTTATATATATATATATATATATATATATCTATATATATATATATATAGATATATATATATATATATATATATATACATATATATATATATATATGGCGGGCATGCTGAGCAAAATTGAGCTTAAATAAACACGCACTTTGTTTGGCACCATTTCTGGGTTCCTCTCTTCGTCTTTTCAGGACTGCGCGATATCTGGCAGTGTTGGAGGTTTTGGGACGAGTCTTTCTCCTATATACATATATATATGTATATATATGTATATATATATATATATATATGTATATGTATATATATATATATATGTATATATATGTATATATATATATATATATATATATATATATGTATATGTATATGTGTATATATATATATATATATATATATATATATATATATATATATATATATATATATATATATATATATATATATATATATATATATATATATATATATATATATATATATATATATATCAAGAGCAAAGCGCCAAGCGCTATGGGAGGGCTACCCATGACACATCTGACCATCCAGCCGTGTTCTTTGTCCCGATGTCCTCACCGCCTCCCTCACTGCTTAAAAAGAAGTCCGACGCGTTTCGAGGCAGACACGCCCCTTCTTCATGGACGTTGCTTCAACACGTTGCACTGAAGTTCACCAACTAATTGAAACGCATTTTGTTTCAATCGAGGCCGCCCTGAGTGGGTGTGGCTGATGACGTTGTGCAGCCAGGCTTGCTGGTTGCTGTAGTTCATTTGTTGGTGAGCTTGTAGTTTGCCTTGAGTAGGTGTGCAATTCGTTGGTATTAAGTCAATAGTTTGTATTCCTTGGGTTGCAGGTTGTGGTGGTGGGTTGCGAGGTCATTAAAATTCACAGTGATGTGTCACGCTGAAAACGCGGGGATTCGTATCCCTGCTGCAGTCTTCACCGGCTTCTGCGTTTTAGATGTTCGGCGAATGGGAGCCCCTCCCCCGGTTATGGCTAACCGTGGAAAATGTCAAGAGCAAAGCGCCAAGCGCTATGGGAGGGCTACCCATGACACATCTGACCATCCAGCCGTGTTCTTTGTCCCGATGTCCTCACCGCCTCCCTCACTGCTTAAAAAGAAGTCCGACGCGTTTCGAGGCAGACACGCCCCTTCTTCATGGACGTTGCTTCAACACGTTGCACTGAAGTTCACCAACTAATTGAAACGCATTTTGTTTCAATCGAGGCCGCCCTGAGTGGGTGTGGCTGATGACGTTGTGCAGCCAGGCTTGCTGGTTGCTGTAGTTCATTTGTTGGTGAGCTTGTAGTTTGCCTTGAGTAGGTGTGCAATTCGTTGGTATTAAGTCAATAGTTTGTATTCCTTGGGTTGCAGGTTGTGGGGGTGGGTTGCGAGGTCATTAAAATTCACAGTGATGTGTCACGCTGAAAACGCGGGGATTCGTATCCCTGCTGCAGTCTTCACCGGCTTCTGCGTTTTAGATGTTCGGCGAAGTGGAGCCCCTCCCCCGGTTATGGCTAACCGTGGAAAATGTCAAGAGCAAAGCGCCAAGCGCTATGGGAGGGCTACCCATGACACATCTGACCATCCAGCCGTGTTCTTTGTCCCGATGTCCTCACCGCCTCCCTCACTGCTTAAAAAGAAGTCCGACGCGTTTCGAGGCAGACACGCCCCTTCTTCATGGACGTTGCTTCAACACGTTGCACTGAAGTTCACCAACTAATTGAAACGCATTTTGTTTCAATCGAGGCCGCCCTGAGTGGGTGTGGCTGATGACGTTGTGCAGCCAGGCTTGCTGGTTGCTGTAGTTCATTTGTTGGTGAGCTTGTAGTTTGCCTTGAGTAGGTGTGCAATTCGTTGGTATTAAGTCAATAGTTTGTATTCCTTGGGTTGCAGGTTGTGGGGGTGGGTTGCGAGGTCATTAAAATTCACAGTGATGTGTCACGCTGAAAACGCGGGGATTCGTATCCCTGCTGCAGTCTTCACCGGCTTCTGCGTTTTAGATGTTCGGCGAAGTGGAGCCCCTCCCCCGGTTATGGCTAACCGTGGAAAATGTCAAGAGCAAAGCGCCAAGCGCTATGGGAGGGCTACCCATGACACATCTGACCATCCAGCCGTGTTCTTTGTCCCGATGTCCTCACCGCCTCCCTCACTGCTTAAAAAGAAGTCCGACGCGTTTCGAGGCAGACACGCCCCTTCTTCATGGACGTTGCTTCAACACGTTGCACTGAAGTTCACCAACTAATTGAAACGCATTTTGTTTCAATCGAGGCCGCCCTGAGTGGGTGTGGCTGATGACGTTGTGCAGCCAGGCTTGCTGGTTGCTGTAGTTCATTTGTTGGTGAGCTTGTAGTTTGCCTTGAGTAGGTGTGCAATTCCTTGGTATTAAGTCAATAGTTTGTATTCCTTGGGTTGCAGGTTGTGGGGGTGGGTTGCGAGGTCATTAAAATTCACAGTGATGTGTCACGCTGAAAACGCGGGGATTCAAATTGAGATGAACCAACACCGGATTGCGCACCTACTCAAGGAAAACTACAGACTCACCGACAACGGAACTACAGCAACCAGCAGGCCTGGCTGCAGTGACATCATCAGCCACACCCACTCAGGGCGGCACAGATTGAAACAAAATGCGTTTCAGTCGAGTTGGTGAGCTGCCGTGCAATGTGGTTAACAAACGTCCATGAAGAAGGGGCGTGGCTGCCCCGAAACGCGTCGGACTTCTTCTTTTTAACAGGGAGAGGGGCTGAGAGGACATCGGGACAATTTTAAAAGTCGGATGGTGGATGTGTCATGGGCAGCCCTCCCTAAGCGCTTGGCGCATTGCTCTTTGACATTACCCACGGTTAGCCATAACCGGGGGAGGGGCTCCACTTCGCCGTCTATCTGGAATGCAGGAGCCGGTGAAGACTGCTGCAGGGACACGAATCCCCGCACTTACAGCGTGACACATCGGTACAAGAATCATGACCTCGCAACCCACCCTCCAACCTGCAACTCAAGGTAAAATAACAAATTGAGATGAACCAACACCGGATTGCGCACCTACTCAAGGAAAACTACAGACTCACCGACAACGGAACTACAGCAACCAGCAGGCCTGGCTGCAGTGACATCATCAGCCACACCCACTCAGGGCGGCACAGATTGAAACAAAATGCGTTTCAGTCGAGTTGGTGAGCTGCCGTGCAATGTGGTTAACAAACGTCCATGAAGAAGGGGCGTGGCTGCCCCGAAACGCGTCGGACTTCTTCTTTTTAACAGGGAGAGGGGCTGAGAGGACATCGGGACAATTTTAAAAGCCGGATGGTGGATGTGTCATGGGCAGCCCTCCCTAAGCGCTTGGTGCATTGCTCTTTGATATTACCCACGGTTAGCCATAACCGGGGGAGGGGCTCCACTTCGCCGTCTATCTGGAATGCAGGAGCCGGTGAAGACTGCTGCAGGGACACGAATCCCCGCACTTACAGCGTGACACATCGGTACAAGAATCATGACCTCGCAACCCACCCTCCAACCTGCAACTCAAGGTAAAATAACAAATTGAGATGAACCAACACCGGATTGCGCACCTAGTCAAGGAAAACTACAGACTCACCGACAACGGAACTACAGCAACCAGCAGGCCTGGCTGCAGTGACATCATCAGCCACACCCACTCAGGGCGGCACAGATTGAAACAAAATGCGTTTCAGTCGAGTTGGTGAGCTGCCGTGCAATGTGGTTAACAAACGTCCATGAAGAAGGGGCGTGGCTGCCCCGAAACGCGTCGGACTTCTTCTTTTTAACAGGGAGAGGGGCTGAGAGGACATCGGGACAATTTTAAAAGCCGGATGGTGGATGTGTCATGGGCAGCCCTCCCTAAGCGCTTGGCGCATTGCTCTTTGACATTACCCACGGTAGCCATAACCGGGGGAGGGGCTCCACTTCGCCGTCTATCTGGAATGCAGGAGCCGGTGAAGACTGCTGCAGGGACACGAATCCCCGCACTTACAGCGTGACACATCGGTACAAGAATCATGACCTCGCAACCCACCCTCCAACCTGCAACTCAAGGTAAAATAACAAATTGAGATGAACCAACACCGGATTGCGCACCTACTCAAGGAAAACTACAGACTCACCGACAACGGAACTACAGCAACCAGCAGGCCTGGCTGCAGTGACATCATCAGCCACACCCACTCAGGGCGGCACAGATTGAAACAAAATGCGTTTCAGTCGAGTTGGTGAGCTGCCGTGCAATGTGGTTAACAAACGTCCATGAAGAAGGGGCGTGGCTGCCCCGAAACGCGTCGGACTTCTTCTTTTTAACAGGGAGAGGGGCTGAGAGGACATCGGGACAATTTTAAAAGCCGGATGGTGGATGTGTCATGGGCAGCCCTCCCTAAGCGCTTGGCGCATTGCTCTTTGATATATATATATATATATATATATATATATATATATATATATATATATATATATATATATATATATATATATATATTCCTTCCTCAATGAAAAGAATGAGCCCACATGGGTAATTCAGGGGAAGCTCGCTTTATTTGGAACAAAGAGGCGTTTCGTCGTAATGACTTCCTCAGATGCCTTTAAAATTAATGTTCCACAGATATCCACTTTAAAACCAGTGTCCCTCATTACGATTGGCTGAAGCACTCTGACAGCCGATGGGGGATGTTCAGAATCCCACTACTCCGAGTTTCCTTGAAGCAGTATCCAGCGTTAGTACTTCCCAAGTGGGCGGGGACTGCTTCTTATCTCCCCATGCCTGGATCTCACGTGGAAGAAAAGCGGCGATCCTGGACCCTCATCCTGCCACAGCATTCGCAACCACAGTCTGGAAAAATCAAAAAATCACCTCAGTAGGTAAGGTCTCCTCGTGCAGTCACGGCCCAATGAATTGACAGGCTGCAGCTGCGAGCTGTGTTGGTTTAGCAGTTTCCCCAATTTGTGAGGTGTATCCAAAGCGCAATGACAGTTTAACCACTGAACTTCTTCTGGGATGGGTGCTCTTGTGTGCTGTGGCTACACACCATATACAAAACCAGGTACCCTTCCGCACTGAAAGGAACAAGCCCACAGGGGTACTTCAGGGGAAGCTCGCTTTATTTGTAACAAAGAGGCATGACGCGTTTCGTCATAATGACTTCCTCAGATGCCTTTAAAATGAATGTTCCACAGATGTCCAATTAAAAACCAGTGTGCCTCATTACGATTGGCGTACCCTGCCGATAAAAAAAATTGCATATCTTTTTTTTAGCCCCCGGGGGGGCCAAATCCCGGGGGCAATGGACTCTTTGTAAAGGGGGGCCCCCAGCCCCGGTAGACTGCCATCCCCGGGGCTAATTTTAATACATGGGGGGGCTCTGAGGCCCCCCAGCCCCGGGGACCGCCACCCTCGGGCTTCTTTTATGTTTATTATTGGAGGGCCCGGAAGGGCCTCCCAGCCCCGGGGACCACCACCCCCCGGGGCTTCCATGAAATGTATGCGGGGGGCTCACAGCCATCCACATGCCCCAGGGACCTGCCATCTCCCCAGGGCACTAATATTCAAAATAGGGAGGTCCATGACGGACCCTCCAGCCCCGGGGACCACCAAGCCCCAGGGCTTTTAACTGTTGGGAGGGGGGCCGCACACTTGATGGCCCTGGGAACTGCCACCCCCCAGGGCCGGCTCCTGCAGTGTCCCGGAGTGCCTACCCGCGGGACACTGCTGTTTGCTATGGTAGGGTGGGAGTCTCGAATCTCCTACCCTACCATAGCAAACTGCTTTGGTTTTTGAAAGAGAGAGCAGGAAAACTGCTCTCTCTTTCAAAAATCAAAGTGGATTGCTTTTCTGCATGGGGAGCAGCATGTTAGCTGCTCCCCAAGCAGAAATGCGATGCCGGCTCCCGCAGGATGCGGGGAGCGGCAGGGACCGTTGGGGGTTTGGGGACCCCCCCACGAACCCCAACAAGGAGGGCGAGGCCCTGCGGATGGCGTCTCCGGGTCCAGAAGAGGCCCAAGAGGGGTGTCACGTGGCCCACCTCCCCACATTTTTTTTTAAATGGCCACCCCAGGGGATGGGGTTTCCGGGGCCAAAAGTGGCCACAGAAGGGGGGCAGAGCAGCCCTCTCCTAATTATTTTTTTTTTTAAAAAGGCCCATGCCCCGGGGGATGGGGTCCCCAGGGCAGAGTATGGCCTTGGGAGGGGGGCCACACAGCCCCCTTTGAGATTTTTTTCTTTTTTAATAAAAATTGGGGGCAGGCCCTGGGGATGGGGTCCCAATGGGCCACAAAAAAAATAAAAGGAAGGGGGCTGCACAGCCCTCCCTTCTTAAAAGTACACTAAAAAAAACGGGATCCGGAGGAGGCCACGCCCCCTCCCTGTACCTCTCTGCAAACGCACCCCCTGGCATGTTTGCAGCTGGGGAACTAATTCCCATTGCTAACTGAGGGTCCCTGGGGGCCAACTAGCCCTACAGGAGCCTCCAATAAAGCACCATGGAGATGCGTTGCAGAGTGTTGTGAAAAGGAAGCATGCCCTCTGAACGCCTCTCTGCAACGCAGCTACCTGGTAGCTCACAGGGGACCTCAGGATTGAAGAGGAATTAATTCCCCAACACAAAACGCGCCACAGGGGGTTTTTGCACACATGTCACCTCAGGCCCTGGCCCCTTCCTTAACGTTTGAGCAAAATATTACTCTTAAATCAGCCAAACTACAAATTCCGAATTACTCACCTGTTATCACGAGAGACGTCAGTGCTGCATCTTTGAGCCCAGTACGGACCCTGAAAAGTAAATCTAAGTGTACTTTCCAGTAACTTGAATTTCCTTCCATAGAAATCTATTGTGTGGTTTTCACCAGAAAAGTTTCTAAGTGTCTATTTTTGAAACGTACTAACAAATATTGCTCTGAAATCAGCCAAACTACGAATTCCGATTTACTCATTTGTTATCAGGAGAGACCTCAGTGCTGCATCTTTCATCCCACTACTGATCCTAAAAAGTAATTCTAACCAGAATTACAGTAAGTTGAATTTCCTCCCAGAGGCTAACATTGACTGGTTTCACTTGGAAATTCTTCTAAGTGTGGAGTTTTGGAACGTTAAAAAATTCCTCTAAAATCAGCCGAACTACGAATTCTGATTTACTCACCTGTTATCAGGAGAGACCTCAGTGCTGCATCTTTCAGCCCACTACTGATCCTGAGAAGTAATTTTAACCGTACTTACCAGTAACTTGAATTTCCTTCCATAGGATATCATTGCCTGCTATATAAAATATCTATAAAAAAATATATATATTACAATTTCATTATTTAAAAAAAATGTTTTTTTCAATTCATATCAAAATTTGTAATGCTTATATGTAATGTATATATATAAGCTCCAAAGTTCCCCACTGTAATATATATATGTTGCCCTGCATAGAAACGCCATCCAATTGGAGATCTTTCCTTCTTTTATTGTGGGAAGAAGGTACAGAGCATACACCCCTCCAAACAGAAGTGCCATACGCAATTTGGGTTTATACCCTTAATCATTGGCTGCATGCAAATGTTCAAACTGCTTTCATGGACTCATCACTTAGACCCAGCCTCTGTGGGACTTCATTGCAGGAAAGCTTTCTGGGTCATGTAGTCCTATGATTCTCATAGTGAACCTCGGTTCAGAACTACTTGCAAAAGACATGCTTTCCCCAAGTGGGTTCCGTGGAGGGGAAACACCAACTACCTCCTTTGTCCATGTCCATGCAATACTGGCTTTCCAATTCCTCATGGCACCCGTAGTTACAGGTGCTGCCGGCTCGCCGAAGAGGCGACGGTGCGTTTCCGCTGCGAGGCGTGCCGCTAATTCAATTCCAAACACATCAGGTTGCCCTGCATAGAAACGCCATCCAATTGGAAATCTTTCCTTCTTCTTTAATTGCGGGAAGTAGGTACAGCGCATACACCCCTCCTAACAGAAGCGCCAGATGCGTTTCGGGTTTATACCCTTAATCATTGTCTGTATGTATTTATATATAGTAGTTTCCTTACTGTTGCACTGACTGAAGTGTAAATAGTAATATTAAATCTTTCACCCTCCTGAGTCCAGCACTTTGCCTACTATTGCATAAATTGTAGTTGGAATAGTATATGTATTATTTGTTATATATCATTATGTTTTCGTGTATTAAAAAGTATTATATTCATAATTATTAATGTTTTTAACATGTGATATATTATTGGTAAATTGTAGTTTTTTTATGTGGTACACTTTTTTATTTATCATTACTGAAAAGCATAAAACCTTTAAAGGCAAACCAATTTAATGAAAAATAAAAAAGTAAACAACATAAAAAAACTACAATTTTCAAAAAATATATTACATGTTAAAAACATTAATAATGATAAATATTATCATTTTAAATAATTTTAAATTCACAAAATCAATATTGTCTAAATGTAACCAATATAAAGTAAACTATACAATTTTGCAAATAATATATATAATTTTCCTACTCCAATATATACAATAGTAGGCAAAGTGTAAGACTTAGGAGGGATACAACTTGCTATTCCCACTCCAGTCAGTGCAACCGTAGGGAAATTGTTGTATTGTGGAGGGGTAAAATATATTAGTCCCACTCCAGTCAGTGCAAGTGTAGGGAAAGTGGGACTGCCTGACAATTAGTTGGAGGTCCCACCCGCTAGAATAGGATGCAACCATAGTGTAGGCAGTCAGAAACATCCCATTTTCAGTTGAGGCTTGTGCTGCGGGCACATGCCTCATTAGAAAAAGGGATGTTTTTAAACATCAATGAACCATGTACCAGGAACCATGTGGTGCCTGGCACATGGAGCTTGGATGTTTGGGGGGCACCATAAGTGTTCCCCAGGCCACATAGCGGGGCCTACGGGGGATGAGGGCCCTGTTGGGGGTCCCCTAAGTCTCTTTCCAATAACCTTTCCTTAGCAGTCTGACTGCCATTAAAAGGCTGTCAGGAAATGACATCCTAATCCCTACTCTGGTGCATCTGCAGACAACAACCTTCATTGTAGGGATTAGGCTCTGACCACCACCCTGATGGGCTTCTTGAGCCTTTTGAAGGTGACAGTATTTCCCATTGCCCATGCACTCGGGGTTTGCAATCCGGCATTTGGACCGCTGCCCTAGATATCTGGTGGACCAACAGACTGTCGGTACCGGTCTGCCCGACAAGAGTTGAGTAATCCCAGCCGATTGGGCAGGTTCTTCTGAGAATAATTGTTAATGATAGCACTGTCAGATCTTAAATTGTTGTTAATTGTGGCTGAAAAGGGCCGTCTTGTCACAAACAAAACAGATAATAATTTGGACTGACAAGGACCAATTGAATAAATTGAATGTTTTGTTATGTTTACAAGTATATGAACAGTGAGCCATTTGCCATTTCCATGGCTACTTCAAGTTACGGGTTTGCCCTGATTTCACCACTGTATACCTTGTTTGATCCTTGTATCTTTATGGATGTGTATGTTTTCATATCCTCAAATTCAATGCTGTGCTTTTTTTTAAAGAATGTATGTGTCCTTGTGTTAAATTTGCTATAGTTGTTGAGCCATCACAGCTGTCCTTTGATTTGATGTCCCTGTCAATGTTAAAATGTGATCTCTCATGCATATTCTGCTTCATCGCTTTAGGGCTTTGCTTCTCTTGTCATCCAAATAGTAGCATAGAAATTTGTATCGTTGTGCAGGTTTCAGTGTTTAACAAATGGGTATGTTGTGCTCTGGCAACAGTGAGTGTTTGAGATCATTTGGTTGTGGATGAGGGAGGAGCTCATGGTTCTGTGGTTGAAAGTAGTTTTGTTGTCATACATATTTGAGTAAGAACAGTTTGAATGGCTTTGTATGGGCATATACATATTGATTAGTGAGGAAGGTATCTGTCTTGTTGCCCTCTGTCTTGCCATCATTGGCATTGACTGTAATGAGCTGGTGATGTGTGCAATACTTTCACACTGTCATTCTGTCATGGGGGGATCGATTGTGCACATATCTATACAAAGTGTTATGGTAACTTGATTGCCTTTCCTTCTTAACTCATGTAGGTAGAATTGACAGTTTATGGTCTTTACTCAATGTCTCTAGAGTATGTGTCTGCAAATAGATTCTATTTGTTGTCAGTTTTGAAACATAACATTTTAGCTGGGGGCTTACAAAATTCAATAAAAGCACTCAGGGCATGTATAAGGCTGACCTCTTTAAGCCAACAGAAGAGGTGAGTCAGATCATATGTCCTGATGAAGCTATATAAATACTTTCATTGTTTTATGAATTTCATCTCCATGTTGCTTTAGAAATTGTTAATTTACACTAGTGTGCATACTGATGTAACCCATCCTTGATATGTTTTTCTATAGCATGACACAACCCAACTAGTCCATTAAGTTTCTCCACTGAAGTATGTTCTCCATTGCGGTCATATTGTCTGCCATGACTTCCAAAGCACAGATATGTCTCTCCCACCGTCTTTACAAAAGTCTTTGAGGCCTCTTTTCGTGGAAATAAATACGGTCCCATTTGTGTCTCTGTGCTTACCTTACTCAGTTGTGTGAGTCTTCGCACTGGCAATGTACTCCTTCATGAAACTCAATGTGAAAATGTCTGAACATTCAGGGCCTAATTATGATGTTAGGCGGATTGCCACTGACAGGCCATTGGTGGCCGTCCGTCTGACATCCGAGGCAGAGGTCCGACAGCCAGATTAGGATACCAGTGGCCAATGGGCATCAGGTGGGGGGAAAGACCGTCACTGCTGACAGGCTCATGGAGCCCATCGGGGCAGCACCGGGGCCTAATCCTTACAATGGAGGTGGTGCCTGGAGAGGCACTGCTGTAGGGATTAGGATTTCAGTTTCTGACACCCTTTTCATGGCTGTCGAACCGCCATGAAATGCCTGACGGAAAGAGAATTTGGGGGCCCCCAGCAGGGCCCATGTCACCTGTGGGCCTCCGCTATGTAGCCCACGGCGCAAATGTAGTACCTCTCCAGACATCCATGCACAGCATGGTGCCTGGGTCACGATGCATGGATGTTTAAAAACATCCCTTATTCTAGTGCAGCTTGTACTGCAGCCCTTTTTGTTGCCTCGGCACATGCCGCAATATAATAAGGCATGATTACAACTGCCAACATGGAAGTTGCATCCTAATCTTCCCGGTGAGGCCTCTTACTACTTGTCAGGTGATCCCACACATTTGACCTCCATCGTAATAAGGCCCTAAGCCTGTGTTGAATACAATCACCTCCTTCCTGCTAACCTGAGCATGGATACAGTCAGTAGCCACAATGAGGGCAGTCTCAGTGCTGTGACCAGCATGGAACCCCTTCTGAGAGAGATCCAAGATCTCCTGACATTCAACATATTTCATCATTTCTTTATTGATATTTTTTCAGGATCTTAGCAGAGGCGGGGAGAAGAGAAATAGGGTGAAAATTCTTCAGATCCTGGGGGTCAGCGTTAGGTTTTTTGTGAAGCGATGAAACAATGGCTTCCTTCCAGATAGCCGGATAACTACCGGTTCGAAGTGAGTCATTTAACACATTGCACAGGATGTTGCCCACTGGGTACATGAGTCAGATGGAGCGCCCAATTTTAGGCCCAGAGAAAGTTCCTTCGTTTGATGAACTGTGATCAGTGGAAAGGTGGTAAAAAGATTCTTCCTGGAATCCTGAGTTAAGTCAACAATGGCCGGTTCAACTTCTACAGAGGGGATGAGATCCTGATCAATCTTGAGGATCTTGTCTTGAAAATAGACTGCAACCTTCTCACAGAATTCTTGAGAGGGGTTCAGCAACTTTGTACTCAGTGGCTCAGATATCTCCTTTATATCATTTTAAACAGCAAGCTAGAGCAATTGTAAGCCGACTTGATCTTTTCTGTGAAAAAACTAGATTTGGCCTGGAAAATAGCTTGTTTATATTTCCAAGGAAGTGAGATCTGCTTTCCTTTTTCACTGTGACATGGGCTAGCTTGGCCTTTCTGTTCTTGTTTTCGGCATTCCTGCCTAAGGGACATTATCTCTTCCTAGAACCATGAGGCTAAATGTTTCATTCTTTAATGACACAGTTTTTATAAGAATTGACAATGTCTAGGGCCTCATTAATCCAATCACATAAACCGTCTGCTGTGGGCAGGTGTGTACTATTTCTTATGTTGGATACTATAGCCAAAGCTGCCTTCCAGTTTCCAGCAGTGCTTTTATTCACGACCCTGGAGCATATATGCCTTGGAGAAGGACCCTTTGCGCCCCTAATAGGGCATGGCAGAAGAACTTTGAACTCAAGCAGCCAGTGATCAACCCAACTAAGGGGCTGAACTGCCTCATTAACCAGATTCTTGTGGTTAGTGAAAATGCCGTCCAGAGTGTGACTGGCTGCATGAGCCGGAGAACAAACCACCTGCTCACAATCCAGGGTAGTCATTAGATCTAAAAAGAGAGCTGAGTCATTATCCTGACTATTATCAAAATGAAAATTAAAGTTCCATAAGATGGTATATTGAGCAATGGTTACAAACGGTTCCAAGGTTTTACACCAAGTCTCCGCGAACTTAGATCATGAACCGGGCCGGCGGTATATCAGATGGCCTGAAATGTGCAGTTGTCATATTTCTGAACACCAAGGAGGCTGCCTCCAGTAAGATGCCTGGGTCATTCTCCAAGGGGCTTAGGGTACAACTACAAATCTCCTGTGCCACTAGAGCCAGGCCACCTCCTCTTCGATCTGAATGGTCACATCTGAGAATAATGTAACCGGGAGGAACAGCCTCTACCAAGTCAGGCCGGAGTAATTCCTAGCCCAAGACTCAGTAATAAAAAGGCAGTCCAGGTTATGGTGAATGGTCAAGAAATTTCAAGTTTATTTTTGAGCATGGAACATGCTTTAATTAGAGTCCCCAGAATAGAACTAATCTTGGACCCTACACTGGTTCCATCTGTTCCCCTGGGTCCTACTGAAAGTGCCTGGGATGGTGGCCACACTATTGATAGGGCTGCGTTGACAGTGCTGGCAATACACAACCTCCCCTGTAAACACGTTAAGTTTCTCCACACATGCCTCATGCTGTATCTCGGGGCGCAGCTGAAGAAATTGGGCCCTTGAATAAGCTCTTGTCAAAGTGCCTTTGTCCGCAGAGTCAAAATGGGCCACATTCCTGGCCCCTGGCACTGTCCAGGAACAGAAGGACACAGAAGATCTTGCCATTGGCATGCCTTCGGTGCGCCAGCAGTGAGCCCACAGCGGGTGTCCGCTGTGCGCCCGGGATTCCATCAGCTTAAGTGTCCCAAATCCAGAAGTACCGAAAGCCATAACGCCAACCACCGAAATGTCAGCCAGCCAGGGGCAAAGTGAGTATGAAGAGGAATTCTCTCTGCTCATACGGGAAGAACTTGCGGCGGACCGGAGAGTCAGGAAGAAGCAGAGAAGGTAAGATTCCCCCGAGAAAGTGAGGGGGGATACATTCACACATCACTACACAGTAGAAATGGTAAACAAATAAATAAAACTGTTGCCAGCCTCAGACGTCAACTAACAGATGGTTGACCTGAGACGACTAAAATATACCTAAAACTGCAATTAAAAGCGCTTCTTACTCCTGCATGTGTCCGCATGTTCCACATTTTTCATCGCACTTACAGCATTGGCACCTATGATGATGACTACAGTGATCTGATCAATGCATAGTGTTGTAGCTTCACGCCCCTCTTAGGCTTTATTTGTGTGCTTGGACACTAGGGACAGTGCTTCATGGATTGAAGTTAGTTCTTTAATAATGTGTTCCCCACTGCAGCTTTGTTTTCATCTGTTTGAATCCAATGGTGTATGTAATAAGTATCAGACATATAATCTGCAATTCAAATCAGTGTTTTTTTCCTGGCATTGTTGGATCATAACAAAATCAAGCTTTGTTCACATAAACTTCCATATGAACACACACACACACATATACACAAGACCCATCCGCATTCACACTCATCCATACACACACTACTGGCAAACATATTTAACCCATACGCAAAGTCACTTTAATCCACCAATACATGCAAATTAACCATCAAACATTGCAGAAATACCCATCAGTTCACAGACATTTTCTCATTTTCTTTTGATATACATTCTCCATTCATCTACTTATCTTTCTGTTTGCACAAATTCACTAGTCATCACATCAGAACATAAATTTAGCCTCCGACTCACCCAACGTCCATCAACTGACACCATTATTCACTTTTTCATTCATTTTCTCATGTATCAATACATCCATTCAGCCATCCTAAACATAGGATAACATAACATAGCATAACGTAACATAAGATAATGCTACTTAGAGCTCACCGCTTGGGGCATCTTGGCGCTCAAACAGCTGTTTACACATCCACACTAATCATTATACTTGCTTAACCATTTATGACTAACTGATCCACATAACCATATTTAAACATACACATCGAATAGGCAATGGTATTTACACTGCTGCTGTAGACTGTGCTATATATCTGTTATTTAAGAAATGAGGCTTAACTGTTAGTAGCAGAGTAACTCGTAACTTCTCTTTGTAAATACCAAAAGTCTTAAGCTTACACTTTTAGTCTATGTTTACCTTTGTGAATCGGGCCAGGAGTCACTGAGGGGCTTTGCTGACAGGCCCTACTTTTCCAAATAACTGAAATCAATTGCCCTACTGTAGTGTAGTTCCTATATTTCCAATAGGCTCTGCGCATTGGAATGATATAACCTATAGATTTGACGTAGGACTTAGGTCGACTAGGTCCCCATCGATTATATTAGACTTCATTGTGAGTGCCAGCTAGCTCAGAGGTCAATAGAAACTTTCTCAAATTCACAAGAAGGAATTAGTTTCTGACAACCGCATAAACATGAAAACTTTGTTTCCCCAAGATAAAACTGATCTTCAGAGTCATGGAAACAATAGATAAGTATTTCACTCAGTCAATCGTGCATGCTTTGTTTCACCATAGGTGCAGAGAAACAGAGTCTGGCATTTTCAATAAAAGTATTTATTGAACAGTCTTCTTTCTCATGCAAACTAAATGAACTGCTACAATCGGAATACTGGTTGCAAAGTATAATGCGTACAGTAAAAACAGTATTATAAAATAATACTGTAAAAGCATGGTATCGTTTCTAAGCCATAAAATACATACATAAATAAGAAAGACTAAAAGTACTCAACTGGTGCTTCTAAGTTTGCCTACCCCAATGTAATTAACCTAAGTCTTGTACGAGGGAAGAAGTAGGTGAGGTGTAGCATAGGTTTAGTTTCTTTGCCCAGAATCTACCCAAGATCTCTCTCAGGGTCTAATAAGCTCTGTACCTTGGTTTTTAGAATGAAGGAAGTCTGGTATCTCTGTTTGGGGACTCGATTTCCCAATACCCTGCAAGGGGAGCTTGGAAACACTGGAGATGGATTCTCCGCGAGAGAAAGGCAGCCTCTCCGTCAGTGCGTCAGCTGGAGGGTCGTCTTCCTTCGGCACTTGCTGTAGCAAGCTGCGTCGGGCAAGTAGATAGTCGAACTGCTCCAAACCACTGTGTATTCGCTAGGGCAAGTGTAGGCATATTTATACCTTGAAGGTGCCTAGTTTGACTTAAAGTCGGAAATAATAACATCACCTAAGAATGTAGTTCTTTGAAAACGCCATGATTTCTAGGACAAATCAATATTCAAGAAAGGGGATGTCCCTGACTGTTGAAGCCAAGTTTTTCCAAGAAATTGTTGTGGCTTTTTGGAACTAGTGGAAGTAGCCATGCCTGTATTTGGACTGGATGGGTTATGTCTAAATATGATTATGATCTCTATGCCTATATAAGGGCAAGGTGATTTGTACCTATATAAGCGCATGAATCGGGAAAATTACACTAGGGTCCTAAAAAGCTATACAACACACACTCCTCTTTATTATGTTTGATATTACTAAAATCTAAGCATTTAAAACATATCTAAAGCATGATGTGTAAAGAATCCCTCCCAAAATACATAGAATGCATTTGAAATGGTTGTACACGGAAATTAGCATTAGTGCTGTATGCATTTTTAAAGCAATACGCCATTCAAAGCATGTACTGTGAAACTAGAAATAAATGCTTTATCAGAATGAGTCATGAAATAACATTGATGAAATGGCTCTTAAATGCAGAGGAAAGGTCGAGACCATTGCATGACAGAAAATATATACTGTTTTTAGTTTTGGACAAGGTCAAATATTGTCTCTTGGAAGTGTTTCAAAGAATTCTTGTTCTCTAAGAATAGTTCTACTTTAAGCAGATTACTTTGTGCCCCCAAAAAAGTTACATTTTGGAAAATTCAAATCGGAGAAAAATAGAGTTCTAAAGTTGAAAGCTTTGTTATTAAAAATTTGAATTAAGAGACCCATAGAACGCTGTGTGCTAACTTCAAAAGTCATTCTCGTTCGTAGGAGAAAACAGTAAATCTTCTAAGATGGCAAAAAAATCGTCTACCACAGTAGGTGAAAGTTGGCCCACTTTATTAAGTAAACTGATAGCACAAAATGTGAGGCATTGCCGTCAGCATTAGCTGCATTAGCAATGTTCGTCGGAGAATGAGATGAAGGTGCTACCTGTGTGCCTGTCGATCCAGGTATCCCACCGCCAGCAGGTTGCGTCTGTGAGATCTCAATGAATGCCGTCATCAGGATTGGTAGCCGCTGGGGACAACACGATGCATGTGCCGTTACCGAACCAAGCAGGGTATCAACATCCATTGGCAGTGCTGATGGAAGTGTTAGACAGACGTCCAACACACATTCTTCCCCACATAGCAGGCATCGTAGAACAGGTAAGATGCAATCTTGCCAGAATAGTCCGAATGATAGGAACCACGTGGTATTCAGGTCTCTTTGACGAGCCAGGCCTAGGATCTGTATCAAGCGTTCACAACACTTCATTGCCAGGAGATTGTTCTCGCGTTCTCGGGTGTCGGTGCTGACCGGACTTGCCATATCAGAGCAGGAGAAATAAGAATACTATTCCTGCTACGAGTCCCAAAATGAGAGGCAGGCCGCTGAACACCGAGTGCACGAAGTTTGGAAAAATGCCTAGGACTGCTTCAAAGGGTGCTAATAGTCCCGAAAAAAACGGTCTTAAATACATGTACAATACCACTGGTATCAGACATGTTTAAGATACAACCTAACATTTCTATGAAATGATTGGGGCAGTTTGTTGATAACAGGGCATGTATCTCTGCAGAGGACCTTGCACCTTGTAGTTCATACGTCTCTTTAGGCGAGGTCAGTGGCACAGTTTTTTGTAAAAGAATGACTTTCAATCTGCTTAAAGTATCAATTGGAATAGAAGAGATGTTCAGTGAAGGCCAAAGCGGTGATTCCCCGTCTGTCATAGCTTTATGAAACAATACTTGCATACAACAAGTGACCCTGGCTGACACAGTTACGAGATAAGGTTTTCCTGGCATCATTCCACAACAGCTTTGATCATTCAACATTATATAGCTCCCGTTAGAATGCTGCCTAAAAATTGGATCTATCCTACTGCTGTAGAACCTTGCCGGTGGCAGAATAAATTGTTCGAAGAACCTTCACAGGCCCCATTTAATTTAATACCCTGGCATAAGAGTGTACCACTTAGCGCATCTGTGCATTGTGAAATACCTCTTTTCCCCCACTCCAACATCTATGTGTGTATGGTAATTCCCGGGTTGACTTTACAAATTCTTTACCCAACCTTTCATAAACCGCAACTGGAATATGTTTCAAACAGTATTGAAAGTTGAAAATTGTAACAGGCAGAGTGATTATTCCGTGTATTAGCTACTCTGTTGCAGGCTTTTCCGGAACAGTTAATGGTAATCTTTCCAGTTTTTAAATGCTCAGCACCGTATAGTCTGCTCCTTTCTGTGCCAAACTGATTTGTTTATCTGTAAAGGTAAATACAGCAAACAATGACATGGTGTTGATTAGACGCCATGGCACATATCCAGAACAAAGATTTTGCAACCTCCAGCCTAATAGAATTATAGAACGTAATTGTGACTGTCCATGCAGTAGCATGAGAAAGACCTGTTCCATTATGTCAATGGCAGAGGATACTATGCTGTCCAAAGAATAAATTCTGGATGACAGGGTCGTTAACCCATTGTCTACTACAGAGAGTGCTTTCTCTAAATTAATACAATCAAGTTCTCATATTCTTTCTGCAGTCTCTCCCTGTGTCTCTTTCCAAGCTTCATCATAAATGGCATATATACCTACATATATGAAACGTTTATAATGTTGTTTTGCAGGACCTTGTAAGAAGTCCCTTAATTCAACGCTATCTTTAAGTAAAGATAAGTGTTGTTTAACCTCTCTCAGTGTAGATTTTTGTAGCCACTCAAGGCACAGTTTTCCTACACTGTATGTTGTTACTATCCCAGGATGTTGTCTCTGGACATATCTTGGATCTGGCCTAATTACTGTAAACCGTCGTGTCTTGTTCAGGAATCTATCTTGACAGCTATTCGTGTCTGTGTGCCAGATTAACATTTTTTTCCATTCAGGATCAGTTCTGTTTTCAAGTAAAATAGTTTTTACGTCGACCCCTCCCTCTGAAGTGGTTTTACTATCAGCTGCAGGTACAGGTATGGACGGTTTGTTCAAATCTTTTATCTTGGCTAGACCAAGGTAGGATGTCTGTTGCACAGTGTCATTCAAAAACAAGATTTGCTCTGGGATAATGCAGGCTGGAAATAAAGCTTCTATTCCCTGCACTTGCCATTCTTTTGAGCCCCAGACATTTTTTGTTTCTATGTTGTCACTCCAAAAGTCGAAACCTAACGAGGACAGCTGGGCATAAAAGGCTGCTGAATACATTTTCTTTGTATTGGTCAACATACTTTTCATTTCTGTCTTATTAACATTTCTGAAGTAAAATGTTTCCGGATTTGTGGTATTAAAACCCGAGAAGTATAGAAATTTTTCATTGAATGTTTTTGAGCAACCTTTTGGTGGCGTTGGACAATGTTCCCATTGAAAGTTTAACCATTTCTAGGGCTTGCAGATTTGTGCAAGTAATGACGACCATAGTGATTATAACAATACATTTGTGCATAATCTGATGAACCTTCTAGGTATTCATGTTTTGTAAATTTTGCAGACATCTCTAAATCTGACATCATAATATTAACAGTCTCAAAGTCCCAATCATCAGAAAACATGTTTTGTGAAACAAAGTCGCTAAAGGAAACCTTGAATTGATTTGGAATCTTCAGCAGCTCTGCCCGACCATAGATATCATATTCAGTTCTATCCCATGCTATATCACAAGATATAGGAATGGCTGTGATGTTTACTGATGTCAAGTCTCTTTGTTCACAATGAGATTAATTGTGTGGCTTCAGGAGCAAGTTGATGTTCTTACTTGCTGTGTCCATGTTACTATATCTTCCATATCTTAGCGCTTGGACGCCTCCGGGCAGCAATTCGCGCTATACAAATGTACATCCTATCCTATCCTATCCTTATCAACATCCCCAAAATTAATACCGTGATTAGCCAAAGTAGGAGAAAAAGTATGCCTAGCACAATCCAAAGTTCAACCCATGGTGAAACCAGATACGTTTTCTCAAGTTGCTGAAAGAGTTCTGTTACATGATCTTTAAAAGTTTTATCTGCTGACGTCGTTTCAGGCTCACTGGGATCCTCAGAAAACGGGTCAAAGTTGATGAAATAGCCAGAAGCAGTTCTGTCAATTGTTGGAATTGCATCAGGATTATTTGAAATCGCTGGGGCTACTGGATCCTTTGTCATATTAGTGTAGTCAGATGCTACATCATTGTAGACAGGAGTGTCTTGACAAACTGTAATTTGTGTCTCAAGAGGCACAAGTTCCATTGCTTTATTGCTTAGACCTTTGTTCTGTGCTGAAGAGTCTTCAAATGTTATCAGTCTCTCAGTGTGAACCTCTTGGATAGTAGCAAGATTTGGTCTTCTGCTACATCTTTGTAGTCCACTGGGCCTACTACTTATTCTCAGCCACAGATGTGGTTTGACCAGGTTGATGGATACAAACCTGTTCTCTTTTCTTCTAGCAAGGGGCGGCAGTAACACTGCCCTTGATCCGTGGATTGCTAGTACAGGTACTGGTTTTCTGTAAGAAGGCCCAAGTTCCTTCTTATCTACGATCTTTTCTCTGACTAGATCCCCAATCTTTGGAATCCATACAGGCCTTGCTGGAACAGGTGGTTTCTCTTCAGTGGTTGTTGGCTTCTGTGTTGCTTAGACTTCTTCTTGTTTCATTTACGTCCTGCAAAACAGCCAAACAGTCTTTGAAATTAAAGGGTTTTTGTTCCACCACTGAAGTGTGACGATCGAGGTCCTCGATAAGCATTCTAGTACCAAAAAGAATTTCATATGGAGTGATTCCACCCAGAGAATTTCTTGGCAGATGGTTTAAACTACGTTGGACATGCTGGCCATGGCCTCCTTGTAAGCTCAAGAGCTAAACACAGGGCCCTGGTCAGAATGTAGCATGCCGATTGCGTATGTGCCGATAAAGACTTGCAAATCTTTTATAACAGTTCGAGCGTCAGCCTAGAGCTGAGACCACATCCAAATAAATCTTGAGCATGAATCCACTGCGACCATGGAATATTTGTAGTTACCATCACTTTGTAAGGGACCACAGTGGTCCAGGTAAACACATGCTAATGGTTTATCTGAAATTAAAATGGGTGTCTGCGCCGGGTGTTTCACTGTTAAAACCTTTATTTTCTGGCAGATTTCACATTCCAAAACATAGTTTCCGGTCTGTTTCCTCATGCGCGGCCACCAGTATCTTTGTTTTAATAATGACACTGTAGCGGAAAGACCTGCATGTGCAGAGGCGAGCCCTTCATGTGCTGCAAAGATTAGTCCTAATCTGTGTTCCATGTTTGGAATTACTCTATCCCCCACTCCAGGGATTTGAGCAAAAGGAACATTATTTGCATCAGTTATATATGAGTACTTAAATTGAAAGCCTTTTGGTAATGTTTTACCGCTGTCTTTACTGGAAGCGGCGACAGACTGTATTATTTTGCGGCTTTATCAGCCAATGAATTCCCTGCAACGTGAACGCCATCGCGCTGATGACTCAGTGTATGGATCACATGAGTTTTTCGTAGTTCTTTCTGTAATTGAACTACTTGTTCCCAAAGCAACTTGTGCTTGATTGTGCTACCTTTTGCTTCTTTGAAAACGTTTTGAATACAGTTCTGCTAGTATTCATTGTAAGACTGGACACAGTAATACGAATAGCACACTATGAGTGTGGGGAATTCGCGAATTGTATTTTCAATCGCCATCTGAAAGCCTGTAGTTCAGCTCGCTGAGCTGTACAGTCTCTGAGAGATTGAGTTTTTGTAACGATAGGTCGGAATTTATCATCGCGTCAGCGACCTTTAACAATCGCGCATGCAGCACTATAAGCTTGTTTACCCCCAATTGCGGGCTGTGCTGATCCGGCTGTATATATTATACATTTGTACTGTTCTAGAGGCATAATCTTAGTGGGCAGAGGACATTTTTGTTCGTAATGTAAAAATTCCTGAGTTTTTAAGCAGGGGTCAAAAACGTAATTCAACGTCTGTTGCAGCAAGAGAGTTAACCCATTGTATCCATCTCGGATGTAAAGCCTTAGCATTCAGAATGCTTGCTTTTGTCTCTGCCTCTAAGGCAGGTACAGGAGGAACGACCATTATGCGTTTTCCCTTTGCAAAGGCTCTCTCTTTTGCTACTGCAGTTTGAACCGCTGTCAGAATTTTTTCTGTTGAAGTGAAGTTCATTTCAGCTTGTGTGTACAAGTGTGATTTGGAAGGAATTGGCACTTTTTCACCTTCATTACAGGTTAAGCATGTGAATCTGCATCTTCATGGGATTATTCAGATTACAAGGTTGCATACGTTTACGCGTGTCTGTAAATGTGATGTTGCTAACATGTCTGTTTGCACTGAATGAAAAATTTCTGTGTGTTTTTGAGTCCAATTTGTTGTTTTAATGTCAGGTTTGATTCATTTGTAGAGAGGTTTAACCCTTTCTGCAAAATTTAGAATGTAAATTGACTGTAAGTTCTTCCACGTTTTTGGAGGTTGGAGCAGCGCACACCTTTCTAAAAAGTTGGCTGCCAGGCTTTTGTCTTCACTTGATAACTCGTATCCTAGAAAAAGGACGTTGAGGTGGGCAATTCTTGATTTATTAAAGTTAAATTTGTACCCTTCAGAAGTGAATCCAAGTATAATGTATTCCCTCTGTTCAATTACCTGTCCAAATCATCGTCTGTAAAATAGATGTCATTGACATAAGATAATGCCTCATCATCATACTTCCACAACAAGATCGCCGACATACACGACAGCTTCAGCACTCAACCGACGCACGCCACGACCGCAGGACCTCCACCCACCACCACCCTCCGCGCCTGGACCCCGGTCAACACCGAAGACACCGTCCACACGATGAACTCCGTCCACTCCGGATCTCCAACCGACCCCTGCCCCCACCACGTCTTCAACAAAGCCGACGCTGTCATCGCACCCCACCTGCGGGACATCATCAACACCTCCTTCGACACCGCCACCTTCCCGGAGAGCTGGAAGCACGCCGAACTCAGCGCTCTACTGAAGAAACCTACAGCAGACCCCTCCGAACTCAAGAATTACCGCCCCATCTCGCTACTCCCGTTTCCAGCCAAAGTCGTCGAGAAGACCGTCAACAAACAGCTAGCCACCTTCCTCGAGACGAATGGATCCCTCGACCCATCGCAGTCCGGATTCCGTGCCAACCACAGCACCGAGACCGCCCTCATCGCCGCCACCGACGACATCCGAGCCCTGATGGACAACGGGGAAACAGCGGCACTCATCCTCCTAGACCTCTCCGCGGCCTTCGACACGGTCTGCCACCGCACCCTAGTGCAGCGCCTCAGCGACATCGGAATCCAGGGGAAGGCGCTGGAATGGATCGTCTCCTTTCTCGACGGAAGAACACAAAGAGTCCGCCTACCACCGTACAAGTCAGAGGCCACCAAAGTCATCTGCGGCGTCCCTCAAGGATCCTCACTGAGCCCGACTCTCTTCAACGTCTACATGAGCCCCCTCGCGGCCATCGCAAGCCAACACAACCTCAACATAATCTCCTACGCCGACGACACCCAGCTGATCCTCTCCCTGACCAACGACTCCGCCGCCGCCAGAGCCAACCTGCACGAAGGGATGAGAGAGGTAGCTGAGTGGATGACGACGAGCCGCCTGAAGCTGAACACAGATAAGACGGAGGTCCTCATCCTGGGCTCCTCACCCTCCGCCTGGGACGACTCCTGGTGGCCCCCCGCCCTGGGCACCGCACCCAGACCGACGGACCACGCACGCAACCTGGGTTTCATCTTGGACTCCTCCCTCTCCATGACCAGGCAAGTCAACGCCGTCTCCTCGTCATGCTTCAACATCCTGCGCATGCTTCGGAAGATCTTCTGGTGGATCCCCACAGAGACCAGGAAGACCGTCACCCAGGCCCTCGTCACCAGCCGACTGGACTACGGCAACGCACTCTACGCCGGAACCACCGCCAAGATCCAGAAGATACTCCAGCGCATCCAGAACGCCTCAGCCAGACTCATCCTCGACGTCCCACGACACAGCCACATCTCCGGACACCTAAGAGACCTGCACTGGCTCCCGGTCAACAAGAGAATCACCTTCCGCCTCCTTACCCATGCACACAAAGCTCTCCACGACCAAGGCCCGAGCTACCTCAACAAACGAATAAACTTCTACACTCCCAAACGCCACCTCCGTTCCGCCAGCCACGCCCTCGCCGCCGTCCCACGCATCCGCAGAGCCACCACAGGAGGAAGGTCCTTCTCCTACCTGGCCGCCAAGACCTGGACCTCCCTCCCGGCCGACCTGCGCCTGACCCAAGACCACCTCTCCTTCAGGAAGAAGCTCAAGACCTGGCTGTTCGAGCAGTAGCGGCACCTCCCCCCCCCCCCCAAAAAGCGCCTCAAGACCCTACGGGTAGGTAGTGCGCTCTATAAATGTCTTTGATTGATTGATTGATTGAACCCTGTTATTCTGGCTGAAAATAAACTTGGACTATTCTTGAATCCCTGGGGGAGACGACAGAAGCCACGTTATGTCCCCATAATTGAGAAAGCATCAAGTTCCTGCTTTCAGGTGCAATGTTTTAACAGAAGAAATCGTTAGAAATATCGAATGTGGTTTTATATTTTTTGCGCACAATGTTATTCATCAGTACTGCACTGTGTGCATTTTGTACTGCAAAGCTTTTACAACAAGAGTTCAAATATCTGTAGTCCAAAACTAGACGATAGCTATTGACTGGTTTGGAGACAGGAAACAAAGGATTGTTCATGGATGAGGTGCATCTTTCAATCACCCTTTGGTATTCAAGTTGATCTAAGATCTCCCTGACCTGTTTTTTAGCTTCTTGCTTAACTGGATACTGCCTCTGTACAGTTGGTTATGTTTTTAACTGGATTTTGTGGTGAGGCGAATCCTCATCCCATCTCACATGATTTTTATATAAAGCTGGAGCCTGGGCTACTGCCCATTTTCTGGCATAGGTGTATTTTAAGTGAATTGGAATATTAATACAGAAGGCTGTCATAATGATGTCTTTGCCATGTGCGCACTCCCTGACAAATTTTGGTGGTCAGTCTTTTTCAACTAGAAGAATGCCATAACCCTTAGAGAGCTTCTCCCAAAAGAGTGCTCTTATTTTTCTAGTTATGTCCCCCTCCATCTGGAGTGTTACTTCATACAACTTATGAGGTACACTAACCCTGGTATCAGCTGTTTCAACTTTAATTATACTCATTCAAGTCCGCTATTTCCTGATGATCCTTCAGGATCTTGCGAGCTATGGTAACTTCTGCTGCGCTGTCTAGCATTGTCTGAGCCCCCTCACCGTTCTTGAGTTGCGTACTCAAGATCCTCGGCATGTCTGATTTTTAGACCTGCTACCTTCTTTTTGGTGAATTGGGTTTTCTTATTTTTTGGAATGTGTTCATCGTCTTTGGACTTCACACGTTCTTCCTTGTGTTCTGACCGTCCTCTTCTTTCTGATTTTTGTGAGAAAGTGTATCAGTATCTTGATATCTATCAGGTTTTCTCAAATTACCCCTCTTCTTGAGGTTATACCCCTTTTCAGAGGGCTCCTTTTGAGGAGGCCTTCCTCTGGACTGAGAATGCTTCTCATTAGAAGTTTGTTTAGTATTTTCCCACTTCTTTTTAGGGGTAGTGAGCGTGTTTTTAATAAAGACCTTTTCGGGATTTTCTGTTAGTTGGGGTTTTACTGGTTTCCCACCCAAACTATCTCAACCTAGTCCTTCATAGGATTTTTCTATTATCCTGGCCAGTTCATATGTTTGCTCAGTTACATCAAGTTCTTTTTGTTTTTCGTGGATCGCCACGGTAGCTGCTTCACCTTTAATATTAGCTAATATTATAGCTGAGACCTGTTTGAAATCTTTAAGTAATTTCATACCCAGATTTAAAGCAGGTTCTGCTCCATATTAATTTTGAATCTGTTTCAGGACATCTGGTATTACCGCCATAGATGGAACACCATGAGTTTTTGTGTAGATTGCAGCAAACACGGGACCCCATATGTCACAGTCCTCCAGGTGTGGTGCGATCCCCATTGGTAAACAGATTGTAAGCATTCTGTGTTTCTCATGAGGTGTACTATCAGGAAATACTGCCTCGATTTGAGTAATTTTGTTAGCTATCCAGAATGGAATTTGTTCCCTTTCTGTGGGCAATTTACAAATGACTGATTGTATAGTCTGTGATGTGATTTTATTTGTGTGCCCCTGGTGAGAGGTTTGTTGTGGACTCCCTATAGGAGGTTGGACTGTTAGAGTCCGCATGACATGAGTCAAGATGGCGGATGCGCTCGCTTTTGAGTGAGCAGTAGAACCGTGCTCGCTGCTCGGTCGCTCTCATCTGCTGCTGACGGGTGCTCACTCTCCCCGTGGATATCGAGAGAGGTGCTGAGAGAGGCGCTGGCGGGTTTCTCACCTTTATCGCGCATAACGGAGTACGCGGCAGGATTTATTATTCAAATACCCTTGATGTCTGCAAGCCGTCTGGTGTTCTGTGGCCGTTACTTCCGAGTGGCCTCTGGGGCGGAGCCGCTGGGACGCTGGAAGACTGCTGTGGTGGTGTCAGAAGCCTTCGGCAAGACCCGGTCTTACAGGCATACAGCCCAAAGGAGAAAGAGCACTGGGGAGACGGTCACAGAGATGAGGACCAGCGATGGGTCCAAAGAATCAGAATCCCGGTACAGCGCCTAAAGTGCTCAAGCCAAAAACTCGGGCAGTGACTGCTTCAGCAACGACGACGGGTAAGCCAGGCGATGCTGGAACTGCCCGAAATGTCCCAAATTTCCCGAATGTAGACTCAGATCTGTTACCAGAGGGAAATACTTTAATCTCAGAGGCTGCACAGGCTTTCCAGGTAACTCCTCTCAAAGAACCTGTACTCGTGCATGCTGGGAGCTGTAGTGGTGCTATACCTAAAAAAATACCTGGCATGTTCAAAAAGGGTAATAAGGCACTAAATATGGAGAAGACTATTGGTGACTTATCTGGAAATTCTGACTCCCCGCTGGCCCACCCTAGCAATAATCTTATGGAAGCCATCAGCGGCAGTGAGAACATGGAGGTTTTGGCTCCTCTTTCCGGGTCTGGTCCACCTCAGCTAGTACAAGTTGCTACTCCCCATACTGCAAGAATTATCAGCAAGGCCACAGCTCCTGCTGGTGTTCAGGGGTCAAATCCCCAAGGCGGAACATCTAGCGGCACACCTGGTACTACTATTCCTACTTATTCTCAGGAGGAAGCAGATCTTACTGGGGATACCCAGTCGGTCGACTCGGCAGGGAACTTTTATTCAATGTCAGATCTATCCAATGCATTGGATTTGGAGAGTCTTGATGGGGAGTGGAGAGATGACGCCAGAACCTCTAGTCTAACTGGTGGGGTTCAAGAGAGAGCTAGCTCATCAATGGAAGATGGTGGTGATAATGGTGAATCTTCTTCAGCTCGAATGGAGTAGGGGGCTGAAGAGAACACGGTTCACAGGGGGGGGGGGAGCTGCTGGTAACAGGTCTGCCCCACTAGATTTGGAAGCCGGCAAGAATCAAGGCTCTCCTGTTCTCATCACCTCTGCTGAGAATGCTCCTGCAGATCTTACAGACTCGTCTCAGATGTCTCAGATACCCGAGATTACTTAGGATATGCTGTTTCAAGTGATGGTTCAACATCGAGAAGAAACTAGAGCAGTACGAAAGCTCCAAAAGAATCTGAGGCGAGTGGTAAAAACCTGCAACGAAACATCCGCTAGAGTGCAGGAGGCTGAGGGTAGGATCTCTGCAATCGAAGATGCAATGTCACAGCAAATCTCTCAGCTCTCCACTCTGGCTAATCTAAAGGAGGACGTTAATTGGAAGCTGGTGAATTTAGAGAACAGGTCCAGGCGTAACAACCTGCGAGTCTTGGGTATTCCTGAAGGGAGTGAAGGATCGAACGTCAGGCAGTTTTTTATTGAGCTCTTTACTGAAGCTTTCCCGGAGTTAACCCAGTGGCAGTGGGACCCGGAGCTTCAAAGAGCTCACAGATTCCCTTTTCAATGGAATAAGAACTTTGGAAGCACCTCTAACAACCAACCAAGAGCCATTATGATCTCCCTGAACAACTTCCTGGCTCGTGAAGCACTGTATGGCCAGATCGAAAACGAAAGGGGAAAGGACTGGATTTCTTTGTCCGTCCTGACTATTGTCACTTTACTGTTCAACAACGTTGGCAGTTTCGTCAACTTATTCCTTTATTCCAGGCAAAGAGTGCCCAAGCCTTTCTCCTTAATCCTTCAAAACTTAAAGTTATATATAAGGAAAGAACTAATGTTCTAACTTCGGAGAGTGCAGCAAAGGACTTATTAGCCAATCTGTGACTTCTCAATGTTTCTGTTTGTCTTCATTGGCCTCAAGGCTGAACCACCTGAGGATTACTGTGTTATAGCGATTTAGTCTGGATTGGCATCAGTCCCTTTGCCTTCTTTGGGTGGGGTTGGGGGTGGGCGGGTGTGGTGATGGGGCAAGCAATTACAGGGTTATTATGAGTATTGGTCTTTGTGAATTGTCTTGTGAAGTTAATAATGTTTATATGCATCTGATAGACTTAATGCAGGGGATGTTACTTAAAAGTGAGACACAAGCGAATATAAAAAATAAAAAAAGCATTAAATGGGTAAATTAAGGATCTGTTCCTGGAATATTTGCTGCTTGAATAGTAAGCAAAAAGAGGTATGTGTGAACAGATTATCCAGAGTATGAGGATAGATGTACTGTGTTTACAAGAAACACATTTGATCTGGAATAACAGAAAATGGTTCAATGATCTGGGTATGCAACTTTTGGGCTGTGCTAGACAAGGTACTACTACTAGGGGGGTGGCAGTACTCATGAAAAAAGGGGTGGGACGCTCTAATCATATAAAAACTGATCAGTATGGAGGATGGGTCATAATAGAACTTTCTATAGATGGTAAACTGTGGACTATTTGCTCAATTTATGGCCCAAACTCCGACGACTCCGAGCTATTAAATTATCTCAGTTTAGAATTAGCTGGATGGCCCGCTCCTTTAATACTATGTGGAGACCTCAACATTCATATTGAAAGAGATTTTGATATAAGGTCAGAGATTATCTATGGTGGGCTTAAGAAGAAGACTTACAAGACACTAAGAGGGTTAGTTAGAGAGTTTGGTCTATCTGATGTGGGATTTGTTAACAGAGATGTGGTACCCGGGTATACACTTTATTCAGCCCCACATCAGAAAATGGTACGTTTAGACTATTTTTTCGTTTCCTCTGTACTTATAAGTAACATCACTTATGAGATCTTCCCAAGAATAATCTCTGATCATAACCCCATATTAATAGAGATTAGGCATGAGTCAGGTACCATGCTGAATACAACCTCATGGACTTTTGAATGTAAACTTTTGGCAGACCCATTATACATCGAATATATGTCTAAATGGATAAAAGAGTTTTTTGATATCAATCGAGGGTCTGCCTCTACT
This sequence comes from Lissotriton vulgaris, assembly GCF_964263255.1. Taxonomy (NCBI): domain Eukaryota; kingdom Metazoa; phylum Chordata; class Amphibia; order Caudata; family Salamandridae; genus Lissotriton; species Lissotriton vulgaris. The sequence goes on along the minus strand of NC_141699.1, from coordinate 322,104,284 downwards.
CAAATGGTTTGGGATTCGTTTAAGGCCGCGGTTCAGGGAGAGACTCTGTCATTTTCTATTAACAAGCAAAGGTCCTCTCGGGCTAAACTCGCTTCCTACTATAAGGCAGTACAAGAATGGGAGGCAAAATTAGTTTCAGCTATTAATGCTGCTCAAGATATTGAGCATATTAAATCAAGGCTCGCCATACATAAGTCTTGGTTGCATGAGGTCATTGCTAGGAGACTGGCAAAGCAAGTTGCAGTGTTTTGCTCCAAGGTTTATGAAGTGGGGGAAATGCCGGGCGTATCTTGCCTAACAAACTCAGGCAGCAGGAAGTATTCAACACTGTGAATGAGATCCAGGATGAGATGGGAAAAATTTATAGACAACCTGAAGAAATTTTGGAGGTTTTCCGCTTATTCTACAGCAAACTATATACGGAGGAAAATGTATCCTACTCATCAGAGTCCCTGCTAAATTTTTGCGGGAATGATAACATCTCTAAGTTAACTGCTGCCCAATCTGCGGCACTAGACGCAGCAATCACTTGGGATGAATTAGAGGCAGCCATTCTTTCGCTGGCCGCGGGGAAAGCTACGGGGCCAGATGGTATACCCCTAGAGTTCTATAGAATGTTCAGAGTTGTCCTGAAACAAGATCTTCTTCAAACCTGTGTAGAGGCTCAAAATGCGGTAGCACCTGCATCATGGAGTCAATCTATTATTATGGCTTTTCCTAAAAAAGGCATACAATAATAATAATAATAATAAAACCACTTCTAAAGCGCATGGTTACACTTAGAACAGTGTGTCCCTGCGCTGAGAGATGCTACTACTCCCCGAAAGGTCAATGTCCGGGGCTCGCCTGGATCGCAGACTGAGAGAAACTATTATTTACGTGGGAAAAGATGAGTTTTCAGTTTTTGTCTGAATCTTGTTTCAGAAGGCTCCATGCGTAAATCAAGAGGAAGCTTGTTCCAGTGTTTACTGGCTAGAAACCTAAAGGAACCACCGCCCATCCTGGTCTTGCGAACGCGAGGAAGTTGGAACAACATCGCTCAGGCAGATCTTAGGTTTCGTGTGGGACGATGCACAGTGAGAAGGTTTTGCAAATACCCTAGGCCTTTTCCCTGGGCAATGCGATGTGCAAAGCATAGAGCCTTATACTTAATTCGCTCCTCGATAGGGAGCCAATGAAGTTCAAATAATGCCATTTTTCCTGATACTCTACGTGGAAGTTTGAGCACCAGACGCGCAGCAGCATTTTGGACGCACTGCAGCTGGTGGATACCTTTTTTGCTAAGGCCTAGGAGAAGAGCATTGCCATAGTCTAAATGAGGCGTGACTAGGGCATGAATAAGGGTTTTCCTGGCACTAATGGGGAGTAGGTCGAGAACTTTTCGGAGTGTTTTAAATATCCAAAGCATTTTCCAGTGATTTTACTAATCTGATGCTTGAAGGAAAGCTCTGCGTCCACCATGATTCCTAGATTTCTGACAGACTCCACCAGACAGGGAATTGCCCCTAGTTCTGTTGGCCACCAGGCCTGCGACCAGGCAGAGGGGGATTTACCAACCACTAGCAGTTCTGTTTTGTTGCCATTAAGGCTCAGGCAGTTGTTGTTCATCCACCCTGCCACAGAGAGCATGCAGTTGGAAAAATTTGTGGCATCCTCTGCCTGGTTGTAAGTGAGTCTAATGATTAGTTGGGTATCGTCAGCGTATGTGACGATATCCACTCCAAAAGCTTCCACAATACGAGCTAAGGGCTCCATGTAGAGATTGAACAATGTGGGACTCAGACTGGAGCCCTGAGGAACCCCATGTCTGAGCTTTCGAAGGGAGGATTTATAAGGGGGACAGTGCACCTGAAAACTCCTGTTTTCTAAAAATGATTTTATCCATTCCAGTGCGGATCCCTCAACTCCCATGTCTGAGAGGCGAGACAGCAGCGTTGAGCGCAGCACGGTGTCAAAGGCTGCACTTAGATCTAATAAAACCAACGCTGCCATCTGCCCCTCATCTGCTAGTTGTCTCAGACATTCCGTGGAGAAAAGAACTGCCGACTCTGTTGAGTGGCCCGCTCTGAACCCTGACTGTGTTGAATGGAGAAGGAAGTTCTCCTCAACAAATTTCATAAGTTGTATATTTACTACCTTCTCTACCACTTTCCCACAAAAAGGGAGAAGGGAGATAGGGCGGAGATTTTGGAGCTGGGAGATATGCATGGTGGCTTTTTTCTTCAGGGGAATTACTTGTGCCGTTTTCCATACATCTGGCACATAGCACTCCTGAAAAGATAAGGTAATCAGGTGTTGAATCTGATCAATCATACCTTCTAAAACTCCCTTACAGCGATTAGCTGAGATCACATCGTAGGGAGAGCCGGACTGGATGCCGTTTATAATGGTGAGCAGATCTTGCCTCTCAGGAACTTTGAAACAGGTCAGACGGGGTTTTATGGCAAGATCATTCCTCATCATCGGATGTTTAGTCGTCATATTATCTACAAAAGTGGCATGTATTATATCTACTTTCTTCACAAAAAAGTCTGCAATATCCTCACATAGCTCATTGGAGCAGGTGTCTTGGGCCTCCAGTCGAATAGGAACAGTGAGTTCTTTGCTAATAGAGAAAAGTTCTTTAGTCGGGTTTTTTGCAAATTCATTGCGTTCCTTACAATGAGCGCCTTTGGCTGCTCTTATGAGTTTGTGATATAATTTTAGTTCTTCTTTATAATTCAGCTTGTCTTCCGGAGTATAATTTTTCCTCCAGCCACGTTCTAAATTTTTACATTTGGCTTTAGCAACTTTAAGTTCTTTGGAAAACCAGGGAGCAGTTTTGATTTTTCTGGCAGGTGACTTGAATGTCCATGGTGCTACTGTATCTAGAGCTCTAGTCATCCAAGTTTCATAGTCATACCATGCCTTCAGCAGAGTATCACTAGGTGGAGGAGGGTCTTTAAGTAGGGCGGATTTAAAATCATCCTGCGTGAACTTCCTCCAGTCTCTGCGTTTTTGAGGCTTGGGCTTGGTCATTCTGCCTTTCTGTTGGGTAACTGCTACCTCAAAAGGGATGATTAAATGATCGGACCATGTTATTTGAATCGGAGTGGCAATTGTGATACCCTCCCAATTAGCAAAAACAGGGTCAAGGAGATGTCCTTGGTGATGCGACGGAGAGGTAGATTGAAGTTTAAGCGTCAAGGATTTAAGTACATCTACTACTACCTGTGCCTCCTTACAGTTAGGATCCTCAAAATGTAGGTTGAGATCTCCCAAAATAAGAAATTTCTTATAGCGTAGTGCGGGCTGAGTTATCAGCTCTGCAAGTTGATTGCTTAACTGAGATGACTTGCCTGGAGGCCGGTATAGAAGGAGTCCATTGATAGTAATTTTTGGATTAGCTTTGATAGTGAAAAAACCACCTTCACAATTGGGTAATATGGCCTTCTCTAAGCTGCATTGCAAGTTGCTTTTATAGATCATTGCCAATCCCCCCCCTTTCTGCTTTTCTCTATCAATTCTAAGCAGACAATAGTCTGCAGGAACGGCTTCCAAAGTTTCTGGTGTAGAGGCATCATCTAACCATGTCTCTTTTAAAAAGAGCACGTCGAGATCCCTATCTAATACCAGGTCATGTATCTCCAATTTGTGCTTTTTGATACATCTACAGTTTAATAATATTAGTTTCATATTAAATGGCATCAACTCGTCGTTACTCCATCCACAGGTGGTAAAGTGGCAGGTATCGCAGTGAGGTGGGGATGAGTCTACTGATATGGTGTGGCGACAGCTATCTGCAACCTTGGGGTGGAGGGCCAGTAGCTCAATAGTAGTTTAGCAGATAGGTTTGCTTTCATTACTGGCAGTGGGGATGAAAGGGCAGGGGTTCTGGCCCGTGCCCCAGTTGGCCGCGGATGGGCGCACATGGGCTTGCCTTTTGCGCGCCTTCGGCGCACCGTTGGCGCGCCCGCTGCGCCCGCCCGCTGCGCGGACGGGATGGCCTACTGTTTTTATCCATGTTCGAGGGAAGTGGGAGGAGGGTGGGAGGGAGGAACAACTAGACCGGCAGGCTTACCCTGCTCAAGATGGGGGCTAAGGAGGATTGAGTAAGTTAGTAGCCAGCGCCTAGTAACAGCAGCGTTGTGGCAGGGCAGGTCAATGAGCAGCCTCGTGCGACGCAAGTCTCGCGCCGAGGTGGGGAAAGATAATTAAAATATGCAAGCTAAAATATTTACAATTTTTAAAAGCGTTATTTTTAAATCAATAACGAACTATTAATGACTTTTATTGTTAATCACAGAGGAGAGCAGAGAACCCCCGGCTTCCGCCTCAGGGGAGAAGTAAGCAATACAACGCGGGACACTAGTCACACCCTTAAGTATCCTGGGAGTGCGGGAGGGAGGAAAAACTAGACCGGCAGCTTCACCCTGCTCAAGATGGCGGCTAAGGTGGATCGAGTAAGTTAGTTGCCAGCGCCTAGTAACAGCAGCGCTGTGGTAGGGCAGGTCAATGAGCACCCTCGGAGCGAAGCAAATCTCGCGCCGAGGTGGGGAGAGATAATTAAAATATGCAAGCTAAAATATTTACAATTTTTAAAAGCGTTATTTTTAAATCAATAACGAACTATCAATAACTTTTAATGTTAATCACAGAGGAGAGCAGAGAACCCCCGGCTCCCGCCTCAGGGGAGAAGTAAGCAATACAACGCGGGACACTAGTCACACCCTTAAGTATACTGGTAGGGCGGGAGGGAGGAACAACTAGACCGGCAGCCTTACCCTGCTCAAGATGGTGGCTAAGGTGGATAGAGTAAGTTAGTTGCCAGCACCTAGTAACAGCAGCGCTGTGGCAGGGCAGGCCAATGAGCAGCCTCGGAGGGACGCAAGTCTTGCGCCGAGGTGGGGAGAGATAATTAAAATATGCAAGCTAAAATATTTACAATTTTTAAAAGCATTATTTTTAAATCAATAACGAACTATTAATGACTTTTAATGTTAATCACAGAGGAGAGGAGAGAACCCCCGGCTTCCCCCTCAGGGGAGAAGTAAGCAATACCCTTCTCCTCCCTTCTTCTTTTAGACCGATCTCACTAATCAACGCGGATAGTAAGATCTTTTCAAAGATTTTAGCATCTCGCATTTCGGGTGTAATCCCTACAATAGTCTCACCTCTGCAGCATGGATTTATTCCTAATCGGGATACTTCGGATCATGTTAGGCGCGTAATCACCGTAATGGACCGGGCCGAAGCGATGAGATCTGATCTCGGCATTACCCTGTTGGATGCCGAGAAGGCATTTGACAGGGTAGCCTGGTCGTATCTGTGGGAGGTGCTGTCAATGAAAGGTTTCGGCCCACAGATTATTCTAGCATTAAAGTCTCTCTATGTGCTACCTGCATCTTGCATAAAAATCGGTACTCAAAAATCTGGCTCTTTTTCTATTTCAACAGGGAACCAACAGGGTTGTCCGTCCTCCCCACTTTTGTTTGCCCTTTATGTAGATATATTTTTGAATCTAGCGGCTGACATAGCACCAGTACATGTTGCCAACACAAATGATAGAGCCCTTGCTTACGCGGACGATATAATAGTGCTTAAACTAATATTCAGAAAGCTTTGCCAGTGATAGAGGACCTGGCCACTCAGTTTGGGGCTTTCTCCGGCTACAAGCTGAATATCGCGAAAACTCAAAATGTATTTGTTGGCCAGGCCCCTCCTCCACTGATCAAGACAGTACCTGTAGCAACATACTTGGGCATTAAAATTACATCCCCCGTAACTGCTATCCCAGATTTAAATTTTAACCCAGTTCTTCAAAAAGCAAACTCTACACTCAAACGCATTGATCATTTTGTTTTGATTGATACTTTATTCGATATTGTCATATCATAAAAGTACATTGATCATAAAAACATTGGGATTAAAAAGTACATTTCATATAAAATTGTTTAAAAATTACTATTTACATTTAAAACATAATGCAAACCAAAGTTACATGACAATACTAGGTATCACAATGTTTAAAAAGGAAGTTGGTAATTGTATCCATAGGGCCTAAGTACTAATAACATTACATATCCTTGTGCGAATGAGCCAGGCACTTGATAAGTACTTAGCCACACCACAAACAATGAAATGTTTCACGTGTACCTGACTTACCAATCCTCGAGAATAGGTGCCTATGACCACAATGGATCAGGAGCTATATTTAAGGTTCAGGCAGATAACATAATACCATATACATTTATATTTGTTTATAACCATGTAATAACCACAAACACAGGAAGTTTCAAAAGCTTTATCTAAATCATAAAAGGTTGTTGTATGCCATGAGAATGAAATTTACACAGATCAAAACATCTATGACCAAGATCAGAAACACAATATAACTATGAATCAGCGTGAGGATCATTTAATATTCAGAAGGATAATACCTGAAGGGAACATGCTAATCAGATCTAACAGATTTGTATTTCATCACTAAAGGATAGGTAAGAACAAGGTAACATACTACTAAATGCTAATTGGAATATACGGAGAAATTTGGGAAACAAGTGCTTCAGAATAAATGCAATTTCTATAGGAAGGGTAACAGTGGAACATACTAAATATGCAAACAATTCAGCGTTTAAGTAAGGGTACGGGAAAGATAAGGAACATGCTAGAAAATTACCTTCCCAAAAGTGAGACACCGGGAAATCCCGTTGTCTAGATGGTAATGTTTTGCACACTTTAACTTGAACCTCTTGGTTCTCCTCAGGTATACTTATAGACAAAAATAATAATGATGATCCATGAGGTATTCCTTATTTCAAAGATTTCTGTTTATTTTTTCTTTTTAGTTCATATGAATCCTTTGGTTTCCAGAACAATTCAAATTAACATTTCCCATTTACCCAATGCATTTCGGGTCTATGGTGACCCTTCTTCGGGGGTCTCTGTTCCCTTGTTCTCTTTCACCTAGCCCCGAGTTATTCTCAGGCTATTGATTTCTCCCATGTCATGACATGGGAGAAATCAATAGCCTGAGAATAACTCGGGGCTAGGTGAAAGAGAACAAGCGAACAGAGACCCCCGAAGAAGGGTCACCATAGACCCGAAATGCATTGGGTAAATGGGAAATGTTAATTTGAATTGTTCTGGAAACCAAAGGATTCATATGAACTAAAAAGAAAAAATAAACAGAAATCTTTGAAATAAGGAATACCTCATGGATCATCATTATTATTTTTGTCTATAAGTATACCTGAGGAGAACCAAGAGGTTCAAGTTAAAGTGTGCAAAACATTACCATCTAGACAACGGGATTTCCCGGTGTCTCACTTTTGGCAATATATTCACTAAGTGTTTTCAGACTAAAACACCAGGGTAATGTTGCACAACAACGAAAGGATCAAATTGAAAAGAAAACAAACATAAAAACTAGAGTGCTGGACGGACCCTATCATAATAGAAAATTACCTTCATCAGAGTTCAAAGGTCAGAGATAAATCACAGGCAAGATTGCTTTATTAGAAAAATATAGGAGAGAAAGATTTAGAGGGACGAACACCCACATATAATTTATATTTACCTAGGACAGAATGAGGACTAACCCTGGCCACGGGTCAGTTAGGAAAGGCGGGAAAGGACCCTCATGGACTTGGAATGCCAGTAGGCGAGCAGGTACAGCTCATGGACAGTTAGGACATGATCACCCCGGGATATGGATCAGGACTGGACTTATCTAAGGGTACGACCAACACCTGCAGCTTCGGATGCAACGCCTGCGCTACGCCCTCTCTGCAAGGAATCTGCCAATAACCCCGATTGGGTTCTCGAATCTCCAGCAAAGTGCTTCACCAGCACTTAAAAGTTTCTCCACCCCAGACTAAGTTTGTGGAAATTATGGACAGAGTGCTCCGCAGCTCTCTATAGAGTTCGTAGGGTCAGTGACAGGTCAGCTACTCGGACAAGTTGGACAATTTCTCTAGCTAAACCTAGGCCAGTTATACTGTTTTCGGGTCAGTAGACCACCCAAAAATGTTGCAAGTGTAAGTATTCTCAACTTCGGATTGGACAAGAGAGGTGGTTAGGTCATTGTCACCACCTAGAATTTGGTGTTCCCACAAATAATATTCAATTTCTTGAACCCACCCCTTACATTCCAGTTCCCATGGCATAGGAATATGAAGACAATAGCGTACAGAGTGCAAGTATTACATTGTTACAATTATAGGTGTAGATTCGAGTCTTCTCGCTGGGTCGTAGGTTGGTTCCCAGGAGCATCTCAGCTTCGGCAGCCAGCTGGCTGAGTTCCACTGCTGCAAGACTTGCATGTCCCCCATCACGTGATTGGTGACACATGGGCTTCCAAGATGGAGTAGCACCTCTCCTCCCAGGCCCCCGGAGAATGTTACATGAAAAGTAAGCAAAAACAATTTAGAAACACAGAAAAAAATGAATACACTGTATACCATGATTGGCTTCACTGCACCCCTTACTTTATAATATCTATAGCATTAGGAGTTAAGCAGAAATAAACAGCTGAGCCAAAGCAGCGGTGGCAAGCAAAGAGCATGTTAGAACAAAGCGGCCATTTTAGCAGTACTGCGCATGAGCGACAAGTTCCCTCCAGAACTACGAGTGCGTCACATCACATGGGTATGACCGATGCGCAGACTGAAATCCCGCATAGCAGCGACCATATTAGTTGCAAGCGTAGTTAGGATTAATAAACACATAGGCAAACGTCTTTGGGACACCTGCGTGTAATGTAAAAGTACAAGATTAATAAACACAACAAGTTGATTACTATATTAATGTTATGCGAGGGGTTTGAATTCAAGCAAGTCGCGTAACGTGCGAATCCTTGCTCCATCAGTACCATCCTGTCTATAAACACAAATAAAATCCTTTGGGCTACACCACAAAGGGGCTCAATTATGCACTTTATTGAAAAAAAGGCAATTACAGCATCACCCAGGGTTACCAAAGGGACTGCTCTCAAGATGAAGCTTTCTCCATTTCAGACATGTCCACCTCACAGGCAACTAGCAGCACAAGTGCGGGTGGAGAGTCCTCCCAGCGCTTACAATTTCCCAAAAGGATTTCACTATCAAACTCAGCAAGCTTGAGAGAGCAGGATGTTGATACTCCATATGGCATCCCTGGTGTGCACATTGACGTTTGGGTTGAACTGTTCCCGTGAGGCACAGGGTCAAGATTGATTTGCATATGCCTGGGTCTGAACTGCGGTGGCGAAGTGAGCTAAAGATCGATGATGGATTCATCCCAGATCGGTGACTGGGAGTGAGAGCCTGAAAAGTTTCAGCTCACATCCATCATCTCCTTGTGTTTGTTTTGTTTGCTCTTAGTTGACAGGGTATGACCAGAAGTGGGTCCCTTGCTTACTTTACTACTGGATTCAAGCTAGCCTGGCTAATGAGTGGTGTTACCCCGAAACTCATCCCAGGAGGCTTGTTTCCGGTCCTGGGAAGACCTGCCTTGGCAGTTCGGGTTGGACTGTTCCCATGAGGCACAGGGTCAAGACTGATTCACATATGGCTGGGTCTGAACTGGGATGGCGAAGTGAGCTAAAGAATGATGATGTATTCAACCCAGATCTGTGACTGGGGGAGAGTGTCTGAAACATTTCAATGCTCAGTCCATCATCTCCTAATGTTTATTTTAAAAGTAAAGCCTTCGATTTAACGCCATTAAACGTAAATCCAGTTTTGCCCTAACTGGACTACCTTTGTGCCATGTTTTATTTGCATTGTGCTCACAAGTGCTACAGCTTTAAGCTAAATAAACCAAGGAGAAAGCAAGAATTCAATCAAGGAAAGAGAGTGCCATACATTAGAATTGGGTAGCATCACTTCCGGAAAGAACAAAATAGCTAGTTAAATGGTAAAAAGAGAGACACTATGTTATCTTTCACTGACATCGAAAATAAATAAACATTTTCTCTGCCTTTGTGTGAAAAATGAATAACTGTGGTACAGAGTAACTGCTGGTGTTACTGAAACTCCTGACAGCCCTTGGTAGGCAATTCAGTGTATGCGCAATTAAATGCTTTTTTTACAGCCCTTATGTGTATTAACTAAAACAAAGAGAGATTAACTCTATGGTGGAATGAAATATCGATAAACATCAGGCAAGGATGTGCATCAACTTGCAAAAAAACTTTGGGCTGCTTAATGCATAGCAGATTGTCGACGATTTAGGAAACATCTGCTATCTAGATGCCTGGCACAAAACCTTATTTCAAAATGACTGAGAAAATGTGGCTTCTAGGTACTGCATTTATTGCTCTCAGAATTCCTCTGGCAGAGGTAAAAGCCTTAATACCACGAGAATCGGTTGTGCTAGATCCTTGTATTTTATCTTTAATCGTAATCTTATGAATATAAAACCTAGATTAAAATACATAATCTTTCATTCAGTCAGATCTGCTTGCTAAGTTATTTTCTCCGTGTTTCTCTGTCTTTAATGGCAACTGCACATGGCAAAATACACAAAACGTTGATTACCAAAGTGGGAATGTAAATCAAACATGTTCACAATGGAATCAGTTGTTCAAATGTAAATCCAGAAAAAAAGACAAGAAGAAGAATTACCATGCCAGACTGCTAGAGCCGAGAATGCAAGAAGGGGCGTCTATATTAGAAAATAGAAATGTGAAACGAATTGCAAAGTTTCATAGGACAGAGGTGGGGGTCACGCAGTAAGGAAGAGAATGTGAAAGGGCTGCAAGGGATCACCTTCATGGCAAAATATTGGACAATAATGAAGAAGCCTTTAGTTGTCCTAGAAAAAAAAAGTAAACAGTGAAAATGCATTGATGCTATTAACATAAAAGTGTATGTATCTATTGAAACATTTATTAGGTTATTTTATGCCATTATTTATACAGGTCTGGCGTGTGACTAGTAGCCAATTCTTGGCGCTAGAGTTAAAAGATAAAGGATACATAAGTAGATGCACTGTTACTCATGAAGTAACTTTTGAGGATTTATCTGAGGAATTTCGAAAACGGGTTTGAGCGCTAATGTATTTCATTATGTGTCGACGTGACAAATTGTTACTTAAACTGTGATTTACTTTTAGCCTTGACAAGGTTTTAGGGCCAAAAAGGCACTCAAGCAAAATACGTGTTAAACAACCAAAAGATATCTGATGTGCAAGTAAGGTTAATTATAAAGCTAGTGACATCTGAATATAAATGAAGAGGCACAAAATAAATTGATGAACAAAATAGTTATTCACATAAAAATGAAAACACAAAAATTAAATTATTTAAAAAATTGAGACTTTTAATCCTTTCATTCGATGAATTAATCCATAACATTTCCAAACTGAAAAGAAAAATATCGAATTAACCAAAGAAAGGTAGTATCTGTTTTTCCTACCGTTACAACCAAAAGTTGTGTCTGACATTTAGCGCTGACACAGTAAAAGTAGAAATACACTAAAAGTGAATAGAATACATTCTGAAAGGGAAATTTGATTAAAGGACACTATCCAAACAAGGGCTTCCTTTCAATGTTTTCCTAATTTATGTTGTAAGTCTAAAATGTGTTGAATCTGCAGTGGTTCATCCGCTATGGCGTAGGAGCATCAACACCCCCAGGCCCGGACTGGCCGTTGAGGGCACCGGGCAATTCCCCGGTGGGCCGCATGGTTGAGGGCCGGTTTTGGGCCCCTGGGGCCGTTTTTGTTACAGGGCCGTTATGCTGCAAAAACGGCCCTGTAACAAAAACGGCCGAAAACCGGCCCTGTAACAGAAAGCGGTAGTGCCCCCCCCCTTCCCCCCTCCTCCCGGAGGGGGGAGGGGGGCCGGCCAAGCACTTTGCCAGGGCCGGTTCTGGTTCCCAGTCCGGCCCTGAACACCCCCTACCCCCACCCTCAGCCAGCACCCTCAAAAACCTGAAAAATCAAGTGATAATAAAATAGGGTATAAACCTATTATCGCATTTTTTTTCTACTAAGTGTGGGGACTCGAGTCTTGTGGGAGAGCCAGTGGATGACAGACACTGAGGGGGAGTGATAGGTGCACTGCCTTCAGTGGGAATGTGTGTTTGGTATCAGAACGGCCAAAGGGACATGCACACTGAAGCTGTCTCCTACCCGAGCTACGTTGTCAGGTTGGAGACAACAGGCACAGGCTCCCAGACTCCCTGGGAGCGCAAATCCAGGGCCTTCGGGCCAATCCTGATGCTGCTCTAAAGCTGTGAGCGCAACGTCAGGATTGGCCGCAGGGGATTTTGGGAGCCTGTCTGCAGCGTAGCAGAAGAGCACGATGTGGCTTAAGGTAAGTTTTTATTTTCTATTATTATTTTCTTCATCCTAGTTCCATCCCTGTCCCTCCCTGCCGTGCCATCAGCCGTCACTGACTTAAATGTTGTTTTATTACTCCTCTACTAAATATATTTACCAACTCAGATATCCTTTCAAAGTGCAAACTTGTCTCCCGACCATCTATCATCGAAAACAGACTTGAAATGGTGAATATTTAGTAACTCTTTGTTCATATGGAATTCAGGGTAGATTTGGTATTTGCTTCATACAACCTGTCTCAACGTTGTTTTTCCAGCAGGACTTCAGGGGCTGATAGCAACAACTACCATAACTGATGAGTAGGTGTTGATCCACCTGGAGAGTCTAACTATGTTGATGAGGCCTACTTAATCTATTAATAGGAGGAGACTTATTTGAAGAATCTCCGCTATGAGCATTCGAACACAGCACATCTAACCCTAGCTGAGACATCCACTCCTAGAGAAGAAGGTTTTTTTAAGTTCAAAAGATGTTATTAGTCATAAAAAGGGTAAGGTGTCAATATAAAAAGCAATAACAAGCATTGAAAATCATACAACAAAGCGTTATTAAAAGTGAAACATGGTCTAAGGGGCTGAGGATATGAAGTACAATAATTGTAAAAGTTACAGCAAAGGAAATGTGCATATGCATAAAATGATAAAGAAGAAAAAGAGGAATGTAAAAGGCAATTAAGGGGGTTTGGAAATTTCCTGCTGAGCAGGTTGCAATTTAAATTAAGAGGTAGCACACACATCAAGATACATTGTTAGAGGGGACCATAAATCCAAGCGTTTTGTTGCCAAATGAAGTGGAAAGACAACAGCAGTATTCAACCTATGATTATAGCATACATTATACCACCATGCCCGGAAGGATATATCAGAGGAGTTTTTCCAGTTGAGTGTAATTTGTTGAAACGCCGCAGTTAGCAGTAAATCAACAATCCGAACATTAAGGTCAACGTTTTTCCAGCAGGGGGAAAGACTTCCCAAGAATACATGAGTGTAAGAAAAAGGAATGTAGGTGTGAAAGATTACATTGATTTGTGCCCATACCTGTAACCAAAAATTGTGAACCGATTTGCAGAGAAATAACATGTGGAATAGAGTGGCTTGTGGAGAAGAACAGGACCAACAAGTGTCCGGAGTGACTGTAAAACATTTGTGAAGGTCAAATGGTGTGAGAAGTAGTCTATTATATATGAAGAACAAGGATTGCGTTAAGTTCGCTGCTCTGGACGATTTGCGAATCTTAGTCCATATCCTGTCCCACAAGGATATCGGCCAGGACACAGCAAGATCATGTTCCCATTGTTCCTCCACTTTAGATTTGCGCCTTATGCAGTCTTTGGTATGAAGATATTTGTAAATGAGAGATGCCTTGGAAGTAGTACGCAAAAAGGAATGAAGCCTAGTAGTAGTGGTGAGTGGTGCAGGAGGAGCATATACCTGTAAGAGTGGGGTATAAACCGCCATCACCGCCTCCTTAAGTATAAGATACTTATTGAAAAAAGAAGCGGGCAAATCAAAAGAAGAGCGAAGGGTTGAAAAAGGTAAAAAGGTGGGACCTGAAAAAAGTTGGGAAACCCAAATCAGCCCTCTAAGTCTCTAGGACTTCCAATAAAAGGGTTTGTTGCGAATAAATAGGTGAGCATTGTGCCAGATAGTGGAATTGAGTAAGTCAGTCACGGTGGTAGGAGGGGGAAAAGTGGAGGACAGGAGTAACTTGGTGGTAAATTTATGGATGGGCGTGGAAATGGAGGAAGGTTTACGTGAGAAGGAAACATATTCAGCAAGGGAAAAGGGGGAGAGAGAAAAAGGCGCTCAACTTTAGCCCATAAAGGGCAAGGAGAGGCGGGGTCTTGCAACCAAAAGGAGGCCTGCCTGAGCAAAAAGGCTCTATGATAGGTCGGAAAGTCTGGAAAATTGACTCCGCCTTCTGATTTGGGACGTATCAGTCTAGCGAGGGACATCCTAGACTTCTTGTTGTTCCAGAGAAAGGAGGATAGGATCGAATTAAATTTCTTGAAAAATTTGGAAGGAATGGGTACTGGGATATTTGAGATTGTGTACAGGATTATAGGGGAGAGCATCATCTTGATAGTATCAAGGCGCCCCCACCAGGATAGATAGAAAGGATGCCATCTAGTTGTGTGATCCAATATTTTTGAGTACATTTATTAAGACAAAGAGAGACTGTGTCAGAGAAAGAGGGAGTAATGTGTAAACCTAGGTATTTGATATGAGAGGAGCTCCATGTAACATTGGAAGCACTGAAATCAGGTTTAAAGGTAAACTCCCTCAAGGGCAGAATCTCACACTTGTCGTTATTAAGTTTGTAGCCAGATATCGTAGAGTATTCCTGAACTTCAGCAAGGAAAGCGGGGATTGATTCAGTAGGATAAGAAATAAACAATAAAATATTGTCAGCGTATGCAGCAAGCTTGATTTGGGAATGCAGGGCCTGGAAGCCGTGAATATTAGGATTTTGGCGAAGTCTAGACTGAAAAGGCTTCAAAGCCAACTTAAAAAGAAAAGGGAACAAGGGACAGCCCTGGTGGACACCTCTACCTAGATAAAAAAAGAAAGAAACCAAACCATCAGCGCACACCACAGCACGTGGCCTGGAGTATTGTAGGGAAATTAGAGAAATAAATCTGGGGCCAAAACCAAACCAGGTAAGTGTTTTAAAAAGATAGGACCATTCGACCCTATCAAATGCCTTGAACATTGAACAAAAACAAAAGTCTGGTATTGTCAGGTATATATCGACCATTGACGAAGCCAGATTGTTCTTCCCCCAAGAGGGCAGGAAGTAAAAGGTCTAATTGTGCAGCTAGTGACTTAGCAAATATTTTATAGTCAATGTTTACTAGGGAGATGGGCCTATAATTCTTGCAGTGTTGGGTGTTTTTCCCTTCCTTGGGTATAAGGCAAATGTGGGCATCAGAAAAAGAGCCTGAGGAATGACATAGGGAAACAAAAGCATCAATGAGGGAATGCAATTTTGGAATGAGGAGTTTGGAGAAATGGAGGAAGAATTCAACTGTGAAGCCATTTGGCCCAGACGCCTTATCTTTTTTGAGATTTTGGAGCGCAGTGAGCAACTCTTGTTGGGAGATATCTGATTCTAGATGAGAGAGATCAAGAGAGAGGTGATCAGGCTTGGTTATGGTAGAGAAGAAGTGTGTTAAAGAGTGAGGAGAAGGTTGAGTTTCAGAGGAATAAAGGGATTTGTAGAAACACGCTTTAACTGTTAAACTCATGTATGGGATATAAGAACCCAAAAGCAGAGAAACTTCAGCAGAAGAGAGAAAATGTCACGGAGGGAAGAAGGAAGAGGAACCAGAAGTATCCATGTCAGCAGAACAAGTTCTGGAATCGTACAGGATCCTCGTATGTTGTTGTTTTATTGTTGTAAGTGACCCTAAAGAGACATGGGTGAAAAAGCCCATATCTGGCACCAAAGGTTCTAAGGGCAGGTCTCATATCCAGGAAGGCTTTACAGCGGTTAGCAGTGGTTTTGGCATAGTCCTGCACGAACAACAAGACGGGCCCTGACCATGTAAGACGTGGAGATGCTCTGGCTGCTGAGAGGACCTTTAAGAGATCAGTATATTCTTGAAAATACATAATCACGCCCCAGGTCTTGTTAAAGCTGAAGCAGATGGAGAAACTCGACCAAGCCTGTGAGCTCGCTGTATGTTGAGCACAGTGCCCTCTGGGAGATGTAGAAGCTTGGAAAGGAAGGATTTGAAGAAAGTGATGGGGTCATTCCCCTCGCAACCCTACACAAGGCCGTAGATGCACAGGTTATTGCGCCAATTTCGATTTTCAAGGTCCTCAACCTGCCTTTGAAGAGAAGAGATTTGAGTATGCATATGAGAGACCTTGACGGTTGAGTCTTGAAGAGAGGAGACACTGCGTTCCACTGATGTGACTCTCGCGTCCATTTGTGTCCAGTTGTGAATCAAAACTTGTAGCTTAGCATTAGTTTCTTCCATGAAAGGGTGCAGTGCTCCTATCTCTTCTAGTAGCAACTCCATGGAGACATTGGATGCAGAAGCAGATGGTGAGGGAGGGTCCTTTTTTAGCCGCTTAACAGTGGCTTTCCCGGCAGGCTGTGTAGAAGGCTCCATAGTTGACTGTGGCATGTGAGCAGGAGGTGCTTGAGAAGCTTCTAATTGGGCCAGCTCAGAAAAAAGTTTAGAGTTCTTGATGAAAGGGCGCTTTGCAACCTTGTTGGCGCAGTTCGTTGTAAGCCTGCCCATAAGGTGACAGCCTCTACCAAGGAAACACCCAAGCAACACAATCAAAGGACCTCCGTAGCCTCCAAGAGATATAAGCAAGAGTATGAGAGTAGAAATGCACTAACAGAGTTCACCATAGGAGGAAACAAGCCATCAGGAGTCAAAAAATCGGATCCATGAAGAGTTGGTCGCATATGACAGGTTCACGGTGTAAAAAGGAGCAGTCACATAGTCGCAATCAATGACCATTAAGATATGAGGAAGGAAGAGGCGACTATCAAACGCGAGTTCCCGACGGATATTGGCACAGCTTGATGAAATCCTGCACATGAGGGATCCGTCACTACTGAGGGGAGCGCCCAGGCACTACAGTCAACAGCCTCCCTTGACCTCCAGCGCGTATAGACAGCAACAGGAGACGAAATAACAGTGAAAAAGACCACCAGAGGGGAAGAGAGGCCCAACTGTAACTGCTAAGACATATTGGCGAAAGGGCGGTCATGCGCTGTGAGTATACGATGAAACATGGCAAAGGTCGTAAAATGGCCGCTAAAACATGAGAGGAGAAGAGGCAGGTTGCAGAAATGCATGAAAAACCGCACAAGGCACTTAAAGTCTATTAGGATAAATACAATCGCCCACCATGCATGATATAGGGAGTGCTGAGCGTTGCAGGACGTCGCTGAAGGCAGAAACACACCATCTGTGGAGAACGTCGCAGGAACTCAATTTTGCAAAATGGCGGCCGTCAGGAAGCCGCGTTCACAGGAACCTCATCATGAAAAAAGTAGAAATGCTGCCATAAGAGACCTCGGAGCAGGTCTCAGTCCATCCCAGAGGCTTTCGCACAGTAGGTTCCTCCGTCTGCTAGGATGAAGAGATGCGCGGTCCGCTAGCTTACTCCAGCCGTGACGGAGTGCTCACGCCAGCGCTGCCATTCTCATTGGGCGCTAAGCCTCGCCCCGAGAAGAAGGTTTTGGTGGCACAGAAAGTTATAACCCCTGTCATGTCTTTACTCAATGCACATTCCCTTATTCTGTTGTTACTATTGTTTGCTTTGGTGTGCAATATTCCTCTTTACTTACACCCTCACTATTCCCCATATATTCATAATGGTATCGTCTTTTTACAGCACTCTGTTTTAATGCAAAATAATCTGAGTTTCTTCACTTGGCTTTTGAAATTCCATGGTACTTTAATGTATTTGGGACTCCAGCATGGGATCCCCACAACTACATCAGTGCAAAATATTTGAATTTAACAGATAACATATTGTACAATTAATGTTTCCCCTCTAAAGATTGCAGAACTATGGATCAGATGTGCTAGGTGTACTAAGTGAACACAAATAGCAGTTGCTTTTGCGACCACAATTTTTTACCCAGTACTTATTTATTAATGAATCGATTAAAAAAATAATGAATCACAGGGGGCAGAACGAACTGCCTAATTAAAATTCATTAGGAATTCACGACTCTCTGTCATTGGCTACAGTCACAGGCACTGTGGACTGCAAGGTACAGCAGCAATCATCCCTATCATTGTATTCCTTAATGGAACCGGACGGTTTAAAAAAAAAAAGTTTGACAGTTTTGAAAACTTGATTGAGAGGAGGCAGTGGTCCCCTGGGCCAATACCTAGTTCTCTCGAAGGCACTACTCTGATTACTAAAGAGCAAACGTCACTCGCTGCTTATTGCAAATCAGTTACCACTCCAACCTGCAAGTCAGTAACTGATCAATTGTTTGCTCCGGAATTACAGATGCACTATTGGTATCTAGCTTACCGAAGCTTGGAAAGGACACCCCTTACACCCCCCTCCAAATAAAGATTAGGTAATCGTTTCTAAACCTATTTTGTGATTAGGAAAAGCTTTTCCTAATTGTTAAATGCTTTTTTTGCATTTAGTTATTGCAGTATGTTTGTTGCACTGAATCAAACGTGTTGCGACTGCAAAAACGCTTTGTACATCTTGCTCAACCATCTGATGCAGGGCTTAAAACATATGACTGCAATGATTCTACACTGATGTTCCTCCCCCAGAATTTAGTATTCAGTTACCCCGAGATATGAATACAAATAAATCTGCTTATACATAGCAAAGGTCCAAAATTCTTATACCTTCTGATAAACCTATTTCAATGAACCTGATGTCAATTTTGCTGAATCTACCGTGTCTGAACCTGTCATAATGTACAGGATTTGTAGGTGGTCTTGCACTCAAGAAGCTCATCACTTAAGAACTTCATGTCGGTGCCTTTTCACCTTATAGAAGATTTCAGAAAGTTATAAAAATATCTTTCTGAACCTACGGCTTCACCCAAACTTTTAAAGTTATTGCTCGAGAGTTCTTAATTACCTACACTCCATGCCACAATCTTCCTTTCTCTCGTTCTCCCAAAGCAGTTGGAACAAACCAGCCGCCACCGGGCTTAGCACTATACAAAAACATAAAATATTTTCAGATGTGACATAAAAAGCTAACTTACATTTGAAGGTGAAGTGTTATCAGTGATTTAGAGTTAAATAATTTTGGCAGGAGAGCAACTCTAAATCAATGGAGAAGACAACAGCAGCTCAAAATACAGCCTCAATTCCACTACTGGATGCAAAGATGCATTTTGCTTTGAAAACATCTGTTAATGCCGGGTTATCAGTTCGTGTAATTGTGTCTAATGATCCTGAAATTTCGTGTAATTTTATCATCTAATGGTTTTGTTTTATTCAGTGCAAAACCGAGCCAATTACTTCATGCACTTGGCTGTATTTTTACAAGGCAGGATTCTTAAACACACACCACTTATTCCCAAAGAGGGTGACTGGGTTCACCAGTGTTAGCAATTCTTCATACTTTGTGGTACTTCATTTCATGTACTTCCTGCACTCCCGGTAAACTTTATAGAGTAAGACAACTTTTTCATTTATTGCAAGTTTAAGTAATTTATTACCTTAATAATTGTACAAACCCCGGGCAAAAGTAGTTCAACATTGAAGGGTGAGAGTTCTGCAGCACGGTACATAATGTACAACCTTAGCATCCAGCAAGCTTCATTTATTGTTTTTGTATTCTCATTTAAAACCGAAGTAGAAACCCATTTAAAATTCATTATAACGAATGTGAGCTTTAAGGTGCATGATTTCCGCACTAGTTTGTCTCCTGTTTAATTAATTCCTAAATTAGTTCTTACAAATATCACACTTATGAAACAGCAGTCTGATTAATCTTTACAAGGTGGCATCAGGCATACAAAATAATCCAGAGGAAATCATCAAATTATTATGAAAGGTTGAAATAGGCTGAAATGTTTCAGAGTTCTTTGTTTTAGTTATATTCTAATTTGTCAACTGTTGAAAAATGACATCTACTGCTGATAGCAGAAAAGGTGAAACGTGTCTGCACTTACCAAATTGTCTGGGGAACGGTATTTCAAAGCTAATTGTTGAGAATTTTCCATGAATAGAATAGATTTTTGAATTACAATATATGCAATTACAAATATATATTAGTTTGGAGACATTCAAAAAGGTTTTACAGCACGGTTTAGAGTCATAATATTGTTCGTCTGTCCAATAAAACAAGATTCAGGCCACAACAAAGTACACAACCATATGCGTGAATTGTACACCCAGCAGGAGGATAGTGCTGTGCACTGACCTGGCACAGCACTATCCTCCTGCTAAGAATCCCTGGTCTATAGGTAAGCAAAGTTGCCATACCCTCATTTTAGCAACTTTTCACACTCGTAAACAGTGGACTAAGGCTAAAGGTTGTTCTCAGATAAGTGCAGAGCACCACACTTTGGACCGCCATTGGGTCGCTCACATATGAATGTTACATACTTCCTCGTGGGGACCGGGGCTGCAGCGGGACCGCAGCTATTTGAAATACATGTTTGCAACATGCAAAACAAGACAAGTCAGCAAACTTGCTTGTTGCAGAAGGGAAAGTTTCAAAACGTGGCCTAACGTTGTGGTTGATGCAACCAAATAGGTCATCAAAGAAGTGACTCTGTTAGTTGCTTAAGAAAAACACATATACATGTTTTCTGTATATATATATTTCTCCTTGAAATCTTTCATAAATAAAAGTTGCAAAAATGAAATACACATTAATTTCAATATACTGCTTTCTTCAACTTGGTGGTCGTGCCAGCTTTCTAAGCTCTAAACCTTTCTCTCAGTCATCAACTGTGAAAACCTCAATATACTGGAGTCTACAGAGGGGAAGGGGAAAGGAAGAAACCATTATGACTAGGGGAATAATGCGGGCGGGGAAGAACATTATTAGATCAAAAGATGAATGATATTGAAATCTAGAGCACTGAGTACAGAAACAGCACTTCTTCCTACATAAGTGAAAAAGACTAGCACATCTTGTAGTCCTTGTGCTGCAATGAGTGCCGCACAGGTAGCCTGATACTTCCAGATGAATGTCTCTTGTTTGAAGCTGATGGATCTGAGGATATCTGTTGGAAATGACCAGCTATTGTGTGGTATTCCCCCACATTTTTTCCTTCCGTAGTTGAACCCTTTTCTGTTGGCATTAGGACTCTTTTCACCTTGCCTCTGGTAACCAGTGGTAAGGTGCATGTGCTCTCCCTTTTAAACATGGTAAGATTGGTGTACCCCTGATTGGTGCATTTAATTGACCTATAAGCCCCTTGTATATGGTACTACCAATAATGAGGGCCTGTTATTTAAATGCTACTAGTGGGGTGCAGCAGCCCTTGTGCCACCCACTGAAGTAACACTAGAAATATGTCTCAGGCCTGCAATAACAACCTGTAGTGCAGTTTGAAAATGCTATTTCAAACTTGCCAAGCCTAAATGTTTAATATTAATATTTAGTTAGTCAACCATAAGGTAGGGCATACATGCTCATAGAGCAGGGTGTACATTCCTTAAAAAGTAGGACATGTATATTTAGAGTTGTACATGTCCTAGCTGTGAAAAACCTCCTAAGTCATTTTTAACTGTAGCAAACCTGGCTCTCTCACAGAAAAACACTGATTTACAGTACTATGTTTAATAAGTGCTAAATTCAGTTTGAAACACAAGCAATTAGTACATAAGAGCATATCAATACAAGGCGGTTGCAGATAGCCATTACTGGTCTTTTTATTCTCAGATGTGCTTCATATGATAGAACCAGCCAACACATTTTGCCCAAACATGGGCTTCTTCAGGATCTTCCAACTATCGTGCTGGTCACAGGACACCTTCCCGGACTTGGCTCCAGGAAAAAGACACGGTTATTATCCTTTGAAGTACACAGCGTTACATATACATATACATATAGGATATCGCTCTGCCATGAGCTTCACCAATGCACCCTTGGACTCGTTTTAATCATTCTTGACCCAGCTTCTGAGGATATAGCTCATTCCTCTACCTAATTGCCCTGAAGAAGCCCATGTTTGGGCAAAACAAGTTGGCTGGTTCTATCATATGAAGCACATCTGAGAATAAACGACTATCTGCAAATGCCTTTTATTGATGTGCTTTTGTGTACTAATTGCTTGTGTTTATATATTTCCTCTAATCCAATCAGTTCACATATTTATATTTATGATCTACAAGAGGTAGATAATTTGAGGTGGGCAATATCATCTACAACTAGTGACAGGTCCTTGTGGTGCAGTCATCTATGACCCAGCTTATTTCGTTCCTTTCTTCATGATAAAATATATCTTTTAGTAAAGTTGGTTTTAACATTCTGGGTTTGAAAATACCACTTTTAGAAAGTAGGTATTTTCTTGCCTAAACCATCCAGCCTGCCTCTGCTAGGTTGTGTTCTGCCTGTCTGTTTGAGAGTGACAGGGGCTGAGGGGGCTCCCGAAGGCAGGGTGAGTCAGCACTAGGCTGAATAGACCTATCTGCATTGGGAGTGGTGGAAGAGTAGCACCCGGGCCTGATTAGGGCTGCACCTGCCTTCCACAATGCTGGATCCACCTCCTATGGTGCGTCTGATGACCCCGGCCCACACTGACAAAGGAAGAAGTTGTGCAATGGCAGAATGCACCCAGAACTGGTTTGGACTAGGTACAGACACTCTCTGCCTTCAGAGGCAAAGGATTTGTGTGTATAAAAAGGGGGTCCCAGACCCCAGAACTTGAGATCACTTCTGGACATCAAGAAGGACCGTTTGCCAAGGAGAAGAAACATTCTGTCTGTAGAAGCCTGCGTGTTGTTGGGAGCTGGAAGCGCAACTCAATGAGATGAAGCGTGTTGCGTCCGCAGCTGTTGCCGTTGCATCATCAGAGAAGCATGTCGCCACTGCAAGGGTCGCCGTCGCATCACCGGAGAAGCGTGTCTTCATTGCAGCTGTTTGCCATCGCATCCCCAGAGAAGCGTGTTGCCACCGCAAGGGTTGCATCAGCAGAGAAGCGTGTCGCAGGGCCTGTCGCGGTTACGGAGTTGCCGCATGGGCGATAGGCATGCACGCATCGTCTGCAAATACTCGCATTGCATCAAGGGCGCCATCTTCTTGCATTGCACCGGATCGTCGTATCTCATCAAGGCGCCATCTTGTTGCATCGCAACCGGGACGCACCACAAGATTGTTGCATTACCTCCTCTCCGTTAAGGAACAGATGCATCACCTACTTTGTGCAAGCAGTGAGGAACAGATGCATCGCCTCCCCGAAGCAAGGAACCGACGCATCGTTCTGCCTGCAAACTTTTTGTTTATCTTGCATGACACATCCAAAGGTACTTTGTGAGAAACGTGTTGCATTCCCCATCTAAAGTGAATTCCGTTATTTCTACCATCTTAAAGTCCTTTTCTTATTACTGAATTGTGGATTTTTTGTTGTATTGTGTTGTGTCCTTCTGTAGTGTTTTCACTGGTACACAGACAAAATATCGAGTTTTAAATTTCGATATACAATTATATCGAAGTTTAAATATCGATGGGACAAAATATCGAAGGTAAGTAATATCGACAGTCTTAATATCGATATTAGTATGATATCAGTAATATCGAAGTTTCAAATATCGATGTCAATAATATCGAAATAAATAACTTCGATGTTACTAATATCAATTTTTAAATAAATTTTGTGTATATTATATTGTATTTATTATGTTTTATTATTTATTTTTAATGTAATTTAATTAAATATTGTCTTTTACTACTGTAGCGGGTTGTGGGTTTATAGGGGAATAGGGTGGGAAGTAATTTAATTATGTTAAATTAATTATTAATTAGTAGGAATTATTAATTAATTAATTGAGAATTAATTTTTAATTAATTTTAATTAATTGATTAATTGATAAATATGTTCTGTAGCGGGTTATGGGTTTATAGGGAAATAGGGTGGGAAGTAATTTAATAATAATTAATTAATTAATATATGTTTGTACATATTTTAATTAATAATTAATTGGTAATTAATTTATATTAATTAGTTAATTAATTAATATAATTTTGTAAATATTTTTAATTATTAATTAGTTGGTAATTAATTAATATTAATTAGTTAATTACATTAATTAGAGTAATTTTTTATATATAATTGTTTGTTATTCTTAATTAATTAATTGGGAAAAATAATATTAATTATTAAATTAAATTAATTACAGCTAATGTGCTAATATATTTACTTTATTGTTATTGTTAATTAATAATTAATTGGTAATTAAATAATATTAATTAATTTTGGGTAAAGGAGTATTTTTAGGGTTCAGGGTCAGTTTTCAGTTTTTGGGTAAAGGGGTATTTTTAGGGTTCAGGGTCAGTTTTCAGTTCTTGGGTAAAGTGGTATTTTTAGGGTTCAGGGTCAGTTTTCAGTTTTTGGGTAAAGGGGTATTTTTAGGGTTCAGTGTCAGTTTTCAGTTTTTGGGTAAAGGGGTATTTTTAGGGTTCAGGGTCAGTTTTCAGTTCTTGGGTAAAGGGGTATTTTTAGGGTTCAGGGTCAGTTTTCAGTTTTTGGGTAAAGGGTTATTTTTAGGGTTCAGGGTCAGTTTTCAGTTTTTGGGTAAAGGGGTATTTTTAGGGTTCAGGGTCAGTTTTCAGTTCTTGGGTAAAGGGGTATTTTTAGGGTTCAGGGTCAGTTTTCAGTTTTTGGGTAAAGGGGTATTTTTAGGGTCCAGGGTCAGTTTTCAGTTTTTGGGTAAAGGGGTATTTTTAGGGTTCAGGGTCAGTTTTGGGTTTTTGGGGTACAGGGATATTTTTAGGGTTCAGGGTCAGCTTTGGGTTTTTGGGGTACAGGGATATTTTTAGGCTTCAGGGTCAGTTTTGGGTTTTTTGGGTACAGGCGTACAGGGTAAAAATAAAAAAAATTACATTCAATCAATTAAATGAAATTAAACAAAAAAAATTACATTAAATTATTAAGTGTTTTATTTATTTTAAATGTATATGTATTAGTTTTAATTTTGTTTTAATATTTTTATTTAATATTTGTAAAATTATATGTATTTTAACATAATTTTTACATTATTATTATTACATTTAAAAAAACGATATTTTTAATTTCGATATTTTTGTACTACAATATTATTTTTTCGATATTTTTGTACGTACCTTCATGAAGATATGACTCCGATATTTTTTATGTCGATATTTTTGTGCCAATATTTTTGTATTTCGATATTCTGTCTGTCGATATTATGTCAGACATTCGTTTTCACTGTATTACTGTATGTTTTCACAAATGCTTTAAACACTGGCTCTAAGATATGCCTTCCTGCTCATGCCAAGCTACCACAGGGTTGAGCATGGGTTATTTAGGACTGTAACCCTCTTTCTCTGACTAGAAGCAAGGGTCCCTATTTGGACAAAGGTGCAAGCCATTGCCAACTAGAGACTCCCTGTTCTAACATCTATCATATGTTTAACACTGTAAGGATAACATTCCATCTCAAAATCCTATGCTCAAACACTTTTATTTACATTTCATGCTTTGAATTTGTGCTGTACAGTGTAGAAACACATGCAATGAGTGAAATGTTCGGAGAAAAAAAAATATTTCTTCCTCTTAAGACCTACCTCTAGAAGTCTTTATTTTTTTATTCAAAGCAAGGTATGACAATCTTTGTAGGTCTGCCTTGCATCAAAAACTATGGGTGGTATCAGTTGAAACTCCCCCTTAAAGTGAAATAGCACTAAGCAGTAATAACAAACACCTCATTAGATTTTCCTCAGTTGACTGCCACACTATATACTGTGAAAACATAGTAATACAAAGTGTTTCTACAGTCACAACCATGCACTGGCAATTACCAAACAGTTAACAATAACCACAAAAATTTGAAAAAAGGGTCCAAGGGATATATAATTTAGAGACCCACACCTGATTATATCCCCAGCTCCTACTTAGTGTATAACACAAGAAACACAGGGGGTCTACCAGCTTAATACTAGAGCTGTACTGTCAAAACCGAGTCCACAAGATCTCAGAGTGTGTATATCACAAAGACAGTGTGTTTGAGAGAAAAAAAGAGAGAGAAATAGGTGAACTGTACATGCATAGAAGGGACCGTTACATCATAGGGTATTGATAAATGGCTAACCAGTCCAAAACAATTCAGACTGGGTTTCCATCAAACAGACTTAATGATCAGTCATATCATTTGGTCAAACCCTTGTGCATAAAGGTTGATCCCTTGATCATAGGGACAGTACCCGCACCTTATCGCTGTTTTGGGATTTGGTCCACCAACATAAACAAAACGTCCATGATGACTGATCTTTTGATGGTAGAAAAGACAAGTGTAACAAAACAAATAGTGAAATTAAAATAGGATGGAATGCCCTCCTTCTAACAACTTTATTCTGCGGACAAGACACACCTCCTAATTAAAAACCAGAACAGTGCAAAAAACACAGTAACAGATATCTGCCTATAAAAGGGCCAACATGTTTCTGCCTAATGGGTGTAAATACCTTGACATTCATCATGGCCTCTGCTCTTATAATAGTTGCACTCCTAGTAGTGAAATAAACAGGGTCACCACCATCACCAAAGAAATAAAGATAAACCTGGTTAGATACGGTACAACCTGTAGTAATCACAGACTTTCACCCTCCGACTCACTTTGGCTACAGTGAATTCTGCGAATGAAAGCATTACATTGTTAACATTATGTCTGATGTATGAATCTCCTATCAAGCATGTGTCACCGAAATACCATAAATATGTGTAACAAAAGAAAATTCAATGCTTGTGAGTACTCTGCACTGCACACATACGACAATGTGGGTTTAAGTGACTGTAATCCAATGCCAACCGGTACGAGCCATCGGGATTCGTCACAGTAAAAAGTGGGTTATTCATCGGAGACACAGACGTTTCAATTACACCTTGATATTCCAATTGTTCAAGGATCTCGGCTACAGAGGCTTTCGCCTCATGCTGTATGGGGTACTGGGGTAGTGGCTGTGGCATGGACCACAAAGGGATCTCATGTCAATGGGATAATTTGTTCCATCCACAATGAGTACGGTACAACGCCGTTAAAATTTCACAAAATACCCCTTCTATGGTACGTTCTATGTCACCTTCAATCACAAGGACTATTTCATAAAGCCTGTCAGGAGGAGCCACTCTGGTGTCTGCAGTTTCAACAACAACAAAGGTGTCAGTCACTGTCACCTTTAATAGTGGACGAAGCGCCTTTCAAATGTTGGTAATTTCTGCTGAGCTGTCCAGCAGGGTCAGAGCCCATGTCAGATTCCAAAGCTGCGTTCCTACTATCTGTGGCATATCACGCTGCTACAGCAGCAACTTTCTTCTTTTGAAACTGGGGTCTTTGAGGCGGTAACTCGTCCTGCTTGCCTTTTCCATCAGCCTTTCAAGGCTGCTCACGGCTCTGTTGGTCACCTTGACCTCTGCCGCCGCCTCCTCCACCAGTGGCTGTTACTGATGCTTCCTGCAAAGAGCGAGGAGAACATTGTTCAGGAACCTGAAACCTATCAGGTGACTTATTAGTACTGCGGTTGCTCAAATCATATTTACGCTAAACAGGGGCAGGTGTAGGCACAGCGGGACGGGAACCCTGTTTCTGCTGCTGCTGCTGCTTCTCCTACTTTTTGTCCTTACTCCAATTTTATTTCTGAACTTTCGGGTGGTCATCCATATCAAATGACCCTTGCTGAGCTTGCTGTTGTTTTTCCTTCTTCGCGAAAGGTTTAACACCTAAACTATTACGGCCCACGGTTTTGTAAGCCTCAATAATAATTTTCACCAACTGACGGGGATTGTCGGCGTCGGGTACCTCGAGCAGAGCATTAGAGAGCTGGAAACTGCATCCCCCTTGACATAAGCAAGGAAGAGATCACGTACCATATCAAATGCTCCCACAAGGCGCATTCCCAACTCCACTGCTGCCGCTGGTCCGAGCTCATCCTGAACACGCTTGATCACAGTAGGCAAAACAGTCTTTGCCAGTTACGTCAGGCACTAAGTCTTTCTGCAAAATCACAGTGAGAATCCTGTGTTTCTCAACAGGACTAGTATTTGGGAACACTACCTCCAGTTGGTCAAATTTCTCAGCAAGCCAAAGACGCATTTCTATTTTATCCTAGGGACGCTTGCTCATGACCGCATGAACCATGATGGGACTAATTGTGAGTCTGCCACTGCCAACTGGATGCACTGCACCAGCCGGGGCCCCACCCGGGAGGTTGTGAGTAATATAGTGAACAAGACCCCTGATAACTGCTACCAAAGAAGCATACAGGGGTTGCAATCGAACGGCTGCCAAAACACCCGCCTGGGGATGCGGAGTGTAAGTTGCCAAGACAGGCCAAGTAGCGCCTGGAATGGACAACAGCCTTGTCTGACAGTTGCAACAACTTGTGGGAGGGTGCCATTAAACCAAACGGCATGCTGCCAAACAAAAATCAGAATTTTTACCGTCCGATATAGAGCGTACACTACAGGAGCATCAGCTATAACTCAAACGGGTACGCCATGTCAGCAGAGACTACAAAAATCACCACCTGTCCCTCAAGACAGACGAGGCATTCCTGCAAATGATTAAGCACATTTCACGACTGTGAGCCGGGATAACAACCGCAGCTGTATCGAAACAGTAATAGAGAAATACAAGACAATACTGGAACGTACAACTGGGTTGTAATTCAAAGAAGAAACCTTTGAGAAGTAACACGCTTGAAACAACCTATGTAAATATAGGTAGGTTTTTTTAACCGTCACTACTGTCAACCAGAAATGATAGTGAGGGGGTCGTAGACTGATATAAGCACTACTAAAGTGTCTCACAATAAGACCAAACTCGTTGGCGGCGCTATGTAACAGGGATTCGGCGCAAACACAGAACTGTGCACAGAGACTTAGGACATCAGTGATTTAGGGTGTGCCAAAACTCACCTCAGTACCCAAAATGCCCTACCAAAAAACTAGCAATCAGTGTCACATTAGCTCTTCATCATACAGCAAAGAAAACCAATGATTAGACAACCTAGAACATTCGACTTAGGACCATCTCAGGCATGGTGGGAAGTGAGAACACTCTTTTGTTATACGCTCATACCAGTCCACAACAGGAGTAAAATAGAGACAAAGTAAAGTTAAAATGTTTATTTTAAGTACGTGATCTCAAGCGCAGTATTTTTATCAACATCAGCATACATATGGATAATAATAATACGGACAGCATGGTTACAATTCCATAAAATACAAAAGGAGGAATCATGTTACAATGATAGTGCAAACAGGTGATAAAAGCGCCTATTTAAAGCACCCTCCCTATCTAGGAACTATTTATTATAAAACTATAGAATGTCTCTGGAGGTTTCTTAGGGGGACCCCATTTACCTGTCCGCTCAGCAAGTGTAAATTACATCCGGACCGGTTAGTCTCTCTGCATGCCTAGAATCTTCCAAGTGTGTGCAATTCTGGCAAGTGTGCTATGATAAAGGCGCCAGAATCCTACTCGGCTTGCAGCTGCCAAATTGTTGTGTCTAGAATTTGTTACACGGACAAGCCAATAAACAGGCTCACGTTATGATAACCTTGGCGGCTTAGCACTCACTGTACAGACTGGGGATACAATGCATGTCTAGAGATGTCGAAAAACAACCCTTTTCCCATGTATAGACATTCATCCAAGCTAAGTCAGCAAACATAGCTAAGCAGTGTCATGCACAAATGGGAACAATGGCATTTAAACTTTGAATGAGCCATGCTAACTTAACATACATGCAAAAGAGGCCCATAAACCATACGACAGGACTACATGTGTGGACTAACTTTGGTAGATTTAAAACCTGTAGGGATACCTTGTCAAATTATGACAGGAGGCAAAGGGAACCCCTATTTTTAACATTAAACAAATAACTTCCCAATTAGGCCTTGTAGCCAACAAGGTAGGCTAACTGATATTTAAGAGGTAAAAACAATAAGAATTTAATGTTTGCAAACTTTGCATATTCCGAACGAGACTAGCCCACGAAGTCCATTTCCACTGTTAGTATACTTAGGGCCTGATTATGAGGTTGGTGGTCCTGGCACCATTGAATCAGTGGTGGAGTTGCGGTCGTCATCGTCGACCGAAATACCAGTGGTCCGACGGCTGCACTACATGTGCAGACCGTAAGTGGATTGCCGCAACTGTCGGGGAACTGTCGGGGATCACAGATCCCTGTGGTTGTGCTGTGGTCCTAAAGCTGCAACATGCTTGGTGGTGAAGCTGTGGCACTGCTGTGGGAATGCCAAATGACTGCCTGCCAGACTACAAAAATACTTCCTCCCGCACCACCAAAGTCATAAACAGGCCCTTAATATGTTAATTTAGTATACTGGGTTTAAAATAAGCTACAAAGACAGTCCAATCACTGAGGTATTTACTTAAGCGGTAAGACCTCCTAGGATAGAGAGGAGGGAAATATATTAAAAAGCTTATTCGTACTGCCCAAATCTTCTATGGTACAGGCGGCCAGACTTGAGCTGGGAATTACCTTGTGGGCGATAACAGCCTGTAGGCCCTTGTACGATTCTGGCAGCGATTGGGAGCAGATGAGCTCCTCAAAATCTCCCAGTGGGCCAAAGAGGAAATTACAAAGAGCGACCTACCCTGGGCAAAAGAGACTAGAGCATCAATAAGGAATGTATACAGGATGCTCGAACTGAAGGTCTGCCCGCTTCAAGACCATATAATAATAGGTAAGAAAGAACTAAGGGTTCAAGGAACCGATATGTCCCGCACTTATGACCGGGAGTACCTTTCACAAAAAAAACTCGGTAGCCCACATGACATCTGCCTGGGAGCTTGACCAACATTTTCCATATGTAGACCGGCTACCAAGTCATAACAAAAATGAGAATTGGAATAAACCCATGTTAATCTAATAATGGAGCTCGAAAACAAATGATAAGATGTAACGGGATCTGCACTTGCACTTTAGGCACTACCTGTAATATTATACACATTTTACTAGATTATATGTGGTTTTTTAAATTTATGAAAGGAGTTTTTATGTCCAATTTTAAAAAATTATAATATTGCAAATAGGATGCAAGTCGCTAAATTGTTGATGGAAATGGAAAACTTAGATATAGCCTGTGCCTTGGGGAAATATATGAAAAAAGTTAAGGTTTTCCTCAACTGCACAGAGTAAGATCTAACAATATAAGTCCTCGACATTAAATAAGTGTGAAACAATTAGTGTTTAAAATAGTGCTGCATGATTAAGGAGGTGTTGTATAGGTATAAATTAAGTGTTTTTATTCAAATTAATTGTTATAATACTCCGATTTGATAAATGATAGTTAAAGTATACGTATATCAATATGTAATATGTTTATTGATACCGCCGTGCTATGTATTTATTGTTGCTTTTACTTTTTCCTGTTTTAGTAAGATAAGTAGTAAATTGTACTTTTATGGTTGTAACAAACCAAATAAAGTTTGTTTTGACAGACTGACTGACTGACAGTCCAATCACTGTTTTTTTAAATTATTTAAACATGCAATTCAATGTTGAAGTTAGATGTTGAAGTTTTCGTTAAATATAGAGAAAAATTAACTTTTACATTTTAGACATATCCTACCTGAAGCCACTGTGGGATAATTATCATTTACATACCTTTATCTGGCCTGTAGCTGACCGGTCAGTGCTGTTTTTATGAAATGCTGCTCTCAGATCAGAGAAATGGCTCGGGCCTGGCAAGATGGCTCCAAAAAGACATGTGACACAACTTAACCTAAGCAGGGCAGTTTACAAGTGTCCAGAAACGTCACTAATTTAAAATGGACCAGGGGAAGACGTGTGGTTTTATAGTTAATTGATTAGGAAAGCCTGCATTGAGGGGTCTTATGACCAGAAAACACGTTTTTCTTCTGACTTTAGTTTAAGTGGAGAAGGGATCTGGCCACAGAACCTAGTTTAGAGTAGTTGAGTGGGATTGAACTGCTCATTATGTTAGACACAGCCAGATGTGTGCCAAAAATGCCCCCCAGGTGCCATGTTGGATTTTACTGAAAATGGTGCTCTGCAGAACAGTGGCAACGAGACAAACAGGATATGTTGCAAATGTGTGCTGGTTTGCTTTCATTGGTGAGAGAGTGTCCAGGAGTCACCCCCACACACTGGCTAGTGCATTCTACAAAAGTGACCCCTCATCTACAGCTTATCAGAACACATCTGGAGGTGCAGAAGAATAGAAGAGGACTGACCTTTGATGAGACCTAAAGTGATAAATCTGTTCCTATGTGTCGCCAGGTCTGAGACAGGGACTCAAAGAGCAAGTCTTCTCACCTTCTGTGTGACTACATAACATAGCTACATAAGTTGCATGAGACTTCCTTTCTAGAGTTAGCGGCTAGCCATTAGCAACAAGGCTTGGGGTGTTGGGTAAAAATATTGAATACAAATATTGTGAAGCGAAAATATTGTATCAAGAATATTGGGAAGTCAAAAATATCATCAACAGAAATATTGTAAGTAAAAATATGATTTGAAGTGTTGTTTTTAATAATGTAAAAAATATTGATTTAGAAAATATTGTATATAATATTATGTGTAACTGTGTATTCGTATGTATTTTTTGTAGTGTGTTTGATTTTATGTACAATATTTTTTATTTGTGTGTTTAGCAAGGTAATTTATAAATTATGACATTTGCGAAATTTTTATTTTTTGTTCTATTAATGTGTACAAATAATGTGAATACATTTTTTTAGTAGTGGTATGTTGGGTTTTTAGGGAATACGGGTGAGATGATTTTTATGAAGTGAATGTTAATTATCGTGATGGTATACAAATTATTATTGTAAAATATATAAATTAATATTGTATAATTAGGTTGAATGTATTAGTTAAAGTGTTGTTAAATTATATTACATTTAAAATATATTTTATTGTCAATATTAATGTGATTATTTTATTTATATATTTCTGGATACAAATTTATCAATTTAAAATCCATTAATTTATTATTTTTATGAATGTAGATTCATTAAAAATGTAATTTAAATTTTGTTTTAATTTTCTTTTTCTTTTGAAATATTTTATGGATTTTTTTAAAATGTATGATAATGTCATTTTAATACAATTTTGGAAACAATGACATTATTTTTACATTTATTTAAATAAAAGATTACATGTTTTATGATTTAATTATGGAAAAAGAATACATGTGTATTATTTATGATGCACAAATGATTATATCCTTGCATATTTATATACTTATATGTTTCTTAATATTTACAATTCATTCAAAAGGTTAATAATTACAGAGTTCTGTCGTTGGTAACACATATTTTGAAATTTCTATTTTGAATGTAACAAAAGTTATTTTGTATACAGCTTTAAATTTAGTGTCATATGCCATTATTACATTTTATGATTTTCAATTTTAGATTTGGAATTGTTTGTTAAGCTTTAAAGTTTAAGTTTAATAATAAAAATTAATTAAAAAATATTAAGAATCAATAGTGTTTAACATAATATTTTATATGTAAATGTTTAATTTAAATATGTAGGTTTTTATTTGGGGAATTGTGTCTACATAAGAAATGTGTTGTTATTTAGTATGGATGTGTATTTAGTTTTTAAGTGAAGAACATAATGCCTAAAATGCTTTAGATTGTGGGGGAACTAATTTTACCTTGCCGTTTTCGCCAGCACTCTGTCCCTAGTTGGGGGTGATAACTGGAGCCGGGCTCTTTGTCCTACCACTGCCGCCGCTTCTGGTCTTCCCCTGCCGCCCCTGCTTATTCCAGACCCAGCGCGGCTGCAGAGGGGGGACCGAGTAAGCAGGACTCCTACTACCGGCTGCCCCTGCGGCCGGAAGTCGCAAGCAGGGGATTCTGCGCCAGGAGGCGCTTAAAAGTGACCTACACCCCCGTGTCGCGGGAGCGTCCCGGGAGAAGCCTGGAAAAGGGCGGGGCCGCCTGCGGCCGTCCGAGGCCGGAGGAGGCTGGGCTGGGCCACCTCCATTTGGTCCTGCATCTCATGTTGAGTGACATTTAAGTATTATATCTATTAACATTCATGGCTCATGCACATTTGATTAGCTGAGGTCTGGGATACTCACATTGTTTACTCATATTTATTAACTTCTTATCACGCACCCCAGTGTCCTGCACCATGGCGGCTTGCACAAGGATTGTAAATAAGCTTTCATTCAGTAACATCGGGGGGTCTGTGTCGGGAATCCTAGACCAATTTATTACCAGGGTCGCAGTTGTTTTAGAGAGGGAAATAGAACTGACAGAAAAGAGGCTTTCTTTAGAGTTTCCTTCTTTGAAGAGATCCTCTCTAGGCACAATTATGGCTGCCGTGACACCTGAGCAGCACCCGAGTAATGGTGTTTTGCACAGGGGTTGTGGCATTGAGCTTGGGGGGTCTACTGGGTCTACTGGGTCAGATGGGTCTCAGACATCAAGCCTATTAAATACCACTACAGATAGCATGTCCTTATTAGGAATCAGACCTAGAGATTTTAACCCCTCCACTTCCTCCACCCAGTCCCTGGTTAATACGCCAACATTGCCCAAACCTGGATCTGCTAGCAAAGACAAACCAGCTACAGGCAAAAGAAAGCGTGGGGGAGGTTTCCAAAAGGGAGGCCGGGCTAAAGTAGTCAAAACCACCACATCGACAATTGCACGAAATAACCTGGAGAATCCTGTAATTCCCTCTCCTATCACCAGCTATATACAAAATATGCCAAAACCCTGAGTGCCAATTGACAAACAATTACCGAATGATTTCCTGGAAACCCTAAAGCAGTTATTAAAATCATTGATTTTACCACTACTTGAAAGGGTAAAGTTAATTAACGAGAACATGGGTAAATTAGAAAAAGCTGTGATGGCCAATTCAGCAACCCTTGAATAGGTTGCGGGAACTGGCGTTGGTTTTGGGGCCCAGCCCCCCCTGAGAGTGGACTCTGTATCCAAACGCCCCCTGATAGTCAGCATGCAGAATGCACCAAATAAACATAATGCCCAACAACCTTCCAACGCTACAGAGAACGACAGAGCTAGACCAATGATTACGGATCATATTAGTATAGGATCTGCTGCCATTGGTCGTGATGTTGGAACAAAGTTGGCTGACCCTGTTCATAGCTCAGATTCAGACAAGAAAGGGACAGCTGGCCTGCGAAGAATGGGCTCGCCCAAGAAGCTTCAATGTATTAACCTGCCCCCTGAGTCGGCACCCTATACAGTTATTCTTTCTGGTGTACCGGGGATTCAAAATAGCAACCTTGAGTGAGCTGAAGAATAAGGTCATCCATTGGCTCAACAGAAATAGACCTCCCCCGGCTTTCTTGAACACTGAGATTCTGCATGTTAGAAGGGTAGGGTGGTTAGGGTGTAGAAATAAGGATCTACAGGGCGATTGTATAATCGTGACATTGAGGAATCCCAGAACGGTAGGGTTTATATGTCAAAATTCGGGAAACTGGGGGTCTAGTGGAATTCAAACTCACAACCTGAGCTTTTTCTATCCCAATTTCTTCTTTGACCCGTGTGCTTCTCAGCTGGGAGACGATAAATAGACGCCCACCCACGAAGAATCGTTATGAGTCGTTATTTGGCTTGGAGGGGTGTACTGACTGGGATCCAGCTGTAGGGAAAATACTGCTGATTGGCTATAGGGAAATGGAGCAAACGAACGGGGAGATCCCAAAATTAGTAATAGCATTATGAGAGCACCTCTAGTGGCAGGAAGTAAGGATATAAATATTCCCCATAGCAAAGTTAAAGATAATAGTGGAGCCTCCTGTGCATTTGCAATCTTGGTGGGTCCCCAAGAGGTAAAACCTTCTTGTATAAATTCCAGATCAATTATGGGTGAATTATCAGAAGGGCGTAGATAATGGGGAGTTTGCCTCTACGGCTCTTGCACCGCTAGCAGTTGGTCGCTTCAGCTCGGCAGTCCTTAGTGTTCTGGTTCTCCAACAGGCTATGCCACCCACCCTGTCCAGTTTTCCCAACGATTCACACAAGCTCAAGTTGCTCTCCTGGAATATAGCAGGGTTAAAGAGTAAAATACCAATAGAGAAATGGACACTTTTGATAGAAAAACAAGATATCCTGATCTTTCAAGAGACTTGGGCTGTGGACCCTATACATAGCTTTGGGTATATACATTTTTGTAAACCTGCAGTTAGAGGGAAACAAGTCAGACCCTCAGGGGGTTTAACCATCTGGGTAAGGCAAACTACTGATTATAGACCCACCGAACTAGTTGTTGACACCCCGATCTTCTAGCCATCACCATGCACAAGCCTGACCAAAAAGATATTATCATTGTAAATGTGTATAACAGGGGACTGCCTGGTGGGCGTGCCTCTAGAACCTTTGCTGATTTGGATTCTTTTCTGGATTTGGTCAAGCCCGATAGTATAGTTATAATTGCAGGGGATCTTAACTGCACGTTCGAGCCACTTCAATGTGATGGAGAAGCCCTCCTGATAGAGGAGGATGTCCAGAGAAATATCTCCTTGCTTGATT
This sequence comes from Lissotriton vulgaris, assembly GCF_964263255.1. Classification (NCBI taxonomy): domain Eukaryota; kingdom Metazoa; phylum Chordata; class Amphibia; order Caudata; family Salamandridae; genus Lissotriton; species Lissotriton vulgaris. The sequence goes on along the minus strand of NC_141699.1, from coordinate 322,067,809 downwards.
TATAGCCCATTAAGAAATGAACGGAATCTTCGTTACAGTGGGCGAGTCTCTGTCTTGAGCGTGACTTCAGAGCAGCAAATGGTCGGTCCATCTTGGATAAAATGGGTAGGGCCACCTTTGTCAGCGGCTCCCACTCAAGTAGAATAGACTATATTCTCATCAAAATTGAGCATTGGGGTATATTAAAGGATATGGCGATCCTGGATCGCCCGGAGAGCGACCATAATCCCCTTGTAATGAGCCTCCTATTAAATGGTGGAACAAAGTGTAGCAAACCGTCAGAGATAGCCACAGGTGATGCTTTCCTTACAAATGACATATGCAGGGTGCGTTGGGCAAACATCGCCATCGACCCTGTGGCATTGGTAGATATCAAACTAAAGGTAACAAGGGCATTGGAGGCATTGCGCTCACTTCCATCCGAGGGCAACAATACCGGGACCACTATTAAAGTACATGAAGATCTTTTTAGTGATCTCAAGGCCCATTTTGCAAAACCCTGCAAGCCCCAAAAACTAACCGCCCGTTTCTCCAATACATCGTAGTACAATAAATCGTGTTGGAAATCCTATGGCATTTTGGCACAAGCAATCAAGTAAAAAAATATACCAGACATTAGGCGGGCAAGGCAGAATTATCACAAAGTCCGGATTTGAGCCAAACAAGATTGGGATACCCAACATTGGACCGACCTATTTTTTGCCAGTAAGCAGAAAAATGTAACAAAGTTCTGGAACATAGTTAAATGGGGAAACTCTCAACATTCCCAGGTCCCTACAAACCATGTTCCAATCGAGACCAGGGTGGAGCACTTTGAGTACCAGCTTTTGGGGCTGGCACTGAATATTGTTGCCCCCTCCTCCGACCTATGTCCCGGGCCAAATCTTAAAGCTCTCACTTTTAATTGTATGGAAGCCGAGACAGCCTTGAAAAAGATTCCCTGTGGAAAGGCACCGGGAATGGATTGCATCCCAGCTGATGTTTTTAAATACGATCCAACAAATTGGGTTCCATATATTGTTTTTTGGGGAAATGCAATCGCTAGGGGGGCTAACATCCCGGAATCTTGGCGAGGAGCCGAGATTCTTGCTTGATCGACTCCATGCAAAAAATTGTTGCAAGAATGATCTTGGTCCGAATACAGAGCTGGATAGAGATTGAGGATATACTATCGCCCCTACAGGCTGGGTTTAGATCAAGCATTAGCACCATTGACCAGGTCTTCAGATTCCTATTGATTTACTGAAAAGTAGTCATTTTGGGTGGCGGAACCATCTACGCCGCCTTTGTTGACCTTGAGTCAGCTTTTGATCTAGTACCCAGGGGTAAACTGTGGGAGGCTCTAAGCTGTATGGGGATGCCACAGGAGCTTCTCAATGTTTTCATCAATCTACATGAGGCGAATTTCGCTCAAGTCCGCTGGGGTAAACAAGGGCAGTTTACCAATAGATTCCCGGTGTCCCGTGGTGTCAGACAAGGGTGTGTTTTGGCACCAACTCTGTTTCTGTTATTCATAAACAGGGTTGTGCAATATTACTCAGCCTTCCCAACAGATGCCCCCTCTATGGGTGGCATAAAGTTTCCGCTACTTATGTTTGCGGATAACACCCTTATACTATCCCAGACACAGGTGGGCCTGCAGGCTGCACTAAATAAATCCGAGGAATTCTGCCACCATCATTATTTTCAGGTAAACGTAACCAAAACCAAATTCATGATCCTTACAAAAAGTAGACCTGTGGTGGGCCATGTCATGATGAACAACACTGAACTAGAACAAACTGTCATGACTTATCTAGGGATCATTCTAGAGAGGAAAATGAGTTGGAAACCCCAGATCGACACCCTATCTCTCAGGTTCACCCAGCTCTCTGGGAACCTGGTCAAAGAACAGAGATTGTCGCTGATGAAAAGGATAGGTCAGCCTTGAAAATCTTTAACTCCAGGATAGGTTCAGCGATCTTGTACGGAGAGGACCTATGGGGTTTTGCAGACCTTTCTCCTTTGATCAGAGTACAAAACAAATTCTTACGGAACCTAACCGGCCTCCCCTGTTCCAGTCCCATGAAGCCGCTTTTAATGAACTTGGGCAAACATTCAATAGATGAAATTGCCCGTTTTAAACCAGTGGACCTATGGAGGAGGATCTGGACCACCCCCAAATTGTCTCCTTTGTGAGATCCATAATGGGCTTGGGTAATATCTTTTGGTTCAAACAAGTTAAACTCCTCTTAGAGGCCATGGGCTTGAGAAATCTATGGACTGACCCTGTCAATGGCTGCTTCCCATAAAACACACATTTAAAAGCTTACACTGGTCAGCTGTCCGTGAGAAACACATCAGACAAACATCATCTACATCCTTGTCGGGCTTGTTTTTGGATCACAAACTTGATCCACTTTTTGAAGACTATTGGGATATTATCACCAAGCCCACTAACAGGAAACTTTACCACCAGGTGAGGGTCAGCTCCCTTCCTCTTAGATCATTCACTAAAATATGGGGGGGTCAGGAGACCGAATTCTGTTGTTGGTGCCCTGATCATAAGGAATCCATTGGACATATATTGTTTGAATGTCCGGCGTATGCAGCCCCTAGGGCAAAATGGCTCAAACCCATATGTCTTAATATGGGTACCAGGGTGGGGTCAGAAGCCCTAAGGATCATTAGGACTGAGACTAGACAATCAATCGGGTGTGGATTATTAGGGCCAAAGTTTAAGGAACTGCTTGGTTTTATGTAGATTTGTCAGTATGTCTTTTTTAATATTATATATTGTTATTCCTGTATTTTATAAATATGTTACTTAGTTATGACCATGAGCGTATATTTATCTATTTTAATGTTTTTAGACCCATCTGTGCAACTACTTTTTCTTAATCATGATGTATTTTACTATGTATTGTCTTTTATGATGGAAACAATTCGAAATAAAGACTTATGAATTGAAAAAAAATGCTTTAGATTGTAATGGAAATACTAAATGTCACTTTTTTAGGGCCTGATTACAATGGCGGACGGACCTCATTCCATCTACCATAGTTTCGTGTTCGGGACCACCTGCCTACAAGGTGGCAGTCCCATAGGGCAAATTAGGATGCAACTCCCACCATGGTGGTTGGATTGCCCATGTTTTGTATTGCGGTGGGTTATGGGCTCTGCAGCACCCGGTGCAGTACAAAACAAACACCCCACACATATCCCTGCATTTTTTGGGAGGCAACATGCAATGCCTGCTACATGGTGCAGGGATATGTAGGGGGCACCTAGGTACTATGTCCATAGGCCACAGGGTAAAAAATGTCCCTTTCTGCCTTTTCATGGCAGATTCACCGCCATGAAAAGGCCGGAAGGAAGGAACATAGTACAGCCTACGGAGGCAATACTCAGCCTCCGATGGACCCATGGGCTCCTTGAGTCCATGGGATCCGTTCTGGCCAGTCTTTCTGACCACCACACAGTCCCCCGCCATCTAAATGTGGCAGGTAGTAAAGTTGGTTAAGATGCTGGGGAGACCGCCACCGACAGCCTGTCGGTGGAAGTTCCCCGCCATTTTAATCATGCCCGAAGTTTCCAACACCTTACCAAAAATGGCTTGGATTGGGAATGGTAAATTTCAACCCTTTAGTGTCCAACAGCATCTCCAAATTGGTTTAGACTATAGTGATAATAGTGAATGTTACCTTGTTAGTGTCCAACACCTTCTCCAAATATGTTTAGATTGGAGTGGGAAAAGTTAATATCACCCCTTTAGTTTCCAACACCATCCCAACATTGGTTTAGATTGGAGTTGGAATATAAAGCGCCATCCCTTTAGTGTCCAGCTCTTTCCCAAAATTGGTTTAAAATGAAGTGGGAATAGTAAATGTCACCCCTTTACTGTCCAACACCTTCTCCAAATTGGTTTAGATTGTAGTGGGAATAGTGAATGTCACCTCTATAATTTCCAACACTATTTTCAAAGTGGTCTGTGTTGGATTATAAATAATGAATGTAGCCAATTTAGTGTGACATTTATTTGTTAACTTGTATGTATATGTAGTGAGAGCAGTTTATGTAATTTAAATAGTACTGTTGGTGTTTAGAAAGTTCATTTAAGAACTAGTTACTTGTATACATGTAATATATAGCTTTATTATTTGGATATTTTCATATGATAAAGACATGTAACACATAGGTGATTCTCCAGGACTGTAGGCTGTCTACTGCCCTTGTGCACGCTTTATGCTACTTAGTTGAAGACTGGGACCCATGTGGGGGACAGTGGAAAACATCATGCCTCATCCAAGGTTTGAAATGATTATCCCTTGCGGTTTGTGGCTATGCCATCTTCCTTGATTGAATGGGGGAGAATTGCGGCCTGGCCCCCTAAGCTTATAGGTGGCGATTAAGGGATTTGATAATCAATGAGACCCAAATTTTGATATTGTTTGCTTATGGTTAATTTTTTAATCTATGTCCTGTAGCATGAGGGGATATATATCTTCAGAGAAACAGTATATCTATTGAAATATGGAGAATCAAATGCGACTCCTACATAGGCATCGTGTATCCTCCTAATTGAAGTGTTAGTGTTGATATGTTATATGTACATTCAGATTTAGGAAAAGCTAATAAACATACTTTAAAAAAAGATATGCAACACATTTTTTACTTGCTTTCCCAAAGTTTATTTAATGCCTATTTTTACATTTTGAACATATTTATTCTCAGTTAAAATATATAATTATGTATCATTAATCGAACATTTTTTACTACATGTTTGCTCGAAGTTGACAGGGAATGCCCAGGCATGGGTCCCTTGCTCACTTTGCCAATGGATTCAAGCTAGCCTGGCTGATGAGACTGTTAGCCTAAAACCAGTCCCAGGATGGTTGTTTCCAGTCCAGGGAAGACATGGCTTGACAGTTCGGGCTGGATTGTTCCCATGAGGCATAGTGTCAAGACTGATTTTCATATAGCTGTGTCTGAACTGGGGTGGCAAAGTGAACTAAAGAACGATAATAGATTCAACCCATATCTGTGGCTGGTGGTGAGTGACTGAAAAGTTTCAGCGCGTCGTCCATCATCTCCTTGTGTTTGCTTTGTTTGCCCTAAGTCGGCAGGGTATGCCCAGACGTGGTTCCCTTGCTCATTTTGCCACTGGATTCGAGCTAGCCTGGCAGAGGAGGGCTGTTAGACTGAAACTAGTCCCAGGAGGCTTGTTTCCAGTCCAGAGAAGTCATGGCTTGGCAGTTCGGCAGGCTGGACTCTTCCCATGGTGCATAGGGGCAAGACTGATTTGCATAAAGTGGTGTTTCAACTGGGGTGGTGAAGTGAGCTAAAAAAACGATGATGGATTCAACCCTGATCTGTGACTGAGGGTGAGTGTCTGAAAAGTTTCAGTGCTCCGCCCATCATCTCCTTGTGTTTACTTTGTTCCCCCTAAGTTGGCAGGGTATGCCCAGATGTGGGTCCCCTGCTCACTGTGCCACTTCATTCAAGCTAGCCTGGCTGATGAGGGCTGTTAGCCGAAACCGGTCCCATGATTCTTGTTTCCGGTCCAGGGCCATGGCTTGGTAGTTCAGGCTGGACTATTCCCATTAGGCACAGGATCAAGACTGATTTGCATATAACTGTGTCTGAACTGGGGTGGCAAAGTGATCTCAAGAACGATGATGGATTCAGCCAAGATCTGTGACTGGAGGTGAGTGCCGGAAAACTTTCAGTGCTCTGTCTGTCATCTCCTTGTGTTTACACACACTTTGAAGGTCCCATGTATTGTTCAATTTTAACAATGGCTTACTTTTATTGAGGTATCTGCTGCAGAACATATTATGATTTGTCTATCATTGTTTAGGTTGGCATATAGAGGGTTCCTCATTATGTGTCATTTAAATATTCAGATATTTCGATATCTAGGTATCTTTGAGGAGCAGACAGGGTAGTTCTGGTGGATTTTTTAGTGTGTGCAAGTAAAAGTTTTAAAGTAAGTACAGGTGGTTGTTGACCTGTGATGTGTTCAGGTACTTTAGAGAATATATATGTGAGCTTCCAGTGTTTGCCTCCCTAATATCCTGTAACACCTCCCTTACTTCTATTTCTGTCATATTTCGGGGTTTGTTATATCCCCTAACATTATCACAACATCATCTTTTATAGTGGCCCTCTTTTTGCATTCATTAGAATATTATTTAGTTCATTTAAAATTTACATTTTCCACTAATGTACTTTCTTGGTTGTAGGTGTCGCCCATTTGATTTAGTGTTTGATTTACTTTCTGGGATGTTATGATTCTTGCTTTTTCTGTCATTGTGTCTGAAAATTGTATAATTGTATAAAGAATAACAATTTAAAAATGTTTATATGTTACTTTCTTACATATAAAATGTTGCAACTTTTTCCATTGGTTATACATACATGTATTTTCTTTCTTAGGTGTTTCACACGTTTGGGCCGCTTTTTCGTTGGGGGTATTGAAATGTGGAGCAGGTGGTTTTTTTTCTGTTTGAAGAAAAAAAGAGCATCAGTTTCATTTTAATATTTGTTTGCAGAGGTCGATGTTGATAGATTTTATTTTTTGGGGGTATTGGGATGAGTTTCTATTTAATAATAATGTACATACACTTACTGCCATCTGTTTTTTTTTAGTTTGCGATCAGTGTTGTTTTTCAGCAGGTTAACACTTTCTTGAAGTTGTAGTGTTTTCTTTTAGTAGGTACTTGTAAAAAGATCGAAGTCGAAGAGTGCTTTGTTATTTATTTGTTAATGTACAGTTACAGTTTTAATTAAAGTATGTTTTAGTAAAAATACATATTTTACTTATTTTGCATGGTACTTGTGGAGAGCTGTCTATTTATTTTTTCAGGGTATAGTTAGGGAATACAGTAGAGTCTCCTCATCTTGCAGTGTTTGAAATTTTTGCACCCACCTCTGATAATGGCGGTCGATGGTAAGGCGGTGAACCTTTTAAATACTCCAACTCTAACTGTACACTTTAAAGTTTCTGGAAAAAACAGCCACCACGAACTCACTCTTGCCCAAAGCAGTATTTTATTTGCAAATCTCTGGCAAAATCACTCAACGCGTTTCGAGACCCCAGTCTCTTGGTCACAAGTGCTGATCTGAGGATTTTCATTGGTTTACATACACACGGATAACTCAAAATATTAAATAGTGAAAACAGACTTCCGTTTTACCAATAATGAAAGGAAGAAAGCGACATGTTTTTAACAAAATCGAAATCTTATCAGGAGTTTTCACAATTCAAATAATTATAACAAAACATCTCTCTGTCATTTGAAAAGAATTAATCACATGATTGCCGCTCGCAAACAGAAAATGAATAATGTCGGCGTATCCGCCTCCCATCCGTTCGTTGTTGACAAAGCATAGCAATATGTTACTGGCTAATTAAAAATCCTTGCCCAAGTGGGCTTTTTCTTTCTTTAAGTGCAACTTTATCACCATTATAACGCATGGCACTACATTTTATATGCTTTTACCACGCATACATTTACAACGAAATTCGTTGTAAATGCATGAAGGGTAAAAGCATGTTTTTTTTTAATGTTTCGATAAGGTAAGTATGAGTATAGGGGTATATGTTTTGGGGTACAGAGGTATATGTTTTGGGGTGTTTGGGTATTTTCAGGGTTCAGTCAAGTTTTGGGTTGTGGGGTCAGTAGTAGTTTTAGGGTTTAGGGATAGGTATGGGTTTTGGGGTACAGGGGTATTTTTAGGGTTCAGGGGTAGGTTTGGGTTTTGGGGTACAGGGGTATTTTAAGGGTTCAATGCTAGGTTTGTGTTTTGGGGTACAGGGGTATTTTTAGGGCTCAGGGCTCGGTGGCAAAGTGAACTAAAGAACGATAATAGATTCAACCCATATCTGTGGCTGGTGGTGAGTGACTGAAAAGTTTCAGCGCGTCGTCCATCATCTCCTTGTGTTTGCTTTGTTTGCCCTAAGTCGGCAGGGTATGCCCAGACGTGGTTCCCTTGCTCATTTTGCCACTGGATTCGAGCTAGCCTGGCAGAGGAGGGCTGTTAGACTGAAACTAGTCCCAGGAGGCTTGTTTCCAGTCCAGAGAAGTCATGGCTTGGCAGTTCGGCGGGCTGGACTCTTCCCATGGTGCATAGGGGCAAGACTGATTTGCATAAAGTGGTGTTTCAACTGGGGTGGTGAAGTGAGCTAAAAAAACGATGATGGATTCAACCCTGATCTGTGACTGAGGGTGAGTGTCTGAAAAGTTTCAGTGCTCCGCCCATCATCTCCTTGTGTTTACTTTGTTCCCCCTAAGTTGGCAGGGTATGCCCAGATGTGGGTCCCCTGCTCACTGTGCCACTTCATTCAAGCTAGCCTGGCTGATGAGGGCTGTTAGCCGAAACCGGTCCCATGATGCTTGTTTCCGGTCCAGGGCCATGGCTTGGTAGTTCAGGCTGGACTATTCCCATTAGGCACAGGATCAAGACTGATTTGCATATAACTGTGTCTGAACTGGGGTGGCGAAGTGATCTCAAGAACGATGATGGATTCAGCCAAGATCTGTGACTGGAGGTGAGTGCCGGAAAACTTTCAGTGCTCTGTCTGTCATCTCCTTGTGTTTACACACACTTTGAAGGTCCCATGTATTGTTCAATTTTAACAATGGCTTACTTTTATTGAGGTATCTGCTGCAGAACATATTATGATTTGTCTATCATTGTTTAGGTTGGCATATAGAGGGTTCCTCATTATGTGTCATTTAAATATTCAGATATTTCGATATCTAGGTATCTTTGAGGAGCAGACAGGGTAGTTCTGGTGGATTTTTTAGTGTGTGCAAGTAAAAGTTTTAAAGTAAGTACAGGTGGTTGTTGACCTGTGATGTGTTCAGGTACTTTAGAGAATATATATGTGAGCTTCCAGTGTTTGCCTCCCTAATATCCTGTAACACCTCCCTTACTTCTATTTCTGTCATATTTCGGGGTTTGTTATATCCCCTAACATTATCACAACATCATCTTTTATAGTGGCCCTCTTTTTGCATTCATTAGAATATTATTTAGTTCATTTAAAATTTACATTTTCCACTAATGTACTTTCTTGGTTGTAGGTGTCGCCCATTTGATTTAGTGTTTGATTTACTTTCTGGGATGTTATGATTCTTGCTTTTTCTGTCATTGTGTCTGAAAATTGTATAATTGTATAAAGAATAACAATTTAAAAATGTTTATATGTTACTTTCTTACATATAAAATGTTGCAACTTTTTCCATTGGTTATACATACATGTATTTTCTTTCTTAGGTGTTTCACACGTTTGGGCCGCTTTTTCGTTGGGGGTATTGAAATGTGGAGCAGGTGGTTTTTTTTCTGTTTGAAGAAAAAAAGAGCATCAGTTTCATTTTAATATTTGTTTGCAGAGGTCGATGTTGATAGATTTTATTTTTTGGGGGTATTGGGATGAGTTTCTATTTAATAATAATGTACATACACTTACTGCCATCTGTTTTTTTTTAGTTTGCGATCAGTGTTGTTTTTCAGCAGGTTAACACTTTCTTGAAGTTGTAGTGTTTTCTTTTAGTAGGTACTTGTAAAAAGATCGAAGTCGAAGAGTGCTTTGTTATTTATTTGTTAATGTACAGTTACAGTTTTAATTAAAGTATGTTTTAGTAAAAATACATATTTTACTTATTTTGCATGGTAGTTGTGGAGAGCTGTCTATTTATTTTTTCAGGGTATAGTTAGGGAATACAGTAGAGTCTCCTCATCTTGCAGTGTTTGAAATTTTTGCACCCACCTCTGATAATGGCGGTCGATGGTAAGGCGGTGAACCTTTTAAATACTCCAACTCCAACTGTACACTTTAAAGTTTCTGGAAAAAACAGCCACCACGAACTCACTCTTGCCCAAAGCAGTATTTTATTTGCAAATCTCTGGCAAAATCACTCAACGCGTTTCGAGACCCCAGTCTCTTGGTCACAAGTGCTGATCTGAGGATTTTCATTGGTTTACATACACACGGATAACTCAAAATATTAAATAGTGAAAACAGACTTCCGTTTTACCAATAATGAAAGGAAGAAAGCGACATGTTTTTAACAAAATCGAAATCTTATCAGGAGTTTTCACAATTCAAATAATTATAACAAAACATCTCTCTGTCATTTGAAAAGAATTAATCACATGATTGCCGCTCGCAAACAGAAAATGAATAATGTCGGCGTATCCGCCTCCCATCCGTTCGTTGTTGACAAAGCATAGCAATATGTTACTGGCTAATTAAAAATCCTTGCCCAAGTGGGCTTTTTCTTTCTTTAAGTGCAACTTTATCACCATTATAACGCATGGCACTACATTTTATATGCTTTTACCACGCATACATTTACAACGAAATTCGTTGTAAATGCATGAAGGGTAAAAGCATGTTTTTTTTTAATGTTTCGATAAGGTAAGTATGAGTATAGGGGTATATGTTTTGGGGTACAGAGGTATATGTTTTGGGGTGTTTGGGTATTTTCAGGGTTCAGTCAAGTTTTGGGTTGTGGGGTCAGTAGTAGTTTTAGGGTTTAGGGATAGGTATGGGTTTTGGGGTACAGGGGTATTTTTAGGGTTCAGGGGTAGGTTTGGGTTTTGGGGTACAGGGGTATTTTAAGGGTTCAATGCTAGGTTTGTGTTTTGGGGTACAGGGGTATTTTTAGGGCTCAGGGCTCGGTTTGCGTTTTGGGGTACAGGGGTTTTTTAGGGTTCGGGGTAGGTTTGGGTTTTGGGGTACAGGATTATTTTTAGGGTTCAGGGCTAGGTTTTGGTTTTGGGGTACAGGGGTATTTTTAGGGTTCAGGGGTAGGTTTTGGGTTGGGGTACAGGGGCATTTTAAGGGTTCAGGGCTAGGTTTGGGTTTTAGGGTACAGGGGTATTTTAGGTTTCAGGGGTAGGTTTGGGTTTTGGGGTAAAGTGGTATTTTTAGGGTTCAGGGCTAGGTTTGTGTTTTGGGGGACAGGGGTATTTTTAGGGTTCAGGGGTAGGTTTGGGTTTTGAGGTACAGGGGTATTTATAGGGTTCAGGGCTAGGTTTGGGTTTTCGGGGTACAGGGGTATTTTTAGGGTTTATGGATAGGTTTGGGTTTTGGTGTACAGGTTATATTTATAAGGTTAAGATGGGTTAGTGTTTAAGGGTGTTGGGGGTATTTTAAGGAGTAAGGGTGGGTTATGATTATGCGTTCAGGGGTATTTAAAGGGAGTAGGGTGGGATTAGCACACAATATGAGACATGGCATGAAGGGCGGAACGTACCACACGCCCCCCAGCAATTGTCACACCTCCAGCACACGCCCACAGCACAAAGCAGAAACACCCACAAGGGACTACTTTGCTGGCACAGTTCTTTTACCCTTTAAATGTATATGGTGGTCGTCTGCATAGCCTATGTCCTTCTGCTGAAACTGCCCTTTCCAACGCTGTATTAGCTGTTGTGATTGGTGCTGTCGTTCCTGAGATTACCTGCTTCAAAGGTTTGGGCTCTCTCTTTATGATATTAGTATATATATATATATATATATATATTCACTGAAAAAAACATAGGTTTCACACCAGTTATAGTTAGGAATTAGCATTTAAAAAACCTATTAAATTCACTAAAAAAACTATAGGTTTCACATCAGTTATAGTTAGCTGGAAATTTTACTGACATAAAACCATTGAAATTCCAGGTTATACTTAGTTGGACTCACTATAACTTGCGCGTGTAATGCACTGCTGATGATGTCACATATTACATCACTCATGATATGGTCAGTGACATCACTCATGACATCACTGATGACACCATCCAGTGAATGTGTGCCTTTCTGAAAAATAAATATGTTTGATATATGTATATGTAAAGGTCGATGGAAGAATAAATGTTTAAATAGGTGTGTAAATGGATGTTTTTTTTTTTTAAATGATTGGTTAACTAGCTTATTAAGTGTATCTTAGTGAATACATATATTAACGAGTAATGTTTAAATATTTAAATATATGTATCAGTTTTTCACTTTGTGTATAAATGGCTGCATGGGTTGGTGAGTAGCTACATGTGTGTGTATATGGGTTATTAGATGTATTTTAGTATCAGTATGAGTGTCTAGATGGTTTTGTGGGAGTGTTACTTAGCACATAGATGCATCAATGACTGACTCACTGTTTGTATGTGTTTTGAAGACGGCATATGTGCAGGACTGTATGGGTGGATGAGTGTGTATATGCGTGTGTTAGTGAGTGAATGACTGTCTCATTAGTGTCTTTATCAGTAACTACACATGTTTTAATCTAGTATATGTGAGTATTGATGTATATGAGTGAGTATATGTGAGAGTGAGACATTGAAAGAGTTCTTGTTTAAATAAGTATGTGTTTCTATAAGTGATTGTTTAAGAGAGTAAGTATGTGTAAGTTTCCTTAGAAGTAAGGTGGTAGTGTGTGTATAGCTGTATATGCAAATAAATGGATGTTCAATAGTTTATTTGCATGTGTGAGTATGTGTGTGAGTAACATTTGGATGACTGTTGGTGTGTAACAGGATGTATAGGTGTATCACTACGTATGATGAGTGTATATATGTATGAGTGACTATATAGAACTGTTGGTGAATGAGTGAATGTGTATATAGATGGTGGAATTATTGAATTGGTTGTTGTAACTGGTATGGGTATCTCCTTTTTTAAAAATATTTTAATTTATATTTTTCAATATGTGTTTCATGGGTTACATTACAGTGAAAGGAGGTCTGTCACTCTGTCACAAGGATGATGTCATGAGTGATGTCATGAGTGATGTCACTGACCATGTCATGAGTGATGTAATATGTGACGTCATCAGCAGTGCATTGCAGGCGCGCAAGTTATACTGAGTCCAACTAACTATAACGTGGAATTTCAATGGTTTTATGTCAGTAAAATTTCCAGGTAACTATAACTGGTGTGAAACCTATGGTTTTTTCAGTGAATTTAATAGGTTTTTTAAATGCTAATTCCTAACTATAACTGGTGTGAAACCTATGGTTGTTTCAGTGAATATATATATATATGTATATATATATATATATATATATATATATATATATATATATATATATATATATATATATATATATATATATATATATATATATATATATATATATATATATATATATATATATATTCAAAAAGCACACAAGTCCACCAGCTGTTGCACCACAACGACGCGGGTGCTCGCTCAGCGCATGTGGAATGCCCAATTCATGCCCAACACAAGTCCTTACTCGCAGAACTTCTCCAATAGAGCGCACTCTGAGCCATATACGTTTCCAAGCAAAAGTTTTGATTTATTATCATCTTCTCTCCACAATAAAGTAAACAGACGTGTTTCGGCGTTACCGTCTTCGTCAGTGTCTACTTGTAACAGAGTAAGTGTGTTTAAATAAAGTTGTGCTATACATTTCATTGACATAGAAAGTGACTTGTGTTAAAGAAATAAAAAAGGGACGCTATACTCTTCACGGTGGCCATCCTAATTTTCAGTTGCGGGGATTTCTAAGTACATTATTTACATTCGGCAATGTACGTCTAAATCATGCTAATGATTAACACAATTGACTTAAATACATCTTCATAAACAATTAAATGTCATTGCTAAGCTCTTCTCCCAAAATAAGTCATTTTATACAATTCAGAATCATTCACTCTGATCTGAAAGGAGGGGCTTTCCTACTTACATTGTTCTTGATTTTGCGAACGTATCCCCCATCATCTCATCTTTCTATTTCTAACGATGTCGCCGTGATTTGATTTAGCCCTGAATGGGCTGGGTATGCAACTTTGCTTGCTCAATATACTAAATTCATATACTCGCGATCTAATATTATGTACACTAGATCTTATTTGTGTAGGGGCGGAACTGACTTGAAATAAGGCCCTGTATGGGCATTTCTCAGGAAGGTGTAAGGCAGCTTACTCAAAAACAATTTAAGGTTCATTACAATTCATTATTCTAAAGGCAGATTGCAAGAATTATAGTCATAGTAACAGTTGCTTAATTCTCAGAGTACAATGTACATATTATTTTTCTTACTGAATTAGCCTATGTGGACCCACATTTGATCCTCATTATTGAGTCCCATCGGCACTTTGGTTTGTAGCTTAATAATGTACTTCAATTCTAATGTAAGTAATTTCCTCACTTGATCACCCCCCTCTCGGATCTGATGACTTGATCTAATAAGAAAAAGGTGAGGAGGTTACTGTTGCAACCATGTTCTGCTTTAAAATACCGTGCCACGGGATAACTCTGGTCCCTATTGTTAATTGCCCTGAGATGTTCACAGGACTCTTTTCTTAGCGGGATGAATAGTGCTTCCCACGTACTGTTTACCACAGGGACACACTAGGCAATAGACTGTATAGAATTAATTGCAATTTAAAAGTTTAGAAATGGGGGTTCTCATCTTCTTTCCTGCAATGAGATAATCTTTTACTTTATGGCTATTTGTGCATGTTTTGCATTTCATACACAGGTAGAATCCCTTTATAGGTACTGATCTATTTATATTGGATTCATAATGGCTATTCATCAGGTGGTCTTATAGTGAATTGCCCTTTTTGTATGTCACTAGAGGATTCATAGGTAGTAGTGGACCAACTACACTATCAGACTTCAATATTTTCCAATTCATTTTTAGGATTAGGAACACCTCTGATGACTTCTCTGTGAAATTAGTGATGACTCTAATGTTCTTGTCTTGACTCTTGTCTTTGTCAGTGAGAAGTTGACTCCTCACTGTGGCATTACATCTTGCTTCAGCTTCATTAAGAATGCCTTTTCCATAGCCACTTGTCTGAAATCTCAATTTCGCCTGTGTGATAGCCTTGTCACATTCTGAGGGAGTTGAACTATTGTGCTTCATTCTAAGGAATTCTCCCAGACGAATGTTGTTCACCACGCTCCTGGGATGACAACTGCTGGCGTGCAGGATAGTGTTTCCTGCCGTCGATTTATGATAGAGTGATGTTTCTATGCTGTTTTTCTCAATGTATACCCTCAGATCCAAGTACATTACGTCCTTATTGTTAATGCAGCTTGAAAATTGCAAATTGAGGTCATTTACATATAAGGCTTTGATGTACTCCTTTGCCACGCTCTGTGGACCACGCTACAAGATGAACAAATCATCTATGCACCAATTCCACAGAGCGATGCTATCCCTCCATTTCTCGTTGGCCCCCACCTAGGCCACATGCTTCTCTCACCAGCCCACAAACAAGTTTGTGTAACTGGGGGCGAAGCACATGCCCATTGCGGTACCCTGCCTTTGCAGGTACAGTTGACCTGAAAAAGTGAAAATGTTGTTACGCAGGCAAAACCTGATAAGTTCAATTAGCATTTGATTATGCTTAAGATATTTCAGGGATCTCTTATATAGAAAGAAAGCAATGGCCCGCAGTGCACTCTCATGATTGATGGATGTATATAAGCTGGCAATGTCCAACGTTATTAGCAACATATCCGGCTCCCATCTTGTTCCTCGAATGATGCGTAAGACATCCTTTGTGTCACGTAAGTATGAGTTCAAATCTTTGACTGTCGGAGCAATGAAATGGTCAATGTAAATGGAGGTATTTTCCAAAAGACTACTTTTTGATGATACAATAGGATGTCCTGGTGGCCATATTATGCTTTTATGCACTTTAGGTAAGTGATAAAAAGTCGCAGGTTCCGGATGGTCACATTTGAGGAAGGTCCAATCATCCTGGTCAAATGTCCTCCTGTCTCTCCATCTTGTTATTAATTCAAGAAAATCCCCTGTGCTTTTCAAGTATTGTTGTCTGTTCATTGGGGTGTAGTGGTCTTTCTTTTTCAGTGAGACAAAGCTTCAACCTCATATTGTGCTCTGTTGAGAATAACCACATTGCCTCCTTTATCTGAGGGTTGATGATTACAGTTTTATCATCCTTGAGTTTTACAATGGCTTCCCATTGGTCTTTGGTTAGATTTGTCTTTCATTGAATTTTGTCTTCTGTAGTTTCTTTTAATTCATCTATGGCCAACTCCTGAAAGGTATTCACTGCATCATATGGAGTTCTTGGTATTGTTTTGGATTTCATTTTCAGGTTGCTTTTACATTTTTGCTGTGTGATGCCAGTGTCTTCCAGCATCTGTGTGGCATTGGTATCCATGCTCTCTTGATCATCGTTAAGTTCATTCATTACTCTGTTAGCTTGTAAATCAGCTCTCGTCAATTGATCAAAGAGAGCATATCCTTCGGTGGCTCTGTTAATCTTTTACTTGGATGAAGTTGATGTATTTTCATCAATTTCATTTTCCGTATTAATTTTATACAGGTCTATGCGTGTCTCTGTGTAATCAAAAGCTGGGGTGGGGCAAAATGTGAGTCCCAATTGCAGTACTGTTAATTCAGTATTTGTAAGATCGCTAGCTGATAAATTGAGTACTGTTCGTTTACTCTCATTGACTTACATTGTCCCCCCATTTGCTGCGAGTTACGAAAGTGGTTAAACTTTCTGGCTCTGTTTTTCTTACCCCTCCTCATCTTCCTCTTCTTGTTTCCGGTGGATGGGTGTGCTGGGCCAGTCGTTGTCTCAGGCCCCTCATCAAGTCATACTCCTGAAAAAAAGTGGTAGGTTGTCCTCTTCCCCTGGTCTCTGTATCACTCAGGAGTTGTTCTTCCGAAGCTCCAACCTCCAATTCTGAGGTGCTTAGTTGAGTTTGCATGCTTTGTTTGCCACTTCTCAGTTCGTTCCTGGGCATATCATATTTCTTCGCAAATGTTAGAATTTGCCCATTGTTGTGATCACGTTCATCACGTTTTCTTTCTAGATTTTATGGTGGCTTAATACTCAATAAGACATTGTTTCATTAGATGTCGCAGCTCATCACTTTTATTCGTATCTTTTTCCCCATTTATATATTTATTTTTCTCTCAATTTCTTTTATTTCCTCTTGCAGTTTGGCCCTGTCGCTCCACGCATATTTAATGAGGATCTTTAGCATTCTTTTCGTGACCTCCGTGGGGTATTCTGCCCATTCCTGAAGCAATGCTGGCTCTGGGTTTTCATAGGAGGAAACTGTGTAAATGCGGAGTCCCCGTGGGACTCTACCTACATCCAAATATTTTTGGAGACTTGTAGCCTCCCACCACTTCCGAATTTCTTTTTTTCATAGGTTTTTTCCAATGTCACATATAGGCTTTTTAATGTTTTTGGGGCACTCTTAATACTAAGTCCATTTTTATCGCCCCCTACATCTTCCCTTTGAGCAAATAAACTTCCAGCTGCTTCTTCCCTCTCGGTGTCAGAAAACATAATCCTTTGTTGAGTGTGACGTGAATACCGTGCTTTTGAACTTTCGTATTGCTCTGCACAGCTTGCCAGTTTTACACATTCGGTTTGTAAAGTGCACTCACCGCTTTCATGTTGCCTGTCGTCTCTGGTCCCTGACTCTCGGATCCAGGGCAAAGGGTCCACAGTGGCGCTCCTTGCAGATTTCACTTCTTCGTCCGCCTCAATATAGATGCCGCCAATCCTCAGACGGTTTTAAACTTCAGCAGGATAAATGGAAGTCAATTATTTAAAAAAAAAACACACAAGTCCACTAGCCGTTTCATTACATCGCCGCGGGTGCTCGCTCAGCGCACGTGAAATGCGCAATCCATTCCAAACACAAGTCCTTACTCGCAGAGCTTCTCCAATAAAACGCACTCTGAGCCCTATACGTTTCTCAAGCAAAAGTTTTGATTTATTATCATCGTCTCTCCACAATAAAGTAAACAAACGTGTTTCGGTGATACCGCCTTCATCAGTATCTACTTGTAACAGAGTAAGTGCGTTTAAATAAAGTTGAGCTATACATTTCATTGACATAGAAAGTGACTTGTGATAAATAAATAAAAAAGGGACAATATACTCTTCAGGGCGGCCATCTTAACTTATTTTCAGTTGCAGGGATTTCATTGTACATTATTTACAATAGGCAATATATATATATATGTGAGTTACGGGGTTTCCCAAAACATTAACCCCCCTCTTTTGCTTGGCACATCAGCGTTCATCAGAACTGTAATCCGTCCCGCCAGTGGTACTTACCACAGAGTTGCATGCTGGACTCTAAAGTCTACAGCTCAGGACTACAAAGTTAACAATTGAAAAGCCGCAGAATATCCACAAGAGGGAGGTGGGCTAAACCCTTTGCTGTCGGCATCTGAGGAAGGCAAACTATGCCGAAATGCATCATTTCTAGCAGCTGAAAATAAATTGGTGTCTCAGCAACTCCCCGTTGTGTCCTCTTGATTGCTTGTTCGTGGAGTGGTCTTGTTTTGGATATATTGCGCATACTGCCAGCAAACGCGCTAAGAGAACCCGTCCAGCTAAGTGGCCTGGGGGCATTGTTGGCATCATGGCAAAAGGCGTCCAAGGTATTGGAATCCGCAGGCCCGCCTCAAGATCGGGTCAGGCGAGTGGCCGCTGCCAGAAGACAGTCCATGATTATATGGGGAATCGTCATCACTGCATCGGGGATTCACGGCCCTGACTGTATCTGAATTTGGGGCTAGGACGATGGGGACCCGGGGGAACCACTGGACACATGAATTACGGGATTTCCCTAAACATTAACCCCCCTCTTTTGCTTGGCACATCGGCGTTCATCAGAACTGTAATCCGTCCCGCCAGTGGTACTTACCACAGAGTTGCATGCTGGTCTCTGAAGTCTACAGCTCAGGACTACAAAGTTAACAACCAGGTGGGGTGAGTCCGATTTTCACCAATTGAAAAGCCGCAGAATATCCACAAGAGGGAGGTGGGCTAAACCCTCTGCTTTCGGCATCTGAGGAAGGCAAACTATGCCGAAATGCATCATGCCTAGCAGCTGAAAATAAATTGGTTTCTCCGTAACTCCCCGTTGTGTCCTCTTGATTGCTTGTTTGTGGAGTGGTCTTGTTTTGGATATATATATACAAAGTTGTCCTGCGTTTGGAGGACACCACTCCACAGGGATTACTTCACTGAACCTTTATTTGCGACAAACAGCATTTCAGACAGTGTATGTTCAAAGGCTGCCTGACACATTTTGAGGCAGCATGCCACTTAATCATAGGGCAAAGCAGTTAGTGCGCGTCTGCGCATTACAATCCTTTTATTCCCACTCTGCATGCCGCTTTAGGAAGATGTCTTGTACCTGTTTCCTTTGGGAAATATATAGGTAACATCTGATTATTTTTCCAGCAAAACATCAACTCATAGCCTCTGAAAATGCAGGTAAGCAAGTCCATATCTCATCAGTTAATGAGACATATGATTCGGGATATGACTTTAGAAAATGAAGTAACATGTTGTCGCTCAGTTCTCATTTACCACTGTTTGTCTCATATTAACACTGTCACAAATTGCTTTATACTACACTTGCAGTAGCATGTTTGTTAATACATCCTGGTGGTTCAAATTTCTGCTCTTTGTGACATTTCAAGACAGCAGCAACAGTTTTTGAAATTATTGGTAGCAAGTATTGTCCATCTTCTATGTTTGACCTGAAGCGTACATATAGAGCAAATCGTAATGCAATCCAGTTCTGTTCTGTGGATTCGGCATACACTGACAGTATCCACGCCTTTTAAAGATTGGAAATTTTTCACACGGATACCATATTTCCATAACATGTTTGGGTAGGGCATTGTCGGACACCCTCTTTCTCCATACATTACAGGAGCTTACCATTGCCTTAATATGAGTTTGGTGGACCTCCTGTAGGATTGCCACTGCTGCACTCACAGGTGGACAGCCAAGCCCATGATGCACTCACCTGCTGGATTCCGACTTGAATCCAGGGCGGTGCTGCAGCGATCTCACAGCAGAGGCTGTATTAGGCTCATAGAAGAGTTGTTAATAGCAGACCACTGCTGTGACAGTGCCTGCTGCACGTTCTGGTTTGGTGTGGCATACACCATGTCCTGCATGCCACAGCAAGCAGGAATGGGGGTGCAATTCAATTGGGCAGAAAATGTGCCCCTCACATGCACCGCCAGGCCTAGATTCAGCAGGGAGCCCAGGTAGGTCTCCCTTACTTGCATGTTCACTACCCTTTCCATGGTGGGATCACTGCCATGAAATGGGCTGTGAATTTGCAAGTCTGAATATCCTTGGCTTTGCTGCATCGACACCTTCAGCATATTCCTAACCCTTTCCACTGTGCAACTGTCACTGGATCCTGGATCTTGGGGGAGGCAGTGGACCTGTGGCAGTTCAACCACCACATTTGAAATATGCTGTGCAGACATGCAGTGGTGGCGCTGGTCAGAGCGCTACTAGGAGAAGGGTCCCCGGTGTGCCATGCTCAGAATAAGCCCCCAAGTCTCCTATGGAAAGGCACAACTTATATACCTGCCCTCACTACACTCCCAAGAATGTTTATCTCACCACATGATGCATACCACTCAACATAAACAGCAACTACTACTTTAATTAAGTTCTATTTTTTATTTCCTCATTAAATATGCCTGTAGTTAGAGATAGGGGACTGGCTGCACATACATGGAGCTCACTAAGGTTCAAGTTTATGAATAATACATCACTCTAATCAATTCCTCTCAATACTGATGTCTTCATATTTTGTTACAGGAGCATACCAGATCTCCTTGCTTACTTTGTTCCAGATAGATTGTGTGTGTACACTTCATTGACTGTTTTCATATGATCATATGGTTGCACCAGGTGAGCACGTAATGCTTGGGCCTCATGAAACGATATATTAAATCAAATTTGATGTACACCTTTAAGCATAGCTATACAACTAATTTCTCGTTCTCCCATGTTTATAGCCACTGGAGTAATAATTACATGGAATTACTGTGAATATGAGACTGTAGACGTGTGTTTTGGACTGTTGCACACACCTTAGGCGGGTAAAAAGGAGTTCTGATTTTGTACATTAGCCATATGGAATCTTTGCACAACACTCTCTGACATATATGCTTTCATTTGCCTATATGTTATGTACAGATTTGGCTGTCATTGAAGATAATGACTTCACTACATCTAACCATCTTCAAAAGGCATCTTTTTCACAATTGTAAGCCTTCCGCAACTTAATGGCTTGGTATATATTTTTCACAATAGTTATTACCAGTTTACATTCTTCCTAGAGTCTTTTCCCAGTGACTTTTCTAGGATACTTCTTTGAACTCAGAATCTCTGGATTCATATCTTGAATATACTTTTCAATTTTGGGGCCCTATCCTTGCATACAAGAGGTGCGTTGTACATGTTTCTAAAACAATCTTTCTTTAAAAAAAACATGTCACTTCAACCAAAACTATTGTTGGATGGCAGCTGAAAGCATATTCATCAAAGGTCACTCCGATTTTTACTTCTGATCTTGTAGAGTATATAATAGTAACAGTTTAAAGATTTAAATGGTTTTAAGGAAGATCCCTTATGCAAGCATTTTTTAGATTTTGGCATTGAGGTATGACATCTCAAACTGGGACTGTCAACTGTAACTTTTAAAAGAGAAATCATATATAGAGCTGATTGTATCGAAAATCTGCAGCAGATTTCTTTAAAGAGCTATGCTTGAGCAAATCACAAGAATAAAGCAAATATTTGTCATTTGTTCCCAAAAAATAATTTTAAGTTTGATTTTTATAAGTTATCTATAGAGGCTCAGAACATTAAATGTTAATTCTTTTTGCAGTTTATGTAGCACGCGCTTTACCCAAGGACATTAGAGTACTTTACCTTAGAACCACATTACTTTACATCTTCTTTTAAGACACAGTAGATTAAGGGCCATATTTAGAGTTTCGCAAAGAAGTATTACATCACCAACATTCTACCTTGCTTATTGCAACTGCTTTAAGATGTAATGCAGTTGTGATTAGGTGGAGTAGATATACATCATATTTGTGACAGAATAAACTATTTGCCCAGAATCACAGGATGTTAAACAGAGGCTGTGAATTAGCCCTGGTTCCACCGTTCCAAAGTCATCAGTTATATCTTTTAGGTCACATCTCTTTTTTCTGATCATTTACCTTGATTAATTCCGCTTAAGTGTAGATGTCTGTCTAGTGCACTTTATGATTTACCGCATACTTAAAACCTGTGGTTGAAATTGCTGTTACTTCAACAGTGACTGCTGCATTTGATTACAGTCAGACAAATGCAATTATTTCTTTGTTACAGAGAATTTGATGAAAACATATTTTTGACTTGATACAAACTATTTTATTCTTTGTATTCTAATTTAAAATGTAATTTGAATTCATTGAAGTTCATTCATAATATTTTCCATTCAGTATGTGTATATATATATACATTGAAAGGGCCTGATTTTAGGTTGGGCGGCCCCAAAACTGGCATACTCGCAACCAGCCTGATACAAGACTGCCGCCACCACCAGGATCCTGGATCCTGCTGTGGTGGTGGTGAGAAAAAGCAGCAAGGAATTGATGCAGTGCATATTAAAAGTTGAAATTCCAAAAACCTTTTCATGGCGGGAATCCTGCTTGAAAAGATTGGTGGAAAGTCAAGCAGCAGGCCCAAAATAGGGCCTGATGCGTTTTCACCTATTTGGCATTATTGTGGAGCTCACATCATGCCACCCCATGCCTGCACTTTCGTGCGTACACTGTGTTGAGTGTATGACATAGTGCATGGTAACAGTGTGCGCATGACAGTGCAGGTGTTGCTGGGTGGCCACATTAACTTCTGGCTCACTCTGTGAGCTGAAGCGTGTCGCCACTGCAAGACCACTGCCGGCAAACCAACGGCCAGGCAATCAATGTGGTAAATAGCAGTCAGGAAGCAGCAGGACAGGTGGTGTTCTCCTGCCCACAACAACAGGGGCCTGGCAGCCGGACATCAAATCTCATAATCAATCCCTAAAATTTTAAATGGACCTTTTGCATCTGAATAAATTTATTCCAGTGCATTTCATATAATTCACCCTTTTCTAATGGTTAAGCTTACCAAATGTTATTAAGCAAATATCAGATAATCCTAATATTGTAATTAGAATGCCGAGCACATAAGGACACACACCACTTTTGAGGTATTCCTCTGATTGGAAATTTTAATTTTTTATAAAAGCAATTTTTAGTTTACATGGATTATCTTTTGATTTGAGATGCAAAAAAAAATGTGAGCATATGTCGAAGGTCCTGGTGACTTTTTACATTAAATAAACACATTGGCAACAAATTTATACTTGTTATGGTTAAGGTGTATTCCCCAATATCCCATAATGTAGTCACTGAAGTTCTTAATTTGCAAGTATTCCAAAAAGAAAAACTAGAGCCACTAAAATTTAGATAGCCCACCTATTTTCCCAAATTTCCTATTAGACATTTTTCAGGTTGGAACTTGTTTGTAACTCTCAAAATCGTTAATGTGCACTTATGTGGCAATTTTGTATATGAGCCTGTGGGTGCATCATTTTGAATTAATGAAGATTTTAAATCCAAAAAAATTGAAACTAATTATTGTTGTACAGACTATATTTTGATGATATATTTGCAGACTTTAATACAAAGGACAAACCACCAGAAACAGCTGAAGTGCAGGAAAGTGAAGATAAATCACATTTTCGGATCCAAACTAAGCAGTCAGCAGAACACTACACTTCAATAATTATATCATAGATAGATTGTTTTACATTGTAGTACCTCCAATATGTACAGTGGGGTAGAAATACACATTTGCCTGAATCAAGAAGAAATATTCTGTATACATTAAGTAGATATTTTGTCTCTAATGGATTAAAAGATTATAAAAAATCTATAAATTTCAACAAATAAATAAAATTCAACAAGTGGATGGACTTTCAGTGACTTTAAGTAATTTGTAAATACTCCAACCACAAATGGAGAAAATTATAGAAATGAAAGACAGACAATACAGAACATGAAGCTAGAACAAAATCCAAGATATTGTCCATCAGAAGAGGCAATATTAAAGGTAATTTGCTCAGACATTATGGGCCTTATTACAACTTTGGCAGTCCTAAAACAGATGGTGCAATGTGGCATCCGCTGCAGGACCACCATAGCTGTGGTACTGCCAACCTCCAGATTAGGGCTCCAGTCCTAGTCTGGTTTGTGGTCTGACAGCGGCATTCTGTGAGGCTCATAGAAGAGCCTCACATGCAGACTGCCGCTGCCAGAGTGATGACTGCAGCTACCTGCATTGCGTGGCATACCTGCCATATCGTGTAGAGAATAGGAGTGCAAATACACAGGTCACTACTTGTGCCAAGCCCCACATGCAACCCCCCAGGCCCAATCCTGGCCCTGTTAGGGCCCCCTTTATTGACACTCCACTACCCTTTTCATGGATGGTTCACCTCGAAATATGCTCACTAGTGCGAGCTGTGGCCCCACCAGGATATTCTTGCTAGTGTAAGACCGCCAGCCCAGTGGGAACCTTGATCCTGATGGTACTGGTGTTTTTGTTGTAACACTGAAGGAGGTCCCACACTGTGGCCATGGTCAGACTGCCACCACAGGTTTGGAGGTCATATACACCGCCAAACTCATAGTAATGCCTTTTATATGTCAGGAAGGTACCTGTTACTGTTAGGATAATGATAATCCACCAATCACTTGCATGGACACAAACAGAGTAGTTTGAGAAACTTTCTCGATCAGTCCAGAACAACAACAGTGGATTTAGAGATAAAGGAAGGTGAAAGAGGAAGCATTTGATATTTGCTCAAAAACATCACATGACATTCTCTCAGCACACCCTGAATGTATGGTGTTGATGTAGATGATCTAAGGGTAGGGTCAGAAATGACCTGTAAAAAGAAATTGCAAAACACTGATTAAAAAATGTGAGTAACAAAGGTGAAAGCCTGAATAGAGAAGAGAAGATGTTATAAATGTCCCTGATACTTTAGGAGAGATGGAAATAATGAATCCCAAAAGCACAAAGTAAATCCATGGGCCGCAGAATAAACCGGTTAGCAGTGTGTCAGCAGGTTAGCTGCAGAGATGAAACCAATTACTCCAATGTTTATGTAGAGCAGGATTCAAACTGGTAAAGGACACTCAGACAACAAAGGAATAGGTCATAGATGAAACAGGAAAGGAAAAAACATTAGGCCTGGGTGGTGAACTTTGCTTTGTTCGTGGAGTTTGCGGATATTCTGCACTCCGCACTCCGCAGAGCTTGCGGAGTGCAGAAAACTCCGCTTTGCGATGTGCCACAGAGTTTTTTCATGGCTCGTGATCGCAAATGGTAAGTTTGTGATCGCAAACAGTAAGTTCACGAGCGCGAGCTGCTGCTCGGGTAAAATTTCTACCCAAACAGCAGAAATATCAGCACAAACTGCAGTTCGCACTGCACTCCACCAGTCACTGAACTTCTCAGAGTTTTTTTTGTAACTTTGCGGAGTTCTGCGTAGCAAAACTCCATAAACTACGCCCAGGCTTAAAAGACATCAAATGTGGAAGACACGATGCAATAGTTGGGGCCATATAACAAATGGAATGCTCCTAGACTAGTTTGTAGCTTGTTTATAGGAACCATTAAGTAATGTGCTAGGTCTATGAGCCCAGATATAAAACTGTCTTTTCTTGACCTGTGTCTTTGTGTAGGCAGCCACCAATTGCCGATCCTCCACAGTCTTCAATCCATCCCAGCCCTGTCTGTGTTTCTTAGACAGATTTGAAGTCATACATCTGTGTGTCCTTTCCTGCACCCCCCTTGAGTAATTCCTGATTTCATAAATGTAACTGAAAAACTATAAATATGTTTAAATGTCATTCCATATTCATGGTCATCATTTGGGGATTATTAAACTTAAATGGGAAAGCTGGTGGGTCTGAAGAGAAAGAATATGGATAGGCACATATTTAAATAGGATTCCTATCCAAAGATAAAGAGGCGCTAAAATGGGAAGTTAAGGCTTTATGAAACTGATTTCAAGCAGTGTACATGCAACCGAAGCGTGTACAGAAATAGTGCATTCTTAAGGTATAAGAGCCAAGAAAACATAATTTGTCATTTTATTTATTTGACTTTAGCACAATTTAATATTTAGTATGATTTGTTCTCTGGTTTAAAATTTTAGGTATTTCAACTGGATATAAAAACATGTAAGCATTTCCCTCATGAAGGGTGAACTTATAAGGTTTTGAAATGTATACAAATGTAGCCTTTAAGAAAAAACTGAAATTGAAATCAAAAACAACATTTGAATATAATGTAAATTGGTGAAAATAAACCTTTTTTATTTACAAAAACTGGTTTATGGCTCAAAGTGAGGCTGGAAAATATGTGAGGGATACAGAGGACTTCCCCTCAGGGATTCTTTTGGGTCTTATATTAGCACTTACTTGCAAACATATTTAAGATAACAATAATATTAATAATAATAATAATAATAATAATAATAATAATAATAATAATAATAATAATAATAATAATAATAATAATAATAATAATAATTCTAAAAAAATGCTTCTGCTAATATTAATAATTACAATAATACAACAACAGTAATAGCAATAATGATAATAACAACCTGTTAATATATAGCACTTAATACCATACTTCTGCAGCTTCCCAGTGCTACAAACAACAGAAATTACTACTACTCAATTTAGCATGCCAATACCGCACAAGTGTAATCATGTAATATTTTAGTTCTTTGATTGACAGATTCAAATAGCAAGTTAAGTTGAGAAAATGAATAGACATATTTTAAAGAGGTAAGAAAATTACATATTATGGTTCTGACTCTACCTAATATGTGCAATATAGCTCATGCTCAGAGAGTTTACTTTTTATATTGTAAACACTGGCCTATGATACAAACAGAACCTGACTTTAAAGTCATTTTTGATTATATTCCATTGTTTGCATTTGAATACACAAGAAACATCAAATAACTTTTAGATACAGGACCCCAAGCCAAAGAAACCACTTATGAAGGAACTATACTCTGCATGAACTGTGGTCATTGCAATAACATAATTCGAGGGACCAGTATGACCCATCCCACCATGGGTGCACCCTTTAAATTGTTTACCACTGTCAGGTGCGATTCCAATAATCTCATCTACTTGCTGAAGTGCCCGTGTGGGCTCGCTTACGTAGGAAAAACGGAACGAAAACTAAAAACTAGATTAACAGAACATAGAAGTACTATAAGAAATCGAGTTGAGAAAGCTGCAGTCTCTGCGCACTTTTCTACATATAAGCACAATGTGAGCCTTTAAGATTCTTGGGTTTGGAAGTTGTCCCCATGAAGGAGGGCATTGACAACAGAAAAAGACTCTTACAAAGTGAAATATACTGGATACAAAAATTGGATTCTTGCCAGCCGAAGGGGCTGAATGTCGCATTATTGTTCTTGTTTCAACATTTGTTTTGTGTTATCTTTTGAATACTGTTTGGACACTTGGATATTCATTTAAACAGTATTGATTCATTTCGAGTCACATGTTCCCTTAACTTTCACCACCTTAAGATGGCCACAACTGTCAATTAGATTTTCTACTTCCTGTTTAGTGTTTCAAACTTCCGTCTTTACCTCTCTTCATTTGTATATATGGGGGCCAGTCACCAGGTGAGCACTATTCCACCGCTGATGCAGTATGCTAATTACAGAGACCCGCAGCACAGGTTCTAACTGTACCGAGCGGTAAGAAACAATTTAGTACACTTCCGGCTTTTAACCTTAACACACGCGTTAAGCCTATGTTTATGCAGCTTTAAAAACTACCTGTGTGCATTTTTCTTTCAACTTTGATACCGAGCCATAGAAAAAGTCCAGTATACTTTCGGCTCTCACTTCTGAATCATGTGTTATACCTTGGTCTATGCCGCGTTAAAAACCACTTGTGTGTTATTTTTAACTTTGATTGCGTTTCTTATTACCCATCACTTTGAGGTAATATAAATTTTATGGTCATGTTGTGTTCCCTAGCGAGTACCCCACCGACTCCATGTACGAGTTAAAAGTGCATGTAACTTCCCTCCTGTACCAGCTATGAAGACGCAAATACATTTGCGTCCAACGTTAACTTGTCCTCTTTCAGACCCACCATGAATGGGTTTGATGGTCCGTTCCTAAGTATGCTATGCCAACGTCTTTTTGAAGTGTACTCCTACGTTTTTCAGCCTGGCTGAAAGTAGGCCCTGAATCTCTGCCACCGAGCCTCTTTTCTGGCTTCTGACTGCGAGGGCCTCTGCCCAAGCAGCCCCCGTACCCGTGAACTCTGACTTACTTCTAGCGCGGCCCTCCGTGCTCAGCTCAGCCTGCTGCCTGCCAAGATTGACTATAACCTTCGAGTTATCTGTTTTCCTCCCCGAAGATACATTCCGGCCTGCTAGCTTCAGTAAACATCCTTCCTCAGCTACAGGGCTAAAGGGCCGACCTGTCTTTATGCAAGTAATTCATAGCCTCTGTTGCCATGCTTCCATGGAAGGCCCCATGCCCCACGCTTCTCATACAGACACTCAGGCGCTTATACACGCATTCACAGCAAGTATAGAATAGCTTCTGCTCTAGAGACCTTTCTGCCCAGATAGCTTAGTTCCTAAACATCAGATATCGGATATGATAGAAGCACAAGTTGATCTGACATGCCAGACTTCTGTCTCTTTCCGCCAGTGTAAATGTCAAGTCCCCTGCACCCCGTCTATCACACGTCATGCAGCTGCGCGCGCATCCAAGCTTCCGATTTCCGCTGACATTGCAACATTCTGTTAGCACCACCCCTTGGTGCCACCCACTTGCGTCACCTATCAGTGACGTTTCTAGCACACACGCCTAGTTTACGCCTCTTGATGATGTACTAGCACCACGTGTATACTGTTATCTTGTCTTCTCTCAGCTGTTACGCCTCTTACATTGAACATTATGATGTAAATCAAGTATATAAGCTATGTATTGTCAATAAACGACGGCGCGCTCATCTATCCCTTCTGACATCCTGTGTGGTGGTCAGAACATGATATCCTGATTCCTTTATGAGGAATAAAACCCTTAGAAACTCTTACACCACGGACTCTGTTTTCCTTCATTTCGATTGAGTTATTATTGATTAAGTACTTACCTGCATAGAAATTAAGAGAGTAAATTAATTATTTACATCATTTTGGCGCCCGAACAGGGACCCCTCCCCCACCTCACGCGCCGGAAGGTGCGTTGCAATCCGTGTCCCCTGCCATCAGTTAGACGGACAACACGTGTACTGGCAGGATTTCCTGCATCCCCCTCTGACACACGGAGGTGACGAAGACTGCGATCAGTGCCCAGACGAGGCGGTGAGGAGTGCGGAGGATCCCGACCAGAGCCCAGCCGAAGGAAGCAAGGTCCGAGGTGTGAAGAGGCCCACCAGTTTTCCGAAGTTTTCCGAAGTTTTCCGAAGTTTTCCGAAGTTTTCCGAAGTTCCGAGTCGAGTCCAGTCGAGTCTTCCGAGGCCTTCTGTTTTCCGTGCTTCCCGGTGAGTACCATTGCTGGGTCGTATCTAGACGGGTTTGGGTACGCAAGTCCGGTCTGCACTGTTTTTAGGCAGTGTATCTGTACTGTTTAGCAGTATATAAAGTATTCCGAATTTCTGCACTGTTACAGCAGTGTATCTGTATCGTTGAGCGGTACATTCAGAGTAGGGGGAAGTTAGCTATGTCTTTAAATGTTTCATGTGATTAATGTCGTGGTATGAATGTGATTGTTCTTGTGTATTATTGTGTTTTTTTGTTTAAATAGTTACAGGCGAAATTAAGTATTAAGGATCAAGCATTTCAGTATCAAGTAGGCACAATGCCGTTTTTTAACAAATTAAAGCAGATAGGAACTAGGAAAGGGATGTTAGAGGAAGAGATTCCAATCCCCCCTAGGGACACTCCAGGTAATTTCATGTATAATAAGCATGGCATAGACGCCATCTTGTATCTAGAGTTATGGACAGATTATACCAAGCACCTAGAGGAAAGATACCGATGGCCAGTTAACGGAACATGGGATGCCGAGTGCATCATAAAGGTAGAAGAAATATTACGGAAAAAGAAAGCTAGACAATCTCAGAAAGACGCCATAGAATTTTGGCGTAAGGAATCACGTAAGCGTGCTGATAGAGCACTCCGTAGAGAAGACAGGCTTAAAGAATCAGAAAAGGCCCAAGAAAACGAATTAGTTACTGAGGGAATTCGAGTAAAAGTAGAACAAATAGATCGTATCCTAAATGGCAAAGTGAACAACATGTATCTTTTGGCCGATGGTACCCCTGACGCCATTTCAGAAATACCGAAAAATTTGCCGTCACCATTAGTTCCAACTAAAGTAATGCATAAGACTACTAAAGACATATTCCTAAATTCATATCTCGAAGATGTAGCGCCAGCTTACACCAATCTGCCTGTTCGTGCCCTGCCTACTGACAGGGCCGGGGGTGGTACTGCCCCCCAAGATCACTCTCAGCCGACACCGAAAAAGACTAGTCCCGTTCCGCCAGCTCCGCCACTTCCCTCACCTAAAACTGATCTGCCGAAACCACTTCAATCAGATCCTACTAAAAGACAAATTCAGATACTGACTACACACAGAGATAATGCCCAAGTTTCCGCTTCAGGAGGTGCGACCGCGGGTCTCCAGACCCCGCCACCGACTCACAGATTAAATCTCAGAGGTATGCAGAGTCCTTTTACGCACAGATCCCCCCGTTCTTCTAATTCATCCCGTCTTGATGCACTAAAAGAAAATATGTCAGTTTGTAGATATGATCCAGAACCTGGACAGGACGACTTAATGATATTAGCGTCTTTACGGTTAAGATCTGCTACTGATAGTTTGTTATGTTATGCAGGAATGAAGGAGCACCTAGATAGAATATATGAGTTCGTTCAAACGGGAAAGGACCCCGACAGTATTAAGGATGCCCTGGAGAAACAGAAAGTTACCATGCAAGCACTGATACTACGATTTTTCATAAATTGTCTAATAAGAGAACGAGACAGGCCCGGAACAGAGCAGAGTGAATTGGATGCATTGAACAAGTGGGGTCAAAATATAGCCGATGGAAAACATGACAGACAAAATTGCATAGAGGCCATGTATAAAAAGATTAAGAAAGCAGTGATAGCAGTACACGAGAAAGAGAAAGAAAAGGCTCCCTCCGAGGAGGAAGAAGAATCTGAAGAACTAGAACCGACTACAAGCACTATAGCATATGTAGGTAAGGGAACTTATCTTAGGAAGGGTATCCGTCCAGAAAGCAAGAGAGTTTTCTTCTCTGCCTTAACGAATCCGAATTCTGCTGAACATCAGTTCCAGGAAACTGATAAACGGCTTCGAGATCGAGTTGGGTACCATGTACTCAATTCTATGGATGAACAAGAATTAGCCCGATCAGCGGTATCATGGGCCGAAAATGCAGACATATATAATGATGACACCGTAGCACAGACATTTCTGAACCTCTCCCCCGACGAACAGAAATTAGCAGGTATATATATGATTCAGCACCTTCTCATTAAGTACAGAAAACATTATTCCGATCCAGGTCCCTTACATGAGACACTAGAAGCACTACTGATGGATAGATGGAGAGGCCTAAGCACTAAATTAGTTCAAATAATTCTAGAACAACGACGCAGATATGACACCTTTGTAAGTCCTGAATATGTTCCCGCCCCACCTCCAGAAAGGAAAATGTACCATATGCAGTGCGGGGGTGGTATTGAAAGTCAGAACCCCTTGCGAGAAGTGCACCCTGTTATGGGTGAGGATAAAATTTTGAAACGCGTGTATGTACACACGCCTCTAACTAAATTAGAACTGTTAGAAATGAAGAAATTAGTACCGTGCCATGATAAAGACCCTGCAGGTTTTCATAGAGAGCTCAAAGACATGTTACTGATGGGGGACTACACATATGATGATATCATGAAAATGTTGAAAGTATTATTGCCTACGGGTATATTCGAGAAATTAAAGGAAAAGGACTGGGAGGTGGGAGACGCAAAGATTGCCTGGGCAGAAATAGAGGATGAAGAAAAGAAACGGGTTCCAGGGTTAGGCCTTGGGGACAAAACTAAAGCATTACCAGGTTTAATAGTACAGGTCCTGCCCAGATTATTGACAACTAGAAAGGAGGATTGGGATGCAATCTCGTCCTGTAAACAGAAACATGATGAAGATACTAGCGACTTTTATTCAAGATTCGAGAAATGTTTTATTATCAATAGTGGCCTCCAGCCAAGTAGCGAGTCGTACCCACATCTTTTTGTATCAAAGTTAGTCGAGAATTCCCTACCGTTAGTTAAAAATAGAGTGTATAAAGTCGAGAGTACATGGCAAGCAAATACGCCATCCCAGATGTTACAAATGTTACAATATCACCAGAATAGAATTAGGGAAGAACAAGATCAGGAACAGAAGCGCATGAAAGACACGAAAATGAAAATGTTAGTAGCCCAGACGGTCCCATCCGACAGTCACAGGAAAGGTACGACCCAGACAAGTCACGCTGCAGCTCCTGTTAAAGGGACATGCAATTATTGCAAGCAGCCAGGTCACTACGTACACGAATGTGCAGTTCTGAAACATAACATAGCGACAGGTAAAACTAAAGAGAGACCGCATCCGCCTAGACAAGACCATAACCAGCATCAGTCTACACAGAATACACAGCCCATGCATGCATCCGCACAGACAGCACAGACCGTAGCAGTACCACAGCCACAGCCCATTGCTGCAACTCAGCAAGTCTCACAACAGATGTACCAGTATGCCCAGTCTGCTTACCCCGAATATTCCCGATATACATGAAACAGCCTAGAGAGGGAAGGTGGCTTGCCTCTTATCGAGATTCCTGTAGATCAAGAAGGTCCTTATGTACACAGTCAAGTATTGGGGAAAGATAGAAAGTTTTTAATTGACACAGGGGCAAGTCGCACTACAATAAGTCATGACGAAGTTCCAGGGGCACCCCTCTCAGGCTCACAAAATGTTTCCCTTGGTTTTTCAGGACAACCTATTGTAAATGAAGTCTCAGAACCAGTTCCCCTGGCTGTGGGTCCATTATCACGCGTTACAGACCTGTTACTAACAAAATCATGTCCGGAAAATCTGTTAGGAATTAAAACACTGAAGGCTCTAGGGGCTATAATATGCTGCTCCCCGGAGGGAGTTAGACTCTTTCTGCGGGATTTCAAGGGTCATTACGTCCTTCGTGAGTTTGACGTCAGATTGAAAAATGTACCTGATTACTTGTGGGCAAAAGGCCCAACTGATGTAGGATGTATGCACATTACACCATACCGCGTTACCCTCAAGGCAGGTGTTGTATTACCCAGAATCAGACAATACAAGTTACCACCCGATGCTGTAGCGGCTTTACTGAAAATCATTGAAGAGCTCATTGCCCAAGGAGTGGTCGTCGAGACCGACTCCAATATCTGTAACTCACCCATCATTCCGATTCTTAAACGTACTGATCCCAATGCACCGCCAGTATATCGGCTGGTGATTGATCTTCGAGAATTGAATAAATGCATTATCCCACAGTATCCTGTGGTCCCCGATATATCATCTCTCTTGACTGCTATTGATTCAGAAGCAACGTTCTTTACTGTAATTGATCTCAAGAACGCCTTCTTCAGCGTGCCTATTGATCCAGAGAGCCAATATCTCTTCGGATTCTGTTTAAATGGACGCAGTTTCAAATTTTCGCGCGCACCTCAAGGATTCACAGAAAGCCCCAGCATCTATAGTCAAGCACTGAAAAGACAACTAGATTGTATTCAAATGCCAGTTAACACCGCTTTACTACAATACGTCGATGATCTGCTGATCACCGCACGAAGTGAGCCCGAATGTGAAAAAGCATCACTGACAGTTTTACATTTCCTGGCCGACAAGGGACACAAGGTGTCTCCTTCGAAGCTACAATTCTGTGTTCAGCAAGTTGTGTACTTGGGTCACTTGCTGTCCAAAGTGGGGAGACAGCTCACTCCCGATCGCATTCAGTTAATTGT
The DNA here is from genome assembly GCF_964263255.1 of Lissotriton vulgaris. Taxonomy (NCBI): domain Eukaryota; kingdom Metazoa; phylum Chordata; class Amphibia; order Caudata; family Salamandridae; genus Lissotriton; species Lissotriton vulgaris. The sequence continues at coordinate 322,033,839 of NC_141699.1, read as the reverse complement.
GAACATGCCGCAACCCAAGACACAAAAGGAAGTGCGGGCCTTCATAGGCCTCACCTCGTACTGCAGACAATGGATTCCCCAGTATGCATTTCTAGCTAAACCACTCATCCAGTTAACGACACAGGAGGCAGCGACTTCGACTGTCCTCCCTTGGACTCAGGAACACACACAAGCTTTTGAAGAATTAAAGAAAGTTTTATGCCAAGCACCAGTTTTAGCGACACCATGTTACAGTAAACCGTTTACACTTTTTGTTACAGAACGTGATGGCACAGCGTTGTCTGTCCTCACTCAAGACCAAGCAGGTTCACATAAGCCTTGTGCTTATTTTTCTAGTACATTGGATTCAGTAGCTCAAGCACTCCCTGCGTGCTTAAAGTCAGTAGCAGCAACAGCGTTAGCAATAAGACAAAGTGATTCAATTGTTTTAGGTCATCAGTTAACAGTTCAAGTACCACATTCTGTAGAGGTTTTGTTAAACAGAACCCAGACTCAACACTTAACTATAGCACGACTGACAGGTTATGAATTAACACTATTCCAGCCACACATAGAAATCAGACGTTGCAGCATCCTGAACCCCGCAACACTGTTACCTACAGTTATGACAGATCCAGCTCCGCATGATTGTATAGAAATAATTAATGCAGTAACTAAGCCTAGACGAGACTTAACAGATGTCCCATTGACAAATCCAGACCTGACACTTTATGTGGACGGTTCATGCATGAGAACAAGTACAGGAGAATTAGTGGCCGCGTACGCCGTGACCACTGAAACTGAAATTAAAGAAACACATCGTATTGACACCCTGTCTGCTCAAGCAGCAGAGCTCATCGCTCTGACTCGAGCCTGTATTCTAGCCAAGAACAGAAATGTTAACATATACACAGATTCCCGCTATGCCTTCGGAGTTGTACACGACTTCGGAGTCCTCTGGCAAGAACGAGGTTTTCTGACTTCCCATGGGGCCAAGATACAACATGGCCCCCTCATTCAAGCACTGTTAGAAGCAATACATTTGCCCTCGGGCATATCAGTCATGAAGTGTAAGGCACATACTAAAGTCACAGATTCTGTTTCCCAGGGTAACGACCTGGCAGACCAGACAGCAAAACATACAGCATTGACTTACACCCAGACTACTGATGTGACAAAGACAATAGTCCAGACCCAGTGTATGGCAGTTAGAGATCCCGCCCTAGATGTAATTGATATCCAGACACATGCTACTCCAGAGGAGATAAAGAAATGGACTGAACTAGGAGGGATTCAGACAGATCAAGGTTGGGTGACGAAGGGAAAATCTATATGGTTTCTCCCCGACTCAGTGGTTCAAGTCATGATAAATACAGCACATAGTCCTGCCCATCTTGGAGAGAAAGCCATGTTAGACAGTTTACAGAATCTCTGGTACAACAAACACTTACGAGCAGCAGCAAAACAGAAAGTGCGTACTTGCATGATCTGTTGTCAGTTCAATCCAGGTAAAAGCGTCCCTGTTGAGCAAGGTGGATTTCATCCTCCCGATCACCCTTTTGAAGTCCTCCAGATGGATTATATCCAGATGAATAGCTGTAGAGGATTTAAGTATGTCCTTGTAATTGTTTGTGCTCTGTCCCGCTGGACCGAAGCATACCCAGTCCCAGACTACACTGCTCCGACCACTGCCAGACAGTTGGTTCGTGAATTCTTCCCACGGTACGGTTTGCCCCGTGTCGTGTATTCAGACAACGGACAGCCGTTCTCGTCCGAGCTGATGAGACAAGTTTCCCTCTTGCTAGGATATCAGTGGAGGTTCCACTGTGTCCGACATCCCGAAGCAGCTGGCCTTGTAGAAAGGCATAATCAGACACTAAAAATCCGTCTTGCCAAGATCTGTCAGGAAAAAGGGGTCGACTGGATAGTCGCCCTGCCCGTGGCACTATTCTACATGAGGATGGTCGCCCACTCGAGATCAGGGCTATCCCCGTACGAAGTGGTCTTTGGCAGACCGCCGAATATGTGGGGGACGCCCGTTCCGAAAAAGATCACTGATATTGATTGTAACATGTTGACAGATTACCTTGCCTCCTTGATGTCTGCACTCCAATCATGTCGTTCACAGGTTGCCGCAGCCTTCCCTGACAACACCGATGTAAAGGCGCATGAGGTCCGCCCAGGTGACCTGGTAGTCGTCCGGAATTTCGACCGGAAAAGTCCGCTGGAGCCCCGCTGGAAGTCTCCAAAGACCGTTCTGCTTACCACTAGGACCGCCGTGAAAATCGAGGGGAGAAAGGGGTGGGTCCACACGAGTCACATCAAACTATGCAATGAACTAAAAAACGGACTGAAACAGGACTCTGACTCGTCCACCCCCACCAAAGACTGTGTTGAAGCACAAGACGTTACTGTGCCTAAAAGAGAAAAGACTCCTCAAGAACTTTACCGAATGAAGCTTCGATCTAGCAAGTCAGACAGTTTAATTGTTTAAGTCCTCCCTTAGGTGAATCGGTTAAATAGTTTCTGACATGTATCCCCTAGATCGAGTTAGAGAGAGAGAGGAAAAGAGAAGAACATATTGCAAATCACTTCGTAGTCACTGCATAGTGACACTAATAATCATGTTTATTCTGAGTATTCTAATTATTATTGCCAGCATTCTGCTTCCTATGTACTGGCCTATTTTCAGGCGTGAACAATCTGCTTACAATGTCTCTGCTGAACACACTTTTAGTGAACTTCCTGCACATGAACTCTCTTACAGACTTGCGCTGCGCAACAATACATTCATTAGTATGTTACACCATTCCCATCAGACAAATAATGCTACAGACTGTTGGATATGTGGCCGACTCCCTCCCTACCAGAATTACAAGGGAGCTCTGCCTCTCTTTCCGTACCCATTCACTCACAATGGCTCCTGTGGAGCATGGTTTAAAATAATTAATTCTTTAGATCCTGATATTGCTGTTTTCGATGGGGGCTGGGTTTGGGGAAACTTGAACTTAGTCCTGCTCAACGTCTGTTATCCTGATCAAGAAGGACTTCCCACTCGAATAGGAACTGATCTAGAAAATGAAGTATATGGATTAGGTAATTACACAATTAGCCTTATGATCCTCACTGTTGAATCTGAAACTGCTCCAGTTCTGCCCCATATGTTAGTACTACCAGTCACAGGTGAATTATGTGTTAGCAAGAAAGGTTCAGTACACGTAGGTCATAGTAAATGCACTACTGTGGTCGAGTTCAGTGACCATGGTAAATCGTCCTTTAAAGCTATCAGTCATTCCTACTTTGTTTGTGGTCATACCGCATACATACGTTTGCCTCCAGATTGGGATGGTACCTGTTACATTGCCTTCCTTCTGCCACCTGTTTTCCTAGCTCCTCCTGATTACCATAGAAATACGAATCTAGCACCGAATAGACCCAAAAGAGATATTCCCCTTGTCGACTACACAGAAACGGCATGGGAACAGTACACTGATTTCAATAAAGGATTCTTTTTCTTCCTAGGACCTGTCCAAAACAGTAAATTAATACGCAGATTAACGAGAACACTCGAAGCAGTAGTGAACGAAACTGCCTCCGCTCTAGGTAACTTAACAGAGGAGCAGTCTGCTATACGGACTGTTGTCCTTCAAAATCGTCTTGTGATTGACGTCATCTTGGCAGATAGAGGTGGAGCTTGTAAGGTCATCGGGTCAAGTTGCTGTGTTTTCATTCCACAAAACGCACCATCTGTCTATCAAGCTATCACCCGTTTACATAAAATTGCAAATCAGATACATCAGAATCCAGGCACCTGGACTTGGTCCGGTTGGTTCTGGACTACGTTGACAGCTTGGGGATGGAAGATCTTATCGTTCCTAGGCATTGGCCTTGTTATAGTATTCAGTTGTTGCCTGTGCCTGCAGTGTGGGCCAGCGATATGTGGACTGTGTGCCACATCCTGCATTGAGCATTCCAGTTGCCTCTCAAACAGTCAAAGAAAGAAAGACGAACATATAATGTTACAAGAACAAACTGATCGATTTATGAGGATCGATATATCATGAAGGGTCCGTAGGGAACAAGGAGGGAATGAGGTAATATAAATTTTATGGTCATGTTGTGTTCCCTAGCGAGTACCCCACCGACTCCATGTACGAGTTAAAAGTGCATGTAACTTCCCTCCTGTACCAGCTATGAAGACGCAAATACATTTGCGTCCAACGTTAACTTGTCCTCTTTCAGACCCACCATGAATGGGTTTGATGGTCCGTTCCTAAGTATGCTATGCCAACGTCTTTTTGAAGTGTACTCCTACGTTTTTCAGCCTGGCTGAAAGTAGGCCCTGAATCTCTGCCACCGAGCCTCTTTTCTGGCTTCTGACTGCGAGGGCCTCTGCCCAAGCAGCCCCCGTACCCGTGAACTCTGACTTACTTCTAGCGCGGCCCTCCGTGCTCAGCTCAGCCTGCTGCCTGCCAAGATTGACTATAACCTTCGAGTTATCTGTTTTCCTCCCCGAAGATACATTCCGGCCTGCTAGCTTCAGTAAACATCCTTCCTCAGCTACAGGGCTAAAGGGCCGACCTGTCTTTATGCAAGTAATTCATAGCCTCTGTTGCCATGCTTCCATGGAAGGCCCCATGCCCCACGCTTCTCATACAGACACTCAGGCGCTTATACACGCATTCACAGCAAGTATAGAATAGCTTCTGCTCTAGAGACCTTTCTGCCCAGATAGCTTAGTTCCTAAACATCAGATATCGGATATGATAGAAGCACAAGTTGATCTGACATGCCAGACTTCTGTCTCTTTCCGCCAGTGTAAATGTCAAGTCCCCTGCACCCCGTCTATCACACGTCATGCAGCTGCGCGCGCATCCAAGCTTCCGATTTCCGCTGACATTGCAACATTCTGTTAGCACCACCCCTTGGTGCCACCCACTTGCGTCACCTATCAGTGACGTTTCTAGCACACACGCCTAGTTTACGCCTCTTGATGATGTACTAGCACCACGTGTATACTGTTATCTTGTCTTCTCTCAGCTGTTACGCCTCTTACATTGAACATTATGATGTAAATCAAGTATATAAGCTATGTATTGTCAATAAACGACGGCGCGCTCATCTATCCCTTCTGACATCCTGTGTGGTGGTCAGAACATGATATCCTGATTCCTTTATGAGGAATAAAACCCTTAGAAACTCTTACACCACGGACTCTGTTTTCCTTCATTTCGATTGAGTTATTATTGATTAAGTACTTACCTGCATAGAAATTAAGAGAGTAAATTAATTATTTACATCAACTTAACACAGTGTGTGTTAGCTACCTCGGCGTTCCGGTTCACTCTATGGGTCACCAACCCATTTGTAACACCATGGCATTCAAGATGCTGTTGCACTTTTTTACCATTGTCGCTTTCACTTCACCTTTCATTTATTCAGCACGTTTCACAAACACGATGAGTCACGCCTTTGTATACTCCTGGCTTTTCTTGCTTTTAACGTGTTACTTGGTGCATGGTTCTTCCTGTTCTGAATCTTTCTCATAACTCTTTGCGACGTTTGGTTTATTCTATTGTTTAACATGCGTTCTAACGCGTGGAGAGTTTGACCCTTTTTCCACTCTACTTTACAGATGAAAGGCTTCCACTGATGAAGGGAAGAGTCCCGAAATGCATTGGGAACGAATGCCCATAATGACATCATCATATATGGATTTCAAATTGTTTGCATCTTAACTTGGAATATTCATATCAGTCACTGCATGAATTAAGAAACCTTTGTGATGTAACAAAGATCAACCATTAAATTTGATTAAAATTCAACCCACAGTCTACGTACCTATCCCTCTTGTGAATATCTATTAGGGATATTTTCCCAATGGAGCGCCAGATGGGGGTACTGTTATGTCTCTAGCAGTGCTATTTTACTTATATTGTAAAGATGCCATCTGAAAATAAGTGAGGAGAATTCAAACTGATAGTGGGAATTATCTATGTTCATGGGTAGGTATTAGTAAACTTAAAGCAGAAGGTTTAGTGTGACACTGGTCTATATAAAGACTACTCATTGATCAAAATTAATAGTTTTGCTTTGTGTGTTATAGAATAGAGGACGTTAAAAATGATTCTGAGGGCGTGGCCAAGATGGCGGGCTGAGTGGTCGCACTCCCTGTGAGCTCCGCCGGACCTGAGCCCTTAACCTACTGATTTAGCACTGGTCTCCCCCCCCGGAACCGTGCATTTGGCGAGATAAAGGCGCTGGATGTCGGAGTGGAGGCTGTGAGGGCGGAAATCGCCGGCATTAGAAGCTGAACGGTCCCGGAATCCTGGCCGGGTGCGAAGAGGGCCTTTGGTCCGGAGTGGAAGTAGAGCCGAGGCTTGGTTTGGGAGACCGCCCATCTTGGTGACTGCGGAGGAGCCGCCGTTGCTTCTCGTCGGACCCCGACCTTCACCACAGCACCCTACCCTGCGGCGAACCCCGAAGAGTTGGGCGGCTTGGTGCCCGGAGGCGGGGCATCGAAGGGGAGAGCCGCGGGGCTGGTCATCACGCGAGGCCGTGGCTTTGGCCTATTCCTCCGGACGGCGGAGGTACCAGGAATCGCAAGGCGCTGCACCCGCCCGATAACCCAGCGGAGGTACCCTCTGGGTATGGAACAGCGTCCCCGAAACCGCAAGTACTGAGAAGGAGGATCTCGCACATGGCGCCGAAACTGCGGCCTACTTCTCCGGGAGCCCCGGAGGCGCACTTGTGGAGGGATTTGGCGGAGATTGGATACCTGTATCCCCCCCGGAAAGACCCCTCGGCCGACGCCGATTCATCGCCTTTGAGAGACTGGGGAAGAAAGCTTTGGGTGTGAAAGGTCCGGTACAGACTTGGAGGCACGGCGGTGGTACATTTGGAATCAGCCCCATGCTGTGGCGCCTGAGAGGACTTTGCCAGACCGATTCGTGCGGGGCCATCTGAAGAGGAGTCGGGGAGTACGCCGGTGGTGTCGGCGGTGGTGGACCGGACGGATCGTGGGCCGCTCCATTGCTGGACGAGACCTGCCGGAGGTGTGGACAGAGACCCCACGGCTGTTGGTAGTGGGGCACGTGACAGTAGCGGCTGGCCGGAAAATCGACTAGCGGTCTTGTCGAGGCCCTCCGAACATTCCGGAAGGCGCCCTAGTAGACTCAATGGCGAACAACAAAGGGTCCAAGAAGGGGGATCGCACCCTGCCGGACATGTTGGGCAGAAATGCCGCGAGACAGGATAGGGGGCAGCTGTCTCCGAGTCTTCCGGGCGGCTCCCACGGAGCGAGTGGAGGGGAGCCCCCGGTCACAAGATCCTTCCTTGAGTCCCTCTTCGGCACCTTGCAGGACGACTTCCAAACCCTCAAGCAGGAGGTGGCGGGTGAGGTCCGGGAGATACGACGGGACGTGGATGGCCTGGGAGAGAGAGTGGCTACGGTGGAGGGCGCTGGCCATGCCAGGGACGAGGAGATCACGCAGTTGCAGCAGGAGGTTATAAGGCTCCGGGACCAGAATCTTGATCTTCAGTCACATACCGAGGACCTTGAAACCCGTTCCCGGAGGAACAACATCCGAGTCCGGGGTGTTCCGTCCTGAGAAGAAGGGGAGGATGTAGCTGCATACCTGCGGGACCTATTCAGAGAGGTGCTGGGTGAATCGGATGATTTCCCTATTCGTATCGATAGGGCGCACAGAGTAGGCCTACAGCGCAGGGCCTCGGCGCCCCCCCCGGACATCTTGGCCTTCCTGCTGGACTATCCCCTGAAAGAACGAATACTTCGCAAAGCACGGAAGAGATTGTCCATGGACTTTAGGGGTCACCGTGTGGCACTCTACCAGGATCTTGCGGCGTCCACCCTGCAGAAACGCAAGGCCTTTAAAATTGCGACGGATTTTCTACGGGAGCATGGCACTCAATACTCCTGGGGGCACCCTTTCCGCCTTATTTTCCGGTGGAACGGGACTCTACACCAGCTGCGGTCCCTTCAGGATACATGTGGGGTGCTGGGTATCACTGCTACGGACGATGGAACTTTCACACCTCGCCAGCGCCGTATCACCAGGGATGGCTGGCAGACGATCCCCGGCCGACGGTCGTCGGCCTCCTCAACGCAACCGGGTTCGCCTACTGCAGCTGCGGACCTGGATGATGCACCACGAGCTATAGTCACCGACGCTGCGACAAATGAAGTTGCGCTGACAGCTTGAATGAACTCCGGGGGGAAATTGACATCGCCATGTCTGTAACGCAGGTTTGGAGGTTCGGGGGGGCGGGGGGACGGGGGAGTGCGTGGTGGCTGGACGTCCACTTTTTCTGACTTTCCACAGGCCTGTCCATCATGGACCGGACTTGGACAATGGTTTCTGGTGGGATGTTGGGGGATCCGGGGGGTGAGGTCGGGGTTGTTGAGACAGTTCCAGTTGCGGATGGGAACTGGGGTCCGTTTGGGAGTTGGAGGGGGGGAAACAGTTCTTGGGGGGATTGGGAGGGGGGGGACAGGCAAGGGGGGGATCCGGGTGTTGGCGGGGGTGGGGGGGGTCGTCCAGTGCACACTGGGGTTCCTTGTCATTCAGACAATCTATATGCTTCTTGGTTTGCTCAGACTTGAATGCCCCACTTACAGTTTTGACTTTCTATTTGATTTGCTGAAGAGAGGGAGGGGGACGGGGTGGGCTGTCCGGTGCAACATAATACAACAACAGTAATAGCAATAATGATAATAACAACCTGTTAATATATAGCACTTAATACCATACTTCTGCAGCTTCCCAGTGCTACAAACAACAGAAATTACTACTACTCAATTTAGCATGCCAATACCGCACAAGTGTAATCATGTAATATTTTAGTTCTTTGATTGACAGATTCAAATAGCAAGTTAAGTTGAGAAAATGAATAGACATATTTTAAAGAGGTAAGAAAATTACATATTATGGTTCTGACTCTACCTAATATGTGCAATATAGCTCATGCTCAGAGAGTTTACTTTTTATATTGTAAACACTGGCCTATGATACAAACAGAACCTGACTTTAAAGTCATTTTTGATTATATTCCATTGTTTGCATTTGAATACACAAGAAACATCAAATAACTTTTAGATACAGGACCCCAAGCCAAAGAAACCACTTATGAAGGAACTATACTCTGCATGAACTGTGGTCATTGCAATAACATAATTCGAGGGACCAGTATGACCCATCCCACCATGGGTGCACCCTTTAAATTGTTTACCACTGTCAGGTGCGATTCCAATAATCTCATCTACTTGCTGAAGTGCCCGTGTGGGCTCGCTTACGTAGGAAAAACGGAACGAAAACTAAAAACTAGATTAACAGAACATAGAAGTACTATAAGAAATCGAGTTGAGAAAGCTGCAGTCTCTGCGCACTTTTCTACATATAAGCACAATGTGAGCCTTTAAGATTCTTGGGTTTGGAAGTTGTCCCCATGAAGGAGGGCATTGACAACAGAAAAAGACTCTTACAAAGTGAAATATACTGGATACAAAAATTGGATTCTTGCCAGCCGAAGGGGCTGAATGTCGCATTATTGTTCTTGTTTCAACATTTGTTTTGTGTTATCTTTTGAATACTGTTTGGACACTTGGATATTCATTTAAACAGTATTGATTCATTTCGAGTCACATGTTCCCTTAACTTTCACCACCTTAAGATGGCCACAACTGTCAATTAGATTTTCTACTTCCTGTTTAGTGTTTCAAACTTCCGTCTTTACCTCTCTTCATTTGTATATATGGGGGCCAGTCACCAGGTGAGCACTATTCCACCGCTGATGCAGTATGCTAATTACAGAGACCCGCAGCACAGGTTCTAACTGTACCGAGCGGTAAGAAACAATTTAGTACACTTCCGGCTTTTAACCTTAACACACGCGTTAAGCCTATGTTTATGCAGCTTTAAAAACTACCTGTGTGCATTTTTCTTTCAACTTTGATACCGAGCCATAGAAAAAGTCCAGTATACTTTCGGCTCTCACTTCTGAATCATGTGTTATACCTTGGTCTATGCCGCGTTAAAAACCACTTGTGTGTTATTTTTAACTTTGATTGCGTTTCTTATTACCCATCACTTAACACAGTGTGTGTTAGCTACCTCGGCGTTCCGGTTCACTCTATGGGTCACCAACCCATTTGTAACACCATGGCATTCAAGATGCTGTTGCACTTTTTTTACCATTGTCGCTTTCACTTCACCTTTCATTTATTCAGCACGTTTCACAAACACGATGAGTCACGCCTTTGTATACTCCTGGCTTTTCTTGCTTTTAACGTGTTACTTGGTGCATGGTTCTTCCTGTTCTGAATCTTTCTCATAACTCTTTGCGACGTTTGGTTTATTCTATTGTTTAACATGCGTTCTAACGCGTGGAGAGTTTGACCCTTTTTCCACTCTACTTTACAGATGAAAGGCTTCCACTGATGAAGGGAAGAGTCCCGAAATGCATTGGGAACGAATGCCCATAATGACATCATCATATATGGATTTCAAATTGTTTGCATCTTAACTTGGAATATTCATATCAGTCACTGCATGAATTAAGAAACCTTTGTGATGTAACAAAGATCAACCATTAAATTTGATTAAAATTCAACCCACAGTCTACGTACCTATCCCTCTTGTGAATATCTATTAGGGATATTTTCCCAATGGAGCGCCAGATGGGGGTACTGTTATGTCTCTAGCAGTGCTATTTTACTTATATTGTAAAGATGCCATCTGAAAATAAGTGAGGAGAATTCAAACTGATAGTGGGAATTATCTATGTTCATGGGTAGGTATTAGTAAACTTAAAGCAGAAGGTTTAGTGTGACACTGGTCTATATAAAGACTACTCATTGATCAAAATTAATAGTTTTGCTTTGTGTGTTATAGAATAGAGGACGTTAAAAATGATTCTGAGGGCGTGGCCAAGATGGCGGGCTGAGTGGTCGCACTCCCTGTGAGCTCCGCCGGACCTGAGCCCTTAACCTACTGATTTAGCACTGGTCTCCCCCCCCGGAACCGTGCATTTGGCGAGATAAAGGCGCTGGATGTCGGAGTGGAGGCTGTGAGGGCGGAAATCGCCGGCATTAGAAGCTGAACGGTCCCGGAATCCTGGCCGGGTGCGAAGAGGGCCTTTGGTCCGGAGTGGAAGTAGAGCCGAGGCTTGGTTTGGGAGACCGCCCATCTTGGTGACTGCGGAGGAGCCGCCGTTGCTTCTCGTCGGACCCCGACCTTCACCACAGCACCCTACCCTGCGGCGAACCCCGAAGAGTTGGGCGGCTTGGTGCCCGGAGGCGGGGCATCGAAGGGGAGAGCCGCGGGGCTGGTCATCACGCGAGGCCGTGGCTTTGGCCTATTCCTCCGGACGGCGGAGGTACCAGGAATCGCAAGGCGCTGCACCCGCCCGATAACCCAGCGGAGGTACCCTCTGGGTATGGAACAGCGTCCCCGAAACCGCAAGTACTGAGAAGGAGGATCTCGCACATGGCGCCGAAACTGCGGCCTACTTCTCCGGGAGCCCCGGAGGCGCACTTGTGGAGGGATTTGGCGGAGATTGGATACCTGTATCCCCCCCGGAAAGACCCCTCGGCCGACGCCGATTCATCGCCTTTGAGAGACTGGGGAAGAAAGCTTTGGGTGTGAAAGGTCCGGTACAGACTTGGAGGCACGGCGGTGGTACATTTGGAATCAGCCCCATGCTGTGGCGCCTGAGAGGACTTTGCCAGACCGATTCGTGCGGGGCCATCTGAAGAGGAGTCGGGGAGTACGCCGGTGGTGTCGGCGGTGGTGGACCGGACGGATCGTGGGCCGCTCCATTGCTGGACGAGACCTGCCGGAGGTGTGGACAGAGACCCCACGGCTGTTGGTAGTGGGGCACGTGACAGTAGCGGCTGGCCGGAAAATCGACTAGCGGTCTTGTCGAGGCCCTCCGAACATTCCGGAAGGCGCCCTAGTAGACTCAATGGCGAACAACAAAGGGTCCAAGAAGGGGGATCGCACCCTGCCGGACATGTTGGGCAGAAATGCCGCGAGACAGGATAGGGGGCAGCTGTCTCCGAGTCTTCCGGGCGGCTCCCACGGAGCGAGTGGAGGGGAGCCCCCGGTCACAAGATCCTTCCTTGAGTCCCTCTTCGGCACCTTGCAGGACGACTTCCAAACCCTCAAGCAGGAGGTGGCGGGTGAGGTCCGGGAGATACGACGGGACGTGGATGGCCTGGGAGAGAGAGTGGCTACGGTGGAGGGCGCTGGCCATGCCAGGGACGAGGAGATCACGCAGTTGCAGCAGGAGGTTATAAGGCTCCGGGACCAGAATCTTGATCTTCAGTCACATACCGAGGACCTTGAAACCCGTTCCCGGAGGAACAACATCCGAGTCCGGGGTGTTCCGTCCTGAGAAGAAGGGGAGGATGTAGCTGCATACCTGCGGGACCTATTCAGAGAGGTGCTGGGTGAATCGGATGATTTCCCTATTCGTATCGATAGGGCGCACAGAGTAGGCCTACAGCGCAGGGCCTCGGCGCCCCCCCCGGACATCTTGGCCTTCCTGCTGGACTATCCCCTGAAAGAACGAATACTTCGCAAAGCACGGAAGAGATTGTCCATGGACTTTAGGGGTCACCGTGTGGCACTCTACCAGGATCTTGCGGCGTCCACCCTGCAGAAACGCAAGGCCTTTAAAATTGCGACGGATTTTCTACGGGAGCATGGCACTCAATACTCCTGGGGGCACCCTTTCCGCCTTATTTTCCGGTGGAACGGGACTCTACACCAGCTGCGGTCCCTTCAGGATACATGTGGGGTGCTGGGTATCACTGCTACGGACGATGGAACTTTCACACCTCGCCAGCGCCGTATCACCAGGGATGGCTGGCAGACGATCCCCGGCCGACGGTCGTCGGCCTCCTCAACGCAACCGGGTTCGCCTACTGCAGCTGCGGACCTGGATGACGCACCACGAGCTATAGTCACCGACGCTGCGACAAATGAAGTTGCGCTGACAGCTTGAATGAACTCCGGGGGGAAATTGACATCGCCATGTCTGTAACGCAGGTTTGGAGGTTCGGGGGGGCGGGGGGACGGGGGAGTGCGTGGTGGCTGGACGTCCACTTTTTCTGACTTTCCACAGGCCTGTCCATCATGGACCGGACTTGGACAATGGTTTCTGGTGGGATGTTGGGGGATCCGGGGGGTGAGGTCGGGGTTGTTGAGACAGTTCCAGTTGCGGATGGGAACTGGGGTCCGTTTGGGAGTTGGAGGGGGGGAAACAGTTCTTGGGGGGATTGGGAGGGGGGGGACAGGCAAGGGGGGGATCCGGGTGTTGGCGGGGGTGGGGGGGGTCGTCCAGTGCACACTGGGGTTCCTTGTCATTCAGACAATCTATATGCTTCTTGGTTTGCTCAGACTTGAATGCCCCACTTACAGTTTTGACTTTCTATTTGATTTGCTGAAGAGAGGGAGGGGGACGGGGTGGGCTGTCCGGTGCTTGTTGTTGCCTATGGATATCCGGACATTGGCTGGGCCTCTGGTTTTGACCGATCACTTCTGCCTCCCACGTGATAGTGCTCTATTCCCTATTATGTCACCTCTATCACACAGCAGCGTTTGTGCTCCTGCTGCCCTGGTACTGTGGGGCCCCATTGCTTTCTGCTACACCCCTTTACATGCCTACTGACACTTGCAAGGTAGTGACTCTGAATGTCCGGGGGCTGAATAATCCAGTCAAGAGACGGGCTGTGCTCTCACTTCTGGAGAATACCCAGGCGGACATTTGTCTTCTCCAGGAGACGCACCTCCTATCGCAAGACACGCACAGACTCCGTTCTCATAAGTTCCCTTCACAGTTCTTCTCCTCTTGTACTACTAAAACGGCCGGGGTGGCGATACTAGTAGCCAGACACTTTAGGGGAGAGGTCCTCCACAAGTTTACCGAACAAAAGGGCAGGCTCCTTGCATAGCGGTTCAAGATAGGGGGCCTCCTGTTTACGATCGGGTCCCTATATAGCCCTAATGAAAGGCAGGACCGCTTCCTGCAGACCGCAATCGAGGATATCACTTCCTCCCAGGACCGTCATATTATACTCAGCGGTGATTTCAACATGATCTTTAACTCTGCAATGGATAGATCGGCGCAACGCTCCCCGCAGGTAGGGGAACTCTCTGCGGACCGTAAGGCTCAGCTGGAGGAGGTTGACCTCCTTGATTTGTGGCGACACATGCACCCTATGGAAAGGGACTACTCATACTATTCCCATGCGCACAAGACGTACGCGAGATTGGACCTTCTTTTGGTTACCTCCCCGGTGCAGGCGCTAACCTCGGGGTCAGAGATAGGTGTGATCTCCCTTTCAGACCACGCCCCAGTTGAGGCTACGTTGTGTTTGCCGCCAGCCGTCTCTCGGCCCAGAACGTGGCGTCTACGTGACACGCTGTTACACAGGAAGGAGGTGGTGGTCTGTATTGAGGAGGCGATCCGGGACTATCAGTCCCATAATGATAACGCCGACACTAGCCGGGCCACGCAATGGGCAGCGCTAAAGGCGGTGATTCGTGGAAAATTCTTGGCAATTTCTGCGGTTGACAACAAAGAACGGCAGGCCAAGAGAGATGAACTCACAGGTCCGGTTAGAGAGTTGGAGCAGATACATCGTAGGACTGGGGCTCCCCGGATTTGGAGGCAGCTTAAGGAAGCGAGGAAGCTCCTGGCGGCCTTGGATCTCGATCGGGCGGAGTATGCGGCACTTCGGCTGCGTCACACCTTCTATACTGGAGGAGACCGCTGTGGCAAATTGCTGGCCCACAAGCTTCGGATGACACGTCAGAATCAGCTAATTAAGGAAATTTCTGATCAGGCAGGGAACATGGAGACGGAGGACACTCGGATCGCGGCCATTTTCTGCGAGTTTTATAAGGACCTCTACACTGGAGAGCCCCCGGATGAGATTGCTATGACTGCCTATTTGGATTCGGTTACGTTGCCATCCCTGGATCCTTTGCAGGCGGAGTATTTGGATAGAGACATCCGGATAGAGGAGGTGATCTCTGCTATTGCCAGACTTAAACATGGCAAGGCGCCTGGTCCAGATGGCTTCACGGCCCTCTATTATAAAACCTTCTGCACATCTTTAGCCCCTGTACTCACACATCTCTTCAATTCCTTTGCTGACCCCGGAGCTATTACACCTGATCCACTCCGGGCCTCTGTTACGGTAATCCCTAAGCCTGGGAAGGATCCGAAATACTGTGGGTCCTACCGACCGATTTCTCTTTTAAACATTGATTTGAAGCTATACACTGGGATTTTGGCCGCACGCCTCGCTCTTCACTTGCCCGGTCTCATCGACCCTGACCAAGCAGGGTTTGTCCCTGGGAGACAGACAGGGGACAATACGAAACGGATTGCCCACCTTTTAGAGAAAGCTTCCCGGATTCCGGGAGAACGAATGATGCTGGCGGTAGACGCCGAGAAGGCTTTTGAACGAGTCCATTGGCCCTTTCTGGAGCGCGTTTTAATGAAAGCGGGGATAGGGGATAAGTTCAGATCCATGATTCTTAACTGTTACAAGCAACCGTCTGCTGTAGTCCGGGTCAACGGGTTTACATCTGCAACCTTTGACATTGAACGCGGTACCCGGCAGGGCTGCCCGCTCTCGTCCTTACTCTTTGCTCTTTATATGGAGCCATTCGCTCAACGGGTGCGTGATAATCCTGCGGTGGCCGGAATCCGGATGGGGGGCTTCACAAACGCTATTAGCCTCTACGCAGATGATGTCATCCTGTCCATTGACAGACCCCGGACGGCTCTTCCGGCGTGTATAGAGGAATTGGACTCCTTCGGCATGGTAGCGGGGTTTAAAATGAATATGGGGAAGTCGGTGGCTTTAGACATCTCCCTCAAGCCGGCTTCCAGAGCCGATTTACAACACAGGTTTCCTATGCTTTGGTCTTAGGGTGCAGTACCTTATCTGGGGATTCAGATTGCGCCCACTCTGCCGGCCATGGTTTCGGCCAATTACCAAGCTCTAGGAGCAAAAATTAGGGAGGAATTAGGGCGATGGAATCGTGGGACACTCTCTTGGCTGGGCAGGATAGCTGCTGTCAAAATGACGATTTTGCCACAAATACTTTATCTTTTCCGGGCCCTGCCGCTCCAACCGGCGGTTGGGTGGATACCGCAACTACAGGCAGATGTTTCACGCTTTGTTTGGCAGGGTAAGAAGCCTAGAATGCGCAGAGCCCTCTCGCTGCTGGCCCCCGAGGCGGGCGGTTTGGGGATACCAGATTTCCGCAAATACTTCCAGGCTGCGCAGCTCCATTATCTAGTGGAATGGAGTAGGTGGGAGTCCGATAAACATTGGCTCTTCCAGGACCAGGCAGTGGCGGGGAGACCTTTACAGGAGATTCCTTTCTTGCGTCGTCCCTATAGGCCTAAAAACCTCTACGCTTTCTTTATTACGAGGGTCCCCCTACGGGTGTGGGACGCTACTAACCTTCCATACGGTCTCACCACATTCCCGTCCCCGCTCACACCGCTAGTAGACAACCCAGATTTCACGCCAGGACTAGAAAGAGGGGCGTTCACGCATTGGAGGCAGGTGGGGTGTCGAGCCCTTTGCCATTTGTATGGCCCTGAAGGGGTTGTCCCCTTCTCCCAACTCCGTCAGGAGTTTTCACTACCGGAGAGCGACCAACACCGCTATATGCAGGCTCGCCACTGGGCCCTCCAGCTGCAAGTGAGAGAGTCAGCCGATAGGCTTTTTCTTCCTTACGAAAAGTGGCTCTTATCGAGCACATCGGATGCCAAATTGATCACAGATCTCTACAAGCTTCTGCAACCACCTGCAACACACAGTTATCACCCCGGGAGGAAGCGCTGGGAAAGGGAACTGGGGAGGACACTAAGCCCTAGGGAATGGGAGCACATATCTTATAGGGCACGGCACTCGGCATACCACATGGGGCTCACTGATACTCTAACCAAGGTCTCCACCTACTGGTATTACACACCTGAACGAGTCCACAAATTTGATCATAACAAGGAGGACACATGTTGGAGGGGGTGCGGGCACCGGGGGACACTCACGCACATTCTATGGGAATGGCCTTTGCTGGAGCCTTACTGGAAGGAAGTGTTGGATAATATTGACACACATTTCAACATCGGATTACCACGCTTCCCTGCTTACACCTTGTTGGGGCTTCCAAACGGCTTGATGTACCCCCTCAGATCCCGTAGGGGCAGACAGATAGCGTTAGCTCTAGGCTCTGCAGTCCAAAACATTTTAATACACTGGCACACTGCTACGATACCGTCCACCACGGGTTAGCTCCATAGGCTGTGGCATGTGTTGGGGATGGAGAGAATGTCCCTCACGGTGGCGGGGAATGTGGAACAATTCAGTGAGCTCTGGCAGCCATTTCATTCCCTATTGCTCAAGGAATTTAGAGAACTCACCTGCCCTAGGTACCTCCGCCTTCTGCGGCTTCCGAGCCCGATGGGGCCTGCCCAGTGATTTGTTATTGAATTTTTTCTCCAAGTGAGGCATAGCTTGATGTATTTTCCTTCTGGTTGGGGACTGTGCACTGGACGAGGGGTGGGGAGGGAAGGGTAAGGGGAGTTGGCGGAAGGGAGTTGGGTAGTTGGGGTTCGGGGTGGGGTTGTGCGGGGAAAGTCATTTCATGCTGTGACGGAACATGATGTATATCTCAATGGGGGCGTAGCCCGTCAAGATGATCTTGGCTGAGGGTGCACTTGAGCTTTGTGGGTTATTTCCGCCCTGTCGTATTGCTCTTCGAAGGTATGTTTTGTCCCAACATGTTATGTCGAATAAAATACTTTAAACCTAAAAATGATTCTGTATGTCTGGAGACCCTTCACATGTTATCTAGACCTGAATGTGCAGCACCTACTTGAGCATCACCCAGCAAAACAGTCTTTATGTTATTCATCAAGAAAAACAAGCAATAACTAGAAAAGACGTGGCTCAATTACTTGAGCCATGCCAGATTCAAACCCCAACTTTCACCCAATGGACATCACTCCGTTTAACCCTAGACAAAAATGTTAACCTCAGGGAGCCACACTCAGGATACCTATTTCCAAGAAAACCATAATGGCATAGCACTAGCTATCCCTATTAAATAAAACTAAGATGCCCTACTATGGCATGAACATGGACAAATTCAATATGCAACTAAATCCTATGTCACCTGGAATTAGCCTGGACACTGATCTCCCCCTCAAGGAACACATCATAAAGACAATCACAATAGCCTGGTACCTGCTGTCAAGTTTAAATTATTTTTTATTTATGTTATGGAACTCCAAAGAGATCCAAATAAAAACACTTACAAATACACCTATGCTCAGGGAACATAAAAATGCACTTGGTAGTCATACAAATCCAAGTCAGCTTTAAATGACTGTACTATAATAACTTTAAAAAGATACACATTCTAAAACAGAACATTTCATTAGGGGGCACATGAAGTGATTGCAATGCTTCCAAGATCAATTGTATTGATAACTGCAAGCTTATGAGCCTCAACCATTTTCAAACATATAATAAAAGAGCTGGACAGACAAAATGGAAGTGGTTGAGAGCTTGAATACCATTATGGCATAAGTTATATTCAGAGGGGATTCTATACCATTTGGCCATACGGGGATTAAATAGGAGCATACTCAACCTCAGCAAATTCCAATCAATATGTGGTTGCACTCTATTTTCTGAGATAGAGTCAATTACGTTTTGAAAACCCGTTTTTTAGGCATGCCTCCTTGTTCAGGCAAAAGCTTAATGTTCATGTGGCCTGCTTTAGGTTAGCTTTTAATTGTGTTGTTTTTAATGTGAGGACCAAGCTGGAATCTAATTGAGCCTATCAACATAATAGATGAAATTTCAGTACACTAATGACTTATCTTTTTGTCTTCCAGATTTTTCTTCTTCATAAATAACCTTACTGTGCCTTCTTTGCTCCTTGCAAAGCAGGTGACCCAGTGTGCCACCCCACTAGGCCCTAGACAAGAGCACTCATTAATCCCATTAACAATTTTAAAGCGGTCACTTAAATCGCAGAGTTAACAGAAGTGATATTTCTTAATACTAACCCTTTTGTTAAATTTTAGAAGCCCCATTTAGCTACTCAAACCAGCTCCAATCTATAAAGTAGTAAGGTGAGGATGTGTGCTCTGTAAACCTCTAGTAGATAAGTACCGGTATAGTAGGCACCTAATCACTTGGCCTAAGATTTATCCATGTTATGCTCAATATGGGCCTTATAAATAATATTACCACTCATTCTAAATTAGTCTATCTGGGTTTCTTCTCATAAAAACACATGAATTTACAGAGTTAAATAATGAGCTAGCTGTTAAAGCTGCTGAAATTTTCCAAGCTCATCGAAACAAATCCTATGAGGTGGGGGAAAACGTTGGGAAACATCTTGCCTTAAAAACACGACAGGCTCAATCCCATAACACAATAAAAAGTATTAAATATTGCGGTCACAAATTTACTACTCAAAAAGAAATCGCTAATTGCTTCAAAGAATACTGTCGAAAACTATATCAAAACGAGGATGAACATACGGCTCATGAGACTGAGTTCTTAGTCAACTGGCTTAGCGAAACTAATATGTTACAAACTGTTGACGACGACGCAAGGAAAGAATTAGAGAAAGAGATTACTAAAATAGAGGTTGAGTTGGCAATAGCAGAACTAGCTGCAGGGAAGGCAGCAGGGCCTGACAAAATACCTCTAGACTTATATAAAATACTAGGTAAGACCATAACTCCATTTCTTCATGATTTATTCTTAGGCATCCAATGGCACGGAAAATCTCCAGAATCATGGCGACAAACAAACATAGCAGTTTTTAGGAAAAAGGACAAACCCCCTGAATTAACCACATCATACAGACCTATCTCGCTGATTAATTCAGATTCTAAAACCTACGCAAAAATTTTCGCTAACAGACTTGGCAAATACATTGAACAGTTAGTGTTTCCTTGGCAACACGGGTTTATACCAGGCAAAAGCACCACCGACCATATACGCCGAGTAATAACACTCTTCGATATAATGAAGATAGAGCAAGGTCAAATGCCTCTGATTTTATTAGACGCCGAAAAGGCTTTTGACCGGGTCTCCTGGCAGTATTTATGGGAGCTTTTAGCCCTTAACAATATCGGCCCGGTGTTCATAAAATCAGTGAAAGACTTATACATAGAAACATTCAGAGAGGGACCCGACAAGGGTGTCCGTGCTCACCACTTTTATTTGCATTATATATTAACCCCTTAATCATCAAATTATTAACATCACCAATGATAACTCCAGTCAAAACTAGAATATATAATACTAAAATACTTGCATATGCCGATGATGTAGCGATTCTAACAACTAATCCTACTGAGGCTATAGATGAAATAGGAGTAGTCACTAGAATATTTGGGCAGTACTCAGGGTACTCATTAAATCAAGACAAAACGATGGTTGTCTGTACCGACAATACGTCATACACAAGTCAATACAGAGTTGGAAATGCAAAATATTTAGGGGTTAATATCTCACCTAATACTAACGAAATGATCACACTTAACTATGATCCCGTAATCACAAAAATAAAAAAAGATCTTGTCAGAGTTAATAACCTTCAATTATCCATAATTGGTAGAGCTAACTATGTTAAAATGACAATATTCCCAAAACTACTATATTTATTTCAAGCAATCCCTTTCCTTATTGACAACACCTATATAAAGAAGATAGACCAAGTAATAACATCATTTATTTGGAATTATGGGAAGACAAGACGGGCCATAACCAAATTAGTGTTACCAACATCCCGAGGCGGATTAGCAGTCCCAAATTTAACCTACTACATGTGGGCCGCCATTTTGCAGCAGATGACCTTCTTAATTACATCTAAAACTCCAGATCAAACAAGACCTCTTCATGACATCCCCTCTATTTATGAACTCACATTAGGAAATACAGCACGAGGACTACTGCTAAGACAAATCGAGCCGTCATAATATAAAAAGATTACATTTAAAATAGTGACAGACGCATTCAAAATATGAACCAGAGTTGCTAGAGTACTATCAATACCTAAGTATACCAAATATACACCCTTATGGCGCAGCTCTATAATCCCGCAATATCTTAACGATAACATCACTAAACGCTGGGAAAAGTTAGGCATCGTCAATATTGGCGATTTCCTAAACTCAGACCGTAGAACTACCTTTGATGAGCTGCGCCTCAAATATCAGATTTACGCCTCAGACTACTTTAAATTTATTCAAATTTCCACATCACTCAGACAATACGCCACAAATATAAACTTACAATCGTCATCATTACTAGACCTGATGCAAAAACTATCGGTCAGAATTAGCGATATTTATGGGATCCTCATAAACAACCACCCAGATGACCTAGAGAAAATAGAGGAAAGCTGGGCTAATAAACTAAATAACTCTAATGTGGATATAGATATGGTGCTACAACTATCCTCTAAAGTTATACTTGCAAGTAATCTAAAAGCCCAAATTTATAAAACGGTATGTAACTTATACTATACACCGTTTAAATTGTTCTCATGGGGTAAGGCTAGTCATGACAAATGTCCTAGATGTGCACTCGGCCCCGCAAATTTAATACATATGTTTTATGATTGCCCAAAACTCGAACAACTAAAAGAAAGTATAGGTAAATACTGGGTCGAAATATTTGGCCGGGAGATCCAAACATCATCAACTTTGTTTGTATTGGGTTTTGATAGTTCTCTGGAACTCAATAATTCAGAAATATATACAACTTACTTATGCACAGCAATATACAGAATTATGTTAGCAGCCCGCTGGAAGGACACAGAGGCCCCTACATTTCAGGGATGGATAAATAGACTCCTGGCAATATACAAACTGGAAATAGCAATATATAAAACCAGAGGGAAAAAATCTAGAGCTAAAGGGGAATTGATCTGGGCTCCCGTAGCTAGTTGGTATAATCAGCAAAGGGCCTGACCCTAAAAACCACTTGAACTATGTAGAAATAGTTGTCAATTCTACACAGAAGCATGGAGTTGGACAATGAGGTTATTTTTCATGTAAATATTTATTTTAAACTATGCCCTTCTCCATCATCAATATACCATTATATCTGTCACATACAACAAAAAATAATTTGTACTATTAATTGTATTTATTGTATTATGTACAGCCTTTTATGCTTTCCTCTATAATTTGGGAAAAAACTCCATTATGTATACTAGAATATTTATACTATATGTGTTCATTGTTGTATATCTAAAGTTTGCTCAATAAAAATTCAAAAAAAAAAAAAGAACACATGAATTTACTTTTTGAGATAGATTGTAATCTTAAAATGATGAGTATTGGTGAATTGTTGCAAAGACTGCAGATAACTATTTAGACCTTTAGACGTAAGGCCCAAGATTATTGTGTCATCTGCATGGGGTAGGGAGGCTACTGATTTACCCCAAGTGAATGGTGCTATACCCTTGCTCTGTGATAGGTTAACAGGGATATTCAAAATATATAGAGAAAAGAGTATTGGGGCTAAGATGCATCTTTGTTTAAAAGTATTTTTGGTTGGTATATTCTTAGAAAGGCCCCAGTCACCAATTAGCAGTACTCTACACCAGGTAGAAAAGTGGAGTGTGATAACTAAATCTAACAGGATGCATTGGAAACCAGCCTTAAGAGATTTCTCCCCAGCAAAGATCTGTCCACTTTATCAAATACTGTGGAGAAGTCGATAAAGGCTGTCCATAAAATGTCTGTACCATTTCTACAAGAATGGGTTTTAAAAACTGCAATTCAAGCACTCATACTCTTTGTAGAAAATGTCATTATTTCTTGGGATGGGGGACTGTCCACATCAAGGAACAATCACAACTCTTGTCAGGATACCTTAGGGAAATGTGTAAAGAATTTATGCAATACCAAAATAGTAATAGAGTCAAAATACAAACATCCTGATCCAAATAAAAAACACAGAGTAAACTTTAATACATACAATTGCACCAAAACCAAAAAAGGAATTGGAAATATGATATTTTAAAGATTTAGGGTAAAATAGCACAATAAGTACAAAGTGCCAATGGTAGTCAATAGTTATTGTTGACCAAGACGTAGCAGCAGATCACAGCTAACGAACTATGGGCTGTAGATATGCAGGTGATTCCATTGGTGAAAAGAATGGACAAAGTGGGTCGGCAAATGATGTGGGATCTTGAACAGCTAGGTATGCGCATGTTAAACGGGATAATAAATCAGGACAGACCCGCAAATTGCACCTACATTGGTCCTAGCTCAAGCTCAATTTTGGACTACACTATAGTCTCCTTCCCCTCTTAGGGCTAATAATGAAGTTTCAAATTGTATGTTCTCCTGATAGTGATCACTCGGCACAGCACATTGAAATTAAAATATTTCCACCCAAACATTTAGAGGCCCCAATATTAGCAGGGGAGCTGCCAACAATAAATTTGAAACATTTAAGGTGGACGAGTGTCACACTACCACAAATAGCGTTGGATGCAAAAAATCTAATGCAAACGCTTGTCCCAGAAAACCAACTGACCGTTGAAATATGGACCACCTTCTTGAACAAATTACCAAAGGTAGGAGTCCCTGTCAAAATGAGGCATAATGGAAATAAGAACAGCCACCTCCGCCAGACATCAAGTGCTTTGAGAAGGTGTTTGAGAAAGTCACTGAGAGAGTACACGGTCATAGTTCACAATCCAAAGTATGGCAGGATGTTCGTTCCCTAAAGAAATTATACAAGAAACAAATTTGGAATGAGAAAAAAAATGAGGACATCAATTTTTGGACAAAAGTATTGCACAATGCAAAAAAATCAGACGCCAGAGCATTCTGGTCACAGGTAAATTCATTAAACAGAACCACAAATACTATAAGTACGACCTGCATCTTGGAAATGGCATGGGTACAGTATTTAATCAATACATTTTCAATAAACCCCATGATGCAGCCATCATCAACAGTAATCTCTGTATATAAAAGTTCAAACTCAGAGATTCAGTCCACTACTGTGTTTGATCTGGTAAATATCCCGTATAAGAAGCAGGTAGGCTTAGGCCAAACATCTCGAGTATACACAGAAGTAGAAATACTGCAAATAATAAAGAAAAGTAGGCAAGATAGCGCACCAGGACCGAACGGCGTCCCCCAGGCAATTTACAAGCAAGATCTCCATTATTGGGCCAGTAACTTTAACAATCTGTTCCGGTCGATCAATGACACCAGTCGGATTCCGGAAAGCTGGAGAGGCGCGATCATCAACCCAATATACAAGGGCATGGACCGAAAAAATCCAGCAAATTACCGCCTGTTCGCGCTGATTGATGCTGAGGCTAAATATTACGCGTCACTGGTGTTAACCAACCTTGCAAAATGGTCTGTTGATAAAAACAAAATCCCCGTAAATCAATCAGGGTTTCACCGTGGCATAGGCACCATGGCAAACGCCATAGCATTAAGCCTGATAGCCAAAAAAAGCCGAAAAGAGCCTCAAGCATTACATCTATGTTTTGTGGACTTTAAGGCGGCCTTTGATCGTGTTAGCCGAAAAACATTATGGGACAAATTAAAGCAGCAGGGTCTGCCAGATACAATCTTAAACCCAATAATGGACCTTTACACCAAAACTTGGATGCAGGTTACGGTCGACAATGGGCGAAGGGTAACACGGAAGATCACAACCAGTGAAGGATTAAAACAAGGCTGCATCTTGGCGCCCCATTTGTTTAATTTATTCATGGCTGATCTGACACCAAGGCTAGATGGGATCAATGCACATCCTCCACGGTTAGGAACTTTTCCCCTCACGCATCTATCCTACGCAGACGATGTTGTCCTCCTCAGTCAAACTAAAATAGGACTACAACGTCTCATGCATGAATTGGCTGAATATACTAAAAAGAATTTAATGGAAATAAACAGTAAAAAAACTAAGGTCATGATAATAACGCATCGTCGTATAAAACAGCTGAATTTCGCAATTGATAACAAGAACCTGGAAGTAGTGGATAGCTACAAATACCTGGGGATACATCTGGATAGATGGTTCACCTTCTCCATGCACTTTGATGCTATCAAAAAGAAAGGAAAAGCCTTGCTGCATGCATTTTGCATCTTGTCCAAGCAGCAAAAAGGCCCTCTGTTCACACCCCTTCTTACAGTTATTAAAGCCAAACTTCTCCCAACTATAGCTTATGGCAATGTGGTACATGGTGGAAGAAGTGCACCGCTACTAGATAAAATCCAAATAAGAGTGTATAAACGTGTATTCAGCTTACCATGTGATGCTTCACCAGCACAGGTACACCTCAAATTTGGATTACAGTCCCAAATATTACATAAAAAATATGAGACAATCAAATTTTGGTATAACAGCTGGTCCAATCGCGAAATAGAAATTAACTCTGCTATTTGGGAAGCTCTGCAAAGCAACTCCAAATCCCAGTACACGAAGTACCTAAACTCCTCCCTGAAAATTACCGAGATGGCGTTAATATGGAAGAGGAAGTTACCAGTAACATCTTTTAAGCAGACCGTAAAAAAGGCAGTCAAAATGCACTCGTTGATCGAAGACAAAACAACTCTAAGACACCGAGCACATGCTTGGATGATAATACAATCCTACAAAAGGCTGGTACCAGCTCCCTATCTAGGCCTTGCTTTTCCATCGCATTTAAAA
This sequence comes from Lissotriton vulgaris, assembly GCF_964263255.1. NCBI lineage: Eukaryota > Metazoa > Chordata > Amphibia > Caudata > Salamandridae > Lissotriton > Lissotriton vulgaris. The sequence continues at coordinate 322,008,083 of NC_141699.1, read as the reverse complement.
CTAAAGTATCTACAGCTACGCATGGGAAAACTGCCAACAATCGCTGACCAACCTGGTTGGAGGACACCGGGCCCGAAGGACTGTACTCTATGTGGTGCGGCAGCTCAAGACATCATCCAATTAATCTGCATTTGTCCAGTAATGGACTGTGATCGCCAGAATCTACTCAGGGTAAAGTTCAACGAAAAAGGAATTTGCACATGCCGCTCAGCGATATTACATGCGTTGCACTAAGCGGATCCACAATTCATTTGTCGAATAATCAAATATGTAATTAATTTTGAAAAAAAGCCAACACAAGCCTGAACTTTTGAACATTGAATTTGCACTGGCTAATTTAGAATAGCTTTCCGAAACTATTAGGATTCCAAGAATATTTGTGTTTTTAGCGTTTTAATTAATGGTTGTTTTAAAATTTGTATTCTTCTGTGTAAAAGTTCGCATAGGAAAGTTTCTCTTTTCACTTATCACTATATTGTAAGGGTTTTTATTTACTATACAATAAAGAATGATTATTATACTGTTGCACAGACTGGAGTGGAAATAGTAAATCTTACCCCTGCAAAGTCCAATGCTTTCAATACTTTTTCTCATAATGGAGGTGGAATTGCAAGTTTCACCCCTCCTAAGTCCAATACTTTCCCTACTGTTGACCTGTTTGTAGTGTGAATAGTAATTTTAACCTATCTGAAAGCCTACGTTTAACCTGCTGCTGCATAAACTGGAGTTTGAATAGTATGTCTGTTATTCCCAGACTCCAATACTTTTCATAACATTGTGTAAATGTATCTATTATTATTTTTAAATGTTATTTTATTTATTTTTCATTCTTTGTGTGTGTGTGTGTGTGTGTGTGTGTGTGTGTATATATATATATATATATATATATATATATATATATATATATATATATATATATATATATATATATATATATATATATATATATATATTACCTACTGGCGTTCGCCAGTAGGTATATATAGTTAGGATTTTTTCCCTATGGGATTTTTGAAAATTCTATGTCTAATAACTTTGGCGTTTGTGGACGGAATCGGCTGAAATTTTCAGGAAAATGGCACATTTTGTTTCTGAGCAGCCCCTGAAAATTTGGTGGGGTTTCGTCAAGGGGGGGCCGAGAAAAAAGGGGGGTCCCAAAACGCGTTTTTCTCATTCATTATTCCATAGGGCGGTTGGACTCACTTTTAGCTCGAACGGCTGAATGGATTTGCACGAAACTTGGCAAAATTGTAGGGACTGTTAGCCCGATGTGCCTTTGCTAGGTCTCAATATATGTGCTCCAGTAGTTTTTGAGAAATTAACGTTCAAAACAAGATATATATCTGTAACAGCGCTCCGGGCAGCGATCCGGTCCGCTTACTTTTCGCGAAACGGAACTTTGCGCGCAGAAAGCTGATTGGCTCTCCGGTGTCTGTCAACATTCTAAACAGTCCGGAGCGGCCGCCATCTTATCTGTCGGTAGGATCGAGAGAGAAGAAGAGGTGAAAAACGAAGGGGGAATTTAATGAAAGGAGGCAAGGTATCCCCCTCTTGACCCCCTAGGAATGTTGTTGGGGTTATTAAAGGGTCCCGTGGGGAAAATAAAAAAAAATGATTTTTCACGGTAGAAGCGCTTCACGGGCCACGAACTGGGCCGCAAACTGGTAGCGAAACGGGAATTCGCCATTTTGTGTTTCGTTTTAATTAAATTACTAGGTATAAGGGGGTGCGGGAGACGTATCCTAATCCCCTATGTTTCCTGAGGGTGGCTGAGGAGGCTCATATATGTTGATACATCTCTTCCAGCGGCTGCGCCATCTTGCTTTTTTTCCAATGCCACAATTTTGTCGTGCACGGCAGCCATTTTAGATGCCAGGCTGGTCCCAGGCTATCACCTACCCCTGCGGATGTAGTTTATGGCCCCAGCTGTAGAGAATTCAGACATGCCAACCCTCCCGATTCAGGCGTGAGACTACTGATTTCAGTGCTAGTCTCCCGCCTCCCGATTTCTGCAAGCAAAAACCCGGGGGCATATTACGAACAACTAGCGATAATTTTTGTCTCTAACTTGTTTAGAGACAAAAATTATCGCCGCACATCGGCGATTTTTATCGCAGATAAACTTTGCTATTATCGCAGAAAAGTCAGCGATATTCATGTATTATCGAGCAAATGCTCTTAGCCATGTTATCCACCTCCCATTGGATAACATGGCTAAGAACTGCTCAGGGCAGGTGTTAGATTTTGGAGATATTCGCGCTTAGCGCGAATATCTCCAAAAGTTGGTAATAGGAGATAGCGATGGTTAGGGACTGTTTCCAGTCGCTAACATCTTGGCACGCCCACTTTGCATGTCATTAGTGATAAATATCACTGATATGCAAAGCGGGGCCCAAGATGGTCGCTATCACCTTTTAGCTGTCACTAACTGGTGTTAGCGACAGCTTGGTAATAGGGAGATAATTTTATCTCTTTTTTTTTTGGCTTTTAAAGTCTAAAAAGCGGAAATAAACCCCCTTGATAATATGCCCCATGATTTCTCGGGGGTTTCAGCTGACAGGGCTTGGTATTGTGTTACGTGCTAATTCTTCCAGGAAACGTCAGAGGGTCGATGCAGGGGTTCTAGAAGGGGTGATAAACCATTTAAGCCTCATGAACAAGCGCATGGTCTTTTAAAGATTTGTGAAGTACTCGGGGCGGCGGTGTGTGTGTGCCCTCTTTCAGGAGCGGGCGGGGGGGGCACTGCCAGCAACTTGCCAGGCCAGGCAGTGTTCAACACGTGCGTCACCCTTTCTCTGCCTGCTATTGCGCTCCATGCTTCGGAAAGGTAAGAAAAAGAACGTGCATTTGAGTTTGAAATGTCCGATCTTGTAGCAGTACACTTGCAAAGCCCACACATGACAATAACCCGATTCAAGGCCCCATTCACCCGATTTTTTAAACATATATAGCACTCCAACAAAGTTAGATTTTAAAACTTTATTAACATTTAACTATAATGAATGGAACAAAAACTGTAAAAACATTTAAACATTTTTCACCCAAAAAAGCAACAATGGTCAGAAGCTGTCTTTTGTGCGAATAGTCCCAAGGCAGCACAACGTGCAGAGTTCTGGACGGCACCCAGGTGATGTCGCCTGGGTGCCGCACTGGTTTTGGGATCCTACAATGCTGCTCCGAAAATTGGCGTGGGGCGTCCCGGGTGGTGCGGGGGGAGGCCTCGTCAGTAGCGGTCTGTTGTGCGAATAGTCCCAAGGCAGCAGAACGCGCTGAGATGTTGATGGCACCCAGGTGATGTCCAGTAAACTGCCGCACTGGTTTTGGTATCCTACAATGCTGCTCCGAAAATTTGCGTGCGGCGGCCCGGGGGGGGGGGGGGGGGCGTGGGGGAGGCGGCGTGAACGGGCCTCCCCAGGTGGCGGCCATCCAGCTGAGTTGCGCCCGCTCTTGCGGCTACAGCGTCTCGCTCACCATGTTGTTGAGTTGCTCCCACTCTTGCAGTGCAGCGATAGGCGCCTGCCACAGGACTCTTAAAATGGCGGACGGCTCTTCGGTTTTGGGCCTGGTGCACTGAATGGCCCTGGGACACCTTGGAACTCGGACGCTTGCCTGCTAGGGCTTGGGCTCCATTCTCGAAAAGCGTCCCCTCAGCTGTGAAGATTCTACAAAAGTCTTGGGGGCCCCCGACTCCCGCAGGCTTCCGGTGGGGAGCGGCTGCCATGATTGCTCGCGGAATGACCACGACGGAGCCACGAGATGGTGGTGCTCTCATGCTGACGCCAACTTCAGTCTGAATGATCCAGAAACAAGGTGGGGCTTTCATCATTTGGGAAAAAAAAATGTTCTAAACCAATGAAAAGTGTTATTTTTAGGTCATATGACCAAGCCTTCCATCTTTAGGAAACCAAAAGTAAAATGTTCCAATGAAAAGTTTTATAAACAAGTCACATGACCTGTTATGCGGCATAGGGCTACAAAAAGCGTAGAAAATCCGTTGGCACGTGAGGCGGCGTCAGTAGCGGACCGATGTGCGAATAGGCCGAAGGCAGCACAACGCGTCGAGATCCGGATGGCACCGAGGTGGTGTCCAGCAAATTGCCGCACTGGTGTGGCCATCCTACAATGCTGCGCCGAAAGACGGCGTGTCCAGCTGAGTTGCGGTCACTCTTGTGGTACAGTGACTCGAACGCGCCGAGATCCGGATGGCACCGAGGTGGTGTCCAGCAAATTGCCGCACTGGTGTGGCCATCCTACAATGCTGCGCCGAAAGACGGCGTGTCCAGCTGAGTTGCGGTCACTCTTGCGGTACAGTGAGTCGAACGCGCCGAGATCCGGATGGCACCGAGGTTGTGTCCAGCAATTTGCCGCACTGGTGTGGCCATCCTACAATGCTGCGCCGAAAGTCGGCGTGGGGTGCCCCGTTGGCTTATGAGGTGATGTCAGTAGTGGACCGATGTGTGAATAGGTCGGAACCAGCACAAGGCGCCAAGATCCGAATGGCAAGTCCTGGATGTTGAGTGCCTCAGTTGAGATTTCTGAGCAGTGCTTGTAAGACTGTCTGAAGCTTATTTGCACCTGCTGCAGCTTCACTATTGCCCTTGTGTGGCCAAAGGTCGCACATGACATAGGCGGCCGGCTCCCGAGGTCCGGCGGAACTTTTTTCCTTTTCCTTTCTGCTTCTTTTCCTACAATCCGTTTCATCTGAAGACACGACCAGGTCCCTGAATGTGTGCAGGGGGACGCTATTGATTGAATGAAAATGGCGGCTTGACACAAAGCTGACTCAAGCGTTGCTGTTGATGCTATACAGACAAAAATTGGTTTTCAGTTTGTACATTCTTCAGGATTTTTTTTTCTATCCAAGTCTGATTGAGAGTTTGTAGAAAAATGGCTTTAGATTTTCCACATACTACTCTTCAACATTCTTCCTAAATGTAACAATGTCAAACTCACTAGGAGAACGGCTGTTTCTGTTTCCTTTCAAAATGCTGCCAACAATATTTTCTGAATGGAAGACACCATCTTGTAGCATAAAGGGCCGAAAGGGGTTCTGGTCTGGCCGATGGTTGGTGGAGACATTTTGACTATATCTTGGACTTGCCCGGCCTCGCCCAAAATGGCGCCGGTATAAATGGGACTCGTAACTCCTTGCCCGCAAATGTATATCTAGAAAATGTTATTGTAAGTGGCCATGTCGTATTTTAATTACAAAATGTACGTCCACCGATTCCGCAACTGTTAGACACCTTTGTTCTTGCAACCTAATGGCCCGCTCGTTACGTTCCTCTTCAGTGTAAATGTCTCCTCATCATATACGATTTCAGTTTGCTCCGTGGCCGCCCCACGTGGTTATAGGCCCGTATTTGTATACTGACATTTTCACAATAAAGGTTTTTAAAACAAAACACGGTAGTAGTATTTACATTGGTAAAGTTTTTACTTTTAGTCACTGTTTTCGAATCAGTAAAAGGCAAGTGAAATAAAGCAGTCCAATTACATGACGGATAAAAGGTATAATATGTAGGAACGCAGTAAAGATAAATGGTCAAGGGCAGTTGTGTTTTTCATTTCTGGAACATAAAGTGATCGATAAGAATCTGATAATCAGGCGTATCGGCGACTAAGACAGCAGGCCGAGTCTCTTTTACTCAACGGCTCCGTCATGGAATGAAGAAACAACCTTTTTCTCGAAAAAGGAATATAATTTACTTGCAGGACAGTTGTAAATTTTCCGGGAAAGTACATTAGCCTGGAATATTGTAACATATATGTTTTAAAAAAAATAATGTTCGAAAACAATAAAAAGCGTAATTTTTAGGTCATATGACCAAGCTTTTCATCATTAAAATAACAAAAGCAAAAAGAACCAATGAAAAGTTTTATTAACAACTCACATGACCTGTTATGCTTACGTTACGCGCTGCGCGCCGCGCCTCGGATCACTTCCGGGTGCGCTAACGCGGCGTGTCATATAACGCATTACGCAACAACGTAGGTCAAGAATATAGTCAAAATGTCTCCACCAACCAGCGTTCGGAACACAACCCCTTTCAGCAGTCCAAAAAGTTCTGTTAAATGACAACAGAGGGGACAGGCAAGAAGAACCATCAGTCAAAGAGGGGAGGGCAAGTTCTTCTCTTCCGGGTCATGTTGGGGCGCTACCGGAACTGATCGAATTGGTAGTCTACAGTGTTTCTGGATGTTTCAGACTAAAACTGGCGTCAGCATGAGAGCACTACCATCTCGTAGCTCCGTCGTGGCCATTCCACGAGCAATCATGGCAGCCGCTCCCCACCAGAAGCCTGCGGGAGTCGGAGGCCCCCAAGACTTTTGTAGAATCTTCACGGCTGAGGGGACGCTTTCGAGAATGGGACCCAAGCCCTATCAGGGAAGCGTCCGAGTTCAAAGGTGTCCCAGGGCCATTTTAGTGGACCAGGCCCAAAACCGAAGAGCCGGCCGCCATTTTGAGAGTCCTGTGGCAGCCGCCTATCGCTGCACCGCAAGAGCGGGAGCAACTCAACTACATGATGAGCGAGACGCTGTAGTCGCAAGAGCGGGCGGTAAACAGCAGAATGGCGGAAGATGCACAGTGTAGCAAAAGCGGGCGGAATGGCAACTGAAACGGTAAAGGGGCGCCCCACTACAGCGTGTCTTCAGGTCAAACGGATTGTGGGACAAGGTCCAGAATTGAAGAGTCATCAAAAGGCAAAAAGTTCCGCCGGACCCCGGGAGCCGGCCGCTTATGTCGGGGGCGATCTCAGGCTACACCAGTGCTATAAGAGTTGGGGAGGGTGTCGGAGCCAAGCGTCTTCTCCGAGTCCATGGCCATCACACCGCCCCTCAGGGGCCTCCGTCAAGCTGTTTAGGAAGGTAACATATCACATTGTTTTCTAATGCAGTCAGGTCCACAAACGACACTCACTTACTTTGAGAATAGTGAAGCTGCAGTAGGTGGAAATAAGCTTCAGACAGTGTTACAAGCACTGCTCAGAACTCTTAACTATGGCACCCAACATCCAGAACTTATGCCATTTGAGAATGGCAGTGACATTGAAGCAACTCAGGGACCCAAACCATTAACGTACTTTCACGTATGAAAAACTTACTTGGGGAGGGGGCAGGAGCGAAGCGCCCCCTCCCAGTCCGCGCCACCACACCGTATGTTGAAAATCTGAAGCCATCGTTCTACAAAGTCAACCAACCTTGGATTGAAAAATCTAGAAAAATGTACAAACTGAAAACCAGTTTTGGTCTGCATAGCATCAGTAGCAACGCTTGCTATCAGAGTGCATGAGTTTCATGCTCGATCGATTGAGCTAGCCGGATCGGGCAATAAAAAGTATAAAACAGTTATGTAAATAGTTATTTAATAAAATGTTTTACCCTGTTTCTTTGCTGGTGTGTTGTCTATATTTTTAATATTTGCATAGGGTTTGTCGTTATTTTGGGCGGGGTGGGTGACGGAGTCGAGCTGTCTTGCAGCCCTCATGGTGTGGAGCTCAGTTCATCTCACTATTTTCGTAGTTCTCATGAAGGGTTGTTCCTAATATTTCGATTTTAGCGAGGTCAAAAAGAGATCCAATTAGTGGCCTACTGATTTTGCTCGATTACTTTTATTTTTTTACACGATTTTTCACTATCTGCAAAAACTAAACAGAGTATTGCGACTTTGTGCTTGTTTGTAAATAGAGAATGATCCAAAGAGAACCAATTCTAAAACAGTAAATGCTTGGATAACAATCAATCAAATGGAGAGACAAGCAGGCACGACGGATTACAACGGGGGCAAAGGCCTTCGTTAACTACCGTTCAGTATCTGCAAAGAGAGAGTACTACTAAGAGAAAAGAGGGGAGGGGGGGGGGCAGCGTTCAAAGCACATCAGCGTGCATAAATACGAAAATGTTTTTATCTATCACGTACTTGACATTTTAAAGCTTTTCATATTTGCTATTAAAAAACCAATGAAATTCACAGAAAAAAACATAGGTTATAGTGGATATATAGTTAGGAATTTGCACTTACAAAACCTTGAAAATTCAATGAAAAAACCATTGGTTTTAGGCCATATATAGTTAGGGATTTGCATTTACAAAACCTTATTTTACTCGCATAAAACCATTGAAATTCCATATATAGTTATAAGCGCTAACTATATATCGCGCACCCGCAATCCACTGCTGATGATGTCACATATTACATCATTCATGACATGGTTAGTGACATCACTGATGACATCTCAAATGACATCACTGATGACATCACTGATAACATCTCATTTGACATGACTGATAACATCACTCATGATATCATTCATGTGATAATACCATGAACCTCTTCAGACTCTAATATAACCTTAGATACAATCAGTGTAAACAGACAGTCACAGACTGTCACTCATCCATGGAGTTACTCACACACCTAGTCAGTTATGCCAAAAATCAATCACACCTCCATTTTCTCAACTATACAGTTATACACACCTTACTTATTCAAACATATACTAACACATATTTACTTTACTCTCTTATACAATCTCTGATACATGTTCTCAATGATCCATACAGCCACTCACACATTCACTGGTTCTTATGCACAGTTATTTATAGATGTCAACTCTCACATGTACTGTGTTTTACATATGTACTTAATTTGACATGTAGCACTGAGATATCCATTCACTCACTAATACACTCATGCACAGTCAACCGCCCATACAGCTGTTTCCACATACACTTTTGAATCCATACATATAGTGAATCAACTACTCACACATCTATGTACAGTCACACACCTCCCAGCCACCCATACACACACACTCAGTTTCCCATACAAATACTTGGACAACCAATGAATAACCCATACAGTTACTCATATAGCTACTGATCAACACATGCAGCAGTTTACAGAACAACAGACATAATGATGCACAAATTAAAACAGTTTAGTCACTAACCCATGCACTCAGTGAGACACATTTAATCACTCACTCATACAGTCAGTCATGCACCTACCGAATCCTTCATCCAGACACTTATACATCCACTCATTGTTCAATATGTAAGACATATTTTAACTTTACAGAAACATACAGTCACTGGATGTTGTCATCAGTGATGTCATCAGTGATGTCATTTGAGATGTCATCAGTGATGTCACTAACCATGTCATGAATGATGTAATATGTGACATCATCAGCAGTGGATTGCGGGTGCGCGATATATAGTTAGCGCTTATAACTATATATGGAATTTCAATGGTTTTATGCGAGTAAAATAAGGTTTTGTAAATGCAAATCCCTAACTATATATGGCCTAAAACCAATGGTTTTTTCATTGAATTTTCAAGGTTTTGTACGTGCAAATTCCTAACTATATATCCACTATAACCTATGGTTTTTTTTGTGAATATATATATATATATATATATATATATATATATATATATATATATATATATATATATATATATATTAAACGGACTCCTGGCAGTACTAACGCTCATAAATCAGCATGACACCAGAGCCGGGGCCCAAATGTTCGTTCAAGGTGCAGATATTTTATTGGCACACGGAAAACCCAACGCGTTTCAAAGCTTTCGCCTCTTGCTCACGGGTGAAGTGTTACAGTGGCCATTCCATATTTAAAGTGATACAAACATCAGTAATGTGCACGTGATCATCAATAGACATTGAAGAGATACTTTGTAACAAACAAGGTTTTTCGGTATCGTGTTATCAGGTTGCACAGCATAATACATATAATGATGTTATTGGGAACACAAATGAAAAATGAAAAAGTGTTTTTCACAATTCAAAAAAAATATATAAACACCGTCTCATGGATTAACATTTTTGGACAACATAAAATCGTTTCCATATTTGCAAATTAAATCATATTGGTTTCACAGGAAGGCAATCTATGAACTTCATAGAAGTTCATATGACGTTCATAGATTGCCTTCCTGTAAAACCAGTATGATTTAATTTGCAAATATGGAAACGATTTTATGTTGTCCAAAAATGTTAATCCATGAGACGGTGTTTATATATTTTTTTTGAATTGTGAAAAACACGTTTTCATTTTTCATTTGTGTTCCCAATAACATCATTATATGTATTATGCTGTGCAACCTGATAACACGATACCGAAAAACCTTGTTTGTTACAAAGTATCTCTTCAATGTCTATTGATGATCACGTGCACATTACTGATGTTTGTATCACTTTAAATATGGAATGGCCACTGTAACACTTCACCCGTGAGCAAGAGGCGAAAGCTTTGAAACGCGTTGGGTTTTCCGTGTGCCAATAAAATATCTGCACCTTGAACAAACATTTGGGCCCCGGCTCTGGTGTCATGCTGATTTATGAGCGTTAGTACTGCCAGGAGTCCGTTAAATACTTTGGGAGGTGGCGATCCCGCCGGGAGCCTGCTGAGGAAAGAGGCGAGAGTCAACGCTAAACGAGTGTGTGTTCATATATATATATATATATATATATATATATATATATATATATATATAAATGACACGAACTCCGTTATGCCCCGAAAACAGCTCCAGAACACCAACGAAACCGGACCCAAATGGAAAGTTTGCAAAATATATTTATTTCATCCTGGGGGGGGCGGAGCTTGCCGGCGTCCATGGTGGACGTGTGGGCGAGGAGCTCCTAGCCTTTGCCCCGTTTCCATCCTGTTAACTTATCCTGGGAAGTGCCTAAGAAACTCTACGGCCTGCTATTGACCCCCTGCGGCCCCCGGGAGTGATCGACGGAGGCCGGGGCCCGGTGCGCTGCGGTACTAGGTCACCCTCGCTGATGTGATCCGGCGGCGACGGACCAGGCCTGCATCCCCGGCCTTTTCTGTGAAGGTGTCCGAGAGGCGTCGCTCGACGTGCGGCCCCTGATGCCCTTGGGCTGTCCTGGAACTGGTGAGCGCCTTCACGGAGGGAAGTATCCTGTAAGCGGCGATCGGCCGCGCACTGCCCCTCGGTTGGTCATACCCCTGGACGGTGGACTAGGGACCCTGGAGCACCCTCGGCGGTGCGCCCCGGCTGCGCTTCCCGCCTGCGCCTGAGGCCTTCTGCTGGGATACCCGCAGCGTGACTTGCGGAGCAGCGGGGAGCCCTATTGTTTTGGCCGCCCTCCAGGCATAGCGGCCTGACACTGGACAACGAGGGGGAAGCACTGCTCTGACCGAAGACCGAAGCGCCATAGGGGAGTACGAGGACTGAGGGTGTATTCACTGTTGTGCCGTGCCCCAGTGTCGGGCCCCCTGTGGATACAGGAGACTCCGGGTGAGTGCGCAGCAGGTACGGCACTGCGGACGCCTCTGCGTATTAGCCTCTGGTTGGCACCGATTTGGGACCCGGCCTGCCTTGGTGACGCCCATTTGCCTCTCAGCCTGCGGCCTATTGCCTGGACAAGGAGTAGTGGATGTGATGCTATCGATGCAGTGGGGAGCTCCTGTTTCACACAGGCCTTGTCGGGCAGGTATTTGTGAGCCCGGACAGTGTTCACTGGGATCCTTGTGCTGCAGAGAGTGGGTGTAGTCTTGGATACCTGATGAAACCAGGACCCCTGGAGACCCTGGCAGCTAGAGATTGACGCAGTGGGGCCGCGTTCTGGAATGGTCGCTGCGGTGGAGTGAGGTACTCTGGATTGCAGGACAGGCTAGCCACGCACCTGTGGGCACACCTGTGGGCGACGCACTCTCCTTGGGACTCGGTGCTTGAGACGCACGCCATTTTCTGAGACGTCGCTGGCCTGCTCCAACTGGCTTTGAGATCTAGCGGGAAGTGACCTTCCGATGTCCCACAGGGCCACAATGGGCAAGAACGACAAAACGCAGCCCAAGCTGTCCTTCGAGCAGCGACGCACCAAGGGGATGGAGGCACCAGTCGTGGATGCGTCCCCGCGGGGGGCTGCCTCCAACTCTTCGCCAGGTGCGGATATCCGAGACCTGTTGATCTCAATGGAAAAAGGGCTGCAGGACAGCATTGCGTCCATTGGTACTAAAATTGACGCCCTAACATACCGTATGGACCGCATGTCGGAACGTGTGGACAAACATGCTGAGCGGATCGACATGGCGGAGAGGCAGCTGACGGAAGTGGAGGAGGCGCAGTCGGAGTGGGACAAAGACCGCAAGCAGTTCGGCAGACTCCTACAGGTGATCCAAGACAAGTCGGAGGATTTGGAGGCGAGGTCGCGGAGATCCAACATTCGCATCACGGGCGTGGCGGAGACCACACAAACTGGCAAGATGGAGCTGTTCGTGGAGAAACTATTGAAAACCTTGTTTGGTGACGAGGTGTTCTCCCCAATGTTCATAGTGGAAAGGGGCCACCGCACGCTAGGGCCCAGGCCGAAACCGGGTGCAAACCCGCGACCTATAATTGCGAAGCTTCTTAAATATAGGGATAGAGACACAGCACTACGGCTAGCCAGAGACAAAGGCAAATTGCAGTACGAGGGAATGGATATCTCTATCTATCCGGATTTCACCGCGAAAGTGCAGGAGGAAAGGAGGCAATTCGCTCCATACAAGAAGAAGCTGCGAGAACTTGGGTTGGATTATGCCATGATGTATCCTGCGAAGCTTCGGATAAACAGGCAAGGGCATTCTCATTTTTTTACTGACCCCCGGGAGCTACAAAAGTCTCTGAAGGAATGGTCCAGGGAGCGCAGGAACAGCCCGAGAAGCGACCATGACGACGGCAACGCCTCCTCGCAATTGGACGAACAGGAATGATTGCTGGTCGGCTGCTTTGCTTTGGGTGGACCTTTGTGCTGATTGGGCCGCGTCCCCCCCGGGCCTGGCTCGGACTTTGTCATTGCTGTGATCGCACGGTGGCGGAGCGGACGCTGCCCCTGTGCGGTGGAGCCAGGTTGATGCCATGGAGTTACCCTGCTGGGTGAGATTTTTCCGATTTCTTTCAAAGACATGGGATGCCTGGGGTCGTTTTCCAATATGGGCTGTGGTCATTCGACTACTGGATGTGGTTGGTTGGTTCTCTGCCATGGGTTGCAGGTAGCCTTGAAATTTGCGCTGAGCCACGAGTCGGGGAGGGAGGGTGGAATTGTGCTTTTCTCGACTGCGGGACGCATGTTGGCACTAAAAGAACGGAAGGGGCGGGGCGCTGGGTTGCTTTGAATTGCAGTATTGAACTGACAGATAACTGACTTTGTCTGGCAACGTCTGCCCCTGTGCTTTTGGCACTAGAGCTCTTGATAGAGCTGATTAAGGGTTTTTCTTAGTTGAGGTATTTTCTCAGGGGGGGATGGTAGGGGTGATGGGACTATGTCTGACAAGGTTGGGGTGGTCGGCTGTGGGCGGGGGGAGGGTGACTGTGAACTGGGAGTTGCTGGGGGTGTTGTCTGGGAACATTGGGAAGTTTTGGTTCAGGGGTCTGCAGAACTTGAGGCTGTGTTATTTGTTGCTACTGCTTTGATGCTGCCTGTATTGCTTGGGGGTGTGAGTGATCCTGCGGTTTACTACCTGCTTGTGCTGAAGTTAGATGGAGGATAATGAGGGTCTAACTGGGGACGAACGTCCTGATCTACTGAGGGTTTTAACATGGAATGTGCGGGGTCTCAATGACTACCGCAAGCTCAGAAAAGTGATGAGTTACCTACACAGACATAGAATAGATGTGGCTCTCCTGCAAGAAACACACCTCCCCCTAACTGGCAAGATGTTGTCCGCGAGAGGGCTGGAGGGCAATTGTGTGGCAGCTGGTTTCACTACCCACTCTAGGGGGGTGGTGACGTGGGTGAACCCCCGCTCGCAATTACAGTTCACACCTTTACATGTGGACCCAGAGGGTAGGTACACTGTCACACGGTGCACAGGCAAGGGACATGATTTCATTGTGGTAAATGTTTACGGTCCCAACTATGATGACCCTGCCTTTTACACGGCCCTTGCTGACACATGCAGGACATATTTAGATTCTAGAATGATATGGGGTGGGGATTTTAACTTTGTGATGCATCCGGATCTGGACCGCTCGGCTGGCTCGGGCCATAGCCCAGCGGCAGCTGCCGTTCTTATGCGCTCGGAACTCATCAAGTTAGACATGGTAGACCTATGGCGGCACAGACACCATGGCAGGGGGGGGTTCACTCATTACTCGGCTTACTACAACATACACATGAAGATTAACTACTGGTTTGTGTCCTCCGCCTTACTGAACTCGGTTAAAAATTGTACAATTCTACCACGCACGCTGTCCGATCACTCGCCACTGGTCCTGCTCCTTGCTGCTCCTGCTAGGAAGATTCCACCGTTCACCTGGAGGTTCCCGCCCTATTCCCTCCTGGATGAGGCGTTCAGAGGGGAGCTCGCGGAAGACATACAGTCGTTTTTTGACACCAACTTGGGGTCGGTAGATAGTTTTCATACTGTGTGGGACGCCTTTAAGGTTTACATTAGGGGAATGACGATGGCAAAACATTCTGGGGTACTCAAGTCCATCAGGCATAGACTCAAAAGCCTAGAGGCACAACTAGCTGACCTGGAGGGGCTCCACAGGTGCACATCGGATACAGCCACAGAAGAGCAGATTAAAACACTGGTCACAGAATTCAATGAGGAGGCTGACAGGGAGGTTAAGCACATGGGGAAGTACGCCACTGCGTGGACATATGGGGAGCGAGATCGCCCAGGTTTGTTATTGGCCAGACTGATGCGCGGTAGCAGACCCAGGCTTGTGGTAGATGAGCTGGTTACATCCGCTGGAGAGGTGGTCACTGAGGAGACTGACATAATTGCGGAATTTAAAGACTATTATGCTAAGCTTTATAGATTTATTTATTATGTTTTGGCTCTCAAAAGAGGGCCACATAAACATGTACATACAACACGACACAATAAAATACAAGAGTTATAAAAACATACTATACGTATCGTGATAGGTGCACTGAAAACCATCAGTCCCACAAGCCCAGGCCAGGACCACCTTCCAGAAGATTAATAAATAGCTAAAAATCCTTTAAAAAAGTTAAAAACATAGGCACAAAACATTTCATTTGGTGGGCAATAAAGTGCATGAAGAAATTCTTGAAAAGTGACAATGCTGAGGCGTAGACAGATTACTTTAAGCCATCGGTTGCGCAAGCTACGTAACATAGGACAAATCAAAAGTACATGCATACAGTCCTGGTTTTTCAATTTACATAAATTGCACAGCGGCGATGTGCCATGCCATTTGGACAACAGCACATTAAGAGGGATTAAGTCATACCGTAATAAAAACCAGAACCTGCGTATGCCATGTGGTAAATTCCACAGGGCGTACGGTTGGGGCTGTTTCAACCTATAGGAGGAGATTAGCGACTCCACGTTCCTTTTGTCACCAACTGTTTTTTTATCGGTTAAGAAACAGTACTCCCACGAAGCCTCCTTAAGGACCTGTTTTAACTGCGTGGGAGTATAGGAGAACAGTGTGCTTTCCTCCAGCCCCAAGATTTTCACCGCCCTTCTGAAATTGGCAACGAGTTTGGAGAACTCCTTGAAATTGCCCAAAAGTTCTTTTTTGAGCAAGGCTCGCAGGGTTCCTTCTCTCGCTCTAGCCAAACTGGCTACCCACCTTATTAAGGCGCATAGACCCTGCACCCAGGCACTCCTGAGTCCAAAATCCAGCCTACAGGCGGCAAGTGAACAGGCATTATTGAGAGTCGATAGGGATCTAAGGAGTTTTCCCTCAGTCTTGTGGCAAAAGTCCCAATATTTTAACTCAATTATTTCTATGCCATACAAAATGGTTGCGGGGATTTTAGCTCTAAATACTTCCAAGAGACTAGAAAAATGTCTTCTCCCCGTTGCCAGGTATAGGGACTTTAACCCGTTGCCATGGGCAAGAGCTTTGCGAGAGCAATGCTCTATATGAAGACTCTCGCTCATATTGGCCGAGAATATTTTCCCTAAAAAGGTATAACTAGTAACAACCTCCAATCTGTGCCCTCCGATGGCCCAACGGAAGTCTGTCGAGCGGCATTTCTTTCGACCAGCAATGCACATCACTTTACTTTTAATGGTATTGATCTTCATATAATGCTCCCTGGCGAAGCCCTGCAAAGCCTGAAGCCGATTTGCCAGTCCCACGGGTGTTAAATCAAGCAATAACACATCATCGGCATACATCAGGCAGGCCATTGGCACCCCTCCTATCGATGGAGCGATCCCCTCGCTGTGGGATACAGCAGCAGGGAGGTCAGTTGTATATAAGGAGAATAACAGGGGCGCCAATAGACAGCCCTGTTTAAGGCCATTCTGCGCTGGAATTTTGGCCGAAAGCCCCCTTTCGCCCCCCATTAAGACCCTGCACCAGGTCTCAGTGTGCAGAGCCCGCACCAATTCCAACAGGTGTGAAGGGAGGCCCAGCATCGCCAATTTTCTCCACAGCGTTCCCCGATCTACTTTGTCGAACGCTGTGGAGAAATCAATAAAGGCGGCGTATACCACTCCTCCTCTCACCTGGACATATTTATCCGTAATAACCTGCAAGGCAGTCAGGTTGTCCAACGTACCATGTTCCCTTCGGAAGCCAGTCTGTTCCAAAGGCAGGATATTGCGCTCCTCGACCCAATCGGAAAGAGAACTCAGGAGGCATTTCGCAAAGACCTTTCCGATGGAGTCGAGGAGCGCAATCATGCGATAGTTACTGGGACTATTCCTTGCCCCCTTTTTAAAGATAGGAACCAGAATGCTTCCTCTCCATGATGCAGGAACACATTTGGAAGAATGGCACGCCTTAAACAGGGGATACAGGATTTTACTCCAGGTCAATGGATCTTGTTTTAGGACCGTCATCGGAAGCTCGTCCGGTCCCATGGCCCCAGAGGATCGCATGTTTTTTATAGCCAACTCGATTTCCTTCTCAGAAGGAGAGAAAACCGAGTCATCAGGGGCAGAATACGAAAAGTTATCAGCAGATATGGTCCCATTTCCAGCATATAATTCACTAATATGGGAGAACCATAGATCTTCTGGTATAGCTATCGGGAGAGGGGCGTGGCGTGTACCACATCCTTTCCCAATTATTGCCCAGAAATCTTTAATGTTGCCATGTACAGCGGATTCCCTTAATTTAATCCATACCTCATCCTCCATGTCCCTTTTAATTTTTTTCTTAAGTCTGCTTCTCTTTCTTCTTAGCCTAGCGATGACTATCCCACGTTCCGGTAGCCTATCAACATACTGTGCACGGATTAGTTTGTTTAACTCCCTATTCAGATTACGGAGGGGCAGAGGCACTACCTCTCCTTTTTTCATAAGCGGGGCGGATTTTTTAACATTCAACAGAATCTTTGACATGAATGCCTCAAAGCAAACTATTTCATTTCCGTACCACAGTTCTATTTCCCTGAGAATATCGGACAATAGCTCCTGGACCCCATTAATGGCAGCATTATTCCAGAAGCATCTTCCAGCCCTTGGGTTGAAGGTAGCCTCCTTACCATTTAGAGCCCAGGATGCCGTATTCAGAGAATTTAATGAAATTGATAGTGCTAAAATACTATGGTCACTCAGAGTCGTGGGTATAATCTTTAAGTCGAGAATCAAGGGGAACAGGCTGTAACTGGCGATAGCATAGTCCAAAATAGATGATCCAAAGGGGGAATTGTGGGTATAATTTGCGGGGACGTCAGATGGAAATCTTCCATTTAATATAATACCATCCCCGATTGCTAGTTCTTTTAGCAAAATCTTCCCCCTTTTATTTGTTCTTAAGTTTTCCGGGAAAAGCGTCTGGGGGATGCAATAAGTTTCCTCCTTAGCTTTATCCCTGAAAAGTGTTAGACTAGCATTTGATACTTTACAGTTCAGATCACCGATTAACAAAATTACAGGAAAAGGAGGAGAATTTTTTATATTTTCCATATATTGGAGGACCCGCTTCAATTTATCATTAAAACCATCCTCAGGCGGAATGTACACATTAAAAATAACCATGGAAAATTTTGTATTATCATGGTACATATTTTCCAAAGTGATTGTGTGAAAGAGACTAGTCGGATCAATATAGTGGGAGAATCTCCATTGGAACTTAGTTGACAGTAAACAGGCAAGCCCCCCCCTGGCATGCCCTTTTTTAGAGGGTGCAGCCGGTACTTCCAATACATAGAAATCTTTTAAAGGCATTAACCTATCTATGCACCATGTTTCCTGGATACACAATATATCGGCTTCCAGAGTGGATAAGAAGGCCAGTTTCTCCGGGCTACTATGAAATCCGGCCGCGTTCCAGGAAATTATGTTTAAGCTTGGGTTAAAGGCGGGGAAACAATTTGGGGTTATCCTTATTTTTTGTTGATAAAGCACTATGGAGCCAATTCCACCGGTTATTGTCATCATTGAGTGTGGAGTTCTCAACTAGTGGAAGTGGCTTCACGTGTGATACAGAACGTTTTCCCCTGGAAACCCAAATTTTCAGGTCCCTCAGAGGAGAGGTTATCCCATTTTGCTCACCGCCTCTCAACCCCTGCCTATCGAAAGAGTTTGGCTTGCCAGGGGTGGAGATAGGAAGAATATCAATTCCTAAACGTTGGAAATTTTCCGCCTGTTCAAGGATCAGATTAGTTATAATCGGGGAATAAAATTTCACCTGAATACTCAAAACCCGGCTACCCCCTAACAGAGACACCAATTCTATGTCTCTAGACTGAATATGATAGAGACATTCAACCTCGCTAAAGCGCTTAAGAAGCCAGGCTCTATTCAATAAGAGGTCAGTATCAAATAATGGAACAAATTCTAGCACACGTACATCCGCAGTGGCCTTAGGTACATTTACAGGCCGAGCAAGAGGACAAGCATTTTCGGAGTCAATTGTTACCACAAAGGGAGCAGCCAACGGATTTAAGGTCTCAGATGGAAAAGAAAGTGGCCCTCCTGCTGCACTCCGAACCGGAGAGCCTAGGCGAGGGCTCCCAGTTTGTGGAAGGTCTTCCAGGGAAGACAAGCTGCCTTGTTCATTTTCCTCCTCCACTGAGGTTGAAGTGATTAAGTTCTCATCCATATCCGTTTTTAAGGAAGTAGATAAAGGCTCCCCATTCCTTATTACATTCTCCCTTATCTCTGTGTATTTTTGGAAAATGATCCTCCGTTGCTTCTTCTTTCTATATTTTCGAATTGGTTTCCTCTTGCTGGCTTTGGTGCTTTTTTGTTTACCATGTTTTTTCTTTTCTTCGTTAAGTTGGGGTTTGTCGGCCAAGAGTTCTTTTCCACCATCCGGGACAAAGATAGGAAATAGCTCCTGGGCCGTTTTGGGGCCAGGCAAGACTTTATCCACCTCCTCTATCTCGAGGACTATGTTCTTGATGCAGTTTGAAGCTGCAGTATGAGGCAACTCCTTATCAGGGACCAAAGAAGACGGTTCATTTTTCTTAACTAGTTCGCTTCTAGTGGATTTGATTTTCCCCTCAGATGCAGGTTGTTCAGGTTGTTGAGGGGAGGAGGCCTTACCCAAATCCGGCACTTTCTGCAGCATTAACTTTAAGATTTGGGTAACTGATTCAAGGATACAGTCTGAGCTGCCTACAAATTTTCCTAAAAGCATCAATATTGAAGCAAGAAGTTGTTCCAGCGCGATCATGGATTCAGAGATCGGCTTTTCTCGTGTCTCCACCATGGAAATATTATCCAGAAGATTAAGATCGGGGCTCTTTGATGAATTTAACAGGTCAGAGATTTCATGTCTGTTTAGTGACGGAGTGCTACTATACAACATTAGTCCTGATGGGGTGGCTCCACCCTGAACTTTAAATTGCTCCAGGGATTCCACTTTAGCAGGGCTTATGTAGCGACCCCATAGTTCCAAGTCAATAGATAGAGCGGACAGATCATCTTCCGGCCTGACATTCGTGGAAGCCTGGGGGATTGATGGTATATGTACAGGCTCACTTACTATCGTCGGCTTCCCGACTGTAGGGTCCCGTAAGGGAGACCCTCCTACCATGAGTTGGGAGGCCCCCTGCTGGGCCTGGGGAGAACGAGGCTCAAGGGTGGTTGGTAAGTGTACTTCCGGTACCTCAATGGCTTTGGTATCTGAGTTGAGTAGGGTAACACATTTAGGTTTGTTACTAGCGGTTAGATCCCACAGTTCGGATAACTGACATTGGCCTTTCAGAGGTGGATTATTTATTGATTTATTTCTTGTGCGGATGGAAGGTAATTTCCGGGTGGATTTTTCTCCCACTACCCTTCCAGAACGTAAAGTTTTAGACATTTTTCACGGTAAAAAAGGAAAAAATGTAGCACTATAAAATAAATAAAAGTCTGGAATGAAGTTGGTCCCTAGCGGGACAGGTAGGACCAGGGTGCAGTATATCTATCACAGTATTTACGGCGAATTACCCTCCTACTCAAATGGGCACAGACGTAAATAAATAATAACTGTGCATAAGAGAAAATGTAAGGGTCCAGGCCCAGCCCGGCCTACCTCGGTCACTGAGGGCCACAGAGGGCCCGCCCTTTGCCCGGGCTTAGCTCCGGGCGTCCCGCTCGCGTCCCGCGAGACGGGGGAGTCGCCGTATTTCTGCGCCTCCTGGCGCGAAACTGACGCGGCTGATGCCGCTAGCGCTGCTGGGATTTGTGGTTTTTTGTTGGCCCTGCTCCGCGCTCCGCTCGGTGTTAGAGGCTTCAGAAATCTTGACCAAAGAGCGGGAGGCGAGCGGGCGGGCAAAAGCGCTGTTGAAATTACCCCAGCTGCAGCGTTCAGTAGCAGTCTCAAAGCAGGCAAATCTTCCACAAAGGACACCCCCTCGACCGGGGAGTCGCCGTATTTCTGCGCCTCCTGGCGCGAAACTGACGCGGCTGATGCCGCTAGCGCTGCTGGGATTTG
This sequence comes from Lissotriton vulgaris, assembly GCF_964263255.1. Lineage (NCBI taxonomy): Eukaryota > Metazoa > Chordata > Amphibia > Caudata > Salamandridae > Lissotriton > Lissotriton vulgaris. The sequence goes on along the minus strand of NC_141699.1, from coordinate 321,987,235 downwards.
TGGTTTTTTGTTGGCCCTGCTCCGCGCTCCGCTCGGTGTTAGAGGCTTCAGAAATCTTGACCAAAGAGCGGGAGGCGAGCGGGCGGGCAAAAGCGCTGTTGAAATTACCCCAGCTGCAGCGTTCAGTAGCAGTCTCAAAGCAGGCAAATCTTCCACAAAGGACACCCCCTCGACCGGGGAGTCGCCGTATTTCTGCGCCTCCTGGCGCGAAACTGACGCGGCTGATGCCGCTAGCGCTGCTGGGATTTGTGGTTTTTTGTTGGCCCTGCTCCGCGCTCCGCTCGGTGTTAGAGGCTTCAGAAATCTTGACCAAAGAGCGGGAGGCGAGCGGGCGGGCAAAAGCGCTGTTGAAATTACCCCAGCTGCAGCGTTCAGTAGCAGTCTCAAAGCAGGCAAATCTTCCACAAAGGACACCCCCTCGACCGGGGAGTCGCCGTATTTCTGCGCCTCCTGGCGCGAAACTGACGCGGCTGATGCCGCTAGCGCTGCTGGGATTTGTGGTTTTTTGTTGGCCCTGCTCCGCGCTCCGCTCGGTGTTAGAGGCTTCAGAAATCTTGACCAAAGAGCGGGAGGCGAGCGGGCGGGCAAAAGCGCTGTTGAAATTACCCCAGCTGCAGCGTTCAGTAGCAGTCTCAAAGCAGGCAAATCTTCCACAAAGCTTTATAGTTCCAGGTCTGAGCATATGGAGGAGGAGATTGATGAATACCTTAGTTATATTAAAATGCCCTTCCTGGAAAATTTCCAAAGGGAATTCTTGATGATGCCTCTACAGCGAGATGAGATGAGATCCTAGAGGCCCTGGAGAGTATGAGATCAGGCAGTGGCTTTCAAGGACACTCTGGTTCCCCATCTGATGTCCCTCTTCGACGAAATATGCCAACATGGCAGCATGTCGAAGTCTATGAGAGAAGCCCTTCTTATTACAATTCTGAAGCCGGGGAAGTCCCCCAGGGACTGCAGCTCGTACAGACCGCTTTCACTCTTGAATGTGGACGCCAAACTGTACGCGAAAGTGCTGGCTGCGAGATTGGCTATCATTGTCCCGGAGATGGTTGCCCCGGAACAGGCGGGGTTTGTTCCTGCAAGGAACCTGACTTATAACCTCCGCACGGTCCTGGGCACCATGCAACATGTGAAACAAGACAACAAGGCTATTGCGATCTTCCTGGACATGGAGAAGGCTTTCAACTCTGTGGAATGGCCCTTTATGCTGAGAGTGCTGAGGAAGAACGGGTTAGGGGAGCCTTTACTCCAGATGTTAGGTGCACTCTATTATAAGCCCTCTGCTCGCCTAGAAACTGGGGGACATCGTCACTGACCCCATTGCTATAAGTAGAGGCACAAGACAGGGTTGCCCTCTGTCCCCACTGCTCTATGCGCTGGTGGCAGAACCGCTGGCGTGTGCGATTAGAGAATACCATGAACACGAAGCGATTAGCTTCCCCACGTACAAGATCGGTATATCCACATATGCTGATGATACCTTGCTATATGTCAGAGAACCGGAAACTAATCTTGCGTCGGTGTTGCGTGAGGTGGTGAGATTCGGGGCGTTATCTGGACTACGCGTAAATTGGGATAAATCGGTTGCACTGCCGTTGACACCGGTGACTGTCCCATTTGTTGTGGAGTACCCGTTACAATGGTCTACGGACTCAATACGGTACTTGGGGATTCGTCTGCACACCGACCCTGAGTTATTGGTCCGCGAGAACTATGGCAGGGGTTACAGTAAGCTGGTGGATGATGTAGAGGTCTGGTGTAGGCTGCCACTGTCGCTGATGGGGAGAATTGCGATTATGAAGATGGTAGTGCTCCCTCGATTTTAGTTTCTTTTTAATAACATACCAGTGGTCCTGTCTAGGTCATTCTTTCAACGCCTCACGCCGGTCCTGATCAGATTGGTGTGGGGTGGTAAACAGCCCAGAGTCCAGTGGAAGGTTCTGACCCTTCTTTACGAGCAGGGTGGACTGGGTGCCCCAGACCTCGAACAGTATTACCGTATTGCCCAGGCGTCTCATCTACACACGTGGATTCATGGTTCTCCCGATACGCCGCATGTAAAGTTGGAACGGCTGTTTGCGGATCCGACCCCGCTCCCTGCCACGATTTGTCACCCGGTAGACCGTAGAACGGGGTGCTCGACTCCATCGGAGCTACGAATCACGCATGGCATGAATTGCTTAAAGTGCAAAATGGTGAGAGACTGTACTCTCCCCTCATATCTCTGGCGTGGGCTGTGTGGATACCCCCTCTGGCAGAAAGAGGAGTCGTGAAGGCTCTGATGGAGCTAGGCATTACCAAGCTGGGGGATCTTATCCTTGACGGTACGATGAAAACTCTCCCACAGGTCTTGCAATCCCTGCCAGGGAAGTCGCTGCTTCATAGCTTCCAGTACCACAGGGTACACAGTGCTCTGCTGGAGCTGCTTGGTCCGGAGCTGGCTGAGCCCCCGGAGGTGCCGGAACTCATCTATGTTATTAAGAACCCGGCCTCGAGTAAACTGGTGTCCAGACTTTAAAAAATGGGGGACCGCCACAGGCATGGTCAACAGTCAAGGGCGAGAGAGGCATGGTAGGTGGATCTCCAGACGCAGATCACCGACGAGATGTGGACTTATTGTTGCATGCGGACCAGGAAAATTTCTCTGAATAGCAGACACAGGCTTATTCACTTTAAGTACTTGCAACATGTATATTACACCCCGGAGAGACTGCATAAGTACGGTCTGAGAGGTTCTGCGGAGTGTGAACGCTGTCACCACCCGAGTGCGGACTTCCTGCACATGGCGTGGTCCTGTCCAGGAATACAAAGATTCTGGACGGAGGTGTTTTCTGAACTGAACCGGTTTCTAGCGACGGACGTACAGCCCGACCCGGCCATGGCGCTGTTGGGTTACACTAAACAACTACCAGTGGCGTTGCAGAGACTGGCCGACTTAGCCCTGCTGACTGCCAAACGTGCGGTCGCGGTGTGTTGGATGAGGGGGCCACTGCCGATGAAGAGTAGATGGGAGACAGACTTACTATACTGCTGTACACAGTCGGAGACATACAGCGAACTGCTTCCTCCCAGAAACCCCCCCAAGAATTTCTGGGGTCTGTACAGGGCCTATCTGAACCCTCGAGATTGCTCAGACTCGGGATCTGACCTTGGAAATGCAGGTGAAGAGGGAACTCTAGACGAGGGGGCGGATCAACTGGAGTGTGATGCGGCGAACGGTTAGGGACGCCCCGGATTTATGGCCCTGACTCTGTCCACGACCTGTCTGGTGGTGCGCAGCGGGACGGACTACTTGCCGGGACTCGAGTTATACCTCGAGGTGGGGGGATGCGTCTCTCTGGGGTCTCCCCCCAACCCTGATGAACTGTAGTTATTTGGGCTGCAGCAGTTGCTCCCCCGAGACACGGGCGCTGTACGAGTAGGTAGCACACACTAGGTTAGCAGGCACACGTTTGGTTGGAGGGAGGCTGTTGGGGTTGGGGGGGGGAGTTTGGGGAATGGGTAAGTTGCAATAATTCTGAAGTGGCATTATTTCTGGTCACTTAGCCAAGGAGGTAGGGTGTGTTGCATGGCAAGCGATGGCATGGGCGGGAGGCGTTCCCCTCCTTAGGTACACTCAAGGGGGCAGCGGGGTTCCTTGCTGTGCCCCATAGTATGCTTTACATTCCTACTTGCCCCACCATTCCCCGATTCACCACCAGGCCTCCGGGATGCTGGTATGCAGGCTGTGTAAGTAGTACCCTACCTGGAACGAAGTGTCAAGTTGGATTGCTGCCGGCCTCCGGGTTGTAGGCGATTAAAGCTGTGTTAAACTTGGATGTGCAATAAAGTATAAAGTTAATAAAAAAATATATATATATATTTTTTTTCATCCTTCGTGCAGAAAAACACGCCGCCATGACGCGTTTCGGGACCTCAGCCCCTTGATCACATGACATGGTCCGGCATTTCACCATTCAATTTAAAGTGCAAGTGCGTCATCAGCTGACCCCTCAGCCTGTGGACATAAAAAAACAGACTTCAGCCTGGTCCAGGAATGAATACATAACATATCTAATGTAAGATTCCAATTGATTAAACATGGTCCATGTAAATTTAAAATACAACATGTACAAGTAAGAGATAAACATTTCAAAGAAATTATTACTCCTTTCCACAAACGTAAACTCTCTGTCCTCCTATCCCTCTCATGTTTGTTCCCATTGATTGAATTGATTAAGGTGTACAATCAATTAAAAGAATAAAATGAGTCCGTATATTTCATGTTAAAATCATGACTTAAAAATATACAATTCATAAATTCTGTGCAAATTCGCTCTATTGTGTGCAAATTACGCAAATGGAAACAAAACATCATTGTCCTTCAGAGGAACTCATGTTAAGGACCACTTTTCAAAATTGTGCCCAAGTGGGGATATCAACTCCTGGAACCACTGCGTCAACACTGCTGTACACTGGTAGAAAGCTAATGCACTTTAAACAGCTTTAACTAAATCATTGTTTAAATAAACAAAAACCTTTCCCTAGTGGTTAAAATAACACTATACCCATCACCATCAAATTGTGCTAAAAAAGCCATCTTCATGTTCGACTTAGTTTCATTAATTAACAATCCACTTAAGCTCCCCTACAGTACTACATTTTTGCTGCTTGAAAAAAAAACCCTGATATTATTTGTATCCTCAATACAAACATGAGTGTAGGTCTTCAGTTTGATTCAGACCATTGGGGGTTTTAGAATTGAGCTCTAAGATGTACCGAGTCTCCAATATTCGCAGCCGGGCCTCTCTGTCACCCCCTCTCCGAAGAGGCGGGACCATATCTATGGCATAGTACTGTAGACACCCTACATCACCCCCATGGCATGAATTCACGTGTCTAGCAACAGGGTAAGTCTCATCTCTGTTACCTATTGCCCTTAGATGCTGTAGAATGCGCTTGTGAACCTGCAACTTCGTGCTGCCCACGTATCGCAGGCCACAAGCGCATTCCAACACGTACACTACAAAGTCTGATTTGCAGGTGATTTTCTTTTTGATTGCTATCACCTCGCTACTAAAAGGCGTGGTATAGGAAGTACGACTCCTCCCTATCCTACATACCTTACAGCACATTTAATGAAGCCCTTACTCTTTCCAAGCCAGTTATCATCAGCCACTTCAGGACTACTGCTCACCAACATATCACTCATGGATCCGGCCCGACTGTATGTTATAGCTGGTCTATCAGCTAGGGCCCCCCAATAACCGGATCTCCCTTGATGACCTGCCAGTTCTTGCGAATTATGTTGTGTATTTGTTTGTGCTGTCGGCTATAAGCTGTTATCAATCTAGGTTGACCAGACTCCTTATCATCTCGGGCCTGTGTTGGTACAACACCCATAGTCAAATCATGCCCAGAGGTGTTGTTGGCGCGCCTCATGGCACCCTCCATCATTTCTCTAGAATACCCTCTCTCAATGAATCTTTCCCTGCTTGCATTTTGGGCTCTAGCACAATTTTCACCTGTACTACAAATCCTCCTGATCCTTAGCATTTCCCCGTGGGGAATGCCCCGAATCAGGTGGGCTGGGTGGTGGCTAGTGGCGTGCAACACCGTATTGCCTGCTATCTCCTTACGGTGCAGGTCCGTTACCATTCTTCCATTAGCAATGCTAACCTCCACATCCAAAAAGGTAACTTTTGAGCTACTGATCTCACCAGTGAATCTTAAGTTCAAGTCGTTTGTGTTAATATCAGAAATGAACCTAGATGCCTCCTCCTCTGACCCCCTCCAAATAATGAAGAGGTCATCAATGAACCTGTACCAGGCTATGATGTTACTAGCCATGGTACTTTCATAGGTTCCCCCAAGGACCTGCTCCTCCCAAAGCCCCATGTGCAAGCACGCGTAGCTTGGGGAGAAGCAGGCCCCCATCGCAACTCCCCTCAGTTGTTGAAATACCTGCTTTTGAAACAGGAAGAAGTTGCTTTTGAGGCAGATCTCTGTCATCTCACTGATCATGTTGTTGTGTTGTAGCATGCAGGCAGGCCTGCGCTGCAAAAAGTGTTTTACCACCCTCAAGCCATCATCATGATTTATACTGGTGTACAAAGAAGTTACATCAAGCGTTAACAATAAGTAATCTTCCTGCCACACAATTGGTCTAATCTTATCCAAAAAATCACCAGTATCTCTGATGTACGAGGGAAGAGCTCTCACATGTTCCTGCAGGAAATTATCAATATATCGGGAGGCATTCTCAAATGTACCCTGCCTGGCTGAAATTATAGGCCTACCCGGTGGTTTGGATAAATTCTTGTGAACTTTTGGAATCATATAGAAAACAGGGATTACTGGATAATTTGATTTGAGGAACTTCTGCTCATCCCCACTCAGTAATCCCATGCCCTTCCAAGTATACAATTTGGTATGGAAAGCATCCCAGGCCTGTCTAGCTGTTCTCCAATCGCTCCTACAATAACAGTTTCTGTAATTAAGTTGTTGCAGAGCCTCCTCCATATACATTTCTTTAGGCCAAAGGACAATATTGCCCCCTTATCTGACTGGTTTACAATCACTTTGTTGTCCCCCTGCAATTTTTTCATAAGGCTACCATAAGCATTGTTGAATTTTTTGTTCTTTGCATCTTTTGCCATGGACACCTGATGCAGTTTTTTCAAGTCAGATGTTACCAGATTATTGAATACCTCTATATTGTCAAAAGTTAACACCGGGTTGAAAGTTGATTTAGCTTTAAAACCTGTTGCCGCTGGAGCATTGGTTATCAACTGTCGTTCTACACCGGTGTCATCCAAAGTTCCCCCTTCTCTGTTCAGTTCTACCAAATCCACATACAGGTCAACCTCTCCTGCCAAGCAAGGGGCAGGGTCCAGATCAGTTCTGATACCATCCTGAGGTGTTGTGCGCGCTTTAGATTTGTTCAACAAGAACAGCTTCTTAAGTTTCAGTTTCCTGATATATTTAAAAAAGTCCATTCTGGTACGCGCATAATCAAATGTGCATGGTGGGCAATATGTCAAACCCAGCGATAAAGTTTTAGTTTCACTGGTAGTTAAGTGGATATTTGAGAGATTGATAATGGAAAGTTGGTTGCTTACTTGTACATTCACTGGCGATTCCATCGTTTGCGTCCCCGGCCCCTCGTCGGTGGCTTCCCTGTGCCGGTTTGCTGCCCGACTTCTCCTCCGCCACTTGCGCTTGAGGTTGTGCTTTTGTTTATTTTTGCACCTGCGGTATGTGATCTTAGGGTCTGTCTGCGGTGGTGCCTCAGCCATTCCACTTCCTGACCTAACGACCGCTTGATAAACCCCACCGCATCGCCACTGTTACGCTGTTCACTCTCCGACTCACTGCCCGGTACCGAGCTTAGGTTGGAATCCAACATTGAAGGACTGTTGCCCATACGTCCACTCTGTCCAGTACCTGTTGTGGGAGGTACGGCCGTTTCCTTAGGCTGATCATACTTCCTTGAGATAGTGAATATACGGCCATTCTGGTAATCCAGTTTATCTCTCTGGAATTTAAACGTTTTTCTCTTCTTGATTACCTCCTCTTTAGCGAGCCTTTGTAGCATTTGTGGCATAGTCGCTTTTCTTGCTCCGCGTCATCTAACTTTTTGATCTGTTCATTTAGATCCATTATAACCACTTTCAGTTTCTCACCATCACTCTCCGCATACTTGATCAAAATTCGTAACAGTCTGCTGGAGGAATCCAAATTACATCTTGCCCACTCATGCAACATCTCGGGATCTGCGTTTTCAAAACTCAAGGCAAGCATAATTCTCAAGCCACGGGGAACGCGTTCTACCTCCAATTAGCGGGATAATGATTTTTTCTCCCACCATTTCACCTGTTCAGTGCGCATGGCTTTCTCAAGTTTTTTTAATAGATCTTTCATCGCATTGCTCCCGGTGCCCGCTTGTGTTACCTGTCTCATAGGGTTGCTGTCCGTAATTGGGGCGTCGTCGAACATTCCAACATTCCACATCAGCGGCGGCCATGATTCCCGCACGAATTTTACTTAGAACGGATGATTCCTTGCACCCAGCTGTGCGTATCGGTGATTGTTAATAACCCCTTACGCCGTGCTGGTTCCTCCTCCAGTCCCGAAAATTATCTCTCGCGGTTCCACAATTCATTTGTCTAATAATCAAATATGTAATTCATTTTGAAAAAAAGCCAACACAAGCCTGAACTTTTGAACATTGAATTTGCACTGGCTAATTTAGAATAGCTTTCGGAAACTATTAGGATTCCAAGAATATTTGTGTTTTTAGCGTTTTAATTATTGGTTGTTTTAAAATTTGTATTCTTCTGTGTAACAGTTCGCATAGGAAAGTTTCTTTTTTCACTTATCATTATAGTGTAACGGTTTTTATTAACTATACGATAAAGAATGATTATTATACTGTTGCACAGACTGGAGTGGAAATAGTAAATCTTACCCCTGCAAAGTCCAATGCGTTCAATACTTTTTCTCATAATGGAGGTGGAATATATATATATATATATATATAATACCTACTGGCGGTCGCCAGTAGGTAGTTATAGTTAGGACCTAGTTTCCATAGGAAATCCGCAACATTCTATTTGGATGAACTTTGGTTATTCCCAGACTCCAATACTTTTCATAACATTGTGCAAATGTATCTATTATTATTTTTAAATGTTTAAATGTTATTTTATTAATTTTTCATTCTTTGTGTGTGTGTGTGTGTGTGTTTGTGTATATATATATATATATATAATACCTACTGGCGGTCGCCAGTAGGTAGTTATAGTTAGGACCTAGTTTCCATAGGAAATCCGCAACATTCTATTTGGATTAACTTTGGCCCCGGTGGACGAATCTTTGCGAATTTCTCAAAGAAGATGGCTCGGTCCGCTGTGCTCCTTCCCTGAAAGTTTTGGGGGTATTCGTCAAGTGGGGGCTGAGATAAAAGGGGGGTCCCAAAACGTGTTTTTCCCATGTTATTTTCCATAGGACGTTTAGACACGGCTACAGCTCGAACGGCTGAATGGATTTATAAGAAATTTGGCAAAAAGGTAGAGTCCGGCTCGCAGATTACGCTTTCCTTTGAATTTTGTAAATCCGTTCCTTTGACCTTTGCGTAATTTTGTACAAATAAGATGTGGTGATAAATTTTTACCCACTGCTGCTATTTACTATGTATTATAATGATGTACTGTGATTTTAATGTATTGTATCTTACAAGGTTTTTTAAACCGAATAAAGATTGAAATGAAATGAAAAATCCGTTCAGTAGTTGCTGAGAAAATTAAAGTTGAACTCAATGATATATCTGTAAGCGCGCACGGGTGCATGCACTAGTGCGGCTGTGCGCGAGCGGAATTTTGATTTGCTGTTTAACGTCTGTCAACATTCGATTCAGAGGGGGGCGTGGCTAGCAGCCAACAGAGATGGTCACTGCCTAAAGGGGCTCCTGACCTCCGCCCGCTAATCCTGCCTAATATCCGATGCACGAGTGGGCTTCCCCCTGATGTCCGGGGGGAGTTCCGACGGCGGACCCCAGTGCCTGCTTTGGGACCAGAGGCGCCCTGGTAGCTGCCGAAAAACTGTCTGAAAACCGGCAAAGTAACAAGCACCCGGAGGCGAGCAAAATGGCGCCTGCATCGTAGCCCTGCCTATGTGGCCGGGGACACCCGTAGATTGAGGACACAGAAGCGGTGTTGCGGTGAGGCTTCCCCCGGTCCGGTGAAGTTAGGCTCGGCGAGGGTAAATCCTGACCCTGGAGCTCCGGGTCAGGCTCCCTGTGGCGGGCCCCTCGCCGGAGCGGAAGACATACGGGACTCCCCGGCTTTTGGGCCTGAGCGGGGACCTGGCCCCTGGGGACGACAACCTCCGGTGACTGCAGCGGGACTATAGCAGACTGCGCCCTACTGCAAGTGGTGCTTGCCCTGCGTACTGCATCGGGGAAGAAGCTGAGTCGGGACCGGCTGGCGCGTGGCTTCCTGACCCGGCTGGGTGTCCTACCACCGGGACGCTTACCTACGCGATGCCCCGGCTTGGGGCCTAGCGCAGACCCGGGCCCCGCAGGCTACCAGAGGTCTGCGGGAGCCAGGATACACCTCCTGTCGGGGCCGGGGAGTCACCATTGGAACCCCGGCCCCCACCTCAGATTCCGGCTCTCTGTTTCGCCGGCACTGATCATCGCCGCCGGCAGCTCGAGGTCTATGTGGTGGCAGCAGGCCTGCCTCCCCCTCCAGTATATTGGTGAGAAGCGGAAGCTGCGGTGTAGCGGCGCCTTGAGGGGAACTGAGTGCTCAGGGGGACAATTGCACGTGGTGGAGCTCACTCGCCACCTGGACACTGTCACTTGCCTTGCTCGGACACTGCGGGCTTGAACTGTTGCGTGATCCCACTGACTGGCGCAGTTCTTGGGCCCCCCTTGGCGCTGATGCTTGCTATCCCCCTCTGGGGCCGGGAGGGCGCCGTGGCTGCAGTGGGGCCTCGGGGGCGAGGGAGAGCCCCTTGAAGTCCAGCGCACCTCTACACTTGTGCCCCGCCACTGGCCCTGAGCCCTGGACGCCTGCCTGGACTGTGTCGGCGGGTGAGCGCTGAGCTGACCTGAGGGCGAGGAAGAGGAGATCGCCCGTTGAGGTGCAGAGGGCCTGCGCTTGGTACCGTCGACGTGCCGAGCTGACCGGGCCTCGCGGGGTGCGGATATGTACATGAGCCTAGAGACCTGGAGTAACCCTAGATAAATCACGAGCGGAGCCCGGCCTGACCGTTGCCCTCCTGATAGCTTGCTGTGAGGAGCACCTGACACCGGCGGACCTCGTTGGGGCTCCAGACCAACCGCCCCAAAACAAGATGGGGAAGCTCAAGGGGGCGAAAGGAGATAGAGGCCCGGCCACAGACCCACCTGAAGTCGTTCTGCAGGCCCCAACGGCCCTACAACAGATGCAGGACTGAATCCTGGAGGCTATAGCAGCCACAAAGGACGCTCTACACCAGGACATTGTGCAGGTGTCGACAGGATTGGGGCTCCTAAGAGCAGATCATGGGAAGCTGGCGGACATGGTCAAATCTGCAGAAGATACATTGAAGGATATGGTGCCGGCACACAAGACCATGGAGGGGCGACTCACGGAGGCTCTGGACCGCATACAGACCCTGGAGAGACGGGCGGAGGATGCTGAAAACCGTAGTCGGAGGAACAACGTGCGCCTAGTGGGCCTTCCGGAGAAAAAAGAGGGCTCGGACATGGTGGGTTACCTGAGCGACTGGCTGAAGACTGCAGTGGCCCCTGAGGGCCTTTCGCCCTTCTTCACACTGGAGCGGGCGCACCGTGTTCCGGCCAAACCTCCAAAACCGGGCCTGCCACCTCGCCCTGTGGTCATCAAACTACTACACTACAAGGATAGGGACTGGCTTCTGCAAAGAGCCAGGTGGACAATAGTAGAGTCACGCTATTCCCGGACTATACATTTGAGACTCAAAAGCTGCGGGCCTCTTTCCTTTCCATCAAGAAAGAACTGCGAACTGAAGGCATCCAATATTCACTGCTTTTTCCGGCTAGACTCCGAATAGTGGTGGACGAGAAGTCGCTATTCTTCCCAACGGCGGCGGAGGCATGGGCCTGGTGGGACACCTACAAAGCAGGCACGGACGGGGCCCGGTTCAGGGAGGAGGCCGAGCGGCAGAGACAACCGGTGAGGAAATCGCAGAGGCTCCAAAGGGCGCGGGCGGAGATCCGGGAGACCTACAGAGTCTCAGACGGAAGACGGGAAGAGAGCGGCGCTGCAGGCAGTAATGGACATTTCAGGCTCGGCGCTCGCCTAGTCGGGGAGGGCTTCGGGCTCGGAGGAGCAGGGAACCGGCTCAGAGACAGAATTGTCGGAGACTGGCAGCACGAAGGGACCAGAGGTCACGCCACAGACGTCAGGGGAAATAATTGGATAATTGGGTGCTGAAAGTGGTTTATGGTACCCTAACTGGATGGAGGGCTATTGGGGCTGACACCATGGACACCTGAGCAAGCAGCTGTAAGACTGGATCATCGTGAGTTATACTGCATATTGCGGGGCGGGGGGAATGGGAACTGTGACTAAAGTGCTTGAGCCTAGTTCACGCTCCGCAGGGCCCCTAAGGCCTCCGTAGTGCAGACTGCGGGTTAGAGGGACTTGTGAGCACGTTTGCTCGTACGCGGTTTGGATGGGAGCAGCTCTTTTGGGGTTAGGTCCTGTTCTGGGGGTGGAGGGGCCTAGAGATGTTGGGGTGACTCAAGGCGTTGTACAGGGAGGGGGGATGGGGAAGTTTTGAGGGGGGGTGGGCACGGTGTATCGCCTGACGCCAGGAGGCGATGCTTCATGGAACTGAACGGAACACTGTGAAGTATTCGGGGTTCCCAAGGCCTACACGCTCCAGAGATTACCCACTTACACACAAGAACTGTTGGCACGGAAACTGTAAAAGGCAAAGAACAAGTTTATTAAGACCCCATGGGGTGGTGGTACACTCAAACAGCACCCTTCGGTAATGCTAGAGGTATCACACCGAACACCGGTGTGACCCCGTTTATATACAATTTCGGGGCAATAAAAGATAGGCGGCACAAGTAAAGACACAGTTTTAAGGACATATATGGACATGTTTTGGAATACTGCCAGCTCATTGGAGGGTTTCAAACCCACTGGTCAGTTAGCGGCACATTCCTGAAGGTTTACGGGTCAGTGGGAAATGCGCATGTGCGGTTTGACCAGTACTAAAAATAGCCTGTTGCTGGGCAGATGAGAGTGGTCAGTGGAATGGACGAAGGACTAAAGGGCACGTCGGCCACGAGGCCGCTCATGGTCTAAGATGGCCACTGCAACATTCAAAATGGCGTTTATCGTATATAGCCAAATTACGAAGGACAACGTGTAGGTTCAGCTAATCGCTAATGCGAGCGAGCCAATTACGACAGACGACCCTTTTAGCGTTTAGCTGAATCTACCTCATAATGAACATAGTCTGGATGTTCGTCCTCGATGTCTATTAACATAATTTGTGTCACCTCTTTGTGTAGCATCATTTTGTCATGGGCAAGAGCTCGCCTCGATGGTAAGCAAGCTGATAAACACATTGAACACAAGGCAGGGCCACATTGAATACACAGGCATATAAAGAACATTGCTCCCACAAGTATACAGAGAATTGTCAACAGTTTCCAGCCCCAAGTTGCAATCATGGACCAGAACCATCCAGAAAGTGTCCAAGTTCCATTGTCCGGGTGTATTTCGGCAGCTATTTTATGCAGCTTGGAAATAGCATCATACACAGATGGGGAATTGTCTGGAACGTAAACACAGCAGCTGCTTCCGATAATTCTACATGCCCCCCCACGATCAGCCAAAACTACGTCTAATACCATTCTGTTCTGGAGGGTGACAATTCTGGAAATCTGTAGTTCCTCGGTGATATTCCCCAGGGCAATGGCAGTGTCATTCGCAACAGCCTCAACAACGCGTGTCAGTCGTCTTATTTTCCGGCTGTTCAATGCAGCCCCCACAAAGGAGAATAGTCCCAGATTAAAATCCACATACTGTTGTAATGCAGTGTCCGTTTGATCAATGTCCTCTAGTGCAACAGTTCGTTTAACCCTGTTCAAAACGAAATCGTGGTACAAGGTGTAATCATTGTGGTACATCGGAGGGGCAATGAATACAGGGGGTAACACAAACGATACGTAGCACGTGCCCAACCATCCCACTGGAAGCTGATGGTACCCCTTCGTTCCACAGATAAAGTAGGTATTTCGAGATGCGACAAATGAAATGCCATTCGGGCTATCAAACGTGAGAGTAATATTACATTCGCTTTTCCCCACTGCAATCGTACCCTTGTTTCTAATGCATAAATCGGCTTTTGTGGCAATGACATTTATGACATGAGCACTGGATACATTCACATTTCGCTGATTGCTATATATACGTGGAGCAGATACATTATCAGGCCTGTACTCTTCCCATTCGAAACGTGTGCCCTCAGCCCGGGGAAACCCATCCTTGTCATGGGAACATACTTTATTCAAACGGAAAAGCACCCCCCCTTTTGTTGGCCATCTCAAAGTAAAGAGGAGGGTGTACCAGGCATTGCATGACCCATTGTGCGAAAACGGAAGTGGAATAAGTGGGGTGCCCCCTCTCTTCTGATGCCCAGGCAACATTCCACACACCCAACAGTTAGAGGTATTGGTCATATTATGCGTGTGGTGAAGAATCTGAATGAAGCTGTTATTTAAATACGTTTGGCGATGGCGCTCTTCATGGAAAGGCAATGTAAAATAAAAATGTTCAGACGGCGCCGGGGTAGTCGGCAGCAAATGTTCACATACAGGCACCACAAGTTCGACTACCCAGGCTATAACAGCTATCACCACAATAGTTAGAACAAAGAGAAAGGCACCCAATATTTTCTTATCACGGGATGCCGTTGATGCCATAGTTCAAGAATGTACGTGCAAAGTCTCAAGTGGCACAAATTGTTCACAAAATCGTTCACAGATTGTCTCAGATACACGTACGTGTATACCTAAAAAAAAAGAAAAATGCGGTGCTGAACTCCGAGGTAGCCGTTGTTTTCTTCTCCGGGCCAAGACGGGTGTCGCTACTCTGGCAGAACTGATCCCCCCCCCTTGGAATTCCCGGTTTCCGTTTCACAAACCTGGAGCGGTAACCAACCAGTCATTAAAAAAAAGAGAACAAAAATCTTCTTTATCGTGGACGCAGATTGTAGCGCTCTCTCCCGGTAGCAGATTGGTCCGGGAAGGCTCCCTCCACTTCGGCCGACGTCACAGCTGGGCTCTTTTCTTTCTCCAAGATCTCCTTGTAATCAGTCAACACAGCAGGAGTCACCAGATCCGGAGAGACACGGCGACAATGTGTCGAATGCACCCACCGCTTCCTGTTCGTCACTCGTACTGCGGTGCGGGTTGCCAGGAGGACCTGCTCAGGGCCCTTCCACCTGGGCTCCAAACTGCTTGCTCTTTCAAACGAACGGACCATTACATGGTCCCCAGGACGAAGATCGTGGCCCTCTCCAGTGGAGTTATCAGGGAGCGCTTCTCGAACCTGTTGATGAATAGAGAGCAAATCATTTGTTAATCGTGCCAAATAATCATTCATCATAACACAAGGCACATCATGTATTAATCGCGGCTTGGGCACCCCCCAGATATTCATAGGGCGGCCAAACACCACCTCATAGGGCGTAAGGCCGGTTCGTGAGTGGGGTACTGATCTGAGAGATAGTAGTGCTAGCGGCAACGCATCTGGCCACTTCAACGATGTAGACGCCACAATTTTGGCCAGCTTAAGCTTCAACGTGGCATTATACCGCTCGACCAAACCTGCTGACTGAGGGTGGAATACAGCGTGAAACTTTTGCTGAATCCCTAACCCCTTCAGTACATATTCCACAATCTTTCCAACAAAATGGGGCCCATTATCGCTCCACAAAAACTTGCAAACTCCAAAGCGAGGAAAGAATTCCTTAAGCAACACCTTAGCTGTTGTCAAAGCCGTATTGTCTTTCGTGGGGTAGGCCTCAACCCATTTGCTAAAAGCACACACCACCACTAAGACATACTTCAGGTTATTGCAGCGCTCGAGTTGGATGTAATCCATTTGAAGCACTTCAAACGGTGCAGAAGGTGGAACGAACCCTCCTTTCGAAGTATGGGTCCCCTTCCCAGGATTGTGTTGCAAACACACCAGGCAGGTCTGCACTACTCTCTTTGCAGTATTTGCAATCTCAGGATGTTCCCAAACTCGTGTTAAAAGACGAGCGATTGCAAAAGCTCCGACATGTGCCAGTCCATGCGTCATCTGGACCGTCGCCTGTAAGTAAGCCGCAGGCAATTTCCACTTCTCCATGTCTTTGCTTCTCCAACAACCTTCGTCATCTAGCACCCCATCTGCTGCCCAAGCCGCAAGTTCAGATTCTGTAGCTGATTTTTGAATATCCCGTATCTCTGCTCTAGCGTCACTCCATCTCTCTGCCTGTGATTGTACCACGTACATAGGGGAGCTGGTTCGGGACATAGCCGTCTGCCTTGCTATGCTGTCTGCAAAGGCATTTCCTTGACCCACTTTATCCGTGATCATTTTATGGGCACTGCACTTCACTATCGCTACTTTTTTAGGACTGAGCAACGCATTCAGGAGATCACGCACTAGCTCTCCGTGCATAATGTGCTCCCCGTGTGACGTCAGGAACCCGCGTTCCCTCCAGAGAAGCCCGAAGTCATGGGCCACTCCAAAGGCATACCGGCTGTCTGTGTATATGTTCACACATAGGCCAGCACTCAATTCGCAGGCTCTTGTTAAAGCTATCAGCTCTGCTGCTTGAGCCGATTTTTGTGGTATTCTAGCTGTTTCGACCACCGTCTTAAGAGTCGTGATCGCATATTCTGCAGAAGTCGTACCATCTGGCAGCCTCAAACACGATCCATCAACCCACAGTTCCCCATCCACATCAGGAAGTGGCACATCCTGTAAGTCGACACGACCCTTTGTCTGTTCCTCGGTCAGGAAAACACAGTCATGATGTTTTTCTTCCTGACCCTCCTCGACCGGATAGGGCAATAAAGTGGCTGGGTTCAAAGTAGCGCATCTTTTCAGTGTTATGTGTGGCGCTAAGAGTGTCAACTCGTATCCTGTAAGTCGTGCACTCGTAAGGTATTGGGTCTTTGTTTGGTTTAACAGGGCATCTACTGCATGAGGAACTAACACCAACAATTTGTGTGATAACACTATGCCCTCACTCTGTCGTATGGCTACTGCTGTTGCCGCTACTGCTCGAAAACACCCAGGCAGCCCTCGCGCTACAGGATCCAAAATGGCAGAGAAGTATGCACATGGTCTCTGCTTATCCCCGTGTAACTGCACTAACACTGACAACGCACACCCATCATTTTCGTGCACGTATAATGTGAAAAGTTTCGTGTAGTCTGGTGTTCCTAACACGGGTGCGGAACAAAGGGCCTGTCTCAACTGCTTAAAGGCTTTCTGACATTCGTCTGTCCACTCAAGAGGCATCGGTGTAGTTTTGGACAATAATGCTAGCAAAGGTTTTATGATATGTGAAAAACCCATGATCCATTGTCTACAAAAGGATGTCAACCCTATAAAGGCACGCACATCTCTCTGCGTGCGGGGGACTGGTGTGTCTAAAATTGCTTGAATTCGGTCAGATGTTAATGCCCGCCCCTCCTTAGACAACAGATGACCGAGGTAGGTCACCTGGGGTCTACAGTATTGAAGCTTCTTCTTAGAAACCTTGTGATTGTGTTGTGCCAAAAAGGAAAGTAATGCAAGTGTACTCTGTTCACATTGTGCATAGGAGTCGGCGGCAAGCAAAAGGTTATCGACGTACTGGATGAGCGCAACGCCAGACTGCAATTTAAAGGAATCTAGTTGTCGTTTCAAAGCCTGGCTGTAGATGCTAGGGCTTTCAGTATATCCTTGGGGAACACGACAAAATCTATACGATTTATTATTGAGCGTAAAACCAAACAGATATCTACTATCTGGGTGAACAGGGATAGAAAAGAACGCATTCTTCAAGTCAATAACACTAAAAGTGGTGGCCGTCGGTGGAACCAAAGGAAGCAAAGTCGTGATATCGGACACCACTGGGTATTGGGGAATGACAATTTTGTTTATTTCACGCAAATCAATAATAAATCGGTAGATCTTGCCATCTGAGTCTCTCTTAAGAATCGGTAGAATAGGGCTGTTACAGACATTATAAGGGACCTCCTCCACTACCCCTGCAGAAATCAAATCCTGAACAATATGTGTCAGTGCAATTTCACCTTCCTTCGAAATCTTATACTGTGGCACTCGTGGTAGAGGGGCCCCCTCCTTAACCGTAATGTGTATTGGTGGAATGCGCATCTCACCCACATCCGTATCTGATGTCGCCCACAACGTGTGCGGCAGAGAGGCCAAAGCAGGGATGTCTAAAATGGCATAAAATCTGTCAGGGTCAGGGCAATCCTCAGGGTCAGGGTAGTTGTCATTCAGGATAACCCGCACTCCCTCTGGAGCGCAGCGTATTGTCGCTCGGAAATATTTAAGCAAATCAATGCCCAGGATATTGTCTGGGGTATGGGGTGATAACAAAAATTGCCCAAAACTAAAGTATTTGTCAATGCATAGTGCAAGGGGCTTGGACAATGGGCTGGGGGAGGGTGTGCCATCAAACCCTACACACGTAATCATTTCGCCAGACAGGGGAGCCCTCGGAACCAAATTTTTCGACAGCGCGCTACGAGTAGCTCCTGTGTCGACTAGAAATTGATCAGTAGAACCCAAAATACCCGCTGTTACATATGGACCTTGCTGATCTACTGGCACTTCAACTGATTCCTTACCCCATCCTACGCAATCCTATGCATGCACATAATCCTGATGTTCCACATTCTCTCCTTCCAAAATCTGATATTGATTCCGTCTATCAAACGTATTCCGTTCGTCCTGGCCACGGCCCCTCTCCTCAACCTGTCTGCGATCACCTCCGCCACCTCTCGTTCCAGTATAACCTCCTCTTGACCTTCCACTGCCTCGACCACGCTGACTACGCTGCTCACGAAGTACCGGACAATCTTCGGCCCAATGCCCAAACTCCTTACAATAAGCACACTGATCCTCCGCAATGTCCGTACGACCATACGATGCATTTCCGCCACCTCGTCTACCTCTATCATTCCCTCTACCCTGTGTTCCCCGAACCTGCGCCAACATCACCTTCGTTTTCAATTCCTTTGTCTTTTTCTCTACACTTTCTTTAGCCTCCACTTCCTGCCACTCATAATACTGAGCCATAGTTAACAAGGACGCAGGGGTCGCCGTGGCCCAGGAACTCTCACTCGACTTCAATCGCTTTGCAATCTCTGGTAGGAGATTAGCCACATACTTATCTACAAACAAATGCCGACCCGTATCGTCTGTTAAAGATTGACCACTGTAATCATGAAAGGCCTCCTCGAAGCGCGTAAAGAAATCTGAAACCAATTCATCGGGTTTCTGTTTGCACGACGTTAACATGGTCCAATCAATCTTTTTGGAGGGAACAAGCGTTTTTAATTTATGCAGGATAGCTGCCGGGAGATCTAGAATTAGCTGACAAGGCTTACATGCTGGTTCCCTATCTAAATCTGCTCTACTTATTTCTTTCCATGTCCCCCCCAAAATCGTTTCGTCATTAGTTTTACGAATTTGCCTCCACATATCGGGTGGTAAGATTAGCCCAAAAAACAAATCTATATCTACAAGAGTCATTACACAAGACGATATAGCCCCTTCCACCCCTTCATAAAATGCCGCTGGATTCTTCCGAAGATCAGGTAAAGAATTTTTCAATGCCATGACATCTGCTCTATTCCATGGCGTATATACCCAATTATACACAAAATACCCTTTCGCATCCTTTGACAACTTATCATCATCCGTACCTTCCCCTTTTGGTGGGACATACAAAGGCGCAGCTTCACGCATAGGCATAACATGCAACGCAGAACTCTTATCTGAACCACGGAGAGAACACTCTTTAGCCTGCCCATTATTCTCCAATTCGGACTCCTTTTGCCTCCTTTTCCGTTCCTGTCGCAACTGGGTTGTCTCATCCCGCAGCTTGATCAATTGCTTGAACAGGTCATCAACATCTGAAAGATCAAAATCACCTTTAGCTAAATTTCACGATACACCGACAACACTTTAGGCTCAAGCGTATCAGAAAGTTCACGATAAGCACTTACAACCTCATCCGCCAGACTAGATAGAAAATACATTAATTCAAGATCCGACCACCCTTTCTTTTCCGTTAACAACTGCTCCTGAGTAACACAATGCTTATTCACTTTACGAGCCCAACTGCGTAAATGAGCGGACCTATCCGCAGTAAACCTGAGAGCCGATACCCCCTTCTGACTCGACGGATCCTGTCCATCATCCTCAAGATCCACAGCCGGAGCCGTCGGCAGAACGTACGGAGGCGGTGACCGATCTAACAAAGAAAAATCATCAATTTCATTATTAAGGACAGGATAGAGCGGTCGGCAAATAGGAAATTGACCAGTCGTTTGCAAATTACGTTCCCGTTCCTCCCTGTCTTTCTTTTCCTGAGCCTCCTTTTCCTCAAGCTGTAAAGCCTTATCCCGAGCAGCCTTGCGCTGCTCTTTGTCCGCCAAGGCAACCTCACGCTTCATTCGCTCACGCGCCGCTTTCTCCCACATTCGCACGCAATCAAACATGTTTTTTCTAGACCTACGTTGAAACATACATTGCTCTACAAATTGGATTTTACTCAAATCGTACGACCCGTGTAGGGGCCATTGCAATTCGGGATCGGCCTTGGTGTACTTATGCCATAATTTACTGTACATAATAGGGGGAAGGCCAAGTTTTATGTACATTTCCCTATTCGGAGTTCCCTCTGGGGGAGCCGGCTGTGATTCCGCTAGCCTAATTGAGGTACCTTCTCCAAGACAACACATTCCTCGGAGTGTGCTGAAAACAGGCATGTTCAAAAAGTATCACGAAAGCGTGACACCAGACAAAAATGGCACTTACAATTCTTCTCACGATTGTGCCGCTCGAAGGAAAAACAAAGTTAGAGAAACATCTCTACATGCCTGCCTATGTGAAGTGCACTACACATATAAGTTCAAAGATCACAAATTCACAATGTTAGCTAACTCAAATCAAAGTTCCCAGAACTCGGCAAGCGTCCGAAGACTACCTCACCGATCACAAAACACAGATTTTCAGTAAGCGTCCAAAGACTACCTTACCGAACACAAATCGTAGAGACTTCAGTAAGCGTCCGAAGACTACCTTACCGAACACAAAGCTTACCAAATACTCAAATGTCCAGGTTCCAACTGCCAAGGTCTTGTAAGCCAAATCAGCCAAACGGCACTTTCTCAGCGATGCAGACACTTCGAAAACTCAGTCGGAGACCGGCGCCACCTGGAAGGTCAGATCGGAAGGAAAGGAAAAAACACCGTGGCAGCCAAGACTCGGGTCACTCGTGGCAGCGCGCGCCCATGGCGGATTTCCAAGCCTTCGTCACGACCTCTCCTTCGGGCATCCGAGTCGCCGATGAGTCCCTTCGTGGTCGCCAATTGAAGTATTCGGGGTTCCCAAGGCCTACACGCTCCAGAGATTACCCACTTACACACAAGAACTGTTGGCACGGAAACTGTAAAAGGCAAAGAACAAGTTTATTAAGACCCCATGGGGTGGTGGTACACTCAAACAGCACCCTTCGGTAATGCTAGAGGTATCACACCGAACACCGGTGTGACCCCGTTTATATACAATTTCGGGGCAATAAAAGATAGGCGGCACAAGTAAAGACACAGTTTTAAGGACATATATGGACATGTTTTGGAATACTGCCAGCTCATTGGAGGGTTTCAAACCCACTGGTCAGTTAGCGGCACATTCCTGAAGGTTTACGGGTCAGTGGGAAATGCGCATGTGTGGTTTGACCAGTACTAAAAATAGCCTGTTGCTGGGCAGATGAGAGTGGTCAGTGGAATGGACGAAGGACTAAAGGGCACGTCGGCCACGAGGCCGCTCATGGTCTAAGATGGCCACTGCAACATTCAAAATGGCATTTATCGTATATAGCCAAATTACGAAGGACAACGTGTAGGTTCAGCTAATCGCTAATGCGAGCGAGCCAATTACGACAACTGTGGGACAATGGCTAATGCAGGATCGTTAAAATGTGTGTCTTGGAATGTGAGGGGGCTGCACACTATGGCAAGGAGGCGCATGATTCATGCTTATCTGGTTCGAAGAGGGGTACACATAGCGTTTCTGCAGGAAACCCACCTGACAAAGAAAGAGGGAATTGCGCTACAGCTTAGATGGAGAGGGCACTTATTCAACACCACGTATTCTGCCTTTGCTAGGGGGGTATTAATATGGGTAAGGGCAGGTACTCCTTTTCAAATATCCAGACACATAGTGGACCCAGAAGGGAGATTAGTGGCGGTTGAGGGCAAACTGAGAGGCCGACACATCGTACTCAGTAGCATATATGCACCCAACATAGACCAGGCAAATTACTTTGCAAAGCTCTCTGGGGAACTAGCTAGTTATCTCACGGGTCCTGTATTGATGGGGGGGACTTCAATTACATAGCAGACACGGTACTAGATAGATCACATCCACCACTGCATACATCCACGATACATAGACTAGCGAGATGCAGGTCGGAATAGCAGGAAAAATGGGACCTGACAGATGCTTGGCGTACACAACACCCTGCGGAGCGAGACTACTCGTTTTACTCCAGCCTGCATGACCTCCATGTCCGCATTGATACTTTCCTGAGCTCCCAGTCAGTGCTTCCAGCAGTGGCCAGGACTGAGTACCTGGTGCGCACAATATCCGACCATAATCCGCTACTCCTGACACTGGACTGGATGAATGAGATTTCGCGGATTCCGACGTGGCGGCTGCGGCCTGACACGCTGGACGACCCACCTTTTCGAGAAGAGTTGGAAGGGAGGATCACACAATACTTTGAAGAGAATGAGGGCTCTGCTACTACCAGAGCAGTGGAGTGGGACCCCTTCAAGACCGTAGTCAGAGGGCATTGCATAGGGAAATATGCGGGAGTGCGCAGGACCCTGCTGGACGACCTAGAAAAGGCTGAGCGCACGCTCAGAGAGGCCAAACTAGAGCGCCCTAACCGGCCCGAGCTTCAGGAGAGGGTTAGCGAGACGAGGGAGGCGGTAGCAGTGGAGGTGGAGGGCCTCTGCAGTTTTGATTATAGAACGTACCTGACAAAATCGCACGCGGAGGGGGATACAACTGGAACACTCCTGGCATGGTTAGCGAACCCCACTAGGAGCAGCCACCCGATCTTGGACCTGAAGGGGGAAGGGGGCCGCACCTATAGCACGCAACCTGATATATTAGCCTGCTTTCGATCATATTATGAAGAATTATATAAGAGTACGCTGGGGGACCAGGGAGAAGCGATAGCCGCTTTCTTAAGTGAATTACAGTTACCGCGGCTCGAACAAGACCAGACGGACGCCCTAGGGGGCCAAATAGAGCTGTCGGAAATAAGGGGGGCAGTGAAGAGGATGGCACGAAACAAAACTCTGGGCATAGACGGACTACCCATTGAATTTTATGGACGGTATCTAGAACAATTGGCCCCAAAGCTCCAAATATTATACAAGGAGGCTAAGAGTAGAGGCCGACTCCCCCAATCGATGTTTGAAGCCATAATGATCCAACTCCTGAAGCCACGTACGGAGAGTACGGACCCGGCGTCCTACCAACAACTATCCATGTTAACGACAGATTATAAGATTCTGAGCACAGTGCTAGCCTCTAGATTGTTAACTCACATGCAAGAACTGGTCCATAAGGATCAATCCGGGTTTATATTTACCCGTAATACGACACACAACATCCGAAGACTTCTTAGACTGATGAACGATCCACCTCCGGAGGCAGAGACTCTCCTCGTATTGGCTGTTGATATAGAGAAGGCCTTTGATAGCCTAGAATGGGAGTATGGGAGTATTTATTTAGAGTGATGCAGAGTTTTGGCCTGGGGGACGGATACATAACCTGGACGAAGGTATTATACGCATCAGCGAGAGCAAGAGTGAGGGTTGGCACTCTAGTCTCCCACCAGTATGAGGTGAAGCAGGGTACCAGACAGGATTGTGCACTTTCGCCCCTGCTTTTTGTGCTAGCGGTGGAACCCCTTGCAGCAATGGTAAGGCGGGGTGTCTATTATAAAGGACTGGAATTCCGAGGAGCGCGGCACTTCATCTCATTATATGCAGATGACATTCTCCTCTACTTGGAGGATGCCAAGTGTGCTGTGGAGGGTGCAGAGAGACTGCTGGCGCGCTTTGGCGCCTTGTCAGGCCTGAATGTGAACTGTGCTAAAACCTGTCTCTTCCCCCTATGGAAAGAGGAGGAGCAGCCCCCTGCCCGCCCACTACTTAGATGGGAACCTGACTGCCTGACCTACCTGGGAGTACACATATACCACGAGACAGCGAACATGCTAGACGGCAATGTGGGACGCTGTATCCGCGCTCTGCAGAGCAGCATGAGCTTTTGGGCCACCCTGCCTCTGTCGGTGGCTGGTCGGGTATATCTTTTAAAAATGGTAGCCTTACCGCGCTTACTGTATTACTTCAAGACTATTACCATTTGGGTGCCTGGAGCCGTTTTTCGGCGGTTGAGATCGGGGATTACATTGTTCATATGGGGAACTGGCAGACGCAGAATTGCGTTGGCAACGCTGACTCGCCCTAAAGACGACGGAGGCCTAGCGGTCCAAGATTCCGAACTCTATTACTTGGCCGCCCAACTGCAAACCTTTACGCAAGAAATTGCGAGAGCTTACCGCAGGCCGGACCAGGAGAGGGACGACGGCACCCCTGTCATGTATTGGCTTACATCCCCCCGCAACAAAAGTTGGTGCTCAGGGACTTATCCCAAGAAGAACGGACGTTCCAACTGTGTTGGAACCGTTCGCAAAAACGAGCGGGAGTCAAGCACCCATATGCGCCCGAAATACCACTGGGCATGGTGACAGCACTCCCGCACGGTGGAGACTGGTCGAGACTGCAGCTGTGGGAGGAAGGTGGGTTGCAGATGGTGGGGATCTGTATGACGATGGCGTGATGATCCCATACCCGACACTGCAGGAGGGCTACGATCTCCCGAGGGGGGATTACCTTCTGCACGCGGCTGTAGTAAGAGCTGTGCAGGCACATTGGGGGGAAGGGTTGATCGAGCCACAGACGACGCAGGCTTGCCAGTATGCAATGATGTCGGCGGGCACCTACAAAGCAGTAACGTGCCTTTATTCGAGAATGCTGAGCGAGTCCTTGCAGCCGCTTGCGGCGTTGAAGGTCAAATGGGAGACGGACCTGCAGATGGAAATCCCGGACACCGCATGGTCCCAACTGGTACGGAGGGCTAGGAAGAGCACTAGGAATGCGCGCTTTCAGCTAATACACTTCTATATTATTCATAGGGCCTACCTCACACCGAGGAAAATTGCACACTACTTCGGAGTAGAAGACGCGGCATGCCCAAGATGTAATAAGATAGGGGCTGGTTTAGCGCATATGATGAGGAACTGCCCTCACCTGCAGGATTATTGGAGGGATATAGGCAACACGCTGAACGAGGTGGCGGATAGAGACCTGCAGTACGATGGAGCGGTTAGCATACTCCATTGGTTCCCCCATACACCCAAAAATAAATTATCGAGCAAGTTTATTGACATGGGCCTAATCTTAGCTAAAAGGGAGATGACCAAGAGGTGGAAGTCAAAAACGGGGCCGACGCTCCGGAGATGGCTGAATGAATTTCTAAAATGGGCGGCGGGGGA
This sequence comes from Lissotriton vulgaris, assembly GCF_964263255.1. Lineage (NCBI taxonomy): Eukaryota > Metazoa > Chordata > Amphibia > Caudata > Salamandridae > Lissotriton > Lissotriton vulgaris. The sequence goes on along the minus strand of NC_141699.1, from coordinate 321,961,825 downwards.
GAGTACGGTCAGGTACCAACTAGCCCGGCGTAGATCCGATGAGCGGGCCCAGGAAGCGGCAATGGCGTGGGACATGTTGGTGCAGACACTAAGGGATAGTTTAGTGGAGGAGGAAGGGGAGGAGGAGTCAGAGGAACCGGAGGACCCAACTGGGCAAGCTGAGTTGCCGGCACCCTCACCAGACACGCACACCCGGTAACAGTTAAGATGCTTCTGTCTACCACCACAGGATTGAACTTCTCAGAACTAGGCGCAGGCAAAGACACTGAGGGTGGGAGGGGGGAGGGAGGGCAAGATCAGGGTGCAAACCTGCCACAACTAGAGGAAAACTGACTGATGATTAAGGGGTTGCGGAGTATAAATTGAAATACAGACAGCGGATTGCCTCATATGGGGACTACCAATGTTAAAGAGTGTGATAAGCACCAAGTACGCAAATGACGCCGCCCGGCCTTCAGGATGTGGGCTGAATGGCTGTGTATACTGAACGGGTGCGGGGAAGTGAGGACGAGCAATCTGCATTGATAAGATCCTAAGAAGATAAATGTACTGCACATTTGGTTCTGCAATAAAAAACGTTTAACAAATAAAAAACATTCGATTCGGAGGAAATCAGGAAGTGTTGACCGCCATTTTGTTAGTGCGAGTGAATATATTGTAAAGAATAAAGGGTTAGAACATGGAAAGGGGACAAGGTTGAGATTGTCTGGCCGCGTAGGTTTTCTCAGGGGGTGCAGTGAGGACCCTGAACCTTAAATGCATATTTTTCACTCCAGTGAATATAGCTGTGTCCTAAAAGCCAAACCTTCATTTTCAAGGCAGATGCAGTAGTACTCCGATGGGTTCTGGAAGTGGAATGGCAGTTAGAAGCTGAGAGTCAGGATAAAAAAGTGGATGAGGTTTGGTGTGGTTGAAAAACTAAAAATGATTGGTTGATTCTTATACCTCAAGATTGAAGACTACGTTGCATGTTAATGTTTTTTTAAAACGAAAACTATTATTGGTTGTGAAAAAAAATGAAATGTAACAAAGCAGTGGATAGGCAGGTGTTTTTGGAGGGAAATCAGCCTTCTTGCTTTGATTTAGAACATTGAGATATGAACTTTTGACCTGTGCCTTCAGCCAGGTGCAGAATGAGGTGTTACCATGGTAACAGCCAGAGAAGGCAGAGGGTGAAGGGTGACCTTTATGTGACTTTGAAAATATTGAAAGGGACAATCAACTGAAATGTTAATTTGATTTTAAAATTGTGCGGGAACAAATATGATTGGTTGAAGAGACATATATGAGTCTGTATTGAGAGGACAGCTGTGCCATTAATCTTTGGTTGCAGTGATAGAAGCATTATTGAGAGATCCGTCAAACGAATATCTGTTTTGTGACTGTCACTGTTCTACATCTTATAAAGCATTGGTAAAGGTGAGTCTCTAACTGTTTCTTTTGTGATGTACCGTAACATGTGGTTTAGTCACTATAATTGTTTATTTCCCTCACAGTCTCTGAGTAAACTCATTTTTGACTTTGCCACTGTTTTGTATTTTTTTCAACTATTCTTCCATTTCGTTTCATCACTCTTTATATACATTATTTGTTTTCAATTATTAGTTTTAAATTTTGATTAATAAATTTGATTAAGCTCAATGGTCTTCAGTCATGTTCTTATGTAATCCTTTACTGTCAGTTCTTTTTATTCACTGTCAGTCAGAGACGGAACTGGAAGGAAATTTCGGGGGGGGGGCAAACAAAAATGTTTTTGTTAGGGGGACATGAACGTTTAATTAGTAGGCAGAGTAAAGCTGCAGGGGTCTTAGAAGGGGTAAAACAACTGCAAGGCCTAAAATATGTTTAAAATAGACAGTAATGATTTGAGTGATTTGGAAGCGTTTCCATATAATCTGTAAAGTTGGTTTGGAGTTCAAAAAATGGTATTAGCAGAGACACAGATAATGCAGGTAGAGAGAGAAATGGTAGATTACATGTGATACCATTGTCAAAAAGTGCTAATGCTTGAAGTATTCATAAACTTTCTGTTGGAGGATAAAATTACATTGTGGTTTGCGGCCGAGGGCTGCACTGGTGGGGGTGGGGTGAGAGGGGGAGGGGGTCGAGTAAAATAAAATGAAAACTTGTGACCATGAGGTTGTACACAGGTTCGTGGAGTACATGCCTTTATACATTGAGGTAGCAGACCGAGTATACATAGATCTCTCTCCCTCCTGCCGTCTGACTCCATCTTTATCTCCCTCCTGCTTTCTTTCCCCGTTGCCCTGTGTTATCTTAGGTGTGTGTGTCTGTCTGTGTCTGCCTTCAGTCCGGGCTGAGGAAGTTTGCTCTGCTGGCACACACAGATAGTCGCATCAAAGTACTTGGCAGGTTTTCAAAAGACTATTTATATCATTGAGATGCTTTTTTGAAGCGCTAGTGAATGTCTACTTTCACAATTACCGCTCGCCCGGCTCCACAGAGCAGAGGTTTTGTCGTATTTCACTTCTTAGTCCGTTTGCATTTCCACTCTGTTCTCTGGTGGCTGGCGGAGAAGTGTTTGTTATAGTGGAAATGAAAGGGTGATAAGTAGTGAAATAGGACATAGCGTCTGCTCTGTAGAAGCGGGGGAGCAGTGATTATCAGTCTGAGTGAAGCGCAACTGCGGCAGTGCTTGGTAACAGTAATAAATTATTTTTTTACCAGAGGTACGATTGTTTGCATGGTCCGCGACCCGCTAAGAAAGGCTTGACGGGCGGTCACAGATGTTAGATGTTAGGTTGGTCTCATACAGCGCACGGCTACTCCAAAGGAGTGTCCCGCGCTTTAATATGTGACCGGAAAAAGAAATACATCAACAACATACAACTGAGTCCCTGCAAATAGTAGAACACTCTAACACTGGGGGGAAAAACCACTATCGGGCAAAGAGCCATGTTTTAAGGCCCTTCCTGGAGGCCAGAAGATTGGATGTGCTACGCAGTGAGATGGGAGCGAATTCCAGAGCTGCGGAGCTCGCAGCCTGAAAGAACGGCCACCCATGCGCGCCTTTTTTACACGGGGAACCTCAGCTAAAAACAGAGACTCAGACCTCAGAGAGCGGGCCGGATGGTAAAAGGCAAGTCTCCTTTGGAGATATTGAGCTCCCTTAGCGTGCAGGGCTTTATCGGCCAGAGTCAAGGCCTTAAACTCTATCCGCTTCCGGATAGGCAGCCAGTGAAGCGACTGTAATAGACTGGATACTCTAGCACGTCTATGGAGACCAAAGATAGCCCGCGCGGCCGCGTTCTGCACCACCTGCATACGTTGCAGGAAATACTCCGGCAGGCCAAGATAAAGAATGTTGGAATAATCCAATCTAGAGCCAATTAGTGCCTGGACCGTCGTCTTCCTATGCTCTTCCGAAAGCAGGGGGAAGAACTTCGGGAGCATTTTGAGGAGACCAAAGCAGGTTCCAGAGAGAGCCAGAACCTGGGACTTTAATGTCAGCCCATTATCGATCTTCACTCCCAGGTTCTTAGCTAACTGAGACGAGTGAGCTGGCGGGAACATGTCCGCAGGCCACCATTCATGCCATTCTGGGTCAGAGATACATCCGAAGAAGAGTATCTCTGATTTATCAGAGTTGCACTTGAGGCTGTTTAGCTGGAACCATTTAAAAACAGCCCCCAGGCCCGCGGGTTGCAGTATGAGTAACTCAGGTCGACAAAAGAAAACTTGAACTTAGTACAGCTGAGGTTACGTGGAACACATGAATACATTTTCAGTATACAATAATTTCAGATCAGAATATGGATTAAAAGAGGGAACCTGTATATTTGAAATGTTTATTCACTAATGCAGTGCTTTCAAGCAAAGTTTCTCATCTAATACAAGTAAAGATATTATAAGAAACAAAGTAATCGGCATAGTTACTAGTCCATAGAACACAAACGGTGCAAGCATAGTATGATGCAAAATGAATAGGGTTTAACAAAACATATTCTACACCCTCCTGAGCAAGTATATTAAATTATATTAAATCTAAGAAGGTGTCTTTTGACTTTAAGTTCAGCAACCATATATGAAAATGCTAGTGGTTAGACATCACCTCATTAACAATCAGCTCTCTGCATGTGAAGCACTACCAAGATTGTGTTATGCTATTGTGTAGGGAAATAAAAAACGCGCCAAAAGCGAGACCTTGGCTGGAGCTGCATGTATGTTATCTGTAGGGACGTTCGAAAATCAGTGTTGAGAACAACTACTGTATTGAGATATCTTTTGAAGGTTTCAGTACTCGATGTCAGATACAGCTCGATAAGCAAGGCTAATATCAGTGTAACAACATATTTTTCTTGTATAAATCGAAAATATTTCACTAGGCAGAAAAGTAAAGCAGCAGATGTGTGTCAGGGGCATATAAGCAGCAGTAAGGGAAAATGGCGTTTAAATTTATAAAAAACTCATGCTAACTTTACACATTAATCAGGGCACATTTAACCATATATTACCCTGCCTTGCTTCGAGTACGTTTCAAATAAGATAAGATAAGATAAGCAACTGAATTGTTGAAATTAGAGTTCAATGAAATGTTCAGTTCGAAATCGAGTAGGTGAGGAAAAAAAATGTAGTCCACATAAAAGACGAACATCTGACCAGCACGAAATTGTAATGTCCACTGTTAGTAAAGCCAATAGGTCTGTTTATATAAAAAAAGAAGTCCAAAAAACGTGAGAAAGATAGGGAGGGGAAAAAAAATTAAGACGTCAATGGCTTGCATAAGAGTCATCCAACAACTGAGTAGGCGAAATAAGCAGCAACCGCTTCTAAAAGGAAGTGACTGTTATCATCCCAAAACAAGTCAGCCATCCAATTGAAAAGAGGAAAAGAACATACATGCTCTTCAATTACCGGAGCCTCTAGTACCATCAGAGGACAACTCTGTGAATTTTCTATGTAGCTGTGTGCCAAGAAATCTTGAGCCGCTGCGAATATATTCCAATGACCCAGAACTCCATGTATCGCTGCAAAGGCCATAATCCCTCCGTCGGAACAAAGCTGTTCATGATCAATTAACGGATTCATGAGATGATTGTAATTCACTTCAGGAGATACCAAGTTGCAGAGACATAAGTCCAGGGCCCACATGAAATCACAGCTCAGGCAATGAAAACAGGCTGCACACAGGTGAAATAGGAAAATCGAAATGATAATCCATATGATGCACTCAAAGTCGCGAGTGGCAGGATGCCATAGTACTCAAGCATCCTGTGGCGAAACAGTTCTAAGTGCTCCGGCTCGTTTGCGAAGACAGGACAGACATCCATTTTGTAATAAACAAAATAGGAACACAACAGCAGCAGCCACTGGTAGTAGAACAGGAAGTCCAGTAAGCATGGGCGAATTTTGCGAATCTGGCGTTTGCGAATTTTGCAAATTTGCGAACTCGCAATCCGCAAAATCCGCAAATTCTCGCAAATTTGCAGATTTTTTTTGTGTTCGCAAGGGTTTCTGCCAGTTCGCGAGCATTTTGTACCAGTTCACGATTGCGAACTTACTTGTCGGCACGCAACGGTCGCGACTATGTTGTTTCTACGTCTGGTTCATCATCACAGGTTCACAGCACCCTCTGTTTCAACACTGCCACCCTCTGTTTCACCCATGCCGCCCTCTGGTACATCAATGCCACTCTCTGGTTCATCATCATCACTGTAGATCAGGGGTCTCCAACCTTTTGTGTAGTCAGAGCTACTTCTGGCCAGTGAAAATCGTCGTGAGCTACTGAACCCGAATCAACTCGCGCATTTTTCCGAGAGACCCCCCACGCCCAGTTTCATTGACTTTAAGCCTAATTTCATCAGAGCCCATACTGTGGTTTGAACAAAATACCTAAAACAGGCTGTTCGCTTTTAAATGCATTTGAGAGTAATATTGGACTAAAGAGTGAAATTCTCATAACTAGAAGCTCGCCAAATGGCAGCTAACTCTTGGAAAGGCTAGCCCTGTTCCAAGCTCAGTAAAAGGGATTAGGTGTGTTTGCACATCCAATTTCAGCAGTGGTGACGCATTCCAGTGACCAGCTTATGCTCAGAAGGGTCTCACTTCTTTCTCGAATAAAGCACCGCTGGACCTGCGACAGGCCTATTGCAATGTGAGCCCATACTGTGGTTTGAACAAAATACCTAAAACAGGCCGTTCGCTTTTAAATGCATTTGAGAGTAATATTGGACTAAAGAGTGAAATTCTCATAACTAGAAGCTCGCCAAATGGCAGCTAACTCTTGGAAAGGCTAGCCCTGTTCCAAGCCCAGTAAAAGGGATCAGGTGTGTTTGCACATCCAATTTCAGCGGTGGTGACGCGTTCCAGTGACCAGCTTATGCTCAGAAGGGTCTCACTTCTTTCTCAAATAAAGCACCGCTGGACCTGCGACAGGCCTATTGCAATGTGAGCCATGCTGCAAGAACACAGGAAGGACAATCAAACTACAGGGGATTCAAAAATCACGAGGTATGCATCACTAATCAGCAAACCCCTTCATCTCAGTATCTCTGCTCTCTTCCCCAGTCAGTCATGTGTGTGTTTCCACTCTTCCCTCGTCTATCACGGGCTCTCTGGGTCTCCTCTACGGCCAGGCATGTGTTTCCAGCCTTCCCTTCAATGACCACAAGCTCGCTGTCTCTCCTCCTCAGCCATGCTTGTGACTCCCGGGTCTCCCCTTCATCCATTACAGGCTCTCTGGGTCGCCTCCCCAGCCTATCCTGGCATCTCTTCTGGATATCCTGGTTTGGTTCCCGCCTGTCCCACCTGTCACAGGGTCTGTAGCTGCCTTCCCCCTGCGACCCACAACCCCGGTTCTTCCTCTCCACTCATTCCCCCCACCACTCCCACCCACCGCGGGTCTGTGTCACTACTCATCCTCATCACTACCATCCATCACAGGATGTCTCTCCAAGCCGCTCTCGCCCATCGGAAGTCCACTGTCTCTCCTGATCCTGCCCCCTCCCATCCACCACAGGTAATCTTTATTTCTGCATCCTACCGACCCCCGACTTCATCCATCACAGGCTCTCTGTCGCCTCTTACTAATCAATAGTAGGTGTTTGACGTTTACAAATACCTTCTGAAAAATGACACAATCGGGGGGGGGCAAGACGCTCCACAAGCCTGGATAACTACTACCCTGTCAGCTCCCAATACTGCATGCTTCAAGGCTTAAATAGTAATTCTGGAGGCACTTTCTACTTTCGGTGTCAAAGATTGATGTATGACTGCCCGTGTGATATAGTCACCTGCAGGTCTGATTGCGTTTTTGCTCCCGTAGATTATGGGGGGAAAAAGCAAGCACACCTGCCCTGCTTCAACTGACATGAATTAATTTGGGGTTGATTTATTAATGTGTCACTGTTTTAAAATTCCAGTCTGGCACCTGCTTCCTTATCTGTGATTTGCTTTCTGTTGCAGTGCAATTTTTTTTCTAGGACCTTTGTGGCCTACTTGTAGCTATTCTATGATACAGCTGTGAGGGTCAGAGCAGGGTCATACAATTGTTGCAACTAGCAACTGAACTCTGGAGGGGCCCCAGTCAGGAAGCACTACAGGGAATGGTTACTAATGATGAATTTGAACTTTTGCACCTGCTGCTGAGTGCTTTCAGTTTAGAAAAACTCATTTTTCTGCAGAACAGCAAATGTAATGCCCCAAACAAACTTACTTGTTAAAGTTTATTTCTAATCCAAAAGTGATCCAAAGAAAGTCAAAAGGCCTCAAATCCAAAAAAGGGCATGCAAATGTCAACCTGAGGAGTTATTCTCATAAAAATCATCATTTTCAGAAGGTCTATGCTGCTTGCTAGTGGATTTCTTGTGTAGAATTGCAAATTTTGTAATTTCGCGAGTGCGAGATTGTTACTGCCTGCCGCACCTACATGTTCGAATTTGCGAACTTACACCGCACGCCGCAAAATTGTATCACCAAGAAAAAAAAATCTGCTGCGTGTGAATTTGCGGATTTTCGTTAAATTCGCGAGCGTTCGCGGATCGCGAATTTACAGAAAATCCGCAAAATCCGCAAGCGTAACGGATTTTCCGCAAATTCGCGAGCGTTCGTGGATCGCGAATTTACCGAGAATCCGCAAAATCCGCGAGCGTAACGGATTTTCCGCCCACCCTTAAAGTTCACAAAAATAGGTCGGAGAATATGGAGTGAAGAGTAGCAGAATGACTTCAAATAATTTCTGGCAAAGAAGTCACTAAACCATTGCTTAGTACTTATAAAAAAAATAGGCCAGCCCTGAAGTGGAGGATGCGTTAAAGATTATGGGAGTCACCTCAGCAAATTGTAAAGGAAGGTCACTATTTAATCAGGTATGCACTTCTCTGCGAGTGTTAGCTAAGTGAAGGAGATATGTTTGTGAACAGATGCTAGGGTAACTTGTTTTTGTGACAATAAGGCTCTTGTTCATGTCTTGTGATTGAACTTTGAATTCAAGGCCGGAATTCGCGGCCAGATGGAAACATCAAGGTTCCCATGCGGGGGTGGATAAACTACATTCTTACAGGGAAGCATATGCAGAGTGACTATTACAGCGTAAGGTTTGTCATTTAATAACTCATAGCAATTCTCATTGCTTGAAAATTAATAACCACTGTTGACCAATAAGGTAAAAGTCGGCATTATAGCAGACACTGGTGTACCTTTGAAAACACATGCAACATTACAGCGGTTCTAGTTAAATAAGTCATGCAATTGGAAGTGCATGGATGTGAACGACTAATCCCATGTTTCAGTACACTCATCTCTATACAGATATAATTTGTTGCCGTCTCTAAGGCATTTGTAAGTGAAAGGGAACGACTTGGGTTCATGCCAGTAGGAGGTACTGGGCCGCTCGTATCTATTTATGTGAAAATAATTTTTGGAATTTGAACACTTAAAAAGCGCGAAAGATAGACTAATTAATTCGTGGATTAGCCATGTTGCAGTTGCGGCTTCTAATACTAAAAAGGGCAAAGTGCCTAGGCGTTGAATGTGGAACACCGAAAAAGAAGCGTGTGTCATGGAAAGCAAACGTGGTTTGAAAGTCAAATTTATAGGTGCAAAGAGAGAGGAGACATTAAGATAGTTTCAGGGCTTTAAGTTGGCCGGGTCTCTTCGGGTCTCAGCACAGGCAGTTTCTTAAAGGTAGGCTCGGTGTCTATCGGGCTCCACTTTTGAGCCCTGGCATAGGCAGACTGTTTTTTTTGCCGGCCTGTAGTGACAGCCTGCTGTTGCAGTAGTTCAAGAAAAAGTGGCAGAGCAAAAAACAGAGCCCGATACAGACACGTTCAGAAACTGCAGGTAGATTATGTGTGGTATTGATACTTTTGACACTGCCTAGTTGTGACTAGTGGAGAAGTGACACAATGAGATCATGGTAGGTGAGTGTAGTAAAGGAAGGGAAATTCTTTAAAGAGAGTCATTTTTAGTGTGGATTTCCCTTCTTTTTCTGAAACTCAGGTACAAGAATATTGTTGTGGCGTCACCGGGACTGTAAGTTGAAGTTTTCTGAAAATTATTGAGAGGTCAAAATTTATGTTTATTTAACTTGTGCAGCTATGAATCTGTGCCAAAGGCAATAGCCCTCAGTTGCTGTAGGCATGATGTTACCTGTTGTACCATACCTATATGCAATGATATGGAGGGCAAACTTTACAGTGTGGTTTGTGGACGAGGGCTGCACTGGTGGGTGAGAGGTCAGAGGGGAAAGGGGTGGGGCTAAAGGGAAACAAAGAGTTGTGACTATGAGGTTATGCAGAAGTTCCTGCAGCAGATGCCTTCATGCACTAAGTTAGTGGAGTCAGCATACATATATCTGTGTTCCTCCTTCCCTTTTCTCAACATCTCTGTCTTTGTGCTGCTTCCTTCATATATTTCAGTGTGTTCGGCTCGCCCTCTGTATCTCTGTCTATTGTGCAGTTTCTCTCCATGTTGCCTACCCTCTGATTTCTACCCTTCCTGTCTCTCATGCATTTTCTCTCTATCCTGTTCTTGTTCTCCCTCACTCTTTGTCCTATTCTTTTTGTTTCTCTTGCTCTCCCTCTCTTTGTTGTCCTTTTTACTATTCTGTTTTTCCCTTCTGTCCTTCTTTTCCTTTCTGGCCTGAATCACGCTCTTGCCTTCCCTCTCCATTGTGATCTTTCTCTCCTTCCCGTGCTCGTTTTGTATCTCTGTCTCCTGCTCTCAGTCTTTCTCCTGCATTGTCTCTATGGTGGTGTATCTCTCTCTCCCTCCTATTCACCCTCCTTCTCTCCATCTCTCTCTCCCTTCTGCTCTGCTTGTCCATCTCTGTGTTTCTTCTGCTCTCTCTCTCCCTATTGTACTATTTGCCTGCTGTCCTCTCTGTCCCTGTGCCTCCTGCCGTTTGTGTCCTTTGTGCTCTGTCTGTTGTTTCTACTCTGTGACTCCCTGTCCATGTTTATCTTTTTCTTTTTGTACCTTCCCTCTCTTTTTTGACTTTTCTCTGCCTCCTGTTATTTTTCTCTCTCTCCATTTGTACTTTCAATGCTGGTCTCTCTCTGCATGTTCCTCTCCCTGCTACTGTCTCTCACTCTCCTGTGGTCTGTGTCCCTCCTGCCCTGTGTCTCTTTCCTACTCTACATCTCTCTCCATCTCTGTCATTAGTTTTGTGCAACTAGTGATTGTCAAAATGTAGGAAAGAAAACAAATCACTATAATTAGCAGAATCTAAATATAAAACTCTAAAGCAAATTATTCACCCAAAATTATGTAAAAAGAAGCTTTAATCACAGTGTAATGTTGGTGTTCCATGGTGATTTATTTTGGCAAGTAAGATGGGTAACAGATATGCTAAGTAAGATTGTCTAGCAGTGCAAATCATAAAGATTGCATGTAGTATCCTGGAAATGTGTGGGAGATTACACTGTAAATGAAGTTTGATTTTAAATAAATCTGGGTGAAAAATTTGGTTATTTGATGTGTTTAAAAAACAATTATTGAACTTAGTTAGGCTTTAGGATATCTAATGGTAGATAATCTTAGGGAATATATCTGTTAGGCTTGTTGTTTGCTACAATGGGTGTATGTTGTGTAATAAATATGTCTGTAATATGTTAATTAAATTTCAGTATTTTTCTTTTTTATAGTGTTTGGTGCTGAAAAGCAACAACCTGTATTCTACTTGATAGACTTTTCCACGATCAAATTCTTTTTTGCAGGTGAGTTGGTATTTTTCAAAGGCAATTTTTTTTGTGCAGGTTAAAATAATAAGCAAGATTTTTTAGAATATTTGCACTGTTTCTCTTTTGCTGGAGGATGTTAACTTCTATTTTTACAATGTCTGTATCTGCTTGCACTAGATATGTATTTTGACATAGGTTTCCACTGTCTGTTGGCACTATCTTTTTATGGGCCTGGTCTATGCAGTTCTGGTTCATCTATCGTTTGACTGTAAGATTTTGCTGTTTGCGTGGATAAATTCTTGCTAAGTCTTCATTATCTCTCTAACTCATGCTGTATCATCTGTGTGCAGTCGTTTTTCTTCATTTACAGAGGTGTATTATGATATGGCTGTTGGTGTGATGGGAATCTTTTCTGCATATCTGTGACTGTACTATCTGTCTGCACCCTTTTATATGCATTTGCAGAGGTCTATTATGATGTGGTTCCTCATGGTTAGCATGAAATTTTGTACATGCTATAAAATTCACATGCTGAGTATGCTGTTGAAATGTAAAAGCAACTGTCTCTGTGGGAAGTAGTAATCTGTTTAGTGAATGTTTTGATTTGTACATTGTGAGCCCCCCCTTCAGACTGTATATAGTTTGAATAGCAGTTTGTAGTGGTGAACTCAGAAAATCGATCCCTAAAAATAAATTATAAAGTCTATCAACAGTTCTACAGTCCAGAAAACCTAAAAACAAATTTCACAGTAAGATGTATTTTTACAGCAGTAATTATTTAAAAAAATTAAAAGGGATAGTTTTAATGTCTGGGATCATAGTGTCAGTTTGTTTTCAAACAAGAGGAAGGTGCTATCTTAATCTATGTAGTTAATGTGTTACAAAGTATGAAAATGTATGTAGTTTAAAAATTAGTAAAGGTAGTTTTTAGTTATCTGTTCATGAAAAAGATATAATTTAGTCTTTATATTTTTATAAAAGGATACAGAAGAAACAAAAAGATTCCTATAATGGAAAATTACTCCGACAACACTGATTTACATTTTGAAATTGCTAATGAATTAATAGAGCAATTACTAGATGGAGTATTTGAAGAGGAAATTGAGTCAGAAAATGAGGACTTTATGGACAATACTTTCGACAGTGCTTACTTAGAAATGGTGGAAGGGGAAGAACAGAATTTGGATGATGAAAATTTTGATTATGAAGAAGTACCTGATGAAATTATGCTACAAGTCCTTTTAGAATATGAATTTTTAAATGAATAAAATTATCTTTGATACAAAAACATTCTTGAAGACAGTTTTCTTGTACTATTTGTCGTTGATCTGCTTTCTGAGAATGAGAATAAATGTTTTCATGAAGTGTATAAGAGATCATAGTCAAAAAAATGTAAAAGCACTAGGATCAACTACAGTGCTTGAAAATCAGTGTACTGTTCGTATGCCTGAAAAATTAGAATCAGAAAATTCATCTATAATGCTGACACAGCTATGGACTGTCATAAATGTAGAACCAACATTCACTACAGGATTTCTTACTCTGTTCAGAGACTGTTTCTTTGTCTTTATTCTACTTATAAAATAAACCAGTGGTTATAATTTGTATGTTATAAGCTAGTAGAGGTCTATAATATTTTTTAACTTTTTTCTTAACAGATTGTCATTTTTATCAGAAACATAACTCAGTATGCCGACCAGAAATGAAAAAAGAAAGCTGTATAAACAGACATACCATTTGAAGAGGAAAGAATTAGAAGAATTACCTAATCAACAAAGGACGGATGAAAACAAGAGTACTCCTGGTAAGAAAAGCAAGGATTTTATAAAAAAGTTGTCTCAAAGGAAAACTAAATTGGATAATCTTCAAAAGGAAAAACAGTTGTCAGTATCTACAAAGAGAAATGCGAGAAAAAAGAAAAATGTTTCTGAAATCAGCGGTGAGGAAAATATGTACAGTAAAAGACGTACTAATCAGTTTGCGGAAATCAGGAAGCGTATGTTTTATAACAGAGTAGTTTAGAATTTATTAAAAAAGGAAAATATATAGAGGATGTTGTTGAGCGCACGTTTGAGACAATTTTTTTTTTATTTTAGTAATTAATAGAATAAATACACTGAATAAGGCAATCAGAGTTTTAAAAGCTAAGAGTAAATGGAAGAGACATATAAATAGAAGTAATTTTTGTAAAGTGTTTTCTGGGAAATGGATGCATACTTCAAGTTCTGAGCCATTTTTTAATGAAGAGAGTTACTTTCAAAGTAATGATTTGTTGCATGCAGTTCACACCAGTGGTCGAGCATATGAGGTGAAGGATGGTTGTCCTATTGAGAAAGAGAAAATTGTGGTTAGAAATGCAGAAGAGATGATAGCTGGAGAAGTTTTAGAGGGACGTCCTAATGTTCCTGTTTACAGTTGGAATTGTAGTAGTATTTGCAGTGTACGACAGGATTCAATTGATTTCTTTCACAATTTCTTATGTAAGTACACTAAGGAAAGTCTAAAAAAAAAGATTGTAATGTTGCAAGAATTAGACCGTTGCAGAGTGAGAGAAAAAACAGGTCTGCAAGGCCATTCTCTGGCTTGTCTTTCTAAAAAAATATGCCAGAGTGTTTTTCATCACTTCAGGATGTTAGCAGTGCATCATACCAAAATGAGAAAATTAGTGAGAAAGTTGTATTATGCAAAAAGTCCAGCACTTAAACTTAAACAGTTAAATAGTGCTCTTTTGCATGGATGTGAATTAGATGTTAAGAAGATTTGTGCAGAAATTGAGGTAAGTTATTTTGGTCCAGATGAAGACAATGCAGAAACTGATGTAGTTATAGAAGGAAATGTGTTTGAAAATGTCGGAAATTTTAATACTGAAAATTTTGAACAGGAAATAACAAAGTTTAAGGTCATTGCAGGAGAAAAACCAAATTTTCCTTGTGTGTGTTGTCGACACATTCATTACAAAAGTCAAACTAGGTTAGTTGATTTATATTTATTTGTTGGTAGAAAACTATTTTGATTTGGGTTTTGAGCAACGTATTTGTAAATATTGTTATAATAAATTAAAAGAAAATAGAATGCCTGCTAGAGCTGTACATAATAATCTTTAGCTGATAAATATTCCATCGGAACTGATGGATTTAAATACTTATGAGACTTTTCTGATTTAATGTATACATCCTTTTCAGGCTATTGGTTGTATGGAGCCTAAGACTGGGAAATTAAATCCTTTAGATTTACAAAGAGGATTAAAGGGTAGAGTTGTATATTTGCCACTTGATTTAAAAAACAATATGGAGACAATTGGCGTTGAAAATGAGGAACCTCTAGTTATTCTAGTTAATGTTGTACCTACAAAGAGTAAGAAAATCTGGCAAGATTTGGTGGATGTTAGAAAAATCAAAAAGGTAACGTTGTTTTTAGTCAAAAACAATAAATACTATAAAAATGTATACGTAGAAGAAGAGGAAGTAAGTGAAGAAGAGGATAATGATTTGTCTATTGGACAAATTGAAAAAGTCGACTTGTCTAGAAGTGAAGAAATTTATGAACATTACAGTGTTCATCCACTGCATTCCAAAGAAGCAATGGGGAATGCTATTGAATTATTTCAGATGAAAAAAGCAAAAGGAAGTCCTATTAGTGTCTTGGAAGAAAGTTTGGAAGGTCGTTGTTTCCCACAGTTATTCCCTCAGGTCAAGGTGCACGATATGATGATCGACCTATGCAGATTCCTGCATCTGAGTACCGGACAACAAGATTATATGCAGAAGATCCGAGATTTTGTCAATGTATTCCATATTTGTTTCATCTTCTGTTTGAGAGTGACTTATCTGGTCTTTCTTATGCAGTAACCCATATCTTAAAAAGTGGAGTGCATCTGCAAAATGTTTCAGCAAAGGAATTTATGGATAAAGTGCAACAGAAAGACAGTGTTTTGGATTCTCACCTAATAATTTTAATGGCGTGTCAGCGTGGACTAATGAGTATTGGTACCGTCGTCATGGAGATTTTAAATGCATGCTAAGAAACTTAGGAGCACCTCCAAGGTTTTGAACTCTAAGCTGTGCAGAGTATCCTTGGGAAGATTTACTTGAATTTCTTCGGGAGGCGAATGCAAATATAGAAAATATAAACTACAAGACACCTGGAGAACCATGTTTGTTGTATCCGGTTAATGTTTGCAGTTATTTTAATCATAGATTTGAAGCTATGATGCCTTTTATTACAAACAAGAAAAATCCACCTCTTGGTGAAGTTCTGGATTTCTTTTCGAGAAAAGAGTATCAAGCGAGAGGTGCTCCTCATATTCATATGCTATTATGGATCAAGGATGCTCCCAAATTTGGAACAGACTCAGATGACACTGTACTGTCTTTTATTGAACAATATGCCACTTGTGAGAAACCTAATAGTACAACTGATAAGGACTTAAGAGGAAAAGTGTTACGCTTTCAAAGCCATCGTTGTGGAAAATATTGTCGGCAAAAATTCCAATCAAAGAATAAATTCTATACCAAATGTCATTTTGGATTTGCACGACCGGTACTTTCAAAAGAAAGAGTCAACAATTTTATGTCATCTTTGCGACATAATATCACAAGAAGATCATCCAAAAACACCTACAATTTAAGAAGAGGTGAAGAGTCCGAATATATAAATGACTATAACTCAGTCATTTTGTCCATGTGGAATGCTAACATGGATATACAATATGTTGCAGACAACTCTATTGCTGTGGCTCGATATGTAGCGTCTTACATCACCAAATCTGAAAAGACGGAACTGAAGGAGATGTGGGAAGACATTTCTCATGAAAAGAGCCTAAGCAAGAAATTGTATACGTACAGTTTGAAGATGTTATCTCGTCGAGAAATTGGAGCATATGAATGTTGTGATCGATTATCATCAGCAAGTCTTTATGCGAAATCTAGAAATATCCTGTGGGTGAGTTTAGGTCTTGCAGGAACACGAAACCGTGTTTTGAAACCTGTGCAAGAAATTGAATATTTAGCACAGAAAGAACCAAACAGTACAGACATTTTGAAAACAAATATGTTGGATACATACTATCCAAATAGAAGTGCTCTGCTTGAAAATTTTTGTCTGTATGAAATACTTCAAAACTAAAGTTTTAAAAGGAATATTACAGAGAAAATAGATAAAGGTGTATACGCTGTAATTGGACATGAAGGATGTCTGGTCAAACAAAGAAAAGGACACTTGATTAATCACCGAAAACTGAGTTGCGAATCTCCTAACAAAAGAGAATTTTACTATTTAGCTCTTTTGCAACTCTTTAAACCATGGCGTACAGAAGAGGAACTACTTGGTGACGTTGATAGTTATGAAGATTCATTTAACGCATCTAAAAGTAGTATAGAATGTCCTGTTTTGAAGTAATTATCTCCAAATGTTGAACGACGAAATAGAGCAAGAAGCAACAATTGCAGCGGAGATTGCTAGAGACAGTTCTCAAGATAGTCAAAGTTCTGCTTTGTTGAGTCAAGATCCACTGGGACAACCAATTATCCAAAATGAAGCAGCCACTGCCATGGATGAGGTCGAAAGAGCAATGGAGCAAGCTCAAGAGGATGTAATAAACTTAGAAGAATTGGAGAAGCAACTTAATCTTGAGCAAAGACAGATATATGATGAAGTGACAGAGCACATTGAGCATGGTTTTCGTCATGAGAAAAAAGAATGCTCATGTATGTCATTTGAACCTATTCGACTATATGTAAGGGGAGAAGCTGGTACAGGTAAAAGTTTTCTAATTAAAGGAATTACTACATATCTACAGGAAAGAACTCAGTCAACACTGTCTTGTGTTGTTACTGCTCCAACTGGATTGGCAGCACATAATATTAAAGGTATTACTTTACATCGTTTACTGATGCTGCCAGTTGAACATGAAAATAAATTACAATGTCACAAGCTATCTGGAGAAGCTTGTTGTGAAGTTTCTAGGGTCCTTAAAAAAATGAAACTTCTCATTATTGATGAGGTAAGCATGGTATCCAATTAAATGCTTGCTTTTGTGCATTTAAGAATGCAACAGATACTTAAAACAGAGTATGATGTGTTATTTGGAGGCAAACATGTCATAGTTTTTGGAGATCTACTGCAGCTAACTCCTGTGAAAGGACAACCTGTATTTGAAACTGTTACACACGAAGACACCAGAAAGTGCCTGGGCAGTATTGGAAATGTTAATATATGGTCACATTTCAAATATACTGAACTGATTCAAAATATGCGACAGGCAAAGGATACTAAATATGGAAATATTCTTCAAGATATAAGGATTGGAAAACTAACTGAAGATGCAAAAGAAACTCTACAAACATGATTACTTTCCAAGTTGTTTCCCAATGAAGATAATGTACCTGAGAAAATATATAGTAAAGAGGTAGAAGATAAGTCAGTCATATGCTTGATGCCAACTCTAAAGGAATGTTCGGTTTTCAATGAAAAAATATTGAAGTTAGAAAATCAAGAAATTAAGAATCTGGAAGCTATAGATAGAATAGAGCATGAAGGAAGTACTATTGTTTTGTCTCAAAAGCTGAAGTTAAAATTGGATTCTCTTCGGAAATCTATATCTAAAACTGCTGGCTTAGAAAAGAATCTGTATGCATGTTTAAATTGTCGGATTATTTTACGGAGAAATTTACATGTAGAAAGAGGTTTGGTGAATGGAGCAATGGGTAATGTTGTTGGTTTTGTGAATTACCCAAATAGAGATGAGATTGAATTTTTAAGAATCACATTTGATGGAATTACGGAATTTCAACAATTCAGTCGCTGTTCAACTCGTTTTTTGCTTGTGAAAGACTTATATGTCCGTCGGAAGCAATTTCCAATTTGTTTGGCATATGCAGTGACTATTCACAAATCTCAAGGTTTAAGTGTAGATTGTGCTTTGGTAAATATTGGAAGCACTGTATTCAAAGAGGGTATGGCGTATGTTGCTTTATCTTGAGTTAGAACTTTATCTGGACTTTATCTAATTGATTTTGATGAGACAAAGATTAGTGCAGATTTAAATTGTGTGAATGAGTATAATAGGTTAACGGAGAGAATATGCTCCAAGTTTACCTCAATATCCTTTAATTCAAAAGTGTATGGTTGGTCAAAAAATGCAAAATGAGGAAAAATGTAGTGAAGTAGTAGAGAAACGAAGAAAAAAGATGAAGCTGTCATAGGTAGCAGAAAGAAAAAGGTTAGTATTGAAGAGATTGTTGGATTTAAATTTGAAAACAGGTCTGGTGTCAACTGCTATGCAAATTGTGTGGTTAATGTTGTTTTTTTTCTAAAAAAGTTACAGCAACAGATTGTACAAAATCGGCAGCAAACATTTTGTTGTTTGTTAAATTCTGTCTTTGAAAAATGTAGCAGTGGTAATAGTGAAGTAGCAAGTGTTTCAGAACTAAGGAATGTTTTAGTCATATGTGCAGGACTAAATCAATTTTCTCAGAATATTCAGCAAGATTGTCAGGAATTTATTATGTATATGCCTACAGTTTTGGAAGATGAAGGTGTAGATATTGATAGTCTTTTTGGCCTTTCTTATAAATGGCAACATAACTGCGACAATTGTTCATTTTCAAGTAGTACTGACATACACACAGAAAGATTTATATATTTAACATTACCAGACTGTAAAGCAGTGTACTTTAATAAACTAGTTAAAGATGCGTATCAGAACATGGTCTGCTCTCAATGTAACTCAGAAATGTTATCAACATTATTTATCCACAGATATGGACAGTATGTAATTTTAATGTTGCAACGATGCAGAGCTGATGGGAGTAAATTGTCAACTTTAATTAAACATTTTGTGGCTTCTCATATATCTATTTCTAGAAAAACATTTGTAACTGTAGCAATTATTTTTCATGAAGGGCCTTCAACATCATCAGGACATTACACAGCTCATTTGAAGTCTCCAATAGGCTGGACCCTCTGCAATGATAGTCAATTGACTTTTAAGAAACCTTTGCCTTTTGATTTAACAAATTCTTATCTGTTATTTTTGCAACCCAAATTTCAGTAAAATGACTTGGTGTAGGAAGATTAATACTGTAAAGATATGGAACTCTGTTGTTTAGAAATATCATGTGACTGAGGGTGTGCAAATCTAGAAATGAAACTTGTATTTGGCATAGTGATAGTATCAGGTACAGGTTTACTTAATGTTTGATGGTACAGAACACGTTGGAATTTTTACTCGAAAGGTTGAGAAAAGAATGGATAAGACTACGATTAAGTAATTTGGGAAAATAACAAGTTAACTCATACTATTTGGGCACACGGAAAAGTATGAGACAACAAAATGTGTACTTGAGATAAATGTTTTTATGACATACTTGCACGGAACTTTGTTGAGAGGTATTTAAAAGTAGGTGGTATGGTTTAGTTAGTTTGTAACTGTGGAATATGTACTGTGCTTTCTCAAGAAATTGCGAATTAGAGAAAAACATTTAAGACATGTTTTTTTCCGGTATTTATATTATGTATTGAGATCTTGTATGGGTTTTTTAAACACAATCATTTAGATTGTGGTTTTTTTCCCCGCTGTTACATGATGATTACTATTGAAATCACTGTTTATAGTGAAAATCAATATATTCTGAGGACAGCAAAAATAAACCATGTAATATGTTGTCTAAGTTATTTTGTTACATTGGATTTAGAAATATTTATTATAACAGATTTGTTTATTGTCTTCCACAGGTATTACATTTATAAGGTAAGTACAACTAATAACATCCGAGAGTTTCCTCTGACTCTCTCTTATCCTTATTCCTTTCATCCCCTTCCTTTGTCAGTGCTGTTCATTCACGTTTACTCCCTTTAACTCATCCCCTTTTTTCGTTGTTTAATTTTCTTTCCTGTTTCTCTTACATCTTTTCTGTCACTATTTTATTCAGTCTATCTATCTCTTCAGTTTGTTACTTCCGTTGTCTCATTGTGACTCACCTTTATTGACCCTGTGTCACCTTTGTTTCCTGAATCTTAATTCCTTTGTCTTACCGTACCTTAATATTTGTTCCCTTACTCTGCTTTCATTAATTATGCTCAATTCCCAAACTTAAATCTATAGTTTAGTTCCCTTACCCTACTTCATTTCTATTTATCTGTCTCTTACAGTCCTTGTCTGATTCTACCCCGTTCATCTTCTGTTACTCACCATTTTTCACTCTGTTTCTCTTAGTGTTCTTCCTTTATTTTATCTATCTCCTTAAGACATTCCTGTACTCTTAGTCCGTTTCTTTTAGAGACTGTTTGTTTTGTGTACTATCACTGATCATACTCTCATTTTCACTCTCACTTTACTTTACTTTTAGACAGTCATTCCTTCAGTGCCATTATCTCTTTCAATTAATTATCTTACTCATTGATTTATATACTACACATTCTGTCTCTGTCTCTCTCTCTCCCTCAGTCTTTTTTTCCTTAACTTTCTGTTTCATTCACTTCTACTTTGTTTTGTTTTATGAAATTTACATTATAACCTTATTTTTACTTTTCTTCCACAGATACTATGTTTTTCAAAGAATTTTAGTTTTACTTTGATACTATTTCTTAGGTAAGTATAAAAAATAAAAATACTTTTCCATCACTGTGTTATTTCTTTGTCTATCCTGGTCATACCAGTGTCATGTTTTATGTGAGCACTTCCACGCAGGATTGGCTGCACTGTCACAAGGAGCCCCTTAAAAGTGATTTTATGCAATCAGCAACATTTCACTGAGTCAGTTCACCAATGTTGATGTGTGAAAACATTGGAGGTAAATGATGTGTGTTAAAGAACTTTGGGGCATATTACCAAGGGGTTTATCTCCGCTTTTTTGGCTTTAAAAGCCAAGAAAGCGGAGATAAAATGATCTCTCTAGTACGTAGCTGTCGCTAACACCAGTTAGCGACATCTAGTAGGAGATAGTGACCATCTTGGGCCCCTCTTTGCTTGTCAGTGATATTTATCACTAATGACATGCAAAGTGGGCGTGCCAAGATGTTAGCAACTGGAAACAGTCGCTAACATTGGTATCTCCTATTACGAACTTTTGGAAATATTTGCGCTAATATCTCCAAAAGCTAACACCTGCCCCTGAGCAGTTCTTAGCTATGTTATCCAATGGTCGGTGGATAACATGACTAAGAGCAGTAGCTCAGTAATGCATGAATATCGCTGACTTTACAGCAATATTCATACATTTCGACCGATTTTTATCGCTTAGGACAGTGGTTCCCAAACTTTTTTGACCTGTGGCTCCCTTGACCTAATCGGCAGTTGGCCGTGGCTCCCCACCATTTTTTTTACCGGTGGGTGGTATGTACCTCCTGTTATCTTCCTTAAAGTAATTGGGATGCATTCTTTCACTCATCCAACCATCCGTTGACTCATCCAGCCAACTGCTCTCTCATCCATCCACCCTTTCACTTCACTCATCTATCCATCCTTTTGTCCATCTACCACCTTTCACTAACTTATCAATCCTTACATTCACCCTTTCACTCATCCATCCATTCACCATTTCACTTATCAATTAATCCATCCACCCATTCACTTGCCCATCATCTACCCTTTCAGTCATCCATCCATCTATCCTTTCACACACCCCTCCACCAATTCACTCACCCATCAGGTGCCCTTTCACTTATCCATCCATCCTTTAACACACCCATCCACCCTTTTACACATCCATCCACCCTTCCACCCATACATCCATCTGTTTACCTTTTTATGTAATCCATACTTCTACTCATTCGCTTATCCATCCATCCTTTCTTTCATTTTCTATCCATTCCCCTTTCATTCATCCATTTATCCTTTCAGTAATCCATCCAACCATTCAGACATTCCATACCTATTTACTCACCCACCTTTCCACATTATGAGCTGAGCCTTTGTCTGCAGAGTTGCAGGGAGAAGAGGCCTATCAAGAACAACCTTCAGCAAGGGGTGAGGTGCGGTGGGGGAGAGTTCACTATGCCCCTGCACATCGGCAGACTGAAAACGTAGAAGTCATGAGTCACACATGATGTACAGTGCCAGGATGTGAGGTTACTGTAAAATGGTGTTGTTTCCAGGGCTTTAAGAGGTGTTTAAAAAATGGGGGGGTCTCTTCAAATGGGTTGTTGGATGTAATTCAGAGCGCAGTTTAAAACACCTGGGCTAAAAATCTGCGCTTAGCATAGTGGTGCGCCTGACTGGTGTTATGTTGATTCTGTCATTGCATGCAAATATATAATGCAGCAAGTATCTTTACACGAACAACAAGCCAGGACTATTGGCTTTGTCAATGGTTGCTAGTTCCTTAAAATTAAAAAGCAGCAACCATGGCATTGTTGAATATAATATTGAAAATACTTCTGTTCAAAAATGATGAGACAGTGAAAGAATGTTAACCTGTTTTTTGAAACTTATTTCACAGGCTTCTTTAAATGAAGTGTTCTCTAACATTGCAGCGTGGGTGTTTTACTTTTTTTTATCTAACAAAATCCCTTCTGTACGCTGAGGCAGGAGGAGCGCCACATGCTTGAACACCCCTGACTGCCCCATTCTCATTTAGTAAGTGGCAATCAGCCCCATACAGAATTTCAATGGGCGGGAGGGGCTGCTCCTCTGCTCCTGGAGATGTGAGAGACCGCTCCAGAGGTGGGGGTGAGGCCTCTCACAGGGGAGCAGCGCTGCTCCCTGTGATGGCCACAATTACAGATAACAGGGTAGGGACGTCCGTGGAATTTACAGACGGTTGGTCACCCTAGTGTGCGCGGCGCCCCTGGCACCTCATTACGGCGCACTGGGGATTCGCGGTGCACAGTTTGGGAACCACAGGCTTAGGAGATAAACCTTGATAATAGCAAGGCTCCTAAGGGATAAAAATCGCCGCAGCTCGGCGATAAAAATATCGCCGCTAAACCAACATAGCGATAATTATCGCTAGTTGTTGGTAATATGCCCCGAAGATCGCACATTTGACTTTCGCCGGCTTTCGCCGGATTTTTCCGAGGTGCTAGTGTGTTATTATCAATGCGAACACATATGTGATAGTAAATCCTGTAACAGCCGGCGGCAGTTAACAACAAGCGTTGTTTTCACACACTAATGTGTGCCTTGTAATTAGGGGAGGGGGTGGATTCAGTTTTATTTTCCACACCCCCATGTTAACGATGCCGAATGCTTGATCAGAGCAGGCCTTGGCAGTCGTACGATAAACAAGTTTATTCCAGCTCTTCTTCTTGCAACGCCTGTCTTCGTGATAGGGTCTTTTCCCCTCCAACCACATTTAGCATGAGGTTTGACGTACGCCCACTTTGCATGTCATTAACTTTCTGTGCGGCAGACATGCAAAGTGGTCTTATGGCAGGCGTTGTAATGCCATTTTCAATAAGGTGCTGGGGAATATTTACAAGGATAGGCAAAACATTATCACCGCTTTTATCGGCAGGAAACTGCCGATATAGTGTCGATAACAGCCTTGATAATATGCTTTATGAATTGCAATTGAACCTAATGTTAGATATAAAGACATCTAACATAGGTTTCAATTGGAATTCATTGAACATATTATGAAGGCCATTATCGTCGCTTTATCGGCAGTGTCCTGCCGATAAAAGTGACGATAACGTATCACGTCTCCTTCATAATATGAACCAAGTATCGCCGCTTTTTTGAATAACTGTGCTGAGAAAGCGGTGATACTTCAACTTGTGAATAGAGCTCTTTTTGGTACAAAGAGTTAGTTCTGAAAAGAACTTTTTTTTTATTTTGTAGTCTTATTTTTTTTTATTTTTGACAAGTTTTATATTGTTTTTGATTTTTTAAACTGGAACCGGAATTTTGAACTGTAAAACTGTGAAACAGGAACAAATTAAATTGAAAAAAATCATCTTCTGTCGAAGCATTGATGTTCATTAATTCTTTTTTCAATAAGAGTGAGGCTCTGCTCTCCGTACACAATCATTTCTGAACACAAGTTGCATTTCATATGCACTGATGACAAACATGGTCTCAAGTCCAACTGTGCAGTGAATGGAGATGCAGGTCGTCCTCCAGATGATGTGCTAGCCGCAGCTGATGGTAGTTGTGTTGCCAGAGCTCTTGTAGATGCCTGTGCAAATTTCTCAGGATGCCCTTGTCTGACATGCCTTATCATCGTATGTATTGAAAAGGAATACTTTTTCGAAGGATTTCCTCTTGAAAGAACTGCTTCACATATTGTGCAAGTAACTTTCGGGGCATTCACTTTTTTTTGTTCCTTAGGATAAGTAAAAAATTGCCAGATGAAAGATTCCTTCCTTTTTGTTAGAGGTAGCTGATAATTTTCTGCAGATTCAGAAGATGAATTCTGTGCGGCAGCCATTTCAGCAAAGTCTTCGGAAAGATGTGAAAGGTTCTTCTCCCTTGAGAGTAAAAAAGATAGTGAGGAAAGTGGTTGGGGTTCTTCAAAATTCCAGAACAGAAACTACTATGAACCAATAGGAAGTGTTGTTTTCGAGTCACATGACTTGACATGCACGCATTAGGACGTGTACGCGGTGACAGTACCCAGTCACGTACGTCATTTGGAAGTATCGGTCTAATTTAATGAAGTTTCAAAACGTGAAAAGGACAAAAGGTAGACATTGCCTGATCTTGTACACCTTCTCAGGGGGCTCCAAGAAGAATATTGATAAACTATAAAACCTTTTTTATTCTTAAAAAAATACTGGGGTGCGCGCACCCGGTCGCGCACGAAAGTTTAAAAAGGCGTTCTGCTCCATTTAGTGAAAAGTTTCAAAATGTTAAAAAGAAGGCAAGGTAGAGACTCCTTGACCTATTACAGCTTCTTTGGGGGTCTATGAAGAATCTCGATGGGTTGAAAAACCCAATGTTTTTCCCTAAAATATAGCGGGATGCGCGCACCCGGTCGCGCACGAAAGTTTAAAAAAAGGCGTTCTCCTCAATTTACTGACAAATTTCAAAACGTTAAAAAGAAGGCAAGGTAGAGACTCCCTAATCCTCTAGAGCATTACAAGGAGTCCCTAAATAACTCTGCCAGTCAAGAAAACTTTTTTTTCGGATAAAAACATTTGCCGAAATTCATTGATAAAACTATAGGATGCAGTCACGATATAGTTAACAATTAGCATATAAAAAACCTTTGAAATTCACTGAAAAAACCATAGGTTTTAAACACGTTATAGTTAGGAAGTAGCATTTAAAAAACCTATGAAATTCACTGAAAAAACCATAGGTTTTACACACGTTATAGTTAGGAAATAACATTTACAAAACCTATGAAATTCACTGAAAAAACCATAGGTTTGACACATGTTATAGTTAGCTGGACATTTCACTCGAATAAAACCATTGAAATTCCCCCGTTATAATTACTTCAGCTAACTATAACTCGCGCGCCCGCAATGCACTGCTGATGACTTCACATATTACATCACTCATGACATGGTCAGTAACATCACTCATGACATCACTGATAACATCTAAAATGACATCACCTATGACATCATCCTTGTAGAAGAGTGGCAGACCTTTACTCACCCTAATATAACCTTTATTACACACACTCAAAAATAGAAAATAACATTTTAAATACAATAAGCATACCAATGCCACTTAGAACACACCTATTTAGTAATTTGAAAATATATGTGCGCAACCACTTATTCATCAACAGACATATACGGTCATCCCCCAGGCGGGAAGTCAGCTGGCTCCTCTGGATTGCTTGCAGCTGTAGGCAGGTGGATAAAGACTACCGCCCCATCATGCAATGTATTAGTAAGTACCCATGGTGGAGTCTGTGCTCAATGAGCAGTGTTATACCTAGCATATGGGGGTCTTGTTGTCCGAGGTGAGTCCTGTATATGTCACTCCAAGTCTTCCTTCTGTCCCCAATGTTCTGCCCCACACACCAGGGTCAAACCGGGCCATCCAACGTGGATGCAGTGATCCCGCTGACACATGAAGTCACAAGCTGCTCCTGGCAGTAGCCACTTGCCCGGCCTGGTTGCTGAGGCAGTACTGCATTATCCAATACCTCGGGGGGGGGGGAGAACAGTGTTGCCACTGGAACTAGCAAAACCCAGTCATCTTGTAGAACGGGCCCTCTAAACGTGTTGCCAGCTACCGCATAATCACATCAACCAACTCTTATAGAAAGAGATCAGAGGACACAGCGGGCCTTTATGGAATATTCTTTATTGATGGATGCAGGGCAAATGTATTTCTGTGGGATTTCTATAATTTATGTATTTCATAATTTGTTTAATTTTTTGCCATTATTTTCTAAATATTTCTTAAGTCATATGAATATAAATGTACACATATAATATATATATATATATATATATATATTATGTATCACTTATTAAAATAGATATTGTAAATATAAGCATACACACACATATATGTGTTTATATATATATGTATATATATTATATATAAATGTAAGCAAAATTATATTTTAATGTAAATAATTTACATTTTATTCATTTTATATGTTAAAATATTTAAGATGTACTATTTTAAACTATATATATATATATATATATATATTTATACAAGTCGAATGCAGAGCCCGTTTTCGGAAGGAACCACACCGGACATAAATTGAGGCTCGATTCATTTTAATGACAGCTTGCCAGCAGAGAATGTTTCAGGCGAGTCAATAAGCACATCTTGCCAAACGCGTTTCAGGGATTTTTTCCTTTCTTCAGTGGCTTCAGGATGGCTGAGGGGAAAGCGTGATTCAGCGCATGACTACTGTTATATACATTAATCCCGCCCTAATGGGCGTGGCCTCACGGCTTCCTGGGAGTCGTAGTCCGCGCATATTGTTACCTCAGTGGGTGCTTTTCCAAAAGTCTTAATGTCCGATAGTTGTTTGCACTCAACACTTGAAAAAGCCTCTGCCCCGCTTTTTAGCTGCCATACGAGCTTAACCGACTTCTTTCTGCAGAGAAGCCAGTCGTGTCCGTTCCGCTCGTTGCAGCACCAGCTGGTACTGTCACGGACCCACCTGAGTAGTGGGTGCCTCCCACGACCTGGGGCCAGGCCGTTAAATACAAGTCGAATGCAGAGCCCGTTTTCGGAAGGAACCACACCGGACATAAATTGAGGCTCGATTCATTTTAATGACAGCTTGCCAGCAGAGAATGTTTCAGGCGAGTCAATAAGCACATCTTGCCAAACGCGTTTCAGGGATTTTTTCCTTTCTTCAGTGGCTTCAGGATGGCTGAGGGGAAAGCGTGATTCAGCGCATGACTACTGTTATATACATTAATCCCGCCCTAATGGGCGTGGCCTCACGGCTTCCTGGGAGTCGTAGTCCGCGCATATTGTTACCTCAGTGGGTGCTTTTCCAAAAGTCTTAATGTCCGATAGTTGTTTGCACTCAACACTTGAAAAAGCCTCTGCCCCGCTTTTTAGCTGCCATACGAGCTTAACCGACTTCTTTCTGCAGAGAAGCCAGTCGTGTCCGTTCCGCTCGTTGCAGCACCAGCTGGTACTGTCACGGACCCACCTGAGTAGTGGGTGCCTCCCACGACCTGGGGCCAGGCCGTTAAATACAAGTCGAATGCAGAGCCCGTTTTCGGAAGGAACCACACCGGACATAAATTGAGGCTCGATTCATTTTAATGACAGCTTGCCAGCAGAGAATGTTTCAGGCGAGTCAATAAGCACATCTTGCCAAACGCGTTTCAGGGATTTTTTCCTTTCTTCAGTGGCTTCAGGATGGCTGAGGGGAAAGCGTGATTCAGCGCATGACTACTGTTATATACATTAATCCCGCCCTAATGGGCGTGGCCTCACGGCTTCCTGGGAGTCGTAGTCCGCGCATATTGTTACCTCAGTGGGTGCTTTTCCAAAAGTCTTAATGTCCGATAGTTGTTTGCACTCAACACTTGAAAAAGCCTCTGCCCCGCTTTTTAGCTGCCATACGAGCTTAACCGACTTCTTTCTGCAGAGAAGCCAGTCGTGTCCGTTCCGCTCGTTGCAGCACCAGCTGGTACTGTCACGGACCCACCTGAGTAGTGGGTGCCTCCCACGACCTGGGGCCAGGCCGTTAAATACAAGTCGAATGCAGAGCCCGTTTTCGGAAGGAACCACACCGGACATAAATTGAGGCTCGATTCATTTTAATGACAGCTTGCCAGCAGAGAATGTTTCAGGCGAGTCAATAAGCACATCTTGCCAAACGCGTTTCAGGGATTTTTTCCTTTCTTCAGTGGCTTCAGGATGGCTGAGGGGAAAGCGTGATTCAGCGCATGACTACTGTTATATACATTAATCCCGCCCTCAGCCATCCTGAAGCCACTGAAGAAAGGAAAAAATCCCTGAAACGCGTTTGGCAAGATGTGCTTATTGACTCGCCTGAAACATTCTCTGCTGGCAAGCTGTCATTAAAATGAATCGAGCCTCAATTTATGTCCGGTGTGGTTCCTTCCGAAAACGGGCTCTGCATTCGACTTGTATTTAACGGCCTGGCCCCAGGTCGTGGGAGGCACCCACTACTCAGGTGGGTCCGTGACAGTACCAGCTGGTGCTGCAACGAGCGGAACGGACACGACTGGCTTCTCTGCAGAAAGAAGTCGGTTAAGCTCGCATGGCAGCTAAAAAGCGGGGCAGAGGCTTTTTCAAGTGTTGAGTGCAAACAACTATCGGACATTAAGACTTTTGGAAAAGCACCCACTGAGGTAACAATATGCGCGGACTACGACTCCCAGGAAGCCGTGAGGCCACGCCCATTAGGGCGGGATTAATGTATATAACAGTAGTCATGCGCTGAATCACGCTTTCCCCTCAGCCATCCTGAAGCCACTGAAGAAAGGAAAAAATCCCTGAAACGCGTTTGGCAAGATGTGCTTATTGACTCGCCTGAAACATTCTCTGCTGGCAAGCTGTCATTAAAATGAATCGAGCCTCAATTTATGTCCGGTGTGGTTCCTTCCGAAAACGGGCTCTGCATTCGACTTGTATTTAACGGCCTGGCCCCAGGTCGTGGGAGGCACCCACTACTCAGGTGGGTCCGTGACAGTACCAGCTGGTGCTGCAACGAGCGGAACGGACACGACTGGCTTCTCTGCAGAAAGAAGTCGGTTAAGCTTGCATGGCAGCTAAAAAGCGGGGCAGAGGCTTTTTCAAGTGTTGAGTGCAAACAACTATCGGACATTAAGACTTTTGGAAAAGCACCCACTGAGGTAACAATATGCGCGGACTACGACTCCCAGGAAGCCGTGAGGCCACGCCCATTAGGGCGGGATTAATGTATATAACAGTAGTCATGCGCTGAATCACGCTTTCCCCTCAGCCATCCTGAAGCCACTGAAGAAAGGAAAAAATCCCTGAAACGCGTTTGGCAAGATGTGCTTATTGACTCGCCTGAAACATTCTCTGCTGGCAAGCTGTCATTAAAATGAATCGAGCCTCAATTTATGTCCGGTGTGGTTCCTTCCGAAAACGGGCTCTGCATTCGACTTGTATTTAACGGCCTGGCCGCAGGTCGTGGGAGGCACCCACTACTCAGGTGGGTCCGTGACAGTACCAGCTGGTGCTGCAACGAGCGGAACGGACACGACTGGCTTCTCTGCAGAAAGAAGTCGGTTAAGCTCGCATGGCAGCTAAAAAGCGGGGCAGAGGCTTTTTCAAGTGTTGAGTGCAAACAACTATCGGACATTAAGACTTTTGGAAAAGCACCCACTGAGGTAACAATATGCGCGGACTACGACTCCCAGGAAGCCGTGAGGCCACGCCCATTAGGGCGGGATTAATGTATATAACAGTAGTCATGCGCTGAATCACGCTTTCCCCTCAGCCATCCTGAAGCCACTGAAGAAAGGAAAAAATCCCTGAAACGCGTTTGGCAAGATGTGCTTATTGACTCGCCTGAAACATTCTCTGCTGGCAAGCTGTCATTAAAATGAATCGAGCCTCAATTTATGTCCGGTGTGGTTCCTTCCGAAAACGGGCTCTGCATTCGACTTGTATTTAACGGCCTGGCCCCAGGTCGTGGGAGGCACCCACTACTCAGGTGGGTCCGTGACAGTACCAGCTGGTGCTGCAACGAGCGGAACGGACACGACTGGCTTCTCTGCAGAAAGAAGTCGGTTAAGCTCGCATGGCAGCTAAAAAGCGGGGCAGAGGCTTTTTCAAGTGTTGAGTGCAAACAACTATCGGACATTAAGACTTTTGGAAAAGTACCCACTGAGGTAACAATATGCGCGGACTACGACTCCCAGGAAGCCGTGAGGCCACGCCCATTAGGGCGGGATTAATGTATATAACAGTAGTCATGCGCTGAATCACGCTTTCCCCTCAGCCATCCTGAAGCCACTGAAGAAAGGAAAAAATCCCTGAAACGCGTTTGGCAAGATGTGCTTATTGACTCGCCTGAAACATTCTCTGCTGGCAAGCTGTCATTAAAATGAATCGAGCCTCAATTTATGTCCGGTGTGGTTCCTTCCGAAAACGGGCTCTGCATTCGACTTATATATATATTTATATATATATATATATATATATATATATATATATATATATTCACTGAAAAAAACATAGGTTTCACACCATTAATAGTTAGGTGGAAATTTTACTCGCATAAAACCATTGAAATTCCCACGTTATAGTTAGTTGGACTCACTATAACTTGCGCGTGCAATGCACTGCTGATGACGTCACATATTACATCACACATGACATGGTCAGTGACATCACTCATGACATCATTGATGACATTTCAAATGACATCAATGATGACATCATCCCGTAAATGTGTATCGTTCTGAAAAATAAATATTTTGGGCTACATTAGTTTTTTTTGTCTCTGGTGGCCATCTTTGGGCTACATTGGGCTACATTGGGCTACAATGGGCTACAATTGGGCTCTAACATATATATAGCCCAATGTAGCCCAATATATATTTTTTCAAAGTTAATTTTCGTAAAAACCACTGGAGCATATATCTTGAGACATAGCAAAGGCACATCGGGGTACCAGTCCCTACAATTTTGCCAAGTTTGGTGGAAATCTATTCAGCCGTTCGGGCTAAAAGTGAGGTCGACCGCCCTATGGAAATTAACATGGGGAAAACACGTTTTGGGACCCCCTTTTATCTCAGCCCACGCTTGACAAATCCCCCCCAAACTTTCAGGGAAGGACCGCGAGTCAACTTTGAGGAAATTTTCAGGCAGATTCCTCAACCGGCGCCAAAGTTATTCACAATAATATGTTGAGATTTTGGATTGAAAATAATCCTAACTTTAACTACCTACTCACTGTAAAAACCATGGGTTATAGACCATATATAGTTAGGAATTAGCATTTACAAAACCTTATTTTACTCACACAAAACCTTTGAAATTCGCATATATAGTTAGTTGCACTAACTATATATCGCGCACCCGCAATCCACTGCTGATGATGTCACATATTACATCATTCATGACATGGTCAGTGACATCACTGATGACATCACTGATGACAACTCAAATGACATCACTGATGACATTATCCAATGACTGTATGTTTCTGTAAAGTTAAAATATGTCTTACATATTAAAGAATGAGTGGATGTATAAGTGTCTGGATGAAGAATTTAGTAGGTGCATGACTGACTGCATGAGAGAGTGATTAAATGTGTCCCACTGAGTGCATGGGTTAGTGACTATACTGTCTTAATTTGTGCATCATTATGTCTGTTGTTCTGTGAACTGCTGAATGTGTTAATCAGTAGCTATATGAGTAACTATATGGGATATTCATTGGTTGCCCAAGTATTTGTATGGGAGACTGAGTATGTGTGTGAGTGGCTGGGAGGTGTATGACTCTGTGCATAGATGTGTGAGCAGTTGATTCACTAGATGTATGGGTTCAAAAGTGCATGAGGAAACAGCTGCATGGTCGTTTGACTGTGTGCATGAGTGTATTGGTGAGTGAATGGATATCTCAGTGCAACATGTCAAAGTAAGTACATATGTAAAACACAGTACATGTGAGAGTTGACATATATAACCGTGCATAAGAGCCAATGAATGTGTGAGTGGCTGTATGGATCATTGTAAACTTGTATCAGGGATCGTATAGGAGAGTAAATATGTGTTAGAATATGTGTGTATAACTGTATAGTTGAGGAAATGGAGGTGTGATTGATTCTTTGCATGACTGACTAGATGTATGAGTAACTCTATGGATGAGTGACAATCTGTGAGTGTCTGTTTACACTGATTGTATCTAAGGTTATATTAGAGTCTGAAGAGGTTCATCGTAATATCACATGAATGATATTATCAGTGATGTTGTCAGTGATGTCATTTGAGTTGTCATCAGTGATGTCATCAGTGATGTCACTGACCATGTCATGAATGATGTAATATGTGACATCATCAGCAGTGGATTGCGGGTGCGCGATATATAGTTAGTGCAACTAACTATATATGCGAATTTCAATGGTTTTGTGTGAGTAAAATAAGGCTTTGTAAATGCTAATTCCTAACTATATATGGTCTATAACCCATGGTTTTTTCAGTGAATTTTCAAGGTTTTGTAAATGCTAATTCCTAACTATATATGGTCTATAAACCTATGGGTTTTTCAGTGAATTTCAATGTTTTTTTAATAGCAAATATCAAAAGCTTTAAAATGTCAAGTACGTGGTAGGTAAAACATTTTCGTGTCTATGCACGCTGATGCGCTTTGAACGCTGCCCCCTCCCCCCCTCTTTTCTTTTAGGAGTATTCTCTCTTTGCAGATAGTGAAGGGTAGGTAACGCAGGCCTTTGCCCCCGTTGTAATCCGTCGTGCCTGCTTCCCTCTCCATTTGATTGATTGTTATCCAAGCATTTACTGTTTTAGAATTGGTTCTCTTTGGTTCATTCTCTATTTACAAACAAGCACAGAGTCGCAATACTATGTTTAGTCTTTGCAGATAGTGAAAAATCGTTAGAAACAACAAAAGGAATCAAGCAAAATCAGTAGGCCACTAATGGGATCTCTTTTTGACCTCGTTAAAATAGAAACATTAGGAACAACCCCTCATGAGAAATATAAAACTAGTGAGAGGAACTGAGCTCGACGCCATGATGGCTGCAAGACAGCTCTGCTCCGCCGTCCACCCCGCCCAAAACAACGACAAACCCTATGCAAATACTATAAATATATACAACACACCAGCAAAGTAACAGGGTAAAACGTTTTATTAAATAACTATTTACATGGCAGCCTGCTGCAATATCGATCCAAGCAAGCCTTTGTATTTGGGGCTCAAAATCAACAAGTAACAGGGTAAAACGTTTTATTAAATAACTATTTACATGGCAGCCTGCTGCAACATCGATCCAAACAAGCCTTTGTATTTGGGGCTCAAAATCAACCATCAATAGTAAGATTTTCATAGGTGAGTGTAGGTTCATGGTTTTCCATCCACAGACTAAAAGCCTGGAGTGGGAGTGAAAGAACAATAACTAGGTAAGAAGGAAGGCAGAGGCTGTGGGAAGGACTCTGGATATGGTATGTTGCTTGGTCCCTGTGATGCTTCGATGTCACTGCCTTGCACAAATGGCATAAGTCCCGGATGTTGGGTGCCATAGTTCAGGGTTCCGAGCAGCGCTTGTAACACTGTCTGAAGCTTATTTGCACCTGCTGCAGCTTCACTATTCTCAAAGTAAGTGGGGGCTGTTTGTGGACCTGACTGCATTGGAAAACAATGTGATGCGATGCCTCCCTGAACCGCTTGACGGAGGCCCCCGAGGAGCGGTGTGATGGCGCGGACTCGGATGGGACGCTTGGCTCCTGCCCCCTGCCCTGGTGTGGCCTAAGATCGCCCCTGACATAGGCGGCCGGCTCCCGGGGTCAGGCGAAACTTTTTGCCTTTTAGTGACTCTTCCATTCAGGACCTTGTCCCACAATCCGTTTGACCTGAAGACACGTCCTGCGGTGCCCTGGTCCGACCATCACATATACCTGCGCCAGGAGACAGCGTGTGGTGCACCAGAAGGGAGAGGCGGCGCGAACGAGCCTCCCCCACCTCCCCAGGTGGAGGTTTCTCAGCTACACCCCAGCGCTTCACTCGACCAGCTGACTTACGCCCGCTCTTGCGACACAGTGCCTCGCTTGGCCAACTGAATTGCGCCTGCTCTTGCTATTACAACGTCTCACCCGCCATCCAACGGAATTGCACCCAATCTTGCGGTACAGCGACAGACGGCTGCTACGGAGCTCACGAAATGGCGGTCGGCTCCACAGACTTGGGCCTGGCCTGCAAGGATGGCTCTGGGCAACCGTGGACCTCGGACGCTTGACTGCTAGGGCATGGGCCCCATTCCCAAAAGAGTCCCCTCAGCCTTGAAGATTCTACAAAAGTCACCGGGGCCCCCGACTCCCGCAGACTTCCGGTGGGGAGCGACTGCCATGATTGCTCGCAGAATGGCCACGACGTAGCCACGGGGTGCTCTCATGCTGACGCCCGCTTCAATCTGAAACATCCAGAGACACTGTAGACTACCAATTCGATCAGTTCCGGTGGAGCCCCAACGTGACCCGGTAGAGAAGAACTTGCCCTCCCCTCTTTGACTGATGGTTCTTGTTGCCTGTCCCTTCTGTTGTCATTTAACAGAACTTTTTGGACTGCTGAAAGGGGTTGTGTTCCGAACGCTGGTTGGTGGAGACATTTTGACTATATTCTGGACCTGCGTTGTCGCGTAATGCGTCATATGACGCGCCGCGTTAACGCACCCGGAAGTGCTCCGGTACGCGAGGCGCAGCTTCCCGGAAGCGATCCAGGGCGCGGCGCGCAGCGCGTAACGTAAGCATAACAGGTCATGTGACTTGTTAATAAAACTTTTCATTGGTTCATTTTACTTTTGTTTTTCTAATGATGGAAGGCTTGGTCATATGACCTAAAAATAACACTTTTCATTGGTTTAGATCATTTTTTTTCCCCAAATGATGAAAGCCCCACCTTTTTTTTTTTCACTCTGACTTGTAAAGAAAAGGACCCAAATGCATTTACAGTTTATCACTAACAATGTTCCAGGCTAATGTATTTTCCCGTGAAATTTACAACTGTCCTGCAAGTAAAATATTCCTATTTCGAGAAAAAGGGCGTTTCTTCGTCCCATGAGGGAGCCGTTGAACAAAAGAGGCTCGACCTGCTGTCTTAGTCGCTGATAGGCATGAATATCGGATTCTTATTGATATCACTTTATGTTGCAGGAGTGGAAAACACAACAGCCCTTGACCATTTATCTTTACTGCTTTCCTGCGTATTATACCTTTTAACAGTCATGTAATCGGGCTGGATGGCGGGAGAGGCGCTGTAATAGCAAGAGCAGGCGCAATTCAGCTGTCCGAGCGAGGCACTGTGTCGCAAGAGCGGGCGCAACTCAGTTGGATGCCAAGGGGTGCCCCACTGCAGCTGAGAAGCCTCCACCTTGGGAGGCGGGGGAGGCCCGTTCGTGCCGCCTCCCCCCCCCCCCCCCCCGGGGCGCCCCACGCCGTTTTTCGGCGCAGCATTGTAGGATGGCCAGACCAGTGCGGCAACTTGCTGGACACCACATCGGTGCCGTCCTGATCTCGGCGCGTTGTGCTTTCTTCGGCCTATTCGCACAACGGTCCGCTACTGACTCCACCTCACAGGCCGACGGATTTTACCGACTAAAAGACAGACCAAAGCAGCCCATTGTTGCTTTGAGATGGATGTTGCAGCAGGCTGCCATGTAAATAGTTGTTTAAAATGTTTTTTTTTAACGTGTTTACTTTGTTGGAGCGTTGTATATATTTATAAATTATTAAAGTGTTATAATCCTACTACTTTGTTGGAGTGCTATATATTTTTAATGTGACACATAATTGTGAAGACTTTGATGTACAAAAAGGCATCCCTGGAATCTTCCGCTTCAGGCTCGGTCCCACACACCCTTACAGTGAGAATCCCCTCCCCAATCACAATTCAGGATCGTTATCAGATAGTAGGAACGCGTGTGGTGTGACGGATCTCATGGGGTGGGGGCCTTGATCTACTGTAACTCCTTTGAAGAGGGGTGATTCTTTACAGTTGGGGCCATAAACTACATCCGCAGGGCTAGGTGATAGCCTGGGACCGGCCTGGACAATCGGACACAGAGGAAGAGGAGTGTCAGTGGGTGCGGTAGAGAATAGGGTGAAAGGGAGGTGTTGGGCGGGCACAGGGTGTGATTCTCAGGGAAGAGCAGCGCAGATGGGAGGAGGTTTATGGCCCATGCATGAGAGAGAGAGCGTGGGTGACCAGTACGTGGGGGAGATGCTTGCGAGGGTGGGGAGCCATGCTGAGGATCGGCGGCGTGCAGAGAGTGGGTCTGGTCAAGGCATCTAAAATGGCTGCCGTGCACGACAAAAGTGTGGCATTGGAAAAAAGGCAAGATGGTGCAGCCAATGTTTATCAATACGGATTAATTTATAACAATCATTTTTAACAATATATTTACTCGCAGTGACAAAATGGCGGTCAACACTTCCTGATTTCCTTCGAATCGAACGTTAACAGACGTCACGCAGCAAAAAAAAAAAATCCGCTCATGCGCAGCCGCTGGAAGACATGTATCAACATATATGAGCATCCTCAGCCACCCTCAGAAAACACAGGGGGTCAGGATACGTCTCCAGTACCCCCTTATACCCATTTCCCACATTGTTTATCCTCCATCTTGTAATTTAATTAAAACGAAACACAAAATGGCGAATGCCCGTTTCGCTACCGGTTCGCGACCCGGTTCGCGAACCGGGAAGCGCTGATACCGCGAAAAATAAATTTTTTTTTATTTGCCCTAAGGGACCCTTTAATAACCCCAACATCATTCCTAGGGGGTCAAGAGGGGTCTACCTTTCCCCCTTTCATTAAATTCCCCCTTCGTTTTTCTCCTCCTCTTGTCTCTCGATCCTACCGAGACACAAGATGGCGGCCGTTCCGGACTGTTTAGAATGTTGACAGACACCGGAGAGCCAATCAGCTTCGCTTCGCAAAGTTCCGTTACGCGAAAAGTACGCGAACCGGAGCGCTACCCGGGACGCTGTCACAGATATATCTGTTTTTTAAAACGTTAATTTCTCAAAATCCACTGGAGCACATATATTGAGACCTAGCAAAGGCACATCAGGCCTACAATTTTGCCAAGTTTCGTGCAAATCCATTCAGCCGTTCGAGCTAAAAGTGAGGCCAACCGCCCTATGGAAAAATGAATGGGAAAAACGAGTTTTGGGACCCCCCTTTTTACTCGGCCCCCCCTTGACAAAACCCCCCCAAATTTTTAGGGGATGCTCAAAAACAAAATGTGCCATTTTCCTGAAAATTTCAGCTGATTCCGTCCACAAACGCCAAAGTTATTAGATATAGAATTTTCAAAAGTCCCATAGAGAAAAAATCCTAACTATATATACCTACTGGCGACCGCCAGTAGGTAATATATATATATATATATATATATATATATATATATATATATATATATATATATATATATATATATATATATATATATATATATATATATTCACTGAAAAAACCATAGGTTATAGACCATATATAGTTAGGGATTAGCATTTACAAAACCTTATTTTACTCGCACAAAACCATTGAAATTCGCATATATAGTTAGTTCCACTAACTATATATCGCGCACCCGCAATCCACTGCTAATATTACATCATTCATGACATGGTCAGTGACATCACTGATGACATCACTGATGACATCTCAAATGACATCACTGATGACATCACTGATGACAACATCCAGTGACTGTATGTTACTGTAAAGTTAAAATATCTCTTACATATTGAAGAATGAGTGGATGTATAAGAGTCTGGATGAAGAATTCAGTAGGTGCATGACTGACTGTATGAGTGAGTGATTAAATGTGTCTCACTGAGTGCATGGGTTAGTGACTAAACTGTTTTAATTTGTGCATCATTATGTCTGTTGTTCTGTAAACTGCTGCATGTGTTAAACAGTAGCTATATGAGTAACTATATGGGTTATTGATTGGTTGTCCAAGTATTTGTATGGGAGACTGAGTATGTGTGTGGGTGGCTGGGAGGGGTATGACTCTGTGCATAGATGTGTGACCAGTTGATTCACTAGATGTATGAGTTCAAAAGTGCATGTGGAAACAGCTGTATGGGCAGTTGACTGTGTGCATGAGTGTATTGGTGAGTGAATGGATATCTCAGTGCTACATGTCAAAGTAAGTACATATGTAAAACACAGTACATGTGAGAGTTGACATGTATAAATAACTGTGCATAAGAGCCAGTGAATGTGTGAGTGGCTGTATGGATCATTGTGAACTTCAATCAAGGATTGTATAAAAGAGTAAATATGTGTTAGTATATGTTTGAATAAGTAAGGTGTGTATAACTGTATAGTTGAGGAAATGGAGGTGTGATTGATTCTTTGCATGACTGACTAGGTGTGTGAGTAACTCCATGGATGAGTGACAGTCTGTGAGTGTCTGTTTACACTGAGTGTATGTAAGGTTATATTAGAGTCTGAAGAGGTTCAACGTATTATCACATGAATGATATCATCAGTGATGTAATCAGTAATGTCAAATGAGAT
Organism: Lissotriton vulgaris; assembly: GCF_964263255.1. Lineage (NCBI taxonomy): Eukaryota > Metazoa > Chordata > Amphibia > Caudata > Salamandridae > Lissotriton > Lissotriton vulgaris. Next base: position 321,923,088 of record NC_141699.1, on the reverse strand, counting down.
GTCATCAGTGATGTCATTTGAGATGTCATCAGTGATGTCATCAGTGATGTCACCGACCATGTCATGAATGATGTAATATGTGACATCAATAGCAGTGGATTGTGGGTGCGCGATATATAGTTAGTGGAACTAACTATATATGTGAATTTCAATGGTTTTGTGCGAGTAAAATAAGGTTTTGTAAATGCTAATCCCTAACTATATATGGTCTAAAACATATGGTTTTTTCAGTGAATTTTTAAGGTTTTGTAAATGCTAATTCCTAACTATATATGGTCTATAACCTATGGTTTTTTCATTGAATTTCAATGGTTTTTTAATAGTAAATATCAAAAGCTGTAAAATGTATTCTTATTTTAATGCAAAAATATATTTTATATGTTTTTTATAAAAAAAATGTATGCATCTGCCAAACCCTGACCTCTTAATAGTGCACTGTGGTGGAAATGATTTAGGCACTATGACTGGGGTTGGTCTGGAAATGCTTTTAAAGAACACCTTTCTTCAATTTATGACACTTTTTTTCCCAAACTGCCTTGGTATATTCCAATATATGTCAAAGACAGAAATGTAAGTGGTCCAACCAATTTTTTCCACAATTTGAGAAAGCACGGAAACATGTGAATAAATCTGTTTCTGCTTACATGAGAGACTATGGAATGGGTTTAATATACAACAATAACTTGCGTTACAACATTCAACACATCTACAGAAGAGATGGTGTGCACTTCTCCGATGAAGGGAATAGAATATTCGTCCTTTCTTTAAAAGTGTGCATTGGAACCTACTTGTAGGTACCTAAATTAGCCACAGAACCCAATAGCTCTTTTCAAAGCTACCCTACCTCTGATCATTCAAAACGTTTATCTTTTTCTAACTTTTTTTTTTTTCACCAAAGTACGCTCCCCGGTTCGCTTACTGGTGCGCGTACTCCCCCCGCGAAATTTTCAAAATGTTTATTTTTTTATTTTTGCATATATCAGCGTCCTAATCCCCCCTCAGAAAACCTAGAGGGTCACAAAGTGTCTACCGTGCCCCCTTCTACCCATTCCGAACATTGTTTGTCCTCCATCTTATGTCTCAATTCTACCAATACACAAAATGGAGGACTCCCGTAACGCTGCCGGTTCGCGTACAGGGTAGCGCACCGGTAAGTGCTCGATAAAAAAGGTGGGAAAGTAATTTACACAAAAACCACTACAGACACTTACATCAAATATATAATAGGCCCTACTACATAGCAGTCCATACCATTTACCCACATTTGATGGAATTCCATTGAGAAAATTATGCTGTAAGCCTGACTAAATATCCTGAGGTAAATTACCTAACAAAAACACTTAGAATTGACAACCAATCAAAATACTACTTTCAATATCTTCTATTATTTCATGACATTTGATTGGTTATGTACCTGAATATATATAAAGAAAGAGAGAGAGACACGGCCATTTTGACTACTACTTCCTGAAGTACATATCAAGTGCATTTCAACTGAGAACTTAAACTTCTTTTTGAAAGGTAAGATGTTATTTTAAAAACTGAAGTATGTTCTGCACTTTAAGTTAATTAGGAAAACATTTTCTGATAGTTATATACTATCCCTCTGTAATACTTATAGAATAAGATAGACTTCTCTGTTTTAGGTATGGATGGAGTTAGGCTTGTGTTGTATAACTAAGAATTAACTTAGGCTTTATCACATACATTTTTTTATATTTCTACTTCCAGTCTGATACCATACACTGCCCAAAGATAAAATCACTGTTTAAAAAACCAAACTACCTGTCTGTACTTAAACCCAACAGTGCCCTATCTGTACTGATATATTTTTTTAAAATTCATTTTACAGCACAAAAATGGAAGGAGAGAAAAAAAATAACTTCGAAATTGATGCAGAAAGCAACAAAGATACAGAAATTGACTCTGAATTCTTTGATGAATCACGGGACTTTGAACTCCTGCAATGTGTAGAATCAGTAGATTACCTAATTGAAAATGAGAACATTTCTGACAATGAATTATTAGAAGTTCTTTTTAATAGTGAAAACGAATCAGAAAAATAAATTTATATTTAATAATTCAAAAATTGTTTGAGACATTATTAATTTTTATATGTATTTTTTAAACTAGTAGCAAATTGATTATAATGTAAAATCAGACTTTAAATATACTGTGCAACTTTTTTGTGTTACATAGTAAGTTTGCTCATAGTTACTTCCTTTCTTCCACTATATTATCTCCAATGTGTATTTAACATCTCTTTATCATCTCCTGCCTCCATGGTGTTTCTGCTTTCCTGACAGACTACGCTATGAATTCCATATACCACAATAACTTCTGAAACAACATGCAAGATATCTACAAAGAAAATGGTGTATTTTTATTTTTAGACTCTGCATTGGTACGTACATGTTGGTACTTAAATAAAAAAAAAAAGAACAATCAATAAACATACAATATTTGAACATTCTTTCATCCTATTTTCCCAATATTACGCTTCCCGGACCGCTTCCCGGTGCGCAAACCGAGTGCTCCCCCCGCAAAAAGAAGATAATAAAAATTATTTTTTTTTCCCCGCGGGCCCTTTTAAAACCCCCTCATCAACCCTAGGGGGTCAGGGAGGATGTACTCTGCCCCCTTATGCTCATTTCCCCCTTTGTTTTTGCCACATCTTGTGTCTCAATCCTACCGAGACACAAGATGGTGGCCACTCCGGACTGTTTAGAATGTTCACAGTCACCGGTGAGCCAATCCGCTTCTCCTAGCGAAGTTCCGTTACTCGTCAGGTACGCGAATCGGAGCGCTAACCGGAGCGCTGTTACAGATATATCTGTTTTTTGAAAAGTTAATTTCTCAAAATCCACTGGAGCACATATATAGAGACATAGCAAAGGCACGTCGGGCAAACCATATCTACAATTTTGCCAAGTTTCGTGTAAATCCATTCAGCCGTTCAAGCTAAAAGTGATTCCAACCGCCCTATGGAAAAATGAATGGGAAAAACGCGTTTTGGGACCCCCCTTTTTTCTCGACCCCCCCTTGACGAAACCCCCCCCCAAATTTTGAGGGACTGCTCAGAAACAAAATGTGTCATTTTCCTGAAACTTTCAGCCAATTCCGTCCACAAACGCCAAAGTTATTTGACATAGAATTTTCAGAAATCCCATAGGAAAAAAATCCTAACTATATATACCTACTGGCGACCGCCAGTAGGTAATATATATATATATATATATATATATATATATATATATATATATATATATATATATATATATATATATATATATATATATATATATATATATATATATATACTACTATTATAAAGAGAGAACTCAACCCTTTTGGCAAGGTAAACTCGGGAACCACAGCGCCAATCCAAACACCCGATACATCGTTGTAATTGGCAGGGTCTGTAGACGGACATAGGCTATATAAAATAAAAAAATATACGTTATTTAAAATAATTACTTTAAAAAAAAAGTAGTCCCTTGGAAATAGCGCCGGCCGGCCGCGACGTGCGTGCTGACATCAGGAGCCAGGGAGCTGCTGCTGCTGCTTCCTCCGCCTTCTTCTCTCGCCCTGGTCGGGCCACGCTCCCCCGCCTCCCTCTGGACAGGGCTCCGGCTCCTCACACTTCCATTTCAGGCCTGAGGCCGGTGGTGACAAGTTCCTCAGCCAGAGCCTCCCTCACACGCAGACACTTCCCCACACACCGTGTCTCCAGCGATGGTCCCTGCGTCTGTCTCTGCTCTCTCACAGTGCTCCGCTGTCCCACGGAGGCGCTGTGTCTCTGATCACCGGTTGCGTCTTCCTTATGCATCTCTGTCTGGAGTGCACCGAAACGTTAGGAGGAAACCGGGAAACCTTCACCTGTATTGGGCCTCTATTTGTTGTTATAAATATAATGGGCTGCTCCATGCTCATTTTTTAGAGGCTGCCCTGAAGGGTCGGGGGCTCCGGTAACTGGAGATGCTGTGTTTTGTAATTTACGAGGGGCATGACCCACGAACACACCCAGCCTACTTAGGAGATGCCAAAGGGTGAGATTAACTGCGTGCGTTTGGAAGGAATTAAAAAATGGATTATTTCATTCTTTGAACGTGCTGGTGAAATGGAGTTTTAAACAGACTTAAAAAAAAAACGAAGCAATGTGCTACGAGGAATACTCACCTTGCTGCCCCGAATGTACTATTCCACACCAACAACAGTGCACCACTTCAAAGGTATGAACTTAAAGGGTCGATATTTACTAAAATGAGAACTTTGTTTGCATATTAACAACATGAGTGGTGCACTTTGGGAGTTGTAATATTTACATGCAGCCACGTGACTCTACAAACTTTAAAAGCACCACAGGAGCACAATGGGGCCTTGAACGTCATGTCTCCCACCTGTGAGCAAGGCCAGGAGGCTGAAACGTTAGGAGGAAACCGGGAGAATGCAGTGGTGCTGTAAAGACTGAATAAAGCAGGAGCGGTGAGCGGAGGATGAGGTAGGTGAAATACAAAAGCTACAGGCGGGCAGGAGCGGTGAGCGTAGGTGAAATACAGGCGGGGAGGAGCGGTGAGCGTAGGTGAAATACAGGTGGGGAGGAGCGGTGAGCATAGGTGAAATACAGGCAGGGAGGAGCGGTGAGCGTAGGTGAAATACAGGCGAGGAGGAGCGGTGAGCGTAGGTGAAATACAGGCGAGGAGGAGCGGTGAGCGTAGGTGAAATACAGGCAGGGAGGAGCGGTGAGCGTAGGTGAAATACAGGCAGGAAGGAGCGGTGAGCGTAGGTGAAATACAGGCGGGGAGGAGCGGTGAGCTTAGGTGAAATACAGGCGGGGAGGAGCGGTGAGCATAGGTGAAATACAGGCGAGGAGGAGCGGTGAGCGTAGGTGAAATACAGGCAGGGAGGAGCGGTGAGCGTAGGTGAAATACAGGCAGGGAGGAGCGGTGAGCGTAGGTGAAATACAGGCGAGGAGGAGCGGTGAGCGTAGGTGAAATACAGGCGGGGAGGAGCGGGGAGCGTAGGTGAAACGGTGAGCATAGGTGAAATTCAGGCGAGAAGGAGCGGTGAGCGTAGATGAAATACAGGCAGGGAGGAGCGGTGAGCGTAGGTGAAATACAGGCAGGGAGGAGCGGTGAGCGTAGGCGAAATACAGGCGAGGAGGAGCGGTGAGCGTAGGTGAAATACAGGCGGGGAGGAGCGGTGAGCGTAGGTGAAATACAGGCAGGTAGGAGCGGTGAGCTTAGGTGAAATACAGGCAGGGAGGAGCGGTGAGCATTAAATGAAGCAAAAGAGGTAGCAAACGGTGCATTACAAAAGTGAGTGCATTACAAAAGTGAGAATTGTGAGCCAACAAATACAAGAGGTAGCAAGTGACGTGTGCAGGTTACAAAAGCGTACAAAGGAAACATAGAGGAATAATACTGCAATATATGGAGGAAGGCTCCGGGGGACCCACGGACAACGTTGGGGCGAGCGGGGGCCCTGAAGCCTGTTTGCTCCCGGACAACGTCGGGACGGGCTGCTAGTATATATATATATATATATATATATATATATATATATATATATATATATATATATATAAAAAAAAACCACCCCCTTCAGTCAAAGTTAATGAGGAGACACAGCGGGGCTTGCAAAAATCATTTATTCAAATCGGCATGACGCGTTTCGGTATTACACCTTTATCAAATGCCTTACATTTTGAAAGTGCCTCTGGAGCTATCAGTCCCTTGGTAAGTCTCTTATATCCCCCCAGCCCTACAATTCCATCTGTGGCAGGACTGGAGACGCCATTAAAGTAATCACGTCCCTCCATGTAAGTATGGACTGCACACTGTCAGCAAGTACCCTGCTCTTTCTGGAATGCAGGGCGGTCCGGGAAAACCCCCTAGATCCCTGGACTCTTGTGGAAGGGCCTTCCGCGCATGTCCGTGGCACACGCAATATATCAAAAACACACCTCCTTCGGTCAAAGTTGATGAGGAGACACAGCAGGGCTTGCAAAAATCATTTATTCAAATCAGCATGACGCGGTTCGGTATTACACCTTTATCAAATGCCTTACAATTTGAAAGTGCCTCTGGAGCTATCAGTCCCTTGGTAAGTCTCTTATATCCCCCCAGTGCCTGAAGTAGTATGGGGATCACCTGGGTTATGTCACACGGAGTCACTGCTTGCAGTAAGTTGTTTGAAGACTGCAATATCCAGAATGCAGTTTGTTCCTTACATCAGTATGTGACTCCGTTGTACCGGTATTTTCTTTTCATTCCTAAGTAGGAAACCGGTTCAGTGCGTGACCTGGTGAAAACTGTAGCGCTGTGCTGGGCAATGATGATCTTTGTATCCCACACTTCCAGCCCTACAATTCCATCTGTAGCAGGACCGGAGACGCCATTAAAGTAATCACGTCCCTCCATGTAAGTATGGACTGCACACTGTCAGAAAGTCCCCTGCTCTTTCTGGAATGCAGGGTGGTCCGGGAAAACGCCATAGATCCCTGGACTCTTGTGGAAAGGCCTTCCGCGCGTGTCCGTGGCTACACACAATATATCAAAAACACACCCCCTTCGGTCCAAGTTGATCAGGAGACACAGCGGGGCTTGCAAAAATCATTTATTCAAATCAGCATGACGCGTTTCGGTAGTACAACTTTATCAAATGCCTTAAGTTTTGAAAGTGCCTCTGGAGCTATCAGTCCCTTGGTAAGTCTCTTATATCCCCACAGTGCCTGAAGTAGTATGGGGAGCACCTTGGTTACGTCACACGGAGTCACTTAGTGCAGTATGTTGTTTGAAGACTGTAATATCCAGAATGGAGTTTGTTCTTTACATCAGTATGTGACTCCGTTGTACCGGTATTTTCTTTTCGTTCCTAAGTAGGAAACCGGTTCAGTGTGCATGACCTGGTGAAAACTGTAGCGCTGTGCTGGGCAATGATGATCTTTGTATCCGACACTTAATACATAATTAAAAAAATCATAGTTTTGTATTTTTAACAATATTAGTGTGAAATAATATTTTTTTTCGAAATGTTTAATGCTTGTCATTATAATTATAGAGAGACAATATGTTTGTTATCAACATTTTTGACATAATATTTTTGTTATGTGACATTATTGCTGTTGATATTGTGTCAGTCATTCTCAGAAGCACTGTTCAACTTCAGGCTGAAAAACTACTGTTTGTGTATTTAAGATCCGTTATGTCTGGCGTGAGTATTCCAGTTTTTAGTTATGAGAAGCCCAATGAGGGTACTCCATATCATTACATGTCGTTTAAAATAACACAAAAATCACTGAGAATTACAAAACGTGCCTCCAAAAACATTAACTCATAATGCCTAGAACTAATTTACACTACTGGGTTCTAGTAGAACATATAAACACTTTTAAGATGGCCCCTTGCACAAAGCCTTCATGTCCACAACCCTTAAATCTGCCACGAAGTCAACTCCCCATTCTGAAGCAACCGATTAACATACTGAAATGAGAAGATACCTGTGACATGTGGATGCACAAAGTTTATAGGGAGAGCACAGGGGTGTGAGAGACTCTATGGAGCGTTGAGAGGCGTGTAGAGTCCTGCTGGACATGGTCTAGTTGTTTTGGATGATGTAACCCACACTTTACACCCACCCACCACTGGTGTCACGAGTCAAGTCACCCAGTTAATAAAGGGGGCCGAGTGCTCGTGCTCGAGGCCAGTTTACCAAGCAATGACCCTGTGTCTGCGCCTACATGGTTTAGCATAATGAGGGCCTAGGGCCCAACACTACATTGGCGACGAGGGCGGGCGATAGCCACGTGTTCCGCAGCTGAAAAAAAAACCAAAAAGAAGGAGGGAAGTGCCCATGAGAAGGGCACCCTCCTGGGGAAGCGCCGCCGGCCGCCGAGTGGCCTGCAGGCGTATGCCGAGCTCCGGGACTGCCTGCAGAATAAAAGGTGACCGGGAGCCTACCCTGCACCTTCGGAGCCAAGCCTGAATGGGCCCTGCGTGGGGTGAAGAGGGAGCGGACCGACAGGAGCCCACCCGCGTCGGCCGCGATAGAGTGACCCCCACAAATAAAGAGCGGACCGACCGGAGCCCACCCGCATCGGCCGCAACTGAGCCCCCCCTGCCTGGGGTGAAGAGAGCCGTGCGGAGCCCACCTGCATCGGCTGCCACTGAGCCGGAACTGAATGCCCCCACAGACACGGCGACCTCCGCGGAGACCACCCGCGTGGAGGAAGAAGGCCAGCAGGCCGGTGGTGAGCCTGTTGGGCCACGCAAGCATGAAGCGACCCCCCCTCATGTGAATACCGAAAGCGGAGCCCACCCGCAATGGTGATACCAGAGACAATGGCGGCCGCCAGTCAGCGCCGCGGAGAACACTGAGCAGAGCCTACCCGCTATAGACCTTAAAAGTTGCCCCAACAGTGCGAGTGGAGCGGAGTACCGTCCCTTATTAAAGCAAGACTCGGGGAGCACACCCGCGGCCTACCTGCAGCGTCTCCTGGCCCCGCCGCGCAGCGTGTGCGTAGTGAGGCTGCGGCGGCAGGGAGAAGAAACTTTAAAGGAGAGCAATGCCCGCAGCGTGTGAAGAGCTGCCGGGCGCTTGAATAAATGAAGCGGAGCCCACCCGCGAGTGTTCAGACCCCTAAGCGCTGGACACGCTACATTGCCGAAGGGAGGAAGGCTCCAGCAGCACCGACTCCCCTCCCCGCCGCGCAGTATGAGGAAAGTGAAGTTGCGGCGGCGGGGTGCAAAAGCGCAGAAACCGGCATCCGGCCCGTGGCCGATCCAAAAGTGAACAGTGCCCCATTGCAGCCCCTACCTCTCCCCCGCACAGCAGATAAACCGTGAGACGTCGTGGGGGGGGCAGGGGAAGGAGATGGAAAACAGCGTCCGGTCAACAGCCAGCTAGGACGGAAAAGGTGCGTGTGTTCCCGCACAGACAGCAAGGGGTAAAGTGCACCAAAAGACAGTGAGCACATAGCGCTGCCCACCCGCAGCAACACGAGCCTTTCTCCGCCCGCAGCACATAGAATGAGAAGCTGCTGCAGGCAGGAGTAATGAGTAAAGAACCACGGGCGGAGTGACACTGACAACCCCCCCTCCCCTCTCATTAAACAAAGCAAACTGAGACTCACCGCAATGGAGCAGGAAGGCTTGCAGTAGCGTCTGGCTGCATGCATGTCTCTGGCGGAACCCAACGGAGAGAAATTCTGCCCACAAGTGCAGGCATATCTGCCCCAGTGAAGCCCACAACCGTTGTGGGCCAATCTGCAGCAAACCCGGGCCCATGACGTAATAGAGGATACACTACCATCTAGTGGCCACAATACAATAGTGCAGCCCATGACTGGAAAACAACAAGCACTGGCAGAGAAAGGAACAAAACACTGGGGCACAGTGGTGATTGCCAAGCAGGACAGACTGCCACAGAATGAAAGTAGAAGCACAGCAGTGCACAAAGAAAACAGAAGCACAAAGTAGCTGCACAACAACTCAAGGAGAATTTGTCCAAGCACAAGAACACAGCCACACCAGCACCACAGGGCATACACAGTACCGCCAGACTGGCGCAGGAACGCCACATAGCGACAAGGAAGCCCGACCAAAGATGCGGCACAGCACTGTGCAGGAACATGCAAGGAGTGAAGGAACTCAACCTAAAGCAAATGCAGACTGAGGACTGCAACTACCACGGTCACTGCACAGTGACATAAAGAATCACAGACCATTTGAGAAATCTGAGGACAGCACAACACTGTACAGCAACGCACCAGGAACGCAAGAAACACGCCCGGATGGCGCCAAGCCTTAAGGACAAAGAGGGACGGTGCACGAACCCACCAGAAACGCGAGGAACGCGCCTGGAGTGCAGTTAACTTCACATAGGACATTCAGCAGAAGGCACAGCAAAGTGCGCCCAAGGAATCAAAAGCGACAACGCCAGCGTAAGTCACAGGAGCGGTGGCGCAACCCTCCAGACACAGCGAAGCACATGAAGAGCGCAGACAAAAGCGCGCCAACACAGAAGCACTGCAATGGAATCAAGTGTCGATCCTAAGGATCAAGGACGCCATGAAGAAGCAGGACCACGCAAAGCCAGAAGCGCGCAGAAGGTCGCGCCTGTGAACCTGACTGCACAGTCAGCACCCAGAAAAACCTCTCCACACAGAAACACTGCTGAACGCAGGTCGGAGAGCACACACGTCTCCACCGCCACAGCGAAGCCCTACCGTAGGCCGAAGACCACCCACGGTGTCCTCCCTCACACTGCCTTAAGACGGAGTTGGCCATGACCCAAGACTGGCAAGAGAGGAGTTGCACACCCCACGTGGCAGGCCGCCATGGCACCATGTGCTCTAGCAACCAGCGGCACAAGACCGAACGTCACATCGCCCAGCAAGCAAGAAATATGTCACCAAGTGACTAGTCCAGACAAGCATGCCAGATCAAAAGCAGAAGCCAGCGCCATGACAGCACCGCCTCGAGGACCAAACGCAACGCCCTCGAAGAAAAGAAGTGACAGCTCTGTCACCCCGAAGACCGGATGAGCACAGGTGACTAAACAAGCCAACAAAGGGAGAAGACCGAGGACTCACAGCCAGCCAAGAAGCACACCCTGACACGCCAGACAGCCACCAAGGTGGACCGACGTCCCAGGATACATCCCCACGGATGAACCAAACATAAGCTGCAACAAGCGCAGTCCACGTCTCATCCCAACGCTTCCCCAGGTGACCGTCCATCCCCGAGCAACGGCAGTCTGAGTCAGTCGGCATCCCTCCTCCCGTCCGCAGAGGCCAGGGGCGAAGACCAGCACTGAGTGCTCGCCCTCTCATCGCCTAAAGATGGAGTTGGCAGTGGCCCCACAACAGGCAAGAGAGGAACCATGCACTCTACATATCAAGCTGCCACCTAAGGTCAACAACAGCAAAGCGGCGGCAAGTGGCTGCCAAGTACCGTCGGATATCCAACGCTCCCAGCAAGTCACCAACGCCTGTCATCCAGAGTCACTACATGGCTGGCAACCATCATCACCCCAGCCATCAGCACCTGCGCAAAACAACACCACTGCCAGAGATCGGCAGAGCAGACTGACAAGAAGTCCGAGAAGTTTAAGTAAGAAGTGGTCCACGAACAGGGACCAACGAACTTCGACATCCTCAAGAACCAGAAATAAAACCATCAACAGGAGAAGGTTGCGACGACCGATCCAGTCACAGAGTGGAAAAGAAGACTGTCCTAGAGCCACGACAAGACCAGAGGGAAACGGGCGGAGTGCACGCCGCTCGGAGAAACCTGGTCAGGAGGACAAGAACAGCGAGATGACCAGACCGCGTCGCGGAAAAGGAAAACGGAGAAGAAGGGCACGACGCCATGAAGAAAGGAGAAGAAGAAAGGAGTCATGTGGCACAAGGCCACGAAGAACAACAACATCCAGAAAGGTGAGGAGAGATGTGACAAGTCTACACACCCACCAGAAGAAGAGGTGACACACACCACAACACCACGTACAGTGACCCACATGTCCTGGAGAACATTGATGGCTTTAGAAACAGAACAGGCATCTACTTACAAGTTCCCCAAACAACCCGTCGACTGCAGGAATGAACAGGCTGGACCATTGGCAACAACCACCTTTAGGAGTGAGCGGAAGCCTGGATGCGGAGGATGTTCAGACGTCCGGCAGAAGGAGAACTGACCACTCCACACCAGCCCGTGGATATCCAAGGGGCGAAGGCCTGATGGACACCGGTGGCAGAGGTTCCCGACACGAGAGATGGATCCGTCGCCGTCTACCCTGCAGGAAGAAGGGGAACTTGTGCGCAAAGGAAAGAGTCAACAACCACCCTCCAGGTGGAGCTATGGATGCATGGTAGTAATCTCAACGCCTCCTCCATTCACACCGGCTTGTGGAGTTGGAGCAACGCTGCAGAGAACACCCTGCCCAGCGGAAACCTGAAGAAGAGGGCCTCCGGGACATCTCGTGGCAGGAGAACACCTGCGAGAGGGGCGTCCCAGTGAGAAGGATGCCCTTCAACCACTCACTCCTTTGCAATGTGAAGCCCAGCTGCCTACAGTGAAGAAACCCGACGGACTAGTAAAAGACAACCTCCACCAAGTCTACCATCTGGTCATCCTGTTCAGCGTCACCCCAGAATCAAGGCAACTGAAGGGACTCCTTCTAAAGTTATGATATTTGCATATTTTTGTATTTTTTTCCTCCCACAGGTTCGGACTTTGTTTGTCTCAACTTTTATTAAAGTTGGGGAGGAATGTAGTTTCCTGCTGGACACGGTCTAGTTGTTTTGGATGATGGAACTCACACTTTACACCCACCCATCACTGGTGTCACGAGTCACGTGAGCTAGTTAATAAAGGGGGCCGAGCGCTCGTGCTTGAGGCCAGTTTACTAAGCAACTACCCTGTGTCTGCGCCTCCATGGTTTAGCCTAATGAGGGCCTAGGGCCCAACACTACAACGTCAACAATATGAACGAAAAACGTACATTTCGAATTATTAAAGCCGTCGAAGATGGTAGACACCAGCCAGCCATTTAATAACTTGGGAGGCAAAATATATGACATAGATTATCGTGATAGTTTACCTGTCTCCTAACAGGTGACAATTAATTCACCCAAGTGCCCTGAGAGTTATTTTAATCTTATCTTGTATTTGCTCTCTCTCTACTCTTTCTTTCTCCTGCCCCCATAAGTATTATATTTACTACTAGCGACAAATAAATCACAAATATAAAAATAAATACATATGGAGTAAGACGTGTGAAAATCAGAGAATATAAAGGTACATGCATCAAAGGATTTTGCGATCGTAAACGGTGCGAATCGCAAAAAATCGGCCGTTTGCGATCGCAAAATCCTCTTTTGGAATGCATGAAGGTTCAAGGCCCTCGCAATTTAAGAATACGCAAATATTTGCGAATTCTCAAATTGCGATTGCATTTAAGGAATCACATTTTGCGATTCCTTAAATGCAATGCAAGAAACATTTAAAAATTGCGATTGCGCAATTAAGGGGAGCAAATTACCATGAGGTTGGACCTCATGGTAATTTGCGAAAAATCTTGAAAATGCAATTTTGTGCATTTTTCTAACTGTCATGTTGTGCACACACATGCCCTTAGGGCATGTGTGTGCATAACATATGTGCATAAATTGATTTCAGGGGTGCAACAGGGTGTCCTTTGGACACCCCTGCACCCTTGAAATCGCAATCTCAATTTGCGATTAGCTAATTGCGATTCGCAAATTGAGATTGTCTTCCCATTCATTCCTCTGGGCCTTTTGGCCCATAGGAATCAATGGGAAGGGATTCCTTTATTGCGATTCGCAAAGTGTGAATCGCAATTAAGGAATAATAAGGAATCGCTAAATAAATTGCGATTTTTTAATGCATTGCCGTTTGCGATTCCTTAATTGCGATTCCTTAATTTTCGCAATTAAGGAATCGCAAACAGCCACAATGATGCATGTACCTGATAGATCCTATGCAATTTACCGAGCATAGATGACCTCTGAGTCAGTCGTGATTTGAAACACTATGAGGTAGTCAGTATTATTTTAGAGGAGAATGAAATTAGCAAGCAGCAAATATTTCCAGAGAAGCAATACCAGACTTCAAAAGGTGCACTCTGTCTTCAATCACGAGGGGTTTCAGAGGTAAGGAACACCCCTTTCAGAGTATTTCAAAATGATGAAAAGAAGTTGTGGCGGCGGGAGGGCCGCCGAATCAGGTGCCAGTCTTCACATGGGGAACATCAAATGATAAACATGTCTTCACTGAAGGTCAAGTTTCTAACTTTGTCTTACAGTCTTTCTTTATCTTCTCTTTTCTGCTTGTGAAGTTTTTGAGACGTGTTTTCTTGCGAAGCTCCTTTCAGAGGGATCATTTCAAGAATAGATTCATCCTTTCGAGAGTCCAATGGGGGATTTTCTTGGGCACTGAAGTTTAATATTTGGGACATATATCAAGCAGCATGGGACATTATATGCTAACTTTATTCACCCACTCGTCCCTTTTCCTCATCATGTTTCGGATTTAGACGAGTGCAGTCTCTTTGGAACCAAGCACGTAGGTCCTATAGCTTTAAAACTGTTTTATTTGTGCCCTAACTTCCCAAGTGAGATGGCTGTACTGCATTTTCTGGAGCCCATTACACAGAATATTAGGTGATAAATTCATACTGATTCCAGTGGGCCTGGTAACTCCGGTGTTGGCTGGAATTCTCGCAGATTACAGGTGTAAGACTTAGGTTCCCCTGAGAAATGAGGAATTATTGGGAGACTCCTAATTCTAGATTCTAATGCACTTGTTATTCCTCATTCCCCCCAACCCGCACCCACTGTTTCACCCAGATGTGTCAGCTCCCCTCAGCCATCAGAGTCCCCTTGTGGAACTGAATGGATCCTCTGTGTTGAAGTGTACCGCTCAACTTCAATGGGGCTAGTAATTCCAGTTACCAGTCCCTTCAATATTACAATGGAAAATGTAATGGGATCATCTGTGTCATGATGGCAAGGTGGTTTATTTTGTATTTCTATTTATATTTCAATGGGTGCATTGCTGGCAATTGTTGGAATTTAATTGCTTCCCTGGCATTTTTAGGATACTTTCTGGTGACAAGCACCCCTGGGGGGACCTTCGCTCCCTTTGTTTCACGTGAACATTTTGTATGCCTCTCTTTCTTTGTGGCGTCAACTAGGCCTGGCCGGAATATCAATTATGCTGGAGTAATCCTTATTGCATAATTATGAGTAATTTCTGAGGAAAATATCCAATTGCAAGAGCACCTTTAGTGAGCACAAGGGGCTGTTCGAGTTTGCTACTTGTGTTTGCTGCATTTAGCGCTATGTCTTACCCCAAAGAGCATCCTCGAGTCTGCAGTTTTGTACTAAGAAAATTGAGCTAAATACCGTGAGTAAGTTAACGGATATCCTACTTGATGCGAACATTTAGCGAATGTGGCTGTTTTGCACACAGTAATTATATTCTCTTGCATTCAGGGGTATTTCTTAGAGTGAAATGCATCCTTTTCATGTTCTCTTGCATGTAATGCTATTTCTCAGTGCATAATGCATCTTCACGTCCGTTTTGGACACAGGAGGCAGAAAATGGAGCTAAATGTAGAGTTACTCTTCTTGCGTAATTCTTCATATTCACTACACAGAAATATGTGATTTACGCCCCGCCTTAGTGCCAACATTGCACCATTGGTCCAGGTACCTTGGCCTTGGTACTGTTGCTTGGTATACTATGAACCTGATTTTCCCTGCAGGATCAGAATAGTCATTCCCGTTACTTTTTAACAACCCCTTGCGTAGCATTATTAGAAGGTGCTCACGCTGTAAATAAGGCAAGAAGTGCACATACGGGAAACTTTTCATAACATGTTATGCAGGAAAGAGTTCAAGGAACTCAATACATCTTTTCTCAGATTTTCTATCATAATTGTTCATCTTCACAAAATCCATTTAAAACAGTCTTTACAATAGTTCAGAAGTACGATACCAGTATGAAACTAAGAATTCTACGAAATGCAGTCATTTCCTTGAAATGAAGCACATAATGTATGACTTTTGATTTCAAGTCTTTGAAGTTATTAATGCTCCCTAAGGCGGAAGAAATTCGTATCCAAGTTATCTCAGAGAGTTCTAGAGTGTAGAGAAACTTAATCCAGTACCACTGGTGGGCTTACACGAGTTTAATGATTAAAACTATTTTTTATTACTCGACTTGGGACCTTGGTCTGTTCATGGATATCATGAACATATTAAAAACAACAGACCCAGATCAGGATTTCTTCGAAGCCGATGAGTTCAGGCTGGTACAGGATATTATTCGAAAGGGCCATAAGAAAATAGTGCATAACTACTTCCATGTTACCTGTGGCAGTGCATTACTACTTCTACATGAGACACTCTGACAGAGAAATCTGAAGGATGCAACGATGTTTGTGAGCATTGTCCTGCCACTAAAGTGCTGACTGTGAGAAGTTGGCCTGGTATATAATGCTCACTAATTCTAGTGATCACTTTGTACCATGCCAAGCAACCCTTATGATGATTGGTTGTAATTCAACCTTGTAGACCAGTTATACTAGTGGTAACGTGGACAAAGCAGTCTTAGGCTAAACTCTGAAAGGCATGTGAAGCCAGCTGTAATACCATACACAACCCCCTTGAATACCAAATGAAAGGGACACCACACAGATATATATTGATTTATTAACTATAAAATCCCCTGGACTCTTTATGAGCACAGAAGCACAAGCGTTAAATCACAAGACAGTTTAAAATACACAAAAGTTGCACAATATGGATGAGCCCTAGGGGCTCAGGCCTAGGGCCTTGGGAATCGCTGGAGCGATTCGAGACTAGCAATGATTAAGTCGGGAAAGGCCCGCGGGACTCGGGTGCAATGTTCAAAGTGCACGCACTTTCCAATGTAAAGTCTATGGTGCGTAAAAAGTACAAAGTTAAAGAGTTAGGAACCTTCCGAGTGACCTAGAACACTGAAACTTAAGACACAGGCCCTTGAGATGTGTACCAGTGTAGGACCACTGGCGGAGCTGAGGTACCTCACCCACAGGAAGCGTGTGCACAGGGTCGAAGTAGTGTCGGGTTTCGTCACGCTAGTCGATGGTGCTTGGAGCTGAAGATGAGGCAGGCGGCTCGATGTGAAGAGTTCTGGTGGATCCAAGGGTGGATCGGAAGTTGTGAAGACCTGAAAGCAGAGGGGACAATGTTCAAAGTCACTAGCCAGTGACTACCGTGGAACCAGGCGATGTCGGGTGCAAACAGGTGTTGTCAGGTAGCTTCTCTCTGCAGCCACGTAGACACCGGGGGTCGAGGACGTCCAGGAGTCGATCACGAGCTGTCCCACGCAGGCTTCTCGCTGTTGGCGGTGTTGGCGACCTGATCGGAGCAAACAGGCCTTGGCTAATGCAAGCCACGCAGGAATCGAAAGATGCTTAACACTCGGACCAGCAAGGTCAGAGCGAGTGCTCCTTTTCACAGGAGCTTGGGTGAGTCTGGAGCAACCAGACCCGCTGTGTAGTTTGTCGGTTTTGTCGCCAAGATGGCCGCTGACCACGTGGCTAGTGGCCGGGATGGCGCGTCGAGTGGCACAATGCAAAAAGGCCCCACGCAGATCGTGGAGATGCTGGGGGGCTGATCTTCGGTGCAAGGGCTGCTCGATGGTGGGGGTTCTCAGTCCCCAAAGCACAACATCGAGGATACCTCAGAAGCTGCGCAGTCAGCTTTTCGAGTGTCTTCCAAGAGGTCCGGTCCCACGTCACTCGGTGCCTCCACGGGTCCCTTCTTTGCAGGGACTGTGGATCGGGATCTGAGAGGTCTGGGAGTCTGGTTCTTGTTGGGCTCTGGGCTCGGGCTCCGGCGGGAGGCGGCGGCAAAGCAGACGTCGAGTTGCTGGTTGGTGCCTGTATTCACAGGGTGGCCACTCATAGGCCACAAGGGAGATTCTCTTCAGTCTTCTGTGCAGCAGAATGTCGAAGTCCAGTCTTCTTCTTTGTTTAAAGTTGATTCAGGATGATCTGCTGTGCAATGGCACTGCTCCCACTCTTATTCCCAATCTGAGGGGTGGATCACCGACTAGGTCCCTCCTCTGGGAGGAACCAGGAAGGGGGGCGGTTACACCCCCTTTCCTTTGTCCAGCTCCTCGCCAGCCCTGGGTCTGGAAAGTCCCAGGACCGGTTTGGACTGGTCTATGCACGGGTACACCTTGTGTGCCCCGGGCATGTCTGATTCTATTAAGCCCTGTCCTACCCAATACACAAAACCCTGTCTGGGGTGGTGCTCGCACCTCCCAAGGCAGGAAACCCTTTGTCCAGGCCACCATCTGCCGAGTTTCGGTCAGCAGCAGGAGGCCAGACTCGTGTCTGTGGTGGCAGCATCCATTTTGTGATGCTGAGGCTCTGGTTAACTTTAACCGGGGTTAAGGCTACACACATGTCGTGTCCCTCTAGAAGGGTGGAATGCTATCCCCGTCGACAGAACTGTCGAGGGAATAGTATTCCAATTCGTATGACACCTTACTCGACATGTTTTGATAAAGCCTAACCAAAGATAGCATTTAACCGCGAGGATTATAATGCACTTAAGAGTATATGGTATGGCAATATCCCGGAACAGCTTAGGGAGTGGTTCCCGACAGCTGCAGACAGGCTCAGCTCATGCTAGAGCACCATCTCACATATTTCCAAGCACTCTGCCTCCAGAATTGATGAGGCCTTCCATAGGAGTGGCTGATAGGAACATATGTGTCCAGTTTAAGGATAGATATAGGGATACTATACCTAAGTAAGAGGTGATTACACCAACTTACCCCAGCTGAGTGATCAGCCAGTTGTGTCAAATATGGAGGCCAGGCCAGGGGTGGCACAATATATGCTGCAGCCATGGTAGGCCTTGAAAACACCTATGCCCTGGGTACCTAGGGTACACTGTTACAGGGGCCAATAAGGTGAACCAGTTCCAATTGTGTATGCACCTAAGGTACATGGAGTCCATTTTAAGGAGAGAGCAATCAGCCTGGGGCCCTGAATAGCAGGATCCCAGGCCAACTAAGTCAAAAACCAGCTAAACACCAGGCAAAATGTTTGGGGGTAACCATAGTCAAATATCCACCTTCCTACATAACCCCCCCCCCCCCCCCAAACGAAAGGAGATAATGCTATCCTTGTCCAGGTAAGCCTATATTGCCTAAGTGGCCATATAAGGAAGTACCAGCTCTGGCTTGGTTACCCCCTGTCTCATGGTCCACTAAGCAATCCCTCACCCTAGGGGTATCTGAGGGTCTCCACCATAGGGAATCTCTACCTGTGGTGTGTCTTTGCAAAGTCAAAGGCTGGTGTTGAGATGGAGTACTGAAGTGAGTTTCCTCTGTAGGGCTCAGCTTCCTCCAATCACTCTCCACCATGTGTGCCTTTCTTTCTCTGACTGAGTTGCACTGTGCTCTCAGGGTCAACCTCTGGCTACCTAAAGCTGGAGGCTGAGTCCCTCTGTTTGGCTTACTGGAGGGACAGTTCAGGTTTGGGCCCTTAGGGTCCCAGGTTTGGCTGTGCCCAACAATATCCATCTGGGGGAGTTTTTAAAGTTTGCACCTCACTAGGGCTACTAGTTTCGGTGCCCCTAATCTGTTGATTGGGGTGCTTTATTTGACAGGGAGCCCTTTGGGTCTCACTGTCCTTCTTGTCCTCTGCAGCCCTGGGCTGAGTAAGGCAAGGTAGAGAGGGGCAGGTTACCTGCTCCAGACTGGGTCCCACCTGAGAAGGGTCCACTGCCATCAGAGGCTCTGTCAGGCCAGGCCTAACAACCTCTGGGACAGTTCCTTCATCAGGGGTAAGATCAGTTCCCTGAGGAGGCTGATCCTGGCCTAATGTCTGGTGGGAGGGAGATTTCTCTTCCTCCTCCATGCTCTCTGTTTGGGTTGAGTGATCCATCATTTCAGGCTTCACTACCCATGTATCAGTTTGAGTTTGGGCTGTGGCCATCACAGCCCCACCAACCTTTTCAGGAGGAGACTCAGTTTGGGTATGGGCTGTTACCAGTACAGCCCTGCTACTCTTTTCAGGAGGGAAGTTATCTAAATATGGGGCTGAGGTTTGCTCATCCCTCCCAACCTTTTCAGGAAGGACATCTTGGATTGGGGCTGTAGCCATCACAGCCCCACTAACCTTTCCATGGAGATTTACCATTCTAGAATGGGTTTGTTGTTCAACCTCAGCCCAGGCTGAGATTTCCAAATCATTACCCAGTAGGCAATCTACAGGCAAGTTTGCTGACACTGCCACTCTCTTTGGGCCAGTGATACCTCCCCAGCTAAGATTGACTACTGCCATGGTATGATTGGTTTCTATGCCATCAATGTTTGTCACCTGATATTTGGCATCAGGTAAAAGTTGCCTTGAGGGGACTAGACATTCAGCCACCATGGTGATGCTAGCCCCTGTGTCTCTGAAGGCCTCAACTTTCAAACCATTGATGAGGGGCTCCTGTCTATACTTGCTCAAAGTGTTTGGGCAAGGAGTGAAATTGGCAAACCCCATGCCAGTCTCATAGACAAGAGTATCTGAGTTAGGGGACCTGGATAGGCCAGAGTCCACCTGTCCTCCAAAAGTAAACCCACCCAAATTCTTGGGGATGCTCCCACCACCTGGGGGACCACTGGTAACAGTGACAGGAGGTGTTGGAGCCTTACCTGGAGGTATATTCTCTTTATTGCCATTCTTGGGACAACAGCTATCTGTTTTGTGATGCCCCACCTGTTTACAGGTATGACAATAAGGCTTTTTCTGGGTTGTAGAAGTGTCTTGGGACCCACCCCCATTCTTGGAGTTTTGGGGCCCTGGGGAAGTCTTTTCCTTACTTCTATCCCCACCCTTCTCTTGAGGCTTGGTAGTCTCTTTCTTTTGGTCACCACCCTGGTTCTTAGGCCTGATCCTGGTTCTGACCCATTTGTCTGCCCTCCTACCCAATTGTTGTGGGGAGGTCAGATCAGAGTCAACCAGGTGCTGATGTAGAAGCTGATTTTGACAATTACTTAAGATTTGCTCTCTCATAATTAAATTATACAATCCTGTATAGTCAGTAACCTTACTTCCCAGCAACCAGCCCTCCAGAGCCTTAGTGGCACACTCAACAAATTCAGACCAGTCCTGAGTCTGTGTCTTCTGGGTGTCTCTGAACATTAACCTGTACTGTTCAGTGGTTAAGCCCAACCCATCAATCAGAGCACTCTTCAGGACCAGGTCGTTTCTAGAATCCCCATCACTAACTGTGAGGAGTCTGTCTCGGCCTCTACCTTCAAAGGAGAGCCACAAGATTGCTGCCCACTGCTCCTGAGGGATCTGCTGTACCATGCAGGCTCTCTCAAGTGCAGTCATCCATTTGTGGATATCATCCCCAGCTTTGTAGGGGGCACAATCTTACTCAGGTTTCTTGTATCAAAGGACCTGTCTTTATCCTTCTGGATAGTGCTGCCACCAGTGGATCCTAATCCACTCTCTCTAGGCTGTCTTGCTCTAGCAAGTTTCTCTTGGGCCAGGGCAACTTCTAATTCTTGTCTCTGGATCCCCAATTCAGCCTCTCTCATTTTGGCCTCATGTTCCCTTCTCTGAGGGCTAGTCATCTTCCTTCTGGAGTGACCATGAGAACCTCTAGAAGCATGGGAGTTGTTAGAGTCACCTGAGTGAGTCCTTCTCCTCCTAGGCTTCTGGTTAAGTCCACCTGGGGGTCTGAATGGGTTGTTCCCAGATTCAGTCCCAAATAGGCTTAAGTTAGCCTGGTTCAGCCTACTGACCAGCACCTGACTATTTCTGTCATCATCTGACTCACTGCTCCCCCCTTCTGTCTCTTCTTCCTCTTCCTCCTCCTCATCTACCTGAGGAGCTCCAGTGATGGGGGCTTCCTCATCTACTAGGATTATAGGGACAGTGGCTTCTACAGTGTCATCCTCAGAAGGATGGCCTCCTTCAGCATTCCCTGTGGGGTCTGCCTTAGAGGTCTTTAGAGTCTCAGACTGGTCCAAGATCTCTCTAAGGTGGTCTGTGGTAGGGGAAGGCCCTGTCCTCAGACCCCTTAAGACACAAAGCTGTCTTAATTCCTTAAAGGAAAAAATAGCAAATTTGGATGGTGCCCTTGGAGGGTCACTCTCAACAGGGATGTTCCCAGTGGAACCCTCTGCTCCAGACATTGCTCTAGTGTGGGTGGATGTGTTGCAATCTACCTACACTGGTGTTTACCTACTAAACCTATCTAGTAGTTGTAGTCAGGGTGTGCTACTCCCTTTGCTCTACAACAACTAAGTTCAGTAGAACTTAAGTATACTAGTCTTGTTTTATATGTACCTAGCAGGTACCTGTATGATCTTTCAAATGATAATTTCAAAGATTGTAATGGTAAAACAACAGCAAGCTCAGATCCCAATCCGCTGCTCACCAATGTGAGAAGTTGGCCTGGTATATAATGCTCACTAATTCTAGTGATCACTTTGTACCATGCCAAGCAACCCTTATGATGACTGGTTGTAATTCAACCTGGTAGACCAGTTATCCTAGTGGTAACGTGGACAAAGCAGTCTTAGGCTAAACTCTGAAAGGCATGTGAAGCCAGCTGTAATACCATACACAACCCCCTTGAATACCAAATGAAAGGGACACCACACAGATATATATTGAAAATATATATTGATTTATTAACTATAAAATCCCCTGGACTCTTTATGAGCACAGAAGCACAAGCGTTAAATCACAAGACAGTTTAAAATACACAAAAGTTGCACAATATGGATGAGCCCTAGGGGCCACCTAAACCATATACTAAGAAAGTGGTATAAGAGATACCAATCGGAATGGGAACAAGCCTAGGTCCTTGGGAATCGCTGGAGCTATTCGAGACTAGCAATGATTAAGTCGGGAAAGGCCCGCGGGACTAGGGTGCAATGTTCAAAGTGCACGAACTTTCCAATGTAAAGTCTATGGTGCGTAAAAAGTACAAAGTTAAAGAGTTAGGAACCTTCCGAGTGACCTAGAATGCTGAAACTTAAGACACAGGCCCTTGAGATGTGTACCAGTGTAGGAACACTGGCGGAGCTGAGTTACCTCACCCACAGAAAGTGGGTGCACAAGGTCGAAGTAGTGTCGGGTTTCGTCACGCTAGTCGATGGTGCTTGGAGCTGAAGATGCTGCAGGCGGCTCGATGTGAAGAGTTCCGGTGGATCCAAGGGTGGATCTGAAGTTGTGAAGACCTGAAAGCAAAGGGGACAATGTTCAAAGTCACTAGCCAGTGACTACCGTGGAACCAGATTGGAACCAGGCGATGTCGGGTGCAAACAGGCGTTGTCAGTAGCTTCTCTCTGCAGCCACGTGGACACCGGGGGTTGAGGACATCCAGGAGTCGATCACAAGCTGTCGCATGCAGGCTTCTCGCTGTTGGCGGTGTCAGCGACCTGATCGGAGCAAACAGGCCTTGGCTAATGCAAGCCATGCAGGAATCGAAAGATGCTTAACACTCGGACTGAGGTTCCGTGAGGTTCCGTGACGATTTGAACCCGTGTTTTCAAGTTTGTCGGAAATACATAATATTGGTATCAGCGAACCGCAAATGATCCATTTAGTATATCCTGGTGTTTTCGCTACGCTACGAGCAAGAGCACTCCTTTTATAAACACATTTCTGACCTACCCACGGCATCCATCTTAGATCATGGCCGCCATTTTGTGTTTCTTGCCCTCACATATGCAATAGCCTCTGATCACTTCATTTCGATTAAGGACACGTAACCTTAGCCGGAGATTCACCTCTTTCATGACACGTGCACCTTAAACCAGATCACGCTGTAGCTGCATGACTCGACAAAGGCTACCTCCTCTGCCCGAGGCCAGTCCTGCCAAACTGGTCTTCGTGTCCATTGTCCTGATCATGATTAGGCGGCCGAAGCCGGTAGCCTTGCCCATTTACAACCCACAAACATCCCTTATCCCACTTTTCTATCTTCCACACCTGGCTCTGTTTCTTTCTTTCTGAATCTTTATTAGGGGGAGGTAACGAAATTTACGATGAGGCGGTCCGGGTCCTGAATGCAATATTGACAGGGAATTGTGACAAACTAGTGGGAACCCCTCTCTTCGCAATGTTTGGCCTCAGATATTATCGACGGTTCCTGTGTAACGCCAAATATTTATTGTTTTAGACACAAAGGTTTTGGGAATGTATTACATGTAAAGAATTCGCCCCCAGCTTAAAATTTAGTATATAAGGAGCAACCCGCTTTGTACAAATTGAACAGGCTCCTGGTTACTGCCCGTGTGTAGTATCTGTGACTTCTGTGTCCCTGCAGTAATAAACCTTTGGTCTTTGACGCCACCATCGAGAAGCCCGTGTTTCTGTTCATTTGTGCACCAAGGCAGGTGGAACTCCGGGGTCTTTGGGTGTTGTTCCCTGACACCTCTGGACGGAACCAAAAAGTCCAGAACTCCAATTGGCGCCCAACGTGGGGCGACGTCATTCGGTACCGGTCCAAAAGCCTGAAGAGTTCGAGAAGCTTCGTGTGAAGATTCCTGAGGGAGGCGCCCCACTTCATCGATCCCGGCATATCGCAAAAGTGGCCCGACGTTCTCTTCCACGAGGGTTTCCCGTTCAAGACGGCTGCAGTGGGCCGTTGCCTTGACCGTCGCCCTGTCTTGGACCCGAGGTGCAGTCCTTAGTACGGCGAAACGTGACGGGTTTCTCCTTGGTGACGTCTTCAGTGACTCAGTTAAGTATTTAGTGATAGCTAGCTGGTTACTTTTGTGAGGATTGTTAAAATCCTTGATCGGTTCTTGGTTTGGTTTGGTTTTTGTAAGATTATCACTGGTTGTTCTAGGTTACGATAATCTATTTGGTTTAGTTTGGGTATCGATACATCAGTTCGTTTTGGTAGGCCTAAGTTCTTGGTTCGAGTGCACATATTTGTTCCGTGTTTTGTTTGTTTAGTGTTCCGGACTGAAAATGGTAAGTCGGAAAATGTTGTCTTGTTTTGGTTGCAACCGTGACTCACGATTGGAGGACTCTTGTCTGGTTCCTCCGATTGGGACTCCCCTATATGATTTATATTGTAAGCATGGCGTGGGTCCTATATCTTATAATGAGGTATGGGTCCGTTATTGTAAGAAGGATGGTGTCCTTAGTTGGCCACTGCATGGTAGTTTTGAACCAGAGATTCTCGACAACTTAGAAGCGAAATTGTTCAAGAAGAAAGCCCGGCCGGCAATGTTTGATTCTTTCCGTTACTGGCGAAAAGAATCCAAACAGAGAGAAATGAAAAGGTTGAAGAAAGAACAGAAAGAACAAGAAGAGTTAACTCTAGAGCAAGCGGCTAAACAGTTGCAGGCTAACGAGTGTGAGAAGGCCATAGATGTAGCAATTAGAGAGCATAACCTAGCGATTGACAAGTGCTATCCTGCCTTGCCATCGAAAATGGCTAAGATACTGGAGGATTCCGAAAACGATCCTCTGCTATCTTATCTGTTAAGGTCACCTCCACCGTATGCACAAGGTGCTACGGCTCCACTTGTCCCGAATGTTCAATTGCCGGTTGCTGGACAACCTGGTGTTCCTGCTCCTGTCCCTCAGAATCAAGCTCCTGTACCTCCTGTGATGAATGTGAATGTTCCTACAGCTCCTCCTCTTCCTGCACTGCCAGCTTCCATACCTACCTCTGTACCTACTGCTCCAGAAACTATTTTCCTCGATACTCCTACTGTTCCGTTATCTATTCCTACCTCTACTGCGTTCTCTACGTCTGCGAGTGTGCTAACTCCACTTTCTGTTCGTCGAAGAATCACTGATTCTGTTACTAATATGCTGTCTCCTTTATATAAAACTTTAATTAAGACTCCTACTCCTGACTCTGTTCAGAGACGTAGTCAGCTTCCAAGTACTGAGGAACGGGGAATTTTAGATTCCACGGCTCTCAGATGGATTTCGAAGAGTAGAAGATATAGTACGAGAGATGTGTTAGACACATTTATGCAATGGAAGGAACCGACGCAACGGTATGTCTTTGATGAGATGTGCTCGTTGTTACGTGAGGAAATAGAAGAAGATGATGTTGAATCAGATTTGGAAGATTTAATTAGAGTTCAAAAAGAGTTTGCTGCTGGAATGATAGTGGGTGAGAATATAAAGGAAGCGATGGAACTTATTTTAAGTTTTAGGAATGATCCATCTCTTCGTTCACCGAGAGACTTAGAAAAAGGTAAAATGAAGCTAAGTCGCCAATATCCTATGAGGGAGGTTCCTCCAATCTGGCGCGAAGCAATACAACGTGATGATAATGCAGGAATTGCAGCTGCTCCAGCGCAGTTCCAACGAGTGTGGATACACATTCCATGGAAGCGAGCTGAAGTGTTAGCGGTGAAACAGGCCTTGCCAGATCCACGTAAAAATCCAGCTGGATATTACAAGGAATTAACACAGACAGTTGAGGCTTGTATAATGAACCTAGCCGACATCGATATGTTGTTTGGTAACGTAGTTCCGCAACCAGTGTGGGCTAAAATTCGTAGAGAGGATCATCAAGCTGCCTTAGGTGGTGATTGGGCAGCTATCACTGCAGCAGATGGTCAGCAAATAGGTGGTGCAAAACCCGAACCTCTAATCGCTAATCTTCCAGATAGAATAATTGATCTAATGAAGACTCTGATGCCAGCATTGCGTGTAAATTGGGATAAGCTGTCAGCATGCAGGCAGAAGAAAGACGAAAGTGTCTCCGACTTCTTCACGAGGTTTGAAGAGACTTTTGTAGATCATAGTGGTCAGGACATGAGTACAGAAGGAGGGCAAAGACTGTTTGTCGATAAGTTTGTGCATAATTTGTTACCTGAATTATGCAATAAATTAAAAGACTCAGAAAGTGCTTGGGCTGTATCTACGACAGCGCAAATACTTGCGACTGCACAGTACTACGAAAATAGGGATAAAGAGGAAAAGGAAAAATCAGAGAAGAAAACGAAAGATTTAAAAACTAAAGTTCTTTTGCAGCAGGCGTATCCGCCTCGCACGAATCAGACTAATACGCAGCAAGGTTCGTACCAAAGGACAGATTATGGCTCATCAAGACCTCAATACCAGTGGAATCAGTGTGCGTACTGTAAGAAAGAGGGTCATTATAAAAATGAATGTCCGATCTTAGCGCAAAATAATGCAGCAGCAGCTCAGAGAGGTCGTGGTGGTTTTGTGCAGAATTCTAGAGGTCGAGGACGAGGTGCTATGCCTCCACAAACGAATGATCGTCCCTCCAATCACTTTGATCAACGAAATGGACAATCTGCTCAGCAAAATAGATCTCAACAGTATCTTGTTGAGGACTATAATGAAGTAGATGAGGGTTTTCAGCAAAATGGGTACTAGGACAGCCATGGACAGAGAGAGGGAGTAGTATCAGTTCCAGTGGATCAGAGTGGGCCTTATGTCGCAGTAGCAACATCAGGTGTAGTCGAACCGTTTCTGTTGGATACTGGTGCCGCAAAAAGTTCTATCATTCATGCGAAACTCCCTAGCGCACCTTTGTCCGGCTCAACAAATGTTTCCGTAGGTTTTTCAGGCGCCCCTGTTTACAACCCGATATCTGGTCCTTTGTCTATTTCTGTTGGGCCATGCCAATTGAAAGCACCCCTGATTTTGACGACAGGTTGTAATGAAAATCTGCTTGGTTTAGATTTGTTAAAACGACTATATGCGACATTGTACTGTTCTCCGGAAGGAATACAGCTTACATTGGGTAAAAATATCACCTCTCCGATGTACTTGTCAATGGACGCACTCCCGCCAGAGCTACATTCACTCCCTGATTCTCTTTGGGCGACTGGTCCTAATGATGTAGGTCTCCTAGAAATTCCACCGTATGTGGTAACTTTGAAAGCGAATGTAAAATTTCCAAGAATCCCCCAATATAAAATATTTAGTGAAGGAGAGCGTGCACTTTTATTGATTGTGCAAGATTTGATTAAGAAAGGTGTGGTTGAAGAAACTAGAGGAAATGTCTGTAACAGTCCTGTATTACCGATTCTGAAGCGAACTGATCCTACAAAACCTCCAGTGTACAGATTTGTCATAGACCTTGGAGAAGTTAATAAGATTGTAGTCCCGCAGTTTCCTGTGGTGCCAGACATTACTGCCTTGTTAACATTGATTCCTGCCACAGCCACATGGTTCTCAGTTATTGATTTAAAAAATGCCTTTTTCAGCATTCCGATAGCCGAAGAAAGTAGGGATATTTTCGGCTTCTGTCTAGGAGGTCGCAGTTTCAGATTTAAACGCGCACCACAAGGCTATTGTGAAAGTCCATCCATTTACAGTCAAGCATTAAAAAGCCAGTTAGATTCTTTTGTCCTTCCTCCAGGTTCTGCCCTAGTACAGTACGTAGACGATCTTCTAGTTGCTGCCGATGACAAGGAAACTTGCAAAGCAGCTACAATTTCCCTATTGCATCATTTGTCTAATTTAAATCACAAGGTGTCTCCTTCCAAAATGCAATACTGCTGCCAAGAAGTGACCTACCTAGGTCATCTCTTGTCAAAGGAGGGAAGGAAGTTGACCCCAGAGAGAATAAAAGCAATTACGCAGATGAGTGTTCCACGCACACAGAGAGAAGTACGTGCCTTTCTAGGTATTGCCTCTTACTGTAGGCAGTGGATCCCAAATTTTTCTCTTTTAGCGAAACCATTGGTAGCTTTGACTGGGAAAAATGTTCCGAGTCCGGTGCCATGGTCTGATGAATGTCAAGAGAGTTTTACTGAATTACGAAAAGCATTGTGTTCAGCTCCTGTATTGGGTACACCTGATTACAGTAAACCATTCACGCTCTACGTTCACGAAAGAGAAGGTTGCGCGTTGAGTGTTCTGACACAGAAGTTTGGTGATAAACAACGCCCTTGTGCGTATTTTTCATCAACATTAGATCCGGTAGCTAGAGCGTTGCCTAGTTGTTTGAGAGCTACAGCGGCAGCTGCGGCTTCCATTCGGCAATCTGCTGGTTTGGTGATGAATAACATGCTAGTGGTCATGGTTCCTCATGCAGTGGATACACTCATGAACCGAACGAAGACACAACACCTTACTAGTGCGAGATTATCTGGTTACGAGCTGACATTACTAGCGAGTCATATTCAGATCAAAAGATGCAATGTATTGAATCCAGCAACATTGTTGCCGACTGATCAAGAGTCGAGTGATTCCGAGCCACATGATTGCTGTTTCAAAACGGAGGAAGAGACAAAAGGACGCATTGATTTAAAAGATACTCCGCTATCAGATCCGGATGGTACGATGTTAGCTCCGGTCTGGAAGAATGAGGGAATCAGTAAGTGTGCAGAGAGAGTGGTGAAAAATTGTATGGTGTGTTTGATGCATAATCCTGGCAAGGGAACTCCAACTCCAGCTGGTCATTTCGCTCCTCCTTCCTGCCCCTTTGAAGTGATTCAGTTAGATTTCATTCACATGGAGCGCTGCAATAATTTGAAGTATGTCCTGGTGGTAGTTTGTGCTTTTTCCAGGTGGATAGAAGCATACCCACTAAAGGACAACACTGCCCTATCTACTGCCAAAATTCTTCTCAAAGAATTTTTCCCTAGATATGGAATGCCACGGATTGTATGGTCAGATAACGGAAGTGAGTTTATAGGGAAAGTTATGCAGAGTGTGTGTGCCGGCCTAGGATTGAAACAGAAATTTCACAGTGCAAACCATCCCCAGTCTGCTGGTTTAGTCGAGGGTTACAATGGCACCCTCAAGCTGAAAATAGCTAAAATAAAAGCATCCACAGGTTTGGCCTGGCCAGACGCACTTCCTTTGGCCTTGTTATCAACGAGAGCAACAGTACATTCTAGAATAGGGCTTAGTCCTTACGAGATAGTCTTTGGTCGCCCGGCAAATATCTGGGGTGTACCAAGGCCTAAAGAATTTTGCTCCATAGAATATCCTATGTTGATAGACTACCTTTACGACTTGACTGCTAAATTGAGTCTTATTCATCAACAGGTTTTCGATGCTTTGCCAAAACCTCCGGAGAGTCCAGGGCATCAGCTGAAACCAGGAGATCTGGTTGTCATCAAGAACTTCGCGAGGACGAAGAACCTTCAGCCGAGATTTGTGGGGCCTTTTCAGATCTTACTGGCAACGAGGACAGCAGTTCGTGTAGCTGGCCGTAAGCACTGGATACACGCATCTCATGTTAAGCGTGTTCCTTTGCCGCTCCCTTACGACGACTGGGTGAAAAAGGGAATTGGTGCCTCCGAATCTGAAAGCACACCGAAGTTCATCTCTTTCAGCGATGCCGAATTGATTACTGACACTTCAAAACCTGACTCTCCTCCTGAAAAGACTCCTTTGAACATTGAACATTTGTCTCCAGCATCAGAAGAAACTTTGCTATCTGCGAACTTAAACTCTGCAACAGCTGCTAGTGATACCCTATTTTCCGATCAGACAGTACCAGCGAAGCAGAGATATAACCTAAGAAGCCATAAAATGGACAAATAAAGCAGGCAACTGCATATTGTGATTTTGATATATATTGAACTTTTGCCTTCAGCCAGGAAGTTTGCTATTGTTTATTGTTTTTAAAATTGCCTTGCCGTCTGGGTAGCCGTAGGGTCGTGGCTGTGTGCCTAGTTTGAATTTG
Source organism: Lissotriton vulgaris (assembly GCF_964263255.1). Taxonomy (NCBI): domain Eukaryota; kingdom Metazoa; phylum Chordata; class Amphibia; order Caudata; family Salamandridae; genus Lissotriton; species Lissotriton vulgaris. Next base: position 321,892,892 of record NC_141699.1, on the reverse strand, counting down.
CAGGGGTCTGACACAAGGTCGATCTTTCTGTTGGTTCTGGGAACTCCCAGGGCTGATAGAGGCATTTTCATCTACGTACACATCATCAGTGGTCGCGAGCGGATTGTAGAAGATGGAGCTTCCTGCGCTGCAACGAGAGAATGTGATTTATGTTCGCAGAAACAGACTTAATAGAATTCTTCATAGCAAATGCTTTTTGATGCAATGTGCCATTACATTTTTGATTGTCTTAGCAACATTGGTGGGTGGAATCGTCTTTAGTATAAATTTGATTTTTGTGCCAGTTTCTACAGTACCTCCCCTTGATCCTGCTATTTCTACTGTTTCTTCTATACACTCCTTTCACTCGTTTCCAGAACATGAGCAAGCCCGACGCTCAGAGTTCACCAACAACACTTTTGTACAGCTCTTGCACCAACACCAACTGGTAGTTAACACTACAGACTGCTGGGTGTGTGGCTTGATACCCCACACTATGGATAAAGGTATTCCCTATCTGGTTTTGCCTTACAGCTACAATGGATCATTTCAGGCCTTCCAAACCATCTTTGCTTATGCCCTTGAAACCTATCCTCCACGTCCACCGCGTTCCACTAAATATAACTCTGCCAACAAAGCCTTAGTCCAGGGAATTATTGACATGGTCAAGGACGTCAATAATACTCCATCTTACCCTAGAGACGAATTGCGAGTATATTTAAGTTGGAATACTTCAGAGTATCGCCTTAGTTTAGGAGAAAGCAAGCGTAAAAGCTCAACTCCAATCTGGGTCGTACCTCACCGAGGTCAGGTCTGCTTGCAAGGTAATGGGAGAAATCCGAGAGCTCAGCTAGGGAGGAGTGAGTGCGTAGAGACTTACGTGTTTCCGGCTAACTCTTCCCCTGCCTTTCTTACTGCTAGGGGTACCTACTTCATTTGTCGAGACAGAGCTTATACATGGTTGCCTGCCGACTTTTCAGGATCATGTTACATTGCTCGATTGTTGCCTCCGACATACACTGCTTCATCTGATTACCACAGAACCAGAGTAGCGAGAGGTGTCTTCAGCAAGGAAGATACCGCTGGTCAGGAAGCTGGAGACTTCTTCAAAGGCTTCCTTCCGTTCTGGGGGCCTATGGCCAATAGTAGAAACATACGTCAGCTAACACGGGTAGTTGAATCTACTATCACCGAAACTGCTGGTGCCCTTAGCAATCTGACAGCTGAGCTTCAGGCGGATAGGCTCATGACGTTGCAGAACCGTATGGTTCTAGACGTTATACTTGCAGATCGAGGTGGGGTATGCAGAATGATCCAATCGAGCTGCTGTGTTTTTATTCCTAATAATGCTCCAACAGTCTATGAGGCGATCTCTAAGTTACACAAGATTTCAGACTCCATACATGTAGACAAGGGAAACTGGTCCTTCATGGAGTGGTTTTGGACTCTGATATCAGCATGGGGATGGAAGGTTCTAATGGTCATTGGTGTCATCTTAGTATTCCTATTCTCATGTTGTCTGATTATCCAATGTGGTCCTGCTCTGTGTAGTCTTTGTGCTGCAACTTGTCTCAGAAAACCACCTGTGTTTGGAGAAAAGACACGAGAAAGGATGATGATACAACAGCATGTCACTGACCTGATGAGCATAGAACTAGATTCTGACATAGACTGAGTAATTGCCTATGTAAGGGCAAAAGGAGGGTCTGAGGTTCCGTGAGGTTCCGTGACGATTTGAACCCGTGTTTTCAAGTTTGTCGGAAATACATAATATTGGTATCAGCGAACCGCAAATGATCCATTTAGTATATCCTGGTGTTTTCACTACGCTACGAGCAAGAGCACTCCTTTTATAAACACATTTCTGACCTACCCACGGCATCCATCTTAGATCATGGCCGCCATTTTGTGTTTCTTGCCCTCACATATGCAATAGCCTCTGATCACTTCATTTCGATTAAGGACACGTAACCTTAGCCGGAGATTCACCTCTTTCATGACACGTGCACCTTAAACCAGATCACGCTGTAGCTGCATGACTCGACAAAGGCTACCTCCTCTGCCCGAGGCCAGTCCTGCCAAACTGGTCTTCGTGTCCATTGTCCTGATCATGATTAGGCGGCCGAAGCCGGTAGCCTTGCCCATTTACAACCCACAAACATCCCTTATCCCACTTTTCTATCTTCCACACCTGGCTCTGTTTCTTTCTTTCTGAATCATTATTAGGGGGAGGTAACGAAATTTACGATGAGGCGGTCCGGGTCCTGAATGCAATATTGACAGGGAATTGTGACAAACTAGTGGGAACCCCTCTCTTCGCAATGTTTGGCCTCAGATATTATCGACGGTTCCTGTGTAACGCCAAATATTTATTGTTTTAGACACAAAGGTTTTGGGAATGTATTACATGTAAAGAATTCGCCCCCAGCTTAAAATTTAGTATATAAGGAGCAACCCGCTTTGTACAAATTGAACAGGCTCCTGGTTACTGCCCGTGTGTAGTATCTGTGACTTCTGTGTCCCTGCAGTAATAAACCTTTGGTCTTTGACGCCACCATCGAGAAGCCCGTGTTTCTGTTCATTTGTGCACCAAGGCAGGTGGAACTCCGGGGTCTTTGGGTGTTGTTCCCTGACACCTCTGGACGGAACCAAAAAGTCCAGAACTCCAGGACCAGCAAGGTCAGAGCGAGTGCTCCTTTTCACAGGAGCTTGGGTGAGTCTGGAGCAACCAGACCCGCTGTGTAGTTCGTCGGTTTCGTCGCCAAGATGGCTGCTGACCACGTGGCTAGTGGCCGGGATGGCGCGTCGAGTGGCACAATGCAAAAGGGCCCCACGCAGATCGTGGAGATGCTGGGGGCTGATCTTCGGTGCAAGGGTTGCTCGATGGTGGGGGTTCTCAGTCCCCAAAGCACAACGTCGAGGATACCTCAGAAGCTGCGCAGTCAGCTTTTCGAGTGTCTTCCAAGAGGTCCGGTCCCACGTCACTCGGTGCCTCCACGGGTCCCTTCTTTGCAGGGACTGTGAATCGGGCTCTGAGAAGTCTGGGAGTCTGGTTCTTGTCGGGCTCTGGGCTCGGGCTCCGGCGGGAGGCGGCGGCAAAGCAGACGTCGAGTTGCTGGTTGGTGCCTGTATTCACAGGGTGGCCACTCCTAGGCCACAAGGGAGATTCTCTTCAGTCTTCTGTGCAGCAGAATGTCGAAGTCCAGTCTTCTTCTTTGTTTAAAGTTGATTCAGGATGATCTGCTGTGCAATGGCACTGCTCCCACTCTTATTCCCAATCTGAGGGGTGGATCACCTACTAGGTCCCTCCTCTGGGAGGAACCAGGAAGGGGGGCGGTTACACCCCCTTTCCTTTGTACAGCTCCTCGCCAGCCCTGGGTCTGGAAAGTCCCAGGACCGGTTTGGACTGGCCTATGCACGGGGACACCTTGTGTGCCCCGGGCATGTCTGATTCTATTCAGCCCTGTCCTACCCAATACACAAAACCCTGTCTGGGGTGGTGCTCGCACCTCCCAAGGCAGGAAACCCTTTGTCCAGGCCACCATCTGCCGAGTTTCGGTCAGCAGGAGGAGGCCAGACTCGTGTCTGTGGTGGCAGCATCCATTTTGTGATGCTGAGGCTCTGGTTAACTTTAACCGGGGTTAAGGCTACACACATGTCGTGTCCCTCTAGAAGGGTGAAATGCTATCCCCGTCGACAGAACTGTCGAGGGGATAGTATTCCAATTCGTATGACACCTTACTCGACATGTTTTGATAAAGCCAAACCAAAGATAGCATTTAACCGCGAGGATTATAATGCACTTAAGAGTATATGGTATGGCAATATCCCGGAACAGCTTAGGGAGTGGTTCCTGACAGCTGCAGACAGGCTCAGCTCATGCTAGAGCACCATCTCACATATTTCCAAGCACTCTGCATCCAGGATTGATGAGGCCTTCCATAGGAGTGGCTGATAGGAACATATGTGTCCAGTTTAAGGTTAGATATAGGGATACTATACCTAAGTAAGAGGTGATTACACCAACTTACCCCAGCTGAGTGATCAGCCAGTTGTGTCAAATATGGAGGCCAGGCCAGGGGTGGCACAATACATGCTGCAGCCCCTGGTAGGCCTTGGAAACACCTATGCCCTGGGTACCTAGGGTACACTGTTACAGGGGCCAATAAGGTGAACCAGTTCCAATTGTGTATGCACCTAAGGTACATGGAGTCCATTTTAAGGAGAGAGCAATCAGCCTGGGGCCCTGAATAGCAGGATCCCAGGCCAACTAAGTCAAAAACCAGCTAAACACCAGGCAAAAAGTTTGGGGGTAACCATAGTCAGATATCCACCTTCCTACACTGACAACGCACAATGACCAAGGATAGCGTGAAACTGTGTTTGTTTATCTTTGCTTTCGTCAGAACAAGTACAAACAAGCAATTACTATGCAATAGGTCTCTCATTAGGAAAGTTTGAGCTATTGGTATTGTAAATGACAATTTTTTTATTTATGTTTTGTTGTTTAAAATAGCGAAATTAATAGCTTTGTCATTTACAATGCCAATAGTTAGAACTTTCGCAAATGTGACACCTATAGCATTTGTAATGCAATATTTGTTGTATTTAAGTGACTTAAATGTATTGATATTACAAATAACAATGGCTTTTAATGTTTTTTAAATAATTAATACTTAAATAAAAGTTATTGTAATTTATAATGGCAATAGCTTAAAGTTTGGTAAATAACTTTAGTGAAGATTATGTTCAGTGTATTTTATTGTGACGAAAATCCAAGAACAGAAGTGGAATATTAACATCTTGTTGTTACATTTGTAATAAAGCTTGAAACATTGAGAGAACATATTTGAACCAGTTGTTGTTTGGGGCATCTTTAATCAGTCCTTGCTTTCTAATGACTAGAACTTTGGATATTATTTTTATCCCCATGCTTACAATGTATTATGAATCTACAAGTTCTAAAATGCAATGTACCGGTAAATAAAAAGCCTGACCTTTCAAATGACCTCACAAATGATGTGGGATGCTTTGCTCTAGATCAGATTGAGTGTTCTCATATATATTTTTCAGATAACCCCCCTTCCTTTAAATCGCGCCTCATTCACTCAAAAATAAAAAACGTTAAGCGCATAGAACATGCCAGGGCGATATCCCGACATACTTATTTTTTTTTACGTAAAAGTACCTAATCTTTCTGGTGCATCTGTTAAATACAAGTCTAGTGTCGTGCCAAGCGCTCAATGCTCAGTACTCACAGCAAAACTATTTAACGACTCCTCTTACGGCGCCTGCTTGGTCTTCAGGTAGGTCATCAACTCGAAGCAAACCGCTAACGCTCTGTTCCCCAGTACTTCTTCAGATCACACTGTGCACAATCGTATTCTCCCGCAATAATCCTCACAGACATCGGGCTGCCAGCCATAAAGGCAAACAGTGAACGAGAAAAAAACAGGTCCCTTCTATATGCCCGAATAACGCGGCCATCTTGAAATGTCCTCGTTTCCTAAATGTTATGAAAGTTTTCAGAAACCTTTTAGATTATTAAACCAGCATGGATTTCTAACTGGAAGATATGATATTTTCCTTCAAACACAAATAAAAACGTCTGTACAATATCAAAAATAATGATACATTTATATTTTTAAATCAAATACAAATTACTTTCTGATGCGTATAAAGTCTAAAAAAGCAAACTCCATGCTACAGAATTTTTAAAAAAAGAACAGGAATAATAAAAGTTTGGATAGCATTGACAAATGGAGTACTTGTCATTCAAAGATAGTGCCATCGCGCTGTAAATTGATAACCAGTACGGGCAGGACTTTACTCCTCAATCTAATTCTCTAGTCTCTTACAATAACAAGTTCATATTAACGCGGCGACCCGGAAGCTCTTGGCCGGCCGGCCAATCCGCTCGCGGCCGACCGGAAGTCCCGCCTCCCGAGGTCCGCGAGCTGCCGGCGCATGGAGCGCCCTGCCGGTCCGGGGTAGCCCGGGTCCCCAGGAGGGGGCCGGGGAGAAGGAGGAGTGTGGCGCCTGTTGCGGGGCTCCTATGACCTGAGGGAGCCCCGATTTAGAAGAGGAGACGCGCTGTGAGGAGCGGAGCACGAGAGGAGCCCCGCCGGAAGAGTGCAGTCGGTGAGTGGGGCCCAGGGCTGATGTGAAGTGCGTGCGTGCCTGTGTGTATACCTGTGGGGGAGGGGAGGGGAGGGAAGGGGGGGAGTGTGTGCGCGCGTGTGTGCGTGTGTGCGCGAGGGAATGTGTGTGCGCATGCGTGACTGTGTGTGATTGAGAGAGAATGCGAGGCGGGGGATAGTGTGCCGTGTGCTTGTATGTGTGCCGTGTGCCTGCGTGTGCATGCGCGCGCCTGTGTGTGTGTGTGTGCGTGCGTGCATGCAGAGGGGTGGGGGCTGCCTGTGTCTATGTGAGAGCAAGGGCTTTGCACCGCGCATGCTCAGCTATCAGACGCTCGCTCCCTAGGTGAAATCTGACCTCGTCAAAGCGCGCGTCTGGTAGCAGACACCTTCAATGCTCACGCATTGAGGGTAGGTCTGCTCGACCTAAAAAGGGGGGTAGACCCATTAAAGTCACTGGGAACTGGGTATCATATGGTACAAAGAAAGAGTGGTCCCAGTACTTGGTATCTAATTGGAACAAGGGATATCAATACAGATGTAAATGTGTACAAATATGGGAACACGAATGCAAATGTCAGATTTGGCATGCTTATTATTTAATCACAAGGTGCACAGAAATACAATTTGGCATATATACATTTCACTTGGTAATTACAATAGTGCCCCAGGGAGTGCGGTAAAGGGATAGGGAAGTAATGAGTAGAGGGATGTGCATGTTTTTTTTACGGTAAACAATGCTAGTCCTGAATTCTAAAGATAAATAGGCTAATCAACTCGGGCTTCACCATAGAGCCAGCTAAAACGGGCATTAATGTTCATAACATATTAAGAACAAGACCATGCTCCATGCGCTTGTATGGATATCTTGAATTCTGGTTGCGCAAGCAGGTAGGGGTTATGGTATGTCGACGTTTCGACCCCAACTGGAAAATAGGTGTCGGTATGACCTTAAACCGGGGTGTTCATCAGGACGTGGGTAGGGTGGTGTGGCAGAAGTATCTATAACTTGCAGAATATTATGATGGACAACTATACCCTCGTGCGTGAGAGGTACTTGTCGGTCCTTGTGCAAGTGCAGCATTTACCTGACAGGCCTCTTGGCTCTAAGATGCTTGTAAGATTGATTACTCTATAGCATTTGACACTAGTAAAAGGGAACAAAATAGGAGTAAACTGTGTCAGATGGCTGTTAGGCCGGGCCTTTTCTTCAGGTCCACCACCAAACTTTTTGCCTTCCTCCTCTTTTTTTTATGACCTCGTTTTTGTTGGCTTTAGGACTCTGGGCACTTTATCACTATAAAAAGTGTGAACATGCGTATACTTGTACTCAAAATATGATAACATTGGCTTATCCATAATAGGCATATTACATTTATTGACTACTAGTGGACCTGCAGCACTGATTGTGCCATACACTTCAGTAGTCCTTAAATATGTCTCACACCAGCCACTGCAGAACCTGTGTGTGCAGTTTTTAACTGCCATTTCGACCATGCAAGTCAACCTACTTGCCAGGCCAAAACCTTCCCTTTTATTACATATGTCACCCCAAAGGTAGGCCCTAGGCAGCGCTATGGGCAGGGGGCAATTTATTAAAAAGGTAGGACATCTACTTTTGAGTTGTACATGTCCTACTAGTGATAAACTGCTACATTTGTTTATACTACTGCAAGGCCTATCTTTCCCATAGGTTAACGTTGGGATTGCCCTAAAACATATGTTAAGTGTAATTTCCAATTGGGAAAAGAAAGAGATTCAGAGCTTAGTGTCTCTGAACTCACAATTTAAAATCAGAACTTATTGTGAAATCGGATCTTAAATTGTAAGTCTGAAAATGCCATTTTTAGAAAGTTGGCGTTTTCTTACTTTAACCATTCTGTGCCTCTATGCAGACAATGTAATCCTTTATGTGCGTAGATGACATGATCATCTTTTTCCTTTAATTCGAGAAGTTATCAGGTTTGGGGTCTTCTGGGTTTGGCTATTAAGTAAATCTGAGATATTTCCGTTAACTCCCGGTACAGTTCGATGGGACTGTGAGTTTCCCCTAGCATGGTGTGATGACACCACTAAATATTTGGGAATTCACCTGCATAAGGAGGCAGACCAAGTAATACAATTGAACTATGGTCTTGCCATGCATACTTTAGAACAGGAAGTGGAACGCTGGATTAAACTCCCCCTTTCTATGACAGGTAGAGTGTCCCTTATTAAAATGATTGTACTACCCAGGTTCTTGTGCCTGTCTCGAAACATACCAATCCCACTCCCTAACTTCTACTTTATAAAATTAGTTATGATCTTATCCAGCTTACAAGGGGTGGTAGAATTGCAAGAGTTAGTTGGCACACTTTAACTCTCCTATATGTTAGAGGCAGCCTGGGAGTCCTGAATTTTCAACTTTTACTTAGCGGCGCAATGTAGTTTTGCTTATTCCTGGTATCAGCCACATGCACGCATACCTTACACTAAGCTGGAGGCCAACCTAGTGACCGCGGCCCCTTTAAACACAATATGAACTAAGGGCTTTCCTAATGCTCCAGTGGATATTTCAACCATCTCCACTACCAGCTGGGCATGGCGGAAACTGGTGGCAGTTATGGGAGGGAACATGTCATGCTCCACAGCCATTCCAATTGCAAATATTCCATGGGTGCCCATTACGGCCCAGAAAATAGTTCAAAAGACACTCACTACATATTCACTGGTCATCTGTGACAATTTCTTTCTGGGTGGGCAGATATTTAATTCGTCAGATGATGTTTGAGTAAGCGAAGAGTCATTTATGGATTGATTCACATTGAACAGGCCGTGCTGCACCCTACGAACACTGTTGCCTAAATTCCCCCTAGAACCAGAATCATTCATGCCTATGACTATCTTAATCACAAATGCACACGGGGACCATTTAGCTTCAGCATTATACAAAGCCTCAATGTCATTGATAAAAGCCAGAGATTTGAAAATGTCCGCTAAGTGGAAACGGGATCTAGGACACACTATAGACGACCCACAATGGGCCTTTTGTTGCTCGCAAATTAAGAAAGTCTCACTGAACAGCAGATATAACCTTACATTTTAAGTTTTTATGGAGGGCATATATGTCGCTGTCAAAGTTACACTCCTTTGACCACACACAATCACATAGGTGTCCAAATGTGGGACGTAATATGCAGATTTTGCACACATGACGAGCAATTGCATGAAAGTGGCTGATTACTGGAGGGCAGTCTATGTGGAACTGTGTTTAACGAGGTGTCTGGATCTCCAGTCTACCTCACAGATAGCCTTGTTGGGGTATGTTCATAATATTCCTAAGCCACTTTGTCGATGCACATTGATCGCATTATTGCTAGCCAAAAGGGAAATAGCAGTGGTATGGGGGAGGAGGCATCACCCCTACTGTTAAAGCCTAGTTAAATAGCCTTATTTACTGCAACACAAATAGTGACATATATTCCTCCACTCTGTCGGTCACCTCTAGACCTACAGATATTTGGGGCACCCTGAAAACTGACCTGCTAGAACTTGAGCAGTCCTCTCTCCCCCCTTTGTCCACCTGGGATAGTCCCTGAAGGGGAAGGGTGAAGATCTCCCCACCTCCCTACTCCTATTCAACTTCGCAAGGCACAAAGTCCATTTGTTAGTTGCAGTAGAGGAGAAAAGTCAAGACAGAGCTTACAGAATTATGTTGTGCTGTCATTATATGTATATTGTGTGGGAAAAAAACATTCTGTGCCTCTGACTGTCTCTCAATACAGATTTGGGTTGGGTCACAGTTGGCCTTTATGCATTCCCACTAGACAGTCACACAATGGGAGCGTGGGCGTGGTGACTCTGCTGTTGGCCCATCAATAGGCTGCTAGGCTTTCTCAAGGTAGATTGGGAGGGAGGAGCTGACACTTACACCTGAATTGAGTTGTGCCTGTCCCCACACAAAGAGCTACATACCCCTGTAGTGAGTCTGGAGCCAGGGCAGGAAAGGCATTGCACTTGTGTTCTTTAAAGGCCTCTTTGATGTCTCCCTCACTTCAAAGGCACAGTTGGGTGTAAGTACTGGACCCCAACACCACCAAATCAGAACTATGCTGCAACCATGAACATTCTACCTGGAAGAAGAGCTGGTGTGCTGCAGGAGGGACTGCCACTTTGCTAACTGCTTTGCGGTGTTGGTCTGCTGATTGCTGTACTTTAGGAGGGGCTGCCACTTTGTTACCTGCTCTGCTCTGTTGGCCTGTTGCCTGCTGCTTCTTGTCTGGGAGTGAGAAGGACTGGACCCGCTCTCTACATCCTTGAACCCAAGTTTCTCGAAGGGCTTGTTGGCTTGCTTCCTTTTCTCTGAAGTGACAGTGCCAATTAGACAATGACGCAGGTCCTGACTGCGAGGCTCAACAAGGATACATCACTGATCATTTGACACTAACACAAGGCTCGATAATGATGAAGTACCCCTGCTTTGACACCAGTTGCGAGGCTCGACTCTGACGCATCGACCTGACTGCGTGAAGCAGAACCGACACCGGGAGTCCTTGACACTGACGCTTTCTTTGTACAAAGCACTTTTTCAGTGGGGACTGTGTGGGTCGTGTAGCCGGCCTGCCCTCCATCGTGGTTGGCTATTACTTTTGATTGGCCCCGGTCTAGTACCACCTCAAGTAACCTGTGAGCGCTGTTGATTTCTAAGCACTTTTTTTAATGTAATCTTCAAACTTTTCACGCCGTAACTTCTATTTATTGAATTTTTGTTTTTTGTCTTGTTTTACTCAGATAAATATTCTCTATTTTATTATGCTGCTGTGAAGCCTTTTTGTGGTAATTTCACTGTGATACTGTAATTAAAGTGTGCAAAAATACTTCACACATAGCCACTTAAGTTAAGCCTGACTGCTCTGTACCAAGATGACGGAGGGAGAGAGTAGCTTCATTTTGGTTGTGTTTCTGAATTACCCTGACTAGGACTGTGGCTCCTGCTTGGACAGGGTGTATACTCTGACAACCAGAAATCTCAGTTTCTAACAGATGGGAATTAACAGTGATTGCTAAATCATAGCTCTACATAGTGGGACCCGAGTAAATTGCAAACTAATTGTAAGGGAACCTGTTCTTGAAGAGTAAATACCAGCAAAGGTCCAAACAAGGACAGGGACTCTTGGTGGTGCAGAGGTGCAGTGGTCAGGTGCCACCCACCCTCGACGCCAAAAGTCAAAATCGGGCCCTTAGTGCCCAACACCTTCTCTGAGATAACCTATGCAGGAGTGGGAATGGTGAATGTCTCCTTTGAAGTTCCCAATGTCTTCCCTGAGTTTAGTTAGAGTGAGTTGATAATAATAAATGCTGCCCCTTTAGTGTCCAAAACCTTCCCTGGGATAAGTTAGATTGCAGTGGAAATAGTGAATGTTGCCTTTCTAGTGTGCCATGCCTTCCCTAAGTTAAGTTAAATTGGAGTTGGAAAAATACATTTTGCCCCTTTACTGTCAAGTGCCTTCCCTGAGTTACTTTATATTGGAGTGGGAATAGTAAATTGAATCCTTTCAGTATCTAAATACTTCCCTGAGAAAACTCATATTGCAGGGAGAATGGTAAATGTTGCCTTTTTAGTGTCCAACTCCTTCCCTGAGTTAAGATAGCTCGTAATGGGAATAGAAAATGTTACCCTTTTAGTGTTCAACACCTTCCTCGAGTTTCGTAATATTGGAGTGGGAATAGTCAATTGAACCATTTTAGTGTCCAGAACCTTCCCTGAGTTCATTTATATTGCAGTTGAAATAGTGAATGTTGCCTCTTTACTGCCCAATGCCTTCCCTGAGTTAAAGGTAAGATTGGAGTGGGAATTGTAAATGTTGCCCCTTTAGTGTCCAACACCTTCCCTGAGGCAGTTTATTTTGGAGTTGGAATAGTTTGTTAAACCCTTTTAGTGTCCAAAACCTTCCTTGAGATAAGTTATATTGCAGTGGGAATAGTGAATGTTTTCTCTTTAGTGTCCAACACCTTAGCTGAGTTAAGTTAGATTTGAGTGGGAATAGAAAATGTTACCCCTTTAGTGTTCAGCACCTTCCCCGAGTAACTTATTATTGGAGTGGAAATAGTAAATTGAACCATTTTAGTGTCCAGAACCTTCCCTGAAATAAGTTATAATGCAGTTGGAATAGAACATGTTGCTCTTTAGTGCATAAACCCTTCCCTGAGTTAAGTTAGATTGGAGTTGGAATAGGAAATGGTGCCCTTTACTGTTCAACACCTTCCCTGAGTTAAATTATATTGGAGTGGGAATAGTAAATTGAATCCTTTTGGTGTCCAAGTCCTTCCTTGAGATAACTTATATTGCTGTGGGAATGGGGAATGTTGCTTCTTTAATGTCCAATAGCTTCACAAAGTCTATGTGAAGAAGTCTCATCATACTTCGAAAATAAAATAGAAGCCATTTATGAAAAAATTCTGGCATCTCAACCAAATAGCGACACCTTGAATGTCTCCTCCCCTAACAAAAATACCAACCTCATATTAACCACATTCCCTCCTGTCAATACCGAAGAGCTTTACACAATAATGACCCAAGTAAAATCTGGATCACCGAATGACCTTATTCCTGCTAAAACCCTAACCTCCCTCCGTACCCTGTTAGCCCCCCACATTCAGGATGTGATCAATCAGTCTCTTAAAGAGGGAAAAGTACCAGCAGAGTGGAAAAATGCAGTGGTGAACCCCATCCGCAAGAATGCGGCGCTCCCATGGACAGAGCTCTCCAACCTCCGTCCCATCTCCCTTCTGCCTTATTACAGCAAGATGGCCGAGAAGCATGTCAATGCACACCTGTCCAGTTACATCGAGGCAGCGGGCGGCCTAGACCACTCGCCATCTGGTTTTAGGCCTAACCATAGCACCGAATCAGCCCTCCTCTCAGTGACAGATAACATCAGAATGTCACTTGACAGGGGGAGCTCAGTGATTCTGGTGCTATTGGATTTGTCCGCTGCCTTCGACACGGTGTCGCATGGTATTCTCCTCGACCGTCTGAAGGCAGTGGGAGTAAAAGGGACCGCCCTTGCATGGCTTCAAAGCTTTCTTGAAGACAGACGTCAAGGTGTCAAATTAGGCTCCTATAAATCTGTCTGCAGGAAGCTTACCAAGGGTGTGCCACAGGGCTCATGCCTGAGCCCCACGTTATTCAACGTATATGTGGCCCCTTTGGCAGAGATTATAAGATCTTACAGGTTCTCCCCAATCTCTTACGCTGACGACACTCAGCTGCTATTTCCCTTTCAGACCATCACACCTGCAGTCATGAAATCCTTTCAAGACGGCATGAGAGCAGTGGCAGGTTGGATGGCCCAGAACTTCCTCCAATGCAATGTGTCCAAAACGGAGGTCATGTTGTTTGGAGGGGCCACCCTGCTCTGGTCGCCGGATTGGTGGCCACTTGAGCTAGGACCTGTCCCAGCGCCCAAACTGACCATCAAAAATTTGGGAGTGCGCCTGGACCAAGCTCTGATTATGAAAGATCACGTCAGTCAGGTCACGGGAACGTGTTTCCGTACAATTGGTCTCCTACGGCGTATTTTCCCCTTCCTACCTAACACTCATAGGAAAACGCTGGTGCAGGCACTAATCCTTGGACGAGTGGACTATTGTAATAGTCTACTCATTTCCGCCAACCAGGAACAACTACGCAGACTGCAGGTGGTGCAGAATACTGCGGCAAGACTCATACTGAATGCCCCTCCCCGTACCCCTTCCCGCCCTCTTCTTTCCCACCTTCATTGGCTCCCAGTGCAACAGCGAATAAACTTCAAAATCTGCTGCATTATGCACAAGTGCATATATGGGTCTGGTCCCAAATATTTAAAAGAGATTTTTCTTCCCTACTCTCCAGGACGTGCTCTGCGTTCCAGCAACACCATGCTACTACATGTGCCCAAAGTTTCCAGAGCGAGACAGGGGGGGCGAGCACCCTCCCTTAAAGGCCCCTTGTTGTGGAACTCTCTTCCACCCCAGATAAGACAAATCCCTAACCTTTTTTCTTTTAGAAAAAAATTAAAAACTCATCTGTTCGCACACGAATAATCTGGCTACTTCTCAGTTATCCTCCTCACTACAGTTTGCTCAACTCTTGCAGAAGCTACGCGCAGAGATACCCCTTCGGGGCTGATTCAGGCGCGAAACAAGACTATAAATAAATAAATAAAATAAATGTGGCCTCTCAGAAGTTGTTGCAACAACCGCTGTATTACAGTGCTTGTGAATACAGAGAAATCTGACTGCTGCCATCCTTCCGGCTCTGCCAGGGAATGTCAACTGCAGTGCCTTAGAAACGAAACAATGGAGCCAGTAGGAGAGCAGACAGCCTTAAAACCTCCTGCCAATTACGATGAGCCTTTCCGACAAGCCGACCATACCGGTCCAACCACCTCATCAGAGCTGGTGGAAAGAGAGGTATAGTAGGCTGACACTAACCTGTACACAGATTCTAACATTCTCTGCCAACACAAAGCCTATTGTATAAGTCCTGCCGCTGCTGTGCCTGCTAGATGATGCCTCATTTTAACACCGTCGTGACACAACCGCCGGTAAGTATCAAATCTACCTGTGTACATGGAGTCACCCGGAAAATCAATGCACTACCACGGAAAACCAGGGGCATAGCTTGTTCAGTATGAGTAAAGGTGTGTGAGCAACATGTTTCAAAGTCATCACACTGGAACACCTTACCAATACATCTTTTATGAGACACAGAACATGAGGGGGCCTGAAGGCACACTGGACTGAGCGAGTAGTGAGAGTTGTGTAGCAGGGCTTGAAGTGGTCAGAGGTCTTCAGGTGGTTAGCACTGGCAGATCAAAAAAGCAGATGCAGAGACAAGATCCATCACACTCTCCATATTAGAACTTACCCTCAGTGTGCGAAATAAATTAAACTCTGCAGCAGTACCACCTTCCACTTCAGCAGATGTAACTGCATAGAGACTTGAAATACTCCATTCCCAGTGTTGTCAGGTCAGAACTGTAGCATTATCATAATATTATGCAATGAAGTCACAGATGTTGCTCCAATAACTAATTAAACTAACAGCCATTGGCAAATCCAATAGCCTTGGCTTCTTGTAGGTGCAATGTAATACGTTGTATCAGATAACTTGATGTTGTGCAATGAGAGAAGTAGGAATGTATTGTTTGTGCGGGACAATATACCAATCACAGATGTACAGCTTCCATGCTTTAAAGCAAAACCAAAGGGGATGATGGACAGAGTGTTGAACATTGCAAGCACTAGCCCCAGTCAACTGATCTGGATTTACTCCATCATCATTCGTTAGCTTACTCCGCCTCCCCGGGTTCAGACATGGCCATGTGCAAATCAGTCTGACCCTGTACCTCATGAGAACAGTCCTGCCTGAACTGCCAAGCAGTGTCTTCTCTGAACCGGAAACAAGCATCCTGGGACCTGTTTCTGGCTAGTCAGCTTTCATCAGCCAGGCTGGCTTGAACCCTGTGGCAATGTGAGCAAGGGACCCACGTTCGGGCATACCCTGCCAACTCAGGGCAAACAAAGCAAAATCAATGGGGATGATAGACAGAGTATTGAACATTGCAAGCACTCACCACTAATCAACTGATCTGGGTTTAATCCATCATCATTCGTTAGCTCACTCCGTTACCCCAGTTCAGACATGGCCATATGCAAATCAGTCTGACCCTGTGCCTCATGTGAACAGTCCAACCCGAACTGCCAAGCCATGTCTTCCCTGGACCAGAAACAAGCATTCTGGGACCGGTTTCTGGCTAATCTGCCGCCATCAGCCAGGCTAACTTGAATCCAGTGGTAAAGTGAGCAAGGGACCCACATTTGGGCATACCCTGCCAACCTAGGGCAAACATAGCGAAACAAATAGGGATGATATACAGAGTGTTGAACATTGCAAGCACTCACCCCCAGTCAACTGATCTGGGTTTAATCCATCATCATTCTGTAGCTCACTCCACCACCCCAGTTCAGAAATGGCCATATGCAAATCAGTCTGACCCTGTGCCTCATGGGAACAGTCCAGCCCAAACTGCCAAGCCATGGCTTCCCTGGACCAGAAACAAGCATCCTGGGACCGGTTTCTGGCTAATCAGCCGTCATCAGCCAGGCTAGCTTGAATCCAGTGGCAAAGTGAGAAAGGACCCACGTCTGGGCATACCCTGCCAACTTAGGGCAAACAAAGCAAAACCAAAGGGGATGATGGACGGAGTGTTGAACATTGCAAGCATTCACCCCCAGTCAACTGATCTGGGTTTGATCCATCATCATTCTGTAGCTCACTCAGCCACCCCAGTTCAGAAATGGCCATATGCAAATCAGTCGGATTCTGTCCCTCATGGGAACAGTCCTGCCCGTACTGCCAAGCCATGTCTTCCCTGGATGTGAAATAAGCATCCTGGGACCAGTTTCTGGCTAATCAGCCGTCATCAGCCAGGCTAGCTTAAATCCAGTGGCAAAGTGAGCAAGGGACCCGTGTGCAGCCTGGCAGTTTGGGCTGCACTGTTCTCATTGGGCGCAGGGTCGAGACTGATTTGCATATGGCTGGGTCCAAACTGGAATGGCATGGTCAGCAAAAAAATGATGGATTTATGCCCAGATCTCTGTACTGGAGTGAATGTATGACATTGTTCTGCAGTGTGTCCATCAATTGTTGTTCATGCATTTGTCACCCCGAGTGGGATGGGTATGCCCAGACATGGGTCCCGTGCTCTCCATGCCACTGGAGTCAAGCTGTCCTGGCTGATGCGGGCTAGAATCCTGAAACCGGTCCCAGGATGCTAGTTTCCAGTCCAGGGAGGACGTGGCCTGCAAGTTTGGGCTGGACTGTTCCCATTAGGCGCAGGGTCGAGACTGATTTGCATATGGCTGCTCCAAACTGGAATGGCATGGTGAGCAAAAAAACAATGGATTTAGACCCAGATCTCTGTACTGCAGTGAATGTATGACATTGTTCTGCATTCTGTCCATCGATTGTTATTTTTTCATTTGTCACCCCGAGTGGGACGGGTATGCCCAGACATGGGTCCCGTGCTCTCCATGGCTGATGAGGGCTGGAAGCCCAAAACCAGTCCTAGAATGCTTGTTTCCAGTCCAGGGAGGACCTGACTTTGGAGTTGGGCCTGGACTGTTCCCATTGGGCGCGGCGTTGAGACTGAGGGCTATGCTCTGCAGAGATTCGACAGAGCTAAGCGAAGAGGTGGAGGATTAGCAATTATCTATCAGTCGCATCTGACCTGCCGTATTAATGCCCTGACGTTACCATCTGAGCCTCTCCAGGTCCTGCACTTTGTTATTTCCTCATCTCCTTCAACATCCTTTGTGGGCCTTCTTGTTTACAGGCCCCCAGAACCTAGATCCAATTTTTGCAGCGACCTGTTTAAAATTCTAGAGCCATATGTTGGCAAGCCCCATTTTACTATCCTAGGAGACTTAAATTTTCATTTAGATGATCACATCTCTAAAGACACTCATTCCTTGGTTGATCCCCTTAAGGAGTGTGGCTTCCTCCAATTGGTTAACGGACCAACACATCG
The DNA here is from genome assembly GCF_964263255.1 of Lissotriton vulgaris. Lineage (NCBI taxonomy): Eukaryota > Metazoa > Chordata > Amphibia > Caudata > Salamandridae > Lissotriton > Lissotriton vulgaris. The sequence goes on along the minus strand of NC_141699.1, from coordinate 321,875,221 downwards.
AGCAGGACACACTCTGGATGGAATTTTCTCCAATGATCCTAGAGTTAGTACTGGGACCCCAGAACCTCTGGTCTGGACAGACCATTTGGCAGTACCTTTAGTCCTGACTTTCCCCCACTCAGCCCCCCCTAGCAAAGAACCTATTCAGGGAAAGGGAAAAAGGAATTATAAAAACATCACAAATGATTCACTGGCCCCCATCATTGGCTCTGTCTATTTGCCACCAGACCCTGAGAAGGCAGCACAAAATCTCGCCAATTCCATCTCTGCGGCAGTAGATTCACTAGCCCCTGTCATTCAACGCTACTCAGCGAGATGTAGGCCTTCGGCTCCCTGGTTCACTGAACCTCTTAGGCTATTGAGACAAGGCTGCAGGAGACAGGAGAGAAAATGGAGGAAATCATGGGACTCCATTGATAGAGAGGCCCATAAGCAATTGCTGGGTGAATATAAAGCTGCAGTCATTAAAACCAAGCAAGAATATTTCTCTAAACTCACTACCTCTCTTTCCTCATCGAAGGAGTTGTTCAAGATAGTGGACTCCCTTTGTACACTACAAGTTCCAGACCCTGTGAAGGGATCCCAGGAGCTTTGTGATAAGATCTCATCTTTTTTCTACAACAAAATCGATGAGATAGCTATTAACTTAGAAGCGCAGAAAAAGTCCCTTGAGACCAATGCTATCCAGGCATTACCAACTCTAGAGGCCTGGAATAGAGACCCCTCCAAGACCCTCTCCAATTTCCCATCACTCACACTCGATAATCTCAACTTATTGCTGAATAGGACTAAATCCTGCTCTCCTTTGGATCCATGTCCTCTTAATGTGCTGAAGGAATGTAGGAACACACTTCTTCCCCCACTGCTGGAAGTAATGAATAGTGCCCTGTTACATGGGATATTCCCGTCAGTCTGGAAGAAAGCCATTGTTAGGCCATTACTCAAAAAACCTTCACTTGACCCCACAATCCTGAAAAACTTTAGGCCCATACCCTTACTTCCTGCCCCCGCTAAAATGCTTGAGCTCCATCTGAATATGCATCTGTCTGCGTTCCTGGACTCCTCTGGGTTTTTAGATCATACCCAGCATGGGTTCAGGAAACTCCATAGTACAGAATCTGCACTTACTATGGTTACTGATAACATCAGAATGAAGGTAGATCAGGGTCAGACAACACTGCTGGTCTTACTCGACCTGACCGCAGCATTTGACTCCCTATCTCCCTCAATTTTAACATCTCGTCTGAGGGAGATGGGAGTGGAGGGGTCAGCCCTGGACCTTCTGTCCTCTTTTTTAGACCTTAGAGAACAGAGGATTAAACTAGGAGAATACCTCTCCCCTGCTACATCTCTGCATTGCGGGGTACCACAAGGGTCGGCTTTAAGCCCGACCCTATTTAACATTTATGTGGCCCCCCTTGCGAGATTGGTTAAAGCTCAGGGAATGGAAGTAACGTCATACGCAGATGACACTCAGATTATGGTGTCACTAGCCCAACCGGTCAGTACCTCCGCCTCCAGCTTCAGGAGTTGCATGCAAACAGTCTCTGACTGGATGATAGTCAACTCCCTGAAGCTGAACGGCGATAAAACTGAGGTGCTGATCTTCGGAAAGGATCAGGATGTGTGGTCAAGTGAGTGGTGGCCGCAATCCTTGGGAACCTGCCCGGTCCCCTCCCATTCAGCTAGGAACCTTGGGGTTATGTTCGACACCTCGCTGGCAATGACCCTTCAGGTTAATAGAACAGTGGCTATTTGCTGGGGAATTCTTAAAATTCTCCGTCGAATAGAACATTATCTCTCCCCGCAAGCTAGGAAACAGACAGTGGTTGCACTTGTTGGTTCAAGATTGGACTACTGCAACTCACTGTATGCAGGGATTAACAAAGGACTAATACAACGACTGCAAACTGTTCAAAATGCGGCTGCAAGATTCGTCCTGGACACTCCCCGATCCTCCTCGGCAACACTAGCCAGAAAGAATCTACACTGGCTTCCTATAGAGCATCGAATTTCTTTCAAAATCATTTGTCTGGTACACAGCGCTCTTAAAACTGAAACATCAGTTGGGCTGGGTGCACTTCTATCCAGCTATGTCCCCAGCAGATGTCTGCGCTCACGGCAACAAAATCTTCTGGCTATCCCTAGGACCAAGAAGACCAGATGGGGAGGTAGAGCTTTTTCTACAGTCGCCCCCCGTCTCTGGAATGCACTCCCTCTGGAACTTAAGTCTCTATCTTCACTTTCCCTCTTCAAAAAGGCCCTGAAAACATGGTATTTTAAGAAAGCCTACCAGTAATCAGCTCCTGGGACAGATAATCTATCAATATTGAGCTAGGCGCCTTGATGCCCTTTGGGGCTTAGTCTGCGCGATATAAATTTTCCTTCATTTCATTTCATTTCATTTCATTTGCATATGGCTGGGTCCAAACTAAGGGGCTCATTACGATCGCGGACGGACTTGCGTCCGTCCGCGAGCCCTGAGTAGGAGGGAACGTCCGCATGTGCTGGCGGTCACATCCTCTATATTTAACATTGCGGCAGGTGCGGCTTCAAGCTGCACCCGCCGCAATGTTAAAAAGGCATGCATTGCATTTGCATGCAGAAAGCGGCAGGCACCGCACGGTGCCTGCTGCTTTCTGCATTTAAATGCAGGGGGGTACCATAGGTACCCACCATGTGCACCCCCTACCCAACCTTCACCCAGGGGGCCGCAATGGGCCCCCGAAGTGAAGATCCGTATGCTTTTCCACAGCGGAGAATCTGCCGCGGAAAAGCATGTTTTAGAAGCCATCCTAATATGTCTGGCGGTGTCTGAGAGACACCGGCACCATATTAGAGCTTTTTCGCTGCGGTTGTAAGTCGACCGCGGAGGAAAAGCGGCGGACTGAAACCAAGACCCACCAGCCATCCTAATGTGGGTCTTTGGTGGGTCCGCAGCCTTTTTCCCGCATCCTCCGGGCCGGCGGTGTCTTCCGCCAGCCCGGAGGATGCGGGAAAACCGCGATCATAATGGGCCCGTAGGTGTGGGTGGAATTTGCAAATTTGCCTTTCGCAAACTTCCGCGAAACGGCAAAAAATCTTGCACGAACATGCATAATTTCGCGTGCTCGTGGAGATTTTCGGGGGTGGGTCTTCTTTGCAAGTTCGTAGTGTTTTTCCTACACTACAGCTGCACAAAGTGCCAGAAGAGTTGTGTCCAGTAACCATGTGTGTGTAACTTTGCCATCGCGCCGAAGGGCGCCAGAGTCCCTTCAGTGAGCTGTCCATCCTAGTGGGTAAAGAGCGGGTAGACGGTGCACACTGCTAGTGTGTGGGGCAGGGCCAAACGGGCAGGCATCTATGCGAGTTCACATGCCTCTTGTGTTTATAAAAGGTCAGAGACCGATCAGAGCAGCAGATGAGGAGAAAGAAACTCCTGGTCACAGGAACTGCACAGGGATTGTGCTCGTGAAAGTCAAGGATGCAAAGGCCTCCATCAAGCATCACAGCTAATTTTTGATGGTAGATATGGGGAGAAAGGCAAAGCACACCTGCCAAGCCTCGACAATGCTCACAATTTTTTTGAGCTGATTAATGAGTTACTGACTGTGAGCTTCAACTCAGGCACCTGCTTTTTTATATCTGTAAGTGCTTCCTGTTGAGGTTTAATTTTTGTGACAAGAGCACTGTACCAGAAAGAATCCTGCCCTGCATATTTATCCAAAAAGACGCCACCATTTTGCAATACGATTCCCTTCCGCCGCGGATTGCAGAAGTTAGCCATTTTCACGTTACGCGCGGAACACGAAAATGCAGAAATTTCGAAAGTTCCGTGAGCAGAACGGAATTTGCCGCCCACCCCTAGTCCAAACTAGAATGGCATGGTGAGCAAAAAAATTATGGATTTAGGCCCAGATCTCTGTATTGGGGTGAATGTATGTACATTGTTCTGCATTCTGTCCATCAATTATTGTTTTTGCATTTGTCACCCCAAGTTGGACGGGTATGCCCAGATGTGGGTCCCGTGCTCTTCATGCCACTGGAGTCAAGCTATCCTGGCTGATGGGGGCTGGAAGCCCAAAACCGGTCTTAGGATGCTTGTTTCAATTCCAGGGAGGACCTGGCCTTGCAGTTCGGGCTGGACTGGTCCCATTGGGCGCAGGGTCGAGACTGATTTGCATATGGCTGGGTCCAAACTGGAATATCATGTTGAGCAAAAAAACTATGGATTTAGGCCCAGATCTCGGTACTGGGGTGATTGTATGATATTGTTCTGCATTCTGTCCATCAATTGTTGATTTTGCATTTGTCACCCGAGTGGGCCTGGTATGCCCAGATGTGGGTCCTGTACTCTCCTTGCCACTGGAGTCATGCTATCCTGGCTGAGGGGGGCTGGAAGCCCGAAACTGGTCCTAGGATGCTTGTTCCCAGTCCAGCGAGGACCTGGCCTGGCAGTTTGGGCTGGATTGTTCCCATTGGGCGCAGGATCGAGACTGATTTGCATATAGCTGGGTCCAAACCGGAATTGCATGGTGAGCAAAAAAACTATGGATTAAGGCCCAGTTCTCTCTACTTGGATGAATGTATGACATTGTTCTGCATTCTCTCCATCACTTGTTGTTTTTGCATTTATCACCCCGAGTGGGACGGGTATGCCCTGACGTGGATCCTGTGCTCTCCATGCCACTGGAGTCAAGCTATCCCGGCTGATGAGGGCCTGAAGCCGAAACCAGTCCTAGTAGGCTTGCTTCCAGTCCATTGAGGACCTGGCCTTGCAGTTCGGGCTAGACTGCTCCCATTGGGCGCAGGGTCATGATTGATTTGCATATGGCTGGGTCCAAACTGGAATGGCATGGTGAGCAAAAAAACTATGGATTTAGGCCCATATCTCTGTACTGGGGTGAATGTATGACATTGTTCTGTATTCTGTCCATCAATTGTTGTTTTTTAATATAGTCTAAAGCACTGGCAATTGTTCTGAGTGGCTTTCCATTCCATTGTCTGCCCAATGTGTCACTGCAGACAGAGGCCCAATTTACACTGATCAGAACCGACTGTCTTGCTTACAGTAAGAGTCCATCTTGAAGAGCCTGATAAGACAGTCCCCACAAGTGAACACAGGCAGCAGCAGACATTTAGAGACTTTGTTAGGCTTCCTAAGAAAGGAATAATCTTGACTTTTTTTGTCTGAAATTACGCATGCTCACTTATGGCGTAACCCCAAACTCACAAAAGTTGATGGGGGGAATTCCTTCAAACACCTTAAACAAAAGTTCCATATTTTCTGGTCGTAGATTAGGAAAATTAAACAGGGGTTAGTAATGACAAGTATATATTTAAGTTGGTTAGGCAAGTTTATCCTTCAAATGCTGGTTTCACCCATTGCAATCAAGTAAACCTGACTTACATAAGACTCAAAGATTTCTTCATCATAGAATCCCTATTCAATTGACTATAAGTAGAGTATGGGCTTCCTTAGATTTTTCCTGCAGGATATAGGCAAAAAATATCCTGTCCACATGTTTTGGAATGAATAGGCCTCAATGCTATTACATCTTTGCATTTTGGCTAAATAGGGCCCTAATTCAGCATGAGAAAATCTTGACCAGGACAAACTAATACATACTGTAGAACCACAGAGGTTTGTTTTGGTTTCATGCTTGTTCATCCATCCTACACAAAATCTTTTCCAGTCAACTATCAGCATTGACCAAGGATAAATCCTCTAGGTTAGAACCAATTACATTTTGATGCTGAAAAATATTTTGAAGCCCAATTTTAGAAATCATGTCAAGGCTCTTATATAATTTTCGATCTGATTTCAGGGACACAGTGAGACATAAAAGCTGTCTATGTCTCAGTTGGACCTGTCAAGGTCACATAGGAATTTATTTTGCTTTTCATTGATTTTTATGTAAACACTAAGGGGGTCATTAGGATCGCGGACGGACTTGAGTCCGTCCGCGACCCCAGAGTAGGAGGGAACGTCCGCATGGGCTGCGGCGTTCCCTCCGTGCAGATTAGGATGTGACCGCCAGGGTGGCGGTCACATCCTCTATCTTTAGCATTGCGGCCGGTGCAGCTTCAAGCTGCACCCACCGCAATGTTAAAAATACATGCACCGCATTTACGTGCACAAAGCGGCAGGCACCGTGCGGTGCCTGCTGCTTTGCTCACGCAAATGCTGGGGGGTACCATAGGTACCCCCATGTGCAGCCCCACCCCCCTTCACCCAGGGGACCCGCAACGGGCCCCCGAAGTGAAGGTACGTATGCTTTTCCACGGCGGAAAAGCATACATTTTACACCATCCTAATATGGCTGGCGGTGTCTGATAGACACCGCCAGCCATGTTAAAGCTTTTCCGCCGCGGTCAGAAGGCGACAGCGGCGGATAGGCTGCGGACGGATTTCAAGACCCACCGCCATCCTAATATGGCGGTGGGTCTTTCGAGGCTCTGCAGCGGTTTTCCTGCATCCTCTGGGCCGGCAGTGGCTTCCGCCGGCCCGGAGGATGCAGGAAAACCGCTATCATAATCGGCCCCTAAGTCTGGGCAGTGAACTCTGCTTCACCTGTGGAGTTTGCAGAGTTTTGCTAACTCCGCACTCTGCTGGGAGAAAGGAGTTTGGCGCAAAGCTCCGATTCTGCTGTGTGGCGGAGTTTGCAGAGTTTGCCCCCACCACCCACTCCTAATTTATCCACACAGTGTCTCCCTTAGGACTGTGACCACCACATTAAACCTTCCCAAACCCTGCTGAGCACTTGCCTGAGATCACCACTCTGTTCAGGGCAGCAGTGCTCATGTCCAAAAAACTTCTACTTTGGGACACTGCTTCTTTGTGAGTAACTGCAGATGCCTCCTCCTTGCACTGTCCGCTCTCCCATGGGTGCCGGGTGCTTCTTCTCACATTCTCTCTGGTTTGGCTCAATTCTGGAAAAATCCTTCCGGTCTTGCAGGCGTAATGGGAATGTTCTTGCTCCCATCCTTCTTCTGCTCCACACCATTATGTTAGGGTCTATGCTTCCATTGACATCATCTCTGCCCCCTTTAACAGAATTGGCCACCTCATGCTGAACAATTGGGACGTTAACCTGATGAACCCCACAGTTTACCTGACAAATGTACATTCTGTGATACATAAACCAAAAGCCTGCCCTATGCACTTGACTGGGCAAATACGTCCTCGCCCACTCTTGAGCCCATCTCCGGTTAGACATGACAGCACCCATCACAAGTAGGTTTGGCTGGATCTCAGCTCCCAAAGGAGCCATGAGTCTCCCCAAATGCCCTGGTTGCCAAGGAACCCTGGCTACCCCTGGTTTCTGCCGTCCCTGTCCTGCCCTTGCATTGGACAATGACAGTCTCCGGTCCCTCCCCTCAACAGAGGGCTGGAGTCACCTGACAGCCCCACAGAGAGAAGAGGAAGCAGTTGGCACGAGCAACACAGACACAGAGGGCAGCGCTGTGGAGACAGAGGTCATGGGCAGCATCTCGAGCCAGCCCAGGGCACACAGAGGGTACGGAACATGATGAGGAAATCTCTCAGCGCTGGTTCAGGCCCGAGGTCACTGGCCACTATAAGCAAGGTCATATTTTTTATTGTTGAATAAGGCGGAGCGGCACTCCATTGAATTCCACATAGGTTTTATTAAACTCCGCGGAATTCCATGCAGTACCCCAAGTGAGTTATCCATCCAGACTAGAAACAATCCAGGACAGCACAGAATGCAACCCATGAAACCAAAAATGATACAATCACCCAACACAGTCTGTAGGCAGTAGAAGAGGACAAAGAAACAGTCCTGCACATTCCCAGAGAAGGACGCGCCTCTCAATGTAGCCCAACAAGCAGCCACCCTCCTAGGTGAGCTCTGTTAAAACTCCAGCCTGAGGATAAGACCCCAACAGAGAACACGCAAACTCAAGTAACTGCTTGAGTCAATAACTAATAGAAAAAGAAGAAGCCCTATGCACCCTGGAGGAAGCCCCAAAATAAAGAAACAGAAGAGTCCAACTCTTGAAATGAACCTGTCTGCTCCAGATACACGAACACTGCAGGCAAAACTCACAACATGGACCACTGGACATCCCACCGCCTAACCTGATTCAGACACCAATGTCTTAAGAAACACCTCCTGAGATGTAGGAAAGCAAGACGCAATTTTATGCACACAAACTGCCAGATAAAAGATGAGCGAAAGAAAACAGAAGCACCAGTCTGCAGCACAAAGGACCACATAAAGCCCTGCTCATTCCAAATGAAAGTAGGGAGCTGGATAAATAAATAAATAAGAAGAACAGATCCATGAACACCAAAACTCTCCACAGCCAATGTGGTGGATGTAAGACAAGGACACCATTGGCACCACCATGAAAGGAAAGAGCAAACGAAACATTCATACTGCCAATGTCAAAAAAGAGGAGAAGCAAGTGAGGTAAACAAGATACAACCCCCTCCAAGCTAAACCAAGACTGCAACAGAGGGCAGAAAAGATGTGCAACAACGTGCCACCAAAGCTCCCAACAAGTGTCAAGGAATGACAATGGGACTAGAACACCCACCAGACTCCCGCTAGGATTGCAATGTGAGACAAAATGGCAGACTATATGCAAAAACCATTCCACAACAACTACAGAACAACGCCTGATCACTGATAACTGCCAGAACAAAACCTAGAAAACATGCACAGTTAACAAGGGAAATACCGCCTTCCCCCACACTGAACCGCAGGTCATCAAAAAAGGACCGGGAAATGGACCAACTGAGTTAACAACCTACAAAAACCAATGTGGATCCTGTGTCACACCAGGCCAGTGGGGAGAGAGTGAGTCCAACAGCACCCTTACCAGTTTATCTCGATGAGCCCAGCATGCCATGGGCCAGGATCTGGACCCAGAATTCAGACCTCTTGGACAGAGCAAAACATGGGAGCAGCCTCCAGCAAGCATCCCGGGAATTGCAGCAACAGATGAACATATAAGGTAGAGGCATCCTACTGATTCTAAGACAAGCCAGAATTCAGGGTCCGAACCTTAAGGAACCTGACTGAGAAAAACCCAGAACACCCAAAAACCAATTGGCCCTCTACCTAATGATGCAGAACCCCAGAACCATGGTAGCAAAGACCAGACCAAGACTGAGCCACAAGAACATAGGAGCATAGTGGTCAAATCACCAAATAGAAATACCAGGAAAAACCATGCCCACAATAGATTCTACCAAGGACTACACCACATCCAGAACCCCGGGAGTCGACTTGATACAGAACGGCAGTCCCTGGGGAAAAAGACCACCCAAGTGGCTGAAGGAGATGGCCTCTACACACAGAATAATACCAACAGTGACCATTTATAGCACACCCCTGAACAACCAGTCACTGACCAGAGTGAGGTCCAGGGGATATGAGGCCATCCTGACCAGTCCATTATGGATGTAAAATAAACACCCCAAGATGAGCTGACTTAGTGTCCAGGAGGGAAGATGAAAAGCCCTAAGGTCTCACCCCAATCTTTGCACAAAAATAGACCAAGAAGGACAGACAAAGAATCGAAGCAGCAAGGACTGAACCAAGTCCCGAAGTACTTCCACACCAGCCCCACCAGAAACTGCAGTGCCCAAACAACAATAATGAGAAGGGCTCAAGCAATTGCACCGTTCATGAAGGTTGGCCAAGAACCCAAACTTGCAGATATTCCCACAAAAAACTGGAGACAATCCTAAGCAACAGAAGGAGACATAGAATTCCCCTACAGCCTAACTGACTGAGCCAGATACCATACAAAAGAGACCGAACACTGGGCCATCTGCCTACTGCTAAAAATGTGTGGCAGGGTCCCAGAACTCCAATATGACCTAAAGGCAGGTATGTGCTGCCCGGGATCACTAGTAACATCATCCAAAATCACAGATCAGCAACCTGGGGTAGTCACATGAAGAAGAAAAAGAAATGCTCCTTCAACTTGTTGTGATCATTCTAAATATTGCGCATTTCAGATGGCTAGCCCTTGGAGTGAGCATTTTTTACTGTGGGAACAATACTGTGTACTGCAATAGTACACCATAACCATCATACCTCTGCTTCTTGTATGTAAACAGAGGTACCTGTTTTCCAACAGTAATCCATTGATTGTCTCAAAATGACATTGGTTGATGATGATGGAGAGAAAATGGCAGTACTCTTAACCCGTTACTGCAGCGCCAATTTGGCTGCAGTGCAGGCGTTTGAATGCGAGGGCGGGCCGAGTCAGTCAACGGACGTGCGCAGCCTTACCGAGGTAGTGCTTGCCATGGCCGTTGGCCGACGCAAGCACGCAAATGGTTAATATAGGTCACCATGTGCAGCCACAGAAGAATACCCGCAATGAGGGTTTGAAACACTCATTTTTCAGACTAGAAAAGCTAAGAAAACAAGAACTCTTCAAGTGGTGGGATGGTGTTACACTCAAGTATATAGCAAAAAGAAATTGACAAAGGGTTTACGTATTCCCAATTTGGATGACCTTGATAGCTACTTACTGCAGGAAAGAGAGGAAAACCTTTACAACAGCTCAGCAATAATGATGAACATTCTCTGTGAAACATTCAGAAAGATAGTCGGTTACAGTAAGGGAAGTTCTACAGAATCTAAAGAAGGAAATGTCCGATCTCAGCTTGGAGAATGCAACTGATAGAAAATATGCCATCCTCAAGCGAGAAATAAAGAAACATTAAAATTTGATTAAAGATAGGAAAATGCGGAAGATAGTGAAGGATGACTGTGACTATAGTGGTCGGGTATATAAGTCCGTGAAACATTTTGGTCAAGAAGACACCCTTCAGAAACAGATCCAGCAGTAAGATATGGCCAGACTTGCCAGTGGAGAGAGTAACACAGATGTTTCCTCTATTGATGAGGCAACAACAAGCATATCCAAACCAACTTACATTCCACTCGGTTCTTATACTATTTTAGATGAGCTGAAAAGATACAGGATGAGCCTCAAACAAAACCCTGCATACGTAAAACACAGAGGTGGATGGAGGGGGGAAACAAGACAAAACAGGCACACATACAGGGATCAGGACAAGCCAGCTGACAAAGAGAAGGCAATAACTGGCACAAGCACTGGTTCTGGCCAGTTCTCCTTACGCTGTTAACTTGATTGCCAATTTGTCAGACCATGCCTTATATGAGGCTGAAATAAATGTATTGAAGAAGGGTTTGGGGTTTTATCCCACCAACTTTGTGATTTTTCTGATGTTACATTGACCTCTTCAAATTCATGAGAACTGTCAAATTAAACGTTTTTTTGCTTTGAACCCGCAGAAAACATATGATTTCATTGAAAGTATTAGGTTCTCTGACATGACCATTTAAGATGCTAAAGACTTTTATTGTGTTCTATCTCTTGCTATCACAATTTAAGTAGTGATAGCAAACATAGACCTAAATCTAAATGTATCCCCCAGGACATGCAGTTTGATGGGATTGAACGTTTCACCAGGAGGATGAAGTCAGATGTTTATGATTTATAAGATAGGACTTGTTTATCCATAGTATATAAGACGCAAACCTAAAACCTCACCAAGAAGGAGTATATTGCATTGAAAGGTTTAGGATCTAATGAACCAATATTAATTTGTGAGGCAAAGGGGAGAACATTGTCATTTACTCCCAATATCATCTGGAGGTGATGTTGCAATTAAATAATGAAAACTGATGCACGATAAAATAGAATACCCCTACCGCAGCAGTCATGTCCAATATCAATCACCGACTGGCACATTGGTATGAGATATGTCTATTCACAGATTTGGAATTTAAATATCTTTTTAAAAAAAATGTTTATTGCTTTTAGGTTGCAAACAAATACAGATTAGCTTGATTACATTTTACATGGATGAGAAATACAATAAAGGAAAGAGGAACACAACAGCAAGAAAAACAATTTTTAAAAAAGTAAAGCAAACAAATATTTAAGTCATTTCCTCATGGATCCATTGTTGTATCGGAGCCCAGATTTTCATCTCAGACTCTGCCGACATATTACTCAAGCAATTTGCGTAATTTGCTCTCCTTTGTACGAGACACAACAGATATGCTAAGTAACTTTGAGAATGTCATATGGGACCCAGTAATTATGATGTCTGTATCCTTAGACATGGAGGGTTGGTACATGTGCATCAAGAAAGACTTTGGTTTATAGCCCTAGATTAATTTCTAGCAAACTGGGGTGCCAGTCTGTATGAGCATTCGCAGATGCTTCTGGAAATTGCAATATGATGGACCGTGATATCAGCAGCTTTTGGGTACAGCCATTGGGTCCAGGTTTGCACCCTCTTATGCCAACCTATTTAGGGGTTGGTTTGAGAAGGTGCATGCCTGGTACACAAAGGCTTCTAATTGGACTGGAGCAGGCAGCACACATTGATCTAGCGCTATTAAATTCATTGGCTTTGGGGAAATGTTGCATGTTAGGAGAAATGGTAGTGACGAGATGGAATGCGATTGTAACCTTGAACATATGGTAAATTGGAAGGTACAACGATATTACAATACCAAACACCTGAAGAATACACAGAAGATGGTGAATAAGCTTGAGAGAGCTGTCCTTCTTAGCAACCAAAATAAAAAAAATAAAAAAGACAAGTCTCAGGGACGGGTAGCATTTATTACCAATTACATCTCTTTTATCCATCAAATATGGTCTATTTTGAATAAACACTGGGGCCTTTTAGCTGGTGCACCTGATTTGGAATCTGTGTTTCAAAACAAACATACAATTGCTTATAGAAGAGATCGCACCATCTAGGAAATTTTTAGTCCCAGCTACATGCTCCCATGTAAGAATAGAGGCACACTGAACTGGTTGCCGCAGCAATCCAAGGTATTCTTTACCTGTATCACTTGCACTATGTGCTAATTTGGCATAAATAATACAACTATCTTCAGGTACAACACATCAACAACTAAAAGATCATCTCATTCATCAACGGATGGATGACCTTTGTTGTATATGCCATTATATGTACCAGTGGCAAAGTGTATATAGGTGTACCACCATAGAACTAATGTTCATTATAAGTGAACATGTCAGAGCTAGTCATAATATGGACACTGCCTATCCTCTGTTGTTTCATGTATGTGATAGAGATGCAAAGTGCCCCTTTAAATTCATTTGGAATTTATGTGGTAACAACAGATGCATGTTGTGGACACAAGGGACACTCACTAAGACAATGTAGAGATAAATGAATATCACGCTTACGAACAGTAGAGTTCACTTTGAACAAGGAACATGAATTTCATAATTTCCTTTGACCTATCTGCAAGTATAAAGCTTGCTGTATGTGTTGTGGATACTTGGTCATTTTAATGGGCTCCTAGTGACTGATGAGCTCAAACTGTGTTAAGAAATTGACAGTTTGTCTTGCTCATGTCCACTCTGATTGGATATTTTCTTCTTGCCTAGTGTATCATTCTCTTGGGCAATTTTGCTCTTTTCTTTAGAAGTTGATTTATTTAGAACTCTCCAAATGTACAATAGATCTATTATATAGTTTTACAGTGCTTAGGTCTTGTAACTCAAACATAGCCACTTCACACCAGAACATAGCTGGTTCACAGATACTTGGTTCTTACTCATACTATCTAATTCATACTTGCCATGTGTTGTAATATGGATAATTCCACTCTTTAGGGCGGTGCAAATTGACTCATATTTCCTGATTTGTTTCTATATTTAGTGTATGGATTATCTTTCACTAATGGCATTCTCTTAGATTTGGTCATATACTTGCATGCCTATGGAGGACGCGGTTTCCCGGGTTTCGATCAACCTCACACGTCGAATAGATATGAGTTTAACACCGGTCAGTATTTAAATGGTGTTGTCATACCCACTTACTTTTTGTGTTACAGTACACACAGGTGATGTTATGGAATTGCTGCAATGACTTGCATGATACGAGTATACGACGGGCTTTCTCATTGGTACACCAGGTAACATATGTGCATGGGTTTGCACATTTCTGCTTTAAAACGTCTGAGTTTATAGCTATGGGACACCGTGCTGTTCTGTTGTGGCTGAGATCTGGAGGTCTGCTTTGGGTTGCACACTTCTGCTTTAAAACTTACAAGTCTAAAGCTATGAGGCACCGTACTGTTCTGCTGAGGCTGAAAACTGGAGGGTTATAGCAAGAGGTCTATGGATACAGGTGTTAGGTTGCTTACAACGTACAACTACATTCTCAGTCTACTTGTCTTTGTTTATCGGCGAGGGGATTATTTTTTGGTGGAATAGTTAACTTTAAGGGGTGGAGCACACGCATCGTTCGGATGACTCAGGTATTCTAATGATAGGTTTCTTACGATTGTGTTTTAGTTTTGTAAATTTTTTGTTAATCAAAGAGGGTATGTTTTTCATCTTAAGTGGTGGAATAGTAAACTTTGAAAAATGGAGCTTACATCATATGGTCGATTTGCACATACTAGTTTCTGCTCTCTTCATGTTTGAGATTTTTTTTCCCCAGTGGCGTGCATCTCTGAATAAACCACAGTGCAATCATACTCTGGAGGAAAAACTCATACCACTTTTAGGCTAGCAGTTGTGAATCTTTAAAGCTGGGTCTAGTAGGAGCACACAGACACCCCTTGTTAAGTGCTCATATAAGAATCTGAAAGCAAAGGAACTAGAACCCTCACTGAAGAGTCACAAGGGAACAACTGTCAAGCCTCTCAGCATCATCACCCAGACACAAACTGTTGAACCTAGACAGACCAGCATGGAAACGTATGCCCCTGGAGCAAAGGGGAAACTACAATTTTGGTTGGGCACCTAGCACCCTACTCAGACTGCATCCCAATCCCACAAAATGGATGGTACCATAAATGTCTCCCCACCATAGCCCTTCGGCCACCAAACAAGACAAGTCACTCCACCAGCCGACACTCCGCCTAGCTGGCATGCTATAAAATGTGCTCTCAACACCCAGAAAACATCCAGTACCTCATCACGCGATCAATGGTGCCCCGGATCATCGAGGGTGGTGCCTAACACTAGCCAAGAAAGCCCCCCAGCATTGCCATTGAATGGAGGGAAACCCAAAGGCAGGACCGCACATGCACATTGCCCCATGAAGGCAACTGCGCAAAGGGATATCTGGAAGCCAAGTGCTCTAACTACGTCCTGCAGTAATGTTTTCCCAATGGAAAACACAAACAAGGCATGATCTCAGGCCTCCCATTCATGTCCCCACACGCGCCCGCTGGCAGGGAGATGCAAATCTCACCGGCAGACATCTCCACCCAGCTGAAATGTATTTATAATAAGAAAGTAAAACAACTTTAAACTCACTCTGTTATTGATGGAGAAGTGTGGCTCAATGGTTAGAGTGGCAGACCCTGATGAGGAGGTCTGGACCGGGACCAGGGTTCAATTCCCGCCTCGGCGGGTCTTGGGCTCAATTTTCCACGGACCTGATCATTCTCGCCTCGGTGCCTATTCTAATCATGGGTCCCACTCTGCAATTCTAGGCAATAGCTTGCTTAATCTCCAGAAAGGCCCCAACAGCGCTGGGATGCCTGGCTTCACCTTGGGGGTGCCCAGGAGTGGACATTTCACAGGGAAAAGCCAGGAAGGGTTCCACAGCGGTATGCGTTAAAGCGCCAGGAGACCCCAGTTGGGGTATTAGTGTGCTTTACAAGGACAACTTACATTTACAAGTGCAAATTACATAGGACTCAGCCCATGCTATTGTATTTAAGTGATAAGATATAGCACCTGTACTGATAGTAGGAGCCCTATTGATGTATAATTAAAGGTTCAAAGTGTACAACGCCACAATATCTGATCACATGAGCCTTACCAATAGACTACTATGTGTATAAACTAATTTGCAGCATGTGCTCCAGAAAAAAAATAACATATTTTTGCAATATTGAAAACTTTAAAACATTCATATATTTATAAAGTGGTCTCTGCTTCTAATATAATGTACGGAGATGTCTTGGAATTTGTCTGGAAGTGTAGGTCAATTGTAAAAACTCAAGCCAGAGACAGGATAGGAGATATCATTGTAACACAGATTTGTGATTTAATAAACACAATGGTAACAATAGCTTGCAATACTAATATTTAGCTAGATGTTAATTGTCTCTTTAAGAAGCTTCAGATATTAAGGACTAATGAAATATTTGTTATGAAATAATAATTTGAGATAATATTGCACATGAACAAAAGTGTCCCAGCAAAGTTTGGACCCACTTTTTGACCCCTCCCCTCTAGCGCACATGGCTATCATTGAAGAGGTCCAAGTGGTTTGACAGACCTGTTTGTAATGCTATTGTGCAGGTGTGATCACAGTAGCATTCTGTTATTTTTATAGTGGCATGGCCCCATGCAATGAGGGAACACTTAGTCTTTGAGCTTGCACTGTATTGCAGATGTGGCACACAGCAAAATAAGCTGTTGGGTGGCTACTGACAATGTGCCACACAGAGATGGATCACAGTCAGTGTCCCAGGGGACCCGGGCAGAGGGGGCACAGGTGTCAGAGA
Organism: Lissotriton vulgaris; assembly: GCF_964263255.1. Taxonomy (NCBI): domain Eukaryota; kingdom Metazoa; phylum Chordata; class Amphibia; order Caudata; family Salamandridae; genus Lissotriton; species Lissotriton vulgaris. The sequence continues at coordinate 321,858,701 of NC_141699.1, read as the reverse complement.
AGCCCATCTAGCCTCACCTTGCAGGTGGGTGCAGCACATTTCCCCCTATTGAAAGTGAGACTGGTCCTCCTCCAGGAAAAGCCAGAGCAATGGTTTCAAACTGTAGACCTGTCTTTCACTATTGGACTCCCAGTAAAGGCAAGAACCACCAGAGTTTTCTCCTGCCCTGTGCAGAGCCCATTTTTTGTATAATGAAATGCACTCTCTTGGTCAGTGTCACATGCACCTAATTAATGGTGCTCGGTAGTGTGATCAGAGACAGTTTGCACCATATCTGATTAAGGCCGTGGATTTTCTAACATAGGTGTTTCACAATTCATGTAAATTTCCTAATAGCAAAATTCAACGATATTAGTGAAAATTACCTATTTGCCATTTAGTAAATTGTTATGTTCTCTGCTCCAAGTTTCTTCAGATTTCCCTCACCTTTAACCATGCAAATATCTATAGGGAGGGAACTTCAACCTAATACTATGCAACACCTTAGCTCGAACACTAGACCTCAACAAAATGGGAATGCTTGCAAAACACTTCTAGATATAATGCAGAATCACAAACTAGTAGATATCTGGAGATGGCGAGCTGGCACTAAACAGGAATACATTTAAAAATAAATAAATAAATAAAAAGGTATACATTTTCTGTTCAGTGGTCCTTGACTTGGCCTCCAGATTCGACTTTTCGCCGGGGAACAAGTACATGATAGGATGGACAGATGACATACTTGACATGCCCACTACCCTGTTTAACCACTCACTGGTGATACTCATACTACACTTGCCAGAGAAAGCTGGATCACAGCGAGTGTGGTGCCTGCAACCTATCAGGCTCTTTGACATGGTTTTTGAAGAGAAAATAAAACAGGCCATAGTAATATACTTTGTGATACAAAAAGGACTCGGTGCAAGGATGTTGAACTATATGGGAGGCCTTAAAAGCTGTGATATGGGGAGAGTATATATCAAAGGGACATGGCGTTTTAAAATCGATTTGATGTCCTTTTAATTGCATTGAAGTCAACCTGAAACAGCCAGAGGTCCAGTACACATCAGATCATGAGCCAAAACGCTTTGACAAATCCAATCAAATCTGCATTAGTTTTGTGATGAGGTGGCTAGAGAGTGAGAATACTTGGGGAAACATGAGACTGCTCAGATGTACAGGGAATATGAAAGACTGAGACAAAGTTTGGCTAGACTTCTTGAACCCAGATGGGCCGCGTATGGTTTTGTAAAAACTAATACGCAAATTACATGAACATGTGAGTTAGTGAAGCTTGCGTATACATATACTAATGCGAATAACAATGAAGTAGTACTAATAACGCTTTAAACGGGAAAACTGTTTTGCGCATGCATCAACTACATCCACGTAGGATGACGAGGTAATGCTTGGAAGGAAATTTTTGTGCATAAACAGAAGCTTTTAAAATGGAGTCTTGAAGTCTGCTTAACTAAAAAAAACTAGCTATTCTATTAATGCTAATGAGGGAAAAGTAATAATAAACAAAATGGGTTAGAGGAAAGGTGAGTGGTATACAGTGCAAACATTTTAATTGAGAAATTAACATTTGTCTTTTAACTTTATCATTAGTGCGTATTTGGGCCTTTCTTGCATTAGTGAACTGAACTGAGTGACGTGAAGTCTGCGCATGCTCACTGAGGGCAGCAATGAAGGCCATGACTCGATGTTTGAATAAGAGCCAAGATCGAGTGCAACATCGTGAGAACAGGATGGTGCAGAGTTCAATCATAAAGGAACACATTCATAATAAAGTCAAATGTGTATCAATATTGTTGCATTTAGCACATGGGAATAAAATATATAAATACAAATTAAGGGGATGGGTTTGCAAACAATGGTTAAACTTACATGTAAGTATGGTGTGATGAAGATCTCCCCTTGCCTGGCCGATCAAATATCGTATCGGCCTGATATTTAAACTTTACTGGGTGGAACATGGAGAACGAAAGGTATAATTAAGATAGTTTTTAGTTAGTTAGAGAGAGGGGATGCACATTTGCGGAGAACTGGATGCTGAGATTTGCTTGAGGGAGACCTAAAGAAGACAGAAGGAGAGCAAATCAGGGAGGAGGGAGCTGTTTGCAGACCTTGAAGTAGAACTTTCTATCCTAATTTAAATTGGGTTAGATCTGAAGATTGTGGAAGACATTCGAGGAGGAAGAAAGTGTCAGAGAGGGGTGCAACGCAAACGTCGGTATCTTAGAGAGGTCTACCATCCTGTCCTGAAGCCTTTGTCACCTGACCTATCCCAGGGCACCCTTACCAGCCCTTTGGCCAGGGGGTTGGTCTTCACCACCATCCTTGGTAAATATACATTTCTGTTATTTGCTGATATTTCTTCATCTTCTCTTTCTATCCTCTCTCTCATTGTGAATTGGTTATGGAATAAGTCCAAGATAAATGTATTGTGTATAATTAATTGAATTTTCTCTCCAATGAATGATAGTGACTGCACTGTATTGAGATTGTTCACAAGCATCTGAAATTTTAGATAAAGATTTAAAACGATCTTTAGTCTGTAGTTATTTACTTTAACGTATAGAAATGTTAGCTAATGTTAATTGTCACTATCAACTAGGTCAACTATTGGTCCATCGGCCAGAGGAAAGAACTTATTGATCTGTGAAAGGTTTGTTATAAATGAACAGAGGTATTGAATAAACTAATCCTAACAGTTTGTGGAAAATATAAAACTTGCCCCCACAGCTGTTTAACCACTGTGAGTTTATGGGCCCAGGTAAGTATACGGTAGTGGAGTATTTGTTGTTGGTGAACAGCTGGATCAGTTTTCTGGTAGCAGAGCTATGGTTATTATTGACTAGTTTAGTGATAAATATCGATTATTGATTTATTTTTAGTTTCAATTTTTTTTTAGTTTCAAATATTGATTTATTTTTAACAGAAAAAGTTAGCGTCTTGTTTTATGTTGTCTAGAAGCACAGGTACAGAGGTTACCTGGGAATCCCAGGAATGGAAATTGAATAGTGGGTGGTGACAGAAGCCATACTGCAGAAAGTTACTCGTCTGTTGTCATAATACTGAGAAGCTACGTAGGGCTGGTAGTGTTATATTAGGGACTATATTGTGTAAAAGTAGAGTGTGAGTGATAGCAGAGGGTTCGCTGGTGAAACTTAGGCCTTATTTCCCAAAAGGGGTATCACTGAAGTAGTAACAGGTTCTCCCGAGCTTGAATTAAGGGTAAAAGGGTTTTTTCTCGTAGTGAAAAGAAGTACATTTTTACTCCGGAATAAGTTGGAAATCTATCCTTTGTTAGTGAAACAGACAAACAGACAGAGTAGCACTGTTTTTATGTGGTTTCTAATGGATTTTTAATAAGAAAAGTTAAAGAAACAAGTTATCGTATTACCTTGTGAAGGGAGGGTCAGTCGCAGGAGTTATGCTGACATCACAAAGAGCAGTGCTGGGATTAGTTAAAACAGCGGGCGTGAGGTGGAAGCAGATTTTAAAGGGAGGGTGAGTAGTGAGGAGCAGTACTGACGTCACAAAAGCCTGCGCTGGCATTGGTCAGACAACAAGCACGAGTCTGATTGGTTACTAGATAGAAGCTGCATCAGGATTGGTTGAAAAAGAATTGTATGTTGAGTCCTGATTTCACTGCTGGTGTGAGTCGTGTTGACGTAGGACAGGATGTAGGTAATAGAGTTCGAAGGTAAACCGGAGACTCTTTTCTATATCGTCCATCTGAAATATTTGGAGAAAGAAAGAAAATGACGATAATAAAGAAAATTAAGAATTTCTTTAAGAAAGACAAGTCTGTGATGACTTGAGAGGGAATTTCCATTGCACCACCTAAAACGCCTGCTTAATTTATGATGATGGAAAGAGTATAGCATTCTTTTCCATTCCTTTACACCCAGACAGCCAGTATCTCATTGCCTTCGGGTTTGGAGATCGTGTTTTGACATGGTGCTGAGTTCCTCAAGGGAATACAGACACTCCCTTGATTTTCATTCAAATTCTGAAAAAGTGTCTAGAATCTCTAATTATGCCCAGGAAATTAGTTTTGTTTCAGTACATTGATGACCTATTAGTGGCATCAGGAGGATTGTGTCACTGACACAATTGCATTACTAAACCATTCGTCCAAAGGAGGACTCAAGGTGTCTCCTGATAAATTGCAATTTCGCCAACAAGAAGTTAAATATATAGGGCATAAAATAGAAAGAGGAGTTAGAAAAGTGACCCCGGAAAGAATACAAATAAGCGGACAAATGCAACTACCTCAAACCCATAAAGAGATGAGAATGTTTCTAGGAGTGGTTGGATATTGTAGGCAGTGGAAAATAGATTTTCCCTGCTTGCAAAACCATTGATGTGATTTACTCAGAAAAGAGCAAAGGATGCAATTGAATGGAATGATGAATGTCTGGAAGCATTTGTAACTTTGCAAAACTGTGTGAGGTGCCAGCGTTAGGAATGCCTGATTATTTGAAGGAATTTGCATTGTTTTGTTGTGAGAGAGAAAGATGTGCACTTTCAGTTTTGACTAAAAGACATGGATTGAGCTGACGTCCAGTGGCGTAATTTTCTGCCACCGTCCAGTGGCTTCAGCCTTACCTGGCTGTTTAAAAGCAGTATCTGCTACAAGTATGAGTCTGAAGCAAATTGAATCAATTGTGATGGGACATACTGTTAAGGTTGATGTGCCACACTCAGTTGAGATTCTTTTAACGAGAACCCGAACACAGCACCTAACTCCTAGTCGGATGATTAAGTATAAAAGAGTAATTTTGAGAGCAGAGAATGTGACAGTGATAAGATGCACCCTGCCACCTTATTACCTGACCCTTACTGTAAAGAAGTGAAAGATGAATTTGATCATGATTGTTTGTATGTGACTGAAATGTGTCCTAAGCCTCGTCCAGACATACGAGAAGTACACTTGATGGATTCAGATCATGTGTTGTTTGTGGATGGGTCATGTTTGTGGACGGAAGAAGGAGTGCAGCATATGCTGTCTGTAAAATATCAGGAGTCATTGAAGCATCCTATTTACTTGGAGTCAAGACTGCACAAGTGGCCAAATTGGTGGCCTTAACGAAGGCATGCTAATTTGGGAAGAATTGGAGAATAAATATATTCACGGACATTTAATATGGTTTTGGGGTTGTGCACGACTTTGGCCATCTTTGGATGCAGAGGGGATTTCTGACTTCTTCATGGTCTCCTAAAGGAAATAGCAATGTAAAGGAGTTGTTAGAAGCATTACAATTGCCGAAAGAAATAGCAGTGGTCAAATGTGCTGCACATCTGTCAGGAAATGACTATGTGACGGCAGGTAATCAATATGCTGACCAGATTGTTCAATATTGTGCATGAAATACAATGTCAATCAACAAGAAAATGGAAACAGATGAAACCAGCTGCCAACTTATGTTCTTCTCAGCTTTAGAATCATGGGATGAGGTCAGACAATTGCAAGAAGAAGTTGAGGAAAAAGGAAGGGAAATCTGGATAAGGTCAGGTTGTACAAAATGGACTAAAGATGAAGTGTGGATATACTCAGATGGCAGACCAGTCATGCCAGATTGTTTACTCTTTCAAATGAAGAGGGTATATCATGGAAAAATCCATACAGGTAGGGGCGCAATGATCAGACTGTTCAGACAAAATTGGTACAACCCAAGGTTTAGGGTAGTTGCAGAGAACCTTTGCCAAAGATGTTTAATCTGTTAGCAGCAAAATCCAGGAAGAAAACCGTGGTTAGTTGGGGAAAATTTGGAAAAGCAGGAGGCCCATTCATTAGATTGCAGTTAAACTTCTTTGAGTTGCCTCCATGCAACGGATTGAAGTATGTCCTTGTCACAGTGTGCTTGTTCTTGAAGTGGGTGGAGGCATACCTCACTAGAAGAAATGACAGTCTCACAGTTGCTAAATAATTGTTGAGAGAGTTGATACCTCAATTCAGTTTTCCAGTCTCTTTGGAATCAGATAGAGGACCTAATTTTAATAATGAAATAATTTGATTAATCTGTTCTGCATTTAACATTGAACTAAAACTGCACTGTGCTTTTTGCCCAGAGGCTTCTGGAGTAGCTGAACAGATTAACGGCACAATCAAGTCAAGATTAGGGAAGGTATGTGCATCCACAATGCTAAAAGGGCCAGATGCATTGTCTCTTGTATTGATGGTTCTCAGAAGGATTCCAGATAGAAAAACAGGATTGGGTCCTCATGAAATACTTATGGGAAGAGCAATGAAACAAGCATTTATTCCTGGAAAAAATTGATGAATATAACTGATGATCTGGTATTGGACTATTGCAGAGGATAGGCTGATCTTGTGTGTTCTGTCTCTCATCAGGTTGGAGAAGACGCAGTTGCAAGACAGCCAAGCCAGGCGCATGATTTGAATCCTGGAGACTGGGTGTTAGTGAAGAAACACGTGAGGAAATCGTGTCTAGTGCACTGGTGGGATAAACCACAACAAGTCATACTGGTTACTACCACAGCAGTGAAGTGTACACTTTTACCCAATTGAATTCATGCTAGTCATACCAGAAGAGTACCAAGCCCACCTGAACAGCAAGAGCAGCAACTGACTGAACAGGCTGAAAAGTCAGAAGCTGAAGGTTGTGAAAGCGAAGAATCTAATGTGACAGATTCTGATAGACAAATAGATGAAGAACAACCAAGTACAAGTCAGGAAGGGTGGATATAAGTGATTGAAATACCTGATGTTTTTAGCAAATCAAGAAGAAGAAATCAATTAGGGAGACAGGGATGTACAATAGAAAAGACAGGGGAAGAAGAACACACTCATGTAGAAGTGAACAACGCTGTTCAGAAACCTGAGCAGGGACAGATAGAGGAAGAAGAACAAGTTCAGGCAGAAGAAGAACAAAATATAATACGAACTTAACAGGAATAGTTAGAGGTAGAAGAACTGGTTCAGGCAGAAGAAAAACAAATTGTAATAAGACCTGAACAGAACCAGTTACAAGCAGAAGTACAGGTTCGGGTGAAACAAGATATAACAACAGTAAGACCTGATCAGACACAGGTAGAAGAATATCCAAATACAGAAAATACAGAGCAAAGACAATCAGAAAGTGCAAAGGACAAGAATAGATTGTGCCCAGACAAAATGAAAATAAAATAACATTAGAAAAAGATGAAGAGGGTGAAAGTGCAGTTCAAGTCAAAAGAGTTCAAAAGGGTGACAATTGGCCAGGTGGAGTACAAAGATTAAGATACTTCCTAAGGAAGTCAGGGAAGATACCAGAGCAAGTGAATGAGGTTTCAAGCCAAACTCAATCTATACAGCCAATAGCAAGACTCACGCGAAAAAGCCCCAGGCTAAGGATTTTGAATAGAAAAGACAAAGCCTCTGAGTGGACCTATGTTATATTAGAGGAACTTGAAAATTTAGATTTACGTGAAGAATAAGATAGAGTTCATGTTGCACAGGGTGATGAAAGTAAATTAAGACCACCCTAAAACCAAACAAATTGTATTTAAAGAAAATTCAAATAAAGAAAGAAAAAGAGAAATGAAAATTATCTCAGATTGCAAAATGGAAGAAGTTGAAGTTACTGAACAACCGAAACGAAGTTTAAAACGAAGATTTCTCAATGTTTGCCTATGTAGTATTTTACTACTAATATTAATGTGGTTATTTCTAACAGTGGTGGTACCTTTATCAATGGTAACAAATAACAAGAATAATACAGTTGCTAATGTGAAAGTAGATACAGTAATGAAGAGAACTAAATTAAAACTAGAGCAAGGAGATGAGAATATCTATTATCATAATGAATCAAATGATGTATCTCTAAATGTATTTACTAAATTATTGTTTCAGTATGTTGATACCATGGAAATTAGTGATTGTTATGTTTGTATGAAGTTACCTTCATCCTTATCAGAAGGAGTGATTACCACCATATACCTTTAAGATATGGTGTATCATGTAGCGTTCCATCAAGTTTATTTTATGTAACTGGAAAGCTCCAGTATTTTTATTCAAACTTAGATTTGGTGTTTTCAGAATTGCCAGTTGGAAAGAATATGAATCCAGTATTTAGTAGTAAGGATGCAGAGTTCATGGGCATGTTTTTCCTAACAATGAGCCCCATAGATATAGCACAGGCACACAAGAATAACTTAACATTTATATCGCATGAAGAAGAGAAAGAATTTTTTAATTTAGTAGAAGAAAGGAGACATGATTTAACAAAGAAAGCTGCCGAACAGAAATCCCATGTACCTCTATGGGTTGGGAAAGAGGGAAATTTTGCAAGGAGTGAGGCTCATGCTGCAATGCCCCTAGACTTTTGTGAAGAAGGGAACATTCTGCCTCCATAGGTTGAAGACTGATTATAAAATCACTTTCATTGGTTCCAGTGAATGTGAACACATCTTCCTAAATATAGGGGGATGGGGACTGAAAGGGGCAACTGATCCTGTATTTCCAGTGATATACTGTGTGTGTGGGAGAAAAGCCTGTAATAGGTTACCTGCACAGTGGTATGGTAGCTGTTACTTTGGAATAGTGTTTCCAAAGATCTACCATATGGATAGAATCAATGGAATCAATGAAATATCTAATGGGGTAACACGAAGAAGAAAAGCTAGTTTTTCTGAAATAGTGGGTGATACATTTGGTGCATTGATACCCTCAGTTGAAGTCGTTCTGAATTCACACAAAATGTGTAAACTATCAACAGTAGTTGATCGTCTTTCGACTGATACTGCTGGAGGATTCTTAATGGTGAATACGGAAATGGTTGCAATAAGGTCTATCGTTTTGCAAAACCGTCTTGCTCTTGGTATTTCATTGGTCTGTGGAATGTTGAAGATTCAACATTGTTGCACTTACATTACTGACAAATGTAAGGAAAATAAAGGGTATAATAAAAATATTACAAGGATTCATGAAGATTTGACTCAGCTGGAGGTTGACGGTGCATGGGAGAGACTAACAAAAAGCATCACATCAATAGGGAATTGGTTTACTAACTTTGGAAAGAGTTTCCTAGGTCAAATAATACTACCAGTAGTTATGATAATAGTATTAATAATAATGATGATATGCAAGTGTTGCAGGAGCAAGGAAAAAAGAAGAATACATGCAGAAATGGATGGGAAAGGAAAGAAAAGAAAGAGAAAATATGAAGAAATCCAATTAAGAGAGATTAAAGGAAAGCTCTATCAAAAAGATTAAAGAATTGGAAAAAAGAAGTAACTGATGAGATTCGGAGGGAAGAAGAGGAAAACTGAGAATTGTTGAAGTTGGCATCTGGAAATGGATGGGTAATTTTGTAATGGCTCAAAATGCCATCAGAGAGGGGATTGATAGAGCAAGTTCTAGAGGAAAAGACACTTGCTCTGAAGCAATCCACTTGTTTACCTCATTAACAAGTTATTAATAAAGTTTTGTGAAACCTAATAGGCAAATTACATGAACATGTGGGTTAGTGAAGCTTGCATATGCATGGACTAACACAAATATTCTTGAAGTAGGACTAATATTGCTTTAAACGGGAAAACTGTTTTGCGGATGCGTCAACCAAATCTACGTAAGGATGAAGAGGTAACGCTTGAAGGGAAATTCTTGCGCATGAGCAGAAGCTATTAAAATGGAGTCTTGAAGACTCGCGTGTATGGCACCTGGTTAGCTGAAAATAAAAGCTAGCTATTCTATTAAAGCTAATGCGGGAAAAGTATAAACAAATACAATGGGATAGAGTAGAGGTGGGTGGTATACAGTGCAAACATTTTATTTGAGAAATTAACATTTGTCTTCTAACTTTATCATTAGTGCATATTTGGTTCTTTCTGGCATAACCGAACTGAACTGAGTGAAGCAAAGTCTATGCATGCCCAATGAGGGGAGCAATGAAGGCCATGAATACGAGCTTAGATCGAGTGCAACATCGTGAGAACAGGATGGTGCAGAGTTCAACCATGAAGAAACACATTCATAATAAAGTCAAATTTGTATCAATATCGTTACATTTAACACATGGGAATACAATTTATGAATGACAAATAAGGGGATGGTTTGCAAACAATTGGTAAACTGATTTTTGTGACATGAAAGTATGGTGTGATGAAGATACCCCTTGCCTGACCAATCAAATCTCATATTTTCAGGATATTGAAGCTTTAGAGGGTGGAACATGGAGAACAAGAGGTATAAATAAGATAGTTTTTAGTTAGTTAGAGGAAGAGCGGCTGCACTTTTGCGGAGAACTGGATACTGAGATTTGTTTGAGGGATGTTTATATTGATAGAGGACCCCCCATGGTTGAACTATACTACATTTCTGTTGAATAGATTCCTTTCTTATTTTTTGGGGGTTTTAACTGATTTATTAAAGAGTTATAAAATTGACATCTTTCTCAGTACAACTTAACAGAAATGAGGCCCAATGCAATAGGGTAAATGAAATTGTAATTATAATATAACAAGAAACAATGTAAATAACATAGATATATTACTGCTAAAGATGACATCAGAAAATAATTTCTAGTGAACAAACGAATATTATAACCTAGCATGTTTTTAATTTCAGAATGGGTTGTAGTAGGGGAGGGAAAAAGAAACCTATAAAAAAGAAAGAGAAGGGTATTAGATATGACTGTATTTATAAAAATGGAAGAAATTACATTTATTTGTGCGGGTTCTGAATGATGAGTAACAGTAAGGGAAGTGTTCAATTGTCGATAGAGTCAACCAAAGAATATCTCACTTGATTAACTGTTTTTAGAAGTAAATTTAGCAAATTCTAATGTAGGATAATTGCAGAGCATAATCCACCATTTAAGGAACATAACCTCCTGGGCGTTCTTCCAGCTGGATGTATACCACCCAGTAATACATGCATTTTATCAAATGGAGATAACATATGTAAATATCAGTAAGGACAACCCATACATGTGGCAAGAATGGACTGATTGGGGGTCAATCAAAAAACATCATCAAGACCACCATTCTCCATTTGGGAAGACCAACATTTTTGTCTGTGGATAGTTTATACTTATATAAAGATGAAGGGGTAAGGTATAAACATATTGTAAAATGGCATATGTGTGATGTTGGCAGAGCGAGAAGTAGTATGGATTTTACAACTAAGTTTGTGCCATGACTGTGCAAGATGGAGTGTTGTAGATCAGCTTACCATTGAAATTATATATTCAATATTGGCCTGTCCGTAGAAGTTTCCAAACGGATTTTCAATATTTTTATAAATGAATGAGGCCTTTGTGGGGACTGTGAAGTTATATATCGGAGAAGTATTGTCTGGAGTCAGTACTGTGGGAGAAGTTAATGGGGGTGTTAGTAATAAATAGGCTGTAGTCAAATATATTATTAAAAAGTGAGGAAGTCTCTAGTCCATATTTAGTTCAAAGGGTGTAAAAGGGGAGTAAACTGGAATCATATAAAAGTTGATTTACTGTTCCAATACTCTTCTGGAACCAATCCCTATAGATTTTCAAGATTTTTGCAAGATTTTTTATTTTGGGTGATCGGTCTTTTTTAAAAACAAAAACCATTACACCAAATAACAGTTTTTAAATAATACTACTACATATATACACATAGAATAGCTTGCTTAATCATACAAACATAATAAATAAGTTACTTTAATGCATCTAATGTTTAAAATTTCATTTTTAGAGAATCTTTTTTACTCTTTTTGTAATTTCAACCGATTTCCTTTAAATACACGTTTAAAAATTTCACCCCTCTACATGCTAGTGGGATTGAGGTTCTGCTTAGCCAGGTGATTACCGCTTCTCTGCATGAGCGTATATTCAAATTGTTCAGTAGAGATTTTAAAAGTGCTTTCCGTTCTTTTAGTAAGACAGGGCATACACAAAAAATGGGTCTCGATTTTCCCTTTTATCCTTCCAAGCTGGGATTAAGTCTTTTGTTTCCCACATGCCCAGCCGCAGCCTCAAAAATTGATGTTTTAGAATACGTGAAAAATATGCTGATAAATATTCCTGGGGCTTCTTTTTCCCATATGAGGTAATGACTGTCCAGGCATGCCGTCTCTGTAGTAGGGTATTCTCGTCCTTTGAATGAGACAAACATTTTATTGTGATGTTAATTAGTTTGTTGAATTCCTTTATTCTTATGCTAAGATTGCTAAGATTCCAAATATCTAAAGCGGAGAGGTCCGTTATCACCTGGTTTAGGTAACTACCCCAGGAACCTTGCGTTTTCTTTCCTTTTTGACTTTCTATTTCTTTCCAGCATAGATGATCTATAGTTCCACTAGCAGAGGCACGCAACTTCCAGCACAGTTTTATAAAAGCTCCTTTGCTGCGAAATTCCTGGTTTAATAAGCCAAACTCTAGCCGCACCTGAGCAGGCGATGCGCTTTGGTCGATATGGAAGACTTTTTTATATACTTTTGTTTGAATTTCTTTTAAAACTGTAATTTCACATCCTTTCATTATTTCAGTGCCATAGGTTACGTTTGGTATTAACTGTGCCTGCATTACTGTTAATAAATTGCCATGTGATGGACAGCTTAATTTCTTTTTTAATATATTGAAGCCATGGATCAGATTTTGAGATTTTGACTTCATTGAAATGAGCTGTGATTTGTAGGTTAACTTTTGTTCTATCATAAATCCGAGATATTTGTATGAAGCAGCAATTTCTACTTTCTTCCGCTATATATACCATGTGAATTTCTTGTTTTTGGCATCAACTAGCCATACGACCTTTGTTTTTGTTAAATTCAGTTCTAGCCCTTGTGCTGTTAAATATTTGACTATGGCATTCATTCCTCTTTGGAGACCAATTTGCGTTTGACTTAGAAGTACTAAATCATCAGCGTATTGAAGGCACCTGATTTCCTCATTATCAATCGATGGAGGGTGAATATTGATTTCCAAAAGGGCATCTTCAAGGTGAGATATGTACAGGTTAAAAAGGGTAGGAGCTAGCACGCACACCTGTTTCAGGCCATTTTGGGTGTTTATTTTCTTAGTTACCCACCGGCCATCTCCTACCTTTACCCGGCTCCATGTACACGAATATAATTCTCTGATGGCCAGTAAAAAGATTTATAGGGATGCCCCAGCTGGTGAGTTTTTCCCAAAGAATTTCACGGGGCACGCTGTCGAAGGCTTGCTTGAGGTCCACAAAACAGGCAGGTTTTTTTTAATTTGGCTTTTTCGGCTAACAATGCCGTTAGATTTGTTAAAGTTCCTGCACCCACCCGAAACCCTGTTTGAGATCTCGGGATGCGGTTATTTTCATCGGACCATTTTTTTAGTTTGGTTAGTAGGCAACTTGCATATAGCTTCGCTTCGACATCAATTAGGGCAATTAATCTATAATTGATCGGCATTGATGACTTTCCCCCTTTGAAAATTGGCTGTATGATACTTCCCCTCCAGGATTCAGGGATTCCATTTGTTTCAAACAATTCATTAAAGAGTGGGGAAAAATAATGAGCCCAATATGAAGCTTCTCCCTTGAAGAGGGCATTTGGAATGCCATTTGGTCCTGGCGTGCCCTCCAAGTTTAGCTTCCCGATGATTTTTATTAGTTCTCTTACTTCTATTAAGTTGTCGGAGCTTGTATCGTTTGGGGAGATTAGTTTGTTATTCGCATTTAGGCCCACCGGGAGACTTTGGGCTTTTTGTTCTATTTGCCTCCAACTGCCCTTTTTTGCCATTGAAGTACCTGGGGTTGGATTAGGTTTTGATTCTTTATACATACTCTTTATGTGGTCTACCCATTCTTCCTCATTTATCCTAGCATTTTGATGTCTGTTTTTTCCGAGTGTCAGTAAATTTATCTGAGACCAGAAGTGTTTTCCATCCCGTTGTTTGCTAGCCAAAATGAGTTTATTCCATATTACGGCCTGATAACTTAATTTGGCTGCTCTGCAATTTTTCTTGTACTGTTTTCTTAAATTTTTGAGCACGCTTCTGTCAGGTCTACCCCCTGATTTTAATTGATTCGAGATTGATCTGATTCTGCGTACTATTAGGCTTTTTTGATTGCGAAGTTCATAATTGAGCCAGGGATGGTGGTTGCTTGTTCACATGAGCTTCTTCTGGTGCCTGGCAGAATGATCACATTTGTTGTCTGAAAAGAGTTCCAATAAAGATCTTGTTAGAGTGTCCCAGGCTCTTACTCTTTCACCTTCCCTGCTTTGTGATGGGTCTGGGCTTACGAATTCCATTGAAATGTCTTCACTTGTACCCGCTTGGTGGTATACTTCTGCCATCGCCTTTTCGATCCCTATTGCACGCCATTTCAGTCTTTTTAAATTGTAGGCATGAGGCGTGGAAAAAAGATTTTTTGCGGCTGTCAGCCTGGCTGTAAAGTTCTCTATTTGCAATAATTGTGGCATGTGATCGCTTTCCATGCGTGGGACAATTCGGAATTTTTGTGTTTGGCATGCTACAGATTCACTCACTATGGTATGATCGATTATTGAGCTTTTTAACCCACTGAAATAGAATAAATATGGGCCAACAGTAAGTTCTCTTTGCCAGAGCATGAATGAGTGATAAGGGTTTTTCTAACAAGATATAGAAGTTAAAAAGGGGTGAGGAAAAAGATTTTGCAAACTGTGAAAGTTGAACCTAAAAATATTTCTTTAGGACAGTGTGCATTAAGAGGGAATATCTCTGATTTGTGAATGTTCAATTTGTAACCTGATAGTAAAAAAAAACAAATGAACAAAATACCTGATAGTATCGAAAACTCCTTCAGTAAAGTGAAACATTTTGGAATAGTTTCCAAGACGAGTTCTTCAGCATGAACCGTAAATTTGATCTTTATGTCTTTATGTTTAAAGTCTAAGAAGTTGCTAGATCAGTGTTTTGTTTCCAAAAAGCGTTCAAGAGAAAAGACGAATAGTAAAGGGGAAAGAGGAAACACTTGTCTAGTGCCTCTATGTAAAGGAAAGTAAGAAGATTGATAGCTACTGAGAAATATGGAAGTGTTGTGTGATGAGTCGAGCAAAGCAGTATATTTTAAAATAATGGGCCCAAACCATCACCATTTCAGAGCTTAAAACATTAACTCCCAATTCACTTGGTCAAATGCTTTCTTCATGTGTAGGGTGATGGCAGTGACTGGAGAGGGGCATTTAGAGACTTGTGTATAATATTTAGAAAAGTTCTAGGGTTATCAGTAATATATCTCCCCTTTAAAAAACCTGATTGCTCCAGAACAATAGGTTTAGGGACTGTATTATTAACACGCAGAGCCAGCTACCTCACAAACAATTTGCAATCTGTATTATTGAGCGAGATTGATCTATAACTCTCACATAGAGAAAAATCTAGTCTATTTTTGGAATCAAGCAGAGGATGGCATCAAGAAAGAATATTTGTGCTTTGTTGGTGAAGAGAAAATGTTGAAAAGATGAGAGCAGTTTAGGGATGAGTAGTTTGGAGAATTTACAGTAAAATCCTACAGAATCCCTGTCTAGGCCTGGAGCTTTTATCTTTGGGTAATTTAGATAAAGCTTCAAGAAGTTTGGATGTTCAGAGATCTATGTCCAGAAACGAAAGATTCTCAGGCATGTTATGGTGTTTGGGGATGGAAGAAAAATATGTACGATGCTTCCATGGAAGTGGAGACTTCCAAACTATATGGATTGGTATAGAAATCGTGGAAGTATTGTAAAATGTCAAGAAAAGTGACGTGACCAGTCCCTTGTTTCTCATTGATAATGTTAATTTTAGACTTTGTTTTTTGATTTTTAAGTAAGTAGACCCGAGTTTACCTGCTATGTTACAACCCCCATAATAGTTGTCATTAGGTTTTCAAAGATAAACTTCTGCATGTTCAATGGAATTCTTTTTAAATTGAAGTTTAGCTTTCATTAGCTGAGATAATGTATCTTTCCTTGTAGAGTTAAAGTATTTGTGTTCTAAAGTTTTGATGTGATTGAGCATGGAGGTGCATTCTTTCTGTGCATGTTTCTTTTTGAAGGGGGCATAATTAATAATGAAGTCCCTGGCTGCCACCCTATATGCATTAAAAACAGAGTGCATTTGAACATGGTCTGTCTTATTAAAAGCAAACAATTAGCTGGAAAATTGTTCACATTTTTCAATAAAGGTACTGTCTTGTAATATATAGTCATTAAATCTCCATTTGTTAGTATGAGTATGTTGTGAGTAAGACTAAATCAACAATGACCGGAGCATGGTCGGAAAAAATAATGGAGCCTATTTAAGCTTATGTCAGGTTTTGCAAAATGGTGTGTGTTGCAAATATGTAATCTATCCTAGAATGGGATTGGTGGACGGGTGAATAAAAAGAAAACTCCAAGCTATCAGGGGGAAAAAACCTCCAAACATCATTGAGTCCCCAAGATTAAATGCTTTTGCAAAGGATTTTTGCATTTTGTTAGAAATATATCTGAATGTAAAGTGATCATCTGTAAATGGGTCTGTTAGTTCAGTGGTTCCCAAACTTGTTTGACCCGCAGCTCTCTTGACCTAATTTACCACGGCTCCCCATCATATCACTTTTCTTTACAGGTGGGGGAATGTAATTGCTGTATTTGTTTTTTTCAAGTCTACCTTCCCATCAGAGTCCTAATGGTGCCTCCCCAAGCTTGGTGCTTGGTAAGGGGGCACTTGTCTCACTGCCCTAAGTCTGCATTGCCTCCCCCCCACCTGTAGAATATGAGTGGGGCCCTGGAGACTACTGTATCTTACAGACCTTCATAAGCTTTATGCTGAGTAAATGGGAGTCCTGAACGAGAAGAACCCTACTCCCAGTGGGGTTGATGGGGATTGTGTTACTCTCTTGCCTGACAAGGAAAATTAAAAACTTAGAATCTATAATTTTGTATTCCATTCATGCTAGTTGGTGCACATAAGAAAGCATATTTCATTCACATTTGCACAATTGCCAGGAAAAATAAGCTCCTGACGAATGTGATACTGTATCATTGTGATGAATGGCACACTTACTATTCGCCTTTCTGTACTATACAACTGGATAGTGTGAAAAACACAAGGAGTCAAAACATGAACATGTGCTCTGGTGCACACTGCAGAGGAAAGATATGCATGTGTTTTAAAGACATTCAAATGGCTAAAGTGCTTACCCTTAAATCAGCAATTCTCTAAAGTAACCGCATGAGCTGCAATAAATGGTCCTCGGAAGAAAGGAGAGGCAGCCACAGCTCCTATTTTGAAAGCTGTGATTTCTGCAGAGGCTTTCTGAGTTAAGCGTATACATTCTGATTATGCCTGGCCCAGCCTAAACGGCAGCTACATTAATCACATATGCACGTACCAGCATATGCTCTGGGCCTAACCATTATTCCAGGTTCTACAGGTTGCCTTTTTACCTCCCCCGTATGTTGTGCTGTGGCTGGACCAAACTACAATTCCTGACGCCGGCTGACAGGTAACACTTTTACCTCCCTGGTATTTACTCGCTGCAGCTGGGCCAAAACACGCTCCCTGGTGGTGCTTTTAATTCCCCCACATGACATACGTGTGGTGACAAAAAACTCATGAATACAACTGTTAAAGAAGGGTCTAGGGGACTATTTTTACAGACCTTCATTTTAATCACCGTCACTTATTTTTATGAGCACTGCACCCTATCAGTACCACTCTCAGTGAGGATCCATCTCTTTTCAGCATAAGGATCTACTGGTACCAAGCAAAGACTATTGGGCTTGGCCATATAAGAACCTGCTGACAAAGTCATAGATGACGATGTTCCTCCATATGGGTGGGCTGATAGGACTTCTTTTACAACTGATGGTCCTACACTGTTAGTCGTGATAGTGGTGTGCAAGTTTCTTTGTGGCCACTTCTTTTTCTCTCCTTTTTCTCAACTTCCTAGACCTTCAAGTTTTTTTGTTGTGGTAGGACAAAAAACTCATAACTTTAAATTGTTCACATTATAAAAACCTTCCTCTGCACATGCTATCACTGCCACTTTCGAAAGAGGTGTGGAGCCCAAGGCTAGTCTTAACAGCACCCCGGGTTGCCGCGGCGCACAGTTTGAGAACAACAGCATTAGTTGATTGTAATCTCCTCCCTTAATTAAGTAGTCATGGAGAGATGTTTTCAGTAACAAGGAAAAGTGATTCCAAATTTAAAATGTTAACCAGAGGGACCATAGAAATTATGTATAGAGATAGGCTCATAGGTGATTTTAACGTTCAAAAGTAACCATCTGCCATTGTAATCTTTAATTACAGTGACCTCATCCAGAATTAAGGATTTCTGGAATAGGATTATAGTCCCATTTGATTGGTCGCGGCAGGAGAAGGGAAGCTATTTCCCACCAATTGTTTTTTTAAGTTTAGAAAGCTTTATTGTATCAAGTATACCATGTAAAGCATCATTATAATATAACAAGCAGTGAAAATAGGTCAATGAGGATACACAATATAAAGGTGGAATCAAGAAAAAAAATCCATAAAAGGGAAATATAAGAAATTATACTAAGAGAAAATGCTTTTTAAATGTATTTTGAAATGGGGAGAACAGGGGGAGAACAAGAAGGAAGGGGAAAGAGAGAGGGGGAAGAGAGAGAAGGTAAGAAGGCACATAATTCATAAGCAGAGAAACTGGGTTAGGGAACATGTCTAGAAAGAAAATCGGTTGAAGGTAACAATAACAGATCAAAGGGGGATAGAAGTGGCAAAGGCACGATCAAGTCTATGATGATGACACAGCAAATTCCACCACGCACTGTAAGAAATTTTTGAGGTGTCCTTCCAGTTCATTGAAATAACCTGCAAAGAAATAGCTATAAACAAGTCTATAAAGTTACGTACATTGTATGGAACATTCCAAATGGGGGAAGAACCGCCTAGGAAAATATGAACACTGTCAAAAGTGTGGTTTGAGCCTAAAATATCATTTAACTTAGACCATATTTTATACCAGAGGGATTTGACCGGTGGACAGTGAAAAAACATGCGAAACAAATCACTATCAGCATAAGAACAAGACATACAGTGACTGGTTTATGAAGTTTCAAATTTAAATAAATCAGAAGGGGTAAGGAAAAGTCTATTATAAAAAAAACATTAAGTCTGTGTGGTGCTAGCTGAACGAGATACAGTGTGAGTTTTAGACCAGTCGGAATCCCAGATAGGGAAGGAAAATTCCTACAATAGGTCTCTTTCCCATGCAAGCTCAAGCTTATATTTAGGACGGTCTGGAGCAGAACGGGAGAGGACCTTGTAAATAACGGCAGCTTTGAGAGAAATAGTGTAATCTGGTGGAAAGGAATCTGAGGGGTTGGTATCAGGTAGGGAGCCACGTTGAGATATGAAGGTGGTTAGGGCAAGTTTAAGCGAGGGATATTGGGAAGAGTATGTGTTAGATAGATGATAGGATGTACGAATATCAGAAAAATCCAACAAATAATCATCAGTGAGAAGCTTATCAGAAAAGATAATGCCTTTGTCAATCCATTCTTTCCAAAAGAGTGCTTTATTGTTGAACTTTAGGGATTGATTACACCATAACGGAGTAAGAGAATGGAGTTGTGCTTGAGAAAGAAAAGAGCGAAATATTTATAGGGCAATTGCCCTTGAATGCTTGAGAATGGGCGCGAGGTATCGTTTGGGGGGTTGAGACAAACGGGTGGCTCTGAGAAAAGAGAACGGTGAAAGCTGCGCAATTCTATGGCACTCCAAGCTGTCACAGGAAGAGGGGGTGAATCTGCTAAAAAGGGCCATATTTGTTTTAAAGTAAAGGAAGAGTGGAAACGATTAAGGTTGGGAAAGTTGACCCCTCCCAAATTCTTTGGTTGCTGAAGGCGAAAGAGAGAAATCCTAGATTTGCGATTGTTCCATGAGAACTTACAGAGAATGCGATGGATAAGTGTAAAAAAAGTAAATGGGAAGAGAAATAGGAAGCATTGAGAGATAGAAATTAACATTGGGGAGAAGCATCATTTTAATAGTTGCTAATCTTCCCCACCAAGATAAAAATAATGGAGACCAACGGTCTATAAGCGAAGAAAGCTAAGTAAGAATATATTTGTGATTGATTTTAATAGTCTCTTTGATATTATTAGCATAAAGGATACCCAAACATTTAATACTCTTAGGGTTCCATTCAAAACCAGAACCTTGAAACATAAGAGGGAGACAAAATGTATTAAGGGGTGACACTTCAGATTTGTCAATATTCAACTTATATCCAGAGACTGAGGAGTATTCGTGTAATAAGGAGAAAAGTGCAGGTAAGGAGGTATCTGGGTTAGAGATATAGAGTAAGATATCATCTGCATATGCGGTAAATTTTATATCATTATTCTTATATACAAAACCAGTATAGGATGTGGAGCATCAAATTTGTCCAAGAAAGGGTTCTAAAGCTAAACCAAAAAGAAGAGGGGAAAGGGGACAGCCTTGTCTAGTGCCTCTTTGCAACAAAAAGTACGAATATTGAACTCCATTAAACCAAATAGAGGTAGAGGGGGCTGAATATAACAGATTAATAAATGCCACCTGAGAGTGCCGAACATAAAGTCCCAGCAAACTCTATCAAATGCTTTTTCAGCATCAAGGGTAATAGCGGCAAGTGGAGAATTCATTTTTGAAGCAAGATGAATATTATTAAGGAAAGTTCTCGAGTTATCCGTGATGGATCTGCCCTTAACAAAACCAGATTGATAAATGTTAATGAGGTCAGGAATGACAACGTTTAATCGGATAGCTAACATTTTTGCGTATATTTTCCAATCAGTGTTAATTAAAGAAATGGGCTGATAATGTTTGCAAAGAGATGGATCCTTATCTTTCTGAGGGAGTAAACATAACATTGCTTGTGTAAAAGAACCTTTGGATTCCCCCATGTAAAGAAAATTAGTAATCAATGAGAATAGATGTGGTAATAAGATATTCTTAAAGTGAAGGTAGAAACGAACAGTAAAGCCGTCGAGATTTATCTTTAGGTAAGAGAGTAATGGCATGGAGAATCTCTTTTACGGAAATGGGTGCTTCAAGGGAGGTGAGATCAATAAGGGCATTCGGAGATTTGGGAATAGTTTGGAAAAGGAATCAATTTAAGCAGAGGATGGTGCTGATTCAGGGGTATATAAAGAGGAATAATATTGAACAAAGCAGTTGAGGATCTTATCATCAGTAGAATGACAATTCCCATGAACATCAGTTGTAATAACTATTTTGGATTTTTGTTTTTTGATTTTGAGATAATTCGCAAGAGATTTACCGGCTTTGTTACGCCCACCATACATTTTTTAATTGAATTTAAGAAGATTATTGCAAGCCGCATCCCAAGAGTGTTTATTATATTGCATTTTTGCTTTGATAAGGGAAGAAAGTGCATCAACAGAATTAGAGGTGAAAAAAAGATGCTCTAACTCCTTTATTTGTTTAAGAAAAAGAGAAGATTGAGAGAGGGCTTTTTCTTCTTAAGAGAGACAAAATTGATAATATAACCTCTAGCAGCTGCATTGAAAGCATCCCAAATGAAGTGAAATTGAAAAGTTGAATTAAGGTTAGTTTGAAAAAATTCCTCCATGAAAAGAGTGAATTGCTCATTGAATTGGGAATCTAGAAGAAGAGAATTGTTAAAGCGCCAACGTCGGGAGCTGGGAATAGGTGAGGGGAGGTCAATCTCAAGTACAACAGGGGCATGATCTGAAATAAGGATAGAGCCAATTTCAGAAGTAGTCATAAGTTGGAAAGTGTGTTGAGTGAAAAAAATGTAATCTATGCGGGAGTGTGATGCATGTACGGGAGAAAAAAATGAGAATTCTAAGGTATCAGGGTGGGATATACTCCAGGAATCAATTAGACCTCTGGAAGATATAGCGTTATAAAAGGATTTCTGCATCTTGTAGGGAATATATCTAGTTTGAGACTTACGATCAACAAAAGGATCCATAAGTTGATTACAGTGCCACCAACAATTAAATCAGCAGTAACATGTGAAGAGAGGAGTATAGAGAAATCATTCCAGAAAGTTAAATCTACACCAGTGGGACCATAAACATTACAAAAGGATAGATGTGTATTATTAACCACTACATCCAAAAACAACCATCTACCATTGGTATCTAGCAACTGGATAGATAATGATTTATGAAACAAGATGATGACACCACTTTTGTTGTTCACTGATGGGGAACAGAAGATTTTGCTCACCCATTGTTTGCGTAGTGAAGGCAAGTCTTCAAGCGAAAGGTGAGTTTCTTGCAACAAAGCAACTTGACATTTCAATCTTGCTAAATGAGATATGACCCGCTGTTCCTTGACAGGGTTGCGGAGTCCTTTAACATTCCAAGAAATGACACGAAAACCATTCATCTCTGGAAGTCACAGAAAAGTAGGCGAGAAGATAGAAAAGAAGAACTGTAGAATAGTAGAATTAAGCAGGGGTTAATAATAGAAAGGAAAGAAAAAACAATTGGAAAGAAAATAACAATTGAGACATTAAAGCCCATAACCACCATGAAGAAAGGAGTAGGAGTGGGTAGAATGTATATGAATTGAGAAAAAGAGGAGAATCAGGAAATGAATAGCAAAAAGAAAAGGATATGAGATTAGCTAAATCGGAAGAAAATTGCCTTAAAGAAAGAGAAGAGAATGATAAGAAAAGGGAAATCCAGAAAAGAGAAAGAAGAGGAAAAGAGGGAGATGAAAAAGAGGTGATGAATAGAAAAGAGGAGAAGATAGGGAGACTATCTTTATAAGTCACTTTGGAGACGCAAGGATGGATTAAGCCATATTGAGCATTTGAGAATCGAAGCGTAGGTCTCAGGTCCAGGAATTCTTTTCATCGAGCAGCAGTTGGTTTGGAAACATCTTGGGTAAGGAATACTTTGTGACCAGACCAGAGCATCTGCTTGTGTTGTTTAGCTGAATGGAGAATTGTCATAAGGTCTGAGTACAGGAAGAAGTAAGCAATAATACCTCTGGGTTTAGAAGTAGAAGAAGAGTTTCTTGGTCCAAGGCGATGAGCCCTTTGAATATTAACATCCATGTGTTTAGGGAGACCAGTTATAGGAAGAACTTGGGTCTTCAGTAATTGGATGATGTCGGACCCTTCAGAACCTTCCGGAACACCATAAATATGCAGGTTATTGCGTCGATTGCGGTTCTCTAAATCTTCTGAGTTTTTCTTAAGTTGATCAACCTCCTTGGTAAGGCTAGCAACACTGGCTACAACATCTTGAGCATCGCTAAACTTTTGTTCCACATCCGACAGTCGCATATCCAAACTAGACCATTTGTCTTCCAGTCTCTGAAGAGTTGTGATGAATTCCGTCATGAATGGATGAATGAGACGAAGTTCCTCCATAATATCCTCAAGCGTAACGGGAGGCAGAGATTTTGATGGAGATGGAGGGGCATTTTTAAGATGTTTACCAGTTGTTGCAGGGTCTTTACGTGTGCCAGAAGTGGCTCCATGAGTCCTAGTGGTATGTTAAGGTTACAATTTAAAGGAAGATACCAGAGAGGCAAGACAAGGGCAGAGGAGGAGCCAATCGCCAGCAGCATCAAGAAACAATGACAAGGAAGAAGTTAATTCAGTGCAGCAGACAGTCAAACCAAACTCTGACAGAGGATGGAGGCAAAAAAACTTTGAATTTTGGAGCCAAGAGAAGCCAGCTAAAATGACTAAATAAGCTCCATGAAATGGAATGCCCAGCAGAAATAAATGAAACTCAGCAGCCACATTTTCACAGGAAAAACAGCACAGATAGAGTCTGAATCCATGTGGCAGATGCGTAACTGAGGTAAATTGCGAGAAGCAAAAAGAAGAAACCTTGGATGCTTCAGAGTTCAATATAACAAGTCCAGAGAAGAAGAATAAGGTTCAACATGAGTGGCAGCAAAGGAAGAAGCCATAAAATATGAGCAGAAACAGCAGCGAGGGAAAAACGCTTCGTAGAAAAAAAACGGAAAACAAAATGGCTGCCACTAGTCAGGGGGAATCAATTTAGCAGATTAAATCACGTAAAATGCCATATTTTGATAAGTAAGTAATTCTTTTATTGCGTGATTAATAAAAATCTTTGCAATTGGTATAAAAGGTGCTTGTCTTGAGCACTTTTGCAAGATACGTAAAATAGAGAAGGATAAAAAGAATACATTTCATTACAATCACATTCAAATAAAAATATTTCAAGATTTGGCAATGTTAATAAATTTGTAAATAAATATGTAATTAAAAACCCAAGGTTCCTGTGAGGCACTGTCAGTGTGTGGTTTCTTTGCTTACTATAGTGGAGGGAAAAGGACACTGTCAAGCATTCGCAGTGAAAGTTCTTTTCATGTAAAGGTTTTTCACAGGTCATGAAGTAACGGCTGGATTTAGTGCAGTATTTACTGATTTCATGAAACGAACCAATCTACAGGCTAATTGAATGTCCTCCCCGTTAAAGCATGCCAACAATACCTGTCAACGGGTTCGCAAATGTCTTTGGTTCCACGGCTGTGTTACTTATCTCCTTCGTACACTGTCTAGAGCCTTGCAGCTGCATAACAAGTGCAAAACATCCTCTTTTGGTTCTTCGCAGAGTATGCACTTTGTGTTGGATTCTAAGCTTTTCCATGGGGGAAGATTTTTTTTGATGGTATTACCCCCATTCTCAACCGCAAGAAGCATTCTTTCGCTGCCCTTGAGAAACCAGTGCCTAAATAGGCCTGTGTTTGGGGCCTGGTGTAGCTCTGAATCACGAACCACCCGTGAGTCCTACTTGTTAGTGCTGCTTTATCTTCTTCCAAAGATTGATAAGAAAGCATGCCCATAGGTGGAGGCTCACTTCCGACGATGATATCAGCCATTTTTACCACGATAATCCGCCGCGGAGTCTGCACTTTCTTCACGAGCGCTGCTCGCCGGCTCGGAGCTCCTCAGGGTGCGGCCATCTTTGTGTGCCACCAATTGTTTTTTAAGAGAATTCATATCTGTTTCTCCTTGGGGAGACTCCTGGAATAATGCAATCTGGGATTTCATTCTAGATATATGACCATAGAAGAAGAGTATAGGTTATCCAATCCATTATACTTGTAGAAAATAGAACAATATTGGAGACTAAAAAACAAAAAGGAGATCATCTGATGAACATTATATAGAGATAAACAGAAAATATGAAATGAATAGTCTAGAAAGGAAGTAAGGAAGAAGAACAGAAGAACAGAAGAACAGAAGAAGAAGAGCGAAGTGAGGAAAATGTGGAAAAGTCAAGGTAAGTACAAAGAGTGAAGGGAGCAAGAGGGGGAGTACCAAACTCCTCATTTTAGGCAAATAGTGAAAGGTAAAAACTGCAAGGACTTTAACCATTTTGAAAGAAGAAAACAGAGAACCAGGAACATGGTGGAGACCAGTGACAGCGACCAACCAGGTATCTGTCCTCCCAGAATAGAAAAATAATGATAAAGATAGGAAGAAGTAAAAGACTGGACACACTTTTATTATAATATAAAGAGTAACAGAGAGAGATGGAGACGAGGAGACAGAGAGACAAGACAAGAAGAAAGCAAGACAGAAACAATAAACTAAGAGATGTGCTGAGGAGCGCCCACCCACCAAAGCAACCATTAGATACATACACAATGTTGTCTATAGACATATGGGGTTGAAAAGACAAGTGGTCACAGGACATGCCAATCCAACCTCGGAGACATGCATGAGATCCTTAAAAAAAGGAGAGGAGAATACTATCAGAACCAAAAGAAGACTAGGTAACAGCAAAAAAGTATACACATTTAACTGTAAAGGTTTATAAAAATGTATATGGTTTGCCAAAGCCTACTGCCTCTTTTTATGAACACAAATACATTTTTTCAAGTCTTCTGGGTTTTCAAAGTATGATATCTGTCCTTATCTGTGATTTTAAATAAACAGAGATGGATGAGGCCATATCGCGACTTCATGGATTTCAAACAGGGCATAGATCAAAATAATATTTCCTTCTGAGAACCGATAAATGAGCTACATCCTGGGTGATAAAAATCCGCTGCCCTATCCAAGTAATTCGTTTACAGTTATAGGTGGACAGAACTGTAATTAAATCTGAGAATTGCAAGGAATAGGCAGTAAAACCTTGCAGATGAGTGAAAGATGACTTGGATGTTAGTCCAACACAGTGAGCTCTTTGTATGTCAAAGGATGGACAGTCCTTCACCCCGAAATAAATTTATAAAGAGTGAGTTACAGCAAGTAAATCATATCAGAGCCCCCTGGCTTTCTGTTACACCATAGGTTCTAAGATTTTTACACCAATTACGGTTTCCAAATCTTTGGTGTGTTTTTTGAGTCGCAATATTTACTTAGCCATAAAGTTCACTTTTGCAGTATGTTAGAACCGGCTGTCTCTAGTTGGCAGAGGTATGAATTTCTGACAAATAGGGACACACCTTTTCTAGTCAGGGCAAGGGGATCACACCCTTTGATAACCCCTGATCACCCCCTTGGTAGCTTGGCAGAGCAGACAGGCTTATCTCAGAGGATGTGTGTTAAGCATTTATGACCACATACAGTAATAAAGTGAATACACTACAAATGGACACGACACAGTAGTATTATAAAAATAAGGACTTTTTATATAAGGCTTAGCACAAGACCAAATAACGACAAAAAAATACCACAATCTCAATAAATACTCTTGGAAGGAAAATAATAGTTCAAGTGTAGTTTCTTCTTAGCACAAACTTCTTTAGTATCAAAAGCAACTCTTCTTCTTTAAAACACAGTTCTTGGCAACAATGTAACCCACACGGGAGTCACACGACGTCGAGGAAAAGTTAATCCAAAGGGTTCGGCGTCGACCGCGAGGAGCGCTACGTCGAGCCCGGAGTCGCACAGACCCCCACAACACAGTACTTTGGAAAAGCGAAGCACACGATGATCACGAGATGCCCGGTGTCGCGTCTTCGGCGTCGATCCGGCCTCGGAGTCGGGGCGACCTGCAGCGGCTTAGACAGATGTCAGGCAGGAGCAGCGCTCACGAGGCGAAGCAGGATACGGCGTCGTCGTCAATGTCGATGATGAAGTTGCAAGAGTGAGCAGCGCTCACGGCGTCGAGAGGGCACGAAGTCGATGCGATCAGCAGCGGTGCAGACACGAGGTCACTTGGAGCTGGAGCCGAACTCACTACTCACTGGCGTTGCTGCTGGCGTTGATCGGGCCCGGCGGCCGGCGTCAAGGAAGCGAGACACTGGAGCGGTTACTCACGATGTCGAGCTGGATTCGGCGGCGTCCGTCGGCATCGAGATTGCTGGTTTCTTTCAGAGGTGCTGGATTCTCAAGTTCCAGCAACAAGCACTTTTTAGCAGATGAAGTCCTTTAGCCCTGTGACTTCAACAGGAGGCTGGCACTCTTCCAGCCCTTGGAGATTTTCTTTAGCAAAGCTTGGTTCCTTGGCAAAAATAAAGAAGCACTGCAGGATTCCCCCCAGCAAACAGCACACTGGCAGAAGGAGTAGGCAAGTCCTTGGATCAGCAGGCTTCTTGTCCTTGGTTCAGGTTTCCTTGTCAGAAGTGATCTAAAGTCTTGGTTCAGGGGTCCTTCTCTTATACCCCTTTTTGGCTTTGATCCCTTTGTCCATGCAGGGGAATTTCCCAACATCCTGGGTTTGTTGTGGGTGTAGCCAGGCAGAGGCACCTGGCCTATTCACTGTGCAGGGCTGGGTCCTCAGACGCCCAGCAGGAGGTGGAGCCAGCATTGTCACTGGCAGGAGCAGAGCTATCGGCCTCCTGGTAAGAGGTGGGGCCAGGATTGTCCCTGGCAGGCACAGAGCCATCAGTCGCCCGGCAGGAGGTGGAGCCAGCATTGTGTCAGGCAGGGCAGGCTATCAGGAGCTACTCTTCCCCTACTCTGAATGCAAATGTCCCACTCATCCCACACTGACTCATTCAGACCTCTGGAGCCACCCAGCTCCTGTCACACACACACATCAAACCAGCAGAAACCAGAAATAGTTAGACAAGAAAATAGCCACTTTCTAAAAGTGCTATTTTCAAACCAAGAGTCCAAAAACCATCCACACAAACGGATGCATGATTAAACCCCGAGTTCAGGGATACCAAACTCGACATTGCACCATGCTCCCCGAGCCAGCTACGATTATAGCATTAATAATCCTGGCAGCCCATTCTAACTAATGGAGAGCAGGTTACCTTACAATAGTGAAAAACGAATATGGCTGTAATTCACTATTAGGACATGCCAACTTGGTCAGGCTTATCCTACTTTATACTTACAATTCACCCTGCCCGTGGGCCTACCATAGCAGTGACTAACATGAAGTTAAGGGAAGGTTTAGGGACTGGCAAGTAGGTGTACTTGCGCAGTCAGCGTGACAGTACCAGACTGCACGTAGGTCTAGCAATGGCAGACCTGTAGACATACTTTTACTAGGCCGCTCTTGTGGGTGGCACAACATGTGCTGCAAGCCCACAAGCAGTATTTGTATTTACAAGCCCTGGCACTCCTGGTGCACTAGACTAGGGACTGACAGTAAACCAAATAAGCCAAACATGGAATTCAATCAATACAGCAATTTTACATAGGGAGCACTTGCATTGTGGCACTGATCAGCAGTGGCACAGTGCCCAAAGCATTATACCAGCAAAAACATCGTAAACAGAGGAGGCAAACAGAAAAAAAAATGGAGGAGAGACTCAAGCCAATGATGTCAGGTCTAACACAGTAACATCCTGGGTATCACCGATCCATTGTTCAATTTCAGATATCCTAGCATCAAGGTTGCAGAATTTCATAAAACTCCACCAAAAAAGCATGAAGGAAAAACAAAGTCCTGAAAAACTCCACCACATATTTCAAATTAATTTATGGTGCTCACTTGCCACCGCAGAGGTGGTAGGAGAAAGCTCCTCAAAATGGCATCCCATTCAGCTCAGCATGAGGAGCGGCATTGCCTTGTATGAGTACAGACAAAGAGCATGACTTGGTCTGAACACGTGCCTCTCCTCTGCTACTCTGGGGCAGCCGCATGCCTGTCTCTGCTCAAAATAGGCAGTGAAGCTGACAAACTGGGTCCTGATGCTGAGAGAGTGTTGGGAGGCTGCAGTGCACACCCCCAGAAAGGTCTACTTTCAATTTTTCTCTCACAAGAGATTACAATGGACAGCGACAGAAGTGTAAGGGGCACACAGGCCCTCTAGTAACTCAGAGCACCTTGTCAATATCTTAGAATGAATTTCCATGGAAAGCACATTCATGTTTTCACCCCCTTGCCCCTCAGATAGGCTGTCATCTCAGAAGAAATTTAGATGATTGATGTGAAAAAAAATGTTTGTGTGCGCATACATGTCTGCATTGTTACAAATAGGGGTGGGCGGAAGTCGCGTAAGATAAGGAGATTGAACCAATCTCCGTACCTCTCTGCAAATTTCCATTACGTGACACCCGTCCACCGCCCGCCCGCAGTATTAAACATTTATTAAAGCCTGCGCATGCACATTCCTCGCCAGGAATGTGCATGCTCAGGCTCCGCCGCATGCGCAGTTTCAAGAAGAAGGAGCGATAGACCAGGAAGATGACCCTGGGATAAAGTAAGTGTTATTAAATCTTATTTTAGGCTTTAATAAATGTTTAATATTGTGGGCGGGAGGCGGACGTGAGGCTGGCGGGAGGCGGGCGGCCAAACTTCCGTTCCGCCCCAGAGTGTGCGGAGATTTGCCCCGTTTCTCCGCCTTCTTTGCGGAAGGCGGAAGGGGCAAATCTCTGCCCATTCCGTTGGTGGGACGGAAATGTCCGCCCACCCCTAGTTACAAGTTAAAGGCACTGATCTTGACCCGAGTGAGTACAATTGCCATGTGGCACAATTATAATGGAGTCAGTGTTACCACATTCAGATATATGTTTGAAAGTCAATCAGCAGGAGAACATGGACTGGAAAGGTGGTCAGCATACAACTCTGTCCAGCTACTTTTGAAACACTTTATTTTTTTCTACACACATTCCGACAAGAACAGGATGAGTTGGGATTGAGCATGGGGTGAGTTTATGCGTTTGGACATTAGGAACCCCCTGTCAATACGATTACTCACTAAACTTGCATCCATCTTTTATTTTATTACTCTCTTCATATATCCATGCCCTGATGAAACCAAAAAACGTACAAGCTACATAATGTTAGGGAAGTGAGGGAGGATACCTGGGCCAGGCAGATAATGAGATCATTATGTGACTGAACTAACCCAACAGATGGAACACCCAAGATGTGGGGACTGTGTGCTGGACCAATTAGAATCTATAGTATAGATATATTTGTGATATTTGAAATATCTCTTAATGTATGCTTGAGAAGTATGTGGGATGGGAACATCTCTTTTAATACAATCATGTTTTGCCTTTCTTTTTTTATACAATATTGTTTGCTTAATTTTCTACTCTTAACTTTATATTTGTATGAACGAAGAGGCAGTGTCACACACCTGCTCTGCTCGAGGAAGATCCTCCCATTCCCCGCCATCACTGATCAAGGATTGTACAGGAGGATGGGAGAAGGTTGTGGATGAACTTGCCGTGGACAAAGGGTTTTTGTTGAGAGGCACAAGGCTAAGTCCTCCCGAGAAGTTTAAGAGCCAAAATTATGCATTTAGCCCATGATGGACAACAGGCAATTGTTAAGACAAAAGGGAGGCTTTAGAGAGATTTTTGGTGGCCCTCACTTGATCTTGATGTTGAGTGTATGATAAGAGATTGCGTTGAATGTGTAGCTTCTGACAAGAGGCTCAAGACCAGTCAGTTGCCCATGGTGTGCAGAACACTGTCCAAATATCTTTGGGAGGAGCTTGCAATGGATATTTTTGGCCCCATAGGAGGTGAACATGTTACTCCCTATTTCATTGTATAAATGGAATTATATTCTAGGTGGTTTGAAGTATAATGTGTGCAGGACATCTCATCTTCAGCAGTTATCAGATTTCTGGAAGGTGTGTTTAAGAGAGAGAGTTTTCCCAGGTACATACTTACTGACAATGGGGTACAATTCTGCTCTTGTGAGTCAGATTCGTATTTGCAAGGTTGTGGTAATCTTCACAAGAAATCGGCTCTTTATCACCCTGAGACGAATGGTTCTATTGAGAGGGTCATTCAAACTTTAAAGGAAGGTATACAGCTTACAAGAGTGAATGGTTTGGGTTGGAAGAAGGAGTTATCAAGTAGACTGTTGGGCTATTGTTTTCTCCGCATGGCTCCATCTGAAGACCCCTTTTGAATTGTTCACTGGAAGGTCCCTGTCTACGTGTGTATTTCCTGGTTGGATGCAATAGAGCAAGGTTGTGTTGACAATACCCCTGGTGAATGGAGAGGGAGAGGGATTTTTATTCAACGCAAGAGGAAAGAAGATTTTGACTCCCACAAGTGTGTGGGGAATATTGATGTTCGTGTGGGTAATTTTGTCAAAGTGAAAGCACCTAGAGGTTGTGCTGATTGGTCAGAATTCACAAGAGAATTACAAGTAATCAAATGTTTAAAGAATGCTGTTAAGGCATATGATGGTCGCATTTGGAACAAGAGTAGGGCTGCTGTTATACAGCATCCATACGTTTCTTCTGACAAATCAACTTTTAACTCACAACCAGGTGGAAGATGAGTTGGTGATTCAGGTTCACAAGGTTCTTTTCGGAGTGCTCCCTTAGTTCACAGGAGAAGCACTAGGGAGATCAGGAAACCTGCTTATCTCAAGGATTTTGATGTGTAGAGGTGATTCATGGATATTGACTTTGCTTTACATGTTTTCAGATAAAGCTTCACCTTTTTCCACTTATTACATTATGTTATGTTATGTTATGTTGTAAAGGCTTTTGTAGAGCGCACGGCTACTCAAAAAGAGTGTCCCGGCGCTTTTAGTAAGGAGGGCTACAGTATACTAACATAACACATTAAAAAAGAAAGTATCACAGACAGAAAGAACACAACAAGCAAAAAGGCCTACTGGGTAAACAACCAGGTTTTGAGGCCCTTTCTAAAAGCAAGTAAGCTGGTGGCTCCCCGAAGTATAAGCGGCAGAGAGTTCCACATCTGTGGCGCCAGTAGTCCAAAGGAGCGACCTCCCAGGCGCGCTCTCTTCACTCGTGGAACAGTCGCCAAAAACAGGGATTCTGACCTCAGAGAACGAGCCGGACGGTAGAAGGCAAGTCTCTTTTGGAGGTACTTTGCTCCCGTCGCATGGAGGGCCTTGTAGGTCAGGGTCAAAGCCTTAAAGGCGATCCGCTTGCGGATTGAGAGCCAATGCAGGGTCTGCAACAAGCCCGCTGCACTATTCAAGCCAAAAATCGCTCTCGCCGCAGCATTCTGCACAACTTGGAGCCGCTGTAGCAGGTACTCTGGCAGGCCCAGGTACAGAACGTTTGAGTAATCTAGCCTAGAGCCTATCAGGGCCTGCACAGTCAGCTTCCTGTGCTCCTCCGATAAGAGGGGAAGAAACCTCCGCAGCATCCTCAGGAGGCCGAAGCAAATGCCCGACACCCCCAGGATCTGGGACTTCACAGTCAACCCCTTGTCCATCTTGACCCCCAAGTTCTTAGCCATTTGGGATGAACAAGTTGGGGGGAACATATTAATAGGCCACCAAGCCTGCCAGTCTGGCTCCGTGTCACACCCAAAGAAGAGTACCTCAGACTTATCGGAATTGCACTTGAGGCTGTTCAATTGAAACCATTGGAACACAGCCCCAAGGCAATCCCGGATACTCTCCCCATCAAAGTCTCCTCCTCTCTTACACGAGAAGAGGAGCTGGGTGTCGTCTGCATAGGATACGATCCGGGCCCCGAACGACTCCGCCAACGCCGCCAAAGGGGTCATGAAGATATTAAAGAGGGTCGGGCTCAGAATAGAGCCCTGAGGGACCCCGACTCCCAGAGGCGGCATCACGGCGGAATCTGGCGAGGCCCAGACCGTTTGCCGGCGGCCGGCTAGAAAGGAGGAAAACCAGCTGAGCACCGTCCCCCGTAGACCAATCTCACAGAGTCTTGTGAGAAGGCCATCATGGGGGACGGTGTCGAAAGCCGCCGACAAATCCAGCATCACCAGCATGGCTTTGCCCCCAGTATCCAGAACCCCTTTAATGGTTTCTGAGACCTCGAGGAGCGCAGTCTCCGTGCTGAGATTTTAGTGAAAGCCCGACTGGGTGGCATGCAGAATCTCATTTGTCTCTAGAAAATTGGACAGCACCGTCTTCACGTGCTTTTCCACAATTTTCATGAGAGCCGGCAGCAGAGAGATAGGCCTGTAGTTGACTGGGGCCTTTGGATCCAGACCAGGCTTCTTGAGCAGCGGGATGACCATTGCCTGCTTCCAAGCCTGCGGAACCACTCCCTGGCTCAGCGAGAGATTCAGTAACGGGTTAGCCAACGGATTAATCACCTCGGCCAATTTCGCCAGAATTTTAGCAGGGCACGGGTCCAGGGGCGAGCCCGATTTCAAGTTGCCCATAAGTGCTAAAGAGGCGGGCGCAGATATATGTGGAAACACGCCCAGCGTCAAGCCTGGCGAAGCTGGGGGAGATCGGTTAGCCTCAGAGTTAATCAGCCCCGCGGGTACAGCCGATGGAAAAGAATCCTGTATAAGTTGGATCTTGCTAGTAAAAAAATTAGCAAGATCAGAGGCCCAGGAGTCAGAAGGCCTCTCCTCAGAGGTGTTAGACCGTGGAGATAAAAATTCTCTAACTATAGAGAAAATCTCCTTACAGGAGTTGGAGGCAGCTTCTATCCTCCCTGCCAGGTAGGCTTTTTTACCCAGGCGAATGTCCCGGTGATAGTCCTTAACCGCCCTCTTATAGGTCAGCTTAGCCTCCGAGTCATATTTTACCCGCCAGGCTCTTTCAGCCACCTTGCACTGCTGCCGCCTAGCCGACAGTGCTGCGGTGAACCAAGGGGCGGAAACCCGTTTTGGAGTAAGACGGGGGGCCAATTCCGGGGCAAGATCGTTAAGCCTGTCTGAAAGCCATGCCTGCAAGGACTCCAGATCCTTAGACAGGTCGCCAGAGCCATTATGCCCTGTATTCTACTTTGTTTAACTTTGTACATTTCTCATTTACTATCTGTATACTGAAAAAGTTAGCAACGATGATTGTTGATCTCACATCACCTAACAATACCACTGCTACCTTGGGGAAAGAGTTATAGCTCTTGGTTTGTATGCGTGGTAGGTTTGAGTTTGGAGCCGAGGAAAAGTAAGCAAAGGAGACCTCCATTCCTCAACCAATCAACGCTGATTAGAGAACCTTTGGCTGACCAGTGCTTCGCCGACTCTCCCCTTTTGAATTGGAGGGCCATATGTTAGGTTGTGCTATAGGCACTCGGTGTAGCACAGCAGCTCACTCCGAAAGGAATATTTTGGCACTTGCTACTCAGGAACGGTACAGTGAAATTAAAACATCCATGTCTTTAGAGGGTTTTTTTTTTAAATGGGGAGGGTCTGTACAGGTGTGAATATGCAGAGGAAGTGTGTTCCAATGAAGTGGGGCAAGGTAGGAGAAGGATCTGCCTCAGAATCTGGAAGTGTGTAAGTGTGGGATCCTTAATAAAGCTTTATTTGCAAACCTAAGCAGTCTGGTAGGTTGGAAGTGGCAGACTGTGAAGTACAGGTAGGTAGATAATGAATTATTAAGTGCCTTCTGTGACAAGCAACATAGCATGAAAATGGCCCGGTTATCGAATGGGCATCCACTGTAAGGCTTGCAAAATGGGCGAGGCAGAGGAGCATGAGAAGAGGTTGCAGATCAATGAAAGCCACAGTTTTCTACACTACTTGAAGTTTGGACAGCAGTGTGCCGTTAACTGCCACTAGCAGTGCAGTCCCATAGTCCAGGTGACTCGTGATTAGTGCCTGGACTAGGAACTTTCTTGAAGTGGAAGGAAGCCAAAGAAAGACATTGAAGGCACAATGTTCCCAAACAGGGGCCGCAGGTCACACTGTCCCGGTCTTTCAAGGATAAAGTTTGATCAAGCATGATACCAAGATCCTGTACTACCTGTTTTGGGCATGGAGCTAGACCAAAAGCAGTGGGACAACAGTCTGCCAACCAGACCTCCTGAATCTTACCGAATAGCACTATCACTGTTTTCTCGTCATTCAATTGGAGGCAGTTTTAGTCATCCAATCAGAAATTTTTCTCACCCAGTTCACAAACCGTGATTGAACTTTTTCAGGATTTTGCCCAAAGGATGTGAGTAGTTGGATGTCGTCAGCTTATGATATGATCTCAAGTCTGCATGATCTTACAATTTACGCCGGTGGGGCTACATTGATATTAAACAATTTGGGGCTCAGGGAGGAACCCTGTGGGACTCCTTTGTTGACCAACAGTGTTCAAGACTTTCAGAAGTCAGAGAGATGGTTTGGGTTCAATTAGCAAGAAAGTCCATGAGCCAGTGCAGCGATTTAACATATATTCCTGCATCATTCAGTCTGCACATTAAGATTGAATGAGAAATTATCGAAGACTGCAAATAGGTTCAGTAATACCAGCATGACTGGTGTGCATGCGTCTAGAGACAGCCTGATGGTATCATTAGTGTGGCCTCCGTGATACGCATCTATCTGAAACCTGATTGTGAAAGGTACAGGATCTTGTGCTCTTCTAGGAACGGTGCAAGTTATTTATTTATGTGGCTTTCTAGAGTCTTTCCTAGCAAAGGAAGCAGCGAGATCGGTCAGTAGTTGGAAAGAATTTCTGGATTTGAAGTTTTTTTTAGAATTGGAGATAGTTGGGCATCTTGTGAACCCCTGACCATAAGGGATACCTTGCAGAAGACAGTAGCGTCAGGGTAGAGTCTGCTCTCTTTGCCAAGCCAGTGCAAGAGTGTCAGCCTATCAGAGCTAAGTTCTCACCTCAGTAACAGTGCAGCAGGAAGAAGATGCAATGACTGAAATGTTAAAGGTACAACATGCATCTGAGGCTGTGGCAGCGACAACAGTAACAGATATTGGAGCAACACCAGCAGTATTATGGGGAAAATTCAGATAACGCTATTTCATATATCATTACTTATTCAGCCCTGATGGGTTGATGGAGAGTGAAGTGGAAGGAGACTGTGCCTCAGTAGATCTTGTAGGCAAGTTTTTTCCCCACTGATACTCTTGTGTTCCATGTAAGATCTTGAACATACCATAAGGTGGTACTGACTTCCTGTGTTCAATGTGCCTAATCTTGATGCCTTCTACTTTAAATGTGTACTTTTTGAGTATGGTCTGTATCATAGTGCTTTTCTTCTCAAGTGAAAGCACTGACTGGACAATGATTTATTAACTGTTGTGTGACGGATTGAGTCTGAGGTTCTACCATCCACCTCCTCCTTAAGTAGGTCTTGTGCTTATCAACTTTATTGCCCTACTAGTGTAAGGGTAAAGTGTTAAAGGGGTGAACTTGGTGCATCGTTTTTGGTTCACCAGATAGGAAAAGTTCATATACATCAGTGGTAAAATGCTATGTTTTTTTACAATTGGAGCTTAGGAACCCCTGGCTGTCCTAAGACTTCCTGAAATAGTTCCTACACATGCCTTGCTTGTCTCATTTATTAATCTTACTCCACCTTGAATGTAGTAAGCAACCCATGCTTAATGCAGAGCAAGTTTCTGCTGATCTATTTATGACTCTCCGGGGCAGCGCTATGATGTTTGTGATCAAGGGCTGGCTGGCCTATAAGGCAATCAGGCAGTGCCAGAAGGGCTGGTCTGACAGATCAGTGTATAGGCCTTGTTTCTGCTGTTTTGGGGCTTTTTTTATGGACTTGAGGGAAGATTTTGCTGTTCATTTCCCTGATATGGCCACAAACATTACCTGCTGCAAGTATGAAAGCATACAGACTTCAATACCTTACAAAACACCTACACAACATCTCTTCTCGAGTTCAAAACTGTCCCGATTTGAAAATGTGGGCGACTTTTTTAGACATCTGATTTGCTAATGTGTGCCATTATGATTATGGTGCCAGAGCTTATTATCTGCATTAGTCTGATGTGCGATTTGGCATCCTCCACAATGTGAAACACGGCAGTATTCAATCACTTAGCCAACGGATGACACCCTCCATTATGTCTTCATTGTTGGCCACGTATATTTTTATTTATTTATTTTGTAATGCAGTTTTATATAACACAGACTTTACCTAAAGGTGTCAGATTGCTCAACAACAGAACAAAGTACATTACATCAGGAGAATAACATACTAACAAGTTACGAATACAGTCAGGATAATTAAAAAGGTCAAGATAAAATAAGAGGTTCAAGAAATAGGCTAATTCAGGTATAGAAAACATATCTACGTATTTACAGTAGTGTGCTCAAATAAATGGCAAGCAGCCTTGAGGGACACGAGAGGGAGTTGAATTGAGCGTGGAATTGTCTTGGGAAGAGAAGAGATATAAGATCTCTTTTTAAGGTCTTTATAGAGGCTGTGGTTCAGAGGGATAGAGGAAGTGAGTTCCATGTTCTAGCCACATTGCTTGAGAAGGATTGAGCCATAAATCTTTCACTTTTTAAAGTAGGGGGCTCAAGCAGTAGCTTGTCAGCATTGCGTGAAGGTCTAGGGCCACCTTTTATCTTTCTATATCATAAATGTGTGCAAAATTAAAATCACAAGTGAAGTGTTGTTGGCCGCGACATCATCTGTGTGAGTCCACCATTTCATTGATTCCTTAAATTTCCCCTTTTAACAAACCAGGTAACTATTATTGTTTGCGTCTTAGGCTCTCAGCTGCTAAACTGTTTCCACCTCTTCTCCTTACTTTTGCTTGCATTGCTTCTTCTTATCAAGGGCCAACACATATCTGTATCCTCTC
Organism: Lissotriton vulgaris; assembly: GCF_964263255.1. Classification (NCBI taxonomy): domain Eukaryota; kingdom Metazoa; phylum Chordata; class Amphibia; order Caudata; family Salamandridae; genus Lissotriton; species Lissotriton vulgaris. The sequence continues at coordinate 321,820,938 of NC_141699.1, read as the reverse complement.
CCTGTTCACCATTTCCCCCTTTTGTGATCCCTGGCTCAGCATTCCCTTGTCTTCCCTTCCCTGATTCCAATCCTACACACTCTATATGACCCATTTGTGCTCTACATCCACACACTCAGTCTGAAACATGCCTTCATGGTCTCAGAGCAGTCAGGGACTGGATGGATCATGCACAATATATGTATGTTAAAACACTCACTCTGCCAGCACTGTCTTTGAAATCTGAACTGATATGTCCTTCCCACATCAGGGGAATGGGTTATAGTAAAGCATGCACATTATCACCACTATTGTCTTTGCTGTTTCATTACTATCCCTCTATACCAAGTTAGTAAAATATATTATTATGAAACGTTATCTTGCTTACTACTATTACGTATCTACTCCTATGACAAGGAACTCTTGGTGACAACAAAACATATTACATTGATAAATACTTGCTAAACATTTTAGCCATTAGTGGACATTAAGGTACGCCAGGCACGCAACGCCCATTGGGCTGAATGGGCTTCAGTCCCCGCCCCGTCGTGTGTCTCAGCCTGAGCTGCTGCAGCTGTGTGCTCGGCTGGGCAGTGTATGGAGTCTTCTCTCTGGCACACCCACGTTTTTCACAGGACTTTAAAGACCATTTGCATATTTACATACCTTTGTAAACTAGTTACAAAGGCTTAGATTTTTTTTTGGTTCCAGTACACCCTGTGAACCCACTCTGCCTATTCCTTACACTGTATTTTACATTTACTGCTGTAGTGTGAGAAGGTATTTCATGAAAAGGAATACAAAGTAGGGTTGCTTGCCAAAAGAAAAATGCCAGCCATGTGTTGTTTAAAGAGACTGCAAAAACCTTGTCTTGACACTAAATAGGGTTATAAATAAAAAAGAATGTATTCATTTTTTTTAATGTGACTTCTCTTTCTTTGTTCCCTTTAATTATTAGTCATGGATCATTCAGGCAGCCCTAGAACACAACTAAAAGTGCTATCTATTTATATTTGCTGTTCAAAGTATACAGAGCTAAGTGGTAAAAATATGGTTTTAGGTGACTGCTTATTTTTGTACTATTTGGGACATCAAAATATTAAGCTGGCAACCCTAATCATGAGACTGGAAGTTTGTTGCTTGATCAGCACATTATTTATTTCCTCACCCTCGATCCCTGGCCAGATCCTGCCGGTGCTCAGCACCAATAGTTAGTAAAAGCAGGTGCCAAGAAGGGTCCCTATCAAGCTCTCCATTTTCACCCTCACACTCAGCCTGACAAAAAAATATTAACTCTGCAGCAGTTCACTGTTTTGATGTAACTTTTATTTTTTGCAGTTCTGTATTGCTAAACTTGAAGCGCTTTACATGAGCACAACAAGGACATCTTAATTTATTTTTTAGTAGACACAGACAATTAAGTGATTTGCCCAGGAATGCAGGATGTTGAGCCGACGCTGAGACTCAAACCTGCTTCCTCAGCTCCATAGTTGGCAGCTCAAGCCATTACTCCACAACCTCTTGCACAAGAACTAAAGCATTTGCAACATTGTATACAACAATCCCATAGTTCTATGTATGCATGTAGTATATTTATCTTATGTAACTAACAATTTTTGACACCGCCTGCCACCGCACACTACGCGCATGCCTCCACGCCGCAGGGAACTGAGACAAGGCTCTGGATTGGACCACCTCCTTCCTCTCCCGCAGAGCCCAGAGTGTCCGCCTACCCTCATTCCGTTCCAAAGCCTCTAAGATCATCTGCGGTGTACCCCAGGGATCCTCCCTCAGCCCGACGCTGTTCAACATTTACATGGCCCCGCTCGCACACCTAGCCCGACAGAAGAACCTCAACATAATCTCCTACACCGAGGACAGTCAGCTGATCCTCTGCCTCACCAAGGACCCCATAACCGCCAAATCCAACCTCCACGAAGGAATGAAGGCTGTCACTGACTGGATGAAGACCAATCGTCTGAAGCTGAATTCGGACAAGACGGAGGTTCTCAGCTTCAACCCTTCAGCCTGGGATGACTCCTGGTGGCAGACGGCACTAGGGGCAGCCCGACACCCACCGACCATGCACACAACCTGGGAATCATCCTCGATTCAACGCTCTCAATGACCAAGCAATTCAACGCCATCTCCTGCTCCTGCACCAACACCCTCCACATGCTCCGCAAGATCTACAGATGGATCCCGACAGATACAAGAAAGACAGTCACCCAGGCCCTCGTCAGCAGCAGACTCGACTTAGGAAACGACCTCTACGCTGGAGCCCCAACCAAGCTCATCAAATGAGTGCATTGCATCCAAAACGCCTCGGCACGGCTGATCCTCGACGTACCACACCATGGCCACATCACCCCCCACCTGAGAAACATGCACTGGCTCCCCGTCAACAAAAGGATATCCTTCAAGCTCCTCACCCACGCACACAAGGCACTCCACAAGACTGGCCCAGCCTACCTCAACAGATGGCTCTCCTTCTACATCCCCAACCGCCAGCTACACTCCGCCGAACTCTCACACGCCACCGTCCCCACATCCGAAGAACAACCACCGGTGGGAGATCCTTCTCCCACCTCACCACCAAGACATGCAACACCCTCCCACTGAGCCTATGACAGACCCAAGACCTGCTGACCTTCAGGAGGACACTCAAGACCTGGCTGTTCGATCAGTAGCGCCTCTCCACAGCGCCTTGAGACCCTCGCGGGTATGTGGTGCGCTTTACAAATGATTGATTGATTGACAAAGCCAATAGTCCTGCTAGTTGTAGGTGTAATGTTACTTATGTAGAGACAATAACAGAAGCAGCGAATTACCAGTCGGGCGGCACAATATACTGAGCACAGATTTTTAGCAAAAATGTTTTAAGCCACGCCAATAATTATATCGCCCCTTTGAGTGATCCCCTGTAGGAAGCTGTCTCTGTATATACTATACAAAAATGAGGTATAGTGTGTACTGTGTACAGTAGAACCCCAAAGGTAGGCTGAAGTAAAAGTAGATAGCACCTTACTCTCTATTTGTGGTAGTGTGGGGAAGCAGTAAGGTTTTATCAGAGGGTAGTGTTAAGCATTAATTGTACAAACTCAGGCAAGAAATGATGTCATACACTGAAAGACTTTACTCAGACCAATTTGTTTGTATACAAATATAATTTAGTTATTTTATTTCTAAAACCAAGCCTGATCAGGTGCAGGTACGCGAAATAATATTTTGCTAAATCTTATGCAGTGATTTACAGTAGAATGCATGTTCAAATTCAGTTGGCTGATTTACAGGTAAGTAAACAGTTCACAATTTTTCTTCAGTTACTTTTACAGTTTACAGTGCGTGTTACTTTTTAGATTACTTTTAAAGTTACCTTTGCTAATCATTGTGATATGCGTAGATATCACACTGAGACATTTCCTAGATGTTTCACACACACCAATTCCACACTTAAAAGAATGTTCAAGGAAAAGCACTCAGTGCAATTCGAAGAGAGGAAATGAAGTTATGTTATGTTATGTTATGTTATGTTATTGGTATTTATTGTGCGCACAGCTGCTCCAGCAAAGGAGCGTCCTGGCGCCCTAACAAGGTAGAACATAACACAACAGAAAGCCGAAACAAAATAGGGACAGCCAAAGGAGAGACTAAAACAAAAATGTTTTAATGGCTTTCCGAAAAAGCATGAGATCCTCCAGCAGACGAATTTCCACCGGGAGGGAGTTCCAGATGGTTGCAGCTTTGACACAGAAAGAGCGTCCACCGGCACGACAAAGCCTGAATCGAGGGACCATGGCAAGAGCCTGGACCAAGGAACGCAGAGCGCGTGTTGGAACATAGAAAGACAGGAAGTTAGACAAAATCTGGGGGCCTATGCCCTTCAAAATTTTAAAAGTCAAACTAAGGACCTTAAAATGGATTCTCTTCCTCACTGGTAACCAATGCAAGGAGCGAAGAACATTGGACACAGGACAGAATCTGGGCAGGCCGACTATCGCTCTGGCAGCGGCATTTTGTACCCGCTGTAGGCGGGTAATTTCTGCCTGATTGGCCCCCACCAGGAGGGAGCTGGCGTAATCCAGGCGAGAAATAACTGGGGCCTGAATCACCAGCTGCCTAGTTGGGGCATCAAAAAATTTAAGAACGGGTCTTTAACCCCGAAGAACGCCAAAACAGCAAGCTGCTGTTTTCTTGGTATGGCCAACAAAGGTGAGACCAGCATCAAGCCAGACTCCCAGGTTTCTTAGTTCCGAGACCGGAGTCGGAGTCGGTCCCAGTTCTGAGGGCCACCATCTGTCACCCCAGAGCTCCACTCTCTTGCCGACAATCATAATCTCTGTCTTGGTGGCATTAAGCTGGAGACAGTTCGCCGTCAACCAGCTGGCCACCGCCTTCAGTCCATTCTGAACCCTTGGGGCGTCTTGTTCCGCATCCCCGCTGAGAGTAACCGCCAGCTGAGTGTCATCGGCATATGAGACCAAAGTTAGGCCCCACTGCCTAGCGACCTCAGCCAGCGGTCTCACGTACAGATTGAATAACGTGGGGCTCAGCGAGGATCCCTGCGGAACCCCCATGGCCAGAGGCTGGAATTTGGACGTGAAGGGAGGGATAGCCACACAGAAGGAACGATTGTCGAGGAAGGAGCGGAACCATTGTAAAGCCTGTCCCCCAACGCCGATCTCCTCTAGCCGGTGCAACAGAATGCTGTGGGAAACAGTGTCAATGGCGGCACTGAGGTCTAATAATACCAGCGCCGCCGTCTGACCAGCATCCAACACTGCACGTAGGTGCTCTACCATAGCAAGAAGGGCTGTTTCCGTGCTGTGCCCAGCACGAAAGCCGTTCTAAGTAGGGTCCAAGGCATTGGTCCGGGCAAGATGAAGTAAGTACTGGTTTGTGGGAGTTGACATTCTGGGGTTAGAACTAGGGTTCCCTCAGGGTCGAGGATGCACTCTCAGAAACACCCGCAGCAGCACTACGGCAGCTGGGTGCAGAGTGCTGACGCCCAATGTTATCCAATGGGGGATAGGAGTCTTCCGGTTGGTGGCTGCTCACAAGCAGGCCACATGGTTGTGGGTGCAAAGCTCCTGGTGTTAGGCTCAAGGCAAAGGGGGTCTGAGTTAGCATACAAAATATACCCCCAGCAGCACAGGGGTAGCTGGGTGCTGCTTTAGCATTGCGTGCCCTGTCGTTTTCAATGGGGATTGCTGGTTTTATTTTTTGGCTGCAGCTTTTTCCAGGAAGACTTCTGGGAGGAAACAACAGCTAGGCCATTAAGTTGGAGGGCTTGTGATGTAGGTACACCTCAGGTTCTCTTCTACAGGGCCAAGAGTTGCTGGATGCAGGGGTGTCTTCTTAGGTCAGATTTCACCTTACTGAGTCACTCGCAGTTGGGGGGATCTCCGTGCAGAGGCTGCAGGGGATGTCTGTGTCAGACGAGGTCTTCCTCAGGATCTGTCGAGTTGATATAAGGGCCCACCTCTCAATACCCCCAGTTCTGATTGTAGTAAATACACAGAATATTGAAGTGATCAAGCGGGGGGAAAAGGGTGTTGGAAAGGGAACAGCAGGGAGGGAGATCTAAAAAGGAAAAGTTAATGCTGCAAGTTTTTTCAAATATTTTCGAAACACTGCAACAACTCTAATAACTAAAATTGTTTCTTAAATTAAAAGGCTTTTGACTTCAAATTCAGCCTTAACTCCAAAGCCATCAAAGGTAACAATATCTTGAATTGCGCATTGAAAAACACATTAGAATCTCGGGGTTACCAAAGACTTAATGACTCTTTCCTTGTAAATAACCTCTTTACAATGATAGCCACAAATGTCTCTTTGCCTTGTAAATATCTGCTTTACATTGGTAACCTCAAATGTCTCTTTACCTTATAAATATTCACTTTACATCGGTAATCTTCAAACCCAAAAACTGCACATGAATATATTTCTTTAAGCAAAATAAATCCTTTTACTGTAAACTGCAAAAATGAATTGCGCCAGTTAAGAATAGCGACCAAAAACTATTCAAAGAGGAATTCAAGAAGATTGAGTCTAAACTCTAAGTGAATTATATCAAAGGAAACAAAGAATGTTTTAATTTACCCAAAGAAACATTCTAAAAGCACATTTGCAATGATTGTGCCAAATTTTAGCCTTTTAAATAACCTAAATTGGTCCTACCTGTAGAGTACGACCTACTCTACTCAATAGAAGGGCGTGGCTGCAGGAGACCAAAACCTTGGAGAAGTAACTTACAGGATCTGACAAGTTCTCCACAGCAACCTTTCTACTGGATTTGCCTTCTCCAATGGACCTTCTGCTGGATACCACTTGCGTGCTGCAACAAGAATCAAAAAATGCTTCCCAAGCTCTGTTTCCAACTCAGAGCATCAGGAGGAAGCTGCCACACCTTCAAAATCCCTGGAATAGTGAGCAAAGGGGTTTGGGCGTGGTCGCGTACGTTGACGTGACTACGCCCGGTGTTTTAAGCGACCGCTTGCCAAATCCCACGCATCTTGCGTGAGGCTACCAAACCTCACACATCTCGCGGACGCGTTCAGGGTGCCAAATCTAACGCATTAGGCGGACAGGGGAGGAAAACTCCATACAATGTGCACTTTACAATACAGAAAAAGTACATTTCACCACAGTACATCATAGAGTAGCACAATTGAACCACCAACGCCCCTTAGAAGGAAAACAATGTACCTTTCCACACAAATGCCTAGGGCATGGTACATGACGTGGGGCGGGCCCTAGACCACAAACCAACCTAGTCCTGACAGTACTCCCCCCTCCCAAGAGCGGTCTAGGGCCCGGCTTTGTAGGATGGAGGAGATGGAAGCTGTGTAACAAACAAGGGGCATGTATGTTCTCAGCTGGTTCCCAAGAATCATTCTCAGATCCATAACCTGTCCAGGATACCAGATACCATAGCTTTGTACCCCTGCGCTTAGAGTCTAGTATTTTTCGTACTTCATATTCCCAATTGCCATGAACTAAGATCGGTGCTGGTTTGGGAGTTATATTTTGTCTAGCTGGTTTTAACAAAGAGGTATGAAACACAGGATGAATTCGTAAGGTCTTGGGAAGTCGTAGTTTATATGTTACTGGATTGACCTGACGAATCACTGGATATGGACCGATGAACTTGGGGTGAAATATGTTTTTATGTTTGAAATGTAAGTTCTTTGTGGACAACCACACTTTGTCTCCTGATTCATATGTTGGTCCTGATCGATGATGTTTATCATATTGTCTTTTGTACTCTTCCTTACTTTGCAATAATCTTTTGTGAATTTTCTGGTGAACAGTCTGCATAAGTTGTACTGTGTCTTGTACTGCTGGTGCATTACTCACCTCTTTAGGCAGTGTTAAAGGGATTGTCTTTGGTAAATATCCATTAAGAGCTTCAAAAGGGGATGATCCAGTAGATGTGTTAGGTGATGAATTATAAGCTATTTCTGAAATCCACAACAATTCTAACCAAGATCGTTTGGAATCTGTTACATAGCATCTCAAATATTGTTTTAATGATTGATTTAAACGCTCGGTTTGACCATCCGTTTGTGGATGATAACTGGTAGACATATTTGAAGTGATCTGTAAACATTGACACCATTGCTGCCAAAATTTGGAGGAAAACTGTGAACCTCGATCTGATAACAATACTGACGGCAAACCATGTAATCGTACTACATTCTCCAGAAAGATTTCCGCTAATTGTCCTGCCGTAGGCAATCGTTTACAAGCAATGAAATGTGCATACTTAGTCAAACTGTCTACAACAACCAAGATAACTGAATGCTGATTGACTTGTGGGAGATTTGTAATAAAGTCTAGAGAAATATGTTCCCACGGTTTGGTTGGTGTAGGTAAAGCTTGTAATAGCCCTTTCGGTTTACTGTGATCCGTTTTAAACCTTGCACAAGTCTCACAATTCTGAGCCATTTGAATTACATCCTTTCTGAAGTGTTGGCCACCAGAATATTTTTTGTATCTTTTCTATAGTCTTTTTAGGACCAGGATGCCCTGCCATCGGATGAGAGTGTAACCAATTGAATACAGTTTTTTGTAGTTCTTTGGTAGGGAGATAAACGTGTTTTCCATGGAATGGTATTCCTTCTTTGATTGTTTGATTCTCCCCTTTCTTTTCCCATTTTTTCCATTGAGAAAGAGGAAAGTTTTCATAAATATTTTCTAGGAATTGGTCAGCAGACAAGAAACAAAGTACTTTATCGGGATCTATGATCGCCTGTGGAGCTCCTTCAAATCTTTGCAAAGAGGAGTCTTTTCTGGAAAGAGCATCTACCTTTTTATTATCTTGTCCTGGACGATAAGTTACAATAAAATCATATTCTGCAAAAAACATCATCCATCTTAAACGCCTTGGTGTTAACATTGTGGCTGAACTCATGAATTGCAGATTTCTGTGATCTGTATGTACTGTTACTGTGAATTTTGCTCCCATTATATAGTGTCTCCATTCTTTGAATGCTTCTAAAATAGCAAGCAATTCTTTTTCTGCGATAACATAGTTTTGCTCTGCTGAGTTCAATTTCCGGGACATGTATGCAACTGGGTGCATTTGACCAGTTTTGGGATGTCTTTGAGAGAGAATGGCTGCTATAGCTACATCTGAGGCATCAGCTTCAATAATGAAAGGTTCATTTACATCTGGATGCATCAAAATTGGAGCTGCTGTAAATGCCTTCTTTAGATTCTGGAATGCATCATTATCTTCTGGAGTCCATTCAAATTTCACCTTTTTCCTTAGTAATCGAGTGATAGGAGCAACCACTGCTGAAAAGTGATCAATAAAACAGCGATAGAAATTTGCAAATCCCAAAAAGCATTGTACATCTCGAACAGACTTTGGAATGGGCCATTCAGCTACTGCTTGAATCTTTCTATCAGTCATTTTCATGCCAGTTGGTGTGAGGAGCACTCCTAAGAACTTAACTTCTATGTGCTTGCAGGGTTTTCAAAACTTGTTTAACATGACCTTCATGTTTTTCCACTGAGTCCGAATAGATTAAAATATTCTCTATATAAACAATTACAAACAGGTCCAAAAATTCTCTTAGAACATCATTGAGGAAAAAGTGAAAGGCAGCTGGAGCGTTGCAAAGGCCAAATGGCATTACCAAATATTCAAATAAGCCATAACGAGTTTTAAAAGCAGTCTTCCACTCATCTCCTTGTCTTATTCGTACCAAGTGATAGGCCCCTCTAAGATCAAGTTTAGTGTAAATCACTGCTATCTTAACTTGATCTAAAAGGACCGGAACCAAAGGCAAGGGATATTTGTTCTTAATCGTTATCTTGTTCAACGCCCTATAGTCAATACAAGTTCTTAATTCCCCATTGGCTTTTGGGATAAAAAACAAAGGGGAGGCGGCTGGAGATTTAGAGGGGTGGATAAAACCATTTTCCAAATATTGATCTAAATAGTCTCTCAGATGTTGATTTTCCTTTTCTGATAAAGCATAAATTCTACAATTTGGTACACAAGATCCTGGTATGAGGTCAATCTGGCAGTCATAACTACGATGTGGTGGGAGTTTTGCAGCCTTTTCTTCACTGAATACCTCTTGATATTCTTTGTAGACTATGGGTAATATTGTCTCCTTTTCTTCCGCAGTTGCTATTTGACTCACAGTTGGTTCCAAACATTTTAAACAAGATGACTGACAAAAATCAGAAAGAAACACAAGTTTTCTTTTTTGCCAATCAATCAAAGGATTATGTAAACAAAGCCAGGGCATTCCTAAAATAAATCCATATTGGGGAGCTTGTATTACATCAAATTGTACTTCTTCTCTATGTCTTTGTTTCTTTGAATCTTCACAAACCATTATGACCCTGGAAGTTTGCATCGTGACTGGCCCTCCAGACAAAATATTCCCATCCACTGCTTGCACAATTTCTGGTGTTTCTTTTTTTTCACAGATGATACTTAGCCGTTGAGCAGTTTCCAGATCGACAAAATTTCCAGTGCTCCAGAATCAATTAAAACTTCCATTTGCCAGATTTTTAGAGTTATTTGTATTTGAACTGCTAATCTAAAATGAGCTTTGTAGTTAGTTACGCAAGAGTTTATGGAAGGGTAAGCGAAGCTACCCAAGAGATCCCCTTCTAAACATCTTGGGCAAGTTAGTTTTCCGACGTTTGATCGGTTCTTTCAATGACTGCTGCTTTATTGATATTAGGAGATTTATTTTTGTGTTTCATCATGCAATCTTTCACAAAATGCCCTTTTCGACCACAGTAAAGACACTGACCATTTTTTCGTCTGTTATCTTTTTCTTCCTTTGATAAAGGTTGCCGAAGAGTTCCAATTTCCATTGGTTCTGAACTTGATTCGGAATGGGCAAATGGGGTTCGAGATCTTGGTTCATTCTTCCAACTCGGTTTATCGCTTCTTTTTTTATCTGATCTTCTTTCAGAGAGTCGATGATCTAGACGTAAGGTTAGGTTTATTAAATCTGAACAAGCTGTTGGTTGTGGCTCAATTTGGGCCAGGACATCCTTTAACTCATCTTTCAGACCTTGATAAAAGAGAGCAGCCCTTTTTTCTTCTGGCCAAGAGGTTTCGGCAACTAGTCTATTAAAATGAGACAGATATGTAATGAGATCTCTGCTTCCTTGTCTTAACTGTAGTAGTTCTCGATCAGCAGATAGAGTGACAGTTCTCCTATCAAACACCTTTTCAAATTCCTCAACAAAGCGTCTCCAATTATACAATAAAGCGCTATCTTGCCTAACTAATGGAACCGCCCAATTAGCAGCATCTCCAGATAGATAGGAAATTAGAAACACAATCCTAGATTGAGGGGTAGGAAAGGCAGCTGGTCTACAGGATAATGTAACTCAATTTGTGTTAGAAATGTCTGCACTTTCGAAGGATCCCCCGAGAAACGTTCAGGAGAAGCTAAAGGAATTTGTGGTGGAACAGTGACTGAAATGTTAGTAGAAGCTCTAGTACCAGTATCCTGAACCTCATCAGGAAGTGGAGTACTCTGAAGTTGTATATTTTCCACCTTTTCGGCCAATAACGTGGTTGCATTCATGGTTTCATTTAAATCAGCCTGCATCTTTACAATAACTGCCATCAAATCATCGAAGGTGGCCATTATGGCAACTCAGACTGATCGGGAGGAAAAAAATGTGTGGGCTCGCTATTCTGTCAGACGAGGTCTTCCTCAGGATCTGTCGAGTTGATATAAGGGCCCACCTCTCGATACCTCCAATTCTGATTGTAGTAAATACACAGAATATTGAAGTGATCAAGCGGGGGGAAAAGGGTGTTGGGAAGGGAACAGCAGGGAGGGAGATCTGAAAAGGAAAAGTTAATGCTGCAAGTTTTCTCAAATATTTTCGAAACACTGCATCAACTCTAATAACTAAAATTGCTTCTTAAATTAAAAGGCTTTTGACTTTAAATTCAGCCTTAACTCCAAAGTCATCAAAGGTAACAATATCTTAAATTGCGCATTGAAAAACACATTAGAATCTCAGGGTTACCAAAGACTTAATGTCTCTTTCCTTGTAAATAACCTCTTTACAATGATAGCCACCAATGTCTCTTTGCCTTGTAAATATCTGCTTTACATTGGTAACCTCAAATGTCTCTTTACCTTATAAATATTCACTTTACATCGGTAATCGTCAAACCCAAAAACTACACATGAATATATTTCTTTAAGCAAAATAAATCCTTTTACTGTAAACTGCAAAAATGTATTGCGCCAGTTAAGAATAGCGACCAAAAACTATTCAAAGAAGAACTCAAGAAGATTGAGTCTAAAGTCTCAGTGAATTATATCAAAGGAAACAAAGAATGTTTTAATTTACCCAAAGAAACATTCTAAGAGCACATTTGCAATGATTGTGCCAAATTTTAGCCTTTTAAATAACCTAAATTGGTCCTACCTGTAGAGTATGACCTACTCTACTCAATAGAAGGGCGTGGCTGCAGGAGACCAAAACCTCAGAGAAGTAACTTACAGGATCTGACAAGTTCTCCACAGCAACCTTTCTACTGGATTCGCCTTCTCCAATGGACCTTCTGCTGGATACCACTTGCTTGCTGCAACAAGAATCAAAAAATGCTTCCCAAGCTCTGTTTCCAACTCAGAGCATCAGGAGGAAGCTGTCACACCTTCAAAATCCCTGGAATAGTGAGCAAAGGGGTTTGGGCGTGGTCGCGTACGTTGACGTGACTACGCCCGGTGTTTTAAGCGACCGCTTGCCATTTCCCGCACATCTCGCGGACGCGTTAAAGCTGCTTGCCAAATCCCACGCATCTCGCGTGAGGCTACCAAACCTCACGCATCTCGCGGACGCGTTCAGGGTGCCAAATCTAACGCATTAGGCGGACAGGGGAGGAAAACTCCATACAATGTGCACTTTACAATACAGAAAAAGTACATTTCACCACAGTACATCATAGAGTAGCACAATTGAACCACCAACGCCCCTTAGGAGGAAAACAATGTACCTTTCCACACAAATGCCTAGGACATGGTACATGGCGTGGGGCGGGCCCTAGACCGCAAACCACCCTAGTCCTGACAGTCTGAAAGTCCTTGAGGGGTCAACCCACAGTGAACTCAGACTCTGGAGTGCTGGGGGACCTCACTGGAACCAGTGAGCCACCCAGATTCGGGCTGCAGGCGTTGGGTGCAATGGTGGTTCCAGGCGTTTCTTTGTCGGCAGCAGGATCAGCGTCTGTATTGTGATTTCTTTTTAACAGAGCTGCTTTTCACCAGAGATCTTATCTTTGTTGAAGGTGGTCAGTCCTTCCAAGGGTTCTGGAGGTTACTGGCTGGAGGACAAATCGACTTTTGGCGCAGGATCTCTGGAAACTGCAGACGGGTCAGCAGGGCTGGGGCTAAGTCAGTTCTTCTCTGCTGGGTGTCTTCTTTCATCCCTCTTTTTCCTAGGTTGTTGGAATCTGTCTTCTTGGTTCAGGGCTGCCCCTAAATACTGAATTTAAAGGATATTTTAGGAGTCTCGAGGTTCAGTATCCAATGGACTACTGACATTAGGGTGACAACACCCTTGGTGGGATCACCCCACGTGGGGGAGTGGGCACAATCCCTAATCCTGATTGGAGAGTGCCTGCCATATGCAAGATGGTGAGTACTAAAGAGTGGGCTTCACTTCCCCTCCCCCACCTGAGGGGTGGGATTGGCAGAGGTGGGCATACCTTCTGGGCTGTGTTACTTTTTCCTGCCTGTCTTCCCAGCCGGAAAGGAGGGGAGACAGGAAGGGTGCATGTTCCTGATAGCAGAAGAGGCTTGGGGTTGCATTACAAAGGCAGCAAGGCCTTTGAAGCTCCCCTGACACAGATGGCTCTTCCTGTACTGGGGGAGGTGCAACCAACTCCTCCCAGGAAAGGCTTTGTTTCTGGGCTCAGGAAGTGAAGGCTCCCACCTCAGGGATCTAGCAACATGTCTCATGGTGGCAGGCTGGTCTGTACCTGTCAGGGAACCCACCAAAGGCTGGTAATTTTTCAGGGGTCGTCTCTAAGATGCCCTCTGAGTGCATTGTATAATAACTCCCACACTGGCATCAGTGTGGGTTTATTATGCTGAGAGGTATGCTACCAAATTTCCCAGAATTCAGTAATGCCATTATGTTGCTGTGGAGTTTGCAGTAGAAAACTCCCAGGCCACATACTGTTTATGGCTTTACTACACTTACAATATCTAACAATTAACTTAGACTGTGTAGGTGTAAAGTGCTCATGCAACTGTACCCTCACCAGTGGTATTGTGCACCCAGCTAGAGGAAAGTCTTACCTGTACCATAGGCAGTGTTTTGCAGGCATGGCACACAGGAATGTGTGCCATGCCGACTCTTCACTTTTCTCTGCACCAAAACACGCAATGTACAATGGAAGTGTGTGTGTGTTAAGGTACAGGACCACTAAGGGTGACACAATATGTTCTGCAGTCCTTAAAGGCCTTCCCTGGTCACAGTGCCCTTGGTACCCATGGTGCCTTTTACAATTTACTTACATCTGGCCAGAGAGTTGCCAATTGGGGGTACAAAGATACAGTTTTGAGAAAGAACACAGACTCTGGGAACCTGATTGGCAGGGACTCAGGCACATCAAGTCAAATTGCATTAGAAATCCAGCAAAAGTTGGGGGGATTACTGCAGTAGAAACCCAGCTTTCTACACTCCCCAGTTTTTTCATCCCAATTTAAGCCCTGCATAATAGCAATAGTTTAACTTATATCTAAAACTATATGCCACTGTCAATAGCTTGCTGAGTTACTTCAAGTGTCTGGGAATGCACCCTGCATTCAGACAACTCACTCCTCATTCATGGAGAAGTGTGGCTCAGGGGTTAGAGGCGGCAGACCCGGAAGCTGAGATCAGTCCTGGACCAGGGTTCAATTCCCCGCCTCGGCGGGTCTTGGGCTCAAAAATTCCACGGACTCGATAATTCTCGTTCCGGTGCCTACTCGACTCACGGGTTCACACTCTGCGACTCTGGGCAATAATAGCTTGCTTAATCTCCACTACGGCCCCTCGCGGCGGGATGCCTGGCTTTCACCTTGTGGATACCCTGCTGGGGTTATCTCACAGGGGAATACCAGGACGGGTTCCCAAGGCAAGCGCCTTGATGCCTTCGGGTGATACGTGCGCTATATAAATCGCAATACATACATACATACATTCTTGTCCTTAACTTTCACACTCACCCTGCAGACACAGCGATCACAATCTACTCACACTGATCAACATGCACTCACACCATTCACCCGCTCACCCTGCGCTCACAGCGATGACTCTGCACTAAAAAAGGCACTTGCGCTGTTCAACCTGTACCTCTCCCTGTCATCACACAAACACACTACTCACCCACACTCATGTGACAATTCACCTACTTGTCCCCCTCACTGCACAATCTGCAATCTCACTCAAACAAGCCCATCACTAACTATGCAATCATTCATCCCACTCTGCACTTGTATCCGAACCATATGGTCACCTCACTCACCCTGCAGTCAATCCTCTTACTCTACACTCACACTGTTGCATCACTCACCATGTGCTCATATGCGCACTTCTGCCACCCACACGGTGCAGAGTATTAATGTGCCTGCTACAAAGAATGTCTACCATGCTGATCATAGAAATGAGAGTGAGTGTACTATGGGTAGCGCTATAAAAGAAAATTAACGTTTGTCAGAAAGGTGCTATAGAGAGATCGTATACGACAAGTGCTAGGGCCAGACCTGGCTGGGAGTGTTATGACCCTTCTCTTCAAAGTTCGGGTCTAGTTGCGTCCCTGAGGTACGTTGCATGCTTAAAGGAATCAATGTTGGTGAATATACTGCAGGTTATAAGGTCAGAAAGTGATTGAATCCAAATGAGTACCAGTTGCGTCACGGCCTTGGACCTAACTGAGTCTTGCAGAATTAATAATTAAACTGCGCTGCATAGTGATGGGAAGCGAGATGTGAGCTGTCACCAATCCCCGACATGTGGGCAGCTACTTGTAGTAACTGAGAACCACGTTATTAATGAATTGCGCATTTGGAGGAGAAACAATCTAGAAGTTGAATGCTATTACCACCCACATTGCACCTCTCACGTTATTTTCATTGGTTATGCTGGTTTTAAGCACTTTCCGGATCTGATGTTTATGACTGGTTAGTTTAGCCTTGACTATTTGTGTTCTAGGCACCATTAGTTTGCCTTTTACATAGAGAGAAGTTAGCCCAGAGGTTTCAGAGTGCCCAGCGTGAGCATCAGATTACGTTAAACAAGGTAACAAGGTCACATTTATTTTTAATGTTTTTTAGGCGGGGCAGGTTTAGTGAATTGCCCAGGATCACAGTCTAAATTTGGCAGCTCTGGTTATTAGACCACATCTTCTCTGTATAGTGCACTCCATCAGTGTATTATCAAAGGTTCCAAGATATACTGGGCCACATTTAGAAAAGTGACGCATCGCTTCGTGAAAACAGCGATGCATCACTTTTCATTGAGCGCCTCCTTGCGAAACCAATGATGCGTCATATTTACAATATGACGCATCATTTCGCAAGGAGTTACAGATACGTCAGTATTTCTGAGTAATCTGTAGGCGCAAAAATGACACATTGCCGAAGTGTGTCAACTTCAGCAATGGGTCATTTAACATGGGCAATTCCCATTTCAGATGTGCCTGCGTCTGTCTTAGGCTTGCTGTGAAGCAGGCGTAAGATATTGACACATTTGTGTCCTAGAAGTGACACAGTGAACTCTCATAGATTCCACGGCATCACCTCTATGAGGCTTACTTCCCTTCAGAACGCACCCCCCCCTGCATACATTATACCTGGCGCAGGTATATTCTAGCACAGTGGTTTACAAAGTGAAGCATCTACCTTGATGCTTCACTTTGTAAATATGATGCAACATGGGGCATTTTTTATGTCACTGGTGCGTCACAAAAAGTGACGCACTGGCGGCGTAAAAGTGACGCGAGGGCTCATAAATAAGCCCCATTGGGTTTTGTTCCTCGTTGGACCTCAGGTGTGTTTGAGTGAGGCAGGTTGTAGGAAAGATATGAGTTGTGGCTAGTGTATAAGACATTTCGAAGTCCTGGGCTCAGTCTCCCTCTTATCCTGTAGATATCTAACCATAAAACTGGTTCTGGGAAGGGACTAAAGTGGGCACAGTTGAATGGTAGCATGATTTCTCTTCAACTATGTGATTAAACATATTCTCTCGGCAATCAATATCAAACGTTAACCCTGGCATTGACAACCTTTGGGTACCAAACAGGGGCAGCCGATACATGGAAGGTTAAAGCATTTGATTTGACACAGTGTCAGCCTCATTGAGGCAAGACAGTGAATTACGTTTGCTTTGTTGCTTCTTTCTATATCTGGATGTAGAATGAGATATTCTTTCAATAAACCATTGTCCTATTCTTTTGGCCTTCCCCCACATTTTCATTGTGAAAGTTATCTCGACACCTTTGAGAGTGCCTGACATTTAGAAAACTAAGCAACATATTTGGAAGCAACTCTTGGTTTTCAAATCATACTTTATACTTATGGCATCAGCTGTTCTCTGAAGGACGTTAAGTACCTGAATGATACTTCTTGCAATGCACTCTATTAGTGCTATTTTGAACACTGAAGTGGTATTCTATTTGAGGAGAAAAAGTAATCATTTGTGAACAGAAAGGAAAAACAGACATCTTTCATTTTTTTGGTTTCTTTTTATTGAAAATTCATTTCCACAGCTAAAGAAAAAATACACCTTCTACTGTATTTTAAGGAATAGTTGCGAGTTTTAAAACAGACAATTATAGAAGGACGGCAGTGTATTTTCAAGTAGTCCAGTAAAGAAGAAGCACATTCACTAGCAAGTCTGACAGACCTCATATGCAACGTGTTCTGTCAAGGCTGATAGGAAATATTAGAGGGGTAACTTGGTGCATGTGGCTGTCCGGAAGATTATCATAGAAAGTTTTGCAGTTTTCTGAACGTGTTTAAGGACATATTAACTCGCATAAAAAGTGTGTGTGAGTGCGTGTGTGTGTTTGTGATTAGGGTTGCGCATTGGTTATAGCGCGTGCAACACGTTTTGGGTGAGTGTCAGTCTGCGTGGCATATAACTTTGCCTTTATGTGATATGGTTGTTTGAGAATTGTGTGCGGCACAAAGGTGTGAATATGAGTGATACGTTGTGTCTGAAGCTGTGTTTGAGTCAGTGTTTGTGTTTTGTAGTTTGCATCATGGCTGTCGGCATGCGTGGGTTTGCTTTTATATTTAAGTGTCTGAGGATATCCGAGATTGTCATGGGTGTCTGGGGTTTTGTTTAGGTGCGTGCAGGACTGTAAGGTGTAGGGATCTTAGTGCATGACATGAACCTTTAGCTTCTGCAAGTGTGCTGTAGTATGCAGAGTACATTCAGATTCGGCAGCTGGATGGATGTGCTATTCTTGCTCTGGAAAGATTCTCCAAGACTCCAACGTCCACTACGCCAATGTCCTGATGGTAGGTTTAATGTCTCTGTGTCGACAATGATATGATACAATATCCTTATGACCCCCAGATGGGGAAGGATGGTAGCACTCCCCTATAGGCACTGGACCCTTACCTTAGCATCAATGGATGTACGTAGAGTTATAATGTCTGACCACAGGGGCCTGGGTAAAAATGGGTGCCCTCAGAATGAAGTTTAAATCTCACTGCAGACCATTATTTTCTATGTATTAGGCTTTTATGACCTCTGACCTATGATATTTCCATTTGCTTCTAACGTGCCATTTTTTTGTTATTTTTACAGCTGTGTATGAGGCCATTAAACATTGCATTGCTACGCCTTTTCATTGTTATTGGCTATTGTTATTTATGATAATGTACTTTTACTCCATGTATTCAGAATATATGTAGGGTGTAATGAGTTTCTACTGAAACAATTATGAAATTGCCCAGAACTTAAGTATTCAAGCCAGCAACCCCTGTTGCGGAAATTTATAAAGCCCAAGCAAGGGGGGTCACATTATATGTTGGCAGAATTGTGGGGACATTGCTCTACCTCCAATCTTATAAAGGTTGAGAACAACTTCATGAGGCAGCTACTAGGCCTTCCTCGTAGCACCCCCCTAGTACTCCTTCGCATGGACCTGGGCATGAGGCCCATTGACAAAGAGATCGCCCTTAGACCCTTTACATACTGGCGCCAGGTATGGGTGACCCCGGAGTTGTCCTTCTACAAAGGCGAGCTTCAGGAGATTTTGTCAATTTCTGTTTCTAAGAAAATACAGTGGCTGTGCCACATAAGGGATCTCTCCTCAAGGTTAGGCAGGCTGGACCTTTGGAAAACCCCTGAGTCTTCATGCCCAACGATATTTAGGCTGGAACTAGTGCAACTCTACAGGCATGTGCACATTTTGGCCACACAGGCTTGCGGCTGGTTGACAACAGAATTCCTCATAGTAAAAGATGTATATAGCAAAGAACCCTTCTTAGATGTGATCCATCCCCCATTGGCCAGGAAATTGTATGTGCAGTTTAGACTAGGAAATCTTCCATTATTTGCACACACAAGCAAATGGACCAAAGAGAATGCGGCAGAGTGTCCTGCCTGTAATTACAAGCCTGAGTCTGTAGTACATGTACTGTTTTTCTGCCCTGCATATCAATTGCCTCGCAAATGCTGGTTGATCCAAATTTGCAGAAATGTAGGCTTTGTGCGCCATAGAGAGGCATACAGAATGCTAAAATATGACACGCGCCACCCGAACTGTGTTTGCTGTGTCACGCTTTTTAAACCATATGTGGCACATACGGAGGGGTTTGATTAAAAATCACCCTGGGGAGATTTACATGTTGAAACTGCAAAGGCCCACCTCAGTGCAAACACAATTCGGGTTCTCTGTCTTATGTCATACTCTGTAAATATTTTAATTTGTGTTTTCAGCAAATTAGTCCTTTTAATGTATTCTAAATTCGTATGAGGACACTTGCGTTTTAATTACCACATCTTTGTAGAAGCGGGAGAATTCTATCCCACGCAGGCAATTTTGATACATGGAATATATAATTGCAAGTGTTTACTCTTTTTATGTATGTTATTGTTGCTGTGATTTTTAATTATGCACTTTTATGGCCCTAGTGGCCGAAATAAAGTTATTATTGATTGATTGAAACAATGTTGCCATATGCAATAGGCTACCAGCGCATCGCATCGCATCGAGTACATTCTCACTGCTCATTATCAGACTACTATTATAACCAGATGTTGCTAACATGAGAGACACCTTCTAATGCATGTTGAAATGGTACATAATACTGCAAGTCTACTTGCATCTGTGGGGACAAGGATGGATAGCATCAAAGGATCTTCATTAACCCTGGGCAAAGCCCTACGCTACGCTCGCGGAGTTTGTGAAGTTTGCGCAACTTCGCACTACGCGAGCTGCACGTAGCATAGTGCGAACACGTGTAGTGCAGCATAGCGTAGTGCAGCGGTAATTTTTTTCTTGTTTGCGGTTCCTCAACGTCATGTTCGCGACCGTGAGCAAGCACAATGACATCCAGGCGAGATTCTCAATGCGGGGAGGTCAGGTTTCTCATTGTGAGTGGTTGCGCATGCTCGCGACCTCTCTCAGTGAGAAACTACCAGTTCGCGTTGAGAAAGCTGCCGCTCGAGTAATAATCTACTCAAGCAGCAGAAAACCACAGCTCGCACTGTGCAAGATGCCGTTTTCAATGATTGCACAGTGCCGGATGCTTGTCCGCGCTGTGCAATCATTGAAAACGCATTTTGCACAGTGCGAATATGCTACTACGCAGCTCGCGTAGTGCTACGTGAAGTTCGCATAGTGCAAAGTGCACTTCGCGTAGCTTTGCATAGCGCTACTTCGCGAACTACGCCCACCCCTAACTTCATGTCCGAGGACGTTGGACATCGACCCAAAGAATAGCCCGGCACTGTCCATGGGTTGTGAAGATGAAGGGATGTACCCAGTATGCTGCAGGTATGCAGGTCTCTATTTCACTTCTCATTTTGCCAGTATTTATTAAACAGCAGTTACGGCTCTGATATATAGGAAAAATATATATTCACCAATAATATATATATATGGCAATATATCATGCTGTCACATGGCTAGGTTAGGCCTGGGAAGAAACACTGCCATTTTATGTGTAGGTGTTTCTAAAGTTGCCTTAATTTTCCACATGCTGACTTTTGATACACATGTGCTTACGTGACATTGCAGGATCATTTACTCTGACTTCACATTGCTTACAATTCCACTTCGTAAGTACACTGTCATGACACCTTGAACATTCAGTACAAGGCCTGAACATACATTGGGCAAATGTTGTTGTTTATTATTCTTCCATTAGGTGAAAGTGCTATCACAGAGGCAATAAACAATGTCAGATGGCTGAAATCTCGACACAGAAGCATGAAAGTTGTTGTTATAAATACATGCAAACTTTCGTACTCTAATTAAAGGGGCACTCTGCTGTCAGTTTCATGTCATCGCTATTATTGGCATTTCAGCACAGCTGATTCTGTTCACAGTCTGCGAGGAGTGATGTCCAACCTGTTTCCAAGACAGGGACCTACATACCTTGCCTTCAGGTAAAGAGTATTTAGATCATCCAGTAGGGGATTCTTGTCAAAGCACACGCCCCAGGCACCAAGGTTAGAGAATGCATAAGTAGGAGTACACTGCACACAGTATTATATGCTAGCATACATACACTGTTTTAGCACGACAGTGGAATAATTCATTCTTTTAACTGTCCTTATATTGCTAATCACTTTTATTTGCTTCTGATATTAATCATTGCAGTGCATATATTTTATACAAGAACCACAATGGTTCAATAAATATTGAAAACGCCCCTTGGTGTGTTTCTTATATATCTATCTGAGTGAGCACGAGCGACTGAGCGAAAAGGTTCTGGATCTATTATCACGATTCCTTGGGGGTCAGAGTAGTCATGTTCTGAGGTTGCTCAAACCATTTGTAACCTAACTAGGTTTAAGGGTACTTATGGTGGCACTGTGAGCTAGCAGGACTATAGGCCAACATATCTTGAGAGTGTTTAGGTAATCAGTCTGGCACCATCCAAATGTTTATGTTGTCCAACAGACTAACAGTTTCTACTGAAAAGTGGAAACCGTGCCACAGTGCTTAAGTCCTCCTTTCTGTCTGCTTTCATTATATTCGGTATAGCTAATATAATCATGAACTACCAATTTTTTTTAATTCATTCAGCAATATCTAATTGTAGAAGAAATACGTATAGTACAAACTAGATGTCTCATTAATGGGTGTGGTTGGGGGGCATGGCTTGACCGCCGACGGGAATGGCGGCGTGAGCTCGGAGCTCTGCGCCTGATTCCCTTATTATCCTGATATCAGTGCGGCGAACCACGCGAAAACCGCGCAAAAAGGGTCGACGACACAGAGGAAGAAACCGGGACCGCAGCTGCGCTGTCTGGCGCAAACAAAATACCGCGTAAACTGCTGGGTGAAAGAATGAGGACGGAGAGACCTTTGGTCGACACAGAGGCAAAATAGCGCCCATGAGCTGATCGGACTCCAGAGCGCGGCGACCCGTACGAGTAAGCGGGGCTCCGGCAAGACTCGGCAGGGGAGAGTGTGCACGCCGCACGGTGTAGGAGTGCGAGTGGTGCAGAGAGGCGAGAGAGTGGAGTGACCCAGCCGAAGCCGACTCAGAGAGCGGGAGAGCGAAAAAGTGGCTAGCGACGAGGGGAGAGGCGAGGGGAGAGGAGAGGAGGCCTGCGAGGAGCCCGAGGACGGAGCCCTGAGGTGAGCGGAGGAGACGGAGCAGCATTGCCGAATGGGAGAAGGAGCCTGAGAACAGCGAGCCGCTCAGCGGTAGGATTATGGCCTAAAACGAGTGCAGAAGAAGGTGGGGTGTACCAGCACTGCACGGAGGCCGCTAGCACTGGGCGGGGAGGACCGCCAGCCAGGGGCCATTGATATCCCACGGCAAGGGGCAGGAGGACACGCGAACTAGGCCTCGGCATAAACTACTTGCACTGCGACCAGTGAACTGGGGAGCTGGAGCACGGCTTGCTGATGATCCCCTTTTGGTAGAAGGACACCCGAGACCTAAGTTGGAGGGGGCATATCGACGAGTGCTGTGTGCAGTTTTGAGACGCCCCCAGGCACCAGTGGAGTGCTGTAAACGCAAGAAAGAGGCCCCAGAATAACCGGAAGGGCAAGTTAGAGACCAGGTCAGGAAGGAGGGAGATTGGAGGCACTGGAGGACTTTAGATACGCTGGCCTTGAGGAGTCTCTTGTCCCCAGGCGGCTTCCCTGCACAGAGGGTAGACCCGCTGATGAGGACAGTGGAGTGAGCAGCTGGATGAACGGCCTACCCTACACTGCTGAGAGGCACCACGATTGTGGAAAGAGGGGATAGAGGCGTCAGCCTAATACAGGGAAATCCTGAGTTGAGACCTGCAAGTAGGACCGCGAGGCTGGCGGGGGCCGGCACCTGAGGGGAACAGCACGCTTGTGCCTGGAGTTCACCAAGATCGGGGCTGTGCAGACGACCGACACCTGGGAGTGCCCGAAGGGGCGTGAGCCCGGCGCGCGGCCCCCCCACCCAACATAAGCTTCCCCCGGCGGCATTGGAGGTTCATTAGAGTCGCGGGAAGACCCGAATCATGGGGAAACTCAAGGGAAAAGCAGATGGCACTGCGACTGCAGAGGCGCAGGAACCTACCACATCGGGGTCCACGGACCTCCAGCAACTACAAGACCGCATACTGGAGGCCATAACCGCAACAAAAGATGCCTTGCAACAGGACATCGCACAGGTGGCATCTGGGTTGGGGCTACTGCGTGCAGATCATGCCAAGCTAATGGAGAGGGTCAAGCAGAATGAGGTGGCGCTGCAGGAGTTGAGCCCCGCTCACTCAGCCCTAGAAGGGAAGATGGAAAATGCCCTCGCCCGTATACAAACGCTGGAGAGGAGAGCTGAGGATGCCGAAAACAGGAACAGGTGTAATAATATCCGCTTGGTCGGCCTTCCGGAAAAAATTGAGGGAGGAGACATGATCGGCTACCTGGACTCCTGGCTTAGGGCGACAGTGGCTCCGGAGGGCCTGTCGCCTTTCTTCACACTTGAACGGGCACACCGGGTCCCTGCTAGGCCTCCTAAACCAGGCCAACCACCTAGGCCGGTTATAGCAAGGCTGCTCCACTACAAAGACAGAGACTTGCTGCTTCAAAAAGCCCGCGTTGCAGGCCCCTACCAAGTGGACAATAACAAGGTGATCTTGTTCCCCGACTACACCTACGAAACACAGCAGCTCTGGGCCTCCTTCCTCTCTGTTAAACGAGCACTCAGAGATGAGGGAATACAACACTCCCTGCTCTTCCCGGCCAAATTGCGAGTCGAGTTGGACGGCACGGCTCATTTCTTCCACACACCAGAGGAGGCCTGGTCATGGATTGAAACCTACAAAGCGGGAACCGAAAGCACACGACATCAGGAAGAGGAGATACAGAGATCGATGGAGGCGCGAAAATCACAGAGACTCCGCAGGAAGCGGCGGGGCACCCGGACACCGTCAGCGTCGCAAACAGTAGAAGAGCGGAAGGCAGCACTGCAAGCAGTGGTGGAGCTCTCGGGCGCTAGTCCACCCTTATCGAAACATGGCACAGACTCTGAGGGAAATCACACGGGCTCCGAGATGGACATATCGGAGACGCAAGGCGCCAAGGGACCGAAAGTGACACTGAACTCAGCAGAAGAAATCATGGATGCCTGACACGTGAGGTCTTGGAACTCTATTATTATGTTGACTAATCGAGTTTGATGGGGATGGAACAGATGGGACTGCTGTCGCAAGCGGGACAGCAGCACACCTTTTATGGGCTATCTTAGGGGTAAGGGTTACGGTTTAGCGCAGCTGCCTGTTGGTCTAGAGCCAACCCCTAAAAGCCCTTAAGGCTCCTGCAGTGACGACTGCAGGATAGACGGGAGTTAAAGTTGAATGGGGGCCGTTTGGACGGGGTCTGATGGGTCGCTATTGGGTCCTGTTCTGGGGGGGAGGGGTAAATGTTGGGGATGTTCCTTCGAAACGGATGCTAGAACTTATTGTTGGGGGGTTGGGAGGGAAGGGGCAGACGGGGAATTGTTGGGCGGGTCCCACCACTGAAGCAAAGACGGTGGCCGGTTTGGCCAGCTATGAGATGGAGTGGGACAATGGTTGAAATTGATAACTTGAGATGTATGACCTGGAATGTGAGGGGGCTCCATACGATGGCAAGGAGACACAAGGTTCACTCTTATTTAATTCGCAGAGGGGTCCAGATTGCATTTCTCCAGGAAACACACTTGACAGCAACTGAGGGCCTAGCATTGCAGCGTAGATGGCGAGATCAAGTGTTTAGCACCGCCTACTCCGCATACGCTGAAGGGACACTGATCTGGGTTAGGGCTGGAGTGCCATTTCAGGTGACCAGACAGGTGATTGACCCTGAAGGTAGATTTGTGGCAGTTGCGGGCAGACTTCGGGGCTGCGACATTACATTATGCAGCCTATATGCACCCAACACAGAACAACTAGTTTTCTTGGGGAAACTGTCGGGGACACTGGCACACTTGCTGATGGGCCCGGTAGTGGTTGGAGGGGACTTCAACTCGGTGACGGATGTCTCATTGGACAGATCTCATCCGCCGCTTAATGATTCCTCGGTTCCCAGGTTAGCTAAGGGCAGGCTAGAATGGCAGGCACGTTGGAATTTGATGGACGCCTGGCGTATACGACACCCGGCTGATTGGGATTACTCCTACTTCTCTAGTAAACATGAACTGCACATCCGGTTGGATGCAATGCTATGCCCCTCACTGATGATGCCATCTGTGGTACGAGCTGAATATCTCGCCAGGACAATATCAGACCACAACCCCCTATTGGTTACCTTAGACTGGATGTCTGAGACACCGTGTATTCCCACTTGGAAATTACGCCCTGACACCTTGGACGACCCGCTCTTTCATGCGATGCTGAAGGAGGGAATTGCGCAATACTTTGCAGAAAATGCAGGCACCACCACAACCAGGGCAACAGAGTGGGACGCCTTCAATGTCGTCATTAGAGGGCTCTGTATATGGAAGCAGGCGGGAATACGTAAGGTCCTCCTAGGAGACTTAGATAAAGTGGAGAAGAACCTCCGTGAAATAGGAATAGCGAGGCCTGAGCACCCTGAGATACAAGAGAGAGTCGGTGCTGCTCGGGAAACTGTGGCCGTCGAAGTAGAGCGACTCCGTAGCTCTGACTACACAACCTATTCGACGAGGATGCATGCAGAAGGGGATAAAGCGAGCACTCTACTAGCGTGGTTGGCCAGTCCACACGGCGACACTCCCCCTTCCTGGCTTTAGAGGATGACGAGGGAACTATGGTGCACACACAGACCGAAATACTACAGGGCTTTACACAATACTACGAGAAGCTTTATAAAAGTATGGTGGCAAACGGAGACCCAGCTTTGGATGCCTTTTTGGACGAGCTGGATCTGCCACAAGTATACCACGATCAAGCAGAATACCTAGGAAAGGATATAGAGCTGGTGGAGATTTGAGGAGCTATAAAACTCATAGCTCGCAATAAAACACCAGGGCTGGAGGGTCTGCCGCTAGAATTTTATAGCAAATATGTCGACCTGATAGCGCCGAGGCTTTTGGAGGTATACAAGGAAGCCAAGGAAGAGGGCTGCTTGCCCCAACCAATGAGGGAGGCGCTGGTGATCCCATTGCTGAAGCCAAGGAAGGAAAAGTAGCGACACGGCTTCGTATAGACCGTTCTCCATGTTAACAACGGATTATAAAATTCTCAGTAGTATATTAGCGGCCCGATTGCTGCCATGTATGACCTTGCTGGTCCACGAAAACCAGTTGGGCTTCATCCCTAGGCGCAACACCACCTCGAATATTTGAAGACTCATACGTCTTATGAGCGGTGACAACTCCGAAGCACAAGTGCCATTGATCCTCTCCATCGACATAGAGAAGGCTTTTGATAGCCTGGAGTGGGACTACTTATATAATGTTTTGAAACGATTCGGGCTGGGCGGAGAATATATAAAATGGACGAGAGTATTATATACCTCGGCGATGGCGAGGTTACGAGTGGGGAGACTGATATTGCCCCAATACCAGGTAACACGCGGGACAAGACAAGGATGCTCGCTATCCCCCCTCTTATTTGCCCTCGCAATAGAAACTTTAGCCAGTGGGATCAGGACAGGGAGACATTATAGAGGGTTAGGCAACAGAGATGGGCGACACCTTATATCCCTATATGCGGATGACCTATTGCTATTTCTTGAGAATGCGGAGGAGGCCTTGACTGGGGCAGAAAGACTATTGCAACGCTTTGGAGAGCTTTCAGGCCTAAAAGTCAACTGGTCCAAGACGTGTATGTTTCCTGTGCGGCAGGGAGAGCCTAGACCAGATGGACACCCGCTGATGAAATGGGAACCTACCTGTTTGAAGTACCTCAGGGTGTACATATACCACACACCGGCGGACATGCTGGAAGGTAATGTGGGTCGCTGTATACGAGCCTTGAAGAGCAGTATGGCCTTCTGGGCGACCCTGCCTCTATCATTGATAGGCCGGATCTCCCTATTGAAAATGGTAGCATTACCCAGACTTTTGTACTACTTCCACACACTGCCTGTATGGATACCCTGTTCCCTTTTCAAAGTGTTAAAATCACAGATCTCCTTATATCTTTGGGGTGCAGGGAGATGCAGGGTCGCCCAGAGCACACTCCTTAGACCGAAGGATGAGGGGGGACCTGCAGTCCCGAATTTCGAACTCTATTATCTAGCAGCACAGTTGCAACTCTTTACGCAGGAAGTAGCGAGAGTGTTCAGAGGCCCAGAGCAGGAGAGAGAGGGAGGCATACCGCGTCATGTCTTGGCTTATATAACATTACAACAGAAGCTCAACTTACGGGACCAAACTATGGAGGAACAAACGTTCCGACTTTGTTGGAACAGATCCCAATGCCTGGCGGAAGTACGTCACCCATACGCACCGGAAATACCTATCAGAATGGTGACGGCGTTACCGCATGGAGGGGACTGGTCGCAGCTGCAGGTCTGGGAAGGCGGGACTACACGTTGTAGGGGATCTGTACGAGGACGGGGCACTGCTGCCTTACCAAACACTCCAGGAAAGATTTGACCTACCAAGGGGGGATTTCTTATTGCATGCCGCGATTACTAGAGCTGTGCAGGCACACTGGCAGGAGGGATTACTGGAACCCACGACATCTATGGCCTGCCAGTATACCATGATGCAAAAACCACAGTTGATGGACAGCATGCAGAACAATGTCATACATTCGCCCCAGTACAGAGATCTGGGCCCAAATCCATCGTTTTTTTGCACTCCACACCACCCCAGTTCAGACATGGCCATATGCAAATCAGTCTGACCCTGTGCCTCATGGGAACAGTCCAGCCCGAACTGCCAAGTCATGCCTTCCCTGGACCGGAAACAAGCTTCCGAGGACCGGTTTCTGGCATTCCAGCCGTCTTCAGCCCGGCTTGCTTAAATCCAGTGGTGTGGAGTGCATGGGACTCACGTCTGAGCACACCCATCCCACTCGGGGTGACAAATGCAAAAACCACAGTTGATGGACAGAATGCAGAACAATGTCATACATTCACCCCAGTACAGAGATCTGGGCCCAAATCCATCGTTTTTTTGCACTCCACACCACCCCAGTTCAGACATGGCCATATGCAAATCAGTCTGACCCTGTGCCTCATGGGAACAGTCCAGCCCGAACTCCCAAGCCATGCCTTCCCTGGACTGGAAACAAGCTTCCGAGGACCGGTTTCTGGCATTCCAGCCGTCTTCAGCCCGGCTTGCTTGAATCCAGTGGTGTGGAGTGCATGGGACTCACATCTGAGCATACCCATCCCACTCGGGGTGACAAATGCAAAAACCACAGTTGATGGACAGAATGCAGAACAATGTCATACATTCACCCCAGTACAGAGATCTGGGCCCAAATCCATCGTTTTTTGCACTCCACAACACCCCAGTTCAGACATGGCCATATGCAAATCAGTCTGACCCCTGCTGATGGAGGTTCTTAGACTTAGGTCCCCTCACAAAGTTTTTTTGCTGCTTGATCCAAAAACCTTACTAGGACACAGTTTAATTTGGTGTTCCGAGGATCAAAGCAGGCCAAAACTGCTGCTCTGCACGATATAATCATGTTTATATTCCAGAGTTTCCTTAAAAGGGACCGTCTTTCATTTAGCAGGTTTGGACAGAGGCATAGGATGTGTATTATGTCTTCTTTGTAGTTCCCACAAAGTTGACAGTGTTCCTGGCCGTGATCTCTTTTCCATTTTGGCGAGTGGACCAACAAGTTAATGACTCCCATTCTCAATTTTAAAAAACTTAGTTTTGTTCGTGCAGTGAATGGTAGGGTTAGGTACTGCTGTGGGATCAGCTGGACATAAGATTGCAAGATCATCCATCCATGACTTCTTTTTGCTAGACGAGCCTTGTCTTCCACTGAAGAGAGCTTTTTTGTACTTATTTTCGCTAGCCGCATGAATTCATTTTGGCTTACTTGCATACTCCAAAGATCTTTCAGGCATAAAGTTCTTAAACCTCTTTCCCAATATTCATGTCCTGCTCGCCATAGGTTCGTGTGAAGACTGGACCATAGATGTTGAGCTAGGCTGCCTTCCTTCGATGACTTCAATTTGTGACAGCACAATAGAAAACTCATGGCTCTGGCAAGTGATTGGTTGCAGATTCCCAGTTCCAGCCTGATTTGGGCCGGTGATGTTTGAGTTGGTATCTTGAACACTGTTTTGTAGATTTTTGTAATAATTTTATCCAATTGGCCGCTGTCCAATCCTTTTAGGACCTCGCTTCCGTAGGTTAATGTGGGAATAATTTTTGCCTGCGCGACCTGCATTGTTGGAGCAAATGTTAAGCCTAGTAATTTCATGTTTATGGAACTAATTGCAAAAGCAAGTTGCAGCACCCTTCTTTTTTTGTTCTTCTAGATGAGTTTTGTATCTGCCGTTGCTATTAAAAAGGACACCAAGGTACTTATGGCAGTTGGATTCAGCAATGCTCTCCCGGTTCAGGACCCAAACCAGCTTCTTAGCCTTTCCTGGACGTATCGCCAAAATTTGTGTCTTCTTGCTGTTAATCTGGAGCTCATTCTTGTTTGAATATTCAGAGGTAGCGTCCATGAGTCTTTTGCAGGCCGAACTTTGTTTTACAAAGAAGGACCACATCATCGGCGTATAGGAGGTTTGACAACAAGAAACCAGCTACTTTGGGAGCATGGGAATTTACCTTGTTTAAGGCTTCAGGAAGGTCGGATAGGAATAAATTGAAAACTATGGGGGCCATGACACATCCTTGTTTTAGACCTTTTGTCGTCGGAATTGGGCATAGGAACATGCATCTGTGTCGATCCCCTCCAAGAGAGAGTCTAGAGCCATCCCCAATCTTGATCCTGACCCATGTGTCCTGATGTAGAAGCTGTATGGCTCTTAAAAGATCATTTGGGATGTTTAGTCTATACAGCTTCTGCCAGAGCTTGGCTCTTTTCACATTGTCAAAGGCGGCTTTGTAATCAATTAATCCCATATAGAGTGGGCAAGAACTAAACTCCGCCTGATCAATCAAGCAGGAGAGGGTCATAAGATTTACAGAGGTGCCAGTGTTGCTTGTAAAGCCGGTTTGATTCGGAGGAATTACGAAATGGTCATCAGCCCATGCCCTAAGTGAGTAAAGAAGCAACCCTGCAAAATACTTTGCTTTGTTGTCAATAAGGGCTATGAGGCGGTAATTCCTGGGGGATTTTTTGTCCCCTCCTTTTTAAAATTGGTGCGAGAATTGATCCCTGCCAAGAGGGCGGAATGATGTTATTTTGCAGGATAAAGTTAAAGAGGGTGGTTAACTTCGAGGCCCAGAAAGTTGTGTCCTCCTTAAACAAAGCCTGAGGGATTCCACCTGGGCCTGGAGCCCCATCCTGTAGTGTAGTTCCTATTTTCCCAATAGGCCCTGCGCATTGGAATAACATAAACAGTAGTATCGACGTAGAAGTGAGGATCTTCCAGGCCTCTACTGACTATGCTAAACTTAATTGGGTTTGTTACCAACTAGCTCAGAGGTCACTGGAAACTTTCTTGACAGAATAGGAAGGGATCAGCTTCCCTGGTACAGACAAGAAGGGATTCAGTTTTCCAACAACTGTGCAACATGACAACTTTGCTCCTCAGATAAGAGTCAATCTCTAGAGTCGTGTGAACAATAGACAGTTATTTTACTCAGTCAGTGGTTGAGCAGATTACTTTCACAATATGTAGAGAATAGAGAGACAGGCGTTTTCAATAAAGGGTAACATTTATTGAACAGTCTTTCTTCTCGTACAAGAGAAATGAATTGCCACAATTGCAAGACTTGTTATTATAAAAAGTACGTACAGTAAGATGAGTATTGCGAAATAATACTGTAAAAGCATTGATATGGTTTCTTAGCCATACAATGGTTTAAAATGAATAAAACATATATACATTCATATATACATTAGGCTAAAATACTCAACTGGTGCTTCTAACTACGCCTACCCCAGTGTACCTGACCTAAGCCTAATACTTGGGAGGGGAGTAAGTAAGTAGCTTTAAGTTCAGTTGGTTTTGCCAAGGTTTGCTTCAAGAATTCTCTCTAAGGGTTTAGTCAATACCATACCTCTGGAATAGAATGATGGAGGTCTGGTATCTCCTTCAGGGACTCGATATCTCAGTCACCCGCAAGGGTAGGCTGGAAACGCCGGGGCTGGATTTCTCTGCAGGAGAAAAGACAGCGTCTCTCTCAGTGCGTCGAGGAAGAGGAGGGGCAGTGTCCACGGGCAGCTTGCATCTGCTGGGCTCTTGCAGGGGACGGCTGTTCAGCTCCTAAGTTCACCACACCATCGTTCGCTCGTTAGCAGCGATAGCAGTAGCGATAGCAGCTATGGTATCATCAGCATAACAGCAGCAGCATCAGCGAAAACAGCAGCATTTGCTTAAGGCAATGTTGGTAATATTTATACCTGAAAGGTGCCTTGTTTGGCGTAAGTTTTTGGACATAAGACGTCAATAAAGATGTCACTAGGAAGTGATCGTCTATCAGTGCTCATTAGAGTTCTATTACTAATCAAAACATAGCAAGCGGGGCTTTCCCAGGTTGCTGAGTTTTTATCTTGTTGAAGAACTCGGAGTGTTAATCTAGGAATCTTAGATAGTAACTTCTGCTATGTCATTGCACTAATTAGCTGCAAAGGAAGTGGCAGAGGAAGCGATTCTGAAATGTGGCTCTGTTCGTGTGAGGCTAGAGACGAGTTTCTGAATATTGCATTTGATCAGTTATGCCAATATAGGGAATAAATGGATTTATAGCCGTATAGGGGCATAAGGTCACAGTATCGATCAGGGTCCTAGATTACAACGCGACAATCCTTCCAACCCTTTTTGATCAGTTTTTCGATTTGGGCCTTCTGGATTATTATGAGTTCTTTGCTGCTTTAAATCGTAGGGCACTCTGTTAGTGATACAATTTTTTGACCAACATTGAAAGATTCCTTTGTTGAAGGGGCTTTGATGTTACAATCAGATGGCCAAACTGCCACTTTTTGAGCAGTATTGTCTTCAACGGTGGAATTCTGATGAAGGGTTTTTTCTTTATGGTCGTTAAAATGAAAATACAAGAAATCGACCCACTCAGACTCCAGTATGCATGAAGACGCAACTTTCGGGCGCGCCCAAATATGCTGTTATTGGTTCCCCAGAATCTTGCGGAATTATTTGTTTTAATGTCTTGCTGTAATCTGGCCCAGAAGGAGTTCCAGTGAGTTCTGCATTGTTCTCTTTTAGCCTTCTTAAGATAGCTGCAGGCCTCTCTCAATTTTGTTATTATTAGAGGATCCGTTGGATTTGTTTTTAAGGCCTGCCATGTCCGATTCATAGTTCTTGTTGCAGATTGCATCACAGGATTCCAACAGGGCGTCTGCTTTTGCCCATTCAGGTTAGCGTGCCTTATCGGTTTTGCGTGTTTATCAATCAGTTCGATTGCAAATGTTGACCCGTTGGCAATTTTATCATTTGTGGACCTGCTGGTGCTCTCAATAATTTGTTTGGCCTCTATTGCTACTTGTTGAAAGTTACTGAAGGAGCACTTGATTCGTTTTAAGTTGATCGTGTAGCTATCAGATGACAGTGCCCTTTCTTCTTCGTGTTGAGTTAGACTGGTCCTGAGCGATATTTTTTGGGTGCAATGATTGCTTTCTGTTCTGCTTCCAAGACTAAAACCTGTTATTTGATGAAGGAGTGAGAGGCTGACAAAGGTGTAATTGATTAACGAAGCACCATTTTTGAATAAATAAGAGAAGCAAGGGGGCTTGTCTGGAGGAAAGCGTCCATTTAAGGCTCTAAGGGCCAGATTTTCAAGGTTGCCTTGTAAAAAACGTCCCTTTGAGTCGTCCTTGTGCCATCCTGGGGATCCTGCGGTGGTATGACCCAGATGCTTGCATGTGATTTGGTTACCTCGTTTTTTTGTAGGTCAGACATTAGCCACATATTGAAGTCACCAGATAGAATTATTTCTGGATTAAGGGATCCAGTTTTCACTCTTAATACTGTCTCTATTGCTTCTTCTGCAAAGGATTACCTTGATGCTGAGTTTGGACGGGCATAGGAGTCCGGCGCTGGCCTTTGTTGGTAGTGAAGGATATTCCCACACACTGGAGGAAATGTGATGAACCTGCTAAGTCCCATGAGGCGATTGCGTTATTTATTGATATATAGATTGCTAGACCGCCCTGCCTCTTCCCGAAGATTTCAGTTTTTGAGCTGGAATATGAAGAGTTTTGAAACCTTCTATTTGCGGCGGTTCAAAAAGCCATGTCTCTTGTAGTAATAATATATCGAATTTCCGAAAGTAAGAGATTATGGCTTTATCCTCCAGTTTGTTGGTGAGGCCGTTGATGCTTCAAGAGCAGATCTTTAGAGGACGCCTGTTAAGGCCCTTTTCACTGTTGTACTGTCAGCGTAGGAGTCGAGTTGTGTTGAGGGTGCCTGCCAACCATGACCAGGTGCCGACCTCTTCCTGATCCCTATTTGATGTGAACCCGTCATCTCTTGATTTTCTTAGTTTGTGGTCGAGGGTGGGAGTTTTGTTGCATGCACCCCTGAGGACTGAATACACTGCTCCCCTTTCCACTCATGTGTACTCAGTGCCTTGCCTGCAGGACATGTGGATAGCCCGCTTCCCTTCCGGGTTGTATAAGTATACCCCACTGCTTGAAAGTGTCTTCTGTATCCCCTAAGATGTTGTTCATTGCCTCTGCCGATCTCCAAGTGACCTTTGTAGTTTCATTTATTTGGCCATGGCATGGTGCAATGAATTCAATCGATGTAATATCTTGTGAGGTAATAACATTTGACAGACCTGTTGCTTGTATCAGCTTTATGATGTGCCCACGATTGAGAATTTCATGGCTGCCTTTAGACTTATACTCCAAGTAAAAGAGTGTGCAGATGGGTTCACCACTCAGAGGGGCCCTAAACGGCCTTGGATTTGCCTCTGATATTTGGACACAAGGCGTTTGATCTGATTTTGTCAAAGGACCCAGGGAATGTACCTCGTTCTGATCACTGAGGTACTTTTGTTTTTTTCCTCGTGCCGCGGCTCCTTTATCTCTCGCCGGGCTTGCGCTCTGATGATATTTAACAGAGCTGTTGGTTTGCACCTGATTTGAAGTCATGGTGCTGCCGAGCTGGTTTACGAAGTGGCTGGAATTTTGGCCCTGCACCTTTACATTCTGCGAGAGAGGTCTATTTAAAGGAGCCATGTGAGTGATTGTGGTTTGCTCAATTGTTACACTGTGCGCCTTTTATGCAGAAAGTGCCCATGCTGATTCCTTTTCTGCTGGCAAAGGGGAAATGCCACTCTTCCTTTTTTATCTTTCCAGCAAGGTTGGTTGTTCTTCTGATTTGATTCTTGGCTCATCAGTACTTTTTGGGTCATCACACTCTGTGACTGCTGGACGTCTAAGAGTGTTAAACATCGGGTAAAGGCTCAGATCTTGTTTGCACCTTCCCATTTTATTACGGCCTTTTCGCTTCCTTTGTCTTTTCCCCTTTCCTACAGGATCTCCCAGATCTTGTTCAGTTGAAGATGGAAGAGTAGAATTTACTCTGCCGACAGTTGGAGATTCCCCGATGTATCATTTGATTGAGAGAAGTCAATTTCTATGGCCCCTCGTAGCCCCGAGTTTGTTGCCATTTTTGCTTTGTTATCCTCACCTAAGTCGCTGTCACTGCCATTTCCAGGGAAGGGCTTTAATTTCTTTTAGATCTACTAAAACTTTTTCCATTATCCCTGGGAGTGTGCTGAGTTTCTCGACTATTGGTGTACAATCACATCCTTGTTGCGGGCGGTCTACAGCTGCTTGGGCCCGTCTGATCAAGCTGTTTAAATTTGAAATCTTATCATCAATTTTCACTACATACACAGCTAGTGTATTCAAGAGGCTGATTTGAATGTCCATTTTATTGGCTCGATAGGTCATTGCATCGGCTGACCTTTGAAGAATGTCCAGGGCGGTGGCCCATGCCTTCTCTTGTGTGAAGTCCTCGTTTTTCTCCTCCATTAGTGAGGATGATGGCCGAGGGTGGCCAGGGGTGGCATTTCCGTATGAGAACAGCATTTTTTCCCATTCCTTTGACTCAAAATAGGAAAGATCTTTCTCAACGAGGTCTCAAGTGAACAGGATGGAAAAAGAGGATGGAAAAAATGGTCTAGTGACTGCGTGGCAAGGTGGATTTAAAGAAAAAGAAGAGAACTGAGTTTTCCTGGTGCTATGCTGTTGCTGTTGCCTCCTTTGCTCTTCCTTTCGCCTTCGTGTCCCCCTATGGCCACTTTTGGGAGTAGGGTACGGCGTTAAGCATTTAACTAACCCCTCAACTGAATTATTAGGGTTTGTGTCTCAATTTACTGTGGTAGTGGGCAGGTTTCCTCCCCCACGCCACTAACTCCCCACCTCTCCCGTACCTTTTACCTTGCACCGCTCCTGCAGTTGAAGGACAGGGGGATAGGCAGCAGAGGTAGGACGTGAAGATGAGCTGTCATGCAGCAGTCCCGGGGGCTCACAGTCACTCTCCGCTGTGTGCCGCTATGTGCCACTTTCTGCTACTATCTCTTCTGCTCTCTCTGGCCGCTTGTCTCAGGCCCCTGCCTCCTTCTCTGAACATTTCCTTTTTGAGGCAATAAAGGGACGATGCCAGAAACAATCCCTGGCCTTGTCCCCACTCGTCCTGCTCCCCGCTCACCTCTCTCTTTTTTTTTCTGCTTCGCCGGCAATCTCACCGGACTGCAGAACAGCGGGACAGCGGAGGCAATGGACGGCGGCTTAAGGAGCTCCTTAGGCCTCAGCTCCACGGCACCTCACCTCCTACAACCGCAGTAGAGCAGCAGCGGGGTAACAATATCGCGGGCAGCGGGCTGCGGGCTTGATAAGCTCGGTGTGCAGGTGTGCTCGGGGCCCCCCCCGTCACGTTGGTTTAGTCTTGGTAATTGACAGAAACGTCTAACGGCAAACAGCAAGACGAACGCCACTGCAGGCTCCTGGCTCCTCGTTCCTCGCTCTTCAGTGGGCCTAAGTAAACTTGCACAGTATTCTGTTGAGTCCTCGGCTAGACCAATATAATGTTACAAAATGGGCCCTTCATTTAGTATGGTGAAGGAGAGGAGTTCATGGAAAACACCTTCATTTTCTTTGATCCTCACTGCAGTTGAATGTACCTACATGATCTAGGTTCCAAGAGAATTGTACAAGTGTGTCCCGATTTTCGTCTTGACACACATCACGACATGTACTTTATGATATAAAACATTAATATAGCCCCAGATATTGAGCGTTATTTTGCAACACAATTCTTGGATTGTACGATTTATGGACCCTTACTCTCTGTGCTGGATAATGGAACAGCTATCAAAAGGTCAAGACTCGTTCAAGGATCAGGTGTGCTAGAACAGACAGAATAGTGCATGCTTGATATCCCACAAAGGAAATTGCAAAATGGCATATACATTTTGCCGCCCCATTGGTCACTACACAAGAACTCCATTGAAGCATAATTCATTTGCTCCAGTATTAAAGCAATTCCTTGATGTTGGTTTTATGGAATTCATGACTGACAGTCTGACAATCTTAAAGACATCTCAATATACTCATTGCTTCATTCTACACCTGCAAGATACATGACCATTTCAACCTTGATCTATGTGCTCTCCTCATGTGAGGAACAACTTGCACATATATGTTGAATATTGTGAAGGTACATACAGGAAAGCACAGTTTTGCTGTACTTAATTCAGCATATAGTTACCTTGATTCCTTTACCTTCAAGGTGCATCGATGGGATGTTAAGAATAGTAACTCTGTACATACCTCTTCATTATATTTTGGTCTGGACTTGTTTTGGGAATTTTTTGGGGAGGACTTTTGGGAGGTTCCCTAGGTTCCCATGTGATTTGGTTATTACCATTGAAGTTTACTGGAGGGGGCAAAGAGCTGTCCCGCGGCCCCCATGTGTTTCTGCTGTGTTGGTTCTTGAGATTGGGCTTACTTGCCCTACTAAACAGTGTGTGTATGGCCTTGTGTGCTGTCAGCTTGGTCTCTAGAATTGGTACGGTAGTGAGCCTATTTCGGACTAACACACCCAGAGCTGCAATGGAGTTTTGTGGACCTTCCCCTTCCCGGCACCCCCTCTCCCTTCAACTACCCCCACCCAAGATTTTTGGGCCTGCTGTCCCTGGTTTAGGCCAGGGGCTGCTAATTCTGGGAGATGCTACCTACGATGTTTGGAAGGATATGACCTGATGAGCAGGTTTGGTGTGTTTTGGAGAACTTTCGGGGAAAGGAGAAGCCAGAAGGTTACACAATGGATAGTCCGGTGCAAGGAACAAACTTCGCATGATTTCACCCGATACAGTTAACGGACCTCAATGATCCATTGTTCTGATAAGCTCCCTACTGATTTAGCGCCCTGAGGTGGTTTGTGAATCGACAGAGTTTTATGGGGAGCACCATTATCCCAAGTGCATGGGAAATCTGGCTCCCGATACTGGAACATCACCTTGTTTTGGAACAAAAGGGGGCCTCCATTGGCCTGGAGGCAGTTGAAGTCAGTTGGGACCCCATGCCATGAGGGAATTTTGGTTCCAAACCCGGAGACCTGAGAATGATGTCCCTTTGATCTCGTATTAGGAACACGTGCCAACTGGACTTGGATGAGGGGATGTGGGTGCCTGTTTATATGTGCTAGTTGGGGGAGTTGTCGCAGGGATTCCGTGCTCAGACAGAACTCTGCATAGAGGCTTGGAACCTCAGTGAATTAAGGGTGTGCCAAAACTCACCTTAGTACCCAAAAATCCCCTACCAGACTAGCAATCAGTGTCTCATTGGTCATCATAAACTCCCAATGCTTAGACAAACCCGAACATGGACTCAGTACACCTCAGGTAACGTGGAACATATGAACACTCTTTCGTTATACAATCATTTCAATCCAGAACAGGGAGTAAAAGAGGACACATGCATATTTGAAATGTTTATTCACTAATGCAGTGTTCTCAAATGCAGTATCTTAGCTAATACAAGCAAACATATTATAAGAAACAAAGTAATCAGCATAGTCACTAGTCCATAGAACACAAACGGTGAAAGCATGGTATTATGCTAAAATGAATAGGGTTTAACAAAACCCAATTCTCACCCTCCCTAGCTAGTATATTATATTATATCTAAGAAGGTCTCTTTGAGTTTTAGCAGTGCGGCCCCATACCTCAAGATCCTAGTGGTAAGGGATCACATCATCAGCAACCATCTCTTCTGCATGCGAAGCACCATCAATTGTGTTTGTATGCTCTTGTGCAAAGCAATATAAAACGCGCCTAAAGCCTGGACTTGGCTGCAGCTGCATGTATGTTATGTCTAGGAACGTGTGAAGATCAGTGCTCACAACAACCACTGTGTTGAGATATCCTTGAAGGTTTCTGCACTCACTGTACAGACACAGCTCGCCAACCAAGACTGATATCGAAGTAACAACATATTATTCTCGCATGAATCAAAAACATTCTACTAGGCTCAAAGCTAAAGCAACAGCTATGTGTCGTGTGCAAAAGCAGCAGAAAGGTAAAATGGCTTTTAACCTCCTAAAAAGCTCATGCTAACTTAACACAGCATACAGGCTATAAATATCTATATGACATCCTCCCTTGATCCGAGCACGTATCAGATAAGATAAGATAAGATAAGATAAGGGACTCAATGTTGAAAGCAGAGTTCAATAAAATATTCGGTTCGAAATCGAGTAGGTGAGAAAAATATTGTAGGCCGCCAAAAAATCCAAAATCTCACCAGCATGACATTGTAATGTCCACTGTTAGTAAAGCCAATAAGTCTGATATATAAAAAAAATGTCCATCATAATTCTGAAAAAATTTTGAGAGAAAGAAAAAATTATGACATCAAAGGCCTCAATAGGAGTCAGCCTAAAACTGAGTATGCGAAATAAGCAGCAACCGCTTCCAAAAGGAAGTCACTGTTATCATCCGAAAATAACTCAGCCATCCAATTCAATAGTGAGAAGGAACATCCGGAGCCTTTAGTACCATCAGAGGACAACTCGTGAGTTTTCAATGAAGCTGTGTGCCAAGAAATCTTGCGCCCCTTACGACCCAGAACTCCATGCATTGCTGCAAAGGCCATAATCCCTCCATCAGAACAAAGCAATTCATGAGTAACTAAGGGACTCATTAGATGATTATAATCCACTTCAGGAGACACCAAATTGCAGACACACAAATCCAGGGCCCAGTCGAAATCACAGCTCAGGCAATAAAACACAGGCTGGACACAGGTGAAATAGGAAAATCGAAGCGATAATCCATACGATGTACTTAAGGTGGCAAGGGGCAGCGCACCATAGTATTCAAGCATCCTGTTGCGAAACAGTACAAACTGCTCCTGCGCGTCTGCGAACACAGGATGGGCATCCATTTTGAATAAAACAAAATAGCAACAAAAAGCCCGCAGCCAGCGCCAGTAAAATGGAAAATCCACCAAATAGGCTGGAAAAGATTGAATGGAACAAAAGCAGGAATGACTCCAAATATCTTTTGGAAAGAAGTCACTAGACCACTGCTGACTACTTTAAAAAAATGAGCCAGCCCCGAAGTGGAAGACGCGTTAAAGATTGTATGAATCAGCTCACCGAAATGTAAAGGAAGGTCAGTAATTAATAAAGCATGCACTTCTGTGCGGGTGTTAGCTATGTGAAGGACAAATGTTTGGCGAGCAGATATCAGGGCAACTTCTTTTTGTGACAATAAGGCTCTTATTCTGCTCATCTTATTGAACTCTGACTTCAAGGTCGGAATTCTCGGCCAGATGGAAACATCCAGGTTCCCATGCGTGGGTGGATACAACACATTTTTACAGCAAACCACATGCTCTCTGACTGTTACAACATAAGCTATGCCTTTCAATAACCCACAGCAATCTTCATTTTTTAAAAGTAAATAACTCCCGTTTGCTAATAAAGTAAAAGTCGGGACAATAGCGGGCACAGGTGTAGCTTTCAAAACACATGCTAAATTAGGGCGTTCCTGATTACAAGATCCATGCAATTGTATGGGTCTACACATTAATGAGTGATCTGGTGTTTCCGTACACTCCTCCCCTTTAAGATAAACCTCCTTTCCGTCCCTAAGGCATCTGTAAGTGAAAGGGAGCGACCAGGCTTCATGTAAATAGGAGCTACCAAGTGGCTCGTATTTACCAATGGCAAAATATTTCATGCAATTTGTAAACTGGAAAAGCGCAAATGGTAAAGTTATTAACACGTGGATAAGCCACGTAGCAGCAGTCGCCTCTGCCACTGAAAAGGGCAAAGACTCCAAGCGTTCAATGTGTAACATGGAAAATGAAGCATCTCTCATTGAAAGCAAACGTTGTTTTTCAGTTAAATTAAAAGGGGCAAATAGAGATGTGACATTAATGTAATTCCAAGGCACTTTTCCATTTTTTAGTGTCTGCAGGGTCCATGCAAACTGCATAATAGAACGCAATTGATTTTGACCATGGTACAAAACAGACACTTCATCCTGTACAATTTCAACAACAGATGACACAATATTATCCAATGTGTAAATGCGGGAGGAAAGGGTGTTAATGCTGTTATCTACAACTGCAAGCACTTTTTCCAAATTAGCTTGATCAATAGCCCTAAGACGGATGGCCGCTTCAATCTGTAATGTTTTCCAGAGTTCATTATAAACAGCATAGATCCATCTTTTAGATCTACCTTTAGCTGGCCCCTTTATGAAGTCATTCAAGTCAACCTCGTCAGTCAGTTTAGACAAATGCAATTTTACTGACGCCAATGTAGAGTGTTTGAGCCAATTCTGACACAATTTGCCTACTGAATAAGTGGTTACAGAATGGTCACACTCAAAACGGGGATCTACTCTGACCTGTGTAAAACCTTCAGACAGGCCCAAAAAGAATGATGTTGGCACAAATCTGCACTTCTGTGCCACATCAAACAACCCTTGGGATCCAAACTGGATATGTTAAAGGATGAATTTAGCAAAAGGATCTGCAACTCTCTAATTGAAAATTTAGTTGAATTTTCCCAACCCGAATATTCTTCCAAATCAGGGAAGGAAGGAGCATTTAATTTTTTAGAAGTAGCCAATCCAAAGCATGTTGTCTGTGAGATAGGTCGTATGCCTCTATGCCAGAATGCTCAGAGAAAACTTGCCACCTTTGACTGGGTTTGAAAAACAAATGGGAAGCAGACATAGGTAAAGAGATCCTGGAGACAGCTTGGGCACAG
Source organism: Lissotriton vulgaris (assembly GCF_964263255.1). Taxonomy (NCBI): domain Eukaryota; kingdom Metazoa; phylum Chordata; class Amphibia; order Caudata; family Salamandridae; genus Lissotriton; species Lissotriton vulgaris. The sequence continues at coordinate 321,779,483 of NC_141699.1, read as the reverse complement.
ATAATGCGACGAGCCCGCAAGAGCACTAGGAACGCGCGCTTCCAACTAGTACACTTTTTCATACTGCATAGGGCGTATTTAACACCGGGGAAAATTCATAAATATTTTGGAGTGAATGAGGCAGCGTGCCCGAGGTGCACTGGAGAGGCGGTAGAACTAGACCACATGCTATGGACTTGTCCAATGCTGGAAGATTATTGGAAGGCGATAGGGGACGTGTTGAATGAGGTGACGGGGAGACAGCTGCAGTTTGACATGGCTGTCGGTGTCCTACACTGGTTCCCTCACACCCCCAAGCACAAGAACACCAGCAAATTCATCGGCATGGGCCTTTTATTAGCCAGACGCGAAATCACTCGACATTGGAAGGCGAGAGCTGGTCCCTCGTACAGACGCTGGATAAGTGAATTCCTAAAATGAGCTACCTGCGAAAGCTCCCTCAGATACCAGATGGAGCATAGGCGACAGGATGACAAAGCATTAGCTGCAGCGACGGCGTGGGAGGTATTTGTACAGGCCCTAAGAGATCTGGAGACACAAGACGAGGAAGAGGCGCAAGATACTGAAAGGGAATCCCAACAACACACCCAGGACGCATCACACTCTGAAACACCTAACGCTCCTGGTACATAGCACTAGAGGACTGACTGTGATAACCTGTGGAAGTGGTGGGATGTTGGGGAGGGGAGGGGGTGGGGTGACCACATCAGGAGCCCTAAGGGGCAGTAGATAGTGCGGCAGCGCCCCTAGGGAACACTACAGATGGAACCTTCAAGACATAATATACAATATCGTAAGATCAGCGAGGGACTCCCCAAAGAAGTAATATGGAAGTAGTGCCACCTGACACTGGGATGGTGGGGTTCCCATGAGGCATAACTACCCGCTGGGGGATCCGTAAGATGATGGAGAAAAGAGGAATTACAAGCTATATTAAGGCACATCCAGTAGATCATGATCGTTCCTTAAGTTAACAATGTGATGTTGGTTGTTTGGGGGGGGGGGGTTCCTTTTGGGAGGGGTTGTTTACAAATGGAAAAGCAGACACGAGGTCCTCCTACTAGATGGCTGCGATTGACTCTTGCTTCACGTCCTTTAACTTCTTCTGGTACACGCCGCCCGGCCTCCGGGTTGTGGGCATATGGGCTGTGTAACGAGCTGCCAGGAGATTGGCACATTGCAACCACTAGATATGGAACTGCAAAATGTGATTACATGTGACTTGTATACTGCCTGCAATAAAAACATATTTAAAAAAAAAGAAAATAATGGGTGTGGTTGTGTGGCAAGAGGCCTGAGTAGAGAGTAAAACTTTATTGCGTGATGAAAAAACCTTTGCAAATTACAGGATTTAAACAAAAATATATCAAAAATATACATGTAAAACAAAATGTAAATTCGAATCCATTATAGAGAAAGGTGGCAGATGGAACTTGCCAAATTGTTATGCTGATGGAGGTTCACAGACTTAGGTCCCCTCACAAAGATTTTTTGCTGCTTGATCCAAAAACCTTACTGGGGCACAGTTTAATTTGGTGTTCCGAGGATCAAAGCAGGCCAAAACTGCTGCTCTGCACGATATAATCATGTTTATATTCCAGAGTTTCCTTAAAAGGGACCGTCTTTCATTCAGCAGGTTTGGACAGAGGCATAGGATGTGTTTTATGTCTTCTTTGTGGTTCTCACAAAGTTGACAGTGTTTCTGACCGTGATCTCTTTTCCATTTTGGCGAGTGGACCAACAAGTTAACGACTCCCATTCTCAATTTTAAAAAACGTAGTTTTGTTCTTCGTGCAGTGAATGGTAGGGTTAGGTACTGCTGTGGGATCAGCTGGACATAAGATTGCAAGATCATCCATCCGTGACTTCTTTTTGCTAGACGAGCCTTGTCTTCCACTGAAGAGAGCTTTTTTGTACTTATTTTCGCTAGCCGCATGAATTCATTTTGGCTTACTTGCATACTCCAAAGATCTTTCAGGCATAAAGTTCTTAAACCTCTTTCCCAATATTCATGTCCTGCTCGCCATAGGTTCGTGTGAAGACTGGAACATAGATGTTGAGCTAGGCTGCCTTCCTTCGATGACCTCAATTTGTGACAGCACAATAGAAAACTCATGGCTCTGGCAAGTGATTGGTTGCAGATTCCCAGTTCCAGCCTGATTTGGGCCGGTGATGTTTGAGTTGGTATCTTGAACACTGTTCTGTAGATTTTTGTAATAATTTTATCCAATTGGCCGCTGTCCAATCCTTTTAGGACCTCGCTTCCGTAGGTTAATGTGGGAATAATTTTTGCCTGCGCGACCTGCATTGTTGGAGCAAATGTTGGGCCAAGTAATTTCTTGTTTATAGAACTAATTGGAAAAGCAAGATGCAGCACCCTTCTTTTTTTGTTCTTCTAGATGAGTTTTGTATCTGCCGCTGTTATTAAAAAGGACACCAAGGTATTATGGCAGATGGATTCAGCAATGCTCTCCCGGTTCAGGACCCAAACCAGCTTCTTAGCCTTTCCTGGACGTACCGCCAAAATTTGTGTCTTCTTGCTGTTAATCTGGAGTTCATTCTTGTTTGAATATTCAGCGGTAGCGTGCATGAGTCTTTGCAGGCCGAACTTTGTTTTACTAAGAAGGAACACATCATCGGCGTATAGGAGGTTTGACAACAAGAAACCAGCTACTTTGGGAGCATGGGAATTTACCTTGTTTAAGGCTTCAGGAAGGTCGGATAGGAACAAATTGAAAATTATGGGGGCCATGACACATCCTTGTTTTAGACCTTTTGTCGTCGGAATTGGGCGTGATAGTCTAGAGCCATCCCCAATCTTGATCCTGACCCATGTGTCCTGATGTAGAAGCTGTATGGCTCTTAACAGATCATTTGGGATGTTTAGTCTATACAGCTTCTGCCAGAGCTTGGCTCTGTTCACATTGTCAAAGGCGGCTTTGTAATCAATGAATCCCATATAGAGTGAGCAAGAACTAAACTCCGCCTGATCAATCACGCAGGAGAGGGTCATAAGATTTACCGAGGTGCCAGTGTTGCTTGTAAAGCCGGTTTGATTCGGAGGAATTACGAAATGGTCATCAGCCCATGCCCTAAGTGAGTAAAGAAGCAACCCTGCAAAATACTTTGCTTTGTTGTCAATATGGGCTATGAGGCGATAATTCACGGGGGATTTTTTGTCCCCTCCTTTTTAAAATTGGTGTGAGAATTGAACCCTGACAAGAGGGCGGAATGATGTTATTTTGCAGGATAAAGTTAAAGAGGGTGGTTAACTTTGGGGCCCAGAAAGTTGTGTCCTCCTTAAACAAAGCCTGAGGGATTCCACTTGGGCCTGGAGCCCCATCCTTCCAACCCTTTTTGATCAGTTTTTCGATTTGGGCCTTCTGGATCATTATGAGTTCTTTGCTGCTTTGAATCGTAGGGTACTCTGTTAGTGATACCCTTTTTTGACCAACATTGAAAGATTCCTTCGCTGAAGGGGCTTTGATGTTACAATCAGATGGCCAAACTGCCACTTTTTGAGCAGTATTGTCTTCAACGGTAGAATTCTGATGAAGGGTTTTTTCTTTATGGTCGTTAAAATGAAAATACAAGAAATCGACCCACTCAGACTCCAGTATGCATGAAGACGCAACTTTCCGGCGCGCCCAAATATGCTGTTATTGCTTCGCCAGAACCTTGCGGAATTATTTGTTTTAATGTCTTGCTGTAATCTGGCCAAGAAGGAGTTCCAGTGAGTTCTGCATTGTTCTCTTTTAGCCTTCTTAAGATAGCTGCAAGTCTCTCTCAATTGTGGTATTATTAGAGGATCCGTTGGATTTGTTTTTATGGCCTGCCATATCTAATTCATAGTTCTTGTTGCAGATTGGATCACAGGATTCCAACAGGGCGTCTGCTTTTGCCCGTTCAGGTTAGCATGCCTTATTGGTTTTGCGTGTTTATCAAACAGTTCGATTGCAAAGGTTGACCAGTTGGCAATTTTATCATTAGTGGACCTGCTGGTGCTCTCAATATTTTGTTTGTCCTCTATTGCTACTTGTTGAAAGTTACTGAAGGAGCAATTGATTCTTTTTAAGTTGATCGTGTAGCTATCAGATGGCAGTGCCCTTTCTTCTTCGTGTTGAGTTAGACTGGTCCAGAGTGATATTTCTTGGGTGCAGTGATTGCTTTCTGTTCTGCTTCCAAGACTAAAACCTGTTATTTGATGAAGGAGTGAGAGGCTGACAAAGGTGTAATCGATTAACGAAGCACCATTTTTCGATAAATAAGAGAAGCAAGGTGGCTTGTCTGGAGGAAAGCGCCCATTTAAGGCTCTAAGGTCCAGATTTTCAAGGTTGCCTTGTAAAAAACGTCCCTTTGAGTAGTCCTTGTGCCATCCTGGGGATCCTGCGGTGGTATGACCCAGATGCTTGCGAGTGATTTGGTTACCTCGTTTTTTTGTAGGTCAGACATTAGCCACATGTTGAAGTCACCAGATAGAATTATTTCTGAATTAAGGGATCCAGTTTTCACTCTTAATACTGTCTCTATTGCTTCTTCTGCGAAGGATTACCTTGATGCTGAGTTTGGACGGACATAGGAGTTCATTAAAATCCTGCGCTGGCCTTTGTTGGTAGTGAAGGATATTCCTACCTACTAGAGGAAATGTGATGAACCTGCTAAGTCCCATGAGGGGATTGCGTTATTTATTGATATATAGATTGGTAGGCCGCCCTGCCTCTTCCCGAAGATTTCAGTTTTTTAGCTGGAATATGAGGAGTTTTGAAACCTTCTATTTGCTGCGGTTCAAAAAGCCATGTCTCTTGTAGTAATAATATCTTGAATTTCCGAAAGTAATAGATTATGGCTTTATCCTCCAGTTTGTTGGTTAGGCCGTTGATGTTTCAAGAGCAGATCTTTAGAGGACGCGTGTTAAGGCCCTTTTCACTGTTGTACTGTCAGCGTAGAAGTCGAGTTGTGTTGAGGGTGCCTGCCAACCATGACCATGTGCCGACCTCTTCCTGATCCCTATTTGATGTGAACCCGTCATCTCATGATTTTCTTAGTTTGTGGTCGAGGGTGGGAGTTTTGTTGCATGCACCCCTGAGGACTGAATACACTGCTCCCCTTTCCACTCATGTGTACTCAGTGCCTTGCCTGCAGGACATGTGGATAGCCCGCTTCCCTTCCGGGTTGTATAAGTATACCCCACTGCTTGAAAGTGTCTTCTGTATGCCCTAAGATGTTGTTCATTGCCTCTGCCGATCTCCAAGTGACCTTTGTAGTTTCATTTATTTGGCCATGGCATGGTGCAATTAATTCAATCGATGTAATATCTTGTGAGGTAATAACATTTGACAGACCTGTTGCTTGCATCAGCTTTATGATGTGCCCACGATTGAGAATTTCATGGCTGCCTTTAGACTTATACTCCAGGTAAAAGAGTGTGAATATGGGTTCACCACTCAGAGGGTCCCTAAACGGCCTTGGATTTGCCTCTGATGTTTGGACACAAGGCGTTTGATCTGATTTTGTCAAAGGACCCAGGGAATATACCTCGTTCTGATCACTGAGGTACTTTCGGTTTTTTCCTCGTGCCGCGGCTCATTTATCTCTCGCGGGCTTGCGCCCTGATGATATTTAACAGAGCTGTTGGTATGCGCCTGATTTGAAGTCATGGTGCTGCCGAGCTGGTTTACGAAGTGGCTGGAATTTTGGCCCTGCACCTTTACATTCTGCGAGAGAGGTGTATTTAAAGGAGCCATGTGAGTGATTGTGGTTTGCTCAATTGTCCCACTGTGCGCCTTTTTTTCAGAAAGTGCCCATGCTGATTCCTCTTCTGCTGGCAAAGGGGAAATGCCACTCTTCCTTTTTTATCTTTCCAGCAAGGTTGGTTGTTCTTCTGATTTGAGTCTTGGCTCATCAGTACTTTTTGGGTCATCACACTCTGTGACTGCTGGACGTCTAAGAGTGTTAAACATCGGGTAAAGGCTCAGATCTTGTTTGCGCCTTCCCATTTTATTACGGCTTTTTTGCTTCCTTTGTCTTTTCCCCTTTCCTACAGGATCTCCCAGATCTTGTTCAGTTGAAGATGGAAGAGTAGAATTTACTCTGCCGACAGTTAGATATTCCCCGATGTATCATTGGATTGAGAGGAGTCAATTTCTATGGACCCTTGTAGCCCCGAGTTTGTTGCCATTTTTGCTTTGTTGTCCTCACCTAAGTCGCCATCACTGCCATTTCCAGGGAAGGTCTTTAAATTTGTATTTTCTTTTAGATCTACTAAAAGTATTTCCATTATCCCTGGGAGTGTGCTGAGTTTCTCGTCTATTGGTGTACAATCACATCCTTGTTGCGGGCGGTCTACAGCTGCTTGGGCCCGTCTGATCAAGCTGTTTAAATTTGAAATCTTATCATCAATTTTCACTATGTACACAGCCAGTGTTTTCAAGAGGCTGATTTGAATGTCCATTTTATTGGCTTGATAGGTCATTGCATCGGCTGACCTTTGAAGAATGTCCAGGGCGGTGGCCCATGCCTTCTCTTGTGTGAAGTCCTCGTTTTTCTCCTCCATTAGTGAGGATGATGGCCGAGGGTGTCCAGGGGTGGCATTTCCGTACGAGAACAGCATTTTTTCCCATTCCTTGGACTCTAAATAGGAAAGATCTTTCTCAACTAGGTCGGCTTCCTCTGTGATTGTCGTAGGCGCAGATACTCTGGCTGTGTGTTGTTCCCGTTGGAAAGGATCTGTTGCGCCGTCCCCAAAAGGAGGAGAGATGTCAACTTCTTCCTCCTTCATTTCCGTTACACTAACCTTTTTTAGATGGGTTGCAGATTCGCCATTTTGACTACTCAAAATGCTGAAGCTTGCATCGTGAGGCACAGGGTTGGTTACTACTAAATTAATTGTTTTCCCTCCGTTTGGATCAATTAGGAGATCCGTTTTGTTATGGATAACGTTGGGTCGGGCGACAGAAATAGGTGTCAAGTTACGCCTGTGCTCTAGGTGGGTTGAGGTGGACTTAATTGATGGGCTTCCCAAAGCCGTGACTTCTGTTTGAGCTGCCACTTCAAGCTTACTAGTGGCTGACATATGACTGCTTTGGGGAATGACAATAACCTTGTTTCCACCAGAACTGCCCTTATTGATATTCACTATGGGGCTCAGGGGGATTGGTAGGCCCACAATTTTCATATTACTTGAAAAAACAGCTGACCCGGCGTCTTTCAGAAGAGCAAATTTTGATGTTATTTTTGGTTGGTTACTAAAAGGTTTTCGGGCCATCCCATCAGATCCCTTCAGCGGAAATTGAGACATACTGTCTGTGATATTTTCAGGGTCGCTCAGGGACAGATTTAAAAACTGGTCAGAGTCCGTAGTTGTCATCACAATTTTCCCTCTACATTTCTTTTTCTTTTGTGGTCCTGTTGTCCTCAACCTGCCAGATCTCATCTCAAGTGAACAGGATTGAAAAAATGGTCAAGTGACTGCGTGGCAAGATGGATTTAAAGAAAAAGAAGAGAACTGAGTTTTCCTGGTGCTATGCTGTTGCTGTTGCCTCCTTTGCTCTTCCTTTCGCCTTCGTATCCCCCTATGGCCACTTTTGGGAGTAGGGTACCGCGTTAAGGGTTTAACTAACCCCTCAGCTGAATTATTAGGGTTTGTGTCTCAATTTGCTGTGGTAGTGGGCAGGTGTTCCCCCTCACGCCACTAACCCCCCACCTCTCCTGTACCTTTTACCTTGCACCGCTCCTGCAGTTGAAGGACAGGGGGGGGTAGGCAGCAGAGGTAGGACGTGAAGATGAGCTGTCATGCAGCAGTCCCGGGGGCTCACAGTCACTCTCCGCTGTGTGCCGCTATGTACCACTTTCTGCCACTATCTCTTCTGCTCTCTATGGCCGCTTGTCTCAGGCCCTTGCCTCCGTCTCTGAACTTTTCCTTTTTGAGGCAACAAAGGGACGATGCCAGAAACAATCCCGGACCTTGTCCCCACTCGTCCTGCTCCCCGCTCACCTCTCTCTTTTTTTTTCTGCTTCGCCGGCAATCTCACTGGACTGCGGAACAGCGGGACAGCGGAGGCAATGGACGGCGGCTTAAGGAGCTCCTCAGGCCTCAGCTCCACGGCACCTCACCTCTTACAACTGCAGCAGAGCAGCAGCAGAGCAGCAGCGGAGCATCAGCGGGGTAACTATATCGCGGGTAGTGGGCTGTGGGCTGCGGGCTTGATAAGCTCGGTGTGCTCGGGGGGCCCCCCCGCCACGGTGGTTTAGTCTTGGTAATTGACAGAAACGGCTAACAGCAAAAAGCAAGACGAACGCCACTGCAGGCTCCTGGCTCCTCGCTCTTCAGTGGGCCTAAGTAACCTTGCACAGTATTCTGTTGAGTCCTCGGCTAGACCAATATAATGTTACAAAATGGGCCCTTCATTTAGTATGGTGAAGGAGAGGAGTTCATGGAAAACACCTTCATTTTCTCTGATCCTCACTGCAGTTGAATGTACCTACATGATCTAGGTTCCAAGAGAATTGTACAAGTGTGTCCCGATTTTCGTCTTGACACACATCATGACATGTACTTTATGATATGAAACATTAATAAAGCCCCAGATATTGAGCGTTATTTTGCAACACAATTCTTGGATTGTACGATTTATGGACCCTTACGCTCTGTGCTGGATAATGGAACAGCTACCAAAAGGTCAAGACTCGTTCAAGGATCAGGTGTGCTATAACAGACAGAATAATGCATGCTTGATATCCCACAAAGGAAGTTGCAAAATGGCATATACATTTTGCCGCCCCATTGGTCACTACACAAGAACTCAATTGAAGCATAATTCATTTGCTCCAGTATTAAAGCAATTCCTTGATGTTGGTTTTATGGCATTCATGACTGACAGTCTGACAATCTTAAAGACATCTCAATATACTCATTGCTTCATTCTACACCTGCAAGATACATGACCATTTCAACCTTGATCTATGTGCTCTCCTCATGTGAGGAACAACTTGCACATATAAGTTGAATATTGTGAAGGTACATACAGGAAAGCACAGTTTTGCTGTACTTAATTCAGCATATAGTTACCTTGATTCCTTTACCTTCAAGGTGCATCGATGGGATGTTAAGAATAGTAACTCTGTATATACCTCTTCATTATATTTTGGTCTGGACTTGTTTTGGGAATTTTTTGGGGAGGGCTTTTGGGAGGTTCCCTAGGTTCCCATGTGATTTGGTTATTACCATTGTAGTTTACTGGAGGCGGCAAAGAGTTGTCCCGCGGCCCCCATGTGTTTCTGCTGTGTTGGTTCTTGATATTGGGCTTACTTGCTCTTCTAAACAGTATGTGTATGGCCTTGTGTGCTGTCAGCTTGGTCTCTAGAATGGGTACGGTGGTGAGCCTATTTCGGACTAACACACCCAGAGCTGCATTGGAGTTTTGTGGACCTTCCCCTTCCCGGCACCCCCTCTCCCTTCGACTACACCTTACCCAAGATTTTTGGGCCTGCTGTCCCTGGTTTAGGCCAGGGGCTGCTAATTCTGGGAGATGCTACCTACGATGTTTGGAAGTATATGACTTGATGAGCAGGTTTGGTGTGTTTTGGAGAACTTTGGGGGAAAGGAGAAGCCAGAAGGTTACTCAATGGATAGTCCGGTGCAAGGAACAAACTTTGCAGGATTTCACCCGATACAGGTAACGGACCTCAATGATCCATTGTTCTGATAAGCTCCCTACTGACTTAGCGCCCTGAGGTGGTTTGTGAATCGACAGAGTTTTATTGGAAGCACCATTATCTCAAGTGCATGGGAAAGCTGGCTCCCGATACTGGAACATCACCTTGTTTTGGAACAAAAGGGGGCCTCCATTGGCCTGGAGGCAGTTGAAGTCAGTTGGGACCCCATGCCATGAGGGAATTTTGGTTCCAAACCCGGAGACCTGAGAATGATGTCCCTTTGATCTCGTATTAGGAACACGTGCCAACTGGACTTGGATGAGGGGACGTGGGTGCCTGTTTATATGTGCTATTTGGGGGAGTTGTCGCAGGGATTCCGTGCTCAGACAGAACTGTGCATAGAGGCTTGGAACCTCAGTAAATTAGGGTGTGCCAAAACTCACCTTAGTACCCAAAAATCCCCTACCAGACTAGCAATCAGTGTCTCATTGGTCATCATAAACTCCCAATGCTTAGACAAACCAGAACATGGACTCAGTACACCTCAGGTAACGTGGAACACATGAACACTCTTTCGTTATGCAATCATTTCAATCCAGAACAAGGAGTAAAAGAGGACACATGCATATTTGAAATGTTTATTCACTAATGCAGTGTTCTCAAACGCAGTATCTTAGCTAATACAAGCAAACATATTATAAGTAACAAAGTAATCAGCATAGTCACTAGTCCATAGATCACAAACGGTGAAAGCATGGTATTATGCTAAAATGAATAGGGTTTAACAAAACCCAATTCTCACCCTCCCTAGCTAGTATATTATTTTATATCTAAGAAGGTATCTTTGGGTTTTAGCAGTGCGGCCCCATACCTCAAGATCCTAGTGGTAAGGGATCACATCATCAGCAACCAGCTCTTCTGCATGCGAAGCACCATCAAGTGTGTTTGTATGCTCTTGTGCAAAGCAATATAAAACGCGCCTAAAGCCAGAACTTGGCTGCAGCTGCATGTATGTTATGTCTAGGAACGTGCGAAGATCAGTGGTCACAACAACCACTGTGTTGAGATATCCTTGAAGGTTTCTGCACTCACTGTACAGACACAGCTCGACAAACAAGACTGATATCAGAGTAACAACAAATTATTCTCGTATGAATCAAAAACATTCTACTAGGCTCAAAGCTAAAGCAACAGCTATGTGTCGTGTGCAAAAGCAGCAGAAAGGTAAAATGGCGTTTAAACTCCTAAAAAGCTCATGCTAACTTAACACAGCATATAGGCTCTAAATATCTATATGACACCCTCCCTTGATCCAAGCACGTATCAGATAAGGTAAGATAAAATAAGATAAGATAAGATAAGATAAGATAAGATAAGATAAGATAAGATAAGATAAGATAAGATAAGATAAGGGACTCAATGTTGAAAGCAGAGTTCAATAAAATATTCAGTTCGAAATCGAGTAGGTGAGAAAAATATTGTAGTCCGCCCAAAAATCCCAAATCTCACCAGCATGGCATTGTAATGTCCACTGTTAGTAAAGCCAATAAGTCTGATGTATAATAGAAATGTCCATCATAATTCTGAAAACATTTTGAGAGAAAGAAAAAATTATGACATCAAAGGCCTCAATAGGAGTTAGCCTAAAACTGAGTATGCGAAATAAGCAGCAACCGCTTCCAAAAGGAAGTCACTGTTATCATCCGAAAATAACTCAGCCATCCAATTCAATAGTGAGAAGGAACATCCGTAGCCTCTAGTACCATCAGAGGACAACTCGTGGGTTTTCAATGAAGCTGTGTGCCAAGAAATCTTGCGCCGCTGCGAATATATTCCAACGACCCAGAACTCTATGCATTGCTGCAAAGCCCATAATCCCTCCATCAGAACAAAGCAATTCATGAGTAACTAAGGGACTCATGAGATGAATATAATCCACTTCAGGAGACACCAAATTGCAGAGACACAAATCCAGGGCCCAGTCAAAATCACAGCTCAGGCAATAAAACACAGGCTGGACACAGGTGAAATAGGAAAATCGAAACGTTAATCCATACGATGCACTTAAGGTGGCAAGGGGCAGCGCACCATAGTATTCAAGCATCCTGTTGCGAAACAGTGCTAACTACTCCTGCTCGTCTGCAAACACAGGATGGGCATCCATTTTGAATAAAACAAAATAGCAACAAAAAGCCCGCAGCCAGCGCCAGTAAAACGGAAAATCCACCAAATAGGCTGGAAAAGATCGAATGGAAAAAAGCAGGAATGACTCCAAATATCTTTTGGAAAGAAGTCACTAGACCACTGCTCACTACTTTAAAAAAATGAGCCAGCCCCGAAGTGGAAGACGCGTTAAAGATTGTATGAATCAGCTCACCGAAATGTAAAGGAAGGTCAGTAATTAATAAAGCATGCACTTCCGTGCGGGTGTTAGCTATGTGAAGGACAAATGTTTCGCGAGCAGATATCAGGGCAACTTCTTTTTGTGACAATAAGGCTCTTATTCTGCTCATCTTATTGAACTCTGACTTCAAGGTCGGAATTCTCGGCCAGATGGAAACATCCAGGTTCCCATGCGTGGGTGGATACAACACATTTTTACAGCAAACCACACGCTCTCTGACTGTTACAACATAAGCAATGCCTTTCAATAACCCACAGCAATCTTCATTATTTAAAAGTAAATAACTCCCGTTTGCTAATAAAGTAAAAGTCGGGACAATAGCGGGCACAGGTGTACCTTTCAAAACACATGCTAAATTAGGGCGTTCCTGATTACAAGATCCATGCAATTGTATTTGTCTACACATTAATGAGTGATCTGGTGTTTCCCTACACTCCTCCCCTTTAAGATAAACCTCCTTTCCGTCCCTAAGGCATCTGTAAGTGAAAGGGAGCGACCAGGCTTCATGTAAATAGGAGCTACCAAGTGGCTTGTATCTACCAATGGCAAAATATTTCATGCAATTTGTAAACTGGAAAAGCGCAAATGGTAAAGTTATTAACACGTGGATAAGCCACGTAGCAGCAGTGGCCTCTGCCACTGAAAAGGGCAAAGACTCCAAGCGTTCAATGTGTAACATGGACAATGAAGCATCTCTCATTGAAAGCAAAAGTTGTTTTTCAGTTAAATTAAATCGGGCAAATAGAGATGTGACATTAATGTAATTCCAAGGCACTTTTCCGTTTTTTAGTGTCTGCAGGGTCCATGCAAGCTGCATAATAGAACGCAATTGATTTTGACCATGGTACAAAACAGACACTTCATCCTGTACAATTTCAACAACAGATGACACAATATTATCCAATGTGTAAATGCGGGAGGAAAGGGTGTTAATGCTGTTATCTACAACTGCAAGTACTTTTTCCAAATTAGCTTGATCAATAGCCCTAAGGCGGATGGCCGCTTCAATCTGTGATGTTTTCCAGAGTTTATTATAAACGGCATGGATCCATCTTTTAGATCTACCTTTAGCTGGCCCCTTCATGAGGTCATTCAAGTCAACCTCGTCAGTCAGTTTAGACAAATGCAATTTTAACTACGCCAATGTAGAGTGTTTGAGCCAATTCTGACACAAATTGCCTACTGAATAAGTGGTTACAGAATGGTCACACTCAATACGGGGATCTACTCTGACCTGTGTAAAACCTTCAGACAGGCCCAAAAAGAATGATGTTGGCACGAATCTGCACTTCTGTGCCACATCAAACAACCCTTGGAATCTAAACTGGATATGTTAAAGGATGAATGTAGCAAAAGGGTCTGCAACTCTCTAATTGAAAATTTAGTTGAATTTTCCCAACCCGAATATTCTTCCAAATCAGGGAAGGAAGGAGCATTTAATTTTTTAGAAGTAGCCAATCCAAAGCATGTTGTCTGTGAGATAGTAGAATTCAAAAACAACGTATGATTTGGGATGAGACATGCACGGTGCAAAGCCTCAGTGCCTTGTACCTGCCAACTTTTAGAACCCCAAACTGATTTAAGGTCAATAGTTTCCTTCCACAACTCGTAGCCACCAACAGCTAGCTGGTCTAGAAAGGACTTTGAATACAATAACTCTAAGTCTAACTTTGGACATGGATTTATCTGTCATTTTAAAATAAAAGGAAGCGGGATTGGACTGATTAAGGTCAGTAAAATAAGTGTACTTTTTCGAAAATGTATTCGAGCTGCCTCTTAAAGGAGCCGGGCAATGTTCCCACTGGGTATAATTCACAGTACTTCTCCTAGAATTAGTTTTATGTAAGTAGTGATTGCCAAAATGTTGGAAGCAAAACAAATCACCATAATTAGCAGATTCTAAATATAAATCCTCAGCATCAAAGGCAGCATAATACTTCAAATCAGCAAACAAAGCCTCTACGGCCTGAGCATCCCAATTAGGGTTCAGGGGTAGGGTTGAGTTTTGGGGTACAGGGGTATTTTTAGGGTTTAGGGATAGGTTTGGGTTTTGGGGTACAGGTAAGCATGGGCGGAAAATCCGTTACGCTTGCAGATTTTGCGGATTTTTGGGAAATTCGCAAACCGCGAGATTTGCGAATTTCCCGCAAAATCCGCAAATTCGCACGCAGCGGATTTTTTTGGCGGCGCGCGGCGTTGGTGATACAATTTTTGCGGCGCGCGGCGTTTATCATCGTTTGCCGAGTTGTTTTTCTCGATATTTTGCGAGTGCTGCGCCATTTTGGATCTTGCTGTGTGATCCCGCCGGAATTTGGCGAGCGCGATTACGTCATCGCGGCTTGCCAACTTGCACAGCGAGAGTTTGTCAACGCGAGTACGGCGAGATCACGTCTCGCGGTACTTCGCAATTGCGAGATTTGAGATGCGGCGAGCGAAAATATGAATTTGCAATTCTGCACAAGAAATCCACCAGCAAGCAGCATACACCTTCTAGAAATGATGATTTTTATCTGAATAACTCCTTAGTTTGACATTTGCCTGCACTTTTTTAGCGAGGAGTCCATTTTGGGGAGGGGGGCAGGGGGGTGGGAGGAAGGAAGTGCCCCACAGTCTTCAACTTCCTGTTCCTGTTCAGCAGGCTCCTCCCAGTGCTTTGTCCATCTACTGGTCACTTTTCATTTGGGTCTGGAGCTGGAAGGATTACTTTTTGTGGATGCTGCTGGATATTTGGATTTGAGGCCTTTTTGACTTTCTTTGGATCACTGTTGGATTAGAAATTTTACAAGTAAGTTTGTTTGGGGCATTACAGTTGCTGCAATTAAAATTTTGGAATTTTCGATTTTTGGGCTGTTTTGGGGCCTTTTGCCCAGGGGTACTCAGTGGTGGGTGGACTGAGTCTTTCTGTGGGTTGTCTTGAACTTAAACATCATGGAGGCCATGGATGAATTGGGATTGTGCTGATTTTTCTGTGTTTTTCGATTTTTGACCTGTTGTTGGGGCCTTGACCAGGGGTAGTGAGTGGTGCATGGGCCTAGTCTTTCTGTGGGCTGTCTTGAACTTAAACATCATGGAGGGCATGGATGGAATGGGATTGTGCTGATTTTTCTGTGTTTTTCGATTTTTGACCTGTTGTTGGGGCCTTGACCAGGGGTAGTGAGTGGTGCATGGGCCTAGTCTTTCTGTGGGGTGTCTTGAATTTAAACATCATGGAGGGCATGGATGCCATGGGGATTGTGCTGATTTTTCTGTGTTTTTCGAATTTTTGGATTGCTCATGGGGACAGGCCATGTGGGTGGGGGCCATTTTGAGTGCTGGTACAGGCAGGCCCTGGCCATGTGCTAGGAGGCAAGTGGCCATTTTGAATGCAGGCTTTGTTGTTAGGCCTCCAACCATTTTGCCTACTTTTCAACCTTTATTTATGCCCAGGGGTAGTGAGTCTTGCATGGGCCTAGTCTTTCTGTGCGTTGTCTTGAATTTAAACATCATGGAGGCCATGGATGGAATGGTATTGTGCTGATTTTGCCGTGTTTTTCGATTTTGGGGGGTGTTCATGGGGAGGGACATGCCATGTGGCTGGTGGCCATTTTGAGTGCAGCTACAGGCACTGGCCATGTGCTGGCAGGCAAGTGGCCATTTTGAATGCAGGCTTTGTTGTTAGGCCTCCAACCATTTTGCCTACTTTTCAACCTTTATTTATGCCCAGGGGTAGTGAGTCTTGCATGGGCCTAGTCTTTCTGTGGGTTGTCTTGAATTTAAACATCATGGAGGCCATGGATGGAATGGGATTGTGCAGATTTTTCAGTGATTTTCGTTTTTTGGGCCTGTACTTGTGGCCTTTTCACCAGGGGTATTTGAGTCTAGCATGGGCCTAGTCTTTCTGTGGGCTGTCTTGAACTTAAACATCAGGGAGGGCATGGATGGAATGGGATTGTGCTGATTTTTCTGTGTTTTTCGATTTTTGACCTGTTGTTGGGGCCTTGACCAGGGGTAGTGAGTGGTGCATGGGCCTAGTCTTTCTGTGGGGTGTCTTGAATTTAAACATCATGGAGGGCATGGATGGAATGGGATTGTGCTGATTTTGCAGTGTTTTTCGATTTTTGGGGGTGTTCATGGGGACAGGCCATGTGGGTGGGGGCCATTTTGAGTGCTGGTACAGGCAGGCCCTGGCCATGTGCTAGGAGGCAAGTGGCCATTTTGAATGCAGGCTTTGTTGTTAGGCCTCCAACCATTTTGCCTACTTTTCAACCTTTATTTATGCCCAGGGGTAGTGAGTCTTGCATGGGCCTAGTCTTTCTGTGGGTTGTCTTGAATTTAAACATTATGGAGGGCATGGATGGATTGGGATTGTGCTGATTTTGCAGTGTTTTTCGATTTTTTTGTGCTCTATAACTGAACTGATGTTCCTCTGTCTTCCATTTTTTTTAGGTGCACAAGACTCAAGAGAACCACCAGTGCCAGGAAGAAGTCCTGCAGCGGTGTGTGTGTGCAGCATAACGTCACGCGACGTCACGTCTGGCCTCAGACAACTCTACAATTCGTGCAACTGCGGCCTGCTGTCTGACCTGCTCTGAAGAAGATGGCCCCAAAGAAAGTTCTCCGTAGCTCCTCTAGCAAGAAAGTTGCTAGTAAGGAGCAGAAGAAGCAAGTTACCAAGGAGGCTGGTGTGCCACCCGCCACGTTTTTTGGGAGAAAAAAAAAAAGTACGCCTGCAGCAGCAGGATCTGCTGGGGACCAAGCTGGGAGCAGCACCCCTGCTCCATTGGGTTCAGTGCCTCCACCACCACGCCAACTTAAGTCAAAGCCCTTGAGTGCTTCAGAGGCAGTCAGTGTACTTCTCCAATCACCATCGACCAGTGATGTTGGCTCATCGCAAGAAAGTAGCAGCAATGTCCCTGAATCAACACAGGTTGTTGTAACTCATCTGACAAGTGTTGAACAACCACAGCCGCAACAACAACACCATGTGCAAGTACACGCCCAAGTACTTGTGGAAGGAGAGGCAGCAAAAGGAGATGCGCAAGCAAAGGTGCAAGGAGGTTCACAAGTGCCCACAATAGTTGTTCCTCCCGAAGTAGGGGCACATCAGGAAATCGACAATGAAGCCGAGGTATCATTGGAAGCCACTCCTCCTGATGATCATTCATTGTCTTCCACATCCCTAGCAAGGAAAAGATCAAGGGGGGTGTCTACATCTTCTTCAAGCCCACCTCCTTCTGATGATACAGATCCAGCTTGGGAACCACAACTGCGGTCTGACAGTGAGGCACACCATGATCTGACACCGGTACCTAAGCGTAAAAGGAAGGTCGTCCAAAAACTCAAACCTATGGAGTGTGATGAGGCTCAACAAGAAGTGACAGATACTGCTGGTGATGAAGCCTCTCACGATGACGACGAGCCAGTCATCACAAAGGTCACTGCAGCCCCACCGGGCATGCAGCAAAGAGACATTTTGACCCTATCCCGAGAAGCTGCTGAGCGTGATGATGATGTCGGCGAGGAGGCAATGGAAATGGAATCATTAGATTTGGAGTTAAGTAGTACACCAAAACCTACCGCTTCCATATTTCTTCCTCGCAAGAAGGTACCCACCTCGTCCTCGACCTCAATTCGTGGTGGTGAAAGTGCAAAACGTACTGAAGTTCGGCAATCCACATCCTCCACTTCATCTGGCATTAGCAGCAGGACCACCACCACCAGTATCGCCGCCTCCTCCGGCCCCCGAAGACATTTCAAGTCTCCAGTTTGGGACTTCTTTAGTGTTTGCCCAAAAAAGGAAAACGTAGCCATTTGTAGCATTTGTAAGCTTCGAGTTAGTCGTGGTAAGTTGGGTTCCAACTATGGTACTGGAGGCCAGAGAGGTCATCTTAGGAGAACGCACGATGTCCAATGGTTTGCGCACCTACACGCGATCAAGGAAGCCCGAATTGCACGCAATGAAAACGTTGATTTTTCATCTGATGATGACGAGGAGGAAGAAGACGATTCAAACACTTCACTTACACCCAGTTCCCCTGTCAGCAGCACACCCCATGGGAGCCACACTAAGAGTGTGGGAGAGAGTGAGACATCAATGCGGAAAAGTTCATCAGCGAGCGTAACTGGGTCGAAGAGATCATCATCATCCCGTAAATCCTTGGTCCAGGGCAACATTAAAAAGATGTTGTTTACAGAAGCGCAATATGAACGCAACCACCCAATGACCCGTCTGTATAACACTAAGCTGGCTAAAATGCTAGCTCTGGACCTTCTCCCTTTTTCTTTTGTAGAAGGGGTTGGTTTTCTAGAATTAGTGGCAGCGCTCTGCCCTAAATGGAAGGTTCCTAGCCGGTTCTATTTTGCCCGAGTTGCGGTTCCAGCACTACATGAAGATGTTCTGAAGGTGATTGGGGCAGCTTTGCAGAAGAGTGCTGTTCACACTATACATCTGACAACAGATATGTGGACCAGTGGCGCAGGCGCTGATTACATGTGCATCACTGCACACTGGGTCTCTTTTTCAGGGGCTAAAGCAAAGCTAAACGCAGGTGTTGACACGAACATTGTTTTTAAAGGTGCTCGGAAACATGCAACACTAGCCATGTTTGGTTTGGAGAAACGTCACACAGCAGAAAACATTTTGGATGTCTTTAACACAAAGGTCCTTAACTGGCTGTCCCCACTAAAACGCAAGGTTGGTTATGTTTCCACGGACAATGGCGCCAATATAGTTAAGGCCATGAGGGACGGTTACTATTTCAGAGTGCCGTGTTTGGCGCACTGTATAAACCTGGTTGTCCAAAAATTCTTGGGTAATAAAGGCAGTGCAGCGTACAGTGTATTGGAGACCTGCCGAAAAATGTGCAAGCATTTCAGCCATTCTTTTAAGGCCCGGAAGCAGCTGAGGAGCCTGCTATATCAACGTCAAATGCCAGTGAAAGCACTCATCCAGGAGGTGGTAACACGTTGGAACTCAACCTTCTACATGCTTGAGCGTCTGTATGAGCAGTATACGGAACTCGATCAATATTTCCTTAAAGAGGGTCCAGAGGAGCTGAGGATGGGTGGGCCGCAATGGAACATAGTTGAAAGCCTGACACGCATGCTTCGTCCTTTTGAGTTCTTCACGCGTGCAGTCAGCAAGGAGGACTCTAATTTGGGAAAAGCTATCCCATTGTTGTACATGCTGGAGGACCAACTGAAGGAGGTGTGTTCTGTGTTTGGAAAAGATGACAAAAACCAAGACTCTTTGCTTCTGGCTGAGCAATTATTAGAGCTCCTACAAGGTGATGAACGTCTTAAAAAGATCCACTCAGAACAGCATTACATTTGTGCTACTATTCTGGATCCACGCTACAAAAAGGCGCTGGCAGGCCAAGCATTCTTTCCTTTTGATGATGAACATGTTCCAAACTACAAACGTTGGCTAGCCTTGTCAGCCAAGAGGTTTGAAACAGAACGGCTGGAAATTGAAGGAAATGGCAGTACATCAGCAGGCCATCCCCAGTCAAAACAATCCACTTCTGCACCTTGTGCTGTGGCACAAGTGACCTCTCAGCCGTTAAAGACACCGGCAACCGGATCATCTGCACGAAACACAACAGAAACATTGGAGGCTGAAGAGGATTGGCTAGCTCTGCGTGGGTTTGGTTCTCAAAAGGTCAGAGGCACAGCAAGAGCTAAGCAAAGTGGAGGAACCTTGGATGAGGACCTTGAGTCGATGGTGAAGGACTATCTGAATGACTCAACAGAGGTCTATGTTAATTCTGACCCATTGGCGTATTGGCATGGGAAAAAAGAATTGTGGCCACAGCTCACCAACCTGGCTTTAAACTACTTGTCTTGCCCACTCGCAAGCGTGTCTTCTGAACGGGTTTTCAGTGCGGCTGGTGGGATTGTAACTCCCAAACGGAGCCGCCTCTCGCCCAAAAATGTGGAGAGGTTAACAATGATCAAGATGAATCAGCACCTCATACCACCAGATTTCAGAGTACGAGAGAGCGTGCCGGCTGAAGAGTAGGTGGCCAGCAACATAGATGAGGGAATTTCTACTCTGTCAGGTGACACTGAGCTCACCCTGCCTGAATTCGCAGAGTAAGATGACGAAGCCTTATTCTCATTCCTGGACCGTGATACCGAGCCCTGAAAATGAGACAACGAATCAATAACTTTCTTTTTCGTCCCTATTCACTTTTATTCCTGTGTGTCTGTCTTTCTTTGTTGTGCACAGTTAATATATTTCAAAGTTTAATCAGATAATCATCACAAAATCAAGCCCATCAGCAGAACTGTCTTCGCTGGTTTGCTAATTGATTTGAAGTTGCCGCAGTCTGCATTCCTCAGGTTCACAAGTTCAGAAGAACATGCTCCTCTATCCTCCTCCTCCAGACTCCTATTTCCATCAAACCAGAGGGCTGGTTTACGCCCAATGAAGAAAGACTCAGCACTTGTGGGGGTGTTGTTGTACCTCTTTGCAGGTGAGTTGACGGCTCTGGGACCATTGTTGGGAAGCTCTAATACCGGATAAAAGTGGTTTGGACCAAATCCCAGGAAGACATTTTTTTGTGTTTTTGATGACTTGCTTGCCTTTTAGGTGCTCTTAGGGAAGGTTCCGTCTGTTTGTGGGTGAGTTTCGTGGTCTGGGAGCATTGCTGGGACACTCTAATCTTGATTGCATTTGCTTTTCAGGAAATCCGTCGTGCCAACCCCGACTTATGGCCTAGCTATGCAGCGCGTTTGGACCGAAGGCCCAGAAATATTGCAAGTATGAGATTTTGCTTTTGGCCTGTTTGGGGGTGTTATGCTTCTTGGCGGGTGGTTTGGCGGGTCTTGGGGCATTCCTGGGAAGGTCTAATACCGGGTAGAAGTGGTTGGGACAAAATCCAGGCCGATTTTTTTTTGGCTATTTCTGACATTTTGCTCTACGTAGCGTTTTCGTGGGCCTGTTTGGGGGGCTTCCTGGTGTTTGTGGGTGAGTTTCGTGGTCTGGGAGCACTGCTGGGACACTCTAATCTTGATTGCATTTGCTTTTCAGGAAATCCGTCGTGGCAACCCCGACTTATGGCCTAGCTACGCAGCGCGTTTGGACCGAAGGCACAGAAATATTGCAAGTATGAGATTTTGCTTTTGGCCTGTTTGGGGGTGTTATGCTTCTTGGCGGGTGGTTTGGCGGGTCTTGGTGCATTCCTGGGAAGGTCTAATACCGGGTAGAAGTGGTTGGGACAAAATCCAGGCCGATTTTTTTTTGGCTATTTCTGACATTTTGCTCTATGTAGCGTTTTCGGGGGCCTGTTTGGGGGGCTTCCTGGTGTTTGTGGGTGAGTTTCGTGGTCTGGGAGCACTGCTGGGACACTCTAATCTTGATTGCATTTGCTTTTCAGGAAATCCGTCGTGGCAACCCCGACTTATGGCCTAGCTACGCAGCGCGTTTGGACCGAAGGCCCAGAAATATTGCAAGTATGAGATTTTGCTTTTGGCCTGTTTGGGGGTGTTATGCTTCTTGGCGGGTGGTTTGGCGGGTCTTGGGGCATTCCTGGGAAGGTCTAATACCGGGTAGAAGTGGTTGGGACAAAATCCTCGCGGAAAAGCCTTTTGGCACTTTTTGTAACTTAGGGTTCGTTAGGGTTAGCCCTAGCAGCAGGATTGCATGTGTTTCGGGGTGTTCTAGATTTTTCCAACTGGGTTCTGGGGTCTTAGAGCACTCGTGAGAATGTGTATTTTGGTTGCAAGTCATTTGAAGAAAATCCATGGTGGGAAAGGGGGGATTTGGCAGAGTTAAAGAAAGCCTTTGCCACTATTCTTAACTTAGGGTTCGTTAAGGTTAGCAGTATTTCTATTGCATGTGTTTGAGTGGGGGGGATTTCGAGTCTTGGAGCGATGCTGGCTATGGCTACTTTTGCTTGGTTGCTTGCAAGTGGTTTGAATGCAATCCACGGTGGGTAATGGGTAATTAGGAAGGGGGTACTTCGGCCTACTTTTACTTTCAAAGTAAGTTTTGTCACCAGTTTTCTGCTAGGCCTCGTTTTTTGAGATTTGATTGGGGGTCTTCTACATTTTTGCGACTGGCTTTAGTAAGGGTCTGGGTGGGAGCACTGCTAGGAAGATCTAATTTGGTTTTAAAACACAGTTTACAGTACACCTAGCTTGAGGGGCAAGATCCGCTACATTAATTTGCCCATACTTATTTATCCTTCAAAAGGTGACTCAGAGTACGCACTTTCAAAAATATTGTACTGTCTACTAGGAAAATCAAATTGTGACTTTTTGCACTCCACAGCCTACATACCTTATATTTATTTATCAGTGGTGTTGTAATATTATATCACTTCCTGTTTTTCGTTGAATAATTACAGGCCGGGTTTCAGTCTCTGCAATGGGGAAAAAAGGATGGAGTCAGGCTTCACAGTAGCGAGCCACAATTCAGCATCAGGCAGGCAGTGGACAGGGTGTCTTCTGGTGACCAACATCGATGGACGAAGCGTCGGCTGCAATGGAGGAGTGCCGCTAATAGGAGGATTTTTTTTCTGCAGGCAACTTACTTACCACTTCCAACAGGACCACTACAACCACATAGATACAGTATCCCTTGCCTTTTTCTCTGACTGTGACTGCATTTCTTGGATCTCTCTCTGCTTCTAAATTGATCCCTTAACACATCACTTAGTCCACTCCACTATCACATCTGCACCACACATAGTCATTTGTAAGTGCTCCTACGTAATTCGCAAGTCGCAGCACGCCCCAGGCCGTAGAGGACTGGGATGGCCCCAATGATGAAGCATGTCACCAAGGGGCAACCCTGGTGAGTGAGGGGACACCTAGAAAACAAGCAATTTCTCCTTTTCTATCTACTATACCTTCCAGACCAACCCCACTGAGTGTTGTTGTGAATGGATTTATAGTGACCAGCAAGGCATTCGGGTATCTGGCTAAGTACAGAGACCTTATGTTGAATATCGTTATGAATAATTCCACACAGGCCCTGTACTGTCGCATTCTTTCTTCCACAGTTGTCGAATGTACTACTTACTTTTCACTGACATGCATGCAGTAGTGCATGCACTTTCAAAGATTGATGGATAGGTTTGTACCCAAAGAATTGTTTATGTTCCATTGTTTGTCTATGCTGTGCTTTTTTTTACAGGGTGTCTTCTGGTGACCAACATCGATAGACGAAGCGGCGGCTGCAATGGAGGAGTGCCGCTAAAAGGAGGATTTTTTTTCTGCAGGCAACTTACTTACCACTTCCAACAGGACCACTACAACCGCATAGATACAGTATCCCTTGCCTTTTTCTCTGACTGTGACTGCATTTCTTGGATCTCTCTCTGCTTCTAAATTGATCCCTTAACACATCACTTAGTCCACTCCACTATCACATCTGCACCACACATAGTCATTTGTAAGTGCTCCTACGTAATTCGCAAGTCGCAGCACGCCCCAGGCCGTAGAGGACTGGGATGGCCCCAATGATGAAGCATGTCACCAAGGGGCAACCCTGGTGAGTGAGGGGACACCTAGAAAACAAGCAATTTCTCCTTTTCTATCTACTATACCTTCCAGACCAACCCCACTGAGTGTTGTTGTGAATGGATTTATAGTGACCAGCAAGGCATTCGGGTATCTTGCTAAGTACAGAGACCTTATGTTGAATATCGTTATCAATAATTCCACACAGGCCCTGTACTGTCGCATTCTTTCTTCCACAGTTGTCGAATGTACTACTTACTTTTCATTGACATGCATGCAGTAGTGCATGCACTTTCAAAGATTGATGTATAGGTTTGTACCCAAAGAATTGTTTATGTTCCATTGTTTGTCTATGCTGTGCTTTTTTTTACAGGGTGTCTTCTGGTCACCAACATCGATGGACGAAGCGGCGGCTGCAATGGAGGAGTGCCGCTAAAAGGAGGATTTTTTTTCTACAGGCAACTTACTTACCACTTCCAACATGACCACTACAACCACATAGATACAGTATCCCTTGCCTTTTTCTCTGACTGTGACTGCATTTCTTGGATCTCTCTCTGCTTCTAAATTGATCCCTTAACACATCACTTAGTCCACTCCACTATCACATCTGCACCACACATAGTCATTTGTAAGTGCTCCTACGTAATTCGCAAGTCGCAGCACGCCCCAGCCCTTAGAGGACTGGGATGGCCCCAATGATGAAGCATGTCACCAAGGGGCAACCCTGGTGAGTGAGGGGACACCTAGAAAAAAAGCAATTTCTCCTTTTCTATCTACTATACCTTCCAGACCAACCCCATTGAGTGTTGTTGTGAATGGATTTATAGTGACCAGCAAGGCTCTCAGGTATCTGGCTACAGAGACCTTATGTTGAATATAGTTATCAATATTTCCACCCACGCCCTGTACTGTCGCATTCTTTCTTCCACAGTTGTCGAAAGTACTACTTACTTTTAACTGACATGCATGCAGTAGTGTATGCACTTTCAAAGATTGATGGATAGGTTTGTACCCAAAGATTTGTTTATGTTCACATTTGTTTGTCCATGCTGTGCTACTTTTTCTTGTCTCCCAAAACCTTTCCCAAAAACCCCCGTACCCATCCATTTTTCAAACCCTAACCCTCTTCCCCCGGGCTGTGTGGTTTTGATTGATGTGTGACTAAATTACAGCAATAAATCCACACACTTGCTGGGGAGGATAAGGTGATAGCAACAGGCTGGTGAAGAAATCCGAGGATATATTCTTACTCTGCTTGACAAAGACCCATGGCTAATGTCAAAGAACTTCAACCGAATTAGTTATACTTTAACATTTGTTAGGCTACAATGTGGCACTGTTCTAGTGTACTTCTGTCACCTGCTATATTCTGTATTGTACCTTTGTATTGCTCAGGAGGACAAACCAGATTTCATTTTCTTTTTTTTCATAGGCAAGCAACTGCCACTGTGTCACACCACTAGTACCACCGCTATGAGGAAATTTTATCCGCCCAGGATTGCCAACCTTATTTGCTGTTTCCCGTGGAGCCAGCCCTGGGCCTAGCCCTACTTGCAAACAGAAATTACAGGTAAGATAGGCGTTTGGTTGGAGGTAGTATAATGGAGTATTAGGAGAGACGAGAGATTTGATTGACGGTAGTACTACTAAAGTCCTAGGACTATTCAGGAAAACAAACTTACTGTTATGTTAAACCCCCACCCACCAGACTCAAAAGCAGTAAAAAACAGGTATGGTCAGATAAAGTTTCAAAAAGTATATTTTTATAGCCCTAACAAAAGAATCTCCCGCAAGACCCTCCCTAACCCCAACGATTGTCCTTCAAAAGTCCCCAAAAATCACAACTCCCAATTCCCACCCCCCAAAAGTCTCTAAAAAAGGGGCAAGGGACACTATGGCAGGGTGCTGTTGGAATTAGCAGCCAGGGCATCATGCTCCTTGCGGAGGGTGGCAAGTTCGAAGCGGAGGCCCTCCACCACGTTCTTATAATTATGGACCTCCTGCTCCAGGTAGGACAGTCTGAGGGATAAGCGGCGCCGGTGTGCCTTGCAAATCCTGTGAGGGGCAGCTGCTTTCTTTGCTGCTGGGCGATGGCGTTTGGCTTTGTTAGCCCGGCTCCGTACCGCTGGAGCACTGCGCTGGCTGGCAGCACGCACGGAGGAGGATGCAGCTGTCCCAGTGGACGTTGTTGTTGTACCAGACTGCGTCTCCTCCTCCTCCAGGGCCACCAGCCGCCGATATTCAGCAACAGTGGCATCCAGCCTCCGTTGCCGGGCCATTCGAGCCAGCTCCTTCCTCCTTGATGGTGTCTTGGATTTGGAAAGAGCAACTACATGAAAAAAGAAAGACATAGTCTGTAACCAATGCTCCTTAAGATTAACACAAAATGATTGAGCAGAAAGTTGTCACAGTACAAGTAGCAAATTGAAAGCACAGTGCATAACTATTGAGGACAGTATCTATGTAACCTCCGACTTCTTCATCCTTGCTCTAACATTAGTGGGAGTTTAAGGAACAAATTCTACGAGCACTATGGACTTCTATTACAGTCGACTATGACAGTACACCACTCTTATTCTTCTTCTTCTCTCTTGTTTAGGAAAATTGGTACGTTATCTTATGCAAGCCGGCATAATGCCAGCGCAGTGAACTTGCACCCGAGAAAAACAGACGCACACCATGGTGAGTGAGACAGACTTGCGTTACTGTACCGGTCCAGTACATGCAGGTGGTGAAGCTCTTACTTTTCTATTACGGGTGGCACTGAGAATACTCTGTTAAAAGGGCTACTGCTTAATTAATTTAGCTTTCACCCTACAGTGCAAATGAGTATTAGAAAAGGAAAATGAAGAAGCTAAATTATCGGATTATCTATCACTTCACATGGGATGTATTTGATGACATATGGGATGACTTTAGGTCCTTTGCTTATTATTGAGTGAACAGTGATACCCCCACACATGAATGACGTACTACTACTAAACTAAAGTTATTAAGGGAGGTAGGGAGTGTCCACCGTAATAACTGGATATATGCTGTGCTTGCAGTTGCAATACAAACTACTGCTACTATTCATGGTAGTCTTTGGACAACGTTACAACTTCTTTTCCTTCCCTTTCCTACACTGGAACGGACGTGCCGGTGCGGTGTTACATGCTCTTCAAAGTAACACTTAGTTCATCCAGTGACCGTCTACTCTCTCTAGATTCACATATGCTATCTAAGAGTCAGATAGTACCATGAATGATCCAGGCATCCATCCATTCAAAGTATATTGCACACATACAGTTTCTGTCTCACCCACCCAGGCTGTTCTCCTTCCACCCATCCTTGCTTCATCATTCACCCAGCCATGCACCATACCATTTTCTTACCTTCCCAGCCACCTCGGGGACCAAGCAAACACATATCATTCTTCTTTGCCAGTCATCATTACATTTCTCGTGCTTCCACACTTACACCCTTCTTTCGCTTTTCGTTCATCCCATCCATCAAGTTCACCTCAGATCTGATTGGGATTCTTCTCGCCAAAAACTTCACAGCTAAGTCGAAGTACATTTAGAGGAGGCTACTACCTGCTTTTTTTATAATACACCCGTGCAGAAAGCACACTCTGCAGTCTTCAATCCCAATGACTAAGGAATGTATAGCTTACCTCTGCCCGCCACCACCGTGTGAACCCTCACAGGCATGTCCTTGTCCGGCACTTGCACCGCCTCCTCCCCAGAGTTGTCCTCCTCGTCCAATGCCACCACCACCTCCGCGCTGGCCCCGTCTCCAGATGTTCCACCTACAAAGTACATTTAATAATGTTAGAATACACCACTCACTACTATATAATATTTGGTCTAGGAGGAAGAAAGAAATGTGAAAAAAAGTGTACAATTTAATAATTTTTGACTGTGTACTCTAGAGTAAAAATGTCCCTTTTTCCAGGGAAGGCTGTTGTCTTGCTGCACTTTTTGGCACAACTGATGAATGTTTGCTTTTTACTTTTTAACACGCACCACTTTTTCTCCTAACAGACAGAACCTTGACTTCTAAGAACACGAGCAGGATCAAGTTCAAACCAGGTGAGAGCTCGGCTCGACCACAAGAAATGTGTCCAATTAATCGTCAGCACTAAGCACTTTTCCATTTTCAGTTACACGTTCACTTTTATGACAAACTTGAATTTAATAAATGTGTTTACTTTTAATAAAGCTTTTAAACTTAAATAGGCTCTGTGGTTTTTGGTCCTCCAGACTAGAGTGGATGAGCTAAAGGTTTTCGAATTTTTGCAAGCATGAGTCCGTGCCTCTGCCATCGGTGACTTTGGGAGCTAAATGACTCTGCCACACTATCTAGTCAGTAAGGAGATTGGGGGTTCAACTACAAAGTCTGTTATCACTGAGGTATGTGGAAAGTCTAACAGTTACAGCACCTATTATAATTGATAAGCTAAGCGATGCATTATTTAGTGTCCATAGTTCTGTTTGTGCAGATTTGTCCCTGCAACAGTAGTAGAATGGATTGTCCTCCTATCGAAACCAAAAGTAAAGTAGTATCTTATTATTTCTTGGTGGTGGTCATTCACCTTTTTATTGTTAGCAATGGTCAAAGCATAAACATTTAGAATACTTGAAAAGACATTATGGACAATCCCAGAGGACTACACTCAGTGCATAGAGCTATTGCTGACTAGAATGGGAGTCCAATGGAAATGCCAAATGTGCAATCTTAGTTAGCTACACAGACAGACTAATAAGAATAATCTAGTAATACCACACGGAGTCATAGTCGAGGCAGGATAAGAATTTAGATCCTGTCTACAAGAAGATCAAAGACGATTTAGAAAAAATCGAATGAGGAACGCTAGGAAAAAATAAGTACTCTATATTAAAATTAAAACTTACTGGGGCCAGCAAAGGAGCCCTCGACTGCCCGGTCCTGGCCTGCATCGAAAACAGCACCCTCCTCCTCCTCCTCCTGTGTCCTCCTCTTGCCCCTGGGGGAAGCTGATGTACAACATGAAAGAAAGAAAAACAGAAAACATGGATGATATTTCTCAACCAAATCAAACATTTAAAAAAGGACTAACAAAGTAACAAAATATTTTTGCGAAATAGCAAATAGGGAACGACTCCACGGGATATATTATTGACCAATCTCATGTGGTCGACTACGTCATTACTTTAGTATTGCTTGATTTGAGGACCGTCGAATTGGAAACTACCCTATGTAACTCACTAAACAAAGTACTAAAAAGGTTTGCCTAGGATTGGCAGGCAGCAGTCCGCAGCACGCAAAGTGACAGCCAAAGTCCATCGTGATTGAAGATCAGCGACAACACTAAAGTTTCCTACTACATTCACCAGTCATTAAAATACTCAAACTATTAATCCACCACCACTATTTCTTCTTATCGCCATGTGTACAAAGGAAGGACTGGACTTGAGTCTGTAGGGGCTGATTTAGAAGGCCCTTCCGGCTCTTTTGCTCCATTGTTGCGTGACTTTTGTGACGCAGCGACAGCACAAAAGAGGCGCAATGGTGCGGCGTATATTAACAACGTGACGCATCTGGGAGATGCATCACGTTGTAAAGCCCTGCGCCAATAGGGGTTTTCCGGCGCAAGGGAGGGCGTTCCTGCGCAGGAACGCATCCTAAAACTGGCTGAGGGAAATCTACAAGATTTCAATCAGTCACTTTGAGGACAATGATGCGTGACTCAAACCCTGCGCCTGCTTGAAGCAGACGTACGGCTTGACGCAGCATTGGGGAGATAGGGCACCCCAGAGCATTGATGGAGCTGCACCATCGTTGCGACGCAACTCCAGCAATGCGCCGCCTTTACGGCACAGATGCGTAACGCTTTGGTGACGTTTTGGGCCCATGGCGCGCCGCATTGTAAATACGGCGCACCATGGGTGATGGTGGCGTGACGCACAATTACTGGCGCATCCCTGCAACTTTGCAGGGATGCGCCGGTAATTAAAAATCTGAACCTTAGTGTGTAGCATTACGCAGTTCTTTCAACTACACTCATACATAATTTCACAGGCCAATGAAATGAACACAAAATCTAAAACAAATAAGCATAGTAGCAACACTACTGAGAAGAATTAGAGCAGTGTACCTGAAATGCACAGAAGATTTTGAAATAAAATGTACCTACAATGTAATGAGCAGCATTATTGCTCTTGGTAAAAAACAAAAATTTGCAATATAATAACACAGCAGGAGAAAACATAGTAGTAAAGACATAGCTACTACTACTCACCAAGCCCGGGGATCTCAAGGCCAAGGAGGTCGAGCAGATCTCGCTCACGGGTCAGGACATCCGTCCAGCGGTGGGTGGCCTGGTTGTAGGTGCGCCAGACCCGAGAGTGGTGGTAAATGGCCTGGCACACCTTCTCCCACCACTTCCGGCGCTCCCGGGCCCCGTACCCGGCACTGATCTTGCCGCCTCCCATGATGGTCCTGGGGAGGCGGCGCTGAACATAAAAAATGAGTTGGGCCACCTCCTCCGGGGTAAAGATCTCCTGTGGCATCACTAGCTCCCCCCTCAAACGCCCGCACGGGAGCCGGACACGGGGTGCGGGACCCTTCCCCTTCTCGGGATGCTTCCCGGCTCCCTTCACCATGGTCTGGGCGGAAAGGAATAAAGAAAATAGAATAGGGAAGAGAAGAAAAGAGTTTACAAAAGTAGTTTAAAATTAACCAAAAGTAGCAGTAAACACAAAAATATAGGGCTAGAAAAATAGAGGGATAGATAATAAGTAAAATAGATCAAAAAAAACTTCAAACAAGCAAAGGATGGCAGAGATTGACAGAGGATACAAAGACCATGCCCAGAACCATAGCAATGAATGAGAAACAAGATGGCCGCGCCCGTTCACGACCGCGCGGGTAAGTTCGCGTGAGATTTTCCTTGCGAACACGCGCGAGACTGTACTGGCAAGCCGCGGACTTTGCGAGATTACACTTTGCGCCCGGAAACGGAAATACGTCAGGCAAACAAGATGGCTGCGCCCTTGAACGACCGCGAGGGTAACTTCGCGTCTTGCGCTACGAGCGGCTCGCAAAAACGCACAAAACCTTGCCAACTAACACGCCGCAAAAAAAACAAATTGCATATTCGCACGAATTTGCGGCTTCCGAATCCGATCTCGCGCGTGTTCACACCCCGCGAACCCCGCGAAATTGCAGAAAAACGAGTTTTTCAAATCTGAAAGCACTCGGCAGGGGCAAGAGTTCAAACTCATCATTAGTAACAATTCCCGGTAGTGCTTCCTGACTGGGGCCCCTCCAGAATTCAGTTGCTAGTTGCAACAATTGTATGACCCTGCTCTGACCCTCACAGCAGGCTCATACAATAGCTACAAGTAGGCCACAAAGAAGGTCCTGGGGAAAAAAAATGCACTGCAACAGAAAGCAAAATTACAGATAAGGAAGCAGGTGCCAGACTGGAATTTTAAAACAGTGACACATTAATAAACTGACCCCAAATTAATTCATCTCAGTTGAAGCAGGGCTGGTGTGCTTGCTTTTCCCCCCCATAATCTACAGTAATGATGAACCATAGGGTGGCATTGATGTAACAGAGGGTTGCAGTGGTGAAACAGAGGGTGCTGGGAACCTGTGATGATGAACCAGACGTAGAAACAACATAATTCGCGACCGTTGCGCGACAAAATGTAAGTTCGCAATTGCGAACTGGTACGAACCCCTCGCAAACTGGCAGAAATCCTTGCAAACACAAAAAAAAAAAAATCCGCAAATTCGCAAGAATTCGCGGATTTTGCGGATTGCGAGTTCGCAAATCCGCAAAATTCGCGAACGCGAGATTCGCAAAATTCGCCCATGCTTAGGTACAGGGTATATTTATAGGGTTAAGATGGATTAGTGTTTAAGGGTGTTGGGGTATTTTAAAGAGTAAGGATGGGTTATGATTATGGGGTTCAGGAGTATTTAAAGGGAGCAGGGTGGGATTAGCACACAATATGAGACATGGCATGAAGGGCGGAACGTACCACACGCCCCCAGCGTTTGTCACGCCCCCCAGCACACCCCACAGCACAAAGCAGACACGCCCTCAAGGAACTACCTTGCTGGCACGGTTCTTTTACCTTTTAAATGTATATGGTGGGCGTCTGCATAGCCTATGTCCTTCTGCTGCAACTGCCCTTTCTAACTCTGTATTGGGTGTTGTGATTGGTGCTGTGGTTCCTGAGATGACCCACCTCAAAGGTTTGGGCTCTCTCTTTATTATATTAGTATGGATATATCTATGCAAACGCCCACCATATACATTTAAAAGGTAAAAGAACCGTGCCAGGAAAGTAGTCCCTTGGGCGTGTCTACGTTGTTCTGTGGGCGTGTGCTGGGGGCGTGACAAACGCTGGGGGCGTGCGGTACTTTCCGCCCTTCATGCCATGTCTCATATTGTGTGCTAATCCCACCCTGCTTCCTTTAAATACCCCTGCACCCCATAATCATAACCCACCATCCTTAAAATACCCCAACACCCTTAAACACTAACCCATCTTAACTCTATAAATATACCCTGTACCCCAAAACCCAAACCTATCCCTAAACCCTAAAAATACCCCTGTACCCCAAAACCCAAACCTAGCCCTGAACCCTATAAATACCCCGGTACCTCAAAACCCAAACCTATCCCATAACCCTAAAAATACTACTGTACCCCAAAACCCATACCTAGCCCTGAACCCTAAAAATATCACTGTACCCCAAAACCCAAACCTACCCCTGAACCCTAAAATACCCCTATACCCCAAAACCCAAACCTAGCCCTGAACCCTAAAAATACCCCTGTACCCCAAAACCCATACCTATCCCTAAACCCTAAAACGACCCCTGTACCCCATGACCCAAAACTATATCTGAACCCTTAAAATACCCAAACACCCCCATGGGTATAGGGGTATATGTTTTGGGGTACTGAGGTATGCTCAGTACCCCAAAACATGTACTCCAATACCCATACTTACCTTATCCAAACATTAAAAAAACATGCTTTTACCATTCATGCATTTAGAACAAATTTCATTGTAAATGTATGCGTGGTAAAAGCATATAAAATGTAACGCCATGTGTTATAATGGCATTGTGGAGTCATGGTACTTTCGTAATGAAAGTATGCGGAGTGATGGTATGCGGAAAGAAAGGTGCGGAATAATTGGTGTTTACCCTCCCCCGGTAAGTACCTTGGTGGCACGGTGGCCCACATCTCCAGCTACATACTCATATTTTTTCACCACCCATTTGAAAAATGCACAGGTCTCTCTCATTGATGGCCAGCACTGACATACACTTTTAGACACACCTCCCGCCACAAGTTCTAGAATTGCGAACTTTAGAGCTGGGGAGCTACGTTCGAATCTCGGCATCAGCTCAACATCCTGGAATTCCAGGCAAATCGCTTTGTCTCCCCGTGCCTACCACAAATGAATGTGTTCTTCTGTAATGTAAATTGTGCTCATGCCATGTTGTCGAGTTCGCGCTATATAATATTGCAAGGAAAAATAAAGTAGGGAAACTCGAGTTCACACACTACTGAACGGGAACTCTTAAGTGCATCAGCAGAGCACTGTGAATCGGAGCGTTTCACAGGCCTGTCACAGATAAGAAATGCTATCAAAACGAAATCCTACAAAACAATACACTACTGGCCGGCAGCAATTCATACCCGGACAACGCCGGGACTGGCTGCTAGTATATATATATATATATATATATATATATATATATATATATATATATATATATATATATATATATATATATATATATATATATATATATATATATATATATATATATATATATATATACATATATATATACATATATATATATATATATATATATATATATATATATATATATATATATATATATATATATATATATATCACTAAACGATCGCTTTTTACATTTCATTGACAATCAATTTCATTGAAGATCCAAAGATCCAAAGCAGACACCAATGCAGATTTAAGATGATTTTTGCTTATTTGCCTTCTGCCATAATGCATTTTCACGACGCAGCAACCTTGATCACATGACAGGCATACGTCAGTTTCGTTCATTTTAGTCTTCACATCCCAGTACCTTTTGCATTCCTCCTATATTTGTTGTGACCTGTTGTTGGTGGTTTTAGGATTCTGGGCACTTTATCACTGCTGTTCAGTGCTAAAGTGCATGTGCTCTCTATGGTAACTTATTATTTATTTTATTTTATTTATTTATTTTTAGAGTTTTATATAGCGCGAACTTGAAACGATTAGGTTATCAGAGCGCTTTACATAGCACCAGTTCCGTTACATGTTATCAAAGCACTTTATATAGAATCAGTTACGTTACATAAGGAACACATTTCTTTTTGTTCTCGTGAATAGGGCTATCTCTTCACACGGGGGAAGAGATACACCTGGCTATACTCCAACAGTCACACAGGCGACTAGTCGTTAAAGCTATATCTCTAAACA
Organism: Lissotriton vulgaris; assembly: GCF_964263255.1. NCBI lineage: Eukaryota > Metazoa > Chordata > Amphibia > Caudata > Salamandridae > Lissotriton > Lissotriton vulgaris. The sequence continues at coordinate 321,745,478 of NC_141699.1, read as the reverse complement.
CAGGGAGGGGATACACATGGATACAATCTAAAAATCACATAGGATACTAGTCAATAGAGTTATCTTCTATCTACACAGGAGGGATATGACTGGAAATACTCTAAGGGTCACATAGGAGTGGTAGAGAGTACAAAGGTCCACTGCAAACACTAGTGATAAGAGTCAACTACATACACATAGGAAGGGAAATGACTGGTTAAACTCTAAAAGACGCATAGGGGTGGTATATGGTGTAAGGACTTCAGCAAATACCAAAGCTTAGCATTATTGCAATAGGTCAAAGAGGCAGTCACAGCATAGAGGAAGGGTGGGTGGGATGCAAGGTATGGAGGGAAGGGCTAGAGTCCAGCGAAAACTGTCCGAAAACAGCAGCAAAGTGTCATTCAGGATAGCACGCAAGTCCAGGAGAGAAGGCGGGAACCCAGGAGGCGCATCGCCATCTTGGAGAGCTTGCGATCATCAGAGTTCACCAGAGGCACTGTCCTCACAGCGTACCGGACACAGCCACAGGCAGCAGAAGGTGGTGGATCGGTTCGGGAGACCTGTGCCCAGCAGAAGCAGTCGCTGGCGCTGCTGGGCGCGAGGGCCAGGGTCCCCTCGAGCAAGGCCCCCCCTCGGAAGTTGGTTTACCGAACGCTGTTCGGGGCTGGAGGCGGGTATTGCTGGGCCCAGTCGGCAAAGTTGATGGAGCAAGGACCCACCCTGGGGGACAGCCTGGAATCAGGCTGAGAGATCGGGGCTAGACCAGAGGCCGGGGAGAGGCAGGGGTGAGCCAGAGGAAAAGATTGGTAAGATTGGTCTACACCTGTTGGGCATATTTAATTTATCTATCAGTCCCTTGTAGAGTGGTATCTCCTATACCCAGAGCCAGCCAAATAAATGCTACTGGTGGGTTTGCAGCGCTGCTTGCACCACCCACCAAAGGAGCCTTTCAAACTTGTCTCAATCATCTGTCACTGCAGGGCATTTGGCTGCAGTTTACTGCCGCTGTGACGGGCACATAAGTAGTTGCCACATCTGTGACCCCCCCTTTTTAGGTCTAGCATTCAAGACCTCTAGTATAAACTTTAGTAAATACTAAATGTACTTTGTGGTCTCTGGAGAACAGCCCTAGGACTTGTCTGCTTCCACTTACGGACTTTTTTTCTGTTCAACTGGCTCTATTTAACTGTCTTGATAGAAAATGACCATCAAAGGTCAGTAAAATACCAGAATTTCTTTCTGTTGAGGGACTTTCTTTTTTTAATTTTTCTGGCAACCACCTCTATTTAACTTTCTTGATAGAAAACGACCAGCAGTGGTTAGTAAAATACCAGAATCACTTTAACATTCTCTATGTTCCAGTCCATTGAAATTGTCTTCCACTAACCCCCATAGACAATAATATTTTTTTCAAATCTTGTATTTTCAGTGATATGGCCACCGAAGGCCCTGAGTTTATATTAAAAACAGAGCTTTGGACTATACAATTTCCCGCCAAAGGGCAATATTTCTGTCCATGTGTTCCCATACCTGGTGTGTCACGCAGTTTGGTGCTTACTTTCTCTCCATGTTAAAGAACAGTAGATGTTTCAACACCCAGGCTAATGTGCTGCATAGCCAAATACATATAAGACCCCAAAGGTGCGACTGATTGCATTGCAGATGCTTGTTACTACATAGCAGTCACCCCTAAGGAAGGTCCTAGCTAGTCTTATGGGCAGGGTGTGGTTTAGGTAAGAGGTAGGACATGTGCCTTAACTGTATGGCATGTCCTTGTAGTGACAAACAGCCTTTTTGGTTTCTCACTGCTGAAGGTTGCCCTCTCATAGGAATGCATAGGGGATTCCCTGATATGTGCTTTAGTGGAAATTCCTGACATGAGAGGGGTAGTGTGATCAAGTTTGGTATGTTTGGAATACTGGTGATAAATGCTGCGTATTGGTGTTTGTGATTTATTATCACCATTTTAGAAATGCCACTTTTAGAAGTCGGCATTTCTGTGTGCTCTGTGTCTTTGTGCCTGCCTGTTGTGTATATACTGTCTGGCCTTGGAGTGACAGGGTGTTACCACACGGTGCCCAACTTTAAGACTGCCGAAAGTACGGGCTGCAATTTTGGAGTTTGCACCTTTTTTATAAAATCCAAGATCCTTGGAGGGTCTTATATCTAAATCTCCCGGGGCTTTGGAATAATATACACTATAGATTTGACATAGAACTGAGGTCAGTATGTCTCTATTGAGTACATTAAACTTAATTACTTTTGTGTGTCAGCTAATTCAGAGGTCACTAGAAACTTCTCGAATGAACAAGAAGGGATTAGTTTCTGACAATCGAATAAACATGACAACTTTGTTTCCCTTAGAGTTTGAAAAATATCTTCAGAGTTGTGTAAACAATAGATTACAGTTTGATTCAGTCAATAGTGCATGCTTTGTTTCTACAGAGTTGCATAGAAATAGAGAGACGGGCGTTTCAATAGAAAGGGTTTATTGAACAGTCTTATTTCTCGTGCAAGAGATATGAACTGCTACAATCATAAGACAGAATGCAAAGTATAATACGTACAGCGTTAGCAGTACTATAAAATAATTCTGCAATAGCATGGTCTGTAGCTATGACATATATAAAAATACATACATAAATAACGCGGGCTAAAATAGTCAACTGGTGCTTCTAAAATAAACTTACCCCAGTGTACCTAACCTAAGTGTAGTACGAGGGAAGAAGTAGGTGCTGTTTAGCTATAGTGTAGTTTAGTTGTTTCAAGAGTTTCCAAAGGTTTCTCTAGGTTCTAATAAGCTCCATAGCTTAGAATGAGAGAGGTTGGTATCTCTTTTCGGGGACTGGATCTCTAACACCCCGCAAATGGAGTCAGATTCACTGGAGCCAGATTCTCGGCAAGGAGGATGGCAGCGTCTGGTCAGTGCATCAGTTGGGGAGTTGACTTCCTTCGGGACTTGCTGTGGCGAGCCGCATCGTGCACGTCGGTAACTGAACCGCACCATGCCTTGCCATAGCAACTGAAGGTATATTTATACCTTGAAGGTGTTTAGGAATGCCAGTATTGATGTACAAGTCGGGCATATGAACGTCATGAGGAACCCCTAAGGCAGAGGTCTTCAAACTTTTGTCGGCTGAGCCCCCATCTACATCTTTTATGTGTCGAGCCCCCCCCCCACCAACACCAAAGCCCACGTCATAAAGGGCAAAGAATATTTGAAGCTGAGTCAAGTCCATTCACTGAGCTTTAGTAAAGCGCTAAACACGTAGCTCTGCCCCTTTACCTGCGACATTGAAACAGTGGTGAAGGCACACATGCCAACATTTTAGGACAGAGACGTGGGAGATTTAAAACAAAAAATCAGGAGAATTAATATTTCCCATTAACCTCTATTGTAGAAAATGCTATTTCAGGCCGGACACAGCTCAAATAAAGCCATTTTTGTCTTTAAAAATCGGTAGTCTCCCGCCTGAATCGGGTCTACTGGCATGTATGGTAAAGGTCAAAGGCCAAACAAAAGCCGGAGCAAAAAACACTATATAAAAGATACCGTCTAGGGTCAGGTGTTTTATTTTAGATGATGCAAGTTCTTCGAGAAAATCAAAAATACGAATTTATGGCGCAAGTAACTCTTAAATGTAATACACAATCCCGTTGTAAACAACCTCTGCACTCTTCCCCAAATTGAAATGTAATTCTTGTAAACATAAAATTGTCTTGTTATTAAATGCTGCTGACTGTCGTTTAACATGAACGTGTTAATTCGAGAGCTATAACCAGGGCAACTGGAATTATGCTCCAGGGGGGGGCCCAAGATATGCATGGGTGGCACATGGTCTTTAAAGACCCGTGAAAAACTCGGGCGTGACGGAGATAAGACTCCAGACACTGCCCATACAAGCCCCAAGCAACCCGAGCTGCAGCAGCAGCCCGGGCTGAGACACACGAAGTATAATGGGCCTGGAAGGAACAATGGAAAGTTGAGTAGTGGGGTGGAGTGCGCGCCCCCCCTGAGGGGATGCTGCACCCCCCCAGTGGGGCGCGCCCCACAGTTTGAATACCTATGCCCTAAGGAATAGAATTCGTTGATGCACCCATCAGCACGCGGAGGACGCAGAGAGGAGTTGTGGGACAGCGCAAGAGGGCGTTTGCTGGAATTGAACGCCGACTGTGGCAGCATCTTTCCGCCTGGACTATCAATTTTGGAACATTTTCTAGGGACACAGTTATGGCACAATTTGTGAAAATATTGGACAGTTTCCGAACATTTCGTTAACGATTAACTATCAGTTCTCACCTGTACCGCTCTCACCTGTCCTGGCCCATTATCGACGCAAGACCATTTCTTTTCGATTTTCGCCACTGTGCACCGAGACTCCTTTGGCTTGTCTCACAGAAATATCTACTGATACCCTGACTGGGTTGGAATTATCACCAGTCGTGGGGGATTACCCATCTTTCCCATTAGGATCTATCCCTGAAGATTTGGAGTGCACCCCACTTCAATGAAACAAGTGTTGGCTGGCGCAATAAATGCAATTGCTACATATACCAACTGCCCCTCGTCGTTGTTTCAAAAAAGACCCAAAAAATTATCAAATATCTGTATTTAGTTTGTGTGTGCATAGGTTTTTGTCCCACCCTAAGGAATAGATGTTCATGCATAATAAATGAGTTCTTGGAGAAATCAATAGCGAAGCAAGGGGAAGTCCTAAAGTCTTAAAAGTCTACTTTTCCAAGAACTCGTTGTGACAAAGAAAATCGGATATAGTTGACCATGCCTGTATTTGGTTAGCATGAGCAATGCCTAAATAAGGGCTGGATTTCTATGCCTAAATATGGGCAAAGTGAATTGTACCTATATAAGGGCATGAATTGAGAAATCTATATACTGTGTCAAAATCGACCCACAACAGTAGAACCACCTTCGTTTAATATTACTAATATTGGGGATCTTATTGCCCGATATCGCTCATTAACGCTGAGGCAAAATTAATTGGTAACATTTTGGCTAACCATCTTGCTTTTTTGATGCCTAAACTGGTCTCTAGCCAACAGTACAGCTTCATAGTAGGTTGAGACACGTCGACCCATATCAACAATGCAATAATGGCATTTGATCTATCTAAACAAACTGGTGTCAATTTAGGTATGATATTATTGGATTCGGAGAAAGCGTTCGACCATGTGGCATGGGGTTGTTTCTGGTCTACTCTTATCGCATTTGGAATTTCTGGCCTTTTTTTGGAGTGGAAAAAGCGATTTATCGCTTACCACAGGCCAAGCAAAGCTATGGATGCTCACAGTCTAGGTCTTTTTGCGTAAATAGGGGTGTGCACCAGGGATGCCCCCTCTCTCATTATTGTTCACTTTATATTTTGAACCTTTTATCCGGGCCTTGCTGGCGAATCAAAATATTTTATGGCTATGTCCAGGACCTAATAAATTAAAAGTCAATGCTTATGCAGATGACAATGCCTTTTTTACTATGGTCAATCTTTAGAGATAATTATACAAGAAGCACGAAAATGTAGTTCTCTCTCTGGATTCAAATTGAAATCTAACAAAACCGAGGTCTTACTGAATTTTCACCGGATAGTCCTATTATGGGAACATGTCTCGAAGCCACTTATTTAGGTGTTTGTATTACTCCCCAAATCAAGACTATAATTAAACTAAATTATGATGTATTATTGGTTGAGGTCATTACAAAATTCAGGAACTGGCATAAACTACCTATTAGTATAATAGGTAGATGTAATATTGTAAAGATGACAATTCTTCTGAAGTTTCTATATTTATTTCGGTCTATTCCTTTGAGAGTTTCCAATTTGTTTTGAAGAAACTTGATAGGGCAGTGAGTAGTTTTATATGTGGGTACAAATGTGCTCGTTGTGCAATTACATTTCTAAAGTATCCATTCAATCAAGGTGACCTTTCACTTCCTGATTTTAAATGTTATAATTGGGCCTCTTTCACGAGTAGATTACCAGCCGTCTTTCCAACAGGGGCCAGGATTTAAATCATAAACTTTTGCTTGGTCAAGATAGCTATAGGATTTTTTACATGATTTATGATCCGAACTACTTTAAGAGGGTGCGTTTTAAGACCCCTAGGGAGTTAGTCACTGGTTGGCGAGATATTATCTACTGATTTACCTTACCAAGTTGCCATTGTGGGACAATCCACTTCTTCCAGGAATTTTTCGCGATGGGATAGCAAAACAATGGGCTAGTTTTGGGGTGGATAAATTGGAAGATCTTTATGACTGCGATGGATTGCGTACTTTTCACTAAATTGCGGGACATTTTTCAGATACCACGGCAACATTATTATATATACCTGCAACTTAGAGATTATTTTATGAGATCACAGAGTCTTAAATTGGTGTAGACTCACCATTTACTGATATTTTTACACAAACCTTCTCAGAAGAAAGCAATATTGCAGCACATCAGCTTTTTAGCCAGGATAGACCTAGCTGCAAAATGGAGTTCAATTCTTGCGAAGGAAGTAACCCCTACTATCCTGGAGGACACATTCTCAACACTAAAAGATGCTGTCTGGTCTATTAATTTGAGATGACAGCAAGTTAAGACAGTATGTATGTTGTACTATATGCATGATAAGATAGTTAGGTGGGGGCAAGCAAGAATGCATAATACAAGTAACAGGGTTAATTGCCCTAAATGTAGAGAGTATGGGGCTAATATTGTTTGCCACATACCCACAGCTAATCGCTTTTTGGCACAAGGTTATGCTGGTCTCCAAAAACCGTCTCAGATTAGAAATGACTCTCTCCACTGAAGAGAATGTGTTGGTTTATTATATGGGATGCTAATCAGTCACGCTGTGCATTAATGTCTTTGATTATAGTTACTGCTAGACTGGCTATAACTAGAGTTTTGATCTCTTCAAGACCTTGTAATGCAGTAGAATGGTGGGTTATTGTTATGGAGCTTTTTGAGCAGGAAAAGGCCTTGGCTAAGGCTAGGAGCTTAAAATCGATGTGGAGATTTAATAATGTTAGGCACGGTATGAGATAAGATTGGTTCGTAATAATTTTGTTTTTTCTTCCTGCTTTTGCCCTACTCCCTTGGCAACTAAAATGCATGTTTATTGAAAACACAATATCTTGATGTATCTTTTTGTTGTTTTTGCCTCCTTTGCAAACAAAAAATAATAGAAATAAGAGGAGTGACAGGAGCTGGAGAGGTGCAGTAGCTCTACAGAGTCTGGATAAGTTAGCGCTAGGCTGAATATGCCTGGTCTGCATTTGAAGTGGTGCGAGGAGTTGCACCTGCACCTGAATAGGGCTGTGCCTGCTTTCCACAATGATGGCTCCATCCCCGTGGTGTGTCTGGGGCCAAGGTTTAAACCTACAACGGGGAGAGTTGTGCAATGTAAGGATAATTTTAAGTGCCCCCCCAGAACTGGTTTGGACTAGGTCCAGGGCCCTGTACCAGGGCGGAACAAAGACGCTGTGGAATATAGATATTGGGGCTGCAAATCTATATCTTTTGAAAGGCATAAACTGCTGCCTTTCTTCTTAGAACTGGATGACCCCCCAGATCAAAAAGGAGCCCAGAGTGACAGGAGCGCTGAAATGGCCCTTGTCCTTGAAAAGGAGTTGTGTGGAGGGGCACAGTAGTTTGCTAGCGGCTGACACATGGGATAGTCACTAGCCTGATAGTCGGCTCTGCACTTGGTGCCTAGATGACCGCCTAACCTGTAGTAGGAGTGCAGCTGCACTGCCTACTAGGTGTTTTAGTGTCAGTCAGTCAGTCAATCACTTTTATTCAATTTTTGAGAATCCTAAAAAGACACAGGATACAATTCAGAACATACACAGTAAAAAGCAGTGATAAAAATGTCTACATAATGTATCTACATAATATATCATTCATCAAATCACCAGATTACAAACATTTTAAAAATTATATATATACAGAGGTTACATATCATGGTACATTGAACTAAAATAAGAGAACATTTCATATAAAAAGTTTAAAACATCAGAATATATTTTTTAGGAAAACATTAAGATATTTCGTTTCGGGTTAGTCCTTGATTTCCTTTGCTACGCCTTTTGTTTATACGGACTCCTGCTACTAGAAAATTTGCAACATGAAAAGTGATTCGTGCATTGTGCAAAAGTTGCAAAAATAAGAGTGCTGGCCTGACCTGTAAAAAGCCAGCCTATCGGAGGATTGGTACAAGATATTTCCTCCTGATTTGAGCGTAGTGATCACAGAACATAATAAAATGTAAAGTGTCCTGAGATGAAAACTGATCACAGTCACATGGATTTGCATTATCAGGTGTATCCCATCTATTGTAGGTGCCCAACAAAAAGTGTATCAAATTTAAACGAAATGTAATTAAAAGAAAACGATGAAATGGTTTATTAACATAGACCAGGTAGGGTTCTGGGCCTGGGACAGTCTTAAGGGCAAAATTTCTTCTAACTGTTGTTTTTTTTAGCTCTATTTCCTCCCGCTCTGCTGTAAAGAAGTTTATCAATGATGTTTTTATCATCTTAGAAACTTGTAGTGTACGCATAGATATGCTAATACATCCCCAGGTGAGGCACTCCGTGGGTGATCAATCAAATGATTCCAAAGTTCTTATCCAAATGCTATTTATTGTTCAATAGTTTTCATATGGAATTTGTCAATGATATTGGCATCATATCAGTGAAGTATATAGTTGGTCCAATTGAGTAGAGAATAAATGCGAACTCCGATGCATTTCAGGCAGGGCGCCCTTTGTCAAGGAGAGTTCATGGCGATGGTAAAGTAATCCGCTACATCAAATTTACTGGAGAAGTTGTCTACGCTGGAGAACAATAAATGGCATTTGGATAAGAACTTTGTAATCATTTGATTGATCACCCACGGAGTGCCTCACCTGGGGATGTATTAGCATATCTCTGCGTACACTACAAGTTTCTATGATTCATTGGTGTTTTGACGGAAACACCACCCATGAGTTCACCCATACTCCTTTAAAACCACTAAAAACTGCATACAAACCAGCAGTGCACCACCCACTTCCTTTTGCTAGTCAGTTTTTATCATCTTGACATCTTCCTTTTGAATGCTGTCAGGGGAGTCGAAGAGATCAATACGTCCCACCTGAGTTAACATAGTTTTTACATACATCAGCCATGGGATCTTTAAGGCTCCATCCATAGTCAAGCAGTCTTTGAGGATTTTATGATTTAATGAAATTTCCTCATTTAGCCAAATTTTTAGCCAGGAGATAACAGGGGCAGATTTTATGATGTCTGTAACATACCCAGTGCCTAGCTCTGAGTGGATGGTAAAGGTAGGGGTGGACTGGGGGACGGAAATTAATGATCTAAAAAATCTATTTTCCACCCTCTGGATAAAGACTGGGTTTGTATATCCCCATATTGAGGCTCCATAGATGGCAATTGCTAGGCATTTGGCATTATAAACCTTAAGAATAGCATTCATTGGACGTGACCCTATTTTTTTAGCAAAATTCAAAAGGGCTCCAGCAGATCTGGTAACTGTATTTGCTTTGGACTTATGTTGGGCACCACAGTTTCCTTTATCATCAAATAAAACGCCCAGATAGGTAAAGGAAGGAACCCTTTGTACTTCCTTTCCTGCGCAAATAAAAGTTATGGGTTTCTTTTCCCTGCCCTTGAGTCCCATAATCATAACGTGCGATTTTTGTGATTTATTTTTAAGTCTAACGAGGTCATAAAGTCCCCAAAGGAAGCCAATAACTTGTTAAGGGCCACACCTGTTCGCGCCAATAGAACTGCGTCGTCCGCGTACAGGAGGACCGGGATATTAATCTCTCCTGCACGCGGAACATCTGACCCCAAGGTGGAGAGCACTGGCTCAAGTGCGTTTATATACAGGGTAAACAGGAGAGGGGCAAGGATGCAACCTTGCCTCACCCCGCTCTGTGATTTGAAGGGTTCAGTGCATCTACCATCTTGAGTTACTCTAACCGAGGCCTCTAATCCTTGGTGGAGATCTGCTAAAAAACCCACCAGTGATCTCTCCATACCCATTTCCAAAAGGACTCCCCACAGCCTTGACCTATTGACCAGGTCAAAGGCTGAGGAGAAATCCATAAATGCCATATACAGAGCCCCCTCTTTCACTGTGGTGTATTTATTGATGATCAGGTGTAAATTAAGGCACTGGTCCAGTGTACTTCTTTTGGGCCTAAATCCGTATTGGGCATTTGATAAAATTCCCCTGCCTTCTAACCAAGATGTTATCTTACCCAGAATGACTCTGCCCAAGATCTTAACGGCAGAGTCTATAAGGGAAATAGGTCTATATCAGGCAGGGTCGCTCTTTAGGCCTTTTTTAAAGATCGGTATAATAATAGATCTTGCCCAGGATTGTGGAAGCCTACCTTCCCTTGCACAGTTAAACACGTTTGTCAAAATCTTGGCCCAGAATTTGGGTGCGGCCTTATATAAATCCGCAGGAACTCCATCAGGGCCCGGTGCCTTGTTCTTAGATGTATCGTTTATAGCTTTTTCTACATCCTCAGGATCAAATGCTTCAATTAGCTCCATGTTAAACTGAATAGGGCAATCATGCGTGTGATCATATATAAGCTGACTATAAATATTGCCAAAATGGGATAACCACTGATCGTCAGGTATAACTCATTCCACGGCGTGATTCTCTGCCCCTAAAAAATAGGGGTGATTAATCACCTCCCAAAATTTAGAACTATCCCGGAGGACCTCTGCTGATTGGACATCATTCCATGCCTGTTCTTTAATGTGCTTCTTCCTGGTATAAATAGCCTGTTTGTATGCCTTCCTAAATTGTGTTATTTTTGGTTTGTTTCTTGGTGTCTCTTTTAGTCCCTTTAAGAGTGCGGAGTGGGCCCTAGAGCAATTGGTATCGAACCATCGTTTGCCACTCGGCCCCCCGGCTTTAGTTTTAAGAGTTAAGTCATTATTTACTTGCTGGCATACTCGATTAAAAGCCTGTACTATAGTATCATTAGGGGAAAGGGGGTCTAAACAAATGCCAACCTCCTCTTCAACCTTTGCTAGTACCTCTTTTAAGAAGGTTAACGGTGTCACATTGGACCATTTTAACCTTCTACCCTGGTCTTTAATTATCAGGTCAGTCACAGAACACGTGACAGATTCTTTAGGATCTTTAAAATCTAGTAGTCCTTCCTGTGTGACCTCTAACACCACATGATTATGGTCACTAAAAATAGAGTCTACTACTCTATAGCTTATGATAGAGGCCAAAATAAAAGATGAAATGAAAATATAATCTATAACTGTATCCTTCCCTTTAAACGTTATTGGTCTAGGGCCTAATGGGCAACAACTTGATTCGTAAAGATTAAAAGTGGCCAAAAAATTCTCCAAAGCCTCCCCATGTTTAGTGTGCTCAAAATGCGTGAGGAGCGAGAGAGGTGGGCCGCCCTTATCTTCTGTAGTGCAGTTCATACGACAAGGATGAATATTGAAGTCACCCATTAGGATAATCTCAAAACTACTTTTAAGTAATTTATAGCTTTCCAAAAATTCCTCAAGTGATACTAAAAGTTGATTTGTGCTGACAAATTCGGGGGGATTATAAAAATTAATCAGTAAAATGGTGATCGACTTTGTCATTGACAATTCTACTACTAAAAAATAGGGGGAACAAGTCTGTAACTGTTTGGCTTTCCCTTTCAGGTTAAGTGAGAATAGTATAGATAGGCCACCCTTAGCTCTGCCCGACACACTTGGAATAGCAGAAATGCTAAAGTGAGCAAACCCATCTAGCTCAAATATATTGGCTGTATCCCAGGTTTCCTGGAGGGTTATAATGTCAAAAGATGAGATAAAACTCAACCAATTCTCATCTTCGGCCTTGGATCTTATGCCTGCAATGTTCCAGCTAAGAATCCTACAAATCTTCCTGCGTGTGAGAGGAGAGATCTGATTGGTATCTTTTGACTTATGTAGTCAATCCGAGTTATCTGTGAGTAAGAGTGGTGCAAAACGATTAGATAAAGAGGCACCCTCTGTCTGATTACTGTTCAGATGCGATGTCAATGTCGTGATTGGTCATAAATGTTGAGAGGCAAAAGCTAGAGCCCCATCCTTGTGTAGCATAGCAAAGTGACATGGCCCTAAATTGGGTTTAATTTTGTTCCCACCTACCTTTTGTAAAAGTGGGTGAGCCTTTATGCTCCCCCGCGGGGGATAAAAATACCCCAGAGGGAGTGGTCTAATTGCGTTGTTTGTAATCAGGGACCCATCCCAAAATAATGTTTCTGCCACTTCTTTATCGGAGAAGTTAATGACTATACAATCTCCCACAATGTTCTTCTCCCCATGTCCTACCCACCCTACCCTTCTGGCCATGATGATGTAACGGGTTATATCAAGTTCACCACTGGAGTATTGTTTACACCATTCTCTTGATTTATCTAGCAGTTCCCTGGTAGATTCTTTCTCATTTTGGAGTAAAAGTGGGACCCCAGTTATTACTGCCACAAAGGGTGCTGCCTGAGGTGGTAAATGCAGCCTGGCAGTACTAGCAGAACTACGGTTAGATGATTTGTGGGAGATATTTGAACATGCTACGATGTTTCCTTATATGGCTGGGATGGAAATATGTTGCTGTGGCAGTGGGTTACTAATACCAAGTCTAGACACATTTTGGGATAGGATTGGTAGTTGGGTTGGTGGGGCATCTGTTTGTAGCAGGTGCACATTCACCAAGCTAGCTTTTATCGCTGTGCATTCCATGGGCTCCAAACTGTGAGCCTCATTAGTCTTATCATTGTTTACAGACATTTGATCTCTGGCACAAAAATCGTTAATAAATGAGTCAATTTTCTCGCACCTCTTTAACAACCCGGCCAAACAGGTATTCAAACAATCAACAAAATCTTTACCAATTTCCTCCAATATTGGTTCTAGACGGACATTAATCAGTTCTTCCAATTTATCCCCCATGGCAAGACAAATGTCATTAACAAGGTCCTGATGAGAAGAAGCAGAAGTACCTTTCCCCCCATTCTTCTTAGACTTCTTTTTAGTTTTGTTGGGAGACGTAATTTGACCCAGTTCCTGATTCTCTGTGCACTGCTCTTGAGAATCATTAATCTCTGAGTTACTGACAGGTAATGCCTCAACCAAAGGACATTCAGGCATTGCCACTGTAGGTTGTGAGGGATCAATATTAGAAGAGTTATTAGCTTTACCCAGTTCCAGTTCCTTTTCAGCATTGGCTATTTGTTGGTTAATGGCGCCTACCGCTGATGTAAGATATGAGATAATGGTATCTACCTTGCGGGGTACTTTAGCGTCTTTAGCCCCCTGTCCTCAGGTCCCAAATGCTTGCGCTTACCCATTTCTCCGATCAAGGGGGATGGCCCAGCCCGGCCTCTTCTGGCCCCTGATGGCCACAGATGGCCTGCCCTCTGCCCGGGCTCAGCCCGGCGATGCCCGCGCGCGTCCTGCGATGCGGGAGGAGTGTCTGGGCTTTATGCGCCTCCAGGCGCGGGAAACTGATGCTGCAGGCAGCGTCCCGGCGTCCGAGCAGGGGACGCTGGGCAGTGTAGTCCTCTGTGTCCGCTCCCCCCTCACTGCGGCCGTGGTGGCAGGTGCAACGGCGGAAGAGAGCGGGAGAATGAGGGTGTGATGTGCGGCAGCGCTGTGAAGCTGGTGAAAGCTTGCTTCTATGCCCCCTAATGTTCAAGTCCCCCGCTCCCCAGCTGGAGTGTCTGGGCTTTATGCGCCTCCAGGCGCGGTAAACTGATGCTGCAGGCGGCGTCCCGCTGTCCGAGCAGGGGACGCTGGGCAGTGGAGTCCTCTGTGTCCGCTCCCCCCTCACTGCAGCCGCGGTGGCAGGTGCGGCGGCGGAGGAGAGCGGGAGAATGAGGGCGTGATGTGCGGCAGCGCTGTGAAGCTGGTGAAAGCTTGCTTCTATGCCCCCGAATGTTCAAGTCCCACGCTCCCCAGCAGGAGTGTCTGGGCTTTATGCGCCTCCAGGCGCGGTAAACTGATGCTGCAGGCGGTGTCCCGGCATCCGAGCAGGGGACGCTGGGCAGTGTAGTCCTCTGTGTCCGCTCCCCCTTCACTGCGGCCGCGGTGGCAGGTGCGGCGGCGGAAGAGAGCGGGAGAATGAGGGCGTGATGTGCGGCAGCGCTGTGAAGCTGGTGAAAGCTTGCTTCTATGCCCCCGAATGTTCAAGTTCCCTCAGGTGTTTTAGTGACCTCTGGTAATTTCCTAAGTTTTGCATGTCTTAGGCTCCAATGTAATGGTGCCTAAGGAAGGGATATTCCTAGTGGGGACGCATTTCTAATGTGTGCACCTTTTAAGTGTTATACGATGGTTAGGCTATACTGTTTTAGGTTTAAACCTATATTAACTGATAAAACTCCACCAAAAGAGAAATAGCCCTCACCAGTTTAAACATATAAACACCGAAAAAACACCTGCACAACTACAAAGTAAATGGCATTCAAAGAAAGGAAAAGGAGAGTGAAATTAATTTTCTATTTCTTCCTGAAGATACCAATACAGTGTAACTTTGTTGTACAAGGGAGCAGCAAGAAAGACTGGGCTAACATTATTCTTTTAAGTTTTTTTGTTTAGTGATGTCACTAAAATATTGTTTCTTCTTCCTTCTGCTTTTTTCAGTGTTGTGGTTTTTGGTCTAATAATGCAGGGTTTAAAAGCATGTTTTAGGTGTTATTTAATTATTTTATAAACTTTAGAGAATTAGGAAATTTCAAAATCATATTTGATATTTTGGTTAAGTTTGATTCTTTCACTGATAAGTAAAATGGCTGGTTTCATAAGAATCTTTTCCAATATGTACCATCACATTTACCCACAGCAAATGGGTGAAACCCTTTGATCCATCAGCTCCCTTTTCTAGCGAATCAGTATTGATAGTAGGTTACTTGCTAAACACCCTAGACTTTAAACATTCAATGCAAGGTGTTGTGGCAGGTATATGGGAAAAGAGTGCTGTCAGCAAGCATCTGGAATAGTGATGACTTTTGGAAAACATGGAACACAGTATCACTTGGAATGCTTCCGCAAAATGTTCATACCAAGTTCATCAAAGATTGGACTGATATTTTTTGTATTTATGGGAATTCAGCTATGTATATGACAATGTTGTGTGATGAACTGTCAAAAATAGATACCTGAGCAGAAGTGCTTCTCTGTAAGAGATCCTTGACACTTGCTACATGATATGCTGAAAAGATCTTTACAATCTTCAGAGGTACTGAAGAATGCCATTAACTTTGTAGTCCATTCTGGACATCCCAATTGTGTTATCTAGCCAGTGGTGCTTAGTCCTAGAGGCCGTAAATGCTATATTATCCATGACATGACCGTTTACAGATTTTTGCTTACTGATGATGGCAAAGGCAAGAAATGTGAGGACCTTTGGTCATATTGATAGTGATGTGAAAAAAGTACACTCTACTGCATTCTTAGATTTTTACGGGAAAACATGACTGCTGTAGTGGACATAATAAAAAACATAGAATCTGAAAACACTCATATCTATCAAGTGTTCAACGTTAATTGGTATGGGTGTGAAACATCTCCTAGAGAAATAGACTGGGCAACACCTAAGTGACTTTGGTACTGCAACATGTTACATGTTAGAATGCTTGCCACTTGGTAAGCAAAGAAATGTTGAGGAGCAATTCATGAATTTTATTTTACAATGCATGAGAAATGGCTTCCAATGATGCATAGCGATGTCCCGTCAGCAACTTTAAAGTCAGTGAAACTTCACTGTGGTACTCTGGATAAGTTCCATTTCCATTCCACAAAGGGGAATTTTATCTGGACTTTGAAAAGTACTGCTTCAGTTTTTACCACTTCAAGAACTCTGAGGGCAGATGCGCTCAGTGAAATGAAGATGTTGCTGAACCTGTCCCATGGAAGCGCAATCTTCAGGTGCACCAGTATTGGCATGAAAAGCTATGTCAGTGGCCAGATGTAGAAAATGTTGTACTGGCTGTTTTGGTGTTGCCAGTTTCAAGTGGCAATGCTGAGGGCATTTTCACAAATAAAAGTTTACAAGGCAAGGAAAGAGCAAGCATGCGAGACCAAAGAGTCACAGAAGAAGTACTATATGGTGTACTACAATAAGTTTGATTTGTAAAAATGTATTTGGGACTCATATACACTGAATGTACACTGTCTATATACCATGTGCTATCAGTGCAGAAAGAAAGCAATAATAAAAGATACATTTCTACAAAATTGAGAAAAACACTGTTTCTGTTATTTTTAATGGCGTGGAAATGTGTAACCACTGATAATCACTGTTTTATTGAAAACACTGAAAAAACTCCACCAGAATTTACAAAATATAGAAACTGAAAACAGGAAAGCCTAACTATGGTGTACTGATGGTTATGTTCAGTGATTTTAATGAGGTGTGCACAGCTACAAATGGTTACTATGATGCACTGCTGATGATGTTTTATGCCTAGCACTACATGCTAAGGGCAATCCTATCAGTAGTTACTGGTGACCCGATGTACCGTAATGGTAAAGCCTGGGCGGACTTCACGGAGTTCCACTGAACTCTGTGACGCGGACAAAAAACTTGCCACACTACTTGGAGCTCCGTGAGCTGCAGAGGTTCTTTAGATTAATACATTTTGCGTTGATTTTCAGTACCAGGTGCTCATCCGCACTGTGCAATCATCGCCAAAGGCATCGTGCATAGTGAAAGCGGGTGCTGCTTGTCTTTCTGCCGCTCGAGTAGAATTTTACTCGAGCAGCAGCTTACTCAATGCAAGCGGAGGGTTTCTCAACATTAGCGGCCATGACCACTCGCAATGGGAAATCTGACCGCCCGCGTTGAGAAATCTTGCCAGGAGGTGAATTTTCCCTGCTCGCGCTCGCCAACTTGACTTCGATGAATGCGAGCCAGGGAAAAAAACTCTGCTCCGCTATGGGGAGCGGAGTTTTTCAGAACTCCTAGAGCTCTGTATAATGCAGAGTGCAGAAAACTCCACAAACTCCATGAGCGGAGTGGAGTTCACCGCCATGACTTAGTAATGGTGATCTGTATATGCCTATGGTGGGCGTAAGATGGTTATGCATAATGTGTTATACTAAGTACAGCTCCTACCAGTAGCTTCTGGCTGGGAGCAGTGGTGATGCTAATGACCGTGGCCTAATTGGCCAGTGATTTATGTAATTCCTGCAAAGTCATGACTAGTGCCAGAGTAATATATGTCATATATGTGATTGTGTTCTAATGTGCTTTATAGCAATACTAAGGCTAATGTTACATAACCTTGTGTGGAGTTTCTTTTGTGGTATGCCTAGTGTGTCGTTGCAGTGTGAGTGTGTTGCACAAACGCTTTACACATTGCCTCCGGGATAAGCCTGACTGCTCTGCCAAGCTACTAAGGGGGTGTGTATGGGTTATCTTTATTGTGTAACTCCTTTGCCCTGAATAGAGTGGTGGTTTCTGTCTACAAGTACCATTTATTTACTGGCCCTGGGCATACGGTGTACCACTCTACTAGGGATTTATAGGTAAATTAAACATGGAAATTGGGTGTAAGACAATTTTACCATGTTTAGAGGAGAGAGCACTTACTTTAGCACTGGTGGGCAGTGGTAAAGTTCACAGAGTTTCAAAATCCAACAAATAGGGGTCCAGAAACAATAGAGGTGAAGGCAACATTTTTGGGGGTGAGCCTACAGAGAGGGCCAGGCCCAACTCCAGCCTAAAGTCACAGTAGACTAGTCAATACCATGATGGGCTTCCCTGATCAGGTGACAGAATGGTCTTCTACTACCGAGGCACTTGTCAGTTTTAATCACTTGTATCCTTCTGAGCTACTAGATTGACACATGGAGAACACTTCTCCTCACCTGGAAATCCCATCTATGAAGCTCGTAATCTTAAGTCACTCACACATGCATCTTAGTAGGCAGTATCTCTAGAACAAACAAAGTGATGTGACACATTCCAACCCTTGCATCAGACTTCTGTCCCTAACCCAAGGAGAATTCTACCCTTAAGGACAGTAACCGTCAGAAGCCACTGTCAGGGTCAGGAGCTATGCCCTGGGCCATCCACTGCCAGATGGAGGATCCCAACAGGGGCCTTGGATAGGTCTCACTTCCAGCATTGGGGTTAGCAAGGAGCTCCCTACATGCTCTTGATTTTTCCCAGAACATTATGTTTTCTCAGAGTGGGGGGCAACAACCATGAGTGTTAGGTACCCTAATTCCACTCTCCCACCCATCAGTCCAGAGATGGTATCCTGAGCATGGCCTTGCAGCCCAGGGTATGTACCCTGAGGCTGAACAAGAGCCTGAAATCTAAGACTTTTATGGGTGAACCACCACTCCCCTCAAGGTTTACACACTCTGCTAGCGTCATGTATGGGGCTTCCTGGTGCAGGTCTCCAGCTCCCTGTCTCTGTGACAGTGTAGGGTGCCCCTCCCGGTCAGAAGTGGCATCAAAAAGTTAGGCTTTGGATGCTCTGTATACAGAGCTGGGAAATCCTGATGCACTGGTCCTCCCACTGTGGGTGTTTCTTCTTCCTGCTCCTCTGTCCGGACCCTCATACTCTCCTATTGTGCGTAGTACCCCTCAGAAACCAGAACCTTTAGGGCACCCTGGTTAGCCACCTTTCCCCGCTCTTCAAGCACTGGCAATAATTCAATTCCCAGAATGCAGCCAATGGACATTACTGGACTAACTATGCCCCTCATCTGGGTCACCTCTCCTTCCCATTCCATGGACACTGGAGCCATAGGGTGGAAGAAGTTGTGCATTTGGGCCTGAGTTATCCCACACACCTGGCTCGTGTACTTCTCTGGGGAAACCAGTCTTTCCACCACTAGGGTCTGACTGGCACAGGTATCCTTTAGGGCAGCAGCAGGGATCCCATTAATGGTTACCTGATTGAAGCATCATCTCCTCACCTTGGGAATCACACATTTTCTCTTGGAACCCACTTCCCAGCTAAGGGACACCAGGGCATGCTCTACCCTCAGCTCCTGAGGGCTACCTTCTCTAAAGCCAACACTGATCACCCCTGTAGAGTTCCCACCAGTGGATGGTTTCATGGGACAGACAGAGTCTCCTTGCTTATGTTCTGACTGGGAACACTCAGAGCAGTGGGGTTGGAAATGGGATGCCCTGGGTCACTGCCCACCAGAAATGCATGGGAAAACCGTTCTCCCACCTTACATTGGGTCTTGTCTGTGTTTCCCTGGACCTTCCCTCACTCTGCTGGTGGGAACCTTGAAACATCCTTCTTGGAGGTCATTCCCATGTACTTTCTTATACACTCTGGTACTTATCCAGAGGTCTGCCTCCTTAGCAAGCTCCATGGAACTTACTATCAACTAGGTGTTGGTACAGCTCTGTAAAACAGATATTGAGCATGTGCTCTCTCAGAGAACAGCCCAATAAAATAATGCATTTTGCTGCCCCATACTCAACTATTCAGTGCCTTGCTGGAATAGTCCAATGAATTTACCCAAGATTGGATTGAGAGTTTGTGGTTGTCCCTGAATCTAAGGGTGTAATTTTCAGGGGTCAACCCACATCAAGCAAGTAAAATAGCCTTCCTGGGAGTTTATAACAGCTGCCCCCCTCTAATGTTAGAAGGGTGTCCCTCGGCACCGTGAGGATGTTTTTCCACTAGCTTACTTCTCGGTCCCTAGCTGGGACCACTTGCATTCTGAGGCCTACCTCAGTAGCCAAAAAGCACTTATCTATGTCATCTCCTACCACATAACTAGGCGCCAGGTGTTGTGGTACGTGGACTCTCACTGCTCCAGGGGACCCTGAGGTTACACTGCCACCACTGTTACTGAATGCTTCTTGTCTGGCTTTGAGTTCCAGCTCCCTAATGCTCGTCTCATGATCAGTCAGTCTAGAGCCAGCTTCTTCTCCATTTCTAATTTAGCCATCTGCAGCTAGAATTCCCTCTCAGCCTTCTTGTCTACCAGCTCCTTGGAGACAGACCTTAGGAAGGCACAAGGCGCTCCATTCCTGGTGACAAGTTGGCCACTTCCTCTGAGTGCTGCCGGATCATGACCTTTGCACAGACACTTCCCATGCCCCTCCATACCCTCCTTTTCATCCTGATCCTCTGTTGTTGCCAGCAGCTGGTGAGCCTCTGAACAGGCCCTAAGAGCCTTCTGGAGCTCCAGCTTCTTGGTGCTCTTCTTGTTTGAAAGCCAACTTTCCTTACAGAACTCCTTGAGCTCAGCCACAATGTAGCTCCCCAGATTGATGAGCTTAAATAGCATTCTTGCAAAGTGAATTTGGGGAAAAGCAAAAAGAGCTGACCAAAAAGAATTAAAAAAAGGGTTGAATATGGTATGAAATTATTTATATGGGATATTAGTGGCGGGGATGTCCATTACTGGGGCCTAGCTGTTCTCCTCCTCTGGGAGTTGCAGCACAGTACCTGTAAACAGGTGCTCCCCATGCTCCTCTATACCCTCTGCCTCCTCCTGCTCCTCTGTTGTTAACATCAACTGGTGAGCCTCTGCCCAGGCCTTCAGAACTTTATGGAGCTCCTCTTCCTAAAGCACTCCTTCAGCTCAGCCACAATGTAGCTCTGCATATTTATGAGCTTAAATGCCACTCTTGGAGGGTTGGTTCCAGGCACAGACAGTCAGGAAGAAGGAGAAGGAAAATGGGAAAAAGCAAAAAGAGCCAATCAAGGAGAATTTACAAAGAGGTTGACAATGGTGTCAAAATTTTATTTGGGATTTTAGTGTTACATTGAAATTACAGTATGTCACTGCTCAAATACAAGTGCTGAATCATACCACTGTAGGATAAGGCGACAGGAGTATAACCCATAGAACGAATTGAGATCTGGGTTTACATGTATTATCAAGAACAATATCTCAATCAGATTCAGTAAAGGTGGCGAGTACTAAAGAATATGCACAAAACATTACAAGAACATGGAGAAAAAGGAAGAGAGACTCTGTGTTTAGATTTTAGAAAGTGCATGTAGCATCATATATTTGAGAACACATTTTATACAAAAACAGTTAAAGTAGCACTGTAGGCATAAAATGCGATGGCAACCCAAGGGGGCTTTGTGCACTAAATGTTAGTGAAGCAAAGAGTGACGGCGCATGTGACAAGTGGGTGAATACAGCGAGGACGCAATGTGACAATGTGACAAAAAACACAATATATACAAAGAATTGATTCGCCCTCAATCAATGAGTGATGATTTTCTGTTTTTTGAACCAAGGTTGATGGTGCGCCATAAGTCGCCCTGTAGAATAGTCAATGGAGTTTCAATGTATTTAGGATCTTCATCAGGACCGGGTTACCAGCTAGGTAAGTGCTGCATGGGTAGGAAAAGGGAGAATGAGGGCCGGAAAAGGGACTGAGTGGCTGCTGGGGTCGCAGGGGTCGGTGGAGTGGTAGTGTTGTAGGTGCGCGGGCATGGTGCCAGGTACAGGCTAAAACTCTGGGGAGCGGGGGGGGTGAAAACAAGATCAGGTACGGCTGGTCATCGCAAGGTTTGTTGGCGGCAATAGAGGATGTGCGAAGGTGAGCTACAGTACTAGCTTGAAGAAACAATGACACTGCAGTAGCTTTAGGTAGATTAAGCTCCAACATGGGGGTGGATTCATGGGGAGCTGTGGAAGGTAGGAGGGAGCGGGCGAGAGACAGCTGTGGTAGAAGTTTGGACCGTATAGAGTGCCAAGGGGCGCTCACGCGAGGTGGTGAGTAAACGCAAGCAAGTCATTTGAAAAGTGTCCGTAGATAGGTGAGTTCTGGCACGCAGCACAAGATAATCATTAACCTGACATAACTTGGATGCGGGGAGGGGTACACAGTCACCTAGAAACTGCCGATAACCTGGGGAGGCTGTTAGTTGTTAATGGGGAGCAAGGAGCTGGAGGGGGAAGAGGGACGTGGGGGAGTGAGAGGGAAGGGCGGTGGGGGCTGTGGTACAAGGGGTCACAGTAGACCAGTGGCTTTAAGGGTAGAGCATGATACGGACAACTTACAGCAGCCAAGTGCGGGAAGGGGTAATGGTGGTTCTCAGGGGGACCCACTGCTGTGGGTATGATCTTTAATGTTCTGTGGGAGAATCGTGGACGGCTCAACGGAGTCCGACAATCCGGTACGTGAGAAGCGGGATGGAAAATGATGGGTGTCAAGGGAGGTGCGGCATCGGATGGGGGGAGAGAAAGGGGCGGGAGGGGTATGCGGCCGGAAAAACAAACAAACTTACAAGAAAGGTGAAGCGTGGGCCCGGAAACTGAGCCCCGATCTGGCCCGGGGTCCGTCTTCACCGCAAAGGATATTACTGGGGCAGGCTCTGGTAGGTAGAAGCTGCAGCCTGTATTGATTATTGTTTCCTGGAGGTAACAGAGGGGGGAAAAAAGGGAGGCGAGATTGGTATACTGGTAACAGTCCAAGTGGATGGAAGGACGTACTCGGGCATGCGAAAGGCTTACCTCGATTACAGGACGTCCACCGTCAAAGTCGGGGTCCGGGGTCCGGGGAGCAGTTCGTGAGTAGTGCAATTTGCGTTGGGGAACCGGGTAGTGGAAATGGAAATGGAAATGGAAATGGAAAAAGAACTTGATAAAGCGCGCTGCGGCCAAGCGGCTTCCTGGTGCTCGGGTCTTGACCAGACTCACAGAGGGGGACCGCGGGGGCTAATCAGGAAATGCCTGGGAGAACAGGAAAGTTTTAAGAGCCTTTCGAAAGTGAGAGAAGATGGGAATAGAACGAATAGAAAGAGGAAGACTATTCCAGAACCGGGGGGCCAGAACCGAAAATCGAGTGCCCCCTGTTCTGGATTTACGGAAGCGGGGGATGTGCAGGAGAGAAAGAGAGGAGGAGCGGAGAGTGCGGTTGGGGACGTGAGGAGTGATGAGAGATCCAATATAGAGAGGGGTTGAGTGAGTGTGAGCCCGAAAAGCCAAGCAGGCCAGTTTGAAGAAGGATCTAAGGAGCACAGGAAGCCAATGAAGGGACTTAAGTGCAGGGGTAATGTGTGCAGATTTAGAGAGACAAAGAATAAGGCGGGCTGCCTGATTTTGAATGGCCTGGAGACGGCGGGTTTCACAAGCGGGTATGCCCACGTACAAACCATTCCCATAGTCAAGGCGGAAGGTGATGAGAGCCATGTCTATGGTTTTGAGAGCGTCCGTGGAGAAATACCGGGAGATCTTCCGGATGAGGCGGAGGGACAAAAAGCAGGAGGATACGACGGAGCTGATAGTGGGAAGAGGTGTGTGCCTGGACAAGGCAGTTCTTGGGTGTGCGAGCCCATGATGCGGAGGAAAGCGGGGGCGTGACCCTGGGAATTCAGAGAGTGCAAGTGAAAACAGACTGAGGGAGAGGAATCTTGAGAAGTGGGCAGGGGGATAGGGGCGAGATTAAAGGGGGGGGGCACTTGGCGCTCTGAGCTTATGTGTGATACATTTTTAGACAAATCTTAGACAAATCACGCATGATACAGACACGTTGCAGAATTACGAGCATGGCCCGCACTTTGAAGCATGGGGTGGGCCTTAAGGAGGTCGTATGTAGCATAACTAAAGACCACTGTATTAAATAGGGTGTGCCCTGGGTCTAGAATAAAACACTGGTTATTCACAGAAAATTCACAAGACTGGAAGCATGCGTACATAGTGGTGAAGTATTTACAATTTGAAGTGGTGGCATACAATATAAAATGATAAACCATTAAAAAGCACATATAAATTGCATCAGATTGTGGGGTTTGTGTGAGTGTGACTGTAAGAGTCTAGTCTTGGTGTCACACACTTGAAAGGTCAGGCCCAGTGAAGTTTCAGAGGGAGATCATACTGGAATGAAAGGCCTGTGTGTGTCTGGCCCGTGGGTGGATTGAATGGCATCCTAATGGCAGACAAGCACCTTGGTACACTAAGATGGACCAGAGAGGGGTGCCTGTGTGTGTAGGTATGCTTTGTGGCCAGGCGCAGAAAGAAACCTGGGCAATTGGAACCACTGGTAACCAGGGTGATAGAAGAAAAAGACTGTAATGGTCGGGGTCTCAGAATCATATGGTGTTGTTCCATTCATCAAGAGTATTTAACCCCTAGTAGA
This sequence comes from Lissotriton vulgaris, assembly GCF_964263255.1. Classification (NCBI taxonomy): domain Eukaryota; kingdom Metazoa; phylum Chordata; class Amphibia; order Caudata; family Salamandridae; genus Lissotriton; species Lissotriton vulgaris. Next base: position 321,721,383 of record NC_141699.1, on the reverse strand, counting down.
CAGAGTTGCAGATAGTGATACACTTGTGCATATTGTTTAGTACTCGCCACCTTTACTGAATCATACCACTGAACACCAACGTGAGAAAATGGTTTACTAGTTGGGCAAATGGTATCCCACTAGAGAAGCAACCATGATTCATATCAGGGTGAAACCCAAGCAAACCCCAAATGAATCTGTGCTTAACCCTCTGGCAGCTTGGCACAAAGCATTCAGGATTAATTTAGAGGCAATGTGTAAAATATGTGTGCAGCACCCCAATATTAATAAAGTGAAAGCACAACACAAGAAAAATCCCACACCAATTTTAGAAAGATAGGTTAAATGTTTATAAATTATTTGACACCAAAAAAACAAAAATATAATTCGTATGAGTCTGAGTTTTGGCATTGTAAGTTTTTTGAAAAAAAATCATGTGCTAACAAGCAAAAAGTGCCAGCCGTGTTTATCTAGTTGCAAAAGTCCAAGTCACAAGTTGAGGTCCCCTGAGACGGAGTGCAGGCTAGAAACAGGACTGAGTCAGTCCACTGACAAGGTACCTTGTGGCATGGCCCTTGTGATGCAGTCCCTCATTGGGCTGAGGGCTGGCTTTGAGAGGTTGTTGACAAGGAGTTGTGTTGCAAAAACCAGGGGTGAGATGCCTTGCCGAGGAGCGGAGTCGATGAAGTCATCGAAGGGAGCTTGCATGGAGTTACAATGTGCTGCATTGGTACTGACGCAAAGAAGAGTTGTGCTGGCCCAGTGTTGAGCTGCATTATGTTGACATAACTGCATGGGCTTGTGGGGCCATGTGCTGCAGTCATGTGTCAGCACTAAGGATTAGATGCTTCACACAAGGCTGGTGCCAATGGTGAGCTGCGTCAGACTGTGCCGAGAAGCAAAGAGTTGCATCAACAATGAAGAAGCCTGTTATGTCCCATTGGCTTGGAACAGGGGGCCAGTGGACTGATGCTTGGAGTTTTCCTGGAGTCCTGGGAAACAACAGGCAGGGTGGATTCAACGGGCAGCTGAGAGCAGCAAGAGAGACCTGGTGCAGCAACAACAGGCTTTGGACAGCAAAGCAGTCCTTGGTCAGCACCCCAGAGTTTGGGCAGCAGGGCAAACTTCACAGCTGGGAAGTCCTTCTTCCTGGCACAGTTCACAGGTCCAGAATTAATATGAAGAGTTGGGTCTGAGGGTCCAGTATTTATATCTACGGCAAGTGGGACATGCTTCTGGAGTCCTCCCCCTAAAGAGGTGACTGGAATTTCCTTTCTCCCTGACCTGGCCCCCCTGGTTTAGGAGCACATAAGACTAGCTTTAAAACCTTTTAGAGTGCTGAGGCAGAGTCTGTGTACTGTACAAGTGTGGCCAGTGAAAGCTCCTCCCTGTCATCCTGACAGAGATGGCCCATCTTGACAATACCTATTCCCCTTAAACTCAGTTGTGCTGACCAAGGGCTGCTTTGCTGCCCAAAGCCTGTTGTTGCTGCACCAGGAATCTTCTGTCTGGGAGTAATATACAAAGGCAATCTGCCAGCTACACCTAGGCACGTGACCCAGGATACAGGTTGCAGGTACCAAGTGGTTTAGACACCAAAATCCCAATTTTCTAAAAGTGAAATTTTCAATATTGTGACACAAACTCCAATGTTACCATTCCAGAGGGTTTTTGATTATTTTGAGAGCAAACTCAACTTTTCCACCTGTCCTATCTGAAAGGTAATTCCTATTAAATACAAGAAGATAACCCAATGTTATCCTATGAGAGAGGGAGCCCTTGCAGTAGTGAAAATGAATTTAAGTTTTTCACTAACTTGTCATGTAAAACTTTCAAAACTTTCTAAATACACTGCACCCTGCCCTGTGGGCTGTTTAGGGTCCACATTAAGGGTGACTTATATGTATTAAAAAGGAAGAGTTGGGCCTGGCAAAAGCTTTATTTGGATAGGTCGAAATGGCAGTCTCAAACTGCACACAGGCTGCAATGGCAGTCCTAAGCCATGTTTAAAGGGATATTTAGGTGGGTGGCACAATCAGTTTTGCATACCCTCTAGCAGCATTTAGTTAACAGCCCCTGCATACATATAGAACCACTTTACTAGGGGCCTACAAATAAATTAAATGTGCCAATTGCATATAAGGTCAAAGAAATCCCAATGTATTGGGTTTGAAGACCTAGTCCAAAAGTGGTGGCTCCTAACCTGTGTGGTCAGAAAAAAGCCTGGAAGAAAGATTTTTTTTATCTTTCTTGAGTCCCCTTACTCACCAGGGTTTCCAGTGTGTCAATTGCATATAAGCCAATTCCACCATGTTTAAAGGTCAGGAACACAAGGACTTTAGGAGATGATCTATGGAGAGGGCCAATTCCAACACCATTGTATTTAATGATCCAAGACTCTCTTGGAAAATAGATTTTTATTATGTTCAACTAACTTAAAGTGATTCAGATGAGCAGGTCCAGTGCACACCATCAGGTACAGGACATCAACATGCGCAAACCTTCACTATGTTTTGCATGCTCCATGTACCACCTTTGTATATGCTTTGCTAATGCTTTGCTAATAGAAAGGCCACGCAGCCTATCTACAATAAAAACAAGCTCAGCCAGCCAGTGGCTAGAAGAAAACCGCACTCCTCCATAAAGAAACAAAGACAGGAAAATATGACAGGTCAGTGCTAGAAAAGAATGCCAATTTGTAACTAAATGGAAGGATAACAGCTCTCACTAATGTCACCTTGGAAGTGGAAACTGGCCCCATGTGCTCTTCTACGACTGTTTAAGAACTAAACACCAGGCTTTAACAAGGCCACTACAAAGTATTGAGAGACATTCAGGCTTTACTCCCTTAAAGAAGGAACAGAAAGTTAAAAAAAACTGAAAATGGATGAATTAAGAGTGATGAATGATTATAAAAGCATGTAAGCCAATTAGCATGAACAGAGAAGAACACTGATACTCATTCATAGAATAGAGGTTCTGTATTAGCACTGAGCCATCATAGTGTTATTAGCATGCATGCCGCAGCCTCGGCATTTGTATGGACCTACATATGGGAATTCAACCCTTTCCAATCTCTCAAAACAATGAGACGCGAGTCAAACACCGGATGATAGGGCTTCCGAGCTCATAAATTACCATTAAATGGAGATATTTTCTTTCAATGTCTTTTCTCTGCAAAGGACACACCGTAAAACAGATTGTTGAAAGAATATGAACGGAGGACATTAAAAGCAAATGCACCTATGAGAGGCTTCTTGGACAAGGCAATACACTGATCTTTTATCCAGCGTTCATTGTAAAATGAAAACCGCAAATTGCCATTCATCATCTCTGGCAGTGGAAAAGGCTCTAAGAGATCATTTGGATCACCCTCTGCTCTCCCTCGCATATGAATTGTTTATATTTTACATATCACTTGTAAAACCCCTCCATTTTCTCTTCAGAAATAAAGGTGACCCTTGCATGCCCGAGGAGAGCTTGTGGCGACTCTTGTTTAGCTATTTATTCACATTTCTTTGGACCTGTTTTAGATCAGGAGGGTAGCACATAATTTGCCCAAAACTATGGATTCCCCATACACAACTCAGGTGGTTAAAGGATTTAGGGGCATATTACCAAGCAATAGCGATAATTATCGCTATTGCTTGGTTAGAGACAAAAGATTTCCGCTGAGCTGCAGCGATTTTTACCGCAAATAAACCTTGGTATTACCAAGGTTTATCGCAAATGCGCGAATATCTCCAAAAGTTGGTAATAGGAGATAGCGATGTTAGCGACGGTTTTCAGTCGCTAACATCTTGGCACGCCCACTTTGCATATCATTAGTGATAAATATCACTGACATGCAAAGTGGGGCCCAAGATGGTCGCTATCTCCTACTAGCTGTCGCTAACTGGTGTTAGAGACAGCTAGGTAATAGGGAGATAATTTTATCTCCGCTTTCTTGGCTTTTAAAGCCAAAAAAGCGGAGATAAACCCTCTTGATAATATGCCCCTTAATTGTTTCGTACCCAAGAGAGCAATCTGGAAATTGCTGTTGCTCCGCCATTGGACCTATTCAGCTCACAGGTTTTGTGTAACATTCATTTTGTAGGCGTAATCATTCACAATTCCCAATACGTAAAATCTGCAAAATGTTTGGCATTTTGTATAACTCAAATTATCGATAATTATTGCCACAAGGAACAGTTCAATGCAGAGAGTGCCTCGATGCATCAGTGCTTGAACGAGTCTCATGTGGTACCTCAAATACCTTTTCCCCCTTCTAGAAAAGGAATCCGAGATACTAGGCCAAATCGTTTTACACACCTCTGCATAATTCTATTCAATGTTGTGCGACAAAATTTCAAATTACAAACATTTTGTCCTTAGTTCAATCCACTCTAAATGGTAATGTATTAGACACCCATTATTGGGATACTGGGCCTATAACAAATATTATTGGCCTTATTTATGAGGCTTTACACCACCATTGCATCACATTTTAGTGATGCTGCAGCAACGTAAGCACTGTGTCGTATTTACAAAGTGACACATTTAAACAGATGCGTCACTTTGTAAACCTCTGCGCTACAATATACCGGCATCAGGTATAATGTATGCAGGGTGGGGGTTCCCCTGTAAAAAAAGATCACAGAAGTGATTCACTGTGCCACTTCTACAAGTTCACTGCGTCAGAACCTTACGCCTTCTTCACAGCAGGTGTAAGGACTGACGCAGACCCTTTTACATGACACATTGCTGGAACTATGGGGCATATTATCAAGGGGGTTTATCTCCACTTTTTTGGCTTTAAAAGCCAAGAAAGCGGAGATAAAATTATCTCCCTATTACCTAGCTGTCGCTAACACCAGTTAGCGACAGCTAGTAGGAGATAGTGACCATCTTGGGCCCCACTTTGCATGTCAGTGATATTTATCACTAATGACATGCAAAGTGGGCGTGCCAAGATGTTAGCGACTGAAAACAGTCGCTAACATCGCTATCTCCTATTACCAACCTTTGGCGATATTCGCGCTAAGCGCGAATATCTCCAAAAGCTAACACCTGCCCTGAGCAGTTCTTAGCCATGTTATCCAATGGGAGGTGGATAACATGGCTAAGAGCATTAGCTCGGTAATGCATGAATATCGCTGACTTTTCAGCGATATTCATGCTTTGCGGCGATTTTTATCGCATTTGCGTTAAACCTTGGTAATACCAAGGTTTATTTGCGGTAAAAATCGCTGCAGCTCAGCGGCAAAGTTTTTTCTCTAACCAAGCAATAGCGATAATTATCTCTATTGCTTGGTAATATGCCGCTGAGTCTGTTTTGCGAAACACTCCAGCAATGTGTTATTATTACGCCACAAGAGACGTCAGGATTCCTAACGTATCTGGCCAATCCGTGCAACATGGAGCACCGAACTGTAAATACGGAACATCCATGGTGCCGCATGTAGGGCGCCCTGAAAAGTGTTGCATCGCTGTTTCCAACCAGCAATGTGTCACTTTTCCTAAATTTGGCCCTATTTATTTAATTACATTTATAATAAAACAAATGGTAGTGCTCACAATGCATATACATTTTGGAGGTGCACTTCTTATATCAACGTTTGTGGCAGACATTTTCACAGTTGTGATTGGCATTAGTGGATTTTCATCCAGAATTTTCCTCCTCATGGTGTGTCTTCCCATGTGGGATGCAGCCACTTTGGTGGAAAAAATATCTCTGTCAATCTGACAGAGAATACTCTAGATATGACATATTTTCAGTGTCATTTGGCCAAATTAAAAATCAAGCTAATAGTATTGTGCGTTGCATCATACTGTGGGATATTATAATGTTACTATTTTTTCGCTAGGTCATACCATTGAGGTTGTTGTAGTGAACATGAAAATACACGGATGATAGATCAAGAAAATGACTGCCTTTACATAGTCATTCATCATCTTTTCTATATACAACATGAGGAAATCTACAGGCCTTCACCTTCTTCAAAGACTGTTGCATCAGCAAACGAAAATAACAGCTCAGAATAAAACAATTGCATTTAACAGTATAGTCAGCTCATTGCAACAACATAACACAATACATGAATAAACACAACACAAGTACATAATATTCAAACTCATTAATATAATGATGCAATACACCTCCACAAAGTACACTAACGAAGGGAAATAAAAACACACCAACCCAACATACGACATAACACAAATCGAATCTAATGGTTCAACAGTACAAAACAATGCAGTGCAACACAGCAATGTCATGGAACAAAACAACAAATGAACACGACACTACAACACAACAATGAGATTTAGACAACATATTAAATTGCTACACAAAACTGAGCACAATACAGTACACCAATTAAACAGCAACATGTATTTCCAAAACACGTTACATAGACGAATCAACACAGAAAACACCAACAAAATAAAAATAAAACATTAAGAACAGCACACCAGTACACTAACAAAGAATATAACCCACAACACAATACATCACTATGATACTAAAACATGCCACATTGTTATTGAGGTGCCTGGATGATTTTTGTTATAACTTTTTTGTGGCTATATTGTTTTTGTGATCTGTAGTGTTGTTTTAGGAATGCGTTTCAACTTCCTATGTTGATATGTTAAACGGTGGTGTTTCAGTCTCTTTTAATGTTGAATTGATGAGAATTTGTTGCATTATTATTGTGTGTCGAATGTTTATTGGATTGCATTGTATCTTGTCTTATCTCTTGTGTTATTGAGTTGCTTTATTGTCATATTGGCATAACCTATAATTGTTTTGCTATGATGCTTCTTTTACAGAACTTGGGGACTGATTACGAAGTTGATGGGACCATCACCATCAGGCCTTCGGTTTTGGTCCTAATGCCATCGGACCCTGCAAGACTGACTGCAGCATTACAATGGAGAAGGGGTGGTTTGCGGGAGGAGAGATCTCCCGCCACGCATTTGCACCATCGGAGGGACTGCAATCCCTACAATAGTGGCAGTTCATGGTCAGGCACCACCCTAGGGAATACAATGTCCCTTTCCGCCTGCGGTTCCCTGACACTTAACCGCCATGAAAAGGCAAGCTGTAAGTGACTTTGGGGGCAAAAGCAGGCCTCCCTTCCCCCCTGGCCCCCCATTATGGGACCTGGGGGGCACCTATGGCAATGTAGAATTGATATTCCCTTTGATGTTAGAATCACTCACATATTTTCCTCCAATCAATACCACATTCATTAATACTGCATATAGACACCCTTATGCCCCTTAATCAATCCTTGTAGTGCCACAAATACTCAAATAGTGGAAGAAAAGTAGTTTGTTTATTAAAAATAATGTACAATATTACTCTACCACAGTTTAAAAAATCATTGTATACATAAAAATAATTTCATAAATATAGAGCATTAACAGAATAGTAACTTTTTCTCACAAGGGTCTAAAGACCCATACGGTCTAATTACAAAATCAACCTGTATTTTATAACAGTACAAAGAAATATATACCATGAAGCCCTGTGGTGGGAGAACAAAGTTTAAAAAAGAGAGACAATAAAACAGGCAAAACATATATAAAAATACACTTATTTTTAATTCGCAAACTAATCCACATGTGTAATCCAAACAGGAATCTGATAAATGAAGCTATTTTTTAAATTATGCCAGAGTGCTCAATGGATTTAATCTGCCCAATGCATTGACGCATTTGGGTGGTATTGTACGAATAGTGACCACCTTTTTCAAGACCAAATTTGTGTCCCTCTTTAAAACTGTTGTCTGAGCAAACTATGCATAGATACACAAAGATTGCTAACTGCATCATTATATGTTAGCAAGAAATCAAGTATTATGTTAATATTATTTTTCTGTTAAAATATTTGGATACGTTTTATCCCCCCTATCTTTAAATTGTATAATGTGGCAACCCAACTAAAATCACTGGATGGCCCAAACATGTTTTCTTAGGTCCCAACCCCACAATCATTCATCCACAAGGGTGAACCTCAAACAGACATCCCCTCTTCATGTCTCTCTGTGGGCAACCTTGTTGTTCCATACAGTCAGACCATATTTACAAACATTCATCCTGAGACCAATCCATATTAAGCATATGAAACATTTAAGGGCCCCATATATGTCACACCGAGCGGACCAGTCACTCCCTTTCGTCCCACACTTGGATAATAAGGATGGCTTTCATCAACCCGTATGCACACACATTCATAATAGCACAATACTCATCTCAATCTATATCCTCACTCATCAATTGGACTCTTTGATTCGTCCTAATCAAGTGTGGAATAATGTCCTTCATAGTCAGTCAATCAGTAGCCAGGCTCTGTTGCTCCTTCCCCAGTATAGAAAGGACCTATTTTCTACTTTCTTTTTTTGACAAATAAGGAAAATTACTATTCAACACCCTCTAGTGATTTTTGTTCATTAGCTATAAATTAAAGTTTTCAAATTGTATTATATATTATTTAATTTATTTGAACTACAATAAACTTTGTAAGTCTTGGTCCTTCTACAATAATTGAAGCCATCTATTCGTTTTTTCAATATTATATAACACTCATTATTGAGAAAAACACAACCCTACCACTTACTCTTGGTAGTTGGTCCTGGTGGGTACACTTCACAGTGTAGTGGGCCAAAGTTATGTCCCTGACATGTCGTTCATGGAGACCAACATCCGTCAGCCTCTGCGGAACAGAATTTTCTAAATACCAAAAATGGTAAAATATCAAGAAATGCCATTCATAATGCTAACTTTAATCTAGGATGTAATAAAGACCCCAAACGTAACTCTCCATACCAGGCCGGCACCCCATCCGCCCCTCTTATCTCAAATTCTGTGGTTTAGTTTGGCATCCGTATGGCTTTCCTTCACATTTTCAATTTGAATTGCGGGCACCGAGTGTTGACTTCATTGCTCGTCTTCCTGGGACTGATTATTTCCTGTTAATGTCATGCGGCACCTGACGGGTCACACCAATCTATTTTGGTACTAATGCGGCCACATTTAAATGGGTTACGATATTGGTCTCCTAAATCAGCTTTTGTGAGTAAATAACACACTTTTAATATTTGCACCCAAGTACTCTTGTTTAAAATTTACAGGGGTGACAAGTTAATATTATTTTTCATTGATCTTTTCATTGTATTTGTGTAACTTGAGTAAACTTAGCTAACTCTCTCTTTTGAATATCACATGACAAACAGATGACCTCATGGTGCCTGCCACATAGTGCAGGGATGTTTAAAAACATACCTCATAGCATTGAGGCTTGTACTGCAGCCCTTTTCCGGTCCGCAGCACAATCCTCAATGCAACGAGGGATGTTTCCGACCGACACCATGGCGTTTGGATCGTAATCTGTATGGCGGGACCACCGACTACCTGTCAACTGGTTCAGTTCCCGACAGAAGAGAGGTCAGACGCTTGTCCGACTGCCATCATAATCGGGCCCTTAAATCTCGTTGCTAATATCCAGCTAAAATAAGCACATTACATTAGCATTTCAGTGAAAAGAAAATATTTACCATTGCCAGCTTTGGTAACATATCCCCTCTTCAGGACAGAACAGAGCCTAAAACCATTTTATGAACCCTGCCTTACAACTGCACCTTCAAAGTTCACAATATGTTACCCAGGCTCCTGTTGTTTACCCTTTGTAATGCAATATCTTACTGAGATAGCTGACAATAAACATCCCAGAAGGTCTGTATCTGCTAAAATCTGTTAAGTATCTGAGAAAAATGTACTTGGGCCCATATTTCGGAAGTATTTGCATCAGGTTTGTGTTGCTTTTTAAAGCAGACCCATCACAAAGTCTACTGGTGGGATTTACTTCCAACACAAATTGTGAATTGCACAATATTGTAATCCAAAGTAGTGCACTACCTTGCATTACTTTGTGTCAATGAGGCATTCCGTGAGTGATGCATTGACATTGCTATGCAACCACCCATAGGGTTTTGATGCAATTCCCTATCGACAAAGGTTTTCATCCTTTAAAGTGTGCTGCATACTACAGTACACAGACAATGAGGGTACTAACTGGTTTAAAGCATAACGTTGTACACCTTCCTGCACAAAAACTATGCCAACCAGAATGGAAACATCTTTCACTATGGTGCATGAAAGCCAAAAGAACACCAGACTAGAGAGAGAGCCAAACAATGCCACATCTCAGTAACTATGGCACTGTTCTGCTCTTTCTTGTTCTTGCAGGGCAGCACAGCAACTTTACTTGCCGTTGCGCATTGATGATTTATTTGTAAATCTGGACTGAATTGGAAATCAAAGATCCTCATCTGATCAAGATAGCAGGCTGTGGCTGAAATGAGTTGCATAAAGCCGGATTGCTGTTGCACAAAGTGTCATTAAAGCTGTTGACTCTTGGTGGGAATGCTCAGAGTGAGACAACTACAGACCCAAGGAAGGTCCCCCTCAGCCCAGATACTTTCCATGCCTTTGCCCTGTAAAGATTTCTATCTTTAGACTTTGTAACTTTTTTGAAGTTTGAATACCTCCAGAGGTGCAATGCTCCAAGCTGTACGTGAACAGGTCTCCATGAGGCCGGATATCTCTGTCACATCCCACGGAAATGGATTTGCAGCTCTAGAAAAGCTTGGAGCATGAACAACCTGATTTTTTGTCCCATGAGAAATGCATCTTCATTGGATTAACTTGCCAGATTTGCCCTGGTTTTCTCTGAGTTGGCATGTACCTGCTTTGGCCTGCTCTGGTGTCTAAAACCCATTTTGGTACTTTTTAATGTTCATACTCGTCAGATGATTGTCATGGCCACTTTCTTGGCAAGACTAACCTATTGTAACAAATTGTTCATTGGCGCCAATAAATATGTGATGTAAAGGCTCCAGAACACCCAGAGTGCCTCTGCCTGTACTCTGTTTGCACTCCCTGGGTATTGTTTGATCACTGGTCTCCTTCACCATCTACATTGGCTGCCCATGAAGTTGAGAACCCACTTTAAAGCCCTCAGCTTCACCCATGAGATTCTCGCTGGAAATTATCTAGCGATCCTGAGCTAGTTGTGCCTTCTATATGCACTTATGTGTGCTCTACGCTCTGCTGATCTTCATATAGCACGGGATCCTCAGGTCTGCAGAGCCGGAGGGTGTTCGTTCCGGGCAAGTGTGCCAGCCCTGTGGAACTCCCTACTCCTCTCTCCCAGAAGCATTCCTAATCACTTGAAGACTTGGCTCTTCTCTAATTGTTAGTTTCCTCCACGTGCTTAATCCTCCTCTCTGTCTCAGCACTGGGATGCCCTATTGCCAGGACAGCAATACACTCTACAAATATTTTAACATAGCATAAAACAAGGAAAAATACTTTAAAACATTTTAAAGTCCCAGCTTTTAGAGTTAAAGAGAATGAATACATTCTGACACTTATACAAGGGCCACAGAACTTTATTGACACCACATGAGGAATCACTCCAGAGGAAGCCACTAGAAAGGTCCAGGGAAGGTCCAGTTGGAACTGGTCAACTGGGTCCTTAAGGAAGGTGCACTTCCTGTAGCCTTAGAGAAAATCAGTCAACTGACCTTCAGAATCAACATCTCTGTCCTAGGTACCGATCCTGCCCTAGGTGTCTCTCTCCACAGGTTCAACAGCAGGTACAGTCTTCAGGAGCAGTCTTTCCCAGCTCCAGAAGCAATCCTGAAGAGGGTACTGGGTGCCACATTATGCCCAGTGCCAGCTTGTAGCTGAGGGAAACAACTGGTCACACCCTCATCAATGGGGTACATGGTCCCTCAGGTGACCTTACACTCTTTTGTAGCACTTCCTGTACACCGTGCCTCAGTATCACTCTCGGCCTAAAACCTGCATGGCCAAACCTTTCTTCTCCTGTGCAGAGCGTTCTGTGTCCACCCAGAGGTGTGGCTATGAAAATGAGCAAACGCTCCCCTGCAGTCACCCAAAACAGATTCTGGGTGCAGCCGCCTTCTGCTGGGATTGGTACATGGTTAGTTAGTAGTACAACGAAGGGGCAGGCCTAGGTGAGCTTTACAGTTGCTTGGGACAGGGTAGGTATGAAGTGTAATTAAGTCCTTGGACACAGCCCGGATGGCGATCTAGTAATTGAAAAATGCATCTCCACATACAGGAGAGGCACTAATATTCAGGTGATGCTGAACAGTGAAGAAATATGCAAAATAAACAGTTGACGGACGGAATACTATACAATGCAAACATTCACCCCCAGTCACAAGGATCTGGGTTGAATCCATCATTCTTTTGTTCACCACACCAACCCAGTTTGGACATAGCCATATGCAAATCAGTCGACACTGTTGCTTGTGGGAACAGTCCAGCCCGAACTGCCAAGCCATATCCTCCCTGGACCAGAAACAAGCATCCTGGGACTTATTTCTGGGCATCACGCTCCTTCAGCCAGGCTAGCTTGAATCCTTTGATGTAGTGAGCACGAGACCCATATCAGGACATACCCTTCCCACTTAGGGCAACATATGCAAAAGAAACAGTTGATGGACGGAATGCTGAACAATGCAAACATTCACCCCCAATCACAATGATCTGGGTTAAATCCTTCATTCTTTTGCTCAACACACCACCCCAGTTTGGACCTAGCCATATGCAAATCAGTCTTGACCCTGTTCATTGTGCGAACAGTCCAGCCCGAACTGCCAAGTCAGGTCCTCCATGGACCGGAAACAAGCATCCTAGGGGCCGGTTACTGGACATCAACCTTCATCAGCCAGGCTAGCTTGAATCCAGAGGTATAGTGAGCATGGGAGGTAATGACCTCGAAACACGTGTCCAGGGATGGCCAGCACAACGGTGGATATACTCAACATTTTTTCAGAAGCTCACACGCTGGAACGAACTGCATTTACCATAATGCCCAGGGGCCAACTCGCTGGTAGGAGGAGCAGTGTGCGACCATATGGATTGTTGTTTATAAAGGCACCCACTCACAGACCCAGTCAGAGACTCACATACCCACTCACACATCCACTGTCACACACCCACTCAAGACCCATTTATGCACACATGCACCCACTCCCAGCTACACTAAGAGGCTAATGCACCCACTCAAAGACCCACTCAGACTGTCACAGACCCACTCAAAGAATTATGCTCCACTCAAGACCCACACACAATCTCATGTGCTTAGTCAAAGACTCACTCATAGACTCATACACTTACTCAGAAACCTACTCTGAGACTCATGCATTTACCCACTATCGGATTCATATACGCAGTTACAGAGCCGCTGAAGCACTAATACACAGACTCACTCCGCTACTAATCCAGTCATGATAGACTTACTTAGATATGCATGCACCCACTCAGAGACCCACTCAGACACTCATGCACCCACTCACAGACTCATGCACCCACTCACATATTTATTCTAACTCTTATGCACTTAGTCACAGACCCATTCTAACACAGTTTACAGAATCAGTCAGATAGTCAGTCACCCACTCAGAGACCCACTGATAGGTTTAAAAATGAAAATGTAAATTAAACATTTTAGATGTGTTATTGTACATTGAATTCATGATTTTGCTTTGTGGAGCCACAGCAGAGCAACAACTACAGAAAATATATATTTGTTTTAAAAGGTGTGAAAATAATATTATTTACTGTTGGGTGATAGGGTGGTCCTGAAGAGAGCGTGTGCTAATTGTATCTATGTTACTGCTACATATAAGATCGGATTCAGAATATCATGTTAGTAAGTTGGGGTGGGCGTAGTGTGCGTAGTGGGGCTACGCGAAGTACCGAGAAGTGGGGGGGAATCTACGCCCACCCACACACTTCGCGTAGCCGCACTACGCGCCGTCCGCCTCCCTCCCGCCCTTTTCTAAATGCCCAAATATACTGTTAAACATTGTAAAAGTAATTAAAAAGGACTTACCTGAAATACGGTGTTCCAGGGCTCCCTCTTCCTGGTGTCACGCCGAATTCTTCCAGACAAATGCGCGTGCTCGCTAATACATGTATTCACTAAGATACACTGAATAACTCACTTATACAATCAATTTTACAAAAAAAACATCCATTTATACACTTATTTACCCAATTATTCTTCCATCGACCTTTCGATATACATATATAAAAAATATTTATTTTTCAGAAAGACACACATTCACTGGATGATGTCATCAGTGATGTCATCAGTGTTGTCATTTGAGATGTCATCACTGATGTCATGATTGATGTCACTGACCATGTAGTGAGTGATGTAATATGTGACGTCATCAGCAGTGCATTGCGGGTGCACAAGTTATAGTTAGCTGAACTAACTATAATGGGGGAATTTCAATGGTTTTGAATGAGTGAAATGTCCAGCTAACTATAACGTGTGAAACCTATGGATTTTTCATTGAATTTCTAAGGTTGTTTAAATGCTAATTCCTAACTATAACGTGGCTGAAACCTATGGTTTTTTCTGTGAATTTCTAAGGTTTTTAAATGTTCATTCCTAACTATAACGTGGCTGAAACCTATGGTTTTTTCAGTGAATTTCAAAGGTTTTGTAAATGATAATTTTTAAATGTATTAATTGTTATCTTTTTTTATACTGATTTACTACATTGTTTTAAAGTATTTATTTTGAGATATTTTATTTTTTAAATTACATTAGATATTTTTAATATAAATTGGAATACATTTTTTTAAATATTGAAATTGTAATTTTTTTTATTTTATATATTTTTTTATTTATATATATATATTATATAGCAGGCAATGATATCCTATGGAAGGAAATTCAAGTTACTGTAAGTATGGTTAGAAATACTTTTCAGGATCACTAGTGGGCTGAAAGAAGCAGCACGGAGGTCTCTCCTGATAACAGGTGAGAAAATCGGAATTTCGTAGTCCGATTGATTTTAGAGGAATTTTTTTAAAGTTCCAAAACTCCACACTTAGAAGAATTTCCAAGTGAAACCTGTGAATGTTAGCCTATGGAAGGAAATTCAAGTTACTGTAACTACTGTTAGAATTACTTTTCCGGATCAGTAGTGGGCTGAAAGATGCAGCACTGAGGTCTCTCCTGATAATAGGTGAGTAAATCGGAATTCTTAGTTCGGCTGTTTCAAAAATAGACACTTAGAAAGTTTTCTGGTGAAAACCACACAATAGATTTCTATGGAAGGAAATACAAGTTACTGGTAAGTACGCTTAGATTTACTTTTCAGGGTCCGTACTGGGCTCAAAGATGCAGCACTGACGTCCCTCGTGATAACAGGTGAGTAAATCGGAATTCGTAGTTCGGCTGTTTTTAGAGGAATATTTTGGTCAATAGTGAAGGAAGGGGGTGGGGCTCGAGATGACTTGTGTGCAAACACGCCCTGTGGCGCTTCTTAAGTAGGGGAATTAATTCATCTTCAATCCTAAGGTCCCCTGTGGGCCAACTAGCCCACCAGGTTCCTCCAGTATGCGCCAAGGAGCTGCATTGCAGAGGGGTGTTCAGAGGGCACGCCCCTTTTTTACAACACTCTGCAACGCAGCTCCGTGGCGCTTACTGGAGGTACCTGTTGGGCTAGTTGGCCCCTTTAAATGCTAAAATGGATATTCCATACTCGGGCAAATTTATTGACACCCATGACATCTTTTTATTCCAGGAGACCTTTGCCCTGAAACCTAGAGCGGGGTATGCCACCTATTGTAAAGCAGCTACACAAGGCCCTAGGGGAAGACCATTGGGAGGTTTGAGTCTAGTGGTTGGTGTACACCTTGGTTGTGCAGTTAAGCTGAAAGAAACTCATTCCCCAGACATTTTTTGTATTATTCTCTACCTTACTAACTTCTCAAATGTGGCTATTATCAATGTTTATTCCCGCACTGTGAGGTATCAACAGACCTCTCAAACGTCAGATTGTTTGGCGGCCTTTCTTGCCACATTGCCCAAGCAAGTTTATTTTATCATCGGTGGGGATTTCAATTGTCATTTTGAACATTTAATTGGTTTACCCCACCCTATTACGAGCAAAGAGGACTCGACTAGGGGAATTCCAATGTGTAACCTTTATCCAATTACGGGTTGAACCCCGTTAGTCCTTTATTTTACTTCACTGACAATCCTGGCAAGTATACCTTTGAGAGGAATGGTCAGGTCTCAACTATTGACTATGTCCTAGTAAATGTGGATATTTGGCATAGGATAGTGAACTTTCTGGTATAGACTCGTACTGAAAGTGATCACAATCCGCTGATTGTAACCCTGGATTGGTGTCAACTGGCAATAGGACCGGCTGTAACCAATACCCCTCCAACTGATTTATTAGCAACAGATGGAGGTAGAAGAATTTGCTGGGTAACATTTTTACAATCACCAGAGGCAATGGCATCCCTGTACAAATTCATCATTCTTTTTCTTGAAAAAGCAAGTTTTACTATAGAAAATAGCAATGTTTTTGATCACATAGAGGAGTTGGGGAAAAACCATTTGCATCTGGTTGAAAATCTGGCAGAGCTCTTTTGCAACAATTCAACTTGCAAAAGGAATAAAGAAAGAGGTAATAACCCTTGGTATGGCAGGGCTGCAGAGACGCAAAAAGTTCTCTGCTGATTAAACTCTGAGAGGGTGACAATGCGAGTATTAAGGTGGCAAGGGCATATTTTAAGAAAACTATTTTAGCTGCAAAAAGCGAATGGGAAATGGATAGATGGCAGGCTATTAAGAAAGCCCTAATTGATAAAAATTTAAGAGGGTTTTGGAACCTGGTGAAGACAGGAAAACCCGAGGGCAGGTCCGCCATCAAACCAAACCTTGGGGAGGAGGTTTGGCGAACTCATTTTAAAATGTTATACTCCAAGTCTCAATCGGGAGCTCCTGTGATGGGCCCTCCCGCTATCGATCATACCCAGGTCCGCCCTGCCGACATACCCCCTTGTTCGTTGGTGGAGGTAACAGTGGCCTTGGCTAAAGTCGTTCCGAATAAGGCACCCGGATTAGATCAGGTTCCATGAGACCCGTTTGGATCTGAACAGGTAGTTTGGACTCCTTACCTGCAGTCCCTCTTTGATGCAATACTTCATGGTTTGAAGCCCCCTCCAACTTGGGCGGGTGCTGAGATCATCCCTATCTATAAAAAGGGGTCTCCCTTAGAACCGGCAAATTATAGGCCTATCAGCCTAATAGATGTAACACAAAAGATTTTTGCTCGTGTTCTTTTGGGACGATACCAGACTTGGATGGATGATCATAATATTTTAACTCTCCTACAAGCAGGCTTTAGGTCCAAAACTTCCACTATAGATCAGCTGTTTAGATTACAGCTGATCTATTGGAAAACGATAACGCTGGAAGGTGGTTCTCTCCACCTAATGTTCGTGGACCTCAAATCCGGTGGATCGAGACCAGTTGTGGAGATTATTGCTTGAGATGGGAGCACCACTCTACCTCTTTCAACAGCCTAAACATCTCCATGATGGCACTTCTGCCAGGATAAGATTTAAGAACGGTGGTAAATTATCAGTGCCTTTCCCCGTTGAGAAGGGAGTCAGACAGGGCTGTGTGCTCGCACCAACACTTTTCTCCCTCTTTCTGAACGGTCTAATTAAGGATATGTTAGCTGTTAGGCATATAGATTCCCCAAAACTTGCTAACCGCAAAATACCTGCATTGAGGTTTGCGGATGACACCCTGCTCCTTTCTAAAACACCTATGGGGATGCAGCGTCTGTTAGTTGAATTTAGCTTGTTTTGTAAATAAAGAAATCTGAAGGTAAATATAAACAAAACAAAGTATATGGTCTTCTAGGCTGACTCTACCAACTGTCCCCACCCTAAATTGAATTCTAAGTCTTTAGAGAGGATACCGGTATTTGATTACTTGGGCCTTACTCTAAATGAAAAAACAGAATGGGGCCACAGATTACTAAGGCAAACTTAAAACCTATTCAGGCAAGAGGGAGATTTTAAAAGTTTGCAGGAGTTGCGTGTTAACAGTTATTGGCCCCCCGCAGAAATATACAAGGATCAAGCAAGGGGAGCCACTATGTACGGTGCTGAACTTTGGGGCCACTGTCCTAGTAACATTCTGACAGCGACGGAAAACAATTTTTTAGGCAACTCCTTGGTCTCCCACAAAGTACCCCCCTAATTCCTCTAAGGATGGACTTGGGCATTGTCACTATTGCTGATTTGATTACTTTTCGCCCACTCCTGTACCAGCGATGGCTATGGAGCATGCCAGAATTAGAAAATTATAGAGAGGAATGAAAATCAGTCATGCTTATCAGAGGGGCGGGGAAGATTCCCTGGTTGACTTTTATTCTGGATGCATTTCGCAAAAAAGTGAGAAATTATTTGTGGTTGGAACCTGAAGAGACCTGTCTAGCTATTTCTAAACAAACTTTAACATCTGCTTTGAAAGAATCCAGACTGGAACGTATCATTCAGTCTATAGACTCAACTAGCCTTACCTCTAGGTTCCTGGATGTTAAGCAGTGCTATAGTTTGGAGCCTGCATTAGATATTATCCAGCCCTCAGCAGCCAAGAAACTCTTTCTCCAATTTAGGCACAGGACCCTCCCCCTCTATGCATTTACCAACAATTGGGCGGGAGAGAAAAAACTATTATGTCCTGGGTGCAAAATTGTAGAAGAAACAAAGATCCATGTGATCTTCTTTTGTCCTGCATGTAGTGCTGCTAGAGGTAAATGGGTTCTTCATCTATGTAGGAATCTGGGCATAAGAAGCTATAGAGAGGCCTATAGGATACTAAAATATGAAACCTACCCAGTTTTGTTGTTACATTTGCTAAGTTTTTATTTGCAATGTGGTGCAAACGTAGACATTTTATGATTATCGAAAGTGGAAAATTTAGATGTTTTTCATTTTTATTTTACGATAAATTTCTCTGAATTTAATGGCATTCATTGAAGCTAACCACTTTTAACTCTTACTTCAGTTTGTGTATATTTTTAAATAGCCTGTCCTATAAGAAGACGTTGTTTTTCATGCTGCTAATGTTGCCCTCAAATGTGATATTTATGTGTGTTTAAAACTTTCTATGGGTTATTTTTCTGTGGTGTAGGACACTGTTCCCACCGCTATGACTCTAGGGGTCAACTCACTAATTGATACACAAATTGCAACTGTTTTTCCCTGTTCAACCTTTTACTTTTTTTTTAAATTATCAGTCTGTCATTTTATGATGATGAGTTTATCAATGTTGTATTTTGCACTTTCACGGCAGAAATTGCCGAAATAAAGTTTTTGACTGACAAATAAATGGTGTAAATCCGTTCAGTAGTCCGTGAGAAAATCACAATTAAAAAGTACATATATATCTATGGCCGGGGTGGATCTGTGCATCCTGAGCGCACCCTAAGCGCTGAATGCTAAATGACTGTCAAGAGGTTTTCAACATTCAAAACCAGGAAGTGTTGGCAGCCATTTTGTGTCTCGACAGATGCGAGGCTGAAAAAGTCAGTGTAACAATTGTGCAAAATGTATAAAGGGGGCAGGATAGAAATACCCTGGCCTTCTAGACCTGCTTAGGGGGGTCTCACAAGGTAAACAGCAAAGTGTACGCAGGGTGCGCGGATCCTGCCGTAAAAATAACTAAATAAAACAGAGCTTCTTTAATAATTAGCCCCTGGGGGCCAAATCCCGGGGGTAAAATTATTACATTTTATGGGGGGCCCAGAGGAGCCCCTAAGCCCCGAGGACCGCCACCCGGGGGCTACAAAATAACAGCTTGGGGTGCTTCAAGGCCCCCCAGCAAAATATGTGGGTGGGACCACCACCCACCAGGGCTTTGTGTATTGTGGGATGGGGCTGCGTGACCCCCCCTCCTGGAGCTATAGAGGCCCCTGGGGACCGCTACCCCCAGGGCTGGCTCCTGCAGTGTCCATGGGTGCCCACCCCCGGGATACTGCTGTTTGTTATGAGAGGATGGGAGTCTCGTGGCTCCCGCCCTCCCATAGAAAACTAGGTTTGGATTTTGGGTTTGGATTTTGAAAGTGAGAGCAGGGAAACCTGCTCTCTCTTTCAAAATCCAAACCAAATTGCTTTTCCACACGGGGAGCTGCATGTTAGCAGCTCCCCATGTGGAAAAGCAATGCCGTCTCCCAAAGGACGCAGATAGCCAACTGGGACCATGGGGGCATTGGTGCTGACCACGGTACCAACGTTTTATATAAGCCTCGAGGATGGGGTCCCCGGGATAACAGAAATTAGTGATAGGTGCTTTTTATTACTGTAAAATTAGTAGTCACGCACCTAGTGTGGCGCTCAGTGCGGCCCCCTGGTATGTACGCATTGGATACACAGCTCCTAACGAGTACGGTGCGCGACTCCAGTACGTTTGGTGCACGACTCGTTGGGTACGTGACTCCAAGCAAAAAGAAAAATATTTTTGAGATATACATCAAGCTTATGTGTTTAGATCTTGGGTGGCTCTAGAAAGAGCCCTTGTGTTTATTGAGAGATGTTGGTACCTACAAGTAAGTACCTATGCAGAGTCTAAAATTGATGAGGAATACTCTGTTACCCTCATCTGTAAAATGTACACCATCTCTTCTATAGATGCCATCCATATTTAAACGCAGATTGTTCTGGTAAATGGACCCCATCCTATAATCTCGGAGAAAAGCAGAAATAGATTTATTGACATGTTTTTAGCTTCCTCAATCTGTGGACAAAATTGTTTGGACCAGTTCCATTTCTGCCTTTGACATATGTTAGAATAGACAAAGGCAGTTTGGGGGAAGAGTGACATCAATTCTGTAAAGGTGTCCTCCATAAGCATTTCCAGACCTACCCAAGTCGAAGTGCCTAGGACATTGCCACCACAGTGCACAATTTTGAGGTCAGTGTGTTGGAGATGCAAAAAGGATTTAACCAATAGGATCAATTAGATCAATTGGTGCCACTTTAACCCTCTCTGTCCAATCCATTTAATGTCTACATTTGGCAAAGCTAGGTCTTTGTCCATACCTCTATTTTCTGCATACAATTGGCTCCAGAAAATATAGCTGTGTCCCACAATTCACACTCTAAGCATCTTGAAGGGAGGTTTGGATGCACCCAGAAGGTGTATGTATGTGAAATGGCAGTTTGAGCAGTGACATTTTTCTAAAATGGTGGATAAGATCAGTTTTGAAAAAAGAAAAGAAATGATTGGCTGTTTGAGAGCATTCTAGTCTAAAAAGCAGGTTGCATATTTCAGTTTTTTAAAAGCTTGTTTCTTATTGGTTAAGAAAAACAGTTTGATAGGAAAATTACATAAGATAAGGTGATATTTTGAAAATTCAAGAACACTTGCTGTTTGGATCAACAACATTGTGTGCTGAACTTGTGACCTGTGTGCTCAGTTAAGTGTTCCATGAACTGGTACTATGGTAACAGGCAGTGAGCAGATTGGGGGTAGAGTTTAAATTTATGTCAATTGGAAAGGGCTGAAATGTGTAACAAGTAGAAATGTATGTTAGCTTTTGAATTAATGTGGAACACAATGTGATTTGATATTTACATGTATATGTGTGCAGAATGAGAGGGAAAGTTTGCCATTTTTTGGTTTTGCTAAGAGCAACACAGTACAGAGATTCTGTATAAGAAAATCTGGTGTGTGACTGACACTTCCTAATCTATACATCTATTTGAAAGGTGAGTTATTAATTTGTGAGGGGTTGTTTGTGGTGTGTTTGTTTTTAATAGGATTAATGTGTTTCTCCTGATAAAGTCCAGGGAGTAGTCTTGCTTGTCTAGAATCACATTATGAGACTGTGTTCATGTGGGAACCATTGTGAGAGAAGCATTTGGTAACTTCATGTGTTTGCTGACAGGTAACTGCTTTGCCATTTGTAATGATGTAAAGTAGTATTAGAAGCCAGTCATTGTTTATGAATTTGTAAAATGTGTAAGGCTTCCACAGTGCACTTCTAAAATATATTGAATGTGTGCTGTCATCTCACCTGCTCCAGACTACTAAATGTGTTTTGGTAAAGTGCAAGGGAAACTGTTATTTGTCTAGAATCACACTGTGAGTCAGTGTGCATTTGGGAAAATTGTGAGAGAAGCATTTGGTTTCTTCATGTGTTTGCAGACACATAAGTGCTTAAAAACCTTTCTTGTTGTCAAGTTAGAATATAGACGGAGAGCTTTGTGCTAATAACCTGTGGAACAGGTGGGGGCGGAGTCAAGATGGCGGGTTGATGCCGCCAGGTGAGACAGGCAGCACGGGTCGGCTCTTCCCGGTACTTTTTAAAAAAAAAATCAACGAAGAACTAAAAGTCGGTCTAAATTAGTGACACAGTAATGCGAAATAGCTAGTGACTCACCCGGTACTTGAGGCCGGTCTATGCTGGAAGGGGCGTCTCGGTGTTTGACGACCCGGGAAGCCTGGATGGTGAAGCTACGGTTTTCTGACAGCAGGCAGACGGCGTGAGGGAAGAGACCACCCATAGGCGTCCGGCTGGAGCAGAGTGGTTGCAGCTGCGGAAAACGCGGAAAGGACGCTGAGCCAATCTCTTTGCTGGCAGCAGCTTTGGATGTGCCCGGTGGGACGACTGGGGGCTCCGGTCATCGGGCAGAGGTAGAGGAAGGAGCCGCCTCTCAGTGGCCGGTCGGACCGACCGGTAATCGACCATGTGGAGTTTTTACAGCTGAAGCTGAAGCTCCAGGAGAGACGCCTTCAGCCAGTGTGTTCATAGCTGAGCGGGAGGCGGCTACAATTGCAGCTGTGCCATCGGGAGACACTGTGAGGCTCGGAGAAGACAGAGCCGATTTCCCTGATTTCCTCGCTGGCCTCAGCTTTCGGCTTCCAGCGTCTGTGAGAGAGATTGCACGGAGAAGAGGGAAAACGCCTCTCTCTCATTAATCCAGAGGAAAAGGGGACAGGCTAGTTCCTCTTAACAGATTGCTGATTACTGGCGATAGCAACTCGATGGTTGAGCAGACTTGATCACGGCCTGGTCACGGTTCGATCACTGCTTGCCCATTTTTTTTTTTTTTTTTTTGATCAATAACAATAATAATCGCTTTTTACAAAAGTGAGAAGTTTGGGTTTTGAATGCTGCAATTACTGAATCACCTGAGCCGCCTGAGCAGAAGGATACTGCCGGCATTGAAGACAAGAAGAGCTTCTAAAGCTTCTAAAGCTCAAACTCTTTGGTTTAGCTGGACTGGAATAGGAGCTTTGGTGGCACAATTGAGCACAGCCACTGCTAGATCTGAGAGGAGAACGCCGGATGGACTACGATTGAGCGAGAAGGAAACAGACACGGATATGGCGCCTAAGTTGAACACAAGATCTGCACGGACCGGGAAAAACGGAGGACAAGAGCGAGGACAAGAGAGCTCAGGTACTGTCACTATATCAACTTCTACCTCTAAGAATAACTTCAAAGTAACAGAAAATACAAATAATGGCAAAGGGAAAGTGGCGGCAGCTGCTGCAGGATCTACTGAAGGGGGTAAAGGAAGTATGGTGCAGGAAACCAAACATGTAAATAGCCCGGGGGTACTCGATAAGAAAATCGCTCGAAACATTGAGTCAGAGTCACTTACTAGGGGTGAAGTAACCCATAACGCTTCCCTAAGTTCAACTACCAACAACTCAATGTTAGTATTGAATACGCAGACAGGCCTGACTGAGCATCCAGAACTACCTGTGATTGAGGGCGAGGTTATAGGGGAGAAGAGGTCAGAGGAAAATCTTAGTCAAACGATTAAAACTTTGAATAGAGATGGTGCCTGTGTTGGAAATAAGACAAACTCAGATTGTGAGAGAACAACACCAAGTGGCAGACAACTAGAAAACGTTGAAGAAGAAATTATAGAAAATTTAGAGACTGTCAAAAATATAGGAAATGATTCAACATCTGTTACTCAGCTGGTAATTGACCTTAATGGATCTAATAGTCTACCAGACCAGAATCTAACAAACATACAAATAGATGAAGTTGAGGCAAATGAAGATGGAACTAATCTTGAATATGAAGAGATGTCAGAAGGTGGCGATAGTGAGACAGACATCACCCACAATAGACAGAACTATCTTAAACAAACAGCCTCAAGGAAAACAAAAAATAAAGCCAGGAATAAACTGAAAAAAGCCCTCAACAAATCATTGACTAAGGATAGTTCCTCTGTATCCAAAACTGCGCCAAAGACTAAAGGCAATGTTGATGACAGTCCGCTTAGAAAATGGATACAAGCTAAAGGGGGTGTAAAGAATATGGCATTGAGGCTTTCTGGAGTTAGCCTTGACGAAGATTTCCATCAGAAGGGAGGCAAGAAAATGTCTTCGGGGCTGGAGAATATTGGCTCTGTAGCAAATGCAAACATAACCATAGATGGAAACACATCGCCAATTGATACAACCCAGAAAGACATGGCTATGGGTACAATAACGGATACGAACCTGCCCTGTCTCACTACCAATTCTTCAGCTGATCTGATCCAAGAACAAAACCCCAAAAACTCTCAGTCAATTATATTAGAGATAGCTCCCAAACTAACGATGTCACATGTAGTGGCTGAGAAAGAGGGGGCGGACGATTCCAGGATTGATGCAGTGGAAGTGGTTCAATCCGACATGGAAATAGAAATATCTGAAACCAGTCATATATCATTGTCAGATAATATAGTGCCACCAAGTCTTCACAATATGGAAAGTGTTAACTCGCCACTAGATGGAAAGACTCCAGGGGGGACAGCTATGGAAGATCAGCCAAGTTTGACTACTATGGACACGATAATGCAAACTCTTATCGCTCAAAGACAAGAAAGTCAGCAGCATTTTCTGCAACTAAGAGAAGATAATACCAAAATTCAAGCTTTTATGAGTGAGGTATGCGTAAAGCTTGGGGGAGCCACACAAGAAATTGAAGATCTTAAACAACGCGTCGTGGGAATCGAAGAAGGATCTACTCGCTCGGATGAGCTAATTAAACAACATGTCACACGGATATCCAAACTAGAGACTAAGGTTGAAGACATGGAAAATAGAGCGCGTAGGCAGAACCTTAGGCTGTTTGGGGTACCAGAGGGGGCAGAGGGAGCCGACGTTAGGTCATATGTAGTAAAATTATTTCAAAAAGCGTTTAGTGATCTGTCTGACTGGGATTGGGACTCTCAATTGCAGAGAGTACATAGACTTCCTCTGTTCCAAAAGAACAAAAATAATAAATTTCCGAGACCTATCCTGATATACTTTGGAAATTTCTTGCTAAAACAAGCTGTGTTATTTAAAGCTAAACCCAATAGCCCGGTTCTTAGCGACAACATATCTTTTTTTGTACGGTCAGACCTAAGCAAGGAAACAATGGACAGAAGGTGGGAGCTCAGAAAGTTAATTGACTCCTTCAAAGCTATAAACTGTACAGTTTACCTACAAGAGCCTGCTCGGCTTAAGGTGATCAATAATGGGCGACCTTTCTTCTTTACAGATCAAGAAGAGGCGGTCAAGGCTTTAGAAAAATTTACAGCTGAAAGGCAGAAATAAAAGAGAAAGCTGGCAAGGCTATGGAGCTTGTATTTAAAATATCAGATTACGCTGGATCATCAGGGGCACAAAAATGGATTGAAATTATTAGTGGAATGATCTAGCTTTATGGTTTCTTGCTATATAATTTTTATTTTGTCACATTTGTTTTGGTCTTTGAAGATTTAACGAATAACTTTGTTTCAAGAAGAGGGTAGAGCCTTTTCCTGTGTTAGCCATCTCACTAGGCTGCCATACCAGCGGCAGCAAGGGATAGAGGGGTACTCCCCCCAAAGGTACTTGGGAGGGAAGGAAAGGTCCGGGGTTGAGGGAGGGAGGGGGAGGGGAAAAATAGGAGAAAAATGTATTGTAAGGAAGAAAGACGTTGTATACAGAAGGTTGAAATGTTAAAATAAAGATTTAATGCAGAGGGAAGACAAAGAACTTAGATGTAAGCTATGTCTAAAACAAAATTGTTAATTTGGAATGTTGCTGGCCTTAATAGCAAACAAAAGAGGAGATTGGTCCAAGAAGAACTGATAATGTACAAACCTCAATTCGCTCTTTTATCTGAAACTCATATCAGCTATCAAGACAGGAAATTACTCTTACATATGGGGTATGAGCTTGTGGTCTGCTCAACTTTGGGTGCCTCCATTAGGGGAGTGGCAATACTAAAACAAAAAGGAATAGCGATAGAAATTACAAAAACATCATCGGATACACGGGGGAGGTGGGCGATAGCACAAGTCCAGATTGAACACCAGAAGTTTGTTTTATGCTTGGTTTATGGCCCTAATATAGATGACCCCAAGTTATTTGAATACTTAAGTATCGAGTTACTAGAATGGGAGGGAGAAAGATTAGTGATGGGAGACTTTAATTGCGTAATAGATTATAAATTAGATTCTACTGGACATGGCTCTCCGCACAGGATGCGCAAGGTCAGATCTGCGATTCTCGAGCTAGGTAGATTGCATAACCTAAAAGATATATGGCGTCATAAACACCCAAAACTAGCGGGATACACATATTACTCATCGCCCCATAGATCTTGCTCGAGAATCGATATGGTGTGGGCAACTGATCGTATATTGAATAACTGTAAGATTGAACTGTGCCCAAGGGTCTCTTCCGATCACAACCCTATATTACTAGAATTTGAGAATGGTGAGTCAAGACCAGATTTAAGACAATTTACCTTCCCGAGATATTTATTAACTGATTCGGGCTTTGTCACTTCCCTAAAGAAACATATTAAAGAATTTATCGAATTCAATATTAACTCAGCCAAAATCGATATAGTTTGGGACACATGTAAGTGCAGCATAAGGGGGTTTACCCAACAATTTATCTACACACTCAATGCTGAAAAACGTAGGATAACTCAAAAAGCTACTTCAGATATATTATTACTGGAACAGAAACTAGCCGAAGAAACTAAGGCACAAAATGGAAATACCCAGGAGACAAGATTCGAACTATTAAAACTGCAATCTTCTCTTAAAAAGACGCTAAGAGACAGATATTGTTCTAAAATACATAAATACAAACTAAACCAATATGAAGGAGGGGACAGAATAGGTAAAATACTCGCATATAAAGTCGTGGATAAAAAGGCGAGAACCGACATCAAAAAAATTAAAGGGTCCGACTTACAAGAATATGATCAACCAGAACAAATTTTAGGTCAGTTTGTTAATTACTATCAGAGCTTATACACTCCTGATAATACTCCTTCTAGAGCAAGAATCATACAATATCTGGATAAATATATGCCCACATCAAAAGATACAGTTAAGGAAAAATTGCAACTCCTTAATTCAAAAATAACACAATCTGAAATAAATGCCGCGATCCTGGCCTTACCATCTGGCAAAGCAGCTGGTGAGGATAGTCTGCCCATGGAACTATATAAGGTCTGCGCAGAAGAGCTATTACCTTTGTTGGAAAATGTCATTGATTCTATAGATAATTTGGGAAAAGTACCTATATCATGGAAAATAGCCAAAATTGTATTCTTTCTTAAAAAAAATAAACCACCGGAAGACTGTGGCTCTTATCGGCCGATTTCACTGCTCAATGCAGATGCTAAGATCTTTTCTAAGATATTAGCAAATCGTTTAGCACCCAATATGCCGACTTTGGTTAACCCACAACAACATGGTTCTGTGATTGGGCGAGACACCACGGCACATGTAAACACAGCAATCACCGCCTTTGATGTCGCCTCGACTACCATCACCCCACTCGGAATGGTAATGTTAGATGCCGAAAAAGCATTTGACCGAGTGGGGTGGGAATATCTGTGGGAAGCATTAAAGAAGATAGGCATTCAGGGTCAATACCTGAAGTGGGTCCGATCATTATATGACAGCCCGCAGGCTGTAATCAGCTATGGGGGGAGAGAGTCAAGGAGTTTTGTAATAGGGAGGGGTACCAGACAAGGGTGTCCCCTGTCTCCCTTACTTTTCGCTCTTTCCTTGGAGCCATTCTTAAATGCACTAACTAAGCAAGGAAATATTCAACCATTTGTACATGGTGGAGAGAGTTTGAAAATCACTGCATTTGCAGACGATATAGCTATATTTACTACAGACATAGCAAAAGCTACACCTGAAATAATAAAGGAAGCTATTAGCTACGGTCATGTTTCAGGCTATAAACTAAATGTAGGTAAAACACAGGTAATAGCCAATTACAAACCTTTGGTACCTATCCAAGGCTTATGCTCAAGCGCTACGTATTTAGGCATCAAATTAGCACCCAATATTGATAAAATTATAAGACTAAATTATGATCCTCTCCTAAAAGAAACTGCAAAGTCACTTCAAAAATGGCACAAAATCCCGATAAGTCTTTTGGGACGTATTAATCTAGTAAAAATGAAAATTCTGCCGAAGGTGCTATATTTATTTAGATCCATCCCTTTGCAACCCAATAACATTTTCTTCAAAAAACTGGAGGGCATATGTAGCAGCTTCATATGGGCTTACAAAAAAGCGAGAAGGGCTTTGAAATTATTAACACTGTCAACAGAAATGGGCGGATTAACATTTCCTGATTTTAGGTTTTACTTTTTAGCCTCTTTTTTTGGTCGTATTAGAAGTTTGCTAAAAAACGAAACTCCATTATTTTTCCATCGTTTTATGTTGGGACTGGATAGTAACCAATTCCTATACCGCTTGCAAGACCCAAACTACTTCAAGCGAGTGAAATTTAAGACAGTCAAACATATTAAGAAAATTTGGGATCAAATAATGACAATTGGGAAAATCACATATCATAACGCAGAGGTTAGAATATGGGATAATCCAGGGTTTCCTGACATTTTCTCTGATGGAGCAGGCTTTTTTTGGAAGAGACAAGGCATTCACATACTAGGCGATTTTTATGGCCAGAATGGTTTTCTAGATTTTGAAGCACTTAAAATTATTTATAGTTTAAGCGACAGTATGTTCTTTAAATATATTCAGATAAGGGACTATTTACTTTCTAAAATGAAAATTACGGAAGACACTGAATCAGACATACTCAAATGTCTATACTCTAATAAAGTAAAATCATTAATAAGTCTAGGGTATGGATATTTGATACAAGGAAAAAACGAAGACTACACGAAAATAGCTGCCAAATGGTCTCTCCGATTGGGTATGAATATTAATCCTTTACAGATCTCAAACTCTTTACGTCACATAAACTCGATTGTGCAGTCTACTAGTTTGAGATTACAGACGTACAGAACTATCACTCAACTTTATTATACACCGCAGAGGATAGCTAGTTGGGCACGGGGCAATCAAGTCAATAAGAAAACTAAGTGCCCGAAATGTGACCATGAAGCGGCGGGCATAGAACATATGCTTTATTCATGTCCAGAGCTCTTGTCATTTTGGAAAGAACTATCTGAAGTCCTAAATAAAAAACAAATCGTCACACCACCACTCTCAGCACAACTGGTTTTATTAGATATCCAAGAAACAAATTGTCCTTATAAAGAACTAATAACTATCATCTTCGCTTGTGCCAGGTTAGTCTTCGCTAGATTATGGATATCTAAAGATATCCCAACTGTCTTTGATTGGTGGCTTCTGATGAAGGAAATCAACTCCATGGAACTGTCATTAGCAAGGCATAGGGGCCTTAAGGCTATACAAAAAAAGGAAAAAATCTGGTTACATTTTTTTGAATCATGATCTAAATGAATTGGAAAGAAAATGAGGCCAGCTTAAATATCTATATATTATTTGTAAATCTTTATTTCTTTATACAATTATTTTGTCAAAGTTTAGTAATAGTCAGATCTCTGCTTTTAACGTCTTTATGTATATAAACTGCTTATTTAAATAATACTGTAACTACTCATATACTTTGTTTCTTTGGAAATGTATAACATATGTGTTTTCTTATGTTTGATTCTTTTTGTTCTTCCTTCAATAATAAAAAAATTATAAAAAAAAAAAAAAAAAGAATTAGAATATAGACATTGCTTATGCATTTGCAAAATGAGTTAGGCTTTAACAGTAAAACGTAGTACTGAAATATGTGGAATGTGTGGTCACATTACTTTTTATAGATCAGTAAATGTGTTTTGATAAAGTCCAAGGGATAGTGTTGCTTGTCTAGAATCACACTGTGAGTCTGTGTACATTTGGGAACCGTTGTGAGAGAAGCCTTTGGGTACTTCATGTGTTGGCAGATATATAACTGGTTAAAAACCTATCCTGTTGCCAAGTTTATTAGAATTTGAAAGCAGTAATTGCTTATAAATGTGTCAGGCTTGTACACTAAAGTGCAGTAATGAAAAATGTTGAATGTGTGCAGTTATCTTAGTGAGACTAGTGAATAGTGTTGCTTGTCTAGAATCACACTGTGAGTGTGTGTGCATTTGTAAAGCATTGTGAGAGAAGCATTTGGTAACTTCATGTGTGCTTTTACTGCTGTAATCATTCAGTCATTATCCAAGGACTCATGCAGTGATTCAGGGCCTTAGCACATGTTCTGCTACAAACTGCTAAGGACTATGCACATAGTGGACTAACCACCTTCACACTTGTGTTTCAGGCCTACAATTCCCCAGTTAGTATCCATACTCTCTAGCAACCACCCTGTGACTGCTCTTACAATCCCATAGTGACTCTTTCAGTACCATGTACTAATCCATTCACTCAACCAATTGTGAATTCACCCAGTGTGTCTCCTTATAGTACTGTAATCAGTCAGTCAGTATGCATGTACTCATGTAGTGAACAAGGTTGTAGGACATGGAGTGCTTCAAACCAATACACACTATGCATGTAGTGGTCTAAACACCTTCACACTTGTGTTCAAGGCCTACCATTCCCCAGTCAGTATCCATACACTCCAGCAAACACCCTGTGACTGCTCTTGCATTCTCATAGTGACTCTTTCAGTACCATGTACTAATTCATTCACTAAAGTAAAACTCAACCAATTATGAATTCACCCAGTGTCTCTCCTTATAGTACTGTAATCATTCAGTCAGTATGCATGTACTCTTGCAGTGAGCCAGGCTTTATGGCACGGAGTGCTTCAACTCCTATGCACTATGCATGTAGTGGTCGAATCACCCTCACACTTGTGTTTCAGGCCTACAATTCCCCAGTCAGTATACATATACTCCAGCAAAAACCCTGTGACTGCTCTTGCAATCCAATAGTGACTCCTTCAGTACCATGTACTAATCAATTCACTAAAGTAAAACTCAACCAATTGTGAATTTACCCACTGTCTCTCCTTATAGTACTGTAATCATTCAGTCAGTATGCATGTACAAATACAGTGAGCCAGGCATTAGGGCATGGAGTGCTACAAACTCCTGTGTACTATGCATGTAATTATCTAACCACCTTCACACTTGTGTTCAAGGCCTACCATTCCCCAGTCAGTATCCATACACTCCAGCAAACACCCTGAGACTGCTCTTGCAATCCCATAGTGACTCTTTCAGTACCATGTACTAATCCATTCACTAAAGTAAAACTCAACCAATTATGAATTCACCCAGTGTCTCTCCTTATAGTACTGTAAGCATTCAGTCAGTATGCATGTACTCTTGCAGTGAGCCAGGCTTTATGGCATGGAGTGCTTCAAACTCCTATGCACTATGCATGTAGTGGTCGAATTACCTTCACACTTGTGTTTCAGGCCGACAATTCCCCAGTCACTATCCATACACTCCAGCAAACACCCTGTGACTGTTCTTGCAATCTCATAGTGACTCTTTCAGTACCATGTACTAATCCATTCACTAAAGGAACATTTAATCAATTATGAATTCTCTCAGTGTCTCTCCTTATGGTACTGTAATCATTCAGTCAATATTCAAGTACTCATGCAGTGAGCTAGGCTTTAGGGCACGGAGTGCTTCAAACTCCTATGCAGTATGCATGTAGTGGCCTACCACCTTCACACTTGTATTTCAGGCCTACAATTACCCAGTCAGTATCCATACACTCCAGCAAACACCCTGTGACTGCTCTTGCAATGCCATAGTGACTCTTTTAGTACCATGTACTAATCCATTCACTAAAGTAATACTCAATCAATTATGAATTCATCCAGTGTATCTCCTTATATTACTGTAATCATTCGGTTAGTATGCATGTACTCATGCAGTGAGCTAGGCTTTAGGGCACGGAGTGCTTCAAATTCCTATGCACTATGAATGTAGTGGTCTAACCACCTTTTTACTTGTGTTTCAGGTCTACAATTCCCCACTCAGTGTTTATACACGTAGCAAACACCCTGTGACTGCTCTTGCAATCCCATAGTGACTCTTTCAGTACCATGTACTAATCCATTCACTAAAGTCAAACTAAACCAATTGTGAATTCACCCAGTGTGCCTCCTTATAGTACTGTAATCATTCAGTCAGTATGCATGTACTCATGCAGCGAGCTAGGCCTTAGGACATGGACTGTTTTAAACTCCTATGCACTACGCATGTGTTTCAGGCCTACAATTCCCCAGTAGGTGTCCATGCACTCCAGCAAACACGCTGTCACTGCTTTTGCAATGCAATAGTCACCCTTTCAGCTACATATAGTAAGTATTGAAATACACAATGACCTGTGTTTGCACACAGGTAAAGAAAGGGGAGATGGACGGAGTAGATATGTGTAGAAAGATGCTCTGTGGGCGTTTTAAGTTACAGGATAAAGTTAACATGAATACTGACTGTCACTGGGGGCCAACTAACCCACCAGATATGTGCAGAAAGTGCTAGAGAGTTGCATTGCAGAGAGGTATAAAATAGGACAGAGCTTCAGAGCACCTCTTTGCAACACACCTGTATGGTATTCAATAGAGAGATATGGTGGGCAAGTAGGGCCCATGGAATTTCAGGATTAAAAGAGACAAAATTCCTTAACTTAAAACACATCAAAGAGTGTGTTTGCACATGTCACATCAGGCCCCATCCCTTCCCGTCACTAATCTATAAATGTGTCCTATCAGTTTGCCAAAACGTAAGTACTTATACATTTATCTTGTTCCTGTTTACAGTACTGAAATTACTCTAATTATTACTCATATAGTTAAGTATTGGCCTAGTCATTACCCTAGTACACATTAATTACTTTATATACTATGCAAGCCGATCTGCAAGAAAGCTACAAAGTATTAATACAGTCTTGAAAAATCCCAGTTATACCTGTGTAGTTTTGGAATCTCACTGTTATAGGATATCATGTGACCAGTAAAAAAAGATTTGATTGGTTCATAATATTTCCCATTGTACCTATTTAAGAAGCTCACTCATTTCAATCATTCTTTTTTGAGCATCTTTGGCAAGACAACTCTGTGCTTACCTCATGTAACTCTCATGCAATTTTTCAAACAATGAACCAGCTATATGTTCTTATTGTAACAGTCTGCTAATACCTAAGAACTTTTGGGGCAAATTTAGAAGCATCCTGTGCCAACAATATGTAACTTTTCATAACATAGTTATAGCGCGAAACACACGTTCATATTTACAAAGAGAGGAAAAGGTACTCTGTGTACCTTTACTTCTCCATGTAAAATACAACCTCATCATACACACCATTTCGCGTTGAAGGGGTGTTCCATAGGTGTTGCTGTGCGTGTTTGCACAGAACACTCATAGAACAAGACACATCTCCAGATTTATCAGAAATCATAAATCTGGACATGTGTGTGAATGCTGCACCATCCTCCAATTGGTGTAGCAGGGCACAATAAGGAGAATTATTTTAATTTCTCCTAATTTTTTCTCTTTGAATTTATGCTAAAATACACAGCATGTTGGAGAACCGCAGCCTTAAGGCCCGGCGGTGCAGGGTACACCTGAAATCCCCGGGATTCACCTGCCTTGTCAGAAACAGAGACACAGACTCTTCGTCTGGCGTAGAAGATGGTATTTATTAGCTGCAGCTAGTACAGTGGTCCTAGAAGTCGTTGGTATAACGAGGTTCAAAAGAGACTGCCACTTAACTCTGTGGCGCACAGGTTTATATACGATACAATACAATGCAAAATACAATCACACAAGAGCATGAGCTTTAGGAAAACATTATAGACAATGCTTTAAGTCCACAACAACTCAAGTTCCCTGCTATGTTTGTCACTCAACCAAGGACAGTCGTGAAACAGGAGAATGCATGAGACATGTAGCGAAGGGCAGCAGATAAGATAACTTAGAGGAAAGAATGGTGTCAACCAACAAATAGTCCGGACAGGGATTAACCAGCTCAGACAGGAATTAGTGTACTCAGCCAGACCCTGACACTCGTTAGTAAACATAGGTAAGGAAGCCACCTGACACGTAAATGCAGAAACGACAAAAACATTGCGTTCGCCGCGCTGCCTGAGTGAGGGCAACATAAAATGGCGGCGACTACAAAATGGAGGCTGAGCACGAACGAATTCGTAATTTACAGAACCTCAATACATTGAAGGAGAAAAATGCCTTTACAGATTGTTTTTGTGCAGGAAGGTGTGTCTTTCTGCACAAAAACAAATTCTGCATGACACAGATATCCTTGCGCCATGGTGCAAGGGTGCCTGTGTCACTGCATGGCTGCAGTTTAAGCAGCAGTGCAGAGGGATGCATAGACTTGCAACATATTTATGCACATATGTTGCATCCCTGTGCTTCGGATATACCACAGCACGCTGCAGCGAAAGAGCTAAAAGCGTCATGCTGCAGCACTTCCTTATAGTTCTGCAATTATACGTACACCATACCCTACTGATGCATTCTTTCAGTCAATTATGCACTATGCATACATTCAAACAAACTTTCATACACTGTCATACAAATATTGTTCTTTCTTTAAAAAAAACTGTGAACTTCAGGAACCAACAGCCCTGAAAAAAAAAACTGCCTAACAGCGGTGGTTTTGTTGTGCTGTACAGACTACGTCCACAGACTGCTCTCAGTAGAACAGAAGTTGATTGCACTTGATGCAGTGTATTTTGAGATGTGCAAATTCTGAACGTATGTCCGGACGTAGTGGCAAAGAGGAACTGGCAGAACTGCTCGGCATTGCAGGTGGAGGGTTGTCTCAAAGTCTCCTGCACTCCTCCTGAGAGAGATTTACTGGGTGCAGACTCGTAAGATGCTTGTACATACTAGCAGTGCCACACAAGTACTGCTTATCGGCACTGCCTCTTGAAAGAACGGTATCACAGATTTTACAGGTGACTTATGTTGCATTCACCTTCTTTTCTCCTTCAGGGTAGGTAAAAAACTTCCACACAACTGAGGAAGGTCTTTTTGGAAGTGGAGGTTCCACAACAAATTCTTCGTCTGAAGAATGGTCTGATTGCTGTGGTGGCTGTTGTCCTGAAGCCATTGTGTCCTCAAATTGAAAAATATCTGAATAGAAATAATCCCAAAAAAGTTCTTCTCAGCTAAGAGATCTGTCTTCAAACAAGGTCTAAGAAGAATGATTGAAATGGGTCGGGTCCTTCAATAGTTACAATGGGAAAAGTTATGAACCAATCAAATCTTTTTTTTTCAGGTCACATGGGGTCCGCTCACCCTGCTCACAGACAGCACGCACCCAAGGCGACTTCGTTAAATTGCATTTAAAAGTAATATGTCTATTAAAAGAAAAAATATATTATTTTTATGATTAGGTTAGATAATGTCTTGCCCTAATATATATATTAAATACATATATAGATCATTTTAGACATTTAAAAATTTCACGGGAGTCATGCACCCACCCGGTCGAACACGTATATGACATCACGCGGAAGCACGACTGTCGCGTAAAGTAATGTGCATGTGTCGCGTATGCGCCTGGAGTCGCGTACCGGTCCCATAGCCATCGCACACAAAAATATGGACCCGTTGCACACCCTATGCGGATCCTACTCAACAATCCTAGAATGGGTTCCACGCAGTGATCAAGAAAGGTACGTTTTGGGTGTGCTTCTCAAAAAAAAGAAATTGAAAAAAGAATAATATTAATAAATTTAAAAAAATCATAAAACAAATAAAACAATATTAGAGTTTCCATATTTTAAAAAAATGTTTTTCCATTAATATTACAAATATATTATGTAATTTAAAAAATAAAATATGTAAAAATAAACTATAGAAAGTCAGTATCAAAAAAATAAATATAACTATTATTACATTTAAAAATTTGCATTTAGAAAAATGTTTGAAATTCACTGAAAAAACCATGGGTTTCAGACAGGTTATAGTTAGGAATTAGCATTTAAAAAACCTCAGGAATTCACTGAAAAAAACAGAGGTTTCAGGGGTGTTATAGTTAGCTGGACATTTCACTCATACAAAACCATAGAATTTCCTCCGTTATAGTTAGTTCTACTAACTATAACTCGTGCGCCCGCAATCCACTACTGATGATGTCACATATCACATCATTCATGACATGGTCACTGTCATCACTGATGACATCACTGATGACATCTCAAATGACATGACTAATGACATCACTGATGACATCATCCACATGACAATCTGATAAACACACTAGTATAACTTTGATCACTCACTCTTAAATACAGAGTACAATTTTTTAAACCATTGGCACACCAATACAAGTTTCTAAAAACCCACTCAGTGATTTTTAGATCTACACACACATGCAAACACCTAACTATATATTCACTCAAACATGCTGACAAAGTTCAATAGAACACTATCAAATATACTTATACACCTATATTTACATTACACACCAGCACACATCCTATTCACTTATGCAGTCATCTTACTCACTTATGCAAACAATTGATCATACTTACATTTCCTTGGGTATACACTTGTACAAACACCACTTCATTTATTCATAAAGATAATAACTCATACTTAGTGTCTTATAAAATCACTATTACAAGTATACAGTTATCCATACAATCACTCATACAATCACTAACTATTACGTATTCTTACTTTTATAGAACAACTGTCACATACACTGCCTTTAATTTTCTACTTTGTTGGACATGTATCATTGAGAGATATATATTTGCTCATCACCACAACCATATAGACATTCACTCACTCAAACAACGGTTTTCACACGCAGTCCTAACCTCATATACCTACTAAATCAAAGTATCTTAAGACAGTCCCACACCCCCATCCAACCACACACACATTCACTCTCCCACACAAATACTCAGTTAAATACTCAATAACTAATATAGACTTTCATGTAGCTTATAACCAACTTATGCAGTCGTTTACACACCAAGAGACAGTGATACAGATATTCATACATTTTAATCACTATTCCATATATTTAGTGAGACACTTTCAATTAGTCACTTAAACAGTCAATCACACTGCTACTAAATCCTCCATCCAGACACTTCTACTTCCACTCATTCTTTAATACAGATTGCTATATATATAATACATATTTGAATATCAAACCAATCCACATGCACTGGATAGTGTCATCAGTGATGTCATCAGTGATGTCATTTGATATGTTATCAGTGATGTCACTGACCATGTCATGAATGATGTAATATGTGACATCATCAGTAGTGGATTGCGGGCGCGCGAGTTATAGTTAGTGGAACTAACTATAACAGAGTAATTTCAATGGTGTTGTACGAGTGAAATGTCCAGCTAACTATAACACCCCTGAAACCGGAGATTTTTTCAGTGAATTACTAAGGTTTTTAAAAGGCTAATTATTAACTATAACACGTCTGAAGCCTATGGTTTTTTATGTTGTCAGCTTTTGTTAAAGTATGTGACAAAAAAGCATTCCTCAATATCTGTGTCAACTACTGCCTTCGATCTACACTGCGGACAGCAGGTTTCACAACTTGAATTCAGCTTTCCATGTACACTAAGGATAGCATTGACTTTAGCCCTGATTTATGTAAGGCAGAGATAATTTTGTTAAATGATGCCAAAAACATTCCTAAATGTCTATACTGAGCCTTCAAATGTACACTGCGATCAACATAGTTCACTATTTGATACCAGAAGCGCATCAGCTCTACAGACAATATTAAATTCATTTTCAATTTATTTAAGACAGAGACAATTGTACTGTGTCCTCAGATTTTGTTAACTGTGACAAAAAACCAGTCATCAATGTTTGTGTCGACTACTACCTTCGATGTACACTGGAGACAGCAGGGTTCATAACTTGAATTCAACTTTGCATCTACACTACAGACAGTAGGGAATTCCCCCTTCATTTATTTAATGCAGAGACAATTGTACTGTATGTGTGCAGCTTTTGTTAAAATAAGAAACAAAAACCATTCGTCCATATATGTGCTCAGTACAGCCTTTAATCTACTGTGAGGACAGCAGGGTTCACAGCTTCAATTCAGCATTGAATCTGTACTACGGACAGCATGAAATTTAGCCATGATTTATTTATGGTAGATAATTGTACTTTATGTCTTGAGATTTTGTTAAAGGATATCTGGTGATGCAGAGGGCAGAAAGTCACAAAAAGCAGTCTAGCAAAGGGCAGAAAAACAAGTGAAAAACGAGTCTAACAGAGGGCAGAAGGGCACAAAAAAACAGTCTAACAGAGGACAGAAGGGCAGAAAAACAAGGGAAAAACAAGTCTAACAGAGGGCAGAAGGGCACAAAAAACGAGTCTAACAGGGGGCAGAGAGGCACTAAAACGAGTCTAACAGAGGGCAGAAGGGCTCAAAAAACGAATCTAACAGAGGGCAGAAGGGCAGAAAAACAAGGGAATAACAGAGGGCAGAAGGGCACAAAAAACGAGTCTAACAGAGGGCAGAAGGGCAGAAAAACAAGGGAATAAATTAGTCTAACAGAGTGCAGAAGGGCACAAAAAACGAGTCTAACAGGGGGCAGAAGGGCTGAAAAACAATGGAAAAACGAGTCTAACAGAGGGCAGAAGGGCAGAAAAACAAGGGAAAAACGAGTCTAACAAAGGGCAGAAGGGCACAAAAAACGATTCTAATGGGGGCAGAATAAATCCCGCCCTGGGTGTTTGTCCAGGAAGATGCCACCATTTTGTGCAATACCTCTACTCAACTGGAGTTCTTTCTACTGTCTAATCAGTAAGTGCTCCCTCGTTGGCTAAATGTATTGTGGCAGATTTACAATAACTGGCGCATCCCCAGGGATGCATCAGTTATTGTGCACCGCAGCGCTGCCACCCATGGTCCGCTGCATTTACAATGCGGCGCACCATGTGTGCCGTAAAAGCAGCACATTGCTGGAGCTGTGTCGCAAGCGCGATGCAGCTCCAGCAATGCTCTGGGGGGCCTTATCTCCCCAATGCTGCGTCAAGCCTTGCGCCTGCTTCAAGTAGGCTCAGGGTTTTGACGCAGTATTGGCCTAAAAGTGACTGAGTGAAATCTTGTAGATTTCACTCAGCCACTTTTAGGAGGCGTTCCTGCGCAGGAATGCCCTCCCCTGCGCCGGAACGCCTCCTGATGGCGCAGGGCTTTACAACGTGACGCATCTCTCAAACGCGTCACGTTGTTAATACCCAGCACCATGGCGCAACTTTTGTGTGGCTGCTGCATCACAAAAGTGACGCAACTGCGGCACAAAAGAGGCGCAAGCAGCTTGT
Source organism: Lissotriton vulgaris (assembly GCF_964263255.1). Classification (NCBI taxonomy): domain Eukaryota; kingdom Metazoa; phylum Chordata; class Amphibia; order Caudata; family Salamandridae; genus Lissotriton; species Lissotriton vulgaris. The sequence goes on along the minus strand of NC_141699.1, from coordinate 321,681,909 downwards.
AAATCTGCCCCATAGTGCTTTTACTACACTGTAGCTGCGTAAAGGGCCGGAAGATGTGTCTCCAGTGAACATGTGTGCCTGTGCATGTGTAACAAAGCGATACAAAAGGGAATGATGACGGAGCGTTTGAGCAAATCAAACACTCACCCCCAGTCAACTGATCTGGGTTTAATCCATCACCATTCTTTAGCTCACTCCGCCACCCCAGTTCAGACATGACCATATGCAAATCAGTCTGACCCTGTGCCTCATGGGAACAGTCCAGCCCGAACTGCCAAGCCAGGCCTTCCATGGACCAGAAACAAGCATCCTGGGACCGGTTTCGGATTCATAATCCTCATCAGCCAGGCTATCTTGAATCCAGTGGCAAAGTGAGCAAGGGGCTCACGTCTGAGCATACCCTGCTAACTTAGGGCGAACAAAGCGATACAAAAGGGAATGATGGACGGAGCGTTTGAGCAAATCAAACACTCACCCCCTGTTGTGACCGGGTTTTTGGTTCTATTTCTGAGTAATGGTGACTTTAAGCTTCCTACCATCCTAGATCCCTATTCTTAGCTTGTTTTGGTCCTTTTAGGCCTCTTTTCAGACCTAGAAGCACAAACTAGAGGATAGCCGCTTTATATGATGATAGATCCCTTAATCCTGATTCTAATCCATCTATTGCCTATTGGCTTTGACATGATTATCTGTCCTTTCATCATTCTACCTATAGTAGAGGGTGGATCCTGTAGTTCTGACTTTATATACAATATTGGTATGGTTTGTGTATGTACTCTGATAGAGCTACGTGTCTATTTCATCCTTTTCGGGCCTACAAGGCCCAGAACCAGAGAGACTCCATTTTGCTTTCTGCCTCTGCAGACTGAGGAGCTTGCAGGGTAAAGGTGATGTTTTAGTTATGAGGTGTTGTTCGCTCTTTGCAAACTGGAGAGAACCGGCCGGAGCTGAATCTTATCAGGAAATGTCCCTGGGCTCAAGTCTCTAGACGAAACAAGCAGTTGATCACTGTGGGGGCGTCTGGAGCAGGGAGCCTGGTGCATGGATTTTGTGGGAGGAGGCTACTGGCTGGAACTTTCCACTAGGAGAGAGCATTCCATATTAGCGAAGTGCAGAAGAGGCGGAGTGGTCAGTTGGTTTTTGGAACAGTTCAGTTCAGTTGGATTTTGGAGCTGGAGAGAGAAGTCAGATGGTGTTTGGAGCTGAAGAGAGAGTTCAGATGATTTTTGGAGCTGAAGAAAGCAGTCAGAAGCAGTTACTTATCAGAAGGAGTTGTAATCAGTTGGAACAAGCAGTTAACAGCTGGAGTTTGGAGTGATGCCTTTTGGAAGAGACTGAGGTTATATCGTGGATTAGTCTGTGGGAGCAGCTGGAGTGAGTTGGACATTGGAGCTGGAACAATCAGACAGAGTGAAGAAGCTAGTCAAGCGAACGCTTATCAGAGCAGCAGAAACTATATCATTAGACTGAAGTTGGAAGGTGAAGCAGATGTGTGTCCAAGAGTGCAGGGGAAAATCTGAGACGAGCCAAGGCACAGATGAGAGAGGAACCCAGATGACAGCTAGAACAAGACTTCATACTCATCAGGTGATATCTGTCCTGTTATATTAGTGCCTATATATATATATACATACATTAATCGTGTCCTTTATTTCCTAAGCTATATTCCCTACTGTATTGTTGCATTGATTAATCCTTTTTCTTTCAGCGGTGTGCAGTCTGTTATAATCCATTTCCCTTTTTAGCTATCTACAGTTCCTGTCAGCTATAGGTAGATGTGTTAGTAATAAAGCTTTATCCCTTGGATGTGTCTATTTCCCTTTACTTTTCAGGCTATGCCTAGATTGCTAGTTATTGTGATGTTATAATCTGCTATTTTTAATAAAGGAACCCAGTTCTTAGTGAACTATTGTGTAACTGTTGTTTTCTTATAATAAAGTTAACCTTTCTTCTAGTCAGATGCTGTTATGTGAACGGATGCATCTCCCGTCCAGGTAAATGGTAACTGAGCAAGGGAGTAGAGGAGCACTTGAATTAGGAAATAACCTTTGCATATTGTAATTTGGCCATTCTTGTGTACCACATAAAATATAACAATTGTATATGAGACATTCCCAGTAGATATTAGATATATAGAGAAACTTCCCAATAGAGAGAGAGAGAGCTGAAGGTATTCATAGGACAGTGATCGTCGTTGTGTAGCAGCGTTAATGAGAGCATTGATTGTGATCAATGTGTATGCCCACAAGATTGTGGCTTGAGAGAGCACTGATTGTGGTCAGTGTGTAATGAGATCGCCGCTAGGGAAAGTGGCGTTAGTGAGAGCATTTACCGTGGTCAATGTGAATACCCACAGGATAGTGGCTTGAGTAAATATCCACAGGATAGTGGACAAATCCCACAGGATAGTGGCTCGAGTAAATACCCACAGGATAGTGGCTTAAGTAAGCACTGATTGTAATCAGTGTGTAATGGTAAGTAATCGGAACTGCCCCCTTCACTATGAGTAGGAGGGTAGCATAGTCTGGGTCTGAGTTGCCGCGAGACTATAAGGTATGAGTGTGGTGTAGAGCATGGAAGTCCTTAGTAATCAGTGAGTATTCCTAGTAGTCCTATAGATTTAGTGGTGTTTTTGATGATATGAGCTTGTATATTGCTAATTCCACATCCTCAGGTAGGCACCCAGGTGCCTTGATAAGTAGGTCCTGAAGAGGGAGGTGGTTACGTTTCGGCTGGATTAGTGGTGTCTTGGTGAGCTGATTCTATCTGGTCTGAAAATCCGGTCGTTACACCCCCAGTCAACTGATCTGGGTTTAATCCATCACCATTCATTAGCTCACTCCGCCACCCCAGTTCAGACATGGCCATATGCAAATCAGTGTGACCCTGTGCCTCATGGGAACAGTCCAGCCCGAACTGCCAAGTCATGCCTTCCCTGGACCAAAAACAAGCATCCTGGGACCGGTTTCGGATTCATAATCCTCATCAGCCAGGCTATCTTGAATCCAGTGGCAAAGTGAGCAAGGGACTCACGTCTGAGCATACCCTGCCTACTTAGGGCGAACAAAGCGATACAAAAGGGAATGATGACGGAGCGTTTGAGCAAATCAAACACTCACCCCCAGTCAACTGATCTGGGTTTAATCCATCACCATTATTTAGCTCACTCCGCCACCCCAGTTCAGACATGGCCATATGCAAATCAGTCTGACCCTGTGCCTAATGGGAACATTCCAGCCCAAACTGCCAAGCCATGCCTTCCCTGGATGAGAAACAAGCATCCTGGGACCGGTTTTGGATTCATAATCCTCATCAGCCAGGCTATCTTGAATCCAGTGGCAAAGTGAGCAAGGGACTCACGTCTGAGCATACCCTGCCTACTTAGGGCGAACAAAGCGATACAAAAGGGAATGATGGACGGAGCGTTTGAGCAAATCAAACACTCACCCCCAGTCAACTGATATGGGTTTATTCCATCACCATTCATTAGCTCACTCCGCCACCCCAGTTCAGACATGGCCACATGCAAATCAGTCTGACCCTGTGCCTCATGGGAACAGTCCAGCCCGAACTGCCAAGCCATGCCTTCCCTGGACCAGAAATAAGCATCCTGGGACCGGTTTCGGATTTATAATCCTCATCAGCCAGGCTATCTTGAATCCAGTGGAAAAGTGAGCAAGGGACTCACGTCTGAGCATACCCTACCAACTTAGGGTGAACAAAGCGATACAAAAGGGAATAATGGACGGAGCGTTTGAGCAAATCAAACACTCACCCCCAGTCAACTGATCTGGGTTTAATCCATCACCATTCTTTAGCTCACTCCGCCACCCCAGTTCAGACATGGCCATATGCAAATCAGTCTGACCCTGTGCCTCATGGGAACAGTCGAGCCCGAACTGCCAAGCCATGCCTTCCCTGGACCAGAAACAAGCATCCTGGGACCGGTTTCGGATTCATAATCCTCATCTGCCAGGCTATCTTGAATCCAGTGGCAAAGTGAGCAAGGGACTAACGTCTGAGCATATTCTGCCAACTTAGGGCGAACAAAGCGATACAAAAGTGGATGATGGATGGAGCGTTTGAGCAAATCAAACATTCACCCCCAGTCAACTGATCTGGGTTTAATCCATCACCATTCTTTAGCTCAATCTGCCACCCCAGTTCAGACATGGCTATATGCAAATCAGTCTGACCCTGTGCCTCATGGGAACAGTCCAGCCCGAACTGCCAAGCCATGCCTTCCCTGGACCAGAAACAAGCATCCTGGGACCGGTTTCGGATTCATTATCCTCATCAGCCAGGCTTTCTTGAATCCAGTGGCAAAGTGAGCAAGGGGCTCAGGTCTGAGCATACCCTGCCAACTTAGGGCGAACAAAGCGATACAAAAGGGAATGATGGATGGAGCGTTTGAGCAAATCAAACACTCACCCCCAGTCAACTGATCTGGGTTTAATCCATCACCATTCTTTAGCTCACACCGCCACCCCTGTTCAGACATGGCCATATGCAAATCAGTCTGACCCTGTGCCTAATGGGAACATTCCAGCCCAAACTGCCAAGCCATGCCTTCCCTGGATGAGAAACAAGCATCCTGGGACCGGTTTCGGATTCATAATCCTCATCAGCCAGGCTTTCTGGAATCCAGTGGCAAAGTGAGCAAGGAACTCATGTCTGAGCATACCCTGCCATTTAGGGCGAACAAAGCGATACTAAAAGGAATGATGGACAGAGCGTTTGAGCAAATCAAACACTCACCCCCAGTCAACTGATCTAGGTTTAATCCATCACCATTTGTTAGCTCACTCCGCCGCCCCAGTTCAGACATGGCCATATGCAAATCAGTCTGACCCTGTGCCTCATGGGAACAGTCCAGCCCGAACTGCCAAGCCATGCCTTTCCTGCACCAGAAACAAGCACCCTGGGACCGGTTTAGGTTTCATAATCCTCATCAGCCAGGCTATCTTGAATCCAGTGGCAAAGTGAGCAAGATACTCACATCTGAGCATACCCTGCCAACTTAGAGCGAACAAAGCGATACAAAAGGGAATGATGGACGGAGCGTTTGAGCAAATCAAACACTCACACCCAGTCAACTGATCTGGGTTTAATCCATCACCATTCTTTAGCTCACTCCGCCACCCCAGTTCAGACATGGCCATATGCAAATCAGTCTGAACCTGTGCCTCATGGGAACAGTCCTGCCCGAACTGCCAAGCCATGCCTTCCCTGGACCAGAAACAAGCATCCTGGGACCGGTTTCGGATTCATAATCCTCATCAGCCAGGCTATCTTGAATACAGTGGCAAAGTGAGCAAGGGACTCACGTCTGAGCATACCCTGACAACTTACGGCGAACAAAGTGATACAAAAGGGAATGATAGACGGAGCGTTTGAGCAAATCAAACACTCACCCCCAGTCAACTGATCTGGGTTTAATCCATCACCATTCTTTAGCTCACTCCACCACCCCAGTTCAGATATGGCCATATGCAAATCAGTCTGACCCTGTGCCTCATGGGAACAGTCCAGCCCGAACTGCCAAGCCACGACTTCCCTGGACCAGAAAAAAGCATCCTAGGACCGGTTTTGGATTCATATGCCTCATCAGCCAGGTTATCTTGAATCCAGAGGCAAAGTGAGCAAGGGACTCACGTCTAAGCATACCCTGCCAACTTAGGGCGAACAAACCGATACAAAAAAGAATGATGGACGGAGCGTTCGTGCAAATCAAACACTCACCCCCAGTCAACTGATCTGGGTTAAATCCATCTCCATTCTTTAGCTCACTCCGCCACCCCAGTTCAGACATGGCCATATGCAAATCAGTCTGACCCTGTGCCTCATGGGAACAGTCCAGCCCAAACTGCCAAGCCATGCCTTCCCTGCACCAGAAACAAGCATCCTGGGACCGGTTTCGGATTTATAATCCTCATCAGCCAGGCTATCTTGAATCCAGTGGCAAAGTGAGCAAAGGACTTATGTCTCAGCATACCCTGCCAACTTAGGGCAAACAAAGCAATACAAAAGGGAATGATGGACGGAGTGTTTGAGCAAATCAAACACTCACCCCCAGTCAACTGATCTGGGTTTAATCCATCACCATTCTTTAGCTCACTCCGCCACCCCAGTTCAGACATGGCTATATGCAAATCAGTCCGACCCTGTGCCTCATGGGAACAGTCCAGCCCAAACTGCCAAGCCATGCCTTCCCTGCACCAGAAACAAGCATCCTGGGACCGGTTTCGGATTTATAATCCTCATCAGCCAGGCTATCTTGAATGTAGTGGCAAAGTGAGCAAGATACTCACGTCTGAGCATACCCTGCCAACTTAGGGCGAACAAAGCGGTACAAAAGGGAATGATAGACGGGGCGTTTGAGCAAATCAAACACTCACACCCAGTCAACTGATCTGGGTTTAATCCATCACCATTCTTTAGCTCACTCCGCCACCCCAGTTCAGACATGGCATATACAAATCAGTCTGACCCTGTGCCTCATGGGAACAGTCCAGCCCGGACTGACAAGCCATGCCTTCCCTGGACCAGAAACAAGCATCCTGGGACCAGTTTTGGATTCATAATCCTCATCAGCCAGGCTATCTTGAATCCAGTGGCATAGTGAGCAAGGGACTCATGTCTGAGCATACTCTGCCAACTTAGGGCAAACAAAGCGATACAAAAAGGAATGATGGACGGAGTGTTCGAGCAAATCAAACACTCACCCCCACTCAACTGATTTAAGTTTAATCCATTACCATTCTTTAGCTCACTCCGCCACCCCAGTTCAGACATGGCCATATGCAAATCAGTCTGACCCTGTGCCTCATGGGAACAGTCCAGCCCGAACTACCAAGCCATGCCTTCCCTGGACCAGAAACAAGCATCCTGGGACCGGCTTCGGATTCATAATCCTCATCAGCCAGGCTATCTTTAATCCAGTGGCAAAGTGAGCAAGGGACTCACGTCTGAGCATACCCTGACAACTTACGGCAAACAAAGTGATACAAAAGGGAATGATGGACGGAGCGTTTGAGCAAATCAAACACTCACCCCCAGTCAAATGATTCGGGTTTAATCCATCACCATTCTTCAGCTCACTCCGCCACCCTAGTTCAGACATGGCCATATGCAAATCAGTCTTACCCTGTGCCTCATGGGAACAATCCAGCCCAAACTGCCAAGCCATGCCTTCCCTGGACCAGAAACAAGCATCCTGGGACCGGTTTCAGATTCATAATCCTCATCAGCCAGGCTATCTTGAATCCAGTGGCAAAGTGAGCAAGGGACTCACGTCTGAGCATACCCGGCCAACTTAGGGCAAACAAAGCGATACAAAAGGGAATGATGGACGGAGCGTTTGAGCAAATCAAACACTCACCCCATTCAACATATCTGGGTTTAATCCATCACCATTCTTTAGCTCACTCCGCTACCCCAGTTCAGACATGGCCATATGCAAATCAGTCTGACCCTCTGCCTCATGGGAACAGTCCAGCCCGAACTGCCAAGCCATGCCTTCCCTGGACCAGAAACAAGCATCCTGGGACCGGTTTCGGATTCATAATCCTCATCAGCCAGGCTAGCTTGAATCCAGTGGCAAAGTGAGCAAGGGACTCACGTCTGAGCATACCCTGCCAACTTAGGGCGAACAAAGCTATACAAAAGAGAATGATAGACAGAGCATTTGAGCAAATCAAAAACTCACCCCCTGTCAACTGATCTCGGTTTAATCCATCACCATTCTTTAGCTCACTCCGCCACCCCAGTTCAGACATGGCCATATGCAAATCAGTCTGACCCTGTGCCTCATGGGAACAGTCCAGCCTGAACTGCCAAGCCATGCCTTCCCAGGACCAGAAACAAGCATCCTGGGACCGGTTTCGGATTCATAATCCTCATCAGCCAGGCTATCTTAAATCCAGTAGCAAAGTGAGCAAGGGACTCACGTCTGAGCATACCCTGTCAACTTAGGGCGAACAATGCGATACAAAAGGGAATGATGGACGGAGCGTTTGAGCAACTCAAACCCTCACCCTCAGTCAACTGATCTGGGTTTAATCCATCACCATTCTTTAGCTCACTCCGCCACCCCAGTTCAGACATGGCCATATGCAAATCAGTCTGACTCAGTGCCTTACATGGAACACATGGTCACTGGAGACACATCTTCTGGCCCTTTACACAGCTGCAGTGTAGTAAAAGCACTATGCATTTACCCAATGAGGGAGCACTTACTAGATTAGCCAGTAGAAAGTACTCCAGATCAAATCGTGAAAAAATCTGCGATTTCACGGAAAAATTAGCGAATTTGCAATTTTTTGTGGAGATTTCGCAGGGAAATCTGCGAATTCACGGAACGCGAATTCGCAAATTTCGCCCATGCTTAACATTTATCAAACCCTATACAATATCCCTTTAGTATGCTTCCTTAAAGAACTTCTTTTATATCACTTATAGATGTAGTTGAATAATAAAATTCACGCTGCAAGTGCAAAGGCACACTTAATGACAATCTACACTGTTGACAGCATATGTCACAATTTGAACCTCACTTTTTCTTCATGGGAACCCTTAATTTCTTTTTTGGAGACAAAAATGGCTACACCACTGGAAACCATCTGATTCTGATAATTTTGTTGCTGAAGATTTGATAACCATCCATGGTATTTTTTTTTCCTCTCAAAGTACATGCAGTCCTGTATGTAACATTCAATACTTTGAGAGCACTTCTTTCAGACCACGCATCATCGCAGGGTGAGCACACGCTAAACACCAAATGTACTACTAACTCAGTACACCACAAAAAATCACCACAAGGCTTTATTAGGGCAAAATTCATTAGTCAAAAAACATTATCCCCAGTACTGCCTGCCTGGACCCCGCATCATCACAGGTTATGTACACACTCAGTCCCAAAGTTAATGCTAACTCAGTGCACCATAATTGATCCCCACATGGCCGTATTCAGTCAGAATTCAACTGATTCTTCATTTATAGAGTGCTGTACCAAACAAAGTATAACGTCCCTCAAACTTACACAATATCCCTTTCGTAGCCTTTCTTTTAAAACTTCTTTTATATCAGTTCTAGGTTTAGTTGAAAAACAAAATTCATGCTGCAGGTGCAAAGGCACACTCAATGGTAGTCTACACTGCGGACAGCACAGGTCACAACTTGAACTATAATATCTCTAAAACGTACATATTTCGACAATGTATTTCATACATGTTTCATCTGTTATTTCAATCGTGCTTACAGATCATGAAGTCCAGTATGCAACACGCTGAGTACCATATATACCACTAACTCAGTGCATCATAAATAATCGCCACGTGGCCTTATTAAGGCAAAATTCAGTAGCCAAAAGACATTCTTACCAGTGCGATATGCCTGTACCACGCATCATCGCAGGTTCCACACAAACCGACCCTACCTTAGTGCACCACAACTCATGAACCCTTTAAGATAGAATCTTCTGTGTATTATTTCAAATGTAGTGCTCCTACCTTTGTACAGCAGAAGTCATAAACCGTTTACGATTGAATATCTATGTATGATATCATGATTACTATTCTACTTGTTACCAACAGCAATGTAATAAAATGGAGTCGAGCACACATTCCCGTACGCACTTCAACTATCTATCTGTGTCTGTGTATTTATTATGTTCGTAAAATACTGCTCCTGCGCCCTACCACATTATATTGTGCTATAATAGCGTATACAACCATCTTACCTCTGACAGTAAGTGTGGGCTATTCCTCCTTTTTTTTAGCATATTTATTTAGCGCAAAGTCAACCTAAAACTATATCAGCAATTTACATGAGCACCGTATTTACAGTACATTTTCAGGCACGCATAGATTACGTCATTACTCTACAATAACAGGATGTGAACCCAACTTTGAGCCTCGAACACTGATTTCCAGCAGCAAGATCAAAAGTATATGTGAATGACCACATACGTATATATATTATCTGCCTTTCATGTGCCAAAAACTGCAACTTAAACCTTAACAGCCATGTATTACTACAGCTACAACACTCCACTGAATGTACAACAAACATTCACATTCGCAGGAATACTTCATGTCCACCATCTTTTATGTGTGCAACTATGAATGAATATAGGGTTAGTGATACCCTTTACCTTCCATTTAGCCATATTGTGGGACTTTACAGACATAATGACACATTTGCATGTAAGACCTGGTTGACAGCAGCACTACAACACGGACACCCGAATCAGTTGATTTCGAATACAGCTCATGACGGAACCATGCCCATAGCTAGACCCTCTCTTCTACTGAGGCACAAAATGGCTGCCAACACTTCCTGGTTTTGAATGATAGCATTCAGCGCGTGATCAGGACGGGGAGCTTATAGTGCGCGCAAGATGCGCTGATCCACCGAGGCCATATATATATATATGTACTTTTAATTGTAATTTTCCCAGAAACTACTGAACGTATTTACACCATTTAATACAAAGGTACGAGTCCGAACAGAGGACTACCTCTTTGCCAAATTTGGTGCAATTCCGTTCAGCCATTCGAGTTCTAGCCGTGATGAACGGTTCCAATGGAAAATTGCATGGGGAAAACACATTTTCCGACCACCCTTTTTTCTCGGCCCCCGCTTCAAACACAATATTTTAGACTCCTGAATTCATCCTTCCCATCTAGCTAATTTTTAAACAAGCACTGGAGCCTGCGCTTCATTTTAATTTGTTTTACGGCGGATCCATGCATTCACCACACATTTCTCCATTTAAAATCTTTTTTCGGGCTCTAAAGGTTCCTGTGGGACCCCCTAAGCAGGTCTAGAGGGTCAAAATAGTTCTTACCTGCCCTCTTTATACGTTTTAAACACTTGTTCCACTAATTTCTAGATCCTCGCTTCTACCAAGGCACAAAAGGGCGTGTTTGCACACATGTCACCTCAGGCCCCACCCCCTTCCTTTACCATTATGCAAACGTGCCCTGTGGTGCGTTTTAAGTTGAGGAATTAATTCCTCTTCAATCTTATGGGTCCTTGGGGGCCAACTAGCCCACCAGGTACCTCCAGTATGCACAAGGGAGCTGCGTTGCAGAGAGGTGTTCAGACACCACGCCCCTTTTTATATCTCTCTGCAATGCAGCTCTGTGGCGCTTACTGGAGGTACCTGGTGGGCTAATTCGACCCTAGGATCCCTCAGGATTCAAGGGGACTTAGTCTCCCAAATTAAAATGAACACAAGGTGCGTTTACACAGTGGGTAAGGGAGGGGACGGGGCCTGATGTGACATGTGCAAACACGCCCATTGGCATGTTTTAAGTTGGGGAAATAATTCCCCTTTAATCCTGAGGGCCCCTGTGGGCTAACTAGCCCACCAGGTGCTTCCAGTAAGTGCCACTCCGCAGCGTTGCAGAGAGGTGGCCCAGGACGTGCCCCTTTTTACACCTCTCTGCTATGCAGCACTGTGGCGCTTACTGGAAGTACCTAGTGGGCTTCTTGGACCCCAGTGACCCTCAGGATTCAAGGGGACTTAATCGCCCAAATTAAAATGGACACAGTGCATGTTTAGACAGTGGTGAGGGGAGGGAATAGTGAAGGAAAGTGGCTCTATATATAGTGGACCAAAGTAAAATCAGCCAAACTACGAATTCCAATGTACTCACCTGTTAATAGGAGAGACCTCAGTGCTGCCTATTTGAGCCCAGTACTGATGCTGAAAAGTAATTCTAACCGTATTTACCAGTAACTTGAATTTCCTTCCATAGGATTTCATTGCCTGCTTTTTGCTGAAAAAGTTTCTGTGTCGATTTTTGAAACTTACAAATATTCCTCTAAAATCAGCCGAACTATGAATTCCGATTTATCACCTGTTATCAGGAGGGATATCAGTTCTGCATCTTTGGGCCCAGTACTGATCCTGAAAAGTAATTCTAAACATACTTACGAGTAACTTTAATTTCCTTTCATAGGCTAACATTGACTGGTTTCACTAGGAAATTCTTTTAAGTATGGAGTCTTGGAACTTGAAAATATTCACCTAAAATCATCTGAACAACGAATTCTGATTACCTCACCTGTTATCAGGAGAGAACCCAGTGCTGCATCTTTTAGCCCAGCTCTGACCCTGAAAAGTACTAGTATCTAGTATTTACTTCCATCAAAATCCATTGACTGGTTTTCATTTTCACCCAAAAGTTTCTAACAGCCTGATTCATCAACGGGCCGTTTTGCGAGCACCTAATAGCGAATCATAGCGATTCGCTAATAAGGACTCGCAAAACGGTAATCATGTAGGAATCGCATAATAAAATGCGATTCCTACTGATTCCTTATTTGCGATTAGCAAATTGCTAATCGCAAATAAGGAATAACTCGCCATTCATTCCTTTGGGCCAAAAGGCCCATAGGAATGAATGGGGAGTATTCCTTATTTGCGATTAGCAATTAGCTAATCGCAAATAAGATTGCGATTTGAAGGGTGCCAGGGGTGTCCACAGGACACCCTGTAGCACCCCTCAAATGAAATTTCACACAGGTGTTGCACACACACATGTCCAAAGGACATGTGTGTGTGTAACGTGCAACTCAGAAAAATGCATTTAAATGCATTTTTGTGAGTTTTCGCAATTTACCGCGAGGTCTGACCTCGCGGTAAATTGCGGCAAGAAATTGCGAATTCGCAATTTTAAATTGGATGTTGAATTGCATTTAAGGAACCTCTAATAGAGATTCCTTAAATGTAATTCCTCGCACATTTGCGACATTGCAATTAGCGATTTTTGCATTTGGGATGCTGAATCCCAAATGCAAAAATCGCTCTCGCAAAGGGCCGGATTCTCAGAATCCAGCCCCTTGCGAGCGCAATTTAGGTACATGAATCGGGCGGTAAGTGTCTATTTTCACAACCTACAAATATTCCTTAAAAATCGCCTGTATGACTTAAACGCATTCTTTCAACTGTTTACAAGAGATGCGCAGTGCTGGTTCTAGGATCCACCACTGAGTAGTAGAAAGAGTTTCCCCTTGCGTGAAACAGCACTTGCAGGTAGGTAATGCACAGATGCAGGAGCAACAGGTGCCAACACGCTCCTCTACAGTTTTTTAAAGTCCAAAGTTTTTCAGGGTAACGCCCTTCATCATGAACAATCCTACATGCAAACACAGGAAAGAGAATGCACCAGTACATTCCCTCAATTTATTCAAATGTTCACCATTTTTCGCAAATTCACTCAGGTAAGCAATACAATGCATACTGGGACTGGTGGTTCGTTTGTCACTCATGTGGGTTGCTCCTCTAAGCAAATGTCTTGCAATGTTGCTCCTGCTATGAACATGCACCTCCTGCTCCGCATGTAAAGCCCCAATAGTCAATAGCGGGCCTGTTCGGGTCTCGCAGTAGTGCCGTCCTGTGGCCTCGGCCAGCCACTATACATTCAAAGAAAGAGTTTCCCTCGTGTGAAACAGCTCTCCCAGGTAGCTAATGTGCAGACGCAGAAGCAACTGCCATCAACATGCTCCTCTACAGATTTTAAAAGTCAGACACTATGCAGGCTAACGCCCTTTATCATGGACAACTCTACGTGTAAACACAGGAAGCGAAAGCACCAGTAAATTCCCTCCATTTATTCAAAATTTTTCACAAATACGCCCAGGCTTAGCGATACAATGCAAGATGGGACTGGTAGTTCATTAGTCACCCATGTGGGTCGCTCCGTTAAACACATGTTAATAACATTTTTCAAGGCTGACAAATGTCCTGCAACGTCGCTCCTGCTAGAAACATGCACTTATATTCTTACCTTTTTGCATGATAGTCTGACCTACTATGTTTTTGACACACTATTCTGGTAGATGACATACAAGGTATGCAAACTCATGATTGTTTGAAGAGGATATTTTTGACACGATATTCATTCAATATTGTTGCTCTTGATATTCTGACATACAACCTAAGAGACCATTAAGATGAACCCTATAATGGGGCAAAGATATTTTCATCAATTGTACAGACCTCTTAATGCCAATGATCTGTATAATATACAAATAGGGCTAATATTTTGAAGTATGCATTCAAAGAGGCAACATGCCAGGATTTAATGGTTCTTCAATCTCTCCTATCAATCTAAACTTTGTCAATTTGCATCCCAGGATGCTTAATTTCCATGTACCCATTTGATTACTGGGCTGGAAAGTGCCTTAGTACGCAGTTTCCAAGTTGGTCCTTTGGGCATGATTAATTTACAACACATGTTAAAAGTCATTAGTCAGGGGAGAGGTAATTAACACATATGATAAATATCTCCTAGTTCTAGCCTGGTCCGGGAAATGAAGCATTTAGTACTTAGAGTACCAAATTCTGGATGTTTTCCCATTTTTCTGGACCATTCCCCCTAATACATTTCTACACATCTGATCATCAAAAATCTGTACAGGTAAAACAGAGGGGTATGATGATTATCACACCAACTTTTATCCCTGAACAAAAGCCAATTTGGCCAGGATTTGGCATTTTGTAATCGGCCTGTGTGAAGTGGACTGAAAATTAAATTCTGGCTGGTGCAGTTACACATTAATGAACATTTGTATTCATGGCTATATTCTTTTAATTCTAATGTTTCCAATGTTGCTTTTCTTATTAAATGTCCAGGAAAACAATTCCAAGAATGTAACTGAGAGAATGTTGATTTTTAGATGGAGTGGATGGGAGTTCACCACAAAAAATATTGTCACTATCTTTTTAGGTTCAATAAAGGTTTCATAAGCTTAGACTTGAGCTCAACCCCTGGCGGCTATAGGACAAAGCAGACAGGATTAATTTACATCAATGTGCAAAGCATTCAGAAGAAACCAATTAGCTAAGAAATTAAAATCAAACAAAAAAAAATAGAAGATACAACGCCAGTTTGTAAACGTAGGGAATAATTCAATAAAGTAAATGCCATAAAAATGACAAAAATCCAATAAGGCGAAATAGGCATAATTTCACAAACTTTTACTAAAACTAGTGCCAAAAGCCACTAACCACTGATGCAGCTCAACTGCTCACTGCACATCAGGACCTAGACACAAAATGAGGCCGACCACATTGGAGTGCAGGTTGGATGCCCCAACCTCATTTAACCAGTGTGGAGGTTTTACCTTCACACTTAATCTTGACAATGGAAGTCAAAGTCTTTCATAGAATGACAGCAGGCTCTATTCAAGAAGGGACCCACCATGTTGGATAGGTATTGGAAAAGGTCCTGTGTCCATATGGCCAGATACCTTCTCCAGGACCTGAAATGAATTTCCGGCCACAGAAAGCTCAGAGCAAGAGTAAGCTGAATCCTTAGCCCAGTGGCAAAGCATCTTATTCGGATCAACAGGGCAGATTTGTCCAGGTCCTACAGAGGTTTCTGGAGCCAAAAAGCTTCAAAGTCCAGTTTTTTTCGAGATGTTAGGAAGAGTACACACAGACACAGTCAAGGGTAGCAGGACTGCCTGATAATTTGAGGGTCAAGACTCATTGCAGCAGGAACCACCAATGGGGTCAACAGCCAGTCCAGTTCGAACTGGTCAGCTGTATCCTTCAGGAAAAGCCTTGCAGCTTGTTGCGGCCCTGCAGCTCAGTAGAAAGACAGCAAACTGACCCTTGGAGTCTACTTATTTTACTGTGAACAAGTGCGAGCTCACCCAGATCTTGAGTTATCTTCACATGTCTCAAATAGCTGGTGCAGTCCTTCATCTGTTCTTTCAGAGGTCGAGTGTTATGAAGAGGCTACTGGAGATGCCATATATTTGCCTGGCACTAGCCTATGGTAGGATGACTCCAGGTTCCTTCCCTACCAATATGATAAAGGTTACCAGAGGTTACCATATCATGTTTTACAGAATTTCTATGTGCCCTACTGTAAATAGTTCCACAGTACCCCTCTCTGCCTATGTCCAAGATGGTGAAACCATTCTTCGCTTCTACAGAGAATGTGTCCCCACCTAATGGGTTTCGCCAGGGAATTGAGCAACCCTCTTCTGTGGTCACTTGAAAACAGTTCTTGGGGCTGTTCCCTCTCCATTGGGGTTGTAGCCTGCCTGACTGGGGGAATAAAGAAAGAGTCCTGCCCAAGTGTCAGCTAACAATTCTTTTTGAAAGTGAAGGCCTTTTCTGAAGTTAATCAAATTCCTGGGCTCTGGCCAAATGGTCATCCTAACAGAGGAACCAAAACGTCTTCCCACACACAGGTGTTTGTCTCTGCTCTGGGAATAGTTTTCACATGACATTCATGGCTTGAGCACTTAGAGAGCTGCAGTAAGAGAGTAATGCAAATTAACCTCCTCATGCTTTTCAAAAGTACCTTTTCCTTAATATTTTTTACAAATCCAACCTCACCATATATGATTTTAGTATATCGCAATGTTTCTTTAGGTAACAGGCAGCTTTGTTACATAGAATATTGTGTTTAGATGTGTTAAACTTGGCTTTTTCAATGGGTTCCCCCCGCCAGACATTTTGCCACTTTACCACTGCTGATCAGTGCTAAAGTGCATATGCTCCCTGGGTAAATTATGTTTATTGATTAGTGTTTCCATGATTGGCTATTTGATTTACTGATAAGTTCCTAGTACAGTGCATTATAAGCGCAGAGGGCCTGTAAATCAAATGTTACCAATGGGTCTACAGCACTGCTTGTGCCACACACATGAGTAGCCCTGAAGAGGTATTTAGACCTGCACTGCAGTGTCTGCATCCAGTTTTAAACTGCCTTGTCAACCTGGCAGGTGCACCCAATTTCCAGGCCCTAAGCTTCCCTTTTCCTTCATCTTACATGTAAGGCACCCCTATGGTAGGCTCACGGTCCCCCCATAGGGAAGGTGCAGTTTATTTGAAAGGTAGGACATGTAATGTTGTGTGTGGCATGTCTGTATAGTAAAATGCAGTGTATTTCGTTTTTCACTATGGAAAGGCTATCTCCCCCAAAGAATAACATGGGAGATACTTTGTAACTCTTACAAGTATAACTTTCCATTGGGAAAGATGGAAGAATAACAATTAGGCTCTCTGAACTCAGAATTTAATAAAACATATTTTAATAAAGATGGTTTTTAAATTGTGTGTTTGAAAATGTCACTTTTAGAAAGTAGATGTTTTCTTTTTATCCATTATGTGTGCCTCAGCCTGTTTGTGTATTGACTGTCTGGTTTTGGAGTGACAGGGGCTGGGTATTTGCATTCACTGTAGACAGCCACAGGGGGTTGGAGGTGTGCCTAGCCATTCCTGGATGACTCAGAGCTGAGCTGAATAGTCCTTGGCTGCATTTAGAGCAGTGGGAAGAGTTGTCCTTGTACCTGTAAAGGGTCTGTCTCCCTTGCACAATGCTCTCTCCACCACCTGTGGTCATACTGCACCAATGAGGACAGAACTGGTTTGGACTTGGCTCAGAGACCCTTGTACTAAGAAGAACAAAGACAAAAGAGGGTATAAGTAGTGGACCTAAACCCAAGAACTTTAGATCACTTCTGGACTCAAGAGGATCCTTTGCCAGCTGGAGAGCTCTTAGGAGTATGGCGCTTTGCTGTGTGCTTTGTGGGGTTGGCCTGCAGTTGCTGCTTCTTCCAAGGAAAGGACAAAAACTGGGGGCCTCATTTATGAAAAGTGACGCATCCTTGCGCAAACGCAAGGATGCGTCACTTTTCCGTACGACACGCTGCGTCAGAAACTTGCGGCGCGGATGCGTCATATCTACGGAATGACGCACCATGCCGCAAGCGGAGGCGCAAGGCGGGGAAAAGTGACGCAGACGCGGCCGTCCTGACGTAGCGAAAAGACACGCAAGTGCGGGAAAAATGCCGTAAGTCGCATTTGCGGAACGACGCAAGTGTACGCATCGCTGCGTCACTATTACGTTGCGTCAGAATCCGGAAAATGCCAAAAACACGCGCATCTATCACCTAATTCTCCCGCAAATGGAAAAAATTGCCACCATGGAGCCTGAAGGACAGAGCAGCAGCCAAGGAAACCTTCCACATAGCAGCCAGGAGGCCCAGCCTGCAACACAGGGAGAAACTCTTGGAAAGAGGAAGTGCAAAACAAATTTCAGTGCTGAGGAGAACGATACACTGATAAGTGAGGTAACAGACCACCAGCACCAGCTGTTTGCTAGTTCCAAATTGCCACTATCCAAAAAAGAGGCTATTTGGCAGTACATATTGACCAAGGTGAACAGTGTGGGCCAATCTAGGCGGACAGTTATTGACCTAAAAAAACGGTGGAATGATATAAAGCGCCGCACTAAAGAAAAAATGGCCAAAAACCGGAAAGACTCTGGGCTTACAGGAGGAGGCAGCCCATCACAACAAGAAGAGCTTGATGACCTTGAGGAGCGGGTTGCAGCGGTCATCCCAGAGGAGTTGGTTGTTGGAATCCCAGGGCAGGACAGTGCACTGCATGAGGAACTGGAAGAGACACAGGAAGACACACAGGGTAAGTCCCTACAAGGGGAAATGTGCAAATAAGGTAATGTTGTGCTGTGCATAAACTAAGGTGGCTGGTTCAATTACTGACGTGTTGTGGGAAGAGAAATCATGCAATGTCATGAACTGTGAAGGGTCTACAAAAAGTATTGTACCAGGGACATGCACATGTTACATTTGGGAAACAGCTACCCCTGTGTAAGTAAACATATATGTCCAAAGTGAAGTCCCAGCCCACTGCTGCACCTGACAAGTGCCACACGCAGGTGCAAAGATATAACTACCCTCCTGAAAATAAAATTACACAACATCCTGCAACAGACCGAGTTTCACACTTGTATGACTTGGACTGCTACCACTGTGCTGGCAGGATGTTATTTTGTTCATGTAGTGGTGCCACAATGTGCCACACCCAAAATAATAGGCCACAGACAGCCATGTAACATAGTACAACATATCATGTCATTGCATCATTCCCACATTAAAGTGTCAGAAAGCGCACTTCCAGGGCTGTTGCTAAGGGTATACCCAGAAACATCTATGTCCAATTGACAATGTACAATAGGAACGTCAAAATGTAACTATCATGCTAGTGCCACAAAGATATGCATACACAGGGTCTGTGTAAGGCATGCACAACCTGAATTAACACTTAATCTCCATGATAAAACCAACATATCTCTTTTGCATTCAAGTGGACACATAGAAAGGTGAAAAATCTTTTCATGACTGCATCATACAGGAATGTGTCCCTTCCATGCACACAAACACTGATCCCCTGCACCGCTGGACCCCCTGCAACATGGTGCAAGTCTGCCTGGGTTGGCGCATGCCAAGCATTGTGTACCTGTGTTGTTGTGAAGGACAGGTGTGCTGCTGAGTATGGCCATGGGCCTGGTCACGATAATGTAGTTGTCGTAGTACATGGTCAACCATGGCACATTAGAGTGCCTGCTCATTCTGAGTGAACCAGTGTATGGGTTAACAATGCCTCTTTGATGATTGTCGTGCTGCCACATGCAGGTGACACAGAAGTTGTCAGTGACAGTGATGGTGATGTTTGTAGCAGAGTTATGTCCTGGCAGGTGAGGTGGCATACAGGGTTGAAGGTGTGGAGGTACCTGACATTGTATTCTTGCAGTGTTCAAGAGGAATAAACCTTTGTTCACAGTGTGTACCTGAGCCAGTCAAATGCAAACAGTGTACTGTATGGTAGCCGTTGTGTCATGCGATGACCATTTTAATGTATGCTGCACAATGTCAACTATGCAATGCATGTGTTCCAAAATAATATATCGAAATTCTTCTTTGTGACCCCAATTATGTTGTGATATAAGTACTACATGTGGTAATGTGTGTCAGTATGTTAAAAAAAAAATATTGACAAATGTTAAAGAGTAATAAAACTGTTGTGCATTTATGTGTCAAACAATAACAATTGGTTGTGTCATGGGGGACATATGTCTGAACTATTATTTGGATAGGTGTACATCATGAGAAATATGGGGTAACATCACAGATTATGAACTAATGCTGTGTACATAATTTTTGGCTATGAAAAATGGTGTGTGCATCACTCACTAATCTGACTCCATTGTGTGTGTTGTGGTTGTTCATAAAGGTATTTAATGCTTCAGGTCTGGGCGTGTGGTGACAAGGAAACTCAATCCATGTACTCACTGAACTTTGAACAGTGTATTTAAAGTCTCCGCTGTGAAACACCTACTCTACCGTTGCAACATGCCTAGTATGAACAATGAATGAAATGGAATGTCATGACACGGCATGTTTTGGTATACTGTATGTGCCTTTTTGTACAAGAGTGTCATACCTGTTGTCCATGGGGGCACAGTGTCAAACATTGGCAATTGTGGAGGGAGAGCTGTGAGTTAACAAATGCAGGGCAGAACAATCAATGTCTCATGGTTGCAGGGATGTGTGTGTGAGTGTGTGCAGCAAAACATATAGAGGCCCATTCACAGAATGAACTCAAGACTCAATTCTAATCTTACTACTATATTGTAATTCACAGAATGCAGTTACTACTTTTTCACATTCACAGAATGAACTTAATACTTTTGGTATTCACAGAAGTTACGATTTTGCCTAAAGTGTCTCTGAAGACAGACTTAAGATAGAGTAAAGGCAAAATCCTAACTCCTCTGAATACCAAAAGTACTAAGTTCATTATGTGAATGCCCAAAGTAGTAAGTGTATTCTATCAACACCAAAAATGTATCAAGTTAACTATTGAGTTTCAAGTTTGTTTTGTAAATCTGGAACACATTGAGGGAAGTCACACCTCAAAGATGTGTCCCAGTTCTCTGCAGCCTATGCAACCCTGCCTTTGTGTCACGTTAAAGGAATCAGCCAGCCAGGCTCACTACTCTGAGTCAATCACAATGCTGTGAAGTACTGGTGTGACTTGTAATAGTAAGTGGGACAATAAATGCTGGAATGTTGGCCATGTTTGCCATGGAGGCTGAAATGCAGCCTGTATACCAAACATGGAAGTGGGTATTACTGCTCTGGTCATCATGGGTGGTACCTGAGTCATCTTGCCAATATGCACATGAGCCACATCATCTAAGATGCCCCCTACCCACCCTCCCATGCCATGATGACACATAGCATTATCACATCAGTCACTCATCCCTTGGGTATCCATAATAAGTAATTTCAGTTCTCTCATCTGAGCCCACATTCCACATATGGTCTATGAACTACCACTAAGGCCACCACCCCTGTGTTCATGTGTGCGGTCATCACTGAATATTGTAAGTCACAATTAGCCTACTCAATGTCAGCTGCTGTGCAAGCCCACAGCAGACGGATGTACATGGTGTGCTGAAGCCACGCCTATGGGAAGTCTGAATGTGCCCATCTGGGTCTCAAATGCAATCATTTGCAGCAGCAACTGATATACAGTCATTCACTGATGCAGCTCAGCCAGCCTCCATGCACTCATACATGGAAAACATTTGAGAATGACAACAGGCCTCTCCAAACATGACCCACAGACATTGCACATGCCTACACTGCTGACAAACCTCAGCCACCACCCTGGTCTCAAACACAGCCTACACCAGCGTTACTGCAAGTGAAAGTCACACCTGGATACACAACTGTGCATACCACACCTCCACCCTCTGCAAGCCTAACAAACAGCACTACAGGGACACGGCATGGTAGAGCACTGATCTCTAAGAAGCAAGAGGCACCAGCAGATACCTTGGTAAGAACTGTATAAACACCAACACACCTGAAATGTAAAACACATACATGGACCCATTTATACAACAACCTATCCTGCAAAGCCACATACATCACCCTGGCACTACAGACCTGTGATAAGTGTCCAACAAAGTTCACCATAAACAACAACAATTTCACTACAATAACTGTCCCGTACACATGAGATGCCACAGCCAGCACCACCCACACCTCTCACAACACAACAGCCATACTACCATACCCACCGGGACACCAGTCACAGCTCAATGCACACCCTCAAACATGAGATACAGCCACCTGTGGGATCACTACAGCCCTGTCCTCATTATATCAACAACAGCACCAAGATCACCATATTCACAGCCCCAGGTGACATCTCCACCCTCCGGGACCAGGAGCTGTGAGTGTGCTCCAACACAGACTAACAGCACACAGATTTGCTACACTACATGATGCAGGATTCTAAGGAACAATGCTTAACTGGGTCACTCACCCCAGCAAGAGGTTCGAGGATCAGACTGACAACCTTCGCCTTCAAATGCACGTTATTCCAATGCTGAATGCAAGAGGGACCATCTATGTGTCTGACCCTTGACAACATCAACAGGGCTGCCTCAGCACCATTTCTAACCAAATACAGCCTCAACATTGTATCCATTGCTGATGACAGACTACTCAAACTCTCTCACACCTAAGACTACACCAACTAAACACATGAAAAACAGTGAGGAATGCAGTACGTCCCAGTCTGCATCAACCACAGCTGCATGTAATCAAAATCAGAGAATACAGAATTCTGTGTCCTTGGAACAACTCCTTCAGCATGTGAAAACACATGTTGCATCTACCACTCTGATGGTAAGGGGCTGCCACTAACGCTCAAAGAGATACGTCTTGATGAGTCCTCTGAATGGGAGTAGGTCCTGGGTGTGCCGTAGATAGCCTGGGAGTGCAAGGTCTTGGCGGTGAGGTAGGACAGGGAACTGCTGCTGGAGGTTGGTCATACGATGCGGTGGACAGCGGTGAGGGGGAGGCTGGTGGAGCGGACGTGGCGTGTGGGGGTGTAGAAGCTGAGTCTGCTGCACATGTAGGGTGGTCTGGCCTAATGGAGTGCATTGTGTGTCTGGGTGTGGAGCTTGAAGCTGATCCACTTGCTGATGGGGAACCAGTGTAGGTCTCACATGTGGGGGATGATGTTGCTGCGGTGGGGGACGTTGACAATCAATGAGCCGTAAGTGCATTGGATGTGTTGCAGTAGTAGTAGGTCTTTGTCAGGGAATCCTGCCTACAGTGCGTTGCAGTAGTCCAGTCTGCTGGTGCCCAGGGCCTGGTCACAGTTATTTTTGTCTGGGGTGGGGATCCACTTGTGGATCCTGCATAGCATGTGGAGGCAGTTGTAGCATGAGGGGAAGATGGCGTTGACCTGCTCAGACATGGAGAGGGAGGAGTACTGGAAGTATTGTAAGTTGCGTGTATGGTCAGTGAGTGTTGTTGGTGTTCCCAGTGTGGTTGCCCGACAGGAGTTGTCCCAGGCTCAGGGTGTGGGTTCGAGGATGATGACCTGTGTCATCTCCAAGTACAGTTTCACACTGCTGCTCCTCATCCAGTTGGTGAGGGACTTCATTTCCACGTGGAGGTTTGTTCATGGTGTGTGTGGGTCCCTGGTGATGGAGTGCAAAATGCCACATGCACTTCCTACTGTGCTGGAATGTGTCCCCAATACACACCAACTAAACAGACATCAGGACATGCACTCAAGTAGAATGTTGCAAGTGTGCAAGCACTGTCTGCCCATGTGCCATGTTTTTTTGTAAAAATGTTGTATCCATCAAATGATTAATGCCATGTCACTTTTTGTACACATGAGTGATGATGTGTCGCTTGAACTTTGACATGTTGAAACACAGCAAAGTCAAAAAGGGTAGATGACTCTAAATTGTGCATTTGTACACCACATGTCAGACATGATCATAAACATACATCTATTTTTGATTTCAGGCCATGGTACACCTACTCTGGAGCTGGAAGCCATGTTTGAAACGGACAATGAGGGTGGTGAAAGTGTAACAAGTATGGGCCCAGGAATCATCCAGGACATAATACAATCACTACAAACTCCCTCTCCACCCACAAGAAGGCAAAGCATCCCAGTGGGATCTCCGGTTGGCCAACAGGGAAGCACTCCTGTGCCACCTCCCACAACATCTGTGCCTCACCAGTCGCCAAACACACTAAATTCATTTGAACAGCGTGTAGTGGATGTGCAGAGTCAGTTGGCACAGGAGGTGCGTAAGGGCATTGAGAGCATGGCAGGGACCCTAGAGGGAGTGCTCCGGTGCCTAACATCAAATACTGCCAGTGCGGAAACTGGTAGCACCACTGAAGCACCACCACACACTTTGTTTGACGCCATGACTGAAATTTCCGAAGTCATGCAGCAGAGGCACAGACAAATGCCCACCACAAGTGCCAGCTTTGAAGTGGCCAACACTCTGAAGGAAATGCAGGACACCCTCAAACAAATGACAGCCAAACAGGATGAATACCTCACAAAATTGGCTGACTATCAACGAGATGTGAAAGCTGTGCTTGAGAACCATCAAATAATGCTGAATGCATTTATGCGGTACCTGATGGGCATCGAACATGTTGCAGTCCATGAAGTGGCTATGCCTACTGTGTCGACTGCCCCACTGGTCACACCATCAGCTGTGACAAACACATCAGATGAAGATGAATCTGAAGAATTCCCAGTCCTCCGCAGAACAATGCGTTAGAAGCACATATTGTCAGGAGTCGGATTTTCCTTCACGAGCAATTGTTGTCATCACAAACTACATGTTCCACAAACCCTGTGATCTGGGTGGAGTATATAAGGGTGGAACCTTCCGAGAAAGACGTTGGATTATTTTTGTACCTGACCCGGAGGTGGAGTAGGAGGTTCATCTTTGGGAGTGCTTGTTCCTTGTGTTTCCTTGTCTTGGTCCTCTCTGTTCCTACCTGCCGATTTTGCTGGATTCCCCGTTGGCTGAGCCTTATTGCACCGGCTCGTGCGGGGAACATTTCTTTTGTTTCCGTGCTCGGCAAACCTCGGCGGGATTCCCAAGTCCTGGAGGTGTCCTCCGTTGGCTGAGCCTTCTTTCTTCGGCTTGTGCGGAGTAGCTCTGTTGTGGGTTCTCATGTCTTGTGGAACCCGTCCTTCGGACCCAGACCTGTGAGCTCTTCGACCAGGTACTGTACTTACATCTTATAGGGGTGACATAACCCCAACCTTTTACTTTGGTTTGGTCCGTATGCAGAATGGTCCTTGTTAGGATATGGTGAAACCTGATTTCGGACATTCATCTGTTCGGTTATGGTATGTACTATTGAGTACTATTGTCATTTGTAAAGTAGGGAAAAGGTCTACCCTAGCTAAACTCACGGCTGATTGTGTATTTCAGGTGGAGAACCTACACGCTTCATACACATATCCAGGACCAGTTAGTAGGGGAAGAGAATTATCTTCAGGGCCTCTCTTATGTTCGTTACAGGTGTAGGGAATTGATATCTAGAGTATTTCATGTGTACATCCTTTACTTGAAAGAGAGATACGATCATTATTGTTATTTTGTCGTTCCAGATCTCCCTCCCTGCCGTTCCCTTCCTTTCCTCCCTGTTCCCTTCCCCTTTGCCCTCACTTGATCCTTCCTCGACCCAGGCTATCATAGCTTTCTGGGTCCGGTTAGAACAGGAGGTGGCTCCAATTTCATCATCCCGCTGATCCCGAGGACTTGGAGGATAACACATATAGTAGCAGCACAATAAATGAACACTGTCTGGTGCTCAGCATGCCCCAGTAATGTCGAAAAACACATTACTGGTAGGCAAAGGATGAACAAAAAATTATCTGTGGCCTCCCTCCAAGAGGTGAACTCATGATGTTGACATTCCCTTAGCACACAATGAAAAACTACTCACTCATATTTATGTGTGGACTGTGCATGTACATCCTCAACCCTACTGTATGTCTCCCTTCAGTATTAGAGTCCTCTCATACCTTGATACATGCTAAGTTGACACTTACATCAATTTGCTAACTCAACATGCAATGTCCAACTGGAAAGGTTCAGAAAGTGACTAGGAAAGTGTGTACTACAGCATTGCTAATGTGCTACATGACAAATGATGTGATAAGTTAGAGTGACTAACACTACAAGTTTGTACAAGGAGGGGGTGAGTGTTAAAATCAGATCTGCTTGCACACTAACATTAATGTGGGTGTGTCCAAGGTGTATGTATGTGATGATGAAATATCTGACCTACCACATGTATATATGAAAGCAAAACATCAGTACGAGGCTGGCATCAAAGGCACATCCTATGGATTATGTATATAGGGACAATTGTTGTGCAGAGTTTAAGCACATCTGTGAACATACACAACATGCGCAAGACCAGCTGAAGGTAGCCTGGATGTGAAAACCACCCCCACTACAAATGCAGCACTCCATGTATGCAACCTTGTGAGATAATACAACTGTCTGCTCAGGACACCGTGTAAATACCAACCAACAGTCTCATGTTGACACTGCTGAAGCACCTTACCCCGTCAGCTGACAATTACAGCTATGAACACCCAGCTGTATGCCAATGCACAGTGTTGCCTGAGCTGCATCCTCCTACACACATGTCCTGCCCACAGATATGGCATAAAAATGTGTGATGCCAACTACAGCCGCTGGCACTAGTTACGTTGCCTGGGTCACATCTGCAACTGGCATTGCATACGCAATACACAACTTGTACAAGATCAGGCAGACATACGGCCACCAACACCATGGAGGGATGCCTTGCCATCATCTTCAGGAACTGCCTCCAACAGACTAATGCCATTATGACCAAGTCAATCAATCAATCAATCAGTGACACTTATAAAGCGCGCTACATACCCGTAGGGTCTCAAGGCGCTGGGGGCGGGGGGGGGGTGCCGCTACTGCTCGAACAGCCAGGTCTTCAGCTTCTTCCTGAAGGAGAGGTGGTCTTGGGTCAGGCGCAGGTCGGTCGGGAGGGAGTTCCAGGTCTTGGCGGCCAGGTAGGAGAAGGACC
Source organism: Lissotriton vulgaris (assembly GCF_964263255.1). NCBI lineage: Eukaryota > Metazoa > Chordata > Amphibia > Caudata > Salamandridae > Lissotriton > Lissotriton vulgaris. The sequence goes on along the minus strand of NC_141699.1, from coordinate 321,655,140 downwards.
TTCCTCCTGTAGTCGCTCTTCGGATGCGGGGGACGGCGGCGAGGGCGTGGTTGGCTGACCGGAGGTGGCGTTTGGGAGCGTAGAAGTTGACTCGGCTGTTGAGGTAGCTCGGGCCTTGGTCGTGTAGGGCTTTGTGTGCGTGGGTGAGGAGGCGGAATGTGATTCTCTTGTTGACGGGGAGCCAGTGAAGGTCTCTCAGATGTCCGGAGATGTGGCTGGATCGTGGGATGTCGAGGATGAGTCTGGCTGAGGCGTTTTGGATCCGCTGGAGTCTCTTCTGGAGCTTGGCGGTGGTGCCGGCGTAGAGGGCGTTGCCGTAGTCCAGTCGGCTGGTGACGAGGGCCTGGGTGACAGTCTTCCTGGTCTCTGTGGGGATCCACCAGAAGATCTTCCGTAGCATGCGTAGGATGTTGAAGCACGCCGAGGAGACGTTGTTGACTTGCCTGGTCATGGAGAGGGAGGAGTCCAGGATGAAGCCCAGGTTTCGTGCATGGTCTGTCGGTTTGGGTGCGGTGCCCAGGGCGGGAGGCCACCAGGAGTCGTCCCAGGCGGAGGGTGTGGAGCCCAGGATGAGGACCTCCGTCTTGTCCGAGTTCAGTTTCAGGCGAGTGATAGCACAGTCCTGAACATGTCCACTCCTGTATCAAAGTCAACTACAGGACAACTCCATGTTGTACCCTTGCATACAGACATACTTGATGTGCCACAACATTTGGCAACTACAATGCAGATCACAGGCAGCACAACTACCTACAATACGTGGACTATGTACAGCTCAGACACCAGTGTCACTCATTGACCAACTCAGCCTATTCAACCTCACCGCATTCCTACACAACATCACCCACATCAGATATACCCAGGTTGTCATCAACACAAGTCACAAGGTGGAACACACCCGGGCACACATTGTCATCCAAGGTAACTACTGTTTCCTTGGCCATCCCTCACATCCTCCCTGATCCAAGGCCCAATGCATTCTCTCATCATTCTGAAAACATACCATACACATGTCAAGGGCACAGTCCCTGTGCAGACACTGGTGCAACATCAACACAGAGCCCCTTGCCTTAGCACTGATACACACCCCTCCATCCACCATGTGCCACACTAACTCAGATCATTCCCAATCAGAGATGTAGTAGTACATACGCAAATACATGGCTGCAGACTCACTTGACGCACAACATACAACACACCAACAATGTCACCTGTGTATCCACTGACATACAACAAACAATGCTCATGTGCAGGCTGCTGGATTTAGCTTTGAGGCTCAACCAGACCCCAGGAATTGCACTCTGCCTACAGGGATAACATCACAGATAAATGTACAACTCATCTGATCCACACAAATGCAATATCATGAAGGGCACAATCCTCTACACATCATGCCAATCCATGGCAAGCATAAACTCCATACCAAATTAAACAACATGACTGAGCTCAGCCCTCACTCACTTCACGGGAATATCATACACACTTGGTACAGTCTCCTACCACTACATCAGTAAATTGAATGTCAACTTAGATGAACATAAGCAAGCCATACCACAAAACACCTTAGCCCAAGTAAGCCACACTACACAACGTCCTCTGGAGGCCACATGTTTCACACCACAAACACCGTGATGGACATACATTAAGGAGCACCCGCACACACCTGCCCACATCACTTCTTCCACAGGGCTGCATCCCCCATTGCACACGAACAGTGACAGTACATGGCCTCCAACATTGGAACATGCACCTCCACAGTAATTGCAAATGTTAACAAGTAAATGACATTAGCAGTTACACCCCTGCTGAACAAACAGACGTCAAGACCCACAGTAACATCTTTCAGCACACATTAGCAGACAGTCATTAACCAGAGGGTCATCATCCACCCAGTGATGTTCATTGGAACATACAACATCCCCAATCCTGCTCCATGACAATCAGCATCAAGAGGTCCCTCCTACACGCCACAGCAAAATCCACACAATCCTCAAAGTCGGTCACACTGCCAATCCATAGACAATATACATTGCTTCATTTCCAGAAACAATGTTCCACAACACACTAGCTGCCACACTCCACTATGGCATGCGGCAAGTTAATACACCACACTGGATTGTCTCCTCCCTTGCAGACCAGAGCAGATGAATATGCATAACACATTTCACAGTACAACACACAGAGTATTGATGCTGAGTCCCTCAGTGACTGTCCATTAGTACCTTTGTCTACTATGTGTACATGGCCCCACTTGCTGAGAACATCAGTGGACATGGACTCTGCATAGTACCCTATGCCTAATACACCCAGCTCTGCCTCTCCCTCACCAAGGTGCACAACATCACAGGACACAACTAACCACAATGGATGCAAGATGTGCCAACAAGTATGTGCCTCAGCTGGACAAATCTCCATTTGTTGTCAAAAGAGGTCATCACCCTCACAACAACCACTACCACATGGGACTATACCTGGGGGTACCCTGGGCTGGATAAACAGTTCACCACTCATATGTCTAACACAAACTATACATTGTACAGAATACATCCCTCACCCTGTCAGTACGGATAATAGTAGTATCCTCATCATAGTTCTTCACCCTCTGCAAACTGTGCAAGAGCATCAAAATTATTGTCAACTGATGCACTGATTAGACCTGCCACACATCCATCATCATCATCCGGTTCAATGTTAATGCCCTCAATATCAGTATCAAAAATACCCTCCGGACAAAAATGATTAACGTCCAGACAACCGTAGGTAGACGTTCCCAGTGGCTCCCATGATTATACCACTACCGCCAGCACATACAGGATAACTACTGCATCCACACCCATACAGATATACTGAAACTCAAGGAGTTCACACACACACACACACAGTCAGCCACAACCCTGGGCAACCAAACCTCTACCAATTAATCTGCTTCGAGTCCCACAAGACATACGTCTGGAATACAGACCTTGCCATGGTCACATTTCTCTGCATCTACATAGCCAGCTTGTGAACCAGCTTTCTTTTCCACTTTCAGGAAAGACGTGGGTCATAGTGGCCCTGAGCATTGTGAAACACTGCAAACATTGAGCTACAGTCTCAATACCAGGTGGCCCAATTGATGACAGCCATTGTGCCATCTGACCCTCACTTGTTGTGACGTTGTGTGACGCCTAACCCTGCCTAATAGTCATCATCCATCACCAAGGCACATGGTCATGCGATAATGCTGCATGCATCAAATCTGACCCTTACACGCCTTGTTCTGCGTTACAGGCACGTGCAATGGGTGTTGCTGGGTGCCTTGCCAACAACATACATTTGCTTTTCACACTGGCCCAGATGTAATAGGAACATGAAATGGTAAGCTCTGTCCAGAAATACACAGACCCAAGGCAGGCTTGAGGAAGGCTCAAAGTTGAGAATTACGATGAAGTCTACTTGGTCTCACCTTTTTCACACAATGCAGTACATATTGTAAGAGGAAGAGCCCGTTGTGATGATTGATTAACTGAGAGGTGTCCGTTCCTGTACAAGTCTGATGGTCCCCGCAAGGCAGACACACTTGCCTCATTGTGCAAAGGTGACTGCGTTAGCGATGAACAGGACATTGTACAACAGTGATGGTGAGAACAACAGGACTGCGCTGTATCTTGCAGACATGGCACGGTCCTGCCCTCCCTCCTGCAAAAGGGTAGCGCAACCGGAAGGGCTGCTGTGCTCCACTATGGAGAAACTAATTGAAAGAGGTCCCACAATCTTTACACATGATTGTTGTTCACATGGGCTCACCTGAGACGCATTAGCTAAAGTCCCTCAAGGGTGAGTATTGGCCTGTATGAATTAGTGATAGTGTAAGAACAACTGGCTTACAATAGCTAACATGTAATGGTAATCTCAGATATGAGATCATTGTTGACATTCCTTGTCCAGCAAGGATAACGCTCACCCAGAGCTTATTTCACAACTTCATATGCCTACAAGTCAGAGTCATTTTGAAAGAAAAATATGATTTATTTGCAAAAAAAGTTCACACTAAATAAAATCTATGCTAAACTACACTACACTTATCAAAACTTTAATTAAAATCCTACACTAAGCTAATCTAAGGCGCTAACATCTACACTTATCTTGTCTAACTGATCCTATACCTACTTCACACACACTACACAACACACAGATGACCCCCCACCCCCTATTCAACAATCACACATCAGGCACACATACTCTTAATCTAAACACATACTAATTAACCTATCTAACTAAACAAGGATATATATATATTTTTTTTAATTTTTCAAAACATTTAACATACACTATACATCAACCCCCCACCCACTCCTAATAACTTAACACTTATCCTAACACTATTCCTAAGTACTAAAACTATCCTAAAAACTATCTGACTACTTAAACATGTAAACAAGAACAAGGTCCGTAACTTGACAGGTGCAACACCATGTCATCAACAACAACCACAGTTCTTCAATTTCTTTATTCCTGCTCGTCCATTTGAGCAATGGTGGCCTTCATGTCGGCAACCATGGACAGCAGGGTGGCCAGCTGCAGCTGCATGCCCGCAACCTTCAAAGTCAACTCCTTTTGGCCCTTTTCAAAAGTTTCCATTTTGGCCTCTATTTTGTCAATTTTGGCCATCAGGAGCACACCGTCTATATCTGCTTGCGCACAAGCCTGTGTAGGTGGCGCTACTGCAGCTCCACCTGTCATTGTCCCAAGGGCCTGTGCAGTGTTGGTTCCAGATTTTGGATGAGTGCTTGTCACTGGGCTCAGATTAGAGGCATGTCCAGATGTGGAACAACTTGCTGATCCTGCAGATTGACTGTCCATTTGGGGGTCTACATCTACATGCGATCCAGTTGCTGGTCCTGAGTCAATGTGTGACCTTTTCCCCTTTTGCTTCCTGCTCCGCATGTTGCATGGGGAAGTGGGAGTTGGTGATCTCCAGGCTCCTTCAGCACGTAATACCTCATGTCGGCGTCCCATCTGTCTGAATGCACGACCAACATTGCGTATGTGTCTGTATCTTTCTAGAAGGATGCGAAAATGCCTCTCCTCATCTTGTGACATGTTGTCTGTAATGGAGCAATGACATCCACATCAGTCTGCACTTACACATTGACACCTGTACACATGCACATTATGCGATCTTCAGAACATTTTGGCAAGGGCCTATCGTTAACAGGGCATCTATTTCAAAGCATGGGGTCATCATCATCGACTGTCATACACAGGGATGCTAAGTGATATTGCGTAATACCTAAGATGATAATTACTGTAGATGACATGTAAGGCATCAATACATATGAGATGGTACATTCAAATGCATTTGTCCTGGGCATGAACCCAATGCCCCCCATTCACATATGCAAGCTCCTTCTCAACATGATGCAAGAGCATCTGTGTGCAGGCAAGTTTTCTGTAGGCATTGTAATTTGACACTTCATACGCAGATACAAAGCAAGGTATGTGGACCATCAGCCCTGTATGCTGCACAAGGCAACACACATGTGAAAAGCACCATGTAAACAAAACATGGGCACATTAGCATTGTATTGGAAGGAGAAACACAGGTGTGCACTGCAATAGATTTGGGGACTGACTCCTATCATGTAACTCTTGTACATGGGGTGCTGCTTGGGAGTAAATATGTGGTGTGTTTTCACACAAGGCAACACACACTGCACAACACTTCCATGGTAGACGCTTCTTGACAGGGGACAACATATAGACAGCATTAAGGGCTGGTATGTGGATTGACTATGCATGATCATTGATGCAATGGACATTTAAGCACATATACATCATACCATATCAACTACTGATGTCAATAGGGAATTGTGCCGGTGACCCTTTTAGTAGCATAGGTAAGTGCATGATTGTTGTGCTAATTAATGATGGACTTGCAGCACTGTTCCATCCCTCTAACAATGGCAAGTACTGACACACGTGGGGCACAAGGAAACCGAACTTGTAGGAGGAATATCTATGTAGTACTACAATGAGCATGTCTCATGTAGCCATGGTATGAATACACTGACTGTCACGTACCCCAAGGGTCCTTGCTCAGCACAACAGTCTTCGACATCTCCATGAGCACACTTGCCACCATTGCATGCACACACCACCACAACATAATATCCTATGCCAATGACACCCATCTGGTACTGTGCCTCACCCAAGACCCAGCCACAACCAAACACAACCTCCATGAAGGAAAGATAGCCACTGCAGAATGGAAGAAGGTCAGTCAGCAGATACTGTAGACACACAATACAGAGGTTATCATCCTTGGCAAATCAACAAGCGCCAGGGACGCCGCCTATTGGTCCACAACAATGGTCACTGCAACAACACCTACGGACCATACACCCCACTTGGGATTCTTCCAGGTCTACTCACTCACAACTAACAAACAAGTGGACATCATGTCATCCTTCTGATTTTTCACCCTGCGCATGCTCCAATAGATATTCAGGTGGATCACTATGGGAACGTGTGAGACGGTCACCCAGGCCCTCATCAACACCCAACTGTACAAAGGGAATTCCCCATACACAGGAATCAATGCCAGACTTCACTTAGAACTACTACCCATAGTAAAAGCATCGGCACAACTCTTCTACGACATCCGTCACCACTGCAGCATTTCTACAGGCCATAATGACCAACACTGGGTCACCGTCAACCCAAGGATCACGTTGAGGCTCCTCACACACACACACACACACACACACACATACATGACATGGGCCCAGAATGACTCCTCAAGGGGCTCTTGTTCTCTGATCCTACCGGCCACCTCTGCTCCACCAGCCTCCCACTAGCCACCATACCAAGGATTGACTGCTCCACCACTGGAGGTAGATCACCCTCCTACCTGGCCACCAAGACATGAAACACCCTTGGGGCACAACTACGACTGACCAGGACCATCTTACCTTCATTTAATTACTGAAGACCTAACTATTTCATGAGTAGCAGCACACTCCCTCCCTTCAGTGACTTGAGACCCTCACACCTGAGTATGGTGCTCTATGGAGGGCTAGATGTATTGTTTGATTGTGGTCTATTTTTGTGTGATGTATACTTACAGCAGCACAAGAAGTGTTACTGTGTTCCATGCACACTGTAACACCTCATACATGTGACCCTTATATTTGTGTTCATGCATTTCCACATGGTGCCATTGAGTCCTTGACACTTCCATGCACATGTGATGTGTACACATGATGCATGCAAGAATGATGCTTTTGGACTGTCTGCATACATGTCATGCATGAGGAGACATTGTAAGCATACAGACAAAGATAGTAATGATTTCACACTCACCAGTGGCCTTAGGATTCTTGAAGGACTCCACCTCATCCCTTGTGTATGGTGGTGGCCCACCTACAAGTGAAAGACAATATACCAGAATGTCAGCGTATGCAGCATATTTCCACACAGTACAGACATTACATGAGAGTCAGTTGTATCTTCAAGATTGGCTTAAGTGCGTCCCATGAGTCAACGTAAATCAGACAACAGTCTATGGCTAACTGCTTCACATGTGAAGCACACTCTTGCACTGCATGTATTACACACATGTGATCCCTTGTTTGTGGTGTCACATTGAGATGGCATTTGCTAAAAATCTGAACACTTGGTCCATTGAGAAAATATGTTATTGTCATGTAGATGTATGTGATTGTGCTTTTATGGGGGACATTGGTACAATGGTGAATGTGAACATCTGAGTATTCACAGATGTGGCAGCAGATTAATGCCTCACACAACACAAAAACAACTATCCGCCATATGTATTCAAACAATTCTCGATTTTACGTTGCCTTTTTGACAATTAACTCCTCCCCAATACAAATATGGCTTATCAATTGCTTATTCACCATTCACAGATGTACTGGCACCCTTAGATGTGTCAGTGTGTCATCTTCATTGATGGGTGCAATGTGACAAGAACTGCAAGCAACATGCATTTACACACATACACATTGATGTGTGTGCAAATACAACATGTACACGGTATTCACATTACATGCAAATTTCCAGGCCTTGTAGATGTATGCCTATTTCCAATGTGACTAAGCACAAGAGTGGATTACTAATATGATTGATATTGTTGTTTTGGCACAACAAACATGTCACCGGACATCATCCCATCTGTATGATGTATCCTATGTTTGGGTATGCAAACAAACCTTACTCAGCCCATGGTATGCCATCATGTGTGCACATTGTTGCATGAGTGTATTGTCATTATCATGTTGTTTTACATTCTGCACTGCATTTTACATCACAAGTAGTTAGTGTACATCCAGTCATTGTGTCGAATCCAAGTAATGAAATGTGATACTTCCTGCACACAGTCATGTAGGAGGGTTATTGCCATTGCATGTTTTGCACTCAATTGACACTTGTGCATCTTCTTTGCACACAGATGGTACTGTAGCACATTGTGTATTTAGAAAAACACATACAAAGACGTGTGTGGATATAATTAGAACCACTACAGGGTTACTTGTGATGTTGGAAGACATATGCTCCTCTGAGGTGATGTCCCTGTAGATTATCACTCAATGTACAGGGCCTACACTGTTTGATGGAGTGTGGAGCATGAAGTTTGCATCCAAGTAGCTGTTGATGTTATACAATACTTAGTATGTTTAGACCCATTTTCAATAGGATATTGTCACTGCGTGACATATTGTCTCAAGAATCCTTCATGCATACATATGATATACCAGGATGGAACATGTTGTTTCCTTAAGCTAGCATATTTGTGCCTTTCCCTGGCCTTGACCACAAAGTGCTGTCATGCAGTAGGACAATACCTATTGCACCATGATGCAAGGGTGGCTGTGTTGCTTTGAAGAATGTATTTATACCGTATGGGATACCTTCCTGTACGTCAATGGTCAAACTGCATACACATTTGTTGTTGTGTGCTGCACAATGCAGCTGCACACAGGGAAATATGACATACATGGATACATTTAAACTTCACTCCCTGTGGCGCCTCACTTACACCTCCCCAGGGCAGGCATGTGCTTTTTGCGCTGCCTCACACTCGTACATCTCTGGCCTTATCTTCATAGGGCTTGCGCCGCCAGAGCGTAACTTTGACACATGTTAATAAGTGTTGCTGCGGCGGCAGAAGGCCTTCATTACAGAGGCCCCTGGTGCATTGACTAAAGTCCATGGATGTTGGTGTGAAGATGGCAAAGAACACCCATTGCACGCCCTTTTGACACATAACAATGCATTGAAAGTGCTGACCTTTATCATGCATGATTATGCCTTAATGAGCGGCATAGTCCAGCATGGTGAAGATCAATCTTGCTTGTGCGTTACCACTACGTCAGTAGAGGCCATGTGTATCATGCCTTTTGTGAATTGCTAAGTCTGACAATTGCAGGATTTTGCCGTTGGAGCATTTCAAACAGACTACTTCCATGGCTTAGGATGTATGAAACATTTGGCTTTTACGGAATTGCAAAATTTTTCAAAACCTCATTTAGCCATGGCATTTTGGTACTTGCAAATTTGCTATTAGTTAAGTGCTATGGGCCTCATTTATGACTTTTTGCCGTAGGGAAGCGCAGCAGGCCTTCCTGCTGCGCTTCCCTATGGCAAAAGAAAAGGGCAGAAATGCGCCATATCTATTAGATACGGCGCATTCCTGTCCTTTTCCCCTGCGCCGGTGCACAATGTGCTGCCTGCGCCAGCACAGGCACCCTTGCACAATGGTGCAAGGGTGGCTGCGTTGCGGGGAAGATTATTTTTGTACAGGAAGGTAAACCTTTCAGTACAAAAATAAGCACAAGAGCCTTTTCCTCTTTCTATGTGTGCTGCAGAATGCAGCACACATGGAAAAAGGAAATACGAGGAGAAATAATGACATTTCTCCCTGTTGCGCCTCCCTTACGCCTCCCCTGGGGAGGCGTAAGCTTTTGGCACTGCTTCAGAGTTACGATTTCTGGTACATGTGGGGCAGTGTCAAAAGGGCATGGTTGTTGCTGGGAACGCTCCCAGCAACACCCATTGCACGCCCCTTTAACGCAGAACACTGCGTTAAAGGGACTGATATTTATCAGGCAGCAGTACGCCACCAAAACTGGCGTACTGCTGCCTGATAAATACCACGCAGGCTTCTGCGCCACGGAACTTCATGAAAAGTGATTTTTCGATGGCGCAAGGGGCCTCATAAATGATGCCCTATGTATGTATTTTTTTTGTGTATCAAATTATGTTTCAGATTTAGCTAATTGACAACAACCTGTATTTGATGGTAAGTAGCTATTTTAGGGAAATATGCTCCATTGCACATTTTTGAAGGTGCCAGGTGATGCACACACATGGCCATAGTGCATGTATGTGCACCATATGCACACACATCATTTTGATGGGTCCAGCAGGGTTTTTTTGAGAAACACCTGCACCCTTTGGAGAAATCACAATTTGCAAATAGCTAATGGCTGATTTGCTATTACAGTATTTATTGAAAAGTGATTCCTATGTCCCTCCTGGGCCATGGGAATGAATTTTGATTGATCCCTTACTTACAAATTAGACAATGCAAAGTAGCAACTATGGGAGATTATCGAATTCCTACAAAGTAGGGATTTTTCTTTATACATACCATTTTGCGATTAAAAAAAAGCGATTCCATTAGAACCTACATTTATTTGTTGAAAAAGGGTTTGTTGATAGATATGGCCCTATGTCTGACTTTACAGGGGCACAAGGGGATCATCAGTGAGGCCCCTGTGGTTTGACATTTGATTAGCTTTACCTTAGGATACCGTTGTTAATACATGAAATAAATATATATTGACTTACCAATTGTTCCATCAACCTCAATGCCAAGGTGGTCCAGGAGATCCTGCTCACGGTTGATGAGATCTGCCCACCGATGTTTGTACTGTCTCAGGGTCCGGTCCACTCCAAAGATTCTCAACATCTGGTACCGGACCCTCTCCCACCTCAGCTTCCTTTCTTGGGTTGGGTAACCCTGCACTACCCTGCCTCCACTCCCAATCATATTTGGGAGGTAGTGGAGTATCAGCCACAGTAGCCCCCCATACTCCTTCTCACTTAGGTTCCTAGACCTGGGTGGCATTGTGACAAAGCACAAGCCACGCTGTGTGAATGCCACAAACATTTTTTTGCTGGCACAGAAATCCTAATAATACACTATTTCTCCACTTAACAGTACACTACTCCCCCTATTACTAACTATGTAACAACCCCTAAACAGAACAGTAATCCCCCTATGAAAAAAGTATTAAAACCCCTAAACAGACACCCCTTGACACACAAGACACAGTTAGACAATACACAACACTACAGACACTATTTGGACACACTTACCAAGACACACACTGTAAAACAACTGCAGGACAGGACAAAACTCTCAAGCACTTTCCAAACACACTCCTACACCTCTCAGAGACTACAAAGGAGTGAAATAGAAAGTGAAAGTATCATATAACTTCCTGTTTGTGAGCAGGGCAGGCTGGGTACATCATTTCCTGTTGCGATGCGACTCGTTTCCGGCGATGCATCATTTTTTGACATGCGAATATAACCGATTTATGTCGCATCGCTATTTTAAGCATGGATCACTGATAATACATTTTACTTTACGGTGCGACATGTTATCGTGGGAGCGTCATTATTGTGATGCGACCAAATCATTATTATGTTGCATCGTTATTTGAAGCATGGGTGACTGATGCCATATTTTACCATGAAGGTGCGACCAGTTGCAGTAGAAGCGTCACTATTGGCATGCGAATGAAACCTATTTATGTCGCTTTGCTGATTAGACGCATGGTACAGTGATGACATATTTTCCATTACGGTGCGACCTGTTATCCTGGGAGCGTCATTATTGTGATGCGACCAAATCATTATTATGTCGCATCGTTATTTGAAGCATGGGTGACTGATGCCATATTTTACCATGAAGGTAGGACCAGTTGCAGTAGAAGCGTCACTATTGGCATATGACTGAAACCTATTTATGTCGCTTCGCTGATTAGACGCATGGTACAGTGATGACATATTTTCCATTACGATGCGACCTGTTATCCTGGGAGCGTCATTATTGTGATGCGACCAAATCATTATTATGTCGCATCATTATTTGAAGCATGGATGACTGATGCCATATTTTACCATGAAGGTGCGACCAGTTGCAGTAGAAGCGTCACTATTGGCATGCGACTGAAACCTATTTATGTCGCATCGCTGATTGGGCGCATGGTACAGTGATGACATATTTTCCATTATGGTGCGACCTGTTATCCTGGGAGCGTCATTATTGTGATGCGACCAAATCATTATTATGTCGCATCGTTATTTGAAGCATGGGTGACTGATGCCATATTTTACCATGAAGGTGCGACCAGTTGCAGTAGAAGCGTCACTATTGGCATGCGACTGAAACCTATTTATGTTGCATCGCTGATTAGACGCATGGTACAGTGATGACATATTTTCTATTACGGTGCGACCTGTTATCCTGGGAGCGTCATTATTGTGATGCGACCAAATCATTATTATGTCGCATCGTTATTTGAAGCATGGGTGACTGATGCCATATTTTACCATGAAGGTGCGACCAGTTGCAGTAGAAGCGTCACTATTGGCATGCGACTGAAACCTATTTATGTTGCATCGCTGATTAGACGCATGGTACAGTGATGACATATTTTCCATTACGGTGCGACCTGTTATCCTGGGAGCGTCATTATTGTGATGCGACCAAATCATTATTATGTCGCATCGTTATTTGAAGCATGGGTGACTGATGCCATATTTTACCATGAAGGTGCGACCAGTTGCAGTAGAAGCGTCACTATTGGCATGCAACTGAAACCTATTTATGTCGCTTCGCTGATTAGACGCATGGTACAGTGATGACATATTTTCCATTACGGTGCGACCTGTTATCCTGGGAGCGTCAGCATTGTGATGCGACCAAATCATTATTATGTTGCATCGTTATTTGAAGCATGGGTGACTGATGCCATATTTTACCATGAAGGTGCGACCAGTTGCAGTAGAAGCGTCACTATTGGCATGCGAATGAAACCTATTTATGTCGCTTCGCTGATTAGACGCATGGTACAGTGATGACATATTTTCCATTACGGTGCGACCTGTTATCCTGGGAGCGTCAGCATTGTGATGCGACCAAATCATTATTATGTTGCATCGTTATTTGAAGCATGGGTGACTGATGCCATATTTTCCCATGAAGGTGCGACCAGTTGTAGTAGAAGCCTCACTATTGGCATGCGCATTAAACGTAATTATGTTGCATCGTTGATTTGTTGCATGGTACGCTACTTCCTTATTTCCCCTTACGGTGCGAGCAGTTCTCGTCAAAGCCGCATTATTGTCATGTGACCAAATCATTATTACGTGGCATTGTAAATTTGAAGCATGGCTGAGTGATGATATATTTTCTCCTCAAGGTGTGACCAGTTTTACTACATGCGACATTATTGGCATGTGTCACAATCTTCAGTAATGGGGCATTGCATTTTTTTATCTGTCAATGTTGTTGCATATATTAGCTGCTGTTTTTTTGATGGTGGGCAAAAGATGCATGTTTACGCTTAGCATGGAAGTGTCTAAACAGGGACAAACCATGTTACCCTGCAGAAAATGTCTGTTTCTATATTCAGCTGAGTCAGACTAAGACATATATTGACCAAAGTCACTTTTGGGCCTTGTGTTATGTCACTTTTGTGCCTAGAGTCAGCAAAGCATGGGTCAGTTTCAGACTTATGCAGACCTAACGTCTACCATCTCCTTCCTCCCGTCTTTCTCAACATTAATGTAGGACCATGTTACCCGATGTCTATCACACTACATCGAATCCTCCTGTCACATGGCGCCCAATCAAGGCGGCTTCAGACCTGCCCACTCAACAGAGGCAGTTATCTTGCCACTCTTGTACACACTCAGGGGCAACGCGGACGCAGGGTCCCCCCCAAGCCCTCTTACTCCTGGACCTGTCGTCCGCATTCAACACGGTGGACCATAACATCCTTCTCCACCTTGGAAAATGTGCAGGCATCCAGGGAACCACTCTTGAGTGTGTCGAGTCCTTCCTAACTGGAAGAACTGAAATGGTCCGCCTGGGACCCTATAGTGAAACAAATACCCCCACGTCCTGTGGAGTCCCACAGGGCTCCTCCCATTCACCACTCCTGTTCAATCTATACCTTTGGGCGCTGATCCATTCTGTACAGAAATGGGACCTTATTGTGTATTACTACGCTGACGACTTACAGATCATCCTCCCGCTCAATTCACCTCATGCCATCAAGACGTTCCACGCTGTCATGATCCACATCCAATTATGGATGTACCAGTACCTATTGAAGCTTGACCCCGTTAAAACAGAGCTCCTCCTCCCTGGACTCAGTCATGGCCACTGTGGCCCTCAGTTCTGCCCTCAGAGCTAGGTTCCCCCCCAGCCCTGGTAAAATCAGTCAAGGGTCTGGGAGTCATCATTGAGGCTGAACTCTCCCTCAGGGCACAAGTGGGTGCGCTACTTTCTTCCTCTATGTACCAGGTCCGGAAGATCGTTACAGTCAGTCACTTACTCCCTCCCACCGCACTTACCCAAGTGGTGTTCTCACTCGTGCTCTCACGCCTGGACTTCTCTGAGTCCATCAACTACGGTCTCCCACGATCCCTGCCACACCGCCTCCAAGTTGTCCAGATTCAAGCAGCCCGTCTAATTCACATTACACCCAGATGGCAATCAGCCAAATCTCTACTCCACAGTCTTCACTGGCTCACAATAGACCAGAGGGCATCTTTTAAGGTGACCTGTCTCACATTCTAAGCCCTCCACTGGTCCACCTCCACGTTTCTCAATTATCTTATCTGCCCTCACAAACACTCATATCAGCTCACCGTCATCTGGTAGTCACTCCCAATACTAAAACCCAGAATTTTGGTGGTTGCACAATTTGTCATCTGCCTCCTGGGCTTTGGGATCTACTTTCTCTCTCCTTCAAATCCTCCCCTTCCCTTCTGGACTTGTGGTAATCGCTTCAAACACACCTTTTCCCTTCCATGTGCTAACTCTCGGCCACTCACGCTTCCTTCCTCACTCACTCTGTCTTATGGCGCCAGCAAGCCTATGGTCTCTGTGCACTCTATAAATTTCACCTATGAGAAGATTACATCAGATAACGTTACTTTTCTGCTTTGAGTCAGGAATGCATGGCTCAGATTCTGACGTTGTCAGACCTATCGTCACTTATGTGCATGGAGTCAGGAATGCATGGGTCAGATACTGAGGTAGGCAGACCCAACGTCACTTTTGTGTGTTGAATCATGAATGAGGTTATGAAGTATGATACACTAACTTCATTTATGTGCCTACCACATTTGTTTATTTTTGCAAACTTGTGTGAGCACTGAAGGCTACTTTTTGATGGATGGTCAGATTTTGACGCACATCCACTGTGTAACATGTTGATGATTGTAATTTTTGTCATATTACTTATTTACTTTCATCATGACTTTGCAACATACAAGTACTTTGTTGTTATTTTTCCTGCTGTGTGATTTCATTATGTGGGCTCCTCTTCACCAGTGATTTATTAAATTTCTGCACCACAACATATGGATGGTAAATGTTGCTTTTTGACAATTGTGAATTTACAACCTAATTTATGACGTATTTGCGTATAATATTACTGCATGCATTCCTGCGGCACTTCCCTACAGCAAGCAAATAGGGTGGGAAGGTGGTGTGTCTATGACATATGGGAGATTCATGTGCTTTTCATGTGTGCTGACGCGCAATGGCCGGCCTGCCTACCTGCAGTATGTTTGCTGTGTTGCATGGAGGAATACTTTTGTACAGGAAGGGTCACCTTCATACACATGTGCATTCATACCCTGCACACCGAGACACATGCACTATGGTGCCAGGGTACCTGTGTTGGCCAGACACTGGTGAGTTTCCGCATTGCAGGTGAAATTGCAAGGCAGTACAATGTAAATGGATGTGTGGGCTGATGTATGTCTGATGTCAGCCTCCAGACATGAGAGTAAGTGTAATGTATGAACTCCACATATGAGATTGTCATGCAAATTGCAGTGTGAATTATTGTCAAATAATCATGCACAAGGTACATAAGGTTGTATGAAGTATTTTTATTTGTGCAAATACAATTGTAGATGCATGATGCGGATGTTATTAGTGACATTCTTAAAAAAAATTGCGCACTATCTCGGCACGTCTAAGGATGCCTGCTGCTGTGCTTGGATTTACAGGAGCATGCCCATCCTCCTGGTCATCCTGTGGCATTTCTGCATTCAAATCTGGATCATCGTCCCAGGGAACACGTGTGAGAACACAAATATTGTGCAGTATTGCACAGGCCAAAAAAATTTTGCACACTGTCTCTGGTGAATACAGCATGCGTCCACCAGACTTGTCCAGGCGCCGAAACCTGGCCTTGAGCAGACCAAATGTTCTTTCCACAATGTTCCTGGTCCGGCAATGTGCTTGATTGTATGCAACTTCCTGTGGTGTCTGTGGGTTTCCATACGGTGTCATCAACCACGGCTGAATGCCATACCCCTGGTCAGCTGTAATAGAATAAATGAGAAGGTACAATGAAAAGTTTGATATGGTTGTGGTAAAGTAGAGGCCATATGTTGTGGGTAATATTTCATTTGTCAGTGTCCATTGGGCATGGATGTTGCAGAGAACACACCCAGGGACTCACATGCAAGACACCTTTGCAACATAGTTCTGCTGTGCAATGGACACATATTTGGAAGAGACAGGTAGTGTAGGCAAACCACTGATATTAACAGCATATCATTCCATAACATAAATTTATTTCTTAAAGTAGATAAGTATGAAGTCCTCCTATGCATTTTGGCCAGGAGGCCCTTTGTCATGGAGCGTTCATATCCACGCATTGCAAGGACCGTTACTCGGCTGTTCTAAGACCGGTGTTCTGTTATGCTGGTCTTAGAACAGCCAAGTAGCAGTCCTTGCTACGCGTTGATATGAACGCTCCTTGACAAAGGGGCTTGTAGAAATGTATTGTTGCTATGGATTGATATGCTGTTGATATCATCGATAACCCATTAACTTGAATACTTGTGAATTAAAAACAGAACTTGTTTTACAACTTCTTTGAATCATTTTCATGATCATGTACGGAGTGCCTCGCCAAGGGGATGTATTTGCAGTGGTTTGTGTACACTACCTGTCTTGCACTTTTGTTGCTTTGACGGAAGCACCACCCTTGGGAGCACCCTCAGCTGAACAAGATTCTACATACTTCGTTTATTACCGCTGTGCACCACCCACATCCTTTTGTATTTTCACAAATTTGGAAGGACATGCATTGACTCCCTATATGCCTCTACATGACCGTGGGCCTCATTTATGAGGGACTTGCACCACTGGTGCGTGACCTTTTGCCATTTTAGTTTTAACGCACCAGCAGTGCATGACCGTCATTAATTATGGCCCTTCTATTAATGTCTATGTATATGCTATTACATGGGTACTCACAAACTTTATCTCAGGGCCAAATTTACAGTGTGGCTTGTGGCCGAGGGCTGCAGTGGTGGGGCCGGGGTCAGTGGGGGAGTGGGCAGGGCTAGAGCCACAAATACAAACTGACCATGAGGTTGGACACAGGCCGCAGCAGCAGACGCCTTTGTCTACTGAGCGACCAGACCTGGCATACACATCTCTCACACTCACTCTCTCACACTCACTCACTCACTCACTCACTCACTCACTCACTCACTCACTCACTCACTCAGTCTGTCTGTTTCCCTTCCTCTCTCTCCCTCTTTCTGTCTGTCTCCCTCCCTCTCTCTCCCTCTGTATGTCTCCCTCCCTCTCTCTCCCTCTGTGTCCCTCTGTCTGTCTGTCTCCCTCCCTCTCTCTCCCTCTCTCCCACTCTGTCTGTCTGTCTCCCTCCCTCCTCTCTCTCCATCTGTCTCACTCTGTCTGTCTCTCTCCCTCCCTCTCTCGCCCTCTGTGTCTCTCCCTCTGTCTCCCTCCCTCTCTGTCACTCTCCCTCTCTGTCTCTCTCTGTCTCCTTCCCTTTCTGTCTCCCTGCCTCTATGTCTCTCTCTGTCTCCTCCTCTCTGTCTACTTCTCTCTGTCTGTCCCTGTCTGTGTCTGGGCCTGTCTGTGTCTGGCCCTGTCTCTGTCCGGCCCTCCTCCCCCTCCCTCTGTCTCTCTGTCCTTGTGTCTATCTCTGTCTGTCTCTGCCGCTATCTGTCTATGTATGTCTGTTTCTGCACCCATCTGTCTCTGCCCCCATCTGTCTCTGCCCCCATCTGTCTCTGCCCCCATCTGTCTCTGCCCCATATGTCTCTGCCCCATATGTCTCTGCCACCATGTGTCTCTGCCCCCATGTGTCTCTGCCCCTATCTGTCTCTGCCTCTGCCAGTCTGTCCCTGTCTCTGCCTTTCTCTGGCCCTGCCCCTATCTGTCTCTCACACTATCTGTCTCTGACACTCTGCCCCTATCTGCCCCTCCCTCTATCTGCCTCTGCCGCTATCTGTCTCTGACACTCTGCCCCTGTCTGCCCCTGCCCCTGTCTGCCCCTGCCCCTGTCTGCCCCTGCCCCTGTCTGTCTCTGCCCCTTCTGTCTCTGCCCCTTCTGTCTCTCGGGTAGTGCACACATACTGTGTCTACACGTCCCCGTCACCAGCCCAGAGACAGCCTCCCCCCCTGTAATGTAAAAGCCAGCTAGTTTTCTTTCAGAATTTGCTGCTTTGTAGGGTCTGTGTCCCACCACTTGTCCCATCATGGCACCCCCAGCAGTCAGACCAAAGCCCCCTTGGCGCCAGTCAGTGGAGTATTTCACGGGTCTTTGAAAGACCATTTAATTGTTAATGAGGCCTTGTTGAATTTGATCTCTTCTTAGCGCCCCTGCATCTCCACCCTATGCCTGAAATCACCCGGACCCCATAAATCAACAACCGGTGGTGTTTGCAGACACTTTGGAAAAAATTTAAATTTAACAGAGGTACATGTCTGCAAGGTCCACGGGCCGCACAGGAAGGCTTGCCGGGCCGCAGAGGAAGGCTTGCCGGGCCGCTGACGGCCCGCGGGCCGTACTATGGGTACCTGTGTGCTAGTACAACATTATTACATCCAGAACCTCATTTATGCGTCATTACAGCAATATTAGCAGTATGGTAGCATGGATGGTGCATTGTATCATACTCTTTTGCTTACCTACAAGTAGTCCATTTCCATACTGGCCATTCTTGAAGCGATCATTTATGATGCAGTTCCTGAAGATGAACTCATCATGTACACTGCCAGGGTATTTTGCCAGCACATTAGTAAATAGTCCACGGTGATCCACGATGGCCTGTACATTAATTGAATAAGTGTGTTTCCGATTGATGTACAAATGTGCAGTTGCTGCCGGAGGTACTAATTGCACATGCGTACAGTCCATGGCACCCAGAACATGGGGTAAGCCTGCTATGGCATAGAATCCTTGCTTTATCTCCATCTGCTCTTGTGCATTGTTGGGAAAACGGAGGTAGCTGGGTGTGAGATGGATGATGGCATCCAGGACAGTTGGCAGGAATGATGAAAAAGCTGGCTGGGATATTCCTGCCAGTTTGGCGACTGTTGTCTGAAAGGAGCCCGACGCTAGCATGTGCAACACAGCCAGGAGCTTTGCCTGTGGCGGTATGTTTGTAGGCCTGTTGCTTCCTACCTCTAGCCTTGGTCCAATGAGTCCCAGTAGATGTTCAATGGTCTCCTTCTTCAGGCGGAATAGAGTTATGACCTCCTCATCCCTGATGCCTCTCAGGACGCTCCTTAGACGGAATAACCACTCCTTTCTGCGGCGTTGCCTTGGGGGTGGGGGTGGATTTTGTGGTGCAGGGGGTTGTGGTGGTATTCCTGCAGCTAGTTGTCTCCGTCTGGCAGCTACTCTCAGCATTACGACCTCCATGGTGTGGGTATGGTTGCAGCAAAGTTCAATGGCCTCCTCTCCTCTCTCCTCTCCTCTCGCTATGTGCCGATGCGTCATTTCCTGTGCGTCCGTTTTGTAGGCGCACCAATTCCGACGCATCCGCAACGCTGCGCCATTTCCGTCGCGGATGCGCCAAAAGCGGGAAAGTTAGTAAATGCGGATGCGTCATTTTTGCGCAAGTTTTTCCGCGGTAACGCCCACATTGCATATATTAATATTTGCGCGTCGCAGGGCATTCTGACGCAGTGGGTTTTTTAGCGCAGTGAGGTAAAAGTGACGCATCGCCGGAGATGCGTCACTTCATTAATATGGCGCATGCGGTGCGCCGAAGATGCGTCATTATTTTTGACGCATCTTCGGCGCAAGCTCTTCATAAATAAGGGCCCGGATCTTTACTGTGAACCTGCTTGAAGAAGAATCTCCAAGGGCTTGTGTGTGCTGTCCTCTCAGGGACACAAATACTTTACCCCCAGCTCCTTTGAACTCTATTGCCAAGAGTTCCGACCTCCCAGGAGTTACCTGCTCCAGTTTTAGACCTCTGGAGTTTGTTCCTGTTGTTGGGAGCCGGAAGCATCTTGAAAGAAGCAAGAAAACCTGTTTATTATGCTGTCAGCTACGCCGCGATCTGCACCGAGGCAAGGGGCACTGTTCTTGAAGTGCAGGACGTGCCACCAGGCCTGCACCATGGCTTTGACACCCTTCAACACCTGCCAACGCCTTCAGTGATCGGCATTTTCCAATGCCAGTGCTCACACCAACTTTGTCATCGCCAGCGCCTGCATCCTGTTATCAGATTACCCATAACCGATGAGGGTAACTCCACAAACTTGCTGACTTTGCACTGTCACTGGAGCTGAAGCCTCACCACCGAAGCGACCGACTTCCCGTGTTCTGAATTCGACACCTGGACACAAGGGCCTCCCCTGTGGCAGCCAAGGAGACCTCGGTTTGGATGCCTCACCTCCAAGATGCCATGCATAATCATAGACTTCATTTTCCAAAGGTACTGTTTGTTTGGGGGTCCATGTGACTCAATGCCCAATGCCGCCCCCCTCGCGTTCAGTGCCGTACATTGGATTTATTGCTATCCCAACGTTACGATAGCCCCAGGCTGAGCAATTTGTTTTCTACAAGCTTTAATTTGGAAATAACTGGTTTTAAGTGCTAGTTTACTACCTGTATGTTGAATTTTTGTCGTTTTGGTCATATTGAGTTTAGATTAAGATACTTTATTTTTCTAAACAGGTGTGATGTCCATTTGTGGTTATATCCCTTTAGTAATATGTGTTTTGAGTACAAATACTTTACAAATTGCCTTTGGGATAAGCCTGTCTACTCGTGCTAAGCTACCAAGAGGGTGAGCAGGGGTTATCGAACGTGTGTATCCCCCTTACCCTGACTGGAAGCAAGGGTCCCTCCTTGGACAAAGATGAATACCACTGCCAATTAGAGATCCCAATTTCTAACAAGATGCTAGTCAAGGTAAGGAGATACTTAATATCAACTTTCTATGTGTCCTTTTTTAAATATCATGCACACTTGCCTTATGGGCCAGAAGGCCTACTTAAGGGTGACATAATCTTTTTTTTTTAAAAGGCTTAGAACTGTCAAAAGAGCTTATTTTTTCTGGTCAAGTTACATTTTTTAAATGAACAATGACGGGTTACAGTGGTAGGCCAAAGCCATGTTTAAACTGTCACTGTAGTGGATGGCACAATAGGTGCTACACTGCACCGGTGACATTAAACTCCATGCCCTTGGTACACTTTGTATGATATATCAGGGGCTGACAGGCAAGTTAAACATGTTAATTTGGAGAATAACCAATTTTGACATGTTTTAGGAGTCAGAGCACATGCACTGGGGTCTGGTTAGCAGTATCTGCCCAAAACAAAAAGGGGTGACAACATAAAAAGAGATACTTTTCTACAGCAAACAAAAAAGTTTACCTAGATGAATTATTTACTCAATATGTATCTATTGATATTTCTGTAAATCCCACTACAGCATAGCTAGTACATGGTTAATTAAAATATAGCACTTAATTTCCAAGATCAGGGAGTGGCATGCCTACATTAAATTTGTTTCATTACAAAACACGCCAACCATCGCTATTCAGTTAGCTTCACCTTGCCTCAAGTCAAAATGTGCACTGCAGTTTAAATTTCATCACAAGACTGGAGGCTACCATTAGGCGTATTTCTTTTAATGTAACTCCAAGCAGTCACTTGAAAGCATTACATCACAAAGTGAATACATTCTAGAACAGAATCTTCAGTCAATACAATAACCATGAGCACAGAACAGTCTGCCTCTTTTAAATGAGGCTCCAAGCAAATAAATTACATTTTTACTACTCTCTTTACTCTTACTAATCTTGCTTGCTTTTTCAATACTAACTTTCAATAGCTTGTTTAAGCTCTTTTATATCCTCAAGAGACTCCCCCCTTTCCATTCACTCATTATTCACAACTGATCTCCAATTTACGGAGATTTTGTTAGCAGACCTGATGATGAAGCATGTCACAGACATTTGTGAGTGAGTGAGGGCATTTTTTCAAAACGTATACATGTGTCATAGCCTTTTCCTTCATCTTTATTGGGTTTAGTCCTCCCCACCCCTTTATGTGTTTACATCTTAAATGTTCTTGTGGTATCCTGGTTTGGATACCATGTGCCTTTCTCTTTAATCTGTCTCGCTACTTAGCCTATCTGGGTGAATGGTGGAATGTTTTTTTTTTTTTTTTTAACATCATTTTTATTGCATCACCAATATAATTGTACAGACATTAGATCCAAAATCATAAATCCACCTAAAACAAGAAATGACATTATCTATTGTTCTCCATTCCGGGGGGCCCGCTTCCTCTTTAGGCGCAGCTCGGCCTCCGTCCATTAGTAGTCCTTGTAATACCTTACATTGTCTGACACTAGTAGTACCAAGAAAAATGCTGGGTTGCTTTTGTGATTTTCACCCCTCCCCCACCCCATAATTTCGATCCCCAACAGCCCGCCAATTCCAGCTTCCTTCCCCCCCCGTGGTCGCGCTGTGCTAAATCACTGCCGAAAGAACGTCTGTTGTGGCGTAGGAAGTACATACTTTCACTAAGGTGTGTCCCCCGGTAAGGTGACAGGGTTAGCCGTGTCCAGTTCCTCCACGTCCTCCCGCTCCTCGTCAGCTGTTTCTCTGAGCGCCTGCACCATCATTTCCCACGCAGTCGCCCTCTCCATAGCCTTCTCATCATTCGTTCTCCAGGCCACCTGGTACCTCAAGGTGCTCTCACACGCCGCCCACCGCAGGCATTCCCCATACCATCTTTTATAAGTGGGCCCTGTTCTCGATTTCCAATTTCTCCTTATCTCCCGCTTAGCCAGAATTAGCCCTAAGTCTATAAATTTGCTGGTAGTCTTATTTCTAGGCGTGTGTGGAAACCAATGGAGGACCCCCACTGCTTTCGTGTACTGAATGTCCCTGTCTGTTGCACTGTTGAGGGTCCTCCCAATTTCCTGCCAGTAGTCCCCCAGGGATGGGCAGTCCCACAACATGTGACCCATGTCTGCCCCAACCGTATTGCACCTGGGGCAAGCAGCTTGTTCCACCCCAAAATACTGTCGTATTTTCCCCGGCGTGAGGTATGCCCTGTGAATGATGTAAAAATGGATTAACTGAAACCTGGCGTTTCTCGAGCTTTTCCGTACCCGCCTCAGCAACTGGCTCCAGGTCGTATCAGGGATCTCCAATTGGAGGTCCAGCTCCCATTTGGCCTTCAGAGCCGCTAGAGGCTGCAGGGTCTCCCGCAGCATCCTGGAGTACAAGCAGGTGACGGCCTTAAAGGTCCCTGCTGCCATCATCGTGTATTGACATGCCATAGAGGCGCCCGGTTCCTGCAGTTCTTCCCCCCAGTGAGCCTGCATGGCGCCCGTGACAGCCGCGTGCAACAAGTAGTCGCCCCTCGGTAGGTCGAACCGCTCCTGCAATTCCTGAAACGGCAGCAGTGCCCCATCCTCATATAAGTCGCCCAGCATGTGTATCCCCGCCTCCTCCCACCCCTGCAAGCGCGACCAGTCCCCTCCGTGAGGGAGGGCCGTAACCATCCCCAATGGGATTTCAGGAGCGTACATAAGGCGGACCCCCGCTCGCTTACGTGCCCGGTTCCAGCAGAGTCGGAACGTCTGCTCCTCAACCGTCAGGTCCCCAACCAGGAGCTTCTGGTGCAGTGTGATGTATGCCAGCACGTGTCGTGGGGTACCTTCTGCTCTCGCTTCCTCAGGGCCTCTATACACTCTTGCGACCTCCTGGGTGAAGATCTGCAGCTGCGCCGCCAGATAATACCCTTCAAAATCAGGCACCGCCAAACCTCCTTCAGCCTTGGGGCGTAGCAGAGTGTCTAGCGCTATGCGCCTCCTCCCCGTGCCCCATAAGAACGCTATGACCAGAGATCTCAGGCGCCGAAAAATAGAGCTCGGGATCCACACCGGGAGCGTCCTAAAATAATACAACAGCCTGGGTAGGGCCACCATCTTAAGCAGGGACATCCGACCAGCCAGGGATAGCGGCAGTGTAGACCAGAAATCCATGCTCCCACGCAGAGCATTAATACAACGGGTGATGTTACCTTCCAGCAGATCCGCCGGAGTGTGATAGATATAAACTCCCAGATAATGCAGACAGCGCGGTTCCCAACGGAGTTCCTGCGCCGTGAGTGGGCACGGTTCTCCTGATCGAAGGGGGAATAAGCAGGACTTAGGCCAGTTGACCCTCAGGCCTGATAACCGGCCGAATCGCTCCAACAGCCGTCTCGCCCCCGAAAGCTCTGGGCCCGCGTTAGCCAAAAACATCAGCAGATCATCTGCGTATAAAGAAATGAGATGTGGCCTGCCCCTATACGATAATCCGGCATAGTGGCGGCCCGACCTGGCCTCCACAGCGAAGGGTTCCATCGCCAGGGCAAACAAGAGAGGAGATAGGGAGCACCCCTGCCTAGTGCCTCGCCGGACAGGGTATTGCCTCGAGATCAGAGTGCCCACCCGGACTCTCGCAACCGCGTCAGTGTACAGGACCTTGGTCCAGTTTATGTATCCGTCCCCCAGCCCGAAGCGCCGCATCACCTCATACAAGTACCCCCATTCAAGACTGTCGAAGGCCTTCTCTATGTCAATAGAGAGAACAAATGGAGAGACGGCGCCCGGCCAGTCTGCCCCCATCAATCTCGTAAGCCTTCGGATATTGTGGGCGGTGTTGCGCGTCGGGATAAAGCCGCACTGGTCCTTATTAACAAGGCCAGTCATGTGCACTAGCAGCCTGTTGGCAAGAATTTTACTCAGGATCTTGTAGTCCGTTGTCAACATGGACAACGGATGGTAGGAGGATAGAGCCGCCCCCTCTCTGCCCGGTTTTAAGAGCGGGATCATGATGGCTTCACACATGGAGCCCGGGAGCCGACCCCTCGATTGTGCCTCGTTGTAGACTTCTCGCAGCCGGGGAGCAAGGTACTCCAGGTATTTACTATAAAACTCGATCGAGAGTCCGTCGAGACCCGGGGTCTTATTTCTGGCCATTTGTTTTACTGCACACCCTATCTCCCCGATCGTAATGGGCCGACCCAGCTCCTCTGCCTCTGTGTCTTCCACCCTCGGCAATTGTAGACCGTCCAAGAAATCGCCCAGCTCATCCATCCCCCCTGTTTCTCCACTCTCATAGAGACTCTCATAATACGCCCGAAACGTATTCAGTATCCCGGGTTGGGTATGGCAGGGCTCCTCCCCTGTCTCCTGGATCATCATGATCGGCATACCCCTCCTGACTGGGTTAGCAAGCCACGCCAGCATAGACCCCGCCTTATCGCCTTCCGTATGCGCCCTCGTCATGTACGCTTTATGATCAAAGCTGCGCAGCCGTTCCAGTTCCACTGCCAGCCCCTCCCTGGCTCCACTAAGCCCCTCCTGCAACTCAGGGTGATTCGGGCGACCCTTCTCCAGTTCCCTCAACCGCGTCTCAGCCTTATCCAAATCATCCATCAGAGTCTTGCGAGCCCCAGCCGTGTGTCCAATACAGTGCCCTCGCACCACCACCTTAAACGCATCCCACTCCACCGCCCTCGTGGAGGCCGAGCCACTGTTCTCCTCAAAATAACACTCTATACAGTCTCCAAGGGCCTCCCTGAACAACAAGTCATCCAGGGTATCGGGTTGCAGGCGCCATGTTGGTACGCAATTAACGGCCACCATCCAGTTCAGGGATAACAACAAAGGGTTGTGGTCCGACATCGTCCGGGCCAAATATTCCGCCCCCCCCCACCGCAGAAAGTACATATGATGAACACAAAAACGCGTCCAGTCTAACATGTAGATCATGCAACTGCGAGTGAAAGGAGTAGTCCCTAGTAGTGGGGTGTAACGCCCTCCATGCATCCGTGAGGGCCCAACTCTCCTGCCACTCCCGCCGGCGCTTGGCCACCCTATGCACTGGGGACGCGCGCATTGGGGGATGGGACCTATCCAAAACCACATCCTCCACCGAATTGAAATCCCCCCCCAGGAGCACCGGCCCCGCCAAATAGCCCGCCAGTTTACCCGACAGTACGGACAAAAATGCGGGCAGATCCACATTGGGAGCGTACACACTGCAGAGAGACACTACCCTGCCTCTTAGCCTCCCCTCCACCGCCACATATCTGCCCTCAGGGTCCACCAATGTTTTAGTAACCTGGAAGGGAACCCCTGCTCGTATCCAAATTAGCGCCCCCCTTGCAAAAGCTGAGAACGTCGTATTGAACAACTGTCCTCTCCATCGCCTCTGTAGCGCAATCCCTTCCTGCTTATTAAGATGTGTTTCTTGCAGGAACGCTATGTGCACCCCCCTACGCTTGAGGTATGCCTGAACTTTATGCCTACATGTCATGGACTGCATACCCCGCACATTCCAGGACACACATTTCAATGCCCCGGTACTAGCCATTCCCCTTCGCCCATTCAGACCGAACAATAGAAATCATTGACCTTGCACGCTCCTCGACCACGGACTGACCCCCCCACCCTCTCCAAACAGGAAACCAAACCCCTCCACCAACAACAACACCCAGAGCAACCACAACTGCTCTCAATTCCCACCCCCCCAGGACAGGCCCCCCCGCAATTGGAAGTACCCCCATCCAAACCAACACTCCCAACCACCCCTCAAAGAAAGGCAGTAATGTTCGCAGTCTCCACTGCGATGACCTTAAGGGCCAGTAGGGCGCGGCTCGATGCGAAAGGTTCGTGAAAGCAAATCAGTCCCGCATACTCCACCCCACAATCCCCACATCATAGCGCCCCGAAACCTCATATAACAGTGTGCCGCTGCCTCGGGCCCAACGCACCGGTGTCCAACCAGCGAGTCCGCTCCACTAGTCCAAGTTAACACGCCTCAAGGATCTCCTCCGAAGTCTGCGGCGTCACGATAGGGCCTCGGGCTCCACCAAATTCCGAAAGTCCCGTCTCCGAGCCCGTGCCCGGGTCCTCCGATTCCGTACCCTTTCCGGACTGGCTCCTGGTATTTTTGGATAAGTTCGCCACTGCCTGTAGGGCCGCCAGCCTCTCCGTCTCCGTCTGCGACACCGAAGGCCTGCCGGTCCTCCTGCGGTTCTTCCTGATCCGTTGAGATTTCCTGATCGGTTGTGCCACCTTAGCCTCCTCCTCCCTGGCCTTGGCGCCATCTGTTCCCGCTTTGTAAGTGTCCCACCAGGCCCAGGCGTCCGCCGAGGACGTAAAGAAGAGTGTCTGTTCATCCACCACCACTCTCAGCTTCGCCGGGAAGAGCAGGGAGTACTTGATGCCTTCATCTCGGAGCTCCCGCTTAAGGGACAAGAAATTAGCCCTGAGCCTCTGCGTCTCAAACGTATAGTCTGGGAACATAGTGACCCTGTTGTTGTCCACTTGAAAGGGTCCTGCCTCCCTGGCTCTCTGCAATAACCAGTCTCTGTCCCTATAATGGAGCAACTTGAACACCACTGGGCGAGGCGGGAGGCCCGGGGCCGGCGGACGCACCGGAACCCTATGTGCTCGCTCAAGGGAGAAGAAGGGGGACAATCCCTCTGGTGCCACCTCAGTTCGTAACCAGTTGTCGAGATAGCCCACCATATCGTCTCCCTCGATTTTTTCCGGCAGGCCTACGAGGCGTACGTTGTTGCGGCTATTCCGGTTTTCCGCGTCCTCGGCCCTCCGTTCCAGCACCTTCAATCGATCCATCACATCCGCCATCTGCGCCTTCACCGCTGCATGGGCCGGGGCCAATTCCTGAACCGTGATTTCCACGGACTTCACCCTGTCCTTGAGCTTATCGTGGTCAGCTTTCAGGAGTCCCAAGCCCGTCGCCACCTGGGCTATGTCCTGCTGCAAGGCGTCCTTTGTGGTGGCGATGGCCTCCAGGATACGGTCCTGCATACGCTGCAGCGCCGACTGGTCTCGATCCGCTCCTTCTGTGGCTTCGGTGTCGGTCGCACCATCCCCCTTCCCTTTCGGCTTCCCCATCTGGGCTGGCACGAGTGGTGGCCTCCAAAGCTGCCTCTGCACCCGCTCCGCACTTCGCAGGGCCTCGCCCCTGGGAAAGTCCCCCTGTAACAGTAGTGGGAAAGGCCCGCTGTGTTCCACTCCTTGAGCA
This sequence comes from Lissotriton vulgaris, assembly GCF_964263255.1. Taxonomy (NCBI): domain Eukaryota; kingdom Metazoa; phylum Chordata; class Amphibia; order Caudata; family Salamandridae; genus Lissotriton; species Lissotriton vulgaris. The sequence continues at coordinate 321,626,466 of NC_141699.1, read as the reverse complement.
CCACTCTAGACTCTGGGGCCAAAGCCGCCCCTCGGGATCAGGGTTTCCGACAGACCGTTGAGCCGTCTGGCGCCAGTCGTACTCAAAGAGCCGGGGTCATCGTCACTGGGTTGTCGCCACGTTGTCGCCGCCACCACCAAGGGTCCGGATCTCATCCACAGCCGGCGGCGCGCGAAAGGTCAGCTCCAGAACCCCGAGAGGGATCAGATGCGTCCGCCTACGCCTCTTATCGGAGAAGAGTAGCAGCCTTTAAAGTGGCTCCGGGCCTGCGACTCCGTCGTCTCCGTGCCTCATGCCACCGCCGCCATCTTAGCTCGATGACTTCACGCCTGAGTCCAACTTTCAGAATCGAATACCGGGCTGGGAACGGTCTCGAGTCGACCGCCGTCGGCACCGGACCCTCCGTGGCACCTTCCAATATCGGATTATATCTGTTTCGTCGGGGTCCGACCAGATATTCAGGATATTTTTCAGGATCGGGCGCGGAGCTCCGGGCTCACGCTGCCTACCTCCTCGGCATCCAAGCCACGCCCCGTGAATGGTGGAATGTTGAGTGTGTGAGGTAATATGGAATGTGTGGCGTGCCTGGTGGATGGATGACAGTTGGAAGAGAGGGCTGAGTAGCAACAGAGCTGCTCCTGGTGGGGCTTAGGAGAGACTTGAGTATACTTATATGATCCCTAGATGATACTTGAATGATTACATGATTTAACCTGAAATCCATCAATAAATCATCATCTATCAATACTACTCGACTACAGATCATATTATTACATTTGGCGACATGTGGACTACCTACACAGCTTGCAACTTCAAGGATCTCCATGAAACTTCATGATCAAGATTTTCAAGTAAGGAAAAAGAATTTCTTAAAACTATTCAAAGTTTACTGGCACCCCATCCATCCAACAAAGCCGCACCAGTGACCTTCCACCGGTCGCCCTCCAAATTGGATGTGCCAGTCTATTCCTGCATACAACTTAAGTGTGCCAGTCCCTGTACAACGCTTCTTCCTGCCATCTCCTACTTATTATTGTGAGCATTGCTTGGTTAATACTGAAGAGCGTCAGGGACTACTGTGCTGGTAAGAGACATTAATCTTTGTTCAGCATTCTTTTAAAAAAAGAAGGATGAAAGAGTAAATAGACTTATTTGATTCTATCACGACATTTAAAAACCTCTGTGAGTCATGTTTAACTTCTTTTATTTAAAATAAAAAGGAAAAGAAGAATTGTAAGAAAATACTGTAATTCTAAAACATCGTTAATGTTATCAGCGCTGGATGTATAGAACATTGTCATTGTAATCTGCGCAGGAAGAGTGAAGATTTTATTTTGAAACTGACTAACGTGATAACATGTGTAATCTATTTTGTCTAAATGAGCAAGTCAGGGCAGAGGGGAGGCAGCCGTATGTCATTTAAGAGATTTATTTATTTGCACTGAAAGCGACGAACAGTGAAAATAAAAGCATGGAAATGTTTAAACCACAAATGAAGTAGAAATGGTAATGTGATCTGCCGGTTATTCACGCACAAGAGACAGTGTGATTAAATGTTGATTTACATGCTGTTTAAGTATAAACACAGCATGAGTGGCAAAGCACTTGAGAGGCGCGAGGTGGAGCAGTCCTGTTGAGAATTCAAAAGATAACAGGCAGCGCGTGTGTAATTAATCTCCTGAGAGTGTTAAAAGTAAACACAATCTGATACATACAATGGACGGGCCATGTATTCGGACATTGGCAGTTGGTCCGCCGCTTTTCCTTTCAAAACACTGCATGCGGCTCGTGCGAGCAGCCTCACCTTCTCGTCATTGTCCTTTCGTCAGTCCTCCGACGGTGTCCGAAGTTTTAGTGACTTCTTCTTCATGGCAAGTCTGTGGGCTGATTCACGGCGTTTGGGGACGTTTACGCACCTTGAACCTCCCGGCATCTTCCACGTTGACGTACCACCATTTTAGTTTGGCATTATATCGCCATCTCATGTGCAGCAAACATTCTTTTGCCGTTTCATTTCAGATTGTCTTTTCAGCGATAGGCACGCTTTGTTATGGATTTGCCTATTGTTTATCGGTGTTTTCTGCAGCGATGGGCACGCTTTCATTGCTTTTCCAGCCAAGTATTCCACGGACCTCCGGTGTGCCTACACATAGATTTACTCAAAGACTTTGCAGCAGGTACTGATTTTCTTTTGTTTCTTCGTCCTGCTCGGTGCACCATTAGGACATAGTGCACCCAATTCTTCAGTGAAGCGCACGTTAGTTTATATTTAATTAAATATAGCGCATCTTTCTTCAGCGATGCGCACGCTAAATGTTCTTATTTCAGTCAGACTTTTTAAAAAAGTCACCAATGGGCACACTAGAATTTTCAGCCTTCATGGCAGAATGTCCTGCATAGGTTTCTTTGAATTGAGTTTTCCTCATTTAGTAAATGTTCTCATTTATGGTTTAATTACACCTCATTTTAAAACCTACATTTTCGCTCAAGGATATAAGTCTACCTTCTATTTATGATCAGATCTTCATTCTGACGACGGTGTCCACTTTATTTATTTTAGTTTGTTGTTTTATGGAAGTCTGTATTTAGACTTTATCATGTATAATTCAACAATTTTGCAAGATTCTACATATTTGTACTTTTCCAATTCAAGTGTGGCATTCTGAAAGCAATTGGCATTCTAAAGTTAATTTGCTAATTTAGTATGTTATTTTCACAAGTTTTAAAAATAGCATTCTAAAGGTAATTTGCTATTTTATATGTTCAAGTGCTAGCCAGTGTTCCACTGTAGTTTATTTTCATGTGTTTAAAGAATAGCATACTATAGGTAATTTACAATTTTAGTGGGTTGTCTACATAAGTTTTAAATGTAGCATACTAAAGTTAATTTGCTATTCTAGAGGGTTTTAAATGTAGCATACTAAAGTTAATTTGCTATTCTAGAAGGTTATAAATGTAGCATAACATATTCTAGAAGATTATTACATGAATTTTAAAAATAGCATACTAAAGTTAATTTGCTATTTTGCATAGTAAGTTCAATACTATACACATATGTATTGTTTATAGTTAAATGCTACACGTTAGCATATGTACTCATGACTGTCACAAATTTGTTCATACAAATATATTTAATTCTGTTCTATGCACGTGACTCTCATCTATTTCATCTACATATTCCTATTTAGTGTATGTTGTGCACACGTCACTTTATAGGAATTATAATTTGATTAAGAACTTTTTGGTGATTTTCTTTTTTGCGTATTTTAATTGTGACTTCTCTGTTTCTTTCACTTTGCTGGTTGGCCAACTAGCATGTTGTGTGGGTGACGGTGAATCCTTTTCCTTTCATTTTGTGAAGTTCAATGCGAAAATATGTATTATCAATCTATTCCTGTTTTACGTGTAAAGGGGGAAGGGATGGTCGCATTGTATACTTTTATGTTTTATGATAGTTAAGTTTTACAATGCAAGTTTAATTGTAAAATGACCATTCTCATTTTTACACTGTTCTTTTGTTTGTTCCTTTTAAGGGGGAAGGTGGTGTGGTATCCTGGTTTGGAAACCATGTGCCTTTCTCTTTAACCTGTCTTGCTACTCAGCCTATCTGGGTGAATGGTGGAATGTTGAGTGTGTGAGGTAATATGGAATGTGTGGTGTGCCTGGTGGATGGATGACAGTTGGAAGAGAGGGCTGAGTAGCAAGAGAGCTGCTCCTGGTGGGGCTTAGGAGAGACTTGAGTATACTTATATGATCCTTAGATGATACTTGAATGATTACATGATTTAACCTGAAATCCATCAATAAACCATCATCTATCAATACTACTCGGCTACAGATCATCTTATTACAGTCCTACCAGTTAATAAATATAGGCGATCCATCAGAACATACCACATGAAAGAAGGTGACAAATGTGCACATTATGTGATGTGGGTACCTGTTCATGAATCTCTAGTAACTTTTAGTGGTTTTAGGATCTAGAATCACCAAGACATTCAAGTGATTATTGCGTGAGAGGATTATGTCCACAAGGACTAAGTTCAATATAATAATATTCTAGGGTGTGGTCTGCTTTATTCTTTGAAATATTAGAATAATTAACGCAAGCTTTCTGTGTCTGTAATTTCAATCTCAAACCTCCATTTAATAATAATTTTCGCTATTGTGCAGCTATTATCAAAGCATGTTCCAATAGCATGTTATTTATATTTTACTCCGATAACAATGCTGAAAAAAATACATTTCAGCTTTGGTAACGGTTTTATGTATTGATCTCCATCTTACCTAAAGCAAAGGTCAGTTTTGAAAGTAGAAGCCTCTTTTTCATCGGGCTCTTAAACTCTCAAAAATCCCTCTGCATGATTCTGACCTTTGGCTTTTTAATGTGTATTCAGGTTCTCTAGTGGTATTCAAACGAGCACATCCTAGGACATTGAACGAGGGTTGTTGTTAACACAAAAAAAGGTTATTGTACTAGGCCGCATAGACAAGTCTTCAGTGCTAATGGAATTTAATTGACCTGTCTGGTTCTCTCATCCCTAAGCAGCTTATTAAAACGCTCCTTCTCCAACTTATTTTGAGATGTTCACAGAATGTTTGGAGCCCCTTGCCAATGCTAAAATAGTTCTTAAATCTTAGTCATTTGAAATTAGCTCTAATTTTCTCGAGCACAGAAAAGCATAGAAATACACATAGAGGTACCCAATGAACAAACACCATCTAAGCAAATAAATCTGGATTTTTATTATAAGTGGAAGGGCTGCTACATTGATTGTCGAATTGTGGGGCTGCCGCTTGAGTAGATTTGCTGACGCACTAGTTGATTTTCAACTCGAGTGGAACCAAAATCAACATGAATGCCTGTAAACTCTTTCACAACACATGGGGGCATATTATCAAGGGGGTTTATCTCCGCTTTTTTGGCTTTAAAAGCCAAGAAAGCGGAGATACAATTATCTCCCTATTACCTAGCTGTCGCTAACACCAGTTAGCGATAGCTAGTAGGAGATAGCGACCATCTTGGGCCCCACTTTGCATGTCAGTGATATTTATCACTAATGACATGCAAAGTGGGCGTGCCAAGATGTTAGTGACTGGAAACAGTCGCTAACATCGCTATCTCCTATTACCAACTTTTGGAGATATTCGGGCTAAACGCGAATATCTCCATAAGCTAACACCTGCCCTAAGCAGTTCTTAGCCATGTTATCCAATGGGAGGTGGATAACATGGCTAAGAGCATTAGCTCGGTAATGCATGAATATCGCGGACTTTTCAGCGATATTCATGCATTGCAGCCGATTTTTATTGCATTTACGGTAAAAATTGGTAATACCAAGGTTTATCTGCGATAAAAATCGCTGCAGCTCTGCGGTAACTTTTGGTCTCTAACCAAGCAATAACGATAATTATCGCTATTGCTTGGTTATATGCCCCTGTGTTCTTTGTGTGGATAGGTGAGTGGATGGATTGATGGACCACTCATACACTCATTTATCCATTCATCCATACTTGCAGGCATTAATCCATTCACTAAACATGGGGTTTCCATATAAGCTTCAAGTAAAGTACATAAGTAATAAAAAGTTGACAAAGCCAATCAAGTTTTTCTATACAGTAAAATCAGTGTTATATTTTTCATTAACACATCACACAGAAAGTGCATGCATCCTTAACAAAAGGAACAAGCACAGGTAAAGTACAGCAACAGTGTTTGTGTGATGGTGCACGTGTGTTTTGTGGGATGACAGTGAAATTGTCTCTGAAGTATAAAGATGGTGCATGGCGGAAGTGACACTGTGTGTGTTTATGTGTGTGTGTATCACATGTGAAGCTGTAATGGTGAGCGTTATGTCTGTTGGAGTACTAGTGTTTTTCTGATGGATTCTGCGTTTTGGTGTGATAATGTGTATGTGCAAGCAATGGTGTGTTCATTTCATGTTATCTGATGATATGTGAAGCTGTAAGTATGTATGAGCGCCGGTGTCTGTTTGTGTGCACCTGCATGCATGTGTTTGTTTTTTTGTGGTTGTAAATTTGTTGCAATTTCTTTTGTCTGTTTTGCCTATTCTGTGTCAACGAAGCAGACCAAATACAGAACCACATAAACTAAAAAGGAAAAGGAGCATCCATAACAAACTTCTTGCCTGCCTTTGGTGACAGACTATTTTCCAAATTATAGAATTTTGATTATGACTAGAAGAAAAGATTTGCCAAAAAGTGAATCAAGAAAAATCCACCTCTCGTTTTTTTTAGTTTGCCCTGAACCATTTTATGGTGTGCTCACCGCCATGAAAAGGAGGACAGTGAGGAAACTCAGATGCTTGTCAGTGCAGCAGCTGCACCGCCAGCATATTATGGCCTCTGACCACTTTGACCTGTCAAGGATCCAGATAGTAGCAGTGGTTCTGTGGCAGTCCTACCGCCGTAGTCGTAATATGTTGGGTGGACCACACGTCTGGTGGTCCAGGAACCGCCACCACAAATGTATGTTGTCCCATAGACAGCCAAACTCGTAATTAGGCCCTTTGTTCAGGCTGCCCACACCTGGCTAGTCAAAGATATTACGTTTGCTCATAGCAAGTCAGAATGAGTCTTACAAAGGAACCGTTTCAACCAATCAGAGAATGGTCAGGTGTTGGGAGCATTCCGATTGACTGCTAAGGAACAACCAGAACAGCGAATGGCACCTCGCAGTATTTTGTAATTCTGTGTCACCACAAAATTACCACTGACAATTCAATTAATTTATTACATGATTTAGGTAGATGCAAACCAAATGGAAATTGTGAATTTGTACAACAGTACCAATGTTCATACACTAAACATAAAACTGCATTGCCCTTCAATTGACGTCTCATAAACATCCTACAATTTAACAAAATTATCCTTAAAGTCATTCAAAATAATTTTGCTATTCGATTTTATCAACTGACTCCGGAGGCACTCCACAGTTAACATGAACGATTCGTCACATCATCATGATATGTTGACAAATGTTAGTTAAAATGATGTTAATATTCACAGTGATATTTACAGAAGTTGATGGATTAGGATTTCAATGAGCTGGCAACTTTCTTTCTATTACTAATATATTTCTTGCGGCGTGTTTGATCAGCCTCACTTTCCTTTTTCGCTTTTAAAAAGTCCAGCTCATCGGGATTTAAACTAATGATCTCCATACATGCTCCAGAATATTGTTTATTTTCGGTATTAGACCTTGGAGAAATAGTTTAAAATGTCACTGCTACATCAATGAACTGGGATTCATGCTGGTGATTCTCCTGGGATACCCATCTGTGGTTGCAACACACACAAATGCTTTATTTATGTTTTTATTAAAAAACAGAACAGGAGTCTTGACCTACTCTGGAAAAGATCTTTAAAACTGAAAATTCTGTGCAGTTTTTTATTTTGACTTATTTAATATGTGCTATTTGCATGCGTAGTCACCTGCTCACAGAAGTAAATAAACGAAAACATATTTAACCTATAGAAACGTCGTCTTATAGCCAGTGCACACTATGTTGGAATTCACTCTTCAATGCCTGATTAGGCCAAACTGGACTCCAAGGGCTGACTGCTCAATTGGGGATATTTCTCCGTTGTACCATATGGTAGGCATGCTCAATAGAGATCCCTGGGGTTCCTCTCATTTTTAACATCCCTGTCGAAAGCACAGTTGCCAGATGGCTCGGTGGTCACGAGGGACAGGTGAACACAAATTTGTGTATATCCATTTGGCTTGATTGAAGATTACATTTTAAAATTATTTCTGATTGGATGTCGCTTTCATTCTCTATTAAATCTCAATTGAGTTGCAGAGCTATCAGCAAGTCTTTCTTCAGTGGCAACACTCGCAGATCTTGACACAAGTCCTCTAGATCGGCAAAAAGGGTATTCCTTTCCGACCTTCTTCTGAGTCTTCCCTGTAATAACACCATGGCATCCGCTTGTCACTCTTCGTGCCTTACTTCAGCTTGCAATGGGAATGCGTGTATCAACATTTGCCAACCCGTTTCTGCAAATGTGTTCAGAATTATCCGATATGTACTAAAGTCAATATCTTGATAAGTTAACCACCAACACGCATTTTCAATTATATGAAGCATAAAATGAATGCAGAAAAATATTATGAATCAAACAGGGAACAAAAGTGAACTCGAAAAATAGTAGAAAGACCAGACACATTTGTGAATAATTTTCACTCCAATGGAGCTTTATCTCACATTTGTTATGCAACAATTATGGTAAATATGGCACTGAAAGTGAGAATTTTACCTCAGAAGGTGATAATATGGTTTTATAATAGTATTAAACACACCATACATATGAAGGAATCAGTGCTGTAAAATGTTTTGGTGGGCCCAGGGTGAAACGTGTTTGCAGGACCCATAACCCATGTATTTTTTTGACTGTGGAAGTTTGAAAGCCAGATTCAATCGGACAGCATTTTAAATCTGTGATTTACAAGTTGCATACAAATATCTATAGGGATTTAAATTGAATGTACGCTACTTACATTCAATTAAAATCCTCCCGAGCTACTAAAATTCTTAAAGATGTAATAGTTACCACACCCGACAATTTTGCATTAGTGACCATAACATGCACTGATCAGCAGCAGCGATCACTTCAGTGCTTCAGGCACAGTTGCTAGTAGAAATGTAAACATGAGCAGTCAATGCGGAAAGCCTGTACGTGGATAAAGCTGAAGTGCGTCTAACACCAAGTTAATATTTTTAGTAATAAGTCCCCCAACTTCCTTTGATTTTTATGCAAACATGTATATCTAATTATACCATGACTTCCCTAGCTGTAGATGAAGCCCTGTGAGAAGAGGGGAAAGTGAAGTGTGCAGATAAACGTGGGCGTAATCTGAGAAAATCTGGAAGGAGGAGGCATGTCTTAAATAAAGTGAAAATACATAGGAGGTTTTGCTTTAGAACCACTTCCTGAAAACCTCCTACTTTCTTATTTAATCAGCAACAACAAAACATACATTTAAAATTGTGAATGTTTAAGAAGGCCTGGATCACTGGCTTGAAGACCAAATGGTTGTCTACATAAAGCATCTATTTCATCACCATGAAAGTAATGTAAATGTTTGTGTCCATAAAACTCCATTTAACCGGTTGACCGCAGCTGGATTTCCTCTGCGGTGCAGGTGATTTATGACTGGGCATGGTCAGGACGGCCCCCGGCCGTCCTCCGCACACGCCCACCATGACGTCAGATGGCCGGGGGCCGTCTGACACACGCCAAGGGTTAAAGTAATTGTTCAGGTATATGTCGATGATAAACAGTTTAAGCACAAGAGAAAAAAGCAGGGGTGACAGTTAGCAATCCTGCATTGTATCATAACAATTTATTGTTGACATAGAAGGAGGCTAATAAACATTAGTGTATAATCGTATTCTGTGAAGTAAGCAACCTGGAAAATTCAAAACAGCTATTGCTCTGTCTAGAAAGATGGGGAAATACATTTATTGAAATCACCTGTAGTTTTGAGGCACACCAAATGTAGTTAAGTGATTGGTAGTTCATTAATCAAAGGGAGAGAGCAGGCTAGTACATCCTTCATGACAGGACGCTTCTCTTGCTGACGGTACTTGGAGCCGGACCCTATCACAAGTGCGGCACCACCTCTTCAACTTTCTACTAGGGTCACTACCTGACCCTCGGCGTTCACCCTACATTAGCGGGACTTTTTGAGAACTCCTATTAAGATTGGATAATGGTCATCGGGCTGCCGTCTTGGAAGGAGAACTAAGACTTCACGATCCGTCCTTTTTGACTGTTTCCTACTTGGGGCTTATATTAGCATTTACAACCTAGAGAACTCGCCGCACCGACTGGAACCACTCGTGGCCTTCCGCATTAGGGTTGAAATTTCCCTATCCAGGTTACGAACGTTGACCTAGCGAGCAAGCGGTTACTTCCGGCTCACTTACTTTGGTTGATTCACGAATACTGCCCCTTAGGAATACTCTCTCGCCCTGACGAAGTTCCTTAAGGCAAATGGGAGCGAAACGCGTTGGCTGTGCCTTTACTACACGAATAACCTTTGAATAAAGAAGAAGATATTTATAAATTACATTTGTCACTGACTTCATTTGAGTGCACCTTCCATTCTGTTTCTTTGCATTGTGGTAGATAATACATCCTGTAGCAGCGGATGTTGGAAGTGATTGCACCACCCTAACCTTATAGAACTTCAAGATCCGTTGTGCTTGACCTTGTTTGCTGCTTTTGGTCTTTTGGGTATATAGTACATCCATCATAACCACAGTCTGCACCAACAACGTATCCCTGACCGTCACCTCTCCATTCCACATACAATCTCATATGTCATCCACTATGACAATTTGCCTTAGCAACCTACCCTAGCAGCACCACACATCTTCCTCTTTTATAATAAAAATAAATCTGAACTATACAGTTGTTGTATCACAGCTATCTTGGTAACCAGTACCATGGTTACTGTTTCTGGATACATCTGACTGTCTGTTATAGATCTAAGCTAGAACAGTTAGAGACAAGGCATCCTGCTGAACAGATGTTATATGCTTGCTCTGAATAAAACTACTTAAAACTACTTAAAATCTACTTACCTGGCTGGAGCGTCATTACATTTTGGCGACTGAGGATGGGATTACTAAATCATTAAGGATTTACAGAGCCACATTTCCGTACTTCTTAAACCCTGGAGAATGTTTTACTATTTTGAGCAGTTGGTAGAGCAATCAGAAGAAAAAACTACTCAAAACATCTCAAAAACCTTACAATTTATATGCAGATGTACATTCAAAGAAATCTACTGTTTACTGGAACTCTACAACAATTCAAGTTTGTTCGTGAGCACTACCAACAAACTTCTGCCAAGTGCTTCATCGCTGTACAAGTCTGGATCATTGATTTCTGATGCTGACTAGTGGACTACTCCTTGCTTCACAAAGAATGGTTTTCTTCTTGAGAATAGTAACATTTGTGTATTCGATTGCCGTTACTTACCGAGTGTGACCTTTCCAGCAATTTCACCTGGGCCGCATTTTTCGAGCGGCGGTGACATCCGACAGCGTTCTACCACCATTGTGCCTATGAGTTCTTCAGCTCTAGAGGCATCATTCCACAGGACGAAGTTCAGGGACTCCATTCCTGGCAGCGTCAACCATGTTCTACTCCAAGTGACGTATAAGGAGATGCAAGAAACTTTCCAGGCTTCCGTAAAATGTACTCGTCATCACGCAAGCTCAAACAACGTGACCTGTGCGTAGTGGCCATTTTAGTTTCTGTTGCTTGGTTCCTAGACAACATCGATCCAAGCAATTTTCACAACACTGCACTCTTACGATCGGAAATAGGATAACTGGAGTCTACCGTTTATTCAATCGGAAGTAATGTTGAGTGAAATAGCACTCATAAGTTCCAGGCATCGTCCAGTGAATCTCCGCTCATAATACAATTTTCTTCATTTAATGGTAACTGTGAAACTTATATTAATTTAACTTTGGGGTGATATGCACACCACTCATTATTTTGCATATTTTTACTCACAGTGACAATGTATCTACTCCATTATTGGTGGTATACATTTGTATATTTTGTTACTAGATGATATTTCATCTTTATTATGATTTGATGATATACACCCTCTAATACCTCGAATATATATATTTCATTATAAGTTTATTATCCTAAACTGTAACAATTTCAACTGAATAGTGATTCATGCAATATTAACAGTATAGCAACTGCATTTAAGGATGACTACTCAAGGTTATGGCTTAGTTACCCCAGTCCCATTCCTTAAGCGTCCTGGTGAACCTGTATTGAAGTGGTTAGACTGGAAAGAATACTTTCTTGATTATATATCTGCCTTAGAAGAAGAGAGTGAGGATGCGTTTTCTGCATCTAGAATAAATACAATGCTATTGCACAGTTTAGGACCAGAAGGTTCCAGAATTTACTATCAAATGGAAAAATAAAAAGCAAGAGTGGGGGGTATTGTGTTTCTTGAAGCCTTAGAAGACCTTGATGCACATTACCAACCCCCTGTATGTGTGGGAATTAGTAGATACACGTTTTTTTCAAAGTAAACATCATAAATCAGAATCTGTTGAAGATTATGTGTCTTCTTTGAAGAAATGTTCTATTACTTCTGATTTCAGAGATCTTCTTGATAGTTTTATTAGAGACCAACTTGTTATGCACTCCAATAATTCTGCCATACAAGGAAAACTATGGGTATGGGGAGATGCACCTTTAAATTAAGTAATTGCCATAGTTAAGAAAGGTGAAATGTCAAAAAGATATGCACAAGTTGCACTTAAAAATAATGAATAGAGTAATGTTGTTAGCAAAGTCTCTAGTAACATAAATGAGAGTAAGAAGTTTGACAGACGTAATTACAGTGATCCTAATAAGAAAAGCTCCACTTTTAGAAAAAATTACGAAGCTGACAAACAGCTCACATGTTACAGATGTGGGTACAAAGGCCATAATACGAATGAAAAATGGCGCCCCGCTTTGAAATCCAGATGTGGTTATTGTGGTATTATGGGTCATTTTACAAAAGCCTGCAGAAAGAGAATTAAGAAAGGTAATAAAAAATTGCTAAGGTGTATTGAAGATAACATTGAAGAGCATGTTGATGATGGGAATTCATCTAATGACGACAGCATATTATTCATTAATGACATAAATGATGACAACAATGTTGTACTAAATGTTAGTAGCACAGGCAGGAAAAAAACAATTTGTGTAGTGAACATAGGAGGTGTTGACCTACAAATTGTACCAGACTCAGGCTCACCTTAAACTATCATATATCGTAATGTATGGGAGAGTAAATTTGCAAATGTTCTTGAGTTAACTTTGAAACCTCCTGATATACAACCAGTGACTTTCACTGGTGAGAAAATACCTATGGTAGGTGATGTAGAAGCTAATTTCAAATTTAAAGACAGAAATGCCATGGGTACATTATATGTCGCAGAAAAAGGACCATCTGTTTTTATTTTGAAATTTTATAAAGCACTTAGTTACGCTCTCCGGCGTGTCCCTGCGCTGAGACTGAGTATGTGGGGGGTTGGAAAGTTAAGGCAGTGCTAGGCGAAACAGGTGTGTTTTGAGGGCTCTGCGGAATTTGGCCTCAGAGGGTTCAAGGCGTAATTCAGTCGGGAGTAAATTCCAATTCTTGGCTGAAAGAAGTCTGAACGATTTGCCCCCCATACAGGCTCTACGGATTTTAGGGACTGTGGCCAGACCAGTGCCAGAAGATCTAAGCATCCGCTCTGATCTGTAGGGGGTGATAAGACAGTTTAGGGGGGCAGGAGCTCTACCTCCCAAGATGCGATGGCATATGCAAAGGGCTTTGAATTTGATCCTTTCACGGATCGGCAGCCAATGAAGGGACTTTAGAGCAGCTTTAGAGAAGTTCGTCTAGGGAGCATTAGCACCAGCCGTGCTGTCGCATTCTGCAATACTTGGAGACGGTTGAGACTGCTGGCCGTAATGCCCAAGTAAAGGAGATTGGCATAATCGAGTCTCGATGTTACCAGGGCGTGCACAAGGGTCTGTCTGTCTCCAGCAGGGAGCAGGTCAATCTGTATTAGGATGGATTAATCAAGGAGAACTTGGGATCATTCTTAATCCCAAAATGGAAGTTTAAGTGATGCTTCTTGACGAGACTGATAAAAGCTTAGCTAATGAGATGGTTAAACAATTTCCTAAATTTTTCTTGGTAATGTGGGACAACTGTGTGTGTTTGCAAACAAAATAATACTCAAAGACAATGCTGTACCCGTTTGCCATAATGCCAGAAACATACCTATCAGCATAAAAGAGGGTGTCATGGCTGAATTGGATATTTTAGAAAAAAAAGGGATAATAGAGCCTGTAGAAAGTGTAGAGTGTTTAGCTGCGTTAGACGTTGCATGCAAACCGGATGGCCGGTTGTGCCTTGAGAGATCTCAACAAAAACATGGATGTAGATAAATTCCTCTTACCAAGGATAAATTAATTACTTGCGCAAACCAAGAGGATTCATTGGTTTTCGACAATTGATTTAACATCAGATACAGATAAACAACAGCAGCAGAAATGTAACAGCCTTAGTAACTCCTTTTGGGTGTTATCGCTTTATTTGAATGCCTTTCAGCCTTGCTTATGCTGCTGCCGTGTTCCAGCGATTAATGCATAAATTAGTCAAAGAGTTAAAAGGCATAGCATACTTCCAGGATAATATATTAATCATGGGTGGAGACAAAAAAGAACAAGAAGAAAAATTAAAAAATGTTCTCCACCTATTATCTGAAATAGAATTAACAGCTGAACTAAAGAAATGCAGATTTGGGATGAAATCTATCACATACTTAGGACATGAAGTAAGTGGTGAAGGGATCTCCCCAAAAAAGAGCTTCATTGAGGCTATAAGGAAAGCACCAGTACCCAAATCAAAAGACGAGATAAGATTATTCCCTGGCATGGCTGAAGTTTATTCCAAATTTGTACGGAATTTTGCTGCAAACACTTACAATTTAAGACAATTGCTTAGAATAAACAAGAATTATTGTGGACAATGAACTTGAAGAGGATATTAAGAAAATATAAAATGATCTTATCTCAGCCTTTCCTCTACAAGCCTTTGACAACCTTGCACAAAGTATCATAACAACTGATGCGAGTGGGAAAGGTTTGGGAGCAGTCTCATCCCAAATTAATAACAGAGGTGAAGAGGTAACAATTGCATTTGTAAATGTAAATGTAAATGTACATGTATTTATATAGCGCAAATCGCCCACATCGCAGGCATCTATGCGCTTGCTTAGGGAACCCGTCCTGGTGTTCCCCTGTGAGATACCCCGGCAGGGTATTCACAAGGTGAAAGCCAGGCATCCCGCCGCGAGGGGCCGTTGTGGAGATTAAGCAAGCTATTGCCCAGAGTCGCAGAGTGTGAACCCGTGAGTCGAATAGGCACCGGAGTGAGAATTATCAAGTCCGTGGAATTATTGAGCCCAACCCCCGTCGGGCGGGGAATTGAACCCTGGTCCAGGGCCGATCTCAGCTTCCGGGTCTGCCGCCTCTAACCCCTGAGCCACACTTGCCTCTCGTTCTTTGTCCCCAACAGAGGAAAAATATTCAGTCATAGGAAAAGAAAAGTTAGCCACTGTATGGTCGATGGAAAAAAGTTGGCAGTTTGTGTGGGGCACTAAATTTATCCTTCGTACAGACCAAAAACCACTACTCAAAATATTAACTTCTGATGGTGTGTTTAAGGCCACTCAAGAATAGCAAAAATGAACCTAAAACTCTTGGATTTTACTTACAAAATCGAATATCTTCCTGGGAAAAGGAATTAGGTAGCGGACTATCTCAATAGATCTCCATTACTTTATGAGCCTTTTGAACAAAACGATTGGGATGATTTTAACGTGGCGGTAATATATGATCATACTAATGCAAATTCCAAGGAAAAATGGAATAAAGAGAATGCACACAGTGAGATATTACAGACTTCATTACTCAAGGATGGCCCATCGAAAATGAATGTCAGGGAGAATTGAGAGCTATGTGAGAATTACAAAATGAACTATCTGTTGACAATTCTGGGCACATCTGCAGAGGAGAAAGAGTTGTTTTTCCCGTAACATTATGACAAAAAATTTTGGAATTAAATCATGAAGGTCATTTAAGTATCCTTAAGGTGGTATTATCACTGTGTTATTCTGTGCAGTGACCCCCCTGCGCTTGTAGCGCTTTAGCCCCCTTCTCACCCTCTACCTTCTAGCACCGGACCTGCTCTCGGCTGAGTGTTGACGCCGAGGGCAGGCTCCGGTTTCTGGCCGCCATCTTGGGTAGGGTTGGGCTTTCTGACGCGATTTGCGGCGTCATAAAAGGGACGAGAGGGCGAGTGCAGGTAATTTCTGACTCTGCACGCTTTTCCCCCTCCTGAGGCGGAAGCCGGGAGGTCTCTTGCCTTTCCCCTTTATTGTACTCATTTTTAAATACTGTTACTCGCTTTTTTGCACTGCGTTTTTATTGTGCTTTAAAGGTGGTATTATCACTGTGTTATTCTGTGCAGTGACCCCCCTGCGCTTGTAGCGCTTTAGCCCCCTTCTCACCCTCTACCTTCTAGCACCGGACCTGCTCTCGGCTGAGTGTTGACGCCGAGGGCAGGCTCCGGTTTCTGGCCGCCATCTTGGGTAGGGTTGGGCTTTCTGACGCGATTTGCGGCGTCATAAAAACGGGCAGGGATGACTCCGCGCAGCGGACGCGTTCAGCGGGCGCGCCGGATCTGTGCCGGAGTCGTGCCAGAGTCCTGCCCGTCTGCGCCCGTCCGCGACACGGCAGCGGTCGGCACGGCGGCAGGCTCTGGACACAGGCTTATTTACTCTGCTGTGGATCTACTCTCCTTTAACCCTAATACCGCTACTTGTCGGTATGTTTTTCCTGGCCGATTTAAAGGTAAATGCTGCTGCCCAGGATGCGGTTGGTATCCTAACATCTACCGGGCTTGTGAGGGTTCCCGTCCATCCCCGTCTAAACAGTTTAAGTGCTTACTACTTAACACCCGTTCATTGCACAGGCACGCTTTGGACATCTTTGAGCTACTTACCTCTGAGAAACCACTCTGTCTCTTGCTCACAGAAACATGGCTCTGCGAATCGTCTAACCCTGACATCGCGGCAGCCTTTCCACCAGATTATATTGTTTACAGACAGGATAGGACAGTGGGAAAAGGTGGTGGTGTTGCTCTTGCAGTTCTAAGATCTTTTGCCTGCTCAATAATTCCATCTCTGCCTATTCCTGGCTGCGAATCCCTAGCCTTTTCCATTGCACTCTCCCCGCATCAATCCTTTACCGGGCTTCTTGTTTACAGACCCCCGGGTTTGCGGGGTTCCTTCTTTGAGGACCTTCAATCTGTTATCACTTCTCTTTGCTTGAAGGTGGAAAATTGCATAATGTTAGGGGATTTTAACATCCATATGGACGTTGAGTTGGACAGTGAAACGGTAAAAATCAAGGACATTACTGCTCCTCTTGGTTTAATTCCTTACATCTCTAGTGCAACGCATAACAAGGGTCACACGCTTGATCAAGTGTTCTCCACTTTTCCCCTTATTATGTCCCAGCCCACCCCTGTTCTTTGGTCTGACCACACTTTGATCAGTTTTTTGATCCAGGGCAGAAGTAAAACTACATATACTAACTCTGACCACCTCAGGCACCCCAGAAGACCCCTACATAAAATTACTCCTGAGAATCTGGCTCAAACGCTTCAGGATTATCCCTGTATCCTATCCGGCCATCTGGAGAGGGACCTTGATACCTTCCAGGAATGGTTAACGGATAGACTTGATGATCTCGCGCCTTTTTCCACCCCTTCTTCATCCGTCAAGCGTAGCTCGGCCCCTTGGTTTTCTAAATCACTTGCTCTAGCACGGCGTAACTGTAAGGTAGCCGAAAGACTCTGGCGGAAGCATTATGATCAAGAAACCAAGTCTGCCTATAAACTAGCTATTAAATCTTACCACTCTGATATTCTTGAGGCCAAAAAGAACTACTTTTCAGATAGAATCGAGTCGGCGGCAAACTCCAGTAAAGAAATTTTTACCATTGTCAAAGAATTTACCTCTCCCAAATCTAGCATAGTCCAGCATAAGTTCTCCGAACTCTGGGTTAAGGAGATGGCCATGTTCTTTAACACTAAAATCAAATTGATTCAAGAATCCTTTCCACCTGCTGCCCCAATTGCATTTATGCCTGAATCTAATTTGACGTCTTTATCTCCTGATTCCTGCCCTACTCTATCGGAGTTTCCTCCTTTACTGGAATCTAATTCTCTGGATCTTTTACTCAAAATTAAATCTGGCTCCCCGCTTGACCCTTGCCCGGCGAGCTTTCTAGCCAGGAATGCCATGACTCTGAATCCCATAATCTTTCCCGTTCTGAACCTTTCTTTGTCCTGCGGCACGGTTCCACCAGCCTGGAAGAAGGCAATGGTCGTTCCCCTGTTAAAAAAACCAGGCCTCGATCCAGAGATACATGCTAACCATAGGCCCATATCTCTCCTGCCCACTCTGGCTAAGATCGTCGAGAAGCACGTTCACCTTGTGCTGTCTTCCTTCCTTGAAGACCATGGGTTACTCCACTCTACCCAATCTGGCTTCCGCTCCAATTTGAGTACTGAGACCGCTCTTTTGGAAGTTAGCGAAGCCATTAAGGAAGTTCTCGACGCAGGTGGAAGAGCAATGCTGGTGATGTTGGACTTGTCGGCGGCCTTCGACACCGTCCCGCATGAGGCCCTCTTGAGAAGACTTCACGAGATCGGTCTCAGGGGGACGGTGTTGAGTTGGCTGAGATCTTTCCTAGCGGGTCGCCGACAAGTGGTCTGGGCCCCCCCGTACTCCGCCGAAGTTCCGCCCATGGATGTCGGAGTTCCACAAGGGTCGGTGCTGAGCCCGACCCTTTTTAACATCTTCATGACTCCATTGGCGGTGCTGGCGGAGGCAATGGGTGCCCAGATCATATCATACGCTGATGACACCCAGCTACTCTTCACCTGCAAGAAGGGCATGGAGTTTGACGGGGAGAGCATCCGTGGTTGCCTTGGGGCTGTCTTCAACTGGTTTCAGCGAAGCAGCCTCAAATGCAACCCTGATAAATCTGAGGTGCTCTTCTTCGGATGTCAGGCAGAGCCGCCCTGGCAGGAATGGTGGCCAGTGAGCATGTCCCCCCCTTCTTCCTCCTCTTCGGTCGCTAAAAACTTGGGGGTCAAAATAGATAACACCCTCGCTTTGAAAACACAGATCACAGGTCTCACAGGTACCTGTTTTGGTCTGCTAAAAATGATTCGTAAATTCCTTCCTATGCTCCCTGTTGCCCATAGGAAGATGACAGTACAAGCTCTGATCTGCTCCAGGCTTGATTATTCAAATATCCTCTACCTGGGCTTGCCGGATTACCTCTTGCACAAGCTCCAGGTTGTTCAAAACTCTGCGGCTAGAGCCATCTTCGGCCTACCCCGGCAAGCCAGAGCATCTGAGTTGCTCGCCTCCCTGCACTGGCTTCCGATTAAAAAGCGAATCACATTCAAAGCTCTTACACTGGCTCATAAGGCACTCCATCTGGCAGGGGCCTCCTACATTCGGAAACGGCTTTCCTTTTACAAGCCCACCAGATCTCTCCGGTCCGAAAATCTCGGCTTGGCAATGGTGCCTCCAATTAAGAAAGCCAGAATTGGTGGACGTTCTTTTAAACATCTTGCCCCCAAACTATGGAACTCCCTTCCCGTTGATCTCCGCCACATCCCCAATTTGCTTGCCTTTAGAAAGGCCCTGAAAACGTGGCTTTTTAATCAATAATACTGTTATGTCTGTTATCCTTCTCTTTTTTCAGTAATGGGTCAGAAAGCGCCGGGACACTCCTTGGAGTAGCCGTGCGCTATATAAGTTACCCATTAACATAACATAACATAACATTAAGCTGAAAGCCAGATTAAAAATGTCATATTGGTGGCCAGGTACGGACAGAGAAATAGAAAAGTTTGTTAAACAGTGTTCCATCTGACAAGACCCAACGGGTACTCAGACCCACTCTTGGCACCAGAAATCTTCTGGATCAAACTTGGGAAAATCTTAGTATTGATTGGCTAGGTCCCATTGATGATGAGGATGGCAACCAAAAATACGTACTGGTAGTTATTGATGACTACTCTAAGTGACCGGGAAGAGAGATTACAGAAAACTTTGATACGAAGCAATTTATCAAATTTTTAGAAAGTGTGTTTTTACGAGAAGGAATTCCTAAGAACATTCTAAGCGACAATGGTCCACAATTTTTATCTGTAAAATACATGCGATTTTTGGAAAGGATTGGTATTTGAGGGAAAAAAAGGCTGTTTACCATCCTGCTAGCAATGGTATTGTAGAAAGATTTAATAGAGTCATAATGGGCAGTATACAAGCATCATTGAATGTTAGGAAAAATTGTGAAAAAGAACTTCTTGGCACACTTTAGGCATACAGGATTACACCGACAGGTACTAGTTACAGCCCCTTTCAGAATCCTAGGAGGCAGAGAACCTTTATCCAAAGACAATGTTGCCTGGAACTCCATGAAGACATGTGGTAAATGGTCACCAGCATTGTTAGATCTAATTTAAGAAAAATTCATGAACAAGCAAGGCTAAGATCAACAAAATACACAACAAATGTGACATCAAACTAAGGAAAGGTGATTGGGTCAAGGTGAAACTTAGTTCTAAAGTTAAAAAAAGGACAGAATTGAGTGATGGAAAAAGTTGGCATTACAACAAGTTGTCCAAATATAGTAATGTAAACCACAATGAAAAAGCAGAAAAACCTTCTTTATCAATGAGTTGGATGTGGGATGAAGTCACAGACACCACAATTGGTAATCAAGAAAGCTTTCATTCTCAACCTGTCAGGATTGTTCCCAGTATTGATGTTCAATCTTCTTGCAGAGCTGTACAATCCTCCAGTAAATCTGGAAAAGTGACACATATTGGTACAGAGATAAGATTACAAATGAAATATGGAAACTATGCCATGTAATCATTTTAATTTGCAAAGGAAGGGAATAGAGTATCCATCTTGTATTTTTATAAATTTGTATCACATATTTATCCTGACAATTTGCAAAACAAATGTTTCATATATTTATTTTCTTTATATAACTTTCTTGTAGTCTTTAGCCTGAACTTTACCTTATTCATATATATTTAATTTTTGTAAAATACTTTAGGTTGTAGTGATTCATATATATTTGTTTAATTTGTTTTGTTAATTAAAGGAAGGAGATGTTGCATCACAGCTATCTTGGAAACCAGTGCCATGTTCACTGTTGCTTTATACATCTGAGTGTGTGTTCTAGATCTAAGGTAGTATAGTTAGAGACAAGGCATCCTGCTGAACAGATGTTATCTGCTTGCTCTGAATAACCCTACTTCATATCTACTTACCAGGTTTGAGCTTCCTTACAATGATAAAAAATCACAAGGGCAATAGTAACAGTGGAATAATTACTTAGGAAAATGAACTCTGTATGTGCCTGTAGTAACAGTTTGAGACTTAACTCTGTAAGCGATGCAACTTAAAACGAAACTGAAGATAACCATACTGTAAATTTTATAAACCTATAATAGCAGTTTAGACTTGATGTTCTAAAGTATAAATGCCTATAACACCATGAAAATATACATACTGAACAAAAAGGAATGATGCATACATATTAAAACCATCGGCCTACCACAACATTTTTTTATTTATTGGGCAGAGACATAGCTCTGCCTAAAGTCATTACCCTCGCCATCTTTATGAGAGAACTAACATCTGAGAAGAAGTATGTCCCTGCTCCTTTCCATTGTTAGTTGACTCACTCTCATTGATGGAGCAAGGATTTGAGGAAAAGAAACTTTCTTGGATCTACCTCTCGTTAACAAGTACTAACAAATAGAAAAATAGATAAAAGTTAAAATTAACATACACACAACATTCATACATGGGGAAAAAGCTTTATGCTTGCTTAAATAATAAAGAATAATTATCTGTGTAACTAAAATCCCACTTGAAACCGAAAATTGTCCTACGCAAATAACAATGTGATTACCTTTTGAGAGGAAAACTCTCACACATGGGCAATAAGTCACTAACTGTAGGTCTCTAGGCACCATGTTCCTGGCATATGCTTGCCTGTATTTAAAAGGAGCTGTCGCTGCTAATGCTTTTACTTAACGAAGAAGAAAATAACATGGGATAGCGTAGAAGTGGGTGGTCCACAGTAATTATAACATATTTGAGAAAATGTTATCTGTTTATGATTCCTTTATTAATAGTGTGCATTTGGGCCTGATGTGTTAAGCAAAGGGAAAATATGACGGTTGAAACGTAACACAAGTTGAGTTTGCTCACTGAAGTTTTGAAGTGACCTGTTGACCGGATCATTGACAGGCTGCCAAAAACCAAGAACAGCTGCCTGGGAACACTCTTCAACTGTAGAATGATATAAAATTGTTATTTAATTTGTTTTGTGAATGAGTGTGGAAGGAAATGATCCTGAAAACCGAATAAATTAAATGGGAAGGGTTTACTAAACAAAGAATTAGTTAAGAAATAAAGAATGACAGCATGAGGTGATGACAACTCCTCTGCCCCTGCCCAATCACACTCCATGGTTTACGACTACTTGCAACTTTTGAGTGTGGGACATGCAGAACTAAAGACTATAACTTGAGTGATTAGACGTTAAGGTTGGTTGACGTCGATACTGAGTGAGGTGTGGGCGAGAGCTGCTGCTCGAGAAGAACAGAATGGGAAGATTCAATACTGAAGGACAGCCTGAATAAATATTATTCATCATCATCATCAAAATACTTTATTGTGGCTATTACAGCTATAAAAGCACATTTATATTTACAGACCAATAAAAATGTAATCCACGACAGTAGACAAAACAACAAGATCGTAGAAAACCCTGGTATATGCACAGGCCTCATTGATTATATGACGCTATAACTTCATCATTGTTAATAAAATTATAGAAAAGTAGCAGCCTGTCCCGACATTGTTCGGGTATGAATTGCTGCTGGCCAGTAGTACATTGTTTTGTAGGATTTTGTTTTGATAGCATTTCTTATCTGTGACAGGCCTGTGAAGTGCTTCGATTCACAGTGCATTGCTGATGCACTTAAGAGTGCGCGTTCCTCGAGTTTCACTACTTTATTTTTCCTTGCAATATTATATAGCGCAAACTCGACAACATGGCATGAGCACAATTTACATTACAGAAGAACACATTCATTCGTGGTAGGCACGGGGAGACAAAGCGATTTGCCTGGAATCACAGGATGTTGAGCTGATGCCGAGATTCGAACGTAGCCCCCCAGCTCTAAAGTACGCAATTCTAGAACTTGTGGCGGGAGGTGTGTCTAAAAGTGTATGTCGGTGCTGGCCATCAATGAGAGAAACCTGCGCATTTTTCAAATGGGTGGTGAAAAAATATGAGTATGTTCCTGGAGATGTGGGCCGCCATGCCACCAATTTACTTACCGGGGGAGGGTAAACACCCATTATTCCGCAACTTCCTTTCCGCATACCATCACTCCGCATACTTTCATTACGAAAGTACCATGACTCCGCAATGCCATTATAACGCATGGCATTACATTTTATATGCTTTTACCACACATACATTTACAACGAAATTCGTGAATGGTAAAAGCATGTTCTTTTTAATGTTATCGATTAGGTAAGTATGGGTATAGGGGTATATGTTTTGGGGTGTTTGGGTATTTTAAGGGTTCAGATATAGTTTGGGTTATGGGGTACAGGGGTAGTTTTAGGGTTTTGGGATAGGTATGGGTTTTGGGGTAAAGGGGTATTTTTAGGGTTCAGGGCTAGGTTTTGGTTTTGGGGTATGGGGTATTTTTAGGGTTCAGGGGTAGGTTTGGGTTTTGGGGTACAGGGGTAGTTTAAGGGTTCAGGGCTAGGTTTGGGTTTTGGGGTACAGGGGTATTTTTAGGGTTCAGGGCTATGTTTGGATTTTGGATTACAGGGGTATTTTAGGGTTCAGGGGTAGGTTTGGGTTTTGGGGTACATGGTTATTTTTACGGTTCAAGGCTAGGTTTGAGTTTTGGGGTACAGGGGTATTTTTAGGGTTCAGGGGTAGGTTTGGGTTTTGGGGTACAGTGGTATTTTAAGGGTTCAGGGCTAGGTTTGGGTTTTGGGGTACAGGGGTATTTTAGGGTTCAGGGGTAGGTTTGGGTTTTGGGGTACAGTGGTATTTTTAGGGTTCGGGGCTAGGTTTGGGGTTTGGGTACTGGGGTAATTTTAGGGTTCAGGGGTAGGTTTGGGTTTTGAGGTACAGGGGTGTTTATAGGGTTTAGGGATAGGTTTGGGTTTTGGGGTACAGGGTATATTTATAGGGTTAAGGTGGGTTAGTGTTTAAGGGTGCTGGGGTATTTTAAGGAGTAAGGGTGGGTTATGATTATGGGGTTCAGGGGTATTTAAAGGGAGCAGGGTGGGATTAGCACACGATATGAGACATGGCATGAAGGGCGGAATGTACCACACGCCCCCAGCGTTTGTCACGCCCCCAGCACACGCCCACAGCACAAAGCAGACATGCCCACAAGGGACTACTTTGCTGGCACGGTTCTTTTACCTTTTAAATGTATATGGCGGGCGTCTGCATAGCCTATGTTCTTCTGCTGCAACTGCCCTTTCCAACGCTGCATTGGGTGTTGTGATTCGTGCTGTGGTTCCTGAGATTACCCACCTCAAAGGTTTGGGCTCTCTCTTTATTATATTAGTGTGGATAATCAAATTTATAAAGCGCCTGGTTACACTAGACTAGTGTGTCCCCGCGCTGGGGAACATACTGCGCTAGGCATCTCAAGAGGGCAGACTGAGACTAAACATAGCAAGGGGGATCTAAACAGAGGGAAAGATGTATGTTTTCAGTTCTTTATGGAAGGCCATCTCAGAGACCTTCAATCGGAGGCCCTGAGGAAGTTTGTTCCACAGCTGAGCTGCCAAATAGCGGAAGGAGCGGCCCCCCATCCTTACTCTCCTGATGATGGGGACACACACCTGATCTGTCCCGCTAGATCCTAGTTGCCGGGTTGGGGAGTAGGGAGTTAGAAAGTCATGCAGGTAGGATGATCTGATGGCTAATGCACAAAGCCTTGACCTGGGCTCTCTCCCTGATCAGAAGCCAGTGTAGAGAGGTTAAAGCCCTCTTGGAAGAGGCTCTTTTAATAAGCATTAAAACTAGACGTGCTGCTGCGTTCTGGATACATTGAAGTCTCTACATGCGTTTAGCAGTTGCACCCAGGTACAGTATGTTCCCGTAATCCAGACGCAATGTCACCAGGGCATGCACCATGGTTTTCCTGGCTGCAATAGGCAGAAAATATAGTATTTTACGGAGACCTCGCAGGATTCCAAAACAGGCGCCTGCCACTCGCCTGGTATGGTACTCAAAAGAGAGCTTAGTGTCCAACCATAACTCAAGGTTCTTAACCTGTTTGCAGGGTATGGGGGTGGGTCCCAGAGTCTGGGGCCACCATGCTGACGACCACTATTAATGGTGCTTTCCCTATCACAATCACCTCAGTCTTGTTGCCATTTAGTTTCAGGCAGTTGTTAGCCATCCAAGATGCCAGTTCTTGCAGGCAAGTCATGAAATTGAAAGCTGCCTTATCCTGTGCCTGTGTAAGGGACACCACCAGTTGAGTATCGTCGGCGTAGGATACAACATTGACCCCGAATCTTTCCGTAATCTCCGTCAAGGGAATAGATTGAAGAATTGAGGAAGAATATTGAGGAGGGAGAGAGTGTAAGAGAGGAATGCGCTCCAGTGCGTCAGGTTCCAGTGAAGTGTAGTAAGTATAATCCTATCCTGCACCTGTCCTATAGTCATTGTCTCCGGACTCTTTATCAGGTGACCTCCTCCAATCCTATTGGCCAGGGGTTGGGTTTCCATTTCACGATTCGGTAACTATATTTCTGTCTTGAAATTGCATATCTTTTCCAAAGTATGAGTTACTGTGTCTTTTGTCTCTTTATATTTTGCTCCTAATGCATTGAAGTTGTTGAATGGGTCTGTGTATTTGAATGTAATTTGATAATTAATTTTTCTCTCCCATGAAAGTTGATGGAGTTTGCACTTTGAATCTGTACAAATGAGCGTTCATTTTGAATGAGTTATTAGATCACATTTATTGAATCTTACTTGGAGTCTGTGAATATTTTATTGAAAATTATAAAATAGATGAATTAATTAGTTAATATCACCATCAACTACTCGACTAATGATCCATTGACCAAAAGAAGAGTGATGATCTGTGAAGATTAGTTAGACATTGACTAATTCAGATCAATGATAAATAAAACTTGACCCCCACCGAAACAGTCATGAAACTTAAATGTGTCTATGGGCCTGTTTTGAGTAATTTGTTGATTGTGCTAGTATGCGGTCCACCCGTGTACGAGTAGTTGTCATTGACGGAGGAGTGCTGAGCCAAGTAAGATCTTCTTTTCCCTAACAGGAATCCAGGATCCCTGAAAAACGCCTGTTTTTTCCTCCAGGCCACGCTACGGGGAATAACTAATCAGTATTTCTCATTTACCCATGGCCCTTCCCTTGACTCAAATAGTTTATATACATTCTTCTAGGGTTACTACAAGCCCCTCCACCTTGGCAGTCCATAAGGCACAGCGTTGCCAAAACAGAACTATGTTCTTACAAATTGTGAACAGTATATTTATTTGTTTGTTTTGTCTTGTAATGCTTGCTCACAAGTGTTTATTTCTCTTTTTACCAATGTCTTTAACGATTAACCGTGCTTTCTCACAATAGATTAGTCCAATGTTTTCCAAGGTGTCACATTAGCTACAAGCACAAATTAAATATTTTTTACTACTAAGGGCACCGACGAAAACTATAGAGGAATGCATTGATTTAGGCACTGCTCATGGTTTGGACCTGCCCACGTGAGAGGTGGCCAGGCAATATGTATTAATCTCTTTGTCACTTTATCTCCTTGAACAGATACAACGAGTCTGATTTCAACCGTATGTATTTAATTTTGGTGCACACACATTAGGTGTGCACCTGTTCTTTATTATATTATTTCTTTAGTATAGGATTTTTTTTCCCATAGAGTGGTGCGCAAGGGGCTAGTCCCAATGCAGTACTGAAGAAGAGGTTTAAGAGACACCTCGAAACATGTCGATCAAATACTAGGGATAGTATATACATAACAGTTACACTTCCTCCCTACTATTAACCCCTTTTATCCATACCAACTGGGAACAGGGATAAATTAATCGCTCACTAGCTAGGTATTTTTAGCATCACCATCACCACTCCCCCCAAAACTGCACTGCACATTTTTTCACAAAAGTGCTCCTACTTAGTTCCGAAAGTTGCAGCACACCCCAGACAGCAGCTGTCTGGGATGGCCCCAATGATGAAGCATGTCACCTAGGGGCAACCATAGGTGGGAAAGGGGACTCAAGAAGAGAATTTTCTCTTCTTAGATTCGGGGCATTTAGTGGAAGCCCTTCCATTTGGATAGGTTCATAGATCTGTCATTTACAGATTTGTTAACAACTAATACAATAATCCAGCAGCTGAAGAGACATTCTGCCTTTATGACGTGTGAACTTGGCCAAGCAATCAGTAGTTAAAACTATTAGCAACAACTTATGATCTGTACGTAATGGGACTTCAGTGCCCTCAGGGACTTCCTAAATTTTCCAGTAGCCCATACATATGCTAGCATTTCCCATTCAATGATGGAGTACTTCTCATCTGATTATGTCAAGGCTTGGGACGCAAAGGATACAGTACCTTCTGTTCTATGACTTGAAATTTGGAACAACACAGGACCCAAGCCTTGGAATTGAACCCTTGCAAAAGAATAGCTGCACAGATATTATGCTTGACTCTTTCGAATTCCATTTGTATAATGCCATTTCATTAAAAAGTCTGCTGCGCTTTCATCAGCTTTCGATTATTGGATTTTTTATCTGCAAACATTTTTTTTTGCAGTGGAAGATTGTTTGATACATAAAATAGAGAAAGATAAGAAAAAAATCACAGTTAAATCACTGTTGATTAATTAGTCCCAGAAAAGAACATAATCTGCATTATCACAGTAGAAATATACACAATATAATACAGCAGAGAAAAAAGCAGGTATGCATTTAAAAGTAAAAAATTGAATCCAGACTCAGAAATGTTGTCCAAACATCTTCTTTTTCCGACCCTTTAGTCTGTATACCGCAATTTCAAGCTGGTAAATATTTAGTAGTTTAGACTGCCAGTGGGAAAAAACTGCTTCTAACCATCGGGATGTTATGCAATATCTATAGACAGACATAGCTATAAATAGAAAGCCTTCCTCTTCCCGTTTGCTCAGCTTGAACTCCTAATATCACTAATTCTGATGATAATACTGGTGATGACTCCATTATATTGTTTAAAAAGCCTTGCAGTCCTGATATAAACTGAGCTAATTTCGGGCACTGGAAAAGCATATGGGCTAAATCGGCAGCCATATATCCACAACGACTACAATTAGTGCCTTTTAATGCTTGCCATTTCGCCAGCTTAGATGGTGTGTAATACAAATCGAAAATGGACATAAAATGCTGGCTTTTAAATGACCCATTGAACAGAACCATACTTGCTATTTTTAGAGATCTGGGTATATCCAAGATATCTACGCCATTTATCAGTATAGACATCTAAATCAGGGGCGTGGCTTGGGCGCCGATGGCGATGGTCGCCTGAGAGCTCGGCTCCGGGACTGAGCCCGGGATTATCCTGTAAATCGGAGGCCGTGGGGCACCCTAACCCCCGCAAACTGTTGATCGGCCCGACGGGGACCTGCCGGGGCACCTGGCGCAGTCCGATCGTGTGGTGACCCGACGGAAAATCGAAGTTTGTGGCACCGCGGAGTGCGACCCAACATGGTGCCCGGACTTCATTGTCCCCTTGGCCGGGACCATTAGACTGGAGGAACATCACTAGCAGCGGCGCACCCTCCACCTTTCCGTCTCCCTGTGATATGAGGGTCTGGATGTCGGTCTGATTGGACTCTGGCAACGGGGATCGCGCCTAGATGGTCGGATGCCCTCACTATAGTGGATCTCGGCACGCGGACGCCTGGAGGCCCTGACCGTGGCGCCTACTTCCTAAACCGCACTTGGCTGCATCTCCCTGACCGACCCACTCCCATGGGAGGCACTACCCCTTGGCGCCACAAAGTATCCGGTGGAGTTGGTGACCCTCATACCGGGTCCTCATCAGCCAAACAGGCCTGCCCGACCTGGCGCCGTTTGTCTCCGCCTCCTCGTCGGTGCCCTCAGACGACGTGGTGGTGGCGCGAGCCGAAGCTGAGAAGGTCCAACAGGCCCTGGAGACGGGGATCACCGGCACTCGACCCGAAGACCAACAACCGGGAGAGACATAGCCGACGCCCGCACTCGGTGGCGCCTGTCCCTGGATCCACACTGTGTGCCTCCGGCGACATGGGGAAACCAAGGGGAGCCAAGGGGACTACCCCAGCCGCCTCAGACTCGGAGGCCCCGGACAAAGAGGAACGTGGAGACCCGGAGAGTTCTGGTGGCGCACCAATGCAGCAGCAATTTGACCGCGTCCTGGAGGCGATTGCGACCACACGCTCGGCCCTCCAGCAGGACATTGCCCAGGTGGCGACGAGCCTGGGCCTCCTTAGAGCGGATCACGGCAAGCTTTCGGATAGGGTCAAGGAAGTGGAGAGCTCGGTGAAAACCTTGGAGCCGGCGCAGCGAACCTTGGCCGCGACTGTGAAGGATGCCCTGTCCCGGATTACTGCCCTGGAACAGCGAGCGGAGGATGCGGAAGGCCGTAACAGGCGGAACAACATTCGTGTGGTGGGCCTGCCGGAGAAGATTGAGGATGGAGACATGGTGGCATACTTGGAAGCCTGGCTCCGAGACACAGTGGCCCCGGAGGGTCTATCCTCCTTCTACACCCTGGAGCGAGCTCATAGAGTCCCAGCGAGGCCACCACAACAGGGACGTGCCCCGCGACCGGTGGTGGCACGGTTATTGCACTTTCGGGACAGAGACCTCATCCTCAATGCCGCCAGACATAATGGCCCATTCAAAGTGGCGAATAGCCAGGTGAACATCTTCCCGGATTACACCTATGAAACCCAACACAGGCGGTTTTCATTCTTGGCGGTCAAGCGCGAGCTCCGGAGCGAGGGCATCCAATACTCGCTCCTATTTCCTGCAAGGCTCCGCATAATTGTCGATGACAAGACTCAATTCTTTGATACACCGGAGGATGTCTGTAACTGGCTTGAACTCTATAGAGCCGGGAAAGATGGCTTTACCTCCTCATCTCAGCTGGCGACGGAGCCGGAGCAGAGACGGCGGTCCAAGAGGATTCGGAGTCGCCGTGGCCGGTCGGGCGGCCCCTCAACTGCGGAGACATCGACGGAGCGGAAGGGAGTGCTGGAGGTGTTATCTGCGCTATCTGGCTCACGAGACGGTGCCATTGCAGAGGAAGCGGACCCTGGTGACTAGGGGGTACCGACGGACTCTGAGGAATCGGTGACTGATAGCGTCCACACACCGGTGATCACACCGAAATCGGTGGAGGACCTTCTGGATGGACAGGGTTAACGGGGTGAGCTACATCCATTTGGGTGGGGGCCCGAAACGGGGGTGGCGGGAGCCGACGAATGATGCTGACTCCCGGGGAAGGGGGGGGTGGGGTGCCTTGCTTTTGCCCCGAGGGTTTCTGGTACTGTTTTGGGCTTGCTTTAGTCCTGGTAGCCAGGGCATCGAGGGCCCACTGCCAACGCCCGGCCCGCACCTGGCCCTTAAGGCCTTCCTACGGTGGCGACCGCAGGATTAGTCGGGGACAGGGGGTTTTTGGAGGGTATGGTTTGGATGGGAACTAGATGGTGCTATTTGGGTCCTGTTCTGGGGAGGGTGGATGGGGGTTTGGTTCGAATTGGGGTTGTTAAGTTTTGGTTGGGGAAAATGGCCGCCGTCAGTGCTGGGTTGATTGATGCTCTTTCCTTGTTGGGACCCGGATGGGGAGACTTTGCACGAACAATATGGGACAATGGCTGATGTTGCTAATGTGAAATGCATTACTTGGAACGTGCGGGGGTTCCACACCATGTCTTGGCGTCACAAAGTCCACGCTTATTTAGTGCGTAGAGGGGTACAAATGGCGCTGCTGCAGGAGACCCATCTGAACAAGGCGGAAGGGGCGGCGCTACAGCGTAGGTGGAGGGGGCAGGTCTTTTGCACTTCGTACTCCGCGTATGCCAGGGGGGCGCTAATTTGGATTAGAGCTGGGGTTCCCTTCCAGGTCACGAAAACAGTGATAGATCCAGAGGAGCGTTATGTGGCCATTTCGGGCACTTTGGGAGAGAGGGACCTAAACGTTTGCTGTGTGTACGCACCCAATATAGACCAGATTGCCTTCCTTTCCAGGTTATCGGGCTCGTTGGCCCACTTCTTCTCCGGGCCCCTCCTGCTCGGTGGAGATTTCAACTCAGTAGTGGATGTGGAAACTGATCGCTCGCATCCGCCCCTCCCTGACTCTCCGGTTCGCCGGGTGGCTAAAGGTCGTAGGGACTGGCAGACACACTGGGGTCTGACGGATATTTGGAGGGCACAACACCCCGCAACTAGAGACTATTCCTACTTCTCGGGCCTACATGAGTTACACGTTAGACTGGACGGATTTCTCGGCTCGGCTGAACTGGTTTCAGCGGCGGTCCGGTCTGAATATTTGACCAGGACCATCTCAGATCATAACCCCCTCCTGCTGGACCTTCGTTGGTTTCCTGGGGTGCCTGCGGTGCCCACCTGGAAGTTACGTCCCGAGATCCTTGAGGACAGCGTTTTCAAAGCCGACCTAGGAGATAAGATCTCGGAATACTTCGCGTCCAACGGGGGCACAGCGAGCTCGAGAGCGCTAGAATGGGACGCTTTTAAGGTGGTGGTGAGGGGATACTGTATTTCCAAGAAGGTCGGCATGAGGCGAATTATCCTTGCCGACTTAGATACAGCTGATCGGAAACTCCGCGAGTTGGAACTCCGCCGCCCCGGGTGCCCTGAATTACAGGAACGCACGGCGGAGGCGAAGGAGGCGGTAGCGGCGGAAGTCGAACGGCTGCGCTGTTTCGACTACAAAGCCTACACGGTTAGGTCCCTCGCAGAGGGGGATAGGTCGAGCGCGTTGCTGGCATGGCTAGCCAACCCTACGCGCCAGTCCTCACTGACGACGTCTATGCGCACGGCGGATGGGACCGTGGTACACACTCAGCCTGAGATTCTGAGCTGCTACCTGCACTATTACGAACGTTTATACCGCAGTCGCTCTGTCAGAGACCCTGACCGGCTTGATAATTTTCTACGGCCCCTGGAGCTCCAAACAGTGGAGCAGGACGTGGCGAAGGCCCTGGGGTCCGACATAGAACTGGGAGAGATCCGCAGCGCCATTAAAAAGATGGCGAGGAATAAGACCCCGGGCCTGGATGGCCTTCCTGTGGAATTTTATGCAGCTTATGCTGATCTCCTAGCCCCTAGGTTATTAATAGTATATAGAGAGGCGAAGAGGCTGGGTCGGCTCCCAGGTTCGATGTGCGAGGCCTTAGTGGTTCCCCTCCTCAAGCCGGGAAGGGACTCGTCCGATCCGGGGTCTTACCGTCCCTTGTCAATGCTGACGGTTGACTATAAAATACTGAGCAGCATCTTGGCTTCGAGGCTGCTGGGTCACATGAGCTCCAGGGTACATGAAGACCAGGCTGGATTCATCCCCAGGCGAAACACGACCGTGAACATCCGCAGGTTGTTCCGCTTGCTGGGAGAACCGCTCGTGGATGCCCCATTCCCGGTAGTCCTATCGGTAGACTTAGAGAAGGCTTTTGACAGCCTGGAATGGGACTACCTGAGCACTGTGTTACGGAGGTTCGGCCTTGGCGAGGGTTTCATCAGATGGACCACGGTCCTGTATGCCTCTGCGTCGGCCAGGGTTCGGGCGGGCCCGCTGATTTCCTCACAATACCCGGTGGAGAGAGGCACGAGACAGGGTTGTTCGTTATCCCCACTTCTCTTTGCGCTGGCGGTGGAGCCACTCGCGCTGCACCTCCGATCGGGAGCCCATTATAACGGCTTGTGGACACCTTCGGGCTCACACTACATTTCGCTGTATGCCGATGACCTGCTGCTCCTCCTTGAGGACCCGGTTGCTGCCCTGCATGGAGCTGCGACGGCGCTCACGACGTTTGGGGAGGTCTCGGGCCTCCGGGTGAACTGGGCTAAGACCTTTCTTCTCCCGGTTCGCAAAGGCACCCCTAGCCCTGCCCTCAGTAGAGAGATTAGATGGGAACCTGACTGCTTTAAGTACCTGGGGGTGTACGTCTACCATGAACCATCTGACCTCCTGGATGGGAACATCGCACGCGGCACTCGAGCACTACGGGGCAGTATGGACTTCTGGGCTACACTACCGCTCTCGGTGGCAGGGCGGATCGCTTTGCTCAAAATGGTGGCGCTTCCCCGGTTGCTATATTATTTCCGGGCGTTACCGATCTGGGTCCCACCGGCCACGTTTAGACTATTACGATCAATGATAGTCGGATTCCTCTGGGGCTCGGGCCGCCGAAGGGTGGCCCTCAGTACCCTGATGAGGCCGAAAGCCGAGGGTGGGCTTGCGGTGCCGGACTTTGAAAAGTACTACTTAGCGGCGCAGCTCCAGACCCTCACCCAGGAGATCGCCCGGGAATTCCGGGGCCCAGAAGACAGGAGAGGTACGGGTATGGCCAGGCATGTTCTCTCCTTCATAGCGTAGCGACAACGTTTGGCCTTACAGGACTTGTCGCTAGAGGAGAAGACCATTCGCCTGTGTTGGAACCGAGCTCACGCCCGAGGCCACCGGCGTATACCGTATGCGCCCGAAATGCCTTTGGGGATGCTGACGGCCTTGCCCCATGGCGGTGATTGGTCACGGTTGGCAAATTGGGAGGACGCAGGCTTACAATTGGTAGGTGACCTCTACGAGGACGGGGCGCTCTTGCCCTTTCAGGAGATCATTGATCGTTTCGAGGTTCCTCACGGCGACTTTCTATTGCACTCGGCCCTGGTCCGAGCGATCCAGGCGCACTGGAAATGCGGGCAGGAGGAACCCCCTATATCTCCGGTGTGCCAATACGTCATGATGTCTGCGGGTACGGTGAAGGCGGTCACTTGCCTCTACGGTAGACTGATCAATGAGGGGCTGGCCCCCCTCACTACTTTGAGAACCCGTTGGGAGGAGGACATAGGCAAGGAGATCCCGGAGACGACCTGGTCCCAACTGGTGCGGCGAGCCTGGAAGGGCACGCGCTACGCCCGCTTTCAATTGGTCCACTACTACGTACTCCATAGGGCATATCTGACCCCGGCGAAAATCCAACGATATTTTGCTACGGGCTCAGCGGACTGCCCCAGATGCCCGGCGCCGGAGGCAGACCTTCTCCACATGTTGTGGTCCTGCCCGGGATTGTCCTCCTACTGGATGGAAGTGGAGGAGGTGACAGGGAGATCCTTATCGGTTGATGCGGCAGTGGGACTCCTACACTGGTTTCCACATACCCCCAAAAACAAAATTACCAGTAAATTCATCGATTTGGGGCTTCTCCTTGCTAAACGAGAGGTGACCAGGAACTGGAAGGCACGGGCTGGTCCGACGGGGGGCCGCTGGCACAGCGAACTCTTGAAGTGGGCAGCGGGGGAAAGTACACTGAGATACCAGCTAGCCAGGAGACAGCATAACGAGAAGGCACAGGAGGCAGCGCTAGAATGGGAGACATTAGTGCAGGCCCTCAGGGATTATTGCACCCCCAGCGACTCCGAAAGTGAGGTAGCAGCTCGCCCGAGTCCCGATAGACGATTGCACTTTACAGCTTTGTTACTTTCCTCATGGGTCCTCTCACAGATCCTACTGCGGTTGTCACCGTGCACTGATGGCGGGGTTGGGTAGGGATTAATTTGGTTCATAGTGTTTTGAGGGAGGGGTTTTCTTTTGGGTTTTGTAGGCTTGTTTGGAAAAGCAGATGACGGACAGTGGATCATCCGGACCAGCTTCGACTTCCTGCTGAGCCCCCATTGAATTTTGCCGCCCGACCATAGGGTTGTGGGCTGAATGGCTGTGTAAGGGTACATACTGCTGGGGGACGGAGGGTTGCATTTCATTGATTGTGTTTGATCTATAATGCTGGTCGAATATGTAACGATTTACTGATTCCTGCAATAAAAATATATTTAAAAAAAAAAAAAAAAAATAGACATCTAAATCATCTTTGAGTCTGTTAAGCATCAGTTGGTAGATCATGCCAATTCTGCTTTTTCTCCTGCAGCTTTCCAGCACCTCCATTTTACTCATGGAGCTGGTGTTTTGTAATTTTTTAGACTCTAAAAAGCTGCGGATTTGAAGATATTTGAAAAAATCCCCTCTTGTAAGATTATATCTTTCTTGTAAATACAAATACGATGCCGATTGCCCATTCTGATATAAGTTGCCAAATGAACAGATTTGGAGATCGTACCACCTCTGCATAACAGAATCCCTAAAGATTTCAGGAAGTCGAGGGTTCCCCAAAAAAGGCGTATAATAATTCCATTTCATACAAAAACAGAATTTTTTATTAAATTGTTTCCAAATTTCCCACGCCGATGTTAAGATTTTGAACTTTTTTTTTATAGTAGCTCAGTTCTATAAACCTGAGCAAGCATAGTCGAGCTTCGTCTCCAAGTAGCATTTCGTAAATTGATGGTACCATTGCTTCATCCAGCTTGAAATCTGGAAAAATTAAGATACCCATAGTTTTTAGAAAGATTGCCCAATGGTATAGGCGGAAATTTGGAAACCCTAGCCCTCCTCTTTCTTTGGGCATTACACACCATCTAAGAGATCTTCTGGTTCTCCGAAACCCCCATAAAAACCTGGATACAATCTATCTAACTTATTAAAAAAATTAGAAGAAAACAAGAGTGGTATAGTACAAAATAGATACAAAAATTTGGGGAATATAATCATTTTAACAGCATTTGTACGACCATATTGGGATAAATGTACGTTGTTCAGCCTCTCGAAGGTTCGACTTACGGAAAGCAGTAATGGATCTTTATTAAGCCTAACAATATCTTCCACTTTAGCTGAAATTGTCACACCAAGATAAGAGGCTGTGGAAGCAAACACTATACCAGCTGGTCTGCCTGCATCTGAATGTATTACCTGGGTTTTCGTGATATTCAATTTATATCCAGATAATTCCCCAAATTCTTGCGCAAGTTCTTTAATTTTGGGTATGGCAGAAGCCACATCTGTAGTAATGCTCGCAAAGTCATCCGCATTAGCGAAGACCTTATGTGCTATTCGATGTACTACAACCGGGGGATCCCATTTTCTTTTATTAATCTATTTAAGTAAGGTTCGATATATAACGCAAACAACAAGGGGGAACAAGGACACCCTTGCCTTGTCCCCCTTGTAATCGGAAAAGAATCAGACGTATCAGTAGCTATCCGCATTACGGCTTGAGGATTAGTATACAATGCCTGCACAGCATGGATACATTCTCTTGGGAGCCTTTTCCAGGCCAAAACAGACCACAGGAACCCCCAGTCGACCTGCTCAAGACTACGCCGACTGGGGATCCCGTGGCCTGTGCCCAATCTAATACAGTAATAATCTGCTTAACATGATCAGTAGTGTCCCGTTTTTTTATAAAGCCGTGCTGAAACTTTGAAACAACGATTGGCATTATGTCTTCCAATCTATTAGCTAGTATTTTGGAGAAGATTTTACTATCTGAGGTTATGAGGGATATCGGTCGATAAGATCCTAGTTCCTCTCCATTTTTCCCTTTCTGCTTAAAAATCCCTATAGTGGCCATAGACCAGGATATTGGTGAGTATCCTTGAAAAGCTTGTTGAAAGATTTTGGGTAACTCGGGTTTGACTATATTTCGAATATCTGCAAATCTTTTAACAAATTTTGCAAAACATTCTGCACGAACTATAAATATTCTTACTTCATCCTTTCATGTAGGGGCAGGGGCATCTCTTATTGCCGCTATAATCTTCCTCTTTGGAGAGATCCCCCTTTCACTGATCTTATGACCCATGTATGTCGCTGACTGTCTGCAATACTTGCACCTATCTAATTCTGCCTGTTAACTCATATTCGTTGAATTTTTCAAACATCCTTTATAAGTTATGATCATGCTCTTATTTACTTTTTCCTATGATTAAAATATCTTCCTAGAGGTAAACTACTGCAGGGGCATCCAGCAAGAGTTTGTGCATTACCATTTAGAATATGCAGCGGCCAATGCCAATCCAAATTGCATTCACACAAAGCAGAAACATGCTATAAAGTCATACATTTCCTTCCTAATCTCAGCATTCTGGATCACGTGATGGTAAGCTGAAGTTAAGTTTCTAAGATCAATGTATAATCTTAGCTTTCTATTTGCATTCCTGGCAACAACCAATGGTACAAGCCACTCTGCACACCCTATAGGTTCTATGATGCCTTTCCTTTCTAGCATTTACAACTCTTTAGCCACTTCATCCCTGACACTTAATGGGATGTTCCTGACTTTATGAGAAACAGGTTTAACCCATTTTTCAACATGATTATGTGCAAAAAGTTTTTCAAACTGCCACCCTGGCCAGAAAACATTTCTTGGTTATCCTCCTTTAGTTTTGCTACAAGATCCTGTTCAGATTCTTCCAACAAAAGTACTTGATCCACACTGTTGGGATTCAGTACTATGTTCAACGCTTTTTGGTCCATCCATCCTAACAAAGTAGGTCCCACCTTGACCACATGCAATTTACTCATTGTTTTACTGACTTTAAATTCCAAAGGTAACATACCGTACCCCATCATTGGAATTTTCTCACCCGTAGACATGACCGTATGAATGTCTGTGTCTCTTCGGTGTTCACCTAACACCCCAGTGAAGTTTTCCTCCCACATTTTCCTAATTGTGTAAGGTGAGCCAGAATCAGTTTCTATAGCGATACTAGTGTGACCTTAGGACATATTACACATTGATGTATTCCTCTTTTGTTTAATTTTCCATAGTAATCCTCTGACTGTTCAGACTCTGATTTTTCACAAATCAATTTCCCACTATGAGTTTTCTTATTTTTAGTTCCATGTACTTTCAAATAATATCCAATTAACCATAAGAAATTGACATTTGGCCTTAAGTGCAGGACAATTCTTATCTCTTGCAAGGTGGCCATTACTCCCACACCTAAAACAGCTTATATTCTCATCCCTTTGTGGCCCTTTGTTTTTTTGTTTTTTTGTTTTGTGCTATCACCTTCCTTAACTTTGTTAATGCATACCCTAGATATTTTGTAGTTTGCTTCATTTTCCTTAAGTTCAGATGAGGTTGTCACAGGATTCGCAGAAGCCTTAGCAAACCTTTTTGATAGTTCTCCCTTTTTAACCAACGAAGAATTGCCCCTGACCCAACGCCTGTCTTTCAAGTTTGGATTGTTGGTGTGCATGATGATTTGGTCACGTATGAAATCATCATGTAACGTGCCAGACTTACAAGAGATTCCCAATTTCTTAAGAGCAGATACATAAACTTTCACAGTTTCAGACTTTTTCTTTTTCCTCTTAATATATTTTAACTTATCAATTGCCTCACAGACCGCTGGTTGATAGTACCCAACAAGGTCCTCTAGCACATTTTGGAAGACATCCTGCTCACAGCCCCCACCTGACTTTTTTCCCATTTGGTTTAAAACTCATAACACTTCCGGACCTAAGCTGTGTAAAAGGATTTTCTTCATCCTGGAAGGAGAACATCCTTCTGACCCCTCTTCCTCAATGGCAGAAACATAATTTAAGAAGCACTACTTCCACTCTGGCCATTCCATTTAGGTTCACCTGGCCACTTAAAAAGGGTAGTGGAGAAGTAAGTGAAAATGTTTGAATTCACTTGACAATGTGATACACTTCCAATGCTCACACTTTGCAATAATTCTTCAAAAACTGTAAAGCTAATGTACGCTAAAGGATGAAGTCCACCTCCAAATCTCTCCTTTTTTAAGACATGCCAAGGAGGTAATTACTGTACCACTTCCACCTTGCCAGGTATGAGTGTCCCTGCTCAAGTTGGACAACCTCAAAGGGTGTATCACCACTACTCCATCCAGTGCATAGCCCATCAACAGCTAGAACTGCACCACTAAAATGTACTTAATTTCAGCCAAAATGAGGAAATACACTAATACTGTACTTGTCACCCATACCTCAAAGCCACTTGGAAATCTTGAAATCTTGTAACATGTCTTGACAGGTGTGCATGTCACAGATCCCCAATGTAGCTTGAAAAAATGTGGGGCATGCCTTAAAACTGTGTGATTCTCGCCCTTATTTTACTGTTTTCCGGGAATGTATGAATTAGTGCCAACACGTCTTGGTAGGTGTGCATGTCACTGTGACTTTAACAATAACCTCAGTTTAATTAAAACACTTGGTGTGCGTGCCACCGCACATTCGTCTGTCCAGATTGTGATGAATGGCCTCCGATGTAACATGAGGCAAATAGCATCAAAATGGCTTCTACATATTAGCATAATGCATTGGTGCAATGCAATGGGAAGTGCGACTCACAGCTGTTCATTCCCTGTCCTGCCTGCTTTCTCCCCCGTCTCACTGGCAAATCGGTGCATTTTGCAGACATCTTAGCAGGTTCAGACTGTCACCAAAAACCAACCACAAGGTTGCAGGAACCTCAAACTGGCTTCCAGTCATTTTCTGATGTGCAGGTATGTGTCCTCAACTCGTCGTCAAATTGTAGTGACGAGGCCCACCAAATGTAGTAAAGTAATTGGTAGTTTATTGATCAAAGGGGAGTGCAGGCTAACACATCTTTCACAACCGAATTCCACACCAAATGTCTCCCTAACCGTCACCTCTACTTTCCACACAGAATCTCATGTAGGTCATCCACTATGATAACCTGCCTTAGTAACTTACCATTGCAACAACACACAACCCTCTTCAATATTAGAGATGGGTTAACAGGGGATAAAGTTTCCATCAAAAAGTAGGCATCAAAAAAAGCTAACACTTGCCATGATACCATCAAGATAGACATTTGCAAGCATCATTAAAATATATTAGGCTTTACATATATGAGTCAGACTCAGGCCCCAATATATTTAAAGTGAGGCAGATCTTGAAAAGGATATACTTCACTTCATGCCAATTACAGGCAACGAATCCTTAGCAGAAACTTTTCATATTTTTCGGTTTCAATCAGATACAGGGACATTTATGTACACATATTTGTATATCTAAGGGCAGGACATATGGTGCAGAGGGCGTTTACAGGAAGAAGCCTTTCAGTACTTGTGGCTGTTCTACTGTGGCTGCAAGGGAATCTTTGCTCTAGTGCTGCACCTCCTGGCCCTCCAGACCTGTCTTGTTTCAGAG
Source organism: Lissotriton vulgaris (assembly GCF_964263255.1). Lineage (NCBI taxonomy): Eukaryota > Metazoa > Chordata > Amphibia > Caudata > Salamandridae > Lissotriton > Lissotriton vulgaris. Next base: position 321,586,404 of record NC_141699.1, on the reverse strand, counting down.
TGGAATTACACTCCATAGGGTGTAATCATAATTTGAAGTGCTCATTGAAAGTTCTATCAGGAGCAAGGGAAATATGAAGAAGACCTACCTAACAGCTTCCAGCAGGAATTAGATATAGGGATAGAGAGAGAAAAGCTTCCTGGGGCATTAGGGGAGAGTCAGGGTTGCTGTGGGATGCAAGGTATGCATCATAAACCAAATAGGAGAAACCTGGTGTGAGTAAAACGATGCTATAATTCCTTTAGGCATCCAAGACCAGACACTCACCTGAGGCTTCTTTCCAGTGAAGTGTAGGTATACATCAGGAGAAAAAGATACAGTGGAGTACAAAGTGTCTCAAGAATCAGGCTCTGAAGGGATGAGAAGACCAGCCATTACTGAAAGGAGAACAGCAATAAGTGTAAAAGTGTAAAACATTCTCAAAATATGAGACAACACCTGTTGTTTTACCTCAACACAACACTCAAATAATTCCCCATGATTTACCTCTGAGTAATTCACTGAGTGAATTAGGAGGTTCTGTCTGAAAACAAACTCAAATGTAGAAAAACCAGGTTTGGATGGGCTAAGAGGAAACCCTCCACCAAATGGAAGCCAAGGTACACCATTTTTGAAGAATACATCACTAAGTGTATCAACAGCTTTATGGTTAGGCATGAATTATGGAGTATTGCACTCTCAGCACTAGAAAGAGCAACAGGAAATCTAAATGAGGGGTTACTTAAGGATCAATTTGTTTCTGGTTTACTGTTAATCAAAAGCAGTAGCCATGGTGAGTAGTAGGTTTTATCTACAGGGTACGATGCAGGTGCTGTCACAACATGGTAGCTAAGTAGAAGAATCCTGACCTCATATCTCAGTCAAAGTCTCCATTGCATTTTCTGGTAGGAAATCCTCTGAGTATCTTAGGATCAGTGATGGAGGAGTCAACCTAGAAGAGCCTTCTGCTAACACGTTTAAGATCAACAATGAGAAATTGAATTTGCAGCTGCTAATTCCCCAAACAGCTGGTATACTGAGAATTAAACATCTCGAAATATATAGATGAGGCACTGAGCCATTAAAGTCCACTTTTGAACTGGCTGTGAATGGCATGAGGATGGGGATTATGGACAAATTTGTTAGGTTAGATCTATACCAGGGAGATGTTTGGATGGATTGTGTAGGCCTACATAAGAAATTGGTGGACATAATGGCAAGAACACAAATTTTAATGTTAGCATCCATGAAAGCATAAGGTGCTTATGGAGGTTAATGCACGTGTAAGTATCAATCTTCAAGAATTTGTTGAGTAAGTAGGTGATAGGCATGATATAATTGAAAATAGGCAACGCAGAATCATTTACAGATCAATGTGGTACCAGAGGCCGCAGAATGCAAAGTCATCAAATAATTTGTTGTATTTATTTATTTATTTATTTATTTTCGAGATTTTTATTGCGCAAACAAATACCCGAAGGTGTCTCCGCGCATGTGGCGGATAGAGAGACCGAGCAGCAGGCTTACTGGTTGAACAACCATGTCTTTAAGAGCCTATGAAAGCTCATCAGATTGGGGGCAGTTTTTATGGTGAGTGGCAGAAGGTTCCAAAGTTTGGGTGTGGCAACCAAGAAGCGCCTGTCTCCCCAGGTTGCCGTTCTTGTGCGAGGTACCGGAAGCAGGCAGGTGTTGGAGGATCTCAGCTGTCTCTCGGGGCTATACAACTGGAACGCTTCAATCAGAAACTTTGGACCGACGCCATGCACTGCCTTGTAGGCGATGCAGAGGGCCTTGAATTTAATACGGCCCTCTACTCTTAGCCAATGCAGGTGACGAATGGCTGAGGTGGTTGGCTGACGGCGGGGGATGTCAAGAAGAATTCTTGCAGCCGCATTCTTTATGGACTGCAACTTAGATAGATCGACCAATTAGTGTTTAAGGGTGTTGGGGTATTTTAAGGAGTAAGGTGGGTTATGAATATGGGGTTCAGGGGTATTTAAAGAGAGCAGGGTGGGATTAGCACACAATATGAGAAATGGCATGAAGGGCAGACTGTACCACACGCCCCCAGCATTTGTCACGCCCCCAGCACACGCCCACAAGGGACTACTTTGCTGGCACAGTTCTTTTACCTTTTAAATGTATATAGTGGGCGTCTGCATAGCCTATGTCCTTCTGCTGCAACTGCCCTTTTCAACGCTGTATTGGGTGTTGTGATTGGTGCTGTGGTTCCTGAAATTACCCGCTTCAAAGGTTTGGGCTCTCTCTTTATTATATTAGTATGGATATGGTACCCCAAAACCCAAACCTATCCCTAAACCCTAAAAATACCCCTGTACCCCAAAACCCAAACCTCACCCTGAACCCTATAAATACCCCTGTACCTCAAAACTCAAACCTACCCCTGAATGCTAAAATACCCCTATGCCCCAAAAGCCAAACCTAGCCCTGAACCATAAAAATACCCCTGTACCCCAAAACCCATACCTATCCCTAAACCCTAAAACTAACTCTGTACCCCATAACCCAAAACTATATCTGAACCCTTAAAATACCCAAACACCCCAAAACATATACCTCCTTACCCCAAAACATATACCCCTATACCCATACTTACATTATCGAAACATAAAAAAAACATGCTTTTACCATTAATGCATTTACAACGAATTTTGTTGTAAATGTATGCGTTGTAAAAGCGTATAAAATGTAATGCCATGTATTACAATGGCATTGCGGAGTCATGGTACTTTCGGAATGAAAGTATTTGGAGTGATGGTATGCGGAAAGAAAGTTGCGGAATAATGGGTGTTTACCCTCCCCCGGTAAGTAAATTGGTGGCACAGCGGCCCACATCTCCAACAACATACTCATATGTTTTCACCACCCATTTGAAAAATGCACAGGTCTCTCGCATTGATGGCCAGCACCAACATACACTTTTAGACACTCCTCCCGCCACAAGTTCTTGAATTGCGAACTTTAGAGCTGGGGAGCTACGTTCGAATCTCGGCATCAGCTCCACATCCTGTGATTCCAGCCAAATCGCTTTGTCACCCCGTGCCTACCACAAATGAATGTGTTCTTCTGTAATGTAAATTGTGCTCATGCCATGTTGTCGAGTTCGCCCAAAATGATATTGCAAGGAAAAATAAAGTAGGGAAACTCGAGTTCACACACTACTGAACGCGCACTCTAAGTGCATCAGCAGTGCACTGTGAATCGGAGCGTTTCACGGGCCTGTCACAGATAAGAAATGCTATCAAAACGAAATCCTACAAAACAATATACTACTGGCCGGCAGCAATTCATACCTGGACAATGTCTGGACGGGCTGCCAGTATGAAATAAAATCTAAGCATGCAAATGGAGCTATGTCTGTAGGTGAGACCAGTATTGCTCCTCTAATTGAAACATACAGTTGGAAAGTGATTCAAATGAGGAATCATAAGAGGAGATAATGCTTATACAAATATGTAGAAATACAGAGATGAATGTTTACAAAAGAAACATCTAGCAGAGAGTTAGATCAGTCAATGAGAAATGAGGTGCGTTCATATCAGCCATTTTATGGTCGGCATTTCATTGTAAGAGGTATTGTTATTTTCTTAAATCAGTACAGACACACTGACCTGGTATGGCATCAAATTGCCGAATGGGAAATTGGGTACTTGAAAAAGTCAAGATCAGGACCTCTGCAATATAGTCATATGCATATATGTATCTGATCAGGACAGTCTCTGTTGCTTTGCTTAAGGAAGCTCTGAGTTTACTTTCTAGCTCCCTTGATAGTGACAAATTATAGGAATGATGAAAGACCAAGAGTAGAGCCATCATTAATTTCTTAGTTTTACATCTTATGGATGTCTGTTGACAGAAAATGGTGATGCAGAGTACTTTCCACTCTGGTATATATTGCCACTATGCCATATTATACTGCATTTTTCTTAAATAAGAATGTTGTTGATACAATACAGAGGGTCACACATTCAGCTATACATGTATCTGTCCATGGACCAGTAGTGCTGAAGCTAAACGTAAGGCATGGGCATGGCTGGCTCTAGAGTGGTCCGAACGGTGCCACCACACCGGATACCAACTTGGGGTGGGCGCACCCTGTTTGCAAGTATATTTTCATTTTAAAAGCACCTGCTGCCACGTTTCTTGCTTCCAGCAATATTCGTCCATCAATAAAAATGTCAAGATCACGCCAATGATTAATGTTCCTGCTCGAGAGATATTGTAGGTTAGTCTAGTGGAAGTTGTATCTCATTGTAAGGTAGTGCTTTGGGTTAATATGCCTATTGCAAAGAATATGCACTGTGCAGATCACAAAGTACAAATAATGTAAATAGATCAGTGGATCTCTGATTGTGTCCCAGGGATACTTTGTTACTTGCAGTTTAAGTAAAATCCTAATATTACATAGTGAGCTATTAACTGTCATCAAAGAGCTGCAGGCAAACTACAAGATATTTTTTAGAGCTACATGTCTTTTTTTTCTCTGTCTTTCATTAACCTAAACTTTCAAAAAAGTGTTCATTTGGGTAGAAATCAATTCTTATTATAAAAGTAACCTCCAACAATGATGTTATGTTTTAAATTCTGAATTTGTGCTTTTCCAGACCAAGGACTCTTAAGCTATATTGCCTACCAGTATAGATGGCATGTGACTCCTACACCTCGTAGTTCTCTGTCGTGTGTAGCAATACATATACACTAATTTACATATGTATGATTCGCTCTGTGCGTGTGATTTAAGGAGCTCTGACACCATACACTGGTATGAATGGCGCTATAAAAATAAATCAGCCTGAGACCTGGAGCACTGTTAAATGGTGTTAATGAGGGAATCTGTGGTAGATGTGGTCATTGGGGGGTGCCAACAAACATTGTTGCACAAGGCACCACGATTGCTAAAGCCAGCCCTGGACATGGGTGTATTAAGAGGACAATTTGAACTATAGAAAGATCATCCCAGATGTAACAGGAATTTTGCAAAGAAGACCTAGGCATTTTTGGATCAGTATACAAACTGCTCAGTGGGATAAAATCGATGATGCACATAAAACTGTTTTGCAGGGATTATTATCTCTCATACCTTCAACCGGATGAAACCTAAGAAACATGGGGGCATATTACCAAGGAGGCGATATGCATTTATCGCTGCTTTTGAGGCCGTTTTCAGCCAAAAACCGGCGATATTTTCATCACCTTATCAGCAAAGACACGCTATCGCGTATTTTGCTGATTTAGCGAGCCTTTCAACAACGGCCTAATGAGATGCAAAGTGGGCAATCCAGAGCAAAATAATAGGAGAAATGTCGCTAAGCGACATTTCTCCTATTATCAAGCTGCACGCTAACAAGCAGAGCGTTAGGAAAAGTAGGGCTAACCACAGTTAATGCTAGGTCGATATAGCTTGCAAAAACCAATCCAAAGGTCTGAGTTTTACTTAACTGCAATACTGTGAAAGTACATTGAAACTGGCAGTCTATCAGTGCAATATCAGAAGGTGCAAAGTATAATTCATGAACAGTCCCACTATTCAAGTAGCTGTTTATTATAAAGAATGTGCCTGCTTGTACCAAACATTTGACAAATATCGGCGAACAGCAAATACAATAAAGGTTTTTCTTTTTTACATCAGCTTGTGAAAGATTTCAGTGGAGTGTTACCCAGATGGAGACGCATGTACAGGCTCTTAGCTAGTGGCGGTGTAATGATGTCCAGAAATGGCTCAAAACCTGGGTTTATTTTAAGTTAAATATATTTTTTTTATCAACATAGACCCAGTAGGGAATTTTTAATCACTGACCTCTAATTACACATGGTTTAAGGTTCATTCCATAATCTTTGAAGACCTACATTTTTAAACCAATTGAATATAAGTTTAGACCAGGGTACCTGCAAGGCATTACTCAGTTCCCTAGTTTCCACTGGGAATCCCTGTATTCTTTTAACTCTGCTGTAGTCCAAAGGAGTACCCAATGCACCAGATGTTTTAGTGATGCCATGTTTGGCATTCTATCAATGCCTTTGTTAAAAAAAGAGCAAGATCAGGAAGGTACTAGCTGGAACGGCTAGAAGTGATCTTGTAAAGTTAGTTTCAGCGATAGCCAATTTCTGAGTGTCAGCACATCCCGACACCTCAGCTCCAAAAAGCTCAGCGCTTTCACACAGTATGCTTCCAGTGCTGGAGAAACCGAGAGGGAGCTTGTTTTCTTGTGGGCTCAGAGGATGGCTTTAGGTATCAATGTGATGGATTATCAATGAGCTTTTGTTAAATTGTGGTTCCCACTTGAATTTATCTGAAAATCTAACCCTTGAATAATCACAACTGTGTACTCTTTCCAAGACACACAGGGCCATATTATCAAGAACGGTGTTAAAATTATCGCTGCTTTAGTGGCAGAAAACTGCTCCCAAAGCAGCGATAATGGGCTTGATAATATGCCCTTGTGAATTCCCATAGAAGCCTAGGTTCTGGTGTGAACCGGGGATTCTATGGGAATTCACATGGGCATATTATCAATCCCATTATTGCCGCTTTAGCTCCAGGAAAGCGGCAATATTTTTAACACTGTTCTTGATAATATGCCCCACAGTTCTTCACTACACCTGGCCCAAACACCATAATTTTGGTTTTCTTACATTCAGCGATTTTGCTCAATAGTAATCCTGGATTAGATTAATGGATTAGGTACTCTAAACAAATATCGAATCATTCAATGATTAAATACAATCTTTTAACTTGTTTTTAGCTCCAAAAACTCACTCAACAAGCATATGAATGGAATATTTGTTTGAATAGCCTATGGGTGTTCTTGAATTAACCGCTACCTGTATACTCAATAATAGTAAATATATTTTTTAAAGGTTTTATTCATTACATGCCTATTTTACAATATGATACATATGTGTTAGCCCTGGCACCATTGGCGTGGGTCTCCCTTCCATCTTTTGCTGTTGCCTCATGTATTTATGCTTGTGTTTTGGGCACTGTGTCACTACTGTCCAGTGTCAAAGTGCAAGTGCTCCCTATTGTAAATGGATGTATTAATTGGTGATTCCATGATTGATTGTTTGTTTACTTGTCAGTCCCTAGTACAGTGCACCAGGGGTGCCCAGGGCTTGTCATCCAAATGCTGCTAGTGGGCATGCGGCACTGGTTGTGCCATCCACAGAGCAGCCTTGTAAAATGTGTCTAAGCTCTGCCATTGCGGAGCCTGTGTGCAGTCTGGTACTGTCATGCTGACTGGGCAAGTGCACCCACTTGCCAGTCCCTAAACCTTCCCTTTTCTTCATATCAGTCACCCCTATGGTAGGCCCAAGGGCAGGGTGCATTGTAAGTATAAGGTAGGACATGCCCTGGTGTGTGTGGCATGCCCTAATAGTGAATTACAGCCATTTTTGTTTTTCACTATTGCAAGGCTACCGGTTCTCCATAGGCCAGAATGGGCTGTTAGAATTATTACATTTCATGATCCTTACTGACTCAGAGAACATGGTAGAAACTTGAGTTTGGTATGCCTGAACTCAGATAATAAATCAAATAAAATTCATCTTTTAGTAAAGTTGTTTTTAATATTCTGTGTTTGAAAATACCACTTTTTAGAAAGTAGGTATTTTCTTGCCTAACCTTTTAAGCCTGCCTCTGCTAGGTTGTATATTCCTCTGTTTGGAGTTTGTGAGTGACAGGGCTGGGGGATTCCAGGAGACAGGCTGGGCCAGCCCAGTGGTGAATAGAGAGATCCGCATCTAGATGAGAGGGAGGAGTTGCACCTGGGGCCTGAATAGGGCTAGGCCTTCCCTCTACAATGCTGGCTCCACCTCCAGTGGTGTGTCTGATGTCTCTGCCCTGCACACTGAAAGAAGAGAAGGAATCCTGTCAAAAAAGTGCTCCAGGGCTGTGCCTTCCCTTCCCTGTGCTGGCTCCACCTCCTGTGGGGTGGCTGATGTCTCTGCCCTGCACAGTGAATAGAAGGACGGAGTCTTGTAAACAAAGTGCTCAGGGGCTAGTTTGGACTAGGCAAAGGCCCCTCTCCCCTTAGAGAACAAAGGATTTTGGGGTATAAATATTGGGAGCCTGATCCCAAAAAATTAGATAACTTTTAGACTACAATAAGAAACCTCTGCTGAGTAGAAGAACCTGAAGAAAATGAGGAGAGACTATCCCTAAGCTGAAGTGCTGCTTGGGAGATTGGCCTGCAGATTTTGCCTGACTGCCAAAGAAAGGAGAACAAACTTTGTGTTCTTTACTTTCAACTTGTGAAGGAACTCCAAGGGCTTGGAACAGAGCTTGCCTCCTGCTGAAGTCTCAGGGACAACAGACTTCACCCACCAGCTCCCCAAAAGTCTTCCTGAAGTGCCTGCAGCTGTGCTGGAGTTTGTGGGGGATTTGCATGTCGCAAGGAGCTGGAAGCGCGACGCAAGATCGAGAAGCATATCGCCGAACTGGAGAAGAGAATCGACATCGCAGCAAATGCTGACGCATTGCCGGGAAGAGTGTCACAAGAGAGAAGGATCGACGTCGCATCAGACTCCGCCGCATATTTTAGAAGCCTGTCGCATGGCCGGTCGCGGCTCATCGCCAGAGAAGAGGATCGACGTCGCCGCAGATGTCGCCGCATCACCGGGAGTGTCGCAGGGCCTGTTGCGACTCGCATCATTGTGGAAACAACTTGCATCGCCAGTAGAGAGGATCGACGTCGCCACAGATGCGGCCGCATCGCTAGGAAGCTTGTTGCAGCGCCGGTCACGGCTCGCATCTTGTAAAGTATCTCGCAGCGCCAGAGAAGTAGATCGACGTCGCAGCAGACGCCGCCCAATCCCCCGGAAGCATGTGGCATCAAGGAGAGAGTGTCGTCTTTATTTCTTTGCGCCAGAACTTTGCCGCATTTCCATTGTTCCAACATTACTTGTTGTGGTAGCGCAACACATCTAAGGTACATTAACGCAAAGTGTCGCATCTTAAGAACTGCATTTAACTAAGCTAAAACTACCATCTAAAAGTACAGTATTGTGGGTTTTTGTTGTTTATTGGTCTTGTGGTAACTCTATATAAAGTATACTTATTTTTTATATAAACCCTTGTGTGGTGTCCATCTGTGGTGTTGTCACTGGGTTAATGTATGTGGTCACAAATGCTTTACACACTGCCTCTGAGATAAGCCTGTATGCTCATGCCAAGCAACCAAGGGGGTGAGCAGGGGTTATTTAGGAGTGTAATCCACTTATCCTGACTAGAGGCAAGGGTCCCTATTTGTCACAAGTACCTACCTGTGCCAACTGGAGATCCCCAAATCTAACAATATGTGTATCTTTTGCCTTTTCTCTGCATGCTATGAAGGTTTTAACAACCAAATAAAGTTTATTCAGACTTGAGACTTGAAACTGAAGCAGTAGGTTAGAGCAAATAAAACAGAATTGCAAGATAAATCAGGTGAGATTGCAACATTGGGGTGTGAGGCCAGTAGGCTTAGACGTTTTGGCTTTTGAGAGCAAGCTAGGACTATCTTAACATGAAATGCCAAAGCATACACCACACAAATTCATCAGATGACACGTGGCTATTAATGAATCTGAAAATGAAATTAGGGATGTCTTCTGCTCTTTCTTAGAAATATTATACACATTCACAGCTCAATGCTGAAGATATTAACATAAGGATGAAAGGGGTAGAACTCCCAGTTCGAAGTGAGAAGAAAATCTTGTTTACAGAAATGAGAAAACTGTATGAAATTCTATCAGGTCAATTAGGTATACAATACTGCTGGCCCATGCGGGTTGCCTGCAAAAATATATGAAATCTCAGTGAGACAAATAGCCGTTCAATTAAATTGTTTTTTGAACTCTGTCTTAAATGGATACCTCTGATCTTAGATGACTGTTTGCCTGAGGGAGGACACAATAAAGTGGGGCAACTAAATCCTGATCTTGCTCTTGAAAATTGATTATGAAATCTCTACTAGAATAGTGGCTGATCGGTTAAGGTTTGCGATCCAACCACCTATCCATGCAGACCTGGTAGGATTTGTACAACAGACTCTAACAGTTGACCTCACTTGATCTATGATAGACACCATTGATATTGCTACTGTGAGCATAATTGCGATGCTGGGTGATCGAACTGCTAGCTATTGTGGTGGTCGGGAGACCGCCCGACAAGCATGCAATGATTCGACCACCGTATTTGGACTTGACTGCTGGGCTGACAGAAAGAAACTTGTCGGAGGCATGGCGGGGCATGCTGCCCCTGAGGAATAGGGTCACAGCACATGATGCTGCTGCTGCCGTACCGTATCTCCGGCACGTCCATGCATTGTGTGCCATGCACCATCTTGCACATAGGTAAGTGGGGGTACTACATGTGCCCCAGGGACACTTTGCATTTGCTTTCAGCAGCCCTTCTGACAGCCTTTTCATTTCAGGATTTCTGCCATGAAAAGGTTGTCGGAAAGGGATATCTAAATCCCAATGGCGGTGCATACAGAGGGCCGTAATCAGTCAAACCGCCACCTATGGCCTGATAGTGGTACGACTACCACTGTCGTAATTGAGCCCTGTATATCAGCAATTGTTAGCAATTCACATTGTTGATGCAGCAAAAGCATTTGATTGAGTCAATCAGGCTTATTTATGAAGGGGCTTTGGAGATCAGTTCAACTGTGTAATAAAGGAATGCTATTGCAGTTTACTTCCAGGGTACTGGTAAATCAGCCTTTAACTATAGAAATTTGACTATGCTGGGGCGCAGGCAGGAAATTAGGAGAATACAAATAATGCCCTGTCAGTATGATCTATACTTAGAAGTTCTAGCAAAGAAACTTAGAGAGATCAAGAGGTTACACTCTTTCTCAATGAATGAATGAATATTGAAGAGATTAGCATTATATGCAGCTGACTTGTTTTGTTTTATGCATCTAGCCCAGAGGAAAGTGATCTGTTTCTTTTTGTCAATTTCATTGACTTCTCTGGGTATATGGCAATAAGGAAATGTCATAAACAATGACCGGGAGATGCCATAACAAGGCTCTACCGCCACAAATAAAATAAGATATCCGCATGTAATATTTGTCACTTAATCTGGGAAACTGGAAAGGGAGAGGAAATGCTGGTGTTAAAGCTTCTTTAAGAAAAAGGATAGTATTCCCCTCGCACTTCTAGGGAGAATACATTTAATTAAAATGATTATATTACCTAAGTACTCCTTCTCCTTCTTATTTACCTGTATCCCGCTGAACATAGGTAATGAGGAATAAGCAAAGTGAAATCCATGATCAGTAGTTTCTTAGGTCGAGATTCAAGACCTCTTGTATATACTTTAGTATATACTTATATACTTTAGTATATACTTATATATGTATACACTTTGTGGGCTCTGGAGATCAGCCCTAGGACTTGTCTGCTTCCACTTAGGGACTTTTTTTCTTTTCAACTGCCTCTATTTAACGGTCTTGATGAAAAACGACCAGCAGAGGTCAGTAAAATACCAGAATCACTTTAGCATTCTCTAGACTCCAGTCCATTGAAATTGTTTTCCATGAGTAACCGTAAGCAATAATATTTTTTTCAAATCTTGTATTTTCAGTGATATGACCACTGAAAGCCTTGATTTTATATTGAAAACAGAGCTTTGGATTATACCATTTCCAGCTGAAAGGCAATATTTCTTTCCATGTGTTCCCATACCAGGCATGTCAAACAGTTTGGTGCTTACTTTCCATCTATGTTAAAGAACAGTAGATATTTCAGCACCCAGGCTAATGTGCTGCACAGCTAAATACATATAAGGTCCCAAAGGCAAGACCGATTGCATTGCAAATGCTTGTTTCTTGAGTTATCATTGACACACAATAGCTTGGAAAAAGCTGACAGGTTTTCTTAAGAGGTGGGTTGGGCACTGCCAAAGCTTTGGTTTTATCATCATTCGGCAAGGAAAAAACGTATTTGCATACAAAATTGTTGTAAATGAAAAAATAGAGATTAATCATAAAAAGATTGAAAGAAATCAGGCTATTCAGAATAGTTTGTTTGCACTGATGTGAGGCCTATACACTTTAGTTGCATTGTCTACAGGAATTTGAGAACTGTGCTGTCAAAATGCCCTTTTTTCTAGTAGAAAGGTGTAAGGAAGTCCACGTCATTTGCGCTTTGAGATTTCCATATTTCATTAAACCAACAAGTGGGAGCTTGCATAATGTGCCTGAGGGTGTCTTCAGGTCAGCCCATGCTTTGAAATATTGATAAATATGTTATTTCAGGTGACTTGGCACTTTCATTACAGAGATTTAAAGCTTCAGTTCATGTATTACCATTGCCACAATGCAGGGTGTTTGGCCCTTTCTTTTTCCATAGGACTATGGCTCAATATATGATAATACTAGCAGCCCGCCCCAGCGTTGCCTGGGGCAGAAGGGGGCTGGGGGCAGCATTTCAGGCTTGCGTGCACTCCCACCCCGGCCCCCGCCCACCACGACATTGTCTGTGTCCCAGACAATGTCGTGGTGGGGGGGGCCGGGGCGGGAGTGCACGCAAGCCTGAAATGCTGCCCCCAGACCCTGAGCCTTACCGCAGTTGTTCCGGGCCAACCTCCCGCACCGGCTCCCCCCCCGTGCGTGTCCCAGAGCCTTACATGAGCCGCCGCTCCTCCCCGAGCTCCTCACTTCACCGCCGCTCCTCCTCGTCATCACGTACGTTGCGGCGAGCGCTATGTCGTTGCCGTCAGCGTCGCGGCCGGCGCTACTTTCAGGGCACTACTTTTATTTAAGTTATATTTTTAAATTTACGTTTTTTTTATTTTATATAGCCTATGTCCATCTGAACACCCTGAGGATTACAACAATGTATTGGGTGTATGGATTCGCGCTGTGGTTCCCGAGTTTACCTCGCCAAAAGGTTTGTGTTCTCTCTTTATAATAGTAGTATAGATGATAGTCAAAATAAAGTCTGTGGAGGGTTGCTTCAGAAACAAGCTGTAATGCTTGTGGCTGCAGTATGTGTGGAGGATGAAAGCATATGAAGTCATAACACTTACAGGATGGAGACTTGATTTTATCAGTTAAGTCATATTAGTACATGACCTTAGGTGCTGATGGCAGCACATTACATTTGTTAAACAAGTTTAGATATTCCCTATATGATGATGCTAGAGAAGGTCTAAAATGATTTTCACAGAAGATTCGAAAGTGGTTCCTCTTTCGTGCCACAATCAATGGCAGGGTTCTGTGATAGAAGTCCACAACATTGCATTTCATGGAATTGCAAATAATCCATCCTTCTATGCTAACCCTTTGTAGAACCTTAAAGTCTTGTGGCCTGATTACACCCTGGCCAAACTTAGAGGTTTTACACAGGAAGGTTTTTTATTAACATTTGTCAAAATAAAGCTTTGCTTGCCCTGAACTTTCCAATTTAAATTTCAGTGAACATGTGATGTTTCTTGAGCCTGGCAGTAATACTACAGTTAAGGTTAATATGATTTTCTTGTTCCTCCTTGATATTCAACTCATTTGTTTTCAAAATTGTAATTCCTTCCTCGATCTGTGTAGCCATCTATGTTAAATAGTTGGGAGGAGTAATTATTGATGACTTTGAGCACCAGAGAAATAGGCTCTGTTTGCACAGAGGACTGCGGATGGTTTCTATTTTCAGATGAATTCTAATAGCACTTGAGGTCTTTTGAGTCTGTCTGTCCATTGCATGAGTTAAATGGCCAGGGATGCATACTCGAATTGTTTTGACAGATCCTAGAAAAAGAGTCCTCAACATTGTCACAACTTTCTAGTTTCATTGTTTTTTTAGTGATGACTAAAGTCTCACCCCCTCCCCTGCCTGAAGCCATGGAATCACTTCTGCGACAGTTTCAATATCCCTCAGCTCGCCTAGGTTCTCATTATAAATGCCTGTGCTTCTTAAGGACATTATTAACCCATTTAAGGCGGCAGCAATTCCGCCACCGTGCGGCGTGTTTAATGAGTGGGCGGGGTCGTGTCGGCCAACGGACACGTGCAGCACTACGAAGGTAGTGCGCGTGACGGCCGTTGGCTGACAGAAGCACGCAAGGGATTAACCTCATCGCTGCAAATAGAATTCCCCTCCTGTGCTGCCCCTCATTGAAATGGGTGTGGTTGTGACAGAACCATTCCGTCATCAGCACAGCCCAACCGTGACTGATGACGGAATGGTTCCGTCACAAGCATCGAAGGGGTTAAGGGAATCTTTTGGGTCCACCAGAATAGCAGAAAGTGGGTCAAGTCACCCACCCAGAAAATCTTGGTGCTATGGTTGGGCGTCAATTGGTGATAATGTTCCTTGGGATCCTTACGGGTGAGTAGTCGTGCTATATTATCCCCTGACTGATTGATTCATTGATAATGATTTCTATGAAGCTATTAGCATTTTGTTTATTTCCCAGCTCTATTTCTGTTTCAAAGCATTTTCTTTCTCCTCATAGGCCTGTCAAGGATGTCCTCATATGTATGTCTGTCATGGAAAACACTTGCAGTATCAGCTAAAAGGGTGGGCTGACATTTTTCTAACATATAATTCATGACCAGCTTTTTCAGAAAGAGTTTCCTATCTTGCTTTCCTACCACAACACTGGGTGCTCCAAAGGCAGCCTCAGAAAAGGCTGAATCTTCTAGGACCTAGGGGATTATGAACTACTTCAATGATATGATAGGGGTGGACTTTATGAGAATTCTTTAACTGCCTGGACTGTGTTTATAAACCTAATTGAAATTTTCAATTGAGTTCAGGTGACCGGACCCATTGGATGCCCCTCAAAGCACAACACTCCACCTGCCAGATGATGTGACCTAGGAGTAGACTTCTTAGAGTTTGAAGATATGATTGAACAGGATACAGCAGATTGCAATAGCATGAAGTATGGAGCATAAAGGAAACAGGCAAAGAACCTTAGATAGACTTGATGCAAGAACCCTAGATCAATACAATGCTATTCTAATGGACGCTGCTTCACTGTTGCATTACTTAGAGCTCTTTCATATGCATGTACGTGGCAGAGTTGCTCTTCTGAGTTAGCTTTCATGCCACACCTCTCTATTGGCCTGTGTGGAATGCTTCTCTGGGGAGGAGCTCGTGGAAGCTTGACAGAATGTTGATTGAGGCTTCCATCGGTGACAGTTTGAGACCTCTCCGTGCCACCAGCAGTTTGCCCAGATTACAGGAATACAAATATACATTTTACCTTGCTGTCTGTCTTCCTGGATTACGACGGACTTTTACTGGTGACGAGACCGACTCATCTTGCATGAGGTTGCTGAATTTCAACGCTGCATCGGATCATGGTTGAGCACACTCTGCAAACAGGAAAGGAAGTCACACTGTGACTGGATTGCACCTTATACACCATTTTCTGTCTTGGGTGAGATATTGTTGGGATAGTGGGTGTGCAAGAAAAACCCCAGAAAGTGTTGCCGTGACCATGACATGTGCCATGACGTGTAACTGTGAAACACACACAATCTTGACACGCATCGAACAGCGGGATCTCCCGACAAATGGGGCAGCAGTTTAATCTATGCACACAAACATTAAAAGCAGCATAACGTCATTACACGTTTTTTTTGTGGTGGCCATTTTAGAAAGCAAAATGTACATTCTGTAAACATGTTACCCCTGTAGTTCATCGTTTTCCTTATTACATTCAAGACAACAGCAGTCTTCGCACAGGAGTAAACACTGATGCTGAAGCCAACTCTGCGCATCTACAGTGACTGAGAACTTTTGCTGATCGACAGCACTGGGGCAGTCAGTAAGGTCTTAAGCCTACATGCATCATGCTGGTGTGTTCGATGACCCGCACAACACTCTTTTGACAAGGGTGTACCATCAAACCCTGGAGTATGCGTGTTCATTAGCTGATACGTGTAATGCCAGCAGCGGTCTAGTTGCTGCACGCACACACGCATCCCTACATCCGCAGGCCAGGCATGGCCTGCGGGGTAGAATAAAAGGAGGATGTCCGCTCGAGGACGTCACTTCCGACCTGTACACGAGTGTCGGTGTGGGTGACTAGCAGCAGCGCGCCCTGCCCCTGCGCCACCCTGTAGGCCGTAGTGAGGCCCAAGCTAACCCACAAGTGTGGAACATAACATTGGCGACGAGCGGAGGGGGCCCAATCCTCGCCTGTGCTCCGGAGGCCGAAGCGGAGCAGCCTGCTCCTTTGCGCGGCCCCACTGTGTGCGTTCCTACTGTAGCGGCACAGCCCGCCCCGCTTGACCTCCCCTGCCTATCCACGCTGGGGTCCTTGAGGACTCCTGTGGCTGCCCGTGAGTCGCGGTGCGGCAGAGAGCGGTACCGGACCAGAGGTGCGAGGCGGAGCCATTTTTCATGCATCCCGAGTGAGCCGCGCATACGCGTGACACCCTGCCAATGCTCATGCATTGCGCATGAGTCGCAGAAAATGGGTCCTGGAGTCATCTGCAGCGTCCTGGAGGGAGTGTAAGCAGCATTGGGACCAGAGGAAGGACCCCAACGCAGACCCGCCTGTCTGGAGTTCGACTACTGGTTTATTTGCTGATGTAGAGGTGCACAGGAACTACTACAATTGAAGCACATTTTTTACACTGGTGTGCACTGCATGATGGAGATTATTGTATTCTCAAGTGTCGATTAACTTCTAAACTCGTTTGTGGAGTATTTTAAACCTTTTTCAAAGAAACGTAAGTTTGTTGTTAGTATTTACAAACAAGGGAGGTGGTGTGTTATTGATAACATCTTTAATTTTCAGTTTTACGTGAGCTGAACTAAATGAAATATTTGGTCAAAATGCAGGCTGTGAGTCCTCCACCTCCTTTTTGACAATCACTGGCTGAACCATCTGTGGCATTGCAACAATGATATTATACCTTTGAGACATATCTAGGCCCCCTCTGGCCATTATGCTTTCGCCCAGAATGGAAGAAGTATTTGTTGGCGCTCTCTTTAGGGTTTGAGGGCAGAACTATTTTAAAACATCTACTTGATTTGAGGATTGAAGAAGGTGAAGAGGAGTTGATTCTATTTCAGGAGATGGTTAAGAAACTACAAGATAGATTTGATATACAATACAGCATTGTAGTAGTCAGGTATAAACACGCCTTGACGTTTCCATTGAATACCTTAATGTACGCCCTTTCAAGGACTATATATGCATTTTGCTTCAGGCAAATGTCGGGATACGTTGGAGTCAAATAATAACAAGCAACATTAGAACATAGAGGGTGAAATGATGCCAGAGTCTATTCACTTTCCATTCACTCTCCCTTTATTGGGACCATAGTCTTACCGCCTTTTGGAGTTCACCCTCTCTATCCAACTTTGTTGATCTCCAGCCATCTTGAATGGTTACATCATTGCCTGTTTCGTGCTGTAGCTTACTTTTACATTCAAATGCTGACTAGTTGTTGTTGTCATCTTCTGAATGCCGCCTGGGGACTGTTAGGCCTACAGGTAGACCTAAGCAGACTACCTGAGCAGAAAGTCACTGGAAGATTGTACTGCTGCAGCACCCTGTGTCTCTGCTGGATGACTGGAGCTCCTGCGTGCAGCCTGCCTGATACTGTGCATGGACCTTATCTCTAGGCTTCTCAGGTAAAACAAAACAGGGCTATTTTACCATAAATTCGAGAAACTGAGACAGAAGATTCCTCTACATCTTAATGAGGGAGGTCAACTCCAGGTTCCTGGAAGGAATATGTTTAAAAAATAGTGGACTCTAAAATCTTTAAAAGTTCAGATTGAAGATACTACAGAGATTTTTTAAGACATGGTGAGAGATATCTTCTTATATAGACTCCTGATATCGTGGATTTTGTCCTGCTATTATGTGACTATCCATGCATTCCAGAGTCTTTCAGAGATAAACTTAGTGCTTCATTACAGGAGACAACATTCAGCTAGATGTGCCCTGCCTGATGATGGTGAAATGAGATCATGGAAATAATATGATGTAGCGGGGTGCTTCAGAGATCCCTATGTTACTTATAAATCTGGAATCCTAAATAAAAATAGTTGGGAGAATGCACGAAAGACATAGTTAAATAAGGGCTGAACTAGCCTATAGGGCAACTAATCAGTGCCTGAGTTGGGTTGGTTTGACTGCTCAGTTTCTGGGCCATTTCCAACTGTTTATGGGCCTGCTTTATGGCCTGGTGGGATGGTTTTTACTTCTGATTTCCTATATATTAAAACAAACATTGGCTGCAGCGAGCCCACATTCCTAAAGTCTTCCTCACCTTGGAAAGCACTTCTAGAGCATTATTATGTGCCAGGATCTTGGATTTCCCAGTACTCAATATTGCATGGGTATGGCAATTATCAACTGATCTAACACGCAGTCTGAGGCACCCAGCAACACCAAAAATAAATTACATTTTTTAAATTTGCTGACGGTATTGGTGCGAGAAGTCTTTTTTTTGTTTTTTTTTATATTTTTGTTCAATTGGAAGGAAGTTCCCCAGAGTCTCCAACATCCTGTTCCTGTACAGCAGGCTTATCCCAGTGCTTTGTCCATCTATGGTCACTTTTGGATTTGGAGCTGGAATGATCACTCTTTGTATCTGCTGTGTATCCCATTGGATTTAAGGACTTTGAATTTGAGATTTGACAAGCAAGTTGAAAAACTGGTGTTGTTTGTTTGATTGTGGCCATGCACCTGGATTTATTTGTACTTTTAATTGATTTAAAAAAATATATTGTGGTTGGTGGCCTACTGTTTCAGTAGTGGCCTAGTAATTTCTTTGCATTTCATTTTCCTTCTTTTATAGAGAAAGAATGTTTCACAGTTTACTACATTTTCTAAGTTTTTTAAACATTTGAAATTTTGATTGAATTCACTATGTGGCCTAGTCTGCAAATCGGCCTTTCAAACAACCGGCCCAGTACTATCATGGGTGCATGAAACAACAGTGTCTGTGGTGTTTACAGTATTAAGGCTATGGATGGATTTGGATTGAAATACAAAATGTGCTTTTATGTTGTATTTTATGGTTTTCATGTTTTTTTATGCATACAGTGTATAGAAGTCAGGACTAGATGAAAAATGAGTCTAGTTATAAAAAGAAATGTTACTAATAATTTTCATATTTGGCATTGCTGAATCTGGCCAGTGTGTGTGTTAGGGTGTTTGCCAGACTCCAACATTATCCTTTGTTCTAAATTCCATGTGGCCTCTGGTCAGGGGCCATTTTGTATAGCCAGTGCGCTGTCCCGGCCTAGGCCTGCATGTGCTTTTGATTGTTTTACAAGCGTCCTGCCTCTTGCTGTGGCTTGTGAGTGACCATGTGGCTTGCAGCCATTTTGTATCGGCAGCCAGTGTGATTTGCCAAAACCCTGCAAGCACTCTTTGTTCTAGGCTTCCAGCGTCTTGTTATTAGCATGTGGCTGGTGGCCATTTTGTGTAGGCATCCATGTGCTTCTGCGTTTGCCATAGGCCTGCATGTGTTCTTTGTTCTAGGCCTCCAGCTTCTTGGTGTGACCATGTGGCTGGTGGCCCTTTTGTGGATCCAGTCAGTGTGCTTTCTCGATAGGCCTGCATGTCTTCTCTTTGTTCCCAAAGAATGCCTTCCTGTTTAATGTTGTTGTTTTTAAAAAATATATATTTTTATTAACAGTTTTTTAATTAAATCATATTACAAATCATTGTATTTTTGTACATGACAATAGTATCATTATGTAACCCTAGGACATACTTTCTGTACTCAAAGGGGGTACATGTTGTTGTTTTTCACTTGTCCTGTCAGTAAAGTGATGCCAGGGGGAAACTGGGGAGAAGAAACCGGGGATTTCATGAGGGGAGGGATCAGGGTATGTGCTACATATAGGGCATCCGGGTCATGTCAGTAACAGCCAACAGGTGTATCATCACGTTGTTTGTGGGCTATCATAGGGCAGTGTTGCTAGTAGTGGTGTCCTGTGCGGTGCGTTGTGTAGTTGTTGTGCAGTGTGCGTTGGTTGGGATGGTGGGAGCGGTGTCACGCATACCCCCCGCGTGGAGCTTGCGTCTCCGAGTTTGGTGGGGTGCTTTGGGAGGGGCCTGGATCGGTGCGCTTGTGCAATTGTTGGAACTGGTGGGACAATAGGGCCCATTCCATAGATATGGGATGTTTTCTCAGTCACCGTGCCTCCTCCTCATGCAGCGTGTCTTCTTCTGCTGCCGCCCATTTCTTCACCGCACCCACCCACGCCTCCAACGGGGGGGCTAGCGTTGCTCACCAGTGCATGGTGATACTTCTTTTTTCTAGGAGTGTTGCGAGTGATGCAAAGCGGGCAGTGACTTTGTGTGGTTTTTAGTCGTTGGAAGATTCAGAGGGCGAACGCCTCCCACGTGTGAATATCCATGAGACCTGTGAGTTCTTTAAGTGTCTTGAAAACTATGACCCAGTACGGTTGTAAGGTGGGGACACTCCAGAACATGTGCTGGAAGTGTGCCTCGGGTGAGTGACATCCAGGACAGTGAAATTGGGTGTCCGGGTAGAATCATTGTAGGCAGGCTGGTGTTTGATACGCTCTATGTAGGAAATAATACTGTATGTTTTTGAAGCGCGAATTCCGAGACACCTTCTTGGGGACCTCTAATGCTCTTTTTCTACACTCTATCGTGCAGTTGACGCTCAAGTTCGTCCTCCCATTTGGCTCGGAGAGCATGCAGTGGTTTTTTAGTTAGTTCTTGTATAGACTTATACAACCACGTGACTAAGTGCCGGCCTCTTCCCATGTATAGGATGGTGTGGACAACTGGGTGTGTTGTTGGCTCACCCGTGCATAGGTCAAAATGCGGTCGGAAGTGTTCTAGGAGCTGTCAGTGTGTCAATAACTGTCCCGGGGGAAGATCGTAGTCCTCCATGAGCTGGTCATAGGGCCGAAGTTGACTCTCTGCGATGAGCGATTCAGCCTCAGTAATCTCTCGGTCTGTTCATACACGTAGCATAGCAGCCGTGAAATATTCCTCCTGTTTGGGACAGCCAACCAGCGGCAATCAGGGGGAGTAGTGCGGAGTCTCTGCCGACATGCTATGGATTCTTTACATGCATTGACGGGCTACCGACACCTGCAGCGGGTACGTTTGCCGATATTTGCTTCATGGGAGCAACATGCGCCGGAGTTCAGGGGTAGGAGTCGGGCCCGAGATGTGTATGTTTCACCTGTGAGCCTGCCCGCCGTCCAGTACGACAGCTATTGTAATTGTGCCGCCAGAAAATATGATTCAATGGAGGGGGCGCCTAGACCTCCTTGTGTGGTGGGCAATTGCAGAGTGGTGAGGGCTATCCGGTGTCTACTTGCCTCCCAGATGAGCGAGCGGAGAAACGAGTCGCGGTTGCGAAAGAAGGCTTTGGGAGGGATAACCGACAAATTTGTGAAGTGGTACAGCAGCCGGGAGACAATGATCATCTTAGCTATGGCTATGCGGCCTATTGGGGCCAGTGGGAGATTCTTCCAGAATCCCAACGACGATCTGATACCGGCCAGTAATTTGCAGTGGTTTCACTCATACCAGTGGGGGAGTGGTACAAACAAACGCCGAGATAGCGGGGGCGGCTGTGCTCCAGGATACTTTCTGCTCGCCAACGTATACCTCCCGCGACACGAGATTGGGATGTAGTGGATAGATTGTGGATTTGTCCCAGTTTACTTTAAGTCCAGATGCCTCCGCGAACTCCGTCAAGGTTGTTCAAATGGGTGTGAGAACCGCGGTAACATCGCAAATATATAGAAGAAGGTTGTCCTCGTACATTGAGACACTACTTATGGTATCTGCTATGGGAATGCCCCAGTCTGGTCCCTCCTGGCACAATCGTATTGCTAGAGTTTCCACGGCTAGGGCAAAGATCAGGGGTGAGAGCGGGCACCCTTGCCGCGTACCACGCTCCACCTTGAAGGGAGAAGATACATATTGGCCCATTTGGATGCAGGATGTAAGCTTAGTGTAGAGAAGTTGTGTGTACGCCAGGACAGTGGGATCTATTCCTGCACGTCGCAGAACGGTGAAGAGGTATGGCCATGTGAGAGTATCGAAGGCCTTTTCTAGTTCTAGGATCAGGCAGGCCGCGTTATGATGCATGTCTCCCACTTGATCCTGGGGGTAGCCGCGCGCTTTATAAGCTCCATAAATAAATAAATAAATAAATGTGGAATGTTTTGGGACGTATTTCTACCGGGAAAAAATCGGCACTGATCCGGCTGCACTAGGGGTCGCAGGATTTGTTCATATCTATCCGCCAGAATTTTCCCCAGTTTTTTACAGTCGGCAGAAAGGAGCGTGATAGGGCAGTATGAGGATAGCTGCTGCAGGACACGGGGTGGCTTAGGGAATGTTACAATTACCGACTCACGAAGGGAGCCAGGCAATTCACGCCTCTCAAGTGCGGTCGCATACATTCCTGAGACGGGAGATCAACAGAGAGGAGAAAATGTTTTAATATTCGAGTGGCAGACCGTCTAGGACCGGTGCCTTGTGTCAAGCTAGCGCACGGATCGCCTGGGTGACGTCAGTCGGTGTAATCTTGGCGTCTAGTGCTGTTTTTTCAACCTCCGTAATGTGTGGGATGGGAAAGGGGTCTAGAACGTGGTTTATCGCCTCCTGTCTGAGCTGAGTCGGGATGCGGTAGATCGTGGTGTAGTAGTGCTGAAATGTGCATAGAATGTGCATAGAATGTCCGTTTGGGATCGTACTAATTTGCCGGAGGGATCGAGTATCTCGGTAATGGGTTTTGTGTCTGCATCCTGTTTTGCTAACCAAGCAAGGAGTGTGCCCCTTTTGTCTCTCTCCTTGTGGATTCGAGCGGCAGAGGTCCTGAAGTTATATTTACGTAGGTCTGCCATAGCTGCAAAGTATTGTGTTTTGGCTTCCACCACCTGTTCCGCCGTCGCAGTATTAGCATCCTCCTTTTTTGTGAGGGTGGCTATCTTTTGTTCAGTGGTGGCAAGTGTTTGTTCCAGTGTGCGTTTCACCCCCACTATTTGTTTGATGCATGCTCCCTGTGCCACTATCTTAAATGCGTCCCACTCCACAAAGGAAGCAGTCCCAGGAGTTATTGGTTAAGTAGTCCTGTATGTGTTCTGCGCGTTCCAGCTTGAACACTAGGTCCATCAGGCAGTCACGAGGAAGGCACCAGGTGGGCACCGGGGGGTAAGGGAGCCTCCAATGAATATGTAAAATATGGGCATTTTGGTCGGAAATTACTCGACCTAAGTAATCTGTGTACTGCACCTTAGGTATCAATGATGGGGAACATAGAAATCTATCCAACCGAATCCTCAGGTTGTGTGGGATGGAGTGGAATGAGTAGAGTCATGAAAGAGGGTGGTGTGCTCTCTATTCATCTATTAGCGCCCAGTGTCTCGGGGCGGGTGAATGTGACGGTGGTGGGTGTGACCTGTCCAGTGTGATATTGAGCTCGCAGTTATAGTCGCCCCCCCAAGACCCAAGGGATGGATACGAATTGGGATGGAACCCCAGTAAGGGAATCCCAGAACCTGTCATGCTCAACATTTGGGGCGTATATGCTGCCCATTAGGATGGATTGTCCATCTAAAAGCCCCTCCAACAATGCAAATCTACCCTCTTTGTCCACCACTCTCCAGAGCTCCTGAAAGGGGTACCTGGGAGGACCCAAATCAGATCGCCCCGTGCGTATGCATTGTACGATGTAGCACAGATGGTGCTGCGCCATCTGGCCTGTAGTTTGTTCACTTCTGGCGCTGTGAGGTGTGTCTCCTGCAAAAGCGCCACCTGTGCGTTTTGGCGTTTCATATATGAGTATGCGGTGTATCGTTAACGGGGGTATGCAGGCCCGTGCATTTAGGGTTATAATGCTGATGTCTGCGTTCTGCATTTGGGTGTGTGGTTATCAGTACCTATGCACTTTAGTGTTACAGGAGGTGGCTGCACCTCGGCTTCTAGCGGTGTCCCAGCCCTGCGTTCGCAGGAGATGGGGGTCCATGAATGCCACTCAGGAGAGATAGGTGCCCTGGTGTGTGCAGTCCCTTAGGGGTAAGAGGGTGGAGCAAACAGGGGTAATGAAACATGAAACCGGGTGGGGAGAACATCCCAATACTTGGGACCTATGGGCATTTATAGGATCAATGGTCATCATCCGGGCTGTGGATCAGCAGAGGTGTCAGGGTGCATTGCATTTGCGTGTCCAGTGCAAATGGGACAGCTTGTAACCGACGCTGTAATTTGACGCTTCTAAAATCCGTCCTACACCTCTTTCAGTACATATTGTCGGCAGTTTGTGGGGAAATCTGAGGTAGGGAGACAGAGTCAGTCTTTGATTGAGTCTCATCACTGTCATCTTCGCCTTCTGAGGTGAACAGGTGGGGGGCATGGTCTGTGTCTTCCTCGGGCGGAGTGGACCCTAGATCTGTTATGGCTTGCAAGGCCTTAAGCCGCTTCTGCAAGATTTGGTCTAAATCTGGTGATTCCATGGCATGGCGTTCTGCTGGCTCTCTTCCTCTCTGCTGCCTTTGCGTTTGAGTTTGTTGTGGGCCATGTCTCCTGTTGCGTGATGCTTTTTGTTTCCATGTCCGTATGGCCTCTTCCGCAGAGCCCTGTGTGCAATGACGATCTGCCCACTCACACGCGTCGTTGGTGTTGGAGAGGAAGTGGGTGGTGCCGGCATGGATGACCTTTAAGCCGGCCGGGAACAGCAGAGAGTATTGTACATTGTTAGCCCCGAGTCGAGGTTTCCCCTCCAGGAATGAGGATCTTTGTTGCTGTACCACCCGTGCATAGTCAGGGAAGATCATAACGTGTATGTTGTCCACCTGTAGGGGGCCTGTGCTCCTAGCGGCCCTGAGCACTACGTCGCCGTCTCGGAAATGTAGAAATTTAGCAAGCATCGGCCGAGGTGGGGCTCCTGGCGGTGGCTTACGGGCCGTGACTCTGTGTGCCTGTTCTATGGAAAAGAAGGGCATTCGGTCCGCGGTTGGGGTGTAAAATTTAACCCAGGCCTCTATGTATGCAAGCGGGCGCGTCCCTTTGACACCCTTTGGAAGGTCCAGCACGTATATGTTGCAGCGCCATGAGCGTCCTTCCGGGTCATCCATTCACTTCTCCATTGTCGCCAGGCGGTCCTGGACGGCATGGAGCGATTTCTGCTGTGCGTGAACAGTGGGTTGTAGATCAGCTAGGGACTTCTCTCCCATCTTCACCTTGTCGGCCAGTTTCCTGTGATCGTCTCGAATGAGACTAATGTCTGTTGTGAGAGTGCCCAGTCGCTCTTCCATGGAAACTCTAGAAAGAAGGTCAGTTCCGATTTGGACGTGGACATTGTGGTCAATGCGCTGTTCCGAGGTTTGTTCTCCAGTGCGGTTTCAGGGACCGGCGTCGGTTGCGTAGCTCTGGACTTTCCCATCCCGCCATTTAGAGTAGAGCTCTTCGTGTTCTGCGTGAGTGGCTGAAGGGGTGCGGACAGTCTGGAGTCTCCTGGCAGCCTGAGTATCTGTCTCATGCACCGCTTGATGTAGGGGAGGTAGTGCGCCCGCAGGTCCCCCTTGCCCAAGCAGGGGCTGTCCCGTTTGGTCGCCAGTCACCTTTGCGGCTGTCACCTGCAGTAGTGGCCCTGACCTGTCCACCTCACCATGGTCCTTTTGTATTTTCCAGGCCCTGCGGTGGAGACTGCACCAGTCCGCCTCCCTCTGCGCTCTTCACCTGTCTGCTTACGGCATGTAAAGCATCTAAATGGCTGTATTGTGCGTCCCAGGCAGTGTGGCCAGAGTGGCAATAGTGTCCCAGGTACTTGTCTGTAGCCGGTAGAGCGGAATGGCGGTGTGTTTACCGGTGCTAGTGCTTCCTGGTGGCTGCCATTTTAAAGTCAGGCACAGGCAGTCTTTATGTTCAGCCCCTAAGCCAGTGCTAGGGCAAATGGGGGGGTTGCAGCAGAGCCAGGATCGATGTGGCTAAATCAGGCCCCATCCCTCTCACCTCCTGTGTAGCTGTATGTGGGTCCTCTGGTGGGGGTCTGTCTAATGGGCCGAGCGTGTCATCTCCTCAGCGCCATCTTGAAGTCAGGCAATTGTGGCGCAAAATGACTGCTGCCTCTGGAAGTGCCGGTGAGAGAGGGGGGGTCCTGGCCCCCGCAGTGCGCCGGTGGTCCGATGCAAGTTGCTGCCCCAACCATTGACTGGATTGGGGGGGTTCGGTAACGGGCGGGAGATCACGTAGCATTCCGCCCCCGGTCTCCCCTGTGGCTCTCAGGGTTTGCTGTGGTCAGCGGGGGAAATCTGCGTGGAGTGGGTGTCCTCTTCCCTGGCCGCCGCTCGGGATTGCCGTCCGGTGCCTTCAGTCCGAGGGTGCAGCCCCCAACGAAACAGAGCTCGTCCGCTCTGGAGTCAGGGCAGAGTGCAGGAGTCCGCCATCTTGTCGCCGGGCGCCGGGGGAGTTCTTCTGCAGAGCTCTCCGTCGGTGCTGCATTTTTTTGTGGGCTCAGCGTCCCTCAAGGTGTAGCTCTGGTTCCGAATTCGATTTGGTTGGATTAAACCTCGGATTGATGATGTGGCGCTGTCACTTGAGCTGCCCGGACGCAGAGCCTCAGCATAGCGCGTCCACCATCGTAGCCCGCTTGGCCATGCCCTTTCCTGTTTAGTGTTGTTGTTGATGACAATGTGGCACTGGTTAGCAGCCATTATGTGCGCCCAAAAAATTAGGCACTTTTTGCCATAGGCTGCATGGATGGTTGAGCAATGAGATAGCAGTTTAAAAATAATGTATTATTATATCTTTGAGGATAAATTCACGTATGTTTAATTATTTCAAATATTCAAGTTTTTTAAAGTAATTGGTAAACAATTTTTAACTTTTTTTGTATAATTTGAAATAAATACTTTGTTTATACCATTTTCCACTACATCTTGCATCAATCAAATCAAGCCAATATCTACTATAGACAGCACAACAGCATTCTTTGTCTGGGAATATTCCTTCCATTGTCATATGTCAGGTGCACCTCCCTCAGAGTCAGTGCCACATCACACATAGTGAGTGACGTGACTTCACATGCCGCACATAAGGCAAACATTTTCAAATGTATGTTTTTGATGTATTTGCTCTCTCTTCCTAAATGGTCAGACCCAATGAAAGTATATGTTGGTGTGGTTTTCCATTTTACAAATGAGTAAATGTATGTTTACACTATATTGCTAATTAATGGAGTAACAGCATTGACCACACACTGAATGATTTGTTTTTGTTTGTGCTACTAATTGAACAGGAACAATGCCAGTGCTATCATAAAACTGCTGCCCACAAAGTAGCCAGTGAGATTAAGAACGAGCTTACCACTCCCTCCACTGGTATGTCACCCCAGATGTTTTTGAGAAAACAAAAAACTCTGCCTGCCGCTCCAGCCTCTGGGGAGCAAGCTGGGAGCAGCACCCCCAAATCACTGGACCCACCCTAATCTGGCCCAAGCCCATGTCTGTCACAGCAGCAGCCAGCCTATTCATGACATATCTCTATCACAAAGTAGTCATTGCAGGAAACTTAGAGAAGTGGACAACAACAAGAACAACAGCCACAACGCCAATAGTAGTTCCTCCTGAGGTAGGAGTAGTTCAAGAGATTGAGCTTCATACTGAGGAAGTAGAGCAATCTGCTCCAGAAGGTCCATTGTCATCCAGGCCTTCAGCTAGATAAAGAAGGGTTAGTGGTGCATCATCGTCTTTTTTTACGCCCCCTTCTGATGACCTAGATGCCACTTGGATTCCACCTCAGTCTGAGAGTGAGACTCGCCATGAGATGACTCAGATGAGGCTAGGGTAATTGAAGGTTCCAGAAAGCCTTAGAGTTATGGAGGCAGATGTAGAAGTGGAGGATAACAACTAGCCAGTCATCATGGATGTTAGCCCAGCCCCCGTGGAGACCCTACTTCCTGGGGGGATACAGCAGTGTCACCACAGTTCCAACCCCCGCTAGCTGACATATTTTCAGATTTCCGGCAGTGCCAACATCTACATCCACCTCAGTAGATGTAGGTACTGCAGAGAGTCAAATGTCAAAATGGCCCCCTACTGCCAGTTCATCCAACATTGGCAGTTGCACCAGCGTCAGAAAGTTGAGCTCCCCAGTTTGGGATTTTCTTTTTGGTTAGCCAGAAAGAGGTGAGCATTGCCATATGCTCCCTTTGTGGAGCAAGTGTTAGTCAGAGTAAGCTTAGTACAAAGTATGGTATGGGGGGCCAAACAACGCATTTGAGAAAACAACAAACAATCTGTTGGGAGGCACACATTTGCAGACAAAAAACTGCAAGTGTTGTTGGTGAAAGGGGTGAAAGCTGGTTGAGCAGGGAATCCGAATCCGATCCAATCTTGGTGTAAGGTGGAGAAGAGGAAGACATCTTGATTACGCAAAGCATCCTTTTCCCCATCAGTGCGGTAGATCGTGGTGTAGTAGTGCTGAAATGTGCATAGAATGTGCATAGAATGTCCGTTTGGGATCGTACTAATTTGCCGGAGGGATCGAGTATCTCGGTAATGGGTTTTGTGTCTGCATCCTGTTTTGCTAACCAAGCAAGGAGTGTGCCCCTTTTGTCTCTCTCCTTGTGGATTCGAGCGGCAGAGGTCCTGAAGTTATATTTACGTAGGTCTGCCATAGCTGCAAAGTATTGTGTTTTGGCTTCCACCACCTGTTCCGCCGTCGCAGTATTAGCATCCTCCTTTTTTGTGAGGGTGGCTATCTTTTGTTCAGTGGTGGCAAGTGTTTGTTCCAGTGTGCGTTTCACCCCCACTATTTGTTTGATGCATGCTCCCTGTGCCACTATCTTAAATGCGTCCCACTCCACAAAGGAAGCAGTCCCAGGAGTTATTGGTTAAGTAGTCCTGTATGTGTTCTGCGCGTTCCAGCTTGAACACTAGGTCCATCAGGCAGTCACGAGGAAGGCACCAGGTGGGCACCGGGGGGTAAGGGAGCCTCCAATGAATATGTAAAATATGGGCATTTTGGTCGGAAATTACTCGACCTAAGTAATCTGTGTACTGCACCTTAGGTATCAATGATGGGGAACATAGAAATCTATCCAACCGAATCCTCAGGTTGTGTGGGATGGAGTGGAATGAGTAGAGTCATGAAAGAGGGTGGTGTGCTCTCTATTCATCTATTAGCGCCCAGTGTCTCGGGGCGGGTGAATGTGACGGTGGTGGGTGTGACCTGTCCAGTGTGATATTGAGCTCGCAGTTATAGTCGCCCCCCCAAGACCCAAGGGATGGATACGAATTGGGATGGAACCCCAGTAAGGGAATCCCAGAACCTGTCATGCTCAACATTTGGGGCGTATATGCTGCCCATTAGGATGGATTGTCCATCTAAAAGCCCCTCCAACAATGCAAATCTACCCTCTTTGTCCACCACTCTCCAGAGCTCCTGAAAGGGGTACCTGGGAGGACCCAAATCAGATCGCCCCGTGCGTATGCATTGTACGATGTAGCACAGATGGTGCTGCGCCATCTGGCCTGTAGTTTGTTCACTTCTGGCGCTGTGAGGTGTGTCTCCTGCAAAAGCGCCACCTGTGCGTTTTGACGTTTCATATATGAGTATGCGGTGTATCGTTAACGGGGGTATGCAGGCCCGTGCATTTAGGGTTATAATGCTGATGTCTGCGTTCTGCATTTGGGTGTGTGGTTATCAGTACCTATGCACTTTAGTGTTACAGGAGGTGGCTGCACCTCGGCTTCTAGCGGTGTCCCAGCCCTGCGTTCGCAGGAGATGGGGGTCCATGAATGCCACTCAGGAGAGATAGGTGCCCTGGTGTGTGCAGTCCCTTAGGGGTAAGAGGGTGGAGCAAACAGGGGTAATGAAACATGAAACCGGGTGGGGAGAACATCCCAATACTTGGGACCTATGGGCATTTATAGGATCAATGGTCATCATCCGGGCTGTGGATCAGCAGAGGTGTCAGGGTGCATTGCATTTGCGTGTCCAGTGCAAATGGGACAGCTTGTAACCGACGCTGTAATTTGACGCTTCTAAAATCCGTCCTACACCTCTTTCAGTACATATTGTCGGCAGTTTGTGGGGAAATCTGAGGTAGGGAGACAGAGTCAGTCTTTGATTGAGTCTCATCACTGTCATCTTCGCCTTCTGAGGTGAACAGGTGGGGGGCATGGTCTGTGTCTTCCTCGGGCGGAGTGGACCCTAGATCTGTTATGGCTTGCAAGGCCTTAAGCCGCTTCTGCAAGATTTGGTCTAAATCTGGTGATTCCATGGCATGGCGTTCTGCTGGCTCTCTTCCTCTCTGCTGCCTTTGCGTTTGAGTTTGTTGTGGGCCATGTCTCCTGTTGCGTGATGCTTTTTGTTTCCATGTCCGTATGGCCTCTTCCGCAGAGCCCTGTGTGCAATGACGATCTGCCCACTCACACGCGTCGTTGGTGTTGGAGAGGAAGTGGGTGGTGCCGGCATGGATGACCTTTAAGCCGGCCGGGAACAGCAGAGAGTATTGTACATTGTTAGCCCCGAGTCGAGGTTTCCCCTCCAGGAATGAGGATCTTTGTTGCTGTACCACCCGTGCATAGTCAGAGAAGATCATAACGTGTATGTTGTCCACCTGTAGGGGGCCTGTGCTCCTAGCGGCCCTGAGCACTACGTCGCCGTCTCGGAAATGTAGAAATTTAGCAAGCATCGGCCGAGGTGGGGCTCCTGGCGGTGGCTTACGGGCCGTGACTCTGTGTGCCTGTTCTATGGAAAAGAAGGGCATTCGGTCCGCGGTTGGGGTGTAAAATTTAACCCAGGCCTCTATGTATGCAAGCGGGCGCGTCCCTTTGACACCCTTTGGAAGGTCCAGCACGTATATGTTGCAGTGCCATGAGCGTCCTTCCGGGTCATCCATTCACTTCTCCATTGTCGCCAGGCGGTCCTGGACGGCATGGAGCGATTTCTGCTGTGCGTGAACAGTGGGTTGTAGATCAGCTAGGGACTTCTCTCCCATCTTCACCTTGTCGGCCAGTTTCCTGTGATCGTCTCGAATGAGACTAATGTCTGTTGTGAGAGTGCCCAGTCGCTCTTCCATGGAAACTCTAGAAAGAAGGTCAGTTCCGATTTGGACGTGGACATTGTGGTCAATGCGCTGTTCCGAGGTTTGTTCTCCAGTGCGGTTTCAGGGACCGGCGTCGGTTGCGTAGCTCTGGACTTTCCCATCCCGCCATTTAGAGTAGAGCTCTTCGTGTTCTGCGTGAGTGGCTGAAGGGGTGCGGACAGTCTGGAGTCTCCTGGCAGCCTGAGTATCTGTCTCATGCACCGCTTGATGTAGGGGAGGTAGTGCGCCCGCAGGTCCCCCTTGCCCAAGCAGGGGCTGTCCCGTTTGGTCGCCAGTCACCTTTGCGGCTGTCACCTGCAGTAGTGGCCCTGACCTGTCCACCTCACCATGGTCCTTTTGTATTTTCCAGGCCCTGCGGTGGAGACTGCACCAGTCCGCCTCCCTCTGCGCTCTTCACCTGTCTGCTTACGGCATGTAAAGCATCTAAATGGCTGTATTGTGCGTCCCAGGCAGTGTGGCCAGAGTGGCAATAGTGTCCCAGGTACTTGTCTGTAGCCGGTAGAGCGGAATGGCGGTGTGTTTACCGGTGCTAGTGCTTCCTGGTGGCTGCCATTTTAAAGTCAGGCACAGGCAGTCTTTATGTTCAGCCCCTAAGCCAGTGCTAGGGCAAATGGGGGGGTTGCAGCAGAGCCAGGATCGATGTGGCTAAATCAGGCCCCATCCCTCTCACCTCCTGTGTAGCTGTATGTGGGTCCTCTGGTGGGGGTCTGTCTAATGGGCCGAGCGTGTCATCTCCTCAGCGCCATCTTGAAGTCAGGCAATTGTGGCGCAAAATGACTGCTGCCTCTGGAAGTGCCGGTGAGAGAGGGGGGGTCCTGGCCCCCGCAGTGCGCCGGTGGTCCGATGCAAGTTGCTGCCCCAACCATTGACTGGATTGGGGGGGTTCGGTAACGGGCGGGAGATCACGTAGCATTCCGCCCCCGGTCTCCCCTGTGGCTCTCAGGGTTTGCTGTGGTCAGCGGGGGGAAATCTGCGTGGAGTGGGTGTCCTCTTCCCTGGCCGCCGCTCGGGATTGCCGTCCGGTGCCTTCAGTCCGAGGGTGCAGCCCCCAACGAAACAGAGCTCGTCCGCTCTGGAGTCAGGGCAGAGTGCAGGAGTCCGCCATCTTGTCGCCGGGCGCCGGGGGAGTTCTTCTGCAGAGCTCTCCGTCGGTGCTGCATTTTTTTGTGGGCTCAGCGTCCCTCAAGGTGTAGCTCTGGTTCCGACTTCGATTTGGTTGGATTAAACCTCGGATTGATGATGTGGCGCTGTCACTTGAGCTGCCCGGACGCAGAGCCTCAGCATAGCGCGTCCACCATCGTAGCCCGCTTGGCCATGCCCTTTCCTGTTTAGTGTTGTTGTTGATGACAATGTGGCACTGGTTAGCAGCCATTATGTGCGCCCAAAAAATTAGGCACTTTTTGCCATAGGCTGCATGGATGGTTGAGCAATGAGATAGCAGTTTAAAAATAATGTATTATTATATCTTTGAGGATAAATTCACGTATGTTTAATTATTTCAAATATTCAAGTTTTTTAAAGTAATTGGTAAACAATTTTTAACTTTTTTTGTATAATTTGAAATAAATACTTTGTTTATACCATTTTCCACTACATCTTGCATCAATCAAATCAAGCCAATATCTACTATAGACAGCACAACAGCATTCTTTGTCTGGGAATATTCCTTCCATTGTCATATGTCAGGTGCACCTCCCTCAGAGTCAGTGCCACATCACACATAGTGAGTGACGTGACTTCACATGCCGCACATAAGGCAAACATTTTCAAATGTATGTTTTTGATGTATTTGCTCTCTCTTCCTAAATGGTCAGACCCAATGAAAGTATATGTTGGTGTGGTTTTCCATTTTACAAATGAGTAAATGTATGTTTACACTATATTGCTAATTAATGGAGTAACAGCATTGACCACACACTGAATGATTTGTTTTTGTTTGTGCTACTAATTGAACAGGAACAATGCCAGTGCTATCATAAAACTGCTGCCCACAAAGTAGCCAGTGAGATTAAGAACGAGCTTACCACTCCCTCCACTGGTATGTCACCCCAGATGTTTTTGAGAAAACAAAAAACTCTGCCTGCCGCTCCAGCCTCTGGGGAGCAAGCTGGGAGCAGCACCCCCAAATCACTGGACCCACCCTAATCTGGCCCAAGCCCATGTCTGTCACAGCAGCAGCCAGCCTATTCATGACATATCTCTATCACAAAGTAGTCATTGCAGGAAACTTAGAGAAGTGGACAACAACAAGAACAACAGCCACAACGCCAATAGTAGTTCCTCCTGAGGTAGGAGTAGTTCAAGAGATTGAGCTTCATACTGAGGAAGTAGAGCAATCTGCTCCAGAAGGTCCATTGTCATCCAGGCCTTCAGCTAGATAAAGAAGGGTTAGTGGTGCATCATCGTCTTTTTTTACGCCCCCTTCTGATGACCTAGATGCCACTTGGATTCCACCTCAGTCTGAGAGTGAGACTCGCCATGAGATGACTCAGATGAGGCTAGGGTAATTGAAGGTTCCAGAAAGCCTTAGAGTTATGGAGGCAGATGTAGAAGTGGAGGATAACAACTAGCCAGTCATCATGGATGTTAGCCCAGCCCCCGTGGAGACCCTACTTCCTGGGGGGATACAGCAGTGTCACCACAGTTCCAACCCCCGCTAGCTGACATATTTTCAGATTTCCGGCAGTGCCAACATCTACATCCACCTCAGTAGATGTAGGTACTGCAGAGAGTCAAATGTCAAAATGGCCCCCTACTGCCAGTTCATCCAACATTGGCAGTTGCACCAGCGTCAGAAAGTTGAGCTCCCCAGTTTGGGATTTTCTTTTTGGTTAGCCAGAAAGAGGTGAGCATTGCCATATGCTCCCTTTGTGGAGCAAGTGTTAGTCAGAGTAAGCTTAGTACAAAGTATGGTATGGGGGGCCAAACAACGCATTTGAGAAAACAACAAACAATCTGTTGGGAGGCACACATTTGCAGACAAAAAACTGCAAGTGTTGTTGGTGAAAGGGGTGAAAGCTGGTTGAGCAGGGAATCCGAATCCGATCCAATCTTGGTGTAAGGTGGAGAAGAGGAAGACATCTTGATTACGCAAAGCATCCTTTTCCCCATCAGTGCTTTAGTATCGCCCACATCAGCAACACCACAATAGCACATGCCTCTGGTCGAGACAACAAGGCAACAGAGGACAGTGACTGACCCAGTGAAAAACACATTGAGCCTACCACCATGTGCTCTCAAGAACTCACCTGCATCATTGGCATCAGGAAAGAAAAAAAATTCAGACTACTATTCCTGCCATGTTAAGGCCAGAGGGGCAGTATGAACACAACCACCCAACGACATGTTTGTAGAATGCAAAGCTGGCTGAAATGTTAGCATTGGACCTTCTTCTTTATTCTTTTGTTAAAGGGTGGGTTTTCTTGAATTTGTAGCAGCCACCTGCCTGAAAAGGAAGATTCCCAGCTGGTCCTATTTTGCCAGAGTTGCTGTACTAGCCCTACATCATGATGTTCTTGTATTGCTCAGGCAAGCTTGGCAGCAGATTGCTTTCCACAGTATCCACCTGACAACAGTACTGTGGACCATTTGCCAAGCAACTCTTTACATGTGCATCACTGCACACTCAATCAATCAAGCAGGAATTTCCAATGCACGCTACTCACCCGTCAGAGTCTCAAGGCACTGGGGTGGTACGAGTATCTCTGTAGGTCATATGAAGAGTCATGTCTTGAGATCCTTTTGGGATTGGTGCAGTGTCAGGCTTCGTCTGATGCGGAGGGGAAGTTCGTTACCAGGTGTTTGCCATGATGTAGGAGAAGGATCTGCCACCCGATCTGGTCCTGTGGATGTGGGGGACCATGACTAGGGCTAGGTCGGCAGAGTGGAGGTTTCTCTTGGGGGCGTGGAAAGAGGTTTGTTCATTGAGTTATTGGGGTAGTGTTATGGGGGCTTTGTAGGCATGTGTGAGGAGTTTGAAGGTTATTCTTTTTTCAATAGGGAGCCAGTGGAGGTCGCAGAGGTTTTGTGTGATGTTGTGATGTCATGTGATGTCGAGGATAAGCCTGGCAGCGGTGTTCTGGATGGTCTGGAGTTTGCAGAGGAGTTTTTTGTTGATTCCAGCATAAAGAGCATTTCCGTAGTCGAATCTGCTGGTGATGAGAGCCTGGGTGATGGTCTTCCTGGAGTCAGTGGGGATCTATTTGAAGGTGTTGAAGCATGTGGGCGACACTTCATTGATGTGGTGGTCCATGGTGAGTGAAGAGTCAAGTATGATGCTGAGGTTGCTAGCATGGTCCATAGGGGTGGGTGGGTTTCTGAGGGTGGGGGCAACCAGGTGTTGTCCCATGAGGAGTGGTGGACCCAAGGATGAGGTCTTTAGTTTTCTCCGAGTTGAGCTTCAGGTAGCTGCTGCTCATCAAGGTTGCGACATCATACATCCCTTCTATGGAACTGTGCCTGGTGATGTCGGATTTCTTGGTGAGGAAGAGGATAAGCTGTGTGTTATCGGCGTATGAGACTATGTTGAGTCTGTGTTTTCTGATGATGGTTGTGAGGGGGTCCATGTAGATGTTGAAGAGCATGGGGCTGAGGGGGAATCCTTGGGGTACTCCACATCTGATCTCTATAGGTTCAGAGAGGAAGAGCAGGAGTCTTATTCTTTGTATTTTGCCTGAGAAGAAAGATCAAATCAAGTCTAAAGCTGTTCCCTGGATGCCGGCGTCATGGAGTCTGGTGGTATGTGTGCAGTGGGAGACAGTGTCGAAGTCTGCTGGGAGGTCCGGGAGAATGAGGGCTGCTGTGTGGCCTTGGTCGAGGAGGGAGCGAATGCTATCGAGGTGCTATGAGGGTGGTTTCGGTGCTGTGGTTGCTGAGGAATCTGGTGTTGTCAATGACTTTAGCAGCAAAGCGGAGAAAAAAGATGAGCCTGAAGTTCTTGAGATCTGTCACATCTGCAGAGGGCTGCTTGAGGAGGGGTTTGAATTTAGCGTGGTTCCAGTCATCAGGAAATTCTGGAGGTCACGAGGGAGTAGTTGATCGTTCATTGTAGTTTGGGTGAGAGGGTGGTGACAGCCCTGTGGAAGATATGCGATGGGTAAGGGTTAGTAGGTGCTCTGGAGTGGATGTTTTTATAGTCTTTGCAGTTTCTTCTGTGGTGAGGGGTCCATGTGAGGAGGGTCTGCTGGATAGCTTCGCTGGTGGGGGGTGTTTGGTCAGTGCCATGGTCTTTGTTGCTTAAGTTGCTGTAGAGCAACTGTAGCGCGATTACTGGAGTTACCTGACAACAGCGCTGCCCTACTCGGTCACGTGACCTGACCCACCTCACCCGCCATGCTTGAGGAGGTAAGGGCTGCGCTCTAGTCCACCAGCCCTCCCGCCCTCTTAGACTACTTAAGGGGCGATCTTTCAACTTACAGGCAAACCTTTTATTTGCTAAACTGCTCTCCCCTGAGGCGGAAGCCGGGGGATTCTCTCACTATTCTTTTAAAAACGCTTGCTGAGCTCGTGATTGTCCGCGCAGAGGACTTTCATTTGTGTATTTTTAAATGCATATTTGGTTGATAAAAAATTGCTTTTACGCACTGTGAGGAACGTGCGGTGCAAAGCGCGATTACTGCAGTTACCTGACAACAGCGCTGCCCTACTCGGTCGCGGTCACGTGACCTGACCCACCTCACCCGCCATCTTGAGGAGGTAAGGGCTGCGCTCTAGTCCACCAGCCCTCCCGCCCTCTTAGACTACTTAAGGGGCGATCTTTCAACTTACAGGCAAACCTTTTATTTGCTAAACTGCTCTCCCCTGAGGCGGAAGCCGGGGGACTCTCTCACTATTCTTTTAAAAACGCTTGCTGAGCTCGTGATTGTCCGCGCAGAGGACTTTCATTTGTGTATTTTTAAATGCATATTTGGTTGATAAAAAATTGCTTTTACTCACTGTGAGAAACGCGCGGTGCAAAGCGCGATTACTGCAGTTACCTGACAACAGCGCTGCCCTACTCGGTCGCGGTCACGTGACCTGACCCACCTCACCCGCCATCTTGAGGAGGTAAGGGCTGCGCTCTAGTCCACCAGCCCTCCCGCCCTCTTAGACTACTTAAGGGGCGATCTTTCAACTTACAGGCAAACCTTTTATTTGCTAAACTGCTCTCCCCTGAGGCGGAAGCCGGGGGACTCTCTCACTATTCTTTTAAAAACGCTTGCTGAGCTCGTGATTGTCCGCGCAGAGGACTTTCATTTGTGTATTTTTAAATGCATATTTGGTTGATAAAAAATTGCTTTTACTCACTGTGAGGAACGCGCGGTGCAAAGCGCGATTACTGCAGTTACCTGACAACAGCGCTGCCCTACTCGGTCGCGGTCACGTGACCTGACCCACCTCACCCGCCATCTTGAGGAGGTAAGGGCTGCGCTCTAGTCCACCAGCCCTCCCGCCCTCCCCGCCCCTCGGATGTATAAAACAGGAGGCACATCTCGTCCGCGCAGCGGGCGGGCGCAGCGGGCGCGCCGGCGGCGCGCCAGAGGCGCGCCAGAGGCAAGCCTGTCTGCGCCCGTCCGCGCCGGGACCGGGCCCAGGGCCACAACCCCTGTTCAACAATGTCAGAATCCTATAAGAAGTATTCCAGTCAAAGCCTACTTGCACTTCGGCCACCCACTAGTACTAGCTGCCTAAACATTAAACCCTCAGAGATCCACAAGCATCTTGCCATCTCTTGCTCCCACTGTAACTGTACTATTCCTCCACTTCTTCCTGACACTAATATCACTACAACCATACACGAGGAAGGAGCTGTTATATCCATAGCCCTCATCAATGCGCGCTCACTCGGAAAGCACAGGCAGGAGGTCTCTGATCTCATAACAGATTTTAAATTAGATGTACTGTTTGTCACCGAAACCTGGACTGACGATACATCACAGCCAGACCTAGCCATCGCAGTACCAGATGGATATAAAGCTTACTGCCAGGACAGGCCCAAACAAAGAGGGGGTGGGCTGGCCATAATAGCCAGAGATTCATATCCCGTCAGAACGACCCCTATTCCATCAACCTCATGCGAAGCCATGCAATTTGCCATTAACTCTCCCCCCCTGTCTAACTTCAAGGGAATACTGATATACCGCCCCCCGGGATCCAAAACGGCATTCTTATCCAGTATTAACACCATGATGGAATCTGTAGCCACGGAAAGTGCCTTCACGGTTCTAGGCGACCTAAATTTTCACTTAGACCTAAGTCACTTAACTGACTCCGCCACCCTCACTTCTGATCTAGAAACCCTAGGGCTAAAACAACGTGTCACGTCCTCCACCCACCAAGCGGGCCACATCCTGGACCCCATTTTTTCTAATTTAGAAGGCTTGCAAATAACTAACATCTTGCCTATGCCTTGGACAGACCACTATGCAATTTTCGCAAATATAACCACTAACAATCATTGCTGTAACAAACCACATCCCACGCCCAAACAATCCTTCAAAGATTGGAAAAATATTAACCATGACGACCTGAAACTAATACTGGAACACACCCGTCCAACACTGTCCACAGAACCCAACTTAGCTCTCCAGCAATTTTATACCTGGGTGGGCCAGGCTACAAACCAGTCAGCCCCTACCAAAGAACTTTCCAGAAATAGATCTAAACTAGGCATGGGCGTAAAATCCGTTCCGCTCGCGGATTTTGCGGATTTTCGGTAAATCCGCAATCCGCGAGATTCGCGGATTTCCCGCAAAATCCGCAAATCCGCGCGCTGCGGATTTTTTGCTTGTGTTCGCACTGCTCGCGGCCCGCGGCGCGGGCAGCAACAATCTCGCACTCGCGAAATTACAAAAATGGCGGAGGAGTGAAGGAAGGAAGTGGCCCAGTCTCCAACTTCCTGTTCCTGTCCAGCAAGTTCCTCCCATTGGGGAGGGGTGAAGGAAGTGCCCCAGTCTCCAACTTCCTGTTCCTGTTTCCTTTCCTGGCCATTTTGGATTCGATCTTGACTGGGAAGGATTACTTTTTGTGGATGCTGCTGGATATTTGGAAAAAATTACATTGCAACAAACAGGAAAAGGAAAGGAAAGGGAGCAGACAAGCAGGTGCCAGCCTTCATTAATGTCAGTTGGGGCAGGGCAGGTGTTGTTGTAATTTAATTATGCAAAACTTAAGGCACTTAGCAGGTGTGCTTTGCTTTGCCACAATAATGTACACTCACTGGTCAACCAGAGGGTGCTGTGATGACACCGAGGGTGGCATGGGTGTGACAGCCAGAGGGTGTCATGGGTAAACCAGAGTGCCAGTGTTGACAGAGGATGGCAGTGCTTTGTTTGCCCCAATAATGTACACTGGTGAACCAGAGGGTGCTGTGATGATACAGAGGGTGACATGGGTGAGCCCGAGGGTGGCATGGGTGAACAAAGAGAGTGCCAGTGGTGACAGAGGGTGGCAGTGATGAAGAAAGGCTTGCAAACAGGCTGGGCACGTAGAAACAACAAGTTCGCAAAACTGGCGACCGGACAAGTAAGTTCGCAATTTGCGAAATTGCACAAAACCCTCGCGAACTTGCAGAAACCCGTGCGAACACCCCAAAAAATAAAATCCGCAAAATCCGCGAGGATTCGCGGATTTTGCGGATTTTCGCAATCCGCAAATCCGCAAATCCGCAAATTCGCGGATTGCGAATCCGCAAAATCCGCCCATGCCTAATCTAAACCAACTGCCCCCTGGTACAATGAGAAACTAAGGGCACAAAAACAAATTAATCGTAATAAGGAAAGATTATGGAGAAAAGATTATGACACAGCCAGTAAAACAACTTAGAAGGAAGCCCTGGCACTTTACAAAGCCATGATTGCGAAAGCTAAAAAAGACTATTACAGTGATCAAATCGAGAAAGCCAAAAATTCTAGTAGACAATTGTTCCAAATCACTAAAGTACTATCAGGCAACTCCCCTGACCTTACCCCTCCCCCATCGCAACTTTTATGTGATTCTCTAGCTTCCTTTTTTTTCACCAAAGTAGACGATATCTATCAGGCTTTTTCCGCCAATTCACTTTTGAGTACAGTCAACCCCCCCACCCTACCCCCAGCTAACATGTTCCTCAGCTTCCAACCAGTCACCCCTGACCAAATAAAAACCACATTGTCCACCATCAAATCAGGATCACCTCTGGACCCTTGCCCACTCTCAGTTCTCCTGCCGGTAATGGACTCTATCATACCAGTACTCACCCAGGTTTGCAATTCAATTCTCCTATCAGGTAACTACCCAGATCCCCTTAAAAACACGTTACTAAAACCCTTGTTAAAAAAACCATCCCTGGATAAAAGCGAGCTAAGAAACTACCGTCCCATCGCGAGCCTCCCTTTCATGGCGAAGGTGATTGAAAAAACCATGAATACCCAGATTTCCGAATTCATCGAAAAACATCATCTCCTGGACAACACGCAATTCGGATTCAGGAAATACCATGGGACAGAGACAGCCTTGATTAAGGCTGCTGATGACATCAGGGTAATCAGGGACCAAGGAGGCACAGCCATTCTAGTTTTGCTGGACTTATCAGCAGCTTTCGACACGGTCGACCATACCATCTTGGTCGACCGTGTCGAGGGATTTGGCATTTGCCACACTGCCAAAGACTTAATTGCGTCCTTCCTTGCCAAAAGAACGCAGGCTGTCATCTTAGGACCCTTTCAATCGGCCCAACTCTCTGCTCCATGTGGCGTACCTCAAGGCTCATCCCTGAGTCCGACACTTTTTAATATCTATGTGTCGGACCTTGCTAAAACCATCAAAGCACACGGGATGAGCCTAACTTCCTACGCCGATGATACCCAACTAGTGTTGGCAATCAAAGGGGACGGAGATCAAGTGGCCGAAAAATTCAAGAAAGGGCTCCTAGACATAGGAGAATGGATGGCTACCAACTGCCTAAAGTTAAATTCTGAAAAAACCGAGGTACTCATTTTTGGATCACTCTTGCCAGCCTGGCCTTCAAGCTGGTGGCCAGAGACCTTCGGTACCCCTCCTACCCCAACTGCCAAAGTCAGGAACCTTGGAATCATCTTCGATGATGGCCTAAATTTCATGGACCATGCCAACAAAACGGTGTCCACAGCACACCTGAAACTAAAAATGATCAGGAAAATACGCCCTTTTCTTCCTGATTCAGCCATCAAGACACTGGTCACCTCTGTTGTCCTCTCATCCCTGGACTATTGTAATGGTCTTTTCCTCAACGCTCAATCCAGAGTAATTACCAAACTGCAGCCTATCCAAAACGCGGCAGCACGTCTGCTCTCTGGCAAAACAAAATTTGAATCTATTTCCAATAACATAAAGGATTTTCACTGGCTCACTGTGCGAAAAAGAATCCACTTCAAATCCCTCTGTATTGTGTTTAAAGCACTTAACAATCAAGGACCTCACTTTTTAAAAGACCAATTACAACAACATAAACCCACTAGAGCCTTACGATCGGCTACTCTCAATCAACTGGTCATTCCCCGCACTAAAACTGTCACCTGGGGCGACCGGCGTTTTCTGGTGGCTGCCCCCAAGCTCTGGAACACCCTGCCTCTTAACATCAGGCAAAGTTCCACTCTTCTTCAATTCCGTAAACTTTTGAAAACCTGGCTGTTCACTCAATGATCACTTCAGCGCTTACAGTTCGTCTCAAATAACTGGTTTATTAGCGCCAAGACGCCCACGGGTATATGGGCGCTTTATAAATATTAAAAATAAATAAATAAATAAATAGAGCATCTTGATCTGGTAGTGTAAGAAGGAGCTGAGTTTGTTGTATACTGGATCTCTTTTGTTGGAGCTCCAGAAACAGTATCTGTAGATGTTGACACTGCTGAGATTTTTAATGCTGCTCTGAAGCATGAGACAGTAGTGAGGTTCGCAATGGAGAAAGCCCATACAGCTGCAAACATTTTGGAAGACGTTAACAACAAGGTCTTTGAATGGCTGCGACCAAGAGGGCTTAAGATTGGATCTGATGCCACGGACAATGGCAGTAAGATACTTAAGGCCATGGCCGATGGAGGTTATTTCAGGAACCTGTGTTTGGTGCACTGAATCAACATAATTGTACAGGACTTTCTCAAAAAAGAAGACCAAGTAAGCAACTTACTGTCCACCTGCAGAAGAATATACACTCATTTCAGCCATTCATTTAAAGCCCAGGAACAGCTGAAGGTCATTCAGCGTGATAATAGAATGCCTCTTAAAGCACTCACAGAGGAGTGCTTTCACAGGCGCCTGTCGCCTATCAATAGTATAGTATAGTATAAACCATTTTATAACGCGCTCCGTTACTGGAGAGTATCCTGGCGCGGGGGAAAAATAAAAGCAAATAGCAGAGCATGGGAAGAAATCCTAGATTACACTATTAAACAGATGTGTTTTCAAATGTTTTTTAAAGGCATCTACTGTCGGTGTGGAGCGCAGATGAAAGGGAAGTGCATTCCAAGCGCGAGCCACCACCACCGAGATCGACTGGCCTCCAAGTCTGGCACGTTTAAAGCGGGGCAGGGACAGTTTAAACAAAGTAGAAGATCTCAGGGTGCGTGCCGGGACATAAGTAGTGAATCTTCTTCTCAGATACTGGGGGCCAAGATTATGGGTAGCATGAAACGCCAGAACCAAGGATTTAAACCGGATGCATTGTGCAACAGGGAGCCAGTGGAGTGTGCGCATCTCAGCGCGAACGCTCTTCCATCTAGGGATGTTAAATAATAGACGGACAGCCGCGTTCTGGATAATTTGCAGGCGTTTTACTAGGTAAGCAGGGATGCCACTGAACAATGCATTAGCATAGTCTAACCTGGCCAGTATAAGCGCTCGAGCAACAGACTCCCTGGCCTCTTTTGGGAGCAGGGGAAAAAATTTGCGAAGCATTTTTAAAGTGGAAAAACAGGTACCAGTGAGTTTTTTAATGTGATGTTCAAATTTTAAATCCTCTGTAAACCAGATGCCCAAATTTTTAGCAGGTCTCCCCATCTCCTTCGGACTAGGAATGTCAGGAGGCCATAAGGAACTCTTGAACGAGGGGGGAAAGGACCCATAAAAAAGCACTTCTGATTTGTCCTCATTGCACTTCAACTGTGCCTTAGCCAGCCAGCGAAATACAGAGGACAAACACAAATGAACCGCAGATGTATCAAGGGTATCATCTGGCCAGGTAAACAGCAGTTGGGTATCATCTGCATACCCTATGATCTTAGCCCTGAACTGTTCCGCTAGATAGACCAGGGGGGTGATGTAGACATTGAACAGTAAGGGGCTAAGAGTTGACCCCTGCGGATATCAATGAATATGAGATAGACCAATGGGGCCTAGTCAAATTCCTGACAGAGATGCTACTTTCCTTTGAGGAGTTCACATGGGAAGTCAGCAAAGAAGATGATACCATGGACTAAGCTATCCTATTGTTGCACTTGCTACAGGAACAGTAAAGGAGGTGTCTGCAGCGTATGCAGGTGTGGAGGAAATAATGATGCATATGGCTTGTTGCAGAGCTTAATCCTTTGCTTGTCTGCTAAGACAAGTCTGCAAAGAAACATTGTGTCCTCCAAACATTACATCTGTGACACATTCCTTTTTCAGAAGGGGATGTTAGAAAATACAAAACAAGGAGAGCTGAGCAAGGCACTGAGCTAAAAAAAGAATGTCAGGGAATTAGAGGCCCACTGGTACAGGGCACAAGTCCTGTGGTTCAGCCTTCAAGTTAAGAGCCTGTGGGCAGTGCTGTTGGCTCACAGCAGCTAAAACCAATGTCAAGTACACCATCAACAACACCATGACCAGGAGCATCAGCCCCCAAATCTGCAACTGAGAAGTTTCTACTGACAGGGCTGAAGTCCAGCGCAGAGGTCAAGGCAAAAGAGGTCAAGCAAAGCAGAGCACTAGAAATGAACATTGAGCGAATGGTCCAGACCTATCTAGATGATGCAATAGAGGTCTACCTTGATCAAAATCCATTGGTGTATTTTTTTGGGAAGAGGCACCAATGGCTAGTGCTCAGCAGTCTGGCAGTACACTATCTGGCGTGCCCTGTAGCCAATGTCTCCGCTGAGCGTGTGTTTTCAGTGCTGCTGGTACCATTGCCACAGTGAGAATGACCAGTCTCTTGCCCCAAAACATGAAGATATTAACCATGATCAAAATTAATTAGCACTTTATACTGCCAGATTATACCATACATGAAGTACAACAGGAGGAAGATGACAGAAACTCAGATCATAGAAGTAGTATGTTAATTGACCTACTTCTGGACGAACCACCTGAGTTTGAGGATGAGCTCTACTTCCCTGAATACTAGCCTTTCTTTCTTTGACGCACCTCAAAAAAATTTAGCTATGAAATATAATTTACTTTATTATTTATGTGTGTCTGGTTGACCAATTCATCCCCACCCTCTTACTCTTAGACACATTTTATTACAGTATTGGAGTCAGACTTGCAACCGTGTACAGTAAAAAAGTTTTGACTTACCCTCCAAAGCGATTTCCCACCAGCAAGACATTGGGTGGAGAGTAAACAAATTTGTGCTGCCTCCAACCCTGGGCAGTGACATTGACTATCTATCCATTCCTTTCCTACCCTGCAGGGACTGCCCCAAATGTGACATTAGTTTAATTTGGTTTTCACTGTCAATTCTCTGCTTCATAAACAAATGTAGGAGCTGCAGTCTGCAATGTATCACAAATCGATCACTGTGAGCACACCGGAAGAACAGTTAAATGCTGGCATCTATTGCATGCTGAGTCATTGTTGTTTGCTGTGATGGGAACTTGTTGTGATGATCAGTCATCATCATGTGTGTTGAAATTGAGAGGAGATGATTCATGTGATGGTAGGCAGTGTGAGTGTGCTTTTTTACGCTTAATGTGTTAGTGATGACTCAGATTTGAGATTCACAATGTTGGTGGCCCAAGTACTGACAACTGATCAATAA
The DNA here is from genome assembly GCF_964263255.1 of Lissotriton vulgaris. NCBI lineage: Eukaryota > Metazoa > Chordata > Amphibia > Caudata > Salamandridae > Lissotriton > Lissotriton vulgaris. Next base: position 321,541,437 of record NC_141699.1, on the reverse strand, counting down.
TATAATTTGCCCCTGAAGGTTATTTTTTTCCTTCCCCTTTGAAAGATTGGATGGGGAGACTCCTTCACCAGGTCCACTCCACACAGTCCATACTGCCTTGTTTTTCATTTTTTATGCTTTGTACTTCTCCAAGACTCAGATCCGACTAGTCTCTTGGAAAATGCAATGTTTGCAAACACAAATCTAGTCTAAACAAAAAGTGGCTCAATCTTTCCCTTCTTGTTTTTCACTAACAAACGTGTACTTCTACAGGCCAATCTTTTAGCATTTTTGAGTCAGGGCTTGGGACACTGTTGGTACGGAGTTGAACACCATACTCTGAGTCAGACTCAGAAGGATCAGAGATGATGGAATGACTCTGGGCATGGGTGAGAGTGTAACTACTTCGAGGACTGCCATCAGAAGAAGATGGACATTTTCAAAATCACTGAAACCAACCGATTTGAATTATTGATGATGACTTTGAAGTAGCCTAAAGGTAAACAACACACCAGACCTATACAAGTATGTCTAGTGGTGGTGGTGAATGGTGGGACTGACAGCAGTGCATTGTTTTTTAACTTGATTGGGACAATGCTATATTGCTAGGGTTGTGTGTGCTGCACAGTGCTGTCTGGCCCATTTTGGAAGCCAATTGATGGTTAGGTGGGGGCCTGCTGTTGAAGGTAAATAGAGACAGACATGTGCTGCTGTTAGGCTACATATTTTGTTATTGAATATGTGATGATGAAATGATGATCAAGACCGTTTGATCAATCCGATACCGATAGTTACATTACATGCAGCCGTTTGTTATGGAATTTTTGATGGTTGTTGTAAAATGGGCCTCACCAATTTATTCACACACCAGACATAAAAGGATTTAATGCAAAAGCTAAAGGACTATACTTGTCTCCTCTTGCGCTTCCCCTGAGTCTTCACGGTGCACTCCTATTGAGTCTTCAATATCATTTTTATTTTCCAATCAACAGGCCCTCTGGCTCTTAACCGGCGTCAAACTGGAAAACCAATGCTTACCTTTCCGGACCACATATGCCAGGCTCCCAAGATTGATGGATCGTACAAGAAGAATCAATGCAGATGCACCTCCCAAACCCAATTTGGCAATACAATATATTTTTGCTTTTAGTTATCATTTGAACTGCGTGTGTTTGTGTCATGTTTACTTGAATCCTTCAGAAAGTTTATTTTGTAATATATTCAATATCTTTCAAAGCACGGTAAGACAGATTATAAATATTAATAATGTAACTTGGTCTCTCTGGGAGCAGAAAGACAATTTGGTTTGGTTTAGATGTACTCATTTGTTCGTTCATTTCCTTTTCCTCCAATAACAGCTTTATGATGGTCGGCTGCTCATTGCAAGGAAGAATGCTGTCCTTGTGTAGTATTTGCCTTTGTCTAACCTTTCTCCAAATCCCCCTTTCCAATCCATTCATCAAACCCCTAACCTTCTTCCCCCAGGCTGTGTGATTTATTGAGCTGTGACCTAACAATTTACACTCTTTATTGATCACGCACTTGGTGAAAGCAACATCAACTCAGTGCAGGGTGAGGAATATCTTATTCTTAAGCTCATATAGCCCACACTGGCAATATATTATATTAGCCACCCCCGCACAGTGTATTGTTATTTTTTATTTCAGAGAAACATCTCATTGCCAGCATCATCATTCAGGCACTGTATTAATTTGCATCTAAGGTTAAGCATGTCCACATTGTTCCGATTAATTCAATTTCTCATTGCTTAACATATTTCTATTGTCTCTCTTCTTGTGTCCAAGTCTGTTTTAGTAGTCTAGTCTCTGGTGACTGTCATTATTTTTTTAAGCTTGAATATAATACCTGAATTAACCTATATTTTTTTATTTCAATTTGCTAACTTCCCAGCATTGAATAGTCGCCTTATCCTACAGTTTGAGTTCTACTATGAGGGAGTAGGACCTTGCTCAGATGACTTTGCCTTTAATGTTAAAATGTTAGCAATGCATACCACTACTAATACCACCACCATGGCACCTTGGGAAACCATGCAGCCCTTGCTTCATCTAAACAATTAAGAGAAGTCAACTGTGGTTGATTGATTCACTGTTGAACGGCAATCATTTTATACAATGGATATTTACCCCTCATCCCCTCTGAGTACTTAGGGGTTAATAATAATATATAGTAGCAGAGTAGCAGAGTAGACTATGAGGAGAGAATAGTAGGACAAGTGATGGTTCCACATAACTATTTTGTTCTTTACACTACCAGCATATGTTTAAAACTGGCTGTGACAAAAGGCAGCAGTGCAAAGTAAAACAATAACCCCACAATTCGTTTTAAATCCTTCATAATGTAAAAGTATGAAAACTGTAAACCCTTCAGGTACCTGTCCATCTGTTTCTCTGTGGCTTCAAAATACACCAGCCTCAGCATGATGCAGTGCTCAAATTGGTGTGAATAAGGGTGGAGGAGCATTGATGGTGGAATGGCAGAGGGTACCCAAAAGGACCACTTCAACGGTGAGGTGTAGGTGTTTTTGTGGCCTGACTAGGGCCCGTGGCATCTGCAGCAGCTTCTGCCTCCTCATCCACTAAGGCTACCAGCCAACAGTAGTCAGCCCTGATGGCCTCCAGTTTCCCCTGCTCAGTCCAGGCTGCAATCTCCTGCTTGCTAGGTGGTTTTGGATCAGCAGGAGTAGCTAGATATCAAGAAAAAAAGATAAACTGTAAAAAATGCTCTTAGCAAAAAACATAAGAAAAAATGCCATGGTTTTGGAGGGAGGGATAGAGGTGACTGGTGATGGGTATGTGGGAAAGATACATAATATGTTGCGCTTGAGTGTTACTGTGAGTCCAGGAGGAGACAGAATTACCACCTCCACAACCCTTTGAATCAAGGATGGGCGAAGCACTACGCTACGCTCGCTGAGTTTGCGAAGTTTGCGCAACTTCGCACTACGCGAGCTGCACGTAGCACAGTGCGAACACACGTAGTGCAGCGTAGCGTAGTGCAGCGCTCATTTTTTGCTTGTTCGCGGTCCGGAACGTCAAGTTCGCGACTGCGAACAAGCAAAATGACATCCCGGCGAGATTCTCAACGCGGGGAGGTAAGGTTTCTCATTGTGAGTGGTTGTGCATGCTCGCGACCGCTCTCAATGAGAAACTACCAGTTCGCATTGAGAAAGCTGCAGCTCGAGTAATAATCTACTCGAGCAGCAGAAAACTACAGCTCGCACTGTGCAAGATGCCGTTTTCAATGATTGCACAGTGCCGGATGCTTGTCCGCACTGTGCAATCATTGAAAACACATCTTGTACAGTGCGAACATGCTAACACGCAGCTCGCGTAGTGCTATGTGAAGTTCGCGTAGTGCGAAGTGCACTTCGCGTAGCTTCGCGTAGCGCTACTTCGCGAACTACGCCCACCCTTACTTTAAACTAACAAGCCCTGGGGGGGCGGTCCCCAAACTTTTTTTTCACATGCCCCCGGGAGCTGGCCCATTTGGGGGCTTTAATTCAAGGAAGCGCAGGAGCCCGTACTTCTTTTTCTTATTTTCGGCTGGATCCACGGATCCTCTGTGGATTTTGCTGATTCTTGTAGGACCCCCTAAGCAGGCCTAGGGGGTCAGGGTGTTTCTACCCTGCCCCCTTTCCATGTTTTGTGCATTTGTTTTACTGATTTCTTGTGCCTCAGTTCTACCGAGGCACACAATAGCTGCCAACACTTTCTGGTTTGGAGTGTTGACAGCCAATTAGCATGAAGCTAGTGATCGGGTGGGTGTGCGGAGGGTGCGCGGATCCTCCATAGATATCGAAACTTTTTTCATTTTGATTTTCTCTCTTTCTTGTTGCTTTGCAACAAAGATGGTGGGTGAAAGTAAGGTGGAGTGAAACATGTAGGGGCAGATTTACAAGGCCCTTGCGCCACTTTTGCTTATCTTTTCCCATGTTAAAAACGACACGAAGGTGGCGCAAGGGCCTTGTAAATAAGTACTGTAATGCCCACATCCACCATATATGTTGTAAAGAAGTTTTCCTTTTCTACAGCACTAAACCTGATGCAATAAATTACAGCAGGCTCTATTCACGCCAATTGCTACTGTGTCTTCTGTATGTATTAATTAATAAATATACAATAACGTTTCTTCAGGATTTGTAATTGGGGAGTGCATCTGATTAAGTACTTAGGGGCAGATTTACAAGCCCCTGCGCCACCAATACATCACTTTTTGTGACGTACTAATGGTGTATTTAACTGCTCCATTTTTACAACAACAGGAATAGCCACCCTGCGTGGCTTTTACCGTCCTTGTAAAGATGCCCCCTTTCCACACAGCACTTTGCATCAAAGGGGCGTTGCATTGGTGGTGCTGTGGGTATTCCCACACAACACCCATAGAACCAGACACATTTCCTGATTTACGAGAAATCGTAAATCTAGAAATGCGTGTGACTGCTACGCCTTCCCTCGGGAAGCGTAGGGAAGTGCAACGAGGAGAAATGTTTTAATTTCTCCTCTTTTTTCCTCTTTCAATGCGTGCTGCATTCTACAGCACACGTTGAAAGAGGATAATGCCTGTAGTGATTGTTTTCATGCAGGAAGATACCCCTTCCTGTACGAAAACAATCTCCCCATGATCCAGACATCCTTGCACCATGGTGCAAGGGTGCCTGCGCCGGCGCATGGCAGATGTTTGTGTGCTAGCGCAGGAGAGAGCACAGGAATAGGACATATCACTGTAAATATTTCACATTCCTGCGCTCTGAAAGTGACTCAGACCAGAATGTCAACAGCATTGCAGCCACAGCAGATGAAGAGACTCTCTCTGGTAGTGGTAGAACATGTCTATTCATTTATTCTTCATAGGATTAAAAATCACTCTTACACAATTTTCATTTTGACTTTTTGAATTTTCTTTTTTAATATTTGTACTAATATACTCTTATTGTTAATGTACTTATGTGTCCAATGCATAGATGGCTAAATGAGGAATTAGTGAAAGGTGAGAGATAGACAAAGACAAAATTCATGAAGACCATGAGCACGTTGTATCTGTCATTGAAGGAAAATTACAGTTCTGTAAACAAATTTAAGCATTCTTTCAGCTCCCAAATCCTACAAGAGCTTATTCTACCCTTGGCTTGAAAAATGCAGACAAGTCACCCCCATCTGGGACTTTCCTTCATGTCTAGTTTTAAAAACTGTCCAGGTTGGCTATGTTTCCCTAGGTGCCGGCAGAGCTACTGTTCAAAATCTACAGCTAGGCACTTTGCACAAAAAGGGTCAGTTTTCACTGTGAAAATGTGGTGTGTCACATTGCGTTTTGGGCAATTTCCTGTTGCAGGCTCTAGGCCTACCCACACAAGTGAGGTACCATTTTTCATGTTGCATTTTGGGCTGTTTCCTGTCCCAGGCACTAGGCCTACCCACACAAGTGAGGTACCATTTTTCTCTTGAGACTTTGGGGAATGCACGCAGATCCACGCAGATCCCAGAACTTTCCATCACAGAAAGCTGGTTCTTGTCGCTGACACTAGGCCTACCCACACAAGTGAGGTACCATTTTTATTGGGAGACTTAGGGTAACACAGAATTGTAGAGCAACTGTTATTACGTATTGACTTTTGATGCATTTCTGCCTTTCAAATGAAAGATAATGTGTAAAAAAGAAGTAACATTGAAAAATATCCAATTATTTTCATGCTAGTATGGGTACTCACAATTTTGGAAATGTGCAAATAGCTACTGTTTTTAAACTCTATATTTTGTTCTAATTTCAGAATAACATATGTGTTTTTCGTCCCGATTTTTCACCATATATATTTTCCCAAATTAATTGCAATATACCCTATACATAATATAAAACCATTGCAAGACCCTGCTCACTTATTGGCCCTGGGTTCGTTGGGTTCTTGGTAAACCTACAAGTCCTATTTATCCCCACTACCAGAAAGGTCCAGCAAATGTAATGGAATGTTCATTTTAAACATCTGTCATAATTAGAAGAAGTTGCAGGTGAAAATGTTGGCACAAATGGGTGTTCTTTTCAACTCATTTTCAATTTTTCCTGATTTCAACTGTTAGTTTCAACAGAAAAAACCTTGAAGGATCTCCACAAATTGCGCTTTGCTGAATTCAGAATGTTGTCTACATTTCTAAAATGTATAGATTTCTAGGATCCATTATTGCTTTCATACCCATTTCTACCATTAACTGGAAGAAGGTTGAAAGCACAAAAAATAGCAAAAATAGGCTATGTCCCAGTAAAATGCCAAAATTATGTAAAAAAATATTGGTTTTCTGACAAAAGTCTGTCAGTCCCTGAAGGCTGGGAAAATTGTGATTTCAGCCCCACAAACTCTTTTTTGTTACCATTTGCAGGGAAAAAACTATACCCTTTCATTTGCAGCACTGTTTTCCCATTTTTCAGAAAAAAAGTATTAGCTGTATTTTCTGGGTCCCATCCAGGGGAATCCACAAACCCTGGGTACCTTTAGAATCCCCATGATGTGGAAGAAAAGGATGGAAATTTGGCGTGGATACCTTATTTATTTATTTATTGGGTTTGTATAGCGCCTGAAATGCCCCGGAAAAGGCTGGCATGGCTGTGATTCTAAAAAGTAAGCAGTTTTCAGAGACTTTATGAGATTTTCCACCTTATGTGCTCAAAAGGTTACAGGAGCCTAAGCGCAAACTACCCCAAATAGCCAAAAAAAAGCTTTAGCACCGGGGGAGGCCTAGCAGTGAAGGGGTTAACTGAGCATGTCACTCAATATTTCGTTTGGTTGTGAACAAAACACTATTCCAATAGGAAATAATAGATTTGTAGGCATGGTTTCATTATCCTTTCGCATCATCAGAATATAAATTCACCCACTTTGGTAGAGAAATCTCAGCTGTAGCGAGGGTGAACTTTAAATATGGCATAAATCTGCTGCAACGGCAAAATTGAAAACATGCCATCAAAACTGTAGGAGAGATTCTTCTCCTTTTTTCTTTTATTCACAATTTGTCCCTTACAAATGTGGTGCTTATTGAATAGTATGTTCCGTATATCCAACATTTTACATTTCAATATAAAAAGCACCCTATTGGGATTAAAGTCCAAACTATGTAAAGTTCTAAAATATTAAAGAAAGAGCGAATGAATACATTTAATTCTGAGCCAACGGTAGCTCTTCAGTGATTTAGTATATATGGCTTTTTATGTCATATTATCTTGGTCCTCACAAAGTAATGTTTATAAGAGCTACATAATGTGGAATTCTTTTCCACAGTTCTATTTTAGAAAACTTGTGAAGCTCACGTTAATCCAAAGGGAAAATAAGGAAAGTCACCTGATAAAAGGTGTGAAGAGCATTAATGAGAATTCTATTGTCTTCAGCACATGCATGGCTTCTCTTTTTTGCTTGACTGACTCTGTTAGGAGGTTGCGGTTGCTGTCACTTTTTTAGTTCTTTAATTCATAGAATACACCATCAGTGCTACCCACAGGATTCGACGCTACAGATGTGCAAGACAGATGTAAGCATTTATCTGTCACTTTGCAAGAGCAGAAACTAAGGAGGCCTCAGCATACCTCATTATTTTACCTCATTATTGCCACTTGCACGGTGGCAGAGTAAACTTTGTGCTCGAAAGTTGAAAACGGCGAGTCACACAAATCAGTAGAGTAGATTCTTGGTTCTGTTTTGGTACTTTGCAAAAAAAAAAAGAATTCAGTTTGAATCTCTAGATAGTGCACAATATTTACAAATATCTGTATTTGTTTGTGTGGGCATGTCCGTGTTTGTGTTTATATGTGCAAGTGGAGCGCTTCAATACTTAAGCACAGGTTCACTGTTCCAAAAGGAAATTCATGTGATTGCTTTACGAATAACCTTGATGTGTTTGAAGAATGTGCCCAAAACCTTTAGAAGCTCAATTCACTTCTAGTGGATGCTTCAAAGTTTCTTGCAGACAGCTCATATGATGGACAGCATTATAGACGTATGTTCCCAATTGTTAGTTCTGCTTTTTAACTCTCATAGAAAATCTTGGTAAGAGTAATGGAAAAAGGGGCTCGAGTCACGCAAAGTCACGCAGACCAAGGCCATACTGGCCCTTTTGCCCATCTCGCATTACTTACAGTAGGCAACAAGCTAATGTTCCGCTTTCTAAGCAGCATAGTGTGCTGCGACGTAAGAATGCCCAAATAGCCCCTTTCTAGCTAAAGCCTCTTGGAAAATGGGGATGGCGTTTACAGGTTCGCATGGGCTGATTTTGACGGCAGTCTGATCAAAAGCTATTTTGTTCAAAATTTGAACCTATGTGCAAAATGAAAAATTAAATCTGTCAATTTATGCATAAGTGGCACATATTGGTCAGCATAGTGCAAAAATATTAGATTTTGAACAAAGCTGGATTCACTGAAGTAGCATGACATGGCTGTGAGCCAAGGCCCATATTTACGAAGTCCGTGCATTGCCATTCGGTCAAGGAAGGTGGCGCAAGGCATCGCAAGAGTTTCAGTGAGATTTACTAAACCACGCAAATCCACCATGCGTGGCTCTGCAGGGCTCAGTAAATCCAGAGGAAGGCAAGGCAATGCAAGTTGTTGCCTTGTGTTCTCTGCATTGGGAAAGCACTCCATGAATGGTGTGTGGACGTTCCCATGCATCCACCCTTGAATTTTGTCTCATTCCCAGATTTATGAAAAATAGCAAACCTGAGAATGCATCAAAATTCTGCGCCATACCAACAGAGGTGTAACTTGGAAAAAAAGGTTTATTTCTCCCGACTATTCCCTCTTTTATCTGCAGCACATGAAAGTGCCTCTGAGGATTGTTTTTTGCTGGAAGGTGTCCCTTCGTGCGTAAAAACAATCCTGCCTGGAATGCAGGCATCCTTGCACCGTGGTGCAAGGATGGCTGTGTTGGAGCTAGGCTGCACTGTGTACGCCAGCACAGAGGGAGTAGCAATGCATCGTGCATTAGTAAACATGGCAAATTCCTGCACTCTACATTTGATGCAGCACACCAAGTTGTCTTGCTGTGGTGTATGTAAGTCTGTCCCCAAATCCTTTTAATACCTACATGAACAAACTTTTGTCTTTATTTTTTATAATACTTTTTAATTTGTTTTATACTAAAGCAATACATGAGACAACCAAGTACAGCATTGTAAGAATCAAGTGATATCAGTCTAGCAAGACATACTCTTAATATCTGTGCTTCATGTTCACAATAGCAGTGGGTGTAATTCATGTAATTTGCTGTAGAGTAATTGCAAGAAATTACAACAAAACTACACAAGATTTACCAGAAATGTGCAGGGAATTAACCTTTGCATTTAGCGTTATTTTCTTAGTGCAAAATGAAAATATAGCAAAATACAACGGCATAGGAACAGCAGCAGTCACCAATGCTCTATTCCTGTGTTCTGGGGTAGGCAATTGTACTCTCAATTACTTTAAAAATGTGCAACCTGGTGTAATTGTGTAAAAATGTTCAGTGTTTTGAAGTCACAAGAGTGATGAAAATGATAAAAATGACTTATTACTCCAGCATAATCACAATTTTGTCCAGGATTATTTCTGATGTCCAAGTTTAAATAGTAGTTCAACGATAGGCTTCACACCTATGCATATTTTTGTGGGCATCCCAGTGAATTAAGATATACATATTCCTCTACCCTGGCACATCAGTCCATCCCTTGTCCATTCCCACACTGAGAAGCCTTGGCAGATCTGACCACCATAGGCTGGCAAAATCTCACAATCAGGAACTACACTGCCACTAGACGTCTAGTATCTCCAAGATCACTACACTCATCCATCAAGCCCAAAAGTGCAATTTTAGGGTTGTTTATGACCATTCTGCTCAATTGTCCCTTACATATACTGTGCTTGTGGAATAGTATTTTGCTGGACGTAGAACATTTTATATTTCAGGAAAAAAGGGACTCAATTAGGACTAAAGTACATACTATTTACAGTCCTAAATATTCAAGAAACAGCAAATGAGACTTGTATGATAACATGCCCAGTGTCTCTCTATGACTGAGCATGCCCATACCTTGTGGTAAAAAGTGTCAGGCTCAATTTTAAACCTAAGGTAGGAGGGTTTAAGCCCATTGATCATCTTATTTAGCCTTGGTGGCTGTAATGTACTCTGTTCAGGTATTTCAGCTGGTTGAGTCATAATCTCATTGATAATGCCAACATTCTTGGAACCATTTTTATCTCAACCCAATCTCCATCATCATGCACCCATCTATTTTAAAGTGTCACAAGAGGGGAGTGTTAGCCAACAGTGTATTGCATAGTCTAGCCATACCCTTGCCTTCTATGAAAGCAATTGTCATTTGCTTTCTAGGGGATTTTGTTCTGGTATACTGGTGAAGTCCACATGGTGGGCCTCTAGCACATGAGACAGTTGAAGGTATCAGTAGAATTGTGAATGGTGCTTACTGTATGTATCAAAACGATGAGGTATGGGCTTGTTAGACCTGTCATCCTTAGGTTGGTCGTAGGAGTCTGAGTACTTTACCACTGCTAACCAGTGCTAAAGTGCATGTGCTTCTCCCCAAAACATGGTTCCATTGGTGTATACTCAATTGACATATTTGGTTTACTTGTAGGCCCCTTGTAATGTGATATACCATATTCCAGGGCGTATGAATTAAATGCTACTAGTGGGTATGCAGCACTGATTGTGCCTCCCACATATGGCCGTGATGCCCGCCACCCCCTCCCAAGACCACTTCCCAATGGGAGAAGACAGACACAGGTTTGAACTTTTGGAAGGCAGGGGGAGTTACCCCCCCGGGCGTATTTATTAAAAATATGAAACAAAATTTAAAACATTAAATAAAAGTTTCATGAATTATGTACAATTTTACTTTTATTACATTTTGATGAAGACATGTTCTTTGGCTAACCTTAACAGATCTCTAATACAAAGGTTTCCTAGCCGAGTCTAGCATCCTGAAAATGCATACATTCTAAATTAAAATTGTACATCCTAGCATTAAGGGCCAATGGCAAGGTCTTAACCGGTGTCAGATCCCTACTACCAAAATCCCGCCCTCACGGTGTGAGTGGCGCATGCGCAGAGGACTTTACCCTCATTGCCAACTGTAACTGCCCTTGTCGTGGGGGCCCCCTTTCACTCGACGCCATCTTAAAGGTCGTCCGAGTTCCCGTGTGAGGTATCTGCAGGAAGGACACGTGGACTCCCCCCCCCATCCCCACACTCTCTTCCGCCGTCACGGATATCCGGCCCCTGGGAAATTCGTAGGAGGGGCATCTAGCCGCCTCCCCCCTGGGAGGGGCCTATGGCCGTCTCCCCCTAGACGACCCATCCTTAGTGGGTGCCGCCTCCCCGTGGAAGGGGCCAATGGCCGCCTCCCCCCGGGCGCTCCCATCCATTCTGGGTGGCGCCCCCCTCTAGGGACCTTGAAATTACTGCTCACCGATCATGACCTTACCGCCCGACCAAAAAATAAATACGACAGTTGTTTTATCTACTAAGGGAAGAAAAATTCTGACATAGCCTTGATGAGTCACCAACTTTACCTCTCTACAAAGGGAAAAATTGTCCTAAAAGCAGAAGCAACATCATTATATGAAACATTCCCTTACTTCTCTACAAAGGAAAAAAGGCCTATACACTTCTTTCTAATCAAACTTTATTTAAACAAACATTGCCATAGGGGCTGGTGGGTGGGTCAAAATTGCCGCTTGTTCCGTCGAGGGCTCACGAGCAGCGAGTTGGTGCAGCCTTCAGAGCACAGGAACAAGAGGACGCTTCTTCGGATTCCCACTATTTTATCCATCTGCGGGAGGGCGGGGACCCTCCTCCGGTACGCCTACTGGGCGTGGTCTTCCGTGCGGGTGTCTAGGACAACTCCTCCTGGGCGGGGAAGGGCGTGCCCCGGCTACGCCACTTTGGGCATACCAGCCGAGCCACGCCCCTCGCCCAAAATGGTTTCCCGGGGGGATCGGGGCACCCATCCATACATTCGGGGGGACCGAGTGGTCGCCCCTTTCCATATGGCCGGGATGCCCGCCACCCCCTCCCAACACCACTTCCCAATGGGAGAAGACAGACACAGGTTTGAACTTTTGGAAGGCGGGGGGGAGTTACCCCCCCGGCCGTATTTATTAAAAATATGAAACAAAATTTAAAACATTAAATAAAAGTTTCATGAATTATGTACAATTTTACTTTTATTACATTTTGATGAAGACATGTTCTTTGGCTAACCTTAACAGATCTCTAATACAAAGGTTTCCTAGCCGAGTCTAGCATCCTGAAAATGCATACATTCTAAATTAAAATTGCACATCCTAGCATTAAGGGCCAATGGCAAGGTCTTAACCAGTGTCAGATCCCTACTACCAAAATCCCGCCCTCACGGTGTGAGTGGCGCATGCGCAGAGGACTTTACCCTCATTGCCAACTGTAACTTCCCTTGTCGTGGGGGCCCCCTTTCACTCGACGCCATCTTAAAGGTCGTCCGGGTTCCCGTGTGAGGTATCTGTAGGAAGGACAGCGTGGACTCCCCCCATCCCCACACTCTCTTCCGCCGTCGCGGATATCCTGCCCCCGGGAAATTCGTAGGAGGGGCATCTAGCCGCCTCCCCCCTGGGAGGGGCCTGTGGCCGTCTCTCCCTAGACGACCCATCCTTAGTGGGTGCCGCCTCCCCGTGGAAGGGGCCAATGGCCGCCTCCCCCCGGGCGCTCCCATCCATTCTTGGTGGCGCTACCCCTATAGGGACCTTGAAATTACTGCTCACCGATCATGACCTTACCGCCACAGGCCGGATAGTTGACCGACTATCCGGCCCCCCCACTCCTCCTAAAGGTGATGCTTCCTCACACCCCTTAGCCATGCAATGAAGTCTCCTATGAGTAAATCATTCCCCTCCCTGGACAGGTGAACCCCATCATTCAGATACATGTGATCACCCCGAATACACCCGTGAGGAATGCTATGCAACTGCGCGGAGCGAAACAATTTCCCAATTTTATTGTTGACCCTTTTCACTGAGTGGTTCAACGCTGACACTGAAAGACCCCCCCGCCAAATCTTCCAGGGGATCATGTGGGACCAGGCAATCGTGCACCCCGGGAGTTTCTTAGCCAACCAGCTAACTGCCGACAGGATGTGTTCTAATAACACTCGTCTTCCCAGCTTCACTAAGTGATTGCCCCCCAGGTGTACTATGACTAAAGATGGAGGTGACCTTTGCCGCCCTAAAAGACCCTCAAAAAAGGATTGAAATTGGTCAAAACAGAGCCCGCCCTTCCCATGGAAGGTCACTCTGTACCCGTATTCCCCAGATGCACGAGTCGGGTCACCTGCCTTGAATACGTCCCCGGCGCGCCTCACATTTGAGTGGCCCACGACCCATACCACTCTCTCGCCAGTCGGTGATCCTTGACCGCTGGTCTCCTGATGTTGGATCGACTTCCAATTCCGCCCCGCGTGACAGGCTCACGAAACTGTAATTCAAACAAAAGACAAGAAGCGTGAGTGCATGTCAATTGACTTTTACAACATGTGCAGTCGCACATACCTTTTGAAGCAATTCGAGGACCAACGGCCTAGCTGTTTTACTTCCTCCGCACTCTGACCCCGGGCCGTAGCTTCAGTAGCAGCCCCTATCCTAAATGAGTGGGTCCCAAAATCGCACAGGTCCATGCCCGCGGCCGCGATTGACAGTGCTAGCACCCTCTGAAACTGAAATCTCGTCAGTGGGGTGCCATCATTGTGCCTAAGCAGGCTCCCCCCCCCACCTAGCCGTCCTGAGTGCCAAGTATTCCTCTAAACACTTTATCGGACAAGTGGGGGACCCGCGTGCGCGCTGCACGACAACACTATCTCCCATAGCTCCCTGGTCTGTCTTGAACCTGGCTATCGAGATTACCATCGAATCACCCCTTATTTGTAAGTGATCCCTGCACAAGCCTCCCTCCATATCCTTCTTGTTCCTTGCTACGAGTTCGCTTACCCGCATAGCCCCATGGAATGCCAAGGCGAAAGCTGCCCGGAACAGAACTGCTTCGAAAGGGGAGGAGCACGTCTCATCCAGCTTTGCTAAAAGCAGAGACAATCTGTCTAAGCCAATCGGGCGCCTCGTATCCTGTTTGCGACCCTCGAGGCGTTGCCAGCCGCGGAGTGCCTTCCTAACCAAAAAAGGAACCCGTCAGGTCACTTATGCTGTGCAGCTGTGCCATGAACGAAATGGCCGCCCTATGTCTATTGGCCGTTGCCGCTGATCGGCCTTCTCTGTGCAGCGCTACCAGGAACCCCAGGAAGGATTCCTCTTGCCCCCAGCTCTGTCTCCCTGTCGGACCCAAAAATGTGCAGTAGGAACGAAACGCTCCTTCGTAAGCCTTCCTTGTCCTGGGAGCTAAGCTGGCTGCCACGAGGTCTTGTAATCCGGGGCACCGATTAGCCATAGCACTTCGGGGAATGGTGCCGCCACTAGGTCCGCTGTGGGTAGATGGCTCCTGAAAGCCTGCATTTGTGAACGAGAGAGTGCATCAGCTGCATAATTCAGTACGCCTGGCACATGTTTTGCCCTGAACTGTACATTCAATTTCATGCAACGTAAAACAATTTCTTTCAACAATCTCAAGATCCACTTGCAGCGGGCTGCCTGCTGATTAATGCACTCAACCACAGTCATATTATCAGACCAAAACACCACCGAGCGGTCCCTGAAGTCGTCTGGCCATGCCATCAGAGCAACCCAAATGGGAAATAGCTCTAAGAACCCAATGTTACCTGTCAGACCGCTGGAGTGCCACCACGTCGACCATACTTGTGCCGACCATCGGTTACCAAAGATGGTGTCAAATCCCACGCTCCCAGCTGAGTCGGTCCACAAACCTAGTTCATCCTAAGATGCTGGTGGTTTGTTCCACACAACTCGACCGTTGAAGTCCGCCAGAAATGCCAACCAAATGCGCATATCCTGGCGAACCTCTGCCGACAGTCTCGTACGGTGGTGTCCCTCCTTGAGGCCAACCATAGCTTGTGCAATAGAGCGTGAGAACGGGCGGGCCATTGGTATCACCCTCAAGGCAAAGTTAAGCTGACCCACTGTTTGTTGTAACTGGTGCAGGGTCACTTTCTCCTTGCCCAGGCATTGCGTCAAGGAAGCCCTAAACTTGGCCACCTTTTCCATCGGTAAACGGAAATATCCTTCCACAGAATCGAGCTCAATTCCCAGAAACTCCAGTGAAGTAGATGGTCCATAAGTCTTACCTGGTGCCAATGGGACTCCAAACTCCCGCATGAGGATGCAGAAGTCCTGCAGCGCCTGCGCACATTTCGTATTGCCGGCCGCTCCCAAGAACAGGAAGTCATCTAGATAATGCATAACGTGCCTATGCCCCATGGCCTTGGTGAATGCCCACTCTAAAAAACAGCTGAACATTTCAAAATATGCACAAGAAATGGAGCAACCCATAGGCATGCATTTGTCCATGTAATAACTCCCTTGAAACGCAAAACCTAGCAAGCGCTGGTCTCGCGGGTGTACCGGGAGCAACCTGAATGCCGATTCGATGTCCGATTTCGCCATCAGCGCTCCGGGGCCTAGGTGATTTAATATGGCAACAGCATCGTCGAACGATGCGTACCGCACCGAACAAATATCCGGGTCAATGGCTTCGTTCACCGAGGCACCCCTTGGGGCAGACAAGTTGTGAATGAGTCTAAACTCCCCTGGGTCTTTCTTTGGAACCACCCCTAGCGGGGAACACACGAAATCCGCCACCAGCGGGCAATGAAAAGGCCCCGCCACCCGCCCCAAGCCGACTTCTTTGGAAATTTTCTTTGCTGCTACGCTTGGGTTCTGTTGGACAGATAACTGATTTTTACAAAAAGAGTCCCCCCGAAAATCCCCCGCCGGGATGTTGAAGCTATATAGGAATCCATTCCTCAACACCCCGGCGGATAAATGATCAGGGTATTTGTTCAACCAAGGAGTCAGAGCCATGATATCGACAGGTGTAGGCAATCGGTTCCCAAGCATCACCTCACTCTTGCTTAGACCCTCCTTTTCCTCCCGTTCCGCTGTTCTTAGATCTACAGCTACTCTCCGGGTGTGAGGAGTTCCCACAGCCCGCACACGCATGCCTGAACCTACATGTTCCCTGGGACCTGCTACAGTTGCCTCTATTGAAGCCCCAACAAACCCCCCGCTTGCCGCTATTTCCGCCGGTCTTGGGCTGAAATTCCCCACCGGCGCCTGCTCGAAAGGGCACAGAGTCGAGGCAGTCCCAGGTCAACGATGTATCAAACTCTTTCGCTTTTCAGAATTTCATGTCATATCCTTTCCACTCGTCCCCCTCATACATAGTATAAAAATCCATAATCCTATTCTGGTAACAGGACAACTGGGTCAGCACTTCCGGCTTTCGTTCACCCATGACTGCCGTAAATATCGAAAAGGCCTTTATCCAATTCGCTACGGTCTCATCGACCCTAAATTCCACCATCTCGGCCCGCCATACACTGGGGTGCCATAAATCTTTCTGGGATTTTGCATATTCCATCTCGCGATGATCAGTCAACAATGAAAACATATTTACATATTTTCCCCCCCATATCAATTCCTTTGTGGCCGCAGGGATGTGCTGGGCCACCCTTTCGCGCCTTGAAGGTAACGAACCTTCCCCTGCCATTGGCAATGTGTGCTTACCGGGTTCTACCGTCGTGTCTGCCGCCTTTTCCCGGCTAACCATAGGTACTCCTGGCGACACCTGTGGGGGAACAAGAGGAACATTCGCCGTCCCGGCTTCTCTCGACTGCCGTAACTGCTCGATTATTAGTCTAGCCTCCTCGGCCGGGTCCCCCGCGGCCACTGCCCCCCGCTTTCTTCTTGAGCCAGGGTAACACTGCCGCTAACTGGATGGCCAGTTCCGGGGGCATCTCCTCATCATTAACAGGGGTAATTACAACCGGGATTGGTAAACCTATATCTGGGTTTGGTACCGGGGTGTCTGCTGGTGTGATGGGGGCGACTGGGGGCACCTCAGGAACCGGGTCCTCCCCGGAAACCGCCCTCCTCTTAATACGCTTCCCCCTACCCTCAGGGACGACTCCCGGCAAGGCCGGGCCTATTACCTTCTTAGGACGGCCTGAGCTGTTCTGGGGCGCTAACTGTTTTTTAACTTCGGCCAAACCTCGACCGATCGAGTCAACTTTACCGAATTTTCAGTCCATGATCGCCATTCGATTCGACAAGGTGCGCAGTACCTTCTCCAACTCGGAGCTCTTTCCTGCTTTTTTGCCGGGCATAGCTTCGTTTACTCTGCTCTAGTCGATCAACGAGGTCCCAGATCATTCGTACTCCAAATAACTGAAAGAGAAACAACAAGATTACAAGTTCTCAAAATTGCCGCTTGTTCCGTCGAGGGCTCACGAGCAACGAGTTGGTGCAGCCTTCAGAGCACAGGAACAAGAGGACGCTTCTTCGGATTCCCGCTCTTTTATCCATCTGCGGGAGGGCGGGGACCCTCCTCCGGTACGCCTACTGGGCGTGGTCTTCCGTGCGGGTGTCTAGGACAACCCTTCCTGGGCGGGAAAGGGCGCGCCCCGGCTACGCCACTTTGGGCATACCAGCCGAGCCACGCCCCCGCCCAAAATGGTTTCCCGGGGGGATCGGGGCCCCCATCCATACGTTCGGGGGGACCGAGTGGTCGCCCCTTTCCATAAGTAGCCATCCAGAACTGTCACAGGCATGCCATTGCAGGACCTGTGTGTGCCGTTATATTACACATAAGTCACCCCTAAGTTAGGCTGCAGGTAGACCTAGGGGCAGGGTGCTGAGTGAGTAAAAGGTAGGACATTTACTTTTAAGTATTAAATGTCCTGATTCTGACAAACAGCTACATTTGTTTTTTCACAAGTGTGAGGCCCACTCCTCTCATAGGTTAGCATTGGGAATTCCTTAATACACTTTAAAGCTGTATTTCCTGATCAGAAAGGAGTAGCTGTACCATCTTTTATATCTTTGGAATGGTAATTATTAATCCTCTCTAATGGTAAAGTTGGATTCAAAATGTATATATTAGAAATGCCACTTTTAGAAAGTGGTCATTTCTCTGCTCCTACTACTCTGTGTGCTTGCATTCTGCATCCGATACATGTCTGGGGTGGGTGACAGCTACACTTTGTGCATTACTTCTATACAGCCACACAAACAGGAAAAGTGGATGTGACAGAGAACTTGTCTGCATTCTGATAACTCTTCCTGGGGAGGATGAGAGAGGATGATCCTACCTTAGGCCCAAAACAAACTTAAAACCCAACATTGGGGAAATAATCATGATCAATAATAGGACTTACTAGGCTGAACAGAGCCCTCAGCATTGGCACTGGTAGACATTGCTTCCTGATGACCAGCTACTTCCAGATCTGTCACCTCAGAGTCTCTCTTCTTGCTTTGAGTGCTGATGTAAGATATGACAAAGATAAAAGAAATAGATTAGTGATTCAGTTAATCTCCACAAAATAATTATGACAGGCTAATGCAATCACATTGTACTTCTCTAAAACAGATCTCCTTCACCTATAATACTAATTTTGAGTCTATTGAATATCACTGAGTTCCACATGCTAATCCTAAAGTCCCTATTACAAATTTCCTCAACAAAAACTATATTTGGAACTAATGCATTGCAGTGAATGATCTTTGATCCTATTCACATTTCTCAACCTCTTTGATTGATCAACATAGTCTCTTTTTTAGCAATGCGCAGATGCATACTACACATCGCTGTGAAATTGCTTGGGACTGTATGCACTACATAAACAAAATCACAGAGAGAATGAGCTACTCACTGATATCAATGA
Source organism: Lissotriton vulgaris (assembly GCF_964263255.1). NCBI lineage: Eukaryota > Metazoa > Chordata > Amphibia > Caudata > Salamandridae > Lissotriton > Lissotriton vulgaris. The sequence continues at coordinate 321,522,592 of NC_141699.1, read as the reverse complement.
TTCACTATAGTGACAGGGGGGCCGTCTGCAATGGCTTCTTAATGAATCAGCCGAAGTGAGCATCAATGATGAGTACTATTAGGTAGCACTGAGTAACTGCCTACCAGAAACTGGATCACATAATAATAATTTTCCAACGTAAACTAAACATAACTTACCTCTGAGTGCAAACAGCATGCTGTTCGGAAAAAAATGTTGGTATTGTAGAACACAAAGAGAACAAATAATTTATACTCACTGAGACCCGGAATCTTGCCGCCCAGCAGGTCCTGTTTGCGTTCCAAGTTATCTTCCCAGCGGTTTGCCAGCTGCTGGATGGTGCACCAAACCTGCCTGCTGTGCCACATGCACTAGTGCACACACCCTCAATTCAGCCGAAGCTCCCCCCGGGCCTCCCGCCTGCTACCAGCTTTGAGAGGAGGTGGAGCAGCACAAAAAAAGAGTGCTGCCACCTCCTCCTTGCTAAAGATCGCCCGGGGCTGCACTCCTGGTGGTGGTGCCACCCACAAGGAGGGCGCCCCTCTGCCTCGGCGCTGGGTGGGGTAAAAAAGATGGAAAAGGAAGGGAATGGAATGAAAATAAAAAATAAGGAAGTAAGGGGAAAAATAAAGCAAGTAAAAAAAGTCACGAAATACTCAACATTTTCAAAAAAACATAAAGTATACAAACACAAAGACACACACTAATATAATGAGTAAAACTGAGCGGCAGATAAGTTTTAAGGATTAAATAGATTGTGAGGGATTCTAAAAATAGGCACAGAACAATAAAAAGAGAGTAGAAAAACAAGATGGTTGCGCCCATGCAAACTACGTGATTTCCAATGCAAAGACGCACATGAGAACAGCATAGTGTCATTTGTTCTTGATTTGCAATGCAAGGACACTATCCATGTTGCACATGGAATACGTAGCAGAACTCCATGATCACCACCCAGGCCTACTGATTGCCTAGTGAATTTCACAAATGACTTGGTACCACATTGTCACTTATTGTGCATAGTCTACGGAGTTCTATGGAGAAGCCATTGTCCCAAGTAAATGGAAAACCTAAATCTTGGTACTAGAGCATCGCCTCATTCTAGAACTGAAAGGGGAACTCCATTAGCGGGAGGCCTAATTGAGGTCCTTTTGATCTTGTGATAGGAACCTGTCCCAATTGGAATTGGCTGAAGAAACCTGAGTGCCTATTTTTATGCCCTGGTCAGGCCACTTGTTCCCTCATCAGACTGCCCTGACCCTAGGGTGTGGCCAGCCAATCGTGCCCTGGGGACTAGTAGCAGAGTGGCCTAGGCCTATTCAGGATCCCTAATGGCAGACTTTAGAACAGATTCCCGATCAACCGAACATAGGGCAGCCCGAGTGCTTCCTGACTGCAAGTAAAGGCTTGAATCTACTCCTAGTGCTATGCCACTAGTTTATATTGTTGTGGTTAGTTTTCTGAAGTTAGTGTGAAATGGATATGTCATATTAGGGGTTTGAATTTACTGCATATTTGGATTGGGCAATTGTGTGAAGACATTGTCTTCCCAGACATTGCTTGCTGAGCTGGGTTCCATGCCTGCTGCTTTTGCTGTGAGTTTGTCAAACCACCTGGTCCTTGTTGCGGTAGTGTGTTTGCTGACTGATTTCCTTGTGCTGAATGTGCTGTGTACTCAGGTTGATCTGGGCTTGGTCCTTGCTTAAGGTATGCCTTCAGGCTGCATTGGTCAACCAAGTGACCCATTTGGTATCACTCTGAGGTCTAGCTGATGCAAGCCCACCTAACTTCTGATGCTGGGATTGGGTAGAAACCCTTTGGGATTCAGCAGCAGAGCGCCCTTAGTGACTGCTGCTATTTGCATGCTTGCAGCCAACATGAGCTCTCAAGGGTGAACTTTTTTATTTATTGCCAAACCATATTATCGATGTCTGTTTTTCCCGGTCCTTTTCCTGTTTCTTCCTCTAGTATGGTGATATGTGAACCTGTATATCCTGCCGATGTTTGGCACCTAATCCTACTATCCACTATATTTCAGTGGGCAGCCCATTTATGAAGATGTTGCAGATGAATGCAACCTGGTGGCACGTGTCGGTCCATGGCTGTCCTGTCTCCTCTCCCCATAGTTCCGTCATTCTGTCTAGAAAGAGGGTAATGATGTTCCCTCGTTTCGTGATCTCTGCCATTAATCCTCCTACGTCAGAGCTGACAGGGAACATTTCCCTTAGGGCCGTCCATATCTAGTGCCTAAATTCATTGAATGCGGCCCATCATGCTCAGTGTTGGTCAGCTTGATGGCTGGAATGCGGGCTCAGAAAACACAGTGTTAGTCTGCTCTCCAATGAGGCTGATGAGCAGACTCTTGACATCGCCTATTGCTAGGTTTATCCCCATTGTGTTTTTCTCAAAATAGAAGACCCATTTTCCCACACGTCCATCAATGGGGGCAGTTTGCCATTCTTTGGCCATTTGAGCCCATGGCACACAGATGGTACCTGACATGCCTTTCTGTAACAACTGACTTATCTTGGCTCTGAGCAGCTCTGCTGGGTTTTCCAAATTGCAGCACTCCCATCTTCTCAGGCATTCCTGCATGTAGGGAAATTTCCACCTGGGATCATCCCATGTGTGCTGGATGAAGTCTTTTGCGATTGCCATGTCCCCTGGTTCAAAGGATCCCCACTCTGGCAAGGGTCTATCATAATGGTTCTCCCTTTCAGTCAAGTTGGCTGGCAGTTGGCAAAATGGTTGTGCAAAGAACTTGCTTGCTTCTCTAGATACTATCTGTCTAGGGATCAGCTTGTTCGGCCAGCACGTTTAGGGGGAGCAGCAGATGCCCTTGCCACTGCTCATCGTGTGCACGCGTAAAGGAGCCATTCTGCTTCTCCTATGTCTTATTGCCTCTTCAGGTATAGTGAGCGCTAGATAAATGCAATTACAATACAATATATATTTGGCACTCTGCAGCTAGCATTCTTTGAGGGCGTTACTTGTGCCAGCGTGATGGAAGCCTCAATAACTATTGTGATCAGTGACAATGAACCCCTGTCTCTTTTCATGAACAGGAGTGTTTCTGTTGCTTAACTGGTTCAAGTAGTTGCCACTGAAAAATTCGTTTTCCTTTTGGGATTGGCCATAGAGGAATCTTTGCTCACTTTTGAATACAATAATGCATGTCAACAGTTATAATGAAGAGCAATCAGAATTGAAAAAGGATTAAATAATGTTGAAAAATATCTCACAAACAGACCAAGTCCAACAAATGTCACACAACGACATCGGATAAATAATCTCAGTAGGTGGTCTGTGACAGTGCTTTCTCTGTGTTGGTGTCTAAAATGCTAAAGCTTAGAATTTATCTTTAGACCTAACTGTGAATCACATCTGATGGCCAGAAGAAAGAACCTAAAGTTGAGATATTCTTCCATTACTAGACAATGGCAATTGATTTATTGATTATTTGGCCCCTTTCCTCTACCTTGGAAGTTGATGTGGATGGGTGGTGACGTTTGTGTGTGCTTTGGGTAGTAACCGGTATAGGGATAGTGGATGGTGAAGAGGCAGGAGGGGGTTTGGAAAGTTGGGATTGTTAAAAGGCTGCCGTCAGTGTGGAAGCTAAAGTCTTAAAAGATCTCTGTAGGGAAGAAATGTCAGAGTGAATACCCTCCGGGTAAGATGCCATCTGCATCTGCTAAAGGCTATGCACCTGGAGTAAATTTAGCACTGCTGTCTGACCCACAGAGATCTTCCCGAGGAGGCCAATGGCCTGGGGAGCAGCAGTGAGGGTGGGGATGGTAGGGGGTGTTAAACTTTGATGTTACAGATGCTGGTCCCGGGACATCCACCACCACCTGGGATGGCTTACTGTAGGTACACACCGATGATGACGATATTGCAGTTATGTCAGTCTGCTCCTCTGTGGTGCTCACATCACGCTCTGAGCCACTGGATCCCTCTAACTCACTGTCAACACATGAACCACTGTGGCTAGATGCCTTCCCATTAGCCATGGCCCTGTCTTCCTCAGTACTCTGGTGTGACGCGTAAAAACATATTAGAAATATGTTCACTGCTATTGCCTTTGTATACTGGCCAAACAGATCATAACACAACTCATTACACAAATGTATGTTATACAATATGTATTGGGATGACTACATCAGTTCATACATAGCCATTAACACATGAATGAAAGCTGCATGACCTGTGCACAGTCACACATAATGGTGCCATAACCACAGTCTGGCACAAATCTACCCTCATGTATGTACAAGCAGATATCTCTACTCTTATGATCTAGGCCCTAGAACACCATACTTACCTCATGTTATCAAAGGGAAATTATACATGGAATTCAAAATTAAGTATCCATGCAAGGCTCTGCAATCAGCATATGCTCAGGTCTCCCTGAACATGTTGAAATGCAGCCCACCTGCTACAGTTAACTTACTGCAAAATGTCACCACCAAGATGAAGGTGGCATTGGATTAGCTCATTGTACACTGGTCACACTTACCATATCACACTTACAAATATGTCCACTTACAGATGATGCAGTTGTCCGTTGCACATGAGTACCTTATATAGATGTCACATGCAGAATAGAAGATTTGAAAGTAAATAACGTGTCCCTAAGTAGTGTGTGATGTCAGCACAGAGGACCTCTGTACATGAGTTTACCTAGGAATACACACAGTCAACATTGGTGCCCGTGAGCACACCTTATTTACTTAGCCAATGTGAATGATTGCAGATTAGTGAAAGGACATGTAGCTTAGAATACCTCCAGGTCCTGAAGAGCCCTTTATGTGTCCATAACAGAAGAGGAATCATGTTTCTTACCATCTTATGGCAACACTAATCACAAGCTACTAACTATTGCTGATGTAGACATATCAACCCAACCTATCAGCTTATCCCTCCCAGATACATTTGACCAAGCATATATTGGCCCTCCATAGATGCACATATGCATCCTACCTTACTGAGTATACACTTCTAAATGTTAAGTCACAATTCAAGACAGGTTAGTTAGTTTTCAATGTATGCATGTTTTGGCATCAACATGTTGATCTGGCTTATGACACCCATCAATGCCATTGGGAACGTATAACTCATCTGTCCATGTATTTACACACCTGTTACTAGGCAACACCTATTCTGTAAGTCTATCACAGATATATGTTGACATGTACACATTGGCCAAAACATACAATTTGAAAGAAATCAATTAGGGTGCCTGTAGACCCTCGCTTCATGTATAGGACAGTTTTATACGGGACATTAGTACATATAAGTTCACAATGGCAGGCGTCTATTCTGAACAACAGATAGCACCAGTGATGTTGGCTCTCTCATTATACTGATTATTCCCTATACAAGTGGTCCTGAATCACCTAACACAGAGAAGCGAGGGTGCTTCCGTCTAGAGACTATGATGACAAGTTGCCTGCGTGGGACCGTGGACACGCACGACTTCAAGACATAATGTATGTCATTTGAGACATTGTGATGCCCTGTGGCATCGACCATAGAAATGCCTAACTGACCCTGCTTAGTTCCTGCTTACATGGATCATGGTCAATGGGCAATACAGTGCACTTACTACTATACCTTCACATTCAACAATTTGCTCATTATGTGGGTCTGGAGTCTCCTTAAAGCTTGTAGTGACAAAACTGACTGAAATAAAACATAAATTGTCATGCAGAATGTTTCGTCAAGGCCCGTACTCACCCCTCCTTGCTGCTATTTGGATCTTGACTGCCTTTGAGGTCTAGGTAGGTCACCTTCAGTATGCAGGCCCTTGGAGTGTCAGGGTCCAGTGCTTGTCCCCTCTACCTGGGGGGAACAGGACACCTTCTGATGGGGTTTTTACCTGTATGGATGCAATGGATTGAGACACTTAGCAGACTTGCAAGATGTACTTCTTCGCCTAGGGTTTCACATAGTTAATACACAGCCAGCTTATCCATCTACCAAGATAGTAGACATTACATGTTTGCAGTGCACATGGTGACCAAAACGAAAAGCAATTTCACTACATGTTCAGGTCCCTTTAGTATCACCCTTCATCCGACCTTCCCCATATTGAGTACAGCATCCCACTTACATCATTTAGGCTAAAACTAGATCACAGATGGTCTGTAATGTGGTACCAGGTAAAACTGCACACCATTGTGTCATCCTGACTGCTACAGTAGCAGTGCAGCCCTGAACAGACACCTGAATAGTATGGACTATTTTTATGGTCCGCATTGTCCAATACATCACCTCTACCTTGTTCTTATGTTGTATTAACTTTGATGACAATGTATGGTATTACATGTGTGTAACATGATAATACCACTCTAAGGGCTAGTGGACTTGTTTTATACACATTTGGACATCAGACTACATTTGCATGTGTTTTTGTTGGAAATAAACAGATTACATGCAAAAGCTCGCATGCCATATGTGCCAGTGTAAATGGGACAACATCAACTTACCATTCTACAGCATTCATGATGTCACAAGTTAACGGAGCATGTGATGCGCTTACTAACTGCACTGCAGATGTAACCAACTATCTGTTGGTGACATGTTTGACATGATAACTGTTCATATAAAAATGTAAGCATCATTCATATGGCAGTCTGACTGTAAACAAGTATGATTAAGTGCCTTTCCTTAGGCAGTCATACAGATAGACACAATGAGCCCATGGACAATACTCTTGGGCCTGGGCCTCACATCATGTACCTGTACATATGTTACTATATTAGAAGCATACATTCAAATCCATAGTCCTACGTATCTTGGTAAAGCCACAACTGAGGATATGTAGATCAACAGTGGGACTGCTCTGTACACCAGTACCATTGGCCAAATAACTGTGATAAACTGGGGTAACAAACCATTCAGGGCACACATCATTGTCTGGGTTTAGTCTCTGCATGCTAGGCCTACTGTTCAGACATGACCATCATATGCCTATGCCCATAACAACCTATACCTTCGGTGGCCATCCTATATCCGACATGGCTGCTGTGAATGGGTTTGTGAGGTATTGTTATATCCCTGACATCACATTAATGTGGCCTCATGTGCATTGAGTGATTGGTGGGACTCTACACATCTCATATGATCCACATCCGCAACTCAAATATTGCAATCACCATTTGGATAATAAAGGCCTGTGACTCAACCAACACATCTTTCACTGAAAAAGACTTGCACATTTAAAATTGACCACAGGGGGGGGGCGTGGCTGGCAGCCTAAGATGGTGGCAGCTTAGAGGGCGAGCTCCGCGGTTGAAGCGGCCTCCAGATCTATCCGAGCACTAATCCGGTGCAGAATTGCACTTTGCGGGCAGGGACTGAAGTCCGGGACCGGGCGGCACACCCGACAGCAAACAGAAGGAAAATCCGATTGCGGGAAGTCAAGATATCCGACTCGCCCGCTCTGGCCTAGGGAGGACGCAGGAGCCGGGGGCCCGCCTGGCGAGACGGGGCCGACAGGAAGTGCCACGGAATCGGCGTGGAAGGGCCGGAAGTGAGCACCCACAGCGGAACACCGAGAACGCGAGTGGTGAACAGCTCGGAGTGACCGGAGACACATCTGTGGCCCGCAGGAGGGGGAGAGCCGCGCATTGACTGCAGCCCGGTGAGTGAACGGGCAAACTAGGCATCGGTCCGGACCCGTCCCGTCAGAACCCAGGGCAGCCATCTTGCCTCCCGAGCATCGGAGGATTCAGGCAGCGGCCACGCCGGGGGTCGGACTCACGGACCCGACGTTGCAAACAACCGGCGACCAGCGGGGGACCTGACACGGGGGACACCAGGATCCTATGGGGGAATACGAGGGCGGCCATTGAGGAACTGGAAACATGGTCGCACGGCTAAGGCGGCACCCCACCCTGACGGGCTGCGCCGACCATCCAGGGCGCGCACACCCTCAAACATCCAACTGGGACTGAGAGCGGCGGGACCGCGGACAACTTGGAAAAGGCTCCTGATTTATTGCCGGTCCGCTCAGAGACGCAGCCTGCGGTAGAGAGGCATCAGGTACCTAAGAGGACCGAGGGTCAGCTGGACACGCACACCACCCAGTCTCGGAGCGAAGTACGCTCCCTCAGGGACACAGATCTGCGCCGGACCGCACGGTAGAGCAGCCCCAACAGCTAACCTCACCAAGGGACCCCGAAGCAGGGTCATTGAACATAGCTCCGTTGGCCGGCCGCACCTCAAGGCCGCAGTCACGACAGTGGACACACGCTGGGGCTCCATCTGGGGACATATATTTTCCTGATTGCTCTGCTCACGGGGTCCGCCTGGGAGTGAATACGGAGGACATGGCGGGCAAAGGTCCGAAGGGCGGCAATGCACAGTCGCGTCTGGAGAGGTATGCGTTTGAAAAACCGGCCGCCTCCCCACCAGATGCCAAAGCACAGGCGAGCAAGCCGGCCAACCAAAAGGGGGACAAAAAAGCAACCCTTGATGACGTTATGCGAGCCCTGACGCAAGTTCAGGCTACGGTGGGATCAATCTCAGCGGAAATAACCCTGATAAGAGCTGATTTCCACAAGATGTCCGAAAAAGTTTCATCAATGGAGGTGGTGACCAAATCTTTGGTAGAGGACGTCTCGGAACTCCAGATCAGTGTGGAGCGAATCTCGAACGAAAACAGAGACCTACGTGCGAAGCTGGACGAGCAGGAAGGGCGCTCAAGGCGGAACAACATCCGCATTATAGGGGTTCCGGAATCGGAGGACACAAGAGCAATGGACCTCTACGTAGAAAACCTGATTGAACAAGAACTCAAACCCAAGGGCCTATCCGCTTTCTTCTCTGTGGAAAGAGCACACCGGATCCCAGGAGGCAGACCAAAGCAAGGCGCGGCACCACGGCCGATCATTGCCCGTCTCTTCAATTTCAGGGACAGAGACGCGATCCTACAAGCGGCTAGAAACTCACCTCCAGTTAAGATCCAAAACTCAACTCTGGCGTTCTTTCCAGACTACACGGCGGAGGTCGCACGTCGGAGAAGGACATTCTTTGAGGTAAAAAAGGAACTGAGGGCTAGAGAACTCCCTTATGCCATGTTGTTTCCGGCCAAGTTGAGAGTGGTGGCAGAAAACAAAACTTGGTTCTTCGACACGTCTGAGGCTGCACACGACTGGCTAGAAGGATGGAGACAAGCGGACCCACCTCGCCGCTCCGCACGCCCAAATAAATACCGTGCAAATGGACCCCGTGCGGGCTCCCAGGCATCAGGAGGAGACCTGGATCCGCACTCCCCACTGAGCGAGGCACATGACACTGAGAATAACGATGAACAATGAAATCCCGGACCTAGTAACGTAGGCCAAATGTACTGCTGATTGGACTGGTCGTCAAGGACACCGGGCGGAGGTCCTCCGCGGACATGGAGGGAGGCCGCCGACTCCGGAGAGTCCCTCACCCCGACGAGCAAGTACTTTGTTTGGGTTTCGGGTTAGGCACTCTGCTAAGTTGGGGGGGCGGGCAGTTCTGGGTCCGTCAAGCAGGGGGGCAGGGAGGGGGGAAGTTGGGGATGGGGGGGGTTCGGTTCTTTTGACTTGTTTTACAGGTGAAGATTGGTACCACGAGATGCACACATTGCACAGGGCGTGCGCAGGCCAGGGCCCTGCACCTCACTCCATACGAAACATGGGTTTTCTCTACCACGGAAACAATGACACACAATACACGGTCTGGCATAGGGAGGGGGGAACCTGAGACGGGACCTGTGGAGCCACTACAGCTTATGTCCTGGAACGTTAGAGGCCTGGGAGACAAGGTCAAGCGAGGGCTGGTGTTACACAGTATAAAGAGGTTCGGCCCGGCTCTGGTCCTACTGCAAGAAACACACCTCACAGGCACAGCCACACATGCCCTAGATAGGAAAGGCTACCGGATGATTGCCCACTCGGAGTTCACGAAGGGGTCCCGGGGGACAGGAATACTAATGCATCGATCCTCCAAATTTATACTCCAGTCCACGAAGGTAGACACACAGGGACGCTTCGCAGCGGCACTGGGGCAGTGGGAGGGGAGGCGGCTGAATGTGGTCTCGGTATACATTCCACCGGCACTACACACGATAGCCTTCCCAGAATTGGGTACATTTCTGTTGGAACTCCCGGAGGGGGACCTCATAATAGGGGGGGATTTCAACGCAGCGGCACACAATACGCTAGACAGGTTTCCATCACGAACACAGACACCAGGGCCCTCCCGGCTGCATGATTTCCTGGAAGCGCAGGGCCTGATAGACCTTTGGAGGCACATGCACCCAACGGACCGTCACTACACTTATCACTCAGCGGTCCACGACAGTCTGTCACGGATCGATTATTTTCTTACCCCGGGGCAGGGGCTCCTCACTGTCGACGATGTACAGATCAAACCAAGGGGCATCTCGGACCATTCCCCGTTGACGCTGACCCTCTCCAACCCAGAGCGGACACAAAAGCGCATATACCCGATATTCCCAGGCTACCTCAGGGTCCCACAGGTGGCCAAAGCTCTTAAAACAGCGACAAGATGCTACCTAGCAGAAAACACTGGCTCGGTCTCCTCCCCGTCGACCCTCTGGGAAGCCTATAAAACGGTACTCCGAGGTCAAGCAATCTCCACTATAACGAATTACAAACACACTCAGAAAGTAGAACTGCTAGACCTAGAGGACAGACTTGCCGAGGCAAACGAGCTTCATACAGCTGACCCGACCGGGGAAACGCTCCATACACTTCAACTGTGTCAGAAACGCCATGCTGATCTCCTGAGACGTAGAGTGATTGACAACATAGCAGCCACTACGAATAGGATATACGAGGTGGGGGATAAGGCAAGTAAGCTCCTAGCCTGGCTAGAAAAAAAGAGGGAGGGGCAGAAGAGTATCCTACAGCTGAAGGATGGGGAAGGGGCGCTACACACCCGCCCTGCCCAGATAGTGGAACTCCTGGCCGACCATTTCCAGACGGTGTATACCTCTGAGATAGAGGTTACAAGGGAGATGGCGGAAGTGGCGCTTGTGGGGGTGCCCACCCGAACCCTGCTCCCAGATAATGCCGAGGACCTAGAGGCAGACCTGACGGCTGAGGAGGTGCAGGCAGCTATCACGGCACTACGTCCAGGGAAAGCTGTGGGACCTAACGGAATCCCGATTGAATGGTATAAGACCATGTCGGAATCGCTTTCGACCCCATTACTAAACATGTATATAGATAGCTTGGAACGAGGACACCTGCCGCCAGATCAGTGCATGGCCACTATTGTGGCGATCCCGAAACCTGGCAAGCCCCCTGAGGATTGCGGTTCCTATAGACCGATCTCCCTCCTCAATGCTGAAAGCAAGATCCTAGCCAAATTATTGGCAACCAGGCTGTTGCCTCACCTTAGTCACCTTATCCATCCAGACCAATCGGGATTTATGCCGCACAGAAGCACGGCGCTGAATCTCAGGCGCCTACACGGTGTTATGGCGAGGGCCCCGTTGTTAAACACTGATGCAGCAATCCTCTCGTTGGACGCTAAGATGGCGTTCGACTTGGTGGAATGGAGGTACCTTTTTGCAGTCCTACGACATATGGGCTTCGGCCCAAAATTCATAGCTTGGATCAGGCTCCTATATAGTGCTCCCACGGCGCGAGTGACGGCCAACGGCCATCTCTCCAGAATTATTACACTGTCACGGGGCACGAGACAAGGCTGCCCGCTCTCCCCGCTGCTATTTGCCCTGGTGCTTGAGCCATTGGCCACGATTATTAGGACCACACCGCTGCTGCGTGGCATTTCCTGGGGTGAAGGCTGGGAGGACAGAGTGTCCTTATACGCGGACGACATGCTAATCTACCTTGAGAACCCGGCAGAGGGAATTCCAGTGCTGCTGGCATTGTGTGAACGACAGGGCATAGCCTCAGGGTACAAGATTAACTGGATGAAGTCGGTGATCTATATGCTGCATGGGCCCCCACCGTGTTTGGAGGTAGACTGCCCCTTGGTGGTGGAAACAATCTCCTTTCGATATCTAGGGATTCGGATCACCCGAGATCAGATGACTTTTCAGGATCTCAACCTCAGGCCCCTGCTCGAAAGATTGAAGGCGGACGTACGCCATTGGCGGACACTCCCGCTGACATTACTGGGCAGAGCCGCACTTTTTAAAATGATGGCGCTACCCAGATTCCTATATATTTTGGAAAACACGCCGGCACTGGTCCCACCTTCCTTTTTCAAACAGATAGCGGGGCAACTGTCAGGCCTATTATGGGGAGATAAACCAGCGAGGGTAGCACAGGCGAAGCTGATTAGGGACTGGTACAGTGGGGGGATTGCACTCCCGAATCTGGAATTATATTACTGGGCAGCACACCTCAAGGTGATCAACCAATGGATGCATGCGCCGCAGGAGGACCCGGCATACCTAGCGGACAGACGTCAGCTCGGCATTACTACGCTACTTGCCCCGCTCTACAACAAGGGCCTGACAGCAAAACTAATAGGCCCGACTAAGCACACTGTAACTTTATGGCATAAAGCCCAAGCTCGTCTGAAATGGGGGGGGGTGCTTACACAGCTTACACCCTTGTGGGACTCTAAGGCACTGGGCAACTTGAGACGTAGTAAAGGATTTGATCAGTGGGACACTATAGGGATCTCCACGGTGGGGGATCTATGGACACGGGAGGGAGTGGTCCCATTCGACACCCTGAGAGAACAGTATGAGCTGAACACCACTGAGACATACCGCTACATTCAGATTAGGCACGCATTGCTAGCAGTGTTAACACCGGGAACCAACGTCCCGGAATCGGCCCCCTTGGAAGACCGACTACTCACTGATTACATGGAAGCCAGCGCCACCTCCCTCACATATCGCAAATTAATAAATAACTTGCCTGACCCCTTACAACGCTTGAAAGAGAAGTGGGAGGATGATGTTGGGGACCTGGATGAGACAAATTGGAATGCCGCAATGGCGTCACCTAGAGAGGCGGGAATATCAGCGAGATTCCGTCTGGTACAATTCAAGATACTACACAGAGTATACTACACGCGCACCACACTTCACAAATTCCAGAGGGCAGAACACCCATACTGCTTACGAAATTGTGGGGAGGAGGGCACATTGTTCCACACCCTGTGGTCCTGTCCGTGTATAGCAGAATACTGGAAGCGAGTGGCACGTACGGTCGCCCAGACTTTGCAACTCCCGTTCACTCGAGACCCTAGAATTTGTTTGCTGAATGTGTGGGGCCCGACCGACCTCACGCCACAGGGGCGACTATGGGTGGTCATAGGGATGATGCTAGCAAAGCGGGACATAGCACAGAAATGGGGAGTGGCTGAGACACCGACTTTGGCACAGTGGTGTAAAAATATGGACATGATTATGGTGACGGAACGGGCGATATACCAACAGAGGGCGAATCCACGTAAATGGAACAGAATATGGCTACCGTGGAATACATATAGAGGGGAGCCGTGTGAACCATTGCCGGAAGAGGATGAAGGGGATAGCTCAGAGGAAGATGAAGATGTAGAGTGAGACCGGGCATGAGGGGGGTACATGAAGGGAAGGGCACGGGCATACTGGGTCTCCAAAAGTCCCTTAGGCATAAAAGATTAGGCGACTTTCTGTGGGGGGAGGGATGTGGAGGCAGACATGCAATGCATAGATGGTAATGTGTACAAAATACGTTTCTGTACAACCATGTTACACACCTGGATGTTATCGTTGTTAGTTATAAAAAATGAAAAAGTTGCGATCCGGATGACAGTTGGCGGAATGTTGACGCCACTCGTCGTAATGCCTATGAGACTGAATTTGAAATTGTAATGCAACAATAAAAACAAATTTAAAAAAAAAAAAAAATTGACCACAGGAGTTATCGACATGGCTAGAAATGCCCATATCCCTGAACATATGACCCATAACATTTCCTTACACAGATTCATACACATATAACCCTGAAGCCTGCCTGGGTATCATTGCCATAATCTGCCCAAACTATGGACACCTGATATGCCGCTAAGTACATTTTGTATAAATAGTACTCACCTGCGCCTCTGGTGTGCCATACAGCTGCCTATATAGAGGAAGGAAAATGTCTACTATGTTCTCCAGCTCCTCAGGCGTGAAGGCAGGGGCCCTGCTCCCCATACGGCGTGTCATTTCAACTCCCAGAGGATGAAAACAGCAGCTGCCAGATGGGGAGGTGTGAAAAACAGCAGTTTCTGGAGATAAGAGAGTTGATTTACAGTTTCCTACATATAATTAGACCGCATAGACCGTCAAAAAGAATGGTCCACGTTGGTCACATTTCCTGACTTTATCCAATGGATGTGAATGCTGTGTGACACTCCGCCCACTTCGCAGTTCAAAATAGCCAGCATATTCAATTGGCAAGTGTACTTTTCTATGGCAGTCTCCCCTGTAGGCAGACACATCCAATGAGCAGCAATTGTCACTATAACAAATAGCAGCCTATGGCTGTGTCCCCCAGGATCGAAACCGTCTACCACCGCTATTAAAATAGTCTGCGTGCGGCGTACATGCATTGATTATTGCTGTGGGTTAGGCCTCCACCAAGTCTGGACTCTCATTACTATGTGTTGAAGGAGCATCTAGGTTAATACCCCACACTCCCTTAGCATGGTCACCTTGAAATGAGTCTAAAACACACATTGGCAAGGTAAACGCGCAGGAAAGCACTGCTTTCAGTGTTTCTTCTCCTAGTTTTCAGAGGCTATAAGCAGCCTATGGCCATTAAGAGGTGTCAACACACCACAGGACATTGGCAAAAGCAGCTTTCACCCAATGTTAATTCTGGGTGATGCTCTTTGGGAGAGGGTGTGTGATGGAGGAGATACAGATTGCCTGTTTGCCAGAGGCCCTGAGCCCTCAAAGTCCCCACACCCTCCTCACACAGTAGCATTTACTTGTACAATGGCAGTGATATATATTTTCAATGTTAAGTGTGCATGTACACACTTTTACGAATGTACAGTGTATACCAGAAGTGACTGTTATTGTATGTGCAATGCAGCCTTCCCAAAATGACAGTGTCCGACATACCACATTTGTGGGTATAATGTGCTAAGTCAAATTACAGACATATGTGGATTACAGAATGGTGGTCATAGTTGGAACTTACTGTGATTACAATTGACCTTTGTCAGCCTGTAAACATATGTATATAATATGTAAGTTGTTGGAGCCATAGTTCGAACTTACTGTGATTACAATTGACCTTTGTCAGCTTGTAAACATCCGTATATAATATGTAGGTTGTTGGAACCATTTGGACTGTCTGCTGCCTGGATTGGCCTCTCCTAAGCCTGTTGTCACAGGTGAAATATTAGTCTAGTGTCATTTTATTCAAGGCTTGTATACAAATTGTCTCATACATGGAAATGGTATGTATGCTTTTGTGTGTCATGTATACCAGATTTGAAATGCTGGTTCCATCTAACATATACTGGTATGTGTGATCACATGGCATTTTGTGTGTGTCTAAGTACATGTTAGTGTGCACAATGTGTCATAACTTCTGAAATGTCTACACTCCACACATAGGTACAGTGGCAGAGGAGGAAGACAGCCTCCTATCTACTGTCCCTTTCGAGACTTTCAAACCATGGTAGAAGGAGACGTGATCACCAAATTCTGTCTCAATAGGCAGACCATCAATGATTTGTGACAGCAGTTGGAACCTTTATTACTTCGGAATAGATACTATCCATCATCTCTGACACCAATAGTAAAGGTGATGGCCGTACTACATTACCTGGCAATGGGTTCCTTCTAGTACACTATAGCAACATCTGGTAGAATGTCACAACCTATACTTCTTCATGTGCTTTCAGCATTGATGAGCCAAATGAACAGCTGCATTCAGTTCTCCAAGCAAAAAGAATTGGCCAAGGGAAAGGCTGACTTTTATGAATTTAGTCGAATTACCCTGTGATTGGAACTATTGATGGCACACATTTTGCTTTAATACTACTAGAAGCCACAGATCAGGTGTATAGGAACAGGAAGCACTTTCATTCAATCAATGTGCAAGTGTTTTGTTTGGTAGATTTATACATCTCAAATATCTGCACCAGATTCCCAGGGTCCTCCCATGACTCCTACATACTACGGATCCACCCATCTAATGAGACAACTACTACCATATTGTGTGAAGATTGTGAAATTGTTTGACTGATCATTACACTCCTTTTTATCTTCCATGTAATAGACGTTGTATATTCCAGCCAGCCATGGTTGTCGACCCTATTGGGGAATCAAATAATTCAAGTGCAAGTCTGGTTCAGTGAGGCCCATGGAAGAACAAGGAGGTCAGTGGAGAAGGCTATTGGGCTCCCAAAGGCCTGATTTCGCTGTCTAGACCAAACCGGTGGATCCCTCCTCTACTCTCGCGGGAAGGAGTGTCAGCTCACCCTCGCCTGCTGCATGCTCCACAACTTGGCATTGCGGAACAACATCACTCTCATTGCAGAGGATGAAGACCAGCAGGATCCACTGTTCGAGGATCCAAGAATGCCTAATAATGATGACAATGGTGAAGAGGAAGAAGGTGACTTGCATCAACAGCTCATCAAAAACCTCTTCTCATGACTGTATGCAGTGAAATATTATTCCGATGTTACAGTGATTCCTGTTGTGTAGCTGTGAGAACTATGTGTATGGCTATATGGTAGGCCTGGACATGTTTGCTAAACCATATCATCCTCATTTGGACATTTCAGAGTTGTGACATTAACAGGTCTTTGAAACTGCGTCTAAATCTGAAGTGCACATGGATTGTTCTTTGGAATGTCTGTCACAGACTTTGAACCTATAAATCTGTAAAGAAGCCTGGTTGCACAGCGAAGGGACGGAAATAGCTACAGCTCCATTGGACTTGTTTCCTAACTTATGGTGGTGCTCTTGCAATATGTGTGCCATCATGTGCTTCAACACAATGTTGTTGTGGTCACATACCATGCTGGTTTTAATTCACATTGTTTATGTCCTCCATGCTTGAGAACTGGATGTAGTAGGTGATGTCTTTCATCATTGTATGACACTGCGTTTGTGGATCGCAACTAACATATGTGTGTGACATTCCGCCAGATGCAGCAAGACTGGATTGGAAGGAACCTGTGCTTA
Source organism: Lissotriton vulgaris (assembly GCF_964263255.1). Taxonomy (NCBI): domain Eukaryota; kingdom Metazoa; phylum Chordata; class Amphibia; order Caudata; family Salamandridae; genus Lissotriton; species Lissotriton vulgaris. Next base: position 321,505,449 of record NC_141699.1, on the reverse strand, counting down.
AAGATTAGTATTACTGCCCTGTTTAGTTTTCCTTTGTCTAGTGTTGGATACCTTTTGTAAGGTATTGGATGTGGCTCCAGCTGATGAAATGAACCAATTGTCTGTTGTCTATTTCATGTTGCATTGTCAAATGTGTCTTCGCCTACCATGTTTGAAAAGTATGCACATAACATATTTTGGTCACTGACACAGATATTTGAGTGGGCTATCTAGTTCTGGCACTATGGAAGAAAGGTAGTCTGATACTGTACATCTGTATGTCTATCTTGTGGTGGTATGGTTGAGTGACTCTGTAGCACTCTGTAGCACTTTCTTTCTTTCTCTACAATTGACATGTCCATGTCCATGTTTACCTATGTAGTTTACACATTCATCTGAGAGATCACATGGTAATTAAAACATATATTGCTAGATGTAAATGATACCACATCAGCTAGTATTTTTGTGTTAAGAGAATTTATTGCGGTGGCTATGGCAAGTACAAGAAATTACATTAAATAAAACATAAAGAGAAAAATACAGTGGAGTGAATTTGTTAGTGTTGGTGGATGAATTAATTGATATCAAAGCCACATTGACTAGAGTCCAATGTCTGACACACTCCACCTATCAGAAGTAGGTAGAAAATTGTGGCTAAATAGTCAATAAATAGCCAACAAAGTGAGGTATTGCACACAAAGGAGGAAATCCAGGGCACCATTTCTTACTGGTAATGGTGGGTGCCCTGCCTTCCATCCTTGGTAGTTTCTTTCTATATCCCACCCTATGTTGTGAGGGGGGACCCATAACTGCAGGTACAGGGGTGTTTGAGGATTCTCTGCCTGATAAAGTCCCTCCCTGAGACTGACGCAGATGTTGAAGGAACTGATGTCCAAAAGCCTGAAGGAGGGTGGTACTAACGCCCCTAAGCACCCTAATGACCTCATCCATTTGGTCATGTCTTTTCTTTCTGTGGTTTAAGGGACCTGCAGTTGCTTAGTGACCCGGAGGCCCATTGCTCCCTGGTACCCATCTTAAGCACCCATGACACAAGCAAGGTTGGCTTGGACATCTTTGCCACCAGAAGCTTGACGTTGTGTTCCCAACTTGCCCTTCCACCAACCCTGCCCCCACAGGCTTGTACTGTTGTTTGTGCCTGTACACGTGCTCCAGCTCTTCCATCCTTACTGAGTAGGTTTTGGATCATCAACTGTGGATTTGAAAGTGGTGCACAGGAGATTATGTGGCCTGTGCTGGATTGTGTGGTCGTTCGGGTAGGGACCATCTGTGAGATAGAAACTGTGATAGGAGATGTTGAAATGGACCCAGCTGGACTCAATGGTTCCGTGTGTCCAGCCAAACCTGATGGGCCTGGTCTCTCCTCCATGTCCAAGGTTGCAGGAGAATCAGTATCGCTGAAGGGCTGATTTTGTGTGGTAGTCTGAGGTGGTGTAGTTTCCTCAATCTGGCTTGATACAGAGATTACGTAGTTAATTTTGTGAGTATATTATTTACATCTTCAGGACCAAAATGAGTTAATGCCAGGAAGATAAAAATAGATTTAGATGGGAACATTGGCACCTATACCCATTTTGTATGCACTAATAATATGATTTCACTATCATAACTATTTAAGAAAAAGTAGTATGGGCCTGCTCATTAGCTGTGTTGACATGGTTATTTTCATAATATGGAATGGAATATAGCTAATCCCACGTACTTGACCCTGACACACTCTTGATGTAACTTGAGGATGACTACGTTCACATTCCAATTTGTAGCTTGGTACAGGCATACACAGCATTAAACCGTACCAATCTGCACGCTAATTGAATATCTCCTCCTGCAAACCATGCTAGTCAGCAAGTTCGCAGGCATCTTTGGTTCCAGAGTTGTTTTAGTAGTAACCTTCGCTCCCTCTCTAGACCTTTACAGCTACACAGTAAATGCAAAACATCCTCTTCTAGGTCACCGCAAAGTCTACAGTTTGTGGTGGTTTCCGAGCCTGTCCATGGGGGGAGATGTTCTTTTGCTGTTATAGCTCCCGTCCTCAATGGCGAGAAGGATTCCTTTACAGTCCGTGAAAACCCTGTTCCCAGGTATGCTTGTGGTAAAGACCTTGTGTAGCTCTGGATTGCGAACCCCTCATGGGCCCTCTTGGTAAGTGTAGAATTATCTTCTTCCAAGAAATGTATCTTCACTGTTTTGTTTACAAGCTGCTTGAAGCATTTGTGAGTCCCATTCGCTTCCTAAAGTTATTGTAGTGCTAGATAGTTGATTGCTGCCTGGAGATAGACCATTGCTGGGCAGTCCTTATTCCTTTCAGCTCTTACCATATATGTGAGTTCAAGGTGCCTATCTTAGCTCCCTTTATTTTATGCCAAAATTTAGCATAGGCACCCTTGCATGCTATTTGTTGTTTATGGAGGCCAAACTCAAGTTTTAGTTGCTCTGGCGAAGTGTATACTGTGGGAGGTTGAATAGTTTTCGCATTACTTTGGACACCACCTTATCTAAGGTGGTCTTGTCTCTCCCTCTCATGCATTCACTGACTAAAGTTATCGATGGAAGTAATCTTGCTTGTAATACTTCTAGCAAAGAGATTAAGTTTTGGCCCGTTATTTTGTGCTTGATACTTTTTAATGCAACGGCCAGAGATATCCCTCTATTTCTGATCGCCGTTTTTTGTTGCACAAACGTTCCTTTTGCTGTCGAAGATTATACCCAAGTATTTATATTATTTGATGACCTCCATCTTCTGGTCTCGTAGAGACCACTGAAGTTGTTATTTTTTGCATTTTTGATTTAATATCATCACCTTTGAATGCTTAGGCCGTTCCTTTCAGAAAAGTTACTTGTTGTGTTTATATGGTGTTGAAGACCTACTGGGGTTCGGTTGATTAGTATTAAGTCCACCGAGTACAGAAGGTTAGACAATGTAAGGCCCCCTAGGTTTGCGGCATGATGGTTGCAATTATCAAGTTCTGCTGAGAGGTCTGACATAAAGAGGTTGAACAGGGTCGAGGCAAGGACGCAACCCTGCTTCAGCCCCTTTGTAGTCAGTATTTCCCTCGATAGACGATTGCCTGTAACCAGCTTTATTTGAATACATGTGTCTGTGTGGAGTAAAATGAATAGATTCAAAAGTTTAGGGTCTATATCACAGCCCGATAATTTAGCCCATAGTTTTCCTCTATCTATACTATAAGCCTGTCTGGTTAATGGGAATTAAGCTTTTCATTGATGCCCATTCAGTAAGTTCTTCCCATAAAAGGTCCACAAAATTTTTGGCGTCAATATCTATTAGAGCGATGAGCTTGTAGTTCTTTGCTTTGCTCTTATTACCTTTTTTTTTATAAATCGGGGCGATGATTGATCCCTTCCAAGAGTTGGGTATTTGTCTGCCACCCAGATATTCATGCAGAGGGGATGCAGTTGCTCAGCTCAGTATTTTGGGTCCTGCTTATAAAGAATAGGGGGAATTCCGTTTGGCCGAGGGGCCCCCTCTTTCCTGCCTTTCGCGATTCTTATCTTAATCTGTTTTATTGTGCCTGGGAAGTTGGTCTCCATGACTAGAAGCTTTGGGGTCTCCGGGCGTAGCTGCCGGACCACAGTGTCTTATTTTATTCCATCGGCTTCTTTATTGAATTGGTATACTAAGTGTTTTACCCAGGCATCCTCAGTTATATGGGAGTTGATTCCAGGTGCCTTAGGATTCTCTATTTTGTTTACTGCAAGCCAGAATCTTGTGCTGTTGTTAGTTTAGTTTTTGCATCATGAAGCAATTTAGCACATGTTTTTTCTATGGTTCTCTTATTTTATACACCATAAGATCTTATTCTTGCTACTTTTTAGCTTCCTCAGCTCCGTCTGTAAGCTTCTGTCTGGACCTTTTTTCAGAGTCAGCAGAGTGTTCTGTTAATGTGGTTTTTTATCTGCCTTAGTTTGTTGGTTTGGGTTGTTGATGGGTGGGTTTTTTGATTGTTTATAGGCCTGGTAAGTAATTCCTTTTGGTTGTTTGATCCAAGAATTACTTTAGATGATTTTGATTTAGAATTAGCTGGTCCAACGTTTTTCAAAAAGATCTCCCAGGCACTTTGATTGGGAAAGTTAGTGCTGTTCCCTGTGCCATCAGGGTCAGCTCTTTGGCAGATGGTCACTACAATCTAACATAACAATCTTAAATCGCTTACTAATTGAAAAAGTGGGTGAGATAAGAAATTGACTATCTCAGTACTGGACGTGGAATAATGGTAGGTTGCTGCTTGGGGGCGGTCACCAGGTATTCGCCCATTTAGTGAAATCAGGCCCAAACTTGTTAAGTCCATTAGTAGATCTTTGGATAGCTTAGTTTGTTTTCCTCATCTACTATCTTCCTGAGGTGGGACCCCTCTTTCAAGGAATTGGTCATCTCCAGGCTGATCGTTTGCGGGGCTCCTTGAGACGAACATATTCAAATCTCCTGATACAATGTAATTCGGTGTTTCAACTTCCGTGATTAGTTTGATCAGTTCTGACACCAGAGATTTTTTGCCAATTTTTTTCTCTTTTGGGTGCATGTAAGTATGTACCAGGATTAGCTGTTGGATTATTTTTCCTGGGGCTGCGATCTCAACTGTATTGCAGTAATTCCATTGTTAGATGTATTCTTGTTCAGCAGTTCTTTAACTGAGTTTATTGTAGTGAGGCCTCCTTTCTGGTGACCAAACTTTGAATTTCTGCTGGCTGGAAGGTGGTATGATTTGTAGCCTTGAAGGTGAAACGGCTCTTCCAACTAGGTTTCTTGGAGTAGAATTAAGTCATACTGCTGGAAGTACTTCAATAGATCTTTATTCATAGTTTTTGATCCTAGGCCGTTTATATTACAGGAACATACTTTTAACAATGGTTTTAGCGATGGCGAGTTCCTGTTTTGTTCTTCGACTACCTACGGGTCTGGTGTTGATGGCTTTTGCTACCCAGGACCAGTCTTTCCCTGTATCCTTCTAACTTTTACCTCTGAGTGTCTGGATATCTCTTGCATTTGGTTCAGCTGAGACTCCTCGGGCTCCTCTTAATACAGATTGCAATTCCTCTTTTAAAAATGTTTCCACTAGCTCTCCTGAGGTCCAGGTGGTTTTTGTTATTTTCTGTTCAAAAGATGCTTGCAACTTTTTAATTCTAAGGCTTCCAGGTCTTGGATAGCTAGTCCTGCCAGGCTACTGAAAGAGTTTAGTACTCGAAGAATGTTACTACTGTTTAAGGTGTCCTCTCGACCCTTTGATCTATACTCAGGGATGAATAGAATTGATTTGAGGTCGTTGTGGGTGGTGGTATCCTGATATTTTTATGTCTTTAGTTCAGTTTCTGTTCTCTGAGGTCTTCTGGATGCTTAAGAGTCTTTCCCCCCCCTAGTTCTGTGTCGCCATTTTGAGATTAGCATCAAAATATTTTATCTGTATTTTTGGTGGTGTAGCCGCGTTAAGATCCCGGGTGCCTATTTTCCCTATTTTATGTATTTCCATACTTTCATCGGATTGGATTGCTGTTCTTTTCAGTTCTACAGAATTTATTCTGATCTTTATTTTTGTTCCTAGAGCATCTTGCTGGTCCGTTTCCTCCTCTTTTCCTTTGCTCTCATGTGCTTGTGAACGTTTGGTCTGCATGATCATTCTTTCTGATCCCTTTGGTCGGAGTTTGTTGGTGAATTTCTGCTTCTCGTGCAAATTTGGTTCATCTCTGGTTTCTCCTTGTTCCGTCTGAATCTCTGTTGGGGATTTGCTTGCCGTTTGGAAGAAAGACTTTATAGTAGGTATTTTATTTCTCCCTTTTCTCTTCATTTTCCGTTGTTGTTTCGATGTTTGTTTTATGCCGAACTGTTGATCTCCACCTTCTAAGTTGCTTAGCTACTCAATGGAGCTACTCTGGAGCTGCTCTTCTTGAAGGTGTAAGTCTGAGGTTCCTGTTCGTTTTAGTCCCAAGGGTTTACTCCCTTGTTGCATTAGTCCGTCAGCGACTCCTTCTCCCTTGTTTAACTCGATCCTTTCTTTGGGTGGAGCATCTATGCTATATTATTTGGGACTTCTGGCTTCGGTGCCTCACCTATTCGATTGTTTTTTGATATGAGTCCTTCACTTGTTCTTTCTACATGTCTGCCTGCGTTTAGGACTCCCTTACTTTTGGGATTATTTGCGATCTTTAAATCTGTTAGAAGATCACCCTGTATGGCCAGTAGCATGGCTAGTTTGTCAATGATTGAGTAGCAGGTGCAGCTTGGAGGGTTGATTACCGTTTCCAATTGGGCTCTTAATCAAGTTGTTCAGTTCTGAAAGCTTGTTATCGATGTTTGTAACATGCGTGGCTAAACAGGTTAAAAGAGTTAGTTGGATAGCCATCTTGTCGGAGTGGTATTCCATAGCCTTTGTTGAGAGATTCATGATGTTTAATAGAGACACCCATAGGTTACTCTCTTCTGTTGGTAAATCCTCCGACACATCCTTCGTTTAATTTTCTGTGTCCTGCTGTGATGTATCACCCTTTTCCTGGGAGTAAGTGTAAACCATTTTTTCCCACTCTTCCGTTGTGAGGAAGTATGAGTTACTACCGGCAATACTGGGGGTCTCTTCTTGTGAGACACTGATGTTCTCTGTTCCTTTGTCTGAGGCTGTAATCAGTATTGGAGCGGGTTTAGCTTGGACTGTGAAGGATTTGTCTATGATTTTCTGTAGGGTTCTCTCCTCTCCCCTTTTTATTTCTAGTTCAGCGATGTCATGATTGCTATCCTGCCTTTCTGAGATGTAACCAGGGGTAGGAACAGGGTTTGATGCGTTTGAGGTTAATACGGCTGTATATTGTGTTGAGTTTGAGTTTGACCATGTTGACAGGGTTGAATTATTATGTTTGGTTCCAGTGGCACTCTTGGGGGTTCGTGAAGATGTGTCATATGCATATTTCCAGCATTTTGCATGGCTTTGTTATTTCCGTAGTAAAGCTTTATTCGAGTTATATACTCATAAAAGCACAACAAACATTTAAAAACATCATAATTGGTCATAAAACATTTCATCCAATACATATTAAAAAACAGTTGTGCAAGCTTAATCATTATAAAAGAATTTACACAAGTTAAAACCATATAATCAAGAGACATTGGGAGAAAGAGCTCTTCGCCTAATGGACCAGGCCCACCCCAAATACTTAGCTATTCCCATAACAATAGGCTCCTCAGTGGTAGTACAGATGATTCTCTGAGCCTCGACAGCATTAGATGTCCCGAGGTTCTTACAGACAGGGGTTAACCATATCCTTCTTGGGGTGGCATAGGCATTACGAGCAAATAGAAAGTGTCCTACACTTTCGTTAGTTGCGCCGCACGCTGGGCAGCACAGGGTATTCAAACTCTTCCATCTGCCTGTTAGATGTCTCAGCGGGAGGGAGCCAGATCTTAACTGGAAAAGCAACTTCCTGTCCATAGGGACAGTTATACTGTCCCAATACCGTTCTAATACAGGACACATTTTGCTTTCCAGAAAACGGCCACCCATCGAGTCCGATTTTACCCCCCTCCATAGCCTTCCATCTATCCACTCCCAATATAAGGTTTTAAGTATATTTTTATTTGGGAATACTTCCCCAGACGGATTGTCCCAGAGATTGGAAAGACCCAGTTCACCTAACATTACCCTTAAGTTTTTTAACCATGATATTTTGTGAAAGGTATCGATTTTAATTATTGCCAGAAACCCATCTGCATAGTGTCTAATTTCAGGGGTGGACCAAAGTCGTCTCCAATATAAAATCGGACGCAATCTAGCTCGATCGCTAACAGATCTTCTCCCCAAGTCGAGACCAAGAGGAATTAATGGGGTGCTCTGTGGAAGTCCCGTAATTCCCCTAAGAAACCTGTTCTCTGCTATCTGTAGGGAAGTAAACTTTTCAAAACCCCACAGCTCCGCCCCATATAGGGCCGACCCTACTGCCTTTGCATCGTATACAGCAAGGACAGGTTTTATGGGTTTTGTTCTTGATCTTTTGTGCTCCGCACGTAGGGCCCCCGATATTTGATGATGTTTCAAAACCGCCTTTTCTATATGGTGGGACCAGCCGTAGTTATTTGCTATTTGTACCCCCAGGTAGGTGAACTCCCTTACTACCTCAAGCCCGATGTTATTCATATGTATCCTAGGGCAAGGTTTACATCCTCGGGAGAAGGCCATCAACTTAGTCTTGCCTATGTTTACTTCAAGGCCATGCTCCTGACAGAAGTCGTCAAAAATATTCAGGGCACGCTGTAGCCCAGCGGGGGTCTTAGACATTATGCGTATTTCCAGCATTTTGCATGGCTTTGTTATTTCCTTTTCCGTCTTCTTTCTCAGATTTCTCGTTCCCCTTTACTTGAGGCTATTCTTTGATATCTTTGTTGCATTTGGATTGCTTCCTGTGTCCCTCATGTTCTTTTTTTTGGCCACATGTTCTTTCCACTTTTGACTCTGTCTTTGGCTCCAAGAGTTGCTTTCTTACTCTGTCGTTTTTCTGTAAGGATTGGTGACCCTTGTGTGTCTGTTCTTTCTGTTGTTTTTAAAAAGATTTTTTCGGGACACAGAGGGGAGGGGAGACCCTTTTGTGTGTTATTGGTGAAATTCAGAACTGCCCCTGCATCTTTTATGATTGAGAATTTGGTATAGATTTTTGGTTGGAGGAAGATTTTTGGTGCTTTCATAGATAATAACGCTGCTCCCTCTATTTCACTAGCGCTTCATCCTCCATGTTGACTGACGCGTCTATTGTAATTGATTTCTCCTGGGCACTGGCATATACTTTAAGGTTCTTGTTTTTCTTTTTCCGATAACTGTTGTAATACTCCACCGTTCATTGCCCGTCCTCATATCTATTTATCTGTATTATCTGTTTATCTGTTTATCTGTCAGAGTCCAAGATCTGTTGTTTGCTGCAGAAGGCGCTGATGTAGGGCACCTGATATAGGGCTGCTTGATTAGTTGATAGTCCTTGTTATTTGTAGGGTAAAGCTTCCAACTTCTGGCTTTTTTTATTTAGTGCAATCCTGCATTGTTGAAGATGATAGGAATTTGTTTAACAATCGGTGGCCCTTTTTAATTTGCCCTTTTCGCCCTTTTTAATTTGGGTTAAGTTTAATTTAATGTATTCCTTGAGGTGGGAGGAGATCCGCTTCAGCGAGGAGAGGGAGCCGGGATTGAGTCAGTGCACGTGCTGTTCCCGTGACCTACCTAAGGACTGGATGTTCAATGTCCGAGCTCACCTGGAGTTCACCTCAATTAAAGATGAGGTGCTAGCTCTCGCTCGTCAGCTGGACACCCCTTGTCGTATGCCTCACGTCCCACACCGCCCTGTCCCAAACACTCTAGTCCGCTCCTCTTGGCCTACCGTGGCCCCCCCACCAAGAGCGCTGAGCTGGGAGCCGAGAGCCTGGAGACCAGAGGGTTGGATACTTGGAGCCGGAGCTATAGGCTCGGGGCAGGGGCAGGGGCTCGGTGGGGGGCTATGAGCTGAGGGCTATGGGGAATGCAAGACAGCTGTTCTACTGTTTTGACTGTAAGGTGGTTTCAGTAGTTTGATGATTTTCAGTGACCTTCACTTTCGGTTTTTGGTGCTGTGAATGTCCTTGCCGTGGGGGCTGCTGCCCAAGGGGAGTAACAGTTATTTTGTATTTATTTATTTTTGAAAGCGCATGGGAGATGGAAAGCAAGGCGGGCCATGGCAGATGTGGTGGAGCTGTGTGGCAGTGGAATGTGAGCTGTAAGCATTGTGCTATGGGCCAACCCGAGGCTCAGGTTCAGGATCAGGTTTCTCTACCACTCTCACCACTCTTGCCACTCTCACTGCCCCCCCTGCTCCCCTGACACTTGCCCCCCTCACTTGCTCCTCACCTCGGGTGCCTCGCTCTGACTCAGGGCTCCGATGCAACCCAAGTCCTGGGTCAGGACTGGCTCAGGACTGGCTCCCGGTGCGGGCTCAGGGCTCAGGCTCCAGAGTCGGGAATCAGGACTCAGGCTCTTCTCATAAGAACCGTTCGCCTCACCACTCACCTCGTCCGACCTCCGCTGCTCCCCTTAAAGGCTCCCACTGCTCCTGCGGTTCTATGCAGCTCTATGCGGCTCCGCTCCTGCAGGTCCCTGTAGCAATTCAGCTGTTTAGGGGCTCAGCAGGTTCAACGGCTTCTACGGGGTGATGGTTGCAGTTGGCCCTGACATTCTTTCTTTTACATACTAGGCACTGCCTCAGACTGTTTGTAGTCTACATGTAGGAGCAACTCTGAACGAATGGATGAATGAATCATTCAATCAATGAATCAATGAATGAAGGTCTGAATATTTAGGCCTGATCCAAAGGGGAACAGGAAACTTTAAGGTGTTTACTGCACTCAGTATAATCCAGCATTGCAATGTATGATATTTACTGGGTTGGGTAAAAGCTCCAACGCTGAGGTTTCTTCTGGAAAATTATGAAGTACCCGAGCAGTCGATGCCTTCTACTATGAATTCCACATGCATCATAGTTTGCGGACAATGTATTTCCTTAGTATATCACAGGGTAGTAGTGCTGACCTTACTACTAGAAATTCCGATGCCTGCAGAGGAATCGCAGTTTATCAGGCTATTTTAGTCCAACCTTAGTAAAGCAGAGCAGCTACTTCTCTCCCATCAAAACCAGTGCTGCAGTGAAGTATACATGTTATTGCTTTTTTGGGTGGCATTATTGAAGTACCCACAAAATACTCATTAAAAGTATTTAAGGGGTATATATTAAATAATCTCTCAAACTAATGTCCAAGCATGGGCGGAAAATCCGTTCCGCTCGCGGATTTTGCGGATTTTCGGTAAATTCGCTATCCGCGAACTCTTGCGAATTTACCGAAAATCCGCAAATTCGCACGCAGCGGATTTTTTTGCTTGGTGATACAATATTGCGGCGTGCGGCGTTCACTTACCGTCATTCAGCGTTTGCCGAGTTATTTTTTCGATATTTTGCGAGTGCTGCGCCATTTTGGATTTTGCTGCGGGATCCCGCGGGAGTTTGGCGACGCATCGCGAGAGTTCGCAATTGCGAACATGTAGATGCGGCGGGCAGCAACAATCTCGCACTCGCGAAATTACAAAATTTGCAATTCTGCCCAAGATATCCACCAGCAAGCAGCATAAACCTTCTGAAAATTATGATTTTTATCAGAATAACTCCTCAGGTTGACATTTGCCTGCACTTTTTTGGATTTGAGGCCTTTTTGACTTTCTTTGGATCACTTTTGGATTAGAAATCAACTTTCACAAGTAAGTTCGTTTAGGGCATTACAGTTGCTGTTCTGCACAAAAACGAGTTTTGCAAAACTGAAAGCACTGAGCAGGTGCAAAAGTTCACTCATCATTAGTAACTATTCCCTGTAGTGCTTCCTGAGGGGCCCCTCCAGAGTTCAGTTTCCTACGTACAGTTGCTGTTCTGCAGAAAAACGAGTTTTGCGAAACTGAAAGCACTCAGCAGGTGGAAAAGTTAAAACTCATCATTAGTAACCATTCCCTCTAGTGCTTCCTGAGGGGCCCCTCCAGAGTTCAGTTGCCTACTTGCAACTATTCTATGACCCTGCTCTGACCCTCACAGCAGGCTCATAGAATAGCTACAAGTAGGCCATAAAGGTCCTGGGAAAAAATTGCACTGCATCAGAAAGCAAATTACAGATAAGGAAGCAGGTGCCAGACAGGAAGTTTAAATTCAGTGACACATTAATCAACCCCAAATTAATTCATGTCAGTTGAAGCAGGGCAGGTGTGCTTGCTTCCCCCCCCTATAATTTACAGTGATGAATCAGAGGGTGGCAGTGATGTACCAGAGGGTGACATGGGTGAATCAGAGGGTGGCAGTGGTGAAACAGAGGGTGCTGTGAACCTGTGATGATGAACCAGACGTAAAAACAACAAAGTCGCGACCGTTGCGAGCCGACAAGTAAGTTCACAATTGCGAACTGGTAAAAAAACCCCACAAATCGGCAGAAACCCTTGCGAATACAAAAAAAAAATCCGCAAATTCGCGAGAGTTCGCAGATTTTGCAGATTGCGAGTTCGCAAATACGCAAATTCGCGAACGCCAGATTCGCCCATGCTTACTAATGTCCTCTTTCCTCAAAACAGGATGAAATTTGTGCACCTTTCACCAAACCATATGTCTTACAAATAAGCACCCTTGAACTTATTGTGAACAACTCTGAAATTGGCTGTTGTAATTTAAACAAGATTCGTTAAAGAGAGACAGTTACAATGGGATGGTTGGTGTCATGTGCAGATAATGTTTACCTGTAAATAAAAACATTTCACATATGTTAGGCATAGTTTTAGGTCAAGCAGAACCTATCTGGATGTTTTTCCGATGATCCGTTAAGGGGAGGTTGGTTGGGGGCGCACACAGTCCCCAAGCGAGAACCTCTACCAAATTGTCCATCATTATCCATGTACAATGTTGAGGACAATGGCTTCTTCCAGTCTGTTGTATGATAGCAGGCTGACTGAGCACAAGGGTTCATTCATAGGTGATGCAGTGGATAAGCTCCACTCCAGGGGACCTCCAGTACCTGAACTCAAATCTGATGCAGTAGACATTGAGGGACTCTGGGGAGCCTTGAATATTCCTGATGCAGGTATACTTTGCATGAGAAAAAGATCCAGAATTTCGCAGAAGGGACATTATCATAGATTTGCATCCCTTGCCCAAGTCAATTGGGGCTTCAGAGACCCCACGGGAAAGATACAAAGACATAACTTCATAGCAGGCACAGCTCTGAAGGAGCCATGTCTTTGGCCCGGCACTGTTCATTGCCTATATGACATTGATCCCAAACATAAGTTGAATTAGTTGCTTCCACTGCAAAATGAGACTCCTGATATCTGTGTTTTCAAGCGCAAGCAGAGTGGGCATTTGCAACAGCAAAAAAGCTTTTTCAAAAGTACAAATTCAACTTTCGGTGTCAATAAATTTAGGATTTTGACCGCCTACAGAATCGCTATTTGAAAAGGGCATGTTGAAACTACTCCTTCCACATACCGCTTCAATATGCAATGTAGCAATGGAGAAGTGTGACTCAATGGTTAGAGCTATTATTACAGAAACAAGGGTCCTTAAGCAAGGAGACAAAATATGACAAAGATGAATATAGACCAGATGGAACTATATTTTTTGGGGCAATGTCCAGCTGGACAGTTTATTACCCTAATACAAAATAATCACAACAAAATAGAACACTGCGTGTGATAGAGGTGGGACACCAGCAGATGTCCGACTAACACACTGGAGGAACATGAATTTTCAGTCCTGCAAGTCTCCCCATTGTGGACTTGCTGTCTGCACCGCCAGACCGGACCCGGGTATTGAAGGCATTGTCCTTGACCCCTGTTACCCCCTGGACATTCTTCCTTGATCATTGCCGTATATCATTTTCTGGGTAATACCCGTCTATTTGCCACCCTAGTTTCACTCAACCATGATACTACTGCAAATTTGAACTTTTAAGGCAATTACCCTCTGTCCTGAGGATGAACCGATTATTAATGTGGTTTGAAACGTCGTCGACATGAATGCACTAAATGCATAGTTGATTTACATTTTTCATGCATATGTGTATAGAAAAGATTGTCTGTTTTATGATTCAAAATAACCAGATGACCTGCTATTGCCTACTATTTTCTCTTTGTTCATGTTGCTCCAGTGCGTTAGTCGGACATCGGCTGGTGTCCCACCTCTATCACACGCAGTGTTCTATTTTGTTGTGATTATTTTGTATTAGGGTAATAAACTGTCCGGCTGGACATTGCCCCCCAAAAAATAGTTCCATCTGGTCTATATTCATCTTTGTCATATTTTGTCTCCTTGCTTAAGGACCCTTGTTTCTGTAATAATAGTACCTACCCATGGTCCTTAGCCTATTGCACCCTGGGTTCCCTTGTTTTTGTTTGAATATCAATGGTTAGAGCGGCAGACCCTGATGCAGAGGTCTGGCCCGGGACTAGGGTTCAATTCCCACCTCGGCGGCTTTTGGACTCAATCTCCCCAGACCTGATAATTCTCGCCTCAGTGCCTAGTCTAATCATGAGTCCCACTCTGTGAATCTGGGCAATAGCTTGCTTAATCTCCACAACGGCCCCAGCAGCGCTTGAATGCCTGGCTTCACCTTGGGGGTGCGCAGGAGTGGACATCTCACAGGAAAGCCAGGAATGGTTCCACAGCGGTATAAATACAGCGCTATGAGACCTCTGGGTAGAAGGCGCTATATAAAATACAAACACATTTACATTGTAGATCAGTTTTTCTTGGAACTTTCTATAAGAGAAATCTCATATTTACTTATGTGTCCAACTGCTTCTTTATAAAGGGCAAAATTCATCCTCAGAAATGCCTTTTGGTTGGGTTGGGTGTGAGTGGAGGAGGCAGAGGGATATGTGGATAATATATATGGACGAAGAAGAGAGCAAGAGTGAGAAATGATAGGGGAACATAGGGATGATACCTTAGAGGAAAAGGATAGAACTTCTTTGAATTCATAAGGATGAAGTAAAGAAGATTCTAATGTGAGCCATAGGGGGGGAATTTGAGGAAGATCAGAAGAAATCCACCTCATGGCTTGTTTTAAAGAAAATGCGTTGTGATATGATTTAAAGTGAGGGAATTTGACGCCGCCGAGGGATTTATCTTTTTTCAAGGAAGAAAGAGCTATCCGAGATTTTTTGCCTTTCCACAAAAATTTTAATAGAAGGGAGTCTATCGACTTGAAATAATGATCTGGGATACGGATGGGGATCATGGAAACAGAATAGAGAACTAAGGGCGCTAGCATCATTTGCCAGGAAAAGCCAGTGGAATCAAAGAGATGTGTGGTGATCTGTATTACGCAATACTTGTTGGAACTCCACTATGTCACCAGTGGGTTCTTCTGGTACTGTGCATTCTCCTCCTGTGTTCCCTGTTTGGCAGTTGCAGCTGCCCTTCCTGTCCTTCATGCTGGACGGCTCTCTTCTCTTGAATAAACATCCTAACTGCAGTTCCTGTCTCAGCGTCATCTTTACACTGACGACGAGGATGGTCAGCTGTTCCTCAGCTATTGGATCCACTCACAGATCATCTTCAAACAAAACGGTTTGAACCTATGAACTTTTGCTACATCTACAATCTACTTTACTGTGAGTACTTTCTCCCATATTATTCTCACCCGCCATCCCAGAGAGCCGTCGCAGCCACTTCTACTTTTCGCCTCGTCCTGCGCTCCAATCAAACCTGCCTTGTGCACTTCCTTACGCACTGTTCTACTGCCTCGTACCATCAACACGCCTCCCAGCACCACGTATGACTTTTCCCTGTTACCTCCGTTGTCTGCCTCTGTGCCTGTGCCTTCCGACTCCTTTTCCGACCACCTCCAAGTGCTGTCTGTGTTTCTGCTCGACACTGTGTTCGTCCTCGCTGCTTGTTCTTTCACCCTCAAGCTCCGCCACTGAATGATGACGTTGTAGAACTCCTCGTCCATTCAGCGCTAGCACGCGACCTGCGAGACGCCCCTTGTCAGCGCGCACTTGGTTTCCCCAGCAACCAGAACTGCACGTTGTTCAGCGCCAGCACGCGAGGCAAAACGTCATTGTTTCCCTAGAAACCAGCAAGACGCTTTTTATGCCAGCAACGTCATAAGAGCTTCGCGTTTTATCCTCATCTGCATCATCTTTATCTCTTCGCACAACCGACGCACACAGCTCTTGACACGCTGATGTGCACAGCTTTGAATACTTTTCTACGCTACCGTGCGCTACTCAAGCACACAGCTTAAACATTTTACAAGGAAATTAACCTACCTTCTCACGCTGACGTGCACACCGAAACATTTATTATCCACACGCGGATGCACACAGCTGCTGCAGGCATTTTATCTACACGCTGATGTGCACAGCTACTGCACGCATTTTATCTACACGCTGACGTGCACAGCTACCGCACGTATTTTATCTACACGCTGATGTGCACAGCTACCGCACGTATTTCATCTACACGCTGACGTGCACAGCTACCGCACGTATTTCATCTACACGCTGACGTGCACAGCTACTGCACGTATTTTATCTACACGCTGACGTGCACAGCTGCTGCACGTATTTTATCTTCACGCTGACGTGCACAGCTTCTGCACGCATCTGAACTACCATATTTACAACAACATTTTTTTTTTCCTTTTTTTTTTTTCCTTTTTCTCCCTTCTGTTACTTTATTGTTCCCCTTTTGTATTTCATTCTGTCAACCTAAAGGAAAAATAGAAGATCTCGCAATGCAAAATGTATCTCCTCCTGCCCCTTTTCTTCAGACTCCTGGAGATCCTCCCCTAGAATGGAAACTTTGGTTGAGATCCTTTATGGCCTATTTAGGAGCAATTGATGGTCTTAGATACCGTGCAGAAAGAAAAAAAAGTCTAATGTACTATCATCTTGGCGTTGAGGGGCAAAATGTTTTTGACCATCTACCAGTCTATGTTCCACCTACTGGCGAAACTCCCGATGAATTTGAAATAGCCATAGCTAAGTTAGACAAGTATTTTGTTAAAACTAAAAATATGGTTGTACACCGTTATAAATTCTTCACTAGAGCTCAGAAGCCCGAAGAAAGCATTGATACTTTTGTTACTGCTTTAAAAATTCTTGCATCTAAATGCGAATTTGACAATTTCACTTCTCAGCTTATCAGAGACCAGCTTGTTGCTCGTTGCTCCTGCAAACAAATCCAAGGGAAACTTTTGTCCTGCAAAGATCCCTCCCTTGACAAAGCTATCGATATAGCCAAAAGTATCGAAACATCTTTAGAAGATTCAAAACAATTGGAAGTTTCTCTTTCCAATACCTCCATTTCTAGTGCTGTTTCCACCAAGGTGCCCTTTCCCATCAAGTCCCCCATTTCAACTCCTCGCGACTCTCGTGGCTATTTCAAAAGAATGGGAAACACCAGTTTTAGAAGACCCTTCACTCCCAATAGGCAATTTAATCAAAGTACTTTTTGTTATAGATGTGGCTCTTCTTATCATGCTTCCAACTTTAAAAATTGTCCTGCTGCCAATCAACAATGCACCCAATGTGGGAAGAATGGTCATTTTTCTAGGGTCTGCATGAGAGGACGAAGAGGTAATGTACGCAGCGTCATGTGTGAAAATGATTCCTTCCAAAACTCCAATCCCCTTGAGTTCTCTACTGAACATTCTGAATGTGATGTGACCAATCAGGAATATGTTGTTGTAGTAAAAGATAATGACACCATCAGCCGTACCTTTCTCGTCCCTGATCCTGAAGTTGATGCCACCATTGACAGTCACCATATCTTACTACTGGTAGACACTGGTGCTCGCATCACCATTGTTTCCTATGATAAGTATTCTCATTTTTGGCAAAATAAGTGTCTACTTCCTCCAGATGTCCTTTCTGTGGCCTTTGAAGGAAGCAGAATCAACCTTTTAGGTTATTTCTTAGCTGAAATTTCCATTTTTGGCAAGTCCATTAAGGGGAAGGTCTATGTTGCCAAACGTGGTATCAATGTTCTTGGGCTTATACATCAGGCAGAATTTGGCGTCACCATTAAACCCGGCCTACCCAATCCTGTATTCATTGAAGGGTGCAATCTTTCTTCTCCTGCATCTTCCCCCATCTGCAACATTTTCAATAGTGAATTTTGGGAGCACAAATATGGAAAAATTTTTGAAGATCGCTTAGGCAAGATCACCAACTTCCAACACTTTATCAAGGTCAAAGATGGTGTTTCCCCAATCAAACACAAGCTGAGGAATGTTCCCCTCAGTATCAGAGAAGATTTGTCCAAACACCTTAAGTCGCTTTGCGAGCAAGAAATCATTGAAAAGGTAGAATCCACCTTATGGCTTTCTCCCATTGTTCTTGCCAGAAAAAGGTCTGGCGATCTCAGGATGTGTGTGGACTTACGCAGTCTCAATGAAGCTATCTGGGTCGATGGTTTTCCCCTCCCTCGCATTGAGGATCTGATAGCTAAAGTAGGCTCATCTACTTGGTTCTCCAAACTTGATTTAAAGGCGGCTTACCACCAGATTGAGTTACACCCACTCTCTCGACATCTCACCGCTTTTGTAACTCCTGATGGGGTTTTTCAGTTTCGTCGCCTCCCTTTTGGGTTGGCGTCTGCCGCCGCTGTTTTTCAGCGCATTATGTCTGAAATGTTTGAGGAACTCTCTAATGTTGTCGTCTTTCAGGATGACATCCTCATCTTCACCCCAACTGAACACGAACATAATCTAGTCATTGACCAAGTTTTCAACATCTTGGAAAAAAGAGGCGTTACCCTACAAAAGAGTAAATGTGTGTTCAAAACTAGGGAAGTAGAATACCTTGGCCATACCATCTCGGAATGTGGTATTAAGCCCAGGCCAGGTCTAGTCAAGAGTATCATTGACGCTCCTGCTCCCTCTAATAAAGAGCAGCTTCTGTCCTTCCTCGGTCTCTGTGAGTTCTACTCCAAATTCATGAGAGACTACGCCAAGACCACTGAGTGTTTTAGACTTTTACTCAAAAAAGGTGCCACCTTCAGCTGGTCTGATGAGTGTGAGAAAGGTTTCCAGCTCATCAAAGAACACATCACCAAGGCTCCCGCTCTTCAGCCCTTCAATGGCAACAGAGAAACCTTTGTCACTGTTGACGCCTGTGAATATGGCCTAGGAGCTGTCCTTTCTCAACTAGCCTTTGGCAAAGAATTTACCGTGGGGTTTGCCTCCAGGACTCTTCGTCCTGTCGAGCGCAAATATTCTGTTATTGAAAAAGAACTGCTGGCTTGCGCATGGAGTGTTGAAAAGTTTAAATCTTACTTATGGGGCAGACCATTTGTTCTTCAAACCGACCACCGACCTCTTGTCGACATTCTTTCCGGCAGAAATGTCAAGCGCACAACCGCACGGTTGGCTAGACTCTCCACTAAACTTTTGGAATACAACTTCAAAGTTGTTTACATTCCTGGGGGCAAAAACAAACGTGCTGACTGTCTTTCCAGGTTACCCATACAAGAACCTAATGAAAATGAGTGGGAAACAGAAATTGAAGAGTGCTTTGTGGCCAACATTTCACAAACTTCCATTTCCTTTGCTGAGAATGATTGGGTTAATGCTGTTGAGAATGATACTGTACTTAAGGATGTTGTCTCTTTCATACAGAAAGGTTGGCCCAAGGAAAAATCCCTTTCCCCTGAGCTTCAAATTTATTGGAAAATCAATTCCGAACTTTCCTTGGAAAGTGGCAAAATTGTTAGGGGCAATAAATTCATTCCTCCCTCTGTTTACCGAGATAAAATTATTGCCGATGCTCATTCTGGTCATCTGGGTGCCACTATCACCAAAAGAAATGTCAGGTCAAATTTCTGGTGGCCAAGAATGGATAATCAAATTGTAGATGCTGTCAAACTTTGCACACGCTGTAACTCCAGCGACAAAGTCCTTGTTTTGGAAGGTGTTTGTGACTCTGTTGTTCCCCCACCCAGCAGAGCTTGGCAAAAAATTGGCCTGGACTTTCTGGGCCCATTCCATGTCCTTCCCAACACTTCCAAGTATTTCTTGGTCCTCGTCGATCATCTCTCCAGGTGGGTTGAGGTTGAACCTATCAATATCCCCAATTCAAAGAGTGTTATTGATTGCCTGACTAAAATTTTTCTGAGGGAGGGTTGTCCAGAAGAAATCCTTACCGACAATGGGGTTCAATTTATTTCCATGGAAATGAGTGCCTTTTTGAACAACTGTTGCATCAAACACACTAGAACTCCCTTGTATCACCCTCAGAGCAATGGCAAAACCGAGAGGTTCAATAGAGTTATTGTTGAATGTGTGCAGGCCGCCTTCAATTCCAATAGCTGCATTTTCCAAGCTGTAAAAGATCTTGTATGGTCTTATAGAATTTCCCCACATGTTGCTACAGGCTTCTCTCCCTTTGAGTTGATGAGAGGAAGGAAAGCTTCTTCCCAAGCTTTTCCCTTTTGGATGGTCAAAAGTCTCCACAAAGGTTGTGACTTGGAACTGGCATGGGATTGTGCCAACAAGAAATCTTCCAGTTCTCTGCCTTGTGACATGGAGCATGTTAAGAAGTCTTTTCATAGTATTCATGCTGGTGACTGGGTCAAGATTAAGAACCCTGTCACTGTTAAAAAAGGTCTCTCAAAGTTCCTTGATTCCCAACAAGTTGTGGAAGTTCGCAAAAATGCTGTCAAATTGTCAAATGGAAATTGGTGGAGCACCTCCCGGGTTGCCAGAGATCCCTCTCGTGCTTCTCGTGCAACTGTTCCTACCCCCAATATCCAAGTTGACGATGGTTTAAGGAAAAGCTCTAGGTTGATTGTTAAACCCAACAGATTTCGTGACTATGTATGATTTACCATTCATTGTAGTTTTTTTTTCTTGTTTTTTTTTCAGAAAGGGGGGAGGTGTGTGGTGATCTGTATTACGCAATACTTGTTGGAACTCCACTATGTCACCAGTGGGTTCTTCTGGTACTGTGCATTCTCCTCCTGTGTTCCCTGTTTGGCAGTTGCAGCTGCCCTTCCTGTCCTTCATGCTGGACGGCTCTCTTCTCTTGAATAAACATCCTAACTGCAGTTCCTGTCTCAGCGTCATCTTTACAAGATGTTTTTGACATAAAGGGTTTAAGGGTAGAATTTCGCATTTGTCGGTGTTGAGGCGATAACCTGAAACAGTTGAAAAAGAAGAAACTTGATGGAGGAAGGAAGGGAGAGTTGTTTGAGGGTTTGAACAATAAAATAAGATATCATCAGCGTAAACCGATAATTTAGCTTGTTTTTGAGGACCATATTGAAAACCAGTAATTGTATCATCGAGTCTGATTTTAGTTAAAAAGGGTTCTAAGGCTATAATAAAAAAAGAGGGGATAGGGGGCATCCTTGACGTACCCCTCATTGAAGAGGAAAGTAATCGGAAATCATACCATTTGCAAAGATTGAAGCGTGGGGGCTAGAATAGAGTAAGGATATTAGAGATATGAATTTAGGGGGAAAACCAAACCATCGAAGTGCTTGAAACATAAAATCCCACCCTATTCTATCGAATGCTTTTTCAGCATCTAGGGAAATAGCAGCGAGGGGGGTAGAAAGGGAGGGAGCTTTACTCAAAATATTAAAGAAGACACGAGAGTTGTCTGATGAACGGCGACCTTTAACGAATCCAGACTGTTCAGGGCCTATAAGTTCTGGTAGTAAGGGATCTAATCGGAGAGCTATAATTTTGGCGAAGATTTTATAATCAGTGTTTACTAGTGATATAGGGCGATCATTTTTACAAAGGGTATGGTCTTTATCTGGTTTAGGTATTAAACAAATTAATGCTTCTTGGAAGGTACCCTGAGAGGAGCCGGAAGCCGCAAAGGATTGGAATAACAAATGTAGTTTTGGGAGAAGAAGGGAGGAAAAGTGATTGTAGAACTCAATGATAAAACCATCGGGCCCTGGTGCTTTACCTCGACGAAGGATAGAGATTGCATGAGAGATTTCCGAAGGGGTAATGTCCAAATCTAATGAATGGAAGTCAAGATGAGAAGATTCTGGGGGAGGGATGTCTTGAAAGTATGTAAGAAGATCATTAGGGTCGGGAATAGATTCGGGAGTGTAGAGAGTTTGGTAGAAGGAAACGAATTGAGCTAATATGTCCTTATCTTTAAAGAAAGATACACCAGCTGGGCCTTGTAAGGATTCAATTTTTGTTCTTTCTTTTCGTATCTTGAGATAATTGGCCAGAAGTTTGCCCATCTTGTTCTGTCCACCGTAATAGCGGGAATTGCATTTTAGAAGAGAATTTGAGGCGGCTTTGGTGGTATATTTATTAAAATCAAATTTGGCAGAAATAAGTTCACGAAGAGAAGATTCAGAGTTTGAATTATAGTAAGCATATTCTAACTTCTTAATTTTATCTAAGAGTTGAGTTGATTTAGAGATTGATTGCTTTTTCTTTTGAGAAACGAAATTAATGATGAATCCCCGTGCCTATCTGGCATAATAAACTCCTCAAAATCCGTAACCGATCCTTATATTGGAAAACCTGGCATTCCCTTGGTCTAAAATGGATCTCTCAACTTCTCTCGGACAATCAACCTCTTCCTTTTCATGATCTCCAATCACAATTCTTGCTACCTTCCTCATCCCATAAACAGTATTTATCACTGCTTCCGTCCCTTACCCAATATCTTTCTTCGCTTCCGACCTCCAACTCTATCCCTATCACACATCTTTCGATTTCTAATGCTATCGACCAATCTCTTTCTGCTTCATTTATTTATAAATCTTTGCAGTCCTCTACTGATCGTACAAAATCTAAAGTTGAGTTGGCTTGGGAAAAAGATTTGTCTCACACATGGTCCCTCATTTTATGGGAAAAAATTTGGTCTAAGATTCACAGTACATCCAGAGCTGCAAATACTACACAAACCTTATTCTTTATTTATAATCGTACATTATTCACTCCATTAATTCTGTCATCCTTCTCCCCAGACACTCCCTCTACTTGTTGGTCCTGCCCATCCCCTCTGGCTGATCTGAAACACATGTTATTCAAATGTCCTCACATTTTACGTTTCTGGCACTTAGTTTGGTCTCAATTGCAAAAGATTTTCAATTTTACAGTTTCTTTTTCCATTATACACATTTTCTTAGGTTCCCTCTCTCCTGTTTTTGCAGAATCACATCACAAACATAAATTACTTGACCTCTTTATAGCCATTGCTTTTCACCATATTACATCACACTGGAAACAAGCTAATGATGTTTCTTTTACTGCTTGGTGGAACGCAGTTTGCTTTAATCACAGACTTGACACTAATTTTGTTTCTCCCATTTCCTTAGCAATCAAACGTGATCTTTTATGGCTCCCCCTCACTGAATATTTATCCAAAGTTGCTAGGCCTCCTCCCTCATCTCCGATACGTACTGTTGAAGTTTGTAAACCACCATGAATGCATTTTCCTATTTGATTATCATGTTCACCATTACATCTACTGTTTTATCATATTATTTAATATACTTTTATAATTTAAGATGTTTCCTCATCCCCCTATGTTCCTCACATTCATTGCTTATTTTATTTTTTATGCATAAGATAACCTCCACTAATTTCGCCAATATGTAAGAATGATTTCATGTTTCCCATAACTCTTGATTGTTTCTTCATTTTCTGTCTTTGCTTCTTTTTATTTCAATAAACTTCAAACTTAAAAAAAAAAGAAATGCCTTTTGGTGATAGAGAGGAGAGATTCCACAACAGCACTTTTTAAACATTCTTTCACTATCACAATGGCCTATGAGTTGTGGCAGATGCAGTGCATTCGGCAAGCTTAAGCTAATAGTGTTGTTGGACCTTGGCCTTTTTGCAAGATCTCACCTAGATTGTTGCCTGTTTTTTGCAGAGCCCGTTTTTTGTTGGCAGTAGGACTCTGCTCTTTATCACAGCTACTGACAATACTTATAGAAAACTGGGGGTCTAATTCAAAGCCAAATCAATGGGCTAGAAAACAGGCATGACTGTTACCAAATGAGTCAGGATACGAAATTCCTATAAATCCTTTAAAACAAGACACAACAGTGAACATAACCCAGAACTGCAGGTGATTGTTGGTGAGACTCAAAAGAGATATCTATGCAGTCAATGGATTCCCATCAAATGTCATGCGATGATCAATAATCTCATTTGGTCATCACAGCTAACCAACAGTGAAGTGATTGTGCTCTCTTTCTAATTCAAGGTACAATTGGCATGTACCAAATTGGTTGTAAAGTACTTTACTTGGAAGTAAATAAATCACTTGGTAGACCCTGGGCACATCTATCAAGGGCTTACAACACTCATTGTGCCACCCACTAAAGTAGCAATTTGAAAATTTCACAAGGCTGCCACCGCAGCCTGTAGTGCAGTTTTAAACTGTAATTTTGATCTTTCAAAATAAAACTCCTGCCAGGCCAAAACCATCCTTTTTAATACTTACAAGTACGCCTAAGAAACGCCCTAAAGGCTCATAGGGCAGTGTGCGTTGAATTTAAAAAGTAAGACACTTGAGTTTACATTTTACGTGGTTTTTCACTACTCTAAGGCCTATCTCTCTCATTGAATTTTACTAGGTTACATTATTACATTTAATAGGTGAAACTTTGGATTGGGAACAGAAATGGATAAGCTGTTTAGACTCAAACCAATTGTAATTCAAAATCCTCTTTAATGCTTAAGTCTGATTTTATGTCACAATCCTGAAAATGCGAGTTTTAGATAGCTGGAATTTTTTACTTGTCCTAACATGTTGTGCCTTCTGTCAGTGTTCTGGGTGACAATGCTGTGAATGGCTCTGCTCTTAGTGATGGTGTATTTCTTCCAGACAGTGACACAAAGGGGATTAAGTCTAGACAGATTGGGCCATCCCGCCAGGAAGGTTGGGCAAAGAGTTTGCACCCACCATGCACAAAGGAAACTGACAGAAGCCTTTTTGTCAAAAGATGTCTTGGAGCCTTGAGAGGGGAAAAGAAGAATTTTCTAGAACCAAATGTGGGGTAGTATAGGGAATCCCCCACTTCAATGGCTAGCAACAGGCATAAATATTGGACCTACTGAGCCACTCATCAGTGCACACCTGGACATGTGGACATTACAGATGAAGGACTACCTTGCTGCCAAGAAGACTAATATGCTGCTTGAGGCCTGCCTTCCTCTCTGGAGGATTGTCCTAGTTCTACCAGAGAATTACCCTGCTGCTTGAGGACTGCTTTGACCATCAGTGGACTGCCCTATATCTTGAGAAAGAAAACTGGACCTGCTCCGCACCCTTCATCCCAGGGTAACCTGATAACTCCAAGGGTTAGTTGGACAACCCCCTGTCTGAACCACAGGGACACAACAAGCTCCAGAGGACTCCCTGCAGCTGTCAAGCTGCCCTGCTGCACTGGACCTGCAAAGAGCCCTGCCTGAACCCTCCTGGCTTCTGCTGGAGTGATTTGCAGATCTCCAGGGGGTACCTCCATAGGCCCTGAACCCTTGTCTGGCACTGGTTAAGTTCCTCCCGTGAAGAAAGCGAAATCCTGCAGTTTTGGTCTCATAGCAGCCAGGAACGGGCCTATTCTTGCTAAGACTCTGCCGTCCGTGATGACCACCAACTCAAAACTCCAGTGAACCTTACTCTTTGCACTACAGAGACTACCAGCAATTTGAGATCTGCACTTATCGTTACAGCAGTGACAGCCCATGTTGACCACCAATTAAAAGCTGCAACAATGAACATCTGTGACATCCAACTGCCTCTTCCTGCTACATGACATCCTGTGCCACCCAATCCTGCTGTTCATGCTGCAGCAATGACCATCTATGATGCTTTCCCTACTACTTGCTACCCCCATCACTGTGATTGAACTCATTGTGATGGACTCTGAGAATGTAACTTGTACAGTAGAACTAACCGAATCCCTGTATCCAGCCCATGCTCCATCGCAGTTGGTCTTGAACTTGTGAGTTTCCCCCACTCTAGCACAGGCAGAGGATTGCGAGTGGAGTTTGTGTTTTTAGGTTCTATATCTACCAGAACATAGCTCTTGCTCTACTGTCGGATTTTTGTTATTCTGGTGTCATTTTATTAATGTAATATTACTTTATTTTTTTAAATTGGCGTGGCATTTTTCTTGTGTTTGTGTGCTGCATAAATACTTTACACGTTGCCTCTAAATTAAGCATGATTCCTTTTGTGTCAAGTTACCAGAGGGTTAAGCAATGGTTCAATTAGTGACTTGTTGTGACAGTGGTTCTCCCTGACAAAGATTGTGGTTGTTGCTGAGTGGGTCTTTCATCCCCCTCAGCCAGTAACTTGTACAGGCGTTATCTAAGGTTTCTTGAAACAGAGTCATGTTCCCTTAAAACAAAGATCACATGGGCAGCAGAATTAGGAATCGGCTAACGTTTGATAATAATTTTACTGGAAGTCCTAAAAAGACTACATTACAATAATCTAACTGTGAATGGACTTTGTCCATTTTCCCCACCAGGGTTCAATTCCGGCCTCGGCGGGTCTTGGGCTCACTTTCCGCGGACCTGATAATTCTCGCCTCGGTGCCTATTCTAATAATGGTTCCCACTCTGCAACTCTGGGCTATAGCTTGATTAATCTCGACAACGGCCCCAATGCCTGGCTTCACCTTCGGGGTGCCCAGGAGTGGGCACGTCACAGGGAAAAACCAGGAAGGGTTCCACAGCGGTATGCGTACAAGCGCCTGAGATACCCCTTCGGGGATCGATTCGGTGCGCTATACAAATACTACTACATTTAAATTTACAAAGACATTCATGCATTTGTACAAAAGTACATGGTTACCAAGCTATGTACCAATAGGGAATGAGTGAAACAAACAATTTACTACAGAATGCATTCAAAGTTTTTTCTGTTGGTATTACTGCTTTGGCTTTACAGAGATTCTCACAGTTATTCGAGCAATTCAATTGATACTTTGTGTAGCAATAGCCCTGCACAGTAAACGGGACTGAAACAAATGCATCATAATATGCTTTTGCAAAACCTTGGCCTTGCAGATGCAGACCTGTAGCTCACCACACCTTCTGCAAACGAGAATCATGGACTTAGTTATTTAAAAACGTAAATGTACTTTGAAGGAAAACATGTTGAAAAGAAAAAGTGCCCTATGGTTCCACTATCCCCTGCCCTATGGTTCCACCATCACCTGACTGAAGCAGAGCACTTGATGTGCCACTCTTGACACGGTCTCGGGCAACAACAATGCTGCAGAACACGTGCCATACTTTTGACTATGCTTCGGCTAGAATCCTGCTCCTATTTGAATGCATGCATCATATCAAAGATTGAAGTGTACCTTTAATTTCATATCCCTGGGATGCTGATTTAATCATCTGCAGTATGTTGGGCATGAAACATTGTAACACTTTTTCCATCAGCGCTTCACACGCCAATGAGTCCTAGATGTTTTAATGCGGGCACGTGTCTCTGTGTGCAGTTGAAAAACACATTGGGAGGAGGCGGTGGTGGAGGAGGGAGAGAGGAAAGAAGCTGGGAAATGAGGACATGGAGATGACAAATTGTTATTAGCACCAGAATAAATCTGTTTGTTTGGCACGAGGAGGAGGAGAGTGTTTATTGCTGCACTAAGAATGCCCATATTATTTCTGATTGCATGGGTGAGCCTGGTCCAGGCTGCGCGCCCAGCACTCATCTGCTTCCGTCTGTGCCAGAGCACACCTAACCGCCACAGAGCGCATGCAAAATGTCCAAGGCAGCATGAGATCAGCTGGAAGCAGTTTACAGGCCATATTTTCAGCTGTTTCCGAGCCTCTAATGTCCATTAAATTGGTGATGGGGATTATTAAAGTTATAAAGCAGGCTCATTGAAATGTAGAGTTGGATGAGACACCTTGGATCCTTTGTTATGGGGCAGGAAAAAGATTTATGCTGTATGGAGGCGGGTACTAATTATCTTCCAACTATCTCACGTGGGAGGATATTTTGACACGACATAGCAATGACAACAGTTTTTCCTATTTTTCAAGCCTTAGTTTATTTTTTCTCCTGTTTTAGTAATTCTTTAGCTTTATTTGCTTTCCATATATATTGCCTTACGTAGATTTTTTACTTGCTATAGAAAACTTGCATTTTAATGCATCCTTTACAGATTTATGCTTTTTTAAATCTACCTTCATCTGGACTGGGACAAAAAAAAAAAGTGGCCCCAATTAGCGAATTTGATATTTAAAAAATGTCCAACATTTGCAAATCAGGGCAGTTTTGAAATTATAAAGACAATCTGTGTATGTGCTTTGAAAGAAATGAGCGTGAATGTGTGCCTGCTGCAGTCAATATTTGCTGTAATAAAGACAAAATCTTCCCAACCAGACTCTGAAACAGGCCCAAAAACAAACCAGAAATCCGGCCCACACACCACCCTGCAAGACCAGTACTTCGGGCTCTCCCTGATTGCCCTTTAGGACAGTCTGACCCCGTCTTCATAGTTAAACTGTGCAGCCTTTGATCGTAGTCACCGACATCCGCATTCTCCTGCGTTTGTCCAGGTCATTTCAGGTGTCCAAGTCATTTCAGGTGTGGCTACACAGCGCAGCTTTCTCTAGAACTTATACCACATACATAAATCGAGCTTCAAGGATCACTATTGAGAGAAGGTCCTACCAACTTGTCAGTCTTCCCCCTATTGGGTTTAGTTGGACCAAGGTTAGAACTTCTGTTGAAAATAATGTATTTTAGGAAACCTGTCTTTTCAGCAAAGCCACTCCAGATTTACAACTTTTTTCTGCGCCAAAATATTGTTAGGTTTATGACTCTGTGTTCAATAGCACTCATAGATAGTAGTAAGGTGCCTGTGATTCACCTGTAAAACTTGTGCTGTGCATTGAAACTCTATTTGCTCTATTTAACTTTCCTATCGGTGTTTTGTAAATAATGCTTAGAACGCATCTATGACCAGGTTAATTAATTCGATCTATTGACACCACACCTAGCACGTGACGCGCGCCAGTGTCTGAATCGAGCAGCATCCTAGGAAGTTGTAGCCCAGATCGCCGGTTGGAAAATAAATCAAGGACATGATCCGTTGATCAGATATTAAGGCAGCCACGTCGCATCTGAACTCTCAACCACGAGAAGTTCAGAGAATAAATTAAGGACTGATCTGCTTACGAGAAATTAAGGCAGCTACTTTGCATCTGAACTCGCAGCTACGAGAAGTTCAGAGCGCAGCGCCACTT
This sequence comes from Lissotriton vulgaris, assembly GCF_964263255.1. Classification (NCBI taxonomy): domain Eukaryota; kingdom Metazoa; phylum Chordata; class Amphibia; order Caudata; family Salamandridae; genus Lissotriton; species Lissotriton vulgaris. Next base: position 321,476,696 of record NC_141699.1, on the reverse strand, counting down.
GTTTCCTATCTCAGCGCGACTCGCTGATGGTATAAGAGACCATGCACAGGAAAGAAGGGTCCAAGTTTTAGACAATTCCCGCCCTACCAAGAATGGTAGATAGCAGCACTGGAAAGAAAAAGACACACAGGCCACCTTCAGTCCATGTCCTGAGGAGAACCCCTGAATACCTTAGGGTTCGAAACACGTTGACTCTACGCTGGAACAAGAATTATAATGGGTGCTGCAGGAATACAGTTCAAATAATTTTCCCTGCAATTAGACCATGATAAAAAACAGTTTCCAGTATAGTTGACAGGCAGGCCCTTAGAAATTATTGATTGGCTGCTTGTCTGTGTATATAAAATATTAGGACTGGTGCCCCATGAATGTAATATTTGGAGGCATCCCCCACCCCCCTTTGTCTATAAGGTGTCTATATGAATGTTTTTCATTTTCATTTACTTGTAATATGTGTTTGTATAGATGGTGTATAATGTTTTTGATAACAGTGTCTTGTTTTCGCACATATTGAATTGAAAAATACATGTAACTAAGTAAAAAATGACCATAATGAAAATGTTGGCTAGGTGTGGTGTCAATAGATCGAATTAATTAACCTGTTCATATTTGTTGTTTATTCAGTTAGAGTGGTCTAGGTCAGGCAGTAACCAGACAGACGCCTTTTTTGATTTCACTACTAGAACGCATCAATGGCATGGACAATTAGAATTCATATGTGGGTGCTGCAGTGAATAAGCACAACACACAGATGTAAAAAAGAGGTTTATTACTTGAGGTAGATTGGTGTCCACTCCAAGTAATACAGCCAGTATCCAATTAGGTCCAGTCAGAGGTTTTATTCATTTAATCTGAGCTCAATCCCATGTAGTTGATTCTCAGAGCTTACAGGCTTAGGTTAACCAAACTGTGTAAAACATTTAAAAGTACCAAAACAGTTAAAAAGTCAAATGCACAACACAAAATAAATCCCACCTGATTTACTTAAAGAAAGAAACATATTTATTAAGCAAATAGACACCGAAACAACAAACGCCCAACAAGGGAAACCAAAGATATGACATTTGAAAGATTTAAGTGTAAAAAGTTCCAAGACGCGCAAGGCACTAGTATTATCCAATGGCCGCCGTACACCGGGACCTAAGCGTGACCTAAACATGACTTTTAACGAATTGGAACCAAGTGCAGGTTGGATACACCAAGTAGAATGGCGCCACTATGGTTTAGAAGTAAGGAAGTTTAACAATCTTTCTGAGTTTCAACCTGAAAAGCTTCTTGTCTTTTTTCAAGGAAAAACTCTTCTACTTGCGGGACAAACCTGATATTGAATCGGAGGTCAAGGACTACTGTTCAGATACTTTTTGCCGTGAGTCCCATTAAAGCTCTGGAGAAAGAGTTTTGAAAAAGTTCCCAACCTTCTTGTGGTTCCCAAATAACATTAGGAATGCACAGCAAACATTCACACTTCTGGGTTTAATCTATTGTTGTTTTGCTCACCACACCACTGCAGATTGGACCAAGCCATATGCAAAACAGTCTTGACCCTGCTCCCCATGGAAAAAGTCTGGCCTGAACTGCCATGGTCCAGAAACAAGTATCCTTGCACCTGTTTCTTGGTATCACCCCATATTTGCTAGACTAGTATAGATCCAGTGGCACAGTGAGCACAGGGCTCAAGTCTGGCATACCCTTCCAACTTAGGGCAAGACAAGCTTAAAAGAAGAAATGATGGATTTGATAAATGGGAAACCATGGGTGTATCAAATTTTGGAGACCTGTGATCTAGGGGGAGAGTAATACCATTCTTAAACCTACAGAAAGAGTATGACATGGCAGCCACGGAAAAATACAGATATCTAAAAATTGGACATGCTGTCAGAAATGGGGGTCTCTAGTTGGCAAGGGTTTGGACCTTTGTACAAGTAGGGACCCTTCTTCCTATTCAAGGTAAGGGGTATACACTTCTAAAATAACCCCTGCTCACCCCCTTGGTAGCTTGACATGAGCAAACAGGCTTATCTTAGAGTCAGTGTGTGAAGCATCTGTGCATGCATATAGTAACACAGTGAAAACACTACAAATGGACACCACACCAGTTTACAAAAATAAGTAAAACTTTATCTAAACCAACAAGACCAAACGCGACAAAAATCCAACATGCACTACTGTAAAAACAGTAACTTTACAAGATAGCCTTCAATTGACAGGAATAACTGAAAAAAACAGATGCTGAAAATAACAGAGTCTAGCAGTTCCAGCCAGACAGCATCGGTACGGGTCAGCTAAAGCGCCAACATACTCGTAGACAGTACCTTTCGCTCGTGCGACTGACATGTTGCGATGTGAATTGGAAGCAGTGCACCTTGCTGTGCCCTCAAGGTGTGAGGCAGGCAGCGGCTCAGTGTAGGTCATCCAATGGTGTCAGTGAGCCCAAGGCTTACGATGCAGAGTGAGGTGGTGCATTATGCGGTGCTGGTAGGTCACAGTGCAGGCAACAGAGCCAGTCAATGTTTGGGTCGGGCAGCGATGGTGTCAGTGACGTCTGGGCAGAATGCAGCAAGGTGGTGCAGAGTGCTGTGCCCACAGGACACGGAGCAAGCAACGGCTCGGTGATGGTCACCCTGTGCCATCAGTGAAACCAAGGATGTGGTTCCTTCTGCAGTGCCTTCAGAACATAAAACAGGCTACAGAATCGGTGACTGAGTCGGCTGCTCTTTTCTCTGCAGCGACTGAAACCAGCAGTTCCAGAGACAGTGCCCAGAAGGATGGTAAATCATTGTTCTTCCTGAGAACAGGGAGCCAGCTCTACCTTAGGTCCTTAAAGATACTTTTTCAAACAGGAAACACACACACAGTCCCTCTCCTTATCAGAAACAGCTACTGCAGGCCAACCCCAGACAGCACACAGCAAAGGATGTGTAATTCTCTTCCAACTTTTTTAGCTCTTCTCCATGGCGGAGGTTCCTCTTGACATCCAAAAGTGATCTAAAGTTCAGGGGTCTCGGCCCCAACATTTACATTCCATATCTCTTTGTTCTCTGGTGTCAGAGAGGCTTTGTGCTCAGTCCAAACCATTTCTCTCCTCTCTGGTGCAGCTTCCCGGCAGGATGTGGAAACAGCATCGTGTAAGGCAGACCAGGCCCATTCAGGTGAAAGGAAATCTCCTCCCCTAATCTAAATGCAGCTCAGATCTATTCAGCGTAGCCCTGACTCATCCAGGAAAGGCAAGATACACCTCAACCCCCCCAGTAGCTGTCTGAACAGAATGCACATTCCCAGACCCTGTCAATCCAAAGCCAAACAATCAATATACAAACCAAGCAGAGGCACATGTTCTAAAAGTGGTATTTTCAAATACAAAATGTAAAATATCATCCTTACTAAAAGATGCATCTTTATATTCTGATTTCAGGCATACTAAACTCCATTTTCCTATCTTGTTCCCATGAGAATGTATACTCATAAGACGCTATAAGTAAATTCCCCATTGTATCCTATGGGACAGATGGCCTTTCAATAGTGGAATAACGAAATTGGCAGTATTTCACGATCAGGACGTGCCACACACATCAGGACATGCCCTATCTTTCCTTTAACTGCACGCTGCCCTCAGGGGTACCTTGGTGCTACCTTAGGGGTAACTCACATGTAAGAAAAGGGAATGTTAGGACCTAGCAAGTAGGTGCACTTGCCAAGTCGACATAGCAGTACTGAATTTCACACAGGCACTTCAGTGGCAGGTCTGAGAACCTTTTGCAAGGCAGCTTGTGTGGGTGGCACAATCAGTGCTGCAGGCCCACTAGCAGAATTTGACTTACAAGCCCATGGCACACACAGTGCATGATACTAGGGACTTGGTAGTAAGTCAAACAAGCCAATCATGGAAACACCAATCCATAGCAACAATTTACACTGAGAGCATATGCACTTTACCACTGATCAGCAGTGGTAAAGTGCTTAGAGTCATACAACCAACAAAACAGGTCAGCAACAGAAGGCCAAAAGGCAAATGTTATGGGGATAAACTCTGTGGACAGGCCAGGTCTAATACATGCCCTCATGGCAGTCATCCCACATGGCACTGATCTCCCTGAGGGGACCCCACTAGAAGATAGGCTCCTAAAAGACTATATGGACCGTAAAGCGATATTTATGACACACCAAAAGATACTGTAGAATTTCCCCAACCCCTTCCTGCATCTGTTTGAACTTTGGCAGGCAGCCGTAGGAGAAAGAGAGGACAAGGAATGGCGAGAAGCACTATCCTCCCCCAGAGATGTAGCCATTTTGTGACAACTATAACTTGTCCAACTCAAAATATTCCACAGGTCATACCTCGCTTGTTGTGCCTTATCAAAAATGGGAAGGAAAGAGAATATGTTATGTAACAGGCCCTGCACACAGGAAAGTAGGTTCTACAATATACTATGGGATTACCCAGTCATTAAATAGTATTAGGAGTCTGTAATGATCCAACTCCACTGGGCGAGTGGCAATGAGCTCCTACCGGCACCCAAATTGTGCCTACTAAATATATGGGATCAGACTGATCTGAATAGCGAAGAACAATTCTGTGCCACCCCCGGGGTGATGATTGCTAAGAGAAACATCACCCAGAAATGGATGGGCATGCGAGTCCACAATGTTGAGCGAGTGGCAGAGGGATATGGACTAATCCATGGTGGCAGAAAAGGCCGTCTACAAGAATAGAGGGTGTCTGAACAAGTGGAACAAGATATGAAATAATTTGAATGAACAGAGGGGTGATATCTGTGTTCCCCCAATTTCCCAGCTGGGTTGTAGAAGGGATGATGGATTTGCATGTGAGGAAAGTGATGAAGGGCTGTAATGATGTGCTTGCTGCATTGAATCCACTCTGATTGTGCAATTGTACCTTCTATACTGCTGTAACACCTGATGTAGTGATTTGTCATGGCTGTAAACTTTCACAATGTTTCAAAAAGAAAGATTTAAAAAAGAACAAATAATGGACGAAATGCTGAGCAGATCAGACATTCACCCACAGACATAGCTCTAGATTTAATCCATCGTATCACCACAGCACCCCAGTTTGGACCCAGCCATATGGAAATCAGTCATGAGCCTGCTTCCCAGGGTAACAGTCCAGCCTGAACTGCCAGGCCTGATCCTCCCTGGACTGAAAACAAGCATCCCGGTACGGGATTCAGGGTATCACTCCTCATCAGCCAGGCTAAGTCAAGCTAAGACTGATTTGCAGAAAAATATAAACCCACAAAAACAGTACTACAATACTCTCAGTTTGGATAATGAAAAGGAGCTCAAGCCCATCCGCCATCATCTCTGTAGTGGCACTTCGGTGAAATTAAATTAAACAAAACACATACTCAAACTAATTAATGCTACTACTTTTATATATATCCGTCAAAGTAGTGAGGGTAATGTGATATGTATTATCATCTGTAAGATTATTTACAGCATTTATAATTGCATCTGTTTCATTAGGAGTGAGCTCATTAACATTGCACTTTGGTGTGTGAGATATGGCTTGCATGGCTGCTGTGTGAGTTAAAATTGTGACTTTAACAGTAACTTTCAATTTTCAGTGGTATTTGTTTGAATTTCTGAGTTTTTTAAAGCATATATTGCGGTGTTATAACAAAAGCTAACCATAACTTAACTTTAACTTTTTTCCCAGTGTAAATAACTACAACAGTAAAGAAATACAATTATAGAAACATATGGAATGATGATAGTAATATAAAAATAGACAATGCCCATATACAATAAGATCATGTCCTTAAAAAGATTTGCAAAACCTTCTGAAATCTGTTTGGAATTAAAAAGTAGTATGTTGAGTAAAGAGTTTGCATTTTTATCAAACAAAAGACTGGTAGAACAACATAAGAATAATTGGCACTTATCAAAGGGTAGTTTTTCTAATGAGTGCACTATTTCTTTGATATTACCAATTTACTTACTAAAAATGAAAATTATTAATGGTGAAAAAAAAATGCATGAACATTTGTCGAGAAGTCTGACTATAAAGTATGAGAAACAGGATAGTTATATAGTGTATGCCCTCTTTCTCTCATCTTTACATGCTCTACATGATTCATGGCTACTTAATTCTAACTTCATAGCCATTGATGAGTCATGGAAGAGCAATCAGCATTTGATTAAAATCATCAATTGGCATTAATAAAGGGATGAATGCAAGCAGAGCCACAAGATGAAGATTCTGCGAATAAAGGTGTTGAAAGATGTAATTCAAATATTAAACCTGACAAGACTGTGTTATCTGATGGTTTATTATACATCCAAGTATCATATGGGTTCTCAGGAAACTACTGTAGAAATTTAATTGCAGGGACTACTTTTTTTTTTAAATCACTTGAAGCAAGGGAATCCATTAAAGCAGAAAATAGGAATAGAGCAATGCTACATAAAAAGGGAACGGAGCACCAATAACTGCACTTCATATAGTCTAACATGGATAATAGAATGACAGGTTCATAAATTGGGACTTACATAGAAGACATTTTGTCAGTCAAAGCTCCACATTTTTAATGCAAGGACAAAGGCTTGGAAGAAGAGAATTTAGTGTAAATGATTTTCTGTACTTATTGTACAGTCCTTTCAATGCACAAAATGAGCAGTTTGTAGGAAAAGAGAGCAGCTTGTCTATAAGAAGCAGGATAATGCTTATGTGAAACTGAAAAGCAAATTGTATGTTTTGTGATGATTTTTCACTCAAGGTTAATAACACGGAGTAATTTCAAATAGATTGTAACATATCATCATGTTGAGCATTTGTATTAGAAGGTATAGTGCTATACGGGCAAGAGTTAAACATTGCCTGCTGTGAATGTAGATAGGATTTATTATTAATCATACTCTTTAATTTGTTTCTTCTTCCTTCATACTTGAATTAAATGTATAGCATAGTGACTATAGCTATGATGACGGATGGGCTTGAGCTCCTTTTCATTATCCAAACTGATAATATTGTAGTACTGTTTTTGTGGTTTTATATTTTTGTGCAAATCAGTCTTAGCTTGACTTAGCCTGGATGATAAGGGGTGATACCCTGCAACCCATACTGTGATGCTTGTTTTCAGTCCAGGGAGGACCTGGCCTGGCAGTTCAGGCTGGACCGTTACCCTGGGAAGCAGGGTCAAGACTGATTTGCATATAGCTGGGTCCAAACTAGGGTGCCGTGGTGAGCAAAAATACGATGGAATAAATCTAGAGCTGTGACTGTGGGTGAATGCTTGATCTGTTCAGCATTTCGTCCATTATTTGTTCTTTTTTAAATCTTTCTTATTGAAACATTGTGAGAGTTTACAACCATGACAAATCACTACATCAGGTGTTACAGCAGTATAGAAGGTACAATTGCACAATCGGAGTGGATTCAATGCAGCGAGTACATCATTGCAGCCCTTCATCACTTTTCTCACATGCAAATCTATCATCCCTTCTACAACCCAGCTGGACAATTAGGGGAACACAGATATCACCCCTCTGTTCATTCAAATTACTCCATATCTTGTTCCACTTGTTGAGACAGGCTCTATTCTTGTAGACGGCCTTTTCTGCCACCATGGATCAGTCCATATCCCTCTGCCACTCGCTCAACATTGTGGACTCTCATGCCCATCCATGTCTGGGTGATGTTTCTCTTAGCAATCATCACCCCGAGGGTGGCCCAGAATTGTTCTTTGCTATTCAGGTCAGTCTGATCCTATATATTTAGTAGGCACAATTTGGGTGCTGGTAGGAGCTCATTGCCACTCGCCCATTGCAGTTGGATTATTACAGACTCCTACTACTGTTTAATGACTGGGTAATCCCATAGTATATGGGAGAAAATACATTCCTGTGTGCAGGGACTGTTACATAACATATTCTCTTTCCTTCCCGTTTTTGATAAGGCACAACAAGAGAGGGATGACCTGTGGAATATTTTGTGTTGGACAAGTTATATTTGTGACAAAATGGCTATCTCTCTGGGGGAGGAAAGTGCTTACTGCCATTCATTGTCCTCTAGTTCTCCTAAGTCTGCCTGCCATAGTTCAAACAGATGCAGGAAGGGGATGGGCAAATTCTGTAATATCTTTTGGTGTGTCATAGATATCGCTTTAAGGTCCTTATAGTCTGTTAGGAGCCTATCTTCTACTAGGGTCACCTCAGGGAGTTTGGTGCCAGGCTGGATGACTGCCATAAGGGCATGTATTAGACCTGGCCTGTCCAGGGAGTTTATCCCCAGACATTTTGCCTTTTGGCCTTCTGTTGCTGACCTGTTTCTGTTGCTTTATGACTCTAAGCACTTTATCACTGCTATTTGTTGCCAAAGTGCAGGTGCTCCCTTTGCAAATTGTTGTTTTGGATTGGTATTTCCATATTTGGCTATTTGATTAACTTGTCAGTCTCTAGTACTGTGCACAGAGTGTGCCCAGGGCCTTTAAATCAAATGCTGCTAGTTGCCATGCAGCACTGATTGTGCCACCCACATAAGCAGCCTTCAAATGTAACTCTGGTATGCTATTACAGAGCCTGTGGGCATTCTGGTACTGCCATGTCAATCTGGCACGCGCACCCACTTGCCAGGCCCTAACCATCCATTTTCTTACATTTTAGTCACCCCTAAGGAAGGCCCAAGGCACCCCTGTGGGTAGGGTGCAATATATGTAAAAGGTAGAAAAATACAGTTTAGTATGCCTGAACTGAGAATGTTAAAATACATCTATTAATGAGGGTGATTTTGACATTCTGTGTTTAAAAATACCAGTTTTAGAAAGTGGGTATTTTCTTTCTGAGTCATCCAGAGTGCCTCTGCCAGGTTTGTGAATTGCATGTCTTGCTTTTGGATGACAGTGGCTGGGGTGGAGCAGTGGCTCCAGAGAGCCTGATAAGTCACGGCTGGGCTGAATAAACCTGGGCTGCATTTAGAGTAGGGGAAGAAGATGTCCTTTCACCTGGATAGGCCTCGTATGCCAAGGACAATTATGTCTCCACCTCCTGCACCAGAGAGGACATAGCTGTTTTTGACTGAGCACAGGGCTTCTCTGCCACCATAAAGCAAAGGACTTTGTGATATACATATTTGGGCCCAGACCCTAGAACTTTAGATCATTTCTGGGAATCAAGAGGGAACCTTTGCCAAGGAGAAGGGCCAGAGAAGCTAAGGAGGAATACTACCCCTGCGCTGTTTGCTGTCTGGGGTTGGCCTGCAGTGGCACTTGCTGCCAAGGAAAGGAGAAAATGACTTTTCTGTTTGCTGTTTTCCCCTGCTTGAAGAAGATCTCCAAAGGCTTGAAACTGAGCTTGCCTCCTGTTCTGAAGTCTCAGGGACACAACAACTTCACCACCAACTCTCCTGAACTGCTTTGCTGGAAGTTCTGACCTGCAAAGAGATTTCTGCTGTTGTGTTGGACCTCTAGAGGCTGTTTTCTGCTGGGAGCTTCAAGAAGCGAGACACATCCACACCTTTGTCCAACGCATCGCTGAGGTAATCGTTGCAGCGCCTGCGGCAGCTCGAGAACTTGCCGCACGACACATCGATTGCAACAATCTCTGAAGTTCGAGATCACCGCTGCAATGTCGAGGCAAGGCCTGCTGTGTATTTGCTAGAGTTCATACATCATTCTGGATCATCACATTGCTTGGAGGCGCCAAGTCTGTCGCATCGTTGGGGAATGCAGTAAGAAACTGATGCATCACCTCCCCACGCAGTAAGAAACCGACACATCACCTCCTCTCCCGTAAGGCACCAACGCATCACCTCCCCTGTGCTGCAGCAAGAAACCAACACATCACCTCCCTCGGAGCAAGGATCCTATGCCATCCCCTTCCCTGAGTGTTAGGAACCGACACATTACCGTGGAGAAGTGTGGCTCACTGGTTAGAGCAGGCAGACCCTGAAGCAGAGGTCAGACCCGGGACCAGGGTTCAATTCCCGACGCGGCAGGGTCTTGAGCTCAAATGTCCATGGACTCGATAATTCTCGCTTCGGTGCCTGACCTAATCATGGGTTCACACTCTGCAACTCTGGGCATTAAGCTTGCTTAATCTCCACAACGGTCCCCTGCGGCGGGATGCCTGGTTTTCACCTTGGAGATGCCATGTAGGGGCTATCTCACAGGGAAAAGCCAGGACGGGTTCCCAAGGCAAGCGCGGAGATACCCCTTCGGGGGTCGAATCTGGCGCTATATAAGAATATAATAATAATAATTCTCTACTGACCATTTTGTTTGCTTGCGTGACGCATCCAAGGTACTTTGTGAGAAACGTGTTGCATCTGCAATTTGCTTTAAACTGAACTATTTCTACCATCTGAAATTCTTATTTTTATTACTGTATTGTAGATAAAGATCACTTATTTTTCTAAACTGGCTTGGTGTCTATTTGTAGTGTTTTCACTGGGATGTATGTCAGTACAATGTGATCTTTTAGATTGCGGTACTTTACAACGCGGTTATTACAACGCAAGTTGTTACAACGACTTGCGTTGGAGGGCGCGGATTGAGGAATATTATAATTTTATATTCCAACACCAGTCCACGTAACAGATGGGAAGGTGTTGGAATATAAAATTACAATATTCCTTAACCAACAGCGCCATCCAGCGCAAGTCGTAGTAACGACTTGCGTTGTAATGGCAGCGTGGTAAAGGTTGTGGGGTGTAAACACCACGTTGTAAACAATGTTTACCTTTTCACTGTATCACTGTATGTGTTCACAAATGATTTACACACTGCCTCTGAGATAAGCCTGTCTCCTCGTGCCAAACTACCCAGGGGATGCGCAGGGGTTATTTTAGAAGTGTATCCCCCTTACCCTGACTAGAAGCAAGGGTCCCTTTTTGGAAAAGGTACCGACCTCTGCCAACTAGAGACCCCCATTTCTAACAGAATGGACAGCCAATCAAAGTATGGTAGATTCCCGAGTTTCAGTCGATGAAAAAAGGCTCCCTGGTCCAATGCTGTGTCTTTATTTTGTACTATTGTACTCATGAATCCTCCATGGATTCACAAATCTGTTGAAGTACTGCACATTAGCAGTCCAGATTAGACTATTCTATGTTATGGTATGTGATAAGATACTTGAATATCAGACTTTTTGCAGTCCACGGGCTCTTTCAAAGTATTGAACATTGCATAAAATAACCATCTAGCAACCTAGTAAATAATCATAAGCTCCCTTAAGGAGCCAGGTCCTGATTTCCTTTTCAAGCTAGACTTATACCCACTAAGCTGAATGATAAGTAGCAGAGTATTCCAATATGATGAACTTTTGAAAAACAAAGTTTAAACTTCAGAATATCCACACCTCGACCAACAGTCATAAGTGTCTCTTGGCCCGTTTTCTAAAATCTTCCTTCAGAGACAGCTGTCACAATTTCTACTTTGAAGTCACTAGCGCTGTACAGCAGTACCTGTTGAGGAGTCCTGCGAGACTCTTCTGACGTTTCCTCTCGAGCTGCAAACTCCCAACTCCCTCAAGGATCAACCAACACAATCAGGACTTGGACACTGACTGAATTGACTTCTCCCCCAGGGAAAGGGGAAGTGACAGAGAGACGCACAACAAATTATACAAGATTAAATCTTCGGTTGTGTCTCTCTTGGGAAGTGCTCCGGGCCGAGGACCTTCAGTTAGGTAAATTCTGCGCTGTCTTCAAGCAATACTGTGATGCAATGTGAACAATATGAACAACAATTACCTTGTTGCCTACTTCTTAACTAACCATAACTATTTATTAAACATAGTGCTTACTGACCATAAATCCGTCTGACCCTTGTTCGCACTTTACTGAAGTTTTAACTCAGGTTCTAAATCTCGACACCTTTTGAGTAAACACAACATGTCAAAATAGCTTGGCACTTTAACTGAGTGAACAAACCAATATAATTAGTGTGGTTAGTTTAAACAGAACTCAAAAAACTCATGCAAGATCATACCTGAGTCTTTAAAATAATTCTTCTGTAAAGAGACTCTGCAGATGGGAGACAGGGAAAATACAGGGAAATACAACCTGTCTAAATTCACACTATCACCTAAGATTATATTTCCAATCTAAACTTGTAAATATGTTAACTTTTTCTTACAACACTCAGAAAATAAGTCAACATTACACAGCATTGTCCATATAGGTTCTGATTGCCTATTTAACACTATTGTATTTACAAAGGCTTATTTATTTCACCCAGTTCGCTTTTAAGCGCTTAACTCTTCTCTGAGATTGGCTCTCTTTTAAAGTAGTCATTAAAGTCCTTGCTAGAGGGTCTCTTCATGTAGCTAGCGCTAACTCTTTGAACGAAGTTCCAGTTCTCTAGCCAGAGTAAATTTGCCTTTGTCAAGGCTTGTTTAAGAATCAGCTCTCCTCGTTAAGCCTGTTAAAGCGTCTTGAGGAATTCAATGAAAATAACCTTTGCCACTTCCTATGTCAATTTCAATTGTTCGTGGCTCATTTAAAGAAAGAAGAAACCTCTTACTGTCCTTTTCCTCATTTATCAGCAACGTTGGACAGGAGGCTCGAACTGACAGCCGGAGGAGGAGAGCGGGGAAAACAAACCTCCCGTCTGCCACAGGGAAATGCCGGTAACCTGTCACGTCGTCTTCTGGCATAAATCTATGACGCTGACAGCCAGGGCTTCCGGAGTCACAGGAACAGATTGTCAAAGGAAAATGAATAGCGGGGCTTTGGCTAAACAAGCGGGTTAACTGGAAATCTAGAACTAGGGAAATCCTACACAGGGGCAGAAGCTCTCGCTAAGTACAACGAGAGACGAAGCGTTTGGCAGTTGGCTGAGGCTTGTATTTATAGCCTCAGCCACGAGACCAGCGCGAGGCTCTCTCTTCATCTCTCCTAGCGCGAGGACAGACACGAGCCTGTCTCACAAGAGCGCACAATCTAAGATGTGACACTAAATTGAGTTAAATAACAAACAAGCATTGCTAAATGCAATTGCTACAGATTAAACTTCTAAAGGTTTTTTAAAATGAAACTGTACATGAAATAATACACAAAATGAAATCAATAAACTACATTTATCCTTTTGATTCATTAAATAAACACTGCGTCAATTCTGAATCAGAACCTATTTAAGACGACCAGTAACACCCCTAACATAAATTCACAATGTGCGCAAGGGAGTCTTTTAAATCATCTTTTAGACCTCTATAAAATAAAGAAATCCTCTTCTCCTCAGGCCAATGAGTTTCAGACAGAAGTCTATTAAAGGTAGTTATATAGGATACAAGGTCCTTGGTCCCTTGACGAAGACTCAATAACTCATTATCAGAAGATTGAATTAAGGTATGTTTGGCGAATAGACTGGACATGGCCAATTTAAAATTCTGCAAATTGTGAAGCAAAGGGTCATTATTATCTACTAAAGGCATGGCCCAATTAGCAGCCACCCCTCCCAGATAAGAAATTATAAAAGCCACCTTAGCAGAATCAGAAGAAAAAATTTGAGGTTTACACATGAAGTGCAATTGACATTGACTAAAAAATGTTGCAAATCTGCTATTATCTCCAGTAAACCTTTCAGGATTAGCCAAAGGGACAGGTGTAGGAGTAACTACAGTAACTTGAACTGGTTGTTTTTCTGACTGAACTTCTGAGGTATGAGGCTGAATAACATCAACTCCTAATCTAGCTGGCGCTAAAACCGGTTTCTTCTCCTTAGAAGAATCCCTCCAAGACGAGAATCCAACCCTAGTCTCATCTAACTCCTGACGAAGCGATTGGTTCTCTAAACGTAAATTTTCCATCTCCACTGTCAACTTCTGGACTAACTGTGTCAACTGTGAAGCATCCATGAGGGTGAGTTTGCAGACTTGAAAGGAAACGATTTTAAAATAGGAAAGTAAGGCTTCGTCTACTGTTGAGGAGTCCTGCGAGACTCTTCTGACGTTTCCTCTCGAGCTGCAAACTCCCAACTCCCTCAAGGATCAACCAACACAATCAGGACTTGGACACTGACTGAATTGACTTCTCCCCCAGGGAAAGGGGAAGTGACAGAGAGACGCACAACAAATTATACAAGATTAAATCTTCGGTTGTGTCTCTCTTGGGAAGTGCTCCGGGCCGAGGACCTTCAGTTAGGTAAATTCTGCGCTGTCTTCAAGCAATACTGTGATGCAATGTGAACAATATGAACAACAATTACCTTGTTGCCTACTTCTTAACTAACCATAACTATTTATTAAACATAGTGCTTACTGACCATAAATCCGTCTGACCCTTGTTCGCACTTTACTGAAGTTTTAACTCAGGTTCTAAATCTCGACACCTTTTGAGTAAACACAACATGTCAAAATAGCTTGGCACTTTAACTGAGTGAACAAACCAATATAATTAGTGTGGTTAGTTTAAACAGAACTCAAAAAACTCATGCAAGATCATACCTGAGTCTTTAAAATAATTCTTCTGTAAAGAGACTCTGCAGATGGGAGACAGGGAAAATACAGGGAAATACAACCTGTCTAAATTCACACTATCACCTAAGATTATATTTCCAATCTAAACTTGTAAATATGTTAACTTTTTCTTACAACACTCAGAAAATAAGTCAACATTACACAGCATTGTCCATATAGGTTCTGATTGCCTATTTAACACTATTGTATTTACAAAGGCTTATTTATTTCACCCAGTTCGCTTTTAAGCGCTTAACTCTTCTCTGAGATTGGCTCTCTTTTAAAGTAGTCATTAAAGTCCTTGCTAGAGGGTCTCTTCATGTAGCTAGCGCTAACTCTTTGAACGAAGTTCCAGTTCTCTAGCCAGAGTAAATTTGCCTTTGTCAAGGCTTGTTTAAGAATCAGCTCTCCTCGTTAAGCCTGTTAAAGCGTCTTGAGGAATTCAATGAAAATAACCTTTGCCACTTCCTATGTCAATTTCAATTGTTCGTGGCTCATTTAAAGAAAGAAGAAACCTCTTACTGTCCTTTTCCTCATTTATCAGCAACGTTGGACAGGAGGCTCGAACTGACAGCCGGAGGAGGAGAGCGGGGAAAACAAACCTCCCGTCTGCCACAGGGAAATGCCGGTAACCTGTCACGTCGTCTTCTGGCATAAATCTATGACGCTGACAGCCAGGGCTTCCGGAGTCACAGGAACAGATTGTCAAAGGAAAATGAATAGCGGGGCTTTGGCTAAACAAGCGGGTTAACTGGAAATCTAGAACTAGGGAAATCCTACACAGGGGCAGAAGCTCTCGCTAAGTACAACGAGAGACGAAGCGTTTGGCAGTTGGCTGAGGCTTGTATTTATAGCCTCAGCCACGAGACCAGCGCGAGGCTCTCTCTTCATCTCTCCTAGCGCGAGGACAGACACGAGCCTGTCTCACAAGAGCGCACAATCTAAGATGTGACACTAAATTGAGTTAAATAACAAACAAGCATTGCTAAATGCAATTGCTACAGATTAAACTTCTAAAGGTTTTTTAAAATGAAACTGTACATGAAATAATACACAAAATGAAATCAATAAACTACATTTATCCTTTTGATTCATTAAATAAACACTGCGTCAATTCTGAATCAGAACCTATTTAAGACGACCAGTAACACCCCTAACAGTACCCACTGTACATAGAGCATTTGTAAGAGGGATGAAATGCTAGTCGTAAAGAACCCAGATTTGTTAAACCAAAAAATAGGAGGGCTTGCCTGCTAATTTCAAGTTAAAAATTAATGTTCTCACCTCTGCAGTAATTTGGGATTACATCGCAAGATTCCAAAATTCTTTACATTGAGACTAATTGAAGACGTTACCCTAGGGTACCAACTGCATCAAGAAAAAAACTGATTGAAGGAATATTCAATTGATCAAAGCCATATACAAATCACCCTAGTTCCTACTCCAACATTTCAATCTAAACTGTCAAACTTGATTATTTCCAGATGCACAAGCACCCCCTGGCCAGTGTCAGGCCACACAAATAAAAGTGAAGAAGGACCACTCACTCCAAGCAGCAATCCTATTCATTCTGATTTACCAAAGGATCTCTACTGGCAAGGATGGGATCACTCCCTAACATTGTTTTAGTCCTACAGAAAACTTATTATTTGTGCAATTACAAATTCTTTGTGTAGTGCTAGTAGTACATTCCACATGTTCCTATGTCTGCTACCAGGGGTAACAGACACCTTAAAAACAGTTATACAAAATACCTAAATCCTGTAGAATCCCATGTCTGGGCCGTCTGCGAGAGAGCAGAAAAGGATTAGTCTTAATATGCGAGACCAATCTGCCAGATAGGACTTCAAGTAGGGCAGGGCCCCAACTCTAATGCCATGCCTAAAATCCAGACTTTCCTTTAGGATTTGAGGGGCTACGATTTGAAATGTGCCAGATGAGTTCCATAATGAAGTACAAGTCGCTGACCTTGTGATCTTTCTTGTAGCAGTTTTTCATGCATATAAACTAGAGCTGTTATTTTAGTTTCATTTTCCCAAATATGATGCTGCTTGAGTTCAGGTGCTAAATGTTGTGTTTTAGGACTATTTAGTAAGTTAGGGCCGTCTTTTAAACCACCCACTCTTTTTCTCTAGAGGACATATACCTGATCGGGTGCACTTGCGGGAGCATCTAGCCAGTGCCTCTTGACGTCTGTGCTTAATTTCTCTTCCGGTCACGGTAACCGGAAGGTCGTTGCCGGCTGTTGCTCCTGGATATCATTGGTTCCTTGCCTGGCAGTGGATGTGTGCCTTCGTGCATTGGACTTTCTCTTTGGGACCCATGTTGAGACATCCTGGTATATCCTCCCTTCCTTTCCTGTTTTTTGTGGTTTTTGTTTTCTTATCAGGCTTGGTTAAGTATTAAGGAAGTACGGGTGAAGTAACGCGGCTGCATTCCCATCTTCCTTTCACTATTTCCTGTATTTTTGTAACCGATCTCCATCGTTACGTGAAAATCAGGCAATTTCACAAAGAAGTTTCCAAGCCAGCAGTTCTCAGGTTCTCCTTTCCTAGGTCATTGTTCTTCTGGGATTTTTTTGGCCCACATTGTCTTTTTCCCCTTGCGTTTTTGGTGTTGAAAATGTGCCTTTTTTGGGGATCAGGGATCTTGGACATCCTTTTTTATGTTTAATGCCTTTCCTCATGGAGAAATCCTTCACCGCTTCCTGATTGGACAAAGGAGTAGGAAGAGTTCTCTTTCGAGTATATCATCTCTCACAAGGCAACACGACAATTAGGAAGGGGTAAGAGAACATTATATCTGCATCCATATGCACCTTATCATGTTTGTTTGCTTTTAGGATGTCGTATTTTATTACATTGTTTCTTGTTGGTTTCTTTCTTCTCACGGTCTCCTGTCCCTTCCTTCGATTCCATTGTGGATTGTGCATAGAGACAGAGGTAGTCACCGGCCAGATATTGTTTTTCTTTTCCCTGTTTCCCCCACCTTCTCCCGGCACCTTGGTAAGCTGTCACCCTTATACTCATGCATGAGTGGCAGGAACTGCAGCATGGGTAGCGGATTTGGAACTCTTCGCTCCCACAGTGTTGGGCTACTATCAGAGTGGGGTCAGAACACTCAACACATTTAGAAGCAATCTTGTGAGGAAAACTGCAGCATCACAGAGCCATCAGATATTTTGCAGCTCTTGCTTATAAATCCCTATTGGAGAAACATGAGGAAGAAGCTGATTTTGCAGAGACAGCAAGAAAAAACATATAATGAAGACGAAAGGCTCAGCTACTCAACAGAAACATACATTTTGTTTGGCAGGCTGCCCAAGAGCTATACTAAGGCAACAATGGCAGATATATCAATAAAGGGCCCCATTGGAGGAAAGAGGAATACCGTAACAAACAAAAGTAACAATGTACCTAAATATTAAAATAGGAGATAAAGACACATCTTCAGCCAGATCTGCAACAAGTTGTTATCCTATAGACCTGACACATAATTTCAGAAGACATTTTCCTTTGTGTAAAATAATAGGGTGTTAATTTGGGGAAAAAGAATCTCCAAATTAGGATTCTGTTGCCTTCTTGGATAAAGGTGCTGGTGCACCTTTGGCTCACCCTTGTTAGCTTATAGTTCAAGTGTAAGGCCTACTTCAGCACTCATTCTTATTATTGTTGTAAAAGTATCGCTGAACACAAATATTGTGCCAAAACTATTGTGATGCCTAGAATAACGTGGGGAATATTGCAAGAAAGAATATTGATTTTAAAGTGTTAAATAGCTTTTTATGATATAGTGTGTTAGACATGCCAGACTAAGGGTAGTCATCCCCCCAACCTTTTTGTCTACCTCCTCCATTTTTACTGAACTCATTTCTACTGGCCTTAGAACTCTGTGTACTTTACTACTGCTAGCCAGCACTGAAGTGCTTGTGCTCTATCCTCTAAAAAGGCCAGTGGGAAACCAGGGAAAAAGCTCAAGGCTCCCCTTTCCCCATTATGTGTCTATGGCACTCCCTTTGAGAATGTAGGCATCAACATTGTTGGACCCTCGGACACCAAGACAGCTATATGCAATGGTTCATCCTGGTCTTGGTGGAACACACCACTCACTACCCAGAGGGGGCATCCCTCTGAGGCTGGTGACTGCATCTGCAGTGTCCAGGGCCCTGATGGGGATTTCTACCCCTGTGATGGTTCCCCAAAGAGGTAATGCCTGACAGAGGCACTAACTTCAGCATAAATGAAGTCCATGTGGGATGAATGTGAAGTAACATAAATTCTCTGCATCCTATCATCCCCAAACCAATGGTCTTGTGGAGAGAATCAATAAGACCTTGAAGGACATGATAATGGGCCTACCTGAGCCCATGAGGTGCAAGTGGGATTAACTCCTGCCTGTTTTCCTACAGGAGGATGCCACCGAAGGAGATTGGGTTTTGCCCCTTAAAACTCCCCCAAGGCTATTAGGAGACCTCTTAGCCTTGTCAGTGAGGCATGGTACCAAGCTTCTAGGACACTCCCTCAGAATGTGGTCAGATACATGCTGGCTCTCTGCAACGAGGTCCAACACTTCTGGAAGAAAGCAAAAAGCAATTTTGTGACCAGTCAAAAAGTTATAAAACTCTGGTATGACCAGAAGGCTACTTCGGTAGAGTGTCACCCGGCTAGAAGGTGTAGGTTATGGGGCTGTATATCCCAACCTCTCTAGGATGTTTGGACTGGCCTAAATGAGGTAAAGGAGTGGAAGGGGGAGTCCACCTACTTAGTGAAGTTCAAGACCCCTAGGACGTTCTTAGTAGTGCACTACATGAACCGCATCATCAAACCACACTTTGAGAGACCGAAAAGTAACATGTTCCTGGTGACAGATTAGGGACTGGAAGAGAACAGTGAGCCTCTCCCTAACCTCCTGTCTGCCCAGGAACATAATGGGTCAGTGAAGGGTGTCAATCTCTCCCTTACTCTGACCCCAGAACAGCAGAGTGATTGTAGTCAGTTTGCTCCCTGCTCTTCTCACCCCTGCTTGCACACAAGTGTGCTTCCATGGCATAGACACTGGAGACATTCCACCTGTTAAAAATTAGATTTACAGGATGCTAGACAAGGTGAGGGCCAGTGTCAAGGAGGAGATCTGGTGTCAGGGGTGATTTCATTGTTGTTGTTTCCCAAGATTGCAACACTTTGTGCCACTCCATAATCTAGGTTCTGCCTGTTCTATAGGGGTCTCAATTCCATCACAAGTATTGATGCTTTCCCCATCCCCTGAGCTGATGAGCTTATAGACAGGGTGGACTCTACAAATGTTATCAATACTTTTGATTTATTTTCAGGGAGCTGGCAGATCACTATAAACTGAGGGGGCAAAAGAAAGGTCTTCATTCTTAACCCAGAGGGCCACGTACAGTTTAGTGTGATGCCCTTTGGTTTGAACCCCTGCCACATTTCAGAGGCTGCGAAAAAAGGTCCTTACTGGGAAGATGGCATTCTGTGCCAACTACCTGGAAGACAGAGTTGTCAGAAGTTCTAGGTGGGTGGAACACCTGTGCAACATCCATGCAGTGCGTCAGGTTCTGCAACTCACAAGCCTGATTATAGAGACCAGTATGTGCCATATAGGGCAGGGTTCCATGGTTTATCTAGGCTACATGGTGGGTGATGGCAAGGTTAGCCCCTCCAGGCCAAGAATGAGACTATCCTGGCCTGGCAACGCCCTAAAACATGGACTGAGGTGAGGGCCTTTCTAGGCCTCCCATGATACTATAGGAGGTTTGTTAGGCATACAGCATCAATATTGCACAATTATCTGAACAAACTTCAAATAATCAGCCCAGAAAGGTGGTCTGGACAGAGGCCTGCCAGAAAGCATTTGATGCCCTCAGGGAGGCCATGTGTACCGCACCAGTACTCAAGGCTCCTAGTTACTCCACGAAGTTTATAACACAGACAGACGATTCAGAGTATGGCATAGAGGCATTCTTAGCACAGTTAAATGAGTAGGCCTAGACCAACTGGTAGCCTTTATTAGCAGAAGGTTACTTCCAGAGGAACAGAGCTTAAGTGTGACTGAAAGGGCAGCCTTTGCTGTGGCCTGGGTACTGAAGAAGCTAAAATCATAACTGTTTGGGACTCACATCAAGTTTCAGACAGATCACAGACCCCCAGATGGCTCAAATGTCCATGGACTCGATAATTCTCGCTTCGGTGCCTGACCTAATCATGGGTTCACACTCTGCAACTCTGGGCATTAAGCTTGCTTAATCTCCACAACGGTCCCCCCACGGCGGGATGCCTGGCTTTCACCTTGGGGATGCCCTGTAGGGGCTATCTCACAGGGAAAAGCCAGGACGGGTTCCCAAGGCAAGCGCGGAGCTACCCCTTCGGGGTCGATTCTGGCGCTATATAAGAAACATAATAATAATAATAATAATGCAAATGAGGAGTGAAAATCTCAACCTGTCGATGTTGTCCATCTCCCTCCATGGAATGGATTATTCATTGGAACGCTCCTGCGTCACACCCCACCAATGCTGATGGTCTATCCAGGTTCTTCCACCTTAGTGAGAAGAACTCCCAGGTGGTTGGGAAATTCTCCTCATTTTCATATGTGTGGGACACATTTAAAAAGGTCTGCCTTAAGGTGGTCTCCCATCCAACATTTGCCCTTCCTCTTCCATTTTTACTGACCTCGTTTGAAGGCCTTAGGACTCAGTGAACTCTACCACTGCTAACCAGTGGTAAAGTGCTTGCGCTTTCTCCTCTAAACATGGTAATATTTAACGTACTCATAAGTTCCTAGTAAAGTGATGCTACATGTGCCCTTGTAGTGTCAATTACATGCTACGTTTGTAACTGCAGTACTGATTGTGCCACCCTCTTAGGTGCCCCTTAAACATGTCTCAGGCTTGCCATTGAAGAGCCTGAGTTTTCAGGTTAACCTGGCAAAAAAAAAACATGGGCAGAGTGAGATGTATTTAAAAGGCAGGACATGTACTTTTAAGTTCTGAATGTCCTGGTAGTGAAAAACCCTCCAATTAGTTTTTCACTACTGCAAGCCTATCTCTCCCTTAGGATAACATTGGAATGGCTTTACTATATGTAGTATAAATGTAATTTTCAATGGTAAGGAATAGCAAGTTCGTATTAGATGTCTGTAAAATCACAATTTGAAATCATAACTTATGGTGAAGTTGGATTTTAATTCTGAAAATGGCACTTTTAGAAAGTTGCCATTTTCCTTACTGATTCTATCTATTTAGTGCCTATAGCATGTCTCTGGTCACATGTCTGGGTGTAGCTGACAGTTGAGATTTGTGTTTTCTTCCTGGACAGCCACACACAATAGGGAGATTAGGTCTGCCTGGATAGGCCCTCACTGGCAAGAAGGAGCTGGCACAGCCTCGCTTACACCTGAATACACTATATCCAGCCTCCACACAAAGGGCTGCATACCCCCTATAGTCAGTTTAGAGCAGGACAGGGAAGGCAGGATGCCTGGAGACTTTAAAGGGAAGCCTCTAGAACCTTCCCCCCTTCAAAGATACAACTGGGAAAATAATACTGGAATTCAGACACCACCACTTCAGTACACTTCTGGACCTGTGGATACTCTTCTAGGAAAATGGACTTATGTGCTGCCGAAGGACTGCCACTCTCCTGGACTGCGCTCTACTCGTCTTCTGTTTTGTTGTTCTAACCTGCAGCATGTTACCCTCTTGCCAGGGTGAGAAGGACTGGACCTGCACCTCTTGAACTCAGAGTGACTCCAAGCACTGGTTCCCTGGCTCAGGGCATAACTGGCTTTCAACAACATTGCATCTACACCTGGAATTTGCCAACTGTGAGTCCACCCTGCCTAGTGGTGCCACTCCAGTCCTGGTCCTTCAGGAGTAGTTTTTACGTTGCCCTCTCTCATCTGCAGCAGTTTCGACGATGACAGCGTACTCCGCATTTCAACCTTACAGCTATTCGGAACCAACGCATCAGCCCCAGCTCCAAGCTACACTATGCCATCCCTGGTTCGCAGGATCCTCGACATCAACACAACAGGACTTTGCAACGCAGCGTCGCAACATCTCGGAACCGATGCACCACTTCGACTGTGAAATGCACCACACAACACTACGCAAACCAGAATTGAAAGTGCTCAGCTCAGCGTGCATAATGGGGTCCCTGTAGCGGACCTGTGCTCCATCGTGGTTGTCCTTCATTTGTGACTTTGACCCAAACTGGTTCAACCATATATCCACAGTTGGCGCTTTGTGCCTCTTCGTGCTATTTTCTCTAAAAACTTTTAAATTCAAGATCTCTGGATCTACTAATTGGACTTTTGCCATTTTGTCCATGTTTTATTCATGAAAAATTACTATATTTTTTAACATGTTGTGGGCTCCTTTTGTGGTGTGTTTTCCACTGTGCTACTGTTTGAAGTTTTGCACACATACTTTACACATTGCCTCTGATTTAAGCCTGACTGCTCTGTGCCAAGCTACCGGAGCACTGGTTAATCCATTTTAATGTTCCTTGGTAAAATTGTAAAGCATTTTATTGTATTTGAATTTATTTGTGGGTTGTTGGCTTTGTAGCAGAGTAGGGTAGGAAGATTTCTTAATATATATTTCTTAAAAGTTTTTTATAGTTTAGATTAGAAACTTAAATTTGTTGATTTGAATATAAACAATGTAAATTATTTCATTGAGAAAAATACGTTTTTTTTAACTGTACTTACTGGTTTGATCTCTTAATTGGTTAAATATATAACTGATTATGTAAATTATGCAAATGTTTCTAATTCATTTTATCTTTATTAAATTAATCATACTTAATAGTCATGTATAATGATAAGTTTGTATTCTTTAAATGAATGCAAACTATTAATTTATTTCTATTACTTTTTTTATTTGTTGTTATTGCTGTTGTTTTTGTTAGGGTGGTGGGTCTTTTAAATATGTGCAAAATTTCATTTCCAATAGGAAACAAAAGGATAGGCATCCCAGAGTATATCTTAATTGCTGTGATTTATCATCCAAACAAACAGTGGTCTGATGCATTTTGCCTCAGAGGCAAGCCTTTATCGAGACTAATGTGACCCATCACCCAATTAAATGAATAACAAACATCCATATTAGACATTAAATATTTTGAGGCAGAATGCAACATACTTGAAATCAATGTACTATTCACGTAAATGAAGTATCCCACATTGCAAATTTTCAAGGTGACTTTTAGAAGCAAAATTGTGGTCAGCTGAGGCGACTGCAGCAGCTTGCCACACTATCATCTATGACCCTCAACAATAGCTATATGGAGCAGAGGTAAAACAGATGATGCTGATAACATTAAAGACAATTCTGAGCATCCTACAAAGAGCTCTGGTAGAGTGGCAGCATAACTACTTGTCAGTGGGCTAGACAACTGTGGGACAAAGGGAATTATCAACCGCATGTTATAAGCTGAGCACTGCCCTGGATGACTCTACACCCATGGCATCCACTCACCCATTACCATGAAACCGAAGTCTGCTGAAGCCAAGACATAGATGAAGGCTGGCGGGCCAGGGACGAAAGGCATTGGAGTTGCCTTGATGGGCAGCATGGTGAAGACTGAAACGGGAGTACCACAGTGACTTGGACGGCGATATCCGGCAGTGATCCGGAATGAGTCCGCCCTAGAGGCGAAGGGGAAAGGTGGAGCTATGCTCCGGCAACAGCTGCCCGGCCACACTGTCAAGGACATACTGAAGGGGTCCGGAAAGAAGAATCCAGCACACTAAACCAGCCAGAGGCTCCAAAGCTAGTGCGCTGGTAATGAACACTGAAATCAATGAGGGAGCAGCGATGGGGGGAGGAAGCGGCTACAACGGACAATGGGGATGCGGAGACCACAGATGCAGGTATTAGATAGCAGTGGCCGCACAAAGGGAACGGGGCAGAAAATATGGTAGTGACAAAACGTGCTACCGAGGCAGAGATAGAGGGGGATACAGCCAGTTATAATAAAAGCAATGCAACAGACAACCGGTACAACCGGTACAATTACAAGTATCAGCAGCAGTAGAAACTGCTATATTAAACCAGATGGAATGTAAACGGCCACTGATAGCCACGGAAGGGAAGTCTCCCCCAAAAAAATGCACAGCAGGATGCACTATTTTTACAACACCCTACTACTCGGTCTCAACACTGGATATTATACTACAAGCAATCATGTCCAATAGGGAAGAGACAAGGCTAGACAACAAACATTCACAGCTGGCTCTCCGCAAAATGCAGGGGATAGTTCGTAAAGTGGCAAAAGTTTGTAACAACATTAGTGACCGGGTACCTGAGCTGCAGACAAGAACCAGAGCCCTGGAGGATGACATTTCAGTGATTCAGGCACAACCAGTGGCCCAAGAGTCTAGATTGACAGACATCAAATGGAAGCTAGAGGAACAAGAAAATCGCCAACGGCGTAACAACTTACAATTTTTAGGCATTCCAGAGGGACAAAAAGGCACAGATGTGTGCCCGTATTGATCAATCTACTGGAGAAGGCATTTCCTGACCTGCCAAGGTGGAACTGGCAGCAGGAATTCCAGTGCGCCTACCGAATTCCCTTCAACATGAAAGCTCCAGCCGGACCAGATACGAAACCAAGAGCTATCCTAGTTTATTTCAGGAACTTTGTATTAAGACAGAACATTTGGGAAAAGGCTAAACCAGAAACCAAATGGAAAGTTGAGGATGTTGCCTTCTTGCAAGGTCAGACTTTTGCCACATAACATGTGAAAGGCGATAGAGACTGCGGCAAATGATTGCTCTGTTTCAAGCCAAGGTTGCCCAGGCATATTTGAATAATCCTGCTAAGGTAAAGATAGTAGTGGAGAGAAGTACTCATTACTATAACTTAGAGATTAAAGCACATGAAGCTCTGGAGGAGCTAATGAGATAAGAGGGCATAAGAGGCCAAGGTTTATCTTGATGTTCGGTAAAAGACTGCTAACATGTGACTATAATGTTATGGGAAAAGGTTAGCAATATCTTATCAAAGGGTGGCCAACAGGTTTGTTGGGAACTCGTTGATAAACAAAAAGGGAAGCAAGGAGCGATTCCGTCATGAGCGCCGGTTGGGCTGTACTTATGATGGAACCGTTCCGTCATGGCCGCCCGCTCAAATGAACGCTCAGCACAGCGAGAAAATTTGTGCCTTGCTGAAGGTGTTAGAGGAATTGCTATATATATTAATCAAGGTATTGGTATGGCTATGCGGACACTAGCGGATAAGTGAGGGCAATGGGAAATCAGAGGATTACCTTTGGGTGTGACAGTGGTGAATAACAATGGGTCCAAACAAGACGACCCTTACATCTGGGAAGAAGTTGAAGTCGAAATTGCCTACTGGCCAGAGCCATTGATAGTGTGTGGTTATTTCAACATACACCTAGAGGTGAAAAAAACCCAAACTCAGACCCAGAAATATGAAGGGAGGAACCCAAAGTATTTAGGAAAATCAATGCCATTAAAGCAAGTCATAGACTGGTTGATGTATGGGTAGAAAGAACTTCAAACCCTGGATATATTTACTACTCTCACCCCCATTGGAAATTTGTACGCTTGGACTACTTTTAAGCCTTAAGTAATGTGGTGGATAAGCTGGAAATTAAAAAATTACCCCAACTCTTTTTGGACCATAACCCTTTGATTCTGGAGATAACAGGATTGTGTGGTACTCACAAACAGAGCACTTGGTCGTTTAACCAAAAGCTACTTGCTGATGAGGAATTTTGTGCCCATATAAAGCAATGGGCTTCGGAATTGTTTAATAGCAATAGGTATAGTGCTACTCGGGGATAGTATGGGACACTTTTAAAGCTGCTCTAAGGGGAGAAGTTATTGGTTTTGTAGGCCGATTTCGGAAACAATTAAAGGCAGAGGTTGATCAATTAATAGGGAGATTGGGGGAACTAGAGGCAGAGAATGTCAAATTAATAGTCTCAGTAGCTCAGGAAGACTTTGTAAGGGAGCATATGACAAAACTAGCTCTTGTAAAGGCAGAAGTTAATCGCTTTTTCTAGGTAACGGTGGCCCAAATGTTCCAAGCCTATCGGGGGGAAATTTCTGAATGTGGCGAGGCAACAGGGAGATTATTAGCAATGAGAAGGAGTCAAAAAAGCGCTAGGAATAACATCTTAAAAATTAATAATAGCAGGGATCAATTAGTGACTGTCCCGAAAAAGTTAGGGGGGTGTTTGAGGAGTTCTACAGAAGTTTGTATCAAGCTGACACTTCTAAAACAAGTCAAATAGACCCTGACGCCAGAAGCCCCATACTACCTAGAGTAAACAAAGCTACAGCTCAGGAACTAGACCATGAAATTACCATGGAAGAGGTTCAGGAGGCGTTAGGGTCCCTCTCTGCCGCGAAGGCAGCAGGCCCGGATAAAATACCAGTAGAAGTGTGCAAAATACTCTTGTATGAGATTCTCCCAATCATGCATGACCTGTTCTTAGGTGTACAACACAGCGGGATCCTGCCCGCATCATGGCAGGGCACAAATGTGGTATTACTTCCACAACAGGGTAAAGCAGTAGAACTACCAACATCATGTCGCCCGATGTCGCTTATGAATTCAGACACTAAGCTATTCTCAAAGATAATAGCCAAGCGACTACAAAAGATCATGGTGCCATTGATATCACCTTGGCAACATGGCTTTGTCCCCGGCAGGGGGACCACAGACCTCACCAAGCGGTTCATCGCATACTCGATATAGTAGAAGTAGAATCTAGAGAGCTGGCTGTGGTCCTCCGGGACGCGGAGAAAGCCTTTGAGCACTATTGTTGCAATATCTATGTGGTACTCTGGTAGAGAGAGGGCTTGGTCCAATGTTTGTGAGAGCTATCCAAGCCATGTTTTAGAACCCTCATGCGCAGTTACAAATATTGGGTAACACTTTAGGGAGGATTGAGATTGCTAGAGGGACGCTGCAAGGCTCTACCATATTATTTGCTATCTATCTTGACCCATTTATCAACCAGATTCTTAATATTCAAGCAATCAAACCCGTAATCACTAAAGGCTATGAAATAAGATCCTTGCGTACGCGGATGACATTGCAATAGTTAAACCAGAGCTTACAAACGTCAATTTGGGAAATAGAAAGTATGGCAGAGGTGTTTAGGAGGAAATCTGGATACCTTTTAAATAAAGACAAAACTCAAATGATATGCTCTTCCAAGTGCCAGCTACAAGATCCACATGAAAGTGAGGTGGCTACTTATTTAGGAGTTAATATAACATCTTGTGTGGATGGCCTTTGGACGGTTAACATTGATCTGATTATGGGGAAAATAAATTGGGAACTTAAACGGCTTGATAAACTGCCTCTCACAATAATAGGCAGAATTAATGTAATATAAATGAAAATATTCTCGAAGATACTATATCTACTCCGAGCAATACCACTGGAACTAGCCGAAAGTAAAATAAATACAATTGTATTTGGGGTTATCAGAAGAGACGCCGTGCACTGAAATATCTGACACTGCCAAGAGAACGTGGTGGTTGGGGAGCCCCTAATATTTTACTGTATTACCACTGCCCCCCACAAGATGGGTATTTTACACCTTCCAGGCCAAAGTAGAGATGAGTTTACCCACAATCTATCAGTTGGCTATCGGGAAGGATGCAGAAGGGCTCTTTGTAAGGCAACTGGAACCAAGCTACCATAAAAAAAACACGCTTTAAGTGCGTCAAAGAGTCATGGAAGGTATGGAAAAAGATAAATAAGCTCTTCAACATCTCCAGATATAACAAATTGACCTTGCTCTGGCATTTAGATTTGCTATTGCAAGCATTATACGATGGCATGGCTAGACATTGGGAACAGGCGGGTAGAGAGTGGGTGGCAGATCTTTACCATAATAATGAATATTCGACATATTCAGAACTCGCTCAGAGGTTAGGTGTCAATAACAACTCGCACTTTGAGTAGTTGCAGGTACAGAGTTGTATAAGAAGCCTTCCCAAGGGCTCTATCATTGTGGAGGAAACTCCAATACAGGGAATTATGAAATGCCAGGATAGTAGGATTTGAGATAATTATCAGGAACTATCGAAGACTCTTCCAGATGATATGGATAAAACTGAATCAAAATGGGTGGAAACAAATGGGCGATGGGGAGGTTGATTTGGACATGGCACTTGAACTAGGGATAAAGATCTTTTTGTCAGCCACCCTAAAAGCTCAACACTACAAAACCCTGTATACATTGTATTACACACCAGCTAAGCTTTTTGGCTGGGGGAAGAGGGAGACGGATAAATTCCCAAGATGCCAAAGTGGACCAGCGGACATTATACATATGTTCTATTCCTGTATGAAGTTGGCATCTTTAAAAAGTGATATAGAGGACCTCTGGCTACAGACAATGAATTTAGAAATAAAGATTACCTCAGTTATGATGCTACTAGGCTACGACAGTAGGGCCGATCTTGATGCATCACAGAGGGACTTTGTATGTATAACACTAGCAGTAGAGCGGCTGCTGATTGCTATGGCCTGGAAAGATAGAGAGCCCCCTACATACCATCAATGGCTGAACCGGTTACTGAATATTAGCCGGCAGGATATCTTCTTACATAAATGTAAAAGACAAAAAAGCAAGGATGGAAGGAATTAAGTTATGGGAGCCCCTAATGTTAAGGATGAATAACATAGGAGAATTGGAAAGAATCGATAAATATATAAATAAGAAATGTTTAAGGCAAAGTATCCTATTGTGATGATTGCTGTAAATATAAATACAATGTAACAGTATTAACTCATGTGACTATGTACATACCTGATTTAAAAAAAAAAGGAAAATATTAAGGTGGCACAAACTGATTATTACTGCTATAACTAATAATTTATATATACACGTGACTGTTTGCATTTTATAAATAAAAAAAACAAAAAGAGTGGGAATGAGGTGAAATATTTTAGATCTAGTACACAACACCCCTTCCTCACTAAATTTACACTGAATGAGTATGCTGTTCCCTTAGTGAACCAACACAACAATGGTGTTGGTACTGCAGGACTGATTTAAGGGGCATCCTTTTTAGGATGCATAAGGCCTCACTCACTGAAGTGGCACGCTTCATCTTTGGGCCATGTTTCTTGCCGGGTGGGCGCTGCAATGCCCAGTGGGCCTCTTTAAAGGGTCTCTTTGCCCGAGATCTTTTTCTTAATCTGCTATAAAATTGAAACGGTTGAGTGGTGACCTATGCCTTACTCAGAAGGGAGAAAGCTAGAGTGGGATGTCAAGTTAAAAGTGGCAATGGGTTCATAAGTGGCAGACTCTATTGTTCAGAAAACAATTCTATGCCAATGTTAAAAACAGTGATGAGAACCTTACAGGGAAAAAAGGTGTGCTTAGGTCCTTGTAAATAGGGCCAACATGTTTCATGTCTTAAATACTCCTGAGAGTCAATGGGAATTCATCAGGATCGAGTTCTATAACCTAATCTACCTTGGAAATATGTGTATGTGTGTGCGTGTCAGAAACGTATTCCTATGTGGTTTCATGAGTATAGTGACTAAGTGCAAATGTAAAAAAGAAAATAGGAAAGGTATCTTACACTGGAGGTTAGGAATCTGTTCGTGCTGTAGGAATACATTTAGATAAACAAAACCTAAAAATTGATGTGAACAAACATGTATCAATGCCCACTCACAAAATGTCCAAAAGAGTATTGAGATCGTGCAGAACTCTGGCCCAACATGCGCAAAACAAACACTTGTCCTTTATTTGCACACCGCAAACTCTGGTGTTTTCCGCTGTAGCATCAAGGAATAATAAAGAAAAAACAAAGAACCGCTCACCCATTATTTCGAAATTGATGGGCCCATTAGATGCCATTGAGCACAGAAAGGAATAATTGGAACAATGGCCATGAGTTTGAAATACACATTAGAGTAAAAAATGGATGCCCGCATACAAAGCAACACTTGGCCATTTACTTGCAATGTATAGAAGCGCGCTTAGTCGCAGTCCAAAAAGTGGCAACATACCTGTCAATTGCCAGTATCTAATAGGGGCGCAGGGTCGTCGTTTGCGTCTCAGTTACATATTTGTCTCGTGACTATGACACGTGACAAACCTCACATGACCAGACCAGCTGGTTCAGAAGAGCTAATCAAGCGATAGAGTGTGCCGTTCGGTGCTATCTTTGGAGTATTTAACATTACAAAATCAATACCTATTATATTAAAAAGGTCAAATCGAGAGCTCTGGAAGAATAAGTCTCAACGTGCATGTTTTGGACATTTGAAACTGACTGGGTAATGACCATTTGCTCTCAGAGAGTAGGTATTATCTTGAAACCTCAGTGGTTTTTGTCATAAGAGTGGGTTAATATTATAGGCCATGTGTGAGGACAAAACAAAACATAGGGCAATGGACCTATTCAGATGGATTTCGTGTATACAACTTTACTGCTCTGAATAGCCTTTGCTTAGGATGAATGAACCTATTTTGAGGCACTGTGAAAAAAATGGCACACTTCTAAGGCGTCAAATGGTGTTTATAGGATCAAAAAGTTATTAAAGTAATCCAAGGTATTTAATCATTCAGACCGTGAGTGTCTGTATGTAGTCTGAATCCGCAATGTTGTTCTCAGAGCACGAGTCTGTGTTGAATCAAAGGCACATCTAGTAGTTTTTCCAGGAGAATCCACTTCATATTATTTGGAGTATGTTCATTAATCCTTGTTTTTACTGTTCTAGTCGTCATGCTTACATAGAATAGTTTGCAGGGATATTAAATGAAACATAAGTAACTGTGGGATGTTGCGAGTCACTCACCTGAAGTCTAGGAGGTTCCGATGAGGCAAAGCTATACCACAAGTCCCCTGAGGACTAATCTCAGTAGGAGCTTACAAACACCGCACCGGTATTAGTCCCCAAGGGGAAGGGAGAATGAGAGAAGAGAGAACAAGTAGAATGCGTTATGGTACGAATATTCCTCAGGAAGTTCTCCCCCAAGTAAATTTGGGGAAGAAAGTACATTCTACAACACATTTGTCATGATATATTCAATTGTATTAGCATTTAAAGCATAGCAGATGATGACCTTATTGTGCACTATGATACAACAATCTTTGGTGGGGCTCTTCAATGATTCCCTCTCGATCACCATCTAACAGTGCCTCTCATCTCTCCATATCCCCTCTCTCACATGTATTTCATTTGTTTTATAGCTCCTCTAATGCCAATGTAGGTTGTTGGAGCACTTTATATCCAACAAACATACAGAGACAATGAATCATACGTGTGTAAATCAGTGTTTAGAAAATGTTACCTAAGACAAAGGAGGCTGCAAGATGAAGAATTCTCATCATCCATACTGGCAGGCACTTTTTAAGAGTGCTTAGTCTGGAGATGTACAAACTCAGGATTCAGAACATACCACATTGGCTAGGACTGACTTTAATAATAAGAATGTAGTTCTATTGAAACAAATCAGTTTTAGCTACTTTAGCTAAAAAATAACTTTCTACCCTGCACCATGCAGTATGCATGTGTCTCTTCAATGGCAGTAAATAGCTCACTGTACTTGATTAGGAATGTAATTTTTGAACTGCACAGTGACAAAAGAATCTCTGTGACATAAGTAGCAACCAACTGGGCAATGGACATACGATACTGTTCTTTGATATAGATAGTACACATTATTTGCTGCAGGCATATTAACCCCCCTGCCCTAACTTAGATGAGTCAAAACTGCCACAAGACAAACCTCCCTTTCCTCTGCAAAAGGTACTTTAATCACCGGAATTATCTTGACACATGTATTGTTGCCTTAAAACTGCTGGATTGTCAAGATTTTTTTAGTAATTTTAAAACTGTTGCACTGCGACAAAAACGACACCCACTAACGAAAAAACTTTCTCCCAAACTTCCAGCCTCCTGGGAAGATGTCAGATACATAGTCCAGCCTTAACTGGATGCCACTGAGTACAAGGAAATAGTTTCCGTTCACAGAAGAAAACTGTCTATCTGTGAGTAACAGGCTCTATTATTACTTGCACCACATACCTGTTTCATTATGCTATGTATATTATAGAAGTAGGCTCAGCACGCAGTTAAACATAGCAAAGGTTAACAGTGGTCACACTTCACCTCGAATTGTACATCAGTGGTTCACACACTTATGTTTCCTCTCATTAGAACTTACATGGGATTATGTAGTTAATGGTTGAACTTGAGCTCGCCTTCATTCTCCAGGGAGCTCTCACTTAGTTCAAAGTTAATTTCACTCAGTCTTGTGCTAAAAGCATTACACACATAGGTAGTACCTATAGGTAATCCAACATGCGCCCAAACAATAACAAGAGTCCTAGGAATATCCTATTTCTCTTTGCTAAGGCCCAATAAATGTCCAAAAGGCTGAAGTTGCATGCACAGTGCGCCTCTTACAATGGCATCCTTGTACGCACCAGCATGAGTACTAAATGCACACCAGTGCTGACATGGTCAGCGACGGCTACCGCCCCCCTCCCTGTATGCCCACAACAACCCAGAACACAACGAAACGAAAAATGACTTGTCTTTGGAAGATGGGGGGGTCGCAAAATCCCCCGACCGTATTTATTAAGGTACAAAATAATAAATTGTTAAACAAAATATACAATTTTTATGCAAAATTATTCAGGAACATTTAGATACATTTATATGGACAATTGTGATTGGCTAGCCTTAACAAGATTTTAATACAGCTTGTTTCCTAACCGAATCTAACATCCTCATCTGAAAATTTTGCATACTAACATTGATGGCGATATGGCAAGGTCGCTAACCGGTGTCAGGTCTTACAGGCTGCGCCCTTACGCAGGTGCGCATGTGCAGCTGGGCCCGTTAATTACCCGGTCCACCCCTGCAGCCGAGCCCGTTAATTACTCGGTCCACACTTGCAGCTGAGCCCGTTAATTACTCGGTCCACCCATGCAGCCGAGCCCGTTACTTACTCGGTCCACCCATGCAGCCGAGCCCGTTAATTACTCGGTCCACCCCGTGAACTTCATTTTACCAGTGAAGGAGGGCCCTAACTTGCGTTACCAGCTGCCCCTGAAGTTCTAGGAGGGGCCAGTGACCCCTCCTCCCCCTGGGCGGACACCTCCAAAGGATGATGCCGCCCCCTAAGACCTTAAAATAGCTGCTCACCGGTCATGACCTTACCGCATGACCAATACCCTAATAAATACGACGACCTGTGAAAAAAAGGAACTAAAGGACAGCTACACTATCTACAACACATGTATGACATACAATCATCAAGCTACTATGGGAAAAAGGGCCTAAACAACAAAACTTTTAACAAGTACATTTTACATTTCTCCAAATACTTGATACATGACATGTATACACAATTCACATCTATACAAACAGTCTAATGACATTTCTGCTTCAATTCAATACCTAAGAGAAAATAAAAGAATTAATAACAAAACAGGTATACATCATGCACAACACAGCTTTGTTCCAGGGATGGTGGGTGGGGAAAATTAGGAGGCCCCGAGCGTGGGGCACGGCCAGTGTGGGGGAGCGTCAGGTGACAAGAAGGGTCAACTGAGCGCTCCCCCTTCCTTTATTCTCAGGGACGTGAGGAGAGGGCGGGCCGCCCCCTCCCCTCACCCCTCGACGCCCGCCCCTCTGACCCGGGAGACTAGACCACGACTCTGGATCAGGGATTGGGCATCAGCCGACCGGTGGTGTGGCGCACACCTCCCCCGTTCCATCGGGCGCTGGGAGATCACGCCCCCACACCACCGGTAGGCAAGGGAAGAGGGGATAGCCGCACTGCCATTCGGGTGGGGGGGCCAAGGGCCCCCCCCTTTTCAGTTGTGTGAACTTGTCTTGGGCTTTAAGGTGTTAACCTAACTGCGCAATGGGCGCTATGAGCTAGCCGTCTTCACCTTGTGCAGCTGGTTTACTGCGGCCACCGCGTTCTGTGTTGCCGAAAATACCTTTAATTCTGTTCTTCTTTTGTTTTTCTTGCAGGTTGCTGATACAGATCTGTGCAGCGGAAGCCGAAAGCTGAGTGGGACGGGAAGCGTCCATCCATCGATTCGGAACTGGAGCCCTAGTGAGTGGTCCGATGCCCAAGAGGCTATGAGGTTGTGTCAGTGAGGCTGCAGTTTAAATACCCACATCTTCTCAAAAAGGTCGCCGGCACAGGTGGAGTGCAGCGGGCTTATTTACCTGCATGCCAATGCATATGTTAGCAGTTAGGAGGTGAAAGAGTGAGCGTTCGGTCACGTTTTAAGCATCAATTGGTTCTTACAATGTTCTTGAGAGCCTACCAGGGATTATGCCAAATGTTGAACACGGTATTGCACAGTTGTATACATTAGAAAACAATGACAAAGTATACCCAAACAAGTTTACAACATGATTGTGTACAATACATGGCCCGCCAATACCACTAGGCATTCTGATGGGCGAATGAGCATTACTTATACTGAAAATAACCCGTGCAGAAGGGCCACCAATAAACAAGCTACATGTGCACTGCATATTCATGGATGCATTCTGAGTATGCTGTAATACAAGTGTTGGCACGAACTGTGGGATGCATGTTGTGAACTACTCACCTAATTCCGATTTGTGGGAAAGACCTAATTCAGTCTATTTTGCCACTTCAGTTAAGTGGCAAAGGTTTCAGTCGCCACAAGGAACATGTCCCTCATCGATTGGAAGTCCCCATAGTGTTGTGCATGATTCAGTAGCTACCGATTTCTGCTGTCATGTATGTACAAATTGATCGCTCACACTCAAAGACCTTTAAAAAGCAAATAATGGTTTGGGTAAATTCATCTTGCCTATGTTCAAGATGTTCCATTTCTTATTAATGATCTTCTTGATGTCATTAGAATGAGGAGTGAAGGTGGTCACGCATGTTATTTGGTTGGTTGATGGTTTTGGTAACATTTCCAACACTGAATCTCTATTGTTGTTCCGTGCCCTCTTAGTGTTGTAAATTATCTTCTTTGGATAATCTTTCTTACACGGTTTAGTTGATAATACATCAGCTTGTTCATCGTAGTCATCCAAACTACTACAGTTTCTGCAAAGGCACAAAAATAGGCCATATGGTAATATTGTCTTTAAGATGTGGATGATGGCTGTCGTATCTAAGAACACTGGGGCATATTACCAATCAACAGCGATAATTATCGCTATGCATGGTTAGCGGCTAAAATTATATCGCCGCGCTCTGACGATTTTTACCGCTGAGATGCCTTGATATTATCAAGGTTTATCTCAAAAGCGGTAAAAATCCTGCGAAATGCATGAATATCGCAGGACCTCGTCTTTTCCTTCTTGAGGCAGACGCGCGCAACCGGAGCTTAAAAGAATAAATCAAGCTGCCCAAAGAAATAGCGCGGATAGATGCCCATCTATGAACAAGTTTTAACAAGTTTTAAGCGACATATACAGTCAGAGTGGAATATTGGAATAGTACATACAATGGAAAGTGCTTCACTGCAATAAACAGGAAGAAATCTACCTGGTTAATCACAGAAGGCACGAATTACTGTAACCGCCAAGAGAACTCCCCAGGGATTAAATCAAGTCTCATTGGGGAGGGTGGTAATAAACAATCCCTGAAGCCGGTGACCCCAAAGAAACGGCAGTCCTGAGGAAGGTGCTACTACATCGAGTGTCTACAGCACCGAAACGCGTCGACACATTCTTTTCTTTTGTTACGCAGAATCCAAGTAGGGTCTAGGAAGCAGTAGATACTGATTTATCAAGGGTACTACTGACTACACCATGTGTTAATAGACAAAAGACCATTGGATCTAGACATTGGAGTGGCACAGAAATCCATAGGCCACAGTGTAGTGGGGTTTTTCTTTCATTATCATCTAGTACTTTTGTCCGATATAACTGTTTTTTAATATGTTTTTTAACTTGTTTACTGTGATATATGAATTGTGATGAATGAATTTATGCTTGTTTATTGTCTATATTGAATTGTTTCCAGATCCTTGTTTTTAAATATATGAATTCAAACTTTTTCTTGCTTTGATATTTTAACCGATTTATGTATGTATTAAACCTTTGTAAAGATTTCTTATTGATTAAAAAGACTGTGAACGTTCTATTTTAGTGTGGAATTTGCTCTTTTCTCCATTTACCCCCAAATGAGTATTTAGCATTATGGGGGGGGTAATCTGGTGATGGTTGAAATATAGGAACAATTCCTCCGTGTGAGTGAATACCCAGGGATTCTTTTCAGACTGGTTGTCCTAGTACCCTGATCCCTGGTGATAGTGGGGTACTCTCTCTTCTTGATTTTGTTCCCGTGCATAAAGCCGCAACAACACCACACCTCAACATTCACAACGACCTGCCAGATCGGCGATAATAAAACAAAACACGCAATAAAGTGCGTTAGCAACAGGAAATTAACACCTGCTCTGACCTGGTGTAAATTCGGACCACAGTCTGCATCACAAAAGGGAGCACAGCCCACAGCACACCTGAAGACAAACAGATGCCATGGAGCAACTGAACATGCAGCACAGACACCCAAGAGGGCCTCAACACCCCCAACACCACCCCCAGAACTACCCCTCCCTGCCCCCCCCCACCAAAGGCATGGCACATCAGCTGCACCAAAACATGTACGAAATAATCTGCCTGAAGTCGCATAATCACAACTGGTGACATGCATGTGTTGTCACAGAAATGAGCATTGCATATTCACTTCCGAAGCAAACAATTAAACTTTATTGAAATTAAAAAAGAAATGAAATGGCGGCTTCCCTCGGGACAATCCATAGTCCACAGCCTGCAAGACAAAAAAAATGATGAGAAGGCGTGTCCTATGCACATCAAAGGACAGAGAGAGCGAAAGAGAGAGAAGAAGAGAGGGGTAGAGAGAAAGAGAGAGAGAGAGAAGAAAAGAGGAGAAGAGAGCGAGGAGAAGAGAGGGGGAGAGAGAGAGAGAAAAGAAGAGAGGGGAGAGAGAGAGAGAGAAGAAGAGAGGGGAAGAGAGAGAGAAGAAGAGAGGGGGAGAAAGAGAGAGAGAGAAGAAAAGAGGGGGCGAGAGAAGAAGAGAGGGGAGAGAGAGGGAGAGAAGAACAGAGGGGGAGAGAGAGAGTGTGCGGCACCTGCGCACACAGAACACACGGCTCACCTGCTGACACCAGTGTGTCTCTAACCACTTGCCAGTATCTATAGCAGTACACCAGGTCACACATCAGAGTCAGAGCCATCATCTAAAATAGAGTCCAGAGACATGACTGGCACAGTACACACACTTGCACAAGACAACATCACCCGTCGCCCTTGCACACCCGGGCCCCATTGCTTACCTTTCACCACCGGGGTGCAGACAGGATGTCCCACCACATGCCACTGCAAGCCACAAGTCCAGGGCCCACACACATGGGACCCTCCATACCATGCAGCCACACTGGGCAGGCCACCAGGTCTCACGTCTGGTGCTGGGTCGTGATTACACAATGGCACAGGACATACCAGGGCACCCGACAACATCGCAGCCTGCACAGCCGCTCAGCCTAATGGGTGCCACTAACTCTGTAAGCCTGGAAGGGAGGTCACGAGGCAGAAGACCGTGCAGCCCGCTGGCTCAGCAACACTGCTGTCCAGCAAGGCACACAAATCCTGAGCAGTCTGGACCACTGGGACTGGGCATCATCGCAGGCTGCACACCCGCTTAGCAGCTCAAGGTGCCAATTACTCAGGGCACTCAAAGTCACCGTCCTGTGGTGGGGTGCCTGTGCCGGCTGCAATCCAGCATATGCCACAAAACCTCTGCAACTCCAGTCAGCGCCACATGGCGGGGTAGTAGGCACGTGCCGGCCGCAATACAGCATGTGCCACAAACCCTGTCCAACCCCAGCCAGCATCCCGTGGTGGGGTGCCTGTGCTGGCCGCAATGCAGCGTGTGCCACAAACCCTGTTCAACCCCAGTCAGTGTCCAATGGCGGGGTGCCTGTGCCGGCTGCAATGCAGCGTGTGCCACAAACCCTGTTCATCCAAGTCAGTGCCACGTGGTAGTAGGCCGGTGCCGGCCTCAAGGCCTCAGGTCCGTCATCCAGTCACCACAGGCAGAAGGGTATGTGATGTTGTCAGCCCCTTATATTTGTGGGGTCACATGGCCTGTGACACCTGTGCCAAGTGGGTTTAGTGTTCGTGCAAACCTGGCCTCAGGGAGTGGCTGTCACATGCTGACAACTAGACCAGTGATCTGCACACCAGCGAATACGCCTGCGACGGGTAGCAATGCGGCTCCCCCCTTGGCACGTTAGCAGAGTGGTCTGGCCTTTTGTACACCTGAACAGTGCAGGGCGTGCAAAAATAACTTGTCGGCTTTGGGCCTGGTTCAGTCCATGTCCGGACAAGTGGCTGATGCGTGTCTCTCTGTTGTGGTGTCCACGGGACTTGTGACACACATTGCTATGTAGCACCTTCTGACTGGCATCCCACAGGACGAGCATCATTGACGCAAGGGAAATTACGTTCCCTACATTAATCCTCACAAACATACATGAATGATGAAAGACATGACACAGCAATGCGTCACTGGATGTTTATTGTACATTCAGTGCAGTTCTGCAGCTGGAGGGGTACAGGGCACTGCCGAACACACGACACAATAAGGGCCCATGGAGAGCCAGCCAGAGTCCATCCGTTGAAGACAAGTACTATGGAAAAGGAGGGTTCAGTCCGCAGTCTGGTCACCGTGTCATTGGGCATCATGTCGTTGTCCAAGGTGAGTGCATCTGAGTCGGGGGTCAGTGGAAGGTCATGAGGCCATGTGCGGGACCAACCAGGAACTGTCCAGGTGGCGGAAATAAATGCTACAGAGTCCTTCTGATCACAGGCCCATCCACGTCCTCGTCCCCGGATGTGTGCTCTTCCCCACCTGTGGGTGTTGCTGTCCTGGCTGCGGCACTATGTGCCAGTGACACTGCAGGGGGCGGAGGTAGATTGCTGGCAGCACTGTGTGTCACTGACACATCACGGGGTGGAGGTGGGTTGTCAGCCACACTGTGTGCCACTGATACATCAGGGGCCAGAGGTGGATTGTCGGCCGCTCTGTGTGCTACTGACACCTCAGGGGCTGGAATGGTTTGACCTGCCACACTGGGAGGCAGAGACACACCATGGGGAAGAGATGTGGATGGTGTTGGGGCAGCAGCATTCATCATCGCCACGCCTCGTGGCAGCAATGCTATGATGAGGATCTGTAGGGTATGGTAGATCCCAGCTACATTCAGCTGATGTGCAGCAGTGGCTGCCATCCTTTCCGCCTCCGTCCGCACCATGTCCTCGATGAGCCTACGCATGTGTGCCAGCTCACAGCTGTTATCGCTGAAGCCACTCTGTGCGGACAGGTGTTCTCCTCTCCGCGTCATAACTCCAGCGATGTCAGTCAGGGCTTGTTAGAGACCATGGAGTTTGGTTGCCATGATGCCGAATCAACTAGAAACTAGAGAACACTGCTTAATTCTGTTGAACCAAGGGGAAATGAAGAAATGCTCCGTATGACAATGTGGGCATACTTTTGCTTTCAATAATTTATACGAATTGCAATCGGGTCCTGGTCAGACAAATTTCGAATGTGCAGGGTGAGCAGGTTGTGTTCTTTAACCCAAACTCCTAGGTACTTAATGCAAGATTATTGTTTAATATTTTGGGCTTTTATATACCAAGCATCATTTTTTGTTTGTCTCATTCCTGAAGACTACGATCTTAGTTTTTGATGTATTATTACGGAGTTTATTTTTCACTTAATACTCAGCCAGAGATGTTAAGGCCCTTTGAAGACCAATTGCAGTTTGATCCATGAATATAGTGTCATCAGCATATTGTATCATTTGCCCCAACTTCCCAGGGAGTTTTAGTGGAAAGCAGTTAGCTCTGCCGAGGGAATCATTCAAGTCCACAAGGTACAGTTTCAAGAGTAAAAGCGCCAAAACTCAGCATTGCTTGAGGCCCCCGTTGTGGAAAATCTTGGCTGAGTTGGCTCATTTTCTTTTCATTCGTATTTTGAACCTAGTATTGACGTGGAGACTACTAATTGCATCCAATAGATGCAAAGGGATACCCCATGCATCCAATTTAGCCCATAGCTGGAGTATGTCTACTTTGTCCAAAGCTGAGGCGAAGTCAATGAATGCACTATAAAGCTGTTGTGTCCCGTTTTTATTTGAATTCTTGATCAGGATTGACATGCATAGTAGGCTGATCTCGGTACCACGCCCCGTTTGAAATACAGTCTGTGTGGCAGGAATTATTTTATTCTGTTGTGCCCAAGCTTAAAAATCCTTACGGAGTATTTTCGCATAGCTTTTCCCTTCCATGTTGAAAAGGGCGATGAGTCTGGAGTTTTCAGGCTTATGCCGTGTACTCTCCTTATGTATTGGGACTAGGAGGGATCCACAGAAAACCCAGGGTTACTTCAACGCATTCAAAAGGAGTAGTAAACAGAGGAATCAAGAGGGTGATCCATTTATCAATTGCCCCTTATAATTGCAGGCTGGAAGGCCGTTGAGACCTGCTGCACCAACGGAGCTGATTGATACTAGGGCTCCTGACCAATTCCGTCTGTGATTTTGGTTGCAAGACCACCTGCAGAGTTGAGCAGTCCAACAGAGTGTGATGGCACAATAGCCTTCTGTTCTGCTGAGTGATCGACGTATTACAGAGATACATATGCCCTGCAGGTAGCCATAGAGATGTTGAACAACGCCTCTTCATTTTGATTTCCACTTGCCCTAAAATTCATAAGCCAACATTTTTTGTTTCGGAATCCCTTGCCTTTATTATTGTAAAAACTGCTAGCCAATAGGAATACATGTTGCACTTTTATTTCACATAAAAGCTTTGCCTATAGTACCTGTAAACTGACTTGATATTTTCTCTGTGTTCCCTATTTGTTGCATCCTTATGCACAGACATCATACATTTGTTAAGCTCTCTTTTAGGTGACATTAGTTCATTACTGTTCATCAGGCCGAGGCGAGTTTTACAAGGAAGACCTTGGAGAGGCTACAGATTTATGAAAGTATTTAGTAATTCCTTGGTAAAGTCTAGAGTAGATGACATATTTGCAGTGTATTAAAGATAAGTTTAAAGGAATGTTGTAGTTGCCCTATATATTCTCCACAGTAAGTTTCCCTATGTAAGGTAGTCTTCACCACATGCAGAGAACATGACTTTTGAAACTTCTCGAGTTTCCTTTGATATTTTTTGCAAATTCCCATGCCACAGATGGGTACCAAATTAACTCTCATACTCTGAGAGAGAGAAAGAGAGAGAGAGAGGGAGAGAGAGAGAAACAAGAGCAGGAAAGTATTGCTAATAAAAGAGAAAACAGGGGTGATAGCTGCTACTCTTCCAATCTTATGTAGTTTTATCTATCTTCTTCTTTAGATTCTACTTTCGCACACCCCTTTCCTTCTTGCACA
Organism: Lissotriton vulgaris; assembly: GCF_964263255.1. Classification (NCBI taxonomy): domain Eukaryota; kingdom Metazoa; phylum Chordata; class Amphibia; order Caudata; family Salamandridae; genus Lissotriton; species Lissotriton vulgaris. The sequence goes on along the minus strand of NC_141699.1, from coordinate 321,434,812 downwards.
CCAATGGAGATGGTGGAGGGAAGTTACTGGTTTTTCCAGTAAATAGTTGCTTACCACTACTTTCTTTTCCATGAGACTCAGAAGAGTCGGTATATATCTGAGAGACCTAGAGGAAGGGAAAAGAATAAGAGAAAGAAAGGTTCAACTTCATTCCAGGAAGATTCCTCAATTCCACATGCATATGTTTCACCCAAAATAACTTCTAAATAAGACACCATTGTAAAACAAATCACGCCTGCTTACTCATACATCCGTCCAAGTCTCTTACAATGTACTATTCGAGAAATTAATGTATTTTGATCTTGATCCATGTGTTGTGTGTGATCTGCTAAATTTAGCAATATCATTATTTGAACGTCATGTTTGTCAAAATTTAATTCCGCCGCTCTAACAATAGCAGGGATGGTGTTTTCCAATAAATGCCTCCGGCAATTTCCTCTTGAAGATAAGTGCTCAGTGGCTTGCTTTGACATCAACATATGTCTCTGAAATATGACAGGGCATTTATTCAACTTCCAACCCTTCAGAGACACCCTGAGGTTTGATGACTTACACCAAAGGGGACAATGGGATGTTGTTCTCTGCTGGAAGCACCACGAATGAGGAGACCACAGAGTTCACAGATCTTTATGGTAGTTTTAATCAGGGAGTTAAACCTCCATCTCCTTTCTAGGATGGAAATTAGTTAGACGTCAGTACACTGGGTTCCTTCTCTTCTTGTTTTTTATTTCAAGTTCATTAGCATCCGTAAGATCACTAAGGGTGACCATAAAGGCTTCTGTGGAGTAGCAGGGGAAGGCTGTTAGCACATCAAGTAAGATCAAACTTCCGTTGTCGAATGATTTAATAAATGACAAATTCTCTTCTGATCAACCAGCCACTAAGTCTTCTACCCCAGCAAATGAGGATAATTTGATTGCTACAATGTCATCTTTTTCCCCACTGAAGGAGCTTTTTTTAGTTACAGTGGAAAGTCAATCGTGCAACCTTACTATCTTAAGGGGCGGAGGCACCATCGGACTTGAGATGTGGGCCGTACAGTCAAGATTACAGACTGTAGCTGCTTCTGCCCGCTCAAATACACCTTTTCCTTCTCCTCCCCGGTTATGTTCGTGACTGGAATATCTCTTAATGCCATCATTGTGAACCTCGCTTTCTAGGGGAATAACTACAATACTTATCGGTGATTGCATGACTTCAGAGGAGGTAAAGTACTGATTATAGGGGGCGTGGTATTGTCGCCATAGGAAATGGCCTCCGGTCCGGGAAGCTCCGCAGGAGCACAGTCTCGACTGGAGGATTTCGATCGCTTCCAATGACTACGCAGTCTCCAAACCCGCATATTTTATAACCGGAACACCGGCAGGCCACGTTGATGTCTTCTCGGCCAAGGGAGGTGAGCGACGTCATGCTTTTCACCATCTCCTCGGTATGGACTAATTGCGCCATTTTGTTGCCTCTGCCGCTCTCGCAAACGCTGCCTGCTGTTGCCTCACGTTACTAGCTAAATAATGACTTAAACTTTTCCACAACTTTTGTGGTTTCTTTTGCCCCCAGTGAAGTTTGGCCATAATGACTTCTTACTGCTGACTGAATTTCTTCATATTTACAGTACAGAGTTTTTCTTTACCGCCATTTTCTTGTGCATTATACCTCACCAGCATTTTCTTTTTGACAAAAGTGCATGCACAGTGTATGTACCGCAAATCAAGGATACAGACTGCTTTTAAGAAATTTTTACACTTTGCTCTTTATATCAAACGTATTACTTCGTCAGGCTGTCTATTTTGAAGTCCTGTGATGCTGTCACTACAGTTTTGGATCAGTTCTTCTTCCGCACAGATTTAGCTGGTTTCTTCATGAAACACAGGAATTATTATTCTCAAAGTTTATTGCTGCAACATCTTTTCACGCACTCAGAATACTTACTTTGACTTTTGAGACTTGCTGATTTCTTGAATGTATCCTTCACCTTCATGATGGCAATGCCATGCCACAATCGAAGTTCCTCTCAACAAGTTAACGCCGCCAACATGTTTTGCAGAGGATGTTGGCCCCTTTATTGTTCTGCAAGAGAATTTGGAGCATGCAGCTATTGACTCTCCTTCCATGAAGAAATCCTCTCCTCATACCTCTCGTTCAAGCATGAAAAATACTTCTAAATTACCTTCTGCGTCTGCCTCTACTACAAGGAAACAAGTTAAAACGAATCCCCCTTCTCCAACTAATACAGGTTCTTCTATTTCTATAGAGCTTCTACTGGAAGGACATTCGTTCACACAAACCCTACATGGCTAACACAAACGCTTGCCTTTGAAAGCCTTGAAGTTAATTGCTCGCATACAGAGCAAAAAGTTGATCACCTTGAAAAAACCATTTCCTCAGTTCAAGTTCTTGCTGATCAAGTCCCTAGTATGCACAGAGAGATTCAAAACCTCAAGCAACAAGTGGAAAATTGAAATAGACACAATAACCTACGCATTTATGGTCTTGCAGAGGGACTTGAGGGGTCAAATTCCATATCCTTTTTTCTGTAATTTTTGCCTACGCTTCCCGGTCTTCCAAATTCTCCAACTTTAAACATGTAACTTGCACACCACCTGGGTCCACTCTCTCGTATCTCTACTTCCTCATCTTCTACAGTTAAACCCAGAAGTGTTATTGTGTACTTTTTGGAGTATACTGATCTACTCAAGGTTCTTCAGGCTGCCAAACAAAATGAAGAAATTACGTGGAACGGTTCCAACCTCTTCTTTGCACAGGATTACGCCAAAAGTACTGCAGATCGTCGCAAGATATGAGACCTGCTCTTCGCTCTTTGAATGCTCGATATGGATTATTCCACCCCTAACTCTTTAGAGTGACTTACAACAACAAGACAACATATTATGAAGATCCGGTTATGCTTCAGCAATTTTTGGACTCATGTGCAAATGTATCAATGGAAATCCCTCAACCATAAGTACTTCGTATAATCTTTCTACATATTAGAGGGAGGATACGTCATGTTTTCCTTTTGTTTTTCTCCCTCTTTCGTATTTCTTATTTTGTATTTTGTATTTTATATCTTGCGCTCCGTATTTTCTTTTTTGTACAGCATTATTATCATGTTGTGAGATTATTTTTGTCAACATCCTTTCATTTCATTTATTCCAGATGCGGTTTATAATCCCTTGAATTGTTTGCTCTTCATGTTCACTCAGAGGCCGTTCTCCCTGCACACGTCCCTGTGGTTTCTTTGGTCCGGTGTGCTACTTTCCTCATGTGGTTCCATCTCCCCCAGTCTCAATGTTTTCTTGTGGTATGTCTCTATGATGTTTCTCTTGCTTTCCATTTTTGTTCTCTGTTTCCCTCTTTTCCAATGGTCTTCTTCCTTATCCTTTCCTTTCCTCTTCCATTGTCCCTTTCTTTCCTCTCTTTGCAAAACTCTTTTTATCTTTACACTGCTTCACCTTTTCTTGTTTCTCTACTTATTCCTGAATCTATGTCTCTTTCTTTTCTTCTCTATTTTTTCTTCTTTAGGTACTATGATTTTGCAATATTATTCTGTTTGCATACTAGTTATCTATAGCTTCTTTCATAGTTACTCTTCATTTGTTTTTACAAGTAATCTATATGTTCTTATTCAAAACATAAGCCTAGATTCTTCTACAGTTTACATTCTTATGAATAATTTACATATTCTAATTCATAGATGTTATTTTGTTGATTGTTAATATACTATCTGTGCATGTTTATTTTCATGATTCTCGTTTAGAGTTTTAACTTGGAATGTTAGAGGAGTTCATCTATACTACTATTATAAAGAGAGAACTTGCACCTTTTGGCAAGGTAATCTTGGGAACCACAGCGCCAATCTACACACCCGATACATCTTTGAAAATGTCAGTGTGTGTAGATGGACATAGGCTATATAAATTTTTTTTAAAAAGCAAAATAAAAAAATTAATTTACAAACCAAAGTAGTCCCCTGAAAGTAGCGCCGGCCGGGACCTAGCGCTGGCCGCGACGTGACGTGCGTCATGATGAAGGAGGAGCGGCGGCGTCATGGAGGAGCGGCGTTGTCATGGAGGAGCGGCGGGGCGGTGGTGCAGTGGTGCAGTGAGTAGCGGCGGCGACAACATGAAGAGGCGGTGGTGCAGTGGTGGTGACATGAAGAGGAGGAGCGGCGGGTCAGGTAAGAAAAGTAAATAGGCGGGGGCGGGAGGGAGTCGGGCGGTACTCGGGAGGCTGGAGGCGGGGGGCGGGAGACTGGAGGCGGGGGGGCGTGAGGCTGGAGGCGGGGGAGAAGGAGGGAGTCGGCGGGTGCACCGCTCGACAACATGCTGCCCCAGCCACCTTCTGGCCCCGGCCTAAAAATGCAGCCCCCAGCCCCCTTCTGCCCCAGGCAACGCTGGGGCGGGCTGCTAGTAACCCTATAAAGATACAACAGGTGTTTACCCATTTTGCTTGATTGAATGTTGATATTGCCTTTATTCAACAAACCCATTTATCAGATGCTGAGGCAGTCAAACTGAAAAGAGGTTGGGTTGGTCATGTTTTCTCTTCCCCAGCCTTCGGAAAGAAAAATGGCTTATCTATACTGTGTCATAAAAAGCACCAATTTACAGTAGTTCATCAGGCAAAAATGATTCTGAATCAAGTACCCTTGGTATTGTTTAACGTTTATGTATGTGTTAGTGTTGATAATGCGTTCTGTTCTGGAATCAGATTTCTGACAAACTCCTTATGTTTGCTGATGAATATGTTATCTTTGAAGGTGATTGTAATCAAGTATTCGACCCTATTCTAGATAGACCCTCCTCTGTCAGATTCTCAAATGCCAAGATCACCTCTGCTATACGTCGCAAAGATTTTACTGACATTTGGAGACTCTGTAACCCTGATCTACAGGAGTATACCTTTTATTCTCCTCCTCACAACTCACAATCTAGAACAGATTATCTTTTCTTCAGTAAACCCTTATCTCAACTTGTTTCACATGCCGAAATTGGGTCCATCTTAATATCAGACCATGCCCCAGTTTTTGTTGATGTTGATCTTTTCCCTTTAACCCCTCATACAGGCAAATGGCGTTTCAATCACTCATTACTATCAGATAACAACTTCACAGGCCAATTCACTTCTTTTGCATCTGAATTCTTCTCTATTAAGTCTACTCCAGATTCTTCTCCAGTTATGATTTGGTATTCCTTTAAAGCGGCGACTAGAAGATTTATTATAAGCTTTTTCTCAGGGAAAAAGAAATGTTCTGAAGTAAAAAATGCTCAGTTATTAGCCAAAACTAAACACCTTGAATATTCGTATTATCGCTCTAATTCAGAAATTTCATTAAAAAATATCATTGGCGCAAAAATCTCTTTTAATAAATCATCTACGGAAGCTTAATTTCCTATCCTTTAAAAGGCAGTGCCCGTTACTATGGGGGACAGAATAAAATGGGCAAACTACTTGCAAATTATTTAAAGATTCGTCGAGAATGAACTAAAATTGAATCCATCCGTAACAATGCCGATGTTTCGTTGTTCAAAGATAGTGATATTTTAAATGAATTTGTCTCTTTTTATAAAAATGTGTACACACCGGAGCAATGTCCATCTTCTGCTGATCTTTCTTCTTTCTTTCACTCATGACACCCTCACCCACATGCGACATAGACTTTACCTCTCTAGACTTGGATATCACTTTATCTGAAATTACACATGCTGTTTCAAAATTAAAAAGAGGTAAAGCTCCTGGTCCTGACATATTCACTATTGAATTTTTAACTCACTTTGCCTCTTTAATACTCCCTCATCTTTTATCACTTTATCAATAGTTTGTAAAAGAAGGTTCCTGTTCAGGTTTGTTTCAAGAAGATGCGATTTGTTTAATCCCCAAAGAAAATAAGGATCCCTCATTTTGTAAAAACTATTGTCTGATTTCTTTAGTTAATTTGGATTATAAGATTGTTGCACAAATTCTTGCTCTTCGTATTGAACCTCGTTCTATCAAACATTATTAGTCCTGAACAATCCGGCTTTGTCAAAGAACGTCTATCTTCCGATAATTCCTGAGTTTTCTTTAATATTCTAAGTAAGGCCTCTTCTCTTGATTATCCCATTGCTGCTATAGCATTAGATGCTGAAAAAGCATTTGATAGGATCGGATGGGACTTCATGTTCCAGGCACTTAACTGGATTGGTTTTCCTGGTAAGTCTCTCTCATTTCTTTATTATATTCTGGTCCCAAAGTCTCTATTTTTGTTAATGGCAAAACATCTGACTATTTCACCCTTTCTAGAGGTGTTTGTCAAGGCTGTTCCTTAACTCCCCTTTTATTTATTATTGCTTTAGAACCTTTTTTGACGAGAATTCGGCTTGACAACAGAATTTCTGGTTTTAAACTTGACACTACCCATGTTAAAATGTCTGTCTATGCTGACAACATGCTTTTATACTGTTCTAACCCCTCTATTTCTCTTCCAGCTTTTCTCTCTCAAGTTGATATTTTTTCCAAGTTGTCCGGATATCATCTTAATTCGGATAACTGTGAAGTCCTCCCTTTAAATTGTCTTTGTCTAAAACAAGATTAATTTTCCTATGGATTCTCCTGGAAGTCCTCTAAAATCAAATACTTAGGTTTATGGTTCTCTCCCACTATTCCAGAAACTTTAAAAGAAAATGTTGAAATCTCAGTCTGCATCTATTGATAGATGGCATCTGCTTTTTCTCTCCTGGTGGGGTTGCCTAGACTCAATTAAAATGATGCTCTCTCCGCTTATTCTTTACCTTCTATCTATTATTCTAGTTCACATTCCTGGTTTCTATTTTAAGAAAATTGATTCTATATTAAACAAATTCCTTTGGAAAAACAAGTCTCTCTGAATAGCTCTTACTGCTCTTAAAGCTGATAAAACCTCTGGTGAACTCAAATTTCCTGACTTCAAATCATTTCATCATGCTTTTTCTTTAAGGCAATCTTCTCGCTGTTTTGATCAGGATCATTGTGTTCATCCTCCTCTTTGGTTGAATATAGAGAAACACTTTATAGCACCCTTCCATTTTCGTGAATCTCTAGCTTTTACTAACAATATTTCTTCCTTTCGCCCTCAAGTGATCTCTCATACACATAAAATATTAATACCTCTTCTTCCGTCCGCCTATCCTGCCTTTACTTTGTTAGACTTCCAACCTATTTGGCATAATCATCTTTTACATATCAAGGGCCATACCATCTATTGGAAAAAATGGAGACTCAAGGGTTTACTCTGGATTTCGCAATTGGAATCTAATTCTTTTCCCCTCTCTTTCTCAGACCTTCAATAAAATTATTATTTACCCTTTGCTTGTAAATCTCAATATGATGCACTTCTTCCTTCTCTTCTACAATACCTCCTTTCTTTACCTCCTAGCCATAATATTCCTATTAGATCTTCTAATATTTTTCCTCTGATATCTATTCATACATCAACCGCTTCTCTATACAATAACCTGTTTTCCTCTTCTGATAGACCTATGGGTAAGTCTGAATTGGCCTGGTAAAAAGACCTTGGGGAATGTTGGTCTATTCCTTTTTGGGACAAATTATGGTTAAAAATTCATAAAACATCAAGAGCAGCTAATACGCCCCAGACCCTGTATTTTATTTATAAATGCCTTCTTTTCAAACCAATCAAATTAGCCGCCTTTTCCGCAGACCTTTCCCCAACCTGTTGGTCGTGTAAACACACCTCAGCTGATTTGAAGCATATGCTTTTTGATTGTCCCTCCCTCTCTCGTTTCTGGCTTTTAGTTTAGTCTCAAATTAATAACATTTTCAATATCTAGATCCCCTTTTCCATTTCCAATAACTTTTTAGGCTCCTTATCACCCTCTTGGCTGCATCCAACTTCCATTCCCTCATTAATTGACTTGTTATAAGCGATAGCCCTACACTTAATAACTTCTAACTGGTAACAAGCGGATAAAGTTACTTTCAGAGCCTGGTGGAAAGCTGTTTGTTTTCATCATAGATTAGATAGAAGCAATGTTACCCCTCTCTCTCTACACATTAAAAGAGATCTTTTATGGCTCCCTCTATCATCTAACCTTACAGATTTAGTCTCAGCCTTTTCTACTAAAATTAATACTCCAAATGAAGTTAAGAAACCTCCATAAATGTCCTGTTGTCTCCTTACTTTATATTCCAGATGAATTTTGTATGATATTACTCCTTTTTACCTTTCAATTTTATCTCAATGTTTATGTTTTATAGTTTTCTTACCAATGTTCTTGTTGTAATTCAGAAGTAAGATTCAGGTAATATATTTAATTATATTATTATAAATGATATTCCCACTATTCTCTTTCCCTCTCTCCCCCCCTCTTTTGAATCTGTTACTAGATATAGACTGTAATCTGCTGTATAATATACAACTTATTTTTTCATTGTGATTTCTCTTATAAGATACTTCTTTCTTTTTGCAGTATGATTTTCTTTCTCAATAAACTTTAAACTTAAAAAAAAAGTACTGATTATGGTGGCTCACCTTATTTAATAAAACTGACTTCCTCCTTGCAGGAAGGCTTTGTGTTTGGTTTTATTATTAGTTTTTCTTTACGTGCTTTTTCTCTCTTTCCTCAATGGTACCAAGAAGCATAGTGCTATGAGTGTGCAGAGTCCAGTGACTGATGAGAGACATGGAAGAACTTCAACAGTTCCCAGCCCACAGCCTGCATTCTTTCTCATCTAAAGCGGGCAAGGGGAGGCAAGTAGGTCACGCAGGAAGTTGCCAGAATCTACAGACTGGGGCAATGTTAGGCAATTACTCCCTGAGCACTCAAAGGGAACTACACACAACCAGCAAGGGGAGTGAAGGAGCAGCTGGGGCACTAGCCACAACAGCTACTAATCCGTCCACTTCCGCACCACCAGTTCTCATCCTCACGTCAGTGCAGATAAGGCGACTGACTTGCTCCTGCCCCCCAATCTTCAGACTGTGTGTTTCCCTGGTTTTTTGCCTTTGCCTCTTGTTCTTTTACTGTGTGTTGGACTTTGTTTTTGCTGGTCTAGATGCTTTGGGAACTTTGCTACTGCTGTTCAGTGCCAAAGTACAAGGGATAAATTGTTGTCATGGATTGGTGCTTCCATGATTGGCTAATTTGTTTTACTGTTAGGTCCCTAGTACAGTGCACTGTACGTGCCCAAGGCCTGTAAACCAAATGCTGCTAGTAGGCTTGCAGCACTTAGTGTGCGACCCGCATAGCCTTGCAAAAAGGTCACAGGCCTGCCATTGCCTGTGTGCAGTTTGTACTGCCATGTCAACCTGGCAAGTGTGACCACGTGCCAGACCCTAACCTTCCATTTTCTTACATGTGAGTCACCCCTAAGGTAGGCCCAAGGTAACCCTGTGATCCTTGTCCCCCTAAAATCTTACATCTCATATCTGACCTGGTTGCTGCCGAACTGCTGCCCACCTTTAATGTCACACCCAAGACCGGTGTCTTTACAAAAGCTTGGAAAACTGCCTCTATTCTCCCATTGCCTAAGAAAGCCAACTTGAACACTCTTGATCCTAACAGCTTTAGACCGATATTCAGACTGCCATTCCCTGCAAAGATATTGGAGAAGGAAATTCATCTTTAACTATTGACCTTCTTGAATAGCAATCAACTTCTGGATAATTCCCAATTTTGGGTTCCGGAGAGGTCATTCTACTGAATGGTTTGTTGTAGCCACAGAAACAGTCAGAGCTACAGTTGATGGTGGGGGCAGTGCTGCCCTTATCCTCCGTGATTTGATGGCAGCTTTAGACACTGTAAATCATGACCTACTGATACACCAGTTGGTAGATTTGTGTGTAAAGAGGGTAGCTTTTACCTTTTTCAGATCCTTTCTGGCTTATCAAATCCAGAAGGTAGCCATAGGTGACTTCACCTCAAAATCATATGGCTGAGATACCCGCCACCCCCTCTCAACACAATCCCCAAATGAGGGAAACCGGAAACAGTTCTTGAAGTTTTTGGAAGTGGGAGGGAGTGACCCTCCGGCCGTATTTATTAAAACAAAAAATTAAAACATTTAAACATTAATGTACAATTTCATACCACACTGCGATGTTTGGCTAACCTTAACAGATTCTCTAATACAGAGGTTCTCCTAGCCGATCTAACATCCTACAAAACATTTACTTGAAATATTGAAATTGTACATCCTAACGTTTAAGGGCCAACGGCAAGGTCGTAACCGGTGTCAAGATCCCTAACCAGACATACCCCCCCCACTTGGGAGGGGCGACAGCACTGAGGCGTACTCACGTGCAACTACTACAATTTCCCTTGTCTTGACGGGGGCACTTATCAACTCGACGCCAGTTAAAGGTCGTTCGAAGACTCGTGTGAGGTATCTAGAAGGTATCGTAGACCTCCCCCCAACCCCACACAACTTACCGCATCTGCCGTCGCAGATGTCACTGGCCCCGGGAAATTCCCCAGGAGGGGGCTGTAACCCCTCCTACACAGGAAGGGGCCTTGACCGCCTTTCCTCTTCTTCCGGCGACCCATCCTTAGAAGGGACCGCCTCCCCGTTGAGGGGCCAAAGGCCACCTCCCCCGAGCGCTCCCATCCGTGTTGGGTGACGCCCACTCATAGGGATCTTCCAATTAGTGCTCACCGATCATGACCTTAGCGCCTACCGCCTGACCAAAATAAATACGACAAGTGCTAACTAAACGAAACTACATTGGCCACTATGACCGAAAACCTGTGTCTAAATGGACCTTAAATCCGACATTCTTCAATCACCAACTTGTAACATTATACCAATCTTTATTACACATTAAATATCAACATAACACCAAAACAACCTGAAAACGAAATAGAATAACTGATCAACCTTATTAAAACAACTAGCTGTCCTTAGGGGCTGGTGGGTGGGTCAAAATTGGCTCTTCGTTCCGTCTCGAGCTCACGTGCAGCGGGGAGGTGCAGCTTCAGAGCACAGGAACAAGAGGATGTCTTCTGGTCTTGCGTCTCTTTTTATCCATCTTCAGGGCGGGCGTAAACCCGCCCCTGCCCGCTCCGAGGGCGTGGCCGGCGGCGTCCGTGTCTAGGCCAGCCCACTCAAGGGCGGGAAAAAGCGCGCCCTGGCTACGCCGCTTCGGGCATACCAGCTGAGACGCGCCTCCCGCCCAAAAATGTCTTCCCGGGGGGATCGAGGCACTCTGCCATACGTTCGGGGGGACCGAGTGGTCGCCCCTTTCCATATGGCTGAGATACCCGCCACCCCCTCTCAACACAATCCCCAAATGAGGGAAACCGGAAACAGTTCTTGAAGTTTTTGGAAGTGGGAGGGAGTGACCCTCCCGGCCGTATTTATTAAAAACAAAAAATTAAAACATTTAAACATTAATGTACAATTTCATACCACACTGCGATGTTTGGCTAACCTTAACAGATTCTCTAATACAGAGGTTCTCCTAGCCGATCTAACATCCTACAAAACATTTACTTGAAATATTGAAATTGTACATCCTAACGTTTAAGGGCCAACGGCAAGGTCGTAACCGGTGTCAAGATCCCTAACCAGACATACCCCCCCCACTTGGGAGGGGCGACAGCACTGAGGCGTACTCACGTGCAACTACTACAATTTCCCTTGTCTTGACGGGGGCACTTATCAACTCGACGCCAGTTAAAGGTCGTTCGAAGACTCGTGTGAGGTATCTAGAAGGTATCGTAGACCTCCCCCCAACCCCACACAACTTACCGCATCTGCCGTCGCAGATGTCACTGGCCCCGGGAAATTCCCCAGGAGGGGGCTGTAACCCCTCCTACACAGGAAGGGGCCTTGACCGCCTTTCCTCTTCTTCCGGCGACCCATCCTTAGAAGGGACCGCCTCCCCGTTGAGGGGCCAAAGGCCACCTCCCCCGAGCGCTCCCATCCGTGTTGGGTGACGCCCACTCATAGGGATCTTCCAATTAGTGCTCACCGATCATGACCTTACCGCCACAGGCCGGATAGTTGACCGGCTATCCGGACCCCCCACAAAACTCCTACCTAAAGGTCATGTTTCAAAGATTTCAACCATGCTAAGAGGTCTCCTAAGAACAACTCATTCCCCACCCAAGACAAATGCACACCATCCCCCGAATACATCCTGTCATCATTAATACAGCTATGAGAAATAGAATGCAATGTCCTGGAACGGAACAACCTACCAACTTTATTGTTAAGCTTTCTAACAGAGTGATTCAAAGCAGGTATAGAGATAGCCCCCCGCCACACCTTTCGTGGAATCAAATGGGACCATGCAATCGTGCACCCCGGAACTCTCCTCGCCAACCAACTTACAGTGGAAAGCATTGCCTCCAGGAGTAGTCGTCTACCGATGGTGACCAAATCATTGCCCCCAACATGCACTATAACTATAGACGGCGGTGACCTTGTCCGCCCTAACAAACCCTCAAAAAATGTTTGAAACTGGTCAATACAGAGACCGCCCCTTCCGTAGAAGGACATCCTGTACCCGTATTCCCCAGCTACGTGAATCATGTCACCTGCTTTGAATACGTCTGCGGCACGCCTCACGTATGAGTGGCCCACGACCCACACCTCCTTTTTCACAGCCGGTGATGTCTGACCGCTGGCCCGGTGTAAGGTCGACTGCATAGTCCGCCCCGCCTCGTAGGCTTGCGTAACTGAAACCAAACAAAAACAAGAAGCGTGAGTACAGAGTACATAATTACAGCTTCACAACATGTGCAACCGCACATATCTTTTATAACAATTGGAGGACCAACGCCCCATTCGTTTCACTTGCTCAACATTAAGACCCCTGGCTGTAGCTTCCGTAGCAGCCCCTATCCGAAAGGAATGGGTCCCAAATTCGCCCGGGTTCAAGCCCGCAGCGGCAACTGACATCGCAAGCACCCGCTGAAACTGAAATTTCGTCAGTGGGGTGGCGTCCGCGTGTCTTAACAAAGTCCCCCCCCATGATGCCACCCTTCGTGCTAGGTAATCCTCTAAACACTTTACCGGACATATGGAGGACCCAGGAATCCTGCGTATGATGACGCAGTCACCCATCCCATCTTGGTCAGTCCTAGACCTTACAAAGGAGACAGTCATTGTTTCTCCCCTGATCTGAACGTGTTCCTGGCACGAACCCCCCGCCACATCCAGTTTGTTCCTTGCAACTAATTCGCTTACCCGCATTGCTCCGTGAAATGCTAGCGTAAACGCGGCTCGGAACAGCACTGCCTCAAACTGAGATGAACATGTGGCAGGAAGTGTAGCCAACAACTGGGACAATCTATCCAAACCTATCGGGCGCCTTTCATCTACTCTGCGACCCTCAAGGCGTTGCCACCCACGCAGCGCTTTCTGTACAACGAAAGACGCTGTTGGGTCCTGGATAGCGTGTGCTCTGGCAACAAAGGAAATGGCAGCACGATGCCTCTGGGCCGTAGCCACCGATTTCCCAGCCCTACGTAAGGACATCAGGAAATTCACCACCCATTCCTCATGACCCCAAAGTCGCTCTCTATCACTCCCCAAAAAGGCTAAATAGGCCCGAAACGCCCCTTCATATGCCTTCCTCGTCCTTGGTGCTAGACTCTCTCCCACGAGGTGACGAAGTTCGGGGCACCGAGAGACCAGAGAACTTCGGTAAAGGGTGCCGGCTCCGGGTCCGCTGAGGGAAGGAAACCCGAAAAAGCCTGCATTTGAAAACGAGACAGTGCGTCAGCTGCCTGATTCATCACCCATGGCACGTGTTTTGCTCTGAATAGCACGTTCAATTGCATACATAGTAAAACAATTTCTTTAAGCAGTCTTAAGATCAGTTTACAACGTGCTGCCTGACTATTGATGCACTCGACCACAGTCATATTGTCCGACCAAAATATGACCGAGTGATTTTTGAACCCATCGGGCCATGTTCTCAAGGCCACCAAGATGGGAAATAGTTCGAGGAAAGCAATATTACTCGTCAGACCCTTCTCATGCCACCAAGTCGGCCATCTTTGTGCCGACCATTTTGTGCCGAAGATGGCGCCAAAACCTATGCTTCCCGCCGAATCTGTCCATAGCCCCAGCTCCTCAGAAGACACGGCTGGTTTATTCCAGACGATTCTACCATTGAAATCCGCCAAGAATGCTAACCAAATACGCATGTCCTGGCGGATCTCGGCCGATAGTCTCGTGCGATGATGGCCTTCTTTAAGGCCGACCATTGCTTGGGCAATTGAACGGGAAAAGGGGCGGGCCATTGGTATTACCCTCAGGGCAAAATTCAACTGTCCCACCACCTGCTGTAATTGTTGCAGCGTAACTTTTGATGCATTTATACACAGTTGCAGCGCAGCCCTGAACTTCAACACTTTCTCGGCTGGCAAACGGAAACACCCCTCAATGGAGTCCAACTCGATCCCCAGAAACTCGAGGCAAGTCGTAGGACCCACTGTTTTACCCGGCGCCAATGGCACGCCGAACTGTTTCATCAACACACAAAATTCGGCCAAGGCCCGGCCACATTCAAGACCCCCGGCTGCCCCAAGAAATAAGAAATCATCAAGGTAGTGCATTACATCTTGGAAACCCGTTTTCTTTGTGAAGACCCATTGTAGAAAACAACTGAATTTCTCGAAATAAGCACAGGATATAGAACACCCCATTGGCATACACCTATCCATGTAATAACAACCCTGAAACATGAAACCTAGGAGACGCTGGTCGTCTGGGTGTACCGGGAGCAATCGGAACGCTGACTCAATATCTGACTTCGCCATCAGCGCCCCGGGCCCCAGGCGATTCAAAATGGCTACGGCCTCATCGAAGGATGCGTACCGCACCGAACACACTTCTGGATCGATTGCCTCATTTACGGAAAGACCTCGTGGAGCTGATAAGTTATGAATTAGTCGGAACTCTCCAGGGTCTTTCTTGGGGACTACCCCTAAGGGAGAACAAACAAAATTCTGGACTGGGGGTACACTAAACGGGCCAGCGACCCGACCCCGAGTCACCTCTTTTCGGATCTTATCCTGTACTACGGTTGTATGCTGCAGGACGGAAAGTTGGTTTTTACACTTATCCACACCCTGAAAGTCCCCTACCGGGATGCGGAAACCATACGAAAAACCGTTTCGCAGCACCCCAGCAGAAGTACGATCCGGGTAATCACTGAGCCAAGGGATCATTGCCAGGGTATCAATGGGAGTGGGTAAAGGCGCCCCTCGGACTATATTAGACCTGTTTGGCACCTCCTCTCCCCCCGTTATCACCCGTTCTGGCTCTGCACGAGGCCTCAGGATGGGACGACCCACAACCACTACATTCATGTTTGAATTTACACGATCCCTGCGGTCTCGTACATTTTCCTCTGTTGTAATTAAAACAGAAACCCTTTCTTCCGGTATTGCCGGTAGGTTTCGAGTGATCGTCGGCCCCCGAACCTGATCGAAAGGGCGTCCCCGCATATTGTCGGGAGGATTCACCCACATTACTTCCCACCAACGGCATTTTTAACATCCCTGACTCCTTCATTTTATCCCAGGTCAAGGCATCATAACAATCCCAGGTTAAACTTTTATTATGCTCCTTTTCCTTTCTGAACATATTATCGTAACAAAACCAATGATTCCCCTGGTGCGATGTCGAGTACCCCATGATTCGTGATTGGTAGATTGGGAACTCGGAAAGCAACTCAGGCCTACGTTCCCCCAGGATTGATGTAAAGATTCCCCAGGCATTGCCCCAATTGGCGATATTCTCATTCACTTTAAAGGCGGCCATTTTTGCGCGCCAAACACTCGGATGCATTAGGTCCTTCTGACTCTTTACATGCTCCACCTCATAATGATCAACAAGTAACGAAAAAATGTTCACATACTCCCCCGCCCAAATCTTTTCCTTAATTGCCAAAGGAACATGTTGCCCCAACTTTTCTCTCCGAGAGGGTGTTGACTCATCCCTCGCGATCGGCAATGGCCGCTTACCTGCACCTGACGCTGCCTCTGTGGTCGCAACCGTCCCTGGTGTCTTGTCCCCCACTGCAGCCGGCACGGGCACCTTGGCTGCTTCCCGTTTCTCACGCAATTGCTTAATCAGCTCCTGCGCTTCGACAGCCGTGGCGCCCTCGTTACCTTTTCCCAACCACGCTGCCAATTGTGTTGCCAACTCGGGCGGCATATCATCCTCGGACACGGGGGTGATCGGATTCCCCTCCTCTGGCACGGGAGTTGGAGCCTCGAGTGGAGCACTGGGACCGGGGATCTCCTCTCCCGCTGCCCCCCTCCTGGGCCTCTTGTTTTTCCCTCCCGGGGCTGCTCCCGCCAAAGGACGTTTAGGACCCCTTTCCTCATTCTTGTCCACCCGCTTCCTTAGCTCGGACATCTCCTTCATGAGAACACGCAGCATCTGGTCGGTATTCATGCGCTTTCCAACCTTCTTCGGCATTCTCCAACAAAGTAACTGAAAAACAAACAAGAACGATTAAAACGCTCAAAATTGGCTCTTCGTTCCGTCTCGAGCTCACGTGCAGCGGGGAGGTGCAGCTTCAGAGCACAGGAACAAGAGGATGTCTTCTGGTCTTGCGTCTCTTTTTATCCATCTTCAGGGCGGGCGTAAACCCGCCCCTGCCCGCTCCGAGGGCGTGGCCGGCGGCGTCCGTGTCTAGGCCAGCCCACTCAAGGGCGGGAAAAAGCGCGCCCCGGCTACGCCGCTTCGGGCATACCAGCCGAGACGCGCCTCCCGCCCAAAAATGTCTTCCCGGGGGGATCGAGGCACTCTGCCATACGTTCGGGGGGACCGAGTGGTCGCCCCTTTCCATTCTCTGCCTTGTGGTGTACCCCAGGGTTCATCAATGAGTCCAACTCTATTTAATATCTATGTGACACCGCTGGCTGCTTTGGTAAAATAACTTGTTTTTTCTACTGTTTCATATGCAGACAACACCCCGATTGTCGTGTCCCTTTCCAAAAATTATCCAGACATGATTGAGTCATTCTGGGTGTGCATGCAAGAGATCGGTGCCTGGATGGATGTGAACTGCCTCAAGTTGAAGAAAGAGGATACCCTTTTTCGTAATAGCACTTCCTTTTGGAATTCTTCACGGTGGGTGGAGGTATTGGCTTCTCTTCCGCTTCCTGCAAAAATGGTGACAAACCTGGCTATCTTGGTAGATGTGAAACTTAGTCACAAAGTAAAAGTTAATGAGGAAATTTCTACATCCTTCCTGATGCTGCGCACGATTAGGAAAATAGCACTGTATCTTCCACCTAATCTACAGAATACAGTGGTCCTCTGCCTTGTAATCTGCAAGATTGACTATTGTGATGGTCTTTATTTCAACCTACCCAAGGCCCCTCTGAAAAAATTGCAGATTCTACAAAACACAGCCTCAAAATTGCTGATAAAAATCCTGAGGTTCCAGTTGGCCTCATAGGCTACCTGTTCAGCAACGGATTCTCTTCAAAGCACTTTGTATACGCTATAAAGTGCTTCAGGGACAAGGTCCAACATTCTTAAGAGGAACACTTAGGAGATATATACCTAACTGGATCCTTAGGTCTAGCTCAGCAAGGAATTTGATGGTGCCTCCGTACAAGCTTTCTTCTCGATGAGGTAGGAGCTTTCTGATCTGTACAACTCAAAACTGGAACAAGCTTCCTTTGGCAATTAAATCAGTCCCATCTCTCTGGAGTGTTTGTAAGCTTTTATAAATCTTGCTTTTCACTAAAATCTAACTTTATTCCCTATGTCCCTCCACCTTTTAACGCTGAAGCTCCTCCAGGTATTTGTTTGTGCTATATAGCAATCAAATCAAATCAAATCATGTTATATTTGTCAATACAGTTATCTATTTTAAAGTGGTCTTTTCTAACACAAAAATCAAATATTGTATTGAAAAAAACCATCAACAAATATTATAATCCATTAACACACTTCTATTAGAAATGTACTTTTACATTGATTGTTAAAAAAAATTTCACCCAAAGGCTTTTTAATATGGCCAAACTACTTGCTGTGTGAAGCCGTCTTGAAATGATTTCATACTTATAATAGGAAGGGAGCTACAACAATCAGTTAAATTCAGGCTCACAAGAGAAGAGGCGAGGCTTCCAGGAGCAAGAGACAGAAGGCACACTAAGTCCAGGTGCACTAAGTCGAGGTGCAGCAATGACTAAACGTCCAGCTTGGCAAGAGCAGAATATGTAAGCAAATGACTGAATTTCAAATTCAAAGGGGCTGATGTGAAGTTTAGAAAATAGGAACACAGATGTCTTTTGGAAAACATGTCTTGTACGTTTAAAAGCAATAACAATAAACAGAAAAATGTATTGCTAGTTGAGAGCTCAAGAAAAGTTTTTAAACATAGTACAATGCTTGCTTTTCTTGTTTTTTTGATGATGTGCCATTTTTTGCATGCAAGTTAAAGATGTTCATACAAAATGTAACATCTGACAAGAATTATAATGTATTTATATACATATAAAGATCAAGGTAGTTCAAGTAGGTTTGGTTAACGTGGAGAATATGCAATTTTTTGGGGAAAACCTATTTCTAGCATGGCTTATGTGATTTACATGTCTCAAAGCAATGGCTTCAGCGCCTTGACTGAAAACAAAAAAAAATGCTGAAAAAAGGTTGACTGAAAGCCCACTCCTTTTTTATTACATACAAAAGGTTTAGCAGAAACCTGTAGCTGCCAACTTAGAACTGGGAAGAATTAAAGGGTGTGGGAAATGTGTGTAATTTGCTTTCACTTAATAACAAGAAATTATTTTAGAATTATGCATAATTACGCAAAATGCGAATACGTTGTTTCATGCTATAACTTTTTTGCATCAATTTTTGGCGCAAGGATTCACTTAAACAAGAGTACTGTGAATAACAGCTGCTCACATTCTGTTATTGAGCATTTGCGGTCATTTTTTTACCAAAAACTGTGTTATTCCAAGCATGGGCGTCCGCAGAATTTTTTCCAGGGGGGGGCAAAAGGTTGACCTCATTACCAGCTCGCCAGGTTTGTATGAGTGTCAATTAACTGAGTATAGAGTGTTATTGCAGAAACCTGATGTCCATCTGCTAGTATATTAGTACTGTGTTGGATGGGTGATATGCACTGTTTGATGATGTGCTTTGATGGTATGTAGGAACTCTGCTTTGGGCACATTGATATTCATTTAAGTTCTGACCCGGCCCACCTCCTAGAACCGGGCCTGTAACGAAGCAGCAGATTTGAGGTCGAGAGTTGGCGTGGTGAGGAGGTGAGACTGCACAGTGAAGGGATAGGCGAGGAATGGCACCCTCCTATTGTCGTTACCAGTGGCAGCTATGAGAGCGTTATGTGGGTAAGGCGGCTGCCGTGACCTCTGCCCCGTAAATAAAACATGCAGAGAGGTGAGCCTCGTAGTGTAAACACAAGCCCTGCAGGTATCTGCGCTGTTATGGGTTCGTGGGGAAGGTGAAACTATTGAATTAACACTGCGCCCAATTGAGAAGTGAGGCAGCGACAGCCCCTGCCAGCGGCCGTGTATTGAAGGGTCCGCAGGGAGCCATTCTATGACGAAGGAGCGGCTGCCCCAGCCAGCAGTTGTGTATCTAAAGGGGTATACTTGGAGATGTGTGGAAGGAAGCTGCCGCGGGGAGGAGAAGCGCTCAACAAGGGGCCAGGCGCAAGACACGTTTCCTCATGAGGAGAGTACTGAGACTGAGTACTTTTGAATGTTTACGAGTTGTTCATATTTATTTAATTTGAACTGTGTTTATTAACCAATATAGGGTGTCAGAACAATTTACCATCAGATACATATTATGCAGACAATGAATCATGTGTGTGTAAATCAACATATAAGAAATATTGCAAAAAACAAGAACTGCACGGTGTAGGAGTCACTTGTCATCTATTCTGGTAGGCAGTATATTTTAAGAGTGCTTCATCAGAAGAAGTACAAACTCAAGATTTAAAATGCAACAGTGGTTGGGATTGGTTTTACAATAATAATTTATTTCCATCCAAACGCACTTGTATAAACTTGAGACAAGGAAAAACATACATTTGTAATCCATGTCTTATAGTCTGCCTGCAGCTCTTTGTTGCCAGTTAATAGTTCACTGTGCTACACTAGGACATTAACTGGACTCTGCCAAGCACTAGCTGGCTTCTTTCTCGCGGCACTTCAGGGTAGCCTGGGGCCGGTGTGGGTCCCACCTGATGGGGCCTCGCCAGTGATGGGCAGGTGGCACAACCCCCTTGCTCAGGAATGCACCTACTGTGCCCGCAGTGGGAGGGGGGAGGCAGAAGGGGGGTTTGGGCCAGAGGGGTTTCTACCTAAATATCCCTGCAGTTGGCACCCCCTTTCCTTCTCTTGGACCCCCGATAGTAAACAGGAGGGTGGTGAGGGGTTAAGTAAGTGACCAAAGGATCTCTGTGACAAACGCAATAACCCACTGTGCTAATGGATCTTTGTGAGTGGAAATACTCGGTCCACCACGAGTTACATTTTGGCAGCTGTTTTCTTTATTTCACATATTTTGTTCTGCACTTTTGAAGACAGCAAAATTGTCAAAAACCACCCACACACTAAAAGTTTCCCACACGAATATAGCATGTATTAAAGCTAGTTTAATGGTATTGTGTTTGAGAACGTAGTTCTATGACAATATAGGAGCACTCACTAGATGTACATTCAGGTCGTTCTTAACTCTGCGTAGGCAGATCAAAACGTGTAATTATATTTGCGAAAATTAAACGCAGACTGCCAGGCCTTCCATCCTGAGGCCGGGGCTCATTTTGGAGATTTCATAGCGCCGACTCCACTCCCCCTCCGCCTCCTCACGAGAACCACTCATGCCTGCTACTAATTTGATTTTAACTAGGTTGTTGTTGCAGTGCAGACAGAAAGGTGTCTTGCAACAGGCCTTTTTGGAAGCGGGGTTACCCGGGGGCACCTGCTTTACCGAGCAATAAAAAGGTTTCCTCGATGGATCCTGCCTCTGTCAGCGTAGAAAAGACACATGAAAAGGCAGCAGTCTAATTTCAACATTCCGCAACATAGTCTACATGACCATTTTGTAGCCGTGCACGGATGCTGAAAAGATGTCCGGTGTTACATGTGAAATAAACTTTTGCAGCTGGATTCCTCTCCATTCATTCAAGAAAAGGGGGCAATTCTAAAACCTTTACTTATGCGCTGGCGTCACCTCGCTTTACAATGTTTTGGGGACGTAGATAGCCATTAGATCGGGCCGGGGCCACTGGAATTAGGCATCAAGGGAGGAGGGGAGGGCCAAATAATGCGGCAGGGCAGCAGGTGACTAAATTATGCGCATGAAATGAATAATACCTGTGAGGCTTTCTGCAGTTAAAGGGTCCTGGGCGGCGGCTCAAGCAGACGTAAGGGGGGGCTGTGATGATATGCGAGGGGAGGGAAAGGTCGTGATTCATCGTGAACCCAGGCCACTACCGCAGATAATATTATACACACGACAAAAACGATTATTTTTTTATGAGAAACAGATTTCTCTTACTTGCAGACCTAAATGCTACTCGGAACGAACAGGCAAGGCAGCAGCCGTTTTCCCGAATTCCTGCTCGGCGCCGCCGGGGCTGCTCCTAATTGTTGTGTGTCACGAGGCCGGCCCTGGAAACAAACACCACTGCGTGTGTGTGGGGCCCGGCTGTGTGTGACCTTACGCGCGGGTGTGCCCTGCGCGGTACATTGCAGCGTAAGATAGGTGGCGCAGCACTCTCCGGCGACCGCCGTCATGATGTCATAGGGATTTTGGTGCTGCTGCTGGCCTAAAATTCTAAAATGAAGAGGCCTGCTCACAAAATAAAAACTTCCGAAGTCCGGTTCTTCCATTTTATTTATTGAACTCACCAGATCCAGGGGGGGGCAAGTGCCCCCCCTTGCCCCACCCTGCGGACGCCCATGATTCCAAGTACATTTTTATCATGAAGGGAGCATAATTACTTGAAGTGGCAAGATGGGATAATTTCAGGAACTTTGCATAGCAAGCATAATGTGAAATTCCCAAAAGTACCATGAATTATCCCAGGATAATTTAAATTTCGCATAAGCAAAGAAAGTTAAAACTCCAATGAGTAAAATGACACAATCATTGTTAGAATGGATAAGAGGATCAGGACATATGAAGTTTAAGTTTAAAAGTAAAAAAAAGTGTCAAGAAATACCAATGGACCAATTACGGGTTGGGTTTGGGTAACCTGGGTACTAAGTGTATTTTAACTCCCACTGGAGCATAGGTAAGGAAAGCTCATCAGTGTTTCCACTTGTAACTTAGTGTTAAGGTACCTTCACACATAGTCCCAGATTTTCTAATGCTTCGCACTGGTTCAAAGTAACGCAAATCAATGCAAATTGATGGACAGTCTCTTAACTGTGTTTACTATCCGGTATAAAAGGTGTTGTAGCGCTCATAAGAAAATATTCTTTGACCTGCAACAACCTCAGTGTGTCATTACTGAGGGATTACCAGGGTGTTACTGAGAAGATCAGTGCGAATACCACTAGGTTGTGAGCAATTTACAAAGACGGCATGAATGGACTTAGCAAAACCTAATGAATGCCCCTTATAGTGGCATATGGAAAGGGAAACGTTTGCATTTTTTCAAAATCCCCATAACTTGTGTGTGTGTGTGCTGCTGTGCACAGCACACAACTCACTGCATCGGGTCCTTCTTAGTTTGTCACAGCATCACAGTGCAAGACTGTGCATTGTGCATAGCAGTATTCTTTGAGAGCCAGAGCGTCCCAGCAATAGATGATGCCAGCAAAAGGCTAATTGTATTAGAAATGCCTCTGCACTGTACAGCAAATGTAGATGAAACATTCATAAATCTGGCCCCTACAATAATTATGGTCAAAAGCAAGATCCTACTATGTGGAAAGGTAGGACTCAGTTGCCAGTCAGGGTTCACTGAGGATGGCAAGAAAGAATTTAAACATCCCCTGTATAATAATAATAATAATAATAAAAATAATAAAAGGGGTCTTATCATGCGCATACTTAGCCCAATGGGCGTCAAGGCGCCTGTATCATTCAAGTTGGGCTCAAACATCTCTAATGGGTGTAAGCTGTAAATTCTATTAGCCAGAAGAGTCACACTTCTGAAGTACCTTGGAAGCTTTTTCAGCAATCCTCTTCCTCATTCACACCCACCTTCTTCTGAAGCATAATATCCATGAGCGGTGAAAGGCTTTTTATTGAGGCTGGTGTAGGTTCTTCTCTGCTTTATGTCCCTTTAACCACAGGAGACCAGTTAGTGTGTCTTTGCAAGCACTTTCAGTTCAAGGATACAAAGGAGAGCAGTCCAGACCCCATTTGTCTCCAAGCGCAGACAGATAGTTTGATATGATCTTCTCCAAGATGAGCTATGTTCTGAAGTCTTGGCAGTGAAATCTTCTAGATATAGTAGTACATCAGAAGATGTTGGTGGAGGACCCACTACCTAATTCCTATAATGTTCCTCCTAAGAGCCTCTCCCCAATATAAGACAGCATTTCTGTCTTGGTGTAAAACCTATCACAGTTGCACTATTCTACACATCTACCAAAATGGCAGGACCCTACTGCCACTGTGTGAAGCTCTGTATTCTTCCCCAGGCGGTGTCCAATTATAAGGCAGAAGCTGCTGATAGAGCGCGGGCTCACCTGCTCGTTTTACCATACTCACCTGAGCCCATAAAACATACACACTTTGAACAGGTAAAACCTACGCTTAATCAGATTTTAACTTTTTGGACATATACCATTGACTTACCAATCCTTGTCACTGGTAACTATAGTCCTAAGGGATCAAGGGAGTTCGCATGATAGGTAGTAAATAAACATTTGCATTTATAAAATAACCACAGACTCGTGAAAGGTTTAAACACTTTATCTATGTAAATTCTTAAATGTCAGAGTCCATATCAATTCAATTAAAGCTTGTTCAATTAGGAAGAAAATAATCAAAGCAAGATGATGTGAAAATGTTACAAGGCTTTCTTTAAGCATTGAAACA
This sequence comes from Lissotriton vulgaris, assembly GCF_964263255.1. Taxonomy (NCBI): domain Eukaryota; kingdom Metazoa; phylum Chordata; class Amphibia; order Caudata; family Salamandridae; genus Lissotriton; species Lissotriton vulgaris. The sequence goes on along the minus strand of NC_141699.1, from coordinate 321,410,818 downwards.
TAGGAAGGGTAAGGAAAGGGAAATAGTACAATTACATACCCACACTAATTTATATTTACTTAGAATGGTGTGAAAACCAACCCTGGCCATGGATTGGGATAAAGGACAGGACTCCCGATAGTTCAAGTGCCAACAGGACAGGACAGGTGCAGACCAGAATCAGGACAAGTACGGACTAATTTGGATCAGGACAGGACCACTGCTGGTCAGGGCCGGCACCCACAGCTAAAGTGCAATGCCAGCGTCACACCATCTCTGCAACTAACAGTCGGACCCCGATTGGGTTATCGAATCTTCTGACAGAGTGCTCCGCCAGCACCTCTGCTATCGATCGCCTATTGAGTACATTGGGTCAGTGACAGGTCAGCTATTCTGACAAGTCAGACAATCTAACTAGCTAAGCCTACCTTAGATATACAATTTTCCAGGGCAGTGTACCACCCCTAAATGTTGCAAGTTCGTGTATTCCCTCAGTTTTATTGGTCAAAAGCGAGGAGAGGTCATCACACCATACCAGTTATGAGGTAATTTCCTTCAAATATTCAAATTAATGTTAACTCCCATAGTTTTATTTTCCTAGGGCACTTTTATTCGACCCAACAATGGATGTTTCAATAACAAATACAATATTTACGAAGATTTGTAAGTTGCCTTCCTTTTTTAGGGTAAAAGTTCCTTTTCCCAGGCGCATCGCAGACAAGACTGTCACTGGCATGGATTCAATGCCATGGCTTGTGGACTCAAGGGAATTCAGCACATGCGCGTTGAGAGTCTCAAGGTGGAGTTCAGCAAAGACACATCAGGCCCAAATATGAGCTAAGAGCAAAGTCAAAGAGAAACAATTTTAGAACAAAGAATAAATGAATGCACTGTATACAACCTATATCTACTCTATTCCCTTTACTTTATTTTAACTATAGCGGTAATGATTAGGCAGAATGAATAGGGTTTAGTACGAGCAGCAGTGCAAGCATCAGCATTTAAAACATAGAGCAGCCATCTTTAGTTCTAGTGCACAGAAGCAAAGATTTCCCACTAAAGCAAAGGATACTTCATGTTACCTGAGTGTGACAGACACTTGTGCATTAAAGATCCCACATTGCGACGGCCATTTTAGATCACTCGAGTTACTGTTAGTAAAACCACATAGGAAAGCTTCCCCTAGATACTAGAAATGTCGTGTGGTGCATTATTAGTAATATAAAACATGTTTATTAGTGCTTTATGTGGTATTTTGGGAAGGTTGAATCCAAGCAAGTCTCTTTACGTTCGAAACCTTGCTCCAATACTCCCATTTCCACGTTAGGAAACTCAACTGGAGTAGTATAGGGCCCTAGCCCCTTCTCCCAGTTTGACAGTGGTTGAATCAGGCACAAAGGTAGAAATCACACAACAACCCTATAAAGTATAAACATTCTACTCTGAAAGTGCTTGCCAGGCCTTTACTACAAATTTGGTGTACCTGATCATCCTATTTTCATTCACCTTTGAAGTTACCTAGGATTGGATGCTCAGTATATACCTTCCCACTGCCTTCCTCCTAAAGTTCTCCTACCACATTGACTGTCACAGAACCTTTGTTCCGAGTTGGGAATCACTTCATACCTAATCTCTGTAGGAGAAATCTTATTACAGTCACAATTTGAGAGTCTGAAAAGCATATGTGTTATCCTCAATTTTATGCAAAGCAAACATATAATAAACACTACTTGTAATTGTATGGAAGCCTTTAAAATGTGAAAAGGCTACTGCAGTACTCGGTGCTTTTAATTAATTCACTATAGTGTGGCATGCATTCCTTATTTTAGCATGCCACACTTTCGCACATTATGCTTTAGGGTCTTGTGCCTCAATGACATACAGTTAGCTTTTCATCTTGTGAAAAGAGTTTGCTTTGACTCCAGCTTTGGCTACAGCAGTTCAGGGGTACAGTAACAGTCTCAAAGCTATGCTTTTAACTTTACTCACACGAGTGGTGTAACTGCACACTGTTGCTCTTGTGTGACAAATTAATTTTATGCCACTGAAAACATTTCTGTCAATTTTACCTAAAACTCCGCTTTTGCAAATATAAGAGAACATGAACTTATACGCTATTCTGAGTCTTCCAGTTTTCAAAAGTGCCACCACATCTTGCCCTACAGAAGCAAACAATCTTTGAACAACATGTGTAATGGAAAATGTTCTTACACCTGTCTTTTTTTGCATCTTGAATTCCCATTAGTCTCCTGAGAATTAGATTTGTTTTAGTTAGTTCTAAAGAATGTTTTAGTAATTTCTGCCTTATATGTGATGAATCTGGTTTTAAAGGGTATGTGGGCTTTGAGGGAGAGTCAAGTATGTTGCATCAGACACAGTAAGTAGTAAGTAAGTAAATGCTTTATTGTACAGTTAATAAAAACCATTACAAATAGCTTTTAGCAATAAAAGAAAATGGTCAGTTAAAAAAAAACGGTTAAAAAGGTCGATCTAAAATCATAAAAAGTAGGACAATGTTCATCCAGTGTTAAGTACAAGTAAATTTCTGTTTGAGATAAAGATTTGTGTTTCTGTCCAAGCGCTTGCTTCCGGCAAGTGGGTTGTTCTTTCCCCTCCGGGGACGGACCGGCTATCTCCCAGAGTGTTCGTGGCTCTTGGGAAAAGTACTTTAATGTTCTTGGTCAGTGTGGGTCTCTTGCCCGGTCTTAGGACTAGAGGCAGATGATGTTGTATAGGTGATGTCGGTGTCCACTTGTGCTCTCGTCGTTTTGAGCCTGGATTCTGCCACTCCGAGGTATTTTACCAGTCGGCAGGCCATTTGCACGTCATCTCCTCTGAAGCAGCTCAAAACTGCTTCTCTGCAGGACCTGATTCCTTTGTTTAAGAATAAGGGTCTCAGTAAGTTCTTCCAGTCTTGCTGCAGCTCTTTGCAGATGGTTATGAGGTCTGTGATGTTTTCCTCGTGCATTCCGCACAGGCAGCATTTTGCTGGTTTTGATGGCCGCAGCCATGGGGCCATATGGCCCGCTGCTGGTAGCACTCCAAGTCGTAGTTTTAAAAATGATTCTTTTGTTGTTTTGGAGAAACTGTTCACCAGGTACGCCTGTGGAGTAAGTTTGTTGTAAGTTTGCACAGTCAGCCAGCCATGTGCTCTCTTAGCTAATGAAGCTTTGTCTTGCAGGAGGGATTCTTTCTTAAAGATTTTGTTTATGGTTTTTTTGAAACCTGACTGGCTCCCTTGAAGGTCCCATAGCTGCCTTGCCCCAAGGTGGTTGATGGCATCCTCCAGGAAATGTCTTGCTGGACAGTCACTTTTACTTTGTAGATCTTTCCAGAGGAGTGTGTTAAGGGTGTTTTCCTCTCATCTACTTATTTTGTGCCAGGTCTTAAGGTAGGTTCCCTTTCGTGCAAGTTCTTCTTTGGCCAACCCAAATTCTAGGCGGATCTGCGCCGGTGAGATGTATTTCGGAAGACCGAACATGATCCGCATTGCTTTTGAGACTACTCTGTTCAGAGTTCCCGTGTCCCTCCCTCTCATTGCTTCACTTCCATATGTGATAGATGGAATCAGCTTGGCTTGGATCACTTGTAGGAGGGGAGCGAGGTTTAGGCCAACAATTTTATTTTTGAGGTTCCTAAGTGATGCTGCTATCATTAGGCCTCTCCTCTTAATCTCCTCCAGTTGTGGTTTAAAGCTACCCCTTTCGTCTATAATCACTCCCAGGTAACAATATTTGTTTGTGGTCTCCAGTTTGTTCGAGTCCAAGTACCATCTAAATGGTGATTTTTTCTTGCGATAATTAAGGGGCATGATTTTTGTTTTACTGTAGTTAATACAGAGTTTGTTAGCTTTGGAGTATTCCGCAGTGATGTCGAGGAGCCATTGTAGCCCAATCTGTGTCCGACTGATCAGCACCAGGTCATCAGCGTAAAATAGGCAAGAAAGCTGTTTGCCCCTAATTTTGGAGCATGTGAGTTGTTTGCGTTTAATTTTGTGGATAGTTCGGCCATAAAGAGATTGAATAGGGTTGGCGCTAACACACAGCCTTGTTTTACTCCTGTGTAGATTTGAATTTTCTTAGTTAAGAACTCTCCAGGGTCTAGTTTGGCCTGGACCCACGTGTTGCTGTGCAGGAGACACAGGGCTCCCTGATGTTCTTTTCTGCATTTAAAGAGTAGGTCAATGCCATACATCACCCTCGTATTTGGAGCAAGGTCTAAAATCTATCAAGTGTGGTGTTTCTGCCTCCAGATGGAGGATAATGAGGCTTAAACAAAGGTTCTGAAGTTGTAGTCTGGGGAGTATGGTTTGACCTTTCACAGAAGTGAGAGTTGATCTAAAGGACTAAGCATATTCTTGTTGATGTAGCCTTGAAATAGAGGTTGCCATTTTTCTGAATGCTAGTCATTTCATACTGAGTGTGATTTTGAGTTAAATCACCCAGGTTCATGTCAGAGAGTCCACCCTTGATTTGTTTGATCTGGCCATATGGGAATAGAGATTAAGAAGGTATGCATGTGTACCCATAATTGGAAACCTAGCCTATAAAAAAGGGGATATCATAAAGTAATAATAAGGATGCAAGTAAACATGTTTTTATATAAAAACACAAGGGGTTCATGTTTTTATATATAAACACAAGGAGTTCAAGTGCGGTAGATATTGCGTATAGGGTGGTGTTTGGAGAGTTATTTTGTCAGCTTATCATGAGGATAAATGTACCTATGTTAAAATTCCTGGGTCCCTTCTTTATTTACCCTTGATATACTATTTCCATAATCTGATATTGTCTCACATAAATCAAAAGGAAAAAAGCACATTCTCTCAATAAGCTACTTATAGAGCTAAGACTTCTCTTGTGCCCTCTGCTCTGGCATATGCCAAATGTATTACTGGTCCATTGCCTTCAAAACGGTTGTGATATAACTAGACCGTTGGAGAATGATTGCGCCCATACTGCAAGAATATGATGTACATAAGACACGTAGGAGTTACAGATAAAAAATATTAGTTAGAAAGACGAAGATTGAACAAAATTAATATAGGCCACAAACTAGGGAGTCTGTAAAGTTCAAAGCTAGTTGAGAATTGAATCATTTAGAAGTTTAACATTCCCCTATCTCTTTCACATGAGCCTCCTCAGAGATTTGTGATCTGTCCAAACATCAATTGTGTTCCAAACAGAAGCCGTCTCAGGGATAGATTTACAAAGCTGTCCTGCAATGCAATGCAACAACCAGAATTTCTGCACGGTGTTTTGTGAGAGGGAGAGAATTGAAAAGCGCCTTATCTACTGAGATATGGAGCTGCCCTGTTCTCTCCCGAGCTCTGGCACAAAATCAGGCTGCCTAGCATGCACACACATTTGCACTGTATTGCAATCGTGTCCACTTAATGTCTAGCTTAAATTCTGTACAGAGAGAATACCATTCCAGTACAAACTACTGTACCCAGACAAACATTAAAACCTTTCTTTTTTGGGTGTGTGCTCTACAGCACAACACACATTCAAACACACAAAATGTTGGAGAAATAAAAGCCTTTCTACTAGCTAATGCCATTCTGTAAGAGACAGGTTTTTTGGCACAAACCCCAGTATTCTATTGTTCAAAGATAGATCTATGACTTAAAAACCATGGGTGGTTGAATGGGCATGCCCATTTAACATGCACGTAAAATAAGATGGACCCCTGCTACAAAGTGATGGAAAGCAACAGAAAGAGCTGCTTTGCATTACTTTCTGGTAACTTTCAAGTATAAAACACGATAGACACCAGAAAATAATGTTTTTTGTCAGTTTGCATCAATTTAGTTATGTAAGCCTGGCACAAAGTGACAGAAAACCTGTTCTCACCTTTGTAATGACCACACAACTGAAAAGACCATCCATTACACATATGTATGAGAGTGATCACTGGATAGCAAATGCCTACTGATAAATAAATTAGTATGCCTTGTCCATCTTCAACCATCTGTCAGTATGCTATATTCGAGAATGTCTATCTGCACTATGAATGTATATCCTTTAGACAGGTGCCTTCAACTCTTGCTTTGAGCACAATACACCTTTCAGGAGGTCACATGCTTTCTGGCACCCTTGTGCCCAGTTCACAAGCTTAGGTAATTTTCCATGTCAGTTAAGTTTATAGTGCTATGGGGCACCTTTACCCTATTATGTATGTTTCGAAATACTTGATGAAGCATGTAATAACTGTCATCTGAGTTTGGGATTTAGAAGCTCCCAGGTTATAATAGGCCATGTGTTTCGCTGGACTGACTGTATTTGACTTCTGTCAATGTGGTGGCCAATGTACCTATCTGGTATTTGGTTACATTGATACTCATACATGTCTTCCCAGTGGTGCACCATGTGGTCTTCCCAGATGGAGTCCAGGACTGTGGTATCTTTCAGGTAGATGAAATTGATGTTGTCTGGTCTAATTAGAACATGTTAGGCAAAATTCCATAAGATAAACGTGAGCCCGACCTATTGACAATAGCCTTAGTACCTTCAGATTAGTGTATCTGCCAGTGTCCTTATGTTACAAAATAATTAAAAATAACCTCATCTCTGTGGTGGCATTTGACAGGTGGACACTGGTAACAGGACCACTTGCTTAGCCCAATTATGACTCAGTGGCTACATTTCTTACATATGCAGAATTATAGTAACTTCTGGGCACATCAGCAAGGGCCGGCGATAATTATTGCTAAGCGCCCTTGGCGTGAGGATAATTATCGCGGGCTAATGCTGTATTTTATGGCTGAGATACATGCTATCAGCAACGTTTATCTCCACAGCGATAAAATTCAATGCGCAAGCTGCCAAATGTGCGATTATTGCTGGAAATCCAGCGATAATCGCACAACGTTTGGCGATAGCTTGGTGATAGGGCAGGGTAGACTTAGCCATTATATGCACCTTCCATTGGATGTAATGGCTAAGTCAGACTGAAAGCAGGTGTAAGGAAAGTAGCGATGACCGCGGGTAGCGTTACTTTTCTTATTGTTACACAGGTTAGCAGGCAGCTTGCTAATAGGAGAAATGTCTGTTAGCCACATTTCTCACGTTATTTTGGGGAGATATTCCCACTTTGCATCTCGTTAGAGATGCAAAGCTGAGTGTTAAGGGAAAGGGCGCTGAGGCATGGATTCAAGCGATAGCGTGACCTTGCTAATTGTGCAATAAAACTATCGCCATTTTATGCCTGGAAACGGACGCTAAAGCAGCAATAATTGTATTGCGGCGCCTTGTTGACATGCCCCTTGTTCCTTTAAACTTGGTTATCTGGTCTCACAGCCAGCATATTTTGTTTTGACATGTATGCTGTCATCAGTGTTAATAAGACTTTGTTTCATACAGAAAAAATCTGAAAACACATCAAATAACTGCTGATAATCCCTCTGGTTCTACAACCACAGATCCATCCTTTTAATTATGGAACAGGAGATCAGTGAGTGTATCACTTGCCACTTTCATTCATCAGCTCTGCATCACCTGGTCAAGGACAACATATTTAAAGTTAGCTTCACTGGGGATGCCTCAGGGTTCTAAGGTCTAGACACAAATTATGCCACTAACCTTGATGAGTTGTATGTAATAACATTTATATATGGCTGAAGGATATTGTGTTCCCCAATCCTCCCACACTTCTGTCTAGGTTGATTCCCTGTCACTACGGCTTTTTGATCATAGCTGTGCAATATTAATGCGGACCAGCTTCCAGATCTCAACTTTTATTTTTCATGTCCTGAACCATCCTTTTCCAGAGATTCTGCACGTAATCTAATAAATTGCCTCTGGTTTTTAGGTCTCCTTTCCCATCCTAATGGCATGAGACTTCTTACTGTCTGGTCACGCACATGTTCAAAGGCACTGTAGCCCAATCCCATCTATGGCACCTTTGTGCCCTTTGAGCAAAAAACACATGGCAACTGTATAAGCCACTCTTTCCTGTAGAGATCTTCTAGTATACCAAACATACTTTTCAGTAATGTTTTAAATATCTAAATAAGCCCATTACCTTTAGTTTGACATTGGGGTGGCGAATCTGAAGGTTATCCTAAGCACATCACATTCATGTATGTCGCTTGTCCAATAATTTCATACTATTCCCTTGAGCAATATTACTAACACAACCATTGCTTCCACTGGTGTGGTCACATTCAGCCACAGGGTACCTGGTTTGTGATTCACTAAACCTATAAAAATTCTACTTCATATCGTTGGCTTAGGGTCAAAGGGTCTGGCAATATCCCTTGATAACTTTTCAAATGGCATCGCCACCAAAATCAGTGGAATGGATTGCTTTAATTTTGGTTCCAGTAAAATAACTTGCAGCCTAATGCAGGACGTCATCACTTCATATATGCCTAACTGAGGAGAAATATTTACCCATATACAGCAAGAAACACTGTGGTGCTAAAGCACCAATAATTATGTAGAGACTCAAGGAGCAGTGCCCTTTATATTGCTGTAAGAAAGTGGTACTCATTCTATTTTGCTTGTTCTTCAGCTTCATATCAATGGCTTTTAAGAGTGGCACTCTTTTTCAGAGCTTGCAGTAGTCTTCCTGAGTGTTTTCATCTGCCGCTTGAAATTGTGCAAGCTCAGGGAGGCAATCCATCACAAATACTTTCCAACAGAGGCAGGATCCTCCTGATCGCAGGCTTTTCCCTTAGCTGAATTGTTTAGGATAATACGGATGTGTTTGTGGTTGGATGTTTTTTTATAAAAAATTGTACACACATGGGAGGTACGACTAAATAATATAAGCATAGCCGAACCCAGGAGGTATATTTGAAACCTATTGGATTAAGAATACATAAGTTTATTGTGTGTCAGCGCAAGCGCAACCAGGCCTTTTTCTTGAGTAACTTTGTGAGTGGATGGCGGCCTGAATACATATCCCTCTGATGCTCCATGTTTAAGAGTTCTTTCAATGGAAAGACAGGTGAAGGTACACAGACTTTCATCACTATTGTGCCAATAAACTGCGCCTTGCAACATAGCTATTTGGCAATGAGTTACTATCACCATGCTCGGGCAGCACAACATAGCACACTGGCATGAAAAACGGACGGTTGTCATCAAAATGGGTAATCACCCTAACTTTGTTTTGCAGCATGGTAGGTATTTGTAGGACACCCAGAAACAGAGCAAGCATCAGGGACTGTATGCATTGCATTCATCTCTGAAAAATGGCACACAATTTCACTATTAGAGACTAAGAAGTGGAAGGAGAAAACTTAACAGGGATTTCCAGACAAAACACCACATACATTCCCCCACAAAACAAGTCAGCACTTGATCAGCCAACGGTGAAAGAAGCAGAAACTCCAGTGTATCATTATGGTTCTTCTAGAACAGTAGGTATTCTTGAATGATCAGCATCGCCTTTTTTTATTTCTTTGATGCTGCAGTATTAAAATCCTGATGGTCCAATTTCCTAATTTCTGCAGTTGATGCAGCAGAGATAGGATCTCATAGACACCTGAGCCTGATGGCATCTCTTGAGACCCCTGAGACATCAGGACTTACTACTCCCAGAGTGTTTTTCATCATCCTCATCATCATCAATGATCATGAGAATTTTTTAACGATCGTAAAAGTATAAACTAAGAATTACAAGTATACAAATACATGCATAAATAAAAATACACTTCTAAAAATTATGATAAATAGCATATTAGTTGAAAGGGGAAGTAGTACCCATTACACAATCGCTGCCAAAAAAGTATAAAATATCAAAATCACAAAATATACCTTCATTTTTAAAATACAAAATGTCACAGCTCAGTGCCTCACACCTTACAACCATTCTCATGAAAAAACCATAGCAGCCTGGTTTAATCCAAAAGGCCCTGAGAAACATGGCCACACAAAAGACTACTATCTGGCTAGTGTCATTCTGTAATATTCTGAACATTTCCCCATCACCACACAAAAGACTACTATCTGGCTAGTGTCATACTGTAATATTCTGAACATTTCCCTCTGCTCCCTACAACCCAAAGTTTTGCACAAAGGAACAATCCATTTTTCCCATATTTCTTTGTCAAGGGTAAGAAAAAAAATATGAATGGGTGTTTCAGAACACTCAGCACAGCCTGAACACATACAATCTTTTTGTCCCTTTGTCTTTTCCCATTGGCTGGTAAATGACCTTATGGGTAAGGTACCATACCTAAATTGCAAATATAGTTTCCTAGCCAGTGGAGGAACAATTTCATCAATGGTACCTTCATAGCTGTCTAACGGTTTCCGGTCAAAAAAAGACACAGATACGGAACCCGTACACATCCTAATATTTTTAACTGCCACATTTTCTCAAAAAAGTCCTTTTATACTGGCATTACCAATCATGCACATGCTTTTAGGCTTTGTCAAATACTCATCCCTAGTCAGTATATGAAGCAGGTCCGCCATAGTATAGAGCCAGGGTATTTTCCAGCTTACTCAGAGGCCAAAAGTTCTTTAACACCCTCACTGTAAGACGCAACGGCAGGAATTGCCCATAACCTGTGCCAAAAAGTCAGCCTTCTACATTCAATCTTATCTGCAATATTCTTTTAGTCCAGGTCTAAGTAAAGAGGGGACAGTGGTATAGTGGTGCGCAAATTCAATAAGGTTCCTAAAAACCGTTGCTCCACTATGGATAGGCCTTTAATGTGGGAGTACCCCCACAGCTCAGCTCCATAGAAAACCGCCCCTAGGGCCTTCACATTGTACATTTTCAATGCTGGACTCACCCTTTTTGATATTTTTGCTCTTTGTGTTTTACCTATATGTATTGTATGTTGAATTAAGGATACAAGGGTTTTTTCCACCTGTGGTGTCCAACATAGATTCTTGGTCAATTTAATCTCCAAGTATTCAAAGCTTGGTACCACATCTAAAATTGTGTTGACCACTAGCATCGGCCTCTTATAAGAATTTGACAACTGTCTACTAAAAATCATACATTTGATCTTGGAGCTATTAAGCTCCAAGCCACGATCCACACAGAAAAATTGAAAAGAGTTCAGCAGCTGTTGCAAACCCTGCAAACCCTGCAGTGACGTAGAAATTAGCAAAGTCTCATCCGCAAAGAGAAGTGCAAGGACCCTCTACCCACCTATCTTAGGGGCATCACACCCTTCTTGAACTAAGAAGACAATTAACCCATTAATGTAAACCGTAAAAAGGATGGGACCAAAACACACCCCAGGTGGACCCCACAATCGATACAGATCGGGTCTGTCAGGGCCTTGTCCCTCCCCCACCTCACCTGGGCAAACGTATCAGCATAAAAACTCACAAGTATATCCAGCAAAGGGGCCAGCATACCAATCACTTCAAGGACCTTTCACAGTCTCGCTCAGGGCACTAAATCAAAAGCTGCATGACGATCGACAAAGTCAACATAAAGTTTGCCCTTGCCTATTATCATTTCTCGCCAATACATACATATGTATGCCCCCCAGATTTCCGGGTTTTCCTTAAATAAATCATTGGGCCCAAAGCATGACCATAAATAGAAGAGTTTATGGGTAGTAGCGTTTTTGTAAGGATGAAAGACAAATTCACAGGTTTCACAATAAAACTAGTTTGAGAAGCCTCTTCTCTCACCATGTTATAACATTTATGAGAATGGAGCTGTTCGAATTGAATAATCCAATTTTGTGGCTGGATACACAAATCAAGGATCGATTGATGACTGTTGAGGCAGCCCACCGCTATCTGAGAGAAAGACTTATTGTCATTCTTAGAAATTACTGCCTGCAATTAATACCAAGGAGAACACTCCCACTCTTTCTTTGCTTCAGATATCACATACTGGTACAACTTCTTATGCCTGGCTATTTCAAGCTGAATTTTAGGCGTTATAGCCATAATAAGCTCACTCATGGCTTTTTTACATTCACCATTGTACCAGTTGTCAGATTTGAGCACATTCTCCCCCCTGTGCTGTGTTTTCTCAGAAAATCTAAGGCATGCTCCACTAAGTTCTCAATTCTAAATGTAAGAGACAGCTTGGATAATATCTTATAAGTATTCATTGCAATTTGTTTGATAGTTTTTAACGCTGACGGGTTTTTCATCACCCAACCCCATTGAAACAACTTTAAATTGTTGGTATATGATAGCAAACCTGTGTCATTGTTACAAGCAATCATCTTTACAGGGGTGACTCTAACATAAAGCTTCATGCGTTTGGCATTGTGGTCGTTGACTAGATGTTCAGCTACATCCATGTCCTCAATTGCTGGGCAAAGCTGCACGCCTGCCAAGAAGTAATCAATTCTACTTCTATATCCCACCCTATTAAATGTCTGGGTACCTTGTCGATCAGAGTGCCACCTACCATTAGGGGCTCTTAGGTCACTGTTTAGCGTCCTGGCCAATATATTGCTTGCCCTTACTGTTCAACTAACTGTAGGTAGATCCAGCTCAGGTATACCCAATAAGTGTCCTGCCCTTGGATTAGAACTGAGGGGGTATCAACCAATGGTTCAAGAGTGTTTTTCAATAAAAAGGAGACTGTCCTTTTTTCGAGACTATAATGGATAATGCCTTGGATTAGAGAAGCATTGACAATGCTTACAAGTGACTTTAGTACTCCATTGGAGATAGACATAAGTAACTTAAAGGGGATGATACTGGTCCAACATGCCTCCTCACATAACATCAGTGTGCTAGCAGTTGTTCTTGCATTTTTCCTGGGCACAAAAATCTATTTTCATAAACTGTAGATCTCAGTTGTTAAACATACCCATAGATGGAGTTTGCTCATCACTTTGAGGGGTGAAGGAAACTTCACCTCTCTGCCTACTGTTGGCCACCCAATGAAGACCAGAAACTGGTAACCAGCTTAAAATTAGTGATCAGATTATACCACCCTAAAAGCCATGCTGGAAAGGTATAGGATGGCAATGGGAAGTCCACACATCCTGAAGAGGTTTAGTTAGGCCAGAATCACACAAACCAAATAGTTTTGCTTTTGTAATGTAGAACAGTAATAGCAATACCTGATGGTCTGTAAATGATCTATGATTACCTCTGCTATGCATAAGAATACCAAATATCATATGCACAGTCTCTGTGGAAAGAACATTAGTACATTTTAAAAGGACTCAGACATTTTAGGTCTGATCAGTTATTGAATTAGGCAGATTTCGCATACCAGGCAATAATCAGCATTTCAGGAAATTCAGCAATGAACCTCAGTATACAGTTACAGCTGTAGTATACAACTACACATTTAGAGTTCAGAAAATACTAGGTTTCAAGTCCAAGGGAGAGGACTTCTAAAAGCAAGTTTAAGAGAAGGGTGACCTTAGCAGGGCATGGGGAATATATCCTTCAGGCCTAAGAGTCCAAGGAAAGATCACTAGGCAAGGGGTTCCTGCTGCCAGCAAAGTCAGAGAACCCTCAGCAAAGTTCTCTAAGCTGGGATAGAGTTTGGTCAAAGGAGGGCAAGATAAAACGTACATCTGGCAAACTACAGAAGCCAGTTAGTTGACCAGTATTAGTTCAAAGGGCAGAACAGCTGAATGTGATAGATACTTGAATGGAGAAGGAGAAAGAACTCTAATGAATCCATGTGTCGTCAGTCTGCCTGCCAACTCTCTGCACACTCTCAGATGCTGCTCTGCAGTTTTACTCGAGTATGACAACAACACTCCAGGAAAGCAATCAACAAGTTCGGAGATGACATGTCACACCATCATTGTTCGATTCCCATGTGGTCATCATCCTCTTACAAGGTGTAAAATTACACGCAATAGCATTCTTTCCCACACTGTGCATGAGAATTGGTAGTCCATCCTAGGTACACAGGTTATTTCACAAAGAACCATTCATTATTGTAGCTTCCCATGTGCTAGTGTCAAACGTTTGTGTGACATGGTAGTGTCTATATGAATATGTCAAGTACAAGAAAGTTCCATGAGTACAAGTCTAAAGAATAAAGTCAAGTTAATGCATTAAACGACAGTTAATCATAATTAAATATATGAGCATGTAAATGAGATTCAGGCAGATGTGATTCAAATAAAGCATTTGTCAAATAGTCATAGATTGTTTCACAGAAATGTTTAGTATCAGGTACGGCCTATTGACACATTTGCAAGGTGAATACATGTAAAATATTAGTACTCAGAGGTTTAAATGTTAAATTTAAGAAATTCAAGACAATATTAATATAAAGATTTAGTATAAAAAGTTTTATTCATCTGAGTTATTGCATATAGATTTGGCACCAAATTTTCGATGTCACTGGTGCATCAAAATGGAAGTAGAAAAAGTTCATTTTCATCATAAATGTCTACACAATTATGGGTGATACTCAATACTATGTAAAAATGTTGCTGCCATATATTAATGTATAATTAATTTGTGTAATAACAGAAAATACATTTTATGATTTTTCATTTTAACAAGGTTGAAATCTCATGTGAAAATCAACTGGTAGACTTGTTAGGCCCACCATATATGATAATCTTCTATTTCTACAAATTTAGGAACTATTTTATGGTGCATGTACTATGGTATTCGTACTGGACCGTATGAATCAAACAGCCTCATTGGACATGTGAGTTATGAGAAACCCTTGAACAAGAACATATATGAGGCAGTTTTTCTTCAATTAATCCTTGTGGATAATTTACAAATGTAAAAATGCATTGCTAGAAGAATAAAAGGGACAGAATCATCTAGCTCTCCAGTGGCATCTAAAACGTCAGTTTTCTAAACTGTGCATATAAAACAAATGGCTGCAAAGTTAAAACTTAAATGACACGTTTTGAAAGAAAATTTAGGGGAAGCTTTCAGAAGGCGTGCAATGACTGACTGCTCCCTCAGTGCTCATAGAGCTCATGTACGCAGTGTAAACCATCGATGAGAGGACACCTCTACTTTGAAAACAGTTAGCAACTCACAGAGGAGTTTGGAAACCATTCAGTGCTTTGCAATGAAATAAGTGGATACAAAACGTTGATACCTTTCATTCATTCGAACGTAATAAATAGGGCACAATACTTCTGCACACAGTTTTAATTGAAATTTGCAAGGCATAGCATTGTAAACAGTCATAAAACATTTGCTGCGAGCAATGCCAATTTCATACAATCAATTTCTGTTTTGCACCCTCGACAAACCTGACATGTTGTGCAGCACATGCTTGTTAGAGGTGACAAAATGGCATACTTAAAGCTCTACTTTATTAAAGTGGTCTTGTGCAATTCATGGAGGTGTTAGAAGAGGTAAACGTTGTTGTAGGTGAAGTATGTCAACTTGGTGGCTTTGAAAGTTGGTGTGAAGGGGATGACTGCTTTGCTATCAACATGCCTCCCAATATTGTCTGTTTTCTCCTTGAAGAATAGTTTATTGCACTGCATAAACTATAGAGTGTCCTACTGGTGCACTCAATATGGGGTTGACATAGTGGTAAATGAGGCTGAAAAGAGCTTTTCTTCTACTGTTACCACATTTACTTAGTGCAGTGTTAACTACATCTTCAAAGCTATGACTTTGTTGTGACATATGAAGATTTTTCAGGGTCTCAAAGTTTAATTATAATGCTCTATTTTCCACTCTAACACTCTTTCACAAACCAGATCAGTAGTCAATGGTAACCTCTTCTGCATCCAACTATTACATAAGGCTATCTGCTTTTGAACATTTAACTCTTATGATACACAGAATTTCCCACACATGTATGCCTGTTTTCATGCACATTTTGTTATTCGAGAGGAGAACCAAAAATCCTAACCCAATCCCGTGGATTAGATTGAAGTTAACATCATATTGGGCATATTTAATCTGAGTGCAAGTTAGTGTAGCAATAGTACCGCTTAAGTACTACAAAATGCTATTCACAAACCTAACCGGAATATACCAAGAATTATTTACATGTTATTTACTCTGACACTTTTGAGTACATTTGCTACTTTTAGACATTCACAAACTCTAAGTGTAAAGTTACTCAAATGTGTGGACTCACATGTTTACCCCCCCCATTATTGTTTTTATTGTGTGTTTTTTTTTTCATTTAGAAAATTCTTCTTTTTTCATTTTTTCTACTACTTTGATAAGCTATTTTTGTTTTCAACAATATCAGTGCTTAACTTTCAGTGTGTTTTATTGCAACATTTTACTTTGAACTTCTTATTGTCAATTTCTGGTTTTTACATTTACAGATATGGCTTCATGTAGGATGTCTTCTCCAGCAGCATTGAAGCTGATTCTGAAAACCAGTTCAGAACTAGTGCTGGTTGAAGACTAAATACTGAGACAACAATAGAGGTCAAAGGAAACGAGGGCTTTACCAGTGATCTTTTTAAAACGCTAGTCCTGGTCCATGAAGCACTGCACTTTACAGGTGCAGGCTATATTAGGGAGAGATTAAACACTATTTACCCTCCAGAAACTAGCGGTCAACCAACAACCTGCTGGTGAAGATTCCTAACATTCCCCGCATGAGAACTGGAGGTTGGACTTTTTCCTACCTCAGTCCAGTGGCTTGGAATATGCCCACTCTTGAGATATGAACAGTGATTAATTTATCTGTGTTCAAGGAAAAGCTAGACCTGGCTGCTCCAACAAGAGTAATTAAGCAGTTTGCTTGTGTCAAGTAACTAAATGTCTTAGTGTCGGGAAACTCCAGATAGCAGCCATGTGCTTTAACAGTTTTATCAATATCATATCATATCGTTTTTGCTGAATAGAATCCTTAGATACTTCTGATCCCTGTGATGATGGTAAAACATCTGTTGTTGCCAAGCCACATTCTTTGTCCTTCGAGCAGGAAGTGGAAGCTGCAAGGGTAAAGGTACCTCAAGTATACCCACATTCTTTTAGACTTGTGCCTACCGAAGTGAGGAAAAAGGGTCCTCTGAGGTGGTTTGAACTGTATGAATTGCAACCTATTTTTCCAACTTTTACTGAAGTTGCTGGCTGTGGATACAGACAATTTCTTTCCAATTCTTTTTTCAATCTGTTCTTGGAGAATGGGTTCAAAGCCATATGGTTGTTCAAAAAACTCTCTATGCTGAGTAGAATTTGAGGCAGCAAAGGGACAAGCTGCTGTTCCGTTAAAGAGTACACTGGTGGACTCCAACCAGTCTGAAGGAGTTTGACATTTCATCATCTTGCACTCATAAGTGGAATTATTTGCAAGTTATCTGTGTTCTTCTACTGGTCTCTCAGAGACATTCCAGTTTGGGATGATTTCTCCTAAGTTGCTGGACCACTTTGCATGGAGTTAAAAAAATATACACTTAGAAAGAACGTAGCCGTATATGACCCCTTGGTGATATACAAAGGATGGTTATTGTTTAAGTGGTAAGTCAAAGTCAAGAGGGATTGGTATGGCATCACGTTTTCTTTACTTTTTCAAAGCTCTGATAGCAAAACCTATAGCCTACTGGGGTTAATCAGAAATGTAAGTAACACTTTTAAGTAATTTACATTTTCAATTTGCGTTTACATTTTCTAGTATTTTTTTCCACATTCTTGAGTAATTTTACTGCTTTTGGCTATTCACAAAATCCGAGTGTAAATGTAAAATGTAAAAAGCAAGGGGAGACAAGAAATGTATGAGTGTATTGAAAAAAAACACGTGTGAGTCCTGCACCACATATGGCCAACAACAGATACTGCTACACCCCCTCTTAGAAAATAATGAAGGCATGGATTTAATTTTGAATCCCATAAAAAATAATATTACATTAAATTATTAAACATTTTCAAAAATATGAATAAATATGTAGTAAGAAAAAATATGTTTACAAATATTGAACATATTTATAATGATAAAAAGTTGTCATACCTTTTTTAATTTAAAGGGTATAGTAGCAATGCATTTTATCAAACTATAATTACATTAATTTAATTAAATTCTGGACATCACCTTTAATAATTACAAAAATCATTTGTTTTAGTTTATGTGGAAATGTACTTTGTAATTTAAACATCAGCAAAATATATGTACATTTTTGCCTACCTCACGTTATAAATTCCACAAGATCGCAGGGAATAATGCTGGACAAGGACCCGAATTTTCAGGAGTACATCAGTACCGTTACCGAGGTTGCAAATTTACAAATCAACATCCTTAGGAAAATAAAGCCTTTCCTCCTCACCAAAGAATTCAAGGCAGTTGTTTAAGCTCCAGTGATTTCCAGGGTGTACTGTGGAAGTGCAATCCTTTTGCGCATACCAATATCTAAGTTGTCTCCACTAAAGGCCTCTCTCAACTCTGCTGCCAGGTTCATCTCAAGATCTAAAAGAAACAACCACATCATTCCAATCTGAAATCTCTAAAATGGCTTCCATAGGAGATAAGGATGGATTTAAAAATTGTGTGCATGATGCATAAAGGCTTACACTTCAACACCCCGACTTATCTTGCACCAAAACTGAAACTTTCTGATGGCTGCAGACCCTCTTGAAACACCAGCACTTTATTGTAGAAACCACAGATATTTCACAAAAAGAAACTTATAACCGAGCCTTCTTGGGTAGTGCACCGCAAATTTGGAATTCCCTACCCCGTGCATTCAGATTGAACTCATCAACTCCTGAGACCTGATTTAGCGCAATTTTATCATGGATGTTTGCACTTGACTGTTGCTAACTCATATGTATATATGTCAGCTGGGACCTTTCAGTGGCAGCTTTCCACACCGTGGGACCTGCTACATCGCATACCGTTTTCGAATATGTGTTGATTGCTTTTGTGTACCTTTTTGTATTACCATTTGTAAAATGCTTGAATACCCCATGGGTCACATTCATGAATTTATAACACATTTATAAATTCATGTTAGTTAAATTTATTAATATTAATTTAATGTATTTAAAATATTTAAAGACTTAATTTGATTTTTTTTTTAGAAACTATACTTTACCATACAGAGAGCTATGTCCTGACTGCAAAGTCTCTCTATGGTAGTGGAGGAAAACTCCCAAATTTTTTTATGGTGTGCGTTTCCACATAACCATATTTGAACCGTTTTTTTAATCAGTCAATCTGACTGCAAAGTCTCTCTATGGTAGTGGAGGAAAGAAGCATGAGGTGGGAATCAAGACAACACAGCCTTGGTATTCGGCAAACCCGACATATGTCAGCAGCGGCTTGGGTTTCTACGGAAAATGTGGCAACCAGCACTTACTCTTTTACAAATTAGTGGGAAGCTGTAGAACAAACAGTGTGCACAGTCAGTTCCCTTCATAATAAGCGCCAGGCTATAAGGGCGTGTTGGCTTGCACCCCACCAAAAGTTTCCAAGTTTTTTTAAATTTTAATTGTTGTTAGTTTCATATATATATTAAGTCTTCTACCGCTTAATATGTGGAAAATACAGAAGCAATTAAGAATAGGTAAATTAACTTGTAAATGCTCTTTTCTCAAGTCCATTTCCAATTTTGTATTGTATTTGTTTTATTGTGGTACTCACACAGTCATAAGACCCTTTAAAAGCCGTATTAAAAACATAACAATTAAAAACGTTTAGGATCCCCGAATTTAGTTGATACGTGAGAATATACAAGTAATTTGCAGATTTACAGGCATATATAATAAACATTGGACGTTGTAACTTCGGCTAGGACTTCAAAGGAGAGCTTGGTAAGGTTAGTGGAATGCTTTTGTAGGATTAAGTGCCAGTCTTGCACTTTTTAAGCTATACTCCCTTCTACATTTTTGATACTTTATCCATTTTTTTGAGCTTCAGTGGAAGACATAATGCTGGTCCAGTGCTCCTTGAATGAAATGTGAGTTCCTGCGTCATTTCCGCCAATCATTGCGCTTATACATCGGAGTATTCAATGGAATAGTCTGGACAGCTCACCACTTTGCAGCTGCTCCTGTGACCTGTGCCCCACCCGTAAATTTGTGAACGTGGCTCAGTGGAGCACGTTTTGTTCTTGAATAAAGGATGTGTACATTTAGGAAATATTTTCAGATCTGAAGTACTCCGAACTGTACTGTTCAGATATTTCATTAGGTTAGGCAATCCACCACACAGCCTCTAAAGATTGCATTGCCCTTTACAAATAATTAACATGTCTATCCAATGCAAAGTTCACATTTCTGGGTGTCCTCAACCTTGGTGTCAACTGAAGATGATAAAAATGTTTAAAGCATATTCATTTCTAAATGGATGGAGGTTGGTAGATTTCAGTAAATTTAACACTGGCATTCAGCTCACTGAGCAAGGGCAGATGAATATATCTCACGCTTCATTAGTTGTCCTCATTTTCCTCCTCAGCAGGGTCAGGCCAATTCGTTCTTCAAACCCATAATCAGTGTGTCAGCTTGCAATAGGCAGGGAGCTCTGATATGGATGGGTTTTCTCGAAGGCGCTCATTTGGTAAAGCAAGAAAAACGATCGAGCTGCAGAAAAAAGCCTGAAAATCAAATACAGCAACACCTGCAGCTCTGTGTGCCATTTGTCCTTTCAAGCTTTGGCGCCAGGTTTCCTGAATCGATTTCTCATATGGTGCGGATTTTGTCATGAACAATAAATTGCACATTCATTAACCTTCTCACGCAACCTGTTGTTTTATAGACCGAAAGGAAACAATATATTTTGTGTTAGCATTCAAACAGTAAGTGCAACTATATCACTGTCAATACTGGTGTTTTACAGCAAATCGAATTAAATAAACTTTAACAGGCTTCCAACTATTACCACCTGGCTGATTTCCATATTTATTGCTTGCTTGAGAGACCACCTGCACACAATAAAGATGGCGCAACATAGTTAAATCTTTTTCAATCAGCAATAAAAGTGGCTGATTTCATTACGGACTTTTTTCAGAAACCGCAGTTAAAAAAAAGCCTTTACTTATAACTTATAAGACATACTTGCTAATGCAAGTTATTTAGCTGCCGCACCTAGATTGGTAAGAAAGGATATACAACTAATTGATTCTTAATTTTTAAAAAAGACAAAGTGTTTGGGTCTGTGAATAAGATCTGAACAATTTCATTAAATGCATTAATGACTGACATTTCTTTTTCGTTTTTATTGTTTTAGAGCTTAGGCCTTAATTGGTGTTGACTGGGAATTGGCGGTTGGTTTTTTGAGGTAGGAAAGGATGGATACTGTGTGGCGGTAATTTACACATTGGAAACTGACTGCATTTGGCTGCACAATTAAAAAAAGTTTTATCTCACTTCACTTCAATAGCGATTATTTGTTTTCGGAATAATTATAGGCTGTGCTCCTTTAATATTGAGTCTGCATTGGAACTTTCAGATAATACTTCTATTCAGTTTAATCAATTGGTATTAGAGACTTAGGGGCCGAATAGGATGGCGGAAGGACCACCACCACAGGCCGGACGGTGGCGGTCCTTCCGCAATAACACAGCAATTTACACACCGTCCAATTAGGATGGCGGTGGGTACTGCGGCGGACGCAAAGTCCGTCTGCCACTTCACTTCCGACGGCAATCAGTCCGATTGCTGGCGGGTGGTACAGGGTGCCTAAAATGGAGGCGGTGCATAGCAGGAACCGTCCACCAAATTAGGATGTTGTTTAAAAACAGCCTTTCAATGACTGTGATGCTGCCATGGAAAACCTGGCGGGGAGTGGGATTGGGGTCCCGTTGCCTGCCCTCCTTGCTTTGGGGGGAGGTGTTGCTGCACTGGGGGGTACCCATAGTAACCCCCTGAATTTCCATGTACTGCCTGGCAGGCACCTCGTGGTGCCTCTCACATAGTGTATGGAAATGCACAGCATCCCATTTTAACATTGTGTACGGTGCTTCAGCCAGCAGCACTGTCCACAATGTTAACAGCCCAGAATGCAGCCGCCATACTGGTGGGTGCAGTGTAATTGGAGTGGTGGAGCTGCCGCATGACTGGTGGGCAGTCCCACACACCACAATGATGGCGGTCGTACTCATGTCCGCTCGCCATCGTAATGAGCCCCTTACTTCCCTTAAAATTCCATTGGTAACGGGTCTGCTTGGTTTTTCAATTAAAGTTCCATATTGGGTGTCATCACTGATGTAGTGCCCATTGTGCTTTTGAAAACAGCCATATTTGTTTTGCTCTGTTGAGTATTGAAAGCAGGGCAGACTGGGTGCAGGCCTATGGCACAAAGCACATTGCCATGCTTCAAAATGGCCCCTTGACCCCCACCCACATGGTCCTGCCTGGACCAGGCCTCAAAATGGCCCCCACCCACATGGCGAGGCCCCAACACCACCCCAAAAAAAAACACCACAATCCAATGCCATCCATGCCCTAAATGATGTTTAAAATATTCAAGAGACCCCAAAGAAAGCCTTGGTCCATGCACCATTGAGTAGCCCTGGGCATAATGGATGAAAGCAGGGCAGACTAGGTGCAGGCCTATGGCACAAAGTACACTGCCTGGCTTCAAAATGGCCCTTTGACCCCCACCCACATGGCCAGGCTCTGCCTGGACCAGGCCTCAAAATGGCCCCCACCCACATGGCCATGCCCCAACACCACCCGAAAAAATCAAAAAAACACTAAAACACCACAATCCAATGCCATCCATGCCCTAAATGATGTTTAAAATATTCAAGAGACCCTACAGAAAGCCTTGGTCCATGCTCCACTGAGTATCCCAGGGCATAATTAATGAATGCAGGGCAGACTGGGTGCAGGCCTATGGCACAAAGCACACTGCCTGGCTTTAAAATGGCTCCTTGATCCCCACCCACATGGCCAGGCCCTGCCTGGACCAGGCCTCAAAATGGCCCCAACCCACATGGCCATGCCCCAACACCACCCCAAAAAATCAAAAAAACACACAAAAAACACCACAATCCAAAGCCATCCATGCCCTAAATGATGTTTTCAATATTCAAGAGACCCCACAGAAAGCCTTGGTCCATGCACCATTGAGTACCCCTGGGCATAATGGATTAAAGCAGGGCAGACTGGGTGCAGGCCTATGGCCGCATGACCCCCACCCACATGGCCAGGCACTGCCTAGACGAGGCCTCAAAATGGCCCCCACCCACATGGCCAGGCCCCAACACCACCCCAAAAAATTGAAAAACACACAAAAAACACCACAATCCAATGCCATCCATGCCCTAAATCATGTTTAAAATATTCAAGAGACCCCACAGAAAGCCTTGGTCCTTGCACCACTGAGAACCCCTGGACATAAAGGATGAAAGCAGGGCAGACTGGGTGCAGGCCTGTGGCACAAGGCACACTGCCTGGCTTCAAAATGCCCCCTTGAACCCCACCCACATGGCCAGGCCCTGCCTGGACGAGGCCTCAAGATGGCCCCCACCCACATGGCCAGGCCCCAACACCACCCCAAAAAATCGAAAAACACACAAAAAACACCACAATCCAATGCCATTCATGCCCTAAATGATGTTTAAAATATTCAAGAGACCGCAGAGAAACCCTTGGTCCTTACACCACTTAGTACCACTGGGCATAATGGATGAAAGCAGGGTAGACTGGGTGCAGGCCTATGGCACAAAGCACACTTCCTGGCTTCAAAATGGCCCCTTGACCCCACCCATATGGCAAGGTCCTGCCTTGACCAGTCCTCAAAACAGCCCCACCCACATGGCCAGGCCCCAACACCACATCAAAAAATCGAAAAACACACAAAAAACACCACAATACTATGTCATCCATGCCCTAAATCATGTTTAAAATATTCAAGAGACCCCACAGAAAGCCTTGGTCCTTGCACCACTGAGAATCCCTGGACATAAAGGATGAAAGCAGGGTAGACTGGGTGCAGGCCTGTGGCACAAGGCACACTGCCTGGCTTCAAAATGCCCCCTTGAACACCACCCACATGGCCAGGCCCTGCCTGGACGAGGCCTCAAGCTGGCCCTCACCCGCATGGCCAGGCCCCAGCACCACCCCAAAAAATCGAAAAACACACAAAAAACACCACAATCCAATGCCATTCATGCCCTAAATGATGTTTAAAATATTCAAGAGACCGCACAGAAACCTTTGGTCCTTACACCACTTAGTACCACTGGGCATAATGGATGAAAGCAGGGTAGACTGGGTGCAGGCCTATGGCACAAAGCACACTTCCTGGCTTCAAAATGGCCCCTTGACCCCACCCATATGGCAAGGCCCTGCCTTGACCAGGCCTCAAAATGGCCCCCACCCACATGGCCAGGCCCCAACACCACATCAAAAAATCGAAAAACACACAAAAAACACCACAATCCAATGCCATTCATGCCCTAAATGATGTTTAAAATATTCAAGAGACCGCACAGAAACCCTTGGTCCTTACACCACTTAGTACCACTGGGCATAATGGATGAAAGCAGGGTAGACTGGGTGCAGGCCTATGGCACAAAGCACACTTCCTGGCTTCAAAATGGCCCCTTGACCCCACCCATATGGCAAGGTCCTGCCTTGACCAGTCCTCAAAACGGCCCCACCCACATGGCCAGGCCCCAACACCACATCAAAAAATCGAAAAACACACAAAAAACACCACAATACTATGTCATCCATGCCCTAAATCATGTTTAAAATATTCAAGAGACCCCACAGAAAGCCTTGGTCCTTGCACCACTGAGAACCCCTGGACATAAAGGATGAAAGCAGGGTAGACTGGGTGCAGGCCTGTGGCACAAGGCACACTGCCTGGCTTCAAAATGCCCCCTTGAACACCACCCACATGGCCAGGCCCTGCCTGGACGAGGCCTCAAGCTGGCCCTCACCCGCATGGCCAGGCCCCAGCACCACCCCAAAAAATCGAAAAACACACAAAAAACACCACAATCCAATGCCATTCATGCCCTAAATGATGTTTAAAATATTCAAGAGACCGCACAGAAACCTTTGGTCCTTACACCACTTAGTACCACTGGGCATAATGGATGAAAGCAGGGTAGACTGGGTGCAGGCCTATGGCACAAAGCACACTTCCTGGCTTCAAAATGGCCCCTTGACCCCACCCATATGGCAAGGCCCTGCCTTGACCAGGCCTCAAAATGGCCCCCACCCACATGGCCAGGCCCCAACACCACATCAAAAAATCGAAAAACACACAAAAAACACCACAATACTATGTCATCCATGCCCTAAATCATGTTTAAAATATTCAAGAGACCCCACAGAAAGCCTTGGTCCTTGCACCATTGAGAACCCCTGGACATAAAGGATGAAAGCAGGGTAGATTGGGTGCAGGCCTGTGGCACAAGGCACACTGCCTGGCTTCAAAATGCCCCCTTGAACCCCACCCACATGGCCAGGCCCTGCCTGGACGAGGCCTCAAGCTGGCCCTCACCCGCATGGCCAGGCCCCAGCACCACCCCAAAAAATCGAAAAACACACAAAAAACACCACAATCCAATGCCATTCATGCCCTAAATGATGTTTAAAATATTCAAGAGACCGCACAGAAACCTTTGGTCCTTACACCACTTAGTACCACTGGGCATAATGGATGAAAGCAGGGTAGACTGGGTGCAGGCCTATGGCACAAAGCACACTTCCTGGCTTCAAAATGGCCCCTTGATCCCACCCATATGGCAAGGCCCTGCCTTGACCAGGCCTCAAAATGGCCCCCACCCACATGGCCAGGCCCCAACACCACATCAAAAAATCGAAAAACACACAAAAAACACCACAATACAATGTCATATAATGCCCTAAATGATGTTTAAATTCAGGAACCCCCACAGAAAGATGTGGTCCATGAACCACTGAGTACCCCTGGGCATAATGGATGAAAGCAGGGCAGACTGGGTGCAGGCCTATGGCACAAAGCACATTGCCTGGCTTCGAATTGGCCCCTTGACCCCCACCCACGTGGTCCTGCCTGGACCAGGCCTCAAAATGGCCCCCACCCACATGGCCAGGCCCCAACACCACCCCAAAAAATCGAAAAACACACAAAAAACGCCACAATCCACTGCCATCTATGCCGTAAATGATGTTTTAAATACTCAAGAGACCCCGCAGAAAGCCTCGGTCCATGCACCACTGAGTACCCCTGGGCATGATGGATGAAAGCAGGGCAGACTAGGTGCAGGCCTATGGCACAAAGCATGCTGCCTGGCTTCAAAATGGCTCCTTGGCCCCCACCCACATGGCCAGGCCCTGCCTGGACCAGGCCTCAAAATGGCCCCCACCTACATGGCCAGGCCCCAACACCACCCCAAAAAAATAAAAAAACACACACAAAACGCCACAATCCAATGCCATCCATGCCCTAAATGATGTTTAAAATATTCAAGAGACCCCACAGAATGCCTTGGTCCATGCACCACTGAGTACCCCTGGGCATAATGGTTAAAAACAGGGCAGAATGAGTGCAGGCCTATGGAACAAAGCACACTGCCTGGCTTCAAAATGGCTCCTTTACCCCCTCTCACCTGGCCAGGCCCTGCCTGGACCAGGCCTCAAAATGGCCCCCACCCACATGGCCATGCCCCAACACCACCCCAAAAAATCTAAAAACTCACAATAAACACCACAATCCAATGCCATCCATGCCCCAAATGATGTTTTTAGTATTCAAGAGACCCCACAGAAAGCCTTGGTCCATACACCATTGAGTACACCTGGCCATAATGGAAGAAAGCAGGGCAAACTGGGTGCAGGCCTATGGTTCCATGACCCCCACCCACATGGCCAGGCTCTGCCTGGACCAGGCCTCAAAATGGTCCCCACCCACATGGCCAAGCCCCAACACCAACCCAAAAAATCAAAAAACACCACAATCCAATGCCATCCATGCCTTAAATTATGTTTAAAATATTCAAGAGAATCCCCAGAAAGCCTTGGTCCATACACCACTCAGTACCCCTGGGCAAAATGGATAAAAGCAGGGCCGACTGGGTGCAGGCCTATGGCACAAAGCACATTGCCTGGCTTCAAAATGGCCCCTTGACCCCCACCCACATGGTCCTGCCTGGACCAGGCCTCAAAATGGCCCCCACCCACATGGCCAGGCCCCAACACCACCCCAAAAAATCAGAAAAACACACAAAAAACACCACAATCCAATACCATCCATGCCCTAAATGATGTTTAAAATCAAGAGACCCCACAGAAAAACTTGGTCCATGCACCACTGAGTACCCCTGGCATAATGGATGAAAGCAGGGCAGACTGGGTGCAGGCCTAAGGCACAAAGCACGCTGCCTGGCTTCAAAATGGCCCCTTGACCCCACCCACATGGCCAGGCCCTGCCTGGACCAGGCCTCAAAATGGCCCCCACCACATGGCCAGGCCCCAACACCAGCCCCCAAAGACCCCCCACAAAAAACACCACCATCCAATGCCATCCATGCCCTAAATTATGTTTAAAATATTCAAGAGACCCCACAGAAAGCCTTGGTCCATGCACCACTAAATACCCCTGGGCATAATGGATGAAAGCAGGACAGACTGGGTGCCGGCCTATGGCACAAAGCACACAGCCTGGCTTCAAAAAGGCCCCTTGACCCCACCCACATGGCCAGGCCCTGCCTTGACCTGGCCTCAAAAGGACCCCCACCCACATGGCCAGGCCCCAACAGCACCTCAAAAAATCGAAAAACACGCAAAAACACCACAATCCAATGCCATCCATGCCCTAAATGATGTTTAAATTCAAAAGACCCCACAGAAAGACTTGGTCCATGCACCACTGAGTACCCCTGGCATAATGGATGAAAGCAGGGCAGACTGGGTACAGGCCTAAGGCACAAAGCACACTGCCTGGCTTCAAAATGGCCCCTTGACCCCCACCCACATGGCCAGGCCCTGCCTGGACCAGGCCTCAAAATGGCCCCCACCACATGGCCAGGCCCCAACACCACCCCCCAAAGACCCCCCACAAAAAACACCACCATCCAATGCCACCCATGCCCTAAATTATGTTTAAAATATTCAAGAGACCCCACAGAAACCCTTGGTCCATGCACCACTAAATACCCCTGGGCATAATGGATGAAAGCAGGGCAGACTGGGTGCCGGCCTATGGCACAAAGCACACAGCCTGGCTTCAAAATGGCCCCTTGACCCCACCCACATGGCCAGGCCCTGCCTTGACCTGGCCTCAAAAGGGCCCCCACCTACATGGCCAGGCCCCAACAGCACCTCAAAAAATCGAAAAACACACAAAAACACCACAATCCAATGCCATCCATGCCCTAAATGATGTTTAAATTCAAAAGACCCCACAGAAAGACTTGGTCCATGCACCACTGAGTACCCCTGGCATAATGGATGAAAGCAGGGCAGACTGGGTACAGGCCTAAGGCACAAAGCACACTGCCTGGCTTCAACATGGCCCCTTGACCCCCACCCACATGGCCAGGCCCTGCCTGGACCAGGCCATAAAATGGCCCCCACCCACATGGCCAGGCCCTAACACCACCCCCCAAAACCCCCCCACAAAAACACCACCATCCAATGCCATCCATGCCCTAAATTATGTTTAAAATATTCAAGAGACCCCACAGAAAGCCTTGGTCCATGGACCACTGAGTACCCCTGGGCATAATGGATGAAAGCAGGGCAGACTGGGTGCAGGCCTATGGCACAAAGCACACAGCCTGGCTTCAAAATGGCCCCTTGACCCCACCCACATCGCCAGGCCCTGCCTTGACCTGGCCTCAAAAGGGCCCCCACCCACATGGCCAGGCCCCAACACCACCTCAAAAAATCGAAAAACACACAGAAAGCACCACAATCCAATGCCATCCATACCCTAAATGATGTTTAAAATATTCAAGAGACACCACAGAAAGCCCTGGTCCATGCACCATTAAGTACCCCTGGGCATAATAGATGAAAGCAGGGCAGACTGGGTGCAGGCCTATGGCACAAAGCACATTGCCTGGATTCAAAATGGCCCCTTGACCCCCACCCACATGGTCCTGCCTGGACCAGGCCTCAAAATGGCCCCCACCCACATGGCCAGGCCCCAACACCACCCCAAAAAATTGAAAAAGACACAAAAAACGCCACAATCCAATGCCATCCATGCCGTAAATGATGTTTAAAATACTCAAGAGACCCCGCAGAAAGCCTTGGGTCATGCACCACTGAGTACCCCTGGGCATAGTGGATGAAAGCAGGGCAGACTGGGTGCAGGCCTATGGCACAAAGCACACTGCTTGGCTTCAAAATGGCTCCTTGACCCCCACCCACATGGCCAGGCCCTGCCTGCACCAGGCCTCAAAATGGCCCCCACCCACATGGCCATGCCCCTTCACCATCCCAAAAAATCAAAAAACACTCACAAAACACCACAATCCAATACCATCCATGCCCTAAATCATGTTTAAAATATTCAAGAGACCACACAGAAAGCCTTAGTCCATGCACCACTGAGAACCCCTGGACATAATGGATGAAAGCAGGGCATTCTGGGTGCAGGCCTATGGCACAAAGCACATTGCCTGGATTCAAAATGGCCCCTTGACCCCCACCCACATGGTCCTGCCTGGACCAGGCCTCAAAATGGCCCCCACCCACATGGCCAGGCCCCAACACCACCCCAAAAAATCGAAAAAGACACAAAAAACGCCACAATCCAATGCCATCCATGCAGTAAATGATGTTTAAAATACTCAAGAGACCCCGCAGAAAGCCTTGGTCCATGCACCACTGAGAACACCTGGGCATAGTGGATGAAAGCAGGGCAGACTGGGTGCAGGCCTGTGGCACAAAGCACACTGCCTGGCTTCAAAATGCCCCCTTGACCCCCACCCACATGGCCAGGCCCTGCCTTGAGGAGGCCTCAAAATGGCCCTCACCCACATGGCCAGGCCCCAACACCACCCCAAAAAATCGAAAAGCACACAAAAAACACCACAATCCAATGCCAATATTTAAAATATTCAAGAGACCCCACAGAAAGCCTTGGTCCATGCACCACTGAGTACACCTGGGCCTACTTGCGCTGTACACGGAACCCAAATTTAAAAAAAAATTCCACATATAGCAGTGAGCTATTCAATTCCATGACATAAATGATAGTTCAACAAAAGTCACAGAAACAGTTATATCATGCACCCATGACTAACCCTGGGCCTACTGGATACTGTGCCTACCCACAATATATTTTTTTTGAAGTTTTGAAAAAGTTTAAAAATTGTAGTTGCAGCAACTGCAATGCCCCAAACAAACAATACCAACTTACTTGTAAAATCTCAAATCCAAAAGTAGTCCAAAAGTGATCCAAACAAAAAGTCCTCAAATACAAATATCCAGCAGCTGCCACAAAAAGTAATCATTCCAGCGTCCAGATCTAAATGAAAAGTGACCAGGACATGGACAAAGCACTGGGAGGAGCCTGCTGGGCAGGAACAGGAAGTTGGAGACTCTGGGGCACTTCCTTCCTTCCACCCCCCCAAAAATGGACTCCTTACACAAAAAAGTGCCTGCACGGTAACCCAAACACAAAGGCACAGACAGCACTCAATCGCCCAAATATAAGTCTAAACGTGCACGCAAGCTAAGTCAGGGGACTGATTCAACACACATGGGATGGGTCGCATACACACACACAGGCATCCATAAACACTCCGCAGTCCTCAGATCCCTCTCCCTCCTAGAGCCCTTCCCTTGCCTCACCTGCAACCCCATCTCCCAAGAAGCTCTTCCTGTGTGACCTGGGCATTTTCCCCTCAGATCCAGCAGATCCTGACTACTGGGGGAAGGTGAAGTCCCCACACACAGAGAAGAGTGCCCCTCATACCCGGATACCCCCCGAAGCGCAGGCAGGCTGAGGCCCCCACCCACAAGTCACCCCGTACCCGGAAGAGCAAGACCCCACCCCCACCCTCCAGCTCCACTGCCCAGTCTCCTTCCTCCATCCCCCAGGTCAGCACACCACAGGTTCCCCCGCCACACCCTGTCCCAGGTCCCCCCACCCACAGATACATCATCCCCAAAATGCTCAGGCCCTCTCCAACTCCCAAATGCTCTTCCATTGACACCACCACCAGTCTGTCTGTTGCTGCAACTACTGTGGGGAGGGTGTCCCCCTAGCTGTCCTGCCAACCTTGTAGTGTAGTTCCTATATTCCCAATAGGCTCTGCGCATTGGAATAACATAAACAATAGTTTAGACGTAGGACTTAGGTCGACTAGGTCTCTATTGAATATGTTAGACTTAATTTTGAATGCCAGCTAGCTCAGAGGTCACTAGAAACTTTCTCGAATACACAAGAAGGGATTAGTTTCTGACAACCATATAACAAGACAACTTTGTTCCCCAAGAATAAGAAATATATCTTCAGAGTTGTGGAACCAATAGATGGCTATTTCACTCAGTCAATCGTGCTTGCTTAGTTTCACCAGAAGTGCAGAGAAATAGAGAGACTCTATTTATTGAGCAGTCTTCTTTCTCATGCAAGAGAAGTTAATTGCAACAATCGTAATACTTGCTATGAAGTAAAGTGCGTACAGTAAAAGGAGTATTAAGAAATAGTTCTCTAAAAGCATTTATATTTTTTCTAAGCCATAAGATACATAAAATAGATAAAATACATACAATGATAAATAATGACTAAAAGTACTCAACTGGTGTATCTAAAATACGCCTACCCCGGTGTACCTAACCTAGGTCTAGTACAAGGAAAGAAGTAAGTGAGGTGTAGCTTGAGTTAAATAGTTTCTGCCAAGAATCTATCCAAGAATTCTCCAAGGGTCTAATCAGCTCCGTACCTTGGGTATAGAATGAAGGAGGTCTTGTATCTCTCTCTCAGGACTCGATCTCCCAGTAACCCACAAGGGTAGAAGGGAAACACTGGAGCTGGATTTCTCGGCAGGAGAAAAGACAGCATCTCTCCCAGTGCGTCAGCTGGAGGGTCGACTTCCTTCGGCAGTCGCTACAGCAGAACTTCGGGCAAGTAGTTAGTCGATCTGCTCCAAACCACCGTGTGTTTGCTAGGGCAGATGTGGGTATATTTATACCTGGAAGGTGCCGAGTTTGACGTAAGGGTGACATAATAACGTCACTAAGAACTCAAAGTTCTTTACACGCTCCAGGAGTTCTGGGGCAAATCAATACTGAAGCAGGGGGAAGTCCCGAACTGCTGAAGGCTGGTTGTCTTCAAGAACTCGTTCTACTCTAGGAGCTTAGTGGAAGTAGCCATGCCATATTTGGACTGCATTGGCTGTGCCTAAATATGGTTATGATTCTTATGCCTATATAAGGATATGATAAGTTATACCTATATAAGGGCATGAATCGGGAAAATTACACTAGAGCCCTAGATACGTTACAACACCCACTTCACATTGAATTTCCATCTTTACTAAATACTAAGCAGTTATAACATTTCTAAGCATGTGTTTACAATCCTACCCCAAAAAATACATAAAATGCATTTTAAATGGTTTGTACACGAAAAATGAGTATTGTACTGTACGTTTTCTAAGCAGTGTTATCATTCAAATAATGCATATAGTTTTACATTTGACATGCTGGCTGAAAGATTCACGAAATGACATTCATGAAATGGCTCTTAATACAGAAGAGAAGGTCGAGATCATTTCATCACAGATTTATATAATACTGTACATGTGCTAGAGGCTAAGTTTAAATATTGTCTCTAGGTTTCTAGGCTTCAAAAATAGAAATCTTGTTCTCTAAGAATAGTTCTGCATTAAGCAGATTACTTGTGCCAAAAAAAAGTAAATATTTTGGTATTGAGAAAAAATAATTTTGTTATAGTAAAAAATAGTTCAACATTTTTAGAAGTTCTGTTTATGAAAATTGAAGGCCGAAATCAAAGTTCAGGGAATGCTGTGCGCTTGTTTCTCAAGAGTTATTCTCGTTGTCAGGAGAAATCATTAACTCAGATAGGCTGGCACAGAATTTGTCTACCACAGTAGGTGAAAGTTGGGCCATTTCCGAAAAGTTTAAATAGTGCATATGTCAGATGCATTACCGTCAGCGTGATCTGGATCAGTAATGTTCACAGAAAGTGGTACCTGTGTGCCGCTTTCATCTCGTACCTCACCGCCACCTAGTTGTAATGGTGAGGTCTCAAAGAATGCCGTCATCAGAATTGGTAGCCGCTGGGGACAACACGTTGCATGAGCCGTTACCGAACCTAGCAAAGTATCGACATCCATAGGTACTGCTGATGGAAGTGAGAGACAGATGTCTAACACGCATTCTTCTCCGCAGAGCAGGCATCGTAGAACAGGTAAGATGCAATCTTGCCAGATTTGTCTGAATGATAGAAACCATGTGGTATTCAGATCTCTTAGACAAGCCAAGCCGAGGACCTGTGTTATCTTATTTCGCTACCGCATTGCCTGGATCGTTTGTTCCATGGTAATCTGGGTATCGCTGGTGACTGGACTAGAATTCCTGCTATGAGTTCCAAAATGAGAGGCAGGCCGCCGAACACAGAGTGCACGGAATTCGGAAAAAAGCTCAGGACTGCTTCAAAAGGTGCTAACAGTCCCGAAAAAAGTGTCTTAAATACAAGTGTGATGCCACTGGTATCTGACATGTTTAAAATTTGACCTAACATTTCTACAAAATGTACGGGGCAGTTTGTTGATAATAATGTATGTATCTCTGCTGAGGTCCTTGCAACTTGCAGATCATACGTTTCTCTAGACGAGGTCAAAGGCACAGTTTTTTGTAAAAGAATGGCTTTCATTCTGATTAATGTATCAATTCGAATAGAAGAGATATTCAAGGAAGGCCATATTGTTGCCTCCTTGTCTGGCTTGCTGTTTGGATACAATACTTGCATACAACAAGTGACCTTGGATGTAACAGTGACTAGATAGGCCGTTCCTGGCAACATGTCACAACAGCTGTGGTCACTTAACATAACGTAGCTGCCGTTGGAAAGCTGCCTGAAAACAGGTTCTATTTGTGTGGCTGGGGTGCCGTGCAAGTGGCAAGACAGATCATTGGATGAACCCTCACAGGCTCCATGTAAATCAATTTCTTAACACACAAGTGTACCACTTTGCGAGTTTTCACAATTTTTCCCACTAAGAAATACTTCTTTGTTATGCCCACTCCAACATCTATGTGTGTAAGGTAAATTCCAGGTCGACTTAATGTATCCTTTACCCAACCTTTCATACAGGCCCGCTCGTATATGCTGTAGGCAGTATTGAAACTGGAATCTCGTTATTGGTATTGTTATGGTACCATGTATTATCCATTCAATGACAGGCCTTTCGGAAACTGTTAATGGTAATCTTTCTAGTTTTTCAATGCTCAGCACCGTATAGTCTGCTCCTTTTTATGCCAAGGAGATTTGTTTATCTGTAAGGTTAAAGATAGAAAATAATGACGTTGTGTTGATTAGACCCAAGGCACGTAGCCTGAACGCAGATTTTGTAACGTTCAGCCTAACTGTACAATAGAACGTAATTGGGACTGGCCATGTTGTAACATTAGCATATCCTGTTCTATTATATCAATAGCAGATGATACAATGCTGTCCAAAGAATACATTCTGGAGGACAGAGTCGTTAACCCATTATCCACTACAGACAGTGATTTTTCCACATTATTACGATCAATTTCTCGTATTTTTTCAGCAGTTCCAATTTGCGTTATTTTCCAAGCTTCGTTGTACGCAGCATATATACCGGTGTACATGAAACGTTTTTGACGCTGTTTGCGAGGTCCCAATAAGAAATCCCGCAAGTCAGCACCTTCTTTAAGTAAGGTCAAGCTTTGCTTTGCTTAATTTCAGGTAGTGTGGATTTCTGTAGCCATTCGAGGCATAGTTTTCCTACACTGTATGGTATTATTATTCCTGGATGTTGTCTCTGGGAATATCTTAGGTCGGCCTGTTCTGTCTGAACCCCTGTGTTTTGTCCAGGAATCTATCTTGACAATTATTAGTGTCTGTAGGCCAGATCAACTATTTTTTCCAATCAGGATTAATTCTGTTTTGTTGTAAAATATGGGACACGTCTAACCCCTCATCTGTAGTGCTATTTCTATCAGGCATAGGCTTTGGTATAGACGGGTTGTTTATATCTTTTATCTTGGCTAGGCCAAGACAGGGTGTTTGTTGAATGGTGTCATTCAGGAACTTTCTTTGTTCTGGGATCATGCAGGCTCTGAATAATGATTCTAATCCCTGTACTTGTCAATCTTTTGAACCCCAGATTGTTTTTGTTTCAATGTTATTTTTCTAGAATTCAAAACCAAATGCAGACAATTGTTCATAAAATTCTGCAGAATATATCTGTTTTGTATTGGTCAACATATTTTTCATTCCTGTCTTATTCACATTTTTAAAATAAAACATTTCTGGATCTGTGACATTAAACCCTGAGAACTATGGAAATTTCTCATAAAATGTTTTCGAGCTGGCTTTTGGCGGTGTTTGACAATGTTCCCATTGATTATAAGTTAAAACATTTCTAGGTTTTGCAGATTCATGCAAATAGTGGTGCCCAAAAGGATTAAAGCAATACATTTCTTCATAATCAGATGAACCTTCTAAATAATCTTGATCTGTAAATTTTTCTGAAATTTCTAAATCAGACATCATATTATTAATAGTCTCAAAGTCCCAATCATCAGAGAAAGTGCTAGGTGAGAGAAAGTCACTTAATGAAACAATGAACTGGTGTAGATACTTCAAGAGTTCAAACGGGCCATAGATGTTGTAATCAGTAGCGCCCCATGCTACACCACCAGGTATAGGAATGGCTGTGATGTTTTTTTCAACATGAGATGACTTGTGTGGTTTCAGGCCCAAGTTGATGTTCTGACTTGCTGTGTCCATTGTACTGTATTTTCCATAAATCATTCTTCCCAAGCTTAAAACCAAAATGAGCCAGAGCAGGAGGAAAAGTACACCTAACACAATCCACAATTCAATCCATGGTGAAATCACATATATTTCTCCAAGTTGATGAAAGAGTTCTGTTAATTTTTTTTTAATGTCTTGTTTGCTGGCTTTTCTTCATGTTCACTAGGATCTTCAGAAAAGTCATCGAAATTGATGAAATAGCCAGAGGCAGTTCTGTCAATTGTTGGAATCGCATCAGGATTGTTATTAATCTTTGTAGTTGCTTCTTCCTTTGTCATTTTAGTATAGTCAGAGGCTACATCATTGTAGACAGGTGTTTCTTGACGAACTGTTGCTTTTTGGGTTTCAAGAGGCACAAGCTCCATGGATTTGTTGCATAGTCCTTTTTTATTCACTGCAGGTTTATCAAATGGGAATAGTCTTTCAGTTTGAACCTCTTGAATTGAAGCAAGGTTTGGTCTTCTGCTACATCTTGGGAGTCCACTGGGCCTACTACTTATTATTGGCCACATGATTGTGGTTTTACCAGGTCGATTGATACAACTCTGTTCTCCTTTTTACCAGCAAGGGGCGGTAGTACTACTGATCTTGTTCCGTTGATTGCTAAGACAGGTACTGCTTTTCTGTAAGAAGGCCCAAATTCCTTCTTCACCGCGATCTTTTCTCTGACCAGATCCCCAATCTTTGGAATCCAGACAGGTCTTGCTGGGACAGGTGGTTTTTCTTCAGTGGCTGTTGGCTTTAGCTTTGTGTTACTCAGACTTCTTCTTGTATCAAAGGTTTTTTGTTCCACCACTGAGGTCTGACTATAGAGGTCTTCGATTATCATTCTAGTACCAAACAAAAGTTCATATGGAGTGATTCCACCCAGAGAATTTCTTGGCAGATTATTAAGACTATGTTGTACACTTATTAGATGTTTGACCCACCCATCACCCAGACCTAATACCCTTGCTGTTATAGATTGCTTTATGTCACAGTTTTTTCTTTCCACTACCGCATTACCCTCAGGATGGAAGGGACTAGAGTACCGCAATGCGACGCCCAAGCTGGCCATTGCCTCCTTGTAAGCTCGAGAGCTAAATGCAGGACCCTGGTCAGAATTTAGAGTGCCAATTGCGTATGTGCTGATAAAGACTCGCAAATCTTTTATAACAGTTCTGGTGTCAGCCGAGCACTGGGGCAACATCCAAATGAATCTTGTGCAGGAATCCACTGCGACCATGATATATTTATAGTTACCGTCCCTTTGTAAGGGACCACAGTGGTCCAGGCAAACACACACTAATGGTTTATCCGAGATCAGAAGGGGCGTCTGCGCAGGACGTTTCACTGTTGATACTTTCATTTTTTGGCATATGTCACACTCTAGAACATAGTTTCTAGTCTGTTTCCTCATGCGAGGCCACCAATATCTCTGTTTTAATAAAGATACTGTGGTGGAAACACCTGTGTGTGCAGAGGCGAGCCTTCATTTGCTGCTACGATTAGTCCTAACCTATGTTCCATGTTTGGGATTGCCCTATCCCCCACTCCAGGGATTTGAGCAAAAGTAACATTGTTTGCATCAGTTTTATATGAGTACTTTACTGGAAATCCTTTCGGGAGTGTCTTACCACTGTTTTTTACTGAAGCAGTGACAGCTTGCACTATTTCGCTGTCTATTTTCGTTTTTGACGAGTGATTGCAGCTTTGGAACCCGTGTGGATGGCTGCCTTTGCAGCTTCATCAGCCAATGAATTCCCTGCAACGTGAATGCCATCACGTTGTTGACTCCACTTATTCCCAAAGCACTTTGTGCTTTATTGTGCCACCTTTCACATCTTTGAAACCGTTTTTTTTTGTACTTTTTTTTTTGTCCTCATTTGCCGCATCCTCGTTCCAAGAAATAGCCAACCACCTTATTGTCCTTGAGAAAGAGATCATAATATGATCCCATCCTACATCCGGACAGACGTACTGAATTGGCGGGACGTACTTTCAGGAAGATCTTACTCCATCAAGGCCTATTTCAGCCTGTTGGCCCTGGATCCATCGTGGTCCGGCAGACCCCCATCTGGACCATGGAGTGTGAGGGCATAATCATCGGACCCGGGGAAAAAAAAAACCCCGGAGGCCCGAGTAGCTTTTCATCTCCACTTAACTAAGAGGTTCCAAAAGGCAAGGCTCCGAGAGCTACCAGATCTAGCTGTGTCCACCCTTGATGTTTCGTAGAGGGATGGCAGCCAATCTGCGTGGGTTGGTGGGTTAGAATCGACCCAGTGTTTGCATATTTGCCGTCGTGCCAGGAGGATTGCATAGAACAGAAAGGTCCTTTCCAACCCCATAATGTTGTCTTCCAGACCAAATATAATTAATTCTAAGCTGAGGGAAATCGGTATTTTGAGGATTGACTCCAGAGTAGCCTTAACTTCTTCCCAATACAGAATGATACTGGGGCAGTCCCAAAACATATGAATATCGGAGGCTGCTCGGAGGAGACACTTGTTACAACACTTTCCTGGCTGGAATTTAGAAAGCCTTTGGGGGGAGAGATATGCTCGATGCACAGTAAACAGGTGGTTACATCTTAGCAATGCTGGCTTGACGGCTTTGTAGAGGAGGCTAAAAGATCTGAGCCATAAGTCCTCACCCTGTGCGCCATCTTCACTTCCCCAGATTAAATTCACCATCTGCCTCCTCCATGATGGACCAGTACCAGAAGGCCACCTCCTTACGCCCCATTTGCCTTTCTACCAGATGTTTTTCTAGAAAACTGTACCTCCCAACTTGAAGATTTTTCCTTGACTGCTCCCGGGACCAGCTGACCAATTGCAAGTATTTGAATCTAGATAGGGCTAGGCCGACCCTCTCGGAGAGCACCTCCCATTCTACCAAAGAACCTCCTGCCATCAACTCTCCCCATCTTGGAGCCCCTGCCTCTAGTAAAGGAACTGCAAGGCTATCTTTTAGACAGGGGGGGGGGGAGCCACTGGGAATCCCAAATTGGGGCGAAGTTGGTAAAGTACGCCAACCCAACTCTAGCTTTTATTTGAACCCATTCTCTGACCAATGATTGTAAAATCTTTAGTCTTACCTTTTTAAAGAACCTCTGGTGTCCAAACTTGAACAAAAAACCATCAAGTGGAAGGTTAGCCCCAATTAACATGGCCTTAAACCTTTTCCCATTTGAGTTGTCTTCAGGGGTCTTCAGCAACATCCTGGAGTGGGACATCTGAAATGCCCAGGCGTAATACTTTAGATCCGGCAATGCAAGCCCTCCATTCTCCCTCCTCCTACTTAATTTTTTCCATGCCAGCCTCACTGTTTTAAAACTAAAAAAAAAAAAGAAAGAATTTCCTGCTGACATTTATGGAGCTATTTGGGATCAAATGCTAGTGGAATGGAATTAAAAATAAACATACATTTAGAGAGGATAGACATTTTCACTAGGTTTGTTTTCCCATACACAGTCAGGGGGAGAAAGGACCAAGCTCCCAATAGTGCCTTGGACTCGCGAAAGACCCGATCTAAGTTGGTCTGAGCCAGCGTACCGATGTCATGGGTGATTTTAACTCCCAGGTAACAAATTGAGGGGGTCACTGGAAGATGTAAGTTGTCAATGTTCCAGGTCATAAGCTCAGTTTTCCCCGCATTAATTTCATACCCAGAGACCCGCCTATATTCCTCTGCCCTCCTTATGACCACAGGGAAAGCCTGGACAGGGTCTGTGGTGTAGATGAGGATGTCGTCAGCATATAGTCCGACCTTCTTCTCCCAACCGCAGAATGTAAAAGGCGGGATGCTGCATTCGTCCCTCAGGATCTGGACGAAGGGTTCGACATAAATAATGAATAA
Organism: Lissotriton vulgaris; assembly: GCF_964263255.1. Classification (NCBI taxonomy): domain Eukaryota; kingdom Metazoa; phylum Chordata; class Amphibia; order Caudata; family Salamandridae; genus Lissotriton; species Lissotriton vulgaris. The sequence goes on along the minus strand of NC_141699.1, from coordinate 321,371,272 downwards.
AAGGGGAGAGAGCAGACAGCCCTGTCTAGTGCCCCTCATGATTTGAAAGGGCTCAGTGTGGGTAACATTCACCAGAAGGCTGGCCCTGGGATTTCTGTATAGAAGGTTGATTGCTCGACAAAAATTGGCCCCGAGTTGAAACTTCTTCATTGCTGCAGCCAGATAGGGCCAGTTGACCCTATCGAATGCTTTAGTAGCATCTAGGGTCATAATGGTCAGAGGAAGGGCGAAGGTTGAGGCAATATCAATCACACCTACCAGATCGTGGGTTAGGTCTGCTTACTGGCACCCCTGTATAAAGCCCTTTTGATCATGGTTGATAATCGTGCCGATCTCACTCCCAAGCCCTGCCGACAAAATAGCGGCAAAGATCTTATGATCATTATTAGGAGCGAAATCGGCCGATAGGACCCACAGTCGACTGGGTCTTTACCTGGTTTTAGGATCAGAGTGATATTTGCCTCACCCCACAACTCGGGTGGCAACGCTCGGTTTAATAGGATGTCATTGAACAGGCTAGTCAAGACAGGGACAATAGCTAAACACAGAGCACCGTAGAGCTCGCCCGGGATACCATCTGGCCCAGCGGCCTTCCCCCGTTTCAGTTGTTTGATAGCGTTGCTAACTTCTGCCTCTGTTATTTCCTTATCCAGGCAATCGCTATGTTCCAAGGTAAGCGCAGGGAGACCAGCCTTATCTAGCCACGCGTCCCTGGCCGATGGATCAACTATAGTTTCTTCTTTATAAATATTCTGGAAGAACTCCTGGAAGGCTTTTCCTATGTCTGTATTTGAGGTCCTACACGTGACTTCCCCCTCTCCTCTCACTTCCCTGATATAATTTTTAGCCTGATCTGATTTAATTTTCCAGGTTAAAACTTTACCTGTGGCCTCTCCATATTCAAAGTGTGAGAGCTTGCTAGCCTCCCACCTCTTTGCCATCCTTCCCTGTAGTATGCTATCCAGTTTTGCTTTTAGGTCTTTCCGTCTCTCTTGGTCTACTAAGGGTATGGTATCAGAGCCTAGTTTCAGGTCTAGGAGTGTCAGCTCCTGCTCTATGCTTAATAACCCTTCTCTATATTGCTTCCTTCTGTATGAGGCTCGATTGGTAATATATCCTCTTAAATAGGCCTTAAACGCCTCTCATACGATAGCCAAGGAGGCCGAGTTTAGATTACATTCTAGAAACGAGGTAGACTCTCCTATAAGGAAGTCCGTCTCTTCTTCCTCAAGCAGGATAGTCCGGTCAAAAGACCAGGAGGTGTGTTTAGTCTGCTGATCCAGTGTTAATGAGAAGAGAATGGCCGAGTGGTCGTACAGGAGGGGAGATAAACCAAATCCTTCAGGGCATCCTTAAGAATATAGCTAAAAAGAGCATAATCGATGCAGGATTTATGCTTGTATTTGAGGTTGTGAAAAGACACCCCCAATGTAGTGCCTGCTCTCTCCCTCCAGAAGTCCGCTAACCCCAAGTTTTCCATACATGTTGTAAGGATTGCCCTGGATTTAGCATGGGTTTGTGCTCTGGAATTGGGCGATTTATCTAATTTAGGGTTTAGGACTAAGTTAAAGTCTCCCATCCATATCACGGGATTTTGAGAGGTAATCAAATAACTCATCATGGTTGGGACCGTAATATCCTACCAAGGTGAAAACCCTCCCGTCTAACAGAAAAATTGGCTAATAGCCATCTACTGCTGGGATCCTCCTTATAGTCAATGACCTGAGCCTTGGCCTGTTTCTTGAAAACAATAGGGATTTCACGGATGTTGGCATTATGATCTGTACAGAGACATTTATCCACCCATTTCAGATTTTTCATCATTTCCTTAACCTCTTGTTTTAATAGATGTGTCTCCTGGATGACAATGACCTGCGCGGGGAGTCTCTTAGGTACTGCAAAATTCAATGTCTCCTACCCCTCACACGCAGGCCATTGACATTCCAGGATAAAACCTGTAACCCCCTCATTCGTTTTTCTGACCCCTTCCTCCTCGCCTGCCCATCGAACTTATAGGGAACCAGGAATGACCGCTCCTGACATGGATAATGTTACACTTGCGGCAGTTAAGGTGGATGCTGATAAATAAAAAGGAAAAGAAAAAGAGAACCGGCTTATAAGGACTTTTTGATGCTTTTACCCCACTCCCACCCCCCACCCTGGAAAACACCCCCATACTAAGCCTGGCTGATGGATTGCCAGATTGCGTCTCTAACGTGGCCCTGACCTAGTCCTGATTGCTTTAAGAGAGAGATTTTGACCGGCCAGCATAATTACGTATAGATGTTTCGCCCCATAAGACGGGTGAATAAGAGGATACCCATTCCATATTGTGTCACAACGAAAATTCAAAAAGGTATATTTCTTAAGTGAAGTGTTCCCCTATTTTTTTTTACATGTTTTTTGCTTTTATACTTTGATTCTTTTTTTTTTCTCCCTTGTTCTTTATTCCTTATTCTTTATTACCCCTATCTCATTCCCTATTCTATGTTTTATTTTAATTTTTTCTTGTTTTTTCCCCAAGACTTTCTGTTTGCTGGGATCTATTTTCCAAGTAGTTATTCCCTTATATTTGGATGTTTAAATATATTAGTCCAATATTTTGATTGATACTTGATACTGAGGTCATTTATACCTTACTCTCCTACATACCATACACAGTTTGGGGCGGGAATGATGAACGGGAAAAATAGTGGGGTAGCTGAATGAAAGTTGGGCTAGCGCGAAGGCGATCTATATACCCCCCTGTGTGTGGTTACTGATGGTAGCTAGGAGCTCGTCAGCATCCAGGGGCAAACAAATATTGTGCATTTTATTATTAAACATTACCCTCAAAAAAGCAGGGAACTTCATCTGCACAGTTGCCCCCAGAGCCCTGAACTTATCCATTTTCTGGCCGAGCTCCCACTGCCTGTCTAGCGTGGTTTTAGACAGGTCAGATCGAACTTCAAAAGAGAAATCCGGGGCCTTCAATGAGTTAGTCTTTAGGGCAAGATTCAAGATCTTCTCTTTAATGGAGTAGGTTAGGAAGTTCACCAGGATTTTCCTGGGCTTCACCCTCCCTGGGTTCAAACAAAACGGGTCCCGATGTTTCCTCTGGATGTCTTTCTCCAACTCCGCAGCCGTCTCGTCCAGGTTGAGGGCGCACTTTAATAGGGAGACTACATACTCCTTGATTTCGCAACCCTCCTTTCCTTCAGGGATCTTTAGGAGTTTTCTAGGGATTCAACCCTGTCCTTTACAACATCCCCTTCTGTCCGCAGAGACTGGATCTTAACCTCTGCATACTCCAACTTATCTTTTAGTTCCCCCACTGCACCTTCCATGCTCTCAGTTCTCTCAAAGAGAACATCCACTTTCTTTCCAAGGGTCTCACAAACAGCACTGATCTCATTTTGATTTTGCTTAGACTCCGCAAAGCCACATTTAATCTCACTCCTCATTGCAGACAGCATTGCCTCAACGTAACCCCCCACCTTACTGCCCCCAGGTTTTGGATCACCGATCTCACTGATCTCGCCACTCTCTCCTTCAGCCTCCACTGACACCGACTCAGGCCCCTCAGGGTTTCCTACTGGCACTGATATATCCACCTCCATTGTGCCAATGAGTCCAGAAGACATAAGCCCTTGAGAGGTAGCAGCTTTAGAGGCATTGGTGGTGCTCATACTCTTGATCGGGGTACCTTTTTCCCATATAGGCTTTGCCCAATGTCAAGTACCTGGAGTAAGACTTAGAAATAAGACCTTAACGAAGGTGTTACTTGGGCTGTGGCCTTTCATGGCCCCTTGGGTTTGCCTTTCCCCGCCGACTGCTTAATGAGGCTTATGTTAGATTTAGGACGAGGAGCCCCCCTGCTGTGACCCCTTGGAGAGACCCTGTGGTGGCTGATTGAGGTTCCCCCTCCACCAACGCCTCTAGCCCAGGTATTTCTTCCCCTCCTTTGCACTCTCTTGCAAGCTCGCTGTGGTCTACTGTCTTCTTATCTCCACTGTGTTTGCCAGTCAAAGCGTGATGCCCAGGGCCCTTCCCCCGCTTCCTGCCCTTTCCGCCTTCCCGCTTTCCCAGGGTTTTGCCGAAACCAACACTTTCACTCAGATGCTCACCTATCTTTACAGCTCCTTGTATGAACTCGCTGCCATCAAGCGCCCTGCTTTTCCCAGTCGTAGCCGTAGTGCACTCAGGGTCAGAGTCGGAGCCGATGTCTGGGTCTGGGTCAGAGTTCAACTCCGGGTCCGTGGCGAAATTCAATTCGGATGCGGGCTCCGCTAGGAACAGCCTCCCGGGTGGCAGCCCTCTGCCCGCCTTTCCTTCTCCACTTCTCCGCTGAGCACTCCCCCTGAGGAGTCCGCGAGCCGCCGACCTGCGGCTCTGCTGAAGCTCCACGGCTGCTTCCGACTACCATAGGAGAGAGGCGGGGCGGAACGAGATTGACACACATCAGCCGTGTTGGATCTAATCCGGCCGGGAACCTCTGAAAGCCTTCTCCGAAAACCTCAGTTGAAACGCCAAATCTCCGCCCGCCAAGGTGCCCAGGAAGGGGGCAAAAAACTGATAAAGGCAGCGACTCCTCACCTCCGGGTATCTCTCGTTGCGATAATCAGCCGGCACCGGTAAACATTACTGCATATCAGCAGGATCTAGGAGCGGTCCGTTGATACGCGCTTACCGCCCTAACCAGCGGCCGACAAGTTTTCCCCAAGTACTATGGTACCGTTCTTTGAAACCGTTTTGAACCTAGTTCTGCAAGTATTCATTGTAAGACTGGATGCAGTAATACGAATCACACACTATTAGTGTGGGGAATTTGCGATCAGTATTTTCAAGCGCCATCTTGAAAGCCTGTAGTTCAGCTCGCTGAGCTGTACAGTCTCCGAGTGATTGAGTTTTTGTGACCATAGGTCTGAATTTACCCTCGCGCCAGTTACCTTTTACAATCGCGCACGCAGCACTATAGGCTTGTTTACCCCCAATTGTGGGCTGTGCTGATCGGTCTGTATATATTATACAGCCGTAATTTTCAAGAGGCAGAATTTCGGTCGGCAGAGGACATTCGTACTCGTATTGGAGAAATTCTTGTGTTTTCAAGCTAGGGTCAAAAACGTATTCAACGTCTGTTGCAGCAAGAGAATTAACCCATTGTATCCATCTTGGATGTAAAGCTTTAGCATTTGGAATGCTCGCTCTTGTCACTGCCTCTAAGGCAGGTACAGGTGTAACGACTGATATGCGTTTTCCCTGTGCGAGGGCTCTTTCTTTTGCTATAGCAGTTTGAACCGCTGTCAGAATTTTCTCAGTTGAAGTGAATTTTATTTCAGCTTGTGTGTACAAGTGTGATTTGTAAGCTATTGGTACCGTTTCACCTTCGTTATAGGTCAGGTACGTGAATCTGCATCTTCCTGGGATGACTTGGATTACAAGGTTGTGTATATATTTACGCGTGTTTGCAGCTTTGTTTTAGCTAACATGTCTGCTTGTATTGAACGTTAAATTTCTGTGTGTTTCTGAGCCCAATTAGTTTGTTTGAAATCAGGTTTTATTAATTCGTAGAGAGGTTTAACCCTCTCTGTGTAATTCAGAACGTAAGTTCTTCCAAAATTCAGGAAACCTAGAATTGATTGTAAGTTTTTCAGCATTTTTGGAGCTTGGTGCAGCGCACATTTCGCTAAGAAATTGGCTTCTAGGCTTTTCCCTTCACTTGATAACTCATATGCTAGAAATAGGACAGTGAGGTGGGCAATCCGTGATTTTTAAAAGTTGAATTTGTAACCTTCAGATGCGAACCCAAGTATAATCGTGTTCACTCTTTTCAAGTGCCTGTCCAAATCATCGTCTGTCAGATAGATGTCATTGACATAAGATAATGCCTCATCATCATACATTTGTAGTAACTCTGTTACTCTGGCTGAAAATAATCCTGGGCTATTCTTGAATCCTTGGGGGAGATGGCAAAATTGCCTCTGGGCCCCCATACCTGAGAAAGCGGTCAAATACCTGCTTTCTGGTGCAATGTTTTGACAAAAGAAACCATTTGAAATATCTAATGTCGTTTTATATTTTTTGCGCACAATGTTATTCATCAGTGCTGCACTGTGGGAATTTTGTACTGCAAATGTTTTGCAACAAGAGTTTAAGTGTCTGTAGTCCAATACTAGACGATATGAATTGTCTGGTTTGGAGACAGGAAACAAAGGATTGTTCATTTGTGAGGTGCATGTTTCAATCACCCCCTGGTACACATGTTGATCTAAGATCTCCCTGACTTGTTTTTTAGCTTCTTGCTTAACAGGATACTGCCTTTGTGCAGTAGGTTGATTTTTTAATTGGATTTTATGGTGAGGGGATTCCTCATCCTATCCTACATGATTTTCATATAATGCAGGGGCTTGGGCCACTGCCCATTTTCTTGCATATGTGTATTTTTTATGAATTGGAATGTGATTTGAGAAGACAGGCATAATCATTTCTTTGCCATGTGTGCACTCCCTAACAAATTCTGGTGGCCAGTCTTTCTCAGCTAGAAGAATATCATAGCCTTTAGATAGCTTCTCCCAAAAAAGAGTTCTTATTTTCCTAGTTATGTCCCCTTCTATAGGCAATGTTAGTTCATATAATTTATGGGTACACTAACTCTGGTGTCTGCAGTTTTCACTTGAATGTACTCATTCATGTCCACTATCTCCAGAAGATTCATCAGGATCTTGCGAGCTATGGTCTCTTCTGCTGCGCTGTCTAGCATTGTTTGGGCCCACTCTCCGTTCTTGAGTTGTGTCCTCAGGTTCCTCGGCATGTTTTATCTTTATGCTTGCTACCTTCGTTTTGGAAAATTTAGATTTTTTACTTTGGTGAGCGGGTTCTTTGCCTTTGGACTTGACGCACTCTTCTTTATGTTCTAACCATCCTCTTCTTTCCGATTTCTGTGAGGAAGTCTGAAAAGATCGAGAGGCACATGTATCATTATCTTGATATCTGTCAGGTTTTTTCAAATTATCCCTATTTCTGAGGTTATATCTTTTCTCAGAGGGCTCCCGTTGTGGGGACCTACCCCCCCCCCCCTCCCGCCCCATTCTGGAGATCTATCTCTCCTTTGGGGAGACCTTCCTCTGGACTGAAACTGTTTCTTTTTAGGAAAGTCTGTCTGATAGTTTCCCATTTCTTTTTAGGAGTAATTAAACTATTCTTAATGAAAGTTTTTTCAGGATTTTCTTTTAGTTGTGGTTTTAGTGGTTTCCCACCCAAACTATCTCTACCTAATTCTTCATAGGATTTTTCAATTATTCTGGCAAGTTCAAAAGATTGTTCTGCTATATCTGTTTCTTTTAATTTTTGGCGGATCACCACTGATGCTGCTTCTCCTTTTATGTTGGCTAGTAGTATAGCCGAGACTTGTTTAAAATCTTTCAGTAATTTCATACCTAGATTTAAAGCAGACTCTGGATCGTATTCATTTTGAATCTGTCTTAGTACGTCTGGTATAACCGCCAAAGACGGAACACCATGTGTTTTTGTGTAGATTGAAGCAAAGACTGTTCCCCAAGTTTCACAGTCTTCCACATGTGGTGCAATCCCCATTGGTAAACAGATTGTCAGAATTCTGTGTTTTTTATGCGGTGTACTACCAGGGAATACTGCCTCTATTTGAGTAATCTTTTAAGCCAAACAGAATGGAATTTGTTCCCGTTTTGCTGGTAATTTACCAATGACTGATTGTAAAGTCTGTGGTGTGATTTTGTTTGTATTCCCCTGGTGAGAAGCTTGCTTTGGAATTGTTATTGCTAGTTGGACTGTTAAAGTCTGCATGACATATTGGACTAATTGTCTATGTATTTTAATTAATTGTTTTAGTTGAACTAACAGTTCTCTGTCTGACATTTCTTCAATGTCAGGATGTGGTGTATAGCTGGCTAGAACCGTCCATGTGGCTCCTGGTTAAGCATGGGCGGAAAATCCGTTACGCTTGCGGATTTTGCGGATTTTCGGTAAATTCGCAATCCGCGAGATTCGCGAATTTCCCGCAAAACCTGCAAATTCGCACGCAGCGGATTTTTTTTGTTTGCGGTGTAAGTTCGCAATTGCGAACATGTAGGTGCGGCGGGCAGCAACAATCTCGCACTCGCGAAATTACAAAAATTGCAATTCTGCACAAGAAATCTACTAGCAAGCAGCATAGACCTTCTGAAAATGATGATTTTTATCAGAATAACTCCTCAGGTTGACATTTGCCTGCACTTTTTTGGATTTGAGGCCTTTTGATTTTCTTTGGATAACTTTTGGATTAGAAATCAACTTTCTCATATAAGCTTGGTGGGATGGTTGCTGTAATGCTGTTCTGCAGAAAAACGAGTTTTGCAAAAGTGAAAGCAGGTTCAAAAGTTCAAACTCATCATTAGTAACCGTTCCCTGTAGTGCTTCCTGACAAGGGCCCCTCCAGAGTTCAGTTGCTAGTTGCAACAATTGTATGACCCTGCTCTGACCCTCACAGCAGGCTCATAGAATAGCTACAAGTAGGCCACAAAGGTCCTGGAAAAAAAATTGAACTGCAACAGAAAGAAAATTACAGATAAGGAAGCAGTTGCCAGACTGGAATTTTAAAACAGTGACACATTAATAAATCCACCCCAAATGAATTCATGTCAGTTGAAGCAGGCAGGTGTGCTTGCTTTTTCCCCCATAATCTACAGTGATGATGAACCAGAGGGTGGCATAAGGCATTGATGTACCAGAGGGTGGCATGGGTAAAACAGAGGAGGCAGGGGTGAAACAGAGGGTGCTGGGAACCTGTGATGATGAACCAGACGTAGAAACAACATAATCGTGACCGTTGCGAGCCGACATGTAAGTTCGCAATTGCGAACTGTTACAAAACCCTAGCGAACTGTCAGAAATCCTTGCGAACTGGCAGAAATCCTTGCGAACACCAAAAAAAAAATCTGCACATTTCCAGTTCAGTTGCTAGTTGCAACAATTGAATGACCCTGCTCTGACCCTCACAGCAGGCTCATAGAATAGCTACAAGTAGGTCACAAAGGTCCTGGAAAAAAATTGCACTGCAACAGAAAGCAAATTACAGATAAGGAAGCAGGTGCCAGACTGGAATTTTAAAACAGTGACACATTAATAAATCAACCCCAAATTAATTCATGTCAGTTGAAGCAGGCAGGTGTGCTTGCTTTTTCCCCCCATAATCTACAGTGATGATGAACCAGAGGGTGGCATAAGGCATTGATGTACCAGAGGGTGGCATGGGTGAAACAGAGGATGGCAGGGGTGAAACAGAGGGTGCTGGGAACCTGTGATGATGAACCAGACGTAGAAACAACATAATCGTGACCGTTGCGAGCCGACATGTAAGTTCGCAATTGCGAACTGTTACAAAACCCTCGCGAACTGTCAGAAATCCTTGCGAACTGTCAGAAATCCTTGCGAACACAAAAAAAAAATCAGCAAATTCGCAAGAATTCGCGGATTTTGCGGATCGCGAGTTCGCAAATTCGCAAAATTCGCGAACGCCAGATTCGCAAAATTTGCCCATGCTTACTCCTGGTCTACCTAGTGGACCGAGCCTGGTAATGTGATTTTGATGTTTTAGAGCACCATTAAACCAGAGCTGATGCTCCTGGTAAGATAGTGGAATTTCGACGTCCTCGAAAGGAACGTATTCCGCTGTAGGTTCCTCTGCTTTGTAGAAGTGGAACTAGTGTGTCACAGCATTTGCTGCTGGAAAAGTTATAACATGAATAGAATACCTCTGTCTGCCGATACTCATGTGCATCTACCACAAATATGACTGTAATACCTCTCGATAATACTCCATTATTTATTAGTTTGTAAGTTACACTCTTTCTTACATTTACCAGGATGATTACTGCATCCGGGTTGTTTTGCTGAAGACTTGTGTCTTCTGCTAATAGTTGAGTTGCTTTTCTAGCTCTCTGCCTTTGGTCGTCACTCTCCGCCATTTCGCTGACAGAAAGTTTGCAGAGTATATTTTCAAGGAAACACATATTAGGTGCACAATATTTTGGAACACTGTATCCTTCAACGTTGAATAAACCAAAAACTAATACATAGGATTCTCGTCCTACTTAGTTCTGGCAGATACTAACCTTTTCCCACTCCACACGTCTATTGGAATTTTTATGGAAAAAGGGGTCTGTGTGAAAAGCACAACTGAGTTGCTCTAGTATCTAGCGTTAAATTATCGCCTTACCAAACGTTGGGAGCCATGTAGTGTGGTTCCTATATTCCCAATGGACTCTGCGCATTGGAATAACATAAACGATAGTTTAGATGTAGGACTTAGGTCGACTAGGTCTCTATTGAATATGTTAGACTTAATTGTGAATGCCCGCTAGCTCAGAGGTCACTAGAAACTTTCTCGAATACACAAGAAGGGATTAGTTTCTGACAACCATATAACATGACAACTTTGTTCCCCAAGATTAAGAAATATATCTTCAGGGTCGCGGAAACAATAGATGGCTATTTCACTCAGTCATTTGTGCATGCTTAGTTTCACCAGAAGTGCAGAGAAATAGAGAAACAGGCGTTTTCAATAAAAAGGTTATTTATTGAGCAGTCTTCTTTCTCATGCAAGAGAAGTTAATTGCGACACTCGTAATACTTGCTATGAAGTAAAGTCCGTACAGTAAAAGGAGTATTATGAAATAATACTGTAACAGCATTTATATGGTTTCTAAGCCATAAGATACTTAAAATAGATAAAATACATACAATGATAAATAATGACTAAAAGTACTCAACTGGTGCATCTAAAATACGCCTACCCCGGTGTACCTAACCTAAGTCTATTACAAGAGAAGGTGAGGTGTAGCTTGAGTTAAATAGTTTCTGCCAAGAATCTATCCAAGAATTCTCTAAGGGTCTAATCAGCTCCGTACCTTGGTTATAGAATGAAGGAGGTCTTGTATCTCTCTCTCAGGACTCGATCTCCCAGTAACCCACAAGGGTAGAAGGTAAACACTGGAGCTGGATTTCTCGGCAGGAGAAAAGACAACGTTTTTCTCAGTGTGTCAGCTGGATCGTCGGCGTCCTTTGGCACTCGCTACAGCAGGGCGTTGGGCAAGTAGTTAGTCGATCTGCTCCAAACCACCGTGTGTTTGCTAGGGCAGATGTGGGTATATTTATACCTGGAAGGTGCCGAGTTTGACGTAAGGGTGGACATAATAACGTCACTAAGAACTCGAAGTTCTTTACACGCTCCAGGAGTTCTGGGACAAATAATACTGAAGCAGGGGGAAGTCCTGTACTGGTGAAGGCTGGTTGTCTTCAAGAACTCGTTGTACTCTAGGAGCTTAGTCGAAGCAGCTATGGCGTATATAAAAGGATATGATAAGTTATAACTATGTAAGGGCATGAATCGGTAAAATTACACTAGAGCCCTAGATACGTTACAACAACCCCACCTGCACCCCTTTCTACTCCTATGTTGTTGGGCACTGCAGTGGAGACCACACCCACCCAGTATGACATGGGCACTGCAGTGGGGACCATGTCCACTACACCTGACCTGCCCACTGCAGTTGTACCAGCACCCACCCCATCAGACCTGTGCCCCACAGTTGTGACAGCAGAACCCATGTCAGATCCCTCCACTGTGGTTGCCACTGACTCTCCTGCACCCAGCATCCCTTCACCACCTCCTTATGATGAGCCCTGATCCTGTACCTGCGGTGCCTGGCTTGCCCCATGTATGCCCCTCAGAGTGGATTTCCCCAGTCCTTATCAGTGCAGGCAAGCAATGGGTGACAGGTGTCACTCACACCATCATTGGACTTTGTTTTTCGAATGGACATTGGACTACATTTCTTTGTTGTTTTTCCCTTGCAGTTGGCAGATTGCTGATTAAATCATTTTTGTGTTCTCCTCGTGCATTTGATTGAGCTGTAGATTTTGTTGATGATGTTTAGCCTGACCTTGGTGTGATGATGCAGGATTTTCAAATGTCTGTTACTGTAGTGTTGTTGTGGTTTACTCCATGTGGCCCATGAGACGTGTTTCTTGTTCTGGTTGGTATCCATGTCATCCTTTGCAGCTGAGTGGGTGTGTCATGGTTAACTAATTTAGCACAGGGATGTTAACATTTCATTGGCATTGACACATCTGTGGCTTGCACCCATGAACATATGATGTGCTTCACAATGTCGAATTTTACATTTTCCCTGACTGTTGTGCCATCTCCACTGTGCACACAGGTGTGGTCATCATTGGTTTAAAGTCAACTGTGTCCTCAGTGCAACTTGGTAGGTATATGTATTCTCTATTTACAGGTGACTTAAGGGGCACTACCGTACCCAGGCGTATGTCACTGGTGCCGACATTGGGTGGTAGATGAAGTTTGAGTGTACCGGTGTTGTGTTGGCATGCCCAGGAATCTTACCTACTGTTTGGCATGTGCTGCTATTTCCGTGATGTCACCTACCTTATGCTCACTGTGATGATGGGTGATTTTCACCCATTGCCACAATGCTCAACTTTAGCTGCAGTTTGTATCCACACATTTTACATTGGATGTACACACCTATGAAGGGTTTTCACACATTGGCCCAGTGCTATTTCAAAGCTTGACTTGTGTAGCCCACACTCTGGTGTTGTTCACATGTGATGGTAAATACTTTGTGTGTGATGAATCACATTCATCTGGCCCCGGGAAACACAAGCACTGAGGTCCAAGCCCCAAGCTCCAAAGCACCATTTTCCGATACCTAAACTGCAGCAAGCCCTCCCCCGAGACCCCTTAAGCAATCTACTCCAGTAGCGGTGAATAGGGTGGCAACAGTGGGAGCTGGGGGCATGTGCTCTGCGAAGGAGAAGGAGTTGGGGAAGGAGGAGTGAGGCGGGGAGATAGACGTGGGCAAAACGGCCAGCAGCGTAAATCCCACCACCAATTGCTCGCAGTAGTGGTGGTACGGTTAAGACCGTTTGGGGACGAAAGCAGGGGCCCAAGTAAATGCCTCGAATCCTCAATTCCACCAACCCACCAATCCTACAACCTGCTACAGAGCCCCCCGAGCCTTCACGAAACTGTATCAGGGCTCCGCATAAATGAGATCAGGAACAGTCCGTCAGGTGGCGACAGAAAAAAAAACAGGAAAAAAAGGAAATAAAAATAAAAAATCCAAACTTAAACCATCAAAAGAGGAGGACTCCCTAACCAATAATACACTAAACGGAGCTGGCCAAAGGGAGAGGCTGATTTCAGCACCCAGCCCAACATGAAAAACAAAGCCAACCACGAATAATCAAACAGGGATTCGAAAATTCTTTTTTCTAAAAGATCCAATGGCGGCAATTTACGCTCCCTCAAAAGAATCCTCCATGCTACCAGCCCAATGCAGCCTGACAAACCTCAAGCCACTGTCCCGGGCACCCCTGCAATTTCTGCCATCGCATCACAGTATGAATCATTGTCGGAGAAAAAATCGGTTCATACAGGTGCTAGGAAATCAGTGACAGTAACAGCTCAGGTACATCTGATTGCACCTGAAACTCCAGTCATAGCCCTCATAACAAAAACTGAAGTGACTGCTAAAGGTCTCAATGTGATTGGAATAAATACAATTACAATCGGAGAACAAGCGGAACCAAATGAGTCTGAGACCCCCACGGGGGAAAACAGAGATTGGGAAAAACTCAACTGCAGCTTTGAAGTAGCAAAAGCTGCATTGAAGGGACCAACATCCGCCGCAAATCCCAAGGTCGGCAAACCACCTTCCAGTCCCAAAGAAGAGTGCCGATCAAACACAAGATGGACCAAGGAGGAAAAAATCTATCGAATTAAATCCGCAGTAAACGCAGCGCCTAAGGAAGCAGTTTGTAGTAAATCTTTCTCTAACATGAGTGACGCTAATCTGATTGAAATCCTGGAATCACTAGAAGGGAACGGACAGGAAAATGAACACCAAACCCCCGGCTCAAGGAAAAGAACATCACAAAGGAGATCTAAATTAGTTTCATCTACTCCCCTAAGCCCACAGGGTGAACAAGATATCCAGTACACAGATTTAGCGGAGGCTGGTCATAGCCCCATAACAATCAAGCAACCAATTCTTTCCTCACCAAATACCACCTCCTCTGAAAGCGGTTCAAGCCCCGGGTCTGCGGCCCCGGCGCAGTACATTGAAGACAACCCCAACATGCAATGGGCCCAAACACTGATCCATACCCTTGAACAATCTATAAGGGTTTTTATATTTTCAGTCAGACAAAATGGACGTCCAAATAGATCTTATAAATCTTATCGCCAGTCACATCTCTGGCATAAATAGTACATTAGATTTAATAACATCACTATTAACAAAAAGAGAACGTTTGGATCAGCAAAGATACAAAAACAATCAATCATCCTCCTGCTGCTGCAGCCCCATAGTTGAGAAACTGGCAACCTTTCCGGAAATTTTAAAAGACGTCCTAGGGGCAGTAAAACAATCTTATAATAGCAAGTGGCACGTAAGACCCCAAAAATATGTCGATCAAGAGGCAAGTGCAAATTGCACCAAAGCTAATACCGAAGGAACAAATGATACCAACGCAGCATTAGCAAAAACAGTATACGAGGCACAACTAAATCTAAGCAACCCCCAATCAGTGGTACCTCATCTACCAGCAGTGGTGGGAGTCAAACCCACAAAAAGGGAAAGAAAGCGGGCGAGGAAGTCCCGGCTCAAATACAATAAACAGTCCAGCCCCGCCCCGGATAAAATGTTTCCACTTTTTACAGTAAAAACACCCAGGAAAAAGAAAATACTCCCCCCCTGTCCGAGGCGGCAAACCCTGCAAGTGACCAATCCCAAACCATTCAGCCCTCCATTTCAAAGCAACAGGGCCCCAACCATGCTGCTAAACTTCATACCTCTCCCCAAACCAATCAAGGGGTCGGAAGCCTCCCTTTAGAGGACAAAGTCACTCAAAAATCATACCCGGCAGTGCAACAACAAGGAAGAAAAACATAATCTAATAATGAAGTGGGTGAAGAAGAAAGTAGTAAAATCTGGTCCACAGTAAGCAATAGAAGCCCAGGGAGCTGCAATGGTGCGAATACCCAACAATGTGTTTTTCAACAAGTAGCAACAAACAAGGGGTCAGATTTAGAAAAGCACAATACTCCCTTAGTGAATATGCCGGAGGCCCCAACTCCATTCAACTCTCAAAACCTCCCCAAATTTATCGCTGTAACAATAAGGGGAAAGGATCGCCACTGTCAGCTCTTTAACCAGGATCAAGCGGAGCCGCGAACTGGGAAATCAGCCCAAAAATCCCCGGGGTTACCTAATGTGAGTTCACAGGTGCCAACCATACAATCCGCTGAGCATGATCAAGAACGTGGACAAAACATCTCATTAATTTCAACATTAAACGGTGGAAGAAAGGAAAACGAACCCCCTGCGTGTAAAGACCAAGCCCAACCGGATGAGTTCGAATTGAAATTGTCTTTCATCCCCGAATACTCGAAAAAAGGTTTACAAGATACATTAAATAGAAGAAATCTTTTGAGACTGTTTTATGAAATCCCAGAACTAAAAGGAATCCGCTTGTGTGACCTAACATCGTCTAAGGTCCTGGTGGACAAAATAGTAGCAACGAGTGGTAGGTTTGGAGGGTACAGAGCAGGAATATCGTCGTAAAAATATCGACTAACCTAAATATCGCTGCAAAAATATCTACAGGAAGAAATATCGATGACAAAAATATCGTCTGACCAGAATATCGACAGACAGGTAAGTAATATCGTTAACATTAATATAGTTGTAATAAATATCGTTTACAAAAACATAGTTTACAATAATATCGTTTTTTAAATAATTATAAGTAATGTAGTGTTTTTAATGAATATTTTTAGTCAAAGTAGTATTTTTAGTAGTATATTATTATTTAATAATGTATTTTCAGTTGAATTTAGTATTAATAGTTCCGTAGCGGGTTGTGGGTTTATAGGGGAGTAGGGTGGGAAGTAATTTAAATATAATGAAATAATACATTAATTAATGTTTTAAATGAATATAAATAGTGTAATAAATAATAGTTAATTAATTTCAATTAGTTAATTGAATAATAATTATGTAATTAATTATGTAAATTTTTTAATTATTTTTAGGTGTGTGTACAGGATTTTTTTAGTGAAAATGTTTTTGGGTAAAGGGGTATTTTTAGGGTTCAGGGTCAGTTTTCAGTTTTTGGGTAAAGGGGTATTTTTAGGGTTCAGGGTCAGTTTTCAGTTTTTGGGTAAAGGGGTATTTTTTGGGTTCAGGGTCAGTTTTCAGTTTTTGGGTAAAGGGGTATTTTTAGGGTTCAGGGTCAGTTTTCAGTTTTTGGGTAAAGGGGTATTTTTAGGGTTCAGGGTCAGTTTTCAGTTTTTGGGTAAAGGGGTATTTTTAGTGTTCAGGGTCAGTTTTCAGTTTTTGGGTAAAGGGGTATTTTTAGGGTTCAGGGTCAGTTTTCAGTTCTTGGGTAAAGGGGTATTTTTTGGGTTCAGGGTCAGTTTTCAGTTTTTGGGTAAAGGGTTTTTTAGATATAATGGAATAATAGATTAATTAATGTTTTAAATAAATATAAATAGTGTAATAAATAATAGTTAATTAATTTTAATTAGTTAATTGAATAATAATTATGTAATTAATTATGTTAATTTTTTAATTAATTTTAGGTGTGTGTACAGGATTTTTGTAGTGAAAATGTTTTTGGGTAAAGGGGTATTTTTAGGGTTCAGGGTCAGTTTTCAGTTTTTGGGTAAAGGGTATTTTTAGGGTTCAGGGTCAGTTTTGGGTTTTTGGGTAAAGGGGTATTTTAATTATATATATGTATTATTGTTGTTATAGAAAGTAATGTGTAAAATCAATTTATATGTCCACATTTATTAAGTTTATAATTAAAAAGTGTAGTAAATTTTTTTGAAATAGTTAAAAAATAAAAGTAATGTAATGTATTTTGTTAATAGTACTTATATTTATTTATTATTTAATGTAATTTTAATTATTTTAAAAAGTCGATATTTTTTACATCTATATTAATTACAACGATATTTTGGAGTCGATATTTGTGTACTTACCTGTTTAAGTATAGGGTGTCGATATTTTTGTAAACGATATTTTTGCAACGATATTTATGTCAGCTATATTTTTGTAATCGATATTTTAACACCCTACCGGTTTGGAGTATGGGGAATCAAGCTAAAGGCTCACCAACGCCCAAGGTATCTGCACCCCTCCTTAAAAAGCCAAACAAAGCGAAAAGCTCGGGAAAAAGCCAGTCCACATACGTACGTGGTGCGCTTTCCAACTCACCAGTAGCTCCCTCCAGCAAGAACAGGCGCTCCATAAGAGAAAGCCCCGGTAAAACTTAGGGCAGTTCACAAGAAATAAGGGACTGGTCTTGGATCCCCAGAACACTAAACAATAAACATTCCTAACCAAGCAAAGAAAAGCAAAATAATAGCAACAGAGACAGCCCCCACAGTAGAGGATGTTCATACAGCCAACATCTCGCTCTGCTCGTGGAATGTGCACGGATTTAAGAACATGGGGCAAGACCACAAAACCGTATTGTTCTTCATGCAACAACACATAATCCTGCTCCAGGAAACCTGGAACCTGGGTGCAAGCCCAATTCCTGGTTTTATGGACTATCACTGCCTGGCAGAAAGACATTCAAGCTATGGACATCCAAGAGGGAGCCTATCAACTTTTATCACACAAAAATTGAATTAGGCAACGGAAGAACTAGACACGGGGGCCAACTGGATCCAAGCGATCAAGGTAAGCAGCAAGTAATCAACGAGACAACTCCTATTAATTAATGTTTACATCCACCCAGAGAGAAAAAAGCAGAAGGGAAAACATCTAACCCTAACAAAGTTATTAACATCATTGCAGAGAAGCCACGCGAATTGCCAAATAGTGATTTCAGACGATTTTAACAGTAACCTTTTCATGACTCAACCGGGAAGTAATAGTAAAGCGACCCAGGGTGCGAGTGAGTTAGTGTGTAAATTAACAGCCCTCGACTTGACAATCATGAACGGCAACGCTCCGGAGGATAGGCTGCCGCCGCAACATATCTGAGCGGAAAAGTCTCCTCAACAATTGACTTTACAATTATCAGCAACAACCTGCTCCCACAAATTAACAACTTTAGAATCATTCCACGAGCGGAGAGCGCTCAAAAACTCAATACCATCATGCAGCCGCCCAAAACGTTCAATCTTCGCAAGTTAAAATGGCGGGGAGTGGCTCCCCAATCCATTCAGGAGACAGTTAAGGTTTTCCAGGAAAATCAAGGCCCCCTACCAGAGAACGATCATGTCAGCTTCTGGGAGCGGCTCTCCCAGTTTTTGGTCCTTAAATTCCCAGTTTCCCCGGGATGGATCTCAACAATAGTTACCAGAAGGAACCCGTGGTTCAACCAAGATCTTAGAAAGCAAAAAAGAGAGATCACGGGAGAAGTGCGACGTCAATTTCAAGCAGGAAAAAAGGGGCTAAAACAAGAAAAACGAAGCTGTACGCACTAAGGCGCACTTACAGGAGGAACCTGGGGAGTGAAAAAACAGCGCATAAAGGGTCCATCTGGCTGCAATTATTATCTGCCAGCAAAAAGCCCAATAGCAGCGATTTCTGGGGCATAATGAACAAATTAACATCTGGTCCAATACCTCGGCAAGAAGCAGGAATTGGTGCAGATACATGGATTGCTCATGTGAAAACCCTGTATAATAAGGCAGAGACGGGTCCTGAAGGAACGCCCTATGGGCAAGACCTTGAACAGAAAGAAACTCAAGCCTTCTCCACCCCAGATCCTGCAGAAGGCAGCTCATTCCAATCATATGCACTCACCAACGAGCCAAACTCCCTGACTAACGTGAAAGAGGTAAGTGGACTTATAGCAAAACTAAAGTCTGAGGGAGCGGCTGGGCCAAATGGCATCCCCAACGCAATTTTTATGTACATTTCAAAGTTGTGGTCTTCCATCCTCACCCCACTCTTCAATGAGATTTACACTCAGTCCATCATCCCGGCTTCCTGGAGGGGGAACATCATCCACCCCATATTCAAAAAGAGAGAACACCGTAAGCCAGGAAAGTATAGACTATTCTCACTGATGGACGTTGAAGCAAAACTGTATGCTTCGTGCCTGTTAATTCAACTGCAAGGTTGGATGGAAGAAAAAAACATTATCCCAAAATTCCAGACAGGATTTAGGCAAGGCATGGGTACAATATCCAACCTTCCCACCCTAGCACTTTTAACAGAAAAAGCACAAAAAAGGAAACTCGGTCTGTTCGCCTGCTTCGTGGACATTAAATCCACTTTCGACAGAGTGAGCAGGAGTCAGCTCTGGAAGAAACTCAATGCATGGGGTCTGACAAGCATAATGCTTAACGCCATAATCTCTCAGTATACAGACACCTGGGCAATAGTCAAGCTGGGTGATGGGTTGAGTACCACCGCAAGCATTCACACTCAAAGAGGCCTGAAACAAGGCTGTGTCCTTGCCCTAAGCCTATTCAACCTTTTCTTATCTGACATTGCACCACATATGGAAAAACCAGACTCTCACCCCCCGAAATTGGCCAACGAACCAGTTGCTATCCTACAATATGCGGATGATATAGTCTTGCTGAGCCAAACCCCTACTGGGTTACAAAGATCAATAAACAATCTCGTTGCCTACTTGGACAAGGAACAGCCGGAGCTAAATAAAGAGAAAACAAAAATCGTCCGTCTTGTAGACTGCAAAAAATCAAAGTTCAAATGGATGGCCAAAGGGGTAAATGTCAAAGAACACAGCTCATTTAAATACCTCGGCGTATTAATCGGGCAGGGAGCAACTCATAAAGAACCCAAACTGGCACTCAAAGCCAAGGCACAATCATTGATCTTCGCTTATAGACTAATACGCAAAAAATATGGACTGCCCGAACCATTCCCACATGCTAAAAGTAATGGCCACCCAAATCCACCCCAGCTTGTCCTACGGCTTGGCCCCTTGGTGTGGCAAAGACGCGCACCTATTGAACGAGTTGCAGTCAAAGAATTACAAAGCTGTATTTGATCTGGCAAAATGTGCCTCGCCCTCCCAGGTCAGATTGGAATACGGCCTCCAGCATCAGAAGTACCGGGGAATGAGCAGCTTTATTAAACTTTGCCACACATTCCGCTCCTTAGACCCGGGCACTCTGAACAGTTTATGCTGGGACGAAATCAAGCTCCAGAGGGAGCAGGAAACGCCCAACGCCTGGGGAAGCTTTTTGAGCAACTCTCTGGTTAAGATGGAACTACAATCAGCATGGAACAAAGGAATAGATAGAGGAAGCTTTGTCAAAATAGTAAACGTCGCAGCCAAAAAGAAATCTCTGCTGGAGTACAAAATGGCGCTCTCCAAGAGGCGGCATGGGTGGACAATTATAAACTTGTACAGGTTCACAAAGCCACAAGCTTAACCGCCCATTTCAGCTCTCAGCTAAAAATGAGCTTCATAAAGTTTCGAATGGGCATGCACGACTCAAAGGACTTATACCCTTCGTGGAAACAGGCCTTTAAATCAGAGTCCTGTCGACTAAGCGGCTTTAAAAAAGAAACCCTAATCCAAATATTATGCGCCAGTCCAGCCGTTCAGGACCAAAGGTGACAGTACTTCAAATCAATCTTTAATGAATTGATCATCCGGTCCAGCAGGCAAGCAGTGATACGCTGGTTAGAGGGCTTGTCGTACATCTTGGCATGCGGAGGAGTTCAATTCATGAAATCAGTTAATATCCTCCTACTGCAAGCCGACGTAGATCAAATATAAATTTGTGTAAAATCACCTCAACACCCTCTTTAAGGGGCTCACATTTTGTTAAATCTGCTATTCGAGTTTAAAAATCGTCAAAGCAAGTTTTTTAATATTTGAATTTTATTGCCATGCATTTTTTATTTAAAAAAACAGTGATGTGTACCCATTCTTTTATTGCACGATAACGCTATTCGCCTATGTAGCTTTTTATTCTTTTCTCCAGGGGGGTTTTGTAATGATTTTAATTAATCAAACAATAAAATGTTATCTTGAACTTGAACAAATTCACTGTTGGGGGTATTTGTCACGCACTACACACTGTTGGCATGATGTTGTTGTGAAATGTATTTGGCTGATATTCCTGTGGTTGATGTTTGATGATGTGTGTCGCATCATCCTCCCTATGGGTGGAAGTGTAAATATTGTGTGCCACAATGACCCCTATGGGTGGGGTGACATCAGTGATAGGTAACAGGCCCCTATGGGTGGGGTGCCATCAGTGATAGGTAACAGGCCCCTATGGGTGGGGTGGCATCAGTGATAGAGCACAAGACACATATGGGTGGGGTGGCATCAGTGGTGGAGCACATGACACATATGGGGGGTGGCATCAGTGATAGATAACAGGCCACAATGGGTGAGGTGGCATCAGTGATAGAGCACAAGACACAAATGGGGGGGTGGCATCAGTGATAGATAACATGCCCCTATGGGTGGGGTGGCATCAGTGATAGAGCACAAGACACATATGGATGGGGTGGCATCAGTGGTGGAGCACATGACACATATGGGTAGGGTGGCATCAGTGGTAGAGCACAAGACACATATGGGTGGGGTGGCATCAGTGATTGGTAACAGGCCCCTACGGGTGGGGTGGCATCAGTGATAGGTAACAGGCCCCTATGGGTGGGGTGGCATCAGTGATAGAGCACATGACACATATGGATGGGGTGGCATCAGTGGTAGAGCACAAGACACATATGAGTGAGGTGGCATCAGTGGTGGAGCACATGACACATATGGGTGGGGTGGCATCAGTGGTAGAGCACAAGACACATATGGGTGGGGTGGCTTCAGTGGTAGAGCACAAGACACATATGGTTGGGGTGGCATCAGTAATAGGTAACAGGCCCCTATGGGTGGGCTGGCATCAGTGATAGAGCACATGACACATATGGGGGGGCATCAGTAATAGATAACAGGCCGCTATGGGTGAGGTGGCATCAGTGATAGAGCACAAGACACATATGGGGGGGTGGCATCAGTGATAGGTAACAGGCCCCTATGGGTGGGGTGGAATTAGTGATAGAGCACAAGACACATATGGGTGGGGTGGCATCAGTGATAGAGCAGATGACACATATGGGTGGGGTGGCATCAGTGGTAGAGCACATGACACATATGTGTGGGGTGGCATCTGTGGTAGAGCACAAGACACATTTGGGTGGGGTGGCATCAGTGATAGAGCAAAAGACACATATGGGTGTGGATTCCGATTCAGATCAACGAAAGGCGCGGGACACTCTTTCTATGCTGTCCGCACAACGTGCAGCCGATATCAGACAAACCGCTCGTAAAGCATTACGTAGCACTGATCCTGCTTGCGATCTCTTAGCTAGTATACAGGGATGGTCGGAAAGGGAGCAAATATATTTCACTGACACGTTTGCTTCAGAAGTCATTGAATTATTTCGGAAATTCTCTCCAGATTTAGAACCTGATGATGTATCAGCTGATTGTAAGAACATGCGTGATGGTCTTTTTGTTTTCTCTCAGGTGGCTGACACGATTAGACGGTTGGTTAAATTATGAACTGAGGCGGTTCACTTAAAAGAGAAAAAAAGCTCACAGTCCTCTATCTTCGGAACAGATAAGCTAATGGCGGTTTATATGAAGCCATTGCGGGAAGCCGCGCCCTTGTATGTTCCTCTTAGAGGAGCGGGTGACAATGATGATAAAAGTTCTGTTAATGCAAAAGGTTATTTTATTTATAATTGTGTCTATACTCCTTGGAATAGGGCAAATGT
Source organism: Lissotriton vulgaris (assembly GCF_964263255.1). Lineage (NCBI taxonomy): Eukaryota > Metazoa > Chordata > Amphibia > Caudata > Salamandridae > Lissotriton > Lissotriton vulgaris. Next base: position 321,348,458 of record NC_141699.1, on the reverse strand, counting down.
AATGGTGCTTAAAGCAGCATTACCCGATCCACGTAAAAATCCAGCTGCCTTCTATGAGGAAGTTGAAGGCGCAATAAATTCCTGTACTATGACTTTGTGTGACATTGATTTATTTTTCGGGTTGATATTACTACCGTATATGTAGAGGACCGTTCGTAGAATTAACGATCGTGCTACTCTTGGTGCGGAATGGAAAGAATTATACAAATGGATGTGGAGAGGGAACCCGCTCAAAAGCCACATAAGTTAATATTAGATCTCCCTGCAGCTATATTAACTAAGCTTAAAACAGTTATCCCCCCTAAAAATATAGATTGGACTGTTTTAGCATCATGCAAACAAAAGGTAGATGAATCGGTTTCTGATTTCTTTACACGTTTTGAGGAAGCTTTTCACGATTTTAGCGGTCAGTCCTTGACAGACGATACAGGTAGACATCATTTTGTTGATAAATATGTTATGAATCTGTTACCAGGGATAGCTAGTCGTTTAAAAGCCAATGAAAGTTCTTGGACTACATCTTCTCCAGCATCTGTTTTAACGATGGATCAGTATTATGAGCGTCAAGAATTAGAAGCGAAAGGCAATGAAGATAAGAAATCTAAAGATCTGAAAACAAAGGTTATGTTAGCCCAAGTTATGGTCCACCCTCTAGAGGCTATGATAGAGGCGGACGCGGATCTTTTAATGCCCCCTATACTCATTCAAATTTGTCTAATAATCAATGTGCGTATTGAAAGCAATTTTGCCACTGGATGGCCGATTGCCCAGTGTTGCGTGCTCAACAGGGTTCGGGAGGTCAGAGACAAATGAGAAACCATTCTGGATATTCAGGTCCTAGAAGAAATACAAATGATCGTGCTCCATTCAACACCAATGAACGAACACAGGATAGGTTTAACACTTTCGATAGACAAAATCAGCATCAAATGTCCGACTATGTACAGCGTGACCTTTACAATTCTGTTCATGCATAGGATTGCCTAGGATGGGGTAAGGAATCAGTTGAAGTTCCAGTAGATCAGAGGGGTCCTTATGTTACAGCACATGTTTTGAGTTCTACTGATCCATTTCTGGTCGATACAGGAGCTACTCGTAGCGCTTTGTCTAAATGATTGGTACCATGGGTTACCCTGTCTGGCGTAACTATTACTTCGATAGGTTTCAATGGAACACCTTCCCTTAGCCCACTGTCACAACCACTTGCTTTCCATGTTGATAAATTTAGTGCTCCATGTCCGTTTTTGCTTTCCCCACACCAGACAATATTGTGGGTCTTGACATGCTCAAGTATTTCAGAGCCACAATACGATGCTCTCCTGATGGAGTGTGTGACATTTTGAATGATAATCACTCTGTGCCTGAGAGAGCTTGTCTTGTTAAAGAGGATATTGCATTAGCTTTAGTTCCTGAAACTCTGTGGGCTACGTCAGACACTGATGTGGGCCAAATGGTTATCCCACCGGTACACATTATTGTCAAGGAGGGAGCTGTGTTACCACGTTTGCCTCAATACAGATTCTCACAGGAGGGTGAAGAAGCACTCACACGAATTGTACATGATCTCATTCAAATTGGGATTGTTGGGTTCCATTTAATGTTTGTAACATTCAGATTCTCCCGATTTTGAAAAAAGATACTGATACTATAGTTTACAGGTTCATTATAGACCTTAGAGAGGTGAACAAGATAGTAGTTCCACAATACCCTGTGGTTTCTGATATTACAACACTTCTTACTTTGGTTCCTCCAACAGCAACCACGTTCTCTGTTATAGATTTGAAGAATGCTTTTTTTTCGATCCCTGATAGCCGATATCTGTTCGGTTTCACTTTGAATAATCGATCGTATAGATTTTGTAGAGTATCTCAAGGCTATACCGAGAGTCCGAGTATTTACAGTCAAGCATTGAAAAGAGAGCTTGATTCCTTTGCTTTGCCTGAAGGTGTGGCTCTCATACAATATGTCGATGACATCTTGTTGGCAGCCGATACCCCTGAACAATGTGAAACGTGTACTCTGTCTTTGCTTTCCTTTCTTGCTTCACATCATCATAAAGTGTCACATAAGAAATTGCAATATTTTAGACCAAAGGTAACCTACTTAGGTCACCTTTTGTCTAAGGAGGGACAAGCATTGACATCCAATCGCATACAAGCAATTTTATATACACAGAAAGAAGTGCATGCATTTCTTGGTCTTACTTCTTTTTGTAGACAATGGATTTTGGGGTTTTCCTATATTGTTAAACCTTTGTTAGCACTTTTGACAAAAGACACTCCAATACCCCTTCCATGGACAGATCAATGTGAAACTGCTTTTCGGCTACGACAAGCCCTTTGTTCAGCACCAGTGTTAGGTACACCAGATTACACGAAGCCTTTTACACTCTACGTGCATGAGAAAGATGGATGCGCGTTGTCAGTTTTAGTTCAGTTACATGGTGATAAGCAACGTCCCTGTGCTTATTTTTCAGCAGTCCTTGATCCTGTTGCCCGAGCATTGCCTGGGTGTTTTCGCTCAGTAGCAGCAACAGCTGTGTCAATACGACAGAGTGAAGGAATAGTTTTGTCACATAAGCTGTTAGTGTTGTTACCCCATGCTGTTGATGCCCTTTTAAATCAGACAAAGACGCAGCACTTAACTAGCGCTCGTCTGACAGGATATGAACTAACATTGCTAGCTCCTCATTTTACATTGAAGAGATGTGCAACTTTAAACCCAGCTACTTTGTTGCCATATCCGGCGACTCAGCCTCAGTCACAAGAAACACATGACTGTATATTCCTGACTGAGGAACAGACAAAGGGTCGCATTGATTTGCAAGATACGCCCCTTCCAGATGTGGATGGTGAATTGTGGGTTGATGGGTCTTGTTAGAAATTACCAGATGGTACGACCTCAGCCGCATATGCAATTACCACGCTTAAGACAATAGTGGAGACAGCTCGCATACCACAGAAATCGACCAAAGCAGCTGAATTGATAGCCTTGACACGAGCGTGTGAGCTTAGTACTGATCTATGTGTGAATATTTATACAGATAGCCACTATGCTTTTGGAGTAACGCATGATTTTGGCCTACTCTGGAAGGAAAGAGGCTTTCTTACATCTCACGGAAAGCAGATAATGCACGGAGATTTAGTACATAATCATTTGACTGCATTGACATACCCAAAGAAAAGAGCTATTGTGAAGTGTACTGCACATAAGAAAGTGACAGATAAGATTGGACAAGGGAATGCCTTTGCAGATCACGTGGCACGTGAGACTGTGATGCAAATAAGCACTACTTCTATGTATGTAGTGAGGTCACAAGCTGAGCGTTGGCATGATGCTAGGCAAGAAGTACGAGAGATACAGAAATCTGCTTCTGTAAAAGAATGTGAACAGTGGCCTGAAGAAGGAGAGTTGGATGATGAAGGTTGTTGGCGAAATAAGCAGATGATAGATGGAAGCTGCCTAGAGCCTTTGTACAACCTATGGTTCAAATGGCACATGTGCTAGCACATGTTGGAGCTTCAGCAATAACGAGATTGCTTATGCAAGTTTGGGAGCATCCAGAAATTGTTAGCACACCTAAGAGAGTAGTGCAGTCCTGTTTTATCTGTTTACAATATAATCCTGGAAAAAGGGGCATGAACTCCAGCTGGAGGATTTGCTACACCAACTGCACCTTTCGAAGTCTTGCAAATGTATTATATCCAACTTGAGCGTTGTAATAATTTGAAGTATGTCTTAGTGGTGGTCTGTGCCTTCAGTAAATGGATCGAAGCGTACCCCACGAAGGATAATACTACTATTACTGCTGCAAAGGTGTTGTTGAAGGAATTCTTCCCGAGATTTGGTGTTTGCAAATTCTAATGGAATGATAACGGACCTCATTTTGTTGGGGAGGTTATCAAACATGTCCTGAAAATTTTAGGAATTAAACAGAAGTTCCATGCAGTGTTCCATCCACAATCAGCAGGATTGGTGGAAAGGTATGCTACCCTGAAGTTGAAAATAGTGAAGATTCAGGCTTCCACATATTTGACTTGGCCGGATGCGTTGCCTCTGGCATTGTTGTCTATTAGATCGATACCACATTCTCGAACAGGCCTCACTTTCTATGAAGTGATATTTGGGACGCCCATGAATATTTGGGGAGTTCCGAAACCGAGTTCTGTGTATGATGTACCTTGTGTCTTAATGAATGACTATTTGTCACAATTAACTGACAGCTTGGTTTCTATTCATCAACAGGTTCGAGAAGCACTACCCGACAGATCGACAGGTGATTGCCACAGGCTCCGACCTGGAGATCATGTAATGATCAAGGTATTTGAGAGGTCAAGCAGCTTGGAGCCGAGGTGGCGGGACCAGAACAGGTGCTCCTTGCCACGAGAACAGCAGTTTGAGTCACAAACAAGAAAAATTGGGTGCATAGTAACCATTGTGCAAGGTATTGTTGACCTTGGTGGAACCTGCTGTGCTGACCGATCATCGAGAGATCTTGACTACGGAGAAAGGCCACGCTGTATCACCTGACGAATCTGCGGCGTTCTTCCCAGACCAGACGATTCCTGGATCATCGCAATACAACTTGAGGCCGAGAAAAGAACCTACAGTTTTGAAAAAGACATGTTGAGCAACCGCCCTGGGTAGTGGAAACGGAATGCCGATATGACAAGGGGGGATCAGCCATGCGTAGTGTAGTGACACCCGTCTTGATCTTCGGTGAAGAAACCAACGTCTACTCACAGGAGAAGAGCTCCTACATTTATTTTTGGTTTTTATTTTTTTTGAGAGAATTGATTTTGTCGCTGAAATGAATAAACAAAGGAAAATATTAGGTGTTACAGGAGTTTTTGCTGCTTTGACAAATATAGCAGTGATTACTTGGTCTGTTGAAGTGGTGATTCCTGCTCGTGAGTTGTTTGTTGTTACTACTCCAGTCCCAGAGGAGCACCAGCATTTTACTCTTCCATATCATGAGCAGAAACATCGTCAGTCTTATCTCAATAACATTTATGTTCAGATGCTGCACCACACCCATGACGCTACGAACACCACTAACTGTTGGGTATGTGGGATGATTCCAGCGCATCAAAAGAAAGGAGGAATGACTTTTATTCCACTTCCTTTCTCGGACAATGGTTCTTGTAAAGCCTGGAACACCTTATTGTTTTCAACTAGGAAACCTGCAGTAGGTGGACTTCTTTTCCGTTTGAAAGAAGAGTGTTATCAGGACAAAGATGGGTATCCTCAAGCTAATGGAACTATATGGGAATGGGAGGAATACCGACCAGACAATTTCTCTATGCCATATGTATTCACCCACACAAGAGACTTTGCCAAAAGTGAACAATTTGTGATTACTGTTACAAAGACTAAAGCAGACTTATGTGTACAAAGCATTAGACATATCCCAGTTGGAGTCAGTGATTGTAGTACTGTATTAAAAATAGATGGAATGAATAATAGTTCTTTTTTAGCTTCGCATAAGACATATCTAGGATGTGGCAGTAATCGATACTATCGACTACCAGTTGGGTGGTCAGGTGTATGTTATGTATCTTTCTTGTTAACCCCTGTTTTCTTGGCACCTGCATCGTATCATCGAGATTTTAAACTGTACATAAATGTTTTATTAAATAGAAGTAAGAGGACTATAAGCACTGATGAAGTAGACCAAACAGACACTAGTCTAACGCAATATGTTGATTTCAATTTGGGTCTGTTTTCTTTTGTGGGCGCTGCATTGAATAGCAGGAAAGTGAGACGGTTAACTAGAGTTGTAGAAGCTGTCACTAATCAGACTGCTATAGCGCTAGGAAATTTTACTGAAGAACTGCAAGTTGCTAGAATTGTAGCACTCCAAAACAGGATAGTGCTAGATGTGATGCTAGCAGATCGAGGAGGAGCATGTAAAATTATCGGTAGTAGTTGTTGTGTGTTTATCCTTGACAATTCGCCCTCAGTGTATGATGCAATTTTTAAACTGCATATGATAGCTACAGACATTCTCACAAAGAATGGCACTTGGTCTTTTACTGGATGGTTTTGGGCTCTAGTCTCTGCTTGGGGGTGGAAACTACTGACTGTTCTATGTATCATTATTGCAGTGATTTTCACCTGTTGTATGTGTATCCATTGTGGCCCAATGCTATGTTCAATGTGCATTACTGCTTGTATGCCAACCAGGAAGAATATTGTGAAACCAAATGCACAACCCATGTTAGATAAAGAAGTAGGTGACATGATGCGAATAAATGTACAGGATGAATATTTAGATTATCCTAGAAGAGCGAATGTCTTCAGCTAATGCTGAAAGGGTCGTCTGTTGTAATTTGACAGCGATTAGATTAAACATTAGCAGAAGGCATCTCAGTTCTAGCCGTTATCTTGACATTTAGCGGACTCCATTTTGTATTTACGGCAGCCATCTTGTCTGCTACATGCTGCCTCGTGTCGGCCATGTGCTTTGTCCTATCTTCCTGTCCACGGCGCTTGAAATCTGCCCGGCAACAAGTTATATTTAGCATCCCTCACTGTCGCACATGGCAAGTAGGGCTACACATCTGTTAGTGATTAGTTCCAGATAGGAATATGTTTGTCGACTCCCAAAACTATTAGCTCCTCCCACTGATCGATTGTGCCTCTCGATATTACCATATATGTACATAAACTGTGCTCTTGTGTTTGTCCCACCTTCTTTTGAGCCCCTCTGTGGGAATAAATAAACCATGCTTTCTTGGCTCGTGGTGCTACTTCTTGCAATACCGAAGGGTACTGTTTGAACCGTAGCACCACCTCATGAGGTGTAATAAATGTTACTTTTTCTATTCTACTTTCTGTGCCAACTTCTTCATATTGGTGAGAGAGCTTTGTGCAGGGAAGGGCGAATCCCTTGCACTAGCGGGTCTGGCTGAGGCCTGCTACAACAGTGGGGTGGCATCAGTGATAGGTAACAGGCCCCTATGGGTGGGGTGGCATCAGTGGTAGAGCACATGACACATATGGGTGGGGTGGCATCAGTGGTAGAGCACATGACACATATGGGTGGGGTGGCATCAGTGGTAGAGCACATGACACATATGGGTGGGGTGGCATCAGTGGTAGAGCACATGACACATATGGGTGGGGTGGCATCAGTGGTAGAGCACATGACACATATGGGTGGGGTGGGATCAGTGGTAGAGCACAAGACACATATGGGTGGGGTGGCATCAGTGATAGAGCACATGACACATATGGGTGGGGTGGCATCAGCGATAGGTAACAGGCCCCTATGGGTGGGGTGGCATCAGTGATAGGCAACATGCCCCTATGGGTGAGGTGGCAGTGTGGGTGTATGACATTTTACTATGGGTGGGGTGGTAGTAGTGGTGGCCATGGGTTCCCTGAGGAGGCATGGTACTGGTGGACAGGGTCTGGACCTCCTGTATTAGTTTGTAGGGTGGGTGTCCAACTTACCGTCTGCACCGTCCGCGTCTGTTTCTGAGCCGGTCACATATGTACAGGACTGGTATGACCTCCACGATTGGATTCATGCTCTGTCTCGATCCGTTGCTGGCTGCTTCGGTTCGAACCCGTGGGATGAGTTAATGGCGCAAATCAGAGTTTATATGCAGCTCTTACGGTTGCTGAGATGTCCTGTACGTGGCAACCCATCCGGAATGTAGGAACTGCGCATAGTACTTGACCGGACGGAAGTAGCTGTGTTTATGTGGCCCTGCGGCATGTATTGAGTGTTTCCGGGTCAGGCTTCAACAGAAATTGATGATGGAGTGGGAGCGTGTGCGTTGGTCTGGAATTTGGCACTTTTCCGCATCGTACTTCCTCGACTGGACGGTACTGCTCCTTGTACGGTTCGGCCATAAGGTAAGGCTACTGGCACGTCTTGGAGGGCTGACCGACTGACATCGGAATCGACCCCTTAGAGTGGAGCCCCGTCTGCTCAGTCTGTAGTGAGTGCTACAGAGAGGACTGAACACCAGCAGTTTTACAGATACATTATGTACATTTCATGGTCAGCTAAGAACACGCCCACAGTGGAATTTTCCAGGCAGATGCAGATGGACAGTAAAATACAAAAAAGAGATTTCTGCTCTCGTATCTACATAACTCAGCACAGTCCAAGTTCGTTGCACCCTGAGCTGCGATCCGACTACCAGACAGGTGGGAGAGGGCTTTAGCTAGTAGGAAAGCTATCTGCTGACACTAACAGTTCTTTATTGCAGAAACAAAACTTAACAAAGTGCATTTCTCTAAGAAATAGCAAAAGATTGGTTTTGATCACCATGTAAAATGGAGCTAAGGAAGAAAATGGTGCAGTGAATGCTAACTTATACAGGGCAATATGTAAGCACCAACCAGCCCAATCTAACAGACCCTCCTTTTAGCATGATCTAAAAACATTTTCTAATATACAAAAAGGAACAAAGTAGGTAGTATCATTATAACTGCATCAACACGTCAGAAGTTCATAGAGCATCAGAATTTAAAAATAAAAACGAGGCTAAAACTATGGGCATTCGTTACAATCAACATTAGAAAGTGGAACAGCAAGGAGGGAGAAATCCTCAAATATTCCCGATCCAATATTCATAAGGCCATCAATATCCTCCTGGAGCATGGTAGCAGCATTTGTAACATGGGCTGATATTTTCTGTTTGGACGTGAAAATAGTACTACAATAAGAACAAAAAAAAGAAAGATTGAATGAGGATACAAATAATAGATCACTAACATCACAATAAGATATATAATTTCTTTAAGGATCCAACACCAACTCCAAAAAGGGACCAATTCCAATTCCCACTTTCCATTCCTTTAACATTGTCAATAATATCCATAATATGTTGCGTTATATTCTTTTCCAAATTCTTTATACCACCCACACACTGGTCACTGACCACTCTGCATACAACACCACTCTTGGCTAAGATGAAATCCACTGCATATCTAGTCTGTTCTGAACATACCCACATGCTTCTAATGGAGTAGTGATATCAAGCAAAGCTGCCACTGTAGTATTGGATAGTATCTGTAAATTACATCCAAAATATTCCCTAGCTTTCTTACCCTTGGCCATGGCGGTACTACCCAGTGCCATAATGGAAGAAAGGATATATCCAAATGTAATACCATTACTATAGCTATTTTACTTCCAAATACGTTACTCCTTCACAGAATTCTTTTGTTAAGGTCCTTTTCCCTATCTTGTTTTGTGTGGAGCATTTACATGGAACACCCAATGGCAGCACAATCACAGAAGCTATGTCATTGGTGCCATTGTGGACATTGGAATAAGTTCCATTAGACAGAAAGAAAAAGCATATGTCGGCTCCTGATAATCCACCGCAGCATATTAGGAGTTCATTCCCAAAACACTCGGATCATTCTTATGCACCAAGGGAACTGTATTTTTAAACAATATTATCAAGAAAACACCTTGAACCGACAGCTCTGGCAAGACATGCTTACCACATCGCGAATGCCGGCAAAAAAATACCTAGAGGAGTCCTATGGGAGACTCCTGTATCACAAGCGCAATTCAAGCGCATAGTGAACAAGAGTCTAAAGAGACAATCGCATGTGGAAGACAAAGCTTTGCTCTCTTATAGGCAACATGCCTGGATGACCTTGAGAACATATAGAACACCGGGGCTCCAATCATATTTTAGTCTGGGGTATGGCTGGAAAACAAAAGAGGCCTTTTTCAAACACAGGCTGGGGATTCTACCCGCCATTCCTCACTTACCACCATGGTTGAGGCAGAACTATGGGACCAAATGCCGGCTCTGTGGAACAGGAATCGAAGATTTGGAACACCTATTGTGCACTTGCCCGAGGCTCAATGAAGAAAGAGTAGCTCTGTTGAAAACAGCTTTCAATGAACTAGGAATCCGCTCACGTAGACAAGCTGTCCTCGCTTGTTTTGATCCTGGTCTCCCGCCACTAAACGGGAAGCTAGTGAAATTTCTGAAACTAGCGGAACGGAAACAAATAACCCAGGCACTTGTATAGTGGAAGCCCAGTATAGGACTAAGTGCATTGAACAATTTTTTGTTTTTTACCTTTACTATTCGATCAACCATGAATTTCTGCTTTTAAGGTTTTGTAAATTTCTTATGAGTTTGTTTTATTGCACTTTTGTAACGGTTTTCATTAACCTAAACAATAAAGAATTACTTACTTACACTATTATCCCTGATCAATTAATGTACATTGAAGTGTCCGTGCTATTCACTATGGGGCAAAAGTCCGGATAATAACCAGCCTCCCAGGGTACTATCAATTCCTTGTAATGCCAACCCACCAGTGCTATATTCTGTTCTTCCAGATAGAAATTATCACAATCGGTATTGTTGTCACAACCCAGTTAACTAATGCCTGTAGCTTTTTATGATACAGACATGGCCTAGGATAACAATTCAAACATTCCCCTTACTTTCGCTAACTTATGTGGCCGATTGTACACATAATTGACAAGTGACAAGTAGTATGCCATCCAAAGGCTAGTGACAGATCGGGTGGGATATCAGGCGGTCCCTCTTCCAAAGAACACATTACTCTGGATAGCCTTTTATTATGTCTCGGGAAAATGGCTCTACCCTCACTACGTGTGGGTACACTATATGTATTCTCCAAAAACCACGATACCTCACATAGGGCCAGATGTAGGTGGTCAAATACCAGTTGGTAACAGCCTATTTCGGCCGTTACCGACCGGTATTTGGAGTTCCAGATGTACAGGGCCTTAAAATTACAAATTCTGTAAATTTACAGATTCGGGAAATTTACCGATTCTGTAAATTACCGAATCTGTAAATTTACCGAATCGGTAATTTGTAATGTAGGTGGCACTGAAACAGTGCCACAGACCCTTCAGAATTCGTTATTTAACATCAAATACAATTTGATGGTAAATAACAAATTCCTGTGTACATGCACAACTATGCATGTACACCTGTGCCATGTGGACACATACATGCCCTAAGGGCATGTATGTGTGTCACATGGCTCACACGCCTGAATCAGGGGTGCAACAGGGTGTCAAAGTGACACCCTCTCCCCCTTGTCAATTCAATAATTTTACCAAATCGGTATTTGCAGATTCGGTAATTGCCATTGGTTCCGATGGGCCTCAAGGCCCATAGGAATCAATGGCAATTACCGAATCGGTAAATACTGATTCGGTAATTACCGAATGTTACAGATTCGTTAAATAATTCGATAAAAATACCTACATAGCATTTACCGATTTGAAAATACCGAATCGGTAAAATTTGGTATTTACGAATCGGTAAATACTAATTACCTACATCGGGCCCTTAGAATTATTATTACCACTGTTAGAAAAACAACACATGCAATTTTACTCCACTTTGACCAAATCACACTAAGTTGTAAAGTGACAAATGGCTTCTCCTCTTCATTAAGTTTCCTGCCGAAAGGATGCATAATGAATTGAAACAAAGAAATGCAAGGAAAATATGAATGTTCCCAGTGTCCGTCAGAGCCTCACTGGTACAGTGTCCTATCGTCCATCCATTAATTGGCGCTCTTGAACACCCGTGGTGGAGCTTGCTCTGTCCTAAGCTCTTTCTTAATCTATCCCTCGCTGATAAAGGTGGTATACTCTGAGTCTGAGAGTATACTTTCCTAACTAATGTTCAGACAATAAAAGCAAATCAAATGCAGAATTTTCACTGGTCCCGATCCCTCGTTGGTACTGCTACTCAGTACTTTCCTACCTCATACAGTCCAACCCTAATCTTTTTTTTCCTTGAGTTCAGGTGTTATTGCCCGAGGACGCAGATTGTACCTGGCAGCCTCAGGCACTGTGTGATCACTGAACAGAGACTTGTGGATAGCTCATATCTCTAGTAGGAAAGACTTCAGAATGCCGTCATTCTCCTTCTTTTTTTGCATCAAAAGTAATTGTGCATCAATAAACAGAACAAATCTGGGCACTTGTTCACATTCAACATCTCCTATTACCTCCTTGACCCACTGGTCATAAGGCAGCGGCAAAAGTATTCTTTTGTAGTGGGTTGTATGAACCCAGTTTATTCGACTAGAAACCCTTACAGCTGTCTGTGTCACCAACAGAAATTGCTCAGGACCTTTCCGTCTGGGCTCCAAACTTTTCTTCCTCTGAAATGAAATGAAATGAAAGCGGGATTTGTATAGCGCATGGCTGCCCGAGAGCGTCCCAGCGCTGTGATTGCATATACAACTGAGGGGAGGGTGGGGGACAAAGGGGGAAGGGAAGATTTAATGTGGGAAAAGGTGAGTTTTGAGTAGCTTCCGGAATTTCATATGGTTGGGTTCCGCACGTAGCTGAATTGGCAGGGCGTTCCATAGAGTTGCAGCTGTGAAAGTTCCTAATTAGCTCGAAGTCACCAGGCTGGATGTTGTGGCCAGGTTCCTCAGGTTTAGGATGTAAGGAATCTTGCACCTCTTGGTGAATAGAATGCAAACTTTCTGTTAATTGTCCAAGATAATCAAGTAATACAGAATATTCAATGTCGGGGAACTTATGAGGACGTGGGACTCCCCAGACATTTGCTGGGTGTCCAAACACAATCTGGTAAGGTGATAACCCAGTTCTAGAATGTACTGTGGTCCCACTTGACAAAAGAACCAAATGAAGGGCATCTGGCCATCTCAACCCTGTTGTCTCCTGAATTTTTGCCAATTTCAATTTGAGTGTACCTTTGTACTTCTCAACCAAACCCGCTGACTGTCGGTGATTGGGAGCATGAAACTTCTGCTTAATGTGCCAGCCGTCACATATTAGCCTAATCACTTTCCCATTAAAATGAGATCCGTTATCACTCCAGATAATTCTGGGCATTCCAAAGCAAGGAAAGTACTCTTTAAGGAGGACTTTCGCAGTTGTGGTGGCTGTGTTGTTGCCAGATGGTGTAGGGGTACCTTTCACTGGATTGTTCCCCATGCAAATCATACAACCTTTCACTAAATGTGCAGCTGTTCTGGAAATATTATCATTACATCAAAACAGGGCCAATAGTTTACAAATGCCTTTTGCACTAATATGAGCTGGACCATGGGCCATAGTAACGACAAGGAGCACATATGCATCGGGTAACAACCATTTCTGTTCTCCTGACTTGTCAATCCAACACCCTTCTTCATGTAATTGTGCTGTACTCGCCTGCCCTACCGCTTGTTCTTCCATCATTGCCTCACTTTGTATCTCTTTCACACTCTGAACCGTATTTTCAAACATGGTGTTCTCAGGAACCCATCTAGCTGGACATGCGACAAATATTCTATTCATCTTCCCTCAAGAAGTTTCCTTGGCTGTCTGATCTGCAAACGCATTCCCTCTTCCTACATAATCTGTCACTTTTCCATAGGCGCTGCACTTCACAAACGCTATCTTCTTAGGGAGTGTTAATACAGATAACAACCGCAGTATAAGATGTCCTTGTTGTATCTTAGTGCCATGGTCAGTAAGGAACTGTCTCTCTATGCACAATCGCCCACATTTATGTTTATTTATTTATTTATTTGAAAGTTATATAACGCGCAAACATGATCACCGAGGGTATCAGCGCGCTTTACAGATTGTACAGTAGTACATGCAAACACAAATAATCAACATATCAACAAGTAGGTAGACTTAGAACGACCAACATTCTCAAGAGCCTAGCATATACGACACAAAACAGCGCTGACTGGCCCTGGAGTCAAGTGGGGAAGGAAGACTGAAGCAGATATTTCTTCAACAGGAGCTCTTTAACTTCTGATTTGAAGAGGGCAGAAGAAGAGTTCCAGATCCTTGGAGCCATACCTGAAAATGTTCGATTATAGGTCTTTTTTTTTCTTTAAATTTTGTGGTTTGAGTTACAGGGTACTGGCACTTCTGGAGGCTCTTAAACCACATGTGAGCTCCAGTGTTTGAGTGAGGTACATCAGGGTCTTGAGGTGGATGGCATTGTGAGTCATGCATGCAATTTTCAGCTGTATCCATGCTTCATAAGGGAGCCATTTCAGAGCAAGCAGGTCCGGAGAAATGTCGTTGAATTTATTTGTGCCCGTTATGAACCTGGCTGTAGCATTGAAGGTCACCCTAAGGGGAGACGTTTTCACTCTGGGCAGGCCACACAGAGAAGCACTGCCATAGACCAGCTTTACGATCGCCAGTGCTTGTACTGCAACCTTTAGGTCATGAGCAGGGAGATAGGGCTTAAGCTTCCTAAGGATGCTGAATTGGAAGTTTGCACCTTTGGTGAGAGAACTGATGTTTTTTTTCATGTTCAGACTTTTGTCCAGTATGATACCAAGTGAGGAAGCAGAGTCCACAAGGTGAGGTCTGCAGTTAGGAGCCATAAGCTGATTCAACCATTGTTCCATGTCGGGTGATTACTTATGGGGTAAGATAAGGAGGAATTCTGTTTTTAGAGCATTTAGTTACAAGTGGGTACGTGTCCGCCGGCTTTGTGTTTCCAGTAGGACTAAGTTGAGGGACTGAATGTCCTCAGGGGAGGCGATCTTTAGGTATATTTGAGTATCGTCCGCATACATGTGATAGTGAATGCCGGATAATTTCAGCATTTCTGTTAGATGTTCCATGAACATATTAAAGAGTGTGGGAGAGAGTGCTGAGCCTTGTGGAACCGCAGCGAAACTGGTGCAGGATGGGACAGGGATTGGTTCACCTTGAAGCGTTGGGATCAATTCAGGAGGAACTAAGAGAACCAATTAAGCACAGGCCCAGCCAACCCCATCCTGTGTTCCAGGAGTTCAATTAGAGTATCATGTTTGACAGTGTCAAATGCTGACGAAAGTTCAAGAAGGATCAGTAGGCACAACTCATTGTGGTCCAGCATTCTTAACGCGACATCAGCAATGTGCTCTAGGGCCGACTCTGTGCTGTGGCCCAAGCGGAAACTAGATTGGCATTGGTACAGGAGTTGGAAATGGTCAATATGGTTGCAGAGTTGGGCAAGAACACATTTCTCCAGGAGCTTTGCTAAGGTGGGGATGTTGGAGATTGGGAAGAAGTTATGAAGGTCCTTGGGATCCACAGTAGGTTCCTTTAATATCAGAGTGACTTCACCAATGTTAGGAAATCGGGAATAGCACCTTGCCACAGTGATGCATTGACTATTGTAGTCCACAATGTTAGTAGGGAGGATCTAATTTCCGGGAAAAGGTTTGATGGCAACGGGTCATTGTAGTGGTTGGAGGGTTTCAGAGTAGACAGTGTTTTGTATATAGCGCATTCATCCAAGGTTTGGAAGAGAAACCAGGAGGCATTGTTTGTGGGGAGGTGTGGTTGCGCCGGGACCATAAAACCCCTACCAGGTGGGCATAGGGGGTTGGTGGACTGATCAACAGGTAGTTACAGGCCGATCGTAGTTCAGTCTCAATCTTACTGGTCTTATCTGTGAGGAAATTTGTAAATTCTTTGCAGTTGGACAATTTCCCTTGACCCAGTGATGCGGACATCAGATGACTATTAGCTTGGGACTTGATAAGTTCAAACTGTTTTTTTGGATTTTTTTTGCTTGGTCCAACTAAATTCTGAAAAAGGCAGCCTTTGAGTATCTGATGCGTTTATTACAGGAACTTTTTAGGGATCTTAGGTGGATGAGATGTTCAAGGAATGGATTGTACCGCCACAGTCTTTCAGCAAGTCTTAGGTTTCTTCTTTCTGAATTAAGAATATTGGTGAACCATGGTTTGGAGAGTTTGGAGGAGATTATTTTGAGCTGAAGTGGAGCGACCGAGTCTAATACATTCAGCATTGCGTGATTATAATGGTCCGAAAGGTCGTAAACATCTAACATGTTCGGTGGTGGGGGCAGGATGTTATCTCAAAGAGCAGTCAGATTATGAGGGTTGATGTTCCGTAGGCATCTTTTCAACTGTTTTGGGTTCTTGGGCTGGGCTTTACTTGTTCTCACCAAGTCTAGGATACGGAAGGTGAGGCAATAGTGATTTGTCCAATCACACAGGAGGATAGAATCCAGGAGGATGGAGTTGGGGTTACTAATGACGAGATCTAAGTTAGCTTCTTTGATATGCGTGGGGCTGTCACAGATTTGGATTAGGTTGAGGTCAAGAAGGAAGGATTGCATGATATTTACCATCCCATTGTTTACATCATTCCAATGGAGGTTGAAATCTCCCATGAAGATTTGGGAGCAGTGTAAATCTACATTGGCTGAAATAATGTCCATGATCTGTTCTGTGAAGGGAAGGTTATCGCTAGCGGGGAGGTAAAATGTGTGTAGTTTGCAGGAGGGATTGTTGCCCCCAGTCACTTCAATGCATAAATATTCACAGGACGGCAGAAGGTCAGACTGTAGTACCTTCACTGTAAGATTACTCCGATGTAAACATACAACGCCTCCACCTTGCCTAAGGATCTGTCCAACCTAATGATATCATAGTTGGGAGGTATTAAGAGGCCCAGGAAGGATATAGCTGAGTCATTAAGCCAGGTTTCCGTCAGCATTACACGGTCAAGATCCTGCACCAGGGTGAGGTCCGCAATGTCTGCAGCATGTCTAGCTGCCAATCTATAATTTAGGAGCACGCATTTGACCCTAATGATGAAGTCTGTTGGAGCTGGAAGTGTGGTGGTGACTCGCGAATGCATATTGACTGTCTGTGTAGATATTGACAACCAAACCTTGACTCAATTCACAACGTCGTATAAGGGCAACGAGTTCTGCTGCCTGGGTGGACTGATAAGAGACCGGTGATGTCTCAACTACTGTATGCAATGTGGTGATAGCAAAAGCTGCAGTGGTAGCGCCATCTGGTAGTTTAAAACAAGAGCCATTGAAATATAGTTTTTCTTGGGGACCAGATGAGGAAACATCAGTAAAGTCTACCTGTCCTTTCGTCTCTTCCTCTATTCGAAAGATACAGTCATGCTTATCGACTGCATAGTTTTCGGAAGGGAGGTGTAGTAATGTTGCTGGATTCAGAGTGGCACATCTTTTCATCGTAATATGCTTAGCAAACAATGTCAATTCATAACGAGTAAGACGTGCACTGGTGAAGTGATGTGGTCTTGTTTTATTTAAAAGTGTAGCCACAGCATGGGGAACTAAAACTGTACGGTCAGTATCAAGTACGAGTCCAGCTTATTGTCTGATTGAAGTGGCCACAGCTGCAACCGGTCACAGACAGGTCTCAGTTTATCACCAAAATCTTTGAGTCAAGACGGAAATAGCACAACCAGCCATCTCGTGGACGTAAAGCACAAAAGGTTTCCTATAATCAGGTGTGCCTAGCACTGGAGCATAGAAAAGTGCAGCTTTTAATTGTTCAAAAGAGTGCAGACAATCAGGCGTCAAACGCAAAGGCTCATTCAGGTCTTTCGTGGTCATTCAAGCAGAGGATTGATTAATAAAGAATAATTAGGAATCTACTGTTGACAGTAAGAAGTAATCCCTTTAAAAGCGTGCACATTTTTTTGAGTTTGCGGAAGGGGCATTTTAGTGATGGTAGTGATGTGTTCTGGTGTTCACCTTCTACCCTGCTTCAACAGTTGGTGACCTAAATAGGTGACCTCCTGTCAACAATACTGAAAATTCAAAAGAGATACCGTATGTCTATGATGGGCCAGATGGAAGAATAATTTCACTGTGAAATCCTAGCAACCTTGTTCTGTGTCAGAAGCAATTAACAAATCATCATCTACATACTGTATCAATAGGTTACCTGGCGAATGTGAGAGTAAATCCAACTGACCATTCAATTCTTGGCTATAAATGTTAGGACTTTTAGTATAGCCTTGAGGAGCATGACAGAAGCAGAACCTTTTGCCAACAAGTGTAAATCCAAACAAATACCTGCTATCTGGGTGTATAGGAATGCTAAAGAATGCATTTTTCAAATCAATAACAGAGAAAAACTTAGCGGTAGATGGAATCATCGTTGAAATTGTAGTAATATCAGGAACCACTGGGAATAGCAGGACTACCAGTTTATTGATTTCTCTTAAAGCAATCACAAAAGGATATACATCATCAGGTTTATCAGGGGAATCTGAGAGTGTCCTTTTTAGGACTGGAAGAATAGGATTATTACATGTGTTACCTGTAGTCTCATTCACAACTCCCTTGCATATTAAATCCTGTACTATTGGAAGAAGAGCTCTTTCTCCTGCCTGTGATATTTTATATTGAGGAGTATGGAGCAATATAGCGTTGTCCTTAACCTGTATCAAAACCGGAGATATATGTAAAAGACATACATCAGTGTCACCAGTAGCCCATAGCATAGGGTGTACCTGATCAAATTCAGGTGGAAGAGCGCATCTTTAGATAGGCACTGTCTAGTACCTGCATCCGGGCACATTGTAATATAAACACAGTCAGTGAAACAATAGATTGTAGCATGCATTTTCTTTAGTAAGTCAAAACCCGTAAAATTCTCACCACAATTAGATGTGAAAAGAAATGGACAGTCCACAGTAAAAGGACAAATTGTAAGAGCAAGGGGCGCAAAATGGGGTTGACAACCGGTACTCCTGAAAAAAACACCAAAATATTAATATGGCCAGACAGGGGCCCCCCAGGTACCAGTTGTCAGGCAATAGAGCTTTTTGTGGCACCAGTATCAACTAGGAACCCCTAAGGAGATCCTTGCAGATCTATCTTGACATAAGGGCCACGCTGGTCTACAGTTATTTGAACTGGTCCCGTACCTTGTCCCTGGCTGTTCTAGCTGTAAGACATCCCCGTCACATCATCAATATCATAGTCATCATTGTAGTACTGCCTGTCCCTAGTGTCATCAGAATAATTGTATGAACGGTCGACAGGGGCAGTAGTGTGTTGCTACCTATTGGTCCCGGAGCCACTGTGTCCAGAATCTTGTCCTCAAATGGAAGAAACCTTTCGCAAAATTACAGGGCACTGGCTGAGCCAGTGACCTTCCGCCTTACAATACACACACTGATTCTGCCTCAAAGGAGTCGTTTGAAGCTGTCTAGTATGAGGAAGCTGTTTTTGGGGTCCCAGTCCCCTGGGGTTACCTTAATATGACTGTTGGAGTAATACCTTTGTCTTTAAATCTTTATGCTTTTTATCGTTTTTTTCTTTCTCTTATTATCCCTATGCTCATTAGATTGGGCCATATTTAAGATCACAGAGGGAAAGGACGTAGACCAAGTGCACTCAGACGACTGGACTCTAGACATAATTTCGGGGAGGAGATTAGTAACAAAACTATCTACAAATAAACAGACTCCTCCTTCTGTAGACATATTTTGCCACTGTAATCCAGAAACATTTCTTCAAACCTAGTGAAGAAATCATAAACACTCTTGCTTTTCTTCTGCCGACAGGCAGTCAATCTATCCCAACTAACTTTCTTGGATGGAATAAGGGTCTGCATGTATGCTATTATTTGGCCTGGCAGGGCAAGCAACTTAGCGCAAGGTTTATCTCCTGGCTTCCTATCTCGGTCCCAACCCTTAATTGCATCCCAGGGCTGCCCAATTCGGCAACATGGTCTTCAGTATGAACTTGCTCCCAAATATCAACTGGAACTAGTAGACCAAAAAACATTTCAATATCAGCAAGGGTCATCACAGTGGAAGAGGCAGCCTCTGTCAACTCTTTATAGTGGGATTTTTCCTATTGTCGGGCCAAATAGCCTTAAGGGCCAGAACCTCACTTCTTTTCCATGGAGTATAAACCCATTGTTCCTGAAATCTGGCAGCCACAGCAGGTCTGGTAACCACTCCATGTTGATCTGTCACTGCAGGGATTTCCGGGTGGTAAATGGGATGAACCTCTTGCATTGAGAACTGAGTTATGTGAGTGGGACTCTTATCATGTAGTCTGCCTCTATACGTAACTAGAGTGAAAATATTCCAGAGCACTTGGGCAGGCTCCATGTTAACTATATAGGTGCCTTCACTAATATCAATAGTAGGGGTGCTTATGTTTGGATGCGTCTATGCCAGAGGTCAACTAGGGTGGAGGACAAATGATGAAGGGCATGTTGCTGCAGAAAGGGTTCAATGTTTGCATTACCTGCCAGATATCCTCAAATCTGTAATTTGAGTTGCGAGCCTACCTTATTGCTTGGTTCGCTATTTCTTTCTTCTCTCTATCCCCCACTATGGATCATATTAACGGACGCGACGGCTCTCTCAACACGGTCAGATCTATATCTTCTGGGCTGTGCACTGGCGTGCCACTAATTATTGACAACGGAGGACGAATGAATGGGATGGGCATAACAGGTGTCGATGCAGTAGGGGATTGTAATAAGGGGGAAGGCGTAGGAGGCATGCTAGCTGGGGCAGTAGGTAAAGCAGCCATAGGGACTGCTGCACTTTGTGCAGGTTGTTGTTGTTGATGGGGGGGTACAACAGGGCATATCTGTTCTGGGACTTATGGTGGCGGGGTAGAGCATCTATTAGGGTCTTCCTGAGTCATATAGGACCTATCAATTTGCAACTTGAATTTCCTATCTTCACGTTCTATTCCTAATTCCTGCTTCTCCTTATCGTAAGCAACAGCCTTCTGTGTAAGAGAGTATGCGTACCTTGCCTTTTAGCATCCTTTTCCATTTTCAGTCGCCTCTGCTTGGCTTCCTTCTGCCAAGTCTAAAGAGAGTCAAACATAGACTGTCTAATATGTATTTTAAACAATTTTTCCTGTAAAAATCCCATCTTTTGTTTATCAAACGAGCCTGTCAAAGGCCACTGTAACTCTGCATTGTCCCTGGTATATTTGTGCCATAATGTACTAGACATAATAGGGCGAAGGCCATATTTTCCATACATAATTGGGAGTGCCGGCTGGGATTCCTCCAACCGTGCATCTGTAGAACAACAATAACACAAACTCCAAATCTTATTAAAATCAGGCATTGCAAAGGAAAAGAAAAGAAAATCGTTAATTTACATAGGAAAGAAGTTGCAAAAACATTTCATCAAAACAGCCCTTAGACTGAAACAAAACCAAATCACAGTGGCACAACATCCACATAGAACCAAAACAGACTCACCTGATGTTAGAGGTACAGATAATCCAGTTCTCCACTGCTGATTTTTCGGACCAAACAGTCAGATCAAAGGTTTGCCATTTAGAACCCCAGTTTGGATGACCACTGGGTGAGGCACCCTCGGGTGGAGGCAGCAGCTGAGTGTAACAAAGCTCTTCGTGCAGGGATCCCTGAGCCGTCAGTCTGATCTAATGAAGTCCTCATCCTCCCTTACGTTTGTGGAAAATTGATGGGTCTTAACCCAAATGAGTCCTTGTTCAGGCGCAAATTGAAGGAAACCACCCGCTTAGGGCCACCCGGGCCACCGCAGACCACCTCTTAGCCTTCCATACCAAATGAAAAGTCTGAGAGACTGTGGGGACTATACACCAATAACGATTTATTTGTAATACATTTAGGGGCCGATTCTGATTCAGGAAACAAATCCGTACGACGATTCGAATTTGTAGCCGTTTCCGTACGAATCGTACTAATCCGTCCGAATCGCGTAGTACGATCCGTAGGTAAACAATACGTCCGAATCTTTGCGAACCGAACGAAAAACAAGGGAAAAACCGTACGAAATAGACCCTGAAAGAGAACCGTACAAATCGTAAACATGCCGTCTGACCTGACCGGAAAACTTCACGTATGAGTGAGCCACATAATCAAATACGAGACGAACCCCCCCTGAACGAAGCGCACACGAACCCCGTAAAAACGTCACTTTTGAGGGTCCCACAAAATCTAATACGATACGAACCCCCCCTGAACGAAGTGCACCCTGTACAAACGTCAGGTATGAGCGAGCCACAAAATAAAATACGATACAAACCCACACTGAACGAAGCACATGCGAGCCCCGTGAAACAACATAAGGATGTAGAAAACGACTCGTACCGCGACAACGTCCCGTTGCACACACAAATAAACAGAAGCAAATACAAGTAAACGAGCCGAACTGAACCACACGTGCACTGTAAAACAGCACAAGGAGGGAGAAAACGCCTTGCACAACACCACAAAACATGTCTCCAGTGTACAAACCATGGAAATGAATGTCCTGGCCAGATCCAAACAGGCAAACAGGGGGGCTAACTCAGAAACACCCTTTATAACACACCCACCAAAAATTCAAACTAAGCCCCACCCACAAATGGACCAATAAAAAGGGCCCACACACACAAAACATGATCCTTTTCAACAGACACTATTAGCAAGACACACTGACAACACACCACAAACTGCACACATCCACCTTCACACATACCCCCAATCACATTCTGACCCACACACATCCATACACAACGCCACCCCACACCATTTCCGCACAGAAAAATCCAAAGTTCACAAAGGAGGAGATGGAGATCCTTGTATATGAAGTCATCCACAGCTGTTTGGCGCATTGTTCAGACGGACCAGCATAGCAGAGAAAACACAGCTGTGGGACAGGATAGTCAACATGATGAATGCTGTTGCACCCATCAGACGCACAAGGAAGGATTGCCACGCCAGGTGGTACAATCTGCGGAGGATGATCAAGCGGAAGATGGACGAGGAGTACCAACAGAACAAGCACACTGGAGGAGGTGGTCCCCGCAGACCAATACAGTACCAGCCTTGGGAGGAGAAGGTGATGGCCCTGCTATCGCCGGTGGGAGTACATGAAATTGAAGGAGTCGTCGAGCCTGGTGAGTACACAAACAACTCATGTAACATGGGGGTAATGGCATCCACACCCCAAGTACAAAAAATGCCTGCACCAACCACCAAGCACCCACCGACCCACAACTACATCCCAAAACAATGCTAATGTCACAAACATGTGTATTCCCCATTGAGAAAGCCATGTCATGCCATGTCCCATGCTACAGGAAGCAAAGACCCAAAAATGGACATCCATTATGCTGAGAGGGTGGGTGTCACAAAATTCATTGTGGGACTCCAAATCAGACCCAAATGCATGGTCGTCCGCAGGGGGGGCAAGGGGGGCTCTTGCCCCCCCTGGATCGCCAGTGCGTCTGGTGTGGGCCCAGCCAGGTCCGGACCTAGTCCATAATGCTTTTGAAATTGTGACATTGTTCTTGGTGGCAGTCCCCTCCATTGGGTGGGAAGGGTGCAAGGGGGTGGCCGGGAAGGGTGCAAGGCATAGTGCGAAAAGGGTGCAAGGGGGAGGGGGAGAAGGGTACTAGGAGGAGGGGAGAAGGGTGCAAGGGGGAAGGTGAGAAGGGTACAAGGGGGAGGGTGAGAAGGCTGCAAAATGGAGGGCGAGAAGGGTGTAAGGTAGAAAAGGGTTCAAGGCGGAGATGAAGCAAGGTACAAGGGGGAGGGGGAGAAGGGTGCAAGGGGGATAGGGAGAAGGGTGCAAGGGGGAGGGGAGAAGGGTGCAAGGTAGAAAAGGGTTAAAGGTGGAGGTGGAGCAAGGTACAAGGGGGAGGGGAAGAAGGGTGCAAGGAGGGGGGAAGGGTGCAAGGGGGAGGGGGAGAAGGGTGCAAGGGGGAGGGCGAGAAGGGTGCAGGGTAGAGGGGGAAGGGTGCAAGGTAGAAAAGGGTTCAAGGCGGAGGTGGAGCAGGGTACAAGGGGGAGGGGGAGAAGGGTGCAAGGGGGGAAGGATGCAAGGTCGAGGGGAGAAGGGTGCAAGGTAGAAAAGTGTTCAAGGCGGAGGTGGATCAGGGTACAAGGGGGAGAAGGGTGCAAGGGGGAGGGGAAGAAGGGTGCAAGGGGGAGTGGAAGAAGGGTGCAAGGCAGTGGTGAGAAGGGTGCAAGGGGGATGTGATGAAGTTAAAAAATTTGCCACCACTAGAAACATTTCTGTGGATGCCCATGCCCAATTGCCCTCATCCCATGTGGCCCAGGTACACACCCATGCACCATGCTCAATGCACAGAGAGTGGGAAAGCACTGACAAGATAGCTGACACTGGGCCCTGGTGTAGGCAGCACAAACCCCCCTGGGACCACATGCAAACACAGACACCAGGACAACAAGGTCAGATATATTTGACAGGAACTCACAACCACTGTCATGGCAGCATGCTTCATGGGGGGCAGCCACACCACGATGGAGGCCCAGTTCCAAATAAGACTGCAACTACCAGCACAGCATGTCACACACCCCTTACACAAACGTACCCTCCTGGGACAGGCAATGGAGTGCCCCACTGTCATAATGGTCATGTAACACAACAAAACCAATACAGATTTGCAGAAGCATCCAAGCAAAAAATGCAAGGTGCAGATTCACAATCCCCTTGCGCTTCTTCCACGCCGCCCTAGCGTCGCCTTTGTGACGTAGCGGCCGCACAAAAGTGGCGCCATGCTGCTGTGTATTTACAAGGTGATGCATCTGGGAGGAAGACGTCGCAAGCAAACACCGGTGCCTCGCGCCATTGAAGTAGTTGGAGATTGAAGGAAGATCGTGTGACTTGAGCCACCCCTGAGGACCATACTATTTTCATTCTATATATTTTGTTGGGCGGACACAGTGAAGATATTAAGATTTCTCGAGACTTGAGCCGAGACGGTGGCACCTACCCCACCCTCTTGAGTGGGTGTGTGGGTTGACCGATTAAATTTGCCCTAGATTTGGCCAGGGCCGTGCGAACTAGAGTACCCATGTCCTGATGAAGCCTATATCATCTGGCTGAAACGCGACCGCGACTGCGTCAACACCTTTGGCTTTGAATGGAGTCCCTTAGTTTAATGCAAGAAAGATTTGATTTGTTCATTGATGCACCTACACAAATATAGGTTGGGTATATGTATTTAACCCCCTGGTGCTTGTCTGTTGGGACTACCTTTTTTATTGTATACTCCACTATACCTTAAGAGGAGATACATATGTAAATTGGTGTGTATATATATATTTGTACATATTTTTTGTCTTTAGGGTACATAGAAGTGTTTTTAATATCATATATGTTGTATATTTGTATAGAATGTACATGTGATGTGCTGTATATAAATTGTTTTTTGTTGTGCCTCTCTGGCTGTCCACCCATATATGTATATATGAACTTATAGATATGCTTCTTTGATTTAATTTGCTAATCACAAGAAAATTCATTGTTTCTTGTTTGAGAAATAAAAGTGGTTTGATCCCTTCAGTACCATTTTTCTCTACTTTATTCATCCGTGGATGTCTCCTGCTCAGGTACGGGAGGGTGAGGTGGGCAGAACCCCTAACCATATTTTCTAGCATCTGAGAGATGTGTCACGTTCTAAAACCCTGCGCCAGAAGTAAGTGTACTGGTGTGGGGGGGGGGGGGGGGGGCGTTCCTGCGCAGCAACACCTCACAAAAGTGGCTGAGTGAAACCTACAAGATTTCACTCAGTCACTTTTAAGCACATGCTGTATCAAAACCCAGTGCATGCTTGAAGCAGGCATAAGTATTGATGCAGCACTGTGCATACAGGGCCCCCCAGAGCATTGCTGGAGCTGCGTTGGGCTGGTGACGCAACTCCAGCAATGCACCACTTCTACGGCACAGATGCATGACGCAGCTGTGCCGTTTTTCCCCCATGGTGCTCTGCATTGTAAATGTGTTGCATCCATGCTGGCATAGCTGTGGTGTACAATGACTGGCAAATCCCTGCTGATATGCAGGGCTGTGCCAGTTATTGTAAATATGCCCCCACTTGTCAATGACTCCTGATCACAGATCAATCTGACCCCACAACATACCCATCCACAAGTGAACATTGAGGACAATCCAAAGCATAGACAACTACCAGGTGGAACAGTGCCAATTACAATGTGTATGAAAAATGGATGTTGCATTAAATGACATTAACATTGTCTGTCTCTCACACCCACAGGGCAATGTGCAGAATCTACCCCCAACAGGAGATGAATCACAGTCCCAGGCTCCGCAGGTCCCTGATCCCACCAACAGCGACGCCTCTCACCACTCCACGGATGACCCCGACCAACCTTGCACCTCTGGTGCCCAAAACCTGTGCAGCAGCTGGATAAGGAACCTCTTTGCCAACCACCACCACCATTCCTGGCACATCCCAGCAGACATCTCGGAGCCCTGCCCACAGTCAACAACTGAGACAGTCTGACAATGAGGGACAAGGTTCGCCGGGCACCCAGGAGAGGGCAGACAACACCACCAATGCCATCCCTCAGGGGTCCCGTTGACCCGATGTGCCCACAAGGGCAGGCCAAGCTTATGTGGGCAGAGGTGGTGGGAGTAGCGCCAGGCGGAGGTGAGAATCTGACCAGCCAGCTGGAGGGCCGGGTATGTCGCAACTACGCAACATCATGGAGGCATACCGTTGGGACACCAGGGAGATCAGCAAGGTAGTGGGGACCCTCACAGAGATGAAGAACCTGCAGGCCGAGCAACATGCCAGTCAACAACAACACCAAGGACGGATGGAGGCAAGAGTGGCTGAGCTCCTGGCGGTGCTAAGGGACATAAGCCATTCACTCCGTCAGATCGCTGACAACATGGAGCACCCTCCCTGTGTCACCAGGCAAGAGACTTCGAGGCGAAGACCGCCATCAGGCACAGGGAGGGAGGAGGAGGAGGAATCGTCCGACAGAGCGTCCCAAGCATCGTCAAGGCCTGCATATCAGGGTTCCTCAAGGAAGGTGGGTCGTACAAGGAAAAGGCAGCGAGAGGCAGCGGGCCATGCGTATCTCCCAGGTCACCTGGTCTGGCACCTTCACTTTGTGTGCAACAGCATCACCTCATTGACTGTCCTACTCTCCCACATAGACTTACTGGTTGCAGTCTGAACAATGATACCAAGCACTGTGGTCTGGACTCTGTTGACTCAAACTGCAAGGCATCACATCTCCCTCTGTGAATTTTGGATTCCCGGCATTTTTGTACAGCACCCATCACTTACTCACATTTCACTCACAAGACAGATAAATAAACAAAACAATCACAAGTAAAATTGGTTTTGCATACGTGTGGGGATATGTCAAAGTATGTAGGAGTGTGGAACAAACTCAAGCCATCCACACACTGGGATCTGAGTCTGGTCGAGGAAACACATAGGTCACAATGTATCATCAAATACATACATGGAGCGCAATACTCACCTGTGATGGTTTCAAGCTGCTGAGGGGAATTGGCTTGCCATACTGCTCGGACAGACAGTTTTGGAAGACTTTTATGAAGGCGTAGAGGTCATGGGTCATGTGGAGGTGCCCAGGGAGGGAGTACCAGGTCTGTTTGGTGAGGTGGGAGAACTATCTCCTGCATGCAGTTGTACTGTAGATGTGATGAATGGTGCCCAGCGCAAGGTTGGCTGGATGGAGTTGTGGCAATAGGGTGTTGGATGGGAGACGTCCATGTTCGTCTTTGGGGCTTGGGTTGAGGAGTACCTCCTGAGTGTAGCTGAGGAGTGTGAAGGTGATCCTGCAGTTGACAGTGAGCCTATTGTAGGTATCTCAGGTGGACGGTCATGTGGCTGTGGCAGGGGATGCTGAGGATGAGGTGTGTGGATGCACCCTGGATGTTCACAAGTCCTTCTGGAGTCTGGCTGTTCTTCCTGTGCAGAGGGCATTGCCGTAGTTGAGTTGGCTAGTGTCGTGGACCTGGGTGACTGTCTGTCTTGCCTAGCAATGGATCTATCTGAAGATCATTTGCAGCATGCGGAGGGAGTTGCAGCATGAGGTAGAGATTGTGTTGAGTTACATGGTTATTGTGAGCGAGGAGTGTACGATGAACACCTGCTTGCGTGGTTAGGCACTGTGTGCTAGTGCGCTGCCTAGGCCGGTGTGACACAAGGAGTTGTCCCAGCTGTAAGGGGACAATACTCAGATGATGACCTCAGTCTTTTTCAAGTCCATCCCCAGGTGGCTGATGTTCAGCCATTCGTCAACGCACCTCATGCCCTCTTGAAGGTTGGATCTGGCAGTGGCTGGGTCTCTGGTGAGGGTGAGGAGCAGCTGGGTGTCAATAGCATAGGTCGCATAAGACATATGATGGTGGGGAGGGGGTCATGGACACATTGAAGATTATGACGCTGAGGGATGAGCCCTGGGGAATGGGCCCAATGACCCCAGTGTACTATGTGCTGAAGGGGGAGGCGGACTCCCTGGGGCTTGCTGGTGAGGTACTTTGCGATTTCATCCTGGGCCCCCCTCCAGATCCCAGTGTTGGAGATGTGTGATCTGAGAGTGTGGTAGCAAATGGTGTAGAATGCTGTTGAGAGGTCGAGGGGGTGAGGGTGATGATCTCATCATTGTTGAGCAGGGTCCACGAGGTCATTGGTGCTGGCAATGAGGGCTGTTGCAGTGGGGTGATGACTGTTGAAGATGGACTGGGGCGGGTTGCTTGGAGGTGTTTGTTTGGAGGGAGATGGTCAGTTGCTCGTTAACTGTCTTCTTGATGACATTTGCCAGGTAGGGAAGCAGGGTGATGTTCCTGGCGATCCTGCGGTACTGCACTCCATTGTTAAAGAAGCGCCTGGGCCTCTGCATGCCTCCAGCTCCTATGGAATGTAGCGTACTCAAAGGAGACATTCATGACGTGCCGGAGGTGGGCTCCAAGGATGGGGTATGCTGTGATTGAGATGTTGTGTGGGAATGGTCCTGAAGGAGAGCCAGAGTGGATTGTGTACATGACCCGGGTGGTGTGTTTGCTGCTCACGGGAGTCCAGGAACTGGGGGGGGGGGGTATGTCCTGCGGATAATACCACTGTCTGCCTCTGTGTGGCGAGGCATGTACGTCCATGAGCTTGCAGTTGTAGAATGTTGCGAGGGATCCCCTTGGCCTTGCAAGGGTGGGATGTCTTTTGGATGGCGAGCTGGAGTTAGATAGTTCACACATGATGCTGATGAGCTCCTTGATGTTTTGTGTTTTGGTGCCTATGCCCTACCTGAAGGATGTCCTCTTGTCCATGCTGATGATATGGTGATGTCTGTGTGTGGCGGCTTTCAGGGCTGATAGGTAACTGAGGGTTGTTTGTTTTGCAAGGTTTGCACGAGAGTCCGGCTAGACCTGTATGAGTCCAGTAGGTCTGCCTTGTCCCAGGTGGCTTAACTGTTGTTGTACTTCACAGGAAAGTCCGCCACTGTGGCAAGAGTGTGGGATCATACGCTGATCCAGTGTGTGCGGTTGTAGGGTTTGGCGGTGACGTTGGTGTCCTGGGTGAGGGTGCCACACAGCTCGTCTATAGTGACTTAGGTCAAGCATCTCTGGGGGATCTGTAGCGGAGTGTGGGGCAGTGTGTTGCTTGTCGGAGAACTGGATGCAAATGTTGATGTACCAATGAAGGATGGTGGTGTGGTTGTCCTCCAGCCAGAAGTTGCTGTCCGCCTGCCACATGCAGTCTGTATGCGTGAGGGCCTTCGTGCTGATGTAGTTGTTGATGGCTAAGCGGAATTGTGGGTGTAGGCCTGAAGATCTGTAGATGAGTGTTAGACTGAGGGTGGTGAGGGGGTTTGTGTGGAAACTGAAGTGCAGGTGCTTCACAATGCTGAGTGTGTCTTTCTTGTTGTATGTGATTTTGAGGGTGTACTTCTGAATGAATTGCAAATTATCCTCTTGGATTGTTGGTGTGGTCCCTGCGGGTGATCTTGTATCAGTCTGTGATTGCAATGTTGAAGTTGTGTGCTGAGGATGCGTTCAACCAGGTTACTGTAATGAAGGCGATGTGTGGGGCTGTTGTATTGAGGAGGTAATAGAGTCCAATGGCGTGCTGGTGGATGGAGCGGGTGTGCAGTAGGAGGCACATGACCTGGTTGTACGGACATGGTCTGTGAGGTGGGGCAGCATGGCAGTAGGAGTTGCACACACAGCATGTGAAGCTGTCATGTGTGCGCTTAGGGGTTGCCTGATAGCAGGTGGTTGATTGTCCGGTGTTCATTGTTTGTAGTGTGGCTGGAGCATGAGTCTGTTGTGTTACGTGGGTCATGCAAGGACCAGAGGGTCTTGCACTATGCATGTTGCAGGCGCTGATAGGCGCTGACGGTCCTGCCTTCGGCACAGAGGTGGCCCAACAGTGGCACAGACAAGCTGCTGCCTGTATTAAGAATGGGTGGAGGGAGAAGCATCTGGGAGGCGTGTGGGTTGCAGATTCACGGCACACGGTGGTGCAGTGCTGCAGGGGAGGCAGCAGCAGGAATGAGTGAACACCTGACGGCAGAAGGGGAGAGACACCAGACAAAAAGTAGCACAAAAATACAAGGAGGTTAGAAAGGCACAGTGTAACAGGTGTATGGAAAGGAAGGAGTGTCTCGTTACTCATGGGTCACTCAAAGAAAATGGATGAAAAATCACCAAAAAGACCGGCACAGGATCAGGCACCAAAAGGCCAAGCTGCGCCCAGGACACACAGCGTCAGCAGGTGTTGCCTGTCTGTTGTGGGTAGCAACCTGCACAAAAATACATACACAACCAAGTACTTCATGCACAATAGGTATCATTAGCCATGAAGAACTGCATGCATGTTGGCAAAATACACATACTCCCATATGCAAAATCTTTGCAAACTATTCCATAGATGACGCATGCAAAGTGGCAAGAGATCTGCGGTGACAGTGATGAGGCACATTGTACTGTGGTGAACACAATTACTACACAAACGGATCAAGTATGTGTTGAGGCCATGCTGCATGAGCCAATCTCCATGGCCAGTGCCATTGCTCTGAATAAATTAACAGCCATGTAATGAGTTTACCTGCACTGCTGGTGAAACAATGTGCACAGGACTGACTGTGACTGTCAGGGCCTTTAATCCTCAGAAATGTGCGATTCTCAAAGCGATCCATCTCCCGATAGCCCCTTGGTCTGAGTAGAAATGACAGACTCAAAACGGTGATGAGGCGAGGGAAGGAAAGGAAGGGAACAGCAGGGAGGGAGGTCTGAAACAAAGGTAACCAAGCATAAGGATTCAACACTTCTTGTAACTGAATCACAGAATACCTCAGGACCTATACTGTAACAGTTACACCTGTAAAGGAAAACAACAGCCACTGTATCCTTCTTGGGATCACAGTAATGAAAGTGCTACTAGATCTGAGGATCAAAGAAGGACATAACTACACACTTACTAAGAAGGATGTTCCATACGTTTACATGTATTTATCCCGCAGTTATCAACATACCCAAAAAAGTCTTAACAGCCACGTAACTGGGAAATTTGAGCTTACTTTTGGACTAGCTCTACAAGCCTCTGCTTTGAAAACAGAGATGAACAATGCACTTGAATTTATAGCACATGGAAAGGTGATGAAACACCATAAAACACCAAAGATTATGTTGTTCGAGTTGCAAAAGAAATGGCCAATATTATCCTGTTCCAAGGATTTTGCAAGTAGCACAGGGATCACAGAAGACACATAAAAGGTATCAGAGTATTGCAGCAATATGAAGGGGTATGATGCTCTGCAGGTTGCTTCAAGGCAAGTTAAGCCATGCGGTAATCCTGAAAATAACAGTGTATGAATAAGGTCCATTAAACAGAAATTCAAATGCGCTGCAGCGCGACTCACACAAAGCCAACAATCCGTATTTACCCCAGGAAATCAGTGCGGGTCAAGAATGGAAATTACATATCCCCTGCAAGAACCTTAAGAAGCTTGTCTAACGAGGGAGGGAATTAGGTAAACACAAGAAAGCCCTGCAAGAGCCAGTCATCGGCTCGTCCAACTGGGATATAAAATGCCAAACAGAACAAGCTGCTGGGCCGGAATGAGGAAAAATGGCACAAAAGCACCCCTACGGTAACCAGGATATGCAGCACACCACAAGAGAATCCTGGAATTTACGGCACCGGACTGGTGCCACAGAAGTGTGTACATTTGCAACAGCGCAACGTTGAGATGTCATCAGCGCAACGTTCTTGGCTTCATGGGAACAGAAATTTCTCTGCCACTTACAGAGAAGGCTTGCAAAGCAGTGTTCTCCACCGGCCCAGAGTAACAGTGACATGACCTACTGGCACAAAGGGCAATGCAACCATACGAACAGACTCACAGGACAGTTGACAGAACATGTTAGACATATGCTGGCCCACACCTTCACAACAAGGTTGTTGGAAATCAAAATGTACTGGCACACAAGATTAAGTGGATGAGCCAAACACATACTGCAGCAAACAGCGAGGCTGCAATTCCCTATAGAGTCTGTTGTTGTGGTGTCCCACACAATGTCAAGCCGTGATATACGCAATGTGTCATGGGCAAGGTTTAAACACATGGATGCCTTCACCAGAGTCCACACTCCACTACCGCTGAAAGTCAAGAAGGGTGACAGGCATGTCTTGGAAGTAGTGCAACAAGTAAGTTGATCCATGGTAATGAGACATGTATGCATGGTATTACAACATGCTCAGAAACAGTTCCCACGCATTCCTGAACCGTACCAACACCAAACAGCCTGTTAGGATCTCTTACCCGAACTGATGTTTACACATGTCCGTGCATGGAACGCTGATTCAGACCACGTAGCAATTATCATGAGGAATAGCAGGGGGACTAAGATGACACAAACAGACAACAGACAACAGGCACAGAAACCTAGGAATGACAGACACACAAGAGTTTACTTGTAAAAATCTTTGCAAAAGACATGGTCAGTTACGAAACAGAAACAATGTAGGACACATGCAAATTTCAAGGATATTCATTGTGCATTACTGTGTGGCATGACATCAGCACTTGCGTGACACATTAGAACACACATCAAAGTAACTTTCCATACAGTAAGCTGGACACACAAATTGCAACACATGCAACTCAATGCTCCAAGCTTGCCCACTCATTCACAGTGACTCACAATTATGAGAAGAAGTTGCTTATGAGCTGACTCCGGATATCATCCTCCTCCTCCTCATCACTTGCATCGTGACCAAGCCCTTGATCCTCAACGGGTAGATGTTCCTGCTCCTCAGGATCCAGGATGAGAGGCACTGCCTTCTCAACTGCCATGTTGTGCAGCATGCAGCACACAATGAAGATCTTACAGACCTTGTCCGGTGCATATGGGAGGGATTCGCTGGTCTTATCGAGGCACCGGAATCGGCTCTTCAGGAGGCCAAACGTCCTCTCAATCACTCGCCTGGTCTGCCCATGTGCATTATTGTACTGCTGATCTGCAGCTGTTCTTGGGTTGTGGAGAGGTGTCATTAGCCATGGCATGTTGGGATATCGTGAGTCCCCTACATAGAGATATCATGTAAATAAGTGGGTCATGAGATGCCGTCAGAGCAAGAGATACTGAAACAAACAGGACATCATTTGTGACACCCTGCTACGCCTCATGACGAATGCATCGTGTGCCGATCCTGGAAAACGTGCACAAACCTGGTCAATCAGCATGTTAGCAAGACACACCACAAGGGCATTTATTCAATGATAATGTTTACAGTTGCGGTATGCCTGCTCCTGTGCCTGTGTGTCACCAAAGCCACATGTGTCCCATCAATGGACCCAATGACATGTGGCATCCCTCCCAGGGCATAGAAATCCCCCTTGACATCTCCCAACTCTTCAGGAGTCGGAAATTTGAGGAATTCATCAATGTGCTCCAACATGACTGCCAAAACATCACGCAGGACACGGCTGAACATAGTCTGTGACATTTCACCTACATCAGCTATGGTTAATTGAAACGTACCGGTAGCAAATAAATGTAGGGCTGCCGTCACCTTTATCTTGTGGGTCAGCACAGTAGGATACCTGTGTTGCGGTTGGAGATGTGGTGCCAGCTTGTTTGTCAACTCCTGAATCAACTGTTGAGTGAATCTGTAACGTCGGATGCAGGCACATTCCCTCATGGTAGTCAAGTCTAGGAATGGCCTTGACTACTAGACATCAGGCTACTAGACATTAGGTCACTATGGAGTCTGACGTGTGCAACACATCCAGGACACATGCCAGCATGCCAGCTTGCTGGCACCTCTACTAAAAGCCAGATAGACCTGTTGATTGACAAATCAACATGACATGCCCTGAAATGCGCTGCTGGGCCGGTCTGAGTGAACAGCTTGAGATATCTCTGGAGTGACACACGTCACAATACCTGCAGTGGAAGGTTGTCATCCCATCCAGACAGCTGACTGCAAGGCACACGCATAGGTCACATGGAATGTCAAATGTACATATCAAACACATTGGGATTAAGGTCTACACATGACAACAAAACAACACAGCCATTGACACAACGCAGACATGTATGCCTGGGGGAATATGATGTCTGATGCCATCAGACTCAACAGCTGTGGGAATACACATGTTGCATTAGGTACGAGATCATCAGATGTGTAGCCTTGGGAAGAGATTGCGTCCGAGGAGAGTCAGGTGGGGGGGTTCCCTTGTTCATAGTTTTTTCAGAGAGTTCTTGCACATCATATTTTTGGCACCAGGCCAAATTCCTTTCAGGTCTGGTGAAGGAGGGGTGCTTTCAAGGAGCAGCTACCATCAGAGTGGCAGAGATGCAGAGAGGAACAAGAGATGGAAAGGCTTTTTTAGATTTAGATGCTAAACATCTAAGTTTATGCTTTGAATAATTAACTAGGTCTGAAAAGATTTATTTGTCATATGCATTTATTTCTCTTAATAGGAGATTTTTGCTAACTATTTAATTATTGATTAGCCTTGCAAGATTCTTTTTTCTTAGAATCTCTTTAAGAGTTTTGACTGACATTTTGCACCACATTTTCTTTCCTACATGCGATTCTTATATGTAGACTGGAATATGTTCTGTATTAATGCTATTTTTCCAAATTCTGTAACCTGATTGATTTTACTAATGAATAAAGGGTCAGAGAAAAATTAACTTTTAACTAGAAAATAAAACCCTTTAAAATACACAACAACTCTCTTTATTGGCTTAAATAATAATTGCATTTTTAAGTGTTCATGTTTATTTAAAGTCTCTTGAAGGTAATACATGGTGTCAAAGGCCCAACACCTTTTTCAGCGGTAAATAGAGGTAGCATGAGGGTTTTGCATTGAGAAATTACCAGATGAAATTACCGCTGCATCAGGTTTTGGAAATCAAAGGATGGTCCTTATTGATTAGTTTGGTGATTAATGATTTTTGATTTCACCATCAAGTATTCAACTAATG
The DNA here is from genome assembly GCF_964263255.1 of Lissotriton vulgaris. Taxonomy (NCBI): domain Eukaryota; kingdom Metazoa; phylum Chordata; class Amphibia; order Caudata; family Salamandridae; genus Lissotriton; species Lissotriton vulgaris. Next base: position 321,313,432 of record NC_141699.1, on the reverse strand, counting down.
GATCATTGACCTTAGGAGGGAAGTAAAATAATTGCCCAAGTTAGATAAAACGTCCAAGTCCTGATTCCTGACTCCAGTGATCAGAACCTGAAGACTGGCAAAGCAGTACTGGAAGGTGATGCAAGAAGGTGATTTCTGGAGTGGTGTGAGTATCAATAGGGTTCTGAAATGTTGTTAATGTGCTAGGATTTTTTTTTTTTACGTGTTGAAAATATTAAGGGTTTTTTGACTGTTGGTGAAATTTTGCTCATTTTGAATTGATGATGTTATTGATTATATTGGTAATTTCATAGGACATAGTTTTTTGATTACATGTTTTAACTCTTCATGTTAAGTAAATTAGGGCTAGATGTAGGTAATTTACAATTACCGACTCAAAAATACCGAATTTTACCGATTCAGTATTTTTGAATCGGTAATTGCAATGTGGATTAAAATTCTGTAACAAATACCGAATCGGTAAGATTCGGTATTTACCGAATCGGTATTTACCGATTCGGTATTTGCCATTGATTTCTATGGGCCTGGATGCCTATAGGAATGAATGTCAATTACCGAATCGGTAATTACCAATTCGGTAAAATTGTGAATTAGTCAAGTGTGGCAGGGTGTCACTTTGACACCCTGTTGCACCCCTGATTAGTGTTGGTGTGCACATGTGGCATATATACATGCCCTAAGGGCATGCATGTCTGTCACATGGCACAGGTGTAAATGCACATTTATGCATTTACATAGGAATTCCTTATTTACCACCAACTAATAGTTGGTGGTAAATATCGAATTCTTAAAGGCCAGAAGCACTCTTTTAAGTGCTTCCTACATCTTATTTACTGATAGGCTGCCGTTACCGACCAGTAAAAGCCTACCTACATCTGGCCCCTAGTGTCTTGTTCTGTGTTGTCTGGACACGCAGATATGCACACCTGTGGAATCCCGGGAAGGAATAGCGGGTGGTAAATGGAAGCCATACTGCTCTGAGGTTACTCTTCTTTTGGAAAAACACTGAGAAGCTAGGTAGGGCTGGCAGTGTTAATTTAGGGACTATTTTCTGTGTAAAAGTGTGAGTGATTGATGGCAAAGAGTTTGCTGTTGAAACTTTGTTGTTATATCACCTAGAAAGGGTAACACTGAAGGAGTAGCAGGTTCTTCTGAGCTTTAGTAACAGCAAAGAGTTGGATGGTGAAACTTTGGTCTTACATAACCTAGAAAGGGTAACACTGAAGGAGTATCAGGTTCTTCTGAGCTTGAGTGAAAGGTAAGCAGAAGGGATTTACCTTCAGTGTTTGAAGAGCAAAGGGACGTTCTTACTTTGTGAAGAGTTAGTGGAATGTGTTACTCGCAGTGAATATAAATCTATCCTTTATTTGGTACAACAGACAGAGTAGTGAATGTTTTTATGTTGTTACTAACAGAATTATTGATTAGGAAAAAAATATTGCAGTAAGATTTTGTGGCATGTCAGTGGTAGGAGTAAAACTGACTAAAATTGAGACTGACAGCTTTTGGAAAAAAGTAATTGCATTGAACTATTGCAAAAATGAAATTGTTTGAAGGTTTAAAAAAGCTGTTCAGAGGTAAAGTGAAACATTTTTTTTTATTGGTGCTGCTCCTAAAGGAACACCTGTGCATTTTATGTCTACCAAGTTAGGACAAGATTTGTGTATGTGGGTTCACCAATGGTGCAAGATTTCTGAAAAAGAGGGTGCTTCGAGGTTTCCAAAAAATGGTACTTTTGAATTGCAACTTATTGACAAATTAAGGGAAGTGTTATGTGAAAAAAGACACCATCTAAACCTGCACAATTTGAAGCCTTAAGCATATGGGAAAAGATAGCAAGAGAGAAAGCAAGTGAGGATAAAAAGGTAAAGCACCAGATGCATGAGAAGGGAGTTAATGATGATATGAGCTTCGAATAAATAATGATTCAGGAAATAAAATAATGGATGCATTGTTAACTCAGTGTCCACCACGTTGTGTGGTTCCCATTAAAAATACTGAAAATAGTGCACCAGTAAGTAGTATAGTGGCTACTGCTTCTGTTGTACAGAGAGAAAAACAGATTTAGAGAACTGTGCTGACATTTTATATTGACTCACTACCTGTTAATTCAGCACTGACAGTGAAACCTCCAGGTGTTACTGCTTCAAAAGTGACTGATTCTGTCCAAGAATTGCAAATTGCAGATGCACAGATAATGCCTAGAAACATTATGACTGTCTCCATTAATATGGTCCCTACTCAAAAGGTTCAAAGAGCTGCAGAAGGAGTGATTATGGTACAGTTTATTTCAGAAACTCAGAATTTACAGATTATTGAACAGAAATTAAATCAAGAACTGAAAGGTGAGGGAAAACTTGTATTTACATCTGTAGCCCAGGAAAAAATAAATATATTTGAAAATGGGATTGTTCAAACCTGCTTTGAGGAAGCAGAGGTGATTTAAAAGATAGAGAGCATAGGGGGACAAATTAACCCAGACCCTGAAAAAGAGAAACAGCTTAATGTTTTAAATTTAACATGTGAACATGAAAAAATTAACAGTCCCTGCTGTTTAAATAATGAAAATGTGAACCAGTGTCAGGAAAGAGAATTTTTTTCCCTGAGTATAGAAACATGTGCATTAATTACACATAATGGTCTGACAGATTTGACTCAGAAATATGAAACTGATGGTTCAGGAAGTTTTCCTTTTCAGAAAAGTTTCATGGTACACATGGATGATGAAGCAAATGAGAACATGTATTCTTCAGGAATACAATTGCACATTGCAGAAATAATAAAATATATTTTCAAATGCAATGGGTTTGAGAAATTAGGAGACAAGTGGGCAAGAAAACATGAGAAGAAAAAGAAACCACCAGACCTAGCAAGGAAACTGGATAAGGACAAGAAGCCACTAGATCTAGTTGAGAAATAAAATAAGCAGAATGAGGGAGAAGCTTTTGCTTACTCATTGAGAGGAAAGGTGGGAGAAATGTATGTGCATATGCCACCGAATAAAAGTGAACTTGCAGCAATTCTGAACACATTCCTATAATTAAGAGACAAACGTATGCTGTGGTACCCACAAGTTGATGGATTTGTTGAAATTTTAAAAGAGTTGTGCATTAATTTGGAAATGTTCTCTTACATTGCCAAGAAAACTGAATTGGGGTTTGAATCTAAAGTTGTTGTTCAAAGGCCAGGTGAGCAGACAGTGAAAAGGGTTGTTTTCTGTTGTTATGAAGAAAAACATAGCAGTGATTACTTTCCTGAAGGGCAGAGTGCCAGCAAAGGATGTTGATTGGGTACAGATAAAAAGAACACAGGATGGTAGTAAAGGTGTTTTGGTATGTGCAAATTCAGGTATGGATGCTGTACTGCTGGAAAATATGTCATTGTGCCATCTTTATAGCAGATTTGAGCATTGGAAGAAGAAATATAAATTTACAAATGATGCACAAAAACATGGAGAAATGCAGATGCAAAATATGCCAGCTAAGTAAATGCATATGGCTGAGATACCCGCCACCCCCTCTCAACACAATCCCCAAGGATGGGACACCGGAAACAGTTCTGAAGTCTTTGGAAGACGGGAGGGAGTAACCCCCCCGGCCGTATTTATTAAAATATGAAACAAAATTAAAACATTAAATAAACAGTTTCATATTATGTACAATTTCATTACCACATTGCGATGTTTGGCTAACCTTAACAGAGTCTCTAATACAAAGGTTCTCCTAGCCGAACTAACATCCTGCAAAACATTTACTTGAAATTTTGAAATTGTACATCCTAACGTTTAAGGGCCAACGGCAAGGTCGTAACCGGTGTCAAGATCCCTAACCCAGAAATATCGCCCTCACTTGTGAGGGGCGGCCCAGAGGCGTACCTCAAGTGCAATTACCAATTTCCCTTGACTTGACGGGGGCCCCAATAAAACTCGTCGCCACTTAGAGGTCGTACGAGGACTCGTGTGAGGTATCTAGAAGGTAGCGTAGACCTCCCCCCAAACCCCACACAACTTACCATATCTGCCGTCGCAGACGTCCTGGCCCCGGGAAATTCCCCAGGAGGGGGCTGTAACCCCTCCTACCCAGGAAGGGGCCTTGACCGCCTTTCCTCTTCTTTCGGCGACCCATCCTTAGAAGGGACCGCCTCCCCGTTGAGGGGCCAATGGCCACCTCCCCCGAGCGCTCCCATCCGTGCTGGGTGACGCCCACTCATAGGGATCTTCCAATTAGTGCTCACCGATCATGACCTTACCGCCCGACCAAAATAAATACGACAATGCTAACTAAATGATTAAACTAAAATACAGTAGCAACTATACTTTTATTAAAAGCTTGCTTACCAATGAACACTAAAGCAGAATTTCTTTATTTGCAAAACACAAATCGACATTCTTTATTACATACTCAAAATCATCACGATAATACCACGACCTGTAAACGAAAATCAGAGTTGTCCATCAACTTTAATCAAAACCACTTGCTGTCATCAGGGGCTGGTGGGTGGGTCAAAATTGGCTCTTCGTTCCGTCTCGAGCTCACGTGCAGCGAGGAGGTGCAGCTTCAGAGCACAGGAACAAGAGGATGCCTTCGGATCTTGCTTCTCCTTTTATCCGTCTTCAGGGCGGGCGTAAACCCGCCCCTGCCTGCCCCTAGGGCGTGGCCAGCCGCGTCAGTGTCTAGGCCAACCCACTCTAGGGCGGGAAAAGGCGCGCCCCGGCTACGCCGCTTCGGGCATACCAGCCGAGACTCGCCTCCCGCCCAAGATGGCTTCCCGGGGGGATCGTGGTACTCTGCCATACGTTCGGGGGGACCGAGTGGTCGCCCCTTTCCATATGGCTGAGATACCCGCCACCCCCTCTCAACACAATCCCCAAGGATGGGACACCGGAAACAGTTCTGAAGTCTTTGGAAGACGGGAGGGAGTAACCCCCCCGGCCGTATTTATTAAAATATGAAACAAAATTAAAACATTAAATAAACAGTTTCATATTATGTACAATTTCATTACCACATTGCGATGTTTGGCTAACCTTAACAGAGTCTCTAATACAAAGGTTCTCCTAGCCGAACTAACATCCTGCAAAACATTTACTTGAAATTTTGAAATTGTACATCCTAACGTTTAAGGGCCAACGGCAAGGTCGTAACCGGTGTCAAGATCCCTAACCCAGAAATATCGCCCTCACTTGTGAGGGGCGGCCCAGAGGCGTACCTCAAGTGCAATTACCAATTTCCCTTGACTTGACGGGGGCCCCAATAAAACTCGTCGCCACTTAGAGGTCGTACGAGGACTCGTGTGAGGTATCTAGAAGGTAGCGTAGACCTCCCCCCAAACCCCACACAACTTACCATATCTGCCGTCGCAGACGTCCTGGCCCCGGGAAATTCCCCAGGAGGGGGCTGTAACCCCTCCTACCCAGGAAGGGGCCTTGACCGCCTTTCCTCTTCTTTCGGCGACCCATCCTTAGAAGGGACCGCCTCCCCGTTGAGGGGCCAATGGCCACCTCCCCCGAGCGCTCCCATCCGTGCTGGGTGACGCCCACTCATAGGGATCTTCCAATTAGTGCTCACCGATCATGACCTTACCGCCCGACCAAAATAAATACGACAATGCTAACTAAATGATTAAACTAAAATACAGTAGCAACTATACTTTTATTAAAAGCTTGCTTACCAATGAACACTAAAGCAGAATTTCTTTATTTGCAAAACACAAATCGACATTCTTTATTACATACTCAAAATCATCACGATAATACCACGACCTGTAAACGAAAATCAGAGTTGTCCATCAACTTTAATCAAAACCACTTGCTGTCATCAGGGGCTGGTGGGTGGGTCAAAATTGGCTCTTCGTTCCGTCTCGAGCTCACGTGCAGCGAGGAGGTGCAGCTTCAGAGCACAGGAACAAGAGGATGCCTTCGGATCTTGCTTCTCCTTTTATCCGTCTTCAGGGCGGGCGTAAACCCGCCCCTGCCTGCCTCTAGGGCGTGGCCAGCCGCGTCAGTGTCTAGGCCAACCCACTCTAGGGCGGGAAAAGGCGCGCCCCGGCTACGCCGCTTCGGGCATACCAGCCGAGACTCGCCTCCCGCCCAAGATGGCTTCCCGGGGGGATCGTGGTACTCTGCCATACGTTCGGGGGGACCGAGTGGTCGCCCCTTTCCATATGGCTGAGATACCCGCCACCCCCTCTCAACACAATCCCCAAGGATGGGACACCGGAAACAGTTCTGAAGTCTTTGGAAGACGGGAGGGAGTAACCCCCCCGGCCGTATTTATTAAAATATGAAACAAAATTAAAACATTAAATAAACAGTTTCATATTATGTACAATTTCATTACCACATTGCGATGTTTGGCTAACCTTAACAGAGTCTCTAATACAAAGGTTCTCCTAGCCGAACTAACATCCTGCAAAACATTTACTTGAAATTTTGAAATTGTACATCCTAACGTTTAAGGGCCAACGGCAAGGTCGTAACCGGTGTCAAGATCCCTAACCCAGAAATATCGCCCTCACTTGTGAGGGGCGGCCCAGAGGCGTACCTCAAGTGCAATTACCAATTTCCCTTGACTTGACGGGGGCCCCAATAAAACTCGTCGCCACTTAGAGGTCGTACGAGGACTCGTGTGAGGTATCTAGAAGGTAGCGTAGACCTCCCCCCAAACCCCACACAACTTACCATATCTGCCGTCGCAGACGTCCTGGCCCCGGGAAATTCCCCAGGAGGGGGCTGTAACCCCTCCTACCCAGGAAGGGGCCTTGACCGCCTTTCCTCTTCTTTCGGCGACCCATCCTTAGAAGGGACCGCCTCCCCGTTGAGGGGCCAATGGCCACCTCCCCCGAGCGCTCCCATCCGTGCTGGGTGACGCCCACTCATAGGGATCTTCCAATTAGTGCTCACCGATCATGACCTTACCGCCACAGGCCGGATAGTTGACCGGCTATCCGGACCCCCCACAACACTCCTACCTAAAGGTCCTGGTGTAACGTTTTTAGCCATGCTAAGAAGTCTCCTATGAGTAACTCATTCCCCACCCGAGACAAATGCACTCCATCCCCCAAATACATACTGTCATCATTAATACACCCATGGGAAATAGCATGCAGTGTCTTGGAACGGAACAACCTACTCACTTTGTTATTAAGCTTCCTAACAGAATGATTTAGAGCAGGAACCGAAATAGCCCCCCGCCACACTTTTCGTGGGATCATATGAGACCATGCAATTGTGCACCCTGGAACTCTCCTCGCTAACCAACTTACAGTGGAAAGCATCGCCTCAAGAAGAAGTCGTCTACCAGTGGTGACCAAATCATTACCCCCAAGATGTACTATCACTGCAGACGGCGGTGACCTCGTCCGCCCTAGCAAACCCTCAAAAAATGATTGAAACTGGTCAATACAGAGCCCGCCTCTTCCGTAGAAGGACACACTGTACCCGTATTCCCCAGCTACGTGAATCATATCACCTGCTTTGAATACGTCTGCGGCACGCCTCACGTATGAGTGGCCCACAACCCACACCTCCTTTTTCACAGCCGGTGATGTCTGACCGCTGGCCCGGTGTAGGGTCGACTGCAAAGTCCGCCCCGCCTCGTAGGCTTGTGCAACTGAAAACCAAACAAAAACAAGAAGCGTGAGTACATTGCTACAGCTTCACAACATGTGCAACCGCACATACCTCTTATAACAATTGGAGGACCAATGCCCCACCCGTTTAACTTGTTCAACATCCAGACCCCTGGCTGTTGCTTCTGTAGCAGCCCCTATCCGAAAGGAATGGGTCCCAAACTCGCCCGGGTTCAAGCCCGCAGCGGCAATCGACATCGCAAGCACCCGCTGAAACTGAAACTTTGTCAGTGGGGTGGCGTCAGCGTGTCTCAACAAGGTCCCCCCCCATGATGCCACCCTTCGTGCTAAATAATCTTCTAGACACCTTACCGGGCACATGGAGGACCCGGGAATCCTGCGTATGATTACGAAGTCACCCATCCCACTTTGATCGGTCTTAGACCTGACAAATGAGACCGTCATCGTCTCCCCTCTGATCTGGACGTGCTCCTGGCACAATCCTCCTGTCACATCCTGCTTGTTCCTCGCCACTAATTCGCTTACCCGCATAGCCCCATGGAATGCCAGCGTAAAAGCGGCTCGGAATAACACCGTCTCAAACTGAGATGAACACGTAGCAGGGAGACTGGATAATAACTGGGCCAGCCTATCCAAACCTATCGGGCGCCTCTCATCTACTCTGCGACCCTCAAGGCGTTGCCACCCCCGTAGCGCTTTCTGTACAACGAAAGACGCTGTCGGATCCTGGATCCCGTGAGCCCTGGCAACAAAGGAAATGGCAGCCCGATGTCTCTGAGCCGTGGCAACCGATTTCCCGACCCGATGTAAGGACATCAGAAAATCCACCACCCACTCTTCCTGGCCCCAAAGCTCCTCCCTATCAGTACCCAAAAAGGCCAAATAGGACCGGAACGCCCCTTCATATGCCTTCCTCGTCCTGGGTGCTAAACTCTCTCCCACGAGGTTACGAAGTTCGGGGCACCGAGAGACCAGAGAGCTTCGGGAAAGGGTGCCGGCTCCGGGTCCGCTGTGGGAAGGAAACCCCAGAAGGCCTGTATATGAAAACGAGACAGTGCATCAGCCGCCTGGTTCATTACCCCTGGGACATGTCTTGCTCTGAATAGCACATTCAATTGCATACAAAGTAAAACAATTTCTTTGAGCAGTCTCAAAATCCACTTGCATCGTGCTGCCTGACTATTGATACACTCGACCACGGTCATATTGTCAGACCAAAATACCACCGAGTGATCTCTGAACCCTTCGGGCCAAGTTCTCAGGGCCACTAAAATGGGGAAAAGTTCCAGGAAAGCAATGTTACTTGTCAATCCACTGTCATGCCACCATGTCGGCCACTTTTGTGCAGACCATCTCGTGCCGAATATGGCACCGAAACCTATGCTCCCCGCCGAATCTGTCCACAGCCCCAGCTCCTCAGAGGACACGGCTGGTTTGTTCCAGACGACTCGCCCATTGAAATCCGCCAGAAATGCCAACCAAATGCGCATGTCCTGGCGGACCTCTGCCGAGAGCCTTGTGCGATGATGGCACTCCTTCAGGCCGACCATGGCTTGAGCGATCGAACGGGAAAAGGGGCGGGCCATTGGTATAACCCTCAGGGCAAAATTCAACTGGCCAACTAACTGCTGTAATTGATGCAGCCTAACCTTAGGTCCCCTTATACACATCTGCAGGGATGTCCTGAACTTTGACACTTTATCAGCTGGTAAACGAAAACAACCTTCTGCGGAGTCTAACTCGATCCCCAGAAACTCGAGGCACGTGGAAGGCCCCACAGTCTTACCTGGTGCCAATGGCACGCCAAACTGATTCATCAAGTCACAAAACTGTGCTAAAGCCTGCCCACATTCCGGGTCCCCGGCTGCCCCCAGGAACAAAAAATCATCCAGGTAATGCATCACATTTCGGAAACCTGTCTTCCTTGTGAAGACCCATTGTAGAAAACTACTGAATTTTTCGAAATAGGCACAAGATATAGAGCACCCCATCGGCATACACCTATCCATGTAATAATGACCCTGAAACATGAAACCTAAGAGACGCTGATCGTCTGGATGTACCGGGAGCAACCGGAACGCTGACTCGATATCAGATTTAGCCATCAGCGCCCCGGGCCCCAGGCGATTCAAAATGGCTACGGCCTCATCGAATGATGCGTACCGCACCGAACACACTTCCGGGTCTATCGCTTCATTGACGGAGAGACCACGTGGGGCTGATAAATTATGTATCAGCCGAAACTCACCCGGGTCCTTCTTTGGGACCACACCTAACGGGGAACAAACAAAATTAGGAACCGGTGGTACACTAAACGGACCGGCGACTCGACCTCGAGCGACCTCCTTCATGATCTTATTCTGTACCACAGTCGTATGCTGAAAGACCGATAGCTGATTTTTACATTTCGATGCACCCTGAAAGTCCCCCACTGGGATGCGGAAACCATAAGAAAACCCGTTCCGCAACACCCCAGCAGAAGCACGATCCGGGTATTCACTGAGCCAAGGAATCATTGCCAAGGTATCAATCGGGGTAGGTAAAGGCGCCCCTTGGACTATGTTAGACCTGTTTGGCGCCTCCTCTACCCCCGTTATCACCCGTTTTGGCTCTGCACGTGGACTCAGGATGGGATGATTGCCCACACCCACTACATTCATGTCTAAATTTGCATGATCCCTGGGGCCTAGTACATTTACCCCTGTTGAAGTTCCAACAAACCCCCCTTTTTCCTGTGTTACCGGCAGGCTTCGAGTAATTGTCTGTACCCGTACCTGACCGAAAGGGCGTCCCCGCATACTGGCGGGAAGATTCGCCAACGATACTCCCCACTAATGGCAATTTCAACATACCAGTCTCCTTCATTTTGGACCATGACACAGAATCATAACAATCCCATGTTAAGTTTTTATCGTGTTCTTTAGCCTTTCTAAACAGGTTATCATAGCAGAACCAATGATTACCCTCGTGTGATACCGAGTACCCCATGATTCGTGATTGATAAATCGGCAATTCGGGTAACAGATCGGGCCTTCGCTCCCCCAAGATCGATGTAAAAACCCCCCACGCTTGGCCCCAATTGCCAATGTTTTCATTTACCTTAAAGGCGGCCATTTTTGCGCGCCAAACACTCGGATGCATGAGATCCTTCTGGCCCTTGACATGCTCCATCTCATAGTGATCAGTAAGCAACGAGAATATGTTTACATACTCCCCTGCCCATATCTTTTCCTTAATAGCCAAAGGAACATGCTGACCCAATTTTTCCCTACGAGAGGGTGCCGACTCATCCCTTGCAATCGGCAATGGCCGCTTACCTGCACCGGACGTCGTCTCTGCTACTGAACCCGTCCCCTGCGGCCTCTCTACTGCTGCAGCCGGCGTGGACACCTTCGCTGCTTCCCGTGACTCACGCAGTTGCTTTATTAGCTCCTGTGCGTCGACAGCCGTGGCGCCCTCGTTACCTTTACCCAACCACGCTGCCAATTGTGCTGCCAGCTCGGGCGGCATATCTTCTTCGGACACGGGGGTGACCACAACGGGAATCGGATTCCCTTCCTTCGGCACGGGAGTTGGTGCCTCGAGCGGGGCACTGGGACCCGGGATGTCTTCTCCCGCTGCTCCCCTCCTGGGCCTCTTGTTTTTCCCTCCCGGGGCTGCTCCCGCCAAAGGACGTTTTGGTCCCCCTTCCTCGTTCTTATCCACTCGCCTCTTTAGTTCGGTCATCTCCTTCATGAGAACACGCAGCATCTGTTCGGTAGTCATGCGCTTTCCCGCCTTCTTCGGCATTCTCCAACAGAGTATCTGTAAAACAAACAAGAACGATTACAACGCTCAAAATTGGCTCTTCGTTCCGTCTCGAGCTCACGTGCAGCGAGGAGGTGCAGCTTCAGAGCACAGGAACAAGAGGATGCCTTCGGATCTTGCTTCTCCTTTTATCCGTCTTCAGGGCGGGCGTAAACCCGCCCCTGCCTGCCCCTAGGGCGTGGCCAGCCGCGTCAGTGTCTAGGCCAACCCACTCTAGGGCGGGAAAAGGCGCGCCCCGGCTACGCCGCTTCGGGCATACCAGCCGAGACTCGCCTCCCGCCCAAGATGGCTTCCCGGGGGGATCGTGGTACTCTGCCATACGTTCGGGGGGACCGAGTGGTCGCCCCTTTCCAAATGTCATGTAGCAGGGTTTCCGTTCTCCCACAGAACTGTGCATAGAGATCTAGAACCTCAGTGAGTTAGGATGATCCAAAACCCATCTCAGTGTCAGAAATCCCCTTACCTAGCTAGCTACAGTGTCTCATGGATCATTATGAAATGATCCATGTCTTAGACAAACCAGAACATGATCTTTAGAATACCTCAGGAATCGTGGAACACATGAACACTCTTTCGTTATATAATCATTTCAAACCAAAAACTGAGAGTCAAAGAACACACGTGCAAGTTTGAAATATTTATTATTCAATGCAAGGTTCTCAAACGCAGTATCTTGTATAATACCAAAATGCAGATTATAAAAATCAGAGTTAGCAGCATAGTCACTAATCCATAGTAAGCAAACGGTGATAGCATGTTATAATGCAAAATCTATAGAAATCTATATCACCTATATTTCGCGCACCCTATTTAGCATATTATTTTATATCTAAGAAGGTCTCATTCGGGCTTTAGCAGGGCGGACCCATACCTCTTAATGTCAGTAGGAGTAGATCACATCAACAGCTACCAGCTCTCTTCATGCGCAGCACCAAGTGTCTACGTTCATTCCCTGTAACTCTATCTTAAACCCGCGTAGAGCCCAAAATGTTGGCATCAACATTATTTGTGTTATGTCTAATGTGGTGCGAGGATCAGGCCTCCCAGCAACCTTGTGTTAGGTTATTCCTAGAGTGTGCAGCTCTCAGTGTGCAGACAGTTGTACCAAGTGTACCAGGCAAAGCTGATAGCATAGTAATAACATATTATTCTCAAATAAATCACATCACCGCTTCTAGGTTGAAAGCGACAACAACAAGTAGGTGTCGTGTGCAAAACTGAAGCCAAAGGAAAAATGGCTGTTTAAACATGTAATACACTCATGCTAACTTAACGCAATATATGTAACGAAGTATCCATATGACACCCCCCTATTGATCCGAGCACCGTCAAACATAAGGGAAAAGGCAATACTAAATCAGATACATAAAATGAAAGCAAAGTTCAATAATCTTGAGCTAAAATAAGCTAAAAAATATGTATGAATGAATATGTATGAATGCCTACAGTGGCCTCAAATCTAAAAATAAAAACAAAACTTTCGAACCAAAAGTTATCCGCCAGGTCTCAAAAATATGAAATGTAGGACCAGGTCGCATTAGTTTAAATGTCTGTAAGAGAAAAAACAAGGCACTTATCCGATATCCAAAGTCATGTGCCACATTGACGTTATTTTCAGCGACATCACATGATTGAACTCTCCATCATTTGAGCACAGTTCATCCCTCCAATCCAGCAAGGGGAAAGTCATATTCCATAACAAAGCAATCCTCCCAGGCATCTCACGATTGGACAGTATATGCAAAGTAAGTTGCAACAGCCTCCAGTATGAAATCACTGCCATCATCCGAAAATAGTTCAGCAATCCAATTCAGCAATGGGAAAGAACATAGGTGCTCCTCCAGCATCGGATCCTCCTGTAACGTCAGAGGACAACTCGGTGGGTTTACCAGAACGCTGTGTGTCAGAAAGGCATGCGCCGCTGCAGAGATCTCCCATTGGCCCAGTACTCCATTTATCGCTGCCAAGGCCATAACTCTTTCGCCAGAACAAATTAGCTCGTGAGCCACCACGGGACGCATTAGCTGATCAAAATCGACGTCAGGAGCAGTCCTCAAGCATAGGCACAAATCAATGGCCCAATCGAACTCGCAGCTCAGGCAGTGAAACACAGGTTGGACACACGTGAAGTCGGTGAACCTAAATGACAATCTATAAGCCGTGCTTAATGCTGCAAGCGGCAATGTTCCATAGTAATTGAGCATCCGATTACGGCACAGTGTCAGGAGGCGTTGAACGGCTTCTTGCGCAGGATGGGCATCCATGTTTTATGAAGAAAAACACCAACAAAATGCCCGCGGCTACAGCCAGCAAAACAGGTAGTCCACCAAACAAACTCGAAAAAATAGAATGGAAAAACGTGGGAATGATACCAAAAACTTTTTCAAATGTAGTCACGAGGCCACTGCTAACCAATTTAAAAAAATGTGCAAGCCCAGTCGTGGAAGATGCATTAAAGATCTGGTGCACCAGCTCACAGAAATGAAACGGCAAATCAGTATTTAAAAGCGCCTGCACCTCTGTGCGTGTGTTAGCTATGTGAAGGACATAATTTTCCCGGGCCGAACTCAGGGTCACTTGTTTTTGAGACAAAAGGGCCCTTATTCTGCTTAAACCATTGAACTTCGCTTCCAAGGTTGGAATCCGTGGCCAGATGGAGACATCTGAAGACCCATGCGTGGGTGGGTATAGAACATTCTTGCAACACACCACACGCTCTGATACAGTTACCACATAAGCCACACCAATTAATAACCCACAACATACTTCGTTGTTTAAAAGCAAATAACTACCATTAGTCAATAATGTAAATGTGGTAACTACTGCTGGAACTGGCGTGCCTTTTAAAACACATGCTAAATTTGGCCGGTCCTGATTACAAGAACCGTGTAACTGAATGTGTCTGCATATTATTGAATGGTCAGGTGACTGTGTGCATTCCTCACCATTAAGATTCACTTCTTTCCCATCCTTCAGACATCTGTATGTGTATGGTAATGACCATGCCTCATGGAGGAATGGATTGCCTAGTGGTTCATATCGTCCTATAGCAATATAACGCATACAATTAGTAAATTTGTATAAGGGAAATGGTAATGTAATTAATCCATGAATAAGCCACGTGGCAGTAGTGGTTTCAGCAACAGAGAATGGTAAGGATTCTAGTTTTTCAATATGTAACATAGAAAATGACGCATCACGCATTGAAAGCATGCGTTGCTTTTCAGTCAGATTAAAAGGGGCGAAAACGGACGAAACGTTCAATGAGTTCCAGGGAACTCAACCAGCCTTAAGTGTCTGTAGGGTCCATGCAAACTGCATTACAGAACGTAATTGATTCTGACCATGGTATAACGTGGACACTTCATCATGTATAATATCAACAACAGAAGAAACAATATTATCCAACGTGTAAATCCTGGAAGAAAGCATGTTAATACTGTTATCGACCACTGCAAGCACTTTTTCCAAATTTGCTTGATCAATAGCTCTCAGGCGTTTAGCTGCCTCAATCTGTGAAAATTTCCAAATTTCATTGTACACAGCATAAAGCCAGCGTTTAGATCTACCCCTAGCTAGGCCTTTTAAAAAATCATTTAGCTCTATATTCTCATTCAACTGGGACAGATGCAGTTTAACTGCAGCCAAAGTGGAATGTTGTAACCAGTTCTGACACAATTTGCCTACTGAATAAGTAGTAACAGTGTGATCTGTTTCAAACCTGGGATCTGGCCTGATGTGTGTAAAACCTTCAGACAAACCCAAAAAATGACGTTGGCAAGAATCAGAGCTTCTTTGCCACAAAAGCCCCCCCTCTGGATCAAAACTGGAAATATTAAAGGAGGAATTGTGCAAAAGTGCTTGTATCCCACTGATGGACAATGTAGTGAAATTACTCCAACCTGAATATTCTTCCAAATCAGGGATAGTAGGTGTATTTAATTTTTTAGATGTAGCCAATCCAAAGCATGTTGTTTGGGAAATAGTAGAATTTAAAAACAACATGTGATTCGGGATGAGACGTGCACGATGCAAAGCCTCAGTGCCTTGTACCTGCCAATCTTTGGTACCCCAAACCGATTTAAGGTCAATAGCCTCCTTCCATAACTCATAGCCATCTATAGCTAACCTGTCTAGAAAGGACTTCGAATACAGCAATTTTGTATCGGTAAGTCTAACTTTGGACATGAATTTCTGTTTCACTTTAAAATAAAACGACTCAGGATTTGATTGATTAAAATCTGTAAAAGAAGAGAATTTCCCCAGAAATGTACTTGAGCTCCCCTGTAAAAGAGCAGGACAATGTTCCCACTGTGTGTAGTTCACAGGAACCCTCCTGGAACTTGTTTTGTGTAAGAAATGATTCCCATAATGTTGATAACAAAACAAATCACCATAATTGACAGAATCTAAGTACAAATCCTCAGCATCAAAGGCCGCATAATATTTCAAATCAGAGAACAATTCTTCTACGGCCTGAAGATCCCAATCATCAGAACGAATATCTTGCTTAATCACATCTCCCATGTTTACTCTAAGCACATTAGGAACATTAATAACTTCTGTGGGGCCATGTATCTGAAACCTAACCGCATCCCACACAATTCCATCAAGGACAGGCCAAGCAGTAATCTCTACTGTATTTAAGTCTCTTTTTAGTCTGTGTGCTGAATGTGAGGAGGAAAGAGGGGCCAATGTTCCATTAAGGTACCAAATTCCTGTTCTTTCTTTCACATAATGGCCATCGATCAGGCGGAAAAAATAAAACACAAAACCAATTGACATAAAAAGATAAAATGAAAATAGTATCAGCCAAACGTATGTCCAAGGTGGAATTAGAAAATGTTTTTTAAACAACGTGGCATATTTTGCAATAGTCGATGGTTTCTTTGAAAGTTCCGAATCAGAGTCAAAAGAGAATCTGGACTGGTTAGCCAAACGAGCTTGTAAATCGGACATAGATAAATCAGCAGGATCTGCATAGGTCAATTCATCAATGTTAGTAACAGGAATAGTATTTAATAAAGGACTGGATATGGCAGGCATCTCGAGGGACACCTCCTGTTCTGCACCAGATGTAATAGCCAGCACAGAGTGCCTCACCATGGAAGGACAGGATACAGCCGGTGTCATGCTATGAAGAATCGGCCACCCTGTGTGTCTTGACATTGTCAATAGAAATAAATCTGTTTTCTTTACGACCTGGAAGTGGTGGTAAAATGACTGTTCTTGTGCCCTTCACTCCAAGAACTCGAACCGGTGCTCGATATGAGGGACCAAACTCTTTCTTGTTATCGATCTTCTCTCGAACTAGTTCTCCAACTTGGGGTAGCCAGCCAACTACCGGGATCTGCAACGCATCATCCGACGTGGAGGGCAAGTGTTCCTTAGCAAGACTGTCTCTGGTCTTTTGTAGATCCTGTAAAACATTGCAATGTTCATCTACGTCAAAGGCCGCGGCCTGGGCCTGGCAGTCTGCACCATCGAGGTCAGGGACGTACATCTTGATACCAAAGAGCATTTCGCATGGGGTCCGCCCACCCAGAGACCTTCTAGGGAGATTATTAAGCGCACGCTGCACGCCATAGAGGTGGGTCAGCCAGTTTCTACCAGTGCCTATAACTCGGGCTGTCAAAGATTGCTTTAAGTCGCGGTTCATTCGTTCTACTACACTATTGCCCTCAGGCCTGTAGGGACTTGAAAACTTGACTTGGACTCCCAACGAAACCATAGCATCCTTATACGCCTTAGAGGCGAAAGCCGGACCCTGGTCCGAATGGAAAGTACCACAGGCAAAGATTCCCACAAAGACACGCAAATCCTTAATGACAGTCCGCGAATCAGCGCTTCGATGTGGCCATACCCACACAAAGCGTGTGCATGAGTCAACTGCTACTAAGATGTATTTATACGCAGTATCAGAAGAAAAAGGACCGCAGTGATCCAAATAAACGCAACCAAGCGGTTTATTAGAGATGTACAACTGTGTCTGAGGCGGACGCGCAGCAGTAGAAAGCTTAATCTGCTGGCAAATGTCACACATAAGGACATAATCGCGCGTCTGTTTGTACAGTCCCCGCCACCAGAACCTTTGTTGCAGCTGAGTTACAGTGGCTGAGACGCCCGCATGCGTAGACGCCACACCTTCATGAGCCGCTGTAATCAGAGAAGCCCTGCGATCCGAGTTGGGAACTAGACGTTCGCCAACTTCAGGAATTTTCACATAAGGAACCTTATCGGGACTTAAGTGGTATGTGTACTTCGAAGGGAACCCCGCAGGATATTTACCTCCCTTCTCCGTGGCAGCAACAGCCGCCAAGATGTCATCATCTATTTTGCTTTTGGACCTCGTGACTGCTGCAACTAAGTATTTTGATACCGCAGACTTCGCTGCCTCATCAGCAAGCGAATTACCAACAGCGTGGACCCCCACGCGCTGATGGCGGAGAGTATGAATCACAAACACGAGCGGCAGCTTTTCTTTAAGTTCCGCCACTCGGACCCAGATCATTTTATGTTTTATTGTGCTACCTTTGGAATCACGAAAATCATTCTGAATCCAAAAGAATAAGTTCTCATTGTAAGACTGGACACAGTAATAAGAATCACTTACGATTAAAGTCGTCACACAAGGATCAGCGTACTCCAATGCGAGCATAAGAGCACGAAGCTCTTCTAATTGTGCGGTGCAGTCCCCTAGTGTTTGCGTGTGCACGACACTGGACTTGAACTCATCGTTCACCATGGCACCGATCACAATGGCGCAAGCGGAAACGTAGGCATGTTTAGAGCCATGCGCAACCTGCGCCGAACCATCAGTGTAAATGATACAATGGAAATCCTCCAACGGCCGCATCGCTAAAGGAGCCGGATGAACAAATTCATACTGTAAATACTCCTGCGACCGTAAAGCGGCGTCAAAAATAAACGTGACATCCTGGGATGTCAAGGATGTAGCCCATTGAATCCACCGAGGGTGCAAAGCTTTAGAATTCGGTACACTGGCTTTCGTGACCGCCTCCAAGGCAGGGCACGGGGTAACAACCAACATGCGCTTTCCCTGCGACAGGGCACGTTCCTTAAGAATTGCCATCTGCACAGCCGTTAAAACTTTCTCCACAGTGGAAAAACGCAGTTCAGCCGAAGTGTACAAGTGTGACTTGTAAGCAATAGGTACAGTATCTCCTTCATTAAAAGTCAGGTACGTGAAACCCACCGTCCCAGGGATAATTCTTATCACCAGGTTGGTTTGGTTATCACGAGTCTGTAAGTAGTCAGAAGCGAGCAAATCAGCCTGCAATGACTGCAGAATGGCTGAATGCTCAGGCAGCCAGCATGATTTGGAAATAGATGGTTGTATCAAGGCATACAAAGGCTTGATACGCTGGGCATATTCCGGAATGTATGTTCTCCCAAAATTTAAAAAACCCAGCAAAGACTGTAATTTTTTCAGCGTTGTCGGAGAGCTCAACTGCGCGCACTTCTCCAGGAAGTGAGGAGCCAACCCCTTTCCTTCGTGGTTAAGTTCATAACCCAGAAACAACACTGTGTACTCCGCAATGTGTGATTTCGCAAAGTTAAACTTGTAACCCATGTCTGCAAAGTTACAAATTATGCTGTTTACTCGACACAGATGCTCCCAAAGTTCGTCGTCTGTGAGATAAATGTCATCCACATAAGAACAAGCAACTGGATCGAAGCTCTCCAAAAGAGAGACTATGCGGGCGGAAAACACTCCAGGACTATTCTTATAGCCCATTGGGAGTCGTTTAAACATTTTTTGCACGCCGCCGCACGTAAAACTGGTCCATTGGGAACTTAGACTATCTAATCTGTGTGCATAAAAACCATTGGAAATGTCAAGCGTGGTTTTGAACCGTTTACGCTCAAGACTATTCACTAGGGCAGAGCCGTGAGTATTCTGTACTGCACAGTTACGGCAATGCGAGTTCAAATGCCGGTAATCCAAAACCAGACGATATGAGCCGTCCGGCTTGTTCACAGTAAATAGGGGATTATTCATAGGTGACACACACGTTTCAATTACACCTTGATATTCCAATTGTTCAAGGATAGCCGCGGCTGAAGCTTTAGCTTCACGCCGTATGGGATACTGAGGTTGTGGCTGCGGCTGTGACCGTAAAGGAATCTCATGGCTAGGGGACAATTTATCCCAGCCACACTGATTTCGGTACACAGCCGGCGCAAGCGCCAGAGCCCACTCTTCTGCAAAATGCAGCGCTTCCACTCTCGATACAGTGTGCGCGAAACTGGGGAGGATCACCTCCTCCCCTCGCGGAGCTGCGAGAAGAAAAGGTGGGGGCCAGTCAGCCTCCGAAAGCAAAATGTCATACGTAGTCGAAAGATTTTCCCAAAATACCCCTTTTACAGTTCGCTGCATGTCACCTTCAATTAACAGGACAATTTCAAAAAGCCGTTCAGGGGGAGCAACATGTGTATCAGCTGTTTCAATCACAACATAAGTGTCAGTCGCTGTCACCTTCAACAGTGGACGGAGGGCCTCTCTCACTATGGTAATCTCCGCCGCGCTGTCCAGCAAGGTCAGAGCCCACGTCAGATTCCGAAGCCGCGTTCTCACTATCTGGGGCATATCGATGCGCCGTTAAGGCTGCGACCTTCTTCTTGGCAAACTGCGGTCTCTTTGGCGTAGAGTCGTCCCGCTGATCCCCTTCACTTCGCGTGCGGGGCTGACCACGTCCTTGCTGGCCACCCCGGCCCCTGCCGCCCCCTCCACCACCGGTTGACGGAGCCGATGAGTCCTGAAAGGAACGAGGAGAGCGTTGGTCAGAAGCCTGAAATCTTTCAGGCGATTTAATCGTCGCGCGATCGCGCAAATCATAAACTCGATCTGACTGCGCAGGTTGTGAAGGCGCCGGACTAGAAACCTGTGTCTGCTGTTGTTGTTGCTTACCCTGATTCTGCTTTTTTGGCCAATTTTGTTTTTTGGACTTGGGTTGTCCGCCCGATTCCGAAGACTGTCCCTGGGGCTGTTTCTTCTCCTTTTCAGAAAAAGCCTTTACACCCTTAGAAGTGCGGCCAACCATTTTATAAGCCGCCACAATAATCCTTGCTAACTGACGGGGTTTATCGGCATCGGGAATTAACGCCAGAGCATTGGCCACCTGAAAGTTCACTGCATCCCCCTTGACATTTGCAAGGATAAGACCGCAAACAGTCTCAAACGAGCCACTCAGGCGCATACCTAATTCAACCGCCGACTCTGGTCCGTGATCATCCTGAACACGTTTAAGGACCGCAGAAAGGTTTGACACAGACGGGGTGCCATAGCACCTCGAGTAAACCGCTGCAAAAGTCTTACCCCATGTTTCACAGTCAGCAAGTTCAGGGGCTAAATCTTTCGGTAAACTGAGCGTAAGAATCCGGTGTTTTTCACCCGGAGTCGTATTAGGAAACACAGCCTCCAGCTGGTCGAATTTCTCGGCAAGCCAGTAAGGAAAATCATCCTTATCCTGTGGCTTCTTGCCCATAACGGAATTCACCAAGACAGGACTGATTTTCAAACCAGCCTGTTCTGCTCGAAGCTGCGCACCTGCGGGGGCTGCGCCATGAACATTACGACCAATGTAATGAACAAGCGCCCTAATCACTCCAACCGCGACTTCATGAAGACACCGCAGGTCAGCCACACTACAAGTAGCGCGATTAGGGTGAGGAGTAAATCCACCCAAAGCGGGCCAATTTGTGCCCGGAATGGACAAAGGACCTAACCTCGGAGCCGTTAAAGAATGGGGTAGGGCGCCACCAAACCAAACTCCGTGCTGCCAAGCATCGATAGGTACTTCCAGTGCCCTGTACGGAGCATAAGCCGCCGTACAGCCGAGGCAGTGTATGAATGGAAGACACCCGAATTAGCGTCCACTTCCGGAAATGTCACCCAGGAATAAAACAATTCGTACGGGTACGCATGTTCCGCACTCACCACTAGAACCACAGCCAAGCCTTCCACAGGGACACTATACGCCCGCAAGTGGTCGCGAACCGCGATGCGGCTATGCTGCGGTATGTCCACGGCCATGGTAGCACAGGAAGAGAAAAAAGACAAAGAACACTTTGTAGCAGAACTGGGTAGTAATTCAAAGAAACCGTTTTTAGAAGAATTCAAGCTTGAAAAGACCTATTTAAAAAATAGGTAGGTTTTTCCGACACCACCGTTTACCGGAAACGGCAATGAAGGTGTCAAGGTTTGAATGATATACTACTCGAGTGTCATGATATAAGGCCAACAACGTTCGGGCGCCATGTAGCAGGGTTTCCGTTCTCCCACAGAACTGTGCATAGAGATCTAGAACCTCAGTGAGTTAGGATGATCCAAAACCCATCTCAGTGTCAGAAATCCCCTTACCTAGCTAGCTACAGTGTCTCATGGATCATTATGAAATGATCCATGTCTTAGACAAACCAGAACATGATCTTTAGAATACCTCAGGAATCGTGGAACACATGAACACTCTTTCGTTATATAATCATTTCAAACCAAAAACTGAGAGTCAAAGAACACACGTGCAAGTTTGAAATATTTATTATTCAATGCAAGGTTCTCAAACGCAGTATCTTGTATAATACCAAAATGCAGATTATAAAAATCAGAGTTAGCAGCATAGTCACTAATCCATAGTAAGCAAACGGTGATAGCATGTTATAATGCAAAATCTATAGAAATCTATATCACCTATATTTCGCGCACCCTATTTAGCATATTATTTTATATCTAAGAAGGTCTCATTCGGGCTTTAGCAGGGCGGACCCATACCTCTAAATGTCAGTAGGAGTAGATCACATCAACAGCTACCAGCTCTCTTCATGCGCAGCACCAAGTGTCTACGTTCATTCCCTGTAACTCTATCTTAAACCCGCGTAGAGCCCAAAATGTTGGCATCAACATTATTTGTGTTATGTCTAATGTGGTGCGAGGATCAGGCCTCCCAGCAACCTTGTGTTAGGTTATTCCTAGAGTGTGCAGCTCTCAGTGTGCAGACAGTTGTACGAAGTGTACCAGGCAAAGCTGATAGCATAGTAATAACATATTATTCTCAAATAAATCACATCACCGCTTCTAGGTTGAAAGCGACAACAACAAGTAGGTGTCGTGTGCAAAACTGAAGCCAAAGGAAAAATGGCTGTTTAAACATGTAATACACTCATGCTAACTTAACGCAATATATGTAACGAAGTATCCATATGACAGTCAATTCAGAAACAGGTACCAATGGTCGGAATTTTTCAAGCAGAGATAGTTCCACAAAATATGGAAAATGCTAAAATGTATTTAATTAGGTTGTCCAGAGCAAATGGGAATTCTTTCCAGAGATAAAAACAGAACCCAGTCCAACAGGTTGCTGTGTTTGAAAATGAGATTTTTAACCCTCAAAAGTTTGAATTTACCAACTCCATTGTGGAGGCAGTGGACAGTCCAGATTTAGTTGCAGGAGTTTTAAACAAAGAAATTACTAACCCAGTTTTAGAAACATTTGCACAAAAATTAGGCCCATTTGGGGATAATTGCCAAGTTAATGTCTGTGACTCAGGCCTAGCAGAAAAACAATTATTTTGCAATTAAACAGCACAAAGTACTGTACACCTGATGAGGTCAAATATCAAATTCCTGATGAGGATGTACATATCAAAATGGCCCAACGAGAGACAGCTGTAGCGTTATCTTCAGAAAAGAAAGTTGAAAAATTACCTTCTGATTTGAAAAATAATAAAACACAGAAATAAGAGTTCACAGAGAAGGATGCCAGATTAATAGAATGTGTAGAACATGTCTTATTAAAATTAGAACCAAATTACATGTATTCAGGAACACCATCAGTTGCAGGAATTTTAGCAATAAAAGGATTTTTGATGGAATTGATTGGAAGTTTGTGTAACTTTCTGATCACAGGTTCACAGAAAATATATGAAAAGAACAGAATAGTGCAGGAGATTAAAAGCATAATTTTTCCATGTTGTCCTGTGGTACCGAATCCAGCCAATATATTTTTTCACATTCCATGTGCTGAAGATTGGCTTACTTTTATTGATTTTGCCAAGTTCATGTCACAGTGCCATTGCATGAGAATAGTCAGGAATACTGTCAAAAAGAAGATGAATGACTGGGACACAAAATTGGAAAGGGAGGTAGAAAGGTGTCACCAGAGAGGGTGGAAATAATTTCCAAGAAAAATCCACCTCAAATTCAGAAAGAATTCAGGAAATATTTGGGAATGGTTGACTGCTGTAGAGAGTGGTTACTAAACCTTTCCCTAGTGCACAGCTTTCCAAACTTTTCATGTTGGTGACACACCTTTTTGTGAAAAAATGTTCAGGGACACGGTAATGCGACAAGCCCAAACCACCTAAGGGGGGCGGGCCCCACAACCCACACACACACCCCACACACACACACACCCCACACACAACCACACCCCACACACACCCACAACCCCACACACACCAGACCCCCCCACAAACCCCCCTCACACACACCCCACACCCACACACACACAACCCCACACATACCCACACAATGTCACACAACCCCCCACACACACACAACCCCACACAACCTCACACACACACAACCCCACACAACCCCACGCAACCCCACACACACACACACAACCCAACACACACAACCTCACACCCCCCCACACACACACAACCCCACATACACCCCCCACACACACAACCCCACACACAACCCCACACAACCCCCAAACACACACACACACCCACACAACCCCACACACACATACACACACACACACACACACACACACAACCCCACACATACCCACACAACCCCCCACACACACACAACCCCGCACACACACACACACACAGATGACCTTGCAGACTATGAGGAAGGGAACCCATATGACAGACAGGTGGAGAGGATGTGGGGTTATGGATAGAGCTGCCAACTTTGCAAAGGAGGAACTAGGTTCCAGACTAGGCATCAGCTTAACATCCTGTGATTCTGGGCAAATCACTATTTTCCCTGTACCACAAAAATGAATGTGACCTCGTGTAAAGGACGTGGTGCTTAAGTAAAGTGCCTTAGGGAAGAGCTTTCTCCATAAAATACAGCAGTCCCATAATCCACAAGGAATCCAGCAAAATTTTTCAGCTGGCTCAATAGAGTATCTAATATGTCTTGGTTGAGTTGATCCTGCACCATTGCCATGTAAAATAATACTTTAGTCGTGCATACCAGAGACCCTCTTGCTTGTTCGGCACAGCCTCCATTGCAGTTCTCCTTATTTTATGACTTCCACATTCTCCTCAACCTGCCATGGGAGGTTTAAAGTGCATGGAGCAGGTTGCAACTAAAGGCACCACTAGGAGGTAGGAAGTGTTAGTCAAAGTTAAAATATCACCCTCAAGGCAGTGTGTTTCGTGTTCTATCTGCCTGTGACAACAATGAGCAGCTGGTAGAATGAAGGTGATTCAGTGTATTGGGGAGAGGAGTACTTGACACAGCAGACACTGATCAAGCCACAGGGAATGGCACCCAAACCGTTGCACACAGCAGCAAGTTAACATGTAGCAGGCAATGCTGATTATGCCCAGACATCATAAACAGCGCCACAAGAGTGGTCATTTGATTAGACAGCCCTAGAAAGTGCCATCATCAGTCTTTCAGGTCAGAAAGATGGTGCACCGGCCAAGCTGCATAGGAACAGGTTCACGATGGTGAAGGGCGCAACAAGAAGCATGATCTAGCAGGCAGGAAGGAGTAAAAAGATGGTGCATGGTGGATCAAGGAATGGCAATTTTTATCGCACTGGAATTGAAAAGCAGATACCACCGCTGCACTGGCTGAATGAGTGAGAGAGAAAGAATCCGCATCAGAGATGCCAAGGAAACCTTGGGTAAGAGTATGATCAGGAATAGGTAGTAAGTGCAAGAGATGCGCACAGGAGGACACAACTTGGAACTGCTACACACCCAGAAGGATAAGTCATGGAGGGCAACATAGAAGTGCAGATGGCTATACATGGAGGAGGGGGGTCAATAGAGGGGAGTGCGCATGGTGTCAGCACGGCTCCCAAATTCTATCCGTTTGACAGTGGGCCGTGATCTGCATGCAAGGTTATGGAGAGAGAGCTTATTTGACAAGGTCCTAAAATGTAAATCACATTTCAAATGTTTTCTCTGACGTACAGCACATTCTCGTGTTACCCTCTTACAAATGCAATTTGATAGTATGGAGATTCATGGTAAATCGATGTTTAGTTGAATGGGTGTATGTTCATTACTTCAAACACGTAGAAAGTTGGTTAAGAAAGACTGGTGATGATGAACAGGACTAATATAGAAATGTGTGCAATCTGCCGACACCAAGGCGGTTGAAAGGAGACATGAAAACCCTACTGCCCACACAATGCCCTTTTCCAGATAATACTTGACAACTGCTACAGTGGCTTCGGTTTGTATTTACCACTAGAATGTCAAATGATAAGGCCCAATTAATAATGTGGATGCAATGGAATTACAGAGGCTTGTGTGGAATTGCTAAATCCAGATTGCTGCACTTTTTTTTGCAGTTTTAAACAGCATCCCCTCGACCCAAAAGTATTAGAGCGCTTTACATGAGCACCAGTTACATTACACGAGGACATATTCTTAACTTGCACATGCACTTACGTTCCATATGTATTAGTTAGTTAGTTATTTACTTCTAGCATTCATACAATGCGGACCTAGCCACATGGGCAGCGGGAAACTTTGCAGAAAGACAAATAATAGTAAAATGAACAAAGGAGGTAGGTTAACGGAGAGAACCATGGGGAGAATTGGATTAGAAAAAAAGCAGAGACTGTCCAGGGGAAAGCATTCATAGTTCAGTTCTGAACTGCTGAGTTTTCGGTCCCTCCTGAAGTGGAAAAAGTCCTTGTTGGGCCTCAGGCCTTCAAGCAGGTTGTTCCAGAGATAGTGTACTTGAAGCGCTTTAATTAGAGGTGGAGTGAACTCTACTGGCGCAATGTTCATTATATTTAGCACTTATTTATAAAAGATAAGGATTTTCCACAACCAACGGCCTCTATATCCATCTTTTAGTCGTTTTCAATTCGGCTCTATCCAGTCTAAATTCCATTTTCCCACCAATGTATTTACCAGCTGACAGGCAAGGTTGCTTTGAGAGGCCCACGCTTTGAAACTGTAAGATTTTTCTTGGCTCGCACATCTCTGTCCGAATCGAATTTCCTGGTGCAGTGCCCCATGTTAATGGGGCTCTGTTGTGAATCGTTAGCCCCCATAGAGCAGAGTGTCTCGGAGTCCATGCTGCTGCGGCAGACTCCGAGACACTCTTTAAAATGAATGCCTCCTAATTAGCAGTTAAGTGCAAAGTGCCCTGCCATCCTGCGACACACCCACCACTTGCAGGCGACACAGTACTGTGTCGGGACACAGAGTTTGGAAAGCTCTGCCCTAGTGGCTAAGCCTTTACTGAGGCTGACACACAAGGATGTGTCTGATCAGCTTCCATTGGACAACAACTGCACAAAAGCTTTCCTAGAGTTGAAAAAGAAGAAATGTTGCGCCCGAGCACTAGGAACGAAAGTTTATTTGAAAGAAAATACACCAATTTGCAGTGACAGGGAGTGCTGCGCTCTCTCATTGCCTATATAAAACGATGAATGTGTTCAAAGGTCTGTGATGTATTGCCCAATGACCTTTGACCCTAACTTCACAGAAAGGTCAGCAAATGAATTGGTTTGTGATGAAACTGAATATGAGCATCTAAATATCATGAAAATTTGCATAAAGCCAAAATCAGACTTTAAGGATGAACGTCTGAGTCAGCCCAACAATGTCCATTTTGTAGATGGCCCATGTTTGAAAGAAAACAATGACACATTAAAAGCAACACATGCTGTGCTCCTTATGCATTATGTTGTCAAAGCTTCATGGCTTTCAGTAGTCACTCCAGCCCAAAATTCGAAATTGATTGCCCTTACCATAACATGCAGTATATCTGCTCAAATGAGAGTCACTGTTGTCATGGGAGAAAGAATGCTAATTCAGTTGCACAAAATTGTGTTCTGTTAGCATATACATTCTATGGAATCTTTACAGTTGTATTAAAAGAGACTCAAGAAAATCATTCAGAAGCAGAACAACAGGGTTGTATCAGAACTGTTTTTGAGAAAAGTGACAACTGCATAGTGGCAAAAGTGCTATTGCAAAAACAAATGCCCAGGTATAGATTGCCAGTTTCTCTGAAGTCAGATCATAATGAGGTCTCAGAGATAATGAGTGCAGAACAACAGATTGGACAAGGAATGGATTGTAGCTATCTGCCTGAAGTGTCAAGCAAACTAAAGCAACACAATGGCAGCACAGAGTTACCTTTTGCAAAAGACTGTGTTTCAGCATCACCAAAGTGGCTTGAAAATACATATGCAAATGCACTTGTGGAAAACACTGATGGAAACACTATCCATTGCTGTGTAGGTCTGGTTGATGTACAATGTGCAGTTTCTCACCAGATTGCAGCTGCTACACAAGATCTGCATAATGGATGGTGCAACAACTTTGATCTGAGAGATGCTGTCGTGAAACATCTGAATCTGATCAAAGTGAAAATAAGAGTGAAAGGCCTTGGTTTAAAAAGTGCAAAGGATTGATGGTGCTCTGTCAATGATTCTCAGCACCTAAGTAGTCACATTCGCATGGAAAAAGCACAGAATGCCACACTGTATGAGCCATACTGATGGCAAGGTGATGGCAAAGAGCAAAGAATTGCTGAAACTGTCCTGTTGAATTTTCCTTTTCTTATTTTAGTTATTTATTTTAAAGAAGACTAACTGTTCCAAGATGCTACTTACAGAATTCTGCACTAAAACATTTGAGCTTGGCTATATGTGATCTGATTACAGACCAGATTTGTGTTTGCCTTAGCAGTAGAAGTAAAATTTTTATATGCTCAGCTTTAGCAATAAAAATGCAGTGAAATTAAATATGTGTGATGAATTATAAATAATTTTATTATGATTTGAATCATCAGAAGGATGGATTGATGGAGCAGATTTAATCTGGAGTCAGGCATTGTTTATTTTTGTTCTTCAGACAGGCTGCATTTAAATTGACACGCACATTTTGGTGCAAGTTAAAAAACATGGCACATGAAACATATGAAAGTGAGGCCTAGTCAGTCTGAAATGCTTGTGCTGAATTAACATGTGTTTTTGCAGTGTAGAGAAAAGTGGCCTTTTTAGTTGTGAACAATAACCATATAATGTGTTCTCTTTTCCCAGCATTTTTCCCTATAATGTACCTCCCTGTCCCTGTCCTAATAGACTTTGGCTTATTACATATTTAGAAGGAAAAAAATATTTCAGTTTATAACACTTCTTTTATAATGTGTGTGAATTAATAATGCACCAAACACTACACAAGGGGCTAAAAGCTTTTTTGAAAGAAGCGCTATCTAAAACATGAAAGCATGAGTATGAATTAACTGTGTGCGCTTTTAAAATTTACACTAATGCATAATAATGCTATGTTGTATATTTGCACATTTGATCATGTTGTACATAACCAAAAATAAAAGCTGCTTTAAACTAATAGCTTGGCTAGGTAAAAATAATACCAGGGTATTAGTATTGAGTTGAAAAACATAATGGCTGATTTACATGAAATGAATACTCTTTTGTGTTTGTTTTATTTTGTGGGCCTAGGAAAATATGGATGCCTGTGAATCCAGCAAGGCTGTGACTTACATTAAAAGAAGAAAGCATAAGCACATTACACCACCTTGCCTAAAATCACGAAGGAGTCAAGGCCACTGTAAACTGTGCATCCTTGTGATTGTGCCAATGTACCAGCGTTAAAGTATCCTTCCAGCCTGTGCTGTGACAGGAAGGAAGAGAAAAATATATAAACATTTTTCCTAGTAAATGTTGCTAAACATATAAAATGTATTTAATCATTTACGCTTCTTTTGTTAAAACTGGTATATTTTAGAATTTCCAATGAGTCAGGATAGTGAAACCTCTTGCCATCATGGCTGACCAATCACGTACAAGCTTTTCTAAAAATGAAACATTTTTGTTTAGTCTGCCAAGAATTAGAGTATAAATATTGACCTCTTTGGAGGTGTGGTTGGCTTCTAGGCTCATTAGGCTTCTTCTCTTTAAGTCAGGGGGCCTCTGTCAGAGAGGGAGGAGAGAGGAAAGGCTGCAGATTAGACCAGACATTCAATGGGTTAGGTATGAGATCGTCACGGCGCAGCCTTGGGAAGAGATTGCGCCCGAGGAGAGTCAGGTGGGGGGGGGGGGGGGTTCCCTTGCTCATAGTTTTTTCAGAGAGTCCTTGCACGTCATATTTTTGGCACCAGGCCACATTCCTTTTAGGTCTGGTGAAGGAGGGGCTGCTTTCAAGGAGCAGCTCCCATCAGAGTGGCAGAGATGCAGAGAGCAGCAAGAGATAGAAAGGCTTTTTTAAATGTAGATGCTAAAATTCTAAGTTTATGCTTTGACTAAGTAACTAGGTCTGAAAAGATTTATTTGTCTTATGCATTTATTTCTCTTAATGGGAGCTTTTTGCAACCTATTTAATTATTGATTAGCCTTGCAAGACTCTTTTTCCTAAAAAATCTTTAAGAGTTTTGACTGACATTTTGCGCCACATTTTCTTTCCTACATGTGATGCTTATATGCAGACTGTAATATGTTCTGTATTAATGCTATTTTTCCTGTTTTCCAAATTCTGTAACCTGATTGATTTTACTAATGAATAAAGGGTCAGAGAAAAATTAACTTTTGACTAGAAAATAAAAGCCTTTAAAATACTCAACAACTCTCTTTATTGGCTTAAATAATAATTGAATTTTTGACTGTTCACGTTTATTTAAAGTCTCCTGAAGGTAATACATGGTGTCAAGGGCCCAACACATTTTTCAGCGGTAAATAGAGGTAGCATGAGGGTTTTGCATTGAGAAATTACCTGATGAAATTATCTCTGCATCACCCTGAGCTGCGATCCGACTACCAGAATGGTGGGAGTGGGCTTTTTTTAGAGGGAAAGCTATGCACTGGCACTAACCGTTCTTTATTGCAGAAATGAAACTCAGCAAAGGGCATTTCACAGAAATAGCAAAAGATTAGTTTCGATCACCAGGTAAAATGGAGTTAACGAAGAAAATGGTGCAGCGAATGCTAACTTATACAAGGCACTGCATAAGCATCAACAGGCCTCATCTAACACTATCTGGGCTCCGTACTTGGATATTTTTTCTAATTCCATTATGGTAGGCACCAATATACCAGATACATGGAAGGGAGCCATGATTATCCCTATTTATTAAAAGGGAAAAAATATATATTTGACCAAACTTCAGACCGATAAGTCTCCTAGATATCTTACAAAAATAATTTTTGTAAGCAAGAACTTGATGATCTCCATGGTTGGATGGATGAAAAAGACTGGCTTAGCAATTTGCAAGCAGGGTTTAGGGCTAGGACTAGCATGACAGATCAAGTTTTCCGGTTTTCCATTTTGTACTCAATATGCATCTTTATTAAACGTGATCATTTATACGCCTCTTCTGTTGATCTGACAGCCGAATTTGATCGAGTCCCATGAGCCACTTCGTGGAAAGTCCTGACATCCCTTGGTGCTCTAGGATCCTTGTTGGGAATCATTTCCATGAAGAGAAACAGCTATGCTCAAGTCAGGTGAAATAAATATAAAGAATTATCCAAGCTCATAAGTTTCTAAAAAGGAGTGGGCCCTGTCCCTTACAATGTCCTCTCTTTATTTGAATAACATCCCTAACTTTTATGGAGAAATGTAATAATGATTCCCTTAAACTTGCATTTTGTAAAACCCCACTGCTGGTGTGCACCGATGATACCGTATTGATTTCTTATACGGCTATGGGGTTGTTTTCTCTGCTAAATTAATTGTTTTCCTTTTGTAAACAACGTAGGTTTGAAATTAACTCAGCCAAAAACAAAGTACACGTTTTTCCGTACTTCAAAAACATTCATAGCTGTTTTAGACTGAATGAAACAATATTAGAGAGGCGTAATACTTAGAATTTTTCGGGGTGAACGTGACCGATTCCCTGGCATTGACATCACAAATCCCAAAACAAAACAGGTACAATGGCAACATATGGCATCTGCCTTACTGAAAATGTTCAGATCTGCAATGAGCAGGTCCATCTCGCCCTTGTTACAAGTTCACTAAGGCAAATGTTTAGGTGGAGCACTGCTTGGTGCTAAGATATGGGGATATTGAAATGTAATAACATAGCCAGCAGAACTTTAATTTAGAAGATTCTTTAAATCTGCTTCCATTGTTCTTAGATTTGGGCTCCAATAGGGTAATGGACGTGGTTCATCTTAGACCGTTATTGTACTGGCTTTGTATCTGGTCTCTAAATGAACTTGAACCCTATAAGAGTTATTTTAAAGAATGGTGATCACGAGGCACAGCATATATAATTCCATGTTTGTCTTATGTAAAACAATGGTTACAGCGTCTGAATTTGAATGATATATGGGTGTGTCCTGATAATATTTCAAGTTCTAGCAGAGCACTAAAGAGAAAATGATGCTCAGTTACTAAGAGCAATTAGCTAGGTGAAGTAAAAATATTGGGTAACGAGTGATCCTTTTTTGGCTTTTAAATGAACTTCATGTTTCCATGTTATGAAATTAAATCTAACCGAAAGATTTTTAAAAAAGGAAATATTCTGATTGCGGCCATCAAGACGTCAAAATGTTAATTATGTGAAGTGAAAAAGTTAAATTTCAGCCCAGACTTACTCAGAGTCAGAATACAGAATTACATAATTTACTAATAGAGCAGACGTGGTCACACCATGTTATTTTGCTTGTGCAATGAATATTTTTTTTTTGTTTTTTAAAAAGACGCATATTCAAGTGTACTAAATGCATTGCTTTAAAAAAAAAAAGAAAACATTTTAGTTTCCAGCAAAGATGTGGCTGTGTTGCGCTTGACAACATTAATTATTCGCTATAAAAAAATAATATTTCTATGAACAATATTGAGAAGGAGGCAGAGAGTGGGAGTGGTGACAATCGTTCGCAGAGAGACCATCTGTGCAAGTTAATTTCTAAACCGAAGAACCTGAAGCGAGGCACTAAGCCAACACTGAAAAAATAGCATGTGATGACTAGTACACATATGATCCGCAGAAAACTTTTAACTTCTGAAAAATGCTGCCAAAAATAAATTCACGAGCTACTGAGTGAGTCAGGAAGCAGTGCTGTGTAAGAGTTGGCAGGGAAGTAATCACGGTCCAGGATAGATAATTAAATCACATTTTCGATTTATCCGCGATGTTTTTGCTCAGGGTATCTATCATATTGCTAAACTGTATTCCAGAATCAGCTTTGAAGACATCAGATTGCAAGTTCAGATTCAGAGATCATGGTAGATAATGCCACCCATCCATGTTGGTGGTGAAAATATTACACTGCAAACAAATGCGCGAATGTCTCTTGATACTTAAAGAACAATTTATTTACGACTTTTAGCCACGAGCGGCATCCCTGTGTAGCTTCCTTTTGAGGAAGCCAGGAGTTGTCAGGTGTTACGGGCCCACTCCTCACATTCTGGGACGAAAACACGGGTCCCACTTTTGCCAGGTGTGAATCAGCACCGGTTAAAACCCCAATAGGGACAGAGGCTGTGGCATAAGCACATCCCATCCCTCATCTGACCCCTGCATTACCATGGAAGAAGGATTGTCTTAGGGAGGTCGTAGCATCCATAGCAAACAAATGCGCATGCCTGACCCCACTCCCACTAACTTCTACTGCCACCCTGCTCGCCCCCCCCCCCCCCCCAGCAGATATTTACCACCTGCTATTAGGATAGCATGCACACAGCCAAGTTTCACCATCAAACATTAAGTATAGCTCTGAGTACAAAGACTTCTTGGGGGCGAGTGGAAGCATAAAGAAAGAAGTAGAAGCGTGTGACTGGGTGTCTAATGGAGGCGTCCTTAGGGGAGGTCACCGAGAACTCTCCTTGCAGTCTGCCAAAGGTCGTATCATATTTGTGATAATTTGCCTATTCATTTGGATTTGAAATACAGTGTAGGGGCATGGTTATAGATGTATCTTCATTTGAACGGAATGGAATACAGCAAGCAAACAGATGGAGAAACAGACTACTCCCCAATTTTATTTAGCCAAGATATTGCGCAAAGTGAGGTGAGCTTGCTCTGATATAGGACCATACCGTCAATTAGGTGTTTCATGCAGATGTTTGTCAGACAGAGTACTCTGCCAAAAGTGTGGCAGATGTCTCATCCGCGGTATTATAAGTGTATTATAGCCAATGGTACTCATACAGAAATGTAAATCTGTCATGTTTTGATTGAGTAGGATGCCCAGTAGACAAAATTAAGCATGGGCGAATTTTGCGAATCTGGCGCTCGCCAATTTTGCGAATTTGCGAACTCGCAATCCGCAAAATCTGCGAATTCTCGCGAATTTTTTTTTTTTTGTGTTCGCAAGGATTTCTGCCAGTTCGCAAGGATTTCTGACAGTTCGCGAGGGTTTTGTAACAGTTCGCAATTGCGAACTTACATGTCGGCTCGCAACGGTCACGATTATGTTGTTTCTACGTCTGGTTCATCATCACAGGTTCCCAGCACCCTCTGTTTCACCCCTGCCACCCTCTGTTTCACACATGCCACCCTCTGGTACATCAATGCCTTATGCCACCCTCTGGTTCATCATCACTGTAGATTATGGGGGGAAAAAGCAAGCACACCTGCCTGCTTCAACTGACATGAATTAATTTGGGGTTGATTTATTAATGTGTCACGGTTTTAAAATTCCAGTCTGGCACCTGCTTCCTTATCTGTAATTTGCTTTCTGTTGTAGTGCAATTTTTTTTTCCAGGACCTTTGTGGCCTACTTGTAGCTATTCTATGAGCCTGCTGTGAGGGTCAGAGCAGGGTCATACAATTGTTGCAACTAGCAACTGAACTCTGGAGGGGCCCTTGTCAGGAAGCACTACAGGGAACTGTTACTAATGATGAGTTTGAACTTTTGAACCTGCTTTCACTTTTGCAAAACTCGTTTTTCTGCAGAACAGCATTACAGCAACTGTAATGTTCCACCAAGCTTATATGAGAAAGTTGATTTCTAATCCAAAAGTTATCTAAAGAAAATCAAAAGGTCTCAAATCCAAAAAAGTGCAGGCAAATGTTAACCTGAGGAGTTATTCTGATAAAAATCATCATTTTCAGAAGGTCTATGCTGCTTGCTAGTAGATTTCTTGTGCAGAATTGCAATTTTTGTAATTTCGCGAGTGCGAGATTGTTGCTGCCCGCCGCACCTACTTGTTCACAATTGCGAACTTACACCGCAAAGAAAAAAAATCCGCTGCGTGCGAATTTGCGGATTTTGCGGGAAATTCGCACATCTCGGGGATTGCGAATTTACCGAAAATCCGCAAAATCCGCGAGCGTAACTGATTTTCCGCCCATGCTTAGACAAAATACTCCATCACAAATGTGACGGATATCCCATACGCCTAATTACAAGTGCATTATATTCTAAGGCACTTGTAACAAGGCAGTGGGATAGCCACCAGGTGTGTGATGTAGTACGCATCCACAAAACTCCAAATATAGCCTAGAATCTCTACATCAAGTTTTCTAAACCCTTCCCAAAGAAAACGCAGAGATCCCCTCCCTATAGATTATCTTTTAGGAATTTGCTGCATGATGCTGTGTGGCCTACAGACATACATGGCTTACACAATGGTAGTAGAGATGGTTGGTGCAGTGCGAGTTCCCTGGACTGTGTCATAATAAATGTGAGTGAATCATGTTCAACACCTGTGGTGATGAAAAGTAGGATAACATTCTAATTATTGGTACTCAATTCCATACTTGACCCAAACACTAATCAGTTTTAGTAAACACAAGTCTCTCAATTCTTGCTTATGGTAACAGAATGGCTTCTACACCATAATAATCCCTTATGTAGGTGGTCACTACATCAAACAATAGGATCGTGGAAGTGCATTTCGATGCAAATGGAGTCTCTGCCTTCCATCAAAAAAACCAACCCAACTTGTCCACCTCCTGACACTTTACCCTCATTTGTGCTCGAATGGTGAGTCCCATTTTAAAAGCATTGGTGCAAATGATGGAACTTATGTAAGCAAACATATTTGGCATTCATTTTATGAGTCTTCTTCATTTTCTTAGTTTTGCACTTACTGTAACTACCATCTGAAGGATGGTTAAAAATTAGCAAAGGAGAAGCAGCGGATATACTGTGTCTCAAAAACATTGTTCCGCAAAACGCAGCATCCTCGAGAGAAAACAAAGTGGACCCGTCCAGGGAACAGCATTCCTCTGGCCCATGGCAGATGCCTTGGAGACGAGGTAATACATCGGTGGGGTGATACCCATTCAGGCACCTATGCATCCAGTTTATCTTGCGGTACCCCCGTTACTAAATAGCTTACGGCAACTTTCAGTAATGAAGGGGCTACATTGGGGTGCTCTTTCACATCGGTTGAATGCTCTGAACTTGAGACAGCAGTCCTGAGAAGCAACCGCCTTTAATTCTGTGGTTGGGTTCCTACACTATCCAGCATGAGGGGACTATCCCATGGGAACTGATCTGCAGCTGCGATTTCCCGTCATCAGGCCGCGCCCCACTAACGGAAGCACAGGCGTGTCAGCAGCAGGTAGGCGTGGCGAGGCAGGACAGCGGTGGGTGTGCGGCTGTGTGCTGCTCGAGAGATGGGGAGCCGGAGGCGTGCAAGGAGGGCAGAGAGCCGGGGGCCCGAAGGGGTTGTGATATTCAAACCCGCTGATGGTCGGAGGTGGTGTGAAGGCAGGAAACGGAGATAGAGCAGGCAGGCGCTGATCGCTTAGTGGCCGACGGCCGCTAAGCTACGCGCAACGCGCTTGAGCCAAGCCTGTGCTGGGGTGTGGGCTGCGGGTTGGGAGGCGGGTTGATAGACCTGCTGACCCCCTCCTTATTGTGCCGCGGGACGCTCTCGCCCTAACCCCCCCTTTCAGCAGCACGCTACCGCGAGTCGCCTGCTCCCTCCTGGCCTCACCAGTCATCTCCAGCCCTGCTCAAGTGCTGCTCTCTTGTTGTCCTCTTGTTGTTCTCTTGTTGTTCTCTGGCTCACCTGCTCCGGTTGCTCTGGTTGCTTTCTTGCTCAGTCCGGCTCCCACCGGCTCGCACGCCGCGCTCCCCCTGTGGCCCTTGCTCGCCAGCCAGCCCAGCTGTTCGGCCTTTGCCTCCAGCTCTGGGGCTGCTCCCCCTGCCTTCTTACCCTGTGCCCTGATCAGGCCCAGTCCAGCAGTGGCCAGCTCCGCTGCCCCCTCTGCCCATCCTGTGAGTCAGCCTGGTCGTGCTACTCAATTGTGCGGTCGTTGGTTGGCTCTGGATAGGGCGTGAGGGGAGCGGCGTGTGAGGGCCGCTGCAGGTCAGTGCCTTTGGAGGGTGGGTATAGCTGAGCGGTGGGATGCCTTTAGACCTAGCACCAGCACTGGCACCCACAGTGGCGCGGGTGGGGGAAAAAGCTACATCACACTGCTGAATCCCTCCAGCTCGCCAAGGGGAGTGAGCTTACCTACTACCTTGTTAATCAGTCTGTTGGGGATAGGACAATCTAAAACAATCTAAAATAATAACTATATCCCCCTGGCAGTGCTCCGTGCTCCGCATTTGGAACTCAGAATTCGAAATTTGGAATTTGCGCAGCACCAACCACTCCTTTTAACCAGGAACTATGAGATAAGGAAAAGTAAGGAAGGCTGCTGCGGGCCCTAAACGGAGAAGACCTAAACAGCCTGCTCCGGCAGAGGAGCCCCACCCGGACAGTCAAAAAACGCCCAGAACCCCGCAAGAAACAGCAAAAGCGGCAAAACCACCATCGATCAATGGTATAGACCTACATAAAGACAGTATCATGGACAGGTCAAAAGTCTTAAAATCCTCGAGTTTGCTGAATTATTTTAAAAAAGAGGCTTGGAGCCCCGTCGGAACCAGCTGAACTAAGTGCATCCTCCCAACACTCGTCTTCTTCCCAACCTTGGTCTTTTGAGATCAAAAAGCTGGCCCAACCCTCTGGAGTCTATATCTTTGGATCTTCACCCAGCGTTCAGTCCAGGGTTTACGGGGGAGATGTAACTCTTAACCAGAACCTTATCATAAACCATCAATCCCAGTCGCCACTGGGTCAGCTGCCTAAGCCTTCTGCGGTGGACATAGAAGTATTATGCCATTTGGAACCCAAGCTGGCGGGCCCACAGCCTGCTTCTTAGCCCACACCATGACCCCATACAGCCATTGGAACTCCCACAATCACCTACCAACCAAAATTTGGTGTTGCCAATGACCCCCTCAAAGATTTTTCCTAGTCAATTAACCTATGAGCAAATCCACGGCCAAAGCTCTAATGTTTGTATAAATAATATTCAAATGCCGGTCTCATCTCAAAACACAACAAGCCCAATGGAGCAGACAGCTGCATAACTCTCCGAGCATATTTCATTACCCTCACCTGGAGCGATTATGCTATCAGCACAAAAACAGTTAAAAACGCCCGACCCAAGTGAGCAGCTTTTAGCGGATTTATCAATCTTTTTCAAAGACACCAAAAACTCTCCCAATTCAACACCAAACTCAGTGCTTAATATAAACCCTCACAAAAAAGAGTATGTAGTAAGCAGTGTCTGGCCACAACTCCTTCAGACTTTCGAACACACAGTCACTGCTCTAAATTACCATTCGGAAAAACTGGAGGACCAGGTTGACCTTTTAAACACCCTAGCACTTTTTACGTCCGGGATCAACAACAAACTGGATAAATTAAATAACTTAATATTGGGGGCGCAAGCATCCACAAAACTGGTTTAATCAGTTTGTTGTTGCTCCCCAATCATCGACTCTCTTTCCTCGCTTCCAGAGCTTTTATCTAGCATCATAAAGGAAGTTAAGTGCATGAAGGGAGGCAATTCACCCACAAACCCCAGCCAGCAACATCAAAATCAGCCTGCCCCGCTCCAATACCCCGCAAAACCTTGGCCCACCATAAACGAAGAAACAGAGGTATCGGATGGAACAGCCTCATGCAGAACCCAACACAATGGGCAGGTGAACAGTGAGAAAATAGAAACCTTACCAACAAGTGCCAAACCGACGATCGAAAACGGCGGGGCTTCGTGCGGAAACACAATTAACCCGGAGCATTTAGCCACAGGGCCGAAGGACAGTTCAGGTTCTTTGAATGGGTCCACACGTGAAGAAGTATCAGTTCCCCCTCCACCGCGCAGCAAGAGAGAGCGGAAATGCCTAAGAAAAAATTGAAATAAAACCACGGCCTCCACCCACACCGTCCATCGGCAGTTTTTCCCCATTTTTGAGAAAACGGAAAACAACAGGATCCCAAGTGAGACTGGTGCCTCGTCACCCCCGACGAATCGTCAAGAAGAAATGACTGGGTCTGCCACCGAACAGGGCGTGACGAGTGCCCCCGCACCAAGCAAACCAGCTTTGGAGATAGCAACAGACGAGCCTAGTATAGCCACAGAAATCTTAAGGTTGAAAATCAACTAAACCAACGAGGCTAAGCTAATGAGGCCGATGACGAAACAACAAAAAAACAATCTAGCGCCGGCCCCAAACCTCCCGGGAGTGGACAATGTCACATCAAGAATGACCTACAAAAAAACAATTCAAAACGATCTTGTGAAGCAGCCTAGATCCGCACAACAATCATGGAAGACCCCCCATCGGCAGACCGACCAGAAGTATGAAACAGATGTAGGGCAGCCGCCCAATGAAATAAACACGTCTGAGCACGCGACAAAAAACGATACGCCACACTATCAGCTCCTATTGGCCCCGGAATACAAATCAAAGGGCCGCCAAGATATTCTTAATAGATCAAACATATTAAAATTAGTGGTAGGCATCTGGGGGCTTGAAGGGTTGACCTCGGAGGACATTGAATCCATAGAGTTCCTCCCCCCCAGAGGCACTCAATCATCTGAGGTAACCTTGGTGTCATTTAAGCTGGCCAGATGGGTGGGAGCCTTCCTGGAACAAAAGTCCACCCTGCGAAATTGGGGTATCAGAATCTATCCATACTCCACCCCTGGCTATCCCACCTCCTTGCTTCCTCAGTCGCTGCTGCTCCAGCAAGGCACCAGCACTAGACAGGCTGCAAAAGTTAGACTATATCCGATTTTAAAAAACACATCAGGGCCATTAGTTCATTGTAAAACTCCGCAAACAGAGGTCCATGAGGTCGATCCTAGTCAGGGCTGGTGGTGGCTTCCAGGCTTCTTGTCATCTAAAGGCACTGAATGAATCCCAGTGGCAGGGCA
This sequence comes from Lissotriton vulgaris, assembly GCF_964263255.1. Taxonomy (NCBI): domain Eukaryota; kingdom Metazoa; phylum Chordata; class Amphibia; order Caudata; family Salamandridae; genus Lissotriton; species Lissotriton vulgaris. The sequence goes on along the minus strand of NC_141699.1, from coordinate 321,273,648 downwards.
CCCGCCCGCGACAAATAAACCTCTGGGCGCACCAACACGGCCTGTAGTCTTTCCCACCACAGATGATCATCAAGGATATGCTACTTTCTCAATGGGCTCCTGGAACATCAGCGGGTTTCACCAAAAAATCGAGAACCAAGAAGCTTCATCTTTTCTTTGTGAGCACACAGCAATAGCCCTGCAGGAAACCTGGGCAACTGACGGCCACCCTATTATTGGATTTATTGAATTCTGGAACCCAGCTCTTAGAGACAGCCCCTACGGCCATGCAAAAGGTGGCCTATCAACCTATATATTCACCAATTTAAAAGGTAGATCAAAGAAGATTGGGTACTAGGGGTAAAAATCAATCGGTGGCGACATCTGCGTTCCCTATTTCTTTTAAATGTGTACATCAATCCAAACTCTCGTACCAAAAAAGTCCATCTGGCCCGCCTAATGGAAATTATGAGCAACATCGCGGCTGAGCATCCAAACTCTGACTGCATCGCTACGGGGGACTTTAACACCAACCTATTTCAGGTAAAAACAGCAGAAACCGATGAGCACCTTCTCTTCAACATCATAGAGGCCGCACCCCAAACCAGACCACCTAACCAGGCGCACAGTAAACTGGGAGAACTCTGTGTGTCGAGACTCTACTGTGCAGGCTTCCTGGTAATGAACGGCAGGTCCACAGGCGATACTCCGCCAAATTGGTCTTGGTCAAATGGCAGCAAACATTCCCATCTAGACTATACTATCTGCAACGCTGACCTGGTTTACCACTTAGATACTTTTAGCATCCTCCCATGTACTGAAAGCGACCACAGGCCCCAGGTCATTTCCCTCAACACAAAGCCACAAACCAGAACCTCCAACTTGTCAGGGAACATATACTGAAAATCTAAAGCGACTGAAGTGGAGTGACGACATCAGCCCCAAAATTCTACAATTGAGCATGGATTTTATAAATGGTGGCAACAACCTTGACGCCTCACCGACCGTCACATGGACGAGGCTCTGCTCCCATCTGACCAGCAGTTTTCCATCTAAAACGCAGGAGCATAGCCGATCTCAGTCTCGTAAGTTTGAAGTATCTTTAAAAACAAATTCGCTTAAAAAGGCTACTCGTTAAATCCCCTGGGAACAGCGAGACCCTAAAAATATATCACAGAACCCAAAAGGCCTTTAGGATGGCGATCACTGAAGACAAGCGGACCCATGAAAATCAATTCTTGTGTAAACTGGTGTGGGAGAGTAAGAGCAAAAACTCAAGGAAATTCTGGGCCCTAATCAACAAATCAAATTTGAGCTCTTCGAGTCTTGGAACTGCAAATATTGAAGAAGCAGAATGGGTTAATTACCTTACGGACCACTTGAAGTCACAAGCCAAACTAGACTCCGCAGGACATGGATTGCAAGGAGAAATGGGCACCGGTCTCGACTCCACAGGGTGCACTCCTACCATGCCACAACACCTGTCTGACGAGGCTTATCAGGTGACCGAAGACAGGGTCATCACCGCAGTGACAAAGGCTAGACAAGACAGAGCACCAGGGCCTAATGGCATGCCACAAAAACATTTTAAATCAGACATAATCTTCTGGTCCGGATTGTTAACAAACCTTTTTAACTATGCATTGAGAACTGCAACAATCCCAGACTCATGGTGGGGTGCAATAATTCACCCTATTTACAAATCCGGTTCGCATGCTGTCCCCAATAATTACAGACTTTTAGCCCTCCTTCATATTGAGGCAAAACACTACGTAGGGCTCCTTTTGGAGGACCTGATCATAACCAGGTGCCATTGAACCAAACCGGGTTGACTGCCAACTTGGGGACCATGATCAATTTATTAGCGGTGTCTTCCATTGTTGACAAAGCCCTCTCCACATCTAGGTTTGTGTTTTCTTGCTTTGTCGACTTCAAAGCCGCCTTCGATAGGGTCCCCAGGGAGGCCCCTAGGGAAAAGCTGAGGAAGTGGGGAATCCCAAATTATTAAATGCAATCATTGAACTGCACTCACGTACCTGGGTTCGAGTAAAGTTAGGGAACGGCATGCATCTCTAGCGAAAAATTCCAACAACGAGAGGCGTTAAGCAGGGATGCCTGCTGGCCCCTCTCCTTTTCAACCTATTTCTGGCCGACCTATCCAGCACCCTGGATGACGTTAACAGCCACCCGCCAAAGGTAGGGGGCACAGCATTAAGTAATCTCCTATATGCCGACGACCTGGTGCTGTTCAGCCTCACAAGGGAGGGGTTGCAAAGGCTCCTTGACTCACTGCTGCAATATACGATCAAGAACAAACTAGAAGTAAACATGAAGAAAACCCAGGTAGTTCCGTTTGGGAAGAAGCGACATGTCGGTGGCGGATGGTCATTTAATAACAATGGCCTCGCCACAGGCAAGTCGTATAAATATCTGGGGGTTCATTTAGATTCTAGGGGCAACCTCAAAAAGCAGCGTGACGAGATCGCAGTCAAAGCAATGATGCTCGTGGTGTCATTGACTAAGCTGTCAAAAAATCTGTCAGGTCCCACTCTGTCACCCCTTTTGGAAGTCTTGAAAGTGAAAACAGGCCCCACTCTGTCGTATGGCATAGGGATATTCAAGGGCAAACTGAACACCGCTCTAAATCAGTACACAACCAAAATGTATAAAAAGGTCCTTCAAAACGCTATATCTGCCGCTCCTCTCCAACCAATATATCCAGCTGCGAACACCTCACTTTTTCGCTGGATTTCTCCCCTACCTGAACATTCTCGGGGACGCTCATTTATCGACCACCCGGCACCTCGACTAACTTCATAAATCAGCTCGCCCCAGAGGTAGCCAGTGGTATCTGCTCTTCATCTAACTACACCCTATTAGGTGATTTAAATGTGCACTTGGACGATCCCACGGACTCGGCAGCCATTGAACTACGTAACAGTCTGCTGGCATTAGACCTTTCCCAGCTAGTACTGCAACCCACTCATGAAAAAGGGCATCTCTTGGATCCCATTTTCAGTAACTGCACCCATTTCACAGTCATTCCACCCACTACTCTTCCATGGACAGACCACTTTCTGATTCCATTTTTGTGGACTCCACCAGGTTCTTGCCCCTTAACACTTCTTGCCCCAAGCAGAGACCGCAAGTGGACTCAACTTAATACCAACTTGTGGACTTCCACACTGGAATCCTCTGTTCCAGAGAACAACCCTGATCCTATTGTCAGTAACGACAATTTTAACAACTGGATCACCACCTCCCTAGACTCCATTATTCCACCCAAAATCATTAAATCCAAACACAAACCAAAAAATGCCCCTTGGTACTCACAGGAATTACGTACCCTAAAAAGAGAATGTAAGAAACTGGAACGGAAATGGTGCCTTGATTATTCAAATACCAGCAAAACTGAATTTCGAGCGTCTATAAAAACCTATAAAAACAAGATAAAAAAAGCTCAAGCCACCTTCTTTGAAAATAAGATCAACGAAGCAGCATGCAAACCTAAGGAGATCTATCAGATCGCTAAAAGCTTGCTCAAACTCCCGGACAAACTACAAGATCCTCTGACTGCACAAACCCGCTGCAATGAGCAGGCTGACTATTTTTATAATAAAATAGCAATGATCTACTCCTCCTTTCCCCCACCTCCTCATCCACTTCCAGAACAACAATACCCCAGACCCACCCCTCCTACTTCCCTGGAATCCTTTACACCTCTGGAGCACACCAGCCTAGAAACTATAATGCTGCAGGTAAAGTCTGGATCCCCTAGTGACCCAGCCCCAGCTCGCTTCCTAAGAACAATCACGCCCACCATTCTCCCCACTATCCAGAATCTGATTAACAACTCTTTCTCAACAGGACTTGTCCCCCCGAAGTGGAAACAGGCTACAGTTAAAGCCCTCCTGAAGAAACATAACTTAGATCAGATGAATCCAGGAAATTACTGTCCGATCTCCCTGCTACCATGGATTACAAAAATTGCAGAAAAACATGTAAATAAATGCATCACTGAATTCCTGGAAACAAACAACTCCCTGGATACCTCACAGACTGGGTTCCGTCCCATGCATGGAACTGAAACTGCATTACTAGCAGTGACAGAGGGAGCTAGAAGGATTGTGGATTGAGGGTGGCACTGCGGCCATTATTTTACTGGACCTCAGTTCCGCCTTCGACACTGTGAATCATGACATCTTATGTCACATAATGTCAGAGCTAGGGATAACCTCCACTGCGGCAGCCTGGCTACACTCCTTTCTCTCTGACCGCTCCTTCCGAGTCTGTGAGGGCATGATCACATCGCCAAGCAAACCTCTCAGTTGTGGGGTTCCTCAGGGCTCGTCCCTGAGCCTCACACTGTTTAATATTTACATGCTCCCCCTCATAGAAATAATACGCTGTTTTGGCGTTCAAATCGTGTCTTACGCCCACGACACGCAATTGATAGTTACCCTTACCCATCCCTCCTCCTACTCCAGTGATCTCAGAGGCTGTATGAAAGCAGTCTACACCTGGATGAGCCAGTCTTACCTAAAGCTCAACAGCGATAAAACTGAGCTAATGGTGCTGGGCAGCTCCCCTCAAAAATCTATTGACTCACTGTGGCCGCCAGCACTTGGCCCTGCTCCCGTAGCCAGAGATACCATCAAGAGCCTGGGTATCTGGCTGGAGAACACACTAACCTTCGGCCACCAGGCAACCAAATTTGCAGCCACCTGCATGAGCATAATTAGACTCATACGAAAGATCCTACCACTCCTTCCTTTCAAGGCCAGACAAATCATGGTCCAGGGTCTAATCCTCTCCCGGCTGGATTTCGGAAACGCCCTATATTTAGGAGCCCCCGAATCCACCCTGAAAAAACTGCAGGTTATTCAAAACTGCGCTGCTCGGACTCTTCTGCGCATTCCCCGCCGGCAATCAGTGAAAACCGAACTAAGAGCCCTGCACTGGCTACCTGTAAAAGACAGAGTCAGCTTCAAAAGCATGTGCATCACCCACCGTGCTTACTGGAGAAAGGGAGCAATCCTCAATCATACTCTGATTACCCCCTACCGCCCCAACAGACAGCTGAGGTAGACCCTCGCCTTTCAAGTCACCATTCCCAGGTTCGAAAGAGAAAGAAGTGGAGGAAGAATGTTCTCAACAAATGCAGCAAGGCTCTGGAACTCCCTTCCACTTTCCATCCGGTCGGAACCTAACATCTTGCCTTTCCGGAAAAAATTAAAAACCTGTTTCTTCAACAGATAACCTCGACCCGCCTGACCCTCCTGTACTTCAGCTAGAGCGCTGGGACGCCTGCGGGTAACTATCGTGCTATATAAAAACCTATTCCATTCCTTTCCATTCCATTCCAATTGCCATACTCTGCTTCCCCCCCACAGATTAGACTAGAGATGGGGCTACTGAATTATGATGCCTCCAGTATTGGGGTATTTCTTAACCTTTGCCACAAACTAAGACAATCTAACCCAGACACACTAGAGTTCCTAGTCTGGCAAGAAATAAGTGTGAAAAATCCAGGAGGAACATTGGTCGTCTTTTTAAGGACTACATTCAACAAATGTCAGCAGACGGCCTCCGGGCCCTTAAACCCAGTAAGTCAGCATTTAAGCTTGCAATAAAAAATGTGTAAGAACGCTATCACTTATCAGTGACAAAGTACCGTTTGCAAAACAAAGTCATTCATGGTCAGTTATTAATTTTTTTTTTTTTTTTAAAACCTTTATTTGTGTTGTGCGCGCTACACAGCATCTGCCTACAACCCATCAGGCCGGCCGCTATGACAGTCAGTAATATAACAGTGCACATCGGAGCTTCCATCTTGCATGCAGGTCAACCAATTCTCAGTGTATCAGTGCGCACAAGAATCAGAAAAAGGACAGAATAAGTTTCATTTTAAAATTTTGATGAATGAACATACAACAAACACATCACACAAACACATGGCAAAGGGCAATTGCAGGGACTCATGAGGAGAGGGCAAGGAAACCAATTTTCATAGAATAATGAGACATATGGCTAGGGCTGGAGGGTGGCAAGCAGCTCGATATATACAGATTATGGCAGACAAACGTTCGGAACATCAACTAAGGGGACAGTGAAACATCAATGGTGTTGTCCAGTGGGGGGGGGTGCAAATATTCCCACGGTAAGCATTCCATTGGGACCAAATCCTGCCCCATTTCTTAGGTCGGCCCGAGCCACGTAGACCGTCTTTTCCCTGAACATACACCAGTCCATGTTCTCCTTCCAAGCCGTTATCGTGGGCGGCCTATGGGAACCCCAGAGTTGAGCAATATCCCTCTTGGCAACCATGTTACCAAGAGTCGCCCAAAAAGTCTGAGCCGTAGTATAATCCGTCGGTTCCCAGACATTAAGAAGGCATCGTCGGGCCTCAGGCAATAGAGAGACCCCGGTGACCCTTTACATTGTCGCATGCACTCTAGACCAGAAGGCAGACACCTCAGGACACTCCCAAATGATATGCATGAAGGTACCACTCATACCGCAACCGCGCTTGCACAACCCATCGAGGGAGTAACCCATTCGCACCAGACGCGCACTAGTCATATATACTCGATGGAGGATCTTCAACTGTACAAAACGGAGGCGAGCTGGTATGGCCACCTCCTTAGGGGAGGAGACGGCCATTTGCCAATCCTCGTCATCGAGTTCCAAGCCGTCAGCGGTCCACGAAGCCCTGAGTCGCACAAGAAGATCAGCCCTGTTATTTATGAGTTTATTATAGATCAGGGATATAGTACTGTCTGGCAAGTGGCCATCATGAATACGATCCTCTAGCGGCGAGGACTGGGGAATCTCCGTCCCCGGGGGGAAAACGGAGGTCAAGGCATGCCCCACCTGAAGGTACCTAAAGTGCTTCCTGTCACCAAGTTCATATTCTATTTGAAGAGCCTCGAAAGACTTAACATTACTTTTGGACCAGAGATCCTCCACCTTGCTAATACCAATCGTATCCCATTTATCGAATCCTTTCGTTCTCCACAAATTACCCAATCTATCAGAATCATACAACGGCGTCATTCGTGTCAACCTGTCGCTCCATCCCATAGCAGCACTCGCATCACGCCACACTCGTACAGCACTTTTCGCAGGACCAGTCAGGGCGCGAAATGGCTCCTTAGAATACAGTGCCCTGTTAAAGTTCCCACCCGGCAGGAGAAGTTTGTCCATCGCAAAAGCGGGAGCGAGGCCCAGTAGTAGCGCCTGATATCGGGGAGGGCAATGCCACCATCGTACCGCAGCAAAGTGAGTCTGGGTAAGGAGATACGAGCCCGCCCATCCCAAATCAATTGTCTCTGAAGGCTCTCGACCTCACGGAAATACCCAGGGGTATGGGATCGAAAAAAATTTGAAGTGCATACAAGAACCTAGGGAGCGACATCATCTTAAAAAGAGTCGCACGCCCCAATGGGGATAGGGGCAAACGACGCCATCGCAAGACATCAAGCTTAAGTCGCCGGAGAGGAGCATGCAAATTACGGTCATAACGGACGGTGGAATCCAAGGAGACATGAATCCCAGGTACTTAAAGCCAGTCTCGACCACCTGAATCGGGAATCTACGAGGCAACGGAGGGAGATCCCCAGCCAGGACATAAACACAGGATTTGGTCCAGTTAATAACGAGACCCGAGTTCTTTCCGAAGGAGGTGAGGACATCAAAAAGCACATTAAGATACTTCCGGGGTGAGGTGAGATAAAGAAGACTGTCATCAGCATACAGCGAGACACGATCTTCAAAATCTGGGGCCCACTGGATGCCCCTGATCAAGGGCTCCCAACGAAGCCACTCGGCCAAAGGCTCCAGTGCTAGGGCAAAAAGCAATGGAGACAGCGGACAACCGGGTCGGGTGCCACTCCCAAGTGCAAACGAAACAGACACCCTGCCATTCACCACCACCTGGGCCAGTGGTTGTTCGTGAAGGAGTTTGACCCAGGCAATAAAATTTGAGCCGAAACTGACTTTCGAGAGAGCTGCCCGGAGATAATGCCATTCGATGGTATCACAAGCCATAGTGGCGTCAAGAGAAGCCAAAATGGCAGGTTCTGTTAGAGTTCCAGCTCTCGCGAGAACTCCATGAAGCCTCCGAAGATTAAGGGCGGTGTTCCGATGCAGAATGAAACCGGATTGATCCGGATGGATCAGGTCGCCGATGACCGTAAGCAGACGAGTAGCAAGCAATTTGGCCAGTATCTTGGGTTCAGCGTTAAGCAATGAAATGGGTCGATAGGAAGCACATCGGTCACGAGGTTTACCTTCCTTGTGGATGACAACGATAGTGGCCAAGCGCTGATCAAGAGGAAGGAGGCCAGTTTCGAAGGCCTCAGCAAACATATTTCGCAAATACGCCGCCATTTTGTCAGGCCGCTACTTGTAAAGCTCGATGGGCAATCCGTTGGGCCCCAAAGCCTTACCGGATCGGAGGGCACGAATGGCACCAGCGACCTCGTCCACCATTATGGGCGCATCCATAAAGGTCCTGTCCTCATCAGAGAGGTAGGGTAGAGCAATATCACACAGGAGCAAACGAGAATCGCACTCATCCCTATCACTCACCGATCGATAGACCATCCGAAAGTGGTCCACAAAGAAATCTACAATCCCAATCGGGTCAGACACACAATACCCATTCAACTTTTCAATCACCGGTACAACTCGATTCGCTCTCTCAGACTTGTCCCACCACGCAATGAGCTTGCTCGCCTTATCACCCACATCATAGAGTCTGCCCAGTTGGTTTCGATTCATAACTTTTGCCGCGTCAGTCACCAGGGCTCTATAGTCTGCCTGCTTCAAAGTCAGGGAATGTAAAATAGCAGGAGTATCATTACCACCCAATTCACTTTCAAGTACAGTTATTTCATCCTCGAGGCGCAATAATTCCTCCTGCTTAGTCTTCTTAGTAGCAGCAATCAACGACAATGCAGAACCACGTATAACAGTTTTAAAAGCCTCCCACAAGGAAACAGAAGAAGAAACAAACCCCACATTTTCATCAAAATAGCAATCAATGGCCTTGATAAGCTCAGAGCGCGTCTTGGGATTTCGCAAGTGCCAAGGATTAATAGGGGCGACTGCCATCGCTACATAAACCCACCGTGACCCTGAGCAACAAGGGAGAGTGATCCAAAATGTCTCTAGGGAGGTGACGGACCTCCTGCACAGAAGGAGAGTGGGCAGACAGCATTAGGAAATAATCGATTCTAGAAAGGCTGCCATGGGCTCCAGAATGGAACGTATATTGCAAGTGCGAGGGGTGCAGCAGCCTCCAAACATCCACCAATCCAAAGGTCTCCAGCAATTCAGAAAGCCACAACTGGGAATTCGGTAAGACTCTGGGGGGGTATCGATCAAAGTCACCAGAGACCACAGAGTTAAAATCCCCTCCAAGGATAAGGAGACCATCGGGGAGCCCAAGCAAAATCCGTCCAAGGTCGGCATAGGTAGTAGCCTGGAGACCCGGGGGGACGTACACATTAAAGATTGAGAGCACCTTTCCCTCCCACCTCCCCGAAATAGCAGCATATCGACCCCTACCATCAAGTATAACATCATCTATTTCAAGGGGCAGGGAGGATCTAATCAGTATGCCCACTCCTCTGGAACCGGATGTAAATCCAGCATGAGCGACCAGTCTGTAACCACGTCTATCCAGGGCCCTGCACCTTTTCCCTATCAGATGTGTCTCGTGTAACTATACAATGTCAGGGGAGTGGCGTCGGAGAAACTGGAGAACAACGCCATGTTTTACCTTATCCCCCAGACCATTAACGTTCCAGGACAGCAATTTCAACTCACCACCCCCTATCCCGGTAAAGGACCGCAACCCTTTCTCCCCGGAGCCCAACCACAGTAGGACAAAAGCAAAGCATACAGTGCCATGTAAAAAGAACAAATAGAATAACAAAAACAAACCCTCCCCCCACCCCCCAACAACGTCCCGTTACAACACCCCCCACCCTGCACCCCTCTGTACGACTAAAAAGCCACCCCAATCTGCAGTGTGCCTGTCGCCCTCTCATGTATACACTACACAAAGAACCCCGGAGGAGGAAAAGAGTCTACCCACACCTGAACCACCCTCGGGCCCAACCCCACCAATAAGGAAGCAAGTGGCATAACTCAGCTGACAAAGAATAACAAGAAACCAGGCGTCGAGAACCACAATGTCACTCCTGTGCCGATGCACCCCCCTCCGCTCCACCGGGGCTTCCGCTCAGATCGTCTCTTTTCGGCAGTGAATCAAGCCAGTCGCTGGCACAGTCTGGTCGATCAAAGAAAAATGTTTGTTCCTGATATTCGATGCGCAGTCGAGCTGGAAACAACATTGCATACTTGAGTACCAAGTCCCGCAAGCGCCTTTTCACTCCCTGGAACCCCATCCTTTGTCGCTGGACTTGAGGAGTAAAATCCGGATAGATGGTAACAGAACTGTTTTAGAACTTCAATGGGCCATGACCACGAGAGGCCTGGAGGATAGCGTCCCGGTCCCGAAAATGGAAAAGCCTAGCAATAATAGGCCTCGGGGGGCCCCCGGTTTAGTCTGCCCACCCGGGAAGCGATACGCCCGCTCAACCGCAAAGAATTTGCTGAGTCCGGCGGGAGCAAGATGGTTGAGGATCAGATCCTCCACAAGAAGGTCGACAGTGGTGGCATCTTGGTTTTCGGGAACTCCCACCAAGTGAATGTTGTTCCGCCGGGCCCTATTTTCATAAACGTCCAGTCGTCTGGCCATCATGTGATGTGATGATCGCAGGTTACCGATCTCCGACTGTGCGTCCGCCATATCAGTGACGAGACTGGAGGCTTTCAAATCCAGAGCCTTGACCCTCTCATTAGTCTTGGCCAGGTCCGCTCTAATAAGTGTGACATCAACAGCCACAGTATCAATCTTGGAGACAATTGTTTCATATTGTAGCCCCATATCAGCCTTCATCCCAGTGATGGCACTCATTAGGTCCTGGAGCGAAACCTCTGATGGCGCTGTAGAGTCTGTCCTGGGGTCCGCCAGAGTACGGCTGGTACCGCCGTGGGAACCCTTCAGTTGCGTGTAACGATCCATAACATTAGTCTGGATAGGTCCCCCGCGGATCAGCGTCTTCGTCTTGCGCCTCTCGAACTCAGGTTTGGAAGCCATATTGGAAGCCGCGCCCCGAAGGGGCCCTTTGGACCTGGTGAAAATGGCCGATGGTATTGAGATACCAAAGCAGAATTTCAGGCCAATAATGTAGAATGCGAGACGAGGGATATGGCAGGACAGCACAGCGGGTCGAAGCCACACCAACTTGAGAGCCGAATCGCACTTAGAACAGTCAAACGAGGGGTCGAGGAGAAATCGAAACTGAAAGCGACAATGCAGCCGGCCGGGAGGATGTCCCTAAAGCCCTTGTTGTTGACTTACTCCTCGGCCCACCAGAGCAGCAGAGTCCCCGGTCCCGATCGGGGGCAGGCCAGAAAGTTGGAGTTGACGCAAAATCGGTTCCCAACATCCAATTTCAATTCTTGAAAGAATATTGAAGTCAGCAAGAGTAGATCTTCAAAAGCCCTTAATAAAAACCAGGATATTTCAAGGATAGTTGAAGGAGGGCAGCGCGGGTCCCGGGAGTCCTCTGCTTACGCGACCATCTTGGATGCCCGCGTAGCTCCTCCTCCCAGTTATTAATTCTTATAGTCGCCTAACCCCTGCCTCCTACTTCTCCAGCCCTTATTCACTGTATTTAAAACTTAGTTTCACAGCAATTAGAATGGGTGACGGTGGATTCTTGCAAAATGTACCCACCTGGCGTCGTACGGAGGAGTATACATTATGTAGAGGGTGTGGCGAAGCAGCAGAAACGCTACTGCATGTAGTTTGCATTTGCCCAGCCTTTGATCTCCATCGTAGGTTTAAGCTGAGGGGGGAATGGAATCGGCTGGGTGTTCGGTCCTGCAGGCAAGCTATCATTGCGGCTTTGAGCCCAGACAACACAGATCTAAATATAAGACTGACAAACCTGATCCAGCAGGCATATCGCAATTTTAAACAAAAGTGACCAGTTACAGCTTTCTCCTAACCTTTTTTACCTTAATCAACGCTTTTAAAACAAATAATCCCAAAACCATTAGGTAATTAGAGACAATAAACCGGAAATTACCCTTTTAAAGATATTTGTTTTATATCTAAATAAAGATCATTAGTATTACCATGGGAAGTCCAGTATCCCTGAGGAAGACTCACAGGCCCAGGTGCAACTAGCCTTGGTGCCACAAGTCGAGTCAAAACGTTGACAATCATAAAAACTCCCCTTACCTGGACCCCACCAGTTCCCTACATGCCTCACAAGATTACAATCTGTTATTGTAAAGAATGTAAATAGACCGTAAATATTTTGTGCCAGGCCAGGCCAGTCAGATTGATAAGTTGTATCAATCACACACCAAAACCTTTCTATTTCTTTTTTACTTCACTCTGGGATTGCGTTCCGCCAACTTACCTTTGAACACACTTCTCCTTCGCACGCTCTTATTGGAGCAACCTCTTAAAATTTGAAAAATTATATATCCTTGAAAACCTAACGAAATAAACACTCTTGTGAAATTCATAGACTAGTGGCTGCTGCACATCCTTGTTCCTTCTGTGATAACTATGGTTTACTAAAAGAGCATGGTATTTGTTTTCAGTTCTTAAACTAAAAACATAATGTAATTTGCTTTACTCCGATTAAGGATTGGTTTGAGTACCATTGTTTTTCCTATACACATCTGAGTGGGCACACAGCATCTACACGTTTTTTGATTATATGGAGTGAGGGCCACTGAGGGATTGTCTGCAATAGGGCAGACAGGAACTGCTGCAAAGGCAGTTAGAGTTACCCCAGGGATCTTTCACCCCATTGGTTAGAGTGGAGTCAGGAGTCACTCCTACCAACTAACTGATGCAAGGCTTAAATGATGCATCCCCTGGCAACCTCCTAAGAACACTTTGGGTCCTCAGACCCCTAAACTCATATTGGCGTGGCGGTTTTGGATCTAGCCACCGCAGCACCCTCAGTTCGTCCACCTAATTATAACTTGGGCAGTCAGACCACACTAAGACCACCGGCTCCACCAGTGAACCACCTTTCTCTGGTGTAAGATCGGCAGTAACAGACCGCAATATGCTTGGGGGGACTGCCATGGTCATGGCAAGCATATTACGAGTTTCTTCTCAGTCAGCCTTTTCAAGGCGGTTCCACAGCCATGAAATGCCTGGTGGAGTGGAAACATAAGGGGCCCTACCAGGCTCCCCTGTGCCTCACACATACGTGGATGCACACTGGGGGGCATAACATATGGCCCTTGTGTGCATGCACATAGGTTCCTGTACGACATGGACTTACGAGTCCATGCCGTGAAGGAACCTTGTGAGGAGATCCCATTGTTGTGCCTTTTTAGAAGTCACTGTAGCCATTGAAAGGGCATGGCAGTGGGAACCGCCCTGCTGCCCGACGCACTATGAATAAGTCCTAATCATCAGTTTACCGCTCTGCCAAAATCTCATAATTTGGGATTTTCGGTCTCCATGGAAGCACAGAAGTAGACGGGACTAGCTGTCTGTGCACTGAGAGGAGACTTGACCTTCTCCCTCTTTAGGAAGGTTAAATGCCTCCAAGTATCAATTGGCTGACCTCCTGATTGGCTACTTTGCTATAAAAAGCTACAGAAGGCACGGACCGGACCTGATCTAGGCCTTCTTGTGGCCTTTGCTGGAGTGAGTCCTGAATCCCAAATGCTGTTCCCGAGATCCTGGAACCCTTGCCTGAGTCTGACTTGACATCTTCTACCACCCCTGAAAAACAGGAGACAGCTTGAAGCCTTGCCCTCTGAAGGATTATATTTTTAAGACTAAATGCCAAGGTAACACCTTCAACTGAGTCAAACCTGGTTAATGTATCCAACCCATGCTCCATTGTAGTCAGCCTGAAATTGCACCTTGGTCCATGCAGCCACAGCCCGTGGAGGGAGTTCCAGACAGTCGGGCGGGAGAGGGGCAGGGTGGGGGGTGATTAACACCGGAATATGGATGATTGAAGGTAAGTAAACAATTAAATTAATAAAACAAATTTCGTCCAATCCCTGCGTCGCATTTTGTACAATTACAGAAATAAATAGATACAGTAACATTTTGTAAACAAAAAGTACAATTTAATCATGGGCCTTCTTTTAAATGCTTGAGTCTCTCTTACATAAAAATGGGCACTTTTAGGTTGATGAAGGCTCATAGGGTACTGTGTGGCAGACCATAAGTGAAGTGAACTTTGCCTCTGTGGTGTTGCTAGTTCTGTTTCCTAGGAAGGTGGGCGAACGGAGAGCATAGGGCCTGATGAAGCCTTCTCATATGCTTCTAGCTCAGACTGCGTATCAGCCACAATCTTCTTCAATGCGTCTTACACTGCTTCCCCTGCACCCTCGGTCAGTCCCAGAAACTGCAATTAAAGCCTAGCGAATGGAGCTCCTGGGGAGAAGGCCTTCCAAACAATACATTGACTTTGGCTGTGCAGCATCCATGACACAGCCTATTTCGCCCATCCCCACATCGGGATTGTGAGAGTGTAGTAAAGGCTGGCAAGGCAACGAGCAAAACAGTCAAGCAGACATCTTGCAATGATACCATAACGACCGTAACGAAGGCTGCGGCAATACAGAAATTCTTTCTGTCAAAACAGTGCAAAAATCACAAACTAGCAAAGCTGACTGAAATGATTTCAGTCAAACGAATGACAAACATCACAAAATAGCAAGTCTGCCATGTTCAAAGATGATATATCAAGAAAGGGAATGCCAGGACTCGAATTCAGATCACTACAGCTTATTTATTCAGCTGATGTGTGCCTTCTATAAGTTACTTCAAGAAGGTTTTTATGTAAACATTACACTTTTTGAATGTTTCAGTACATATTTACATTTTATACAACTCCAGAGGATTGAGCATTTCTTTTTACTGAGGAAACAATAAATACAATGTTTCAAACATTACTACATTTAAAGAACAAAGCAAATCTCGAAGCATTCAAAAATAGTTACAATTTCAATCACTGTTAGAATACAAAACTAACATTAAATCATATACACCTAGACTGGTTTTGGTCTTTTTGTATGCTAATGATGATTGTGGCATGTAGTGGACACATTGGGCAACCTGACTTAGATTATATCGCCCTATGTTTGTGTATCAATCCCTGACACTTGGGTTGCTTCAACTTTTGAACAGCCGTATAGCCGACGCGTTTCCAAACCCTTCTTTTTTTCAGTGGGGTTCTTCTTCAGGGCTGAGCTGTATGCCTACGGTGTAAAATTGGGGGACATTTAGTATCTCCTGTTCTCAAAACTGTTTGACTGTCTTTATAGAAAGGGATGAAACCTTCAAAGGATTTTTACCTTTTGTGACGTTGTTGTGGACTGTAAATTTCAAGAGCGGGGCATCAAGTTATCCAAGGTTTTTCACCATTACCTAAGTGAGATTAAAGTATGGTGGGTTTATGAGTTTCCGGATTTCTAACACTTGTTAACACATGTTATTACTGTTTTTACACTGCGCTATCACTTACTTCTTATGTCTGATCCTGATCACTCGTGAAGGTGAAAGAACTGTTTGTGGGGACTTAATTGTGGTTCTGCGGTGTTGGCGTTCTGTTTAGAAAAGAGAAATGGGATTTACAATCTAATCATTGCAGTGAATGGTTCAATGTTATGTGCGCACTGTTTCCCTGCCGTGCTTACTTGTGTTTAGACGCCACCGACGGACCCCGGCACTGCTGCACTTTCCGTAGGTTGAAGCGTTTTCCTTAACACAGTTGTGTATTCTGTAAACTGAAGTCAAAAGTACCGACCGTTACTCGACACTCTTTCGATTTTAATTTTTGTTTTGCGGTTAGGACCGCATTTTAGTCTGTTCGTTTGTGCAGCGTCTTACCTCCGTCAGTTGAGACAGTGCTTGACGCTCCGAAGGGCCGCGTGACGCTCACTCCTACCGCTGCTGCAAGAATCAGATTGCCAACACGAAGCGGAACTTAGTTTCCTACTATTATATGGTGCTAGGCATTGTGGGACTTGTAGTGTTACCCATCATGCCGTGTTTCAAAAGATACTTTGCCTGTTACAATTATTTTCAGCTAAAGATGAATGATATAGTGGTTAGCGCAAAAAGTGACATATCTCAATAAATGTGAATATTGATGAAAGGTGGGTGAACAGAGGGCCAGATTCAAACCTCAGCCCCAACCATGGGAAATGAGAACACGCAGAACCCAGTACAAGACATAAATTCGACCTCCATAGTGAACATATCCAACAAACAACTAACTGTACATGAAAAATCTGTTCTTGAATTAGGACTAAAATTTGTGCCAACAACTAATAATGATTTGACCTACTTGAAAATAGAAGCGCTAGAGTTTTGTCGCAAATTAAGACTTAGGGCATTTTTCCATAACAAAGAAGATACTAGAGTATTAGAACCCTCGAACTTGTCCAACAAATCTACATTTGTTCCCCCAACGTACACAATTCCAAAGGAAATAATAGCTTTTGAACAGACCGTTCTGTCCTCCATCACACAGCTAAACAAACAAAAAGTCTTTTTAAAAAAGAACATCAGTAGAGATCAACAAATGGCCTTGAACAATCTACGCTCTGATGATTCCATAGTGTTAAAACCCGCTGACAAGGGGGGCGCACTGGTGGTCTGGTCTAGAGATAAATACATAGCTGAAGCTAATAGTCAAATCAAGAACACTGACTGGTATAGAGAAGTCAAAGAAGATCCGACTTTACAAATACAAACTGAGATCCAGACGAAACTAAGAGAGGGTCGTGACAAGGGGATACTAGGACCGAAAGAGTTCCAATATCTCAACAAAAAGAGCCCACGTATTCCGGTTATCTATTTTCTACCGAAAATACATAAGAGCATAACTGAACCACCCGGAAGACCCATTGTGTCCGGGTGTGATTCATTTTAGAACCACTGGCCAAGTATGTGGATGTGTTCATAAAACCCTTCCTGTCTGAAGTAAAATCACACCTCAAAGATACCACAGATTTTATCAACAAGGTAGAAGGAGTCCCATTTGATGGTATGCAAGAGCTGCTGGTATCCTTTGATGTCACATCTCTATACACCCAGATCCCTCAGGAGGAGGGACTGGAAGCAATGGAGTATTATTTAGACACACGACCACGACCACAAAGAGTCCCCACAGACTTTATCATTGACTTAGCTAGAATAGCTCTGAAAAAAAACTACTTTCGGTTCATGGATGCGTTCTACGTGCAGGTGAAGGGGACCGCCATGGGGTGTCCTTACGCCCCGAAGATGGTGGTTCTCTTCATGTCCCTGTATGAGGAGCGCTTCATTTACCACAATAACCCATTTCAACAAAATATAACAACATGGTATCGTTACATCGATGATATCTGGTGCCAATGGAAAGGGTCTGAAGAAATGCTGACCGAATTCCACCAATGGTTGAACACCAGACACCCAGACATAAAGTTCACAATGACACACAGTAGAACATCTCTTACCTTTTTAGATGTGGTGGTGGTTCCCCATCAAAACCAACTGACAACTACCTTACATCGCAAAAATACTGACAAAAACACAATATTGCATTTTGCAAGCTACCACCCCAAAAGCTTGAAAACAAATTTGCCATACGGAAAAATGTTGAGAATCCGACGGAACTGCTCAAGGAAGGAAGATTTTATAACTCACTCTCAAATTCTCAGTGATCAACTCGAACAAAGAGGCTACCCTCGGAAACTACTAAAACATTCAACCACACGGGCATGGCATACTCCACGGGAGGAATTACTGAGAAAAAAAGATATTAAATCTCTTGACAGACCAGTTTGTGTGACGACATTCGGGCCGTACACAAACAAATTTAAATCCATTATTCTAAAGAATTGGCATCTGATAACGAACTCGGAAGTTCCAATGGAGAAGCCGCTGTTCGCTTTAAAGAAAAACAGAAGCATTTCACAATACATCGTGAGAGCTGACCTAGGGGTCAGCCAAGCTAAAACGGACCTACGTACACTGTGGAAACTACCACCCATAACAGGTCATCACAAATGTGGTACGTGTGCCTCCTGCCCCAGCACAATCGAAGGGGAGGAATTCCAATTCAACACAATAAAATGGACACACAAAGGATTCTCAAACTCTAAAACACATAACGTAATATACGCAATCATGTGCCCTTGTCCCAAGTTGTACATTGGGAAAACCACCCAAAAAGTGAACCAACGATTGGCCCAACATAGGTCCAGGATTAGACACAAAGTGCTGTCCGCACCTATGGTACAGCACTTTGTGGAACACCAACACACGGAGACAGACTTCAAATGGACAGTGTTACAAGCCATGAAAGCCCCATCCAGGGGAGGAAATCTTGATACCATGCTGCTTAAAAGAGAAGCATACTTAATCCTTATGTTTAATTGTGTGATGGACGGATGTAAATGTAAATGTAAATGTAGGTATACTTATATAGCGCAACCTGTCACCACAAAGGGCATCCTGGCGCTTGCCTAGGGAACCCGTCCTGGTATTCCCCTGTGAGATAACCCCGGCAGGGTATCCACAAGGCGAAAGCCAGGCATCCCGCCGCGAGGGGCCATTGTGGAGATTAAGCAAGCTATTGCCCAGAGTCGCAGAGTGTGAACCCGTGAGTCGAGGAGGCACCGGGACGAGAATTATCGAGTCCGTGGAATTTTTAGCCCAAGACCCGCCGGGCGGGGAATTGAACCCTGGTCCAGGACCGATCTCAGATTCCGGGTCTGCCGCCTCTAACCCCTGAGCCACACTTCTCCACCTGTTACGGATTGAATGAAATATCTGAACTCCAAAGATCAAGCTATTGAGCACTCTGTTCACCCACCTTTCATCAATATTCACATTTATTGAGATATGTCACTTTTTGCACTAACCACTATATCATTCATCTTTAGCTGAAAATAATTGTAACAGGCAAAGTATCTTTTGAAACACGGCATGATGGGTAACACTTCAAGTCCCACAATGCCTAGCACCATATAATAGTAGGAAACTAAGTTCCGCTTCGTGTTGGCAATCTGATTCTTGCAGCAGCGGTAGGAGTGAGCGTCACGCGGCCCCTCGGAGCGTCAAGCACTGTCTCAACTGACTGAGGTAAGACGCTGCACAAACGAACAGACTAAAATGCGGTCCTAACCGCAAAACAAAAATTAAAATCGAAAGAGTGTCGAGTAACGGTCGGTACTTTTGACTTCAGTTTACAGAATACACAACTGTGTTAAGGAAAACGCTTCAACCTACGGAAAGCGCAGCAGTGCCGGGGTCCGTCGGTGGCGTCTAAACACAAGTAAGCACGGCAGGGAAACAGTGCGCACATAACATTGAACCATTCACTGCAATGATTAGATTGTAAATCCCATTTCTCTTTTCTAAACAGAACGCCAACACCGCAGAACCACAATTAAGTCCCCACAAACGGTTCTTTCACCTTCACGAGTGATCAGGATCAGACATAAGAAGTAAGTGATAGCGCAGTGTAAAAACAGTAATAACATGTGTTAACAAGTGTTAGAAATCCGGAAACTCATAAACCCACCATACTTTAATCTCACTTAGGTAATGGTGAAAAACCTTGGATAACTTGATGCCCCGCTCTTGAAATTTACAGTCCACAACAACGTCACAAAAGGTAAAAATCCTTTGAAGGTTTCATCCCTTTCTATAAAGACAGTCAAACAGTTTTGAGAACAGGAGATACTAAATGTCCCCCAATTTTACACCGTAGGCATACAGCTCAGCCCTGAAGAAGAACCCCACTGAAAAAAAGAAGGGTTTGGAAACGCGTCGGCTATACGGCTGTTCAAAATTTGAAGCAACCCAAGTGTCAGGGGTTGATACACAAACATAGGGCGATGTAATCTAAGTCAGGTTGCCCAATGTGTCCACTACATGCCACAATCATCATTAGCATACAAAAAGACCAAAACCAGTCTAGGTGTATATGATTTAATGTTAGTTTTGTATTCTAACAGTGATTGAAATTGTAACTATTTTTGAATGCTTCGAGATTTGCTTTGTTCTTTAAATGTAGTAATGTTTGAAACATTGTATTTATTGTTTCCTCAGTAAAAAGAAATGCTCAATCCTCTGGAGTTGTATAAAATGTAAATATGTACTGAAACATTCAAAAAGTGTAATGTTTACATAAATACCTTCTTGAAGTAACTTATAGAAGGCACACATCAGCTGAATAAATAAGCTGTAGTGATCTGAATTCGAGTCCTGGCATTCCCTTTCTTGATATAACGTATGTTGTCCAGCCAGGACCCGTAGGACAAAACCCCCCCATTGATTAAACGTAGAGAGAGCAGGCAAAGGCCTGCGCGGGTTTCTTGGCCCTAAAAAAAGCCAAAACAACTTTCCAACAACTGGCTCAGCGGGTTATAGACTATAACCTGTTGTAACATGTCAGAGGAGGAAACACTTTCCTTTTCTGAGGCACACATTAAAAATTTAATTTCAGGACCCTCTCCGTTCTTGTCTATCAAACTCAGTACAAACGCACAACAACAAAATCAGAGTGATAAGCTACTAAGACTATATAAGAAGCACACACGCACAGAATTGCACGGGCATTTCTTGTTTGAACACCTCAAGGCAGGCACCATTCCTTGGGGCCTTCAAGTAAAAAATGTACCGGTGGTGTTTACAGAGGACCCAGTATATAAAAAGGGTTTTAGCTATATAGCAACAAAGTGTAGCAGAGACCTTATGGTCCACACCGTCGAAACAGCTAAGAGAATTTGCCAAAAGGAACAGGAAGAGATAGAGGCGTTAATCAAAGCAATAGAGGATAATCACACAATAGATGAGTCCAAAGCCTTGCTTGAGAAAATTGATAAGGAAATTGCCACATTCAGGGACAACACTATCAATTTTAGGTCCAATAAGTTTGATAAGGACGTTAAGGCCTTCAAGATTGAGTCGGTTTACCCGTACTTGAAAGAGGATTACTACACCCAAATAGAATCAAAAAGGGCCTTATCACAATACCAAGGGAGGTCGAAAAATAGATTTGTCACCTTCTCGGAGAGTTCATCGTCAGAATCGGCCAACGACTCAGACCCAAGGGAGGGACCCTCAAAAAGAACCCCTTTTTTAGAGAAAGGCGAAGGCAGAGGCAGGGCCAGATTCAAACCTCAGCCCCAACCATGGGAAATGAGAACACGCAGAACCCAGTACAAGACATAAATTCGACCTCCATAGTGAACATATCCAACAAACAACTAACTGTACATGAAAAATCCGTTCTTGAATTAGGACTAAAATTTGTGCCAACAACTAATACTGATTTGACCTACTTGAAAATAGAAGCGCTAGAGTTTTGTCGCAAATTAAGACTTAGGGCATTTTTCCATAACAAAGAAGATACTAGAGTATTAGAACCCTCTAACTTGTCCAACAAATCTACATTTGTTCCCCCAACGTACACAATTCCAAAGGAAATAATAGCTTTTGAACAGACCGTTCTGTCCTCCGTCACACAGCTAAACAAACAAAAAGTCTTTTTAAAAAAGAACATCAGTAGAGATCAACAAATGGCCTTGAACAATCTACGCTCTGATGATTCCATAGTGTTAAAACCCGCTGACAAGGGGGGCGCACTGGTGGTCTGGTCTAGAGATGAATACATAGCTGAAGCTAATAGTCAAATCAAGAACACTGACTGGTATAGAGAAGTCAAAGAAGATTCGACTTTACAAATACAAACTGAGATCCAGACGAAACTAACAGAGGGTCGTGACAAGGGGATAATAGGACCGAAAGAGTTCCAATATCTCAACAAAAAGAGCCCACGTATTCCGGTTATCTATTTTCTACCGAAAATACATAAGAGCATAACTGAACCACCCGGAAGACCCATTGTGTCCGGGTGTGATTCATTATTAGAACCACTGGCCAAGTATGTGGATGTGTTCATAAAACCCTTCCTGTCTGAAGTAAAATCACACCTCAAAGATACCACGGATTTTATCAACAAGGTAGAAGGAGTCCCATTTGATGGTATACAAGAGCTGCTGGTATCCTTTGATGTCACATCTCTATACACTAGGCATGGGCGGAAAATCCGTTCCGCTCGCGGATTTTGCGGATTTTCGGGAAATCCGCAATCCGCGAGATTTGCGAATTTCCCGCAAAATCCGCAAATCCGCGAGCAGCGGATTTTGCTCGCACTGCTCGCACTGTTCGCGTGAGTTCGCGCCCCGCGAATAAGTGCAAAATTGCAGAAATACGATCTTAGCAAAACTGAAAGTAACTACTTACCAGGTTCAAAAGTTCAGGCTCATCATTAGTAGCCATTTCCTGTAGTGCTTCCTGAGGGGCCCCTCCAGAGTTCAGTTGCCAGTTGAAACTATTATGTGACCCTGCTCTGAACCTCAGAATAGTTACACATATGCCACAAAGGTCCTGAATTACAGCTAAGGGAGACAAGCAGGAGCCAGGCTGGAAGTTAAAATCCATTAATCAGCCCCTAATTCATTATTGTCAGTTGGGGCAGGGCAGGTGTTGTAACTAATTTTGCAACAATGAAAGCACTTAGAAAGTGCAAAAGATCACTAATCAGGGCGCACTAAGGAAGCAGGTGCCAGCTAAAAAAATATTCTGTGACACATTAATCAGCCCCAAATTAATTCAGGTCACTTGAGGCAGGGAAGGTGTGCTTTGCTTTGCCGAAAATAATGTACACTGGACAACCAGAGGGTGTGGTGATGAAACAGAGGGTGGCATGGGTGGGCCAGAGGGTGGCATGAGTAGTCAGAGAGTGACAGTGGTGACAGAGAGTGGCAGTGATGAAGAAGAGTGTCCCAAACAGGCTGGACACGTAGAAACAACAAGTTCGCAAAACTTGCGACCCGACAGGTAAGTTCGCAAATTGCGAAATTGTAAAAACCCTCGCGAACTGGCAGAAACACGGGCGAACACAAAAAAAAAAATCCGCAAATTCGCGGGAATTCGCGGATTTTGCGGATTGCGAATCCGCAAATCCGCAAAATTCGCGAACGCGAGATCCGCAAAATTCGCCCATGCTTACTATACACCCAGATCCCTCAGGAGGAGGGACTGGAAGCAATGGAGTATTATTTAGACACACGACCACGACCACAAAGAGTCCCCACAGACTTTATCATTGACTTAGCTAGAATAGCTCTGAAAAAAAACTACTTTCGGTTCATGGATTCGTTCTACGTGCAGGTGAAGGGGACCGCCATGGGGTGTCCTTACGCCCCGGAGATGGCGGTTCTCTTCATGTCCCTGTATGAGGAGCGCTTCATTTGCCACAATAACCCATTTCAACAAAATATAACAACATGGTATCATTACATCGATGATATCTGGTGCCAATGGAAAGGGTCTGAAGAAATGCTGACCGAATTCCACCAATGGTTGAACACCAGACACCCAGACATAAAGTTCACAATGACATACAGTGGAACATCTCTTACCTTTTTAGATGTGGTGGTGGTTCCCCATCAAAACCAACTGACAACTACCTTACATCGCAAAAATACTGACAAAAACACAATATTGCATTTTGCAAGCTACCACCCCAAAAGCTTGAAAACAAATTTGCCATACGGACAAATGTTGAGAATCCGACGGAACTGCTCAAGGAAGGAAGATTTTATAACTCACTCTCAAATTCTCAGTGATCAACTCGAACAAAGAGGCTACCCTCGGAAACTACTAAAACATTCAACCACACGGGCATGGCATACTCCACGGGAGGAATTACTGAGAAAAAAAGATATTAAATCTCTTGACAGACCAGTTTGTGTGACGACATTCGGGCCATACACAAACAAATTTAAGTCCATTATTCTAAAGAATTGGCATCTGATAACGAACTCGGAAGTTCCAATGGAGAAGCCGCTGTTCGCTTTAAAGAAAAACAGAAGCATTTCACAATACATCGTGAGAGCTGACCTAGGGGTCAGCCAAGCTAAAACGGACCTACGTACACTGTGGAAACTACCACCCATAACAGGTCATCACAAATGTGGTATGTGTGCCTCCTGCCCCAGCACAATCGAAGGGGAGGAATTCCAATTCAACACAATAAAATGGACACACAAAGGATTCTCAAACTGTAAAACACATAACGTAATATACGCAATCATGTGCCCTTGTCCCAAGTTGTACATTGGGAAAACCACCCAAAAAGTGAACCAACGATTGGCCCAACATAGGTCCAGGATTAGACACAAAGTGCTGTCCGCACCTATGGTACAGCACTTTGTGGAACACCAACACACGGAGACAGACTTCAAATGGACAGTGTTACAAGCCATGAAAGCCCCATCCAGGGGAGGAAATCTTGATACCATGCTGCTTAAAAGAGAAGCATACTTAATCCTTAAGTTTAATTGTGTGATGGACGGATTGAATGAAATATCTGAACTCCAAAGATCAAGCTATTGAGCCCTCTGTTCACCCACCTTTCATCAATATTCACATTTATTGAGATATGTCACTTTTTGTGCTAACCACTATATCATTCATCTTTAGCTGAAAATAATTGTAACAGGCAAAGTATCTTTCGAAACACGGCATGATGGGTAACACTACAAGTCCCACAATGCCTAGCACCATATAATAGTAGGAAACTAAGTTCCGCTTCGTGTTGGCAATCTGATTTTTGCAGCAGCGGTAGGAGTGAGCGTCACGCGGCCCCTCGGAGCGTCAAGCACTGTCTCAACTGACGGAGGTAAGACGCTGCACAAACGAACAGACTAAAATGCGGTCCTAACCGCAAAACAAAAATTAAAATCGAAAGAGTGTCGAGTAACGGTCGGTACTTTTGACTTCAGTTTACAGAATACACAACTGTGTTAAGGAAAACGCTTCAACCTACGGAAAGCGCAGCAGTGCCGGGGTCCGTCGGTGGCGTCTAAACACAAGTAAGCACAGCAGGGAAACAGTGCGCACATAACATTGAACCATTCACTGCAAGGATTAGATTGTAAATCCCATTTCTCATTTCTAAACAGAACGCCAACACCGCGGAACCACAATTAAGTCCCCACAAACGGTTCTTTCTTCTTCACGAGTGATCAGGATCAGACATAAGAAGTAAGTGATAGCGCAGTGTAAAAACAGTAATAACATGTGTTAACAAGTGTTAGAAATCCAGAAACTCATAAACCCACCATGCTTTAATCTCACTTAGGTAATGGTGAAAAACCTTGGATAACTTGATGCCCCGCTCTTGAAATTTACAGTCCACATCAACGTCACAAAAGGTAAAAATCCTTTGAAGGTTTCATCCCTTTCTATAAAGACAGTCAAACAGTTTTGAGAACAGGAGATACTAAATGTCCCCCAATTTTACACCGTAGGCATACAGCTCAGCCCTGAAGAAGAACCCCACTGAAAAAAAGAAGGGTTTGGAAACGCGTCGGCTATACGGCTGTTCAAAAGTTGAAGCAACCCAAGTGTCAGGGGTTGATACACAAACATAGGGCGATATAATCTAAGTCAGGTTGCCCAATGTGTCCACTACATGCCACAATCATCATTAGCATACAAAAAGACCAAAACCAGTCTAGGTGTATATGATTTAATGTTAGTTTTGTATTCTAACAGTGATTGAAATTGTAACTATTTTTGAATGCTTCGAGATTTGCTTTGTTCTTTAAATGTAGTAATGTTTGAAACATTGTATTTATTATTTCCTCAGTAAAAAGAAATGCTCAATCCTCTGGAGTTGTATAAAATGTAAATATGTACTGAAACATTCAAAAAGTGTAATGTTTACATAAATACCTTCTTGAAGTAACTTATAGAAGGCACACATCAGCTGAATAAATAAGCTGTAGTGATCTGAATTCGAGTCCTGGCATTCCCTTTCTTGATATAACGTATGTTGTCCAGCCAGGACCCGTAGGACAAAACCCCCCCATTGATTAAATGTTCAAAGATGAAGCACGGCGGCCGCAAAGTGGGCACTGCGCTGACCAATGAAACAAAACACAAGCGCATTATGTGAAGTACTCTCAGAATTATTTCGCAACAGCCACCTCGCTGCCTTCCCGGTGAGTGATTGTCTTGAGTTCGTGGGGGGAAAGAAACATACAGCGACAGATCTGCAGCAATCCCCAAGAGGTGTGTGGGGGCAGCCGAACCGGGTGAGGCCTGCCCCCTGTGCAGATTGGGAGGGGGTAGGGGCGAGCCGAATAGTGGCAATTTTGTAGGTTTGGGCTGTATTGGGAATAGCCCAATTGTAGCCCAATTTGAAAGATAGCCCAAAGGGTTTAGGGGGGGTGATGGGGAGGGGGAGCAGGTAGATGAGAGAGAAGCGGTGGACCTTAGTGTGGTAGGGCGGGCATGGGCTGCCAGCCCTTTAGGGGCAGGTAGGAAAAGGTGCTGGGATGGGAGAGAGAGGATGGGTAGGCCTAGCCCATCAGACTATTCCTTTTTCTTGCAGGAAGTGGAGCAAAAGAGGGTGCCAGATGAGGCAGCGCTGGGAGTAGCTCAATGGTGCAGAGGAGAAGGGAGGGTGGAGCCTCACGTGGCGTACCCAGTACTAGCATGGGATCACGGCGCGGCTGACGTACGTAGGCCCAGGGCAGGCTCGCCCGCCCCAACACCCACTGGGCCTCTACGGTCCCAGAGCCCACGGGTCAGACATTGAGTTGGGATGAACGGTCGGTCCCATGTGCAATCCGGACGGAAGGATGATGGGCAGAGTCTTTTGAGCCAGGTACACTGGATGGTAGATTGCAACCGCTAATGGCGTGAGTGGGTGTGGGAGGGGGAGACAAGGAGGGTGGACAGGTGTTAGATTGCGGGAAGGAAAGTATGTGCTGGATGTGGTTGTGGGGACGGAAGATGCAGGTTAGACATCAGGGAGCACAGCGGACAGGGTTACTGACAAAAAAGAGACAGTGAAAATATCAACAGGGGAGTCCGAGAATAAATTAGAGAGTAAGGAGTTAAAGAAAAAGCAGGTGCCTTATATGGGAGCGAACAAGCCTTTGGGCATGCACTTAATGCTGGCAACTAAGGGGAAGATCTGGAAGGGTGAATATGTGTAGATGCTTAAGCTGCTGCACAGGGAAGTTAGGGCAAAAGAGGGATCAAAAGAGGAGGAGTATGAATTGGCTAAGAGGCCGAAAATGCCACTCACAATTGAGTATTGGACCGCTGCATTCTTGATATATGCAAGTGTGTACTGCGAGAAGTACCCAGAGAGGTGCATGGCCATGTTCAAGTACATGGATGTGATCAGGAAGGCCCAGATTACAGGGGGTGGATATGCATGGGCACAATGCGATGTGGAATTTAGAGCACGCAAGGTGTGGGACATGGAGGCAAAATGTGGTGAATTGGGTACAGATTTATGGCAACATACGATGGGGCTGTCCGGAGCGGGCAAGACTATCTTCACGGCCAGCGGCCTCCTGCTCCTGTATCGGCCCGTTCATGGGCACCCCATCTGGGGAGGGGTGGGCGGCACAGGTAGAGGACAGATGAGAACAAAGAGGGCCTGCTGGGGTTTTAACAAGGGACTGTGCACTTTGGAGTATTGCAGATTTCAGCATGACTTCTCAAATTGAGGAGGCAGACACGCCTTGGTTAATTGCTTTGGGCAGGCTGGGGCAGCAACAGGGAAACCAACAGTGGCAGACAGAAGGGGTTTAGGATGGGGGAACAGCAGCAGCAGCCCTTCACGGGTGGGTGAGAGGCTAGGGGGCCTCGGTCAAAGGGTTCGTACTCCGGTTAGAACAGATAAATTGTTCGCAGCCCTACAGAGTTATGCTAACCGAGAGACTGCAGAACGCTTGCGGACTGGCTTTCAAGAGGGGTTTAGACTGGGGTATGGGGGACCTAGGATATGAAGGTGGGCAGACAATTTACAGTCAGCGAAAGCACGCCCGGAAATAGTGCAAGAAAAATTGGATAAGGAGGTGTGTAAAGGCCGCATGGCGGGACCCTTTGAGGATTCGCCACTGGAACATTTGATTGTGTCACCCATAGGAGTGGTGCCGAAGAAATAACAAGGGTAGATCCATTTAATACAACATTTGTCATGGCCAGAAGGAGGCTCAGTGAATTATTACATTGGCGAACGTGAGGCTACTGTGCCTTATTCATCAGTTGACGTGGCCATGTCACAATTAGTGACCGCTGGCGCAACGGCAATGATGGCAAAGTATGACACAAAGTCAGCTTTCCGGTTCCGGAGTGCTTCAGCAAGTTCCTTCAATGGTTGTTCTCAGAATGGATGGGTTACCAGGGGGTAACACACTACCGGGATGACTTTTTCTTTGTGGGCACCTCAGACTCCATGGACTGCCAGAAGGCGCTGGACAGTTTCAATGAGATCATGAGGGAACTAGGGGTGCTGTTGGCACCAGGAAAGACTATGGGGCCCTGCACGCTCTGTCATTTTTGGGCATTGAGTTGGACTCTCAATTGATGGAGGCACGCCTTCCAGTGGGCAAAAAGCAGCAAATGTTGGGGCTGCTGGCGACAATGTTGTCGAAAAGCAAGCTCACAGTGGACGAGATTCAGGTGCTGTTGGGTAAACTCAACTTTGCTTGTAGAGTGGTGAGAGTAGAGAGGACATTTTGCAGGATACTGGCCATGGCGCTAGCAGGACAGAGACCGCCACACCAACATGTGCAGCTGTCTGCGAGTGTGAGAGAGAACTTGCGAATGGGTCAATTTTTCTTGCAGAATTTCAATGGAGTTCCACTGATGCGGGAGGATGACATGGTGTGGGATGTTCAGATCTTTTTTTTGATGCCGCAAGTAGCAAGAGCTTTGGCCTCTACTGGCGAGGAAATGGTGTCTAGAGCAATGGCCAACAGAGTGGGCTGGGGGGTAGGAGTATAGCATTTTTGGAATTCTTCCCACTGGTGGTGGCTGTCACACTATGGGGCGAACAGTTGGCACACAGGAAGGTGACTTTCAGAATTGACAACATGGCAGTTGTGGAAATCGTGAACTGCCAGTCCGCCAGGGATGCACAGGTTCTGAAGTTACTGAGAGCTTTTTGTTTTGGTTGCTTACGTCATGATATTACATTTAGAGCAGTGCATGTTCCAAGAGTGGACAATGGCATAGTGGATGCTTTGTCTAGTTTAAAATGGGGGAGATTCCGTGGGCTAGATAAGGACGCGGACAGGACTACGACCAGCATGCCGCAAAATTTGTTGTACGTAGGCAACGCAGGATGTTGCAGCTGGTTTAAGGGTCCCTGGCACAATCCACAAGGGTAGCGTACGGGACAGCAAGGGAGGAACTTCTGCCCTCGGGAGCTAGGCGACGGGATTCACCGGCACTATGAACGGAGGCTGTGATACAGTTTATGCTGGATTTGATTGAGAGAAGACTTTCTAGGGTTACGAACGTGGGTAAACTAGCGGGAATCGCATTTGCGCGGAAACTGTTATGGAATTATACGCCATCTGCAGGAGAAACCGGGACGTGGATGCTGGAGGGGTGGGCCCTGGAAAGTGGTTGAGCAAGCAGGACTGGGAACCCTCTGTCTCGAGATTTGCTAGGTAGGGTTATGCGGACACTGCCAAGGTAATGTTCTTAAGGTTATGAGGCATGTCTTTACTCTACACTGATGGTGTGGATGTTTTTTGGGGCCTTTCGAGTGTCGGAAAAATTACGAATGAAATTGGGGGGAGGACTATGATGGGGTGAGGTGTCCGGTGAGCAGGATAGAGTTTGCATTTGGGGGTCCCTACAGGCTTCCGAAGTGCGGATGACTTGCCTGTGTAGTTGGAAAGCGAGGTGGAGGAACCTGGCTGTGGCACAGATGGATTAGTCTTTGTACATGAGAATGTGCAAAGTGCTACGGCCTTTCAGCTATTAGCAGTTTTGAGAAAAGCGCTTGCAGACTTGGGGATTGATGGCAAGGGTTTTGGGACACATTCTTTTAGGATCGGGGCAGTGTCGGAGGCGAATAATAGGGGTTGGGGTGGGGGGACATCATGAGGTTGGGTAGATGGTCCTCGGATTGCTCCCGGCGCTATGTGCGCAGCACAATGGGGGTCGATAGAGCGGTTCTATTGCTTCCTCTGCTCATTCCATTTTACTCGTTTCAGGTTTGGTAATGGGTCCCCTTGCCAGGGAGATGACCATCTGGATAGTGGGACATTCATTTGTAAAATAGGCACAGGTCCAGGGCATTGCCAGTTATTTTGGGGATAATTTGGGCTTTAATAAAGATTTGTTAATAGTTTCTTGGAGGAGAATAGGGGGTATGCGATGAACAGCACTGGTACAGGTCCTGAATGGCATCTTGGTGGCTGGTAGGTACCCCAAAACCTTTTGTTGGTACATTTGGGTGAGAATTACTTGGTTATGGAAACTGGGTTGACTTTAATGAGAAACATGAAGCGGTACTTGTCTTTGATTAAGCCGCAGTGGTCGGGGGGGCTGGAAAATGGGGAGGCAGTGTTTCTGCCTACTCTCCTGCCTTTTTCTGGGTGGCAGGGTTGTTAAAAGTTGACCAAGGTTGGCTGAAGTTTTTAGTTAAGTGTTGGTATTTTTTGGGCAGGGGCAGGGAAAGGGTAAGTATGTAGGCTAAGTTTAGACTAGATGTTTGTTAGTTACTGTTTCACAAAGGCAGGTAGGGCTTTGTGTCATTGGAGAACAGGATTTGTAAATGCAATATTGTGTAATGTGTAATATGGTTGTTATGTAAGGTTATTTTGCATTCAGCAGGGTGGGGAATTTGATGTGAGGATCGTAGGGGTGGGGGGAAACAGGGGGTCAGGTAATTTATATATCGGGAGGTTCTAGTTTTGTAAGGCAGTTGCCAGTGTTGATAAATTGTGATATGCACCTGTTTCAATAAAGCAGCTTTTCCACACCCAAAAATTGGTCTCGGTTTGGCTTGCCCCCCTCCCTCCCTAGGAAGGCTTGAGGGCAGCCGAGCCAGGTGAGGACTGCCCCCGGGCGATTGTGAGGGGGTAGGAGCATGCCAAATAGCAGCCATTTTGTAGGTTTGGGCTACATTGGGAATAGCCCATTTGTAGCCCAATTTGAAAGATAGCCCACAGGGTTTAAGGGCCGGTTTCGCACTCTCCCATCCATCATTTTAGGTTTGGTGACCTGGTGGCTAGGAGCGCTGTAGGTTTAGCCTTTTTCCCACCCTCCCTCTTTCTTTTACGGGTCGTTTGGGGTGTTTCCTTTTGAGGGCTTGGGATTCTATAATGGGATGGTTATTGAAACAGGTACATAGGGGTTTAGTTAAGTTGTTTAGTCGTCGCTTGGAACAGGTGCTGGCGGGGTTGTTAAAAGTTGGGCAAGATTGGCTGAAGTTTTTAGTAAAGTGCTGGTAATTGCCAGGGAAATGGTAAGCAGGTCGGCTAAGTTTAGACTAGAAGTTTGTTAGTTACAGTTGCTCAAAGGCAGGAAGGGCTTTGGGTCATTGGAGGGCAGGATTTGTAAACGCAATATTGTGTAATGTTGTATAATATGGTTGTTATGTAAGGTTATTTTGTATTCGGCAGGGTGGGTGATTTGATGTGGGGATTGTAGGGGTGGGGGAGCAGGGGGTCAGGTAATTTATGTTTAGTGAGGTTCTAGTGTTGATAAATTGTGATATGCACCTGTTTCAATAAAGCGGCCTTTTACACACCCAAAAAATTGGTCTTTGTTTGGCTTGCCCCCCTCCCTCTCAAAATGTGTTTTTTACTGATCTGCACAGGTAAAGCAGGTCCTAGCTTAGCTAGGACCTTGCATGGATGGAAACAGACTAAAACCGTTGCATAGTTCCCCTGTAAGAAGGGACAGCTAAAATATTGGGCACATGTGAAAATTGTATAAACGTACAAAGAACAGATGGGACTAGAGCCCATAACATACACCCAGTGTGGGGTAAACTAGACTGTGACTCTATACTAGATGTGGTTGGCAACCCGAATACAAGGGTAGGAACCTGTGACTTAAATGTGGGTAGGAACCCGAATTAAATGGGTAGGAACCCATGACATATCTCTTGGGAAAGAGATGCATAAAAGATGCAAAAGGACTGGAACCTATGCATAATTACCCTGAAACAACACAATAAAACATAGAACAAAGGGCAAGAGTACTAAGATAATGCATCAAAAGCGATATTGCAGTATGCATAAAGTTTGAAATAAACAGACACTGTTACATTTTGAAAAGACTCATAGCTTGCATAAGTCAGGTGTATACAGAGATAAAATTGCTACCAACTGTGTGACTGTGTGAAAGAAAATGGTCCCAACGAACATGTACAAGTAAAACATTTGAATGCCAACAAACTGCACCGTAAACGTAGTATAATGTAACAGTCACTGGTGTGCCTGTCACCGAATTCAAGGTACTTGAGCAAGAAAGTACTTTACAAGAGAGCCAACGCCAACTGAAAATGTAAGGGCTCCTTGGAATGTTGAAGAATAGGAAAACACCCGATCCTGACAGGAAATACAGGTTCCCTCGAAGTGTTAAAAGGACCAACTAAACACGAGGCACAGACCAAACTTGAAGACTGACAGGAAGTACACCACAGTTCAGATGGTGATTTCACTAACAAAAAGCATCACTGCTTTAAATAGGCAGAGTGAAGACGATCTCCATACCTCAGTGCATGTGCTGAGAACAAAACCAAAGGAAAGAAAAACTCACTACACAACATTTCCAAGAGATAAATCATTGCAGAAATGTGAAGGGAAAAGATCCTGAAACCGTGTTGCTGGAGAACAGTGGTCGGGTTGGCAAACAACAGGACTGTGACATTGAAAACCAGTTGGTCTCTTGAGGGATGAAATCGATTCTCTACATTTATCATTATATTCATGTTGGCATAATGTATCTATATAAATGTGTATAATAGTCTAGACTAATTAGTTATGTCAATACAGGAACTCTTTTCCCGCTCTTTCTTTATATTTCTTTGTATCCAGATTGAGAACCAAACAGACTCCATTTTGTTGTACGTGCATTAGGCTTGGACGGTGGTCACGTGACACCCTCCATCAGCCGAGTAAGCCCTGTTAGTTGAGTCACACAGACAGCTGAATTCATACTATTCTTACGTGTAATGAGACCCAAGGTCGCATCTGGTTTCAGAGGTGATAAGCGCATTCTTGGAGACGCCGTACCCACGCTCCCCTGCACCAAGACGAAAGGGAGTCACCCCTCCTGACCCTCCCCAATAATAGCAGAAGCAGACTTCTAAACGAGCTTTGTGTGCCATATATGGTCTTTCCTTTCAGCTACTGTGCCTATCAGTATTTTTCCATGTACGGTGATCTCATGTAGTGCCATGAAAGTATATATGCCATGTATTGAGTGTGAATCGTCAGTCTTCTCCAGGCCCTGGCTGGGTGACCTCGGAGGTATTGGTTGTCTAATAAATGATTGACTTTCCTTCACTTTCAACTGACTGATTATTTGGTAGGACGATGATTGGGGGCTATTGGTAGATATAGCTCCATAGATTATTTTTGTGATACAACAGTTGGCGACTCTGGTAGGACTCCACGTTTGGGGTCGTCCTCCCATAAACAGGGTGAGAAAGGCCAAAGAAAGGGGAAATCTGGTCGAAGGGGTGGACTGAATAACAATTCTGGCTGAACTACTCTCTAGTGATCAGAGAGCCCAAGCTGCTAGTGACCCCTCGCCTGAGTCCTACGGGGCTTAACCCAGGAGCTGACCGTGTTGATCTTCAGGAGTGGGCAGTGGAGAACACGCAATCATACCTGTGTGCACCAGGTGAGTGTTTTGATTTTGTGTCTTTGGATCACGCTGTTGAGCGGCGTCTTGGAAACAGTTAACTGTATTTGGTTTTGGTGGTCGGTGTAACATGGAGAGCTTTGGAGGTCTGACGAGGTGGCATTGAGTCTCCACTGACTATTTTGGTGAATAATAGAGGTTTTTGATCGGACGCTTTGGTGAGGCACGTGTGGTGCTCACCCGGCCGGACTGTTCTTGGAAAGGCCTGTGGTTGCACCTGGGTAGCCTTTTGAACATATCTGAAGTAGCGCTAAGGCAGCGGGCTCAGTCAGAATAGTCCTGAAGGTGACCCAGGAAGACTATGGGAAGGTTTGTAGGCCGGTCTGTGGTTAATTCCTGTCTGATGGCCTCTTGGTAGTCTCCGGACTGCCTGTTTCTGGTATCTGTTGGTCTGGTGTTCAGAAATCTACGAGTTCTCCACAAACGGGAGTCAATGGGCTCTGTTCTTTGGTTGTTTGGCTCTGGAAAAAGAAATGTCAATGTAAAATACTGTATGTTTTGTCTGTCTTTTATATGTCAAACCCTGTTTGAGGAGAAATTGAGCATGAGTGAACATGGCCATGTTTGAGAGCTTGTGAGCGGATGTATTGTTGATTAAACAAAATGTGTTTTAGTAAAATATGTTTTGGATGTTGTTGCCGCCGTAAGCGCATGACGATTGGATGAAAGCCAGCCTGCTTCGCCAGAGGGCAGCCCAAATTTTGATATGTATGTAAAGCATGGCCTTACTCCTATTTTGTTTAATAATTAGTGGCACAAATATACAAAGGATAATGTGGAATTGCAATGGCCCTTTACTGGGTCATTTGATGAAAAAAAGATACAGTATTTAAAGGATCGATTGGTCGCCATAAGAAGCCAGCAGGCAATGTTCCATTCTTTAGAGCTGTGGCAGAAAGAGGCGAAACACCGACGCATAAGGAATTGCTCAAAATGAAAAATGGTCAGACCATAACTCAGAAAGCTGTAGCATACGATAGAGAACAAACTGAGAAAAACGTTGAATGTATGAATAGACAGTTTAGGTTACAGGTGGGTAAAAGTTACACAGCTCGAACCGAGCCGGAAGATGATATTGAGGACCTATTGGATGTGCGTCCTCTGCCTCTTTATGCCCCGCAATGAGTACACCCCGCGATACCACTGGCAATGGCCCCTGCCTCGTCCGCCCCACAAGCTACGGCCCCTGCTGTTACTACAGCCTCCGCCCCTACAGGGCCAACTTTCACTCCTGTTTCCCCAGTACCATCTCACGGCTACAATATTGACTGGCGGCCTGTCACCTCCCAATATGTCCTCTGTAACATCAGCTTCACCGGCCTCGGCTTGGCCTTCTTTGTTGGCCACGTCGATGCCCGCAATGAATGATTTGACCCCTCCCATGCCTCCAGGACTCTGGGCGCCCGACGGTTTTATAACCGCGCTACAGTGGGCGACAGGGAGAAACATATGGTAATAGATCAAGCATCCCAATGGATGCGGAACGCCATCTATACAATTACAGATGTTTGGGGGACCATGAAGGATTACGAACCAGTCATGCAGCAATATGCTTTAGAAACCATGGCCAATCGTTTAATTTCCCAATGGGAACAACGTTTTGCAGATGGGAGAGCCCCACAGATCCTATATGACAAAAATTTGAATTAGGATTAGAAGATGTATATGGGAATCTGGTGACAATAATAAAGTATCGGGAAAGGCTATTTACTAAATGCCCGAATTGGGACTCTCAGTATCTAATGCGGGAAGTTCATCCCATTTACCATCCCAAAATCCATGAGGTCAGGGACAATGGTAATCAAATCATTCAAGCTTGCGTTGTAGCCCGGTTCCAAGAGCAATGGGTTTATACCCCTTGGATAAGAAGCGAGGTTCTTTCCCTGAAGTCCAAGCTACCTGACCCTCGAAAAAATCCCACTGCTTACTATAAGGAACTTACTGAGGTCGCTTCGTCGGCCGTGATGACTTTAGCTGATATTGAATTATTTTTTGGGTTACTGGTCCCTGTCGATGTATGGTGACAGGTGCACAATCATCCTCACGTTAATGAGTTGGGAAGAACTTGGGACCAAATTAAAGACTGGGACAAGGATCGGAAACCCGGAGATAAATCAAAAACCGGAAATTTTAGCTTTGCCGGGTCGGATCATTACATATATGCATTCTTTAATCCCATCCCGGAAGGTGGATTGGGATAAATTAACCGCTTGCAAGCAGAAAAAGGATGAGAGTTTGTCTGATTTCTTTACTCGATTTGAGGGGGTGTTTATTTATTTTAGTGGGCAAGATTTGTCAGTGGAAGGTGGGATAAGATTATTTGGTAATCAGTTTGTGACTAATCTGTTGCCCGAAATATCTGCCCGGCTCCAGGCATCAGAAAGTACTTGGACCACCTCTACTAACTCTGATATTTTGAGTAGGGCCCAATATTATGAACATAGGGAAAACAAGAGCAAAGATAAGTCTGACAAGAAGACAAAGGATCTTAAGACTCAAGTGTTATTACAGCAAGTAGCCGAGTAGCAGAGGACGGGGTAGAGACGGAGTGGGAAGAGGGTTTGTTCCAAGAGGGGCAAACCAATGTGCTTATTGTAAACAGGAAGGGCATTGGCGAGCTCAGTGTCCTTTCCTCTTAGCACAAAACGGAGCCGTGAGAGGCTGAGGAAGAGGACGAGGAGGAGTTGATCGGAGTGACATGAGAAGAGAAGAGGTGATACGAGGTGAGGCAGGGGGAAATTGTTTTGATAATTCAAAAGGGAGACAGTACTACAATGAAGATTATGGAACTGATGGGCTAGATAGGTATTGCTATGCGTAGGACAACCACGGACAGAGTAGGGGCCAAGTGGCAGTACCCGTCGATCAGAGAGGGCCTTATGTTAAGGGGCAATTAATAGGGACTGTTGAGAATTTTCTAGTAGACACGGGTGCAATTAATAGTTTGATTGCTCGTTCGCTGGTCCCAGGGGCTGCTCTGTACAGGCAAAATAATGTTTCAGTCGGGTTTTCTGAAATCCCGGTAGTAAGCCCCATTTCTAAAGCAGTCCCACTTACCATTGGTCCAGTAACGGTGGATTCCCCATTTTTGTTGACGTCACATTGTGGGGAAAATGTATTGGGTTTGGACCTGCTGAAGCAATTGCATGCAAAGATTTATTGCTCTCCTGATGGAGTGTATTTAACTATTCAATCGCCTGGTCAGCACACTCGGCAGAGTTTTGCAAAAAATGAATCCCTCCCTCCTGAGTTTGCTGTCATTCCACGTACATTGTGATACGGACGTTGGCCTTCTAAATATTCTGCCAGTCTTTATCACTTTAAAACGAAATGCTCGTTTGCCCCGTATTCCGCAGTATAAGATCTCACCGGCTGGTGAGAAGGCATTATTGACAATCATACATGATTAAATAGACAAAGGCGTAGTGGAAGAAACAGTTTCCAATACCTGTTAGCCCTACATTACCAATTTTGAAAAAAAGGCCCCTACAGGAAGTGGCCCTGATTATGCTGATACTTATCGCGTTGTAAATGACCTGCACGAAATGAATAAAGTAGTAGTACCTCAATATCCAATGGTTTCAGATATCACAACAATTCTTACTATGATTACCCCAACAGCTAAGTTTTTCTCTGTTATAGATCTGAAGAATGCATTTCAATACACCCTGATAGCCGTCATATTTTAGGCTTCTCATTATCTGGACGCAGCTTTAGATTTTGTCGCAGTCCTCAGGGCTATACGGAGAGTCCTAGTATTTATAGTCAAGCTTTGAAAGTACTTTTAGATGAATTGACTTTGCCTCCGGGGAACATCCTCTTGCAATACGTGGACGACTTATTAGTGGCATCAGACATTGAGGAAGGCTGTAAGGAAGCCACAGTTAAATTATTGTCGCATTTAGCAGCCAATGGTAATAAAGTGTATCTTTCTAAGTTTCAATATTGTCGACAGGAGGTGTGTCTACTATTTTTAATATGCCTGTTCCTCCTTCTCAACATGATGTTCGTGCATTTCTTGGCATAAGCTCTTACTGTCGCCAGTGGATTCCTAACTTTTCTCTTCTTACTAAACTTCTTTTGAACCTAACAACTAAGGATGTGCATGAACCTTTACCTTGGACCGATGAATGTCAGAAGGCTTTTGATTCTTTGAGAACTGCTCTTTGTTCTGCACCTGTCCTAGGAACTCCTGACTACCAAAAACCTTTTGTGCTTTATTTACACGAGGTGGACGGTTGTTCGCTTTCTGTGTTAACACAAGGATTTGGTGGTAAGCAAAGGTCTTGTGCTCATTTTTCGGAAGAATTGGATTATGTTGCCAGAGCACTTCCCAGCTGTTTGAGGGCTACTGCTGCGGTGGCCATCCGACAGTCAGAAGGACTTGTTTTAAATTCTGACCTCACAGTGATGGTACAGTTAGCTGTGGATATGCTCTTGAATAAAACTAAGACTCAGCACCTTACGAGTCCACGTCTTACTGGATATGAATTGACTTTATTCGCTCCCCATATCACAATCAAAAGGTGTGCCACTCTGAATCCAGCTATGTTAAAACGCCTCCTTCGGGCGAGCCAAACAATGACATACACGATTGTATATTTTGGTCTGAGGAGGAAACGAAGGAACGGGTGGACCTCACAGACACGCCCTTATCTGACCCCCAAGGGGAGTTGTATGTGGATGGCTCCTGTTTCAAGTTACCAGATGGCACAACAACAGCTGCTTATGCAATTACCACCCTTCCCACCGTAGTTGAGGCTTCTCGTGTTCCCTATCATTCCGCGCAAGCAGCTGAGTTAATAGCACTGTTGCGAGTCTGTGAGTTAAGTGAGGGATTGAGGTTAAACATTTACACTGATAGCCAGTACGCCTTTGGCGTGGCTCATAGTTTTGGGAAATTGTGGGCGGTAAGGGGGCTCCTCACCTCACATGACCAACAAATACAACATGGCCTTTGATCTTAAGGTTGTTAACTGCCTTGACTTTGCCCCGAAAGGTAGCAATTGTGAAATGTAGTGTTCACAAGGCAATAGTGGATACTGTGGGAGAAGGGAATGCTTTTGCTGATCAAATAGCGAAGGAAAATGCTAGATCTAAAGTGTCTCCCATGTATGTAAGTTTGGCCAGATTGGTTGAGGAGTCTGATATGTTTGGTAACACCATGGAAAGTGTCCGAGAAATGCAAAAAGAAGCTACCGCTGCTGAACTGTCCCGGTGGGAAAATGAGGTGGGGAGGTTGGATGATAATGATTGTTGGGTTGACTTAATTAATTAATTAATTGTGTGCTTATATAGCGCTGGAATCACTCCCGAAGGGGTACCTCCGCGCTTCGACCGCTGCGAAACCCTTCCTGGCTTCCCTGAGAGATGGTCCCTTAACGGGTATCTCCAGGGTGAGACCAGGCATCCCCAGCGGTCTGGTGGGGCCGTTAGTGAAGATGAGGCAAGCTAGTGCCCAGAGTTGCCGAGTGTGATCGCTGATCAGAGTGGGCACCGAGGCGAGAGAATTATCGAGTCCGCTGACCCTGGTCCAGAAACCTGCAGCGTCGGGAATCGAACCCTGGTCCCGGGCCGTCCTCTGCTCTCGGGTCTGCCGCCTCTAACCAGTGAGCCACACTACTTCACTTGACTTGAGTAAGAAACAAAGATGGATGCTTCCCAAGGCATTTGTTAATGCTGTAGTAATTATGGCTCATGGAACAGCGCATGTTGGAGCGAAAGGCATGTGTGCTTTGTTAGATCCAGTTTGGAATAACTCTGATATTGCCAAAACTGCAACTCATTTAGTTCAGCTTTGCATGGTTTGTTTACGACATAATCTGGAAGGGCGGGAATCTGTTCTCAGTGGAAATTTTGCACCCCGTCCCTACCTTTTGAAGTACTTCAGATGGATTATATTCAATTTGAATGAGTAAATAATTTGAAGTATGTTCCGGTGGTTGTTTGCTCTTTTAGTAAATGGGTAGATGCCTACCCCACCAAGGAAAACACTGCTCTAGCGACAGCCAAAGCCTTGATTAAGGAGTTTTTCTCTAGATATGGATTACCTGGAGTGATCTGGTCAGATAACGGGGGGACTTTAATGCAGATCTTATCAAGCATATCTGTAATGGATTACACATAAAACATACATTTCATGCTGCCCGGCACCCCCAGTGTGCAGGGTTGGTTGAAAAATATAATGGAAGTCTGAAATTGAAAATAGCCAAAATACAGTGAAGCACTGGGTTAAAGTGGCCTGATGCTTTGCCTTTAGCTTTAATGTCCTTACGTATCACCCCCCATTCCCAATCAGGACTATGACCATATGAGGTTATTTCTGGACGGCCAGCTAATGTTTGGGGCGTTCCACGACCAAGAAACTTTCGAGAAATTGACTATCCAATGATGACAGATTGCTTGTATACTTTGACTAAAGTCCTTCGTTCTATCCATCAACAGGTGTCAGACACGCTGCAGCCCATTCCGGAGGGTCCCTAACATCGTTTGGAACCCGGCCAGTGGGTGTTGATGAGGAATTATCAACTGAAATCTAGCCTGGATCCTAGGTGGACCGAACCAGTCCATATCCTATCGGCTACTCGGATAGCGGTGAAGGTGAACGATCAGAAACATTGGATCCACGTTTCCCACCTGAAGAAAATACCTTTCCCACTTCCTTTTGCTCAACGGATTCTGGAGGGAGTTTTGATCCAGGAGAGTGAAAGAGCTCCTTGTGTTGTTCCTTTTTCTGATGCCCAAGGAATCGAAAGGCAAGAGGAAGGAGCATCAGGCTTGGAAGGGGTCTCATCATCAACAGTGAGATTGCCCCGGAATTTGTTGTCCCTGTTGTTACACAAGGAGTTTATGACAAACCAGGCATCACGGATGCCACTTCATCTGTTTTGTTTGCTGACCAGGAGTCACCTGGTCATGTTCGCTACAACCTGCGGCCCCTTTGGTCGCTTTATTCCTGAAGAGGAACGCCCCCTCGCTCCTCGATATATGCCTACTTATGTACCCATGTTTTCTTCTTGGACAACACGTGTGAAAGTCGCTTTTGTGATCACCATTGCAGCACTTTTTATCATAATAATGAGTGTATTTTTATATTTAGAATTTCATCATCCTATGCATACTGTGTTAGGAATTTCCACTCTACCGACTGAGCATTACTTTCTTACTTTGGCCCCTCATAAAGAAAGGCATCGCCAGACTTATGTTAAAAATGTATTCATAGAAATGCTGCATCAAACGCATAGTGCTACCAATACAACCTATTGTTGGGTTTGTGGTCTGTAACCCTTAGTAATGCATTGACATGATCTTTTTATTTTGTTGCCTTTATCTTATTTGGAAAGTTGTGAGGCCTGGTTTAAATTACTGTCTATGATATATCTGCATTATACGGTATATTCATCTTGATACTCTGAACGTTATTATGAAATGATCCTGACCTATATAGAGGTGCACCAGGGTTTTGACACACAGGGTAATAATGGGGAAGGATCACTTGATCCGAATGCCTGCATGAATTTATATACAGAATATGAAAATGTTACATGGTTGAGAAGTGAAATTCTTGATTTTGCAGAATTCAATTTTACTCAGTACTTTCAGCAATTTCAGGATCGAAATGTTACTGATGAAAAAGCTATCCCGGTACTTATAATAAATAGTTCCTCTGCATTCTATGTGCAGGGAACTGGGCACATTTCAGTGGGAGACAGTTGTTATAATTATACTTATCGACTACATACCTTTGGTAGCCCTCCGTTGTTAACACCTCCAATTGTTTATTTCGTGTGTGGCGAGAATGCCTATACATGGCTTACCCGGGGATGGACAGGTCGTTGGTATTTATCTTTTCTGTATCCACCTGTCTATATATCTCCCTCCAATTATCATAAGGATCATTGGTTAGATGTGCAAAGTTTGCCTGTAATACGAGATAAACAGGAATTGGATACATCTGAGATAGATCAAACTGATACTGCTGAACAGCACTTTATCTACATTGTCAAGGGAGTATTTCCTATTTGGGGGCCCATCATCACTAGTAAAGTAGTAAGGCCCTGTCTAGGGTAGTTGAGAGAGTTATAAATACCACAGCTGGTATATTAACTGACGGTAGAGCTTCAGGCTACGATACTTGTTTCTCTCCAAAATTGTATGTTGCTAGACGTAATCTTAGCGGATCGAGGAGGAGCTTTCTGTGTGATCGGCAGCTCCTTTAGCGTGTATATCCATGACTCCGCCCCCTCTGCCCATTTGGCTATTCAAAAGTTGAATCATTTAGCGTCTGAAATACATGCAGACACTGGTACCTGGTCCCTTTCTTGATGGTTTTGGAATTTATTGTCTACTTGGGGTTGGAAGATTTGGTGGTATTAGCTGGCATAGCAGATGTCATCTTTCCCTATTGTCTCTGCATACAATCAATCAATCAATCATAGGCATTTGTAGAGCGCACTACTTACCCGGAGGGTCTCAAGGCGCTAGTGGGGGGGTGCTGCTACTGCTCGAACAGCCAGGTCTTGAGCTTCTTCCTGAAGGCGAGGTGGTCTTGGGTCAGGCGCAGGTCGGTCGGGAGGGAGTTCCAGGTCTTGGCGGCCAGGTAGGAGAAGGACCTTCCTCCTGTCGTCGCTCTTCGGATGCGGGGGACGGCGGCGAGGGCGTGACTGGCTGATCGGAGGTGTCGTTTGGGAGCGTAGTAGTTGATGCGGTTGTTGAGGTAGCTCGGGCCTTGGTCGTGAAGGGCTTTGTGAGCGTGGGTGAGGAGACGGAAGGTGATTCTCTTGTTGACCGGGAGCCAGTGCAGGTCTCTCAGGTGTTCGGAGATGTGGCTGTGTCGTGGGACGTTGAGGATGAGTCTGGCTGAGGCGTTCTGGATCCGTTGGAGTCTCTTCTGGAGCTTGGCGGTGGTTCCGGCGTAGAGGGCGTTGCCGTAGTCCAGTCGGCTGGTGACGAGGGCCTGGGTGACCGTCTTCCTGGTCTCGGTGGGGATCCACCGGAAGATCTTCCGTAGCATGCGCAGGATGTTGAAGCACGACGAGGATACGGCGTTGACTTGCCTGGTCATGGAGAGGGAGGAGTCCAGGATGAAGCCCAGGTTGTGTGCGTGGTCTGTCGGTTTGGGTGCGGTGCCCAGGGCGGGGGGCCACCAGGAGTCGTCCCAGGTGGAGGGCGAGGATCCCAGGATGAGGACTTCTGTCTTGTCCGAGTTCAGCTTCAGGCGGCTGGTCGACATCCACTCGGCTACCTCTTTCATTCCTTCGTGAAGGTTGGCTCTGGCGGTGGCGGGTCGTTGGTCAGGGAGAGGATCAGCTGGGTGTCGTCGGCGTCGGAGATGATGTTAAGGTTGTGTTGGCGTGCGATGGTCGCGAGGGGGCTCATGTAGACGTTGAAGAGGGTTGGGCTCAGCGAGGAACCTTGGGGTACGCCGCAGATGAGTTTGGTGGCCTCTGACTTGTACGGTGGTAGGCGGACTCTCTGTGTCCTTCCGTTGAGGAAGGAGACGATCCATTCCAGAGCCTTCTCCTGGATTCCGACGTTGCTGAGGCGCTGCACTAGGGTGCGGTGGCAGACGGTGTCGAAGGCCGCGGAGAGGTCTAGGAGGATGAGGGCCGCTGTTTCTCCAATGTCCATCAGGGCTCGAATGTCATCGGTGGCAGCGATGAGGGCGGTCTCAGTGCTGTGGTTGGCCCGGAAGCCCGACTGCGAGGGGTCGAGGGATCCATTCGTCCCGAGGAAGGTGGCCAGCTGCTTGTTGACGGTCTTCTCGATGACTTTGGCCGGAAACGGGAGCAGCTAGATGGGACGGTAATTCTTGAGTTCGGTGGGGTCCGCTGTTGGTTTCTTGAGTAGAGCGCTGAGTTGGGCATGCTTCCAGCTCTCTGGGAAGGTGGCGGTGGTGAAGGAGGTGTTGATGATGTCACGTAGGTGGGGTGCGATGACATCGTCAGCTTTGTTGAAGATGTGGTGAGGGCAAGGGTCGGTCGGAGATCCGGAGTGGATGGAGTTCATCATGCGGACGGTGTCTTCGGTGCTGATGTGGGTCCAGGCGCGGAGGGTGGTGGTGGGGGGCGTTGGTTCGGTCGTGTCGGTCGTGGCGTTCGTCGGTTGGGTGCTGAAGCTGTCGTGTATGTCCGCGATCTTGTTGTGGAAGTAGGAGGCGAGGGAGTTGCAGAGTTCTTGCGATGGGGTGATGTCGTTGTTTCCGGCGTTGGGGTTGGAGAGCTCTTTCACGATGTTGAAGAGTTCCTTGCTGTTGTGTGCGTTGTTGTCCAGCCGGTCCTTGAAGGCAGTTTTCTTGGTGGCGCGGAGCAGCTGGTGGTGTTTCCGGGTGGCAAGCTTGAGGGTGGTCATGTTGTCTGGTGTTGGTTCTCTTCTCCAGGCTTTTGTCGAGGACTCGGCAGTTCTTCTTGGAGCTCTTGAGTTCGTCGGTGAACCATGGGGCCTTCTTGCTGCCGGGTCTGCTGGGCGGGGTCCTCAGTGGGGCGAGTTCGTCCGCGCAGTTGCTGATCCACTTCGTGAGGTTGTCGGCGGCCTGGCTGGGGTTCGCTGAGCTGGCGGGAGGGTGTTGGCTCAGGGAAGCGGCGAGCTGGTCGGCTGTGATCTTGTTCCAGCTTCTGCGGGCAACCTGTTGCTGGTGGTGGTGGGTCGTCGTTCTTCT
This sequence comes from Lissotriton vulgaris, assembly GCF_964263255.1. NCBI lineage: Eukaryota > Metazoa > Chordata > Amphibia > Caudata > Salamandridae > Lissotriton > Lissotriton vulgaris. The sequence goes on along the minus strand of NC_141699.1, from coordinate 321,229,165 downwards.
GAAGGTGAAGTGGACGCAGCTGTGGTCCGTCCAGTGAAGTCCAGTGGCGTGGGTGAAGGCGATGTCTTTGCTGGATGAGAAGACGGCGTCGAGTGTGTGACCGGCGAGGTGGGTGGGGGTGGTTACCATCTGCTTGAGGCCGAGGTTGTCGAGGTTGTCGAGCAGGGTCGAGGTGTTGTGATCGTTGTTGTTCTCCAGGTGGAAGTTGAGGTCCCCCAGGAGGATGTAGTCAGCGGAGGGGAGGGCATGCGGGCTGACCAAGTCGGCGATGTCCTCGCTGAAGTGTGTGCGTGGTCCCGGGGGTCGGTAGATCAGGGTGCCTCTGAGGGTGGTTCTCGGGTCGGTGTGGATCTGGAAGTGTAGGTGTTCGGCGGTGGTCAGGATGCCGTCGGTGTTGGTCGTGATGCGGATGGTGTCCCTGTGGATGATGGCGATGCCTCCTCCCGTTTGGTTGGCGGTGCGGTCCCTCCGGGTGATCTTGTAGCCCTCTGGGATGGCGATGGCGATGTCGGGAGTGGAGGAGGCGTTCATCCAGGTTTCGGTGAGGAAGGCAACGTCAGGAGCTGTGGTGTCGATGAGGTTCCAGAGTTTGATGGCGTGTCTGTGGACGGAGCGGGTGTTGAGCCGGATGCACTTGAGGTGGTTTCTGCTGGTGTTCGTCTTGGCGGGTGCTGGTGCGTGGCAGGTCCGGATGCAGGTGAACTTGCAGGCGTTGCAGCCGAAGGGTCCGTGGGTGCATCTCGGGGTGGCTCGGTAGCATCCCCGTAGCATACGTGCAAGATCAGGGGGCAGATCTTTTGCCTATCTTGGACCCTCCCTGTGGAACACGCTTCCTCCAAGCATTCGGAAGGAAGATAACTACCATAGCTTCAGAAAGCTTGTAAAGACCTGGCTGTACGAACAATAATCCCCCATAATCTCCCTCCGTCTCTGTCTTTTCGTCTCTAGCTGTGTCTAGGCGCCGGGAAACCCTTCTTGGGTAGCTGTTGCGCCCTATAAATTGACAAAATAAATAATAAATAAATCCCGGGAAGCGGCCGTCGTTGAGTGCGTTGAGGGTGGCGGCGTCGTACGTCCGGCGGGCGGGATGGGATCTGCTGGGGCCAGGGGTCCTGGCGCTGGGCGCGGTCCGGTCGCGGACGGGCGCAGACGGGCTTACCTTTGGCGCGCCTTCGGCGCACAATCGGCGCGCCCGCTGCGCGTGACCGCTGCGCGTTGGCAACTCTGCCAGAAGAGGAGAGTGGAGGGGGCAGAGCGAGGGAGGGGCAGCTGGGAGGCGGGAGCGGGGCGGCGAATGGGAAGGCTCCAGGTGGAGGGGGGCGGGGCCGCAGGGGAACAGCGGTGGGGAGCGGGGAGGTGACGGGGGCACAGCGGGAAGAAAGAAACGGCGGTAAAAACAGCGGGAAACGGCGGACTGGGCAAGGGACAGGCAGGCAGAAAGAAAGGCTGGGCAAAGCGGGGAAAGGCAGCCCTAACACAGGGGGGACAGACGATAGAGCAGCGGCAGGAGCAGAATGGTCACGCAGGCAGCAGGAGCGGCGCTGCGCTCCAGAAGCAGAGACCACGCCTCGTGGTCAGGGGCACAGCTGCGAGCAGCGGCGGGAACGGGCCAGCAGGGGCACACCCACGGGGAGTGTGCGCAGTGCGTGGAGGAGTGACCGGCCAAGAGGCACAGAGGTCACAGATCACCACTGCGTGCACTCTTCCTTAAATGGTACAGTGGGAGGGAGGGGCAGCTGGGAGGCGGGAGCGGGGCGGCGAATGGGAAGGCTCCAGGTGGAGGGGGGCGGGGCCGCAGGGGAACAGCGGCGGGGAGCGGGGAGGTGACGGGGGCACAGCGGGAAGAAAGAAACGGCGGGAAAAACAGCGGGAAACGGCGGACTGGGCAAGGGACAGGCAGGCAGAAAGAAAGGCTGGGCAAAGCGGGGAAAGGCAGCCCTAACACAGGGGGGACAGACGATAGAGCAGCGGCAGGAGCAGAATGGTCACGCAGGCAGCAGGAGCGGCGCTGCGCTGCGCTCCAGAAGCAGAGACCACGCCTCGTGGTCAGGGGCACAGCTGCGAGCAGCGGTGGGAACGGGCCAGCAGGGGCACACCCACGGGGAGTGTGCGCAGTGCGTGGAGGAGTGACCGGCCAAGAGGCACAGAGGTGTGGACCTGCTTGTTGTTCTTACTGTGCATCAAAAATAAATTCCTCTGTGACAGAGCCATCCCCAACTAAAGTCAAAGCTCAAATGGTCCAACAAGAAATACGAGAGATGATGCAGATTGACGAGGGTATTTTTGAGGACTGATTCTCTTGATTAGTACATCATGCTAAAAGGGTGGTTCTGAGGGATGAAATTGATTCTCTACATTTATCGTAATATTCATGTTAGCATAATGTATGTATATAAACGTGTATCATAGTCTAGACTAATTAGTTACGTCAATACAGTAACTCCTTTCCCGCTCCTGCATTATATTTCTTTGTACACAGATTGAGAACCAAACAAACTCCATTTTGTTGTACGTGCATTAGGCTTGGACGGTGGTCATGTGCCACTATCCAGCATCCGAGTAAGCCCTGTTAGTTGAGTTACACAGACAGCTGAATTCATGCTATTCTTCCATATTCTGAAACCCAAGGTCGCATCTGGTTTCAGAGGTGATAAGCGCATTTCTGGAGGCTTCGTACCCACGCTCCCAGGTACCAAGATGAAAGGGAGTCACCCCTCCTGACCCTACCCAATAATAACAGAAGCAGACTTCTAAACGAGCTTTGTGTGCCATATAGGGTCTTTCCTTTAAGCTACTGTGCCTATCAGTATTTTTCCATGTACAGTGATCTCATGTAACGCCATGAAAGTATATATGCCATGTATTGCGTGTGAATCGTCAGTCTTCTCCACGCACTGGCTGGATGACGTCGGAGAGGCTCCTCTATAGAGTATTGGTTGTCTAATAAACGATTGACTTTCCTTCACTGCCAACTGACTGATTATTTGGTAAGACGATGATTGGGGGCTATTCGTAGGTATAGCTCCATGGATTTTTTTTGTAATACGACACTCTTCCTCCATCCGTAAGATGACGCCGCGTTGGGACGATCGCGTAGGGTCGGTTGCGGCCAAGACGTGCTTCGCAACGTTGCAGGTCAGCAGAAGAACGTCACACAAGGACCTTCACAGTCAGGTGGAAGAAGGTAGGAGTGTGCACGCTACCTAAAGCTCGCACAAAAGTGCGTGCATTGCTGCACTCATGGCGTGTTTAAATTTAAAAAGAAAGCGGCGTTTGAAAAAACCGCAGGCTTAAGGTCTCAGCGTATACCAAAAATAAGAGACACACTAGGTCCCTGAGCTAGAGGCAATGCAGCTGTGTGACACCAAACACGTTCCGCTAACAGGCACAAACTGTAGAAGCAAAGAACCAGTCTTAAAATTAAGGTGGAAAACACAGTACCATATAGATAGCTCACGAACATGTAGATTTGAAGCGTTGAAAACATCCACAGCTGTTTGACCAGTTTGCGCAGTAAATCTCATCCATGAAACAGGTACTTGAGCAGTGGCGGTTCTTTTATATGGGCGGAGGGGCTGCACCCTCGTCCTTTTCTGCCCCATAATTCGTGCTTTTTATTGTGCAATTACAACTACGAGTCAAAACCGCTTTCTGCCAGTAAACTGACTCGGGCTGTCTGGTGACTTCAGGCAGCATTCGCAAGTCAGGTTTACGGCAGGCACAAATAATGCACTTGGAGCATGCGCAGGCAGTCCTAGATTTGCCGGCTGAGGAGCTCACAGCCCTGAGGCTTGTGACGTCACCAGCTCGGCAAAGCCATTGAAGTCCTTGTTGAAGAACCTCCCCCACCAATAAAGCTAACCCTGGGCGCTGTTGGCTTCAGCTCCGCAGAGCCAGGGCTACACATCAATCACAGTTGAGGAAGCCTCACTGTAGTGCTAACCCCACCCTACCCTGACTGTGACCAATCAAATTATGGTGTCTGTCAGTTCCCTCCTACTGCCTGTGGGAGCGCGGGCCAGGGCCCATTTGAAGTGATTTGTAGCTGCCATACCATACCGGCAGAACCTCAGGCTTACAAACGCGACATTTCCCTTACAGTTAAAACAAATGGCAATGCCGCTGGTCCAACCTCACGTGGATCCGGCCTCTACTGTTGTTTTTCCGGCCCAGCTGCAGTGTAATGATGAGGCATGCTGTGCACTGTGAAAGTTGTGCTGTGACGGTGCCTGCACCTCAAATTGGCGCCATGCAGTTATTTTGCGAGTCAGTGCGTGCGACCGGTGTAATGTACACCAACCACCCAGGCTCACAAGAGGGGTCCGTTGGAGGAATTACTGCCGCTGCTAAGATGACAAAGAACGGCGCCAGAGAGAGGCCATTAAATCTGCCGTGTCTCTTCCTGCCATGTACTTGTGGGACGGTGAGGGGAAGTAGTACGGACACTGGAGTTCCTTTCGTCATTTGACACAACGAGAGCTTCTTCGTGGTGAGTAGATTTATCTGTTTGCACTGCAGTGAAGAGAAGTAAATGAGCGGCGCACTGGAAAGGAATGCAGAAGTCCATGACAGGCTTACTGCCATGCTCACACGATGAACCTCTCCAGCCCAAGGGAGGTGGTTACTCCTGGGCCTGGAAGCCACCAGTTTACAAAACCAGAGCATGCAAATGATGAGGGTTGAGAGAATGCAGCTGGTCGAGGACAGGTTACGAATAAAAAGAGAGCATACTGTGCATAGTTACTGGGACTTTTCATAGGTTGCAGAGGGGGACCAATTTGTACAAATTGTCGGAAAAGCAGTCACACCGTCACTTCTCGTACAGAATACACAACAGATATGCACATATACATAACACACCACCCAAAATACCAGCAGCTACACCGAAGAAACATTCTAAACACACAGAAAATACTTGCATGCTTCGAGCAATAATTTTATGTTAAACCAAAGCAATCCAGAAACACTTTTACATTTGTGACTCCTGACTAGACTATACCTGGCCCTGTGGTCAAAGATCAAGGGTAGTGATTCTTGATTTAAAAATATTGGGGCATATTACCAACAACTAGCGATAATTTTTGTCGCTAACTTGTTTAGAGACAAATATTATCGCCGCACATCGGCGATTTTTATCGCAGATAAACCTTGCTATTAGCAAGGTTTATCGCAAATGCGATAAACAACGGCCGCAATGCATGAATATCGCTGAAAAGTCAGCGATATTCATGCATTATCGAGCAAATGCTCTTAGCCATGTTATCCACCTCCCATTGGATAACATGGCTAAGAACTGCTCAGGGCAGGTGTTAGCTTTTGGAGATATTCGCGCTTAGCGCGAATATCTCCAAAAGTTGGTAATAGGAGATAGCGATGTTAGGGACTGTTTCCAGTCGCTAACATCTTGGCACGCCCACTTTGCATGTCATTAGTGATAAATATCACTGACATGCAAAGCGGGGCCCAAGATGGTCGCTATCTCCTTTTAGCTGTCACTAACTGGTGTTACCGACAGCTTGGTAATAGGGAGATAATTTTATCTCCGCTTTCTTGGCTTTTAAAGCCAAAAAAGCGGAGATAAACCCCCTTGATAATATGCCCCATTGATTTGCCGCTTCTGTAATGTCTTGTGAACATTGGTGAATATTAGCCACTCCCACAAGAAATACTACACATGAGTTGCCAAATGAAAATACACGTGTAGTGATCCTACATCGTGCCCTGCAAACTCAGAATACACTTTTAACACTGTGTGAACTCTTTTGTGCTCCCTCAATTTATTGTGCCCTTTATTGGTCTTAACACATTATCTTCCCGAATTTTCGCCACCTTTAGTCCTCTTACTTGCCAATATTATGTAACTTTTTCAAAATGAGGTCCGGTATATAAAACTGGGCATGCATGATTAGTCAAGAGGCACTTGGAGGTGCTGTGTTCTATAAGTCTTACCGGTCTCTCAAATAAACAGGAGCTTCTACAACATATCATAGATGTGACCTGCTATTTATTTAGTGTGCAGCTTTATTTAAAAGTAAATGAGATTTTACCAATGGTATATGGCCACTTGCTGAATCAAGAGACCAGAGTTAAAATGATGGTTTCCCCACTTGTTGCTGAACCTTCTTTCCCCTTCCCAAACCTTCTATATGAAAGTCACGCTCGCTCACTGCGCTCCCTCTCTCTATTAAATTCATGGTTTAATTTTTACGCCTCACTACTTTTAGACTTCACCAGCCGCCACTGTACTTGAGAGATGTGATATTAAAACAACAGCACTAGTCTGTCCATGCCTCTGCATTAAATGAAATCCAAGAGTTAAAACAGGGACTGGTAGGCAGGATTGAAGAACAGAGCCTGGCTCTTCGAGATAGTCTTGTTCAGAGACACCTTAACTGGCACACACATGAGAAAACACACTTCTTCACCAGACAGTTTGTAGATGTTAATGATGGCAGGCTTGCCCTCACTGAAGGCACAGCGCAGGACGAAGACGTTGATGAGAGAGAGGCTTGCCCTCACTAAAGGCACAGCACAAGACGAAGAGATAGTGGGGAGTAATCGTTCAAACCTGAATGGGCAGCTCCAGGAGAAGCACTTCCCAGACGCACAGGAACAACTGGCAGACTGCTGTGGGCGACCAATGGGAGGTCACTGGTGAAGTCAAGGATGCCAGTTGAATGTAGATGCTTGGATTGAGTTACTGTAGAGTATGTACTTGGAGTAGTTTGAGGTTTGATGAGGTGATAGATGCAATTTGTTTTGATGATCGTCAACAAAAATTGTAGTGATTAAGTTAGGTACGCATTAGGAGTTTCATGTAATTTTATTCAAGATGGCACACGATCACAGCCAGACCCCACCAGGAGCAGCCAACATGCTGCTCAGCCCAGCCGACTGTGACTATTTGACTCTCAACATTCTGTAAGGTGACATCACATGCAGATTCCACAGAGAGTGCAAGCTTAACATAGGAGTCAAGATACAACAGTGTATGAATGCCCGGGCAAGTTCTGCCAGTGGCATAAGAAATTGCCCAAAACTCCACGGGCAGGTTTGCTATTGGTTTCAACATCAGCTTGTGCGTTTGGACTGAATGATCCCCAGTAATGCATGCCAGAAAATTTTACATTTTATGATGGTTAATTGCAGACTCAATAAATTAAAATATTAGGCAATTGCAATGAAAACGAGAACTTCATGAACTTGTTTAAAATTACAGGATTCCAAAACAATGAGAATTTGTGTTGCATTGCCATGTTCTTTTTATAAGCCTGGCATAATGTGACACACCGTTAACTGTTTTAGAGACCTTGAAAGGCACAGAGTACAGGGGAGTTAATGTGATAAAAACATTTTGGATCTGTTATTTTCAGTAAATCTTTTGATCCTTTGTGATTTTTGGAGATAAGAAACCCAGTAGATGGAAATTAAATGTAGGGTCAGGCAAATTTCTAAAGTTTGCATCACCAACGTTTCTGATTTCGTCCTGTCAGACACAATATGGATGCTTCCTAGCTGCAGTTCATCGCATGTGGGTGCAGGACATCATGTTCCTGGGAGTCTGTCTAACCCTGATTGTAAGTTTGCACCTATGAGTGTTGGTCTTGGTGGCAGTGTTAACATGTATGCCTCTCTGTGTGCCTCTGAGATTGTGTCTGCACCTTCATTTTGTGTATGACTTAGAAGCAGTGTGCACATGTATGTCACTAACTAAACATCTGTATGTGACTGGGTGCTTATCAGAACATGAGTGTGTGCCTCACGCAGTGGCACTATGCTAATAATTGTCCCTGATTGTGCCTCTGAGTTTGGGTCTGCTACTATGATCTGGGCCTCTATAAGGCTTAGAAGTGTTGGGCAAATGTGTGTCCCTGAGTAGGGCCCTTTATGGGAGACTGCTTTTGTATGTTTGATTCACAAGCAATGCGCACATGTTGTCTGTGTGTGCCTCTGAATATGTGTCTGTGCCTATCAGGATCTGTGTGTGGGTCTGACCAGTGGTGGAGTGTAAATGTGTGTCCCTGTATTTGCCTTTGTGTTTATTTCTGTTACTATGTGTAAATGAGCGTATCTGTGATTTAGTAGTGTTGGGTAAATGTGTGTCCCTGAGTCAGCTTCTGTATGTGAGTCTGCTTTTATTAGTCTGCGAGTGTATGTTTGACTCAGAGGTAGTGTGCAAATGTGCGTCTATGGGTGTGACTGTAAAGTTTTGTCTGCACCTATGACTATGTGGATGTGTGTATGACTCACAAGTGTGTGACTGCTTGTCCCTGAGGAAGCCTCTGTACGTGACTCCGAGCTGACTCTGAGATTAATGAGTATGCAAGTGTGTGTGAGTTTGTAGTGTTATGCGAAATTGGGTACCTGTGTGTGCATCTGAGTAAGTATATGTTTCCACAGTGATTATCCATCAGCAGTAAAGCCACATTTCCGTGGAAAGATGTAAAACACGTTTTCACTTTAGTAGCACATTCACCTCACCAAAAAAGGCATGTGATTTGAGAGGATATTCAGCGAAAATGACTTCATTTAACATGTTGGGGTCTGTATTTGATGTAAAGATATGAAAAATAATTGCATCCTATTTTCTGTATTATTTCAAATAATGAAAAATGTTGGTTACACATTAATTTTTACTTATATTTTCCAATATTTTTCTTATGTTGGAAGGTTAGGCCCTCTTGAGATTATTTTCTTGCTTTTCCTGTATGGAAGACATGAAATAATAGAGAATCCTCTACCAGTGGATGGATACCTCATAGTTCAGAGCAAGACAGGGATTCTCTCTCTCCTGATTCTACCCATGTTGACTACTACACTGCACAACAGGATGATTTCACCGAGATCACTGAATATCATATCATGGAATGTGAACGGCTTCTCGCATTTTATAAAACGCAAGACCGTGCTCACATACCTGAACCCCAAACATGTTGAAATAGCCTTAATACAAGAAACTCATCTCGTGTGTGCCATGGCTGAGAAACTCCAGTGAGATTGGCTGGGTAAGGTTATCCATGGCAGCCGTACACTGTAACTAGATGATGACCACGGTGTACCATAAATGCAGAGTAGCCATCATTTCGCGCAAATCACTCCCATTCGCAGTGCTTAAGAAGTGGTCTGACCCAGAGGGCCAGTACGCATTCATCATTCTTCGTATCTGTGACAGATTGCTATGTGTTGGCTCAGTCTGTGCTGTGACCGGACCAAAACGTCTGTTCCTCCTGCAACTTAATCATCTGCTTACAGAGATAGATGACATCCACCTGCTCATGGGTGATGACTGGAATCAGATCTGGGATGTAGTATTACGTTGCACTGTACATATGGACGCGTTCAACATTTTGGACCAGGCCCTCAGAGGTGACATCTTTGCAGATCACGGTCTTCTTGATATTTGTATCTCCTCCACCTTGCAGACAGGGAATACACCTATACTTTGCAAGTACATGGCACCCTTTTGAGGTTCAATTACTTCCTTGCCTCCTAGCCAATGATTACCTTTACATGTGACACTCTTATATTTGAGGAACCACTTTCAGACCACTTGCAGATCCCTATTTGGTTAATATGGGGCTTGCAACACTAATCCATAAACCTTGGTGCTTCAACTTCTCCCACTATTAACCCAAAAATAAGGACTGGTCAAATCCCATGTTACTGTCTCCCTTGAATACAGCAAAGGGTTAGTTGCCTAGGTACAAACACTATGGGGTGCAGCTAAAGCGACAATCAGAGGGAAGTTAATGGGAGATGGTGCTGAAATCAATAGACAGATGACAAATCAATCATTGCTGACCTAATTTTCCTATACACTGTCTACCCTTCCACTTCTATCAGATGCAGACTTGCAAAGGCGCGCATTAATCTCAATTCACTCTTCACCTCTAAGATAGAAGTCCTACAATAATTTAGAAGCCGTCACTAATAGAAGGATGACCAGGAAGGTAATCTACTAATGGCACAATTCAGGCAGAGGTAAGCAGGGTTTGCTGTCCCTGCCATTGACTGAGCCCAAACGCATTGTCAGCTGCCCACAAGAAATAGTAAATGCGTTCTCAGAATAATATTGTGGACTTTACACCCCCGAAGTGGTCATGGACCCAGCACAGATAGATGCTTTCTTCAGTAATATCCACTTACCCAGACGTAATAGTGTGGGCAGGGAGCTACTCTGTGGAGAAACCACCAAAGAAGAGATAGCCCAAATGATCCCCAACCTCCTGTAGCATAAGGCCACTGGGTAGGATGGCTTCCCTGTCGATTTCTATAAATGGAGATTGGCGGAGGTTGTGAATTCTCTCTGCGATGTCTGCAAAGTGCCTGAACAAATGATTACCCTTGGATCTCTCTCAAATATGGCCCTTCTCACAGTCATCCCCAAGCTAGTTAGGGATTTCTTCCTCTGCAGCAGTTATTGTCCCATTTCCCTCCTCAACCAAGATATCAAGATTCTGGCTGGGATTCTGTCAGCCTGTCTTAAATTTGTCATCCCCTCTCTTGTCCATAACACTCAAGTACTTTTTATCGCTGGGCAATCATTTCACAATCACCTCCGCACACTGGCCCACTCCTTGTGGCTAGCCAGAGAGCAGCTGGAGCAATAATTGGCCCCATCGCATGACGCTGAAAGACCTTTGACATAGTAGAATGGAGATATCTTTTTGCGACACTACACAAATTCAGGCTCTGCACCGATTTTATGGTCAGCTGGCTCTTTGATTCCCTCTCAGCACAGGTACACTGTGGAGGTTTCCTTTCAGACCACTTTCCAGTTCACAGGGGGATGTGGCAGGTATGTCCGCTGTTGCCCCTACTCGTCCTCTTCACCATAAAACCCCTGGGTGAGGCTCTGTACCAAGCGGTTGAAATAGTGGAATCTCTACTCCGGATATCCCAGTGACAATCTATCTATATGCAGATGATAGTCTTCTCACACTCTCCGTACTTTCCAGTTCATTCTGGCACTGTTGGATATCCTCTCTGCCTTTGCGGCAACAGCCAGATACAAGGTTAACTGGGGATAGAGTGAGGCCTTACAGCTCTCAAGAATAATGACCAGAATAGCCATAGTAGGCTTTCCCTCACAGCGGAAGGCATCATGTCTCATGCCTGGGAATCTATATCAATCAGTGATTGTATAACATGGTGTTGGACAACATAGATCTGCTCATGGAGAGGGCAAGGCTTGATCACTGCAAGCGCTCACAGTGAAACCTATTGCTATGGGGTAGGATCCAAATGATTAAAATGATGACACTCCTGAGGTTAACCTGTGTCCTGTGAATGTTCACACTGTTAATGCCCCCCGAGTTGGTGATGCAGCGAGCGCAAGGTAAATAGTTTTATTTATTTATTTGCTTACTTTATTATGTCCGACTCCACTAAACCCCCACCCTGACCCTTGCAAGCCCCGCCCAGCAGCACTCCCTCTGCGAGCCGCCACTGCCACACAGACGAGCCGCTCTCTTTGTTGTCTTTGGTTTGCTCTTTTCTTTTTATCCTGCTTTTCCCCACTCATTGAAAGCTTGCAAACCTCATTCTTTACTTCTAGTCCTCTCATCTGGTAACCATGAGGTATGCCAAGCAAATATGTGCTTTTACATGCGTGTATTATCCATACCCATTTGTGTGTTCATGAAACCACTGTATGGTGAGTATTATCTTCCAGTTTCAAAAATTCTAAATAAACAATTGAATCAAAAATAAGAAAAAGTATTTACTTTAGTGTTATTTGTTAAATGTTATTATAGAACTTTTTTTTGCTTTAATAGTTTAATTTTTAGGTCTCGGCTAGGCAGGGCATGCGCTGCCTCATCGAGAGATGCTGTATACAGGGAAGCTCTGCCCACTTTCTGCCTATCTTTGTCATTGGCCGCAATCGTAAATGCTGCATGCTGATTGGTTTTTGTAAACTTAATCCCGCCTCCTGATGGCCATGTCGTCATAATTGTTCTTTCACAGCTATCTGCCCCTTTACCTTTAAAAACTTTTCGTTTCCCTGACTCCTCCTGTTCTCTCCTGCAGTTTGTAACTTTTCAGGCCAGCAGCACCCCCCCACTCCGTCCCGTCCATGCCTTCTTTCACGCCCGCACTTCTGTTGAAGATGCAATGTCTCTCGTAAATAAGAGTCCTATTGCATTTTCAGTGCTCGTTTGGTGCGTGATTGGTGGATAGCTTCGCACTCTTTGTGGCTTTGCCCGCAGCATCTGCACCCAACCCTCAGCAACAGCCGCTCCATCCCAGCGTCATCACTGCCTCTTCACTTTTAGGGTCTCGGATGTGTGCGTGTATTTTGATTAACTTTGGGAGAGCTTACACTCTCACTTTGTCTTCTCATTTTTAATTTCGGCAATTTACAGTTTGTAATCATTTCGAGGAGGGGTTTGACATTGTAAATATGGTGACCACCCAGAGTTTCCAGATCGACGGAGGAGTGCGATTATGAACAGCCCGTCACCTAACTTTCGTAAAGTATTGATCAACGTACTGATTCTCATCTAGCAGACCTTATATGGCAAAGAGGGCACAAGTTCTTTGTTTAATTGTCCTCCTGCTGCTCCATTAAAGTGCAGGACCTCACTAATATTACTGCACGGTCCTCTATCCTCTTACCACAGATTACTTTCTAAACTCCACAGTCTTGTTCTCAGTAGTGAGGGTGAGGAGGACTGAGAAGAGGGGAGGACTAATCCTCCAAGCAAAAGCTCACAGGAGATAACCAGCTGGACATCATCTCCTTGCTTACATGACATGCCCTGAGTACCTATCAGCCCTGCGCTCTCCCATCTCTGCATGCCCCTAACCCCTGTCTTTACTTGCTTTTTCTTGTCCTTGCTTGCTTTCTCTGACCCCGGATGCCACCTCACCTGTCCCTTTCTGGTACCCCTTTCTTGCTCTCCCCTACTTTCTCATCCCTGCTCTGCAGCTCCAGGAAGGCTCCAGAGTGCCCTATCTGTTAAATGCTGCGTCAATCCTTACGCCTGCTTCAAGCAGGTGCAGAGTTTGACGCATCATGGGCTGAAAAGTGACTGAGTGAAATCTTGCAGATTTCACTCAGCCACTTTTAGGAGGCATTCCTGCGCCAATACGCCCCCCCCTTGCGCCTGAACGCCTACTTCTGGTGCAGGGCTTTACAACGTGACGCATCTCCCAAATGCGTCACGTTGTAAATATCCCGCAGCATGGCGCCTCTTTTGCGCCGCTGCTGCATCACAAAAGTGGTGCACCAGCGGCGTGAAAGAGGCGCAAGTGGCTTGTAAATCTGTCCCTCCAATTCTGCCATGTGGCCGCTCACGCCTAAAAAATACAAACATGATTTTTTTACCCGGAAATTCTCTTGAGAATAAGCCTGAGGACGTCATTATTTTGAAGGAGTTCATGTAGTTTGGAAAGCACAGTTTATGTTTATTTTTGGTAATAAAAATGGCAATTCATTAAGTTTTCCTACTCAGTATGAAACAAGTATCAGTGTGGTACATAGGACATAAATTAAATGCAGATTCATAATTGTGCAACCAGGAATTTGGCAAAGGAGAGAATGAGGTGGCAAGAAAGTACGGTGGCTTTATTATACCAGAGACACTAAAGATAATGGGCACCCGAAGCTGGCAAATAATGATGCCTTATAGAGAGGGGTAGGATTAGCTGTAGGGAAACAGTCTCACATGGTCTGTGTGTATTCAATATCCAAGACCATAGACGTTCTAACTATAAACTTGCATATAGTGCAATAGTTTGCTCATGACGAAATTGAGAGAATAATGGGAACTTTGCTCTTGAATAACAGGTGACTTACCTTTGGAAAATGCATTATCAGGTAGAGACAAGATCAAGCTGCAGATTCCTTACCTAATAATACTCCCAAGCCATAAGAACAGATCCAGAATTTTCTTCCCATACCAAGTCACGCGACTCAGTATCAACGCTGTCCACTTGATGTGACATATAACTCCCTCACCAACATCAGTTTCTACCATGACTATTTTCAACACTCAAAGCGTGGAGCAACATATAGAAACTTCCTATTGAAACAGTGTGCTAAATTAAAGACAACAATGTGTTTAATAATCACTGATATATGTATATATATATACATATATATATATCTAGAGGGTGAGTAGATATCAGGAGAAGTCGAGATGTCCCCTTCGCGTCTCACCCAAACCTCACACATTTCAAGTATTCGCTCTTTCTCAAAGGTAGACTGCATATTAACCACCCACATTCAGAGTTCCCTTACCTTCCCTTTTATTTCAATGGAATCATGCTTAGGTGAGAATTTCTTAAAGCATTATGAAGCCTGTTTATTTCATTACCCCAGTGGACTGCTGGCAGGATGTAGTGGCCATATATACAAACGATCCGGAGCACAGACTAACGCTTCCCCAATGTTTACAATCCCCTTCTGCTCCGTATTCTGCTTTAAACCATCCAGCAGCGGATCTGCAGTCAGCGGCGGTGTTGGCTTGCAACAGGGTAGACTGCAAATATGAGAGGACAGGGGTGCCCCTAATTGAGCGGCACTCCAAGAGGGTAAGTAGCTATCAGGAGAAGTCGGGATGTACTATACGCCTCTCAGCCAATCCTGATGCGTTTCAAGCATTCGCTCTTTCTCAAAGGTTGACTGCATATTAACCAGCCACATTCAGAGTTCCAGTATCTTCCATTTTATTTCAATACAATCATGCTCAGGTGAGAATTTCTAAGAGCATTATGGGACTGGAAATCCGTTAATTGCATTACCCCAGTGGGCTTCTAGCAGGATTCAGTGGTCATATACTCAAATGATCCGGAGGACAGACAAACACTTCCCCAATGTTTACTATCCCGTTCTGCTCTGTATTCCACTTTAAACCATCAAGCGGCGGATCCACATTCAGCGGCGGTGTCGGCTCACGACGGGGGAGGCTGCAAATATGAGAAGAAAGGGGTGCCCCTATTAGAGCTGCACTCTCAGAGAGTGAGTAGATATCAGGAGAAGTCGGGTTGTACCCTTCGAGTCTCAGCCAATCCTGACGCCTTTTAAGCATTTGCTCTTTCTCAAAGGTAGACTGCATATTAAACAACCCGTACTCAGAGTTCCAGTATCTTCCCTTTTATTTCAATACAATCATGCTCAGGTGAGAATTTCTAATAGCATTATGGGACTGGAAGTCCGTTCATTTCATTATCCCAGTGGGCTGCTGGCAGGATGCAGTGGCCATATATTAAAATGATCCAGAGCACAGAAAGAGCGACCTTCCCAATCGCGAGCCGACACCGCCGCTGAGTGCGGATCCGCTGCTGGATGCTTGAAAGCCATATACGGAGCGGAAGGGGGTGATACACATTAGGGAAGCGTTGTGAATTTCTAAGGTTTTTTAAATTCTAGTTTCTAACTATGCCTACAGAGGTAGGACATGTGAAGAAAGAAGAAAAAACACACAGAAAGAAGCAGAAGAAATGCAGAAAGAGGCAACAGAAGTCCACAAAGACGAAGAAAAGTGCACAAAGAAGCAAGACATGTGCTGAAAGAACCAACAGAGGAGCAAAAAGAGGCCTTGTTGCAAAATCATCCTTTGCCCACAACTTTTTCAGACGGGTACCAGTGGTAACTGACTCTGACTAACCAGGCCTAGGGCAGTGCTATGCTAAAATACACTTATAATAAGGTGAAAACACCTACATATACTAGAGAACACTATGCGTTGGGGTACCCCTGTGATTAGCATGACCCCCTCTGTAAGGCCCTAGTACATAATAGGGCAGAGGGATTAAAACTACCTCTAAGTCAGAGGTGCAGAAACATGCTACTTTAACCATCTCTCAGGAATTCTGCTGCGTAGGACTTACAGTAGGTACCCGGAGGGATTCTTGACCCCCAAACTCCCTCAGGACTAAATTGGACTTCATCCCACATCCCGTAATGTGCCACGAGGCACATTTGCAGAGTGGTAGAGAAAGGGGGCCATAGCCTCCGAAGACGTCTTAGCAATCCCACTGTGTGGGACTTACAGGAGGTAACAAGAGGGGTATTTGGCCTCCAAGGACATCCTTAGGGGCCAACTTACCAAACTATTACATCCAGTCAGTCCCAAACAGCAGCATTGGTAAGTACTCGTACCAGGCCATGCCCACTTTTCCCACCACTCTAGAAACGCGCTCCCTGGCATGCTCTTGGATGAGGATTGAAGTTACCTTCACTGCTGGGGGTCCATTAGGGGCCAACTAGCCTACCTTTTACCTCCAGTAAGCCTCACTCAGTGGGATTGATGTGAGGTAAACATGGGCCATGTCCCTTTCTCTACCACCCTGCAAATGAGCCTCCTTGCACGTTGCAAGTTGGGGGATTAAGTCCCCTTGAATCCTGAGGGTCCATGGGGTCCAACTAGCCCATCAGGTACCTCCAGTAAGTGCCACAGAGCTGTGCTGCAGAGAGGTGAAAAAAGGTGCATGGCCTGAATCACCTCTCTGCAACCCAGGCCTGTGGCGCTTACTGGATGCACCTGGTGGGCTAGTTGGCCCACAGGAGCCATCAGGATTGAAGGGGAATTAATTCCCCAACTTAAAACGCGCCACAGGGCGTGTTTGCACACATGTTACCTCAGGCCCGCCCCTCCCTTCACCACTGAGCAAACGCGCCTGTGGTGCATTTTAAGTTGAGGGGATTAAGTTCACTTGAATCCTGAGGGTCCCTGGGGTTCAACTATCCCACTTGGTACCTACAGTAAGCACCACAGAGCTGCATTGCAGAGAGGTGTAAAAAGGGGCGTAGCCAGGACTAACTCTGCAACGCAGGCCTGTGGCGCCTACTGGAGGAACCTGGTGGGTGTGTTTGCACACAGGCCACTTCAGGCCCTGCCCCCTCCCTTCACCACTTTCCAAACGCACCAGTGGCACATTTTTAAGTTGGGGGATTAAGTCCCCTTGAATCTGAGTGTCGGTCCCTGGGGTCCAACTAGCCCATCAGGTACCTCCACTAAGTGCCATAGAGCTGCATTGCAGAGAAGTGTAAAAAGGGGCGTGGCTTGGCCCACCTTTCGGCAACGCAGCCTTGTGGCACTTACCGGAGGGACCCCCAGTTTTGATGGGGAATTAATTCCCCAATTTAAAATGCGCCAAAGGGCGTGTTTGTAGAGTGTTGCTGGGAGGTGGTGGGGCCTCCGACATGATCACAGTCGTTTTTTAAAAACATTTTTTAAAAGGGGGGCTGTGTGGCCCCCATTCTTTTTCCTTTTTTCTGGGCCCTGGGGACCCCAACCCCCATGGCCTGACCCCTTTAAAAAAAAGAAATACATGAACAGAAAAGGGGCCGTGTTTTTTGGCGGGGAGGGTGGCTTCGAGGCCCCCTCCCAGGCCACTTCTATCCCCAGGTACCACATCCCCAGGGCAGGCCCAATCCATTGGGGACCCTGGGGGGAACCCCAATGCCCTCATGGTCCCGCCGGCTCCCCGCGTCCTGCAGTAGCTGGCATTGCTTTTCCACATGGGGACCTGCTGACATGCAGCAGCCCCCAATGTGGAAAAGCAATTCTGTTTGCTTCATTGAAGCTAGAGCAGGTTTCCTTGCTCTCGCTTCAATGAAGCAAAGTAGTTTGCAATGACAGGGTGGGACACTGCAGGAGCCGGCCCTGGGGGGTGGTGGTCCCCAGGGCCATCAAAGGCTCCAGGAGGGGGGCCGTGTGCCCCCCTCCCAATGTGTGCACAGCCCCGGGAGGTGGTGGTCCCCGGGGCTTGGGGGTCCATTATGGACCCCTGCATTTACATACTTAGTGCCCTGGGGAGGTGGCGGTCCCTGGGGCATGTGGGTGGGCTCGTGCACCCTCACACAGGGTCGTTTTTTAAAACAAAAATTATGCCCGGGGCTGCAGGGGGGCATGTGCCCCCACAAATATTTAGGAAAAACCCCAGGGCGTGACAGTCCCTGGGGTTTGGGGGGCCTTGGAGGTTAGCGGTCCCCGGGGCTGCAGGGGGCTGTATGCCCCCACAAATATTTAAGGAAAGCCCTCGGGCTGCAATTTCAAAATGTCATGCCCCTGGGACTTGTCCCACTCAGGGGCTAAATAATAACGAAGCGCAGGATTCTCTGCAACTTTTGCCGGGTTTAAAAAAAAATGTTTTTGGGCCCTGGGGGTACTTGTGGGACCCCCCTAAGCAGGCCTAGGGGGTCAAGGTGTTTCTACCCTGGCCCCTTTTCTTGTTTGTCATGTTTGCTTTGCTGTTTCCTAGTGACTCGGTTATACCGAGTCACAAGATGGCTGCCAATTAGAATAAAGCTCGTGGTCGGGAGGGTCCGCGGATCCACAGCGCTTCTAGATATCAAACGTTAAAAAAATAATTCTCAGCAACTACTAAACCGATTTACACCGTTTAAAAAAAAGGTCTCTTTCTGAACCAAGGGCTATTTTTTTGCCAAATTTGATGTAATTCAGTTCAACAGTTCAAGCTGTAGCCGTTTCTAAAGTTTCCTATGGAAAATAACATGGAGAAAACACGTTTTGGGACCCCCTTTTTTCTCAGCCCCCGCTTGATGAATCACCCTGAAATTTTCAAGACAGGAGCTGACCGGAGCTCCCCCCAAATTTTAAAAATTACGCAAAGATTTGTCATCCGACAGTAAAGTTATTGGGAAAACAAAAACCGCTTTTCCTATGGAAACTAGGTCCTAACTATAACTATGTACTGGCGACCGCCAGTAGATATTTTTTTTTTTATTTTAAATTATGTTTTGAATTCCACAATGAAATGTGTGAGACCAAACTAAACTCAGTTCGGAGAATGGGGTGGATGGCCGGTTGTTTATGAATCTGCAGCTAGATCATTTCTCTACCAGATAATGTGTTACCTAAGGTAAGTATCTTGTACATCTGATAGAGACATCTAGCCCCAGATTCATTTCTTTAGAAACAGATACCAAAGTCTTACCATACCCGGAGGAGGGTCTGTAAAATGATACCATAAAAGTCTTCTACTAGAATAAAACTGGTCCAGACCAAGGGAAAAAGACCAGAAATTCATAGTAATGTAGGTGAGCAGTAACATAATTCCCATGAAAGGAGCCCCAGGTAAGTAAAGTCATAAGACATTAAAACTTTGGGAATAAAATATCCATGTTAGTATGACAAATCTGCATCAGAAGCCAACCAACAACATGAACTTAAAACTATATTGCACCTTGCAAAAGTCCTAAAAACCCGAATTACATAGGGAGAACATTACCCATGACAACAGGGCAATTGTGCCAAATGACTCTACAAATATAACCCCATTTTGTCTTATATCCAAGCCCAAAGTGCATGTTCAATACTTGTGGAACACAGAGCGTAGGCCATATCACTGAATAATACCTCTATGCCATATAAAGTCCTGTCCTAGACAGAACTGCCCTGATAAAAACACAGGGAATTAATACTCTATTGAGAAGAAGTTGAAGAAGAAAATAGTAACTATTGGCTTAAAAGCAGTCTTTCCTTAGGAAAAAGAACTAGGGGTGATACAAATACCTCTAGAATATCCCTGAGATATGTGCTGACATAGGAGTAAAATAAATAAATGACTATATATGAACAAAACAAAATCCACATATATAGATATCAAAATAAAGCCAAATAATCAGAAGACACTACTGACATAACAGCATGGAACTATAATGGGATCATACCACTTAGGAAAGCAACAGCCATCCAATCCGTTAGAATAATGCAAGTTGCCTGGACACCACCATTAAATATTAATAGTATGAAGTTGGATAATAGTTTAAGTATGAAAACGAAAAATCTTTATAACCTAGTGAAAATTAAGGTTAGAACATGACCTTACTCTAGGAATAAAGGGCCACATGTATCAACATTTATTTCAGTTTTCAATGGAAACAACACAAATTAACAGCTGAAAAAGTGCCATCCACATAGCTGAAGGAGAAAGTCACAACTTCTGCACCAAGCAGTAAATAATAATCAATCCCTTCACTGAAAAGAATTTTGCATCCCGTATTTTTCCTATAATCCTAAATGATCAAAACTAGGCATGAAAAAACATGTAAAGAACCACCAGGTTATCTAAACAACCATAAACCACTGCATTAAGCAGAAATACCACACTGCTTGTCACCAGATAAATACATTTAGCAACTCAGTCATATATAGACATGATATTTCTTTCCGCACAAGTCAGAAAGAAAGAATCCACCAGAACATTCAAAGAGCTATCTCAGTGGTTTTGTCACACCTACCAGTTATGAACTACCATAAAGCCAAATCAGCATGTTCTCCAAAGAAATGTACACCATCAATTGATAAATCTTTCAGGCTATCTTGTAAGGGTCTGAAAACTCTGACTGATGCAGCCATGGATGTCTGCACACTGCAACTGACTGAGCTTAGCTCTATCCACAAAATCAGTGGTGTCTATACCATATTTTATGGTGAATTTCGCCGCTTTCCAGCCATCTTGTTCCAGCTGTAGGAGTTCACTGGTGGCTTCCTCTGAAAGAGAAATAACTAATGCACCGCAGAGTCCAATAAAGCATTAGCAAGTGTGCCCAAAACACATGCCGTGTTTAAAAGCCTTGATGCTGAACTAAGGGAGGGACACTAGGGTCCAGTGAAGTCGTAGTAGCCGAGGGTCAACGCCTATGGGTTATAGCCTGATCAACTTGAACTCCTGATACTGATTTGCCCATGCAAAGAAAGGTCATATAGAGACTCATTATAATAAAGGTTCCACCCCCATACCTTGATGAAGAGCATCCACCAAAAGGTCTGTAGACAACTCTACCAAGGGAAGCTGCCAACCTAAAACTGCAGCTGCCCTCCTTAATACCGCTGTGCAAGAGGAATTCACCTCCATTGCTATACCAGGTGGAGAAAATAAATCTGCTAAGTTGTACTCCAGGCGCTATTCTTATTATTGACTGTGCAGCGCTCGTGACCTGTGCGCTTTAGTGCCTCTGCAAGTGCTTAAATTAATTATTTCACGCAGCGCTCAATAACGCTACTTGCCTCGCATTTGTTTCTGCTAGCGCTTTGATTGTTGCACCTCGAGAATGTTGTTGGAGCTTTGCTGATCTGTTTGTTTACTGTGCAGCCATTTTGTAAGGACCCCTTGCAGACCCTCCCTGCACCTAGACCCCGCCTCCCAGCTGACCCTCCCACCCACAGAGGTAGAGCCTGTGCTTGCCCTCGTGCACAGCTGTGACCGTCCTGCTCCTCGCAGAAGCGGCCGCTCCCCTCACCTCCCCCTCCTGCTGGTATCACTGGTATTGTGCAGCGCTCGAGAACGGTGCTCATTTGGACTCCTGGCACTTTAATTTCAATTGATTCTGCCCAGCGCTCGTGTCCTGTGCTAAGTTGTACTCCAGGCGCTATTCTTATTATTGACTGTGCAGCGCTCGTGACCTGTGCGCTTTAGTGCCTCTGCAAGTGCTTAAATTAATTATTTCACGCAGCGCTCAATAACGCTACTTGCCTCGCATTTGTTTCTGCTAGCGCTTTGATTGTTGCACCTCGAGATTGTTGTTGGAGCTTTGCTGATCTGTTTGTTTACTGTGCAGCCATTTTGTAATGACCCCTTGCAGACCCTCCCTGCACCTAGACCCCGCCTCCCAGCTGACCCTCCCACGCTCCGCCCCCCTCCACTCCCCATTTATGGCCAATGCCCCCACGCGCTTCGGCCACGCCGAAGGTACGCCAAAGGTAAGCCCGTCTACGCCCGTCCGCGCCTGGACCGCGCCCAGCGCCAGACCCCCTGCCCCTCGCGCTGCCCAGCCCTCCCGCATTACCTACGATGCCGCCACCCTCCTAGCCCTCAACCCCGGTCGCGCCCCCAACTGCGTCCAAGCAGCTCCTGGACGCACCCATGGACCATTCTCCTGCCTCTCCTGCAAATTTAGCGGCACCGACATCTACACTGCTACGACCACTCCACAGACTCCCGACCCCAACCACCTAGAATGCATCCTTCTCAACACCCGCTCGGTCCACAGGCACGCCATTGACCTTTGGAACCTACTAGACACCATCTCTCCTGACGTCGCCTTCCTAACGGAAACATGGATGAACACTTCCTCCGCCCCTGACATCGCCATCGCTATCCCTGATGACTATAAGATCACAC
Source organism: Lissotriton vulgaris (assembly GCF_964263255.1). NCBI lineage: Eukaryota > Metazoa > Chordata > Amphibia > Caudata > Salamandridae > Lissotriton > Lissotriton vulgaris. Next base: position 321,207,067 of record NC_141699.1, on the reverse strand, counting down.
GCAAGGACCGCACCGACCATACAGGAGGCGGAATCGCTATCGTCCATAAGAAATCAATCCGCATCTCAACCAGCTCTGACGCCAACCTCGCTAACTCCGAACACCTTCACTTCCAGATCCACATCGACCCCAAAACCACACTCAGAGGCACCCTCCTCTACAGACCACCAGGACCCCGCGCAAAATTCAGTGAAGACATCACGGACTTCATCACCCCACACGCGCTCCCCTCCAAAGACTACATCCTTCTGGGAGACCTCAACTTCCACCTTGAAAAGATCAACGACCGCAACACCGCCACCCTCCTGGACAACCTCGCCAACCTTGGACTTAAACAACTGGTCACTTCCCCCACCCACATCGCAGGTCACACACTCGACCCCATCTTCACCTCCAGCAACCATGTCTCCTTCAACCACACTACGGATCTCCTCTGGACTGACCACAGCTGCGTTCACTTCACCTACAACAAGCCGAAACCCATCTACCACCTCCAACCAACTCTACAAAGAAACTGGAACAAAATCACCACGGAGCAGATCTCCTCATCGCTCCTTCAAACCTCCCCAGCCCTCTCTTCTAACGCCAACGAAGCCGCCTCCAACCTCACCCTTTGGTTATCCAACACCGCCGACACCTTAGCACCACTGAAAAAACGTCAACACAAACTTGGCATCAAGAAGGCCTCATGGTTCAACGATGACCTCAAGAAGTCCAAGAAACTGTGTTGCTCCCTTGAAAAGGCCTGGAAAAAAGACCCATCCACCAGCAACAAGGACGCCTTCAAAAGCACCATCCGTACTCACCACCAACTGATCCGAAAAGCCAAGAAAACAGCATTCAAGGATCGACTTGACAACAACGCCCACAACAGCAAGGAACTTTTCAACATCGTCAAGGAATTTTCCAACCCCTCGGCCAATTCCAACGACATCACCCCCTCTCAAACCCTCTGCGATTCCCTAGCCTCATTTTTCCACAACAAGATTGCTGACATCCACAACAGCTTTGACAACCAACCCGGAAGCCAACCCACCCTTCCATCAGCTGACCATCTTCCCCCCGTTAACACCCTTAACGCCTGGAACCCAATCTCCACTGAGGACACCATCCGCCTGATGAATTCCATCCACTCTGGATCCCCCACAGACCCATGCCCTCACCACATCTTCAACAAAGCAGACTCCGACATAGCTCCGCACCTCCGAGACGTCATCAACTGCTCCTTCAACTCCGCTACCTTCCCAGAAGACTGGAAACACGCTGAACTCACCGCCCTTCTGAAAAAACCAACAGCAGACCCCACCGAACTCAAAAACTACCGCCCCATCTCGCTTCTTCCATTCCCGGCCAAAGTCATCGAGAAAGCTGTCAACAACCAGCTCGCCGCCTTCCTCGAAGCCAACAAATCACTCGACCCCTCACAATCTGGCTTCCGAGCCAAACACAGCACTGAGACCGCCCTCATCGCAGCAACAGACGACATTCGAACTCTACTGGACAATGGAGACACAGTCGCCCTCATCCTCCTCGACCTCTCTGCAGCCTTCGACACAGTCTGCCACAGCACCCTTTTACAACGCCTCAGCAACATCGGAATACAAGGAAAAGCACTCGAATGGATCACCTCGTTCCTCACCGGAAGAACCCAGAGAGTCCGCCTCCCACCTTTCAAGTCCGAGGCCTCTGAAATCATCTGCGGCGTACCACAAGGATCCTCACTCAGTCCCACCCTCTTCAACGTATACATGAGCCCCCTCGCGGCCATCGCCCGCCAACACAACCTCAACATCATCTCTTACGCGGATGACACTCAACTGATCCTATCTCTCACCAAGGACCCCAGCACCGCCAAAACTAACCTACACGAAGGAATGAAAGAAGTCGCCGAATGGATGAAACAAAGCCGTCTGAAACTGAACTCAGACAAAACAGAAGTCCTCATCTTAGGTAAATCCCCCTCTGCATGGGACGACTCCTGGTGGCCGGAAGCCCTCGGAAAAGCACCCATCCCGACAGACCACGCACGGAACCTTGGCGTCATCCTGGATTCCTCACTCTCAATGAACAGACAAGTCAGCGCCGTATCCTCTTCCTGCTTTAACATCCTTCGCATGCTCAGAAAAACATTTCGTTGGATCCCCTCCAAAACAAGGAAAACAGTCACCCACGCTCTAGTCACGAGCCGACTGGACTACGGAAACACCCTCTACGCAGGTACCACCGCTAAACTCCAGAAAAAACTACAACGAATCCAAAACGCCTCAGCCAGGCTCATATTAGACATCCCACGCAACGAACACATCTCTGGTCACCTTAAAGACCTCCACTGGCTACCCGTCAATAAGAGGATTACTTTCCGACTGCTTACCCACGCACACAAATCACTCTACGACATCGGACCAGACTGCCTCAACTCTCGACTATCCTTCTACACCCCCTCCCGCCAACTTCGCTCTTCCAGCCAAGCCTTCACCACTGTACCTCGCATCAACAAGACCACCATGGGAGGCAGATCCTTCTCATACCTAGCTGCCAAAACATGGAACTCACTCCCCGCCTACCTTCGCCTCACCCAGAATCACCTAGCGTTCAGAAAGCAGCTTAAAACATGGATATTTGACAAATAATCCTCCTCCCCTTCCTAAGCGCCTTGAAACCCTCTGGGTATGTAGTGCGCTATATAAATGTTATGACTTGACCCAGTTCAGTCAACCACCTTTCCTCCAGAGGAGGCTGGACAACATTTTCCAAAGTTTTTTGACACTCTGTATTCCCCACTTCAACTGGAAAACTGTGCATTCCAGTAGCAGAAGCATATATTTCGGTTGCATAAGCGCAGATCGAGAGGTGCCTAAACAGGTGGCTCAATTACTGCCACATATGACGCCATGTGGTGCCATTCAATGTTGTATCAATGTCAAATGGGTAATGGGTTCTGCATCGATTGGCGTAACCGACGTTGTTGGCTGGCCCAACGCCAAAGGCCTGAAGTTGAACCCCAAAGGCCTGTGCACCGGCACCCCCACGAATCTCATAACAGAATCAGAGGGTCCAATGGTCACTGAGGGTGAACTTACAGTGAGAGCACCTCTCCTCTTCTTAGGGCATGAAGGCACACCAGACACCTTTGGCCAGAAATGCTGACAGGAACCGCACTCCTCAGAGTCATAATGTTCTCCAATGTACCACAAATGGGTGGTATGAGGATCTGTGATCTACATCTGTCAGTCACAAGATCCAAAAGGCACAAGAACAACAGAAGCCCCTGCTCTAGGATAAAGGTAATTAGAACTCAATGGTTTCTGTTTAGTGTGTCAATATTGACTAGAGCACATAAACCATGTTACAGAGTCAGTACAATGTGCCCAGAAAGAAATTTCGCAATGGAGTAGAATTCTTCTTAATGAAAACACTTTATTGTTCCTCTTGTTGTGGCCAACACGTGTTTCATCGCAGGGAAACAAACTGCGAATCTTCAGGGCCCTTCTTGCGAGAAAAGACAGGATTTAAGTTTTGCGGCCAAGCGCCCTGGAGGGCGAGAGTATGGCGAAAGCGCTATAGGCGCGTGGTTTAGTTCATACCTTATTGGACTCATAAGGGGGCCATAACCGGGAGGAGACTTGAATTACAGCTGTTATGCTCGAAAACGGGATACAGGCGGGTGCACCTGGTTAGGCTTGTTCTCCCTCTTGTGGTTCCCGGCGGTTCACGGTCCGTCTACGACAAACGGCGCCGGGAACCACAAGAGGGAGAACAAGCCTAACCAGGTGCACCCGCCTGTATCCCGTTTTCGAGCATAACAGCTGTAATTCAAGTCTCCTCCCGGTTATGGCCCCCTTATGAGTCCAATAAGGTATGAACTAAACCACGCGCCTATAGCGCTTTCGCCATACTCTCGCCCTCCAGGGCGCTTGGCCGCAAAACTTAAATCCTGTCTTTTCTCGCAAGAAGGGCCCTGAAGATTCGCAGTTTGTTTCCCTGCGATGAAACACGTGTTGGCCACAACAAGAGGAACAATAAAGTGTTTTCATTAAGAAGAATTCTACTCCATTGCGAAATTTCTTTCTGGGCACATTGTACTGACTCTGTAACATGGTTTATGTGCTCTAGTCAATATTGACACACTAAACAGAAACCATTGAGTTCTAATTACCTTTATCCTAGAGCAGGGGCTTCTGTTGTTCTTGTGCATTACGTGTGGATTTCTGATCCACCCTTGAGCGGTTACGAGGGATTACCGCCCGCCCCATTGCCTGGAAATTCATACCCTACTACACCACAATACCCTACGGCTACTCGGCTGTGCGCCTTCTTTAATCTGGAATACCTTAAACCCTCTCAGCAGATCCACAAGATCCAAAAGGATTAAAAACCAAAGACCACAAAAATCAAACTGTCTTCTTGACAAAATGATGAAATGGGCCAAAAAACGTCCTCCTAACTGCTTAGGATCCAAATTGCAAGCACCGAAAAGAAGGAAAAGACATTGGCGAAGGAGTTATATGGGCTCTGTCAACATTACATCCAGTAGATAATGTTGATATGGAGACGTGCCATGCCCTCTACCGGCATGACGACATGCTATGGCCAAATTTTTCCAGATCTAGTCTCACATTTGTGGAGGATTCTGAAGTAAGGAATCTGCGGCTAGATATCTCCATCAGATACCGTTATCTTAAGTCTGCTAGGCAACAAATACAAGTCTTCATGGTACTTCATGGAAACAAATACAAGGTACTTCATGGAAACAAATATCCTCACAGCAGCCAGTGGAGAAGATGAGCCTGTCGTATTGCGATGACTCAGGTAGAGTTTTTAGTAGCCCACATCAATTTTTTTACTGGTTTACTCATTTTCTCTGTATTTGTGCACAGAGTTCACTTAGGTCAAAAGGTAATCTTGCATACCAGATTCATTGATCAATTTTGAAGCTATAACAGTGGTAATTAGTGACTACTCAACTGGCCACTGGAACTTTACATGGCACTTAACATTTTGAAGGGATCCATTTACTGCCACATGCATCTTCAAGGAACAAAGGGGGGAGAACGTGTCGCCAAGCGATAATACTGTGCCTTCAAGAGCGTATTATCAATTTAACTGTTGACTTTGTTAAATGTGTCCTAATAGCTGAGAAAAAACTGTCTCAAGACGATGTTGTGGTCATGTAATAAGAATAGAAAGTGGTCATGATACCAACTATATTGTTTTTCCTATACTGGCAATGTAACTGGATAAATTCCAACTATGTCTATTTTTCGCTGATATAGTATTTGAGGTATAAAGAAATCTTAAGAAGCACTGATGCACTTTATATATTAAGCATTAAGATTATAATTGGATCGGATAAGTGTTATCTTATGCATTGCTTCTTTTAAAGGGCTGTTTAAATACCAGAGAGTGGATTAAAACATTATTTGTATGGATGGTTTTACTAATATATATGGTGATTAATAATGAAATGTAGAGTTTATATTAGGTTACAAATGAAATATTGTTCTATGATATGTTCTGTACCTCCAATGGTTATAAAGGTGTGTTAACACTTCCTCAATATCTTTAAGGAACATAAGAAATTGTCTTGTTTTATGCATTGTGTTGTTTTATTTTCCTGATTTCAATTATTTGGACAATAAAGAATTGTTGTTAAATAAAGCCCTGGCACATGCATCTTCTTATAGGTATGGTTCAGTTCTATGGAAACCGGTATTCCAAAATGTGGCAAGTCACCGTGGTTTGCTTAGTAAAGTCAAGCATTTTATGATGCCCACTGCAATTCACAATGCCTTCTTTGTTCATGTGTTTTGTAATGGTACAAGTCCTTGTTCACTGCTCTTTGTACATGTTTTCTCTCTCAGGCCACGAACTGAAGTGCTCGGAATATAGAAAAGAAATACGTGTGTGACCATTGAAGGAGATGTGAGGTCACACACAAAACATGCCTTATGGCCAATAGAAGGAGGGAAAGTCAGAAGAAATGCAAGTGTAGGTGGACATGGGGAAAAGTGGAGACAACAGACTTTCTGGTTGCCAGGATCCTTATGGTTATACTACACCCTACATCTAATTTATTGTGAACTAATGTGATCTCACTTCCTGTGACATCACTTCTGCAATGCCATATCCAATAACGTTAACCACTTCAGGTCAAAAATAAGGCAAAGACATCAAGGAAAAGTGGAAGCTAGACCTCGACCTTGTGTACTAAATATACGAAATGTATTAATTATGTTTCCTTGTCGTTTTTTAAATGGCAGTAAACACAAAACAATAAAAAATAACTGTATTTTAATTGAAATCTAACAAAATAATATTTGTTGCCTCTAAATTACTTTTGCTGTTCAACGTTGCAAGACAAGCTACTCATGTTTACATTTGTGATCATTACTAATCGGTTCTAAAGCATTTTTATTCAGATCAAGGATATATATTTACCAAATATAGCCATGAGCAATTACAATGATTTTTTTTTATCAGGCTCATTGACTCCTCTAAAGGCAGGTCTCTTGATACTCATTGTTTTTCTTCTATTTTAGAAAAAAATGTTAAATAGAACATTTACATGCTTACCCAAGGCAATAAAAGATTGATCTTCGGTTGATTGCTTGTAATGTATTCTCTATGACCTCGTGCATTTGTGCTGTTCACAGATCTCTTCAATCCATAGAGCATAGCAATCAGTGTTGGGCCTGGATGTCAATCAAGAAGGCTAAGTTTTACGGTTTTGGGGCATTATGGATTCTGCTTTCTGCTCTGCTCCTCTTCTGACACACACTGGGGAAAATAATCTGCTGTGTTGTACTTATCACTTCATCTGTTTTGCTAATGTCAACAGCACATACCGCAACATGGAGAACATCACTGTATTTTAAAGCAGCATAACTTCGCTTACTGCAGCTTTCTGAGATCACATGATGCACACCCTATTCTAATGTTCTTCATAAATGTATTTGTGTCCATGCAACCACTTGGAAGATAAGCAAGTTCACAATTTCAGGCGTTTTACAACAGCCTCTCTCACCCTGTGCTATATTAAGCGACAAAATGAAGGGGATTTTTTTTTGTGGCAGGTGAGATCACACTTCAGCCTCATGTACACCACAGCCAAAAGGAATGTGCACATGGCTGTTTATAACATCCCCAACCATGGTAAGGGTGTTTTATTACTGCCCTAGGGAAACTCAGACAAGTTAGAACAGTACGCTAGGATACAGATTAATCTCAAAACTGAATGACATACAGGTTCCCAAACAACTTCCTTCTCATTTCAAGTGCATATGTGCTATAATCATGCTTGCATGTCTTGATTCATAACGGAGGAGAGGGGCGAGGCTGAAGGCTTATGAGATGGAAACTTGTTGTAGCCTGGAATCCTAAGTGTTTTGTATATGCAGGCCTGCTTCACAAAGCATTTTCTTTGAAACGTTCGTACATAAATTCTCAGAAGAGTAGTCTGCTTGCTTAAGGGCACTAAGTTCCACATGAACATAGGCTTCAATTTGCGATTACCTAATAGCAAATGTTTTGTGATTTGCTACTACGTAATCGCAAACATTTATGTAATAATATGTCTTCGACACATTTAGAGATTCCTAATAGTGTTTCAATTGACCCACCTTATTAATATCCATGAGGTAGATAAAAATGTGCGACTCATTGGAAATCGCTAAAAACACAGGGATGGTTGCCTGCTGGGGACAGCCGACCACAATGTCTATATGTCTGTGTTTGTTTTTTAATATAGCAACATTTTTTATTTTTGTATTCTTGAATTGCAGACCATGTTCCTTAAAGGAAAATGGGATGTGTTTCAAAAACAAAAACACAAATTTTCGCAAGCATTCTCAAAGAGGACGGGCAGGGGACCCTTCCCATTTGCAAATGGGTTACCAACATCTTCAAGTTGGTGGTAAAATGCTACTGCTTTGAGACGGCATTTCAGTGATAAAACTTTCTTAAGTGTCTGTTAGAAGGGACGCCCTTAACACGCCCCTTTTTAAAACCGAATCGCTAAGCCATTTTGCAGTTTGGCAAAGGTTACTAAAATACAAAATGGGCATTTGTACATAAAAAGAAACTTTTTCCAGTCACAAACTAATTTTGGGAATCAGGCTTGTTGTGACATGAAAGAAGTTAGACATATGTGGCCCTGAAAGTCTAATGCACAAAGAATGTGGAAAATCTTAAATCTATCCTATTATTACTACACCTATGAGTTGGTGTAAATTTACAAATTTCTGAAATTCTCAATAGTTGCCATGTTTTTTTAATGTATTTATTTTACAGATTTTTGTAGAGTTCTTCTTCTCGCCGCCAATTGAAAGCCTCAGAGTGGACATACAGTAGAGCAAAGGTCAGCCTGCGTAAGGCTCAGAGGAGACAGGGAATTTTTAGTCTAAGTCAAAAACAGACCAATTAAAGATTTTAAAAAGCCTTGAGTGTCATAAGTTAGACACCATGAATGGGGTCAACTGGTCTTAGGCATCTGACAGGTAGACTGGAAATAAGTTTGATTAAAAAGTCTTTAGACAATTATATTATCTGACTGCCATTGGGAAAAAGCTTTAGACAATGATATTATCTAAATGCCATGGGAAAGAAAATGGTCTTTAGCGATTTCCTGAACTTGAAGTGATCCTTTAGCTAAGGTGTTCCATCACGTCATACCTTGATGAAGGAGGGTACAGGTGCCTAATCTTTTATATCTGTATTGATGTCTTGTCATCCTTCATTTATTGATGGGCCTGAAACTCTGAAATGGTTGATAGGAAACAAAAAGACTGGAAAAATAGTTTGGAGTGCAGTTTTATACTTCTTTTGGGCAAGAGTAGTTGTGACAAGGCATTCCACAGCATGGTGTGCAAAATAGAGTTAAACTGGTATGTGGCTGAGATTAATTCAAGCATTCCATCCATCATTATATTGTATACTTTAGTATGTCGCAATAAGTTGGAAGGGTATGCTCAGACGTGGGTTCAATGCTAACCGTGTCATTGGACCCAATCTATACCAGGCAGAGGATCTCTAACTTGGACAAAACTGGTCCTAGGTTACTTGTATTCTAATTCAGGGAAGAACTGAGCTGTCATTTCAGTCCGGACTGTTCCCATTTGAGCAGGGTCAAGACTGATTTGCATATGGCTGAGGCCAAACCAAGGTGTCAAAGTAGGCACAACAGCAATTGACTGGGATGTGGCCTGAGTAATAACCAGTGGCTGAGATTAATTCAAGTGTTTCATCAATCACTGTTTTATATACTTTATTCTTCCAATTAAGGCAATTTTCTTTTGGGAAAGTAGAAGAGGTAAGATTCCCTTCAGTGCAGATCAGTGCTAAAGTGCATATGCTCTCTGTCTCAATTGTCTTGGTGATTAGTTTATCCATAAGTGGCTAATTGACAGTGCACTGTTAGTGCCCTGGGTCTGTAGATCAAATGCTACTAGCTGGCCTGCAGCACTTACTGTGCCACCTGCATGAGTAGCCCTGCAAAACAGTCTTAGACCTGCTGCTACAGTGATTATGAGGGCAGTTTTAAACTGTCATGTTGAACTGGCAAGTACACCTAATTGCAAGGCCCAAAACTTCCCTTTTACCACATTTAAGACACCCCTAATGTAGGCCCAATTTAGCCCCATGGGCAAGGTGCAGTATATTTAAAAGGTAGGACATATGCTGATGTGTTTTACATGTCCTGAAAGTGAAATACTGCAAGGATTATCACTTCCATAGGTTAATATTGGAACCGCCATGTAAACTCTTAAAGTGTAACGTCCAATTGAGAAGAGATTGTGATTTAGAGTTTGGGGTCCCTGAACTCATAATTTAAAAATACAGCTCTCAGTAACGTTTGTTTTTGTATTACGTGTTTGAAAATACCACCATTCTGTGCCTCTGCCTGCCTGGGAATCTACCTCTGGTTGAGACTGACAGTTGGGCTGCTTGTGCATTCACTCTAGGCAGTTGCACAAAGGGAGCTGAGGTGTGCCCTTCATATTCTGATAGCCCATCATCTGGCTTATGGGTCTTCCTAAACCAGAGTGGTGACAGGAGTTGTCACCAACACCTGAATGGGTGTCTGTCCTCACACAAAGATGCCTACACCCCCCTTTAGTGTGTCTGGAGCCAGGTCATGCAAAGGCAGGGCCCTGTGTACTATGAAGACTTTCCTTTGAAGATTGCCTACGTCAAAAGCAAAAAGGGGTATAAGTATTACACCTCTGACCCCACATTTTTAGAACACTTCTGGAATGAGGACACTCTTCTAAAAAAAAGAGCTGCATAAACTGTCGGGAGGGATTACCAATTTGCTGTTTTGCTATGAGGTGTTGGCCCTTCTGCTTGCTGCTTCTGTCTTGAGCAGTAAAAGGACTGGACTTCACTTTCTACATCCTGTAATTCTACGTTTCTAGAAAACCTTGTGTGCACTTGCCTCCTGTTACAATCCTCATGGCCAGAAAATACTTCTTCTTCAGCTTTCTTCCAGCCCTAGGGCTCCTCTGCTGAAAGTCCTATGTTGCCAGCAGGTGCCAAATCTGGACCTGAGCCCTTGGAACCAAGAGGTGTGCTGGAAACCATGGGAAATAGAAAATATACTTCATCTCCAGCTTTTCTCTAGCCTTAGGTCTCCTCTGCTGAGAGTCCTGCGTTGCCAAGGGGTGCTGATTCTGGTCCTGAGCCCTTGGAACCAAGTGGTGTGCTGGAAACCAAGAGAAAACACTTCGAAGCCATCCTGCCGTGGACCCTGTTTGCTGAGAGTGTGATGTATTGACCAAGATAACATCAGGGCCCCGGCCTCAGTGGTGACATTGCTTCAGCCTGTATTTGACGCTGCTGCCTGCACTAAAGCCAAGAGCACCACTCCTTAGCAGCACGACGCATCGCCTCGCCAAAATCTCACCCCCAGGTTTGCTGACAACAGTGCCATCGACACTGAAGTCGTCATCTGATGCCACTACCTTCACCGTGGCTAAGAGCACTGCTTCTGAAAAGCATGACACATTGCCCAATATCACATCGCAGCCCTGGGTCTGCTGACGACAGTGCTTCAGCACCAACCTGCACAAAGTTTTGGTCACCCCTCAGGAAGAGCACGTTGCATCAACCGCAATGACATCACTGCCCCAGCCCATCAAAGCCAGCACTCCTGACCTGGATATCAGAGAGCTCAATCCACAACACGTGTGATTCCAAGACTCAACAGCTTATGCCTGACTTTCAGAACCAATGGCCACCGATGCCGGCAACACCATATCTTTGGATTTCATCGCAAGGTCCCCGAGGCCTCTTCACTTCCAAAGGTAGTGTTTTGCAGGTACACCTGATGATGTATCAAAGAACTGTTGGATGTGTGTTGTTCACGAAGCTTCAGTAGCTCCAGTTGGTGCTACTGACTTCGAGGAACTATATTTTTAAGTTTTATCTTGCAAAATTCAGATCTTTTCTGCTTTATGTTGGATTTTTGTTGTTTTGGTCTGCTTGATGTAGTGTTTCCAAACTGGTGTTGTTTCCATTTGCAGTGTTTATCTGTGTAACTCTGTGTTTAAGTACAAATGTTATACACATTGACTCAAGATAGGCCTGACTGCTCATGCCAAGCTACCAAGGGAGTCAGCAGGGGTTATTTTAGCTTTATAATCATGTTACCTTTACTAGAATAAGAATCCCTACTTGAACAGGGTGCATATACTGCCAACTAGAGACACCCATTTCTAAAACGGGTCATATAGATGTTGATTTGAATGGGAAACAAGACAGAATCTTGAAAAACACCACAATGGCTCTTGAGTGTTCTAGAAAGGACCCCGTTTTCATTGGTGAGTGTGGTTGTGTTGGGAGAGGAGAAGAGAACCTTATCAGTGCAGTACTACTTATGCCTGCTGAGGTGGCCTGTCTTCTTACGAGTACTTTGTGGTCAATTGTTTTGAAGGCTGCAGATAGTAAATGTAATAGCATTTACCAAGTGAAACCTTCAAAGCAGCCTTATAGGAGCTCCTCTCTTATATTTAACAGAATGGTTTCAGTATTTCATTCAGCCTAAAACCTTGTTGGAAGATACAGAAGAAGCTCACATTAGAGTAGGAGTTGAGAGGAGGCAACTGTATAAAGCTCTGTGGCCACACAAGTGATGACAGAAATAGGTCTGTAATTGTCCAAAATACTGAGGGATATTTCAACTAGCCAAAGACAACTCTTGCCGGCGCAGCTCCAACGGCAAGAAAAGGTGGGAGGACATATGATGCTGGACCTGAACCCTTGCCCAACTCCAGGTGGTGAATTCCTCTGAGTCCCCTCATGGGCAGCATTCTGGCGGTAGTCTGCCTAGAGCTCGATGGGTTTTTAAGGCGCAACAGCAGCTACAGGAGGGAAGTATTATGCAGAGTTTGATAGTGTGCTTTATGTTTTTCCTCCTGTCACAAGCAGCAGTTTCCTTGAAGAAAAGGTAGGTGAGCATAGGTGTGAGGATTGTTGGAAATGGCCCTTTTTGCAGGGTTATCCCCAAACTTTTTGCTTCTTCCTCCTTTGTTTTTCCTGACCTGTGGTTGTTGGCTATAGGACTCTGGGCACTTTACCACTGCTGATCAGTGCTAAAGTGCATATGCTCTCTGTGTAAATTGTTTTTGTGATTGATTATCCATGATTGGCATATTTGTCTTACCAATAGGTCCCTAGTAAAGTGCATTGAGTGTGCCAGGGCTAGTAATTCAAACGCTACTAGTGGGCCTTCAGCACTGATTGTACTACCCACATGAGTAGCCCCAAAGAGATGTCTCATGAAATAATGCAGAAGCCATTATCCTCACCAATGCACATGTGAACAAAATCTTAGATAAAATTCACAATCTAATACATCTAATCTAGGGTAACTTTCTTAATCACTGGTCCACCCACCCCAGTTTAATTTAATTTAAGTGCACTGGCATATCCCCTACAGGACCCTCTTTCAGTTCTTTAGTTGACTCTCAGAAAGTAGTTGATAGCGTCAGTTTGGAACTTAGGGGCCCATAAGGATGGCGGGTGGATTTCCCCCGCCAGGCTGGCGGTAGCCACCGCCAGGGGCAACCCGCCCGCCATCCGCACCTAAATTCCCCCCGCCATATTAAGATGGTGGGGGGGACTGCGGCGGACGAAAGAGCGTTCGCCGCTTTTCCACCCCAGTCGCCTTGCGACCGTTGCGGAAAAGGTTTAATATGGTGGCGGTGTCTAATAGACACCGCCAGCCATAATATGATGGGCTTGTTTAGATGCCTTTCCGAGGCGGTGATGCTGCCAGGGTAAGGCATGCAGTCTTCACTCTGGGGGCCGCCTGCGGGCCGCCTGAGTGAAGGATAGGTGGGGGGTGCACACGGTAGGTACCTGTGGTACCCCCTGCATTTGCATAAACAAAGCAGCAGGCACCGCGCGGCGCCTGCTGCTTTGTCTATGCAAATGCATTAATACATTTTTAGCATTGTGGCGGGCGGTGCTGAGAGCACCGCTCACCACAATGCTAAAATTGCAGGATGTGCCCGCCACTGTGGCGGGCACATCCTAATACCCCCCTCGGGACCCCCGCCCTTATGGCGGGCGGTCCCAAACCCCGGTAGGATGTCGGGCAGACTAAGTCCGCCCGTCATCCTAATAGGCCCCTAAATATTCACCTTGCTGACAACACAGTGTATCGCTAATGCCTACCGATTCATAGGAGAACAAGAGTGAGAGTGGGGTCCTGTAGAAGCTGTTCCACATCAACTGCTGGCCTTGGCAGGGCTGTCACTCCTGTCACTCCTGCAGTTGCTTGTTTGCTTTGCCGACTGAACCCCTAGAGCACTACTGTGAGTAATCCAACAATGCCATTGGACAAGGTGTCACTCTACACCAATTATGTACTCATAGACACAACACAAGAAAGTTTCCAAACCAATTTAGGAAAATACCGCATATTTCATCATACAAATAACACTAAGCATGGGCGTAAAATCCGTTCCGCTCACGGAATTTGCGGATTTTTCCTCTGTCTTCCATTGCTTTTAGGTGCACAAGAGAACATCCAGTGCCAGGAAGAAGTCCTGCAGCGGTGTGTGCAGCATAACGTAACGCGACGTCACGTGTGGCCACAGACAAGACAACTCTGCAACTCGTGCAACTGCGGCCTGCTGTTCTGACATCTGCAGAAGATGGCCCCAAAAAAAGTTCCCCGTAGCTCCTCTAGCAAGAAAGTTGACAGTAAGGAGCAGAAGAAGCAAGCGGCGCCACTTACCAAGGAGACTGGTGTCCCGCCCGCCACATTTTTTAGGAATAAAAAAAGAATTACGCCTGCAGCAGAAGCGGGATCTGCTGGAGACCAAGCTGGGAGCAGCACCCCCGCTCCATTGGGCTCAGTGCCATCACCACCACGCCAACCCCTTGAGTGCTGCAGAGGCAGCCAGTCTAGTTGTTCAATCACCATCGACCAGTGATGTTGGCTCATCGCAAGAAAGTAGCAGCATCCCTTAATCAACACAGGTTGTTGTAACTCATCTGACGAGTGTTCAACAACCACAGCCGCAACAACAACCACAAGTGCAAGTACAAGCCCAAGTACATGTGGAAGGAGCGGCAGCGCAAGGAGATGCGCAAGCAGAGGTGCATGGAATGGCCCAAGTGCCCACAATAAGTGTTCCTTCCGAAGTAGGGGCACATCAGGAAATCGACATTCATGCCGAGGTATCATTTGAGGAAGCCACTCCTCCTGATCATTCATTGTCTTCCAGATCCCTAGCAAGGAAAAGAAGATCAAGGATGGTGTCTACATCTTCTTCAAGCCCTCTTCCTTCTGATGATATGGATGACAATTGGGAACCACCACGGTCGTCTGAGAGTGAGGCACACCATGATCTGACAAAGGTAGCTAAGAGTAAGAGGAAGGTCCCCGAAACTCTCGAACTTGTGGAGTGTGATGATGACGCTGAACAAGAAGTGGCGTATGAAGACTCTCACGACAGCGACGCGGTCATCATAAACTTTACTGCAGCCCCAGTGGGCATGCAGCATACAGACATTTTTACTCTAGCCCGAAAAGTTGCTGAGCGTGATGTTGTCGACGAGGCAATGGAACCACCACCAATGCAGTTAACTAGTACACCACCATGTACTGCTTCCATATTTTCTCACCAGAAGGGATCTCCATCCACCTCGACCTCCATTTCCTCAATTAGTGGTGCTGCAAGTGCACAATGTAGTAAAGTTCGGCAACACACATCCTCCACTTCATCTGGCATTAGCATGACCAGTATCGCCTCCTCCGCCCCGCACACACATTTGAAGTCCGCAGTTTGGGACTTCTTTAGTGTTAGCACAACAAGGGAAAACATAGCCATTTGTACCATTTGTAAGCTTGCAGTTAGTCGTGTTAAGCTTGGTACCAACTAGGGTACCGGAGGCCAGAGAGGTCATCTTGAGAGACAGCACACTCTCAAATGGCATGCGCACCTAAAGGAGATCAAGGAGGCCCAAATTGCAAGTCAACAAACTGTATCCGATAATGTTTCCTCTGACGATGACAAGGAGGAAGAAGCGTCAAACATTTCTTCACTTACACCCAGTACCCCTGTCAGCAGCACACACCCTGCAAGATATATGAGCCACACTAAGAGTGTGGGAAGAGTGAGACACCAATGCGAAAAAGTTCATCATCACCGAGCGTAACTGGGTGGAAGAAGTCATCATCATCCCGTAAAATCATGGTCCAGCCCACCATTAGAAGCATGTTGTTTTCAGATGCGCCATTTGAACGCAACCACCCAATGACGCGTCTGTATAACACTAAGCTGGCTAAAATGCTAGCTCTGGACCTTCTTCCTTTTTCTTTTGTGGAAGGGGTTGATTTTCTTGAATTAGTTGCAACGCTCTGCCCTAAATGGAAGGTTCCTAGCCGGTTCTATTTTGCCAGAGTTGCGGTTCCAGCACTACATGAAGATGTGCTGGAGGTGATTGGGGCAGCTTTGCAGAAGAGTGCTGTTCACACTATACATCTGACAACAGACATGTGGACCAGTTGCGCACCCACTGATTACATGGGCATCACTGCACACTGGGTCTCTTTTTCAGGGGTTACAGCAAAGCTAATGGCAGGCGTTGAAACGGACAACGTTTTTAAAACTGCTCGGAAACATGCAACACTAGCCATGTTTGGCATGGAGAAAAGTCTTACAGAAGAAAACATTTTGCAGGAGATTGTTAGGAATTGAGCTAGTCCTATCTTTGTGACCATGCCTTGCCATCACATGTCCATGGATAGGTAGATAAAATCCAGTCCTACCTTTAGCTCATTGCTCGATATTGCCAGTGTTTGGATTCCCTTCCTGGTTGTTGGTTGCTGAAGTCTGCAGAGCTGAGCCTCCTCATCTGTTGTCTTATCCCTGGTTGCTGACCTGTCCCCTCTCACGGGCTTGTGAGGAGGGTTCGTGTTTCTTTCAGCATCATTTTTGTCCCTTCCCCGTTTTTCTTTCCTTTTGGTAGATCAGTTAGCGGTATCCTGGTAACCCCTCCCTTTTCCCTCGTTCCTTTTTATGTCCCGGTGGTTTTAGGTATTTGTTTTTGGGTGAACCGGGGGCTCCCGTTCACTCCAGCGTGTGTGTTTACCGAACGCTGAAGTCCTGAGGCTTGCCGCTAGTTCTAGCGCGTCCCAGCTTGGGTACAATCCGCCTCGTTATTTGCGGAAGTGACGTTTTGGGTCACTCCGCGGCGGCTTCGTTTTCATTAGCGCTGCTTGTATAGCGCAACGGAGGGTTTCCCTGCTCTTTGCCCCTTCGAGTTCATTTATTTCCGAAAACGGGTTTTTTTGGTAGTGGCTGCTAGCCACCCCGGACCTTTTTCCCCGCATATTATTATTTTGGTACAAGAGACATTTTGCTAAGCTCCCTCCTCGAATCTGCTAAAGTCAGTAGCGCAGATACAAGAGTACAACGTTTCTTCTGTTGCAGTACTCCGCATCTTTACGAGGCAAAGCCTGCAAGTGACACAGGTGAGAAGGGTTGTATGGTGGACAAGGCATGGTCATTGGGGGTTGGTTATATTGGTGTCCAGTGCATATGAAAGGTGTTGTTTTTCCCTATTTGTGCTGCAGGTGCAGAAGCGTAAAGACAGAGGGAGCAGTGTCCTGTTACCTACAAGGGTGGTAGACTTGGTGTCGCCTCAACATAACCACCCTCTTTTCTGGTCCATAGGTGCACCCACAGTGTTTCTCCTGTGGGTGTCCAGTGGGCAGGAGAAGGGGACTGGTGCATGCTACGTTCCTGCAGTGCTTGGGCCGGTTGGAGTCTAACAGAATATCGAGCCCACGTTAACATAGCACTGCCCGGACTAGCATGGATGAGGAAGGGAATCCGATGGGTGGGGCTACGGGGGGTCCCTCAATGCAGGATATCATGGGAGCTGTCCACACCCTGCAGGCACAAGTGCAAGAGTTGCAACAGGAGAATGTAGGACTGAAACAGGAGTTAGTAGCTGTAAGGGCCCGAGAACAGTCACAGCATAGGGGTGCTACTCCCGTCATACAGCCAGCTACCTTCCAGTACACCGGAGGGGCGGGATCTAGTACTGCAAGCAGTGGCTCTCCCATATCAGTGACAGTTTCAACCCCTGTGGCAGTGCCCTTGGCAACCCCTGAGAGATTTACAGGAGAGAGTGATAAATTTGGAACCTTTATGAACCAGTGTCAACTGCACTTTATGTGCAGAACCAATGCCTTTCCTGACGACTCCGCAAAGATTGCGTTTATATTGTCATATCTGGCTGGTAACGCGGCCCAATGGGCAATTCCGTTAGTGGAAAATAACGACCGTGTGTTGTACAACTATCAGGCGTTCAAGGATTTGATGCATAGCCTATTTGCCAAACATGCGTTCATGCAGGCCAGTGATGCCGAACTATTGAAATTACGGCAGGGCAGGCAGGACTTGTTGTCTTACATTGCCAACTTTAATCGATTGGTATCTGAGACGCATTGGCCGACTGAGAAGAGGACATCCCTATTCTATCAGGGTTTAAGCGAAGAATTGAAGGATATAGTGTCACAAGTGGTGGATCCACTGGAGGATTGTGCGGCTTTCATAGACTTGGTGGTGAAACTGAATCATAGGGTGACAGAACGGCGAGGAGAACGTAGACGGTTCCAGTCCTCACAAGGTAGTTATGTGAGACCAGAGGTAAAAGCGGGAGGAGAGAGTAAAATCGTTCCAGAGCCTATGGAGATAGGTGGAGTACGGGGTCCTTTGACTCCTGAGGAAAAGAAGAGAAGGAGAGAGAAGAATTTGTGTCTGTATTGCGGACAGGGGGGGCATTTCGCACGTGATTGTTCCGTGAAACCATCTGGATTTGGGTTTGGGAAAAAGGTGGCATGCTTACAAGTGGAGCGGATAGCTGAGAAGGAAAGGAAAGCACAATATGAAGTGGTGGGGGCGATAGATCAGGCTCCTAGACATTTTGTGATAAATGCTCAACTGTTGATATCAGCACAGAACCGTGTCCCGGTGTCAGTGTTACTTGATTCCGGGGCCACTGGGAACTTTATGGATATCTCGATGGCGGATAAGCTGATGGTTCCTTGTCATCTAAAGGAACAACCAGAGCCAGTAAGGGCTATTGACGGAACTGAGTTAACTTCGGGGTGTATTACCCGACAGACGGAACCATTATGTTTAGTGTGTGACAATGGGCATGTGGAATCCGTGGTGTTCGATTTGATCGATGCCCCCTCGTTTGGCCTGGTTCTGGGGGTCCAGTGGTTACAAACACATAACCCCAGGATTGACTGGGTACAAAGATTGGTTACGTTGGACTCGGTACACTGTTTAAGGAATTGTTATGTCGTGGCGGCGGAGCAGATCAATCCTTTGTCCTGTGCCGTGACCGAGACGTGTAGGATCCCTCCACAGTATGCGGCTTATTAGGATGTGTTTGACAAAGAGTGTGCCCAAGGTCTCCCTCCTCACAGGTCGTATGATTGTAAGATCGACCTTATACCGAGGGCCCCGTTGCCATGTAGCCGGGTCTACGCACTGTCTGAACCTGAAGAGGCTCATCTGAAGACGTACATTGATGAGATGTTGTCATTGGGGTACATACGTCCTTCTTCTTCGCCAGTGTCATCGGCTATCTTTTTTATACCGAAGAAGGAGGGGTCTTTAAGGGCGTGTGTTGACTATCGCACTTTGAATTCCGTCACAGTTAAGAACCGGTACCCTCTTCCGCTCATCTCCGTGTTGCTGGACCAGCTCTGCAAGGCTACAGTTTTCACCAAGTTGGACTTGCAAGGAGCATACCATCTTATATGGGTCCGGCCAGGGGATGAGTGGAAGACGGCGTTTAAAACGAAGTATGGACTATATGAATACACCGTAATGCCGTTTGGCTTGTGCAACGCGCCTGCGGCGTTTCGGTTTTTCATAAATGAGGTTCTTGGCAGATATCTGGATCAGACAGTGATAGTGTATTTGGATGACATCCTCATTTATTCAGAGAAGGGGCTTGAGCATACCGAGCATGTATTGCAGGTGTTGCAGACGTTACAGGAGCATCATTTATATGCTAAGTTGGAAAAATGCCACTTTGGTACTTCTGAAGTGGAGTTCCTGGGGTTTGTTATTTCTGCTTCAGGCATTCGTATGGATCCAAAGAAGATTCAGGCTATTGTGACCAGGCCAGTGCCTACGAATGTGAAACAAATACAGATGCTCCTTGGTTTCGCTAATTTTTATCGGCGATTTATTCTACATTTCTCTGAGATAGTGGCCCCAATGACTCGCCTCTTGAGAAAGGGTGTCCCTTTTGATTGGACCAATGAGACTCAAGACGCCTTTCGAATGTTGTTGAGACAGTTTGTGTCTGCCCCAGTATTGGTGCATCCTGATCCTGCCTTGCCGTATTTTGTAGAAACAGATGCTTCCTTGTGCGCTGTAGGAGGTGTTTTGTCGGAGAGAGACGAAACCACTGGCCATATGCATCCAATTGCATTCTTTTCTAAATCTCTATTGCCGGCTGAACGCAATTATACGGTGGCAGAGAGAGAACTGCTGGCGGTCAAACTAGCGTTTGAGGAATGGCGTCATTACTTATGGGGTGCCCGTCACGTAATTACCATCTACACTGATCATAAGAATCTAGAATTCTTTCGTTCTGCTAGGGCATTAACACCGCGTCAGATGAGATGGGTTTTATTCTTTAATGAATACGACTTCATTATAACCTACCGGCCTGCAGCTCAACAGGTGAAATCTGATGCGCTCTCTAGAATACATGTGGATACAAAGGACGAAGGTTCTTTGAGTATGAGTAGGGCAATGATCGATAATGAAAGAATCGTAGGGGCATTGACAGTGGACGACTTTCCTGCTCTTGTGAAAGACAGATTAAGTCACTTGGATCTGGCCCCTTGGTTATCCCTACCTCAGGTAGTGTTGCAGGATGGTCTTTTGTATAAGGAAGACAAGTTGTTTATTCCCCCTGGGTTGAGGGATGAGGTGTTGGAGTGGTGTCATTCCTCTGCCCTGGCAGCTCATCCAGGTATAAGAAAGACCAAGGACCTGTGTATGAGGTGGTTTTGGTGGGAGTCCATGTCAAGGGATGTTCAGGGTTATGTAGGTGCTTGTCCGGTGTGTGTAACAAGCAAGCCCTCGCATTGTAAACCCTCGGGACTTTTACAGCCTTTGGCAGTTCCACCTGGTCCGTGGCATTCTCTGAGCATGGATTTTGTAACCGATCTACCTTCTGTCACAGGTCTCACCGCAGTATTGGTGGTGGTAGATTTATTCACCAAGATGGCCCACTTTATCCCGTTTCCCAAGATTCCTACCGCAAAAGAGATGGCAGTGGTGTTCATGTCTTCGATTGTGCGTTTGCATGGGTTACCAGAGGTGATTGTATCCGATAGAGAAGCACAGTTCGTTTCACACTTTTGGACTGAGTTATGTCAGGTGCTTAAGACCAAGATATGTCTCTCTTCGGCTTACCACCCTCAGTCTGACGGTCAGACTGAGCGCACTAACCAGACGATGGAACAATACATAAGGTGTCTGATAGCGTCCTTGTCTTGTGATTGGGTAACTGCCCTGCCCATAGCGGAGTTCGCCTATAACAACAGTGTGCATTCCGCCTTGGGCATGACTCCTTTTTTTTGTTCCCTGGGGTACCATCCAAGGGCGATGGCTATACAGCCCACGGGTCGCGTGCCAGCCATTGACAGTGTATGTAAGCAATTGGGAGAAGTCTGGGCCTTGGCTAGAAAAGGTCTTCTGGAGGCAAAGGAGGCTATGAAGGTACAGGCGGATAAACATCGTGTCCCTGCTCCTGCCTACAAGATAGGGGATCTTGTGTGGCTGTCTTCACGCAACTTGAGGTTACAGGGATCACGTAAACTGCAGCCCAGGTTTGTGGGTCCATATCCCATCCTCCAGGTTATCAATCCTGTAGCAATGAAGCTTAGGTTACCGCAGGAGTATAGTGTGCACCCTGTTTTTCATACCTCACTGCTTAAACCCTATGTACCAACCGACCAGGTACTGCCGCCCCCTCCTTCTATCCTGATTGATGGACAGGAGGAATTTGAGGTCCAGGCTATCCTTGATTCGAAGCGAGTCAGGGGACGACTTTTTTACTTGGTAGACTGGAAGGGGTACACAAAGGACGATAGAACCTGGGAGCCGGCTGGGGGGGGTTCACGCCCCGCGGTTGGTTCGATCATTCCATAGATTACACCCCTCCAAGCCCAGACCGGTGGGGAGGATTGTTGGGGGGGGGTACTGTTAGGAATTGAGCTAGTCCTATCTTTGTGACCATGCCTTGCCATCACATGACCATGGATAGGTAGATAAAATCCAGTCCTACCTTTAGCTCATTGCTCGATATTGCCAGTGTTTGGATTCCCTTCCTGGTTGTTGGTTGCTGAAGTCTGCAGAGCTGAGCCTCCTCATCTGTTCTCTTATCCCTGGTTGCTGACCTGTCCCCTCTCACGGGCTCATGAGGAGGGTTCGTGTTTCTTTCAGCATCTTTTTTGTCCCTTCCCCGTTTTTCTTTCCTTTTGGTAGATCAGTTAGCGGTATCCTGGTAACCCCTCCCTTTTCCCTCGTTCCTTTTTATGTCCCGGTGGTTTTAGGTATTTGTTTTTGGGTGAACCGGGGGCTCCCGTTCACTCCAGCGTGTGTGTTTACCGAACGCTGAAGTCCTGAGGCTTGCCGCTATTTCTAGCGCGTCCCAGCTTGGGTACAATCCGCCTCGTTATTTGCGGAAGTGACGTTTTGGGTCACTCCGCGGCGGCTTCGTTTTCATTAGCGCTGCTTGTATAGCGCAACGGAGGGTTTCCCTGCTCTTTGCCCCTTCGAGTTCATTTATTTCCGAAAACGGTTTTTTTTTGGTAGTGGCTGCTAGCCACCCCTGACCTTTTTCCCCGCATATTATTATTTTGGTACAAGAGACATTTTGCTAAGCCCCTCCTCGAATCTGCTAAAGTCAGTAGCGCAGATACAAGAGTACAACGTTTCTTCTGTTGCAGTACTCCGCCTGCAAGTGACACAGGTGAGAAGGGTTGTATGGTGGACAAGGCATGGTCATTGGGGGTTGGTTATATTGGTGTCCAGTGCATATGAAAGGTGTTGTTTTTCCCTATTTGTGCTGCAGGTGCAGAAGCGTAAAGACAGAGGGAGCAGTGTCCTGTTACCTACAAGGGTGGTAGACTTGGTGTCTCCTCATACATAGCCGGAGTCATTATCAGCCATCAAGCGACCCCGTGGATGCGATCGGCTCCACTGAGACTTCTCACAAGTGTCAATTCCCTGATGAAGGGCATGCCACCTCAATGCCCGAAATGCATTGGATATGCTTTTTGATAAATGCCTGATTTATGAATGATTATAATCATGATGAGATGTGACAAGAAACTACATAAACAAAAATGAAAATTATGAAATAAATGAAGCATACAACGAAAATGGTTTGAAAGTGTTTTCTTCCACCAAGGAGACACGATATCAGTGAGTGCCGATAAGGGATGATACCAGAGGTTCTCTGGTTTCACTTATATAACTTGTCTCCTCAACATAACCACCCTCTTTTCTGGTCCATAGGTGCACCCACAGTGTTTCTCCTGTGGGTGTCCAGTGGGCAGGAGAAGGGGACTGGTGCATGCTACGTTCCTGCAGTGCTTGGGCCGGTTGGAGTCTAACAGAGATTAACACAAAGGTCTTTCAATGGATGTCCCCAATAAAACGCAAGATTGGTTATGTTTCCACTGATAATGGCGCCAATGTAGTTAAGGCCATGGATATGGGTAACTATTTCAGAGTGCCGTGTTTGGCGCACTGTATAAACCTGGTTGTTAAAAAATTCTTGAGTGAAGAAAGTCCAGTGTGCGAGTTACTGACCACCTGCCAAAGAATGTGCACACATTTCAGCCATTCTTTTAAGGCCCGGAAGCATCTGAGGGGCCTGCTACATCAACGTAAACTGACAGTGAAAGCACTCATCCAGGAGGTGGCAACCCGTTGGAACTCAACCTTCTACATGCTTGAGCGTCTGTATGAGCAGTGTGCGAAAGTCGATCAGTATTTCTTTACACAGGGTGCAGCTATGAAGGACCTGAGGATACATGGGGAGCAATGGAAGCTAGTTCAAAGCCTGACAGACATGCTTCGTCCTTTTGAGGTCTTCACGCATGTAGTCAGCAGGGAGGACTGTAATTTGGGAAAAGCTATCCCATTGTTGCGCATGCTAGAGCACCAACTGAAGGCGGTGTCTTCTACGTTTCAAATAGATGAAAAAAAGCAAAAAGTTTTTGATTTGGCAGAGAAATTATTAAAGCGCCTACTTTGTGATGAATGTCTTTAAAAGATCCACACAGAACAGCATTACATTTGTGCTACTATTCTAGATCCACGGTACAAAAAGGCACTGGCAGGCAGAGTATTCTTTCCTTTTGATGACGCAGAATTTACAAAGTACAAACGTTGGCTAGCTGTGTCAGCCATGAGGTTTGAAAGAGAACGGCAGGAAATTGAAGGAAAAGGCAGTACATCAGCATCAGCAGGCCATCCAGAGTCAAAAGAATCCACTTCTGCACCTGTGGCTGTGGCAGAAGTGAGTGATTTTCCTTCTCAGCCATTAAAGACACCAGCAACCGGATCATCTGCACCAGACACAACAGTAACATTGCGTGAAGAAGAGGATTGGCTAACTCAGCTTGGGTTTGCTTATTAAAAGGTCCCAGCAAAAAGTAAGCAAAGTGGAGGAACCGTGGAAAACCTTGAGTCGATGGTGCAGGACTATCTGAATGACTCAACAGAGGTCTATGTTCATGATGACCCATTGGGGTTAAAAAGAATTGTGGCCAGAGATCTCCAACCTGGCTATAAAATAATTGTCTTGCCCACTCGCAAGCGTGTCTTCTGAACGTGTTTTCAGTGCTGCTGGTGGCATTGTAACTTGCAAAAGGACCCGCCTCTCGCCCAAAAATGTAGAGAGGTTAACAATGATCAAGATGAATCAGCACCTCATACCACCAGATTACAAAATACGAGAATACACGCAGGAAGAAGACGAGGAGGGCACCAACTTAGATGAGGGAAGTTCTTCTCTGTTAGGTGACCTACTCCCGCCTGAATTTGCAGAGTATGAGGATGAACTCTTCTTCCCTGACACCGAGCCCTGAAAATGAGCCAATGATTTATTAACTTTCTTTTTCGTCCTTATTCACTTTTATTCCTGTGTGTCTGTCTTTCTTTGTTTTGCAAAATCTATATAAAAAAACCTTTAATCACCTAATCAGAAAAACAAGCCCATCAGCTGAACTGTCTTCACTTATTTGCTTATTGATTTGAAGGTGCCGCAGTCTGCATTCCTCAGGTTCACAAGTTCACAAGAACATGCTCCTCTATCCTCCTCCTCCAGACTCCTATTTCCCTCAAAGCTGATGTTTAGATTACGCCCAATGAAAAAAGACTCTGCACTTGTGGGGGTGTTCTACTTCTTGGCGGGTGAGTTGACAGGTCTGGGGCCATTGCTGGGAAGGTCTAAAACCGGATAAAAGTGGTTTGGAGAAAATCGGAGCAGAAAAAGATTTTGCGCTTTTAATCACTTGCCCATTTTTGCTTTTTGCCAGTTTGGGGGTGTTCTGCTTTTTTGCGGGTGACTGCAGGGATCTGGGGCCATTGCCGGGAATGTCTAATACCGGATCAAAGTGGTTTGGACAAAATCGGAGGTGAAAATTTGTTCGCGTTTTTGCTGACTTGCTTGTCTTTGAGGTGCTGTTTGGGTGGGCTTACTGGTGTTTGTGGGTGGGTTTTGGGGTCTTGGAGCAACGCTGGGTATGGATACTTTTGATTGCAAGTGGTTTGAAGAAAATCCATGGTGGCAAAGGGGAGTTAGGGCCTAGCTGCAGAGCGCGCGTGGAGTGATGTTGGAAATGTGCCTGAAAATTACTAAGCCCCCATTTTTGTAGTTTTGCTTTTTGGCTGTTTGGGGGTCTTCTACTTGTTTCCGCCTTGGTTGACGGCTCTGGGGCCATTGCTGGGAAGGTCTAATACCGGATAAAAGTGTTTTGGAGAAAATCAGAGTTGAAAAAGTTTTTGCCTTTTTGCTCACTATCGTGTTTTTGGGGCCTGTTTGGGGGGGTTCCTGGTGTTTGGGGGTGGGTTTTGGGGTCTGGGAGCACTGCTGACACAGTCTAATGTTGATTGAATTTGTTTTCCAGGACATCCATGGTGGAAAAGTGGAGTTATGACCTAGCTGCACAGCGCGTTTGGACAGAATTGAAAGAAGGCCAAGAAATATTGTAAGTATGAGATTTTCCATTTTTGCTTTTTGCCTGTTTGGGGGTGTTGTGCTTTTTTGCAGGTGGGTTGGAGGGTCTTGGGGCATTGCTGGGAAGGTCTAATACCGGATAAAAGTGGTTTGGAGAAAATCAGAGTTGAAAAAGTTTTTGCCTTTTTGCTCACTTTCTTGTTTTCAGGGGCCTGTTTGGGGGGGTTCCTGGTGTTTGGGGGTGGGTTTTGGGGTCTGGGAGCACTGCTAGGTATGGATACTTTTGATTGCAAGAGGTCTGAAGCAAATCAATGCTGGCAGAGGGGTGTTAGGGCGTAGTTGCAGAGTGCGCTCGGAGTGATTTTGAAAATTTGCCTGAAAATTTCAAAGTCCCCATTTTTGTAGTTTGGCCTTTTGGCTGTTTGGGGGTCTTCTACTTGTTTCCGCCTGGGTTGGTGGCTCTGGGGCCATTGCTGGGAAGGTCTAATAATGGATAAAATTGGTTTGGACAAAATCGGAGCAGAAAAAGATTTTGCGCTTTTGATCACTTGCCTGTCTTTGGGGTGCTGTTTGGCGGGCTTTTAGGTTGTTGTGGGTGGGTTTTGGGGTCTGGGAGCTGGCACAGTCTAATGTGGATTGCATTTGTTTTTCAGGAAATCCATGGTGGAAAAGGGGAGTTAGGGCCTAGCTGCACAGCGCATTGGACAGAATTGAAAGAAGGCCGAAAATGTATGAGATTTTCCATTTTTGCTTTTTGCCTGTATGGGGGTGTTCTGCTTTTTTGTGGGTGGGTTGGCAGGTCTTGGGGCATTGCTGGGAAGGTCTAATACCGGATAAAAGTGGTTTGGAGAAAATCCATGCTGAAAAGCGTTTTGGCACATTAACTTAGGGCTTGTTAGGGTGAGCACTAGCAGCAGGATTGCATGTGTTTCGGGGTGTTTTAGATTTTTGCAACTGAGTTCTGGGCTCTTAAAGCAGTCGGAATGTGTAATTTTGGTTGCAAGTGGTTTGAAGAAAATCCATGGTGGGAAAGGGGGGATTTGGCCTAGTTAAAGAAAGCGTTTGCCACTATTCTGAACTTAGGGCTCGTTAGGGTTAGCAGTATTGTATTGCATGTGTTTGGGCGGGGGCAATTTGTGGCGGGGTTTGCGAGTCTTGGAGCGATGCTGGGTATGGATACTTTTGCTTGCTTGCAAGTGGTTTGAATACAATCCACAGTGGGGAAGGGGGGATTTGGGCCTACTTTACTTTCAAAGTACGTTTTGTCACCATTTTCTACTAGGCCTTGTTTTTTGAGATCTGATTGGGGGTATTCTACACTTTTGCGACTGGGTTTAGTAAGGGTCTGGGAGCACTGCTGGGTGGGTCTAATTTTGTTCTAAAACACAGTTTACAGTACACCTAGCTTGAGGGGAAAGATCCGCTAAATTAATTTGCCCATACTTATTTATCCTTCAAAAGGAGACTCAGACAGAGTACGCACTTTCAAAAATTATGTACTGTCTATTAGGAAACTCAAACTGTGACTTTTTGCACTACACAGCGTACATACCTTATATTTATTTGTCAGTGGTGTTCTAATATCACTTCCTGTTTTTCCATCAATAATTACAGGCCGGGTTTCAGCCTGTGCAATGGGAAAAGGATGAAGTCAGGCTTCACATTAGCGAGCCGCAATTCAGCATCCGCCAGCCAGGCAGTGGAGAGGGTGTCTTCTGGTCACCAACATTGATGGACAGAGCATCAGATGGAATGGAGGAGTCACGCTAATAAGAGGAATGGCTGAATGCATCTTACAACTTCCCAAATTCACCAGGACAACTACAACAACATACAGATACAGTATCCGTTCTTTTCTAATTATCTTTTAAGTAATATTATTGCTGTGAACTTCTTTGAGTGTGACTCTGCATTTCTTGTATCTCTGCTTCTAAATTCATCCCTACAGCCATTGTATAGGTTTTACTTCTGCTATTTTTCAAACCTAATTTAATGTACGAAGTGTTTCTCTGAGTGCAGAGATAGGCAAGTGAAAACGCATAATTATTACTGCAGCCCTGTACTGTCGCATTCTTTCATTCACGGTTGTCAAAAGTACTACTTACTTTTCAGTAACCATGCATGCAGTAGTGAATGCACTTCCTTTATGTCACTTAAAAGATTTATGGTTAGCTTTGTACCCAACGATTTCTTTATCTTCAATTATTGTTTGTCCATGCTGTGCTTTTTTTTCATCTCTCGACAAAACTTTCCCTAAAACCCCCATTCCCATCCATTTTCCAAACCCTAACCCTCTTCCCCCGGGCTGTGTGGTTTTGATTGATGTGTGACTAAATGACAGCAATAATTCCACACACTTGCTGGGGAGGATAAGGTCATAGCAACAGGCTGGTGAAGGAATCCGAGGATATATTCTATTCTTACTCAGCTTGTCACTCAGTCACTATTGGCAAATGAAAGCTTATTTTCATGTGCGCCATCAACTTGTTTGGTCATCAAGAACATCCTCCTCCTAGACGTGGCAAAATATTACGCTGCTGTGTCCTTCACCTTCAGTACTATTTCTTGTAGTAGTCGCCAATATCAAAGAAATTCAACGCAAGTACTAGTTATACTTTCAATACTTTACCATTTGTTAGGCTACATTGTGGCACTGTTCTAGTGTACTGTCACCTGCTATATTCTCTATCGTACCGTTCTAATGCTACGGTAAGGACAAACAAGGTTTCATTTTTTTTTTCAGATGCTGCAACTGCAACTGTGTAACACCACAAGTACCACCGCAATAATGACATTTCATCCGCCCAAGATTGCCAACCTTAATCGCCATTTCGAGTGCAGCCAGCCCTGTGCCTAGCCCTATTTCCAAACACAAATTACAGGTAAGATAAGCGTTTGGGGGGAGGTAGTATAATGGAGTATTAGGAGAGACGAGAGACTGACAGTCCTAGGACTATTGAATTCACTTACTCTGTGAGAGGCACTTAGTTTTGAAAACATTTGGGCCATTATTACTTACACAACTTGAATCAAGATGCCACTTAAGTTTCAGGACTGTTAAACCCCACCCACCAGCCTCAAAAGCAGTAAAAAACACGTATGCTAAGATAAAGTTTAAAGTATATTTATATATCCCTAACATAAATAATCTTCTGCAAGACCCAACCCACCCCCCTCCCGAACCCCAACGAACGTCCCTGAAAACTAAGTCCAAAAAACTCCCAATTCCAACCCCTAGAAGTCTTTAAAAAAGGGGCAAGGGACAGTCTCCTTCTACTGCTGGCTGCTGTTAAGTTTTCGGGCCAGGTCGCCATGCTCCTTGCGGAGGGTCTCGAGCAGGGTTTTGGTGTTGAGGAGCTCCTGCTCGAGGTAGGAAACCCTCAGGGAAAGGCGGTGCATCCTTTTTTTGCAACTGCTGTGGGGGCAGCTGATTTCTTTGCTGCTCGGCAGTGGCGGGTATGTGCGGTACCCCGGCTTCGTACTGCTGGAGACCTGCTGCGCTGACTGGCTGACCCAGGGAGCGCAGAGGAGGATGCAGGTGTCGCCGTCGATGTTGTTGACGTACTAGTCTGCTTATCCTCCTCCTCCTGGGCACCAGCAGCCGATATTCGGCAACAGTGGCCTCCAGCCTCCGTTGCCGGGCCCTTTTAGCCAGCTCCTTCCGTGTTGGTTTGGAAGGAGCATCTATATGAAGAAAGAAAGACATAGTCTGTAACCAATGCTCTTTAAGATTAACACAAAATGGTTCAGCAGAAAGTTGTGTCACAGTAGAACTAGCAACTTGCAAGCACAGTACATAACTATTGTGGCCAGTATCTATCTAACCTCCCACTTCTTTATCCTGGCACTAACATTAGTGGAAGTTTAAGGAATAAATTCTACGAGCACTATGGACTCACTCCATTAGAGTTGACAATGACAGTACACCAGTCTTATTCTTATTCTTCTCTTGTTTAGCAAAATTGGTACATTAACTTCTGCAAGCCGGCATAATGCTAGCGCAGTCAACTTGCACCCGAGAAAAACAGACGCCCTCCATGATGAGTGAGACAGACTTGCGTTACTGTACCAGTCCAGAGCATGCAGGTGGTGATGCTCTTACTTTTCTATTATGGGTGGCACTGAGAATACTCTGTTACAAGGGCTACTGCTTAATTAATTTAACTTTCACCCTACAGTGCCAATGAATGCTAGAAAAGGAAAATGAAGAAGATAAATAATCTGATTATCTATCACTGCACATGGTATGTATTTGCTTACATATGGGATGACTTTATGTGCTTTGTTTTTTATTGAGTGAACAATGATACATCCACACATGAATGACCGAGTTCTACTAAACTTATTAACAGATGTAGTGAGTGGCCATCGCAATAGCCGGATATATGCTGTGCTTGCAATACAAACTACTGCTACTATTCATGGCAGTATTCGGACAAAATTGCAACTTCTTTTCCTTGCCTTTCCTACACTGGGACGGACGTGCGGGTGCGGTGTTACATGCTCTTCAAAGTAACACTTAGTTCATCCAGTGACCGTCTACTCTCTCTAGATACACATATGCTATCTAAGAGTCAGATAGTATCATGATCCAGGCATCCATCCATTCAAACTATATGTCAATCATTCTTCTTCATGTCTCCCATCTGGGCAAACCTTACGTTTTCTCACGGGGAGCACACTACGCAGTCTGCAATCTCAATAAGTAAGGAATAAAAGAGCTTACCACTGCTCGCCACTACAGTGGCAACCCGCACAGCAGTTTTGTCCGGCACTTGCACCGCCTCCTCCCCAGAACTTTCCTCCTCCACCTCCGCGCTGGGCCCAGCACCAGATGTTCCACCAACAAAGTACATTTAAGAATGTCAGATGTCATAGACATACACCACTCATTAGTATTTTGTCTATGAATGAAGAAATGTGAATACAGAAACCAATCTAATAATTTGTGACTGTCTACTCTAAAGTAAAAATGTACCTTTTTCCAGGGGAGGGTGTTGTCTTGCTACACTTTTTGGCACAACTGATGAATGCTTGCTTTTTAACACGCACAATTTTTCTCATAACAGACAGAAGCTTTACTTCTAAGAACAAATCATCATCACTAGGACGGAGGCACCAACGATTCAGCACCAAAAAGAAAAATTAAAGTTCAAACCAGGTGAGGGCTCGGCTCGCCCACAATAAATGTGTGAAATAAATCACTATAAGCACTTTTCCATTTTTAATCAACCGTTTATGTTTTATGGCAAGCTTGATTTCAATAAATATTTTTACTTTTAACCCTTTCGCTGCTGATGACGAGCTCAGCTCGTCATCACCCACGGGTGTCGTGTGCTGATGACGAGCTGAGCTCGTCATGAATAATGGCATCAATGATTTTCCAGCACAGGGCAAAAATCCCCGCAGCAGCCATGTGGTTAATAAAGCTTTAAAACTTAAATAGACTCTGTGGTTTTTGGTCAAGAGTGAATGAGCAAAAGGTTTTGCAATTTGCAAGCATGAGTCCGTGCCTCTGACACTTCTGGACTCTGACTCCGTACTCTTGTCCTGCGTTGTATAATCATCATTGGGGATCAATCATCGATGAATTCGGGAGCTAAATGACTCTGCCCCACTATCTAGTCAGTAAGGAGATTGGGGGTCCTTCAAAGACTGATATCACTGAGGTATGTGGAAAGTCTACCTACGCCTATTATAATTGATAAACAATGCACTATTTAGTGTCCATAGTTCTGTTTGTGCAGATTTGTCCCTGCAACAGTAGTAGTATGGATTGTCCTCCTAGCCAAACCAAAAGTAAAGAAGTATCTTATTCTTTCTTGGTGGTCATTCACCATTTTATTGTTGGTAATTGTCAAAACACAAACATTTAGAAGACTTGAAAAGACATTATGGACAATCCCAGAGGACTGCACTCAGTGCATAGAGCTATTGCTGACTAGAATGGGAGTTTCGTTTAACACCTTTTGCCAAATGTGCAATCTTAGTTAGCTACACAGACAGACTAATAAGAATAATCTAGTAATACCACATAGAGTCATAGTCGAGGCAGGATAAGAATTTAGATACAGTCTACAAGAAGATCAAAGACGATTTAGAAAAAATCGAATGAGGAACGCTAAGAAAAAATAGGTACTCTATTTTAAAATTAAAACTTACTGGGGCCAGCAAAGGAGCCCTCGCCTGACCGATCCTGACCTTGTTCAGCAGCAGCAGCCTCCTCCAATGTCCTCTTGCCCCTGGGGGGAGCTGATGTACAACATGAAAGAACGAAAGACCCGAAAACATGGATGATTGTTGTCAACCAAATCAAACATTACAAAAGAACAATAACAAAATATTTTGGCGAAATAGCAAATAGACAACTATTCCACGGGATATAGTGACCTATCTCATGTGGTCTACTACGATATTAGTATTGCTTGATTTGCGGACCGTCGACTTAGAAAGTTATGTAACTCACTAAACAAACTACTAAAAAGGTTCGCCAAGGACTGGCAGGCAGCAGTCCGCAGCACGCGAAGTGACAGACAAACTCCATCGTGATTGCAGATCAGCGACAACACTAAAAAGTTTCCTACTACATTAACCAGTGATTAAAATACTTAAACTATCAATCCACCACCCCTATTTCTTCTTATTGCCAGGTGTACAAAGGAGGGACTGGACTTGAGTCTGTAGGGGCAGATTTACTAACCCCTTGCGGCTCTTTTGCTCCGTTGTTGCGTGACGTTTGTGAAGCAGCGGCAGAACAAAAGAGGCGCCATGGTGTGGCGTATATTAACAACGTGACCCATATGGGAGATGCATCACGTTGTAAAGCCCTGCGCCATCAGGGGCGTTCCGGCGCAAGGGAGGGCATTCCTGCGCAGGAACGCATCCTAAAAGTGGCTGAGGGAAATCTACAAGATTTCAATCAGTCACTTTTAGGACAATGATGCGTGACTCAAACCCCGCGCCTGCTTGAAGCAGACGTACGGCTTGACACAGCATTGGGGAGATAGGGCACCCCAGAGCATTGCTGGAGTTGCGCCATTGTTGCGACACAACTCCAGCAATGCGTCGTCTTTACGGCACAGATGCGTAACGCTTCGGTGACGTTTTGGGCCCATGGTGCGCCGCATTGTAAATACGGCGCACCATGGGTGGTGGTGGCGTGGTGCACAATTACTGGCGCATCCCTGCTACTTTGCAGGGATGCGCCGGTAATTAAAAATCTGACCCTTAGTGTCTAGCATTACGCAGTTCTTTAAACTACACTCATACATAATTTCTCAGGCCAATGAAATTAACATAAAATCGAAAACAAATAAGCATAGTAGCAACGCTACTGAGAAGGAGAGCAGTGCACCTGAAATGCACAGAAGATTTTGAAATATAATTTACCTACAATGTAATAAGCAGCATTATTGCTCTCGGAAAAAAAACAAAAATGTGCAATATAATAACACACACAGCAGGAGAAAACAGAGTAGTGAAGAAATAGCTACTACTACTCACCAAGCCCGGGGATCTCGAGGCTGAGCATGTCGATCAAGTCGCGTTCCCGGTCCAGGAGATCCGTCCAATGGTGGGTGGCCTGGTTGTAGGTGCGCCGGACCCGAGAGTGTTGGTACATGGGCTGGCACACCTTCTCCCACCGCTTCCGGCGCTCCCGGATCCCGTAGCCGCTAGCGATCTTGCAGCCTGCCATGATGGTCCTGGGGAGGCGGCGCTGGACATAAAACACTAGTGCGGCCACCTCTTCCGCGCTAAAGATCTCCCGGGCTGTGACTGTCTCCCCCCTCAAACGCCCGCACGGGAGCCGGGCATGGGGTGCGGGACCCTTCCCCTTCTCAGGCTGCTTCCGGGCTCCCTTTACCATGGTCTGGGCAGAAAGGAAGGTAAATAATAAAGAATAAATAGAATAGGGAAGAAGAAAAGAAAAGAGTTTAAAAAAGTAGTTTCAAATTAACCAAAAGTAGCAGAAAACACAAAAATATAGAGCTAGAAAAATAGATGGATAGATAATAAGTAAAATAGATTAAAAAAAACTTCAAACAAGCAAAGTATGGCAGAGATTAACAGCGGATACAGAAAGCATGCCCAAAACCATAGCAATGAATGAAAAACAAGATGGCTGCGCCCGTTCACGACCGCGTGGGTAAGTTCGCGCGAGATTTTCCTCACGATCACATGCGAACTTGTACTAGCGAGCCGCACACTTTGGGATATTACACATAGCGCCCGTAAATGGAAATACATCACGCAAACAAGATGGCCGCGCCCGTGAACGACCGTGAGGGTAACTTTGCGCAGTTGCGCTACAAGCGGCTTGCTAAAACGCACAAAACCTTGCGAACTAACACGCCGCTAAAAAACAAATCGCATATTCGCAGGAATTTGCGGCTTCCGAATTCGATCTCGCGCAAATTCGCTACCCGCGAATCCCGTGAAATTGCAGAAAAACGATTTTTGCAAAACTGAAAGCACTCAGCAGGTGCAAAAGTTGAACCTCATCATTAGTAACCATTCCCTGAAGTGCTTCCTGAGGGCCCCCTCCAGAGTTCAGTTGCCTACTTGCAACTATTCTATGACCCTGCTCTGACCCTCACAGCAGGTTCAGAGAATAGCTACAAGTAGGCCACAAAGGTCCTGTGAACAAAATTGCACTGCAACTGAAACCAATTACAGATAAGGAAGCAGGTGCCAGACTCAGTGACACATTAATCAACCCCAAAATCATTCATGTCAGTTGAAGCAGGGCAGGTATGCTTTCCCCCCCATAATCTACAGTGATGAACCAGAGGGTGGCACTGATGTACCAGAGGGTGGCATGGGTGAACCAGAGGGTGGCATGGGTGAACCAGAGGGTGGCAGTGGTGAAACAGAGGGTGCTGTGATGAACCAGACGTAGAAACAACATAGTCGCGACCGTTGCGACCCGACAAGTAAGTTTGCATTTGCGAACTGGTAAAAAACCCTTGCTAACTGGCAGAAACCCTTGCGAACACAAAAAAATAGAAAAAATCCGCAAATTTGCGAGAGTTCGCGGATTTTGCGGATTGCCAATTCGTGAATACGCAAATTCGTGAAACGCGAATTCACAAAATTCGCCCATGCTTAAATAACACCAAGACAACAGAAATCCCATGAGGTACCAGAGTTATGATTTTTTTCTATTTTAGTTTTTTAACAATAGCTCCAAAAATCATTAAATGCCAACAAAGTCAGTTGCTCATGGTATTCTGTTGGAGAATGGGTCAGCTGCAAAAAACAGGTTCAACCTGGTCACAATTTTTACTTTTAAACTTTAATTCTGAAATGAAACACAGAATATTCAACTGTGCAAGGCAGCAGGCTTTGGCTAAGAAGTATTCCGTGGGTGTGCATTGCTATCAGATGTAGTCCAGGTAAGCTATTGCCTTTTGAGGGAAAGCACGAGGCGGATGAAATTGAATTTTCATGCCCAATGAATTTCCCTCACTAGCTTTATACTTTTTCCCCCTTCATTCAGATATAGTCCCTTTTTATTGGAAGCTAAGATTATTCCAGTGGGGCAAGGTTTTAGGCTGCACTGAAGGCGAGCTCTAAAAGTTTGGTAAACTTCTAAGTGAGGTCTTGCAGAGTTGGATTTGCAGCTGCAGAAATGTTCAGAGTGGAAGAAACCTGAATCTTCAGACCAGCTACAATGTGCATTGGTTGGATCGACTTGACAGGTTTGTGCCAGTCCTCAAAGGTCTTAGGAGCTAAATATTTTCTAAGTCATAGGTTTCTGAGGAAGTAAGGAGGAGTACACTTTGACAGAGACCAGATTTAAAGGACCTCAGGAATAGCATTTGGGGGTCAATACTTGCACCAGTAGAAGCCAACCGCATAATAGAAGGCAGGTCCAGTTGAAACTGGACTGCTCAGCTGTTACAGGAAAGGACCCCAGCTACACAATGGGTTGTGTCCCCATAGCTTGAAGAATAGATCATCCTTATGACTCTTCTTTACCTTGGAGATAAGAGAGAAGTTCCAGTCCTTCAGTGCTCTTCTCAGGTCTCAGACACATATCTTACAGAGGTCAGTAGTCTGAGAAGGGTACTTAATATTCCATATGTCTTCCGGCCACTGGCCTGTGGGTAGGAGTGATTACTAGGGCCTCCCTAACAAATGCGGTAAAACGTTACAGGGGTTAACTTACCCACTTTTGCAGCATTTCTTGTGTGCCTTATTGCATGCAATCCCGTGGTTAACTAAAGTGTCTAGTTACAAGATAGTGAAACCCTTCTCCCCTTGTGCAGAGCCTGTGTTACCCACCCAGAGGTGTGGCAAAAGATATGAGCTACCCCTCCACTGTGGTCCCTTTAAACAAGTTCTGGGAGCCAATCCTCTCCACTGTGACTTGAGCATGGCTAACTGGGGAATAAAGAAGGGGCATGTGTAGGTGTTACCTGCCATCTGTCTGAGATAGAGGAGGCCCCTTTGACATTAGTCAAGTTCCTGAACTCAGCTCAACATGGCTATCCTGCCAAATGAACCAAACCCCCTCCCTACACCCAATATTTTGTCTCTTGCTCTGAGCTATTTCTACACCTCATTCAGGGTTAAACACTCAGAGGGCTGCAGTATTGCAATTTAGCTTCTAGAAACTTTAAGCAGGGAAAAGGTCACTTTCAAAAGTACCTTTTCCTTTAAAATGTATTATAAATCTGACATTCCAGTGAATTAAGTTTATAATAAATATTCCAACAAACAGTCCAAGAATGAAATTGCTAGTGTTTCCTAATCAGAGTTCACATTATTAAGCTAAATATTGCATCCTAGAGCTTTCCTATGGAACTGTCAGCTTTGCTGCAGTAAAGGTAGAGTCAATTTAATATAGGGTGTCAACTCAGACATGCCATCGCTCTCTGCCTCACTAAAAAGGATGAAATAAAAGATACCAGTACTCTTGAAGCAATTTCAAACATTTCAGAGATGTTTAAAGGGAAGAAAATAACTAGGATCTACAAATCCTACACATTTTGCAGTCTCAGGTGAGCTTTTAAAATAGACTAAGGCATTCTGAAAGATGTCCACTGGTGACAATGCCAGCATGTGCCTTAGAGCGATTGCCATTACAGCCAAAACCCTTTCCTACACAATTAAAATTCTGTCACAGGGTTAACTTTGCCAGAAAAGGCTTGTGATGGGTAAACAAACACTGTTCCATTCCCAAATGTCTGAGGTACAGTGTGGAGGTCGGGGAGATACCGCACAATCTGTCATTCTGTGAGTGGGTTGGAGACATTTTGATAGGGACTCAATCCACACATAGCGGTACTAAGCATCCTAGAAGAAGTGTGTCTCAAAATAGCACTCTTGGAAGGAGAACTTACCCTGGCTAATAGGGATATTAAATTAGAAATTCTGATATTCAACAAACAGAAATTCAGAAATTCGAAGTATAATAGGGACACTACACAGAATTGGAGAAAGTTGGATGCATTGTGCATTATCAAATAGAAACCAGTCAATCAATCAATCAATCAATCAATCAATCAATCAATCAATCAATCAATCAAATAAGCTGTATTCGATTTTCAGGGCAAAAACCATAAGCGCGTACAATTTTTAAAATGAATCACTTATTACAATGCACAATTAAAATTTATAACAAATTATACATTGTATAGAATATGGTTGAAATCAATTAATGCTTGTTCAAATCAATTTACATTACACAATTTCATTTACAGATAGCTTTCCTTCACTTAATTGTACATTTTAAAAATAGAGCAATAGATCTTGAGAAACATTAATTTTCTAACAGTTGCAATGCTAAAAAGGCTGGGCGGCCTTGCCTCAGACCCCAACATTTTAAAATAGGTTTAATCCACCTCCTCCTTTGTGCAATACATAATTTGCAAAAAAGAAATACATGCATTGACGACTGCAGAGAAACTTCGTCGCAGGACACTTACTTAATGTTTTTGACCAATCATTTATAGTGGGGGAAACTGACCAAACATGGAAAAATACCAAGTCTAAAATGAGTCAGAACGAGCCTATCGTACCCACTTGGTCTGTTAAATAAGTAAGGCTGGCTATCGGAAGTACTTAAAAGCTATTGATTGGATAGTATCGATGGTCATGATGCCTCCTCGGCAAATCTGAATGCCTCCATTTGTGTCATACAATATTTTTTGAAAGCCTTTCTGGAGATATAAGGCATGTAAACAGGTTTACCATAATATTCTGGTCGGTCCAGATCAGTCATGAAGTCTTTTATTTTCTTAACCAGCAAATCTCTAGTGCAAGTTATAGTTTGAGGCTATCTTTTATGATATCATGGTTCGGTGCCATAGGAGAACAGGTTGGGCTTTTAAGTCTAAAATATACAGTAACCCTAGCTCTGCATGGCAGATGTATGTTGGTGGGCCTGCCAGCAAGAACCTTAAAAAGGTGTTCTCAACCTTCTGGATGTGTTTTACATCAGTATCACCATATTCCGGCACTGTATATGGCCGTACTAACACATTTAGCTCGATAAATGTGGAGCAACGCAGCTGGAGGGCATCTTCCTAGTTTCCCTAAGAAGTTGACTAGGGTTGTCGTTGCTTTCATAAAGAGCAGTTTTCTAGTTTTGACAGCCCGATACCATGATCCCTTGTTGTCAAATAAGATGCCTAGGTAGGGGTATGTGGTGGGGATTTCCACCTTTTTACTGTCAATGAAAATGTATCTGTATTTCGCACTGCCTTTCCTGCATTTCGTTACAGAGGTTTTTGTGGTATGCACTATCAGACTTACATTTTTCATATATTCGGTGTAATTATGCCAGTTGAAGACCCAGTTGCGCTTGGGCCATTAGTACTGCATCGCCCACGTAGAGAAGGGCAGGTAGAAGGCGACTGTATATTGTGGCGGGTCCCAGCACTTCTCTACCATGATTTGCTCAAAACCATTGGTATATAATGTAAATAGAAAATGTGCCAGGAGACAGCCCTGTCTAACCCCCCTCTCCACGTTGAACAATGCAGTACATTCTCCTTTGGACCCGAACCAAACCTGCGCTTTCACATTGCTATACATCTGCCTTAGGAAGTTGATTAATCGTGCTTTCACCCTCATGTTGGCTAGAATGTTCCATAATCTCTCATGGACTTCACAGTGGAGGGCGACTGTGAGGTCTACGTAAGCCAGGTATAATCTTCCCTTTTTTGACAACGTATACTTTCCCAATAAAATGTTAAGGTTGAGTCCTTGCTCAAGTGCACCCATACATTCCCGGAAT
Source organism: Lissotriton vulgaris (assembly GCF_964263255.1). Classification (NCBI taxonomy): domain Eukaryota; kingdom Metazoa; phylum Chordata; class Amphibia; order Caudata; family Salamandridae; genus Lissotriton; species Lissotriton vulgaris. The sequence goes on along the minus strand of NC_141699.1, from coordinate 321,168,072 downwards.
CTACACTGTAGATCAGATAAAACCCTGCTATCTTCCACCCATTTCTGGAGCTGGTTGAGCACTATACGCCTGCCACCTTAACCAGGAAATCCAGCAACAATATTGGGCAGTAGCATGCTGGGTTCTGCCTTTTTTATATATAAGGACCACAATAGATTCCGACCAGGGGCCAGATGTAGGTGGCCGTTTGAGGCCATTTACCGAGCGGTAAATGGGTGACAGGTATGTAGGGGGCATTATTTTACCGAATCGGTAAAATTACCGAATGGGTAATTTTACCGATTCGGTAAAAGAAAAATTCGGTAAATTTACCGATTCTGAGGCACACAGATTTAGGTGGGACTCTTCAGAGTCCCAAAGGCCTTACCGAATCGGTATTTTACCATCAAATCCAATTTGATGGTAAAATACCGATTCCGGTGTGCATGCACATGTGTGCATGCACACCGATGCCATGTGACAGGCAGACCTGCCCTTAGGGCATGTATGCCTGCCACATGGCACCTGAGCCTGTTTTGGGGGTGCCAGAGGGTGTCAAAGTGACACCCCCTGCACCCTTGTGAAAATCGGTCTTTACCGATTTGGTAAATACTGAATCTGTAATGCCCATTCATTCCTATGGGCTTCAAAGCCCATAGGAATGAATGGGCATTACAGATTCGGTATTTACCGAATCGGTAAATACCGAAATCTTCCGAATCGATATTCCAGCACATCTGGAATACCTACATATCCACCCCTTAGATTTACCGATTTTTAATTACCGAATCTGTAAAATTCGGTAATTAAAAATCGGTAAATCTATTTTACCTACATCTAGCCCTAGGTCTTTATAAATCCAGTTGTACAGCAGGCTGCTAAAACCTGCATTAAAAGTGGACCCCATGAATCTAGGTTGAATTTAAAAAGATGTATTGGTGCTCTGGCAGGGCCGGGAACCTTTCCTCCCTTGCTGGCTTTTATTGCACACTTTACCTCATCTAGGGTGAAAGCTAAAGCTATGGGGTGGTGGCGTTGAAACCTGTGGAACCGAACAAAGATCTGTGCCACCCACCACCGATTCTTGTCTATATTCTTGACCCTGTTTACAGGTGAGGCCGCTCCTGATGCCGCACAGCACCACCTGTGGGTGGTGCCCCAAACCCTGCTGCTGCCACTGCCAGCAGTTTGAGGCCAGCTGCTCACTGCACTCGTTCTGCCGTCTGTATCTGTGCCCTGCCTGGTATTGTTTATTATTTGAATTTCACCACTGTCCTGTTTTCTGTATTTTCTTGCACTGTTTTTTCCTGTTTTCCCAGATGTTGTCCCTTTTTTTTTCCATTCTTTCCATTCTTTATCCCGCTTCCACCCGTGTCCTGCCGCTGCGACCCCTGCGGCATCGCTCCCCTGTTCGCCCATTCGCTGCCCACTCCTGCCTCCCATCTGCTCCTCCCTCCCACCTCACTTATATGCTGGCCACTGTGCGGCCACGCGCAGCGGGCACGCCTAAGGCAAGCCCGTCTGTGCCCTTCCATGCCTGGACCGCGCCCAGTGCCAGAACCCCTAGACCCTGCGAACGCCATGATGCCCGTCACAGATATAATACCAGCACCCACAACACCGGATGATCACACACCTGCTTCCTGGCCCCCCCAAAGCACACCCAAAGAACCCTCTCCGATCCACCAATCCACCCACCGGGAAAGAATGCAACCACGTCAGATGCATTTTACTCAACAACTGCTCTGCCCTCAAACCGTCAAACTCTGGGACCTACCAAACTCAACCTCCCCAGACGTCCCCTTCCTGACGGAGACCTGGACGAACCCCTCCTCGGCACCAAACATCACCATAGCCATCCCAGATGGCTACAAGATCACCCGCAGGGACCGCACCAATGGAACAGGAGGAGGAATCGCCATCGTCCACAGGAACACTCTCAGAGTTTTGACCAGCACCAAGGACAACCTCAGCACCGCCGAAAACGTGCGCTTACAGATCCACACTCATCCCAACACCACCCTCAGAGGAACCCTTGTCTACAGATTCCCCGGACCCCAGCCACAGTTCAGCGACTCCATCGCCGACTGCGTCAGCACACACGCCCTCACCTTCACAGACTGCATCCTCCTCGGGGACCTGAACTTCCACCTCGAGAACAACAACAACACCAACTCCACCGCCTTGACTGACAACATTGCCAACGTCGGACTCAGACAGCTCGTCAAAACACCCACCCACTCTGCCGGCCACATGCTTGAGCCCATCTTCTCCACAAGAGCTCCCACGCCACACCACCGAACTCCACTGGACTCACCATCGCTGAATCCACTTCACGTTCCGGAAACTCACCATGCACCACCGCACCTAACAGATCCCTTGCCGCTGCTGGAGCAAATCCAAAGACTAGCTAACCACCACCCTCGCCCGGAGCCCACCCGCTGACCCCACCAACTTGACACCACCGCCCACAACTGCAGACAGTGGATCGAAGACTGCGTCAACACTCTCACCCCGATCAAGAAACCCTCCAGCAGACACACCAACAAGAAAGCCAGATGGTTCACAGAGGACCTCCAGACCTCCAAGCAAACTGGCCGAAAACTAGCAAAGAAATGGCACAGTGAAGAGACATCGGACAGTTACGCAACCCACATGAACGCCACCCGCAGACACCATCAGCTCATCAGATCCGCCAAAAGGTCCTCCTTTAAAGACTGCCTAGACAACAAGGCACACAACCGCAAGGAGCTCTTCATCATCGTGAAGGAACTCTCCAACCCCAGCTCCAACACCACACAGCCCACCTTCGCAAGACCTGTGTGACTCCTTGCCGCCGTCGTCCATTGCAAGATCGCAGACATCCATGACAGCATCAATGCCATGACCTCCCCGACAGCTACTGAGACCTCCGGCCCCACACCCACCATCCGCACCGATCCCCTGCTCTCCCAGACCAACATAAACAATGACAACACCATCAAAATCATGAACACCATCCACTCCAGCTCTCTATCAGACCCATGCAAACACCACATATTCAACAAAGCCAGAGCCACCATCGCACCCCATCTCCGCAAAGCCATCAACATCTCCTTCGAGACAGCGACCTTCCCGGAGAGCTGCAAGCACGCTGAGATCAAAGCTTTACTCAAAAAACCCAAGCCCGACCCTAATGACTTCAAGAACTTCTGACCCATCTCCCTGCTCCCGTTCCCGGCAAAGGTCATCAAGAAGACCATCAACAGACAGCTGACCTCGAAGAGAACTGCATCCTGGAGCTGTCCCAGTCCCAGCCCATCCCAGTCCGGATTCCACAGCTACCACAGCACCGAAACTGCCCTCACCGCCGCCACAGACATCATCAGAGACCTGCTGGACAGCGGCGAAACCACGGCCCTCATCCTTCTGGACCTGTCAGCCTCCTTCAACACTGCCTGCCACTGCACCCTACGCACACGCCTCCATGATGCTGGGATTCGAGACAAGGCTCTGGAATGGACCCCCTCCTTACTCTCCTGCAGAACCTACAGCGTCCGCCTCCCCCTTTCCGTTCCAAATCCACCAAGATCATCTGCGGCGTACCCCAGGGCTCATCCCTCAGCCCGACTCTGTTCAACATCTACATGACACTGCTCGCCAACATCACCCCACTGCATGACCTCAACTTCTTCTCCTAAGCCGATGACACCCGGCTGATCCTCTCCCTCACCAAGGACCCCCTCACCGCCAAAACCAACCTCCACAAAGGAATGAAAGCCGTTGCCGAGTGGATGAAGAACAGCCATCTGAAGCTGAACTCAGACAAGACAGAAGTTCTCATCCTCGGCTCCACCACCTCGGCCTGGGATGACTCCTGGTGGCCAACCGCACTGGTAACAGCGAACATCCACCGACCATGCACACAACTTGGGGTTCTTCCTCGACTCCACTCGCTCCATGACAAAGCAGGTGAACTCCATCTCGTCCTTCTGCTTCAACACCCTCCGCATGCTCCACAAAATCTACAGGTGGATCCCCACTGAAACAAGAAGAACAGTCACCCAGGCCCTCGTCAGCAGCAGGTTGGACTACGGAAACGCCCTCTACGCAGGAGCCTCAGCCAAACTCTCGAAATGATTACAACGCATACAGAATGCCTTGGCACGCCTAATCCTCTACATCCCTTGCGACAGCCACATCACACCCCACCTGAGAGACCTGCACTGGCTTCCCATCAACAAGATGATCACCTTCAAGCTCCATGCACATAAGGCATACCTCAACAGACGACTCACCTTCTACACCCCCAAACGCCAGCTCCGCTCTACCGACCTTGCCCGTGCCTCCATACCTCGCATCCGAAGAGTGACCTCCGGTGGCATATGATTCTCCCACCTCGCCGCCAAAACCTGGAACACCCTCATCATCCTCCTACGGCAGACCCAGAACTTTCTAACCTTCAGGAGACTACTCAAGACCTGGCTATTCGAGCAAGAGCAGCACCCCCCACGGCTTGAGACACTCAGGGGTCAGTAGTGCGCTTTACAAATGCTCTGATTGATTGATACATGTTGGAAAAATACTCCACCCATTGCCCTTCCTCTATAGCAATGTCTATGGTTGGAGTATCTTGGACTGTAAGAAAGGCTGTACTATCTCTATTCAGACTAGCTTAATATAGGTTGGCCCATGCCTTATCTTCTATTTCACCTTTACGCAGTTTCAAAGCACGATTATATTCTTTCCTGCACTGCATGATTTCAGTTCTGTTCCTTACTGGCTTATGTATGTACCACATGTTTTAATTTTGAATAAGCTTTTTTACATCTGGAAACATAACAACCTTGATTGTTCCTATGAGCTTTATTAGAATCTACCTTTAGGGCATTCCTTATTTTGTCTCTAATCTGTGCATAAGATTCCAGAATACCATTGTGTGATGTGGTATCATCCAAACAAGTTAAAAGGGATTTTTAGCTGGTTTCCATGACTTTCTAAGTAATCAAAAAGAAACCACTGCAGGATGTTGTAGTTGCTGATTTATGCAACTGTGGGATGTCTAATAAAAACATAAGAAATATGGGGGGATATGGTCACGATGCCAAAGTCTTGGCAGAGTAGGGAGCTCACAGTGGAGATTCATGGTTGAAAGATTTACTTGAAGTTTATTTCCTCCCATATTGATGTATGAGTAATTTGCATTGAAATACATTGTGGCAGCACTGTTTTCTAGTGTTCACTTTAACCAGGTATATATTATCAAAGCCAATAATAATCTATTATAAAACATGTACAAGCAATTATCATTCGAAAGATAAGGTATGATATCAAGGTGCTCTTGTAAAGATAATACTGCATGATAGTGATGTTCTGGAAAATGCACAAATCCCACTGGTAGTTTAATAGCTTCTACCACCCTCTATGATCTTACCCAGAGGATGATGCACCCTCTTGCTGAACACAAATGTCATAAATAACTCCATAACTTCCCCTAGAAGATTATACATTATGACACATGTCTTTGCAGCAAGCCAGTGATACATGCCAGTCCTCGCTGAGATGCCTCCCATGGCCTCTCAGTGAGGCCAACATAGGAGATACAATGGATCCCAGCACTGTCCCAGCCATCTTCCCCTGATATGTGAGGACACACATGCCAACTCTGGTACCACAACCTTGAATTGCTTCTCAATTACAGAAGAGCACACAAACACACCAGCTCATTCAGAAGAGCCTCTTACTGGCCCAGAAAACAGAGCCATGGCCACTCTGTATTTTGTGAAAATACGCACAGCTGAATTTCACTGATTCAGAAGTTATGCAATTCCCAGAGGTAGAGATCCATTTATTATTCTGAGTATGATGCAGCAGTTTACCTTAGCATTCCACTTACGTGTAACTGCATTTGATTAGCAACCTCTTCACCTCTGTGTGGTCATGGATCTCCCTCTTGACATACAATATTCTTAAAATGTACAGTTGGGGGAACATTATCCTGTAAACTATCAAAATGGCATATCCCAAAATCAATACAGTAGTGTAGTGTAGTTCCTATATTCCCAATAGGCTCTGCGCATTGGAATATTATATCCTATAGATGTGACGTAGGACTTAGGTCGACTAGGTCTCGATTGGAATATATTAGACTTAATTGTGAGTGCCAGCTAGTACAGAGGTCCCTAGAAACTTTATTGAATAAAAAATAAGGGATTCGTTTCTGACAACCCCATAAACATGACAACTTTGATTCCCCAAGATAAAACGTATCTTCAGAGTCGTGGAAACAATAGATAGATATTTCACTCAGACATTCGTGCATGCTTCGTTTCACCAGAGTTGCAGAGAAATAGAGAGTTGGGCATTTTCAATAAAAGTATTTATTGAACAGTCGTCTTTCTCATGCAGAAGAAATGAACTGCTACAATCGTAATACTGGCTGTAAAGTATAATGCATACAGCAAGAAGAGAATTATAAAATAATACTGTAAACGCATGGTATGGTTTCAAAGCCATAAAATGCATACATAAATAAATAAAGATTAAAAGTACTCAACTGGTGCTTCTAAAATACGCCTACCCCGATGTACCTAACATTAGTCTAGTACAAGGGAAGCAGTAAGTGTGGTGTAGCATAGGTTTAGAATTCTTTTGCCAAGAATCTATCAAAGATTTCTCTTAGGGTCTAATCAGCTCCGTACCTTGGTTTAGAATGAAGGAGGTCTGGCATCTCTTTGTCTCTGGACTCAATTACCCAACACCCCGCGAGGGGAGCTTGAGAAACACTGGAGCTGGATTTCTCTGCAAGAGAAAAGACAGCATATCTCTCAGTGCCTCAGCTGGAGGGTCGGCTTCCTTCAGCACTTGCTGTAGCGAGATGCGTCGGGCAAGTAGATAGTCGAACTGCTCCAAACCACTGTGTGTTTGCTAGGGCAAGTGTGGGCATATTTATACCTTGAAGGTGCCAAGTTTGACGTAAAGGTGGACATAATAACGTCATCAAAGAGTCGCAGTTCTTTGAAAACTCCATGAGTTCTTGGACAAATCATTATTCAAGCAAGGGAAGTCCCTAACTGCTGAAGCCGAGTTTGTGGCTTTTCGGAACCAGTGGACGTATCCGTGCCTGTATTTGGACTGCATGGGCTATGTCTAAATATGGTTATGATTTCTATGCCTATATAAGGACAAGGTGATTTAAACCTATATAAGGGCATGAATCGGGAAAATTACACTAGGGTCCTAAAATGCTATACACTAGTAGGAGGGAGATGGGATAGCTTCATGACCTCAAAATCATGACCCAAGTAACAGGGACAGGGTAAAAAAGGCATACAGTGTTTATCAACCATGAAATTACAATTGCCCAGTGTCCTGGTAATCCCAGGCATGAAAAAATTACACACATTTCTGGGGATTGACATGCAGAAAAGGGTATTTTCTTGCTAATTCCTGAATATTTCCTCCAACCTTTTATGCAGAATTTTCAGCAGCCAAAATGTCCATGTGAAAACTGCCTTCTTGAGCTTATCATAATTAACAAGCCATTCACAATGAGGGTCTAATCATTTCCCAAAAGAGCTAACAGCTAGATTCATCAAAGTAAAATTGGCTCGCAAAGGGCCAGATTCTGAGAATCTGGCCCTTTGCGAGCGCTATTTTTGCATTTGGGATTCATCATCCCAAATGCAAAAATCGCAATTATAGAAATCGCTAAATTGCGATGAATTGCATTTAAGGATTCTCAATTTGAGATTCCTTAAATGCAATTCATGAACCATTTAAAAATTGTGAATTTGCAATCTGGGGCCGCTATTTACCGCGAAGTCTAACTACGTGGTAAATAGCGAAAACTTAGAAAAATGCACTTTAGTGCATTTTTCTAAGCTGTATGTTACACACGCACATGTCCTTTGGACATGTGTGTGGGCAACACCAGTGTACATTACCATTTCAGGGGTGCTACAGGGTGTCCTTTGGACGCCCTGGCACCCTTGAAATCGCTTCCTTAGTTGCGATTCGCTATTTGCTAATCGCAAATAAGGAAGCTGTAGGAATCGCACCTTTGCACTGTAGGTTATTTATATTGGGTGTTTTAAAATTTGCTTAGCAATTATGAGCACTATTAGCTAATGATCACCCTAGCAGTACCCCTAGCATATAGGTATCGTGAGTCTGGCACAACATGCCTTGCATATCCTGTTCTGTTTCTATTTCTATTGCGATTTCTACATGAATCCCGTTTTGCGAATTTTTAATAGCGATTCCTTAATAATCGCTATTAAGGACTCGCAAAACATGACAATGATGAATCTGGGGGTAAATGTCTTTCAACCACATAGGAAACCTGGATGAAACTCACTGTGTGGGTATGATGACGGGAACATGCTGCTCGACTGAGTAGGTGAGCAGGATCTGTCAGGCTATATGTATTTCATTTTATAAAACACAGTATATTACCTGCAGGCCCTGGGTTTACAGTAATTGGCACCCTCCTAGACGTCCTTTTGTTTTGTGCATTGTGGCTTACCCCCCGCATGAATGTTCAACCTGTTACCAGCATAGTAGGAAGGCTAGTGGTAGAGCTGCACAGATTAGCCGGAGAGGAAGGGATGCTGAGTGCCCGGAATTGAGAATGCAGAAGTGGAGATCACAGCTCCAACACCGGGCAGTTTTGTGGAGCTCAGTCAGCAGGAAAGAAGTCAAGGTTAGCCTAAGGACCACCACAACAACCCCGCTTGATGTTTGTTTTCCCAGAGGTGTGATGCACTTCACAAGTGGCGAAAGAGAGGTTGGTATTATGTGGCTCTGCAGGTCGGTTAGTGTTTACAAAGGGTGAACTAGTAAACAGTGGTAGAAAATTGAGTTGCAAGAAGAAGAGTAAGCTGGAGGGGGAAAAGGACGATGGTCAGAGCAAAGGAAGTGGCAAAGGAAGTGGCTTCGTATCAGAGCATGCACTTTCACAGAAAGCGAGGAACGGAAATCTGTTATTTCCCACAAATATAGCCAAGGATCAAAATTAACCCTCCTACCTTATAGAATGACAGAAACCCTAGGCTATGTTTAGTCTACCAAAAATTCCCCCAAGATAATTTTTTAAGATAATAAGTCAGACCAGTGTGAAGAAAGGAGGGACATAGGGTAGAACTTATATAATAATTTTATCTCCACCAAACCCATCCCCCTCCACAAGCACACAAGGCAGCTGCTGATATGGGTAAAAGCAGAAGTAACCACCTCGTTCATGGCAGTTACAGATAAGACAGCAACCCTGGTAACTGTACTTCTCCAGGGGTTTTGACTGTTACTAATGTGGAGCAAAAGGATAGATTTCCATTTTTACAAGATAAGGATGGTATGAATTGGATCGTTTTTTGCAAATATTTTATAATTTTTCACATCTATGCTGGTGCTGGAGGAGCTAGCAGCACTTCGACAGAACCCTGCAGTATGGGTGGGGTTCATGAGGGTGGGAAGTGCATGTAGGTGTGGCATGGTAAAGGGAGAAAATAAAAAAAAATAACTCTCCTCTGGACTTCTGGCCATCTAACTGTTTTTTTGTCCTGGAATGTTATCCTGGAAAGTTTGAGAACCATGATGAAATATCAGAAGGTGGCAGAGTAAATCAAAGATACTAAAGCCAGTGCCATAATGTTGCAGAACACATTCCTTCCATAAAGGTTTACTAGCTATTCTTTAGAAAGAAAAATTGGTTAAACAGGTAGTATGTAGAGATACCACTAATGCGTCAAAGGAGATGGATATAATAGTCAAGGAGTCTCATAACAGCTTGGTGCTCCAATGAACTCTAAATGTAATGGGGAGGAGGGCCATATTACGAATTACATATGACAGTGATATATATATATGTGCGCAAATTATTATGGTCCTATTTTAGACAATACTGGACCTATATATGCAATAGTCACTCAAACCCTTCACCGTCAGGGATATTTTTCTTTTAGGGGTGATTTTAACACCTTACCTGACATAAAATTAAACAGGTCAATCGTTAGACAACAATAAAAACGTTACAATTGTGGAGGCAAGTAATGAGTATGATGCAGAATCTAGGGGTGAGGGACATCTGAAGAGAGAGAATGGGGCAAGAAAAGAGCACACCTTCCTTGCTAAGAAGTACTGTTATTTTTTCAGATTAGACTTTTTCTTTGTTGGTGTTGTATTATGTGAACGTTTTATTTCGTTCACTCATAGTCTGATTCACATCTCAGATCATACCTCTGTAAAGCTCTCAATAGATGCCCCAGTCCAACAGAGGCACCTAAGATTGACCATGAATCAAAAGTAACTTCAAGTGGGCACCATCATAGGCAACCTTAGGGTACTATCCAGGGAATGCTTTGATATAAATAGTGAAACAGCAACTCCTAGGATAGTTTGGGATGAATTAAATGCATAATTGAGGCGGGCTATAACCACTTAATCAAGATGGAATGCTAAAACCTAGAATGCATCTTATAAAACTATTGAAGAAAGAATATTGGGTATTCAGTGAGATATGCAGATTTCTGAGCATCCCAGTAGGTTGAGCAACTGAGGGACCTGGAAAAGGCACAGAGGTATTTCAGGATAATCTCAGAAGAGAGAGTAAGGAAGAAATGGAAAGCCACGAACATCAGGCATTTTTAATGTGGGGAGATAAGTGGGACTTTGCTGCCCTTGAAAAGTAGGGCAGACTCAGTGAAGAACTGTTAGAACTTGGGGTCTCTAGTTGGCAGAGGTAGGTACCACTGTCCAAATAGGGACCCTTGATTCTAGTCAGGGTAAGGAGAAAACCCTCTGAGATAACCCCTGCTCACCCTCTAGGTAGGTTGGCACGAGCAGTCAAGGCTATTCTGGAGGCAATGTGTAAAGTATTTGTACTAACACTCACAGTAACACAGTGAAAACACCACAAACTGACTCCACAACAGTGTAGAAAAATAAAGGTATTTAATCTAAACTACACAAGACCAAAACGACAAAAATCCAACATACATAGTTCAAAAGGGTTCTTAAGGTTGTAATAAAAATTATTTAAGTTGCAATACAATAATCCACAGTTGCGTGAAAAGTTCACAGTTGCGTCACGTTTCAGACACAGTACCTTTAGTTGCGACCAAGTTCCAAAAGCAGAAGCTGTTGCAGTGGAAAACAAGCGATGTGTTGCTCCTGAGACCCTGGGGAAGCGATGCGACAGCCCCGCTGCAGCAGCGGGCGTGTTGCAACGAATCCGGTCTGTATGGGGAGCAAGGCCACTTGTATGGATTCCGGTGCGGAGGTTCCGTAGGAAGTTTGTTCTTGCAAAGGCAAGATGCGGCGATCTCTGGAGTTGCGACGATCTCCGGGGCGACGATGCGCGAACCAGCGGTGATCTTCTCTCTCGCAGCTCCTCGATGCGATGGCTTCTGCGACGACACTCGCAGCGACGTGATGCGTTCCGCAAGTAAGCAGTGCGGTGATCTCACCCAGCGACGACATGCTCTGCGACGAAACTTGCAGCGATGTTAGGCGCACCGATCGGGTGCGTCCCGCAAACGAAGGATGCGACGGATCTGACAGCGGCAACAGGCGCTGCGATGATCTCGACCTTCGTAGCAGCGGGAAACTTCTCGCACTGTCGGGGATGCGCTCTGCATTGAGCGATGCGATAACTTTTCAATTGCAAAAGGTCTCTCAAACTTAGATTCAAGGTTCCCAGCACAGGTACAACTTCCAGAGGCCCTTCAACTGGATCAAGCACTCTAGGAAGGACAGAACTCTCTCAGCAGAGTTCAGGGAAGTTGGGGGTGAAGTCCTTTTGTTCCTGGGACTTCAGAACAGGGAGCCAGCTCTTCTCAGGCCCTTGGAGATTCCTTCAAGACAGGGGACACAGCACAACATCAAAGTCCTTCCCCTCTCCTTGGCAGCAAAGCAACAGGTCAGCCCAGCAGAGCAACTGCATGACAGTCTTCCTTCTTCATATTCAGCTTTCTCCTTGGCAGAGGTTCCTTCTTGATTCCAGGATGATATAATTTTCTGTTGTCAGGGGTCCTGTACTTATACCCCTTAAAGTCTTTGTTCTTTTTGTGCATGTGGGCCCTGAGCCCGGTCTGAACCAGTTCTGGGTGTTTGAGTACTTTGTTTCCTGGCTTCTCCTTTCCTTTCAGAGTGAGGGGCAGTACGTCAGACGCCCAGCAGAAGGTGGAGCCAGCATTGTGGATGGCAGGCACAGCCCTTTTCAGGCCCAGGTGCTAACTCCTCCCACCACTCAGGTTGCAAATGCAGTCATTTAGCCTAGGGCTGACTCAGCCAGCCTCCCGGGGAATCCCCAGCCCCTGACTCTCAAACCAGACAGTTAATACACAAACAGGCCAAGGCACACAGAAGGGTCAGACAAGAGAACAGCAACTTTCTAAAAGTGCTGATCTCAAACACAGGATTTAAAAACAACCTTTCCTAAAAGATGTGTTATTAAATTCTGAGTTCAGGGATACTAGACTCTTATGTCCTATATTGTTTCTATGGGAAGAAATGCTGGTAGCCACTGTAGCCAGCATCCCCCATGTTAACCTATGGAGCAAGATAGCCTTACAATAGTGAAAAACGAAAATGGCTGTAATTCACTACCAGAGCATGTCACCTGCACCGGAACATGCTCTACCTTTCACATACACTGCACCCTGCCCAGGGGGGTACCTTGGGCCTTCCATAGGGGTGACTAATGTGCACAAAAAGGGGAAGGGTTAGGCCTGGTCAGTGGGGACACTGACCAGGAGGACATGGTAGTTCAAGGACTGCACACAGGCACTGCGGTGGCAGGCCTGAGACACCATTTTAGGGCTACTCATGTGGGTGGCGCAATCAGTGCTGCAGGCCCACTAGTAGCATAAGTCATCACCAGCCCTGGCACACCCAGTGCACTTTAGTAGGGACTTCGTGGTGATACAAATATGCCAATCATGTATATCCAATCATCATAACAATTTACATAGGGAGCACTTACACTCTGGCACTGATCAGCAGTGGCAGAGTGTCCAAAGCATTTAAACCAGTAAAACAGAATCCAGCATAGCATCAAAAATACAGGAGGTAGAGGTAAAAAGATAGGGGGAAAGCATGCCAAAGATGCCAGGTCTAACACATGTCCCCTCCAGCTGAAAGTGGGGAGAACTACCCACCCTCTTGGGGGTTCTCTTCACTAAGGCGGAAAAACCTGGACAGACCATCAGCGTTGGCGTGCTCTGACCAGGGCGGTGTTCCACCGTAAAGTCCATTCCCTGTAGGGAGATGGCCCACCTCAACAGTTTTGGGTTTTCACCCCTCATTTGCATTAACCAACTGAGGGGCCTGTGGTCGGTCTGAACACGGAAGTGAGTCCCAAACAGGTAGGGCCTCAACTTCTTCAGAGCTCTGACCACAGCAAAAGCTTCCCTTTCAATCGCACTCCACCTCCGTTCCCTGGGGAGTAGCCTCCTACTAATGAAAGCTACGGGCTGGTCTCCATTCTCCTCAGTGACTTGTGAGGGTCTTAAGGGCTGCTTTGGAAGCAGATCTCTTGGGAAATTTAAGAATCAGGTGGGCTGCCGCATTCTGCAGCACCTGGAGGCGGTTTATTGCCTTACAGGTGGCTCCCAGGTACAGCAGATTGCCGTAATCCAGGCGCGATGTGACGAGGGCATGCACCAGCGTCCTACGGGCCGACGTAGGAAGGAGATCTAAAACCTTCCGCAGACTTTTTAGGACGCTGAAGCAGATACTCACCACACAGACTATTTGAGGACCAAAGGACAGGTCCGTGTCAAGCCAAACTCCAAGGTTCCTGGCTTCCTGACAGGGTGTTGGAACTTCGCCTAAGCATGAGGGCCACCACGCCGAAGACCAAACAGATGGACTCTCTCCCACCAAGAGCACCTTGGTCTTGCTGCCGTTTAGCTTGAGACAATTGGTGGACATCCAGGTTGCAAGTTCTTGCATGCAAGCTCTGAATCTGTCCACCGCAAAACCGGGCGCGCGTGAAAGGGAGATAACCAACTGCGTGTCGTCAGCATAGGACACTATGCGCAGACCATGGCTTTCGACGATAGGTGCCACCGGGGAGACATATAGATTAAATAGGGTGGGGCTCAGGGACGATCCCTGGGGCACGCCCTGTCCCAACCCGATTTCCCTGGAATAACATTCTCCCTGGCGAACCTGAAAGCCTCTCCCTGTCAGGAAGGATTGGATCCATTCAAGTGCAGCACCAGATATCCCGCCACTGTTCAGACACTGTAGCAAGGTGGTAGGAGCTACAGTGTCGAACGCTGCACTCAGGTCCAATAGGATGAGGGCCATGGTCTGACCCTCATCCACCCCCTGGCGTAAGCTCTCCACAGCCATCAGAAGTGCTGATTCAGTTGAGTGGCGGGGACGGAAACCAAACTGGGTGTCGTGCAAGAGGGCAGCCTCCTACACAAAATCCATCAGTTGCACGTTTACTGTTTTTTCCACCACTTTGGCCAGGTAGGGCAGAAGGGAGATGGGTTAGAGGTTCTCCAACTTTGCGAAGCTGATGTTGGGCTTCTTCCTAAGAGGTAGAACCACCGCCTGTTTCCAGTCTCTGGGCACGGTCCCAGTTCGAAATGACACGTCCAGCAGGTGTCTGATGTAAGGTTCTAGCACTATCAAGCTATCAACTAGCCGTTTCGGCATGGTAGGGTCCCGTGGGGAGCCGGACTTAACGGACCTACAGATCTTTAAGAGGGCCTCCGGGGACGGGGTGGCAAAGTTGGTCAGTGTGTGTCTATCCCCCCATTCCCTCGGGACTTCCACAAACTCCGCGCCTGCGGTGGAGTGACTGGGGAACGCTGAATACATTTTCGCTACTTTCTCGGCGAAAAAGTCTGCAATCCTATTACAGGATTTCACCGAGCAATTGTCAGGGGTGATGGCTAGTTTCCCACCCGAGAGAGTTTTATAGAGCAGAAACAATTCCTTCGTGGAATTCCCAGCTTCACTAATCCTGGTGGCATAGTATGCTGCTTTGGACTTCCTGATTAGCCCATGATGGGTTCGCCTCTCAGTTAGGTAGATCTCCTTAGCATCTGCGGCAAAAGCCCCTCGCCACTGTCTTTCAGCTCGCTTGAGTGCTGCTTTCACAACTCGAAGCTCATCACTATACCACGGGGATGTTTTTTGTGTGCGGCCACCCAATTTAGCGTGGGAGAGTGGGGCCGTGCAATCGAGCGCCTCGGTGATGCGTTTACAGAGGTTGGTGTTTGCAGTATCCGCATCTTCCCCCCCAGGGATCCTCCCTCTGGTTAGTGTCGAACAGAATTTAGCCTGGGAGAAGGTAGCCCATCTCCGCCTAGGGTGGTACAATGGTGCAGGCACCGGCGATCTTGCCCCTGGGATGCGTATGGAGAATGGTACCAGATGATGATCCGACCAGGGGTTAGGAATGGAAGCCATGGCTTCTACTTCCCCCCAGTTGACAAATATGGGATCTAGCAAGTGGCCCAGCTGATGAGTGGGACCACCTACTATCTGGTTTAACTGGAGGGCTCCCAGCATCTGGCAGAAGTCCCTGGCAGCGTTGTCCATGGGGTCATTCAGATATAAATTAAGATCCCCTAGTACCAGGAACTTGTCTCTGCGCAGCGCAGCCTCCATAATGCCTTCTACCAGACTCTCCCCAAACCTGGCCTTAGGGCCAGGGGGTCTATAGATCAGAATACCCTTCAGCGTGCATCCCTCCTTAACTTTGATGGTGAAGCTCCCTGCCTCACTGTCCAGGATGGGGGAGTGGTCTAACTGGCATCGTAGGCTTTGCTTGGCTACAATAGCGATGCCCCCTCCTCTACCAGTAGGTCTATCTTGCCTAAGCATTATGTAGCCCTCTGGTAGCGCCTCTAAGGCATCAGGGGTGGAGCATTCATCTAACCACGTCTCTGTGAGAAACACAAGATCCCACTGTTTCTCAGTGAGTAGATCATAGAGATTTAGTTTATGTTTCCGCATGGAACATACGTTGAGCAGGCCACAGGCCAGGGTGTGGTCTCTAGAAGCCACCACCCTGCCAGAGTCATAGGAGAAGTGGCAATGCTCACAGACCATGTTGTCCACCACTCGCATGTTATGCAAACATGAGTTGGAAATGGTGCTGCGGAAAGCCATCAGCTCCTGCCTGCTCCACCATATGTGCCCCAACCATTGGACATAGGGTCTGGCCCTAGCCCGCGTACGATCGCGGACGGGCGCAGATGGGCTTAACTTAGGTGCAACTTCGGCACGCCTTCGTCGCTCCCGCTGCACTCGTCCACTGCGCTGCCGATTGCACATCCGCCTTATATCCCCCCCAGCGTCCCATCAACTAGAGCGCTGCACGTACCTGCCGGAAGTAGCTGGCTCGGACCTTCCACGCCCTCTGCTCGAACGGTGCTAGTCACCGGCGTCAGAACGAGGCGGGAAGCAGGGACGAGTCCAGCGCTTCTACGTACCATTGCTGCAACTGCCTGCCTGCCTTCAGGTAAGAACCTCAGCAGAGCAGAGTGCAGAATGCCCCAGAAAAATGAGCACAGTGCGAGTACAATTTTATTAGCACACGGGGTAGCGTACACGCTCTCACAAATGTCCATGACAAATTTAAAATGAGCTCACACGCTCTCGTAGCATAAAAGGTTGTAAAATCACCAATGCGCCGGTGAACGCGCCGTAAAAGTTGCAGGGACACTGCCACTGTCCACTTACCACGTGGGAGCCCAGGGTCCAGTGCCTTATATCCCCCCAGCGTCCCAACAACTAGAGCGCTGCACATACCTGCCGGTAGTAGCTGGCTCGGACCTTCCACGCCCTCTGCTCGAACGGTGCTAGTCACTGGCGTCAGAACGAGGCGGGAAGGAGGGACGAGTCCAGCGCTTCTACGTACCATTGCTGCAACTGCCTGCCTGCCTTCAGGTAAGAACCTCAGCACAGCAGCAGAGTGCAGAATGCCCCCAGAACAATGAGCACAGTGCGAGTACAATTTGAGCAGCACACGGGGCAGCGTACACGCTCTCGCTCTCACAAATGCCCAAGACTAATTTAAAATGAGCTCACACGCTCTCGTAGCATAAAAGGTTGTAAAATCACCAATGCGCAGGTAAACGCGCCGTAAAAGCGGCAGGGACACTGCCACTGTCCACGTACCACAAAGACTACTCAAGTGCTCCCAACTGATTAAATGCAACAACCCCTTAAAATCGGTTACTTTACTGCCCTTCATCCAACCTTCCAGTGCACGCGAGTACAAATTCACACACTCCATCCAAGTCTCAGACTCTCTCTTCTTAGAATTTCTAAACTGCAGTCTATACTGCTCTGGAGTGAGGCCATACCTGAGACATAAGGCCTCCTTCATATTGGGGTAGGTCATGGCACCTGCCATCTCTAAGGGCTCTAGAGCACTCCTCCCAGAAGCCTCAAAATGTTTCCACAGGCCCGCCCCCAATGATCTTCACACACACCATTCATTCTCAAAGCAATCTCATAGGACATAAACCATGCATAAATATCCTCACTCCTATTATAATTCTGTACCAGATCCTTTGGAATGTATACTTTACCCCCATGCACTGGCTGTGCGCGGCCACCTTTTGAACTGGCATCCACCTCCTTGGCTTTAAGATCCAGTTCTCTCATGCTCAACTCATGAGCCAAAAGCAATTTCTTTTCCTCCAAGGCGCGGGCACTTTTGCTCTCCTCCGCCGCCTTTTCTCTCTCTTTATCCATTTCCAATTGCTTCATTTTCATTTTCATGACTTCCAAGTCATATTCTCTTACTCTCTGATTTTCTTGTAACTCTTCTGGGGTGAGGCCCCTACCGGAATGGTTGCTGCCAGCTCCTGAGCCTACTCTGCCCACTGGCAGATCTGTGACTTGAAAACTATTCTCTGCATCCACATCATCATTTCCCTCTTGTGCCTCCCAATGGGCCTTCAAGATTCTCTGCAGCTCCTCCTTTCTGTAGGCTCTCTTTATGGGGCACTCAAACTCAAGGCAGAATTTCCTAAGTTGCTCAACTTTGTATGAATACAGATCTCCAATGGAAAACTCCAATTCTACTTCCGCCCTCTCACTGAGTGCCTTTCCTTTGGCAGACATCATGCTTTGAAGAGTTACTCAAAAATCGAATAAAAAAATCAAAAACCAACAGTATGCGGTGGCTTAGTGGTCTGCACTCACTAGTGATGTACACCAATCACTGTGGGTCTCGTACAAATACAAGTTCAAATCCACACCGCTGACCAACAATGTTAGAACTGGGGGTCTCTAGTTGGCAGAGGTAGGTACCACTGTCCAAATAGGGACCCTTGATTCTAGTCAGGGTAAGGAGGAAACCCTCTGAGATAACCCCTGCTCACCCTCTAGGTAGCTTGGCACGAGCAGTCAAGGCTATTCAGGAGGCAATGTGTAAAGTATTTGTACTAACACTCACAGTAACACTGTAAAAACACCACAAATTGACTCCACAACAGTTTGGAAAAATAAAGGTATTCAATCTAAACTACACAAGACCAAAACGACATAAATCCAACATACATAGTTCAAGAATATGGTTTCAAAAGGGTTCTTAAGGTTGTAATAAATATTCTTTAAGTTGCGATACAATAATCCACAGTTGTGTGAAAAGTTCACAGTTGCGTCACTTTTCAGACAGTACCAAAAGCAGAAGCTTGTGCGGTGGAAAACAAGCGATGCGTTGCTCCTGAGACCCTGGGGAGGCAATGCGACAGCCCTGCTGCAGCAGCGGGCGTGTTGCAACAAATCCATTTTATGGGGAGGAAGGCCACTTGTATGGATTCCGGTGCGGAGGTTCCTTAGGAAGTTTGTTCTCGCAAAGGCTCGATGCGGCGATCTCTGGGGCGATGATGCGCGAACCAGCGGTGATCCTCTCTCTCGCAGCTCCTCGATGCGATAGCTTCTGCGACGACACTCGCAGCGACGTGATGCGGTCCGCAAGCAAGCAGTGTGGCGATCTCACCCAGTGACGACAGGCTCTGCGACGACACTCGCAGCGATGTTAGGCTTCCCGCACCGATCGGGTGCGTCCTGCAAACGAAGGATGTGATGGCTCTGACAGAGGCAACAGGTGCTGCAATGATCTCGACCTTCGTAGCGGCGGGAAACTTCTCGCACTGTTGGGGATGCGCTCCGCAGCGAGCGGTGCGATAACTTTTCAATTGCAAAAAGTCTCTCAAGCTTAGTTTCAAGCTTCCCAGCACAGGTACAACTTCCAGAGGCCCCACAACTGGATCAAGCACTCTAGGAAGGACAGAACTCTCTCAGCAGAGTTCAGGGAAGTTGGGGGTGAAGTCCTTTTGTTCCTTGGACTTCAGAATAGGGAGCCAACTCTTCTCAGGCCCTTGGAGAATCCTTCAAGACAGGGGACACAGCACAACAGCAAAGTCCTTCCCCTCTCCTTGGCAGCAAAGCAACGGGTCAGTCAGGCAGAGCAACAGCAGGACAGTCTTCCTTCTTCAGATTCAGCTTTCTCCTTGGCAGAGGTTCCTTCTTGATTCCAGGATGATCTAATTTTATGTTGTCAGGGGTCCTGTACTTATACCCCTTAAAGTCTTTGTTCTCTTTGTGCATGTGGGCACTGAGCCTGGTCTGAACCAGTTCTGGGTGTTTCTTGAGTACTTTGTTTTCCTGGCTTCTCCTATCCTTTCAGAGTGAAGGGCAGGGTTGTCAGACGCCCAACAGGAGGTGGAGCCAGCATTGTGGCAGGCAGGCACAACCCTATTCAGGCCCAGGTGCTAACTACTCCCACCACTCAGGTTGCAAATGCAGTCATTCAGCCTAGGGCTGACTCAGCCAGCCTCCCGGGGAATCCCCAGCCCCTGTCACTCTCAAACCAGACAGTCAATACACAAACAGGCCAAGGCACACACAAGGGTCAGACAAGATAACAGCAACTTTCTAAAAGTGCTGTTCTCAAACACAGGATTTAAAAACAACCTTTCCTAAAAGATGTGTTATTAAATTCTGAGTTCAGGGATACTAGACTCTTATGTCCTATCTTGTTCCTATGGGAAGAAATGTTGGTAGCCACTGTAGCCAGCATCCCCCATGTTAACCTATGGAGCAAGATAGCTTTACAATAGTGAAAAACTAAATTGGCTGTAATTCACCACCAGAGCATGTCACCTGCACCAGTACATGCTCTACCTTTCTCATACACTGCACCCTGCCCAGAGGGTACCTTGGGCCTTCCATAGGGGTGACCAATGTGCACAAAAAGGGAAGGGTTAGGCCTGGTCAGTGGGGACACTAACCAGGAGGACATGGCAGTTTACAGACTGCACACACAGCACTGCAGTGGCAGGCCCGAGACACCATTTTAGGGCTACTCATGTGGGTGGCACAATCAGTGCTGCAGGCCCACTAGTAGCATTTGTCATCACCAGCCCTGGCACACCCAGTGCACTTTACTAGGGACTTTGTGGTGATACAAATATGAAAATCATGTATATTTAATCATCATAACAATTTACATAGGGAGGACTTACTCTCTGGCACTGATCAGCAGTGGCAGAGTGTCTAAACCAGTAAAACTAAATCCAGGATAGCATCAAAAATACAGGAGGTAGAGGTAAAAAGATAGGGGGAAACCACGCCAAAGATGCCAGGTCTAGCAAGAACTGTATAAAAAAAGAATGCCCCAAATCTATACAGTGCACCAACAACCGGGGTGAAAAAAACTATGCCTTTTGCTACAAACTGAGCCTTATTTTTCAAATAATTAAATATTACATTTTGAAAAGGTGTGTAAAAGATAAAATATTTATTTAAAATCATAAAATATAGATAACTCACCACCTTATTTCTGGTCTTCATAATCACCGACATAACATCAAAAGTATATTACAAAGCAACACCTCCTGTTTTGGAACGGTATAATGAAAAAGAACACCATAGAAGATAACTCAGCAATATTGTGAGTAGCCAAATTGCTAGCAACACTTCAAAAAGGACGCCTCAATAACAGAAACAAAATCAAAGCATTATACTACCATGCTGCAAAAGAACAATGGAAGCAATAGAATTATGGGAGTCATGAAAATACATCACACCATTATATCTGCAACATCATTTTGAGGAAGGGCCAGGATCATGAGCAATCTGGAATCAATATAACTGAAGAAAATGCACTGGAATACTGACACTGGGATGTTTTAGGAAGAGATAATAATCAGGACCATATTTGATTTGATAAGCGCTGTTTCCATACAAAAAAAAAGATTTTTGGTGGAAATCTGAAGCTTATTTCAAGCAAGCTGTTCTGATGATTTGTAGGTCTCACTGTAAGAATTATTCCCTTCGATGAAAATAAAGAAACAGCTTCCAGAAAAAAGCATTGCAAATAAATATTTTGATTTATTCAAAGTAAGGAACTCATTCAGTTAGGTGACTTCTTTTAACAGGGTTGGGAATAATAGTAACTTTGCCTCATTATGAGTTTGGAGTTGTGGTGCCGTGTCCGCCCTGCCACCGCACTGCCAAGCCTGTTGTTGGGTCACCCACCAGATTACGAGTGTTTCTCATGTCTGGCAAGCTTTATTTTGACATTCCCGCGAAGGTGCCCTGAATATAGGCACTGCTATGGGGAAAATCCTTGCCCTGCAGGAACAGGGGTGCATGCACAGAGGGGAGCAAATGTTGTGCCCTTCTGCAAGCACCCCATGGAACTTAGGCACAAGGTAGCTCCGTAGGGCCCCCTTTGTTTCCTCTCCTCCATGGTTTTCATAGAGGTGGAACTGCCATGAGATCAGTGTCGGAGAGGAAATTTGTAATATTCTCAGCAGGACCGCAGTGGTGCCACTAAGCATATTGTGGTCGCTGCACCGCCACACTACCACCAGGGGAACGGCAGTTCCCTGGATGCTGCGGCAGGTCAGTGACGATCTGACTGCCCTAATTGTAATTCTAATAGACTCGTAATTGAGCCCTTTATTGTTTGATATCCCGAGGAAAAGCAGAAGTGGTAGATATAAAAACAGAGGCAACCATTCATGAGTTTAATGAAGCTTAATTAAGCAATGTTGGAAGCATGAAAACCCTAATCAGCCTGGTTGGTGTTCCAGCTTATTACATGCAGGTAACTAAATGTCTCGGATGGAAGTGTTTTACTCTGTGAGCCATCATGTGCGGTGAAGGGCAAGTTGTGATGCTCCTCCTTCGTGAGAATTGCTTTGGCTGAATTACCCCAAAGCTTTGCTTATGTCTCTTGGAATAGATTTCAGTAGAGAGACCAACAACATTTATATTTGATCACCTGATTTATATTGTATATAAACAATGGCTTTGTAACGCAGAAAGCTCAGGGCCCAGATAGAATCAGAAACTCATTGGTAAACTTCATTCCAGATTGATGGCCGAGCATATTTAAATCGTGCCTAAAACACTGCAACCAGATTGGGTTTAACTTTACCCTCAGTTACTTACCTTCCTGAATCAATGTTGTGAATATAGTATGTAGCTCCTGAAATATCCTCTTAGATTGCAGGAAAAACTCACTCCGAAAAGCATAAAGACACCTTAGGGTATACTATTCAGCAGCTCTTAGGGTTCATTTAGAAAATAAATCTTTTGCATAGAACACAGTTACGCTTTCGCTCATGGTACAGTACGGAGTCCCCTCTTCTTCTTGCCTCAGAGTTCATGAGCCAGGTTATGGATTGAGGAGACACTGCAGCATTATTGCTGCTGGATCTGAATATGGCTTTTGAGACTGTATCTCACAGTCACTTATTAGAGTAGCTGTGAAGCTACGGGGTTAGGCATAGGGCCCTAAAATGGCTGCCATCCTTTTTGCAGGGCTGCATCTTTAAGGCTCATCAGAAGCCTTTTCCATATCAGGTGGTCAACTGGCACAGGGGGTGCCTCAGGGCTCGTCGCTGAGCCCTACCTTATTCAACCCTTACATGCGCTGCCTAGCTGGTATCTTGGAGCGTCACACCTTAGATATTATATCATATGCCGATGACACTCAGTTGACAGTCACCTTATCTCCATACTCTGCTTGTGGGGCTAACTCTTTAAGGGCCAGTCTGTCAGAGGTTGCCCAAAGGATGGACCTCAACTGCCTGAAGCTAAACGCAGTTAAGACTGAGGTCCTGGGCAATCAGCCTGCCATCTGGTCTACAAATGGTGGCCACTGCCACTCGGTTCCTTTCCACCACCAAAGCCGAAGGTTAAAAACGTAGGCATTTGGTTTAACCAAAGTCTTACCTTTGATGACCAAATTACGGCCTTGACAGCAAGGTGCTTTGGGATCCTCAAATCTTTCAAAAACATTATTGGCCTCCTACTGGTATCTGCTCAAAAGACAGTGATCCAAGCTTTAGTAATCTTTTGGCTGGATAATTATAACATCCTATATCGGTGCATCTCTCAGTTACAGCTGATGAGACTCCAACGGGTTCAGGGTTCAGAGTTCAGGAGCTCGGCTTTTGTTAAATCTTCCTAAGTGTACCTCCATGTGCTCAGCACTTTTCAAACTTCACTGCCTACTGGCGAAGAAGTGTCTTGCTTTTAAAGCTCTTTGCTACCGTTATTGAATATTCAGGTAGGCGGGTGCAGCCTATCTGCATTCTTTGATTACTCCTTATTCTTCTTTGAGACATCTCCGGTCTTTCAAGGCCTTGAAAGCTCAGGTGCCACTGGTGAAGAGAATTGGTATGGGTGGAAGCTCTTTTAGCTTCCCTGCAACCAAGTTTTAGAACTCTCTTCCTCTGGAGTTGAGGCAATCTAAGACAGAGCTCCTGTTCGGGAAAAATCTAAAAACATTGCTTTTTAAATAGATGCAAAGGGGGGTGGGAGAGCCGCGAACATGTCGCTGCCGGATTGCCCCGTTACCTCATGATCATTGTAGTTCATTATTCTTCATTTTAGTTCAAGGATCAGCAAATGTTCAAAAAGTTCATGGCCAGTGCCCATATATTCTTAGATCATATCCCTAGACACCTGTTTCTGGTTAAATACCTTCATCAGTAGGGAAAAATATTATCAGAGGTTGCTCGACATGCCACCGTCATCTCCTCAGTACTATTACCGCTCCCGGTTTAAATAGATGCTCTGTTGTCCATGGGCTATTTCTTATTTCTTTCAGGAGCTTGACCTATATGCGCTGGGACACTCCTGCTAGAGTAGCTTTGTGATTTATAAGCTTCTTTATTTAATTTTATTTGGGGCTATGATCATTTTTTGTCAATACCATTCTACCCAGTATGGGGGCAGTCATTCTATCCCAGATTCAACCTGTTGTTGAGTATGTGCAAATATCTTGTCTTTAGTCAGTGGGATACCATTGTCTGGGCCATGTGTCCAAATTATACCCATGTGTAGTAGAACTGCGATTTGTTTTTCTATCCCCATGTTTGGATATATATTGCCACTGTTATGTGTACTCTGCTTACAACTGTAACTAAATTAGACTTATACCAGTTGACGTGCAAACAAACCAGAAACCTTTCCAGGGTCGTCTAATAGCTAGAGCACACTTTTGACCGACTCAACTCGGTTACTTAAATATATTAGTGTATTGTCTGAATATTTTGATATAATATGCATGGTAACCTAGAGTCTTTTAGATTTGATTTGCATATTTTTGTTAGCGGCGTCACTGCCAGAGAGAACACTATTGGCAAACGGGAGCAACCATCTCGGGTACCCTTCTGCAGTGATCATATATCTGATATACCTTCCCTGTTTAAACTCATGCAGTATGCTCTTGCATGGGAGTTTAATCCCTTCTTTGATGTAGGGACCAGGGTTGTATTTCTCTAGGGATGCTAGGAATGGAATTCCCAGCCCTTGTATCGAACAGCATGATATCGAGCCATCAAATGTCAAGCAGTATCATCAACAGAGGTCTTTACGATCTGCACTGTCTTTCACAGGTTTTAGGCGTATTACTATAATTGTTTCTTTGATAGTGTTTGGTAAGAGGCCATTTTCTAGTAGCTCGTTACAGACCTCAAAGAATATGCCCATTAGTGCCAGGTCCTATTCTTCATAGAAATTTGTCAGAAGTCCATCCAGGCCTTGAGCTTCCTTTCTTTTCATCTTCTTAAATGTAGCTATTATATATTCTCTGGTAAAGGGGAAGCTTGGGGATTCTTACATTTGAAAGGTATCTATCTATGTCGCAATGATCTACGTTGTCAATTTGTTTACTTAAGTGTTTTATGTAATTGTAGAAGGTTTGTTAAATTCCTATTTGGATATAGTGAAGTCGCCCATGGCAGTCTCTTATTGTCAGTATAGGCTGCTTTCTTTCTTTCATTTTTTAATAGCCAGGCGCATACGCTTCCAGAGCTAGGCGCATAAGCTTCCAAACATGTCTTCTTCTCTGTATAATGTCTGGTAATAGGACATATAGGAACATTTGCCAAGTTTTAAAAACATTGTTTTTCGTGTTTGCTTTTAACCTTAGCTATTACGTTCCGGTCTGTGTGCCACCTTCTGCTGTAGTTCTGCGATCTCCCATTCGTTTAGTCCCTTAACTTCCTGTCAGAGTTTACTTATATTGTCTATCTTCCCATGCTAGCACCCCTTATCACCCCTCATTACCACCATGCGTCGCACTCTAGGGATCCGTTTCCTGTCTGTCGCGTGTATTCCGGAATTGTCACCTATATTAGTGGCTCTGCTCTAAGCTTCCAAGTGGGCACTCTAGGTCATACGCTTTTCTAGGTGCACAAAAGGCTATGTGGTGGTTGTTCTGAGAGTAATCCAGCCACATTTTTGGATATACGAGCATTGGTCTGCTCTCTGAAGCTGAAAATATAGTTGATGCAGCTTGATGATTTATGTCGGGGTGACTAAAATAAATTGACAGTACTGTGGGGTTCATGTGCTCTTCACAAAACTACTAGGTCTTCAAGTACCAATTATTATATTTAGTTACCATGTCAACCTATTCATCTCTCCTAGCCTGGGTGCTTATCTCTCTAGTGTTGTACACATTACATTATTAAAGCCGCCAGTATTAAGTATTTGAGAAATCTCTTCCATAATGCTAGAAAGGAAGTTCAGATTCTCGATAGTAGGTGTACATGTATCAATCAATATAATTTCGTGCCCGCAATGTATCCCTGCTGGATATCATACCTACCTGTCAATCTGCAAGCTTTTTTTGCTAAAAGATCTTATACATTTACCCAGATTGCCACCCCTCTCAAATAGAAGTGTGATGAATAGTACATCTCCCCTCTCAATTTTGTAGACAGTATTTCATGTTCAGTTCTGGTTAAATGGATCTCTTGAAATAAGCCTACTCCCATCCACTGGTGTTTCCATGTGCTAATAGCTTGTGAATCTTTTTGTAGATATTCTTTCCCTGTACGTTCCATGTAATTTCATAGTGAGTTCAATTCTTGCTGTTTTGGCAAGCATGTTCCTAGCTTTCTACCCCATTTTTTTTTATATTTGCTTGGTATATTTGCCTTACAAATGTCATCTACGGATCACAGATTGTTTTGCCAGATCCTTCTAATTTTGCTTGTACCTTTAACATCTTTCTATTTCAAGTTCCAATTATCTATCTGACCTTCTCCCCTCTTCTCCCACTTTGATATTTTTTCTTCTTCCCGTTTATCTTCGCTAACTCTTTCTGTTATTTCTCGTCTCTTTCCTCTCATCCTCTAGTTGCTTCGTTGGAGGGTTTCACATTCATTTTCATTTTAGTGCTTCTATGTACAAAGTAGCTTAGTAGCAGACATGGGGCCATCTCATACAATTCTCTTCAACTATTTGAAACAGCAGTCTACCCAAAACTGGGGCAGAGAGTCTTAAATTAGCAATTCCATTGGTCCCTTTATGTGATGCTGCCCTTGAAGTGCTAATTTAAAGCGAGCCTCGGTGTGGGCTGAATGGTGTCAATAGTTGATGAGCTGGAGCAGCTGAATTGTACTACCTTTACAGGGGTAGTTGATTGATTCGGGAAACAGTTGGAACACTGCGGTCTCAGTCACGAGTGTTCTGACTACGCAAGAGCCAACACGCTTGTCTTAACCACACATATGCATGCTTAAGGCAATGCAGAGTCTAGCGGCTAGCTGCTGGCTGGTGGACGAAGGAAGCAGCCAAGCAGCAGGAAGGATTGGGAGAGGATACGACGCAGTGAAGTAAGTGGCGTTGGGCCTGGATTTTGGGGGGTAATTTGTATGGTTGGAGTAATGGAGCTGGACGGGGTAGGTTTCAGGGTTTGGGGGTTTTGGGTAGTTTTTCAGGGTTAGTGGGGGTTCGGGATAGTTTTTAGGAATGAGGGGCTTGTAATGTTGGGCATCAGCCCACATTTGGCTAATGATGGACACAGACACCAGATGAGGTAGTGCAGTAACTAGCCATAAGCACGTGCACCCGGGCCCTTTTATTGGCCAGGTCCACATCACTTGTGACACCCGTGGATGCGTGTGGGGGTGTTGGTGTCCAGCTGTCAAGGGAGTGGCTGGGAGTACAGCTTCCTGCGGAGCACTAGAACATGTACACTACAAGGCTCAGGGCAGTTTTAAGGGCTGCGGGGGTTCTGGGAATTTTTCTGTGCTGTGGGGGTTTGGGGTTGTTTTCAGGGCAGGGGGGTTTCGGGTTAGTTTTCAGGACTGGGGTCTCGGGGTAGGTTTCATGGCCTGGGGGTTGGGTTGTTTTCATGACTGGGGTACTCGTTTTCAGGGCTGGAAGAGTGTTTTTGGGGGAGGGAGGGGTAGTTTTAGGAGTCAGGGCTGGGGCCTGGAGGCCTTTTTAAGTCTCAGGGTGGGGGACAGGGATAGGAATACTTCTTAGGGGTTAGGGAGCAGGGTAGTTTTTAGGGGGCTCAGGGGAGGTTGGGGTAGTCTTTAGGGATTAGGGGAGGGTGGGACAGTATTTAGGGCTCGGATCGAGTTAGATTTTAGGGTTTAGGGGAGGGAGTGGTAGCTTTTATGACTGGAGACAGGGAAGTTTCTTGGGCTGGGGAGGGCAGGGTGTTGGTTTTCAGGAGGCAGGAGGAAAGTTTAAGGATGCATGGCCAGGGGTCGGGGGTTAAGTCTTACTTGTCAAGTCTTAAGCAAGGATATGTCTTTACCATACATTCCTTAACAGTGCATAATTCGTTGTAAAGGCATGCATGCTAAAGGCATATTAGTGGTTGTTAGACCTGACATCATTTGCGTGAGTTTCCCTTCAATTTTGTCAGATTTCCTCCTCTGTTTTTGATATGTTTTTGCTGGTTATATGCTTTCGGCACTGTGCCAATGCTATTCAGTGCCAAGCTGCAAGTGCTCCCTATGTTAAATTGATGTACTAATTAGTGATTCCATGATTGGGTTATTTGGGTTACTTGTCAGACCCTAGTACAGTGAACCATGTGTGCCCAGGGCTTGTAAATCAAATGCTGCTGGTGGGCTTGCAGCACGCACTGGTTGTGCCACGCACTGAATCAGCTTGTAAAGTGTGTCTCAGGCCTGCCATTGCAAGGCCTGTATGCAGTCTGTGACTGCCATGTCGACTTGGTAAGTGCACCTACTTGCCAGTCCCTAAACCTTCTTCATATCAGACACCCCTATGGGCAGGGTGCATTGTAAGTATAAGGTAGGACATGCTCGGGTGTGTGTAGCATGTCTTAATAGTAAATTATATTATTTTCGTTTTTCACTATTGCAAGGCTATCTGTTCTCCATAGGCCAGAATGGGCAGTCAGATTATAACATTACATTTTATAATCCTAACTGATTCAGGGAACATGGTAGAAATTCGAATTTAGTATGCCTGAACTCAGAATGATAAAATACATCTTTTAGTAAAGTTGGTTTTAACATTCTGTGTTTGAAAATACCACTTTTAGAAAGTAGTTATTTTCTTGTCTTACTATCCAAAACCTGCCTCTGCTAGGTTGTGTATTCCTTGTCTGGAGTGTGAGTGAAAGGACTGGGGGATTCCAAGAGACAGAATGAGTCAGCCCAGTGGTGAATAGGGCGATCTGCATCTAGATGGGAGGGATGAGTTGCACCTGTGACCTAAATAGAGCTAGGCCTTCCCTCCTCAATGCTGGTTCAACCTCCTGGGGTGCGGCTGATGTCTCTGCCCTGCACTGTGAAAGAAGAGAAGGAATCATGTCAACAAAGTGCTCCAGGGCTGTGCTTTCCCTCCACAATGCTGGCTCCACCTCTGATGTTTCTGCACTGCACTGTGAAAGGAAAGAAGGAGTTCTGTAAACAGAGTGCTTAGGAACTGGTTTGGACTAGGCAGAGGCCACTCTGCCTTCAGAGAATAAAGGATTTTGGGGTATAAATATTGGGACTCAGACCCAAGAATTTTAGATCAGAATATTCTCCAAGGGCTTGAATTTGTGCTTACCTCATGCTGAAGTTCCAGGGACAAAAGACTTAATCTCCAGCTCCACTCTGAATTTCCATGCTGGCAATTCTAACTGCAGAAGCCTGTGTGCCGCTGGGAGCTGGAAGCGCGTCACAACGAGAAGAAGCATGACGCCGCCGCAGCTGAGTTTGTCGCATCGCCGGAGAAGCATGCCACAGCCGCATTTCCCAGGAAGTATGTCTTTGTCGAAGCTGCCTGCTGTCGCATCACCGGAGAAGCGTGACGCCATCGAGAGAGTCGCCATCGCATCACCGGAGAAGCGTGTTTACAGGGTTTGTCGCAGCTCCAAAGTACAGAGTCGTCGCAAGGTTTCCAGGGCATCTACGCATCATCGTTGCATCGTCGCATCAAGGGCACCATCTTCTCGCATCGAACCAACACGGAACCGACGCATCTCCCTTTGCAAGCCTTTTTGTTTATTTTGCTTTACACATTCAGGCACTTTTGTGAGAACTTTGTCGCATTTATCACCAACTTGAACTAAGTAACTTTACTATCTTGAAGTCAATCTTAAGTACAGTATTGTGTGGAATACTCATTTTTATAAAACCTGTGTTGTGTCCATCTGTAGCGTTTTCACTGTATTACTGAGTATATTCACAAATGCTTAACACACTGACTCTGAGATAAGCCTTTCAGCTCATGCCAAGCTGCCAAGGGGTTGAGCAGGGGTTATTTAGGAGTGTAATCCCCTTATCCTGACTTAGAAGCAAGAGTCCCTATTTGGAAAAAGGTGAATACCATTGCCAACTAGAGACCCCCAGATCTAACATTGATGGTCAGCGGTGAGGATTTGGACCTGCATTTGTGACTCATATACAGTAATTGGTGTACACTATGAGTGAGTGCAGACCAAACGCAACCACATACTTTTTTTGGTAGATTTTATCTTGGACTGTTATTTTTTCCTGAAAACTCCCAATTCTTACTACCATGAGTAGACCAACGTCTGTTGCATCTATGGATCTTGATTTTGAGGGAGAGAGGTTGGAAACCTACACTTTGAAACAGCTTAAGTATCTCTGCAAGAAATTGAAAGTTTTCTCAAAAGGATGACTACCAAAAAGTGCTGAGGGCCTGGGTAGAAGCAAGAAATGCCCCATATCTTGTGGTGGAGCCAGCTGGGGATGCAGATGGGCAACTGGATAGGCCAGTGTTTCCAGCCAGGGTAGGGGTACGGTCCCCACCTGGCAGTAGTATCTCTTCCAAAGACCTGTCCCCCACAGAGTTGGAAGACAGGGAGAGAAATGGGGCCCCCAAGCTGGAGATGGCTAAGCTTAAGATGGAAAGTCAGAGGGAAGCACA
Organism: Lissotriton vulgaris; assembly: GCF_964263255.1. Lineage (NCBI taxonomy): Eukaryota > Metazoa > Chordata > Amphibia > Caudata > Salamandridae > Lissotriton > Lissotriton vulgaris. Next base: position 321,137,454 of record NC_141699.1, on the reverse strand, counting down.
GAATAACAGAGTGTCCTTGGAGAGAGAGAGAATGAGAATGGAATATGAGAGGATGTTGAGGGAGTTAGAGATCAAGGTGAAGGGCTTAGAGATCAATCCCTCTGGTGGCAGCCCCTCATCTGTGCCTTCAGAAGGCAGGGTATATATCCCCAAGGATGTTATCAAATATTTCCGTAAGCATGGAGATATTGGGCAGTGGTTTGCAGCCTATGAAATAGCAATGTTGGCCCATCGGGTCCCTGAGAAGGATTGGGGAGCGGGGTTGTGGGGGCGCTTTGTGAATGAGGGGAGGGATACTTTGTTAGACCTACCCAGTGAGAATAGGATGCCTTATGCCCACATGAAGGAAGCACGGATGACAAGGTATGGTTTGACCCCAGAAATCTATAGACAGAGGTTCAGGAATTGTAAGAAGCTGGAGGTAACCACTTGGGTAGAATATATATCTTACTTTTGCAGAGCTATGGATGGTTAGGTGAGGGGTAACAAAGTGGATAATTTTCAAGCGCTCTATGATTTGGTTGCAAGGGAGCACTTGTCTGTTAATTGTTTTCCAGAGTTATGCCAGCACCTTATTGATAGCAATTTGACTAACCCTAGGAAGCTTGCTGAGGAGGCAGACTGCTGGGCCAGTAACCGGGTCCACAAGGGTCATGTGGGAAACTATGTCAAAGGTGGGCAGGGTCCCCTGCAGAAGAGTGGGGGGGGCAAGGATGAATAGAGGGAGTTTCAGAAAGGGCCCCAAAGTAATTCCCAATGGAACCATCTTAAGGGTTCCCAGCCTCCCTATGAGAAGTAAGAACACCCAACAGGTAAACCTGTTCATAGGGGGCCTGTTACCTGCTTTCAGTGTAAGCATGTGGGACACCTTTGGTATGATCCCCAGTGTCCCCAAAAGGATCAGTTTGTGCCACCCCGTCAGATGGCCAGTGTAGCCCTGGGTGGGGGGGAGATGGGTGCCCAAGGTGGGTGGGGTCCCGCAGAAATTTCCCTTGTCTCATTAAGAGACTTTGAGATGGTCCCTAAAACTCATCTGACTGATAACACTAAAAAGTACAGGCAGTGAGTGACCATCAATGGCCATAGAGTGGAGGCTCTTAGAGACACCGGAGCCAGTGTGACAGCTGTCAAGTGTCAGTTGGTGTCTGAAGAGCAGGTGGTCTCCTATGCATTCTTCCCAGTTGTTGCCACTGACAACACAGAGAGACATTGCAAAGTGGCTCAAGTTCCCTTTGAGTGGGGGGTCTCTAGCAGCTGTGAGGCCTGCCATGCCAGTTGATTGATTGTTAGGCAATGATTTGGAAAGCTCCCCTTGGGCTAAGGTGGAGAAGAAGGCTCATTTAGAGATGTTGGGTCTGCCTGAGTGGGCGTGTGTAAACTCTCGGTCTATGCGGTCAAGGGTGTTCAAGAGATCCTGGAGCCTTAACATATGTCCCAGGAATCTTCCTTAAGGAGAAAAGTTAGGGGGCGCTGGAAACCAGCCCCTATTGTTCCAAGGGTCCAGGATGAGGCAGATCATGAGGAGGATGCCCTGGAACCTACAGGGGAGCAAGTTTCTGAACTGGGGAACCTATCTGAGCTAACCCATTGGCAGCAAGAAGGGAGACCATCCAGGGAGGAATTTTGTGCAGAGCAGTAGAAGTGCCCTTCGCTTGAGGGTTGGAGGCAATATGCCACAAACCAGGCAGTAGGTGATTAGTCAGGATCACATTGGATCTACTAGGAGAACGGCCTCCTGTATAGCGAGCCTAAAGTTGCTGAGCCTTGGTCAGCCCGTGTAATGGTGGTACCCCAGTGCTTCAGAGCCTTCCTATTGGGGTTGGCTCATGACATACCTTTAGCTGGACATCTAGGGCCGAACAAGACCTTTGAAAGGCTTGTCTCCCACTTTTATTGGCCCTAGATACGAAAGAGTTCAGAAACTCATTGTAGAACTTGTCAAACTTGCCAGGCAAGTGGGAAAAGTGTAAGGAAGCACAAGGGTCCTCTCCAACCTTTCCCTGTAGTTATTACCCCCTTTGAACGGGTGGGCATTGACATTGTGGGGCCACTGGACCCTAAGAAAGCCATGGGCAACAGGTTTATTCTGGTCTTGGTGGACCATGCTACCCGACACCTGGAAGCCATCCCGCTCAGGACAGTGATGCCCCCATGGTGGGACATGCACTGATGGGGATTTTCTCCCGTGTGGGCTTCCCCAGAGAGGTGGTGTCTGACTGAGGTACAAACTTCATTTCCTCTTATATGAAGTCTCTGTGGAAGGAGTGTGGTGTTAGCATGGGTGAACAGGGAACTCCCTATAATACTTTCATGTCTAGAGGAGGGAGTAACAAACCTACAACAAGAAAAGGGGGGGAACTCTATACTGACCTATATTACTTTTACACTTGAGCATTACAGTCACTTCAAAATTACATACAGGATGCTACATAAAACATGAAGTAATTCATTAAGACTTAGAGTTTGTATTTAATTTCTTTCATTTATTTTTTATCATTTTCATAACAGTTTTATTTTTCTTATTTTCTAGTGATTGTTTTATCAAAATTACAAAACAGACATGATTTGTCAAGACATGATTTAACCTTGCAATTTTTAAACTTTTTTGTACATATGTTACCATGTCACTGTTTTGTAATTTTGATAAAACAATCACTAGAAAATAAGGAGAATAAAACTGTTATGAAAATTATATAAAATAAATGAAAGAAATTAAATACAAACTCTAAGTCTTAATGAATTACTTCATGTTTTATGTAGCATCCTGTATGTAATTTTGAAGTGACTTTAATGCTCAAGTGTAAAAGTAATATAGGTCAGTATAGAGGTCCCCCCCTTTTCTTGTTGAAGGCGTGTGGTGTTACCTATATAAGTTCTTTACTCATTACCACCCACAATGTAATGGGGTAGTTGAGAGATTCAACCGGACCCTTAAAGGCATGATCATGGGTCTTGAGGAACCAGTGAGGCATAAGTGGGACGTCCTCTTGCCATGTCTTTTGTTTGCTTACCGTGAGATGTCACAAAAGTCCCTAGGGTTCAGCCCCTTAGAACTGTTGTATGGACACCCGGTAAGAGAGTCTCGTCAAGGAAGGCTGGGAAAAACCTCCCAGGAAACCTCCCCAGGATGAATACAGTAACATACTGGCCTTCAGGGACCAGACTCGGCGATTCAGAGATCTCGCTCAGGTGAATCTGGAAGCCAGCCAGGAAGAGATGAAGTGGTGGTATGATCAGAATGTCACTCTGATTAAGCTTCAGCCTGGACAGAAAGTTTGGGTGATGACCCATGTAGAGCCTTGTGCACTCCAGGACAGGTCGACCAGTCCATTTGAGGTGGTGGAGTGAAAGAATGATGTCACCTATTTGGTGAACTTGCGGTCTCCAAGGAACCCTTTGCGGGTCCTACATGTTAACTGCCTGAAGCCCACTTAGAAAGGTCCGAAGTGGGCATGCTCCTAGCGACAGATTTTGGAATAGAGGAGGAGACAGGGCCTCTTTCTGACCTCCTGTCTGCAACAGAGCAAGATGTATCAGTGGATGGTGTCAACCTCTCTGCCACACTGACCCCTGATCAGCAGAAAGATTGTCGCCACTGTTGGGACAATTCTCCGATCTATTTTGCTTGGTTCCTTGTGCCACTGAGAGGTGTGTCCATGATATGGACACTGAGGACAGTCCTTCAGTGAAGCACAAGGCTTACAGAGTGACAGGTCAGCATTCTCCACACCAGATGTGCACTACCAATTCCGGGTTATGCTCTTTGGAATGAAGAATGCCCAAGCCACCTTTCAGAGGTTGGTCAATCAGGTGTTGGCTGGACTGGAGGATTTCAGTGCCGCCTACCTGGATGACATTACAGTGTTCAGCACCAATTGGATTGAACATCTGCACCACCTCTGGGAAGTGTTGATGGCACTGCGAAAGGCAGGCCTCACGATCAAGGCGAGTAAGAGCCAGATTGGGCAGGGTTCCGTGGTGTACTTGGGTCACCAGGTAGGGAGCAGCCAGGTGGCACCCCTACAAGCCAAGATTGTTACCATTCTGGCATGGGAACCATCAAAGACTCAGACACAGGCAAGAGCCTTTTTAGGACTCATGGGTTACTACAGGAGGTTTGTCAAGGGGTATGGCAACATTGTTGCACCCTTGACTGAGCTGACTTCCAGGAAGCAGCCAAAGAAATTGAACTGGACTGACACCTGTCAGAAGGCTTTTGACGCCCTGAAGACAGCCATGTGCACAGCACCCGTGAAACAGGCGCCCAACTTCTAGAAATAATTCATTGTTCAAACAGACGCTTCAGAGCATGGTGTGGAGGCTGTTCTATCATAGAATAATGAAGAGGGCCTGGAGCAACCTCTAGCCTTCATCAGTAGGAGGCTACTTCCACAGGAACAGAGGTGGAGTGCAATTGAGCGTGAGGCATTTGCTGTGGTCTGGGCACTGAAGAAGTTGAGACCATACTTGTTTGGGGCTCACTTTCTGGTTCAGAACGACCACAGGCCCCTCAGATGGTTAATGCAGATGAGGGGTGAGAACCCAAAGTTGTTGAGGTGGGCCATTTCCCTACATGGTATGGACTTTATGGTGGAACACCACCCTGGTACAGACCACGCCAACGCTGATGGTCTGTCAGATTTTTCCGCGTTAGTGAAGAGAACTCCCAAGGGGAAAGGTAGTTCTCCCTACATTTCAGCTGGAGGGGACACTTGTTAGACCTGACATCATTGGCGTGAGTCTCCCTTCCATTTTTTCGAATTGCCTCTTCTGTTTTTGATATGTTTTTGCTGGTTATATGCGTTGGGTACTGTGCCACTGCTATTCAGCACCACAGTGCAAGTGCTCCCTATGTTAAATTGATGTACTAATTAGTGATTCCATGATTGGGTTTTTTGATTTACATGTCAGACCCTAGTACAGTGTACCATGTGTGCCCAGCGCTTGTAAATCAAATGCTTTTGGTGGGCTTGCAGCACTGGTTGTGCCACCCAGAGAAGCAGCTTGTAAAGTGTGTCTCAGGCCTGCCATTGGAAGGCCTGTTTGCAGTCTGTGACTGCCATGTCGCCTTGGCAAGTGCACCCACTTGCAAGTCCCTAAGCCTTCCCTTTTCTTCATATCAGACACCCCTATGGTAGGCCCAAGAGCAGTATGCATTCTATGTATAAGGTAGGACGTGCTCTGGTGTGTATAGCATGTCCTAATAGTGAATTATAGCCATTTTTGTTTTTCACTATTTCAAGGCTACCTGTTCTCCAAAGGCCAGAATGGGCAGTTACATTATTACATCTTAAAATCCAGACTCAGGGAACTTGGTAGAAATTCGAATTTAGAATGCCTGAACTCAGAATGATAAAATACAACTTTTAGTTAAGTTGGTTTTAACATTCTGTGTTTGAAAATATCACTTTAAGAAAGTAGGTATTTTCTTGTCTAACTATCCAAGGTCTGCCTCTGCTAGGTTGAGTATTCCTTGTCTGGAGTTTAAGTGACAGGGCTGGAGGAAGTCCAAGAGACAGAATGAGTCAGCCCAGTAGTGAATAGGGAGATCTGCATCTAGATGGGAGGGAGGAGTTGCACCAGGGACCTAAATAGGTCTAGGCCTTCCCTCCACAATGCTGGCTCCACCCCCTGGGGTGCGGCTGATGTCTCTGCCCTGCACTGTGAAAGAAGAGAAGGAATCATGTCAACAAAGTGCTCCAGTGCTGTGCTTTGCCTCCACAATACTGGCTCCGCCTCCTGTGGGGCATCTGATGTTTCTGCCCTGCACTGTGAAAGAAAAGAAGGAGTCATGTAAACAGAGTCCTTCCAGGAACTGGTTTGGACTAGGAAGAGGCCTCTCTGCCTTCAGAGAACAAAGGATTTTGGGATATAAGTATTGGGACTAAGACCCAAGAATTTTAGAACACTTCTGGGAACAAGACTAACCTTTTGCAAAGGAGAAGAACCAAGGAAGCTGCAGGAGTTTGGATTGCCCTCTGCCAGTGTGATGTTTGCTGGGTTGACCTGCAGTGGTTTCTTTATTGCCAAGGAAAAGGAGAAGGAACTTTTTAACGACTTTCATCGTCTTACAGAATATTCTCCAAGGGCTTGTATTTGTGCTTGCCTCCTGCTGAAGTCTCAGGGACAAAAGACTTCATCCCCAGCTCCCCTCTGAATTTCCTTGCTGGGAATTCTAACTGCAGAAGCCTTCGTTTAACTGGGAGCTGGAAGCGCGTTGCAACGAGAAGAAGCATAACGCTGCAGCAGCTGAGATAGGCGCATTGACGGAAAAGCGTACCGCCGCCGCATCTCCCAGGAGGCGTGTCTTCGTCGAAGCTGCCTTTTGTTGCATCACCGGAGAAGCGTGACGCCATTGAGAGAGTCGCCATTGCATCACCGGAGAAGCGCGTCGCAGGGCCTGTCGCGGCTCCAAAGTACAGAGTCGTCGCAAGGCAGCCAGGGCGTCTACACATCATCGTCACATCGCCGCATCGAGGGCGCCATCTTCTCTCATCGCACCAGGATTGTCGCATCGCATCAAGGCACCATCTTGAGCATCGCAACCGGACCGCAAGCCAAAAACCTACGCATCATCCCCCCACCGGTAAGGATCATGACGCATCCCCTACTCTGCGCAAGCATTGAGATGCGACGCACCATCTCCCCCAGGAGCCTGGAACCGACGCATCTCCCTTTGCGAGCCTTTTGTTTATTTTGCTTTATGCATCCAGGTACTTTTGTAAGAACTTTGTCGTATTTATCACCAACTTGAACTAAGTAACTTTTACTATCTTTAAGTCAATCTTAAGTACAGTATTGCTGTTTTTTTGTCATTTGTGGTCTTGAGTTAAGTTATATAAAGAATACTTATTTTTATAAAACCTTTGTTATATCCATCTGTAGTGTTTTCACTGTATTACAGTTTACATTCACAAATGCTTAACACACTGCCTCTGAGATAAGCCTGTCTGATCGTGCCAAGCTACCAAGGGGGTGAGCAGGGGTTAGCTAGGAGTGTAATCCCCTTATCCTGACCTTGAAGCAAGGGTCCCTATTTGGACAAAGGTGTACACCATTGCCAACTAGAGACCCCCAGATCTAACAGTGGTTAAGACTTGTATTGTTGAGACTGAGTGGAACTGGCATGCTTGTAAAATGGATGTGTAGTTCCATCACAGAATCAGTTGAAGTTTAATGGAATGCTGCCTTAGCTGGAAATGTACAATGGTTGTCATAACCTCTAAAGTAATTAATGCACATAACCAAACAGAACATAATAACGTAATACAAGCAACAACACAACAAAATTGTACCGGCTCCCAAAACAACAATCAAAACAGAATAGAAGACAGGAGACACAGTGCAACACACCAATAGCAGCAACAAAAAAACACATAGTGCAATCCATCAGCACAATAAAAAAAATGCAACACAATAAATATGCACAAATATTCTTCTTGAACATTACCACCAACACATAATTGCTTTTGTAATACTGTGGTAAAAATGGTTTGGAGCAAACTTTGCCTTACTTCCAGCAAAGGACATGAAATGGCACAAAAAAGCTAGAAAAAAATGTGATTCAGACGATCATTTCTATTATAATTCCTACAATGATGTACACTGACGTTAAATGTACTTTACCCTTGTACCTGGCTTAACATATAATCAGAAAACTGAAAATACCAGCAGCCGTCCAGTTTGTGCATTATTCTATGTGTGCAGTGTACAGCCAAACCCAGTGTTTATTAACTGTACACCCCATTGTACAAACGTGATTGTATTCTAGCTAGAATCAAGGTTGAGAATGAAAATATTCTCTTTTCCCTTTTTCACTATTTAGCTGCAGAATGCCCCCCTTTAGTTCCAAGAGATGTGTTCCTTCATAGAGTAGAAAGGACTGCAATAAATAAATATAGTTTCATTCTGTCTGCGATGATCCCAAGAACCTCCTCTTTCACCAGGACCAAATGATGAAGTGTGCAGGAACGTGCTGTCTAATTTTAGTTGTTTATTCGCCCGCAGAGTATGTTCTACAGTGTGTTGTGCAAGCCCTGGTATCCCTTTAACGTTATTATTAAACCTCCAAGGTTGAAGTGTGTGTTCCCAAGAGTTTCTGTTTCGCAGATGATTAATGAATGACCAGATATAAGTAAGAGCTTTGTTTCAGTACGGTTTTACTTTACCCAGCATTTTATTTTGCATGAATAAAGCCGAGACACATGCATATTTTATGGGCTCCACGAATCAGTGCATCGTTCCAATTATTTTCTTTTCTTTTCCTTTTTTAGATAGTTATATACTCCACACGACCTTTTTTATCAGATATGCTTCGTATTAATAGGAGTGATTACAGAGGCATTGCGAATTCGCCATAAGTCTTAATTCATGTATTTTTAAAGGCATTCTTTATAGTACATTGGGATATTTTAGGAAAATGTTACTCTCCAATTCTTCACTGTAATAAAAATCCTGTGGGACTCATTTATGACATTTTGGCGTAGGGCAGCACAGCAAGGCACCTTGCTTCACTGCTCTATACCAAAGTAAAAGGGCAGGAATGCACCGTATTTAAGCATCCTAGTGCCAAATTAAGCACCCTTTTACCATTGTGCAAGTATTTCTCTGTTGCAGGCAAAATTGTTTTTGTGCAGGAAGTGGCACCTTCCTGCACAAAAATATTCCTATGAGGCATTTTCCTCTTTCTCTGTGTTTTGTTTTTAATTAACCAAACAATAAAGCCTTCTTCTTCTGCAGAATGCAGAACACAGAAAAGGGAAAAATAAAGAAGAGAAATAAATATATTTATCATCATTACGCCTCATCTCAGGGCGTAATCTTTGGCGCTTCCCCAGATTTACATATTTTTGGAAGTCTGTCGAATTCCATGGGTGTTGCCTCCCCCCCGGAACACCCATAGAATGCCTCCCGGGCGGAGAGAAAGGCACCCAGCAATTCCTCGCCTTACTCATGATTTATGAGGCACCTCAAATCACACAGGGTGGCTTTTCGTGGGTTCATAAATCTTTATAAGAGCATTGCATCACGCATTTACGCACAAACCTTGTCTGAAGAGGGGTACAAAATGTAGTGTGAAGGATGAGGGGAGAAAATTGTCAGGAGCGAAAACAACAGCTAGCGAGAAAGTGGTAGTTGCAGGAGATGAATTTGCAAAACCTTCAAGACTTACCAAGATTTTATTTTTGTTCATGTATTTATTGTAAGTGGCCTTTATTTGAAGTACAAAGAAATCATCCCAGCAAACTATCTAATGCACTTTTTATTGCGAGTGTGCAGAGTAAATAAAAGTGATGCAGTAGTGCCAAGGACAGAGAAAAGGATACGAAGCTTTTGCAAATAAGGAACATTGCAGGATTTGTATTCAAAACTTGCGGCCGGAATTATAAAATATATTCACACTTGGGGCCTGATTGCGATGTTGGACAGACTGGAGTCCGTCCTACATCGCTCTGGAAATGGAACTGAACTACCTCCTGTCGTCGGTTCAAGGCCAGCTATTAGGTTTGGTCGCAATCCTATACTTTGCTATGAGAGCATGCATTCAGAGCAGGCATTCAGCGGCCCTGCACCCATGGGGGCTCTGCTGGAGCCCCCAAAGGCAGTTTCCCAATGCATTTCTGTGTTGGAAAGGCCGAACAAGGTCAGCCATTCGGAAATCCTGTTTGTAATAATTTCCAACCGACTCCATCAAAATGGGTCAGTCTGAAATTTTTACAAATAGGGGATTATGATGCAGTAAGCATGGCATACCGTTCGTATCGTAATCGGGCCCTTAGTTGCATGATCAAAGATATAGACATCAAAAGCTCACAGTTAAATTTTAATCTGCAACAGAGTAGTTGTCTCAAGTGACCTATGGGGTGTTGGAAAGGTTTTTTTGGGAGTTTTGTTAAGATTTTTTAAACTATTAAATATTCCAAAAGGACTAATCGTGGGAGAATATGTATCCTAAAAGAATGTCTGCAACAATCACATTCTTGGCAGGAGAATTGTACAAAAAACATTTTTGCAAGATAATATTCTTGCATTTTCTTGCAAAACTGTATTATTATTTCGACATTTTCTTCAGCAAACTAAGAGGCTGATTATGAGCTCATTAGGAAACTCTTCTGAGTGAATTGGTTTCAGAATTGTTTCCGAACAAATGGGGTTTTGCAAGTCCAACCGACCGATTGCGATGCTTCACAACATCATTCGGGCGGATTCCCATTGACTTCAATGGGAGCCTGTGTTCTGAACGAGAACAAAGGCTCCCATTAAAAAAGTGGTGGGTGGGTAAAACCTTGAACTCTGTGGCAGGCACCTCATGGTGCCTGCCTTATTGTGCATGGTTGGGTAGAAGGGTCCCTTGGGTACCCCCACGTGCCCCATATGGATGCCTCGGGGTAAAGTGGGGCCCACACCTGGCCCTCAAAGACAGATTCCAACAACAGTTTTGTGTCACGCAGACCCAATCGGAACGACTGTCCGAATCGGTCATAGTACTCGCTTATCCGGAACCCGTGTCCATAGAGCTGTACGATTTGGCTCTGAAAGACTCAGGCTGTCTGAATGCCTTTCAGAACTGATTGGGACTGCCCGACAGGTACCCGGGCATTCTAATTAGTGATTGGGAAATGTGTACGATTCATTCGGAAACAAGGGTTCTGTATCGGATTCTGCAATACCGAATCCCATTCAGAACCTCTCCTAGCAAGATTGTAATCGGCCCCTAAGTTGGATTAAGGAATTTACAAACTGTTAAAGTCTCAATATGGAAAACAAATGAAGTTGCGAACTTCAGAAAGCACCAAGGGGGAGGTTTAAAGTTTGTCTGTGACTTGCCATACTCATGTGTATGAGTTAGCATGGACTTTCCGTGACCTAGAACACGTTTGTGATCATAGAAATTGTTATAGCTTTTAGTTGCTCTGTTCTTCTCTCAAACAAAACCTTTTTGAGGATGCTGAATTCACAATTTACACATCTTCCTCTTGTGTGATGGCCAATAAGGAGGCAAGCCCCATCTTACTATTAACTGCTCTGTTTGGAGATGATGGATAAGTGTGTCCTCACTATTTTCTCCTGGTATTGACATTTATTTAGAATGATTTTGCTCAAGCACTGGAGTCCTGGTCTGAAAAATATCAGTTTGATAACTACATCATCTACCATGGAAGTAAGAAGCTCTATTTCAAAGGCTCATGTGCTAACAATTTTATCAAAAAGTTTCAAGGAAAACCCCATTCCTGCTCCCTTCCATTTTCTCTTCTCACCTTGTCCACTGGATTCATTTACTCTGTATATTCGCAACAGAGGGCACTTTGGCTCGATTCTGGGTTGATTAATGGCTATATAGGATAAAGTACCCCATCAATACATTACAAGGCGATTGCCAGTCACTACGGAGTTCCATGACCATACAGAGGAATGAAGCTGAAGACCAGATCTTTTTTAAGGTTAAGGAACTCAAAAATGACTTCAAGTATCCTTATCATGTATGGAAGGTGATACTTTGTCTTATAATTCATGGTCACGCCCTCACCTTTCCCACAAACCACTTAAATCTTGATGTGTGGCTTTTTTGTATGAAAGAGAGAGCATGTTTGCAAACATATAGAAAAAATAGACTCTCTAGTGCAAAAGTAAACACATCACAAAAGGTATTAGATATTTGTTGGAAGGAGATATTTAAATCAGATTAGGTAATTTCAAAAACAAAACGGCGCAGTAGCTCATAATGTGTATAATCTTACATAAAGATTCTAATCTTTTCACAATAACTGAGTGCAAACAATAAACACGTTGCCATAAATATCTCTTTTCTGACTGCTTAATACAACTAGAAAAGCCTTATTTTGTTTCTATTCTACATATTTTATTATGCTTTGTGACCTGGCCTCAATTTCCAATTAGCTTTTGGGTCTAGCAGCAGACATTGTGATATTGGATGAAATTAGAGACATATGTTTATATAGGGATTGTATATTATATATGGGATAATGTACTTCTAACTGTATCTAAGGATATTGAGTTCCAGAACCCCTGGACCCCATGAACGCCACGACACCAGACTCCACTACAACGCCAGCAGCCTCGACGCACTCAACACCAGCCAAAACCACACCTGCTTCCAGGCAACCCCCGAAACGGACCCTTCTCCTGCCGCACCTGCAGCTTCACCTGCGACAGAACCACCTCACCTCCAAGGACTGGACCCAACCACCTCCGCTGCATACTCCTCAACACCAGCTCCGCACGCAAAAAATGCCGTCGAGCTCTGGGACCTGCTTGACACCTCTGCCCCAGATGTGGCCTTCCTGACCGAGACCTGGTGGAACGACTCTTTGGCGCCCGACATCGCCATAGCCATCCTGGACGGCTAAAATTTCACCCGCAGGGATCGCGCCAACACCCTCAACCTGCACTTCCGGATCCACACTGACTCCAACACCACCCTCTGAGGAACACTCATTTACAGACCCCCCCGAACCCCAGGCTCAGTTCAGTGACTCCATCGCCGACCTCGCCAGCACCCAGGCACTCGCCTCCACGGACTACATCCTCCTCGGGGACCTGAACTTACACTTCGAGAACAACAACTCCGCCACCCTGATTGACAGCCTTGCCAACCTCTGCCTCAAACAACTCGTCACCGCACTCACCCACGCCGCCGGCCACACGTTGGACCCCTTCTTCTCCACAGGCACCCACGTCGCCTTCGACCACACCACCAAACTCCTCTGGACTGAAAACCGCTGCATTCATTTCACCTTCAAGAAACCAACCACGCACCACTGCACCCAACAGCTGCCTCGCCGCTGCTGGAGCAAAGTCACCGAAGATTGGCTGAACCCACCCACGACCCAACCAACCCAGACGCCCCAGCCCACAACCTCAGACAGTGGATCGATGACTGTGCCAACACCCTCGTCCCTCTCAAGAAACTCTCCAACAGTGACGCCAGCAAGAGAGCCACCTGGTTCACCGACGAGCTCTAGACCTCCAAACGCACATGCCGGAAACTGGAGAAAATATGACTCCACGAACACACACCGGACAACCACGCAGCCCATAAGGATTGCAACCGCAGACATCACCACCACATCAGATTAGCCAAGAGATCCTCCTTCAAAGACCGCTTGGATAACAACGCACACTACAGCAAAGAGCTCTTCACTATCATAAAGGAACTCTCCAATCCCAGCGCCGACGCCCAACGACATCCTGCCCTCACAAGAACTGTGCGACTCACTAGCCATCTTCTTCCACCGCAAGATCGCTGACATCCACAACAGCTTCAACACCACGACCGCCCAACTATGCCAGACTCCACCTCCCCTGTGAACACCACCAGCGCCATCTGCCTGACCTCCTGGTCCAACATCAACGACGACGAGACACGCAAGGTCATGAACTCCATCCACTCAGGATCTCTGTCAGCCCCATGCCCACACCATGTATTCATCAAAGCAGACGCAGCCATCGCACCCCAACTACGGAAGGTCATCAACATCTCCTTCAAAACAGCGACATTCCCGGAAAGCTGGAAGCACACCGAAATCAATGCCCTCCTCACAAAGCCCAAGGCAAACCCCAAGGACCTCAAGAACTTTTACCATCTCCCTGCTCCCGTTCCCAGCAAAGGTCATCGAGAAAATTGTCAACAGGCAATTGGCCCGCCACCTGGAAGACATCTTGAACCCGTCCCAGTCCGGATTCAGATGAAACCACAGCACCGAGACAGCCCTATTCGCCACCACAGACGACATCAGGTGCCAACTAGACAAAGGCGAAACATCAGCCCTCATCCTCCTGGATCTGTCGGACGCCTTCGAGACGGTCTGCCATCGCACTCGAAAGACACGCCTCCTAGAAGCCGGAATCCAAGAGAAGACCCTTGACTGGACCACGTCCTTCCTCTCCGGCAGAAACCAGAGGGTCCACCTCCCACCCTTCCGATTCAAAGCCACCAACATCATCTGCGGCAACTTCAGGGCTCATCCCTCACCCTGATGCTGTTCAACATCTACATGGCCCCCCTCGCACAAGTGGCATACCATCACAACCTCAACATCATCTCCTACACCAACAACACCCAGCCCATCCTCTCCCTCACTAAGGACCCACACTCTGCCAAAACCAACCTCCACAAGGGAATGAAGGCTGTCGCCGACTGGATGAGGAGCAGCCGTCTGAAGCTGAACTCGGACAAGACGGAGGTACTCATCCTCGGACCCACCCCCTCAGCCTGGGACGACTCCTGGCGGCCGACCACACTGGGAACAGCACCAACACCCATGACCATGCACGCAACCTAGGATTCATCCTCAACTCCTCCCTCTCTATGTCTAAGCAGGTCAACGCTGTCTCCTCCTCCTTCTACAACACCCTCTGCATGCTCTGCAGGATCTCCAAGTGGATCCCGACCGAAACAAGAAAAACTGTGACACAGGCCCTCGTCAGCAGCAGACTGGACTACGGCAATGCACTCTATGCAGGAATCCCAGCCAAACACTTATGACAACTACAACGCATCCAAAATGCCTCCGCCCGACTGATCGTCAACATTCCCCGCCGCAGCCACATCACCCCTCACCTGAAATACCTACACTGGCTCCACGTCAACAAGAGGATCACCTTCAAGCTCCTCACCCACGCACACAAAGCACTCCACAACGCCGGACCAGCCTACCTTAACAGCAGACTCAGCTTCTACACCCCCACCCGCCAGCTCCGCTCCGCCAGCCTCGCCCTCACCGCTGTCCCCCGTATCCAACAAACAACCTCCGGTGGCAGATCTTTCTCCTACCTCGCAGCCAAGACCTGGAACACCCTCCCTACCCACATACGGCAGGCCCAAGACCTACTCGCCTTCAGAAGACTCCTCAATACCTGGCTCTTCGAGGAGTAGCAGCACCCCCCTCCTCTCAGCGCCTTGAGACTCTCACGGGTAAGTAGCACGCTCTACAAGTACTCTGATTGATTGATTGATGACCATAGTGAGGTACCAAACCAAATTCTGAGTGCCTTTATAGGTGCTTGAGAGTCCAAGGTGCCATGTTGCTCTGTAAAACATGTGGTTGCAAGACCATCTCTTCGAGTTATGGCCTACCTGCAGGAGATTTGCAGCTTCTCTATCCAAGAGCATAGAAATATAAGCTGAGATGAGTGTGGCATATCTACTGTTGCTCTTTCAGTCTTCATCAATAGTGTTACAGTCTCTCCTGTCACTGGTTTAGGTTGAGGTAGGTGGGTAGGCAAGTACTAGCATTCATGACTAGCTCCTGTTACACTGGATGGAAAAATAAGTAGACCTTGGTAAGATGGCTTACTTTTACACTGAGAGAGGCTGTGGAATGTAGTCTGAACTGGACTCAGCATGTGTGGGCACTGGGCGAGGTAGACAGAATTGGAATGAGTAGGACTTGTACATATTGTCACCAATCTCCATTGATGCAGGAGGCCATACTATGTCCCAAACCCATGCTGGTGAGCTCCCAGAGTTGAAAAAGGGGGAGCTTATAGCAGCAGATGAAAGACAAGCTGTGGCATCGCTAATCACTTTTTGTAGGAAAGTTCCTATTTTTGCATGCTCAGCCTGATTTTTTCCTCACTTATGTTCCTGATTTTTATATTCTGTACACTGAGGTACAGCTGTCTTTTGGACGTGCCCCTTTCTGCAGGATCATTCCCGATTTATTTTGTCTTTGCCCTTCACTTTTTATTGGATTTGTTTTTGTTGGATTTAGGACTCTGTGGACCCTACCATTGCTAATCAGTGCTAAAGGGCTTGTGCTCAAAACATAGTAACATTGGTTATACTGATTGGCATATTTGATATTCTTATAAGTCCCTATTAAAGTGGCAGTACGTGTCCCCAGGGCCTACAAGTTAAATCATACTAGTTGATCTGATTGTGACACCCACTTTAAGCACCTTTCAGGCGTGCCATTGCAGCATCTCTGTATGCATTGCCATTTCGACCTGGCAAAGCAAACCTTTTGCAAGGCCAAACATTCTTTTTTAACACATATAAGTCACCCCTATGGTAGGTTCTGAACAGCCCAAAAGGCAGGGTGTGCTGTAGTAAAAAAAAGTGCAGCATATGCTTTTAAACTTGAGACTATGTTGGAACATGGTTTATTAGTAGGTGCAGGTAGGCACCTACAAATAGTAACACCACAATCACAAAAATGGTCCAGTGAACTTCTTAATAAATTAATACTTGCTCAACCCTTGGTAGCTTGACTGCGAGTAGACAGGCTTAACTTAGGAGACGGGTGTGAAAAGAATTTAAAAACAACAATACATTCAATAAGTAAGACACAACAAAGAATAAAACTCCATTACCAGTTTATGAAAAATAGGAAATATTTGTATGATGACTATGACACGAAAATGACAAAAATCCATTGCAGGGAAATGAAGATATGCATTTTTAAAGATGAATTACTTTCTAATGCTTAAAAGCCAAAAGCGCCAACTTGGGACATCTTGTCATGCTTGATCGGGACAAAGTCAAAGTTTCAGGCTGACCACGATGGAGCGCTGGTCGGATACAATGAGCGGTAGGGCCCGGTCAAGTTTTTACCTTCTGACTTAGTAATTTTTATGGAGCTTTTTCTCTCAACGTTGAGCAGGCCTCCTCTTCAAGCCGGCTAGTGTTTTAATGATGGTGGCTTGGCTCTGCGCGATGCCTCGGTCAAATACTGGAAGTCTCGTCAACGAAGAAAACCTCTGGAGCTTCAACCGAGTTGGTCAACTTCAGGAGCTTTTTTGACCAAAATTCTCCAAATGATTCCAAACTTCTGGATCTTTTTTCAGAAGGCCCTTCTGGCCACTTGATGTGTCCACTTCACCAATCGAAGGTTTCAGAATCGCTGAGTTGCTCCTTGGGAAGTTGGGACTATAAGACGCACAATGCTGAATCCTGAAAAGCCCAAGATGATGCAGGCGGAGCTCTTTTAATTTGTTGCTTTCAAGGAGTCCACTCCATAAACTTTTAGATGCAGGCAAAGTCATTTCTTTGATGAAACTTCAAAGTGTGCAGCAGATGCAGCCTTTCTGAGTGCAGTCCTCTTTGTGCAGGCCAGGGGATCAGCAGGACAGTCTTTCTTCTTCTTGTTTCTTCTAGGCATGAATCTGACGTACTGGAGAGCTCTCCCACATTTATCCAGGCTTCTGGGATGGAAAGCAGGAGGCACCCCTGACCAATGGGGTGAGAGTACCACCCTAATAGATAACTACTTCCTCTGAAGTGTGGAAAATTATTGACCCTTAAAGCACTGTTCCTCAAAAATCAAAAAGGAGAATCTCTTTCCTGGAGCTTGAGGTCTGGCTACCTCAGCCTAAAGAAGTGGCTTATGTTCCCTAGCACTCCCCTTCCTATCCCTCTGCTAATTCAGTTATAAGGGCTCCCATCTGGCCGGGGGTGCAGGAAGTGGCTTAATCTGGGTGGGCTAGGGTCATCTCCTAAATGTCTTTCCCTCTTTGAAGACCAGCTTGGTTACCCAGCCCCTGTCCTGCTTTTTGCTCTGCAGCTTGTGAATCATCTCCCACCAGGTTCCTCTTCGTTTGTTTTCAGACCACTTCATTCTTTATCAGAGCAGTTTGGCACAGCCTGTCAGGAGAGACTACTCTAGAGCTAGATTCAGGTACATCAGGGTAGCAAGTTCTATAACTTCTTTACTGTCATAGTTATATTAGATCTAACCTTGGCAAGTTGTTGGATTTATCCTAACTATTATTTAGATACTCTGAATATTCAGTTCAGTTCAGTTCAGTTCATGAAGCTTTATTCGGCTCATAGTAAAAATGACCATAAAAGCACAGCAAACAGGCAACAGAATTGAAAAGTACAAACATGATTAAAAACTCATACTTTTTCTAAAAGCCATAGATTTACATATACAACTGGCAGTATAAAAACATATATCAGGGTGGTCCAAATTATACAGCAAACACATAGCATCCTCCACATTTAAAATTCCATACTTAAGAAATATTGGTTTTAAAAAGGAGATCCTAACATTCTGAAATAGGGAGCAGATAAGCATAAAGTGCATTGTGCTTTGCTTGGAATGTCCGTCACATGGACACGGACCCACAGGGGGCTTTTTAGGACGTGGGAAGGCCACTAGTACATGAGCAGTGCCAACTCTTAATCTGGTCAATACAAACCTATGCATTGGCCTGGTTACTACGTTCAGGTAAAGCTAAAATCCCTTGGCAATAATATATTTATTGTAAATTTTAACTGTAGCGAGGGAGTTGGTTATTACTGAACGTTTGAGAGCTTTATGTGACATAAAGGTGTTTTTTAGATCCTGTTTCACAAGACCTCTAGGGGGACAGTTTTCTAACAACAAATTGATATCAAAGATACTTTTATAACAATCTACAACATATTTAAGCCACGGTATCTGCATACAGTTGTCTAATCCAAGGCAGTCCCTAATTATAAGTTGATTGAACTCGGTCTCTTCCTTAAGCCAAATTGCTCGGTAAAGCAATAGAGGCCTAAGTGAAGCGAGCTCGGTCAGGTGAAAAACCCCTACCTCTCTATGGATCAACTCTGTTGGAGCAGATTTAGGGAGGCACAATAATTTCTTAAGAAAATTATTTTCTTCTAACTGGAGACAATCAAATTTGCAGTAACCCCAAAGCCCCGCCCCATAAAGGGCAATGGATACACTGTGTGCCTTGTAGATTTCCAGTCAATCAGTGACACTTATAAAGCGCGCTACATACCCGTAGGGTCTCAAGGCGCTGGGGGGGGGGGGGTGCCGCTACTGCTCGAACAGCCAGGTCTTCAGCTTCTTCCTGAAGGAGAGGTGGTCTTGGGTCAGGCGCAGGTCGGTCGGGAGGGAGTTCCAGGTCTTGGCGGCCAGGTAGGAGAAGGACCTTCCTCCTGTAGTCGCTCTTCGGATGCGGGGGACGGCGGCGAGGGTGTGGTTGGCTGATCGCAGGTGGCGTTTGGGAGCGTAGAAGTTGACTCGGCTGTTGAGGTAGCTCGGGCCTTGGTCGTGTAGGGCTTTGTGTGCGTGGGTGAGGAGGCGGAAGGTGATTCTTTTGTTGACGGGGAGCCAGTGAAGGTCTTTCAGATGTCCGGAGATGTGGCTGGTTCGTGGGATGTCGAGGATGAGTCTGGCTGAGGCGTTCTGGTGGTGGTAGTGGTGGCGAATCAAGGATATGGTTCCAGCATATCCTTGATTCGCCTATCCCCCGACTTGGACGCAAATTTAAAAATGCCATAGGAGCTTTTGCTCATTTTAGTTCTAACATTCGTTAATTCTTGCCCCCACCTACCATCACTAGTAAAAGTAACCCCCAGGTAACAAAAACTGTTCACATTCTGCACTTTAACCCCTTCTATAAAAAAGGAGTGGTTTCTGCCCGCTTTAGTCCCGCAAGTCATCGTATGAGTTTTATTCTTATTGATCAACAGTCTCCTGCTCCCAATAAATTCAGTGAATTTGTCCATCAGACGCTGCAGACCAACAGGTGTCCGTGACAGGAGCACCGCGTCGTCTGCATATAGCAGAACTGGGACACTATCCCCTGCAACCTGTGGAGCATCAGCCGTGATAGATTTCAAGGCGGCTTCAACCCCATTAACAAAAAGGGTAAATGCCTAAGGAGCTAATGCACTACAAAGGAGAACAATGAAATTGTCAGTTTTTTCTCCACCAGGGCTTATAAAACACTTTTATAATGTCCATACTTACCTTAACATGGCACCCTTCCCTTGGGGCACCTAGGGTACAGCTGAGGGGTGACGTATATGTATAAATAAGTTAGTTTAAGACTTCGGAAGTACTTTAAATTCAAAGTCAAATGTGGACATAGTTTTATTTTAAAAACAGACTGCAAGGCAGGGCTGGATTTAAAAATGACAGCAGGCACCACAGCAGTGCACTCTTAAGTGCAATAAATCTATCGCACCTCTTAACATACATGCCCTACCATATACTTGGGGCTCACAGGTCGGTTGTCATACTAATTCTAATTTCAATTAGGTAATACATACTTTTTAAAGAGAGCAGTGGGACTGGGCCTGATTAGCAGAGCCCAAGTCACAATTATAAACAAGAACTTCTAGTATCAGTCAAAAAATGGAGGTGATCAGGGAAACAAGGATGACTTTCTCACAACTATTTAAAGGCCTATCTAATCCATAGGTTTTAACAGTTTAGTTGTATTTATTACTGTATGATTAATTAAAACCATTGCAATACATGTGTATCTTGCAGCAATTAATTGTAATAAACAGATCAAACACAGGATATTAAAACTGTGCAACTGTACACGCTCAGCCATTACTCTAGTATAAACTGTCACAGTATATACATATATATATATAAATCTCATTTGGTGGTAATATTAAATATGAGCAGCAGTGCCCAAATTGAAGTCTGGATCATTTGATGAGGACATACACAAACGATCGACATTGTAGTCAGCTAATGCCTTCAAAACTATTGGAACAAGCATTGGAAATGCAATAGGTCTCGCATTAGAAAAGTTGGAGCTTTTGGTTTTGTAAATGACAAATATTTTATTTATTTGTTGGTTTTTAAAATAGCTAAATTGATAGCTTTGTCATTTACAACGCCAATAGTTATAACTTTTGCGAATGTGACACCTATAGCATTTGGAATGCAACATGTTTTGTATTTACGTGACTTATATGGCAGCTCTCGTCGTTATGCTACATCTCTAGAGAGCAGGAGAGTGCAGCAGGGGAGAGAAGCACAGCAATGCAATATGTCTCGTATTAGGAAAGTTTGAGCTATTGGTATTGTAAAGGACACATTTTTTATGTATGTGCTTGTTTTTAAAATAGCGAAATAATAGCTTTGTTATTTACAATGCCAATCGTTTTATCTTTCGCAAATGTGACACCTATTGTAACACAATATGTGTTGTGAGGGTGAGTGAGGGTGAGGTGTTGAGGGTGAGGGGTTGAGGGTGAGGCGTTGAGGGTGAGTGAGGGTGAGGGGGTGAGGGGTTGAGGGTGAGTGAGGGTGAGGGGGTGAGGGGTTGAGGGTGAGTGAGGGTGAGGGGTTGAGGGTGAGTGAGGGTGAGGTGTTGAGGGTGAGTGAGGGTGAGGGTGAGTGAGGGTGAGGTGTTGAGGGTGAGTGAGGGTGAGGGTGAGTGTGGGTGAGGGTGAGTGAGGGTGAGGGGTTGAGGGTGAGGGGTTGAGGGTGAGTGAGGGTGAGTGAAGGTGAGGTGTTGAGGGTGAGTGAGGGTGAGGTGTTGAGGGTGAGTGAGGGTGAGGGTGAGTGAGGGTGAGGGGTTGAGGGTGAGTGAGGGTGAGCTAACACATCTTGCGCCAGTAACAACAGTGGTGTTTCTAAATCCCGCTGATCCCTACTAAATCAAAGTATCTTATGGGATATCGCTCCTGTCATTGTGCTGGGGCGGTGCAGTTACCATGCTTCGGAGGTAGCCGAGCTTCTCCTCCCCCCTCCGTCCTGCGTCTCCAGCTGGGGAGATCAACAGCAGAGATCTTGGTCAGAGAATCGGACGACACTGCGGAAGTAAGCACGGGCCCTTCTTGCAGCAGCCATGATGGTCACTCTATCCGAACGAAGTCCCGCGGAGGAGGAGTGTACTTCTCTACAGACACCGAATAACAGTGACGGACGAGCAAGCTGTGACACTAAAAAGGGACTACGGTAGCCCTCGCCAGTGTAGTGTAAACGTGTCTGCCATGATGGGTTGGTGGTTCTGGTGCTTGTGTTAAGCGACTATAAAAAAAACGCGTATGAAATTAGTTCCGTTGGAGTTTTTAAACTACGTCAGCGTCAAAGAATTAACGTAAATAGGTAACAATATTTGATTTTTAGACTCTAAATTGATGCGTTGGTCCTCCACACGATAAACTGCGATGATTTAGTTTCGTGAAAATGTGTTAATGCTTAGTTGATACAGCGTTCTTAAAAAGCACCAGAATCAAGATTCCAAAATTGCTACAGTGTTTATGGAGAAAAGAGACTAGGTTTACTGGCCTATATGATTCGTGACATGAAAAAAGAATGTAAATACTTCTAAATAGTTGGGAAATTCTGCTTACCAAATGTGACACTATCACGCCTGTTTTACAAACATTACTTTGCCATTTGGCACGTGAAGTTTCACATTTAAACATCCTCGTAACGGGCTAAGAATTCATGCAAAGTTGTAATGTTGACAAAAATAGCCAGGGCTTGCAGCCTGAGGTTGTCGCACGTGACGGGGCGGATCTCGCTTGTCCGCCTCAGTATCTGAGGACTTGTCCGAAGTATTGGCCTGGCAGCATCAACAGCAAACACCGCCGCCATGTTGCTTCAACGATGTCCGCAGTTGACTCAAGTAGAAGCTGTGATGAAAGTATACTTTGGTTTACTTTACACAAGAAAAATATATATAAATATGTTTCTTGTATCTTGATAAACTAATTAGTAAATGTATACTAAGAAGTAAGAGCGACTCTTCATGTTTCTGAACAATTTAAGTAAAACACACTGAAGGATAAAAATTAAACTAATACAGTGCTTAAACAACAAGTCAGTTTAAAAGACAAAGGGCCGGTTACAGCGCACAGGAGAACTGTTGTGCCAAGAGGAGAGTAGGAACGGAGGGCATTGCTGTGGGGAGGGGGGAGGAGAAATGCGACGCGACATGGCAGGCAGGGGAGGGGGCGGAGCGGGGGTGTGGGAGGAGTGCAGGAACAGACGGCGAGGGGAGGAGAGTAGGAGGAGGCGAGTAGGAGGAGGAGAGTAGGGGAGGCACGGCCTAGCGGCCGTGCAATCAAGAAGTGAGGGGGCGGAGCTGGGGGAGGCTGTGAGAGAGAGAGTAGGCAAGGCAGGCGGCTGGGGGCATGTGCACACGCATTTAAGCTCAATGCGCATGCGCATTGAGCTTAAATTTCTCGTGCACTGCAAGGAATCGCCACGATTCCTTGCAAGTTGGATAAAGAGTGGATAAGCCACCATAGACTCGCAAGCTCGATGCGCATGCGCATCGACAGGCGAGACCTAAAAACGGAAGACAAACTCACCCGGCCGTCGTAAAGTGAGTCAGCAAAAACGAAACAAGCGGCTGAACCTAGCAGCCCAAACCAGAGTGGCGGCCTCAGATGATGCTGCTGACTTCGGAAATAAATCGATAGGTATGGCTGCTTTGCAAGGTGCGCTGGGAGCGATTGAAAGGCAGCAGGCTGTGAGCGGAGATAGCGCAGGAATGCGGAAGAGCTGATTCTTAGACTCTGAGCATTCCGCGCAGGGAGATGCATTCTGTATATCTGTACCCTGTTGAAGAAAAACAATTAAAACATTTTTTTTTAAAAAGGCATTGCAACAATGTTGCAATTCGATTACACTGCAGCGAGCACACAATCACCAGCTCTTTGTGCAACATTAATCACACATTTAAAAACCACGTATAATCATTGTAAAGAAATATAATAATTTATACAACCTAAAACACACTTTGAGTCAAAGTCACATGCAAATTGTGCCTACAAGAATGGAACCAAGAACTGAATTGACAAGCACTCCCACTGCCAAGAACAAGGGAGAATTAGACTGAATAGAAGGATATGCTATGATCTTGAAACAAGGATAAACTGGAATATAAATGCACAATCTATTGAACACCATAAGGACCCTAAAATGTATACAGCAGCAGCTGGCAAACCGAAATACAAGTCATGGAGGTAAGAGTTACTAAAAGACAACTTAGAGCGGAATTGTTCTTTATAAGTAACATTGGGAAAAAAACAGCAGACATGAAATATCAACAACCGGGTGAAAGAAATCTAAAGAACATATTCTTCCAACTGGAAATAACAATGAAAAAGAAAATCAATAAGGGATGGGAAATCATAACAATGGAGAAATATTTGGAGGCTAATAGAGTGCCAAGATGCATGTGGATCTTTACCCTACCTAATCATCCAGATACCAAACAGGAAATGCTAGAGGAATGGGGTCGAAATAACATGCTATGCTCACTCATCATGATGCAAATCATTATAAATACAATAAAAAAGACCTGGATGAGATTCACAAAACAATTGAGGATTTGGAAAGCCAAATACAATATCTAAGAAAGGAAGAGGAAAGCAGTCAATATAGAATAGACATTGAAATCAAGTTAGATAAATATGAAAAAGAAATGGAAGAAAGGAAACAAAGGAAATTCAGATGAGATGAAAGGAACTACAAAATTGAGACAATATTCACATTCGCAAAAAAGATTTACTAATATGAAAAAACAATTAGCGGATAAACAAACACAAAGGAGTATACAAACCAGACTATGTAAGAACAGGCAGAACCAAAGCAGAACAGATCTCTCAAGACCTAACCCTACAAAACACAAAAGAAAGACAAAAATGTACTTTGACACGCCAAAAATCATAAATACATCCTTAGTAGCAAATCCTGTTATACCCA
Source organism: Lissotriton vulgaris (assembly GCF_964263255.1). NCBI lineage: Eukaryota > Metazoa > Chordata > Amphibia > Caudata > Salamandridae > Lissotriton > Lissotriton vulgaris. Next base: position 321,113,026 of record NC_141699.1, on the reverse strand, counting down.
ATGCATTTCAGACTATTAGAACGTCCTTCCTCAGGGGTTAACTACAATAAAAGAATATTGCAATTAATTTGTGATTTCAAACCTTTTGATTGACAACAAATAAGCTTCAACAAACAAATCTTATTACCCTGCTTGTTATCAATGCATTTCCGCTAGAACGCCATACATAATGTTCCCACACCTCTGTTTGAAGAACAACCTATCTTCCAAAACATTCACCCTTGTTAAATCAGAAGCCTGCCTAAATCATTATACCTCCTTCATATTACCCAAATCTCAACATTGCCTCATACCTTTCAAGACGCCACTCCTCTCCCTTTTCTCAAAACGGTTCCCTTCATAAAACAGTGCTGCGCATTGCATCGTAGCGTCTCTCTGTTTTAAATTGCATGACGCACCCCTCCTTTGCAAGGTAACCTATTGCCGCCTGTTCTGGAAAAAGGGAGAACTCTGTAAGGGTGGGCGTGGTTCGTGTAGCCGCACTCCACGAAGCTACGTGAAGCCGTTCTCGCACTACGCGAGCTTCGCGAGCTTGCATAGTAGCTTGCTGGTCCCGTTCGCGAGCCGTTTTTCTTGCTCGGGAGCACGTAGTGTGTGGTCGGGGCGCTGTCTGCATTTTCGGGGGATTGTAGTGTGCAACCTTACCCATGTGGTGGGCTTTGGGCGTGGCCATCTTGTTTTTTCAATTGTCCCGCTCGCGCCCCCTATTTCTTCTTCCTGGTCGCGGATAAAGCGTTCGCGCGGTGCACGTCTTGTTCGGGAACACAACTACTTGTTCACACTGTGAAAGTGCGTGTTCTTGTGAAATCTCGCGCGAACTTACCCACGTGGTCGCGATGGGCGTGGCCATCTTGTTTTTCACACTGTATGCTATGGTTCTGGGCCTAGTTTTCTATCCACCTAATATCTGTTCAATATTTACCTATTTTCACAGTTTTCTTACTTTTTTTACTTCTCATCTATCTCTCTCTGTCCCTAACTTTATATTTTGCATTTTATTTCTACTTTTCCACCTTTTTTTAGCTTTTCTACTGTTTTATTTTACTTCTTTATTTAAGCTCCTACTTCTTCCCCCTAACTTTTTTTCCTTTTGTTCCAACTTTTCTTTTCCACTTCCACCTCCACCCCAGAACCATGGCAAAGGGGAGCAGCAGAACCGGCTCGAAGGGCAAGGCGCCTGCGCCCAAGAGCCGGCTGCCTTGAGGCAGAATGCGACCTGCAGGGGTGCAGGCCCGGAATCTTTTTGGGGAGGTGGCCGCCCTGGTTTTTTTCATGCAGTGCCACCTTCCCTTGACCTTGGCAGAAGGCAGCAGGCCAGGGTCCGGTTACCTTCCAGAGGAGCGTCACCGCCTGTGGGCGAAGGTGCACCGGGCAGTGTACCGTCGCTCTCAAATCCGGCGCACCCACCAGCAGCTGGCCCAACGGTGGGCAGACATTCTGGACAGGGAGCAGGACCTGCTGGACCTGCTAGGTGTTGAAGTTGTGGGGCTTGGTGAGTAGCTAGTAATATTAATAATGTAATATATATTATATTAGTATAAGTATTGTGTATAATTCTTGGACGAATAAGTAACACGGTTACTGGTGCGCTTAGTTACATTGCAGATTAATGCTGTCTCAAATTCTTCTATTATTGTATGACACAGGTGCTGCTCGCCACTTCTCTTGCTGGTTTGTAACTTAGCGCTAGCTTGGGCTGCTGATCATTGATGTTAGAGTTTTTAGAGAACTGAAGTTAGTTGATGCTATTGCTAGAGTCTAGTCCTTACATTGTCCTTTAGTGAAATAGTGGTGGATGGATAGTATTAGTTCATATTTTTTTAATGGTCTACATGACGCCTCCTCTGTCACTGAATGCTTAGTTAGTTCTTATTTACCCCACCCCTCCATAGAACCGGTTTGAGTTTGTTTACTGAGTGGTAGGCTTAGCACAGCAATAGCATGGTGAGGTGAGTCAGTAGCAGTTCTGATGCAAGCAACCAACAATTACGTGCATGTACAAATTTATGGATGTGTCCTCCATCTCATCATCTATGCATGTTTGCGGGCAAAAATAAAATTGAAATGCCGACTTACTGAACAATTGGCCCGTCTGGATTCTTGAATAGGTGGTGTAGGTCAGGTGGTACTGGCTTCCTTAGTATATTCTGTAATCATAATGTTTATGGCACATTTGATTAGTGTTCTATAAGTAGACGGTCTGTGGATCTTGCAAGCCAGTAGTCATTTATACTTTGAAGTCAATTTTATTGGAATTGTTGTTCCCTAAAATGTTTGAGAGGATTTTTGAATGAGGTCTTTGTTTCACAGCACTTAATGTTTCTCTTTCTTTATTATTTCTTACATGATCAGCACCACCCAAGGGCAAGAAGACGGGGTCCGAGTTGGCGGGACAACCACAAGAGGAGCGCTCCTCTACCGTGGATCCTGCTGCTGGCCCCAGTAAGTCCCACAGTGCTTATATTATTAACAATTATATTTCCCTAACTTTTTAACACACCTTATTTTTTCCAACCTATTAATCCACCTTCCTAATTCAATGTTAGCAAAACCTTCTTTGGTCTTAAATTTGTTTTCCAAATTTTGGGTAACTATCCAATGCCATCCCTGACTTTCAGTTCCTTCAAACTGCCTCTGCCCCAAGACTCTCTGTGCTACTACTATTAGACTGTGTGAAGCTAAGCTTGCCCTGTTGGCCACTCTTTAGTTAAGGTATTCTTTTCAATAAAGCTGTGATAGAAAAGCTGTAGGCAGTAGGTCCACTCCTGTCTTTTGCGTTGTCCTCTGTAATCTCCAGTTTTTGTCAATTCCCACCAACAAAAATGCACAACCAGATGTTTGCCTACTAATTTTTGTTCAGTAAGTATACTTCTACTACTGTTGTGGTTATTATTCTCTGCACATACACATACAGAACTATGCACAAGAAAATAGGATGTTGTTGATGTTGGTGATAGGGAGGTTGGACCTTACACCCTGGTCACAGAACTCAGTTAGAAGAACCCATAATCCAATGATCGTCTAGTCTACCTACCTAAGTGTCTCGGTCATAGTCATTTGTCCCACTCCGACCCCCACACGAAGATAGTTAGATATACCCAATGATTTTATTACACAACCCAGGCCAGAACAGAAGAAGAAGAAGAAGAAGACCCTTTCACTCACTCACTCGTTTCAGTCCACAACACCCCAGACACAGAAAATATACTACAGAGTCTACATGCAAGTTCAAAAACTTAATTTTTTAATAACAAGCTTTGTATTGTTGTAACTTGTAAGTATTTCCATGAAAAATATCCTGCTCCACCATGCAAAATGAAGAAGATTAAATACTGTTCATTTTGTACATCTAGTGCACGCTAGAGAAATGTGTGAATTGTGGGAGACCTCTCATCAATGAACGTATACTGTAAGTGGTTACAGATGCATCTTTCGAAAGCTCTGCAAATCCCTAGTTTCGTAAAAGGCAATCTTCTCTTCTCATCTGCCCATGAGAAAAATGTTGCACGTTAGACAGTGAATACAACTATGCCAGTTTTTAGCAGTCATGGCAAAACGTGCAACGTTATGGATAAGCAAAAGGGACTAACAATACTGGTTTGTCAATTGCATGCGACACTCATGTGGCCTCAATGGTGTCTTTCTTACTATGCAACAAGCTGCGAGGTAACATGGGCAAAGCAGTAGACACGGATCTAAAAATGGTTATATGGCTCAGGCTAACTTTCCAAAGACTAGAGTAGGAGTAGATTAGATGACCCTAGGGACCATCTAATAAATGAAACTAAACTCTGTCTAATGTGACTGCTGTACATTAGGACGCAATTTGGACTGGTTGCACTGTCACAACGATTCATGTTGTACGTAAATGTTTTTTCAATCTTCCTTCCTGGTTAAAAAAGTACAACTAGTAAAATAGGGGGAGGTGTGCAGGCATCTAAAAAGGTGTACTTGCTTTTATATGTGCACAATCAGTACCAACCACCAGTGCCGACGGGGCCAGCGGCGGAGAGATTGCCATCCAGGAGGGGACAGAGGCTGTGGCACCTGCAGGAGCATCAGTGGGGGAGGAAAGTTCAGCGGTGGGCGGTGGTAAGTTATATTCATTACTTATTTGCATTACTAGGTGGAAGGGGGACATTTTTTTCCTCACTGTGCTATGAGACTTATTAAGAAAGTATGAATTTGAAGTTGTACTGGACAATATACAATGGTTGAAGAAGACACCCTTTGTAGCATTAACAGTTTGAGTTGAGTAAACAAGGCCTCTTCCATCAGACTCCAACTCAGCTGTGCTAATTATGGAGAAGACTAAAAGTCAGATCAGATGACCTTGAGGGATGTGTTGAACAAAAAGGGAAAGAAGTGAACTAGGGTGTAAGGAGGAAGGGAGGACTAAGAGATGTAATATTAAGACTAACTACCATAGAAGGATAATTTAGAAGGTTCATTCACATGACTGATATGAATCGGATGCATGGGTTGTTAAAGGATGGGTAGAACTGTAAGGTCAAAGAAAATGCAGGTCTTGTTAGGCAAAAGAAAATGGGTGCATGGATACAGTGGATAGCAAGAATCATGAGCGGAGTTTGTGTCAATGAAACCCAAGGCAGGAAAGGAGTGGATGCATGGGTAGTTGCTGGTGAAAGTGAAACCAGCTAAGCCGAATATAAAGAATGATAGACATTTAGTTTTAATGGGTGGATGCACCCTAAATGTATTTGTATTCATCATAGGTGAAGACTGTCACTGGAAGCAGAGTCTTACTTTGAAAAAATAAAAGGAGATAGAAAATTTTTTTTTGTTCTTATGTGTACTCAAGGCCACCCAGTACTAGGGCAAGTATAATGCCGGAAACAAATGCTACAGGCAGGGGAAGCAGGAGGACAGATTAGATAGATACTAAAAGTTGACACCAATTGTATGTACTGTGCTTGGTAGTGCTACTATGCCACAATGTACTGTTGAATTAATTATGAACAGTTTGTTACAATTCTGTTTCTTTTTTATAGATACTCATACTCCTTCCTCAAAACCATCGCGGAAGGAGTTGGCAGCCAGGGCGCGGCAAAGGAAACTGCAGGCCATTGTGGAGGAGTACCGCAAGCTGGTGGCTGAGGCTGAGGAGGAGGAGGAAGAGGCGGCGGCAGCAGCTGCTGCCTCTTCCAATGCGTCTGGCCCCAGCAAGTCTCCATCTGCAGGAGTATGGCGCCGCGGCCAGGCAGCCGCTCACCGCCGGCATTTAACATCTGCCACCCCTACACACAATGGATGCAAATGTAGGTGTCGTGCATTTCGGCAAAAACTTCTCCTCCGGATGGCCAAGCTGGAGGACCAATTAGAGGAGCGGATAAAGATCATTGTGGACAAACACCTTAAAGCCCGCCAACTGCAATGGACCCGGACCCTGTTGATGATTTGCCCCAGGCGTTCCTATTGGTCATGAAGCAAGCAAGCAAGCTTCATAAGTCATTGAGCTTGTAGCAGACCGCTGTAGGCACATTTAGCCTAATATTTCACTTTTTTGTAAATATATATTGATATTATCTAGAAATACATGAGTAAGGTGGGGAAGTTGTGCTTCCGTCCTGAAGAAGGAGCTTGTCTCCGAAACATGTCGACGCACACCAGAGGTCCTGCTCATTAATACAACAGATTTGACCTCACACTGCACCCTTTTTAATAGTAATAGCCAGAGTTTAGAATACATTTTTTCCAATATATTCATGTGCCAGGTACTTTTTAAACCTTCACCACGTCCCACCACTCACTTGTAAATACACCTCACACACATGCACCACATATAGCCATTAACTATAAGTGCTCCCGCGTAGTCGTTGGTCGCAGCACGCCGCATCCCGTTAGAGGGGTGCGAAGACCCCGATGATGAAGCATGACACAAAGGGGCCTGTTTGTGTTTGAGGGGTATTTTACAAAACACTAAGTGCTCCAACACTTGTTGAACACTTCACCCTACCTGCGAGTTGGATTCTCCTTGTTTATTAAAGTACTTACTAGTGTACCACTACCAGATAGAATGTCTCCCTCTTCATCCTGTCCAGTTACCCGTGGACCTTCTACTGCTTCCCCACCAACATTAATGGTTCCAGCTTTTATGATACGTAGGTGGTCCTCCCACGGGATTGGGTGGTGTTTTTTCATATGGGTCATTTGGCCTCCAGTACCATAGTTTGTGCCAAGCTTACCACGACTAACAGAGGAATGACAAATGGAGCATATAGCAATGTTGTCCTCATTTGCGTTAACTGTAAAGAAGTCCCACACTGGGGAGCTTAACTTTTGTCTCCTGCTAGAAGTGCCACTTCCAATGCCGGATGAACCGGAGGTTGTGTGGTGAATTGTACTATGTGGCTGCGCAGTAGTACCACTACCTCCTTCTGCTGAGGTGGAACTTGTGCTAGATGTAGGACGCTGCAAATGTAAAAATGGAAGCTGGAGGTAGTTTTGGTGTGGCCTGTGTTGGTGGTATGCATGCTACTACATCCCTAGTCTCAGCCATTCTTGATAGGGTTAAAATGTTGGTCTCCATGTCCTCAGGGCCAGGAGTAATGCTTGTGATGACTGGGTCTGACTCATCATCACCATCATTATCATTATCCGGCTGCTGAACATCGCACTCCATAAGTGGTAGGATTCCTGGAACCTTCCTTTTCCCTAGCCTGGTCTTCTTGGGATGTCTCTCCCTCTCATGCTCAGATTGTTCTGGCTCCCAAGTCAAGTCAAGATCATCAGAAGGGATGCTTGGCGAAGAACTCAATGGACTAACCCTCCTTTTCCTTGGTGGGGATTTGGAAACCAATAGATCTCCTGCATGATGTGCTGCCTCTTGTTGCTCTGCATCAGGCTCAATTTCCTGAACTGCCCCGACTTCGGGAGGAACAACAACTACTATTGCCAGTGGTGGTTCTTGAACAACTATTGCAGGCGGTGGTTGTGGTAGTTGTTTTTGCTGAACATCTACTAATGCGGGCGGTGGTTGTGGAACAACTACTATTACAGGTGGTGGTTGTCGTTGTTCTTTTCGTTGAGCATCTACTATTGCGGGCAGTGGTTGTTGAACATCTACTATTGCGGGCGCTGGTTGTTGTTCACCACTTTTCTGCTGTGTTCCCTCTTGCGTGGAATGTGTACTACTATGAGATTGAGATAAGTTCAGGTCATGCTCAGTATCACTGCTTTCCACCATTAGGCTGGCAACCTCTTCCCCACTCATCTGCTTGGGCCTGGGGTGGTGGCTTGGGCCCACTGATGCGGAGGTGCTGGCCCCTGCTTGGACCCTGGTCGCTGCTGCTGCAGGCGTACTTTTTTTTCTCCCAAAAAAGGTTTTCGGGTCAACACCAGACTTAAGTGTCACTTCCTTCTTCTGCTCTTCCTTCTTCTCAGCAACTTTCTTCGTCTTGGAGGACCTGGTACCTGCTTTCTTTGGGCTCATCTTCTTCAGATGTCAGCAGCAGCACTCAGTTGCACAAGTTGCTGAGAATGATGTCTGGTCAGGTTAGTCACTCACACCACACGTGACGTAGTACAGAAGGACGTTCGTCTGGCAGTAGAACAGGCGATGAATGATGACAGACACCTCCTCGTCAGTCTTTTGTGCACCTACAAGCAAAGAAGGCAGAACAACATCAGTCGAATATGGATTTATTTTAGCTTTAATTACTACTAGAAGTATTAGTACATCCAGTAAGAGTAAGAATAGCAAAGAATTAAAATGCAAATGTAGTGGAAGTGGAACTTGTTTATCCATAATTTGTGCATCATGGATGCAGCATCAGTGACCTCTAGCAGATAGCAATGGGGATGTGAACAGTAGTAAGCCAACAGGAACAATAGCAAGACACAGGCCAATTTGTCCAAAACAAAACGGCACACTACTACTACCACCACAGCTCCACATGGGCACTCATCACAGGTACATGGGTAAAGGGCAAAGGCCAGAAAAAAATAAACTCAACCAGGCCTATATCCCTCCTTATATGGCCAGAAAAAGGAGGATGCATACATCACAGCTTAATGCAAAAAAGAAAATCCCCATGGCTACAAGGTTTGAAAGTTACACAACAACACAAACAACAAATGCATTTGGAGTTTTCCCCCAAACAGTTAACTACACCCCAAACACCACATTTGAAAATGTAATGCAATGCCACCCATGCCCTAAATGATGTTAAATTCAACAGACAAAATGGAAACCGCTATATCAAGCATCCCCGCTGACTATCTCTGGGACTCTAGGCCTACTGGCAGCAAAAAATCACACAACTTTGTAGGCCTGCGGCAACCAGGATGGAAGGTCACACAAAATGGCCGCCCCTACATGGCCTGGCCAGTGCCACCCCCAAAAATATGAAAAGAAAGAAAAGACAGATAATACATTCCTATGGCAAAAGGACAATGCTTGGTTTGACAAAATGGCCGCCACCAAGCCGCCCACATGGTCAGGCCACCGTCTAACAATAAGGTACATAGAGGACAGAAACAGTAAGTGGTCCATGCTCCAAAAACTACAAGCAAATGACAACCTGAGGAGTTTCTTTTAGCAAAATGAACAGCATCTACATTTTCCGGAACGTTTTAGGTAACTCGAGAGATATTGCTTGCGAGAATGCAAATTCGGTGTGTTCGGCGGCGCGAACTGAACAAAACGTCATGATCGCGCGCCCGAGCACGCACATTGAGCGCGGGAAGACGACAAGAACTGTAAGGTCGCGTTGTAGCACTGTGCAAACTTACCAAAACTACCCGAGCTGAATTCTAGGGTTACCTAGTGAGCAAGAAAAAGCCATATTATTCAACACACACCCAAAACCTGCAATTCAACACCAAAAACACATTTTTCTAATTAATCCAAAGCCATCCATGACCCACATGATGTTACACTTACAACTTAAACACCCCTATAACAGTTGAACAACATTCATGCACCCATGATGAGGAGGACTCTAGTAGTACCCTTGGGCCTACCTACTGGCACAGTAGGCAACAAGCTTGGAGGCCTATGGCAAAAACACAGAGGCTGCTACTAGTACCAGGAATTAAATTGGCCGCCCCCGATTGGCCTGGCCACCCCCAAAAACATAAAAAGAAAGAGAAGACAGGCAATACATTCCTATGGCAAAAGGACAATGCTTGGCTTGACAAAATGGCCACCACCAAGCCGCCCACATGGTCAGGCCACTGTCTAACAACAAGGTACATAGAGGACAGAAACAGTAAGTGGTCCATGCTCCAAAAACTACAAGCAAATGACAACCTGAGGAGTTTCTTTTAGCAAAATGAACAGCATCTACATTTTCGGGAAAGTTTTAGGCAACTCAAGAGATATTGCTCGCGATTATGCAAATTCGGTGTGTTCGGCGGCGCAAACTGAACAAAGAAGATGACAAAAACTGTAAGGTCGCGTTGCAGCACTGTGCAAACTTACCAAAACTACGCGAGCAGATTTCTAGGGTTACTGTTGGGATTGTAAGCAGCGTGCCACTAACCTTAGATAAATGACCAGCAGAGACGATGGAATGATAGTCCCCACGACTCGTCTAAACACAACACCCAGTAGTGATGTACTAGCCACTTCCTGAGCGTGTATTGCGAGAAGCCGGGAGCTGATAAGGTGTAGAAGAGTTGGGGTTAGCGGCACTGCCTCCTGGGTCTGGTCTGAGTTATCCACGAGATCTCAGTTGAGGGACGTACTGCAGCGTGGAGAGAGAGAGAGCAGGAGTGAGTACCTTGTCGGACTAATGTCAATCTCCCCTGGCCCTGGGTTGCTACACTTACCAGATGTAACACTGTATCGTCGTACAGCGTAATCGTGTAGTTCCTAAATCCAAGATCACCAGATACTTTTGAAAGGAAAGTTATCGTCACTTTCCTCAATAGAGTATATATATTTTCCAGAGAAACTCTTCTACCCTCCGGTACTGAAAAGTGCTTTTTGTTTGCGGGCGTTTTGCTCTCAGTGATTCTTGGTAACAAACAAGATGTCTAATGGTTCAAAGAAAAGCATATATTGTTAGAACCATTTCTTACTAAGTCGGGAAACTCTGGTGTGATAAAGAAACAAAGAACGCGTAACACGCGGGATAGTATCAAGAAAGTAAATAAAGTTTGGAAATAAGAACGAGCCTGTTCTTCTTTAATATACTTGCGACTTGCAGCAGGAAAACCTCTTCTCCTCTGACCTCACAGGCTCTTCGTCGGCGCTGGGCTTGAATCCTCTGACCTCGCAAGCTTTTCGTCGGCGCTGGATTTCTAGGTCATACATCCGGCGGGGACAACACCTTCCGCCATAACCAAAACTGCAAAAACAATTGTCAAGCAACTACCCGCTGCAGGGGAGGAGCTTATATAGGCTCAGCCCTTTTTCCGGCCTTCCAAAGCCGCTTAGCTTTCTGGGACATGTAGTCCGTCTGGAGAGAACGCGCTATTCCACATCTCTTCCTTCTGGCCTTGGCGGTGAGAGCGATCGCGACAGTACCCCCTCTCGAGGACAGCCGTCCCGGCGGTCGACCCGGCTTACCAGGGAACCGCTCGTGGAATTCAGCGACCAGTTCCGGGCAATGCAAATGGGCCACAGGTTCCCATGTCCTATCCTCGGGTCCGTACCCTCTCCAATCGACCAGATACTGGACCCTGCCATGCACCATACGAGAATCCAGAACTCGCTGTACCTCATGCTCTTCCTGACTTTCCACCTCCAGAGCTTGAGGATGCTCCGGCAACCGCATACTCATCGGACAGGGTCGGAAGAGGGACACATGGAACACCGGATGGATAGACCATGGAACAGGCAGGGACAGCTTCATTGCTACGGAATTCACTACTTCACAGTTCCCATAAGGACCAATAAACTTAGGCTTAAGTTTGTTAACCCCTTTCAGATGTATGTTACGTGTGGAAAGCCACACCTTGTCCCATACTTTATAAGCAGGCCCCTCCGATCTCTTCCTGTCAGCAAAAAGTTTATGAGCCGCTTGTGCAGTCTCCAAACAGTTCAGAACATCGATCAGGATGGCCCTCAAATGAGCATGATGCTCATGTATGGTAGGAACCAAGGATTCCGCAGGCCAGTCGAATGGAAGCATGTTCGGATGGAAACCGTAGAGGCAGAAGAAGGGAGAACACCCCAAAGTGGTATGAACAGCATTGTTATAGGCGAACTCCGCCAACCACAAAAGGGTGGTCCAATCCGTGGCATTCTGCATGGTAAAACAGCGGAGGTATTGTTCCAGTGTCTGATTCAGACGTTCGGTTTTACCATCTGTTTGGGGATGGTAGCTAGATGATAATCTTGCGTCGATTTGCAAGATGGCACAGAGAGCCTTCCAAAAGTGGGATGTGAATTGCGTACCACGATCAATTATCAGCACACTCGGCAATCCATGTGCCCGCACAATGTGTTGGAGGAATACCGTAGCTAACTCCACAGACATAGGTAGACCTGGTAATGAGATAAAATGTCCCATCTTTGTGAGGTGGTCTACTACCACCAAAATGACCGTCTGATTGACGCAGGGAGGCATCTCCACAACGAAATCCATGGATAGTGTATGCCAAGGTTTAGGAGGAATGGGCAACGGATGGAGTAAGCCCGATGGTTTAGTGTGGACCGATTTACCCTGAGCACAAATCGCACAGTTCTTTACATATTCCTTTACATCAGCTTGTACACTCTTCCACCAAAAGGAACGTTCCACGTTTGCTGTGGTTTTGTATATGCCCATGTGTCCTCCTAATACAGAATCATGTGCCCATATCAACACCTGTTGTTGCAACGCAATCTGGGGTATATACAACGCATGATAATGGTATGCTAGGTCGTTTTCCATATGTCGGTGTTCTGGCTCCTCTTGTATCCAAGAGGGAATATTAAGATCAGTTAGTGCCACTCTAACATCTTCCAGAAAGTCCTCAGAAGTGATCAGGGCACTCGATGTTGAGGAACATTCAGCTTCTTGAAGGATAAAAGGGGGTTCCTCAGGTTCAACCGTCTCCTCTTCACCTAGACGGGATAAGGCGTCCGCTTTTCCATTGAGTGACCCAGGTCTGTATTTGATCACGAAATCAAAGTCAGAGAAAAACAAGGTCCATCTAAGCTGTCGTGGAGTCAAGGCTTTAGATGTTTTTAGGAACAACAAGTTCCGATGATCCGTGATGATTTCAACAGTATGCAGAGCCCCTAGGAGGTAGTGTCGCCACTCTTCACACGCTCTTTTAATGGCAAGGAGTTCTTTATCTGTGATGGTGTAGTTTGTCTCACAGGGTGTAAGTTTCCTCGAATAGTAGGCCACCGGGTGAAGCTGCCCTGTGGTGGGATGCCGTTGGGATAAGATCCCTCCGAGGGCAAATTGGGATGCTTCGGTCTCTATGATAAATGGCAGTTGAGGATCTGGATGTCTGAGAATGGGGCTTGAGTGAACCTGTCCTTCAGGAGTCGAAAGGATATATCTGCTTCTGTCCCCCATACGAAGGGTACGTTCTTTCGTGAGAGGGCTGTGATGGGGTGGATGGTCTTGGAAAAGCCCCGAATAAAGCGCCGATAATAGTTGGCAAAGCCAAGAAAACTTTGCACAGCCTTAACATTCTGCGGAGTCTTCCAGTTAAGAATCGCCTCAACCTTGCTCATGTCCATTCCGAACCCTTGGGCATCTATAATGTACCCCAAGAAGGTGACTTCTTGAACATGGAATAGGCACTTTTCCAGCTTAGCGTACAACAAATTTTGTTGTAGCTTCCTCAACACAGTCTTAACATGGACGATATGATCTGACATAGTTGACGAATAAATCAAAATATCGTCGATGTAGACCACGCAGTAGGACTCCAAACACCCTCTTAGCACTTCGTCCATGAAGAATTGAAAAGCGGCCGGGGCGTTGCAGAGACCAAAGGGCATTACCCGATATTCGAAAAGTCCGAATTTGGTCCTGAACGCCGTCTTCCACTCGTCTCCTTTTTGTGCACGAACAAGGTGGTATGCTCCCCGAAGATCGAGCTTCGTGAAATAATGTGCTCCCTTCAATTGATCCATCAGGACCGGGATCAGGGGAAGGGGATAACGGTTTTTTATCATCACCTTGTTAATGGCGCGGTAATCTATGCAGGGTCTTAGCTCATCACAGTCCTTCTTGGCAATGAAAAACATCGGCGAGGAAGCTGAGGAGGTTATATGTCTGATAAACCAGGTTGCCAAGTTGTCCTCAATATAGGTTTTCAAATATTGGGTTTCCTTTTCCGTCAATGCATACACCCTGCTGCAGGGGATATCCGCCCCCGGGACAAGGTCAACACGGCAGTCGTAGACCCTATGGGGTGGTAAATGGGCTGCCTTTTGTTTGTCAAATAAGGCTTGGTACTCCCGGTATTCAGCGGGAAGCGCGGTGGCACAACAGAACTTCTCTATGGTGCAGGCATTCGCCAAGTAGGTGACAGGTGAGGGTTCGGAGATAGAAGGAAGGAGTTCATGATTCTTACAATGTTCTTTACAATAGAGAGAGTTCATACTGACAGTACGGGATGACCAACTCACAAAAGGGTTGTGTAGGGTAAGCCATGGCATACCCAGGATGAGACGAAATTGCGGGGCGTCAATCAGGTCGAATTGTATATGTTCTTGATGGCCCACCCCGAACTCCATCAACAGTGAAAGGGTGTTATATCCCACCGGGCCTGATGAAAGGACTGTGCCGTCCACTGCCTTTACTGTTTCGGGTCGAAGCTTCTTTTCGCAAGGGATGCCCATCCGTAACGCAAAGTCTTGGTCGATGTAATTACCAGTGGCCCCAGAGTCAAGGAGGGCATCGATCTGTAGTTTGTCTCGAGAGGAAATCCAGAGAGACACACTAACGTTCATGTGGGCCACTGCGGGATGCAGGGTGTTAGCAAGAATGGGGGAGATCATGGAATGCTGGCATCCCAAGTCAGAGACCTCCGTCTGATTTGAGATCTTCAGTTTTCCGACTGTTCTTCGTCCTTCATCGTAGCTTGGACTCGAGGAAGGGTAACACGTCCTGGAACGTAGTTCCAGGCTCGGCATTCCTTGATGAAATGCCCTCCTTTACCACAATAAAGACAAAGCTTAAGTCGTCGCCGTTTATCCTTTTCTTCTGTGGTAAGGGGGCCTCTAATCCCTCCAATCTGCATAGGTTCCGACTCCTCTGGTGCCTTAGTCTTTTCATCTCCTCCTGTTCTTGGTCGTGCCAGAGGATAGTAGACCCGATTTTCTCCTCTAGGTCTTTCTCCTTTTCTTTCTATCAAGCGGTGATCTAGCTGGACGGTCAGATCAATGAGTTCTGTTACCGTTGTCGGTAACTGTACCACTTGGGCTAACACGTCCTTCAATTCTCCCCTTAAACCCTGATAAAAGAGGGAAATCCGCTTTTCCACTGGCCATTCTGTTTCCACTAATAGGCGATTAAAAGTGGTAATGTACGACAAAAGATCTTGCGAACCCTGTCTCAATGTCATTATTTCACGGGCAAGGGTTAACATGTGAGACTTTCTGTCGAATAATTTTCTCAATTTGAGACAAAAATCGGGAAAGCAATGTAACACTGGGTCGTTCCGTTCCAATAAGGGTATGGTCCAACTGGACGCATTCCCCCCCATGTACGACATCATAAACGCGGTTTTTGCTGCTTCAGTCTGAAAGACCGCTGGCTTGCACAAGAAATGAAGACGGCACTGATTAAGAAAAGTCTAAAATTTTCCAGGATCCCCGTAAAACCTCTCAGGAGGAGCAAGAGGTACCCCAGTGTTCTGGATTATCTGAACAGTAGGTACGGCATCCGTGGTTGTAGAGGGAGTGGACAGAGGCAAAAAAAACCCCTCTGGCCGAGATGAAACGGGTGGGGGCAACGTGGCCGGTTTGAGTATGGGCCTCACCTCTTGTTCTTTAAGTGCCAAGTCTGACAGCTCCTTGCGCATCTGGGAAACCTCGAGGTATAAAGCTTGGTTCTCTGCACGAGACGTAAGGACCTCCTGTCGCAGTTCCGAGAAACTTTCCAACAAGGTAGCAAGGGTAGCATCGGTATCCATCGTCCGGGCTGGATAGTATTCTTAGGCTTGACAATCTGTCGGGATTGTAAGCAGCGCAAGAACTGACGCGCGCCACTAACCTTAGATAAATGACCAGCAGAGACGATGGGATGATAGTCCCGTCGACTCGTCTAAACACAACACCCAGTAGTGATGTACTAGCCACTTTCTGAGCGTGTATTGCGAGAAGCCGGGAGGTGATAAGGTGTAGAAGAGTCGGGTTAGCGGCACTGCCTCCTGGGTCTGGTCTGAGTTATCCACAAGATCTCGGTTGAGGGACGTACAGATGTAACACTGTATCGTCGTACAGCGTAATTGTGTAGTTCCTAAATGCAAGATCACCAGATACTTTTGAAAGGAAAGTTATCGTCACTTTCCTCAATAGAGTATATATATTTTCCAGAGAAACTCTTGTACCCTCCGGTACTGAAAAAGGTCTTTTTGTTTGCGGGCGTTTTGCTCTCAATGATTCCTGGGAACAAACAAGATGTCTAATGGTTCAAAGAAAAGCATATATTGTTAGAACCATTTCTTACTAAGTCGGGAAACTCTGGTGTGATAAAGAAACAAAGAACGCGTAACACGCGGGATAGTATGAAGAAAGTAAATAAAGTTTGGAAAGAAGAACGAGCCCGTTCTTCTTTAATATACTTGCGACTTGCAGCAGGAAAACCTCTTCTCCTCTGACCTCGCAGGCTCTTCGTCGGCGCTGGGCTTGAATCCTCTGACCTCGCAGGCTTTTCGTCGGCGCTGGATTTCTAGGTCATACATCCGGTGGGGACAACACCTTCCGCCATAACCAAAACTGCAAAAACAATTGTCAAGCAACTAGCCACTGCAGGGGAGGAGCTTATATAGGCTCAGCCCTTTTTCCGGCCTTCCAAAGCCGCTTAGCTTTCTGGGACATGTAGTCCGTCTGGAGAGAATGCGCTATTCCACATCTCTTCCTTCTGGCCTCGGCGGCGAGAGCGATCGCGACAGTTACCCAGTGCGCAGGAAAAAGCCATATTATTCAACACAACCAAAACCTGCAATTCAACATCAAAGACACATTTTGCTAATTAATCCAAAGCCATCCATGACCTACATGATGTTACACTTACAACTTAAATGCCCCTATAACAATTGAACAACTTTCATGCACCCATGATGAGGAGGACTCTAGTAGCTTTGAGGCCTGTGGCAAAAGCACAGAGGCTGCTACTAGTACCAGGAATTAAAATGGCCCCCCTCCACATGGAAAATGGCCGCCCCCACATGGCCTGGCCACCCCTAAAAACATGAAAAGAAAGAGAAGACAGACAAATAGACAATACGTTCCTATGGCAAAAGGACAATGCTTGGCTTGACAAAATGGCTGCCACCAAGCCGCCCACATGGTCAGGCCACCCTCAAACAACAAGGTACATAGAGGACAGAAACAGTAAGTGGTCCATGCTCCAAAAACTACAAGCAAATGACAACCTGAGGAGTTTCTTTTAGCAAAAAAAACAGCATCTACATTTTCGGGAACATTTTAGGCAACTCGAGAGATATTGCTAGCGAGAATGCGAATTCGGCGTGTTCGGCGGTGCGAACTGTACAAAACGTCGTGATCGTGTGCCCGAGCACGCACATTGAACGCGCGAAGAAGACAAAAACTGTAAGGTCGCGTTGTAGCACTGTGCAAACATACCAAAACAGTACAGGCCTCCCCAATAATAATATTTAGGAAAGATTAAGATGCACAGGAAACTAGTTAAAAAAAACATTTATACAGTACACCAATTCTCAATTCTCAAACTTACTTGTGAAAGAAAAGTTCAAATCCAAAATTCCTCAATAAATCCAATGAAATGCTATGATGCAGCAGACAAACACAAAGAGTGATCCTTCCAGCTCCAATTCCAAATGAAAGTCAACACCACATGGACAAAGCACTGGGAGGAGCCTGGTGGACAGGAACAGGAAGTTAGAGACTCAGGGGCACTTCCTTTCTCTTGAAAAAAAGAGTAGAAACAAAAAGAGGACTCCTAGCCCAAAAACATACAGCCAAATCGCAATCTGAGGGGTTAAATGAACATTTTAGAGAAAATTTTAACATGCTCGAGAGATATTCTGTGCCAGATTGCAGTTTCTGCGTGTTCGGAAGCGCGATCTTACCTACATAGCGTTGTAAGGAAGATCGCGCGTCCTAATGATGTGTTTGCGCGTCTGAATGACGTTATCACGTTCTCACAGTCGGGTTGGATTAAGCGGCCGGATTCCAAACATCGTAGCGAACACGACCGGGAGAGAAAAGCGAGAAAGCGAACGCAGAACCACGGTAAGTCATTACCATGCACGCGAGAATGCTATTGAGCGCGCGAGGAAGAAAAACTACTACGCTACGCTGTAGATTGCGAAGTAGGCGACAGCTTTGCGCTCTCCGCGAAGTGCGAAGTTGCCGCAACTTCGCAAACTCTGTGAACGGAGCATAGTTATCCGCCCAGGCTTACAATAAAGCATTTGTGAGCAAAGGGGTTGGACACTAAGAGGGGCATTAATTACTATTGCTACTCCATTATAGCTCAATTCAGGGAAGGGTCTGAACACTCATTTGGCAACATTTACTACTCCCAATCCAATTTCACTTAAATCATGGAAAACACTGGAAACTAAAGAAGCAACACTAACAATTTCCACTACCACAAATGTTATCTCTTGGAGGTTTTTGGACACTAAAAGGGGCAACATTCACTACTCCCGCTCCAATCTAACTTAAAACAGGGCAGGGGCTGGACACTAAAGGGGCAACATTTACTGTTTCCACTTCATTAACACTTAACTTAGGGAAGGTGCTTGCCACTAAAGATGCAGCATTAAATATTCCCACTACAACAAAAGTTATTTCTGGAAAGTTTTTGGACACTAAAAGAGGACACCATTTTCTACTTCTTCTAAAATCTGACTTAGCTCAAGTAAAGGGGCTGGACACTAAACAAACACTAACAATTCCTGACTTCAATAAAACCTATGTCAGGGAAGGTTTTAGACACTTACAGGCACATGCATCAATGTTAGCTTTTGCGAATCCTTAATTGCGATTTTTAAGGAATCGCAATTAAGGAATCGCAAAAGCCTATGCATGTAGAAAACGCTTAAAAAATAGCGATTTCTAAACATTACTTAATTGTGACTCGCAAATTGTGAATCACAATTAAGGAATACCTCCAGATTCATTGGAATGAATGGGAAGACATTCTCAATTTGCGATTCTCAATTAGAGAATCGCAAATTGAGAATGCAATTTCAAGGATGGGAGGGTGTCAAAAGGACAAACTGTTGCACCCCTGAAATTGATCTGTGCACATATGTTGCGCAACATGCCCTAAGGGCATGTGTTTGGGCAACATGAAACTTTGAAAAAAATGCACAAAAGTGCTTTTTTCAAAGTTTTTGCAAATTACCATGAAGTTCAACTTCATGGTAATTTGCTACTCCTATTAGCGAAATCGCTAATTTTTTACTTTGATGCGTTGCATTTAAGGAATCTCAATCTGAGATTCCTTAAATGCAATCGCAATTTAAGGAATCTTAATTTAGAGATTCCTTAAATTGCGATTTTTGCATTTGGGATGATGCATCCCAAATTCAAAAATACTGGTCGCAAAGGGGCAGATTCTGAGAATCTGCCCGTTTGCGACCAGTTTTTAGCTTGATGCATGTGGCTGTGAAAGGAGCAACATTTATAATTCAAAATTATGAAATATATTTTTCCCATTTAATAATATAAAAAATGTTATTACAAATTGTTTAATATTTGTTAACCTTTTTCTAAATATTAAAATCACTTAAAAAAATATGAAGCATTTTTCTAAAAATATCACACATTTTTTTAATTAAAAAAATTAACAAACCAATGTATGTTTTTTTTTATTATTTCGGTTAAATTGTTACATTGTTTTTAAATTATTATAATTTATTTTCACAAATAACTGAACATATTAAAGATAAAAATATAAGCACCCTTTTTCAATATCAGTACTGCACTCCACTTTATTTTTTAATGTATTATATTAAAAGTATTAAAAACATTTTAAAAAATAAACACAGGTTTTTATAAAAAAAGATAATTTGCACCCTGTTCCCCTTAAAAACTCAACATTCTGATTCTAAACATTTTAAAGTGTTCCAATTTTCTTTTAATTAACATAAAAAACAATAATGATTAAGGGCCCCATTAGGATGGCAGGCAATGGAAAACGGGACCGAATGGCAGAGGTGCGGCGAGCCCACAAGGCCAATAAGGATGCGCCCGCCACACTGACGAGCGCATTCTTGCCATTAACATTGCTGCAGGCGGTGCTGCAATGTTAAGAGAGCATGTTGTGCAATGTAATGAACAACGTGATAGGCACCGCGCAGTGCCTGCCACCTTGTCTATGGAAATGAAGGGGGTATGGTACCCCCCAGTGCAGCCACCCACCCCAAATCCCCCCCGGCCCCCATTGTCATTCACTGCATGCCTTTCCATGGCGTATTCTCCACAATGGAAAGGCATGCACACCAATCAATCAATCAGTCAATCAGAGCATTTATATAGCGCACTACTTACCCAGAGGGTCTCAAGGCGCTAGGGGAGGGGGGTCCGCTACTGCTCGAACAGCCAGGTCTTGAGTTGCTTCCTGAAGTCGAGGTGGTCCTGGGGCAGGCGGAGGTGGGTCGGGGGGAGTTCCAGGTCTTGGCGGTGAGGTAGGAGAAGGACCGTCCCCCTGTGGTGGCTCTTCGGATGCGGGGGACGGCGACGAGGGCGTGGCCGATTGATCGAAGCTGGCGTTTGGGAGCATAGAAGTTGAGGCGGCTGTTGAGGTATCCTGGGCCTTGGTTGTGTAGGGCTTTGTGTGCGTGGGTGAGGAGGCGGAAGGTGATTCTCTTTGTTGACCGAGAGCCAGTGCAGGTCTCTCAGGTGTCCAGAGATGTGGCTGCGACGGGGGATGTCCAGGATGAGTCATGCTGAGGCGTTCTGGATCCGCTGGAGTCTTTTCTGGAGTTTGCCGGTGGTTCCGGCGTAGAGGGAGTTGCCGTAGTCCAGACGGCTGACCACGAGGGCCTGGGTGACCGTCTTCCTGGTCTCGGTGGGGATCCACCGGAAGATCTTATGTAGCATGCGCAGGATGTTGAAGCACGAAGAGGAGACGGCGTTGACTTGTCTGGTTATGGAGAGGGAGGAGTCCAGGATGAAGCCCAGGTTGGGTGCGTGGTCTGTTGGTTTGAGTGCGCTGCCTAGGGCGGGGGGCCACCAGGAGTCGTCCCAGGTGGAGGGTGAGGATCCCAGGTTGAGGACTTCCATGCATCATAATATGAATGGTTGTGCCTGCAAGCTCCGCCACCATATTGTGTGCCTTTTCCGCCCGACCGGCAATCCGGCTGGCGGAAAAGCGGCAGACAGACTTAACGCCTGCCGCGGTACCCACCGCCATGCTAATGTGGCAGTGGATAAATGGGATGTTGATGGTGGGTGGATTGCCACCGCCGCTGGCAGATCGCAACTGCCCGGCCATTGGTGGCGATCCACCCGCGATCGTAATGGGGCCCTTAATTCTTGAAGTACTTCCCAACCTTATCCCCTATAAACCCAACATCCTGCTCCTAAAAATATATGTCTTAATTAAATAAAAACATGAGATATAAAAAAATGCAAAAAAGTGTATAAAAATTACTATAAATACAAACCTACATACACAATAAAAGTTACATCGCTTTTAGCTGAAACAATATTAGATATAACACCTAAAATCTATTTAGTTTACAGTGAATTATGTGTCATGATATTTTAGACACAATATTTATGTCACACTATATTTTGTTTCGATACGTTGTCCAAATACGTAGCCAGACAGTGACTACCACACTCACTCACACACCTATAGGACCATTCACACACCCATTTACTCCTATGTACATCCAAGTTTGAGTAGTAGTTTTCACTTACAATCAAGTTGGGCAGCCATAGAATGCAATCCGCACCACACGAAGAGTTTTAAGAGGACTACTACAGCATTCTTGAAAAGGGAGAACCCTGAAGGTTAGTGACCTGAAAAGCAGGGCCCCTAGGGGTACTGGCTGTGAGAAGGAGTAGGGAAATGACTGGGAAAAGGTTACAGAGTGAAGGGGTCCTCCACAGAGAGGGGGTTCCCTATTAGATTTGATGCAGGCAGTAGTGTCTTCTCCCAAACCCAGCCCCCTAAGGAGCTCAAGGACAGACAGGCTGAGAGGGACCTGATGTCTGTAGCTGTCCCAAGTGGCTCCAGAAGAGAGAAAAGCGGAGGCATAGAGTACTTTGGCAGAGAAAAGGGTCTTGTTGGCCCATGAATTGACTGTCAAGGAGGAAGGCCAAAAAGATTTTAGAGTCTAGCAAAAACTGGTGGGAGCAAAACGATTGTGTCCAGTGCAGAAGAAAGAGTCCATTTACTAAGAGGCTTGTGCTTGACTGTAAGGAAAGGGGTGATATAGGCAGGTTGTTTCAAGCATGTGATGTATCTCTAGAGATACCGAGGATCTCTGAGGAGGATTGGGGAGCTGGCCTTTAGAGTCATATTCCTGGTGATGGAAGGGACACTCTAGTGGCCCCACAGAAGGGCAAGATTTATTTATTGATTTTATGTATTTGTAGAGTTTTATATAGCGCTGGCAAGACCCAGATGTGTCAGAGCGCTTTACACGATAACAGTTATACAGAGTTACATAAGTTATATAGCATCAAATAAAACCGATACAAATCACTTGGAGCATGGAGGGTGGGTGGTGGAGGGGGATTGAGACTGGGCGCAGGGAAAAATAGACAAAGTCAGGCAAACCAACAATGGAAGAAACAAAAATCAGGGACTCTCAAAAACAAAGTCCATGCACCCAATAGTCTGAAGTGGGTCACAGAATATCATCATCCAGTGCCAGAGCAGCAAGGGTAGTGGAAGGGGCAAAATTGAAGGAGTGGATCAGAAGTCTTGCTGTAGCCATCCTTATTGGAGGGGGGTAGGTGTCCCAGTGGGGGTGGTTGAATTGATGTCATGTAAAGGCAGGCAACACCAAGAAAAGGAATAGCAACTTATAGCAAACTTTGTAGCTAGTTGAGGCCATCAAGATGGGGGATTGGGGAACGTACCTATAAACCGCCAACACAAAATGGAGGGAATACAAAACAACAGAGAGTTAGGGGGAATCTGCTCAGGCGCACAAGGAAGCAGTTCCGGAAGAAAGAGAGAGGTTGAGGTATCCCATCATGAAGGAGGCCCTAGTCAGAATCTATGAATTTACCACAGAAGAGTGCAGGTTGTAATTCAGAGGTAGTCAGAAAGTGTGTCACCGGTCCTGAGAGAATTTTGTGGAGTACTATATGTTAAAAGAACTGTTATTTTTTGAAGAAGCTTTTTCTAACACTTTTATGCTGTTTCTTTATTTCCAAATAGAATTAGGAGGAAGAAACTGGCTTCAGACTGTGAAAAACATGAAGGATTAATGGGGAGCTGAGAAAATAATTAAATATGCTGCTGCTTTATGCTTTTATCCTCAGTGTGATTTGGATGGTACATGTATTATATTGTTCATTGAAAGAAGGTACAGGATCATCTGTGGCTGTTCCAAATTTAGGTGCATCTCTTACACACTACAGCATGTGAATATGAGGAGCACATCTTGCATGGTACTCTTTTTGTAAAAATTAATCAGTAATTTCTCCAAGAAGTGGATTTTTTTGTTGTAGTTGAAGACTAGAATCGTTTCAATGCTAAGCTTAAAGTACCAGCAAACAGTTGCAGTATCCAGAGAGCAAAACTCTCCTAATACCTTGAATTTTATGCCTTTATTGCTACAGTTTGTTTCTGTCAAAAAATGATGTAAGTCATTGTATTGACATTCTGCACAGCTCAGAGTCAGAAACCAAGTTGGTGTGTCTAAATTTCTCCATCCTCTAATTAATTTGATACAAATGGGACCTTAGTACGATGGTGGTCAGACAAACATCTGACCACCATCATTGCGAGATGAATACTGGTTGACATGTATTCAGTGGCACAACCCGCCAAACTATGATCCACCACCAAGCAGGTGCTCGGAAACATGCCGTTTTCTATTGCGACTTGTGCTACGGCCCAGAAATTGGCCACAGCACAAGCTACAATAGAAATAGGCATGTTTTAAACATCCATGCACCGTGTGCCAGGCATCATGTGGTTCCTGGCACAGGGTCCATTGATGTTTGGGGGCACCACCTGTGCCCCTCATAGCGGAGGCCAACAGGGGTGGTGGGCACTGCTAGGGGCCCCCTAAAGTCCCTTTCTGTCTGCCTGTTCATGGCAGTTGGACCGCCATGTGCAAGCCAAGGGAAATGGACATCATAATCCCTATGGCAGGCCTGAGCAGGCACAGCCACGAATAGGGATTATGGCCTGACCGCTGCCTGGACAGGCTCCTTGAGCTTGTCGAAAAAGCAGCTGTCTCTCCCTACGACTGATGCCTCTGACTGCCGGATCATAACCTGGAGGTCAGTGGACCGCTTCAATAGATAGGATGAGACCCCCACAGAGGGGCTGTCGGTGGCAGTCCCACCACCATCATAATGAGGCCCATAGCATGCAGGTTTTTTTGTACAATCTTTACAATTGTTTTTTTCCACACTGTACATTGATGATTCTTTCACCAGTGTATCAATTTTGGTGTATGAGTATAGACGTAATACAATAAAGAGGGTGTTTAAGGGAAATATTTATTGACCTAGCATTGCTACGATCCCTACGTACAATGAAAGAACAAGTAGTAGCAATGGGTCAAGGATAACTAAAGCTATCTAAAAAAACTGCGTATACATATCAGGATACAATCCAGGAATCCAAGGTATTCGTGGTGAAAAATTGTGTTCCCATCAGATACCCATCCTGTACCGCCCTACATCATTTGGGATCCTTCACCCGAAGGAAGTGGAAGCATGTCCACTGTGGATTAGGTAGATTGTAGCCTAATCGTCTAGAAGGATACAGGGATGTGTTGAGAGAAAAAGTGGTATCAGGGGGTAAAAAGACTAGCAGTGCAAATTATTGAAAGTGCTATGTGCAAAAAATAAGTGAATGAGTTAATATTGGGTTGCAGGAATAGAAAATGAATTTTAATAGGATCCTACCCACACCCAAGGTTAAAAAACAGTGCAAAGTAGTGTAACAAATAACTACTTAGTCATGACAGCCTAGACGGATGTCAAGAGTACCGTCGGACAGAGCGGTGCCCCATTTCTACCTGAGCTGTATCTGTAGCCGGGTGAGGTGGAGAGCTTATTCCCCATACTGTGGGTGATATGATTTTAAATCACTATAATACACATATCAGCAGTAGCATTCTTTGTTAAGGTCCTGAAGAAGCAGAAAGGGATCCCTTGACCCTATTACACTGCAGAAACATGTCGGCCTCGATCACATCTAAGTAGTTATTTGTTACACTACTTTGCACTGTTTTTTCCTCATCAGGGGCCAGCAGTAAAGTGCACGACGTCTACCATCTCCCTGTATGAAAACACGCATTGTGCTTATGGGAGATGTAGTCCATATATCCTGGATGGATGCACTTACAAGTTACTGCTCGTTCCAAAGGCTCTAACAGTGAAGAAACGGGGGCCACGAGACCCGCTATCCAAGGAGTCTCGTAAGTGGAGCTGCGTGACGGATGAGGACAGGAGTGATGTTTGGGGGCTCATGTTAGAGCCTTTGGAACGAGCAGTAACTTGTAAGTGCATCCATCCAGGATATATGGACTACATCTCCCATAAGCACAATGCGTGTTTTCATACAGGGAGATGGTAGACGTCGTGCACTTTACTGCTGGCCCCTGATGAGGAAAAAAAATTCCGAAACGCGGCGGGCCTATTACAAACACGCAACTGCCCATACCAACTAACGCCTTGGGGAAGGCGCACGCAGGCTCGGGTGCTACCCGCTACTTGGACAACCCCACTGAGCGGAATATATATATATATATATATATATATATATATATATATATATATATATATATATATATATATATATATATATATATATATATATATATATATATATATATATATATATATATATATATATATATATATCACTTCCTTATGGCTCTCTCCTTCCCCAATTCAGCGCTGCCAATGTGGTCGCGTCGCTCCCGCAGTTGAGCCCAACTGCTATTTATTTGCACAATCTCTCTCCCCTCAAAGGTAAGGATATGGAGTCGCTTTAGAAATCAATTCCAGCACTTCACTGCATTCTGGGTTTCATGGTGATTTATTTATCCATGGGGTCAAAAAAACAACAAACACCAACGCGTTTCGACAGCGTCCGCTGTCTTGCTCACGGTCAGTTTGTGTGTGAGGCTCACACTGTTTTGAAACCTTCCCCAAACATTACAGGTACCTCCCATCTGGGTGTGTATTTACAAGCATTGTGGGATTTGTAGTTTTCAGTGTAATTGTTAAACATAACTTCACCACTTGTGTTTTAGACGGTTCTCAAACATTTTAGACAATAATTGTCACAATGTATCACATTAACTGAAACTTTAAACTAAAATGTCAATTCTTAAACTCAAAAGTCCAGCCCTCCAGTGGGCATTTTAGTCTTCCACAATTAACAGCATTATGGGATTTGTAGTTAGCATTGTATTTATATTCAATATCTCCAATTACTGGGTACTTGCAGGTTATCACAATTTACATTGGCAAATGTGGTTCATTACCATTTCATGGGAACAAACAGGGGTGCTGCCCTCTAGTGGGCATGGTATGTGTTGGGTGAGCCTGTGTGCCAAAGAGTGAGGGAAAGTGATGTGCAGGGGTAAAATTAAAAATTATAAAATTAGGAACGAGCGGGAGGAGGCAAAACAGTTATAGCATGAAGGTTGTTACATGTTTTAGAGTCCGTTATAAGTGAATATAAAGTTCTTCTGACTGGTTGAGGCCAAATGGGGTCATTGTTCGGAAAGATAGGATGTGTCTGGATTCCTTGCGTCTCAAAAGCTTTTCCATGTGGCCTCCCCTGTCAGAGAGAGCCATTGTTTCCAGACCCCAGAAGCGTAATTGCTTCCAGTCCCCATTGTGTTGTGCCTCCATGTGCTTGGCAACAGCATTGCTCCTGTCTTTGTGGATTGTTGCCCGCACATGCTCCAGAATTCTTTTCTTTAATTCACAAATGGTGCTACCGATGTACCTTTTATTGCAGGGGCACTCAATCATGTAAATAGTATACTTGCTATTGCAGGTTATGCATTCATGAATTTTCCAAACTTTCTTATTTGGCATTGTGAGTTCTGTGGTAGGTTTCGCAATTTCGCATACCTTGCAGTTATAGCACTTGATGAAGCCCCGTGTTTGTAGCCAGTTAGTCTTTTTCTTAGTTGTTTGGAAATGGCTGTGGACCAGCTGGTCCTGCAGATTTTTGGCCCTCCTGTAGGTTACGACTGGATGGTTGCCCATTCTGTGACCAATTGTTTGGTCCAATTGGAGAATTTTCCAGTTCTTTCTCAGAATGCGGTTTACTTGCTTTGCCTCTATACTGTAATCTAGTATGAGCCTGATGGGTTCTTCCTCCACATTTGTCTGTTTTTGTTTCTTTTGTAGACACTCCATTCTTGTAGTTGTGTTGGCCTTTTCCCAGCATCTTTGTACAATTTTTCTATTGTATTTTCTCTTTTGGAAGCGGTTTATGCATTTGGCACTTTGGTCCTGCCATTCCTTATTTTCACTACAGATTCTTCTTAATCTGAGGAATTCTCCGTACGGAATGCTTGAGATTAAAGACTGCTGGTGGAAGCTGGTCGCTTCCAGTGTGGCATTTGTTGCTGTCTTTTTGCGGTGGAGTGTGGTGTGTATTTGATTGTTATTTATATACACCTCCGTGTCCAAGAAAACAGCTCTGTTGTGATTTATGGTGTGTGTAAACTTTATGCAGGAAGTACTGTTATTGAGGATGGTGAAATATTCCATGAATTTTTCTTCTCCTCCGTCCCATACGATGAACAAGTCGTCGATGAAACGTTTCCAGGTGATAATATGCTTGGTGTAGGTTCCATATTTCTCCTGCCAGGCTGTTTTCTCCTCCCACCACCCCATGGCAGTGCAGGCATAGTTTGGGCTGAAGGAGAAACCCATCGCGGCTCCATTTTTTTGTCTGTATAGTTTGTCTCCAAACATGAAGATATTGTTGGTTAGCACACATTTTATCATTGTTAGAAGCATTTCAATGTGCTTCTGATAGTGGATATTGCGTTCTTGGAGAAAGTGGTCACATGCCTGTAGCCCCAGGTCATTGTCTATATTGGTATACAGGGCAACCACATCCATGGTGATCATGATGTAACGAGGTTGCCAAGCCAGTTGTTCCAAAACACTGAGAAAATCAGTTGTATCCTGAATGTATGATCGTAGCATTTTAACATGCGGACTCAAAAAGTAATCAATAAAGTTAGACCATGGTTCCAATAAGGACCCATTGGCTGACCCCATGGATAAATAAATCACCATGAAACCCAGAATGCAGTGAAGTGCTGGAATTGATTTCTAAAGCGACTCCATATCCTTACCTTTGAGGGGAGAGAGATTGTGCAAATATATATATATATATATATATATATCGCCAGATATATATCAACTACTGGCGGTAGGTAGTTATAGTTAGGACCGAGTTTCCGTAGAAAGAGCTTTTTTTGTTTAGTTTGTAACTTTGGTTTCGTTTGATGAAGTGGGAAGGGCTATTTAACATACACAATCTATGGCGCCAAACTAGATTGAGAAAGGCCTCTGTGAAGGCTGAAACGTTTTTCTGTACCTGGGATTGAGGGCGACATGATGTAATAAATTGATGCCGAATCCTGAAACCACTTTGTGCTGTGCCTTCTTCCACGGAGTTTTGCTTCACGGGAGCTGGATTTTCTGTTCATTAAATGCAGCATGAGCGGTCGTCATGCTTTCCATGGGACACCAGTCGTTTGTGACCCTTCCCTTTTCAGACCGGACATTGGGAGGAGTACGTGAGTGCTATTGGCAGAGTCCCCGGATATGCAGCCAGGCAGCGGACTGTGGATGACTGTGGTGAGAGACGGTGGTCCCAGAGCGGGGCAGCCTTCGCAGTTGCCAGCATGGGATCCGGTGTTCCTGCCTCAAGAAATGCCTCGCCCGAAATACTGGCGCTTTCCGGTGACTGGGCACCGCTGATACTACAGGTGATGCGGTGAGGTGGTTACGGCGCAAACATCCTTTTTGCCATGAGGTCGCCCCCTAACCCTGAGGTGATGTCTGATTATATTTACATCCTTGCTGCCAGGTATTTAACTTTGCCCCAGTGTCATTCTTCTATTTAGTAGCCCGATTCAGCTATATTAACACTTGTTGACCCGCACCTGCAAGCAGTAACAGGCCAATGTGTGGCATTATGGGACCGGTAGTTCCAAGGAGATTGTTGCACAAGTTCGACATTTGGCATTGATTCCGACATACAATTGATGTAGGAACATGTGACCCCGAGGTGGAAACCCTTTGACTCCTGTCACTACAAATCATGGCAGTTTGGCAGGCAATCTTTCCAACAAGTGTATTATATGCAGCTGAGGGCCTAAGACGCAATGAACAGCAATAACATTATCGGCTCATCTGAGCCTGCGTGGACACAGATGTCTGACATTTTTGAACTATCAGTTCCGCTCGGCAGCGTGGATTTTTAACACTTCTTAACACATTTTAAGTGTACAGACTTTACAGAACTAGT
The DNA here is from genome assembly GCF_964263255.1 of Lissotriton vulgaris. NCBI lineage: Eukaryota > Metazoa > Chordata > Amphibia > Caudata > Salamandridae > Lissotriton > Lissotriton vulgaris. The sequence continues at coordinate 321,084,227 of NC_141699.1, read as the reverse complement.
ATTTGGTTGCAGATTTTTTTTGCTTTCATTTTTCCCACTGTGACGCAATCCCATGCATAAAATGTTTTTCTATACTGTCTGTTCTTACTAGACAAGCTCTCAGTCAAGTGTATATATTTCGTGATTTTTGCATTACGTTATTTTTTGTCTGACATTTTGCAATCATACAGCTGTATTGTACTGTCATACACACTTGCATTTTGTTGGGCTATGGGACGATTGGTCACACTTAAATGTGTTTTCTATGTCCATTGCAAGGTCCAGTGGGAGGTCCAGTGGGACGGGCTATTTAACATACACAATCTATGGCGCCAAACTAGATTGAGAAAGGCCTCTGTGAAGGCTGAAACGTTTTTCTGTACCTGGGATTGAGGGCGACATGATGTAATAAATTGATGCCGAATCCTGAAACCACTTTGTGCTGTGCCTTCTTCCACGGAGTTTTGCTTCACGGGAGCTGGATTTTCTGTTCATATATATATATATATATATCGCCAGATATATATCAACTACTGGCGGTAGGTAGTTATAGTTAGGACCGAGTTTCCGTAGAAAGAGCTTTTTTTGTTTAGTTTGTAACTTTGGCTTCGTTTGATGAATCTTCATGAAAGTTTCAATACTAACTTTTTGTTCATATCAGCGCCTATGTTGAACGTTTGGGGTCATTCGTCAAGGGGGGCAGAGAAAAAAGGGGGTTCACAAAACGTGTTTTCTCCATGTTAATTTAAAAGGGGAAACTTTAGACAAGGCTACAGGTCGAACTGGTGAACGGAATCAACCCAAATTTGGTCTAGGAAGCACACTTTTTTTATTTGGTGTAAATCCGTTCAGTCGTCTTTTGAGAAATATCAAAATTTACAGATATCAATATTTGGGAATTTTGCCTTCTGATTGACTGAGGCATTATGAGCACAAGCTTGCTGCTGATTGGCTGCGTGCGGTGCAAGTGGTTGCAACTAGGAATTGTTGGCTGCCCTTTTGTGATTCCTTTAAAGTGAGTAAGGGAAAAAAGGGTGAAAAAAGTTGCAGAGGAGGATAGGAGCACTGTATCCTCTGTGAGGGAGTGTGAAGCGCAGTAGTTACTGTTAACGGTCTGAAAGTGCAGTGTTGCTCAGAGTGACATGGTGCTGATATAATATGGTGCTCGGGTATGAAACAAAGCGCCTAAACAGTGAGGTCATTGCTGTAAAGTGATGTGGTCTGGTCTTTGTAGTATACGTTTGCAAGTAGTGTTAGTGGGCGTTTATACCATACATGGAGTGGGAATCGAACTACTGACCGCTATTGTGCATTTATTCTATACCAGAAGCGGGAAGCGTAGTACTCATGCCTACCGGTGTGAAGTTTTGGAAATAAGGCCGAGCTGACTGCTATAAAAGGATTGGCTCTGGGCACTGTAGTATACATGTGCAAGTAGTGTTAGTAGGCGTTTATACAATGCAGGAAGTGGGAAGCGAACTACTGACCTCTACTGTGTGTTGGTAGTATACCGGAAGCAGGAAGGGAAGTACTCATGCCTACTGGTGTAAAGACATGGGGATGAAACCGGGGTAATTGCTGTAAAGGGATGGGCTCTGGGCGCTGCAGTATAGTTGTGCAAGTAGTGTTAGTAGGCGTTTATACCATACAGGGAGTGGGAAATTAACTACTGACCAGTACTGTGTGTTTATACTGTACCAGAGGTGGGAAGCGAAGAACTCATGCCTACCAGTGTGAGGAGTTGAGGATCAAACCAAGCTGATTGGTGTAAATTGATGGGCTCTGGGCGCTGTAGGTTAGTTCGTGTTTATACAATACAGGGAGTGGGAGGCGAACTACTCACTCCTACCTGTGTCAAGACTCATGGATGAAACCATGAGCTCATTGCTGCAAAGTCATGTGCTCTGTGTAGTATTCTAATGTAAGTCATAATAGAATGTTAGTATGTAATTCCACTAGAATCTAAGTATGTAATGTGAGAATATAGGGCTGTCATGAGGGGAATCTTGAGGAGTTTGTACACGGTGCTGCAGAAGACTGTTGCCTTACTGTCTGCTCCTATTGGTGGCTGTTTCAGATGTCATGATTTCCTGTAATAAATGTACATATTGGATCCACTGCTGTCTGCCTCTTTACTACATAAATTTAGCGATGAGCGGGAGAAGGTAAAAAGAAGGCAGCACTCACCAATATTTCAAAGTTGCCTGCGTTGTGCTGAAGCCCAGTTTCCTTCGTGTAGCTGCTTCTACTCATGCCAGGGTCGTCGGCTCATTGAACTGTGTCACCTGACTTCCGGTAGGATTTATATTTTTAGATTTTGCGCTTCTTCTGCTTCTTCAGTACATTCTGGTTGCTGTAGTACTTGTGTGTAAGTAGTGTTAGTATGCGTTTATTCTAACAAATGCATCATGGTCCTAGGGAGGGTGACCTCTCAGGCGCAGCTCATACAATTCCCCAGGTGTTCATTTACCTGGACATTTGTGTTTGCGATTAGAGGGCCGGTGCATGGCTTCCACCCTGTGATAACAAATCCTTGTCTGACTATTTGAAGCCAGAGGAGGAAAACCTTGTATCGCTTTAATAGAGGAGATGCGGATGGTAAACATGGAGAGAAAACAAAAACAAAAACAAATAAAAGTGGGGTCTCACCCGTTCATTTAAATGAGCCCCCCTGATGGGTAATGTTCCGTGGCCAATCAAATTATTATATTGCGGGGTCTCTGTAGGACTGGGGATCTTAATGTCATATGTAAATTAGGCGCGGAAGGGCACAGAGAAGTTTCTCAGCCTAGGGGACCGCCACCTTCCCGGGTATTGTTTACTAATTGTTCGGGGGGTTCGAGGCCAACTGAAGTCTGGGGTTCGCCATACTCTGGGGCTTTACTTACATATGCAGGTTGGGCCTCAGCAGTCCCTGAAGCCTTAGTGGTTCTTGGCAGAGCCTTATTGGTTCTGTGATCACACGCGCAGCACGCATGGTGTCATAAAGAGATACACTCATAGAACTCTTGCAGTTGTAGAATTACCCAGGCTTCATTTGTATAATAGTCAGTTCCAAAGGTTTGCAATCATGATCTCCTATAAACAGATGATTTTTACAATAAACTATAAAGTGTTGTCAGAAAAAGAAGACCTATACACTCAGTTACTTATTTGAAAAAAAGTAACCTTTATTAAAACACAAATAAATAGAAACGTACGTTTAATAGAACAGACAGTATAATATATAAAACGTGGGTTGGACTCCAGTGGAAGCAGCATAGAAAACCTGCAAGGAAAAATGAAACATAACTATGTTTGCTATGTGGAAGAGGTAAAGAAAGGTAGTCCGAATGAAAGAACAGGAGAGTAGGGGAGAAGGTGGAAGGGAGAAGTGGTGGGACAGTCAAATGAAGAGAGGGAGGAGGTGACAGAGCATCAGCCTACTGCACCCAGCTCTAAGTGTTTACTAAGGGTGGGCGTAAAATCCGTTTCGCGGGCGAATTTGCGGATTTTCCACGATTTAGCGATCCGCGAATCTCACGAAATCGCGGTAAAATCCGCGAATCAGCGGGGACGGATTTTCAGCCAAGCAAGGGTTACAGCAGCAGGTGCAAAAGTTGAACCTAATTTCTTTGTAACCTTTTACAAAAGGGTTACAAACAAATTAACTTCAACTTGGAGACCTGCTGCTAATTGCTTCCTGGCGCCTGTTGCCTACTTGCAACTATTCTCTGACCCTGCTCTGACCCTTGAAGCAGGGTCAGAGAATAGTTACAAGTAGGCAACGAGGCACCTGTCCAAGGAATTAAACCTCATCAGGAAGCACTTTCAGATATAAAAAACAGGAAGAAGGGAGAGGATGGCAAATACACCCATTTTGAGTTGTCAGGAGGGGTTAAACTAAAAGAGACCTTTACAGCACAATTTTCATATGCATTTTGCTAAAAATAAAAAGCTGTATGTTCTGTAGGGGCAACTCAGGAATCTGGCCCTTCAGAGATCCGGCCTCTCTTTCTTTCTCTCGTTCTCTCTCTCCCTCTCTCTTTCCCTCTCTTTCTCTCTCTATCTATCTATCTATCTATCTATCTATCTATCTATCTATCTATCTATCTATCTATCTATCTATCTATCTATCTATCTCTCTCTCCCTCTCCCATAAACGACTGCATGGGTAACTTCGCTATGCAAGCGGCTCGCGAAGACGCAAAAAGCCCCGCGAACACGCAAAAAAACACGCGAACACGCAAAAAACCCCGCGAACATGCAAAAAAACCAAAAGTCCGCAAATTCGCACAAATTCGCGAATTTTGCGGATCGCAAATTCGCAAAATTCGCCCATGCTTAGTGTTTACCCTCCCGTCACCCGTTTGTCTAGGATGCTGGGGTCTACTAGAAAGAGTGTGGTCCAGCAAGTCCTTAAAATGAAACATATGAGGACAGAGATTAGGGGCCCCATTATCAAGGAACGGCAATAACATTATTGCCGCTTTAGCGTCAGGAAACTGCCACTAAAGCGGCAATAAGTGGCTTGATAATATGCCCTTGTGAATTCCCATTGAAAACCAGGTTCTAGTGTTAACCTGGGCTTCTATCGGAAGCTGCCGGTCTATGATCAAAGCTGCAGATACAACTGGTGCTTATTTACATGGGTGAGAACTGAACAGAAGCACTTATGATTGGAAATCATATTTGACTCAATTTCTGCTGGCAGCCCACTGGGGTGTTGATGTTAAGGACTACCAGTCCCAGAAAGCTTTGAGGTAATCATACTCACCTGAGTGTATAGCATTTGGATAAATGTGGGAGTATACCTAGAGTCCTTGTGATGGCATTTATTGAGTAAGCAGCAAGCCTTAGAGGAAGGGCGTAGCCCGAAACGCGTCAGGCGCTGCTGATGCTGGATGCTCCTGTTTCTTGCCTAAAACTTGAAAGCGCTGTTGGGAGAGCGCGCCCCACACCTTTGGGTAACTGTGAACCTTGATTTAATGATGGCCAACCCGGCCGTGGGGCGCACCGCTGTGGAATCAGACAGTTCCGCTGCCGGTCTATGATCAATGCTGCAGATGCAACTAGCTCTTATTTACATGGGTGAGAACTGAACAGAAGCACTTGTGATTGGAAATCATATTTGACTCAATTTCTGCTGGCAGCCCACTGGGTTGTTGATGTTAAGGACTATCAGTCCTAGAAAGCTTTGAGGTAATCATACTCACCTGAGAGTATAACATTTGAATAAATGTGGGAGTATACCTGGAGTCCTTGTGCTGGCAGTTATTGAGTAAGCAGCAAGCCTGAGAGGAAGGGCGTAGCCCGAAACGTGTCAGGCGCTGCTGACGCTGGATGCTCCTGTTTCTTTCCTAAAACTGGAACGCGCTGTTGGGAGAGTGCGCCCCGCACCTTTGGGTAACTGTGAACCTTGATTTAATGACGGCCGACCCGGCCGGGGAGCGCACTGCTGTGGAATTAGACAGTTCCGCGGCCGGTCTATGATCAACGCTGCAGATACAACTGGTGCTTATTTACATGGGTGAGAACTGAACAGAAGCACTTGTGATTGGAAGTCATATTTGACTCAATTCTGCTGGCAGCCCACTGGGGTGTTGATTTTAGGGACCACGAGTCCCAGAAAGCTTTGAGGTAATCATACTCACCTGAGTGTATAACATTTGAATAAATGTGGGAGTATACCTGAAGTCCTTCTGCTGGCAGTTATTGAGTAAGCAGCAAGCCTCAGAGGTTGGGCGTAGCCCGAAACGCATCAGGCGCTGCTGACGCTGGATTTTCCTGTTTCTTGCCTAAAACTTAAACGCGCTGTTGGGAGAGTGCGCCCGCACCTTTGGGTAACTGTGAACCTTGATTTAATGATGGCCGACACGGCCGGGGGGCGCACCGCTGTGGAATCAGACAGTTCCGCGGCAGGTCTGTGATCAACGCTGCAGATACAACTGGTACTTATTTACATGGGTGAGAACTGAACAGAAGCACTTGCAAATCATATTTGACTCAATTTCTGCTGACAGCCCACTGAGGTGTTGATGTTAAGGACTACCAGTCCCAGAAAGCTTTAAGGTATTCATACTCACCTGTGTGTATAACATTTGAATAAATGTGGGAGTATACCTGGAGTCCTTGCGCTGGCAGTTATTGAGTAAGCAGCAAGCCTCAGAGGAAGGGCGTAGCCCGAAACAAGTCAGGCGCTGCTGACGCTGGATGCTCCTGTTTCTTGCCTGAAACTTGAACGCTCTGTTGGGAGAGTGCGCCCCGCACCTTTGGGTAACTGTGAACCTTGATTTAATGACGGCTGACCCGGCCGGGTTGGCGCACCGCTGTGGAATCAGACAGTTCCACGGCCGGTCTATGATCAACGCTCCAGAAACAACTGGCGCTTATTTACATGGGTGAGAACGGAACAGAAGCACTTGTGATTGGAAATCATATTTAACTCAATTTCTGCTGGCAGCCCACTGGGGTGTTGATGTTAAGGACTACCAGTCCCAGAAAGCTTTGAGGTAATCATACTCACCTGAGTGTATATCATTTGAATAAATGTGGGAGTATACCTGGAGTCCTTGTGCTGGCAGTTATTGAGTAAGCAGCAAGCCTCAGAGGAAGGGCGTAGCCCGAAACGCGTAAGGCGCTGCTGACGCTGGATGCTCCTGTTTCTTGCCTAAAACTTGAACGCGCTGTTGGGAGAGTGCAGCCCGCACCTTTGGGTAACTGTGAACCTTGATTTATTGATGGCCGACCCGGCCGCGGGGCGCACCGCTGTGGAATCCAACAGTTCCGCGGCCGGTCTATGATCAACGCTGCAGATACAACTGGCGCTTATTTACATGGGTGAGAACTGAACAGAAGCACTTAAGATTGGAAATCATATTTGACTCAATTTCTGATGGCAGACCACTGGGGTGTTGATGTTAAGGACTACCAGTCCCAGAAAGCTTTGAGGTAATCATACTCACCTGAGTGTATAACATTTGAATAAATGTGGGAGTATACCTCGAGTGCTTGTGCTGGCAGTTATTGAGTAAGCAGCAAGCCTCAGAGGAAGGGCGTAGCCCGAAACGCGTAAGTCGCTGCTGACGCTGGATGCTCCTGTTCCTTGCCTAAAACTTGAACGTGCTGTTGGGAGAGTGCAGCCCGCACCTTTGGGTAACTGTGAACCTTGATATATATATATATTCCATATGAAGCTGTCACCAAGTTGAAGACACCCATCCAACGCTGTGTTTCAACCTCTTTATTAGGCAGGCAGCAGCATGCTGTATAACGGCCATGTTTGCAAAGTCCTTTCGCCAAATGAGTCCATACGCATTTCGGCAAAGGCTTCCCTTTGTCACTGGTTTGGCATCCAGGGGAAAGAGCTTCATGTGTGCTTGAACAGGTGTTTTCAATAAACCACAGTGTGCATGTTCTTGCTAAGCCTGCCTGATGTTGCAGTCCAGGTCGGTATTATATTCTTTAGTAGAAACTTGTATGCCCTTCGCCTCCTTCATTAAAAATCCATTGGGTTGCTTGCTTGGATACCGGGAGCCTGCAGCCTGCTGCTCGTCTTCCGCCTCACCTAAAAGGTGCATTGTCCCCGCAGCGGTATACAACTGTTACAACGAAGTGTTTACCACGCACTACCATTACAACGCAGGCATTACCACGCATACCATTACAACGCATTGCGCTGGGGGGCGCTCTAGGATAGGGAATACGTATAATTTTATATCCAACACCTTCCCTAGTGTCCACGGGGACAGGAGTTGGAATATAAAATTATACTTACCACTATCCAGCACCTCTAAGCGCTATGCGTTGTAACGGTATGCGTTGTAAATACCGCGTTGTAATGGTGTGCGTGGTAAAAGTTTGCGTTGTAACGTCATACATCCCCCTGCAGCGTGCCTCACGTTCAAGGCATAAAAGGTGAAAGAATACGTTGTGTGCGGTGTCCTCACTTGGGAGCTTTGCATGTGGAATATATATATATATATATATATATATATATATATATATATATATATATATATATATATATATAGCACACTCCTCCGTTTTTGCGAAAGAAATGGGCGCACACTCGCTGCCTTCCACAATTGTTTTATTCGATATCTAACAGCTTGGAAACAAACAAAGATCTACGCGTTTCAGTGCTCCTGGCACCTTGCTCACGATCACTTGTTTACATTTTTTTACTTCTTTTAAAGTAACCAATAACATGGATGTTACCTCACATCCTGTTTTACTCTAGGCATTGTGGTTATGGTAGTTTTTCATAAAAAAGGAGTCTATTTGGTGAAGTTGGATCCGCTAGTGCAGTGCTTGTTACTATTAATGATTTTCGATATTCATTGCATCATGAATATATCATTTTGAACCATGTTCTTGTTGTTTAGATCCCTCAAGTGGGATTGCTTGACTAGCAGCCAGTTTATCAGAGATCATTGCATGTTTTCTGACACCATATTTCCTTGGTTGTTCTCTTGTCCTTCCATGCATGTGTCTTGTATCGCTCATCTCTCTTGGCTCTTCACCAGCTCCTTATGATTTCTTACACGAGGTGGATGTACAGCTCCTCCGATTGGTTCAGGCCGTGTGGATGTAAGGTTCTGAAATTTAGGATGTGTCGCGATTCTTTTTTGCGCAAGTTTTTTTCGCGATCTCCTCCCCGTATGTTCTTCGGTATGGTCTCTATCCCGAAGAATTTTAGTTTTAGCCAATCAGCATCGTGTTTCTGCTCCATGTGTTTTGCCACCGCATTTGCTCTGTCCTTGTGTGTCGTGGCTCTTGCATGTTCCATTATCCGCTTTTTGAGCTCTCCCTTGGTGCTTCCAATATACATCAGGGGGCATGGGCATACTACGCCATAGATCGTGAAATCTGTCGTGCAAGTGATTAGTTGTTTTATCTGCCATTTTTTGTTATCAGGTAGCGGTATTTCTTTGGTGGGTTTGGCAATTTGGCACATTTTACAGTTATAGCATTTTACAAAGCCTGTGGTTTTTAACCATATATATATATATATTCACTGAAAAAACCATAGGTTTCACACCAGTTATAGTTACCTGGAAATTTTACTGGCATAAAACCATTGAAATTCCCACGTTATAGTTAGTTGGACTCACTATAACTTGCGCGTGTAATGCACTGCTGATGACATCACATATTACATCACTCATGACATGGTCAGTGACATCACTCATGACATCACTGATGACACCATCCAGTGAATGTGTGTCTTTCTGAAAAATAAATATGTTATATATATGTATATATAAAGGTGGATGGAAGAATAAATGTTTAAATAAGTGTCTAAATGGCTGTTTTTTAAAAAAAAAAAATTGATTGATTAACTGGCTTATTAAGTGTATCTTAGTGAATACATATATTAGCGAGCAATGTTTAAATATTTAAATGTTTGTATCACTGTTTCGCTTTGTGTATAAGTGGCTGCATGGGTTGGTGAGTAGCTACATGTGTGTGTATATGGGTTATTAGATTTTTTTTAGTATCAGTATGAGTGTCTGTATGGTTTGGTGGGGGTATTACTTAGCACATAGATGCATCAATGACTGACTCACTTTTTGTATGTGTTTTGAAGACAGCATATGTGTAGGATTGTAAGGGTGAATGAGTGTGTATATGTATGTGTTAGTAAGTGAATGACTGTCTCACTAGTGTCTTTATCAGTAACTACATATGTTTTAATGTAGTATATGTGAGTATTGGTGTATATAATTGAGTATATGTGAGAGTGAAGATTGAAAGAGTTCTTGTTTTAATAAGTATGTGTTTCTATAAGTGATTGTTTAAGATAGTAAGTATGTGTAAGTTTCCTTAGAAGTAAGGTGGTAGTGTATATGTAGCTGTATATGCAAATAAATGGATGTTCAATAGTTTATTTGCATGTGTGAGTATGTGTGTGAGCAACTTTTTGAAGACTGTCAGTGTGTTAACGGATGTATAGGTGTCTCACTACATATGATGAGTGAGTATATGTATGAGGGACTATATAGAAGTGTTGGTGAGCGAGTGGATGTGTATATAAATGGTGGAATTACTGAATTGGTTGTTGTATCTGGTATAGGTATGTCCACTTTTTTTTAAATGTTATTTTTTATTTTTCAAAATGTGTTTTAAGAGTTACTTTACAGTGAAAGTAGGTCAGTCTCTCTGTCACAAGGATGGTGTCATCAGTGATGTCATGAGTGATATCACTGACCATGTCATGAGTGATGTAATATGTGATGTCATCAGCAGTGCATTACACGCGCAAGTTATAGTGAGTCCAACTAACTATACCGTGGGAATTTCAATGGTTTTATGTCAGTAAAATTTCCAGGTAACTATAACTGGTGTGAAAACTATGTTTTTTTCAGTGAATTTCATAGGTTTTTTAAATGCTAATTCCTTTCTATATCGAGTTTCTAACCTTTTTTTTTTTTTTACAATTTGCTGTTTTTTTGTAAGTATTAATTTTTTTTTTATATCATTTTTTTCTTTTGCGCTCTGGGTGCGCGCTCCGGGAAGCTTTCAGCTAAGCTCTCCGGTAAGCTTTCCGGTAAGCTAACCGGTGAGCTCACCTGAAAGCGCACCCAGAGCGCTACTGTCGTTCATGAAAAAAAAATATGAATGAAAAGTTAATAATAATGCAAAACATTTCGTACCATACAAATAAAATCAGTTTTTTTTTTATAAGGAAAATGATTATGCATTTCTGTAAAAGTTTGATGACGTCACTTCGGCGCGCAACGTAAGTGCCCTCGGAAGCGCCTACGTTCGCGCCGCGCAAACGCACCCAGAAGCGCCTACGTTCGCGCCACATTTGCGCCCCGGAAGCCCCTACGATTGCGCCGCGTAAACACACCCGGAAGCGCTCTGGAGCGCGCAGCGTAAACGCGTCGGGTCATGTGACCCTAAAATAACACTTTTCATTGGTTGCTAACAGTTTTTTTTACAAAGAATGAAATCCCCACCCATTTCCTTCACTTCTTCTTTCACTTTTGTGACTGAAAGACCTTTTTTTTTTCTCGTGGATATTTGTTGGTTTTACAATGGCTAGCAGACAATCCAGCAGTGAGGATGAACCAGAATTCATCGATGGACAGCCTCCTCAACGAAAAGTTAAGGAACATTTCATTTGGAAAGTTTTTATAATCCCACCTGGACTAAAAAAGGTAAATGCTCCAAAAGTGCAGTGCAAGATCTGCAAAGAAGAGCTGTCACAAGGAAACCCTTTGAAAAAGTACTCCTTTAGGAACTTCACAATGATCCGGCATGTGGAGAGGAAGCACCCCCAGAATTTTGCCCGGGAAAGTGTCAGGGCTCTGGCACAAGAGGTTCCCAGTGATGGGGCCTCTACATCCACCGGAGGAGCAACTTCTTCTGGGAGGGGGAGATCACAAGAGCTAGTTCCGAACATTCAACCTGCTTTTAACCATGGTGCCCTCAGATGCAGATACTGCAATCAACTGCTTACCTTTGGAGAACAAAGTGTACAGCTCATGGTTCCAGCATTAGAAAACCATTGCTGCCCTTCCCACCCCTAATTTGTTTTGTTTTATTTTGCTCCTGTTGAGCAGTTTCCATTCCCTGTTTTTGCTCCTGTTTTGAAAAAAGAAGAAAACCAAAAGTTCTTTTCAAAACTACCTCCAATTCTCATCAAAGAGCTATATTGTAAAAAAAATGAAGAGTAAGCGAAATATAGTGCATTGATAATTGAAAGGAGAATGAGTAAGAAAGAACAGAAAGGTATGAGAGGAAAAAAAAAGTGAAGTAGGAGGACTGAAAGAAGGTGAGTGTTAGAAAAGAAAGTTATGAGAAGAAGAGTGAATATGGGGAATGTTGATATTCAATGAAAATGTTGAAAAAGAACAGGAGTGCTGAAGGATAAGAAAAGATGCATTGCTGGAGTTGAAGGTAGAAGGCCTCATTTATGAAGCCATGCGTCACTTTAACGCCACCAAAGCATCACTTTTTGTGACACAACATTCCAATAAAAAATGCACCTTATTTATTCATATTTACAAAGTGGCGTTTCTTGGTAAATACATCACTTTGTAAACCCCTGTGCCACATTATTCCTACGTCAGGTGTAATGTATGCAAAAGGGACGTATTGACGCAAGAAAGGGTTGTAGAGGTGACACAGTGAATAAACTGGAGGCCTCATTTCTGAAAAGTGACGCATCGCTACGTGAAAACAGCGATGCGTCACTTTTCTGGGCGCACTCCTTATGTCATTCCAGATATGTCATATTTAATTTATGACTAATCAATTCGCAAGGAGTTACAGATACGTCAGTATTTCTGACGTATCTGTAAACACAAAAGTAACGCATTGCTGGAGTGCGTCACAAAAGTGACGCAACTCCAGTAATGCGTCCTTTCACATGGGAAAAGCACCATGTGAAAGGTCTTGCGTCAGTCTTACACCTGCTGTGAAGCCATCGCAAGATTTTGACGCAACAGCATCCTAAAAGTGACGCAGTGAAATCTCATAGATTTCACTGCGTCGCTATTACAAAGCTTTTTGCGGGGGAACATCCCCTCTGCCTACATTATACCTGACGCAGATATAATGTGGCGCAGGATTTTAAAAAGTGACCCATCTACCTAGATGCGTCACTTTTTAAATATAGCGCAACGAGGCGCATTTTTTTACACCGCTGGTGCGATGCGTCACTTTCTCTGTGCGCACTCCTTACGACATTCCAGATGTGTCATATTTAATGTATGAGGAATCATGTTGCAACGAGTTACAGATACGTCAGTATTTCTGACGTATCTGTAAACACAAAAGTGACGCATTGCTGGAGTGCGTCACAAAAGTGAAGCAACTCCAGTAATGCGTCCTTTCACATGGGGAAAGCACCATGTGAAAGGTCTTGCGTCAGTCTTACACCTGCTGTGAGGCAGGCGCAAAATTTTGACGCAACAGCATCCTAAAAGTGACGCAGTGAAATTTCATATATTTCACTGCGTCTCTATTACCAAGCTTTTTGCGGGGGAACGCCCCCTCTGCGCACATTATTCCTGACGCAGATATAATGTGGCGCAGGGTTTTAAAAAGTGACCCATCTACCTAGATGCGTCACTTTTTAAATATACCGCAATGAGGCACATTTTTTTACACTGCTGGTGCGATGCATCACTTTTCTGTGCGCACTCCTTATGACATTCCAGATGTGTCATATTTAATGTATGACGAATCATGTCGCAAGGAGTTACAGATACGTCAGTATTTCTGATGTATCTGTAAACACAAAAGTAACGCATTGCTTGAGTGCGTCACAAAAGTGACGCAACTCCAGTAATGCGTCCTTTCACATGGGGAAAGCACCATGTGAAAGGTCTTGCGTCAGTCTTACACCTGCTGTGAGGCAGGCGCAACATTTTGACGCAACAGCATCCTAAAAGTGACGCAGTGAAATCTCATAGATTTCACTGCGTCGCTATTACCAAGCTTTTTGCGGGGGAACGCCCCCTCTGCATACATTATACCTGACGCAGATATAATGTGGCGCAGGGTTTTAAAAAGTGACCCATCTACCTAGATGCGTCACTTTTTAAATATAGCGCAACAAGGCGCAAATTTTTATACCGCTGGTGCGATGGTGCTTTCCCCTTGTGAAAGGACGCATTACTGGAGTTGCGTCACTTTTGTGACGCACTCCAGCAATGCGTCACTTTTATGTTTACTTTTATGTCAGAAATACTGACGTATCTGTAACTCCTTGCGACATGATTCGTCATACATTAACTATGTCACATCTGGAATGTCGTAAGGAGTGCGCACAGAAAAGTGACGCATCGCACCAGCGGTGTAAAAAAATGCACCTCGTTGCGCTATTTTTAAAAAGTGATGCATCTAGGTACATGGGTCACTTTTTAAAACCCTGCGCCACATTATATCTGCGTCAGGTATAATGTATGCCGAGGGGGCATTCCCCCGCAAAAAGCTTGGTAATAACGACGTACTGAAATCTATGAGATTTCACTGCGTCACTTTTAGGATGCTGTTGCGTCAAAATCTTGCGCCTGCCTCGCGTCACTTCTATGTTTACAGATATGTCAGAAATACTGACGTATCTGTAACTCCTTGCAACATGATTCATCATACATTAAATATGACACATCTGGAATGTCATAAGGAGTGCGCACAGAAAAGTGACGCATCGCACCAGCAGTGTAAAAAAATGCGCCTCGTTGCGCTATATTTAAAAAGTGACGCATCTAGATAGATGCGTCACTTTTTAAATATAGCGTAACAAGGCGCATTTTTTTACACCGCGGGTGCGTCACAAAAAGTGACGCACAGGCGGCGCAAAACTGGCAGCGCAAGGCCTTCATAAATATAGTCCTGCATTTTCCCCGTGCATCGCTCCCCAGTGCGCTTCCCGGAGCGCGTACCGGGCGCTTCCCCCACGCAAATCGGAATTTTTTTTTTTTTAAATGCCCCGTAGGACCCTATTTTAGCCCCCACATCAAACCTAGGGGGTCAGAGGGGGTCTACTCTGCCCCCTTATGGTCATTTGCCCCTTTTTTTTTCAAACCCCTTGTGTCTCGATTTTACCGAGACACAAGATGGCGGCCCCTCCAGACTGTTTAGAATGTTTACAGACACCCAAGAGCCAATCAGCTTTCTGCGCGCAAGTCGCGTGTCGCGCCTGGAGCGCTCTTCGTGCGCGCACCAGAGAGCGCCTATAGATATATATATTTTTTTGAACCTACATTACTCAAAATCCACTGGAGCAAATATCTTGAGACATAGCAAAGGCACATCGGGCTAACAGTCCCTACAATTTTGCCAAGTTTGGTGTAAATCCATTCAGCCGTTCGAGCTAAAAGTGAAATCGACCGCCCTATGGAAATTAACATGGGGAAAACGCGTTTTGGGACCCCCCTATTATCTCGGCCCCCGCTTGACGAATCCCCCCCAAACTTTCAGGGAAGGACCGGGGCGCCGCGAGGCCATTTTGAGGAAATTGTGAGGCAGATTCGTCAACGGAAGCCAAAGTTATTCCAAATAGAATTTTGAGAATTAACATTGAAAAAAATCCTAACTATAACTACCTACTGGCGACTGCCAGTAGGTAATATATATATATATATATATATATATATATATATATATATATATATATATATATATATATATATATATATATATATATATATATATATATATATATATATATATATATATATATATATATATATATATATATATATATATATATATATATATATATTCACAGAAAAAACCATAGGTTATACTCCATATATAGTTAGGAATTTGCATTTACAAAACCTTGAAAATTCAATGAAAAAAACATTGGTTTTAGGCCATATATAGTTAGGGATTTGCATTTAGAAAACCTTATTTTACTCGCATAAAACCATTGAAATTCCATATATAGTTATAAGCGCTAACTATATATCGCGCACCCGCAATCCACTGCTGATGATGTCACATATTACATCATTCATGACATGGTTAGTGACATCACTGATGACATCACTGATGACATCTCAAATGACATCACTGATGACATCACTGATTACAACATCCAGTGACTGTATGTTTCTGTAAAGTTAAAATATGTCTTACATATTGAAGAATGAGTGGATGTATAAGTGTCTGGATGAAGGATTTAGTAGGTGCAAGACTGACTGTATGAGTGAGTGATTAAATGTGTCTCACTGAGTGCATGGGTTAGTGACTAAACTGTTTTAATTTGTGCATCATTATATCTGTTGTTCTACAAACTGCTGCATATGTTGATCAGTAGCTATATGAGTAACTGTATGGGTTATTGATTGGTTGTCCAAGTATTTGTATGGGAAACTGAGTGTGTGTGTATGGGTGGCTGAGAGGTGTGTGACTCTGTACATAGATGTGTGAGTAGTTGATTCACTATATGTATAGATTCAAAACTGCATGTGGAAACAGCTGTATGGGCGGTTGACTGTGCATGAGTTTATTAGTGAGTGAATGGATATCTCAGTGCTACATGTCAAATTAAGTACATATGTAAAACACAGTACATGTGAGAGTTGACATCTATAAATAACTGTGCATAAGAGCTAGTGAATGTGTGAGTGGCTGTATGGATCATTGTGAACATGTATCAGAGATTGTATAAGAGAGTAAAGTAAATATGTGTTAGTATATGTTTGAATAAGTAAGGTGTGTATAACTGTATAGTTGAGAAAATGGAGGTGTGATTGATTTTTGGCATAACTGACTAGGTGTGTGAGTAACTCCATGGATGAGTGACTGTCTGTTTACACTGATTGTATCTAAGGTTATATTAGAGTCTGAAGAGGTTCATGGTATTATCACATGAATGATATCATCAGTGATGTGATCAGTCATGTCAAATGAGATGTTATCAGTGATGTCATCAGTGATGTCATTTGAGATGTCATCAGTGATGTCATCAGTGATGTCACTAACCATGTCATGAATGATGTAATATGTGACATCATCAGCAGTGGATTGCGGGTGCGCGATATATAGTTAGCGCTTATAACTATATATGGAATTTCAATGGTTTTAAGTGAGTAAAATAAGGTTTTCTAAATGCAAATCCCTAACTATATATGGCCTAAAACCAATGGTTTTTTCATTGAATTTTCAAGGTTTTGTAAATGCAAATTCCTAACTATATATGGAGTATAACCTATGGTTTTTTCTGTGAATTTCAATGGTTTTTTAATAGCAAACATCAAAAGCTGTCAAATGTCAAGTACGTGATAGGTAAAAACGTTTTCGTGTTTATGCACGCTGATGTGCTTTGAACGCTGCCCCCCCCCCCCCACTCCCCTCTTTTCTCTTAGTAGTACTCTCTCTTTGCAGATAGTGAACGGTAGTTAACGCAGACCTTTACCCCTGTTGTAATCCGTCGTACCTGCTTGTCTCTCCATTTGATTGATTATTATCCAAGCATTTACTGTTTTACAATTGGTTCTCTTTGGATCATTCTCTATTTACAAACAAGCACAAAGTCGCAATACTCTGTTTAGTCTTTGCAGATAGTGAAAAATCGTGTAAAAAAATAAAAGTAATCGAGCAAAATCAGTAGACCACTAATTCGATCTCTTTTTAACCTCGGTAAAATACAAACATTAGGAATAACCCTTCATGAGAAATACGAAAATAGTGAAATGAATTGAGCTCCACACCATGAGGGCTGCAAAACAGCTCGACTCCGCCACCCACACCGCCCAAAATAACGGCAAACCCTATGCAAATATTATAAATATACACAACACACCACCAAAGAAACAGAATAAAACATTTTATTAAATAACTATTTACATAACTATTTTATACTTTTTATTGCCCGATCCGGCTAGCTCAATCGATCGAGCATGAAACTCATGCACTGATAACAAGCGTTGAGAGTTTGTAGAATGATGGCTTCAGATTTTCCACATACGGTGTAGTGGCGCGAACTGGCAGGGGGCGTTTGGATTCTACCCCTTCTCTAAATAAGATTTTCATACGTGAATGTTCGTTCATGCTTTTTGTCCCTGAGTTGCTTCCATGTCACTGCCTTACATAAATGGCATAAGTCTTGGTTATTGAGTGCCATACTTCAGAGTTCTAAGCAGTTCTTGTAACAATGTTTAAACATTATTTGCACCTGCTGCAGCTTCACTATTCAAAGTAAGTGGGGTCCATTTGTGGACCTGACTGCATTGGAAAACAATGTGATACGGTGCCTCCCTAAACCGCTTGACGGAGGCCCCCGAGGGGCGGTGAGATGGCGCGGACTGAGAGGGGGCGCTTGGCTCCTGCCCCCTCCCCAAGTCGTGTTGCCCTGGTGAGGCCTGAGATCGCCCCCGGCATAGGCGGCCGGCTCCCGGGGTCCGGCGGAATTTTTTCCCTTTTGAAGAATCTTTCATTCTGGACCTTGTCCCACAATCCGTTTCACCTGAAGACACGCTGTCGTAGGGCGCCCCTTTACTGTTTTAGTTGCCATTCCGCCCGCTTTTGGTACTTTGTGCCTCTTCCGCCATTCAGCTGTTTACCGCTCGCTCTTGCGACTACAACGTCTCGCTCACCATGTAGTTGAGTTGCTCCCGCTCTTAAGATTTGACCGAACTTTTTGGACTGCTGAAAGCGGTGGAATTCCGACCGCTGGTTGGTGGAGACATTTTGACTATATTCTGCACCTGCATTGTCGCGTAATGCGTCATATGACGCGACGCGTTAGCGCACCCGGAAGTGCTCCGGTGCGCAAGGCGCAGCTTCCCGGAAACGATCCAGAGCGCGCCGCGCAGCGCGTAACGTAAGCATAACAGGTCATGTGACTTGTTAATAAAACTTTTCATTGGTTCATTTTACTTTTCTTTTCCTAATTATGTAAGACTAGGTCATGTGACCTAAAAATAACACTTTTCATTGGATTAAAACATTTTTTTTCCCCAAACGATGAAAGCCCCACCTTGTTTCTGGATGTTTCAGACTGAAGCTGGCGTCACCATGAGAGCACCACCATCTCGTAGCTCCGTCGTGGCCATTCCGCAAGCAATCATGGCAGCCGCTCCCCACCGGAAGCCTGCGGGAGTCGAGGGCCCCCAAGACTTTTGTACAATCTTCAAGGCTGAGGGGACGCTTTCGAGAATGGAACCCAAGCCCTGGCAGACAAGCGTCCGAGTTCCAAGGTGTCCCAGGGCCATTTTACTGGACCAGGCCCAAATCCGAAGAGCCGGCCGCCATTTTAAGAGTCCTGTGGCAGCCGCCTACCGCTGCACCGCAAGAGTGGGAACAACTCAACTACATGGTGAGCGAGACGCTGTAGCCGTAAGAGCGGGCGGTAAACAGCTGAATGGCGGATGAGGCACAGTGTAGCAAAAGCGGGCGGAATGGCGACTGAAACGATAAAGGGGCGCCCCACTACAGCAGACAAGCCTCCGCCATGTGCTTCAAAACTATACATATACAGCAGGACATAGCAAATAAACATGAACTCTCTAAAGCTGTTAACTCACTGCAGAACAAAACAAGTGAACCTGAAACCTCTGGAATAATTGTCGCTCAAAAGAACAACACACAAAACTCTGTAGAGCCTGAAGAAAAAAAAACAGAAGGGCACTGTAGTTTCAGACACACTTAACACTAATGACTAAACAAAGATATCGTCTGTTTATAAAGCAGTTATCATCTTGACAGAATTGACAAAGAAGTGTACAGACACCAATGCATCAGCATTCTCGGAGATAACATCTTAAGGAACAAAGAAAGACCTGTTCACTCTTGACACCCCAGGTGCTGTGTATATTGCACTATAGTGCTGCATCGAGAAAACGGGCAACCCTATTGATGTGGATTTTTCATTATTGCTTATTGTAAAGAAATGGCGACTCCCCCCTTTAGCAGATTAGCTAAATGTTTGCGTAATTTAGGCATAAAAGTTATATTATTGTTGTTGTTGTTGTTATCGTTATAGTTCTGGTTAATTTCAAAAAATGGTTAAATATATTTACAGTTTTTGTTGCGTTCGTTATATTTAAATATTAATAAACTTTTAAAATGTAACTGTCTTGGAGTACTATATTTTTTTAAAAAATCGGGTGAATGGGGCCTTGAATCGGGGTATTGTCATGTGTGGGCTTTGCAAGTGTACTGCTACAAGATCGGACATTTCAAACTCAAATGCACGTTCTTTTTCTTACCTTTCCGAAGCATGGAGCGCAATAGCAGGCAGAGAAAGGGTGATGCACGTGTTGAACACTGCCTGGCCTGCAAATTGCTGCCAGTGCCACCCCGCCCGCTCCTGAAAGAGGACACACACACACCGCCGCCCCGAGTACTTCACAAATCTTTAAAAGACCATGCGCTTGTTCAATGGGAAGTGGATAACATGGCTAAGAGCATTTGCTGACTAATGCATGAATATCGCTGACTTTTCAGCGATATTCATGCATTGCGGCCGTTTTTTATCGCATTTGCGATAAACCTTGCTAATAGCAAGGTTTATGTGCGATAAAATTCGCCGATGTGCGGCGATAATTATTGTCTCTAAACAAGTTAGAGACAAAAATTACCGCTAGTTGTTGGTAATATGCCCCCGGGTTTTTCCTTGCAGGAATCGGGAGGCGGAAGAATAGCACTGAAATCAGTAGTCTCACGCCTGAATCGGGAGGATTGGTATGTCTGGATTCTCTACAGCTGGGGCCATAAACTACATCCGCAGGGCTAGGTGATAGCCTGGGTCCGGCCTGGACAATCGGACACAGAGGAAGAGGAGTGTCAGAGGGTGCATTAGTGAATAGGGTGAAAGGGAGGTGTCGGGCGGGCACAGGGTGTGATTCTCAGGGAAGAGCAGCGCAGATGGGGGGAAGTATATGGCCCATGCATGAGAGAGAGAGCGGGGGTGACCATTGCGTGGGGGAGATGCGTGCGAGGGTGGGGAGCCATGCTGAGAATCGACGGCGTGCAGAGAGTGGCCCTGGTCAAGGCATCTAAAATGGCTGCTGTGCACGACAAAATTGTGGCATTGGACAAAAACGCAAGATGGCGCAGACAATGTTTATCAATAAGGATTCATTTATAACAAAATATTTACTCGCAGTGACAAAATGGTGTTCAACACTTCCTGATTTCCATCGAATCGAACGTTAACAAACGTCACGCAGCAAAAAAAAAAAAAAAAAAAGCTCACGCACAGAGCGGTTTTTAGCCATGTTATCCAATGGAAGGTGGATAACATGGCTAAGAGCATTTGCTGGATAATGCATGAATATCGCTGACTTTTCAGCAATATTCATGCATTGTGGCCGATGTGCGGCGATAATTTTTATCTCTAAACAATAAAAATGAAGCACAAAATGGCGAATACCCGTTTCGCTACCAGTTTGCGGCCCAGTTCGCGGCCCGTGAAGCGCTTCTACCGTGAAAAATCAATTTTTTTTTATTTTCCCCACGGGACCCTTTAATAACCCCAACAACATTCCTAGGGGGTCAAGAGGGGTATACCTTGCCCCCTTTCAATAAATTCCCCCTTCGTTTTTCACCTCTTCTTCTCTCTCGATCCTACCGAGAGATAAGATGGCGGCCGCTCCGGACTATTTAGAATGTTGACAGACACCGGAGAGCCAATCAGCTTTCTGTTATCCAATGGAAGGTGGATAACATGGCTAAGAGCATTTGCTGGATAATGCATGAATATCGCTGACTTTTCAGCGATATTCATGCATTGTGGCCGATGTGCGGAGATAATTTTTGTCTCTAAACAATTAAAACGAAGCACAAAATGGCGAATTCCCGTTTCGCTACCAGTTTGCGGCCCAGTTCGCGGCCCGGGAAACGCTTCTACCGTGAAAAATATTTTTTTTTTATTTTCCCCACGGGACCCTTTAATAACCCCAACAACAATCCTAGGGGGTCAAGAGGGGTATACCTTGCACCCTTTCAATAAATTCCCCCTTCGTTTTTCACCTCTTCTCTCTCGATCCTACCGAGAGATAAGATGGCGGCCGCTCCGGACTGTTTAGAATGTTGACAGACACCGGAGAGCCAATCAGCTTTCTGCGCGCAAAGTTCCGTTTCGCGAAAAGTAAGCGGACCGGATCGCTGCCCGGAGCGCTGTTACAGATATATATCTTGTTTTGAACGTTAATTTCTCAAAAACTACTGGAGCACATATATTGAGACCTAGCAAAGGCACATCGGGCTAATAGTCCCTACAATTTTGCCAAGTTTCGTGCAAATCCATTCAGCCGTTCGAGCTAAAAGTGAGTCCAACCGCCCTATGGAAAAATGAATGGGAAAAACGTGTTTTGGGACCCCCCTTTTTTTCTCAGCCCCCCCTTGACGAAACTCCACCAAATTTTCAGGGGCTGCTCAAAAACAAAATGTGCCATTTTCCTGAAAATTTCAGCCGATTCCGTCCTCAAACGCCAAAGTTATTAGACATAGAATTTTCAGAAATCCCATAGGGAATAAATCCTAACTATATATACCTACTGGCGATAGCCAGTAGGTAATACATATATATATATATGCACACGGACACACATACACACACACAAAAGGAAGCAGGGAACTTGAGATTGTTCCCAAATTTTAGATGGAGGGATGACCCTTTGTATAGAGCACCCTATAACACCACTGGCACTCTGATTCTGCTCACCTCAAAATCTGTGTTTTCTAACCGAGTTTTTAAGCATGGAATTGACATATTGCCATCTACACCAAGCTAGAAAGTGACAAAGCTTTTTGACATTTTTACAGGAAAGTCTTTACGAATTGAGTTAGCCAATGCCACACACGCCGCTCTGAGAAATTATAGAAGCCTTTTACCATTTCCGGCACAGTATTAAAGCTTTTAATCAGTAAAATACCATCCTAGCCAACCAGGAATTAATAAAAGCAGCCTCAAAACGTGTTTTGCTCTTATTTGAGCTTGGCACAGAGTTATGATTTTGTTCAGACACATGAAAGCATCCAGTACAGATCAAGAAAATCCAGTTTCAGGCTTAGAGTTAAGCATAAAGAATGCAAAACAACAAAACTAACATCCTGAATCTGCTCACCTCAAAATTTCTGGTTTTCTTTTGGAATTGTTACGTTTTTTAAGCATAGGGCTAGCGCAGTGCCATCCATGCTGAGCTAAAAAGTGACAAAGCCTTTTCCCATTTTTGTATATAAGTATGAATCTAATATAAAGGATATGTATAATAAATGTATATTTTTCTAACATATTTCATTATAAATGTATTTTTCTATTTTATATGTAGTCATTTAGTTTCCTATAATTTTAATTTATAGTCCTTCCAGAATTTAAAAATTCTACTTTTTTCATTTTGAAATATAGCTATTTTGGAATTTTAAATCAACTTTATTTTCAGATCTTTTTTATAAATGCATATATGTATAAGCATGTGCATTTATATGTGTCTGTGTGTGTGTTTAATATTCTTCATGGGGAGGTAAACCTCCCTTTTTTGTGGTATATTCTAGCTCAGGTTTTGGGATTTAATACCCCAAACCACATATATTTGTTTCATAAAAAATGCTTAAAGTGTTAGACTAGTCTTTCAAAGTCATTCATTGTTAACTCTGTGAACAAGGACTCTGTCATTTTCTATTTTTACTGTATAGGCTTCTCTGCACCTCCTTTTGGGAAGGCCTACTTACAATTGTAGTTTACTTTTTTGTAAGTTAGAATAGCAAAATGTAATAGAGTTCATTCATTTATTATTTTTACATTATATGGGAAATGGCAGTAGAGATTTCAGTGGTATGCAGCAGTGGTTGATTGCCAACAGAGTGCTAAGAGCAGAGAACTCGTGGATGTGGTATTTGTTCCAAAACATTCATGGAAAAAGGTTCAAGTAAAGTTATGGTCAGCACTGGTTATAAGACTTCAACATATATAGAACATAACCACAGAAATTCACCTAAAAGAACAGTTCAAGTGCAATTATGGTTACAAGTTGAAACAGAAAACCCATTGAAATTCTTAAATTATGATGTGACGCAAGAAGTGGTTCGGCCTATGGCTCCTCCCTTTAGTTGTTACTAGCAGTGGTCACCAAACAAGAAAATATTCTGTGTAAGGCACCAATGCATCTTCATTACACTGTGTGGCTTCTTTTTTTAATTATTTTTTTTATTTTAGTAGAAACCTGAGGCAATCCTTTACATCATGAAAATAGTAACCCATTAGCGATATTATCCCAGGCGTTTCTTAAACACAGAGTAAAGCGCAATGTGTCGGAAATACCTTCAAGAAACATCCTCTTAAATTAAAAAACATACAATGTCTGATCTATTCTGCTTCTCTCAGACCTAGATAAAGTGCATTGTGCCAAGAAACCATTGAAGATTATTACTAAAGTACATGTTTCAAATTTCTCGTAAGTGCAGCTTGACCAAGCCTAAAAAAATACTTGAATTAATATTCTGCCTCGCTTAACA
This sequence comes from Lissotriton vulgaris, assembly GCF_964263255.1. Classification (NCBI taxonomy): domain Eukaryota; kingdom Metazoa; phylum Chordata; class Amphibia; order Caudata; family Salamandridae; genus Lissotriton; species Lissotriton vulgaris. The sequence continues at coordinate 321,060,341 of NC_141699.1, read as the reverse complement.
ACCATTGACTTTTTATCAACACAATAGAATCTTCTGTAATTGACTCTGTCTGGGGTGCCGCTCGTGAAGGAGACCTTGCTGTTTGTCTCTGTGCTGCTGCCAGGAGCCCCGTAGGGCAAAGCATCTGTGTGCCAGGAGCCCCGCTGGGCGTTCGGATCAACGAGGGGAGTCGCCATCAAAGAGGTCGGGACTGCGAGGGCCAGCAGGCTGTGCGCGTTCCAGCCAGCACACCTGCCGCCTCTTCCCGTGTCTCCGCCCCCTGCTGGACTGTTCAAAACTCCTCCCGGCCCCCGCTCCGCGGGTGCCGCTCGTGAAGGAGACCTTGCTGTTTGACTCTGTGCTGCTGCCAGGAGCCCCGTAGGGCAAAGCATCTGTGTGCCAGGAGCCCCGCTGGGCGTTCGGATCAACGAGGGGAGTCGCCATCAAAGAGGTCGGGACTGCGAGGGCCAGCAGGCTGTGCGCGTTCCAGCCAGCACACCTGCCGCCTCTTCCCGTGTCTCCGCCCCCTGCTGGACTGTTCAAAACTCCTCGCGGCCCCCGCTCCGCGGGAGCCGCTCATGAAGGAGACCTTGCTGTTTGTCTCTGTGCTGCTGCCAGGAGCCCCGTAGGGCAAAGCATCTGTGTGCCAGGAGCCCCGCTGGGCGTTCGGATCAACGAGGGGAGTCGCCATCAAAGAGGTCGGGACTGCGAGGGCCAGCAGGCTGTGCGCGTTCCAGCCAGCACACCTGCCGCCTCTTCCCGTGTCTCCGCCCCCTGCTGGACTGTTCAAAACTCCTCGCGGCCCCCGCTCCGCAGGTGCCGCTCGTGAAGGAGACCTTGCTGTTTGTCTCTGTGCTGCTGCCAGGAGCCCCGTAGGGCAAAGCATCTGTGTGCCAGGAGCCCCGCTGGGCGTTCGGATCAACGAGGGGAGTCGCCATCAAAGAGGTCGGGACTGCGAGGGCCAGCAGGCTGTGCGCGTTCCAGCCAGCACACCTGCCGCCTCTTCCCGTGTCTCCGCCCCCTCAATTCAAAGTCGATTTATAAACTGAAGACCCGCGCGTTAGCGGGACGCGTGTGCGGGACATCACCCGGGACGAAGCCCGGACTAAGGGCGGACAGTCTTAGACAGTCCGAGACAGGCTGAGACTGGACTGGACACGCCACTCTGCCCTTACTGTCTACGCTTTGTTTGGTTTGCAGTAAGACTATTCATACTTGTTTTACATCTTGGATATACCGTCATTCAGTATAACATTGTTGTTATTTGGTTATCATTACTGGTTTAAGAAAAATGCCCAACAAGAATTTAGCAGCGGGGGGGTAATTCTATAGAAAACTATATGATACAAGTAGTCTCTAAGATTAATAATGAGAGACGCGAATCCTTAGGCCTTAGTCTGTCCCCTAACTTATCTCCCCTAAGTCCCTCACCTGACTCACCCTGGATTGATATACCTTCCCAGGTCGAGGGAAGTGTAGTTTTAGACTCTGATACTTTAGAAAATGGAATTTCAAACCTGAGTACTCATACAACACAGGGCCAAGACATAGCTCGGGCTAATGACTCGGAATGTCAGGTAGTTAATACTGATCAAGATCAAGATCAAATTGTGCAGGAGAGTGAGGAGCAAAATAATGAAGTTGATCCCCCAGTTCAAGATCATGCGCCACGTGCCATCAGAAAATGTAGAAAAACTCAATTACATCGTGGTGGTGTTCATTTAGGGAAGAAGAGGGCTGCGTCACCTGTGAGAAGTAGGGATAAAAGCAGGGGGAAAGTAGAAGAACCCGAGAAGTATAACGTGGATGAGGAGTTATTATCAAGGTTAGCTGATTTAATTGACATTAAACTTAAAATCTTAATTAAACCAGTAGTGACCAAACTGGACAAGCTAACTGCAGATATAAAGAAATTAGGTGCAGATCAAAAAAAGTTAGCAGAAGCTGTGTCTAATATATCAGACACAGTTACCAGCCTAGTTCTACCCGCAAAAGAGGCTTTTTTTCCCTCATCTGAGGGAGGCACTAGTTCAAACACTATACATGCAAATTTGCAGGAACAGCCCTCAATTACAGTGACACATCACTTATTGCCAGGAGATACATTACCCCCAATTCCGCCTGTAATACCCGCACCTAGTACAGAAGAAGTCAGTGTTCAGTTTCTGGAAGATGCGGCTCCATTAGTGTTGGTATTGGCTAATGTCCCCCCACTAGCCCCGGACCAATTAGAATCCCCCCCGGCATTAACAAGTAAGGCCCTGCACTGGTTATCAGGCAATATGCAGTTGGCCCCGTGGGGGAAACAACAGCTAGCTGGTGACATTAAATCAGCCAGAAGGGTCCCATGGATAGGTCAAAACCCCAAAAAATTCAAGGGTGATTGCATTATTATAAATTTTGCCAATTCTGCAGTTTTACCAAACATCCTGCCAAATATCTTGCCGCCGCAGCGCAGAAGAGGTACCATCATTCCCCTCACCCTAGAATTTTTCGGCAAAAAACAGCGGAGCATGATCTATCCTAAGTCTACTCATAATTTTACCAGGCCTACTTGGCCAGCAACACCTCATGGCTGGGGTTTCGAGGTACCAACTTTTAACTGGGGCTATAGTCAGGATAGAAGGGAACGTCCAATACGGCCACCCCCTCCAGATCAATATTACCCTAATCATTTTAATAATCACTTTAACATCCCCATCTCCAATAGGTACGGCATCTTCTCAGATGAGGGGGATTGGATGGGGTGGAATGACTACCTGACACACCTTCTAATCTCCTCCCCAACGGCCGATTGTTAGAAGATACAGACTTAGGAGTTATTCTTCAAGTGTTAGAACCGCAAGGCAGCAAGGATGGGGGTTCGGGTGGTATGAATCAAATTGATACACCAGGTTTACCCATTGATATAAACCCAGCCTCTCCTCTAGTTTGTACTTCGGCTAATCCTGGGATAGACCGGGTACGCTGCTGTACAGGCCTAACAACTATCATTCAAACTGCACGAGAAAATGTGGTTACAACACAACACGAACCAATTAAATATAAGGAGGGGCTATTATCCTGGAATATAGCTGGACTGCAGGATAAATTGACTAATATAGATTGGTTATCTTTTGTTAAAGATTACCCCGTTATATGCCTCCAAGAAACCTGGGTAGTGGGGAAAAATATACATATTGACGATTATGAGAGCTTTATAATCTCGGCAGTTCCTTCACCTAGTGGTAGAGCTAAAGGGGGTTTGGCAATCTTTGTTAATCTGTCACTTATATGCCTTAAAATTGAACACCACTCTGGCAATAATAATATTCAGGTTGTCGAATTTAAGAGGGGTCGTACAAGTTTTGTTCTGATCAATTTCTATAATGCAGTGAGTCAGTCCGGTGATTGCAACATTGAGTCATTACGTGAATTCCTAAGGGCCAAAGATGATTCCCTTCCCCGCCTTAAGATAATAGCGGGTGATTTCAACACACATTTATGTGGGAACCCTAGCCTGAGTCCTGTTGGTCAATTGGGATGTAACAATCTGGAAGGTATTCACTTTGATCACTCGCGGAGGGGTTCTTATTTAAACGATCTAATGAATGAATATAACCTTTTCACTGCTATGTCAATAGTTGAGGATCAAACTGTATTTCCAACCCCTACTTTTAAAGGTCACGCAACAGGGTCATATATAGACCATATTCTATTATCGGCAGAGTTTGTTAATAATGTTGGGGATTTTTCGATTATTTCAAGCATTTACAGCGACCATAATCCCATATGCATTATTATGGGGGTGAATTTATTCGAAAAACATAACCCTCGAGAGGATTGCGGTACTACTAAATGTATTAATGGTAAGCGACGCTTAAAGTGGTCAATGGTGGACTGTAAACAATTTTATTCCTCTATTAACAATGTATGCCAACATGATCTGATAATATGCACATCCACTGCTTCAGCACCATCACAAATTTTGATGTCTTTTAATGAGATTGCTAAAAAGGTGGAGTCATTTTTAATGTTACCTGCCAAGAGGATAGCTAACCCATCTAATAACCCGAAATGGTTTGACAGCATCTGTTCGAAGGCCAGTCGCAAGCTTAAGAAAGCATTAAAAACAAAACCAAGAGATCCTTCAACCATCAGGGTGTTGCGGGCTGAGTACAAGAAGTCTCTTGCCATTCGCAAACGTGCTGTCAAGAAAAGCGTTTGGGAGTCCTTGCTAGATCCAGAGATATTAAAAAATAGCTCAAAGTTCTAGGAGATCATTAATAAGCCCTTATTTGATCACCCCAGTATCCCAAGTATGGGCACCAATATCTCAGAAGAAGTTTGGATTAACCACTTCAGTTCCATCTTTAAAGGTAACGGTTTCCAGGTACAATGCAGTCCAAAAGAAATCAGAGAAAAATCCTTGTTATTCACAATTGATGAGGTAATAAAGGGCATAGAAGGCCTATCTAACAACAAGGCCCCAGGACCTGACGGTCTCCCCCCTGATCTTTTTAAATCTTGTATAACACTCTGGGCACCGGTCCTTACAGCTGTACTCAATGCTGCTGTGGTATGTGGATGCCCAAAATCATGGGGGGCATCCACTATCGTGCCTATTTTTAAAAAAGGAGACCGCAGTAGTCCTGCCTGCTATCGACCAATATCTTTAATTAACTCCGTGGTAAAAGTCGTGGGAGGAGTAATATTGAATAGATTGGTCAGATGGTCAGAAGAAAATAATATAATATCTTCAATCCAGTATGGATTCAGGCCCGGACATTCTACGATTTCACAATGTTTAAACTTATACCTCATCATTGGGAAGTATACTAAGGCTCGAAGAGGCACGATCCATATGGCGTTCATGGATCTTTCCTCGGCTTTCGATTGCGTGAGTCGGGGGAAGCTCTGGGACGCCATGCTAAGAATGGGTGTGGATCCAAACCTAGTCGATTTGTTAGATGATATGCACTCGGACACCAATGCAAATGTCAGATTCACCCAAGACCTAAATGTGACCAAAGACTTTGGGGTGCATCGTGGTGTCCGACAAGGCTGCATCCTGGCCCCATTCCTTTTTAATTTATATATAAATGATCTGGAAGAGCACCTTTTAAGCACCAATACGGATTATCCGTATATTGGCCGTAGGGGGCTGCCAGTCCTTTTATATGCGGACGACGCAGTTCTCCTATCAAGAACAGCAAACGGACTCCAAATCTTACTAGACTCCTTCCATTCTTTTATGACCTCAAGAGAGTTAAGTATTAATAACTCCAAATCTTATATAATGAAGGTCGGACAGGGATATAAAAAAGTAAACTGCCTAAATGTAAATGGAGTACGTATTCCTACTACACATACATTTTCCTATCTCGGGGTCCTCTTTGACAGTCAATTAAATTGGGGACCCGTGATTGAAAAAAAGAAGGGAGAGGTCACTAAGGTAAACGCGGCAATAATGGACTTTTCTAGGAAAGTGGGTAATAGTCCAGTTGCTGCCTTACTCCAACTTTACCAAGCAAAAAGTGTTTCCACAGCGTGCTACGGCAGTGAAATTTGGGGCTATGTTCCTCCGGATCCCCTACAGACTGTTGAAAATAACTTTCTGAAACAAGTTTTAAGGGTTCCTAGGGGTACGGCCAACTTCTCTGTGCACGAGGAACTGGGGGTTTCCTTCGTAAGTGACAAGATTGCTGTTAATCCCATGTTATGCTGGATGAACTGTTGGTTAAATGATAACATTCCACTCACCCAGCTTATTTTAAGAGAATCACTCACATGGGATAACAGGATGAAGGTTCCCTGGTTAAAGTATCTTTATAAGTGCTTTGCTGATTTAGGTCGCCCTGAACTCTTTTTATTCCCTTAATCGATCACTAAACAGGATGTTATAACGGTCAAGAAAGCTTTTATCGATTTTAGAATTCAAGATAGGGAATCATGTGAGCTAAAAAAAGAAAGTGTTCGTAATCATGTACTAGTAAAAAGCACCATGCTCATGGAACCCTATTTATCCTGGCAATTGTCCAGTTATGACCGTTTTTTACTGATCAGGTTCAGGTTTAACTTGTTTCATTTTTTGCTGGCTGTACCAAGGGGAGCTCATCGCGGACAAGTGTTGCCGGCTTGCGGCTGCGACGATATGTCTCCGCAAGACCTGGCACACTTTCTCTTTTTTTGTCCCTTTTATGCTGTACCGAGGAACCTATATTTAAAACCCTGTCTGAAAAAATTTAATTTTATACAATATCGTCCTGCACTGCACTTTCTACAGTTATTAAGTTGTGATTACACCTTGTATATATGTAGTTTTTTAAAATTGGCAATAAAATTTTGAAATAGTATGGAAGGATAAAAATAATATATGTATTGCTATAACCTCTTTTTTATAATGGACCTCACAAAATACTTTGAATGCTTGTTGTATATTTGTCTTCTCCTTGCTCATATTACAACTGTATTTTACTCTTATTGTATAAATGTGTTCTTTTTAATTGTAGTGTAAACGCTTTTATGGTTGTCAATTCGCACAACCGAATAAAGTTTATTGACTTGACTTGACTTGACTCTGTCTTACTCTTTGTCCCTTTCTACTCCATCCATATGTGTCAAAACGGCAGTAAACCTTTTAATCGCTCCAACCCTTTTTGCATAGGCCGCTTCAAATTTCATTGTTCAGATCATTTTATTGTACCATTTTAAGAATGTTGGTGCTCCAGGCTGCTCTCCAATTCTGCAGAATCAAGCATTGTGCCACTAAAGAGGCAATGGCAATAAATACTCAAAACATATGGATTTTCATCCGTGTGGAGGTAGTTCCCCACTCATGAGGTACAATTACAAGTTCATTAGATTGTTGAACTCAAACTGGTGGAGGACCAGGGAGACCCCCTTTAATCACAATTATTCGAAGGGTGGTTCTCCTTCTGTGGCTTGCCTCTCACCGCCGTGTAGAAGTCTTGAGGTAGACCGGGTTGACCCTGAATTGGGATGGCCGAAACATGTTGACAATCACAGCAGTTTAAGGAGGGGTGTTAGGAGTACCTAGTCAGCTCTAGACATGACCATCCTTCATGATTTTAACCCTGGCCGGGAGACGCTCAAATAAAGTTAGAATATAGGATAACCTCGAGTCAGTTTTAGTCACTTTTTCACTGCACCTTCTCTATCACTGTTCTCAGTCACTTCATTGGCACCTTTTAGGACAATTTTCATGTTGTTTGTCTTCTTCTTCCCTATGCTTCATCCTGTGCGTTGCTACGTCAGGGTGTATTGTAAGCAGACCTGATGATGAAGCATGTCACCCACATTTGTGTGTGAGTGAGGGCAGTTTTATACAGCACCACTTGTGCCACTGCATGCCCATCACCTTTATTTCCTCCCTACCCTTTTGGTGTTATTATTAATACATTCTTCCCCCTTTTTACTTTTGGCAAAGTGCGTCTCTGATTTGACAAGACAAAGGTGCTACAAGAGCATGTGGATCAACTTTTATCCGCAAGCCAACACTAAGAGCGCCAAATACTTTCTCCCAAAACTGGGCAAGCCTTGGGCAGAAAAAGCATCTATCCTCTAATTCTGGACAACAATGACATTTGTTTAAAGTTAGCAGCCCGTAAGACCTTGCTGCCAAGTTGCAAGATTGTCTGCCACTCGACTTCAGAGAAGGAACATTGCATTGCCTGAGTAATCTTATTAAAAAAATGTCTTCCCCTTGACTCTGCAGAAATATGTATACATTTCCCACCTCTCTTAGCTTTGCTCGAAACAAAGCGCCCATATCTGTGATGAGCCTGCGCTGGACGAGAGACAATATTTTTTAAATAGATGCCTGATCCAAAAAGTTTGCGGCGATCCACACACCTAGTTTGCAGCTCCTGCCAAGTAATAAACCTCATTCCCACCAGGAAATGGCGCCGTTCTCTAAAGCGATGTGCATTCCAAAACCTTAAATGGCTGCACTGAATATGTGGCCCAAGATTTTATATTCCCTGAGCTGCAAGTATTCGTACCCTGCAGTCAGAAAATGTATGAAATAAAAATAACTAGAGTATCATATGACACTCCTGTTGTGTCTTATATCTAGTACTTTTCTGGAGTTTAGCTGGCTTTATAGAGACAGGAAGCTGAGATTCAGCTTCCTTCACCATCTTGTCCAAAAAGAGGCTTTCTAAGGATCCCTTGAGATCGATTATGAAAACCAATACGCCTATGAGAGAGGCTTCATAACAAGTACTTATCTGGGGTATGCCAATTCACCCTGGTTAATTTCCAGTTGCAGGACTGAATATTTTACCATAGGTACCTTCTTGTTCCAGACAAAATGTCCAAAAAGTCCTCAAAAATATGTTGGAGTGATTCTTATCTGGACGTTTGTAGGTAGAAAAATAAATACAGATAAAATTTACATTGTTATAAGAGCAACTCAGCCAATTAGTGTGAGAGGAAGAAGTGTCCATCTGTCTAATAGGTCTCTTTTCCAGCATTGCCCCATAGTTAATTTTGTAAAGCTCTGCATAGGAATTAGTTACATATATCCTCAGGTATCGGATCGGGTTAGAGGAATGTGCTTGCTTTTGAAGAATACCGGGGAGGATACTGCAAGAGTTGTTGAACATCAATATTTCTGTTTTGTTGTGATTTATTGTATATCCTCCAATTGATGGAAACCCGCGGAAATTCTGCCAACATTGTTCTAATATTTTGTTCTTGAAGCCTTAGATATAAAATTCTATTGTCCGCAAAAGGTTTTAGCTTAGATATGCCTTCTATTGGTGCTTTTATACCCCGATTTGCCCTAATCCTGGATCAATAAAAAAAATGGACAGTGCGGGTGACAAGGGACAACCCTGCTGAGTTCCGCTATTTATATCAACTGTTCCTGCTAAGCTAGAATTTACAAAAACCTGGGTCTGTGCTTCTTGATATATATTTTGTAGCATACTAGTAATTTAAAGAGGAAACCCTACCGCCTGAAGAGCATAGAAAAGGGCATTTCAATTCACTAGGTTGAATGCGTTCTCAGCATCAACCATCATTACAAGTGTGAGTATCTGATTGGTGCTAAAACAATCTAGTGCATTTATTAAATAGCCTGTATTTATTGACATCAGGCTTCCCACCACAAAACCTACCTGATTGTTATGAATCAGCTTCTGGGCAGCTGGAGTAATCTGATTTGCCCAAATATTCATGAATAATTCATAATCGTATTGGTCTACATGCTTGTGTTCTTTCCCTTTTAAAAAGCTGACATTGATGGATTCCTTAAAAGTTGAGGGAACCTTTCCTCCTGCTTACACAAAATTAAGGAGCTCTACTAAGAAAGCTTTTTACTCTTCTGAAAACACTTTATAAAACTCTTTTGGAAGGTCATCCTTTCCACAAACCTTGCTGCGTGGCATTGAGGCTAAAGCCTGCTGGATTTTAGTGTTGTATTATCAACACTTAATCCCTCAGCCTGAATACTTGACAACTGCAGCAAGGTGGTATAATGAAAAGGCTTATTTATTTGCTCTTCCAAAGACATATATTTAGTTGTGTACAGCCTGTTGTAGTGGTCTAGAAAGATTTTACAAGAAAAGTGAGGCTAGAGTTGTCTCTAGTCTCATCCCTTAGCAGACACACATATTGTTGTCTTTGTGAGAACAAAAGACTTCCACTCAATAAGCTTGATTTACATCTTGTTGTATTTCATGTGAATTATATTTTCAATTTCTTCAATTTTTCAAAGTTCATATATGCATTTTCAGAATCGTTGTAAACAATTTATAATTCAGGCAATGTCTATATCATACATCCAATGCATTTCGGGCATTTCTCTATGCCCTTCATCAGGGATTTGACACTGTAAATAATAATATGAACGACCATTAGTATGGTTTCTAAAACAATGAATAATCATATGAATACACTCAGATATATAAAGCATACATTTAAAACAAACGTACTGTAGACTTTAAAGCATGTGTATAAATGTTGGGTAGTTTATGGAAAAGCGTATAAAACCGGTTCAACTAAAAGACGCTGAATGGAAATGTAATGTCGGCGTGTCACTTACATGCCTGTCAAAAAAGTCGGCTGGATTCTGTGAAAAAAACGAGGAGAGTGCATTAAGGGTAAGGAGCTTGCTCGCTTACTGAAAGCGATTGGATTTAGAAGCCGTCTGGTAACTGAAACTGACCTGGGATGAGGTTGGGATGTGCTCCGATGCGGTGTTCGTCTTAAAAAACGCCAGCAAGAAACAGCTTGCCGCGTTTGTCTATTTTGAAAGTTTGCCGATCACGTGGCGCAGTCCCATGACGCGTCACGTGTGGGGAAATGATAGAGCGATTAGGCTTCTATTGTATCGGGTAGATTAGTAATAGTAATACCGGCGAGGGAAAACATTTAAACAAGCAACGATGGACTAAGTGACAATAATGTGGGGCAACCTGGTGTAAATGTAAAAAAATAATGATAATAAAAAACAAGTTGAAAAGGTAACGAGGAAAGGAGGGTCCGGGACCGAACTCATGGGGTTGGGGATGAAAGTACGCATCACGTACGGGTTGAGGCAACTGCTAGGTGGGTGCAAGTTGTGGAAAATGGGTTAAAGTAACGTGTCAGTGTCAAAAGTATATATGAACACACACAGTAATAACACAGTTAGTCTATTGAGCAAATATTTACAGATAGCAGGAAAGTTCGATTCTGTCATTTAAACCCATCGGTTTTTGTGTTGACAATTTCTGAATCCAATAGTTCTCTCTTTTAAGGAGGTGTTTGTTGTTATCTCTTCCCTCCAACTTGTCAACAGTTTCAAGAATGATAAATTTAATTTGTGAAACATTATGATGTTCTTCAACGAAATGTGAGGATAGTGCTGATTTCAGATTTTTCAGTCTGATGTTTGACTTGTGTTCCGTGAGACGCACTTTGATGCGTCGCTCAGTCTTACCCACATAGATCTTGCCGCATGGGCATTTTATTCCGTAGATCAAATTGCTTGTGTCACAGGTTGCATTAACCCTACGTTTAATAGGATTGCCTTGTCGGGGGTGGTTAATGGTATTTCCTCTTATTATGGAATTGCAGTTACCGTAGTTGAGGCATGGTTTTGTTCCCGAAAATGTCATGTCTTTAGTAGGTTTGTACTGAAGAATTTCTCCCAAGTTTTTAGCCCTAGTGAAAGCAAATAAAGGTGGTTGACTAAAATGACTCTTTGAAGTCAGGTTCGATGTTCAGTATTGGCCAATGCTTCAGAATAACTTGTTTATATTTTTTGCTCACTGTTGAGTATTTGGAAACCACCACTGTATGTGTTTGTTCAGTTTTAGCTTTAGGTGTTAAAAGTTTAGTTCTGTTGATGTGGTCGATTCTCTCTTTGGTTTCTTTCAGTAGGGTTTGGGGGTAACCTCTGTTGGAGAATTTATTGGTCATCTCATCAAGTCTTATGTTGAGTGTGTCTTCTTCAGAAGTAATTCGTTTGACTCTAGCCATTTGGGAAAATGGAAGGTTCCGTATCAAATTAGGTTCATGAAAGCTCGAGTGTAACAACATGTTATTTCTATCTGTCGGTTTGACATGGAGATCCGTTATGTACCCCTTTGGGGTTATTGATACTTTCACGTCCAAAAAGTTGACTGAGCTATCTGAGATGTTCCAAGTTAATTGAATCCGTTGGTCTATTTCATTGAATTTTGTAAGTTCAGTTCGTAATGTCTCCTCGGTGTTTGTCCAAATCATGAAGTAGTCATCGATGTATCGAATTATCATCCTTAAATTGTTGGTCCATGCTGTTTTCGTTAGGATATGTTGATTTTCATACCAGTGCATAAAAATGTTTGCATACACCGGTGCGGCCGAATTGCCCATGGCCATCCCGGTAAGTTGTTGGTACCATTCTTCTTTGACTTGTGGTACAGGGTAAAGTACATTAGTTCCATTAGGAACATCTGTAGATCTTGATCCAAGTTCGTGTTCAAGAGTGCTGCTTTCATGGCTTCAATCCCCATGTCATGGGGTATGCTCGTGTATAAGCTGCTTACGTCTGCAGTGCATAGAATTACCTTTTCATCTGAGTTCCATGGTATTTGTTGTAACTTCAGTATGAATTGTGTGGTGTCCTTAATATACGTGTAAGTAGATTGTACAGAAGGTTGTAAATATTTGTCGATCAGTTGGCCAATCGGTTCATGCAAGCTTCCTCGTGTGGAGACAATAGGCCTCATTGGTGGGTCCCTGATATTTTTATGAATTTTCGGTGTCATGCGTAATGTTGGACTTCTTGGGTTGAGAGTTATCAGAAAGTTTTTAGTTCTCTCAGTTATAACACCCTGGTTGTGTGCTCCATCAATGATGATCTTTTGTATTTTCATATATTCCATAGTTGGGTTGTTGTCCAATTTACGATAGGTGTTGATGTCTGTGATGTGTTCCATCACTTTGGTGTCATACATCGTAGTGTTCATAATCACAATTGCTCCACCCTTGTCAGCTTTCGTGAATGTGGTTTGATCGTTGGCTGCCAATTTTTTTTGCGTATCCTGATCCTTTTGTGTCATGTTCCTTGATTTGGGTTTGGTATGCTTAATCTTGTTGAGGTCTTGTTTGACTATATTTTCGAAAAGATCCAAAGTTTTATGACTTATTGGTGCTTGATAGGAACTTTGGGGACGTAATCCAAGCAGTTGGTCTTTCTCTTGTTGTGGACGTTCCGGTACAACATTATCAAAAAAGTGTCTTAGTCTAAGTTTCCGCATAAGTTTGAAGAAGCTTACTTCAAGTTCAAGATGGTCCGTAGCGGTGGTGGGTACGAAAGAGGTTCCTTTTTGAAGTAACACCAATTCGTAAGTACTGAAGTTATGGTCACTGATGTTAATGACTAGTTGTTCTGTGGTTGATTCTTTTTGGTTCTTTTCTCCTTCTCCTTGTCTTTGATTGTAGCTGTCGTACTCCGTGTAGTCGGGGGATCTCTCTCTTTGTCTTTTTCTTTGCCCTCTCCTGGGTCTCCTTTTTGGGCTTGGCCCTGTTCTAAAAAAGGATTGATGTCTGGAGATTTACTGGTAGTTGGTTCTTCAGTGGATGTTTGATCCTGTGGTGTCCGGGTAGGTTGGGACTTACGTGGTCTCTGGGTTGATTCACTATCAGTAGATGAGGTATCCGTGTTGGAGTTGTATGGGCGATTCCTCCGTTTCTGGGCATATATGTCAGCCCAAGTATAGACTTCACCGAGTCTATAATCCAAGGTATCCCTCTTGAACTTCCGAATTTTGCGTTCATTTATTTCTCTTGAGTGGCGTTCAATTTGGTTTTTGATATCATCCAGAGTTGCTTTCAGTTCATCCTCAGACATCATTTTAGACAGTTCTGTTGAAGTTTCTTCAATTTCAGCGGTCAGTTCTTCAAGGATAGTGGATAATTCTTGGATGATTAAAAGGATCAAGTCCAATGAACATTTATTCAGTATTTCATACCAGCGTTCCTGGAACTTCTTCGAATGTTTGCAAAGGGATGGTCTCAGTGCAATCCTTAGACCCCGTGGTATGCGTTGGTTCCGGTGATATTTAATAAGGGTACTGGCGTGAAGTTGTTGATTAGTTTTCCTTTTGGAAAGGTACAGTAATTGTCTTATGTTTTGCTCCTTAGACCGGCTTGTGGTTTCCTGTGTGAGTTCCTCCCTGATGAGAGAATAAATTTGGTCCACATCTTTGGTATCAAAAGCAAAAGTAGAGGCTCTTGCCTCTGTACTTTTGGATATATCATCGTAATTGCTCATTGTTGTTTGTTGTAGATTTTGAGCTTTATAAGTTTTCAAGTTCGCGTGCTATCTATCCAGGGGGCACTGAGTAGGATAAAGTGAATGAAATTGGGTAGATGCACAGCTAGTATTTGTTGAAACGGTGAACACACTGTGTTCAGTAATGTTAGTTAAGCTTTACTGGTGCTCCGCAAGGTGACTCCGAGGGCCCAACGGTGTCTTACTATGTACAAGAAAAGTGAGGCTAGAGTTGTCTCTAGTCTCATCCCTTAGCAGACACACATATTGTTGTCTTTGTGAGAACAAAAGACTTCCACTCAATAAGCTTGATTTACATCTTGTTGTATTTCATGTGAATTATATTTTCAATTTCTTCAATTTTTCAAAGTTCATATATGTATTTTCAGAATCGTTGTAAACAATTTATAATTCAGGCAATGTCTATATCATACATCCAATGCATTTCGGGCATTTCTCTATGCCCTTCATCAGGGATTTGACACTGTAAATAATAATATGAACGACCATTAGTATGGTTTCTAAAACAATGAATAAACATATGAATACACTCAGTTATATAAAGCATACATTTAAAACAAACGTACTGTAGACTTTAAAGCATGTGTATAAATGTGGGGTAGTTTTTGGAAAAGCGTATAAAACCGGTTCAACTAAAAGACGCTGAATGGAAATGTAATGTCGGCGTGTCACTTACATGCCTGTCAAAAAAGTCGGCTGGATTCTGTGAAAAAAACGAGGAGAGTGCATTAAGGGTAAGGAGCTTGCTCGCTTACTGAAAGCGATTGGATTTAGAAGCCGTCTGGTAACTGAAACTGACCTGGGATGAGGTTGGGATGTGCTCCGATGCGGTGTTCGTCTTAAAAAACGTCAGCAAGAAACAGCTTGCCGCGTTTGTCTATTTTGAAAGTTTGCCGATCACGTGGCGCAGTCCCATGACGCGTCACGTGTGGGGAAATGATAGAGCGATTAGGCTTCTATTGTATCGGGTAGATTAGTAATAGTAATACCGGCGAGGGAAAACATTTAAACAAGCAACGATGGACTAAGTGACAATAATGTGGGGCAACCTGGTGTAAATGTAAAAAAATAATGATAATAAAAAACAAGTTGAAAAGGTAACGAGGAAAGGAGGGTCCGGGACCGAACTCATGGGGTTGGGGATGAAAGTACGCATCACGTACGGGTTGAGGCAACTGCTAGGTGGGTGCAAGTTGTGGAAAATGGGTTAAAGTAACGTGTCAGTGTCTAAAGTATATATGAACACACACAGTAATAACACAGTTAGTCTATTGAGCAAATATTTACAGATAGCAGGAAAGTTCGATTCTGTCATTTAAACCCATCGGTTTTTGTGTTGACAATTTCTGAATCCAATAGTTCTCTCTGAACAACTATTGGATTCAGAAATTGTCAACACAAAAACCGATGGGTTTAAATGATAGAATCGAACTTTCCTGCTATCTGTAAATATTTGCTCAATAGACTAACTGTGTTATTACTGTGTGTGTTCATATATACTTTAGACACTGACACGTTACTTTAACCCATTTTCCACAACTTGCACCCACCTAGCAGTTGCCTCAACCCGTACGTGATGCGTACTTTCATCCCCAACCCCATGAGTTCGGTCCCGGACCCTCCTTTCCTCGTTACCTTTTCAACTTGTTTTTTATTATCATTATTTTTTTACATTTACACCAGGTTGCCCCACATTATTGTCACTTAGTCCATCGTTGCTTGTTTAAATGTTTTCCCTCGCCGGTATTACTATTACTAATCTACCCGATACAATAGAAGCCTAATCGCTCTATCATTTCTCCACACGTGACGCGTCATGGGACTGCGCCACGTGATCGGCAAACTTTCAAAATAGACAAACGCGGCAAGCTGTTTCTTGCTGGCGTTTTTTAAGACGAACACCGCATCGGAGCACATCCCAACCTCATCCCAGGTCAGTTTCAGTTACCAGACGGCTTCTAAATACAATCGCTTTCAGTAAGCGAGCAAGCTCCTTACCCTTAATGCACTCTCCTCGTTTTTTTCACAGAATCCAGCCGACTTTTTTGACAGGCATGTAAGTGACACGCTGACATTACATTTCCATTCAGCGTCTTTTAGTTGAACCGGTTTTATACGCTTTTCCATAAACTACCCCACATTTATACACATGCTTTAAAGTCTACAGTACGTTTGTTTTAAATGTATGCTTTATATAACTGAGTGTATTCATATGTTTATTCATTCTTTTAGAAACCATACTAATGGTCGTTCATATTATTATTTACAGTGTCAGATCCCTGATGAAGGGCATAGAGAAATGCCCGAAATGCATTGGATGTATGATATAGACATTGCCTGAATTATAAATTGTTTACAACGATTCTGAAAATGCATATATGAACTTTGAAAAATTGAAGAAATTGAAAATATAATTCACATGAAATACAACAAGATGTAGATCAAGCTTATTGAGTGAAAGTCTTTTGTTCTCACAAAGACAACAATATGTGTGCCTGCTAAGGGATGAGACTAGAGACAACTCTAGCCTCACTTTTCTTGTACATAGTAAGACACCTTTGGGCCCTCGGAGTCACCTTGCGGAGCACCAGTAAACCTTAACTAACATTACTCAACACAGTGTGTTCACTGTTTCAACAAATACTAGCTGTGCATCTACCCAATTTCATTCACTAGAAAGATTTTAGACACCTTGTCCTTTTCGGAGACCGGGACTCCCAACCCTAGTTCCTGCAGTTCAGTGAATAATGTGGCTTCCTGCTCCACCCTGGTTGACCAAGTCAAGAATTTATCTACCATCCGTGTTTCTTTATATACCCGCTGATAAAACATCCATTAGCTATTTAGCTCCTCTATTATAAAACATTCTCTTAACTCTTGTTCGACGCGGGCCAGCTTCAGTTCTGCTGCAGCTCACTCCCCCAAAGAACTTATCTTGATCTATAAAGCAGGATCAACTGCAAATCAGAGTGCGACTGTTCGTGCCCTCCAAGTTTTAGATTGTGCAGCTATAAAAGCCATGATCTGACCAGGCATTATTTCCTTGAAAGCTCCCCAGGCTGAAAAGAGTGTTGCGGTGCCTTTGTTCACCTGAAAAAATTATTTGATGTTTATTTCGTGTTTGTTAGCTATTGTTGTTTAGAGAGAATATAAGATCCATCTGCCAACTGGACCTTCCCCTTTGTCTCTCTTCTATTTCTATCTCCACACTAATTACTGGATCCGAGAATTAATTAGGCAATATTTTTGACTCAAGACAATTCAGGGAATGAGAGATTTGAAAATAGCCTCTACTGAGTCAGACTGGAATTCACAAGAGTAGCAAGTGTATTGTGAAATTCCCAGATGGGCCCTACACCATGGGTCAATCAGTTGGTGCTCATGTTTCATTACCTCAAGTACTTTTTGTTAGAATTTGTCTTCACCTGTTTTTTTTAATTTTATTCGAGGTATCCCTTACCAAATCTTGAATATAATTGAAGCCCCCCCCTAAAATTAGAGGACCCACCCCTCCCCAAGCCATATCTTTAATCTTAATGATAGATTTAGGATCGCCTAATATAGGGGCATAAGAATTCTCAAAATGGAATTGATTCCCATTTACCCCAGCTGCAATCCAAATCTATCTACCATGGGACACCTCTGAACCTGTATAATCTCCCAGTCTATCCTTCACCCAAAATAGATTGAGATGGTATACAGTCAAAATAAAGAGTGTTTAATATCGAGTTACATTAATATTGAGGTAAAAATATAGAATGGAAACAATATCGAATGGACATAATATAGACTACAAAAAAATCGAATAGAATAGCATAAATATCAAATCGAAAATATAGAATGGACAAAATATCGAATGGACAGAATATAGACAACAAAAATATAGAATATCAGAATATAGACCCAAAAATATAGAATGGACAGAATATAGACAACAAAAATATAGAATGGACAGAATATAGACAACAAAAATATCGAATTTGAGGTAAGTAAGTTAATATATACTTTTTTTAAAGTATTTTTTATGTTAGTATATGTGTGAAAAGTGTATATTTATTTTATAATTAATTTTAACTAATTCATTTTATGGTATTTAATTTTTGCGTAATATAATTCTGTAGCGGGTTGTGGGTTTATAGGGAAACAGGGTGGGAAGTAATTTATTTATGATTAATTAAATATGTTAATTTATTTATTGGTATTTATTCTGAATTCATTGTTAAACAATAATTAATTGGTAAGTAATTAAAATATAACTGTTAATTATTTTAATTAATTGTTTAATTGATAATTATGTTAATTTTATTAATGTATTTTCTGTAGCGGGTTGTGGGTTTATAGGGGAATAGGGTGGGAAATAATTTAAATATAATTATTTAAATGTTTAAATGTATTTATTGGTATTTATATTGTATTAACTGATAGTCACATTTTTAATTGGTAATTAATTAAAATATAATTAGTAATTAATTTTAATTAATTGATGAATCGATATTTAAAATAAATTGTATTAATGTCTTTTCTGTAGCGGGTTGTGGGTTTATAGGGGAATAGGGTGGGAAGTAATTTATTTATAATTAATTACATGTTTACATTTATTTATTGGTATTTATTTTGAATTAATTGACATATCAATTTTTGATAGGTAATTAATTAAAATATAATAGGTAATTCATTGTAATTAATAGTTTAATTGTTAATTATCTCAATTTTATTAATTTATTTTCTGTAGCGGGTTGTGGGTTTATAGGGCAATAGGGTGGGAAGTAATTTAATTGTAAATACATAGATATTGTTATTTATTTATTGGTTTTGTTTTGTTGTAATTTTTCATAATTTTTCAATTGTTAATTATTTAATTGGTAATTGGTAATAGGTAATTATTTGTAATATTTTTTTTGTATTTTTAATTGAATAATAATTATAATATATAAAATTATTAATTACTTTTAATTAATTTGTATTTGCTATTAATATTTGATTTATTTTTATTCATATATGAAGTATTTACTTTCCCTACTGTTGCACTCTATGGAGTGTGGATAGTAATTTTTACCCCTACGCTGTCCAACGCTTTCCCTACTGTTGCAATCTTTGGAGTGGGAATAGTAATTTTAACTCTCCCGCTATCCAACGCTTTCCCTACTGTTCCACTCTTTGGAGTGGGAATAGTAATTTTTACCCCTATGCTATCTAATGCTTTCCCTACTGTTGCACTCTTTGGAGTGGGAATAGGAATTTTAACCCATAGCGCTATCCAATGCTTTCTCTACTGTAGCACTCACTGGAGTGGGAATAGTAATTTTTATTCCTACACTATCCAACGCTTTCCCTACTGTTGCACTCTTTGGAGTGGGAATAGTAATTTTGAACCCCAACACTATCCAAAGCTTTCCCTACTGCTGCACTCACTGGAGTGGGAATAGTAATTTCCACCCCTACGCTATCCAACACTTTCCCTACTGTTGCACTCTCTGGAGTGAGAATAGTAATGTTAACCCTACCTCTATCCAACGCTTTCCCTACTGCTGCACTTTCTGGAGTGGGAATACTATTTTTAACTCTCCCGCTATCCAGCGCTTTCCCTACTGTGGCACTCTTTGGAGTGGAAATAGTAATTTTTGCCCCTACGCTATCCAACACTTTCCCTACTGTTGCACTCTTTGGAGTGGGAATAGTAATTTTTACCCCTACGCTATCCAACGCTTTCCCTACTGTTGCACTCTTTGGAGTGGGAATTGTAATTTTAACTCTCCCTCTATCCAACGCTTTCCCTACTGTTGCACTTTCTGGAGTGGGAATAGTAATTTGAACCCATAGCGCTATCCAACGTTTTCTCTACTGTTGCACTCACTGGAGTGGGAATAGACATTTTTACTCCCACGCTATCCAACGCTTTCCCTACTGTTGCACTCTTTGGAGTGAGAATAGTAATTTTCACCCCTACACTATCCAACACTTTCCCTACTGTTGCACTCTCTGGAGTGGGAATAGTAATTTTAACCCTCCCGCTATCCAAAGCGTTCCCTACTGTTGCACTTTCTGGAGTGGGAATAGTAATTTTTACCCCTACGCTATCCAATGCTTTCCCTACTGTTGCACTCTTTGGAGTGGGAATAGTAATTTTTACCCCTACGCTATCCAACGCTTTCCCTACTGTTGCACTCTCTGGAGTTGGAATAGTCATTTTCACCCCTACGCTATCCAACGCTTTTTCTACTGTTGCAATCTCTGGAGTGGGTATAGTATTTTTACCTCTACGCTATCCAGCACTTTCCCTACTGTTGCATCCTCTGGAGTGAGAATAGTAATTTTAACCCTCCCGCTATCCAACGCTTTCCCTACTGTTGCACTTTCTGGAGTGGGAATAGTAATTTTAACCCGCCCGCTATCCAACGCTTTCCCTACTGGTGCACTCTTTGGAGTGGGAATGGTAATTTTTACCCCTGCGCTATCCAATGCTTTCCTTACTGTTGCACTCTGTGGAGTGGGAATAACAATTTTTACCCCTACCCTATCCAACGTTTTCCCTACTGTTGCACTCTCTGGAGTGGGAATAGTAATTTTTACCCCTACGCTATCCAACACTTTCTCTACTGTTGCACTCTCTGGAGTGGGAATAGTAATTTTTACCCCTACGCTATTCAACGATTTCTCTACTTTTGCACTCTCTGGAGTGGGAATAGTAATTTTGACCCCTACGCTATCCAACTCTTTCCCCACTGTTGCACTCAATGGAGTGGTTATGGGAAATTTTACACTTTCCGCTATCCTACGGTAAAAATATTGTAATTATTTTAACAATTTTACGTTTATATATATATATATATATATATATATATATATATATATGTAATATCAAATAATTTTTTATTTTTTTTAACTTACATTAATTATTTATTATTTTCAAGGTTATTTAAGTATTTTTAAGTATGGTTAAGTTAAATAAATTTATTATTTCATTACATTGTATTTAATTTAAAGCATTTAAAAAAATTCGATATTTTGACTAACTATATTTTTGACATCGATATTTTTGATTCGATATTTTTGTACTTTTCTGTTTGGAGATAGGAGGTCGATATTTTGGTATTCTATATTTTTACCTCAATATTTTTGTAACTCGATATTCTTGACCTCAATATTGTTTCAGTGATCCGAATGAGAAGCCCCTAATAGCTATCCTTGCAGAAGAAAAATAGGCCTTCAAGAAATATTTGGGAATTAAAACTTTTGGTGCATCTGTCTTCAGATGAATTTCTTGAAGAAACAAGAGTTGCAGAGAAAAAGAGGTTAGCCATCTAATTAGGCCGCCATACTTCTGTTTATTGTCCATTGACATTGACCGATATTAGACGTACTTTAAGACTCATCCCCCAAAAACTTTTCTTCAGATTGAAGCCTCTTAAAGTTACCAGCATTACATTCTCCTCTATGGCTTTGCCCTTTTTTTAGTAAACGTGCTCCCCACCGCCAACATCCTCCCCCACCCCCACCCCAGGGAAAGGGAAATTGTCCACAATACCCCTCTTCACCCTCTCCCAGTGGGCATCTGAGTGAGCGCCCTTGCTGAGTGCCATGTTGATGCATCCCAGATGAACTGCCAACCCTCCATCATAATACTAGTTTTCCACCTCCAGTTCGCTATTTCTGATATATTTTCTGCCCTCTATTTGTAAAAAAAATGTATTATTGTTTTCCTTTTCTCTCTTCCCTCTCCCTCTTCTAGGTAGAAATTTTTAGCAACAGCTCTTACGCTTCCTCCAGATGTGCAAACATGGCATTTTCCTTGTACTAGAACCATGAGCTTAGACTGCTGCCCGATTGCTGTCAGCGCGCCCTGGGCCTTAAATAAGTATAACAGTTTTACAAACTCCTTTTAGCTGTTGCTGCTGACATGTTGGAAAAGGTTTGAAAACACGATACTTCATCAGTCATAAATTGTTTTCTCTGGATGGCCCAGGAAAATATCTGTTTTTAATTACGAAAGTCTGCAGAGAACACCAACATTGGATGTGGCAATTTTGAATTAGGATATGGGTGAGCCAGTACCCTCTGTGGTCTGGTAAATGTCAAAACTGAAAATTCCCGTAGTAATTTTTTTTAATGAATGTCTCGACCCATTGAAGTGCTTTAACCCCTTCGCAACCATAAGGAATTCCAACCAATTGGACCGTTGCGAGTGGTTTTCCAATTCATCAATCTCATTATCTAATGTGGTTTTCGCTTTCCTTACTTGGTTCCTTACATGGTTGGCTTCCTGCTGCAAGGTGTTCATCTGATCCCAGGTAGCGAAATTCTGGACCCTGCCTTCTGTATTTTACTGTTTCTTTGATTTTCAACAAACGATGATGCAGAGATGCGATCTCGGGTGCTTGTGTTGCTTTTGTTCTCTCATTTCATCTAATATAAGATTTAGCATGGCCTTTATATCCCATGTCATACCTGTCTTGTCTCCTTGTACCTGTTTTGGGGCCTGCTTCTCAAAGAGCCGATTTAATTCAGCTTGGCCGGATCTTGCTTGGCAGCAACTACCCTTGCTTCTGTTGTAGGAGGCTGAGGCTACAGCTGATGGTCCATGAGGACCACATGCTCTGTACAAGGAGTGGAAGACTACAAACTTGGCAGTGACCCAGATTGCATGTTGGTGGAAGACCCGTGCTGCACAGTTGTTGTTATTCTTGCTTTAAAAAAGAGTGGATACTCTTTCGCTTTACCTTGGGTTGAACTAGTGGAGTCTTCAATTGTATCCATTCAAGAAAACAGTTTTTTCTCTTCAGTTATTAATTCCCTTGGCCCCACTTCTTTGTCATCCAATGCCCTGCTGCTCTCATTATAAAGACTTGGGAGCAGATTTACAAGCCCATTGCGCCACTTTTGCGTTATTTTTAACATGGAAAAAATGACGCAAAAGTGGCGCAAGTGGCTTGTAAATCTGCCCCTTGGTGCTGCACTTTGCGCAGAGGAGCCCTGCTCAGATCCTCTTTCCTGCAGGATACTCTCCATGACCGGCCAGATGCTTCCAGCCTCCAATCCATGGTTCAATATAATTTCCTCTGAACTTAAAGGGCTTGATATAGCTGCTGATCCAAGTCGTGATTTTAGTCTGTGCTCTGCTCTTGCTGTTGCTGATGTTTTCTTTATTTGAGTTGTTTGTGTTTTGGTTTTGAAGCCCGCAGCAATATCTGCATTCGCCATTCAATTGGACACTTTTAAATGCTTCCCCATTATGTTGGGCAGGAAAGTTCACTCTGTCAACATCAGGGTGGACTTATTGGGGGGGGATCAGCACTGCGATGCACTACCGGGGCACCATTCAGATATAAACTCCCTTGGGTGACTACCCCTGGTGTGAAACCTGGAGATAACTCCTACGCAGCCCTATTACTATACTGACCTTACCGAGCCAAAGAGCATGAGGCCACGGAAGCTACTAGTCCAAGGTAGTTCCAAGGTGCCTTTTTCTTTTTTTCCTTCCTTGGAACAAAAAAATAAAAAAATTATAAATAAAATTAAATGTTCCTTTCAGGCTATGCCGATTGAAAAGATATAGCCAATTTGAATATCAGTCCAGGGCCAGGCTCAGAATACTGCCCAAAAGACACTTACATAGTGCCCAGCAACCAAGGGGAGGTATAAAATACAAATGGGGTGTGTGGTTGGAAGCAAAAGAGAAGAAAAGCAGAGTGGCTCCCAGTCCATGGATGAGGACTTCAATTCATGCAAATCAAAATGAAGCCATGTTGTACCCCAAGATTGCTCAGATATGCTGGGGACTTACCGCATCAATCTGTATAAAAATATCTGAGTGAGCAAAATGTTTGTGGGCGTAGCCTCCGTATTCCACCAAATTTTCACCCCAGGAAATCCGGCAGGGGCGATGAAAAGCCAGGGACATCCCCTCTGCAGCTTCAATCAGCATTGGTGAGGTCCACGACAGGGCAGGCCTCCAACGGGACCCTCGCGGGGGTGTAGCTGCCACCACTAAATGCTGACAAAACCAGAGAATGCCCAGATTTAATGCGGGTTGCTGTCACTGTCAATAGAGTGGACAGAAAACAGATGCTGGCACGTCCTAGCGCCTTACGTCATGTCCCACCACACCGCGTCTTTATGTTCTTGGCGTCTTCAGAGGTAGCAGCGGCATCACCTGATTTTGCATACCTGGAAGTGGAAGTCATTGTGCGGTAAGTTAGAGGACGAGGGGGTGGCCAGCTCACTTAACAGCAGTGTATGTGGAATTGTCTTGCGTCGTCACTTTTGGCTTCAATAGCAATGAAGAATTATAAACCTATTTTGGGGGATTAACTATACTAACATGTATGATGCTTCATCTGCTAAATTAAGATACTATAGTGTTTTTATATTATTTTTTAGTTTTCTTTTAGGTGCTTAAATTGATTTTTGGTTACAGATTCTGAAGAGCCCTCACATGAAACACATAAGAGATCTCAGGAAGGATGTACCAGTTCATGCTGTGTTTTACTGCAAATTCATGTTCACTCTGGCTTTATGGATCTAGCAATTGAACATTGGTCAGGTACCTATAAAAGCAAATGGCCCACTGGGGGGCTATTGAGAACTAACCACTTGTAAAGTTCTCATTGTTTGCATTTTCTGAGATATGGAATGAATTGTTCCTTTATATTCAGGAAAAGGATTTATGATGCTTTCCTCACATTATCCCTCTAGTGACTCAAAATAAGACATTATTTCTTCTATGCCCATTGATGAATGTAACTTAAGTTTATTGGCATTTCAAATCATTTTTATTATGTCACTCAAGTAGCATTTGCATCTGCATGACTAATTACATTTGTTTAGGATTTAGTAATTTTTGGGTAAGTACACAAGAGTTGACCAGGTCCGTTTTAAGAATTGAGAAGATTTGTATGCATCCATACCTGAATTTATCAACAGTTTATCTATTCTGCTGCTATTATTTTCGCAAATATATTGATTGTTTTTATTATTCCTGATTAGAAGGATCAGTTCACAAGTCAGTACAACAATTACATTTTTGTAAAACCTTTTTCTTTATGACAAGGACGGGTTGTCCACTTACACTGTTTACATTTCACAGTATGCCTGGTGGATCTTTGCACTGCTATGTGGTGATCAATCAATCAATCAATCAATCAGGGAATTGCAAGCGCGCTACTCACCCGTGAGTGTCTCAAGACGCTGAGGGGGGGTGCAGATCCGTTCAGCTGAGAGCCAGTTCTTGAGTGTCTTTCTGAAGGTGTTCAGGGATTTGGCGCGTCTGATGTCTGACGGTACCTCGTTCCAGGTCATGGCTGTAATGTGGGAGAAGGATCTTCCGCCTGCTCTGGCTCTGTGGATGCAAGGGGTTTCGGCCAGTGTGAGGTTGGCAGATCGGAGATCTCTTTTGGGTACGTAGAAGTTTATTCTGTCATTGAGGTATTTGGGTCCATTGTTGTGAAGGCAATTGTAGGCATGTGTGAGGATTTTGAAGGTGATTCTGTTCTCCACGGGGAGCCAATGGAGTCTCCTCAGGTGTTGGCTGGTGTGTTTGTGCCAGGAGGATGCTGAGGACGAGTCCGGCTGTGGTGTTCTGTATTGTCTGGAGTTTGCGGAGAAGGGACTTGTTGATGCCCGCGTAGAGAGAGTTTCCATAGTCCAGTCTGCAGGTGATGAGTGAGTGAGTGACTTTCTACCTTGACTCTAGGGACCTCCATTTGAAGGTCTTTCGAAGGATGCAGATGGTGTTGAAGCAGCTGAAGGTGACTGCGTTGACCTGTCGGTTCATGGTGAGTAATGAGTCGAGTACGATGCCGAGGTTTTTCGTGTGGTCTGAGGGGGAAGGTGGGCCACCAAGGGCGATGGGCCACCAGGCGTTGGACCATGCTGAAGGGATGTTCTGAGGATGAGGACTTCTGTCTTCTCTGCATTGAGTTTTAGGCAGCTGTAGTTCATCCAGACTGCAACATCTTGCATTCCCTTCTGGAAGTTGAGTTTTGCGTTGGTTGGGACTCTGGTGAAGGAGAGGATGAGCGAGGTGTCACATAGGATACGATGTTGAGTTTGTGTTGTTGGACGATGGCTGCGAGGGGGGCCATGTAGATGTTGAAGAAGGTTGGGCTCAATGATGACCCCTGTGGGACTACGCAGGTGATTTCCGTGGGGGCGATGAGGAAGAGTGGTAGTCTGATCCTTTGGCTTCTTCCGGTGGGGAATGATCAGATCCAGTCCAGGGTGGTTCCTTGTATGCCAGCTTTGTGTAGTCTGGCGACTAGTGTGTGGTGAGAGACAGTGTTGAAGGCTGCAGACAGGTTGAGAAAGATGAAGGCTGCGGAGTGGCCTTGGTCCAGGAGAATGCGGATGTCATCTGTGGTGGCGAGTAGGGTGGTCTCTGTGCTGTGGTTGCTTCAGAATCCAGATTGGGACGGGTCGAGGATGGCCTTCTCTTTGATGAACGGTGTCAGTTCCCTGTTGACTTCTTTCTCTGCTACTTTGACTGTGAAGGGGAGGAGCGCCATAGGCTGGTAGTTCTTGAGGTTGGTGGGGTCAGCCGTGGGCTTCTTGAGCTGGGGCCTCACTTCTGGGCACTTCCAGCTGTCTGGGAAAGTGCCTGTAGTGAAGATTGTGTTGATGGTCCGTTGTATTTCAGGTGCGATGGTGTACCCAGCTCTGTGGTAGATGTGCGGAGGCATGGGATGGTGGGGGCCCTCAAGTGAATGCCTTATCCTGGTCATGGCGGCGATTGTTGATCTATTAAGATGCTCTCTCCAGTAGAGGCTAGGATGACTGGTTCCTGCTTTTGTAGGACTGTCTGCCGCGTACAGCATTCCCAGTAGCCTAATTGTGTGAGGCTACAACCTGCACCCAAGTGGGTCCATGGTTCAAGCCAGGGACAGATGAGAGTGCATAAGTACTGCTGTTCACAAGGGAGGAGCTAACCAAATCAGAATCTTTACAATCTGCCGCACAGGGATGAGAGGTTGGTAGCACTAACATTGGTGGTGTAGTCATTGTCAGTTCAGTCATGGGGGATACACTTCAACAAACACAGTAGATTGCTTTAATGCCCATTCTTCCATCTACTCACTCACCCAGTGTATCCACTCAATTGCTTACTTAGGTTTATAGACTTTGACTCAGACCTGCATGCCCAGACATGGCTTTGCATAATATATGATGTACTGCAAGCAATAGTTTAATGCCTATATCAATTCATGCAATACCTTCAGAGCTGCACATAACTTGTTTAACTGGTTCCATGTTTAAATATCGATAAAAAATATATAGTTAACAAAAATATCAAATCCCTATACTTAAACAGGTAAGTACAAGAATATCGACTCAAAAATATAGATGTAAAAAATATCGACTTTAAAAAACTAATAATACTTCAATTAAATAATAAAATATTGTTAATATTATTAACAAAATAAATTAAATTACATTTATATTTTAACCAATTATAACAAATAAACTTAATTTAATGATTATAACACAATAAATTTGTACATATACATATATTTTCTTAATTACATTTTCTTATTATCTTTATTTAATTTATAAACTTTAATAATTATATAAATATAAAATAAACACATATATAAAACATTTTGAATAATAATAATATTCGATATTTAATTAACATATTAAAGTATTAAAAAATAATAATACATACATTTAATAACAAAATACAAACATTAGTAGTGAAAACATTTGATAGCGTAGGGGTGAAAATTACTATTCCCACTCCAGAGAGTGCAACAGTAGGGAAAGCGTTGGATAGCGTAAGGGTAAAAATTACTATTCCCACTCCAATGAGTACAATTGTAAGGAAAGCGCTGGAACACAAAACAATAAAAAAACTAGCTATCATAATTAATGTATACATTTAAATATATTAATATTAACAAAGATAATAAAAATGATTTAATTACACATTTTTCAAAACTATAACATCCACCACACACACCTAAAATTAATTACACAATTACATTTAATATTTACTAATTAATTAATGAAAATGAATGTAATATTTTTATTAATTAATTAATTAATTACTAGCTTTCACATCATATACACTTAAAAAAATCCACAACATACACCTACATTTATTAACACATTTAAAATTAATAATTACTAATTAAATAATGGTAATTAATTAAAAAATTAATAATTATTTAATTAATTACCACCCTTCACACCATTTACACGTACGAACTTCCCAACACACTTCTAAAATTAATTAAACAATTAACATAATCAATTATTAATTGACTACTTAAAATTAATTAACAACTAATTATTACACTATTATTAATTAATTAACACATTAATTAATCAATTAATTTTATATAATTTAATACTTCCTACCCTATTCCCCTATAAACCCACAACCCGCTACGGAAGTAATACCACAAAATTAAACTTAAAAAACATTCATAACTAATACAATTCCAAAACATATAATAAAATAACAAACAATTCTCATTTAAAACACTAAAATACATAACATTATTATTAAATCAATATTTTTGTAAACTATATTTTTGTAAACGATATTTATTACAACTATAATATTGTTATCGATATTACTTACCTGTCAGTCGATATTCTGGTCAAACTATATCTTTGTTGTCGATATTTGTTCCTCTCGATATTTCTGCGGAGATATTAATGTCAGACAATATTTCTACGTCGATATTACTACTCTGCACTGTTTAACTCCTACAATCAAACTATTCCTTTAAAGGTGGCAAGAAATTCACTGGAAAAATACAATAGTATTTCCCAGAAAAAAAGCTTCAGTTCTAGCAGAGAGTTCAAAAAGATCTAAATACTAAACTTAATAATTGCAAACATAAGTCTTCCAAAATGAATATGGCTGAGATACCCGCCACCCCCTCTCAACACAATCCCCAAGGATGGGAAACCGGAAACAGTTCTGAAGTTTTTGGAAGACGGGAGGGAGTAACCCTCCCGGCCGTATTTATTAAAATATGAAACAAAATTAAAACATTAAATAAACAGTTTCATATTATGTACAATTTCATTACCACATTGCGATGTTTGGCTAACCTTAACAGATTCTCTAATACAAAGGTTCTCCTAGCCGAACTAACATCCTACAAAACATTTACTTGAAATTTTGAAATTGTACATCCTAACGTTTAAGGGCCAACGGCAAGGTCGTAACC
Organism: Lissotriton vulgaris; assembly: GCF_964263255.1. Lineage (NCBI taxonomy): Eukaryota > Metazoa > Chordata > Amphibia > Caudata > Salamandridae > Lissotriton > Lissotriton vulgaris. The sequence continues at coordinate 321,031,415 of NC_141699.1, read as the reverse complement.
GGTGTCAAGATCCCTAACCCAGAAATATCGCCCTCACTTGTGAGGGGCGGCCCAGAGGCGTACCTCAAGTGCAATTACCAATTTCCCTTGACTTGACGGGGGCCCCAATAAAACTCGACGCCACTTAGAGGTCGTACGAGGACTCGTGTGAGGTATCTAGAAGGTAGCGTAGACCCCCCCCCCAAACCCCACACAACTTACCACATCTGCCGTCGCAGACGTCCTGGCCCCGGGAAATTCCCCAGGAGGGGGCTGTAACCCCTCCTACCCAGGAAGGGGCCTTGACCGCCTTTCCTTTTCTTTCGGCGACCCATCGTTAGAAGGGACCGCCTCCCCATTGAGGGGCCAATGGCCACCTCCCCCGAGCGCTCCCATCCGTGCTGGGTGACGCTCACTCATAGGGATCTTCCAATTAGTGCTCACCGATCATGACCTTACCGCCCGACCAAAATAAATACGACAATGCTAACTAAATGACTAAACTAAAAAGACAGTAGCAACTACAATTTTATTAACAGCATGCTTACCAATGAACACTAAAGCAGAATTTCTTTATTTGCGAAACGTAACACAAATCAACCATTCTTTATTACATACTCAAAATCATCACGATAATACCACAACCTGTAAACGAAAATCAGAGTTATCCATCAACTTTATTCAAAAAACCACTTGCTGTCCTCAGGGGCTGGTGGGTGGGTCAAAATTGGCTCTTCGTTCCGTCTCGAGCTCACGTGCAGCGAGGAGGTGCAGCTTCAGAGCACAGGAACAAGAGGATGCCTTCTGATCTTGCTTCTCCTTTTATCCATCTTCAGGGCGGGCGTAAACCCGCCCCTGCCTGCCCCAAGGGCGTGGCCAGCCGCGTCAGTGTCTAGGCCAACCCACTCTAGGGCGGGAAAAGGCGCGCCCCGGCTACGCCGCTTCGGGCATACCAGCCGAGACTCGCCTCCCGCCCAAGATGGCTTCCCGGGGGGATCGTGGTACTCCGCCATACGTTCGGGGGGACCGAGTGGTCGCCCCTTTCCATATGGCTGAGATACCCGCCACCCCCTCTCAACACAATCCCCAAGGATGGGAAACCGGAAACAGTTCTGAAGTTTTGGGAAGACGGGAGGGAGTAACCCTCCCGGCCGTATTTATTAAAATATGAAACAAAATTAAAACATTAAATAAACAGTTTCATATTATGTACAATTTCATTACCACATTGCGATGTTTGGCTAACCTTAACAGATTCTCTAATACAAAGGTTCTCCTAGCCGAACTAACATCCTACAAAACATTTACTTGAAATTTTGAAATTGTACATCCTAACGTTTAAGGGCCAACGGCAAGGTCGTAACCGGTGTCAAGATCCCTAACCCAGAAATATCGCCCTCACTTGTGAGGGGCGGCCCAGAGGCGTACCTCAAGTGCAATTACCAATTTCCCTTGACTTGACGGGGGCCCCAATAAAACTCGACGCCACTTAGAGGTCGTACGAGGACTCGTGTGAGGTATCTAGAAGGTAGCGTAGACCCCCCCCCAAACCCCACACAACTTACCACATCTGCCGTCGCAGACGTCCTGGCCCCGGGAAATTCCCCAGGAGGGGGCTGTAACCCCTCCTACCCAGGAAGGGGCCTTGACCGCCTTTCCTTTTCTTTCGGCGACCCATCCTTAGAAGGGACCGCCTCCCCGTTGAGGGGCCAATGGCCACCTCCCCCGAGCGCTCCCATCCGTGCTGGGTGACGCTCACTCATAGGGATCTTCCAATTAGTGCTCACCGATCATGACCTTACCGCCACAGGCCGGATAGTTGACCGGCTATCCGGACCCCCCACAACACTCCTACCTAAAGGTCATGGTATAACGTTTTTAGCCATGCTAAGAAGTCTCCTATGAGTAACTCATTCGCCACCCGAGACAAATGCACTCCATCCCCCAAATACATACTGTCATCATTAATACACCCATGCGAAATAGAATGCAGTGTCTTGGAACGGAACAACCTACTCACTTTGTTATTAAGCTTTCTAACAGAATGATTTAAAGCAGGAACCGAAATAGCCCCCCGCCACACTTTTCGTGGGATCATATGGGACCACGCAATTGTGCACCCTGGAACTCTCCTCGCTAACCAACTTACAGTGGAAAGCATCGCCTCAAGAGAAGTCGTCTACCAGTGGTGACCAAATCATTACCCCCAAGATGTACTATGACTACAGACGGCGGTGACCTCGTCCGCCCTAGCAAACCCTCAAAAAATGATTGAAACTGGTCAATACAGAGACCGCCTCTTCCGTAGAAGGACACACTGTACCCATATTCCCCAGCTACGTGAATCATGTCACCTGCCTTGAATACGTCTGCGGCACGTCTCACGTATGAGTGGCCCACGACCCACACCTCCTTTTTCACAGCCGGTGATGTCTGACCGCTGGCCCGGTGTTGGGTCGACTGCAAAGTCCGCCCCGCCTCGTAGGCTTGCGCAACTGAAAACCAAACAAAAACAAGAAGCGTGAGTACATTGTTACAGCTTCACAACATGTGCAACCGCACATACCTTTTATAACAATTGGAGGACCAACGCCCCACCCGTTTAACTTGTTCCACATTCAGACCCCTGGCTGTAGCTTCTGTAGCAGCCCCTATCCGAAAGGAATGGGTCCCAAACTCGCCCGGGTTCAAGCCCGCAGCGGCAATCGACATCGCAAGCACCCGCTGAAACTGAAACTTTGTCAGTGGGGTGGCGTCAGCGTGTCTCAACAAGGTCCCCCCCCATGATGCCACCCTTCGTGCTAAATAATCTTCTAAACACTTTACCGGGCACATGGAGGACCCGGGAATCCTGCGTATGATTACGCAGTCACCCATCCCACTTTGATCGGTCTTGGACTTGACAAATGAGACCGTTATTGTCTCCCCTCTGATCTGGACGTGCTCCTGGCACAATCCTCCTGTCACATCCTGCTTGTTCCTCGCCACTAGTTCGCTTACCCGCATAGCCCCATGGAATGCCAGCGTAAAAGCGGCTCGGAATAACACTGTCTCAAACTGAGATGAACACGTAGCAGGGGGTCTGGATAATAACTGGGCCAGCCTATCCAAACCTATCGGGCGCCTCTCGTCTACTCTGCGACCCTCAAGGCGTTGCCACCCCCGTAGCGCTTTCTGTACAACGAAAGACGCTGTCGGGTCATGGACACCATGAGCCCTAGCAACAAAGGAAATGGCAGCCCGATGCCTCTGAGCCGTGGCCACCGATTTCCCGACCAAATGTAAGGACATCAGAAAATTTACCACCCACTCCTCCTGGCCCCAAAGCTCCTCTCTATCAGTCCCCAAAAAGGCTAAATAGGACCGGAACGCCCCTTCATATGCCTTCCTCGTCCTGGGTGCTAAGCTCTCTCCCACGAGGTTACGAAGTTCGGGGCACCGAGAGACCAGAGAGCTTCGGGAAAGGGTGCCGGCTCCGGGTCCGCTGTGGGAAGAAAACCCCAGAAAGCCTGCATACGAAAACGAGACAGTGCATCAGCCGCCTGGTTCATTACCCCTGGGACATGTCTTGCTCTGAATAGCACATTCAATTGCATACACAGTAAAACAATTTCCTTGAGCAGTCTCAAAATCCATTTGCATCGTGCTGCCTGACTATTGATACACTCGACCACGGTCATATTGTCAGACCAAAATACCACAGAGTGATCTTTGAACCCCTCGGGCCGAGTTCTCAGGGCCACTAAAATGGGGAAAAGTTCCAGGAAAGCAATGTTACTTGTCAGTCCACCGTCATGCCACCATGTCGGCCACTTTTGTGCAGACCATCTTGTGCCGAAGATGGCACCGAAACCTATGCTCCCTGCCGAATCTGTCCACAGCCCCAGCTCCTCAGAGGACACGGCCGGTTTATTCCAGACGACTCGACCATTGAAATCCGCCAGAAATGCCAACCAAATGCGCATGTCCTGGTGGACCTCTGCCGAGAGCCTTGTGCGATGATGGCCCTCCTTCAGGCCGACCATGGCTTGAGCAATCGAACGGGAAAAGGGGCGGGCCATTGGTATAACCCTCAGGGCAAAATTCAACTGGCCAACTAACTGCTGTAATTGATGCAGCTTAACCTTAGGTCCACTTATACACATTTGCAGGGATGTCCTGAACTTTGACACTTTGTCAGCTGGTAAACGAAAACAACCTTCTCCGGAGTCTAACTCGATTCCCAGAAACTCGAGGCAAGTGGAAGGCCCCACAGTCTTACCTGGTGCCAATGGCACGCCAAACTGATTCATCAAGACACAAAACTGCGCCAAAGCCTGCCCACATTCCGGATCCCCGGCTGCCCCCAGGAACAAAAAATCATCAAGGTAATGCATCACATGTTGGAAACCCGTCTTCCTTGTGAAAACCCATTGTAGAAAACTACTGAATTTTTCGAAATAAGCACAAGATATAGAGCACCCCATCGGCATACACCTATCCATGTAATAATGACCCTGAAACATGAAACCTAGGAGACGCTGATCGTCTGGATGTACCGGGAGCAACCGGAACGCTGACTCGATATCAGATTTTGCCATCAGCGCCCCGGGCCCCAGGCGATTCAAAATGGCTACGGCCTCATCGAAGGATGCGTACCGCACCGAACACACTTCCGGGTCTATCGCTTTGTTTACGGAAAGACCACGTGGGGCTGATAAATTATGTATCAGCCGGAACTCACCCGGGTCCTTCTTTGGGACCACACCTAAAGGGGAACAAACAAAGTTAAGAACCGGTGGTACACTAAACGGACCGGCGACTCGACCTCGAGTAACCTCCTTCCTGATCTTATCCTGTACCACGGTCGTATGCTGGAAGACCGATAGCTGATTTTTACATTTCTCTACACCTTGAAAGTCCCCCACTGGGATGCGGAAACCATAAGAAAACCCGTTCCGCAACACCCCAGCAGAAGTACGATCCGGGTATTCACTGAGCCAAGGAATCATTGCCAAGGTATCAATCGGGGTAGGTAAAGGCGCCCCTCGGACTATGTTAGACCTGTTTGGCGCCTCCTCTACCCCCGTTATCACCCGTTTTGGCTCTGCACGTGGACTCAGGATGGGATGATTGCCCACACCCACTACATTCGTGTCTAAATTTGCACGATCCCTGGGGCCTAGTACATTTACCCCTGTTGAAGTTCCAACAAACCCCCCTTTTTCCTGTATTGCCGGCAGGCCTCGAGTAATTGTCGGTACCCGCACCTGATCGAAAGGGCGTCCCCGCATACTGGCGGGAGGATTCGCCAACGTTACTCCCTACTAATGGCAATTTTAACATACCAGTATCCTCCATTTTGGACCATGACACAGAATCATAACAATCCCACGTTAAGTTTTTATCATGTTCTTTAGCCTTCCTAAACAGGTTATCATAGCAGAACCAATGATTACCCTCGTGTGATACCGAGTACCCCATGATTCGTGACTGATAAATCGGCAATTCGGGTAACAGATCGGGCCTTCGTTCCCCCAAGATCGATGTAAAAACCCCCCACGCTTTGCCCCAATTGCCAATGTTTTCATTTACCTTAAAGGCAGCCATTTTTGCGCGCCAAACACTCGGATGCATGAGATCCTTCTGGCCCTTAACATGCTCCATCTCATAGTGATCAGTAAGCAACGAGAAGATGTTTACGTACTCCCCTGCCCATATCTTCTCTTTAATAGCCAAAGGAACATGCTGACCCAACTTTTCCCTACGAGAGGGTGCTGACTCATCCCTCGCAATCGTCAATGGCCGCTTACCTGAACCGGACGCTGCCTCTGCTACTGAGCCCGTCCCCTGTGGCTTCTCTACAGCTGCAGCCGGCGTGGACACCTTCGCTGCTTCCCGTGACTCACGCAGTTGCTTCATCAGCACCTGTGCGTCGACAGCCGTGGCGCCCTCGCTACCTTTACTCAACCACGCTGCTAATTGTGCTGCCAGCTCGGGCGGCATATCTTCCCCGGACACGGGGGTGACCACAACGGGAATCGGATTCCCCTCCTCTGGCACGGGAGTGGGTGCCTCGAGCGGGGTACTGGGACCCGGGGTGTCTTTCCCAGCTGTTCCTCTCCTGGGCCTCTTGTTTTTCCCTCCCGGGGCTGCTCCCGCCAAAGGACGTTTCGGTCCCCCTTCCTCGTTTTCATCCATTCGCCTCTTTAGTTCGGTCATCTCTTTCATGAGAACGCGCAGCATCTGGTCAGTAGTCATGCGCTTTCCCGCCTTCTTCGGCATTCTCCAACAGAGTATCTGAAAAACAAACAAGAACGATTACAACGCTCAAAATTGGCTCTTCGTTCCGTCTCGAGCTCACGTGCAGCGAGGAGGTGCAGCTTCAGAGCACAGGAACAAGAGGATGCCTTCTGATCTTGCTTCTCCTTTTATCCGTCTTCAGGGCGGGCGTAAACCCGCCCCTGCCTGCCCCAAGGGCGTGGCCAGCCACGTCAGTGTCTAGGCCAACCCACTCTAGGGCGGGAAAAGGCGCGCCCCGGCTACGCCGCTTCGGGCATACCAGCCGAGACTCGCCTCCCGCCCAAGATGGCTTCCCGGGGGGATCGTGGTACTCCGCCATACGTTCGGGGGGACCGAGTGGTCGCCCCTTTCCATTTATCATGGCCTCACATAGGGATCCAAAAATAACAAAATACATTTCTTGTTGAATTAAATCACTGATGTCATATCTCGTACAACAAGTAGTGATGCACCCTTTTTACTTTATAACATTTCTTGCTATGTTCTATGCACATGAGACAACACCAAACCTATCTCAGTGTAATAGCTAATGCAATTGATATTATCACATTTGATGTCATCTAACAGACTAATTATGTCATTTTTTTGTTTGTCATCTGCAAAACGATTCTGCACAATGATTTGAAATAATTAGGCATGTGTAGTAGATGTAATAATGAAAATAATGTTTATTTACATTTGTCTAAGCTACCATAACCAGGCCACAAAATGAATTTAGTTGGCCTATGACCCGTTTGCATTGTCATCCATTTGGAGGTTGCAGATTTGCATGTTTTTCCCTTCTGTATTTTTCTTTTTTACGAATGAGTCAAAATGGGATTCATTTCATGATGATGTTTATTCTGTACAGTATCTATCATTGTGCCTTGGCAGGATATGTTCTAGCTTGGTTCGAAAGGGCAATGTAATTTATCTTGTATGTAAGATAAAGAGAATAAATATTAATTATTTAGTCTATATTAGCCTGTTATTATGTAACACGATTTCTGCAATGTCAATTGGTTTATTTCATGTAATTTTATCAGTTCATTCCTATGGTACCATTTCACGTTATATCGAGAGTGTGTCTGTCACTCTTTGAAAACCTATGAAAAGTGTGTTCCTTTGACATGTGCCATTACTTTTTGCCTGCTTTCCAGATGGCACACGCTATAACATCCTTTTAACTGATTTAATATGTTTTAATCTGCTATTAATTTATTCTGGTGGTCTATGTTATGTTGAAACCTCTTCCTTTCGATTCATTATTTATTTAAAAAGACTAGATAACTACATTTTTGCTTTCTGTAAAAATTCCTAATTTTGAGTAACCATCATAGTTATTTGCATTGGGCCCCTGTCCTTTTGGACTCACACAAAACCAATCCTGTGCATCTGCCCTTTATTAGTGCAAAACACTGACAGAATTATGTTGAAGAATGTGGGCATCTGGGGCAAATTTGTCATAAATCGGTGCGAATTTGAGTGCATAATTTTATTTAAAGTTTGCACTTCAATATGTTTGGGAATTACGGAATTCTAGAATTGCGTGGATTAAGCTAGTTCAGTTTACCTGACCTATTGGGACTGTTTAGAGGTGCAACAAGGTGTATTACATGAGTTTTAATAAAGTTTTGAGAAGTGTGTTATTTTGCGTGGTAAATTATCATATGCAGATTGCGGTCACATACTCGTTTTGCCTGCAATGTGTGATCTGGGGTAATTGTTTTGCGCATGTGAAAGTCACACAGCTATTATGTCGACGATTATATGTTTCGTTTTTTGCATGCTTCGAAAACTGCATTGCATTGTAATGTTTTGATTTTATGGAATTTATGTGCAAAGGATTTTAGGGTTATGCATAAGGTTTACAGGGTTATGGAAATGTAAGACATTGAGATAAAATCTTACTTTTTTCTGTTGAAAAGACGTGTGGCATCTCGTTAGGGAAGAGGTAAACTCCAATTCCTGTTATATCTAAAAATTACTTTAAGCATCTTAATGATCTGCTTTGAAAGCCTGTTTTTTCTCCAAAATTATGGAGGTGACATACAGGCTGTTTTCCCTCTCTACGATGATTGGGTTAAAAGAACTGCACATTAAAAAAAAAGGATTCTTGACAGTTGATCGAATGTTATCTATGGTAACCTCTGCCAAAACGTAGGGGCAAATGTACAAGCCTTTATCGTCACCATAACGTCACATATAGTGACGTTGTGGTGGTGATAGGGTGTACGCCTTATGTACAAGGCAGCGTTAAGCCGCTTAACGTGGCTTAACGCTGCTTTGTACATAAGGCAGCCTTTCACGCTATGGTTAGCGTGAAAGGAGTGTGCAGTGGGTGTTGTGGTGGGCATTCCACCGCAACACCCATTGTATTTGGCGCAGCACCCTATGTACAAGGGTGGCGTACATAGGAGGCAGCGCCAAAATTAACACCAGGAAAACCCTGGTGTTAAGTTGGCAAAACTAGGAGAAATGCATTAATTGTCCTCGTTTTTGCTTTTTCCGTGTGTGCTGCCTTGTGCAGCACACATGAAAAAAACAAAATGCCATGGTTTCTTTATGTACAGGAAGGTGTCTCTTCCTGTACATAAACAAACCGTTAAAAAATGCAATTCTGTCACTTTCATGTGTGCTGCATGAAGTAGCACACATGAACATGACAGATTTGCATTTTAGGCTGTTTATGTGCAGGAAGGGACACATTCCTACACATAAACAATCCTCCCCTGCACGCAGACACCCTTGCACGCTGGTGCAAGGGTGCCTGGGTTGGCGCTAAGTTGCTAAACTTAGCGCCATCAGGGGGGAAATGCAAGGTGCACCATATCCTTGGAAATATGTTGCAGCCTTGCATTTCTGAAGTGGCGGAGGGTGTTGTTAAGCCAAGGAGGCTCACGACATTCTCCGCCACTTCCTTGTAATATCCCCCTGAGTTTTTATTGGTGAGGTCAGACAATATGTTGCACAAAAATGAGCAACGTATACAACATTTTCATTGGTGGTGCTGATATACCAGTCAGGGTGAAAGCGAAAACTCTGTAGCCCCAATTGTATATTGGGTACACTATCATGTTTACAACCGATGCTCACTTAACTAGATGAGCTCGACGTAGACCAGGCCACTGCCTTTGAATACAAAAAGAAAAAAACTCTTCTCAGTTCAGACGCAAACCCTGTTGTTCGCTCCTTTTGTTAGGAGAAATGATTAGTGAAAGATATGATACAGAAAAGGGGGTGGTGATGAACAGAGTGTCTGAATTAAGCAGACCACTCTTACCCAGTCCAAAGATCAGGGCTTGATCCATCACCGTTATTTATCTCACTGCCCCATCCCAGCTCAGAACCTGGCTATATGCAAATTAGTCTGTCCCTGGCCCAGTGCATCATGGGAACAGGGCAGACCAAACTACCAAGCCAATTCTTCACCAGAAAGGAGACAAGCTACCGGGGACCGGTTTCTGGCATTTCAGCCTCTTCGGCCCGGCTTGCTTGAATCCTGATGGAGCAGTGAGAAAGGGACTCATGTCTGAGTATACCCTGCCACACCTATAGTGGCCAAAAACGATACAGAAAAGGGGGTGGTGATGAACAGAGTGTCTGAATTAAGCAGACCACTCTTACCCAGTCCAAAGATCAGGGCTTGATCCATCACCGTTATTTATCTCACTGCCCCATCCCAGCTCAGAACCTGGCTATATGCAAATTAGTCTGTCCCTGGCCCAGTGCATCATGGGAACAGGGCAGACCAAACTACCAAGCCAATTCTTCACCAGAAAGGAGACAAGCTACCGGGGACCGGTTTCTGGCATTTCAGCCTCTTCGGCCCGGCTTGCTTGAATCCTGATGGAGCAGTGAGAAAGGGACTCATGTCTGAGTATACCCTGCCACACCTATAGTGGCCAAAAACGATACAGAAAAGGGGGTGGTGATGAACAGAGTGTCTGAATTAAGCAGACCACTCTTACCCAGTCCAAAGATCAGGGCTTGATCCATCACCGTTATTTATCTCACTGCCCCATCCCAGCTCAGAACCTGGCTATATGCAAATTAGTCTGTCCCTGGCCCAGTGCATCATGGGAACAGGGCAGACCAAACTACCAAGCCAATTCTTCACCAGAAAGGAGACAAGCTACCGGGGACCGGTTTCTGGCATTTCAGCCTCTTCGGCCCGGCTTGCTTGAATCCTGATGGAGCAGTGAGAAAGGGACTCATGTCTGAGTATACCCTGCCACACCTATAGTGGCCAAAAACGATACAGAAAAGGGGGTGGTGATGAACAGAGTGTCTGAATTAAGCAGACCACTCTTACCCAGTCCAAAGATCAGGGCTTGATCCATCACCGTTATTTATCTCACTGCCCCATCCCAGCTCAGAACCTGGCTATATGCAAATTAGTCTGTCCCTGGCCCAGTGCATCATGGGAACAGGGCAGACCAAACTACCAAGCCAATTCTTCACCAGAAAGGAGACAAGCTACCGGGGACCGGTTTCTGGCATTTCAGCCTCTTCGGCCCGGCTTGCTTGAATCCTGATGGAGCAGTGAGAAAGGGACTCATGTCTGAGTATACCCTGCCACACCTATAGTGGCCAAAAACGATACAGAAAAGGGGGTGGTGATGAACAGAGTGTCTGAATTAAGCAGACCACTCTTACCCAGTCCAAAGATCAGGGCTTGATCCATCACCGTTATTTATCTCACTGCCCCATCCCAGCTCAGAACCTGGCTATATGCAAATTAGTCTGTCCCTGGCCCAGTGCATCATGGGAACAGGGCAGACCAAACTACCAAGCCAATTCTTCACCAGAAAGGAGACAAGCTACCGGGGACCGGTTTCTGGCATTTCAGCCTCTTCGGCCCGGCTTGCTTGAATCCTGATGGAGCAGTGAGAAAGGGACTCATGTCTGAGTATACCCTGCCACACCTATAGTGGCCAAAAACGATACAGAAAAGGGGGTGGTGATGAACAGAGTGTCTGAATTAAGCAGACCACTCTTACCCAGTCCAAAGATCAGGGCTTGATCCATCACCGTTATTTATCTCACTGCCCCATCCCAGCTCAGAACCTGGCTATATGCAAATTAGTCTGTCCCTGGCCCACCCTAAGCGTGGAAGGGTATTCTCAGATGTGAGACCCTTGCTCATTGCACCATCAGGATTCAAGCAAACCGGGCCGAAGACGGCTGTAATGCCAGAAACCGGTCCCCGGGAGCTTGTTTCCTTCCCAGTGTAAGAATTGGCTTTTGTAGTTTGGTTTGCCCTGTTCCCATCATGCACTGGGACAGGAACAGACTAATTTGCATACAGCCAGGTTCTGAAACTGGGATGGTGCAGTGAGCTAAAAAACGGTGTTGGATCTAGCCCTGATCTCTTGACTGGGTGAGAGCTTTCTGCTTAATTCAGAGACTCTGTCCCTCACCACCCCTTGTTGTAAATATTTTTGTCCACCCTAAGCGTGGAAGGGTATTCTCAGATGTGAGACCCTTGCTCATTGCACCATCAGGATTCAAGCAAACCGGGCCGAAGACGGCTGTAATGCCAGAAACCGGTCCCCGGGAGCTTGTTTCCTTCCCAGTGTAAGAATTGGCTTTTGTAGTTTGGTTTGCCCTGTTCCCATCATGCACTGGGACAGGAACAGACTAATTTGCATACAGCCAGGTTCTGAAACTGGGATGGTGCAGTGAGCTAAAAAACGGTGTTGGATCTAGCCCTGATCTCTTGACTGGGTGAGAGCTTTCTGCTTAATTCAGAGACTCTGTCCCTCACCACCCCTTGTTGTAAATAGTGAAAGATATGGCCATGGTTCGAACCTGCGTCTCCATCTTTGATTCGAGACAAACAGACCGCACTTAGGAGGGAGAGTAAGGATCCCCCACAGAGTTGCAGCGTTTAGCTTCACCTTTTTTGTTGGGGTTGCCTGGGAGATCCATTTTGGTCATGCATTCACATTTGGTAACATATTTCGGACTGAATACCAAAGTATTCCCTAATTTTAGTTGGCGACCATCCCCATGCAAAAGAGAGGACACTGCTTTATGATGACGCTGGCAAGGCATCCAGATTATAGAAGGGGCCACACGAGGATTACAACAAAATACGCCATTGAGGAGCTTTTTGTAAAACTGCAGAGATTTCCTGTTTGAGCATCAAAGTTTGATAGACTGTCGGATCAGTGCTTAAGTACCAGCAATGGGCTACGACTTGAAGGTGCCACTCAGAGCCCAGCCGCTTCTTGGCAATTCAAACAGAGTCAAGATGGCGATGACCATTTTGGACCTCATTGCAACAAAACAGAAAATGTTGCAAGGCCTTCATAAATAAGGCCCTCTATGTTTAACATTGGATTTCTGTAATGAGCTGGACAATGAGATGACTAGAACAAACATAAAAAGGCTACAAGTGATGCAGAATTCAGAAATGAAGGCAGTCATTAATTGATTTCTTTTAATTTTATTCATGCAGTTTTATATACCTCCTATGTGCCTGCTGGGATCAGAATCTCTTATAAATGAAGGATAAGACATCAAATAATATTGCCACGAATACAATATTAGAATAAAGAAAATTCAGTATTATGAAAAGGAAAAGGGGAGAGACTATCCACAATGATATAAATATTTGAAGACAGCAGATACAAAGCCCATCAATATGCCGTAAGTATTCATCAAAATACACACATCAACAGTTTGAATACAGCATTGTAAAAGGGGTAACAACCAACAAAAGGGGTAAAGAAAGAATACATTTAGTAAGAAATGTCATATTAGGTTGAAGCGACAGGAGAGAGGAACGCATCAAATCTGATGTAGCACTGGAAGTGAGAAAAAAGGTTAGTGTGGAGAGAGGGCTGAAATGAAAACGAAATGAGAAAATAATTATCTGGAGGAAAACTCGAACTGCCCTTGCAACGGTAGTTGTTTAAGGTACTTCTTGGATGTTTTCAATGGTGAGGTGGTGTGAAGGGAGGGAATAGAGTGTTCCATTCTTTTTCTGCACATCCTGCAAAGGATTGAGCCCTTCTTGTTTTTTTTCTTTTAAACCCTGTAGTGTAGGGAGAAAACAAGTCTACACTGCATAAAGACCATTATCTTCCAGCTAATTTCTTCATTTTAGACAGGTATGGAGAAGTGGCTGAGAGTAAGTCTAATATGTGATGCAGGACAACTTGTGAAGTCATTTTGCTTTGATTATAACCCACTGAAGTGACGATAGGTGAACTGTAATGATAGTTTACACTTTTAATCCCTTGTGAAGTCATTTTGCTTTGATTATAACCCACTGAAGTGACAATAGGTGACATGTAATGCTAGTTTACACTTTTAATCCCAAACTAAGGTACTACATGAGAAATAGGGGTGGGCAAAACTCGTGGAGTTTCATTATGCGGAATTCCTCAGAGTTACATTAAAAAAAACAGAGAGATTTCCCAGAGTTTCACCAATGGGCAGAAGAATATGCAGATTGAGCAGGTGGTGTGAGAAACTGAAAAATCACACGTAAAGAACCATGCGTTGTGAAGGAGTTTACAGGCATTCATGTTGATTTTGGTTCCAATCGAGTAGAAAATCAACTAGTGCGTCAGCAAATCTACTCAAGCGACAGCCTTCTGACCATAACTGCTCATGGTAACCGCCTTAGCAAATCGCTCTAGAGGACACCAAATCAGGTGCATGCTCCCCAGCTCACATTTTCTGGAACCTCTTGAGAGAAAAATTAGACTGTACAGCAATTGGCGGAATTTGGCTGGAACTCCCCATGAAAAATTCGGATTTTTCATACATCTCAATGATACATTAAGGAATTGAGACTGCTGAAAGAGAAACAGCAAAGAGTAGGTTGACACTGAACTATAAACTAGTGGGGACACAAAGGGAAAGGGAAACATTTAACAGGCTCAACTTTCCTGGAAGCAGGAATTTCAAGCATTTGGCAAAATCTCACTGGTACTGGTACTTTTGAGTAAAATTAAAATTGCAAAGGGAAGATAATAATATTTGTCGGCATTATTGATATTTTTTTTATTGTGCACACACTTTTGACGTGGTAAATTGCAGGCACTATAATTTAACTTCATTCTCAGCGGGACTGGCCTAGCTTCTAGAGCATCCTCCAAGAAAGTGAATGTCTAGAGTGCTTTACCTTTTTGCATTGGTGTGCTACCTTAGACCCAAAGGGATGGGAAGGACGTAGGTGAAATGCAGTGTCAAAACATGAGAGGCAATTCAAAGATTATTTTTGTGTAAATATTAAGTAAAATTAGCACGTCGGAATTGTATATGTCATGGTGACCAGGCTTCACGATAAATGTAGGAGGCAACCTGTCATGACATTATTTGTGAATTGTTAGAGTGCTATATTAATACGTCAAGAGATTCACCTAGAGAGAACAGGGGTTAGCTCTCCTGAAGACTGTGGGTGAGTAGAAGATGTTCAATTCTTTAATGCTTGATCAGGATGGATCAGGAAACATTTAAGCAAGGTGGAGCTGGAAGGTGGTGAGAATGGTTACTTGGTATTAGAGAATGGAATTCTTCATGTGTGTGTCACTAAGGCCAAAAAGTTGATGAAGCATGCCTGGTAGTAGATCTCTGATAATTTAACCCCTTCCATGCTCATGACGAGCTCAGCTCATCATGCAGTACACTGATTGTGTGCTCATGATGAGCTGAGCTTGTCATGAACAATGGGATTCAGAAATCATCAGCACAGAGGGGGAATTGCTGTAGCAGCGATGGTGTTAAAGGAATGCTAGTATGAGGAAAATCATGACTCATTTGATATGGAGGGCTAATCTGTCTTTCTTGGTTGACAAAGGTCACTCATAAGTATAATGATGGGGCTACCTTACAAGGGTCCATCTCAGATGTACTAAATACTTTTAAGAAATACATCCAGTAGCAGGTGGAAACAATGGTGTGGAAAAATACATAAATTAAAAAATCAACCTTATCAAGACTGTATTAGCCATTGCTACATATCCCTCTGAGTAGAAAATGTAATTTGTAAAGTAAGCTGTGTGTTATACGTCTAGGTTACTCAGGCTTGAAAGAGAGCTAATCGCCTAAAAGACATGTTTCAAAGTGCTTTGAAGGAGGAAACCAATTTGGCCAGAACACCAAAATTAGAACCATACACACTCTTTTTTAAGCTGGAGGATTGCAGAGGAATCTTGTTAGATCTGACACCATTTTTTTTTCGTTGCCTCATGTATTTTTGCTGGTGTTAGATGCTTTGGGCAACGTGCCACTGCCATTCAGTGCTACAGTGCAAGTGCTTACTATTGTAAATTGATGTATTAATCAGTGGTTCCATGTTTGGCTATTTGGTTTACTTTTCAGACCCTAGCCTAATGCACTGATTGTGCCCAGGGCGTGTAAATCCAAATATTGCTGGTGGGCCTGCAGCACTGGTTGTGCTACCCACAGAAGCAGCCTTGTAAAATGTATCTAAGGTCTGCCATTGCAGAGCCTGTGTGCATTCTGGTACTATCACACTGACTGGGCAAGTGCACCCACTTGTCAGTCCCTAAACCTTCCCTTTTCCTCATATCAGTCACCCCTATAGTAGGCTGAAGGGAAGGGTGCAATGTAAGTATAAGGTAGGACATGCCCTGGTATGTGTTGCATGGCCTAATAGTGAATCACAGCCATTTTCGTTTTTCACTATTGCAAGGCTACCTGTTCTCAATGGTCAGAATGGGCTGTTAGAATTATTACATTTTATAATCCTGACTTTCTCAGAGAACATGGTAGAAATTCGAGTTTAGTATGCCTGAACTCAGAATGATAAAATGCATCTTTTAGTGGAGTTGGTTTTAACATTCTGTGTTTGCAAATACCACTTTTAGAAAGTAGGTAGTTGCATGTCTAACTATCCTAAGCTTGCCTCTGCTAGGTTGTGTATTCCTTTGTCTGGTTTTGTGAGTGACAGGGCTGGGGGATTCCAAGAGACAGGATGAGTCATCCTAGTGGTGAATAGAGAGATCTACATCTAGATGGGAGGGAGGAGTTGCACCTGAACCTTGAATAGGGGTGTGCCTGCCTTCCATAATGCTGGCTCCACCTCCTGGGGTGCGGCTGATGTCTCTGCGCTGCACACTGAAAGAAGAGAATGAGTCCTGTCAACAAAGTGCTCCAGGACTGTACATGCCTTCCATAATGCTGGCTCCACCTCCTGTGGGGAGTCTGATGTTTCTGCCCTGCACTGTGAAAGGAAAGGAGAAGTCTGGTAAACTGTGCTTCAGAACTGGTTTGGACTGGGCAAAGGGCCCTCTCCTCTCAGAGAACTAATGATTTTGGGGTATAAGTATTGGAACCCTGATCCTATGAATTTAGATCACTTTGGAATACAAGAAGAAACCTTTACTGAGGGGAGGAACATGAAGAAACTGAGGAGAGACTATTCCCAAGCTGAAGTGTTGCTTGGGGGATTGGCCTGCAGTGGTTTCCTTACTGACAAAGGAAGGAGAAAGGAACTTTGTGTACTTTGCTTTCAACTTGTGAAGGATCTCCAAGGGCTTGGAAAAGAGCTTGCCTCCTGCTGAAGTCTCAGGGACTGCGTGTCGCAAGGAGCTGGAAGCGCGACTCATCGAGGAAGAAGCGTGTCGCTGTCGCTGTGCCTGCTGTCGCAACTCCGAAGGAGTATGTCGCCGCTGGAACTGTCGCACTGCACTGCATCGAGAGAAGCGTGCTGCAATAAGGAGGAAGTGTCTTGCCATCGCTGTCACTGCCGTCCCAACTCCGAAGGAGGGTGTCGCCGCTGTAGCTGTTACATTGCACGGCATCGAGATAAGAGTCTCGCAACGAGGTCGGAGCGTGTCACCGTCACTGTGCCTGCCGTCGCAACTCTGAAGGAGGGTGTCGCCGCTGGAACGGTTGCACTGCACCGCATCGAAGAGAAGCGCCTTGCATCCCCGAGTAATGCGCCGTCGTTGGAGCTGCTACCGTCGCATCGTGGAGGTCACCGCTGTAGTTGTCGCATTGCGTGGAAGTTTCACGCATCGAACCGAGAACTTCTTGCATCCCCGGAAAAGCGTGCCACATCTGGAAG